>NC_090439.1:695651862-698424362 GCF_031143425.1 Pleurodeles waltl | reverse complement strand
CTGTTTGGCTGTGGCTGTGTCTAACCTTCCTATGGAAAACTGCATGGGGAAAAGGTGTTTTGGGTTCCCCCTTTTACTCATTCCCTGCTTGATGAATCACCCTGAAACTTTCCAGCATGGTGGTGAGGTGGATGAAAGTTTTTCTGGGACGTTTCGTCAAACAGAACCACAGTTATAAACAAACCAAAAAAACATCTCCCTACAAAAACTTTGTCTCCCAACTATAACTACCCAGTGACAACTACTGGGTACAACAGATCTCCCAGTGATGGGTTCTGTCAACACACTTTCATTTTTGCCCCATAGTTCCAATGAACCTCTTTATTTTAAACAGTGTCCCTGCCATCTTCTAGAAGTTGAGAAATGAGATCCTTATAGGTTTGGGTCAATTCTGTGTTTCTCACATGAGATCATGGCTCTTTTCATCTTCATTTGAGAGGCCCATGCTACTGAACATATGATTGCTCTGTAGACTCCACCACAGGCTGAACTCACCATTTATGCCATCAAGTGTCAGGGGAAGCATGCTCAGCCATATATTTGGGATGTCAACTTGGTTCAAGGAAAGGTGCAGTGTCTCAAGGATAAAAATCAAGACCGAGTGCCACATAATACACAGACCGAAGAGAGCATTTTTGTCTGATACCAGAGATTTTTTGTGGGTGAATTTAATGTAATTGTAGCCAACGTAACTTCACCATCTTCAAGGAAGCATCCAAAGACTGGCAGAAGGCCTGAAAGCAGTCACATCAATGTTTACAGATAGGTGACAGTTGTGTTTGAGACAATTCAATTCAATTAAAGATTATTGCTTCAGCTATCAGCCTTACAATGAATAAGACAATTGATTAATACACAATTACTTAATTCATCAATACATTAAAGCGTATGTGATACAGTTGAATAAACGGAATGATAATTTATTGCACGTAAATAATGAGATTTATATTCTCAGCAGCTACAAATCAGAGTACTGATAGTGTGCATGTGCAAAGAAACATAAAAATGAAACAGAAGCAACAGGGGACCCTCCGTTAGAGTTGTTCCATATAAAATAACGAATCAATACACCAGCGCATAATATCGGATGACATACACTATAATAAGTGGGCTGTCAGCACTTGAGCAATAATGGCTCTATGATCAGCAGCTACAAATCAGCATCCTAATAAAAGTGCATATGCATAAAGTCGAGACACAGGCAACAGAAAACCATCCATAATAGGTGTTTGACATAAAGCAGTTAGGTAATACATCCATACAATGACAAAACTGATAACAAATCATCAGAGATCAATTGAATAAGCAGATTAACATCCTTTGGCATGTAGCAATACTGCTCCTACAATCAACAGATTCATATCAACATCCTGATGAAAGTGCATGTATGTAAAAGCACTAGGATCTAGGCATGAGGAAACCCTCCAGAGTATATATATATTCTAGTTAGTTAAATTCCTTAAACAGCTGGCAACTCTCTCAAGCATGACCAAGCTGCCCATGGATAAGAAGCTACAGAAATAAGAACATATGCAGCATCTGTTCTGAGGCAAAACAACAATGTCAGTTTCACACATTTGATCCCACATAATCTACAAAAAAGGGTCAAATACCACCTCCAATAAGCAAAATCGTATTAAGTGCAAAAAAAGCAGAAGGTGTGATAACTTATTCTTCCCCCCAAATTTGCAATCACAATACTCGGTATCTGCAGGGAGCCCGAAGCATCTTAATAGTAATGCCTGGTTGGCAAAATACGCAGTTTATATTTAACATATAGGCCCTCATTACAGCCCTGGCGGTCAGTGATAAAGCGGCGGTAATACCGCCAACAGGCTGGCGGTAAATACCACCAAATTATGACCATGGCGGAAACATCTCAGACAGACAGCCACTTTAAAACACCGATCGCCGGGCGGAATCAACAGCACCACGGAGGTAGCCACCTACAGTCAGGTGGAACGTCAATGTTCTGCCCACTGTATTATGACACATCAATCCTCCACCTTTTCCAGGGCAGTACCAACAACATCAAAAGCCTAGCGGAAATGACTCACCTGTGGAGACTCTGGGAAGAACTACGCCGCTATGGAGCCCGAGCTGAATATCTTCCCAATGATCTTCTATGTCCTGCTCCACCACTAACATCAAAGCAGGCGAAGACAACCACAGTGAGTACTGCCGCCTAACACACAGGGGTGGGGGTGTGGAAAAAGAGAGTGACACACACACACGCAACACAAAACACCCCCACCCCTAACACCACACACACAAGCAGATGCAGTAACATAACATATTTATCCCGTACCCCTCAGGAATAATGCAAGGAAAATAGCAACAGATCAAACTGAGCGTAATAAGATAAATATAGTAGAAATACATGCATTCAAATCCAAAACTATATACATATTTAATAATGAAGGGACAGTGCCCAGTCCTCAAAGTTCGTGGGCCACAGGGCCACAATACAAAGTCCAAGGCCCCACTTGTCGCCTGCAACACGCAGGGGCATCAGTTAAAAAATAGGCACGCACCTCAGGGGGACAGGGAACGGGGTGGACCTCTGCCGGAAGATGGAAGAAATCCACTGGTCCTGGAGGGGGCAACATGTCCTGTGTTTGGTCCTGGGAGTGCAGGCCACAGTCTCTCGAGTGGGTGACTTGCCCACATGCCCTGGAGGGGGCAACATACCCTGTGTTTGGTCCTGGGGAGTGCAAGGCCACAGTCTCTCGAGTGGGTGACTTGCCCACATGCCCTGGAGGGGGCAACATGCCCTGTGCTTGGTCCCGGGAAGTGCAAGGCCACAGTCTCTTAAGTGTGTGACTTCCCCACATGCTCTAGAGGGGGCATCGTGCCCTGTGCCCTTGATCCTGGGGAAGATGGGGTGAGTGGATGGCATCTTCACTGGTTCTGGAGGGGGCATCATGCCCTGTGATCTTCATCCTGGGGAGGATGGGGTGAGTGGATGGCATCTCCACTTGTTCTGGAGGGGGCATGGTGCCCTGTGCTCTTGATCCTGGGGAGGATGGGGTGAGTGGATGGCATCTCCACTGGTTCTGGAGGGGGCATCGTGCCCTGTGATCTTCACCCTGGGGAGGATGGGGTGAGTGGATGGCATCTCCACTGGTTCTGGAGGGGGCACTGTGCCCTGTGATGCCGGTCTTGGGGAGTGCAAGGTCACAGTCTCTCAGCTGGGTGCCATACCCACAGGATTCGCAGGAGCAGGCCGCACAACAGCCCATGGATACAGGACTACACACTGTCCGCCGGCGGTGACGGCTGCTCAGTGGTGGCAGTGGTGGTGGTGCTGCTGCTGCTGGTAGTGGTGGGGGGAGGCTCCAGCCCATCCCCTGCAGCCATGGACGGATGCCCACTGGTGCTGCTGCTGGTGGTGGTGCTGGTGGCGATGCTGCTGGTGGAGCTGGTGGTGGGGCGAGGCTCCAGCCCATCCCCTGCAGCATTGGACGGCTGCCCACTGGTGCTGCTGGTGCTGCTGCGGGTGGAGCTGGTGGTGGTGGGGGGAGGCTCCAGCCCATTCCCTGAAGCCTCAGATGGTTGCACCACCATGGTTTGTGGTGTGGGCTCCGACTGAGTCCCAGCACCAGGCCTTTGTCCTTTCTGCCTGCTGGTGCAGGCCCCTTGCCCTTCCTGGCAGCAGCTGGGGATTCCTCCTTCCCCTTCCTGGCAGCATCTGGGATTCCTCCTATCCCTTCCTTACAGCAGCTGGGGGTGGCATCTTTCCCTTCCTTTCAGCAGCTGCAAGTGGCATCTTTCCCTTCCTTTCAGCAGCTGGGGGTGGCACCTTGCCCTTCTTGGCAGCACTTGGGGCAGGCACCCTTTCTGTGTGGCTGCCTGGTGCCCAGGATTCTTTCCCACAAGGAGTTGCTGTGAACACTATTGGAGCCCGTGGACTGGGTGGCTGAGGTGCTTGCCTGGATTTCACACACCCTGGCCAGACATGAAGGATGGGGCGGAGGGGTAGGGAAGAGGTGAAAGGTGGAGTGGAAAAGCTTCTTAGGGACACTGGGGCGGGAACAGGGAGAAGGTTTGGGAGTGAAGGAGAGTGAGTGGTTGTGGGAGGTGTCTGCTGTGTTTGGGTGCAGGTGCATGGGCTGAATGCTGTTGTGAGGTGGATGGCTGTTGGGTGTCTGAGTGCTTGCGTTTGTGTACCTTGGGGGAGGCAATGACACAGTGGGAGAGGACACAGGGGACGTGTGCATGGCTGTTGGGGTGGTGTCTGCAGGTGAGGTGTGCGTTATGCTAGATGTGGTGGTGATGCTGGTAGTGGATGATGGTGTAGTGCATGCAGGTGTGAGTGTAGATGCAACTGGGAGGGAGGTGGAGGAGGAGGGGGATATAGTGGAGGTAGTGGATGTTGGTATGTCTGCATCTGGATGGTGTTTGTGTGAGTGCCTGTGTGATGATTTGTGGTGCTTGTGTTTGCCTGTGCCACTCTTGTGTGTTGTCCTGTGTGCATGCACGTCTGCCTGTGTGCTCGGGATAGGTTGGGGTTGAGAGGAATGGGACTGGGTAGAAGAAGTTGGAGGTGGGCGGCTGGAAACAGGGACAATGGCTGCCATCAGAGAGGAGGCCAGAGCCTGGATTGATGTCTGTTGGGCCACCAAGTCAGTGTCAATACCCGCCAGAAATGCATTGGTCTGTTCCATTTGGGCTGTCAGCCCCTGGATGGCATTCACAATGGGTGACTGCCCAACAGAGATGGATTGCAGGAGGTCAATAGCCTCCTCACTCAGGGCAGCAGGGCTCACTGGGGCAGGACCTGAGGTGCCTGGGATGAAGGAGATGCCAACCCTCCTGGGTGAGAGGGCATCAGCAACTCACTAAGGGGCTGCTGGGAGGGCGGTGCTGGTACAGGGGTGGCGGCTGTACCTGTAGCTGGGGTGGACACAGAGGTGTCCGCCACCACCAGGGAGCTCCAATCGGAGGAGGTATCCATGTCAGAACTGTCCCGTCCTGCCTCTGCTGTGGTGCTCCCCACGCCCTCCATCCCACTGGTGCCCTCACCGTCGATGGACTCTGCCTCCAGAGTCCTGTGGGATGCAGCTCCCTCCATCGCAGGTGCCACTGCTCCTCCGCCAGATGATGGTAATACACATAAGGACAGGGTGACAAACCAAAAAGGGGGAGAATAGACAAAGGATGTATTTGGTCAGTCACTGCACCAACACCACCGTTGGCATACACAACATACTCACACACAGGAAACAGCCCTACGCACTAGCCAATGCACTACCAGTAACATTGCTAGTCCCCAGGGCATGGGGAGGGACACATATGGCCAACTGCAGCATACTTGGGACCCTCGTAGCCCTGCCCAGTAGTGGATGCTTACTAGCTAGGTTGAAAGAATTTCACATCAGAACCCTTCCCAACATGGAACCTACACTTCAATGTCACATCTGGCCTAGGGGCACCCACAGGCACACAACCCCCACCCAGATACCACCCCACCAGGCGTAAGTAGTGATGATGGGCACTGTACTCACCCCCTTGTGGCTGCTGTGATGCCCCCAAGCGCCCATCCAGCTCCGCATAGGCCACTGCCAGTATGTGGGCCATCAAGGGAGTAAGGGTCTGACAGGCATCCCTTCCTCGTTGGGAGGCCATCCCCAGTTGCGCCTTCGCCGTCTTCCGTGCCCAGCGTCTCAGGTCCTCCCATTGTTTCCGACAGTGGGTGCTCCGCCTGCCATAGACCCCCAGGGTCCGCACGTCCTTGGTGATGGCACGCCATATACCCTTCTTTTGATGGGCGCTGACCTGCAGAGGAAATATACATAGGGAAAGTTATTAGTTAAACCGTCCTGCCTGTTACACTCATGGCCCAGCATACCCCTTTCCATTCCCCTTACGCACAGACATGGCCAAGCATAAATGCTGCACAATGCCCAGGGCCCATCCACTAACACCCCCGAACACAAGACCTTCACACACCTCACTCCATGCATTCATGCCACATGCATTGTGCTCACACTGTCTCCATCTGTTGGTCTGGAGGCCCATACAGCAGTCCGTACTGGGCTAGGACCCCATCCACCAGTCTCTCCAACTCCGCCGAGGTGAAGGCAGGGGCCCTTTCCACAGTCAAATGAGTCATGGTAGGTTCCAGACACAGGTCACAGCAGCACATGCAGTGTAGGTCCTTTCCTGTTGAAGGTCAGGTAGCAATTGAGTGCACAGATAGAAAATGGCGGTGACATCCGCGGCGGTGCATACTTTCACTGCCGGCGTACATCACCATTGGCCACTGTACCCCATAGAGCTCAATGATAACCAATGAGGAGTTGCACGGCGGTTCCTGACCGCCTCCCACAACGGCGCACAACGTCAGCAGAATTACCTCACTTCCACCTGTCCTTCCATACAGGACAGGTGGATGCCATTTCAGGGAGGGAGGGCAGGCCATGGATCCTAAATACATCACAGTTCACAATTGTACATTCAGGACATATGCCACTAATGAATTATTAAAATCACATCAGGCATTAAACAGTAGTGGTTACAATGTACAGAAAATGATCGGCTCGTCACTCTTTTGCCCCATAAATTACAACTGCTGCGGATGAATAGGAGATGGAGATATCCCCCCCTGCACAGACCCTTGGTGGACTTGGCAACAATGGAGGACAGGCACATAATACTCACATATAGACTTGACAGAGCCACAATCACAGAGATGTGTGCCCAATTGGAGCCTACATGATATCTGCTATCCATCACCCCACTGGGATCCCCTCTCTTGTACAAGTCCTATCTGTGCTCCATTTCCTGGCAACTGCTTCTTTCCAAGTGACAGTGGGCTTGGCAGCAGGAATGTCACAGCCAATGTTTTCAATCGTGCCGACCAGAGTGTTGTCTGCCCTGATTAAACACATGTGCAGCTACATCGTTTTCCCCAGGTGGAGGATTTGGCCACAGTGAAGGCTGACTTCTATGCAATGGGACATATCCCCATCATTATTTGGGCTATTGATGGAACACATATAACATTTGTCCCCCCCGCCAAAATGAACAGGTCTTCAGAAATCGAAAAGATTTTCACTCAATGAATGTGCAGATTATGTGTTTGGCAGACCAGTACATTTCCCATGTCAATGCTAAGTATCCTGGGTCGGTGCATGATGCTTTCATCCTGAGGAATAGCAGCATCCCAAATGTGATGGCCCAACTCCAGAGGAACAGGGTGTGGCAAATAGGTGAGCCCTGGTTCCCACTCAGTGAATGTTGGTGTATGGGTATGGTGTGGGCCATAAGGGTTAGTGTGTGGCTAACAGTTGTCCCTCGATATTTGCAGGTGACCCTGGTTACCCCAGCCTCTCATGGCTACTGACCCCTGTGATGAATGCCAGGACAAGGGCAGAGGAACGTTGCAATGAGGCACATGGGCGAACAAGAAGGATAATTGAACGTACATTTTGCCTCCTGAAAGTGAGGTTTCTGTGCCTTCATCTAACAGGTGGATCCCTGTGCTACTCACCCAAGAAGGTCTGCCAGATATTCGTGGCATGCTGTATGTTGCACAACCTTGCCTTGATACGCCATGTGCCTTTTCTGAAGAAGGAGGAGGCTGGAGATGACCATGTGGCAGCAATGGACCCTGTGGACAGTGAGGATGAGGAGGCAGAGGATGAGGACAATAGAACTGCAGTGACGATACTTCCAATGACACACAGGTAAGACAGTCTAGCTTCACATTTCATTGACAGTTTAATGTTTGACATTGTCACTGGCAGGCTGTGACTTCCTACTTCAATGGCCACTCACTGTACCCTTTGGCATCTCTATTTGCAGATATTGGTGCCCCACTATTGCTCCTGATGTGTTTACTGTAGCCACCTACACGTCTTTCCTATGTATACATTACTGTACAGTTGAATTGCAATGTTTAAACCTTTCTAAACGAATACATGCTTAAATCATTTGACATACTTCATAAATGTATTTTTTCAAAGGGTGTATATTTAAGTGCTAAGAAGAAGAGGGGCAAGTGCAATGGGTTGGGTTGATAATGGAGGAAAGTCCAGGGTAGAGTCCAGTCTATTTGTAGCACAGGTGCATTGTCCAAGGGGGCATAGGAAGGGGAGCAATGGCAGTTCAAGGTGGACAGGGTGACAGAGTGGGACACAAGCGTGGCATTCAGGAGAGTCTTATTTCCTGGCGGGGTCTTGCCAATGTTCTCTGGCTTCTGCCTGGATTGCAGGGAACATTTGCAGGGTGGTTCTCCTTCTGCAGGGGGAGGGGTGCTTCTGGCCTGTTGGTCCTGTGGCGAGGCCTCCTGGCCAATAGCGGCAGCAGAGGGCTGTTCACTAGTCTGGCTAGTGGCAGGGGCCCGCTGGTGTGACACTGCTTCTCTCATAATGTTGCCCATGTCTACCAGCACCCCTGTAATGGAGACCAGGGTGGTGTTAATGGACTTCAAGTACTCCACAGGTACTGTCCCTCCTGCAGCCGCATGTTCTCCGGCAACTTGTCCATGATCTGGCCCAGCGTATCCTGGGAATGATTTTATGCTCCCAAGATTGCAGTGAGTGCCTCCGGGAGAGTCGGTTCCCTGGGCCTGTCCTCCCCCTGGTTCACAGCAGTCCTCCCAGCTTCCCTATTGTCCTGTGCCTCTGTCCCCTGAACCGTGTGCCCACTGCCACTGACCACAGGTCCCTGATTGCCCTGGGTTTGTGGGGTGCCCTGGGTGTGTGGGAGGTGGTGGAGTGATGGGAGTGAGGGTGGGGGTATGTGATGGCATGCAGGTGGGGGGTAGTAGTCATAGAGAGTTGACTTACCAGAGTCCAGTCCTCCTCCTACTCTGGCCAGACCCTCAGGATGGATGATTGCCAAGACTTGCTCCTCCCATGTTGTTAGTTGTGGGGGAGGAGGTGGGGGTCCACTGCCAGTCCTCTGTACAGCTAGTTGGTGTCTTGCTGCCATGGAACGTACCTTCCCCCATAGGTCGTTCCACCTTTTCCTGATGTCATCCCTTGTTCTGGGGTACTGTCTCAGGCATTGGCCCTGTCCACGATTCTCCGCCATAGCTCCATCTTCCTCGCAATGGATATCTACTGTACCTGTGCTCGAAATAGCTGAGGCTCTACCCGGATGATTTCCTCCACCATGACCCTCAGCACCTCCTCAGAGAATCTGTGGTGTCCTTGTGGTGCCATGGGTGTTGTGTGAGTGGTGTGGGTGAGGTTGTGTAGGCTGATGTGTTGGGGTTTGTGTTGTGAAGTGCGTGAATGGTGTATAGGTGATGGTGGTATGTGGCTCTTGATTTGTGGGTGCTCTTGCTGTCTCTTTCTGTTGACAATGAATTGTAGTCGTAAAGGGTTGTGGGTACTGTGTGTGTGTGTTTTATAGTGGTGTGGGTGTGGTGTGTGTATGTGTAGTTTGAATTGTCCAATGTGGTGTTGTTTTGTTTGAGTGTGTGTATTTGATCGCAGCGGTATGTACCGCCAATGGTTTACCATAGTTGAATGTCCACCATGGTGATTCGTGGATCATAATGTGATGGACGTAGTTCTGTTGGCGTAACAGTGTGGGTTTTGCTACCGCCAGTTTATCACTGACCTTTGGTGTGGCGGAGTTGTGTCTGTGGCTGGATAGTGACGGATTGGAATATGTGTGTCATAATATGGTAAGCGGATAACCACGGCGGTATGTTGGCGGCAGTCAGCATGGCTGTAAGTGGGATTTATTGCCAATGTCATAATGGGGACCATAATGTGTGTTGACACATAAAACGTACAATGTTGGCCATGATCGCTACTAAAATAATAACCCAGAATAAACCCTGTCTTCAATGCAGTGAGCTTCCTCATCTGCTTATGCTTGTTGTATCGATCCTTGATCAGATAAACAGTATCCTGCCTTCCTACGCTTGGGTCAGACTACAGCTGCAATTCTCTCAAAGTATTCTGCACGTGAAACAGACAAGTGTTCCTACCTCAACCGCTATCAGAGGGTGCATCTTCCAAAGGATTAAAGGATAAAGGGCCAGATGTATCAAAGATCCGTTTTGCATATCTTAAATAACATATTTTAAGAAATCGCTATTTAAGAAATGCAAAATGGGATGTATGAAATGTGCAATTCTGTAATATCGATTTCTTAAAATTCGCAATCGCTATTACCGAATTACAATTAGAGAATGCGACTCCATTCATCCCCATTGCCCTGTAGGCCCATAGGTGCGAATGGTTTTGCCTTTCCCAATTTGCAAATTCCAATTGGGAATTCGTAAATTAGGTAATGCAAACCCTAGGGTGTTGGAGGCCTTAGGCCCCCCTCTGATGCACCCCCCAAAAAATATTTGCGGACTTGTGAAGCATACACATTATGTTTGCTACATGTCATTTTAAAAAATGCATTTATAATGCATTTTTTAAAATTTGCACGTTCACCACCAAATTGGATTTGGTGGTAATTGCATTTCCTAAATGCCCAATTTGCATTTAGGAAATGCTTGATACATGTGCATTGGAAATCACAAATAGGAATTCTCTATTAGCGATTTCCTATTTAGAGAATCGCAATGTGCGATTCTCTAAATGGGGTCGCAATTTCAGGAATCGCTGTTTTAGCGGTTCCTTAAAATTGCACAGCACATGCCTTTCATACATCTTGAAAGGCATTTTTGCATTCGCAAACGGACTAATTTTGAGATTCGCAACATTTGCGAATGCAAAATTGCTTGATACATCTGGCCCATTGTTCTGACTTTTCTTTGCCTGGTGACAACTAAAAGCGTCATTTTACTAGACTGTTTTATGTTTACCTATTTATTTTTACACATATGAAAGTTAGTCATGCTGCATGGCACCAGAATTATTTTCTGTGATTCAGCACCATGAAAAAGCTGGCTTTGAAAATTATGGGGCTGCTTTCCAGAGAGATGGAAAGAAGTCTTGCGCTGAGCCAATCCTTGTTTTTAAAATCTGCCAATTTTTATTAGTACTTTTGAGTGCGAAATATATTTTTTTATAGCATGCAGGGTCATAACCGATGATCCAATAATGTTGCACTTGGATTAAGAGCAATGTGCAGAAGTATAAATGATAATGTAATTTAGTTATGCTCATTTTCGTGAAAGCATCATTTGATTAGATGGATGAAGTGTCTGGTGTTTTGTTCATTTTGCTCCTGCTAAGTCCCCTTCCTATTGTACCACTGTGAGTCTTCTTTCCTCAGTCTCTTTGCAAACATCGAACATTGGGATTAACAGACTCTTCAGAGAGTGTGCATTGTGAATGAAACTATCATTGTGTTCTCAAAGTAGCGTTTTGAAGGACACAGCCGCTGGACGTTCTCATTGCTGTTTTGCTAGCACAGTAGTTTTTGATGGAGAATGTTTCATATTGAGTTCTGCATCTCTAGATTTCTGTTGCTGTAGCAGGTAATGGAAGATTCTTGATTATTCTTAGATGTGTTAGTGTTGCAGTTTATTTGTGACAATCAAATTTTGATTTGACTAACGTGCTGTTGATGATCATGCGTTTATGCATAAACTGTATCTAAAACTCTTGGTTTATGTGTATTGGGAGACTTTTCCTTTTCCTCACTGAACTCTCTACATTTGAGCAAGACTTCCATTTCTCTTTTGCAAGATTATTGAGAGGCTATTTTTTGCTAGAAAATTCTGTTAGTTTTCTTTATGGGCTTGGCAATTATTGATGATTCATGACTTTTGTATTTCTATATCTGTGCCTTTGCATTTGTTGCTGTGTTTTGCATATTCTAAATTTTGTGATAAACTCCTTTGAACTTTCGTGGATTCAGAACTCAGTTATTGAGTAGTCCCAGTTAATTTTGATTTACTTTACTAATTGTTCAGACCTCATGTCAAATAGAGTGGTGTCTCGTATTGCTACATTAAGGCCCATATTTATACTTTTTGACGCTAAGCGCCGTCTAACGCCATTCTGAAGCGCCATGCGGGCGCCGTATTTATGGAATGGCGTTAGCCGGCGCTAGCAGACCGGCGCTGCCTGGTGTGCGTGGAAAAAAACCACGTAGACCAGGCAGCACCGGCGTAGGGGGAAAATGGCGTTAGGGCGTCTTAAAATGGGGCAAGTCAGGTTGAGGCAAAAAAATCGCCTCAACCCGATTTGCGCCATTATTTTCGACGCCCAGACGCCATTTAAATGACTCCTGTCTTAGTAAAGACAGGAGTCATGCCCCCTTGCCCAATGGCCATGCCCAGGGGACTTATGTCCCCTGGGCATGGTCATTGGGCATAGTAGCATGTAGGGGGGCACAAATAAGGCCCCCCTATGCCACCCAAAAAAAATTAAAAAAATGAAAAATTATACTTACCTGAATGTCCCTGGGATGGGTCCCTCCATCCTTGGGTGTCCTCCTGGGGTGGGCAAGGGTGGCAGGGGGGGTCCCTGGGGGCATGGGAGGGCACCTGTGGGCTCATTTTGAGCCCACAGGCCCCTTAACGCCTACCCTGACCCAGGCGTTAAAAAGTGGCGCAAATGCGGGGTTTTTTGACCCGACCACTCCCGGGCGTGATTTTTGCCCGGGAGTATAAATACGACGCATTTGCGTCGCCGCCATTTTTTTAGACGGGAACGCCTTCCTTGCATCTCATTAACGCAAGGAAGGCGTTCACGCCAAAAAATGACGCTATTTGCCCCTACTTTGGCGCTAGACGCGTCTAACCCCAAAGTATAAATATGGCGTTAGTTTTGCGCCGAATTTGCGTCGAAAAAAACGACGCTAATTCGGCGCAAACGGAGTATAAATACGGGCCTAAGTGTGCTGGAGCTGAATCATCAGAGGTAAATTTTGAGGAGACTAAAATGTTTGGGTTTCAGTAAATTACTGGATTTCGGGATCCCCCTCCTGCAAGTATAACAACTCTAATGTCAATCATCCCAAAGAGCACTAAACCTCAGAAATTCC
This sequence comes from Pleurodeles waltl, assembly GCF_031143425.1. Classification (NCBI taxonomy): domain Eukaryota; kingdom Metazoa; phylum Chordata; class Amphibia; order Caudata; family Salamandridae; genus Pleurodeles; species Pleurodeles waltl. Next base: position 698,411,447 of record NC_090439.1, on the reverse strand, counting down.
TCAAAATATTTTATCATAGTTTATTAAGGAATATTTCACAGTATTTAGGTCAATATCCTTATGTTAAAGACCCTACTGCTATGTTTGTTATTTTCTTATGTTTGGTAAGCTTTGTGTAAAATGAAGATTGAAGAAAATACATTACAGGACACCAGGTTAACAATCCTTGTTCAGTTCCCTTGGAGTAGCTCAGAGCTATGTCAAGGTGCTCATCAAATATTTCAAACCACCTACTGCTGAAATAGTCTTACACCTCCCATTTTCTTATTAGTATGCAATTCTGATTACAGATATTGCTTTAGTGCATGGGTTGCTGGATTCCCTCATTGTTGGACCTAAAAGCCTTAGGTTGGTCATCCCCCAGCTTTTTGCCTGCCTCCCTCCATTTTTCTGATTTTGTTTTTCCTGGTTTTAGGACTCTTTGCACTTTACCACTGCTGACCCATGCTAAAGTGCTGGTGCTCTCCCCCTAAATATGGTAACATTGGCTCCTACCCAATCAGCATATTTAATTTACCAAGAAGTCCCTAGTAAAGTGCACTAAATGTGCTATGTAATTAAAAGGCAGGACACATACTTATGTGTTTTACATGTCCTGGTAGTGAAAAACTCACAAATTTGTTTTTCACTACAGTGAGGCCTGCTCCTCTCATAGGCCAGCATTAGAAATTCCCTTATATACTTTTAAGTGATAAAATTCCAACCCGAAAGGAATAGCCCTGTCATGTTCAGTATGTACTGAATGGTAACAGGAAATCTTTCTTACTGTTGAAGTTAGATTTAATAATACTATTTTAGAAATGCCACTTTTAGAAAGTGGGCATTTTGCTGCACTTACTGCCTTCTGTGCCTTACACCATGTCTCCAATCCATGTCCGGGCTGTCCTGGTTGACAGCTCCCCTTGTGCATCCCACCCAGACAGCCATAAACACATGACACCCAGCTAAATCTGCATTCAGCTGCATACTGAATGGGGCTCCCTGGGCAGGAAGGGTGGAGGGCTCTCAATATATATGTGATCTACAACTGGACTCTCTCTGAGGTACTACCTGGCTGCCCAAAGGACTCATTTGGACTGCTTTGCTAGAAGGACTGCTGCCCTCATTTTTACTCTGCTGCCTACTGGCACCTGACTCTGCTGTAAGAACTCTGCCTTCCCCACAAGTGCTCTCCAAGGGCTTGGATTGATCATGCCTCCTGTTCTGAAGTCTCAGGGCCACAAAGACTTCACCAAAGAGAAGAAAATCGGTTCAACACCTGCAGAAATCGATGCAGCACCTGCCTCATTGCTGAAAAATCATCGCATCACCTACCGGATTGACGCACCACCTGCTCCTTCTTATCAGCGCATCAAAGATTTTCACTGCATCGTCCTTGGGCCTCAAAATATCCCCGCATCACAGTGAGGAGGTAGGACTGTGCACCTGGGAATATCTGCATCTCCTTGCAGTGTAGAAAGAAACAATGCATCATCTGTGCTGTGCCGGAAAATCTAACGCAGCAGCTTATTTTTCAATGCATCTCCTCCTTTGCATCCCACGTGCGTCATTATTTTTGACACATCCCAGGTACTGTTTGTTAAAAGTACACAACCACTCATTTAAACCTTTAAAAGGTGATATCTTGGCTTGTTCATATTGGATTTTTGTTGTTTTGGTCTAATTATATTCAGATAAATATTATCTATTTTCCTGAACTGGTGTGAGGTACTTTTTGTGGTGTTTTCACTGTGCTATTGTATGAGTTATTGCACAAATACTTTACACATTGCCTTCTAGGTTAAGCCTGCCTGCTCTGTGTCAAGCAACCAGAGGGGGAGAACAGGATCATTTAGAATATGGAGTGGTTTACCCTGACTAGGATTGTTGTCCCTACTTGGACAAGAGTTTATACGTCTGCCAACTAGAGACCCAATTTCTAATATTAGTGTTCAGCGGTGAGGATAGAACTTGTGTGTGTGCAGTGCCATACAATAGCCACATGTACACAACCTACCAACATTGAAAGACCAGTTTGATATTTTTTCTACAATTTTCCCTGTTTCCCATTTTGAATCCAAAATATACATCATGTCTCTGGCTAGGTCCACAAGTGGAGCTGGGGAGGTTGACCTGGCTAAGCTGGAGGTATACACAGTTAACCAGCTAAAGGGCGTTTCTAAAGTGATGAGGGTACCTGCCCGTGGAGCTTCCAAGAAGGGAGAGTACTAAAAGGCACTGAGGGCCTGGAAGGAATCCTGCTCCCAAGAGCATGGTGAGTTGGGGAAGCATGAGAATGGCTCTTCTGAGGAGTAGTCAAGGGAATTTGAGGATGACACCCTTGTATTTGTGCCTCCTGCAAGGGCAGGAAGCAGTGTCTCAAGTCATGGCTTGATCCCAGAGGAAAGGAGAGAGGGGAGAGAATTCCAGCTGCAGTTGGCAAGACTAAAAATAGAGGCAGAGGAGAGCCGAAAGGTAGGCTGAGGCTAAAAGAGCCTTAGCTGAGAAGAAACTACTTCTGGCTCATTAACTGAGCCTAAAGGAGTTGGAACTCAAGGCCAGGCAGGAAGATTCCAGCAGTGATGGTGGCAGCATACATACGGTCCTGATGGAGACAAGAAAGTTCATATACCTAAGGATTTGGTGTCCTGTTATGTGGTGGGAGATGACATTGACAAGTGGTTTTCTGCTTATGTAGTTTGCCCTGAGGGCACATGGGGTTACTGAAGAGCACTGGGGGGCGAGCCTGTGGAAACACATGCCAACACTTGGGAGGGACATACTTCTAACTTTAGAGGTTGGGGACTTAACCAAGTACACTCCCATGAAAGCTGTTTGGATTGCCAAATTTGGACTGACCCCTGAGAAGTATCACCAGAAATTCAGGGACAGTCAGAAGCTCCCCAACCAATCCTGGGTAGATTTGGTAGATTTCATTGATTACTCCAGTAAGGCACCTTAATGGATGGGTGCAGGGTAGCAAAGTCAGTGATTATGTTGGGTTGTACAATTTAATCCAGAGAGAACACATGCTCAGTACTTGCTTTACAGAGTTGCACCAGCACCTAGTTGGCATTAAGCGGACTGATCCTAGAAAGCTTGCTGAGGAGGTGGACCTCTGGGCTAGCACTAGAGTGTCCAAAAAAGGAATATGGGGGGTGGGCACCCACCAAGGTGGTCAGGGTTGCCAACAGAAGAAAGAAGGGAGAGAAACCCCTAAAAATAATGAGTTCTCTAAAGGCCCCAAAATAATTCCCAAGTGTGTAATAGTTACCAATCCAGTCTGATCCTAATAAGAAATGGTTCTTTGATCACAAGACAGAGAGATCACCAAGTGTGGTCACTCTAAGGGCGACTCCAAATATCCAACGAGGGCACAGCCCCCCACGGGTGGGCAGACACCTGAGTTGGCTAGAGTAGCACCCAGGGAGGAGGTAGTCCAAGATAGTTTTGGGGAACAGATTGAGCTCACCCTAGTGTCCCTGGGTGATGCAGATATGGTGCTGAAAGCACACATGCCTTCCAATACTTCCAAGTATAGGCAGTGGGTCACCATTAATGGGAAATGGGTGGAGGCTCTGCGTGACACAGGAGCCAGCATGACAATTCATCAATTATCAGCTGGTCTCAGCAGAGCAGGTTCTACCGAACACATTCCACCAAGTCATAGTTGCCGATAATCGTGAGAGACATCTACCGGTGGCTCTGGTCCCCTTTCAGTGGAGGTGGTCTCAGGTACTCTGAAAGCTGCTGTGAGCCCTGCCATGCCTGTGTTGCCTGAGTCGATCTGTGTGACAACGTTGTCCAGGGCTGCCCCGGAAGGGAATCAAGGGCATCTGTACCCTTGGAAAATGGAACAGGCAACTGCCAAGGAGAGGGGCAGGGGGGTGTGGAAACCAGTCTCTGAATTTCCCGGAGTGGAGGTTGCAGGGTCCCTGAGGAGGAGACCCCTGAACCAACCGGGGAGGACATTGCAATCCTTGGCGACCTACCTGAGTTTGTTGGCTGGCAAGTTGATGGTGGGCCCACTAGGGAGGAATTCTGTCAAGCGCTGAAGGTGTGTCCCACTCTTGAAGGCTTGATGTGACAGGCCTTAGCCCATGCAGCAGTTGAAGCCTCTGGGGATCACCTAATCTACTGGGACAGTGATCTCCTATATATTGAGTCTAAGATTCTGGGGGCTGTGGCAGCATGTGTGCTGGTGGTCTGGGTCTGGCTCACAACATACCTGTGGCAGGACATTTGGGGCAAGACAAGATTTTTGCCAGGCTTGCCACCCACTTCTATTGCCCCAAAAAAAGACAGTCTCAGATACATTCTGCAGGTCATGTCCCACCTGCCAGGCCAGTGGGAAATCAGGGAAAAAGCTGGAATCTCCCCTGATACCACTTCCCATAGTTGGCACCCCCTTTGAAAGGGTGGGAATTGACATCATTGGTCCATTGGACCCCAAGACAACCATAGGCAACAGGTTCATCCTGGTCTTGAACCATGCCACACGCTACACAGAGGCAATCCCTCTGAGGACAGTGACTGCACCTATTGTGACCAGAACTCTAATGGGGCTCTTTACACATGTGGGTTCCCCATGGAAATAGTGTCTGACAGAGGCACTAACTTCATGTCTACATACATGAAGTCCATGTGGGATGTGTGTGGTGTGGCTTGTAAATTCACCACACCCTATCAACCTCAATCCAATGGATGACAGCTCCCCTTGTGCATTCCACCCAGCCAGCCATAAACACAGGACTCTCAGCCACATCTGCATTTTTCTGAATACTGAATGGGTCTCCCTGGAGAGGTAGGGTGGAGGGGCTCTCACTTACACTTCAAAGGCAAGTGCCCTGACCCCACACAAAGGAGTGATGACCCTCTCACAGGGATACTGGCAGACAGAGCTGGATTAAAAGGGGACTTTGTGCACTTCAAAACCGATCTTTGAACTTTCCCCCACTTCAAAGGCACTTTGGGGTGCATTTATACTGGGTCTCTGACCCCACCAATTCAGACACTTCTGGGTCTACAACTGGACTCTCTCAAAGGGACTGCTTGGCTGCCCAAAGGACTCATCTGGGCTGCTTTGCGGGAAAGGCTGCTGCCCTGCTTGTTGCCCTGCTGCCTGCTGGCCCCTGCCTCTGCTGGAATGACTCTGCCTTCCCAAAAAGTGCTCTCTAAGGGCTTGGATTGAACTTGCCTCCTGTTCTGAATTTGCAGGGCCTCAAAGAGGAAGAAAATCCATGTGCATCAGAAAATGGATGCAACGCCTGCAGAAACTGACGCAGTTGTCTGCTCCGTCTTACCAGTGCAGCAAGGATTTTCAACACATCGTCTCTGGGCATCAAAATATCCCCACATCTTAGTGAGGAACCAAGGCTGCGCTCCCGGAAATCAGCACATCACCTTGCAGCATGGAAAGAAACAAAGCATTGTCTGTGCTGCGCTGGAAAATCCAATGCAGTGCCTTATTTTTCAATGCATCTCCTCCTCTGTGGCCCTGTGCGATGTTATTTTTGACACATTCCAGGTACCATGTGTTAAAAGGATACAACCACTGATTCTTAATGATTGAGACTAATTTATACCTTTAAACAGTGATATCTTGACTTGTGCATATTGGATTTTTGTTTTTTGGTCTTATTTTCTTCAGATAAATATTATCTATTTTCCTAAACTGGTGTGGGGTACCTTTTGTGGTGTTTTCACTGTGTTACAGTAGGCGTTATTGCACAAATACTTTATACATTGCCTTCTAAGTTAAGTTTGACTGCTCTGTTCCAAGCTACCAGGGGGTGAGCTTGGGATCATTTAGGTTGTGGAATGGCTTACCCTGACTAGAGTGGTGGTCCCTACTCCCTAGAGTGGAGAAGTGTGGCACAATGGTTAGAGTGGCAGACCCTTATGCAGAGATTTGGCCTGGGACCAGGGTTCAATTCCTCCCTTAGCAAGTCTTAGCCTCAACTTCCTTGGACCAGATAAATCTCACCTAGGTGCCTAATCTAATTAATGGGTCCAGCTCTGAGCAGTATCTTGCTTAATCTCGACAACAGCCCTGATAGTGCTTGGATACCTGGCTTCACCCTGGGGGTTGCCCAGGAGTGGGTACTTCCCAGGGAAAAGCCAGGAGGGGTTCCACAGCAGTATTCGTACAGCATCTTGAGACCCTAATGGGTGAGTAGTATGCTATACAAGTGCAAAGTTTACAGTTTTACTTCAGCAACTAGAGACCCAATTACCAACACTCAAAATCCACATATGAATGGGATGTTTCCCCCAGATAAATGTGCTCCAAGAGTTTAAAAAAAAAAAAGATTCATGACCACTTCTTTGGTTTTGTGTCCTTTGTAATAAACCTATTACTTACTGGTAATCTTCATTACTTCAATCCCAGTCTTCTCCATCAAAGTCTTTATTACATAAGGATAGTTCTCCTGCTTGAGACACCTTCCCAGTAAAGAATAGAAGAAACAAACACTCAAAAAATGTTTCTTCTATTTCACCCTTGCATTTCGTCCATTATTGACATAAATCTGGCACCCCCTCCTCCATTTCTGCCAGTAATGACAAGGTGAGTGGAGAAGGGAGTCAATGTAAGACTGTGACATAAAGGACTGGGGTAATGAAGATTTCTAGTAAGTTACAGGTTTATTACCCTCCCATTCCTTACTACATGAGTATGTACAAGCCTACATTTTCTGCAGGCACTAATTCAATGAATCTGAAAAAAGCAGCTAAAAAGTTAAAAAAATCAGACATAGACAAAAATGATTATTCCCTTGGAGGGAGTTTTTGAAACTGCTGGGCTAAAGAAAAGTGCTTTTCTTACTAGAAATGTCCATTTGACATTGTTAAACAAAAGTGTTCATGTTAAACCATGCTGCAGCTGTGCAGACTTCATACAGGGAAATGCCATTAGTTTACACCCAGGGGTCCATTGTTCCTCTGGTTCAATGGGCCTGCATAATTCAAGGTACGATCTTACCCATTCATTTGTACACTTGAGTGATTGCCTGTTGAACCCACCTGCTTACTGTAATGTGTATGTGTCCTTGCCCTTATCAGCTGGACCATATCAACTAAAGAGGAAATCTGAGTACCTGAATGATTTTGTTTCATCTAGATAAATCATCAGGGTTTTTTTTTTTATCTGCGGTGAAAGGAATATTGGGTTGAGTATCTGGCTCAAATGCGGGGGCCCAATTCACGTAGAGCCTCTGCAGTTGTGGCTGAGGCTAGTTTTGGCTGGGCCTCCGCACTCATGATGGAATCTTGGCACTGCATTTTCTCATAGCAAAGAACCCCCCACAAGTGCAAAGAAGCTGCCAGGACTGCAGAGCCTCCACCACAAGTGCAGAGGATGTTTGTGAATTGGGCCCTCATTGTATAACTTCCTAGGACAAACAAAAGTGTGACTGCACTTTTACCTTGAGAATTTGGTTTTGGACACAGAACCACTGTGCTATGAAAAAACAGATGCAGTGGTAGGATGAAAGCAAGGAACCTAATTCACAGAGCCTTCTTATTGACTTAAATGATATCAGAAATGTTTCTAAAGGCTTAAAGTGAGACTACTGAAGGCCTTTTAAAACGGTCTGAGGATCCTATGGAGAAACCGAGTTTAAGCTGAAACTTTTTAGAAACCTTTTTACTAGAGGCACAGCAGGTGAAATACTCCTCCCTTATAGCCCCCTCACAAATTGTCTGAAATTCCTAATGGCCATTCACTGAGCTCTTAAAATGACAGGAGCTAAATCTTTCTGGAGCTATCCTTCAACAGATTCACAATTTCGATTTTGGGTACGAAGAGTGATGATTTCCTTCATGATTCCCTTGATTGTTGAAATGCATGTTGCTACCTCCTTTGGACATCCTAATTGCTGCAACCCAACTCTGTCAATTTCCACCCCACAAGGTGAAGCAGTCCCAGATTCCACTAGGATGAATTTGGATAAGTGAGAGGAGATGGATTTAGCAGCATGTAGAACATTGACTGACTAACAACTAATTGATGGAGCATCTGTAACCACAGTCTCCTTGGCCAAAGAGGAATGATCTGAATGATTCTTACCTTCTCCTTCCACATTTTCTGAAGCACCCTGAAGAGATGGAGAAGGAGTAGAAATACAGAAAGAATATCTTTTGTCAAAGGTATTGACAAGGCATCCATCCTCCACACCTCCATGCACCATGTCTCCATGCACAAGTGAGGAAGGAGGGAATTGGACGGTGATACAAATAGATCCAGCCAGGGCTTTCTGTAAGCACCTGTGATCTGTTTAAATGTTTCCTTCCCCAGATGAAAATTCACAAACAATGAAATGTCATTGTTGAGTCTGTCGGCCTAAACATCAGCTAAATGTTGTCCCCTCCTGGAATGTACAATGCCTACTGGGACAACAGATGTACCTCCACCCATGAGCACAGGAAGGTTGCCTCTTTCGCTAAGGATCTTAATCTTGTACTACCCACCCCCATGGATGATAGAACACCAACCCATTTTGTTGTTCATGTGGATCACCACCAATTGTCCCTCCACTTGAGTTAGACATTTTTGAAGGCTGTTAGAATCACAGACAACTACCTCCAGTTCAGTGAGTGCACAGCTTTCAAAAGGACCACTCAACCTGAATTTTCCTTTCTTCCAAAGGTTGCTCCCCACCACCAGCCGACTGTCATCTGGTGTTTAGATCAAGGGAATGGGAGATGTCAAAGTTCCACACCTTTTTAACATGGTTGATGATATCCGTGAACTGTTTCTCCTGCCCATACTTTCATTTAGAGGGTGTATCCTCATCAAACTCACAGTCTAATAATTTCTTTTTTTAAGTAGGTAGTTCCTTTAATGCTGAGGTCACTGCTTCAGACACCATGGCTTGAACATCTGATCTCATCAAAGAAAGTATCTTCTCCTCTTTTGAAGATTCAGATTCCAAATGGTGACATTTTGAAACTGATTTGGTAGACTCCAATATGTGATTTTCTCCAATAGTACCACACTAGAGCTGCGGTTTCTGTATACTGAGGTGTCTCTATAGCAACGTGATCTGTCTTGAAAAATTTTGCTACGCTGCAAAAACCCCTCTAGTGCAAGCCTTGCTTCACCCTACATGCAGGCTTGGCACTGAAGTAGGCTGATGTTGCCGACTGTGAGGAGCTTAGGCTCCATACAAACAACCTGCTACAATTTGTTCCCATCTCAGCTCACTCCATGGATTGTAGACAAAAGAGTAGCCTGAAGCACCACCAATGTCCTCACTACCGTGACATGCCAACAACACAGCAAACCATTTAAAACAAAACATGCTTACTTGGGAAGCCAGTATTGAGTCAAAAACAAGCAAAAGGAAGAGGAGGGAGTATTTATGACAGAAAAAAGTGGGAAGCAAGGGTGAAACAGTTAAATAGTAGAAGCACTCCTTTTGAGTGTTTTTTCTTCTATTATTCAGCACGTCTTGTAGTAAGTACTTGAGTGGTGTGGGTAGTCAAGGACAATTGCAACTGTCTAGTCAATCAGGACTGGACCCTGCTGTGCCCTCTATCTGCCACCCTGTGACTCAATGGGTCGCCAGCTAAGTTCCTGGGGGTGGGGCTTTAGAAGTGTACTGATATGGTGAATTTGGACTTAAAGGACTAAAGTCAGATGGTAAAATATTTTACCAGAACAAACCAGCTTGGTGTATTTGCCCTGTGCTCCTTCATAGTCAGTATCAGTTTGTGTCCAGGTCTTGTTCTATCACAACCATAGACTATTATTGCCACTTTGTGCTTCTCTGCTCGATTTTTACTTAAACTTTAAAAATTCACAACATGTCATTTTATTTATTAAATTAAATGATTTGGCAGATTAGTTTGGGGACATTATGGTTTTGCATTTGAGCTTTATTACTGTTTTAGTACTGCATAAGTACACTGCTTCTAAGTTAAAACTAACTGCTTTATTGCAAGCCGCCAGAGGGTAAGCACAGGCTTAGTTAGTGACTTTTGTGGTTCACCCTGATAAGGATTGCATTATTATTTCAGGTGGGTTCTCACACTCCTTATTTAATACCCCACTCTCTTACATTTGTGTTTAGCTTTGGGATTCAGTATTTGTGTTACTGGAGTGCAAGTCAATGATTTGTGTAAAACCATAAACCCCTTGTTATAATCTGATGTCAAAATCAATTTTAAATGTCTCAATTCTCCCTTATTTGTAATTGCCTTTTTCATTTTCCTTACATTTTACTCCTGTAATCCTGTTTTTCACCTGTGATTTTTACAAGAACAAAAGTGGATCTGAGCAGTCTTGACAACCTCAAGACAGCAAACTTTAATAATCTTTGGAAGGCGAGGGGGATGATGTTGGTGAAGGGGCTCAAGAAGGATAACTACCAAATAACCCTCTGAGTCAGGGAGGAGGTCTGCAAGGATACAGGTTACTTTAAAGAAGCAAGGGGATGTTGAAGTGGAGGGGGGAAAGGAAGTGGAATAAGAAGGAGATGACTTGACAGTAGTCTCCCAGCCAAAAAGAGAGGAGGATTCTCCTGAAGTAGACCTTGAGACAGACGAGGAAAGGGGGCACCCAAGAGTGAAGTCACCTGCCCCATCCAGAGAAGGGAGAAGTGTGTCCTCCACAGCCTGACCCCTGCAGAATTGGTGGACAGGAAGAAGAAGAGGAGCCTGTATAACAGCTGGCTACCATAGCCCTCGAAGACAAAAAGTTAGCCTTTGCTTTGGAGAAGAAGTCCCTGCTGGCCACGAGAGGGTCAGTGAGAACTGGACGTGAGAGCAAACAGGGCTTCTGAGTCAAGTGGAGATGGTGGCAATGACAGTCAAGTGCCTACGAAAGGTCAAAGAGTCCACATCTCTAAAGACCTGGGGCCACGTGTACGAAGCTAAAAATTTGCTAGTCGGAAATTGCGATTCCATGCGAATCACAATTTCCGACTTGCAAATCAGAATGTATGAAAAAATAGCATATCAATTTTGCGATTCGGTGCGGAGTCACATCCCAATTTGCGAAATCGCAAATTGCTATTTTCTAAATTGCATTTGGGGGTGTAGCTGAATCGGAATTTGCGACCCGGAATCGCAAATTGCGACTGAGTCTCAATTAGCGAACGGGTGCAAAGGAACAGAGAAATTACACTTCCTGGTGCTGATTGATGACCTCAGAACCAAGAAGTACCTCCCATGGAAGTGGGAGGAGTCTAGCCAGGACAGACAGCAGAGGCACACCCAGCTGAGAGGAGCCAATGCAGCCATGGCAAGCCAAACAAAAGAGGCAGACACTGCAGGGAGAAAGAGAAAGCTTAAATTCTCTGACAAAGAGTTGGAGGTCATCACTGAGGAGTGCTGCCTACACCATGAGGTCCTGTTTGGGAACGCAGCAATGAGTGTCCCTGACTCACAAAAAAAGAAAAACTGGCTCAACATATAAAGTAAGATCTATGCCATTGGAGTCAGTCACTGCTCCATCGAGGAGGTGCGCCAAAGATGGTATGACCTCAAGTCAACAACCAAGGAAAGGGTTGTGGAGCGGATGAAGGAGGCACATGGAACAGGTGGGGGACCACCCACAGTACCACCACCCACAGCAATAGAGAGCATGGTGGAGACCACACTGGAGCCAGAAGCTGTTGCTGGAATTGGGGACCTGGACAGTTCAGCACCTGGAACCTCCAAAAGTAAGTAGCACATTTCACTTATTCACACTTTTCAAGGCACCACGCACACAATCACAGTTCACAATAGCATGCATCATCCAAATAGTTCCATGCCTATATGCCCAACTCAAGATCAGTGCATTATGGGTAATGTAGTACAGTAGTCCAAATTTTGAGGAATATTTATTTTGATATGCATATATGCCCACCTCAAGTTCAGTGCATTATGGGTAGTGTAGTACAGTAGTCCAAATTTTGAGGAATATTTATTTTGATATGCCACACATCTGTGAGGCACTGACAGTGTATCCCATGTGTCCCAAAGGTCTCCCTCAGGTATCCACTGATGACCCCAGTGTGGAGGGAGATGACGATGCCACCATGGCAGCAGACGAGGCAGTAAGCATTTCCACAGATGAGTGCAACACAACACCAATTGTTCCCCATGCACGTGAGACAACAGAGGACACAGATGTGGACAATGAGGAAGTAAACCTGACTTCTGGGCCACAGATGGGTGGGAGTCGGCCACTGAGAACAGCAGGGTCTGGGCGTGGAAGGCGTAGTCTGACACATGATGCAGGTGAGGAGGATGCCAGTACACAACAATTCCTGGGACTGGAGGCATCCCTACTCAGCAGTCACCGCCTGCAAAACAAACACATTTGGTTGATGAACCGGAATCTACACTGAATGCAACAGACTCTCACACAGGGATTTGGGAATGTTGAAACGCAATTATCCACCATAAACAACAACATGGTCAACCTCACCTCTGCCGTCACTGACCTATGTAGGGAAATGGTGGCAGATCGGGTGCATGTAAGGCGCAAAGAGTGCAACACAGCTGCACAGTTGGACCGGCTCAGTCAGTCCATTGGCCGCCTAGCCACCACAACCACATGCCTGGCAAGACAAACTGTCACGTTCCATGTTGAACTAGGGCATTTTGCTGGAGATGTGGCAAGGGGACTAGGGTGCATTACTGCTGCTGTGGACCTTATTCATATCTCCCAGGCAGCAAGAAGTACTGATGAAACCCCTTAGGACAGTGAGGACTTATCAAGTGTGAGCAGCGGTTCTGCCTCAGATCCCCGCATCCTGCGTAGTAGCAGTGCCCGCCAGACATCTGTGGCCCAACCAGCCACAGCCCATGCTGGTCGTAGCCATTGGAGGGTGTGATGTTTGCTCACTAGGTTTAGCCTAAGGCACATGAGTGGAATGTGTTAGGATTTTGTTACGTAATACTTGTTTACTGCTTGCTATATGCCACCATTTACATTATGCACCCCTGACATTAAAGGATATTTTTGTTTTGCATCTTACATTTGTGAGTGCTGTTACAGTTGGCACTTACATGCCAAAGTAATGAATTGCTATGTTATCCTGTCCCTGTCTGCCCTCCATTGCGATGCTACCATCCCCAGGCTGTCATTGTGGTGGCTCCTGCTCCTCATCCTCCGAACCTGTGTCATCTAGGGTGAGATGCAGCCCACATCTGGTTGCTATGTTGTGTAGGATGGCACATGTAGCCACAATCTTGCATGCAGTCTCTGGGACATACTGGAGTGCACCTCCACTTTTGTGCAGGCATCTAAAACGTGACTTCAACATGCCAAAGGTCCTTTCAATGACGATTCTGGTACGCCGATGTCCAATTTTGTAGCGCCTCTCATTCTGATTAGCAGGTGTTAGGTATGGGGTGAGTATTCATGGCCTCAGAGCATATGCACTGTCACCTGTGTAACAAAACATCAGATATGAGCATGTTTTCACATGGTTATGCAGTGACACGTATTTATGACATTGGTGCGTACTATGCAGTACCTAATAAATATCCCTCATCAAACTCCCCACTTTCTAGGTGTTGGTGTATCCCACTGTGACTGAATGTGTACACATCATGTGTGCTCCCTGGAACTTTTGCCACTATATCAGTTATGACGTTATGAGCATCACATACCACCTGGATGTTGAGTGAGTGAGTACATTTCCTATTGCGGAACACATATTCCAGATTTGCAGGAGGACATATGGGTATATGTGTCCCGTCCGCACACCCTATCACATGGGGAAAGTTTGCAATTCTGCAGAAGTCCAATTTGGTGTTGTGTATTTCCTCTGCATTCCTGGGAAGGTAAATGTATTTGGACATGTGTGCAAGTATGGCATCTAAGAACTGTCTAAAGAATAATGACAGGGAACTTTGGGACACCCCACCAGCAACACCAATCACCCCCTGGTAGCTACCCGAGGCCAGGAGGTTCAGTGAGTACAGCACTTGCACATTTGTGGGGATGGAGCAGCTGCACAGGGGTTGTCTTTCTAGCTGAGGTTTCAGCAGTTCAATGATCTCTAAGATGACTGTGCTGCTCATATACAGTGTATATTTAGCATATATTTCCTCCTCAGTCTGTTGAACGATGGTCTGCCTGGTTCTGTATATCATCTGCTGTCATCGCCTCCTCCTCCTCCTCCTCCTCTGCTGGGCAGCCTGAACTCGCCTCCTCCAGGCAATCACGTAAAGTGCAGCCATTTTTAAAAATCCAGATGCCTTCTGGGTCTGCTTTTATACTTTGGTTCTGATTACCGCCTATTTGGAATTGCAAAATGGCCTATTTGCGACTAATCGCAATTTGTGACTGCCTTGTACATTCAGTTTGTGAGTTGCAAATTGTGCTTTCTTATTTGCGAGTCGCAAAATCCAGTTGCAAATGTTTGCGATTCGGTAATTTGGGACTCCGAAATGGCATTTGCAAATGCCATTTCGCATTTTGCCAGGTTGCAAATAACGCTGCAACCGATTTGCAAGTCGCAAAACATACGTGCATGTGGCCCTTGGTTCTTAACTGTGTGGTGGGTGATTATAGTGATAAGTGGTTTGCAGCATATGCAGTGACCCTGCATAGGCATAGAGTTCTAGAGGAGAATTGGGTAACTAGTCAAAGGATGTACATGACAATTGTTTGGGGGAATGCCCTGTTGGACCTAGAGGTAGCTGGACAGATGACCTATAACCTAGAACTTATCACTAGATTTGGCCTGACCCCTGAAACTTTTTACCTGAAATTAAGCATTAGACAGAAGTCATATTAGTCCTGGGTTGACTTTGTGTACTCATTAAGTAAGGCACTTGATGGATGGATGAAGGGCAGCAAGGTGAATGATTGCAATGGACTCTACAACGTGAACAAGAAAGAGAACATTCTGAAGGAGTGTTTTATAAAGTTGCACAAGTGCCTATTTTATTCAAAGCTGATTGCAACCAGAGAGCTTGGAAATGAGGCTGACCTCTAACTCAGTACCAGAGTGTTAAAGAAGGTACCTGGGAGGATCACAGAAAGTGGTTCAGGTACCCCATAGCAGAGTGTAGGGGAGGTCTACTCGTTACCTTACAGCAGTCTCTGCCAGGACAGGTATGTAGGGTGACCCAGGCACTTGTTTAAGATGTCTGCCCTATGACAATGGATTCCCTGGAATGGTTAGGGAGGTGACTCAGAGGAAGGTCATTGTCAGTCCCCAGATACCCACTGATTGCATTCTGGGAAACAAACTCCCAGAAAATCTCGATAGGGCACTGCCCAGGGCACCCTGGAAGCTCAGGTTTAGGTACCACTCCCAAATGAGTACAGACACCCAAGTGGAGAGCAAGGGGTAGGAGTAAATCCACAGAGGGGGTACTAATGGGTCGGGGTTACGTACTTTAGGAGAAAAGCACCCCAAAACCGATCCCTGTGAGGTCACTTTTGATCTGGTGGTTTTGATTGTGCTGTCCTAGGGATAGAAGACAGGAGACCTACACCAGGCAGATACCCTACACAGCACAGTCAGTGTGGGTCACCTTTGAGGGGGACTGTGATTCCCCCCATTATGCCCTGGATTGTCAGGCACCTGTTCAACCATATGATACAGACCCTAGGCTAAAAGGCGAGTCTCAGGATACCTTCCCTGAGATGGTGGGAGCAAGAGTGGAAGTAGCATGCCTACCACCCGGGGCAGTGGGCCCCTCCTCCCGACTATCTGGAGAGGCCAGAGAGACCTTGGGAGCAAGTAGGGGCCAGGGAATGCATCAATGTAGATCGCCAGAATTTCCTGAAACACCCCAATGTGCCAAGAGCTATTGAACATTGTTTGTTTAAAAAAGATATAAAACTAAGAATATTTAGAGGAACCAGGCTTCTTCGGCTGTCCCGGTAGCTCTAATCTGCAGCGTTCGCATTTGTTGAACCTTTTCATGTAGCACGAACATGGGGCTTCAGTGAGCACATTTCCCATCAATACTGTCTGCTGGTAAAACACAGTTGTGCATTCTGACGCCAGGTGTTTAAGTTGTTGACTGCGTTGGGTGCAGGGGGCGTGCGCCACGTGCACAGCTTGTGGTGCTTGGTCGCATGTGAATATGAAACGTCGACACGTGTGTTCAAATGTTCATCTGGCATATTCAGCATCCGAGCTGAGAGAGCTTTGTGTCTAAGCCTGGCAATAAAGAGGTATTTCTCCTAGTGCTTTGATTATGTATAGTGTTTAACACAGCAGAGACTGGCGGGGTTCGCCTTACACGTCCTGCAAGCTCTTGCGGGATATTTTACATTCCTGCATTCTCACTGGTTTTCGATCTATCACTCCCTCTTTCTTTTACCCTTCTGAGTTTTCACTCTCTTGCTCTTGGTGAAATCTAGAGGGAAAGAAATTACCAGCCCCCAAACAAGATGCCCCGGGACTTCAAATTGAACCACTGACTCAAACGAGGCACGGACTGCAAGATCGCCCTTTCTCTGCTTTACTACTGGCTGCTTCGTGTTCACTCCGGGAGTACCTGATCCTCGGTTTAAGGTTGTTGTACAGCTGTAGTCTGAGGTGCTTGTGGCATACGTAGGATTAAAAAGCGGGGTCTTTCGAGTGACAAACATCCACGGGATAAGTGAGCTTCAAAAATGCCAAAAGCCTGAGCAATACTGCTTTACATGTGTGTGTATGTTGGGAGATTGGAGGATGAAGCGGTCTCCGTTTAGTAACAAATGATGTGCCGCCCGATCTCCGTTGACTGTGCTCGCTGGAAGGGGGTGGGGGTAAAAGACAGTCCTACAGTAACTTCCGGCAAACCGAAATGCTGAGCAGAACCTGTACCTGCCGCTGTGCACTCGAACCTGTGCCTGCGATCATGAGTCTTGCCCCACTAGTTGCACTCGAACCTGTACCTGCCCTCAGGTGTGCAGGTCGACTGGATGCACTTGAGCCTGTGCCTTCCCTCAGGTGTGCAGCTCCACCCGATGCACTTGAACCTGTGCCTTCCCTCGGGTGTGCAGCTCCACCCGATGCACTTGAACCTATGCCTTCCCTCGGGTGTGCAGCTCCACCCGATGCACTTGAACCTGTGCCTTCCCTCGGTGTGCAGCTCCACTGGACGCACTTGAACCTATGCCTTCCCTCGGGTGTGCAGCTCCACTGGACGCACTTGAACCTGTGCCTTCCCTCGGGTGTGCAGCTCCACCCGATGCACTTGAACCTGTGCATTCCCTCAGGTTTGCAGCCCCCCTTGACGCTCTCGAACCTGTGCCTTCCCTCAGGTGTGCAGGCCGACTGGATGCACTTGATCCCGACCTTGTGTCCGGTGCAGGCCCACTGGATGCACTTAAACCTGTACTTGTGTCAGGTGTTCAGCCCCACTGGATGCACTTGGACCTGCACCTATGTCACATGTGTAGCCCTCCAGGCTGCAATTGAACCTGTACTTGTGTTAGGTATGCAGTCCCACTTGATGCATTTGGACATGTGACCTGTGTCAGTGGTGCCTTCCCTCAGGTGTGTAGCTCCACCCGATGCACTTGAACCTGTGCCTTCCCTCGGGTGTGCAGCTCCACCGGATGCACTTGAACCTGTGCCTTCCCTCAGGTGTGCAGCTCCACCCGATGCACTTGAACCTGTGCCTTCCCTCAGGTGTGCAGCTCAACCCGATGCACTTGAACCTGTGCCTTCCCTCGGGTGTGCAGCTCCACCCGATGCACTTGAACCTGTGCCTTCCTTCGGGAGTGCAGCTCCACCGGATGCACTTGAACCTGTGCCTTCCCTCAGGTGTGCAGACTCACTGTAATCACTTTAACCTGTGCCTGGCATCGTGTGCAGACCCACTGGATGCACGTGTCCCAGTACCTGTGTCAGGGGTGTAGGACCCCTGTGTGCGCTTCCTCTTGTACCTGTCATCTAAGCCAGGTGTTTAGGACTTCTGGATGTAATCCTCTTTGTAGCTGTCACCTGTGCCGGGTGTGCAGGACATTTGAACATGAGGTCCTCTCAGCTCGTAAAGCGCTTCAGTTTGAAGTCAACTCAGAGGCTCAGGCTGACGCCTGCGGCTTCTCCGTGTCCTATAGATGTACCGCCCTCAAGACCAACACTGCGCTCACAGACCAGATACTGGGATCTCAAGCAGTGCCGAGCAGCCACAGACCATAATTGTGCTTCACTTTTATCAGACTAACAGGCACCGGTGCGCTGCACTTACTGCACCAATGACTGTTCCGACCCTGTGACACCCTCCTGAGCTCTCTGGTTACTTTGGCGTCATTTAATGATGTACCTTTGATTCGTTAGAACACCAAATAAAATAAATTGTCATAGACAGTTCTGATCACGACTACAACACGAAGCCGGTGCTATGAATTATGCTTATGCGCGTGAGTTTATGTGCCATTTTCGAGCCATGAACCAGCACATGTCCTTACATGAAGTAACTGACACGAACTACAGTGAAGGCTGGAAATTCTAGAGTGATCATTCTATGTCCCCGGTTCGGTCTGGATGGTGAGCTGAGTGGGAGGACCTTCGGAGAGCGGACAGCAGTATGGCTGCTCCAGCAGATGTGCGCCCGGGAAAAGCCACGGCACTCACCGATGGTTTGAAGTGTGATCCTCCGCGTGGGACTTTATACGACGCTTCGGGAGCTCTAAGCAGTCTAGGGACTCCTTGAGTTTAATCAATACCGATCCTTCATGTATTGCTCTCCCGGTCTAAAGTTTTCCAACTATGTTTCCTCTGAAAACGTACTATTAAGTTCCCCTTTACTTTCTTTTTACTCCGAAAATCAGACTCTTCTCATCACGCTCCGTAATAATTACCCGGCAGTTAATATGAAGAATAATGACATGAAAAATTACAGTAAGAAATTCTTCTCCAGGGTTTACATTCGATTTTCGTTTGAACCGCGAGTTAGTAGATAGCACAGCTGAACCCAGCATTCTTTAAGAGCACAAATCAAACTCCTGTTGTACGTTTTTTTTTACAAAATCTTAAAATGGTATTTTTGTGGCAAGTAGCCTCTGTCACTACCTGTGTGTCAGACGATTAGCGCCTGCCCCGTTGTCACCCAAGCGGGGTGTTGGAAAGCAGGGGATGGGTTACTATAGAGTTGTCTCTATCAGGAGACAGAAAATAAATTAGTTGTGATCACTAGGCAGTTGGACAGTTTATTGGGCGAGTACTGTCTTAAGCGAGTTGGCATCGTTTGCCTCGTGGAAGTCATTTAGTGGTCGCCAGGGGTCTGCCCTTTGCGACTCTTGACGCTGCATGTGCGACCCCCTGGCCTCAGAAGTAGCAAATTCAGAGCCTGGAGCACAGGGGCATCTCTCCCTTATGAACATCAGCTGGGACTTTTCTCTCTTTGTTTTCTGTCAATTTTGTATTACACTAATAGTGAATAATACTATATTATTCATTATTAGTGTGATAAAATGGGGTACAATTAGCTTGAACACCCCCTTCCATGGCAGCTGAGATAAGTAAAAAATGCTTTTAGGTGTATGTTGTGTGCGTGCTTGTGGGTAAGAGTGTGAATGTGGAAGAGAGTGATTGTAAATGTGAGTTTGCGTGTATGTATAAGTATATGTGTGTGAGTGAACGTGGAGGTGAAAGGGCGTGTTATGTCACTTCGCTACCTCTGGCATTTCAGTAAATTGACGCCCATGGTTTGCCTGTGTTTGTTTTACCTGAAGCCTTTATAAAAGTAGTCCGTACGCGATTTTCTCTGATTTAGATTCTTAATGGAGGTGGCAGGGGAGTATTTCACTTGAAGGCTGTTAGGGGTTCAGGTTTTCACTTATTCATTCCGCTAAACCCACAGGAACTATTTGTCAGACGCCGCAGAGCGCGCTTTCTCCTCGTTCAGCGTTGATTAATTACCACAGTAGAGAAGGCGCTACGTACCTGGGCGGAATTATAGGTTAAATCTCTGTCTGGTTCGGTTTAATGTGGGAAGTGGCACCTTATATCTCGAATCAATGCTTATCGTGGTGGGACAATCAGAGAACGTTGTGGGAAGGATGTTGGGGTGCTACCGCTCCCACAGTTCCAGACCCAGGTGTTTCTCTGGTACAGCCTCGACGCAGCATCAGGTGACCCAGCCAGACTGGACCCTGCACATTTAGAATTAACATCGGGGCCCCAGTGTCTGACACTCTCGGCAGTGCGCGGAGTGAGACAGCCCCACCTCGGACGCGTCGATCGCAGCGTTTAACCCTCTCTGATGGCTAATCGATAGGGCAGTTTGAGGGTCAAGTGCTGTGCAGCCTGTGCGCCTTCACGGGTGATGCGTTCTCACCTACGGGCACGTGCAGCTCGGGGTTACAGGCCCAAGGAGAGCTGAAGGGGCAGGGCTGGTAGAGGGGTGCGGCGACCCAGTGGCAAATGCACGGAACCACCTGTCGCGGGGACATAAAGACGCCAATAATTTAACGCACGAGGTAATCACAACAGTGCGCTCAGATGCGTCTGTGCTCCAAGGAAAACACCACGAGACAGCGAAACGAAACAGCACTTTGAATATTGTGCAATTGGAGCAGTAACTCGTGCAAATATTTTTTAAGCATTGGAAACTTTTTTGGGGGGGAAATTATGCGTGCCTTCTGATAATATAATATATAATATATTATCTTAAGATGCACCGCTCGAGTATCATCCGCAGGGACAGGATTTTGGGAGCCCTGAGCCAAACGTATTTCAGGGCCCCCTGTTCGGACTAGCTTTGAATGTATTATCCAGTATCAGCTCTTTCATGCCCTTTGTGGCCAGGTCACTGACAGTGCACAGTCACACTCATTCAAATACTCATTCAAATTCTAAATGTGTTTACATCTAACATTCAGGGGTAGTGCTCTGCGTTTCCAATAATGTAACAAAGCTGCAGCTCACTGATAACAGTGCATACAATCTGTGCCACTCTCCTATTTCTCATATGCGAAGTCCTGTTTTAATCTAAACTGAACTTTTTTATGGATGTTGCATGAAACAAACACTTTACTCTGCAAATTGCCTGTAATAGTCCAATGCACATCAACCATGTTAAAAATAAATGACAGGTAAACAGGTATTTAAAACAATCTGCTTAAGAAAGGCCACCAGTGCAAGACTCTGCATGCTGAACACAGCTGGCTCTATCGGCCCCCCTGAAAGCTGGGTTGAAGGTGGACCCACTTTATCCATGCCTTAAAACGTCTCTGGCCATCCGCCCTGCCTGTATACAGAGACGCGTTTGCTCTGACACCTTTTAAGTTGCCTGCTATAAAACGCGAGTTTACAATATAATGCGTGCTAATTTATTTCGGAAGCACCGTGCTCGCCCTCCTCCTGTCCAGTCCGAGAGGGGTCTCTCCTGTCCTCATCTCACTCCCATGCCTTCTGTGGCCCTGGCGGAGTTAATGTGTATTAGGAGACCCTTTGGACCACCTCACAAGTGAGGAGACAGTGAGGAGACTGCGTGGAGACAAATGAGGAGTCTCCATCCCCACCCCACCTCGCCCAGAGGACAGTACCCTCTGCCCTGGTAAAGTGTATGAGGGGCCCATTGGGATCACCTCACAAGTGATGGGACTCTGTGAGGGGGATCCATTGCCCTCTTCTCCCCCCAATTATCCAAGAGGACAGTACCCGCTGTCTCCTGCCCTGGCTGAGGCAAGGTGAGGTAAAGTGTATGAGGGGACCCTCGAGATCTCCTTACAGGGGAGGGGACTGTGGAGGCTTCAAGAGGAGGCAAGGTGAGGTAAGAGGGGACCCCGGGATCATTTTGGAAACGAAGGGCCCCTGTGAGGTCCAACACTGATCCCCCCGCACCCACAGAGGACAGTACCCTCTAACGGCTGCCGAGCCCGTCACTTACCCCTTGATTAAAGACACCCAATTACGGCGCAGAGCTGTGTCGTAATTATCTCCCTTAATCACAAGCAGGAGCTTTAATTGCCTTAACGATGTGTTTCATTAAATGAATTTAGGTATTATAGTCGACAGTTTTCATACACAGTTGTTTTCAAATTAACATAATATTAAACATCGTCATGGAAATTGTTTTAATAATGATAATTAGAAGCGCCGGGCTGTGCCTGCTGATGCCAGCAGACGGGTCTGCCCTGGTCCGGGGGCTGCGTTGATGCCCACCCACCCACCAGCACCCCCCGAGGCTGCGGAGGACTCTGAGAACTACGGACGCGACCTTTAGATTCTGCTCGGTCTCTGAGGGAGGGTGCCCAGCTCCACCCGTCATAACTCACTGTGACCCCATTGGCCCATCCACTCACCAGTGACGACGTCGAGAGGACTGGGAAACAGTAACAAAATATACTGAAAACGAAGTGAAAGTCTATCCCTCGGAATGTGACCTACTCATGGTCTGGCAGGGTGCATTCTATTAAAATAAGTGCATTTACTCCTGAGAAAGACTGGTGTACACTAAACTCTCCCAGAACGTTTCGACTAACACAAGAGCGCTCCTCTCTAATCACAGGGCTCTGGCACAGTGCCAGTCCGCGTACCTCGAGGCACTTGCCACTTGTGGCTGACAAAGCAGCGAGGACCTGTCAGAGCGGTACCCGCTCCGGCCTACTCCCTAGACAGGCCCAGTGAGAAGGCAGGGACCCCTGTCTCGTGGGAGCGACAGCCCTCAGGGGCACGGCTCATGTTCAGGCAGTGAACTGTCCCAGCGCTCCCTACAGCTCGACATACTCCCGAAGAACAGCTGATGACGTCCTGCTGGAGTGGTATAGCATGGGCTGTGAAAGGCGCTCTGGGACTAGTAGTGTCTGTATGGGCGAATTAATTACACCGTACTACATACTTCGTAATGTAGACACTTCTTACCCGAGGAAGGGGAGAAGCTGAGGGTAATGCCACTTGCTGCCACAGAATACCAAGGCTGCCCAAAAATGACCACAAATTATGACAGACATGAAATGCGGGGTCGGAGCGTTTCTGGGTTCCCTCCAGACCTGCTGCAATGACTATATCACTTTGGGAATACTGTTTTGGTGGGAGCGCAGGGCGGGCAGTGCTTAGGGTGAGCCGTCACTCTCGATTGGTTTGGTGAGTTGCTGCAGCCAAGATGCAGTTTAAGGACTATCCCTTTCTGAGGGTCAGAGCCCCCCTCGGCCCTGATAGCCAGAGAGGGTCTTTGAAGAGATAGGAGCTCCGCACCCTGAAGTGCGTCGGACCCCAGTGTTTTTTATGGGTTTTGGAGCAGAGCACGCGCAGCCTTACGTGATTTGTTTTGTGACAGTGGTCGGGCAGTGTGCGCTCTGTGTCCTGCCATCACCGCCTTTTAAGCACTACAATAAACCACATCAGATCCTGGGCTAACACAGCGCCAAGTCTTTCCACCTAGTGCAGTGGTCTACAAACTTTTCAATGCCGCGCCCCCCCAGTTGAAAAATAAAAATCATTGGGCCCCCCTCAGAATTTTTCACAATTATTTTATAAATGTGGCAATGTTTAAATATGTCTAGACCTATTTAAACATTGCAGTTAACTACTGTTAACTTTTTAAAAATGCAATAACATGCTTCTGCTTAAACCAAAAGCCCTGTTATCTGAATAATGCTTCTTTTGGCCAGAGCCTTGCGCCCCCCCTGGGATCACCTGAGGCCCCCCAGTTTGAAGACTTCTGACCTAGTGTAACAATACAGTTGCGACCACTGTGTATTACTTTGGCCACCTTTCTGAGATCAAACGTTGCCGGCCGACGCCGGATGTGTCCAGCCGCTGGCTACCTCAAACGCTTCCGGTATTCGAGGCCAAACGGGTTACGTTCTCTCTTTCGCCATGTTTTAACAAATATAGGTATTGGGGAACACCCCGTTCTTGTAACTTAGATTACAAGTTGTAACTCACTGCTTCAGTCAGGCCCTCAAAGCCCGAATAAGGGGCCTGCGGTCCTCGGAAAGTTAAAGCGCTTTCTCTATACTTTAAATCGGATAAATGAAAGGCGTCAATGTGCAACATACGAAAAACGCACTAAACACAACGCGAGTCGTAAAAATGTGGTTTAAATATTCCATGCACCCCACTAAAAAAACAGGATACCGCCTATAATGTTCTCCAATGATTCCAGAACAATATTAGCTGAAAACAAGCTCCTGTTTAATGAAAACTTCCTTCTAACACGCACCCAGGCGCTCACTCTCTGCCGGCGGTGCCTCGGTGGGAGCAGACATTCCTCCCCACAAATCCACGACCCGCGGCACAACGGCCAGCCCTGCCTTGGGAGCTGACAGATTCAATCTGCATTATCTGTGCATGACGGGCAAGTGCAGGGCTCGGCCCTTTCAGAGATCTAGAGACTAAAACGTAGCAAAGGCAAGGGCTACCTCTGTAAAGCTTGACTGAAAGGGCGTTCGGGGTAAGCGCCCCCAGGTTCATTTTCTACTTTTTGTGAAAGAATAACAATAATAAAAATATATAGTGCACTTTCATAGAAAACAGTTTAACTCAGAACAAATTAGGTTGTTGAAACCCCAAACGCACGTGTCGTTTTGGCATGCATAAAAGCTAATCTAAATGTTCCCATAAATGTCACCCTCCAATGTGTAGATACATTTACTGGACAAAAAATGTAAACACATGAACAGAACATCGTTTTAGAATGTCTCCTGTCATGTAATCGAAACAATTTTTAACAGCGGCAAATGGAAAATATTTTCATGCAATTAGCGTCAATTGCATTTATTTTTAGAAAAAAGATTATTGAATTTAGATAGTGTTATAATAAACTAATTTCTCTACTTTTTTGGACTGAAGCAATTTATTAAAGCTCAATTTAAAATACAGAAATGATTCATCCAGGCGACCTTTCACAAACCAAGCAAACCTTTAAGCGCCACGAGCCCCGTGTAATTTGTAGGCAAATAAACACTTGGCACACAGTGTAAAGTAATAGACATAGAGTGTGTTCGAGGCGTTAAAAAGATGCACGCAAGACCAGTAGTCCTTGGACCTGATAAATACTGTTCTTTCCATGGAGCCCCAAGGCATATACAAATAAATAATTTTCATTGTCATACACACATCATTGCAAACTCAAAGTAGCACGGTGCACATAAATACTTTCTTAAAAAAACAAACTTCCATCCACTCTATTTTTTTTAAATCACTCTTTCAAAAACTTTGTTCGGTATCGTCAGATCAAAGGTGGGCGATAATAAAAAATACAAGTTATCATGTTCGCTAAGCTTTCTTTTTTTGTTTTTAGTTGGGTCTATTTCTCGGCTTCTCCTCATTCTGAAACAAAAAAGCAAATTTCAAGTGCATGTTTTATCGGATTTCTCTTAAAATACAGTACTTATCTCGAGCTACAAATCCTGACACTCAATTCAACTGAGCCCGGTTTTGTTTTTTGACATATAAATAACCAAACAGTCCTTCTAGAGGATTCCCCTAAGTGCTGTCCGTCATTCGGGGAGATAAAAAACAAACAAATTCGCGAACCCGGTGTTTCGCTGAGGTGTAGTGGCAGTTCAGTTCAAGCTGGCAGGGGAGCAGACAAGCGTCTGTGCAGAAGTCCCTGTGGCTGTCCGGCCTTCCCTGGGCCGAGGTTAGCACCGAGGGGCGCTGTGCTTGGGTGGGTTGAGCAGCAGACCACAGTCTAGTTCACAGTCAAACTCAAGTAAAAAAGTTCCCACCCCGGCGAGTGGTTCTGCACCGGCCCACGGTGACTTATCAGCGTGTGCTCTTTCCTATTGGCTACTGACTTGTGGAGCCACGGGCTCTGCATGTTGTAACGCGCCTCAAACTTTTGTTTTTATTTTTCCTCTCAGTCCCTCTTCCTGCCATGAAAGTCTCGGGTTAGGGTGCACCTAAATGTTGGCACATCTGCGCATTGTAAACTAAACCCACTGCCCCTCATGACTTGGTCCGGTTACACACATATCTGCGCGTCTCTCTGAGTACTAAGTACCCACGCCTTTCCCTCAGTTTGCGAGCCCTTGTTGGTCACGGTGTACCTCCACCTGCAGGTCCCATGCCCAGATCCCGTGCCCCCCCCGCCCCGCTGTCTGTGCGCCGCTCCAGCGGATGCCAGTTCCCTGTGCCCTCCCCTCAGGGCTTGTCCGTGCACTGCTTGCAGAGGCTGGCCGAGACGCTGCTGAAGAGGGCGCACTTGTCCGGGCAGGACCCGGAGGTCGGCAGGCCGGTGGTGAAGGGGTAGCCCGCTGCCGCGGCCGCAGCCTGCTCGTAGGCGCCCAGGGCTGGGTGCAGGGCCGCAGCAGCCGAAGGGGGCAGGGCGGCGGCGGCAGCGCCCAGCGCCTGGCCCTGGTTCAGGTAGGCCACCAGCCGGCGCATCTCTTCCAGAGCCTGCGCCTGCATCAGGATGTAGTTCTTGGCCAGCAGGAGAGTGGCGATCTTGGAGAGTTTGCGCACGGAGGGACTGTGCGCGTAGGGGATCACGGAGCGCAGCTCGTCCAGCGCGTCGTTCAGGTCGTGCATGCGCCGCCTCTCTCGCGCGTTGATGTTCAGCCGAAGCGCCTTCTGCTCTTTGGACTTCTTGGCGCCGGTGCCCGCGTTGGGCAGCATCATCCCTCCTCCGGAGCCTAGGCTTCCCGGGGCACCGCTGCCAGGCGCAGGGGACAGCAGCCGGCCCTCTGCTCCCAGCAGCCGCTGGCAGCGCCCGTCGCCGCCGCTGTCCTCGTCGTCCGGACTCTGCTCCTCTCCCCCGCTGCTCTCGGCCACCGAGCTCCGGCTGGCGCTCTCAGCGTACTGCGGGCAGCGGGAGGCGGCGGCCAGCGCCTCCCCACTGCTGCCCCCCGGGCGCGGCGGCTGCTGGTGCGGCAGCAGCAGCTCGGAAGGCTCCGTGGCGTCGAAGCAGCCCAGGCTGGGCGAGCGGCCGTCCCGCTGCAGGCTGAGGTCCAGGCCGGGCGGCGAGCGGAAGGCGGACTCCATGCGCTTCACCGCCAGGCTCTTGTGGTGGTGGTAGAGGTCTTCCGCCGAGAGTCCCCTGTCCATGGTGCTACAGAGGGCGACCTCCAGCCCGCCCGTGCGTCAGGGCTCTGCGCCCCTTCTCCTACTCCTCTGCTTGTCTTCGCTTCTCGCGCTCTTCTGGGTGCGTCTCGTTTTTGCACTCTTGGTTGTGCCTCCTTCTTGCAATCTTCTGGGTGTGCCTCTTTCTTGCACTTTTTTGGATGTGTCTCGTTCTTGTACTCTTCTGGATGTGCCTCCTTCTTGCACTCTTGTTGATGTGCCTCCTCTTGCACTCTTTTGTTTGTGTTCCCTTCTTGCACTCTTTTGGTTGTGTCCCCTTCTTGTACTCTTCTGCCGGTGCTTCCTGACACTCTTCTGGTTGTGCCTTTCTCTCTTGACTTCTTTTCTTTTTAAGCCCCCTTTTATTATTGCTCTTTTTCTGCTCCGCCTTGGTGTAGTTATTGAGTTCTTGTTCTGTAAGTCCTTTCTTTAAGCTCTTGTTCACCGCTACTCTTTTTCTATTCCCTTTCCGGTGCTTTTCTTTCTGCTTTACATCCTTAATTCTTCTTTCCTATTGCTCTTTTTGATTTTGTTCTTCTGCTTTTCTCTTGCTTCACGTTCGAATAATTTTATGTGCTCCCGGTCTCTTTCTCCTCCGATTCTGCTCCTCCTCTGCTGCACGTTCCTCCTGCGTGCTCTTCTTGCGTGTGCTCCTCCTCTTGTGTGTGCTTCGTTCTGGTGCCCCTCTCCCCCGTGCGCCCCTTCTTGTACTCTTCACTGTGCTCTTCCTCTTGTACTGCTCTGCCCCTCTCCCCTCCCCCTCAGCCGTCGGTGAAGCGCCGAGGTACTCCGAGGCGAGGCAGCAGCGCTTATCTTGCTTGGATTCACCTTCAAGAGGCTTCCGGAGCCGTCAGCAGCCGGGGGAGCCTTTCACATCATTATCTCTCTGAGTAGGTTATTATGGAGAAGGCTCGCCTGTTGGGACTCCGCTTTCTACCCAATCAGGTTAACGTTTTAATTAATAGGATTAGAGCGGTAACAAACACTCCCGACCGGCGCTGGCTGCTGGCCCCCAGCCTCGGCTGCAGGCAGGCGGCGGCTAGGGCTTTATAGAGAGGCGCCTGCCCCACACTCCTGCCCGCCATCTGTGGGCGCAGCTCGCCCATATGTTTGCAAGACGCCATGTCCTGTTAGTAACCCAACAACTGCCTTCCTTCCGCCTGATGTGCGTGGCGACTTTCACTGCTCGGTGAGCAGGCTCAAAGCGAGAGCTGACGTTGGGGTGCGCCTCGGTCCCCTCAGCGCGCACCGAACTATCCCCTTCATGGACGGCTCATGGGAACCGCCTGCAGCCCCCAGGCAACGGGAGAGCGACCCTAAGACTTTCTAGTGCATTTGGCATCCTTGGGTATCAGCTGGAGGGTGGGCGCACATAGCATACTCGTCTCTAACTTTGTGCAGTGAGCACTGCAGCAACTTTCCTACAGCCTGTGAACTTCACGTGGGCAGCGCGCGCGTGTCCGTTAAACGTCCCCTGGGCGAAAAAGGCGCCGGCCCCTCAGTGGCCTTCTGGTATACATAAAACACGCAACACATAACATTTTTTTAACAAACGACAGAATTATAAGAGTGGATTTCACACACTCCTATTAATGAATCGTGCACACCCTGGATAAGAACAGCAACATGGTCTCTTCACTATGCTGCCATCAGCGACTTGGTTTCTAAATCAGACAATCACCAAATATTGGGCCACGTTTGTGTTTCAGCATCATAAACGTAACACAATTAAGCATTACATTCGTAGGCAGATAACATAGTTGCCATATTTCAGCATAACAATGTTGTTGCCCTTCTCTACACACATAACAATGGAAATCTGCTTAAGAAAAGCAACATGCATTTATTTACATTTCCTGAGGGAATGTCACAGCACTCAGGTCAAAAATTCCCTTCATTCTACACAGGTAAAAACACCTGTATCCCTGAGGAGTGGTCCCCCATCCCTGGACTACTGGACACCACCCTTTGTCTTCATTCCCCCTACAACACGCCGCAAAATTGGAGCATACAACGCTGTGAGACCAGGGGCACCAACCCTGCGGTGATGAAGTGTGGCACACGCTCCGAGCCCATGCCAATGTCCTTGTCGGGTGAAGATTATTATCGTCACCTCAGTGCTGCCCCAGAAAGAAATTGACGGAGAATGAACCTGTCATTGGGAATCATTTCTTGTTGTGTGTGACAATCCTGCCTCAAAGCTCCAAATCAACCCTCCATCTTCCCCGAAACTAGGTGGGTGGGCTTCTTCTAAAGCAGGTGTTCCTGTGGCTCCTGCACAGGGTCCCACTTCTGCTGTCGCGGTGGTCGCCAAAGAAAGGGAGGGCAAGATGGCCTCACTCTAAATTTTCCTGCCCCGGCACACCCTACAATCCTGTCCACCATTTCCGGGGTCGCACAAGAGTCTCCTGGGGCGGGAACCAGGAAGTCCACCCTTTGTGGCATCCATATTTTTCTTCCTGTGGTACCTACAGTTCTCTTCCCTGGGCCAAATAGTTGGGGGAAGGTAGGAAGGACGAAGACCCACGGTACCCCACACCTAAGGGCACACACCTTTTACTCTGTTCACGTGTAAGCCAAGGAA
Organism: Pleurodeles waltl; assembly: GCF_031143425.1. Lineage (NCBI taxonomy): Eukaryota > Metazoa > Chordata > Amphibia > Caudata > Salamandridae > Pleurodeles > Pleurodeles waltl. Next base: position 698,381,975 of record NC_090439.1, on the reverse strand, counting down.
GGTCCAGTGCTTTAAATGGAAATACAGAAGAGGCATTTGCTTCGAAGAGGTGCCCCTACTCTCCCATTAAATGTTTTGCAGCAGAGCTGAAAGTGCCGGTTTCTCTTCCTTTCAAATTAAAGAAGTGCAGGTATTCAGTACCGGGCAGTACTTGCTGGTTGAAAGCACTAGGAAGATCACTTTATCTCATGATTCCTCACTTAATATTCAATGTGCTATGCTCGTAAACATACTTACTCGCTCAGCATTGCCTGCTGGTTTCTGTAACCTGCTCCCAATGGTACCCGGGGCACTACTGTGCGTTGAAAAAGATCCTACTATGATAAGACCGCTCTATGTGGGGAGGTTTACAGCCCCTTGAAGCCAGGTCAGCGCTACATTAAATGCATAATAATAAACCACAGTAATCAATCGTGTCTCGGGACAAGTGCGTGTACCAATGTGTGTGTGGTTCATTATGTGTGTGGCTGAGCGTGTGCACGAATCGAATTATCACTGTTGCTCTTGAATACTACAGAGGTCTTCAGTTGCCGTGGAACAACCACACGAGGCACAACTTTCAAAAAGGACGCGCAGCTCGTTTCCGGTTATGATGCGGAGCATAACTTGACATCCAGTTGAACAGTACGAATTTTTGTAAGGCCGCAGAAGAAATTAATAGGTCGTATTGTAAAGGAGACAATGAACAGATTCGTTGGCACCGACATGGCCACAGTTGACGGTGAAAGGCGGCAGAGCTAGTGCCCAAGTTGGCTGGACGGTCTTGTGGGCGTTTCTACTGCGCACCCAGACTGCGCAGCGTATTTAGCATCAGGGTCCCATTCTTGTGACATCTGCAAAACGATATTTCCCAAAATTGTAAGTAAACATCCGTGTGTGGTAGAATAATCCGATTCGTTGTCACGTGTGGTTGTGCGGTGAAGGGAGGCGCAAGGGAATTCTCAGCTCCCATTTTAATTGCGCCGTTCAGAGCCGGCCTCAGGTGCTGGGCTCTTTTCATTACATTTTGCTCTAATATGATGAAATTCTAATTCTCTACTCACCATATGGTAACATTTCTCCTCCGAGAATTAGTGAAAAACGGAGAAATAATCAATTAAACTCCATAACAGATTCACAAATGAGGTTCCGCCAAAAACGGTTTCTGAGTGGCGCCGAGTGAGCGGTTGTATGTTCGGGTACGTGGACGCATGAAGAGGCTGCGACGGGCAGAGTACAACAACAAGTGCACAGGAGAGGGAGTGCCGACTGTCAGGCCAGGGAGTGGCACCGACGGCAACAAGGGCATCTTCGCCCAGCAGACTCTCTGCAAATGTACGTTCATATCCAACCGAAGGGTGCAGGCTTGGGAGCTCCATGTGCACACTGGAGGAAGTGCAGACTGCAAGGAGGGCTGGCGCCGACTGGAACAGGGCCATCTTCACTCTGCAGGCTCTCTGGGCACTCTCGTTTCCAACCCAAGGACGCAGGCCTGTAAACACCAATGAGAGGTTTGAGCTATGAATGTACCACCCAAGTGGTACATACGTGGCACAATCCACTGAGTCATATTTTTGAAGCCGCGCAGTCACTTTGAATGGCTTTGAATGGTTTCAAAACTCTAGAGTAAGGCAAGGCAGTGCAAATCGCTGCACTGCCTTACACTACCCCAGGGGCGCCAATGGGCATTGCATGGGTGCTTCCACACAACTCCCATGTTTTGTGACGCATTTCAAGATTTACCAAAGCTGGTAAACCAGGGAATGCACCAAAAAGATACACCTCCCCAGGAGAGGCGTAACAAAGAGAAATATCTTTATTTATCCTCCTTTTTTTCCTCTACGTGTGTTGCATTCTGCAGCACACAGACAAGAAAAAGCCTCTCAGGATTGTTTTTGTGTAGGAAGGTGCCCCTTCCAAAACAAAACAATCCTACGTGCAACACAGGCATCCTTGCACCATGCTGCAAGGGTATCTGCATTTGTGATAGGCTGCCACAAGGGCGCCAGTGCAGGGGCAAGGGACCGGAAGGGGCCACACTGAATAAATCAAACACATTCCTGCCCTGTCACTATGAAGCAGGTCAGTGCAGCAATGTGACTTGCTGTGCTGCCCTGCACCACAAAACCCATAAATATAGGCCTAAGTGTCATGTTTAAGATCCGGTTTGCGTAGAGAGTGATGCAAACCTTAAGTCAGATTTTTGAAGCCACGCAAAGCCACTTTGAGTGGCTGTGAATGACATAACAATCTGGAGTAATGCAACAGCTCAAATCGCTGCGTTGCATTACTCTGCACAAGTGAGGCATTCCATGGGCATTGCCTGCATGTCCCCACACAACTCTCATGGAATTTGATGCATTTCCAGATTTACCAACTCTGGTAAACCTTGAAATGCGCCAAAAAGATACACCTCCCCAGGAGAGGCGTAACAAGGATAAATATCTTTATTTCACCTCATATTTTCCTTTTTCCATGTGTGCTGCATTCTGCAGCACACATGGAAAGGGGACAAATACTCTCAGGATTGTTTTGTACAGGAAGGTATCATTCCTGCACAAAAATAATCCTTCCTACAACACAGGCACCCTTGCATCATAGTCCAAGGGTGCCTGCATTGGCACTAGGCTGCCACAGCAGTTCCAGCGCAAGGGAAAAGAACAGGAATGCGCCACATTGGATAAATATGGCATATTCCTGCCCTTTCCCTGTGAAACATGATAGCACAACAAGGTGACTTGCTGTGCATACCTGCTCCACAAAGCCCCAAAATCTGGGCCTAAGTGCCCTAGAGTGAAAGTGCCAACTGCAAGGGAAAAAGCTGACACCACCTGCAAAAAGGGCATACTTATCTTCCTTGCTCTCAGCATGCACACTTTATTTTCTAACCCAAGGACCAGGGGCGGCTCCTCCGTTTGGGTGCAGGAGTGTCACCCCCGCCAGCAGCAGCTGCTGTCAAACTTCTACACTACAACGATAATAAACTATGTTTATTATCGTTGTAGTGTAGAAGGGGCGGGGGCACGGGCCATGATGAGCACAAAGCACTCCCCCTACGCATGTATGTTTGGCCGGCTGTCTCAGGCTGGCTGAACATGCATGCGCACTAAGCTCTGTCCAACGCGGCCATGCATTGCCGGAATGGAGAGAGCAGGCAGACTCTCCCAGTCTGCCTAGAAGCACCCTGGCTGTGCGCTCCGACCAATCCGAACACTGCTGTCATGCTGCCGTCAGCATGACAGCAGTGTTCAGATTGGCCACAGGGCAGGCTGGGAGCCTATGCCCGCGACAGAGGAAAGAGGAGCTGTGCAGTGGTGGTGGCAGGGCATCCAGGTAAGTTTTTTTTAAAAATCATTAATTATTTTTCCACCCCTGTGTACCTCCCCGCCCCTGCCAAATGCCTTGAGCTGCTGCTGCCAAGGACACAAACGTAGAGACACCAAATGTACTGTAGAGAAAATGCCGACTATGAGGGTATGAGCTGGCACTGTCTGCAACAAGGGCATTCTCTTCCTGCAGGTCTCTACATGTGCACTTTCATTTCCAACCGAAGGACACAGACATGAAAGCACCCCTAGAGAAGTAGTCTACAGGTCATGGACATCATTTAGGTGTCACTAGGAGTCACAGTTGCAACCCCTGGCATTCCCCTGGCGACCACTGGTACTGCCTTTGTGACCCCTGGCTTCAGAAGTTGCAAAGTCAGTGCCAGGAAGAAAGAGGTGGCTCACATTACTAGTGTCAGACTCCAGCATCCTTGTTTTCTACTCAGTTTTATAACATTAACAGCAAATAACAGTCTGTCATTCACTATTAGTGTAAAAAAAAGTGTAGCAGTAAAATCTGCAATGGGACCTTTACTGCATCGTACGTAAGTGAAATGAAATGCTTTTAAGTGTATTTTGTGTGTGTACATGTGGGTGAGCGTGTCGGTGAGAGAGCATTTGTATGTGTGAGTATGCATGTTTGTATGTGGGCTTGAGTGAGAATACGTTGCAGTGTTTGCAAGTCTGCTGTTAACCTGGCATGCTTCTTGATTTATAGAGGCACCCACAGCAAAATGCTGGCACTTGAACACAAGTGGTAATTTAATTCTTGGCATCGACAACCTGTGGAAACAAAATAAAGGCACCTGCACATTGAGGGGTGATTCTTGGCATAGATGGCACCTGTTGCAAAATCCTTGCACTGGCACATTGGCAGAAATTCTTGGCATGAGTAAAACGAATGGTGGCATAAGGAAAGGTCAGAGGCACCCCTTTCAAAATGCTTTCTCCGACATCCTGGATGTGAGGTTTGGCATAGGGGTCAACCACAGAAGGTGGACAGAAGTATTGGTACAATTCTAACACCATCATATTTGTTAATCTTTAGGCAATAGGGGCACCCATGACAAAAATCTGGCACGAACAATAGAGGTAACGTTTGACAGCTGGGGGCACCAATGGGACTTAAAATGATGGGGTCAAATCATGCGGACTACCAGGTTTCATTAGCTTGGCACAACACAAAATAACTTGAGTAGTTGAGTGTTTTCCGGAGCCTATGATTTTTTTAGCATATTTATGTGAATATTAATTAAAATGGACTATTAGATCCATTTTTTTCATAATTTTTCTCATGGGAGGTATCTCCCCGATTACTCAGTCCCCACTAGAAGATGTCAGATTAACTAACTCACTACAAATCAGGTAAATATTTCCTTGACACATCACATTGTCACCTTATTGTCTGCGTTGTTATTCATGTAGGCATAATGGAACTTCAGTGATTTTATCAGGGTTGAGGTCATGTGACCATACCTGGGACGATTCAGGGTTAAAGGTCACATGACGTCACTTGACGCCATTAAGGTTAAAAGGTGTTCGATGTCACTTCCCCTATCCCTGGAATCTTGGTGAATCAACACCCATGCTGTGGGTGCACTTGTTTGCGCTTCAGCACGACACAAAGACACATTAATCATGAACATTTCAAAATAAGAAACCGTTACCATTTGTGATTCTTCCACATTTTAAATGCATAAAGACGGAAACAAACCAATCTTGATGTGCAGCAGGAAATATACATTTTCCCTGAGAAACCACCATGCCCCCACCTACTTTCCTTTATCAGGGCTATTTCCTCCAGAATTATGGCCGCTACTAATTGACATGCGCAGTGTCTGATGGGATACGACATCGCTGTAGCCCGTGTAGTCCCTTACTGGGGTGAGGCAGCTCAGACTCGGATCCTCGACCGACTGCTCGCCCCTGGGTGACGGATTGCCGTGCAGTCCTCCGAGACAGGATTAAAAGCATTCCAACACCCTCTGGAGGACTCGTCAATGAAGACACAGTTACGGGATGATGAACGTTTTGTGTTCGCAAAACAGGCATAATACTTCCTAATAGTCACAGCCATTATCCAATGAAGTGTAAACAGGGATGCAGCGCGCGCTAAGGGACATCGCATCACCTGGAGGGCAAATGCTTTCGGTACATTACTGACAGGCAACCACAGAGCAAACTTGGGTAGTATCAGGTTTATATACATCATCCCTGGTTTATAAGCAGGGGACTTCGGCAGACTCCTTTCACAAGGGTGTGGACGAATTCATTAAAGAACGGAAGCCACCAGCAAGAACTTGCAAGATGATCCACTTCAGCTGGAAGGTCGAATCTTCCTCTAGCAATTGCCCCTGTTATTACATATAAGAGCTAGGAGTGGTGGACGTCCATTTAGCTTTAATGCAGCTAAGCTCTGTAACTCTCTCCCATTGAGCATCAGAGCTATAGAGAACGAGTTATGCTTTAGAAAAGCTATTAAAACCTGGCTTTTCAGATACTTAGGGGCAGATTCATGGAAAGTGCGCCCCTTAACAACCCCCTACAGCCACCATGTATGTGCTGTATTTAAAATATTGTGCACCATGGCGCAGGGTTGGGGGCAGTAGCATAATTTCTCATGACGCTATTGGTGTACTCTTCCCTATTGTGGGAATGCCCCCTTTGCATGCATTATGCCTGGTGCAGGGATAATGTAGCGCAAAGGGTTACAGACCCTGCATTGCCCCACCCTGTAAATAAGACGCAGGGATTTCGACCTTGTTGGGCCACATTAACGTCAACGTTATCATGACGTTAATGTGGCATCATAAATAATGACATTAATGTGGCGCAAGGTGGAGCTAGGGCATTATAAGTATGCCCCTTAGGTGTCCCATTCGTCCAGTATGGTGCAACCTCTCCCTATCAACACCTCTGGGTCACATTGTACGTTTGCAAATCCTATTGTATAGTATAGCCCCAGCCCAGGGGGAAGAGACACCATCTAGGAAAACACTGCTGTGCAATAGGTCATGATGACAAGACCATGATGATAACACAAAGTTAAGATAGGGAGGATTCATTTTGCCAGTAAATGTTCAGCAGGAAGGGCGGTATGAATAGGGAGTGGCAAGAAGTGAAGATAAGTGAAGCACAAACACTGGAAGTAGTGGTTCACCCAGCGCATCTGAATGAGGTACATCATCTGTATGTAGATGGCCTGACTGAGGTACATCCAGTGGAAGTGGGTGGTCTGACGGAGGCACATCCACTGGAAGTGGGCAGCCAATGAGCATTACTGATTGACTGAAGGTAATAAAACATGGCCTCTGTAATATTTACTATTGAAGCACAGCCACAGAAGTGTTGAGGTTCACCCGCTGTTCCTGACTGGCCACTCTGTATGCCTGATTTACTGAAGGAAAAATGTAAGACTTTCACTTTGAATGTAGAGCACAAAGTGAAACTATGACAGATTGCTTATAAGTGAAAGCAGCCAACAAACTGCAGCATTTACTCTTCCAAACAAATGTGTGATCTTCAGGATAGGAGTGGTAACAGGGTAAGGGTATCGTTAATACGCTTCTTCTTTGTGCACAGAAGTCATAGGAGCATCTTTATCGCTGAGATACGTAGTACATTTGAATTGGTCCTAACTTTGCACACCATCATCCTTGACATTCCCCACTTCAGCCACTAGGTTTAAAGTCCACTAAAACCACTGTCCACCATGACAGATAGCTTAGAATGTTCGGATTACTTACCAGTAATCTTCATTACTCCGATAACTAATTCCTCGTCCCATTCCTTACTACATGCACTTGGTAAGGCTTGGCCTCACCAAGTGAATGTAGTAAGGAATGGAATGAGGAATAGATGAGGAGGTAATCAGCAGTTACTGTGGAGGGGCCAGAAAACACAGAAATCTCTTTCCATGCCCCGCTAGGCTTGTTGATATTCAACCCTTCCCTACACTCAATTCCAGCTCCTTCACAGACTTTTACTTAACCATTTCGTACTAAAGTTTTGTTGTAACTTTTAGTACCTCTTCTCCCAGCTGACTAATCCATACCTCGTTTTTCCTGCCTCATCATATATTTCCCGATGGAGCCTGGATGAAAGTCCATCTGTGGTACTCTATGCCATAATATTATAAAATGTAAATTGTCTGTGGTATATCGAGGGTACAATAATACACCAGAACATCTTTAACATACTCATCCAGCTCCAAATCACTTGCCAATACTGCTGCACTCGATCACAAATACATCAGTTGACTCTGTCCCTAGGAATGTTTATTTCTTTGCAAAAAACTCTTATTTGTTATGTGGATGCTCAAGTCAAAACTTTCTCTAACAAAAACATTTGGCGTAAAGATAAAAACTTCTCTGACTGGATCGCTCGAACATCTGAGAGGTAATCTGTTCTTACTATGATATATGCATGCCTGGGTGTCATTTTTGTTATGCTGGCATAATCTTGCACAGTCTTGGGAACTGCGCATTGCACAAATGATGCATAATGCTTGAGATTATGCTATTAGGCCACGCTGCATAAACTAGATATCCGTTTATGAAAAAATTAGTTTGCAGGAGTTCGGAAGCAATGCAATAGATGAACAGGAACAAGATGATTGTCTCCAGTGGAAGAATCAGTCCTTTGATGTGCACACAGTTAAAATTAGCTGGAAAATTTATTTTGAGTTAATTTTTTTACCTGAGCGACCCACTCAGGTAAACTTTGACTGGGTAATACATTTTTATGTAGCGTTGAAAGTAAAGATGATCAACCAGTTGTTGTTCATGTGCAGACTGGCAGAGAGTAAGCGCTGATCACTTTTATTTTATTCCACCTGGTCCAAATCATGTTCCTCCACCAACACCACCTGCTTCCATCTTTGCCAGACCCCAAGACCTGCAGCAACCACCATCTCTACTGAAGACACAGGTCACCTTTGGGAAAAGCAAACACAACTGCCTAGCTCCACCGCAACAAGTTCTTCTGGCTTTTGCTGTTTAAGGAAGATCTGCTGTTAGGTTTGGTGTTTCTTTACACTTAGGCTGCATGAGAAGCACATAGAATACTGCACCATTTGCCATGAATAAGTGCATCACGGGGAGCCAGCCACGTGGGCATTACAGTACCTGGGGCCAACTGGCCCATTTGAAAAATCAACTTGCTATTGCGTGAGAAGAGTACCTCAAAAGAATAGCTGTTGCTGCTGAGACAGAAGTCATTGACCAAATAGAAGGAGGAAGTGGTAAGGAAGGAGAAGAAAATGTCACTGTCATACAAAGAAGGCCTGTCGCTCTTAGTGTGAAATAATCTCCAGCAGCAACTTTGATATTTGGAAAAAGGGGTATAGTCATCCCAAAGCATCCAAGTTCCTTTTAGGTCACTTGAGGTGGTATCCTCATGAAAAAAACAATTGCCATACTAACCCACAATTGAGTCTATGTTCAACAAGAGTCACTGTGCCACAGAACCCATGATCTAGTCCATTTTTACAATGGGAAGCTGGACAAAATGTTAGTGTTTGGTGTCCTCCCCTCTTCTGTGGTATAATGAGATTGTTTTTTTGGATTTATGGAGACCCTCTATCTCAAGTGGACGGTTCCAAGTGTACATATTTTTTAACAATAGCTGGGCTAGCGCTACACCAACAAGTGCTAGAATTGGTCAGTAGCAGACTGTAATTTTAGCAAGGAGGTGGGCGGTGGGCCACACTTGCACACATACATACTCACTCACACCAATGCATATACACACACACCCATTCACAACACTCACAAATTCATCCATTCATACACACATGTACGTACACAGGCATTCATGCACCAAACATTCAAAAATATAGAACTTATTTACACTGCAGGTCAGGAGGAAAACCTCAGAGGTCCCAGGAGGATTGGGACTGCTGCCTTCCCTCATTGGGTGACCTTAGGTCAGCCGAGGGAAGGCAGCAGTCTCTCACTCCTCACAGAGTGGGATCGGGTTAGTGAGTCTCCTGACACCACCCCATCCCATTCTGTGGCAAGGTGTCACTGATTGACACTCAGCTCTGGGTACCTCAAGGCTTAAAACTGAAGTGCCCAGGTCTTAGGCAATTAGTGATGCTCCCCCTTGTCTTGAGGGGGAGGGTCTTGAGGCACTTTTGCCACTCAGGAGGTCACACCCACAGGGTTGTGAAATCCTCAGTCTGGTACAGTTCAGCTCAGGCAGCCTGCCACCTGCACATTTAGCACATGCACAGATCCTGGCTGCCTGACCTGAACAAGAAGAATGTCTGTCAAGCTGACCTTTGCTCAGCCTGACAGACACTCTTCTTCTTGGGGGGGAAAGGTGGGTCCTTCTGCTCATATAGATGGGCCACAGCTGGAATTGGTTAACAGGGTCTTGAAGGAGAATGCTATTCAGTCCATCCACCTCATAACAGACACGAGGACTAAGCCAATGCAAAATTTCAATTACACCGGAGTAATCACTGTTATTTTGGTAATTTTCCATTAGTCTTTGATGAAGAATTACTGATAATAATGCTATTACACCCTTTTGCAGAATTAAGAGTAATTTTGGGAAAAATATCCTACAGCGAAGGCACATTTAGCAATTGTGGGTTGCTGGTCATGCTGCAGGGCCCGCTGAACAAAAGTACCCTAACCTTGGTCACACCACCAGATGCGAAGTGCAGCCGGGTGAAGCATCAGTGTCAATCCTGCAGTCGAGGTGATGCATTAATTTTCTCCTAGCAATGATGGCGATGCGTCAGTTCTGCAGATGAAGCACCGATTCCGAGATTCGTCTGTTCCAAAGGCAGTGCGGCAGGTTTTTCCACACACTGAAGGAGATGTGTTGATCATCCCCCTGCAGTGGTGGTGATGCAGTGATACAATTGAGGCCGTTCGGATGGGGAAGCAGGGATTATGAGTGGAACGCACTGTGTTTTTGCCAACAATTGTGACGATGGACCGGTTCCAATGAAGATTCATGGGTTTTGGTAGTTGCAGCACTTTATACTCACTTCCGGGGGCCCTGGATTGTGTTCCCACTTGGCAGAGCAATACTTTCAGCAAGCAAAGTCCAGGCGCTGTTTGTAGATTGAAGAGAACTTTGATGTCCCTGAGACTTTAGAATAGGAGGCAAGCCAGCACACCCTTGGAGAAACTTAGGTTCTGGGAGGTAGAATTGTAGATCCAGTCCTTCCCACTCCCAGGCAAAAAGCAGCAGGCAGCAAAGCAGTTCAGCAAAGTTGCAGTCCCTCCAGCAGCACAACTGGTAGAATGTCCTCAGTTCCAGAAGTGTTATGAGTTGTGGGTGTTTGAAGTCCAGTGATTATATCCAGTTGGGCCTTTAAAGTGGGGGAGAATTCAAAGAGACGCCTTTGACGTGCACACATCCTCTTCTTCCCTGCCCTGGCTTCAGACTCACTACAGGGGGGTATGCAACCCTTTGTGTGGGGAAAGAACACAGCCCTTTCAAGTATAAGTGTCAGTTCCTCCTTCCCATCCTGCACAGAAAGACCCATCAACATGCAGATGGCCACTCAGTCACATCTACCCTTCCTTTGTGAAGGTTTGTCTAGAGGGAATTAAGGAAGCCAGCTGTCACCCACCCCAGACATGTATTGAAAACAGACAGGAGGCATCAGGTGGTTAAAGTAAGAAAATGCCAACTTTCTAAAAGTTGCATTTTCAGAATTACAACGTAAACTCCAACTTCACCATAAGTTGTAATTTTAAATTGTGAGTACCAAGACACCAAACCTTGGGGTCCCATCTCTTCGCAATTGAAAATAACACTTTTAAAATGTAATAAAGCACTCTCAATGTTATCCCATGGTAAAGATAGGCCTTTCAGTAGTTAAAACAAATTTAAGAGTATTTCACTACCAGGACATGTAAAACTGAAAAGTACATGTCCTACTTTTTAGATAGACTCCACTCTGCCTATGGTCTGTCCTAGGGATGACCTATATGTAAAAAAAAGGAAGGCTTGGGCTGGCAAGTAGGTTAACTTGCCAGGTTGACATGGCAGTTTAAAACTGCACACACAGGCTTTGCTGTGGCAGGTCTGAGACATGTTTAAATGGCTACTTAAGTGGGTGGCATAATCAGTGCTGCAGGCCCACTAGTAGCATTTAATTTACAGGTCCTGGGCACATGTAGTATACTTTACTAGGGACTTATAGGTAAAGTAAATATGCCAATTGTAGATAGGCCAATGTTACCATACTTTAAGTATAAAGCACATGCACTTTAGCACTGGTGTGCAGTGGTAACATGCCCAGATTCCTAAAGCCAATAAAAACAATTTTAGCAAAACGTGGAGGGAAAAAGCACGATGTCTGGGGGTTACTCTGCAGAAAAGGCCAGATCCAATAACTACTAGTACAAAAAATATATTATTCCTATGTGAGGAAGCAAGTGAGTGTTATATGAGGTCTTAAGCACCAGGGTTTGGGCTAGGATTAGGTTATGTCACTTGATTCACACCATGTGGTTAATTGAAGGCAGAACACGGACAAGTGCAAGAGGTGGTTAAAGAGAAAAAGAAGCTTAGGAAGATGTTGTGGGAGAAATGAGGCATGTGCTAGGATAAAATGGGATATGTTGGGATGGGATTAGATGAAAGGTGGTAGTAGATTTGGATGGACTTTGGACACTGGGCAAAACACCTCTTTTACCGATTACTGAGCAACCCTTGACCCTGCTTCAGGCAGGTCGCTCCCCTGCACTGCTTGCCGGTGTTGCCGCTGCTCCAGGTTCCCTATTTTCTCTGCCCTGGTTGCTCCGCTGCTGCGTCCCTGCAGCCCCGCCCCCCTCCCTCCACTTCAAATTCCTTTTTCCACGCTTATGCGTCCCTGTCCCCCCTCCACTTCAATTTCCTTTTTCCCCGCCGCTGCGTTCAAGCGGCCCCGCCCCCGCTCGCCCATGCGCTGCCCCCTCCCTGCTGCCTCTCCCTCCCACCTCCCATTATATGGCAGCCGCTGCGTGGCCGCGCCAATGGCGCGCCTAAGGCAAGCCTGTCTGCACCCGTCTGCGTCCAGACCATGCCCAGTGCCAGGACCCCTGGTCTCCAGGACCACCACGGCCAGCAACACCATTACAACGCCAGCACCCTCCATGCACTCAACACCAGACGAGCACACGCCAGCTTTCTGGCCTCCCCTAAGCACACCCAGGGAACCTTCACCTGCCGGAACTGCAGCCTCACCAGCGTCCAAATCGCCAAACCTCTTGCCGGGCCTGACCGCAACTACCTCCGATGCATCCTACTTAACACCCGCTCCGCACGCAAACACGCCGTCAAACTCTGGGACCTGCTCAACACCTCCACCCAAGACGTCGCCTTCCTGGCGAAGACCTGGATGAACGGCTCCTCGGCCCCAGATATCGCCATAGCCATTCCGGATGGCTACAAGATCACCCGCAGGGATCGCACCAACGGAGTAGGAGGCGGAATCGCCATCGTCCACAAGAAGACCATCAGGGTCACGACCTGTACCGACGACACCCACAGCACTGCCGAACACCTGTACTTCCAGATCCCTACCAACCCCAACACCACCCTCAGAGGAACCCTCATCTACAGACCCCCCGGATCATGGCCTCGGTTCTGCGACTCCATCGCCGACTTCATCAGCAGACATGCCCTAGCCTCCGCCGACTACGTCCTCCTCGGCGACCTGAACTTTCACCTGGAGAATAACAACGACCCCAACTCCACCACCTAATAGACAACCTCACCACCCTCATACTCAGACAACTCATCACTACCCCAACACACTCCACTGGCCACAGGCTGAACCCCATTTTCTCCCCTAGCACCCACGTCACCTTCAGCCACATCACCGAACTCCCATGGACCGACCACCGCTGCATCCACTTCACCTTCCAGAAACCCACCATGCACCACTGCACCCAACAGATCCCCGCCGCAACTGGAGCAAAATCAGCCAAGACCAGCTGAACACCAGCCTCGCCCGAAAACCACCCACCGAACCCACCGATCCCAAATTCGCAGTCTGCAACCTCTGGCGCTGGATCGATGACTGCGCCAACACTCTCGCCCCACTCAATAAACCTTCCAACAGAGGTGCCAACAAGAGAGCCAGCTGGTTCACCTCGGACCTTCGAGCCTCCAAGCAAACCTGCTGGAAACTGGAGAGAAAGTGGCTCCTCGAACAGACACCGGACAACCATGCCGCCTTCAAGAACGCCATCTGCAATCACCATCACCTCATCAGATCTGCCAAGAAAACCTCCTTCAAAGACCGCCTGGACAACAACGCACACAACAGCAAGGAGCTCTTCAACATCGTGAATGAACTCTCCAACCCCAGCTCCAGCACAAACAAAATCCCACCTTCACAAGACCTGTGCAACTCCCTCGCCGCCTTCTTCCATCACAAGATCACAGACATCCATGACAGCTTCAACAGCCAGACCACCCTGCCAATCACCGACTCCTCAGACTCTCCACCCACCTTCAACTACGACCTCCTGCTCATCTGGGCCATCATGAACAAAGACGACACAATCAAAACCATGGGCACCATCCACTCTGGATCTCCGTCAGACCCATGCCCGCACCACATCTTTAACAAAGCAAGCACCACCATCGCACCCCACCTCTGCAAAGTCATCAACATCTCCTTCGAGACCACGACCTACCCCGAGAGCTGGAAGCATGCTGAGATCAAACCCCTACTCAAGAAACCCATGGCGGACCCGAGAGACCTCAAGAACTTCTGTCCCATCTCCCTGCTCCCATGGTCATCGAGAAGATCAACAGACAACTGACCCACTACCTCGAAGAAAACAACATCCTGGACCCATCCCAGTCAGGGTTCCGCAGCAACCACAGTTCCGAAACCACCGTCATCGCCGTCACCGACGACATCAGGGCCCTGCTTGACAATGGCAAAACCACGGCCCTCATCCTCCTGGACCCCTCGGCCGCCTTCGACACCGTCAGCCACCGCTTCCTACACAGACGCCTCGACAATGCAGGGATCTGGGACAAAGCTCTGGAGTGGACCACCTCCTTCCTCTCCGGCAGAACCCAGAGCGTCTGCCTCCCCCCTTTCCGCTCCAAAGCCTCCAAGATCATCTGTGGTGTTCCCCAAGGTTCGTCCCTCAGCCTTACACTTTTCAACATCTACATGGTCCCGCTCGCCTGCGTCGCCTGGCTACACAACCTCAACATCATCTCCTATGCCGATGACACCCAAGTGATCCTCTCCCTCACCAAGGACCCCCTCACCGCCAAATCCAACCTCCACGAAGGAATGAAGGCCATCGCTGAATGGATGAGGAACAGCAAACTGAAGTTGAACTCAGATAAGACGGAGGTCCTCATCCTCGGCGCCAACCCCTCAGCCTGGGATGACTCCTGGTGGCCGACCGCTCTGGGAGCAGCCCTAACACCCACCAACCACGCAAGCAACCTAGGCATCATCCTCGACTCAACACACTCCATGACCAAGCAAGTCAGCGGCGCGTCCTCATCCTGCTTCAACACCCTCCGCATGCTCCGCAAGATCGACAGATGGATCCCCACAGTTACAAGAAGAACAGTCACCCAAGCCCTCGTCAGCAGCAAACTTGACTACGGAAAAGCCCTCTATGCAGGAGCCCCGGCCAAACTCCTCAAACGACTGCAACACATACAAAACGCCTCCGCACGCCTGATCCTTGATGCCCACCGCCACAGCCACATCACTCCCCTTCTGAGAGACCTACGCTGGCTCCCCGTCAACAAAAGGATAACCTTCAAGTTCCTCACCCACGCACACAAGGCGCTCCACAACACCGGTCCAGCCTACCTCAACAGACGACTCACCTTCTACACCCCATCCCGCCAACTCCGCTCAGCCGACCTCGCCCTCGCCACCGTCCCCCTCACCCAAAGAGCGACTAACGGAGGCAGATCCTTCTCCCACCTCGCCGCCAAGACCAGGAACACCCTTCTCTTGCCCCTACGACAGACCGAAGACCTGCTGACTTTCAAGAAGCGGCTCAAAACCTGGCTATTTGAGCAGTAGCAGCACCACCCCCCCTTCAACGCCTTGAGACCCTCACGGGTTGTAGTGCGCTCTTCAAATACACTGATTAATTGATTGATTAATGTAAATGGCAGCAAGGCAGAGACAGAAAAATAGGAAGGAGGTTTTAAAGTAAGCAATGAATACCTTAACAAATACAGTAGTTGTGACTGAGAAAGGAAAGTGACTCACCACCACACGTTCCAGAAATGGCTACATTCCTCTGTTCCCCTTCCATAGACTGCCACTGTACCCCGTCCTCTGCCATGATGTGAGTCTCAATAGGAAATTATACACAAAGATAGAAGGCGCTATCTTAGTAATAATACCGCTCCAACCATAGCATTTTGACAAGTTATGAAAAACACCTAACACGTGAAATTAGAGGTAGCCAAATGATCACTCCGAAAAGTTAACTTCTACATTTTAAAAATCAATCAAACAGTCAAACATTTAATGCTATAAAATGGTTTAGTTATGGGAAAAATGACTAGGAACCCAATGATGAAATGCAAAAAGTGAGTAAGGAAGAGGCCACTGCCACAATACGGAAGAAGGGGGGACAGGAAGGAAAAACCCAAAGGAGATGGAAGGAATCAAGTTGGAGAAACAGAAGGAAATATGGAAGAAAACACTATGAGCTATGCGGGGTCAATGGGGACTAAAGTAGATAAATGTGAATTGAATTTGGGAAAAAGTTGAAAAAAATATAAAAAGGGAAAACAACAGGCGGCCATGCTGCATATTAGACAAGATTGTTAAATGTGAGAAAAGTAAATTAGTCAACATGACTTACCAACACCAGAGGGAGTGCTTTTGGAAGAGGGACTGTGACAACATCACTCTCATCTCTACAGGACCTCTTGGTCCCTGTCCTCCTCTTCTAATTTGGTGGTCCTGAGAGGAGGAAAGAAAAAGAAGACACTGATTAGTAGTGCTATCTACAATAATATTATAGTACATGTAATCATTTACAGGAAAATATGTACTGCTTGAGTAACCAATTATGGGACCTGGCCATCATTTGTGTGTTGTAACCCCAGAGTTTTGCATCGACTGTATTTGACTGCTATAGAGCTATGTGCCCTATTTCCCTGATAACATGGGGTAAAGTGCTGATGCTTCCCACAATGAAGTGGGAGACACCTGTTTGCCATATTTATTTACCTGCATGCCCCTATTATATGGTACAATGGACATCTAGCTCTTGTAGGTTACATGGCATAAGTGGACTGCAACACCAATTGTGTCATTCACCATAGTAACAGTGCAAAATGAATGCAAGCCTACCATTTGTAGTCTGGCTGTTGCAGTTTTAGACTGCAAATTCGACCTGTCAAAATAACCCATTTTTAACAGATCAAACTCATCCTTTAAAATATTTATAAGTCACCCCTATGTAGGCTTTATTTCCCATAAGGCAGGGTTCAATTTATTTAAAAGCAGGACACAAAGAGATAAAATGTTAGCTATGTCCTTACAGTGAAAAAGCCCCCAAAACAGTTTTCAATGTAGCAACACTGACTGAAAAACCTGGGTTACATTAATTAAATTTAATACTGCTAACTGTGGTTAGGAAACAGCTGTAAAAATAAATAACTAATATTAAAATTCCGATTCAATTGTAAAAGTACAATTTTGATGATAACTATTAAAGAAAAGGTACTTTTAGAAAGTTACGTTTCACCCTACGTGGGGCCTTTGAAGGCCCATTTGTTCTCCCACTTATCTCAACCAGTAATAAGCATTTGAATAAGTGTGAGTGAGTGCTTCATTCTGCAAAGGACAGAGGTAGTGGATGTCTTACTCCACTGGTTCTGGAGGGGGACTCGTGCCCAGAGTGCTTCATCCTGCCAAGGACTGAGGTAGTGGATGTCTTTCTCCACTTGTTCTTGAGGGGGACTGGTGCCCAGAGTGCTTCATCCTGGCAAGGACTGATGGAGTGGATGCATGTCTCCACTGGTTCTGGAGGGGGACTGGTGCCCAGAGTGCTTCATCCTGGGAAGGACAGACGGAGTGTATGCATGCCTCCACTGGTTTCTGGAGCGGGACTGGTGCCCAGAGTGCATCACTCACCCCGTGACGGTCCCTGTTGCGTCAGTGCCCCTGCCGCTCATGGGCTAGCGGTGCTTGAGTTGGCGGTGCTTGCCCTGTTCAGCGGTGCTTGCCCTGTTCAGCGGTGCTTGAGTTGGCTGTCCTTGCGCTGTTCAGCGGTGCTTGAGTTGGCGGTGCTTGCCCTGTTCAGCGGTGCTTGTCCTGTTCAGCGGTGCTTGAGTTGGCGGTGCTTGACCTGTTCAGTGGTGCTTGCCCTGTTCAGCAGTGCTTGAGTTGGTGGTCCTTTCCCTGTTCAGCAGTCCTTGCCCTGTTCAGCG
Source organism: Pleurodeles waltl (assembly GCF_031143425.1). NCBI lineage: Eukaryota > Metazoa > Chordata > Amphibia > Caudata > Salamandridae > Pleurodeles > Pleurodeles waltl. The sequence goes on along the minus strand of NC_090439.1, from coordinate 698,364,270 downwards.
GTGCTTGAGTTGGCGGTCCTTGCCCTGTTCAGCAGTGCTTGAGTTGGCGGTGCTTGCCCTGTTCAGCGGTGCTTGAGTTGGCGGTCCTTGCCCTGTTCAGCAGTCCTTGCCCTGTTCAGCAGTGCCTGCCCTGTTCAGCGGTGCTCGAGTTGGCAGTCCTTGCCCTGTTCAGCGGTGCTTGAGTTGGCGGTCCTTGCCCTGTTCAGCGGTGCTTGAGTTGGCGGTGCTTGCCCTGTTCAGCGGTCCTTGCCCTGTTCAGCGGTGCTTGAGTTGGCGGTCCTTCATTGCCCAGCTGGGCTGTGGCTGGCGGGGCCCTCCTGGGCAGCTGGGCTGTGGCTGGCGGGGCCCTCCTGGTCAGCTGGGCTGTTGCTGGTGGGGCCCTCCTGGGCAGCGATTATGGGGCTGGCGGTGGCCTCCTGGGCAGCAACGGTGGGGCTGGCGGTGGCCTCCTGGGCAGCGACGACGGGGCTGGCGGTGGCCTCCTGGGCAGCTACGATGGGGCTGGCGGGGCCCTCCTGGGCAGCGATGATGGGGCTGGCGGTGGCCTCCTGGGCAGCGACGATGGGGCTGGCGGGGCCTTCCTGGGCAGTGGGGATGATGGGGGCCTTCTCTGCCGTGCTGCTCCTCCCAGCCTTGCCGGGTTTCTTGTGGCCCTTTCCCACCTTGGGAGGAGTCACAGCTGAGTCCACACTCCCACCGGGACCCCTGGGAGCGGCTTGGGTGGCTGGACTCTTCCCCCTCTCCCGCCGGGCACTGGCCAACTTCTGGTGATTCACTGGAGGGGGACTAGCTGTGCTGTGGCTCGGAGACACACTGGCTGTCCTGGTGGCCGGTGCACTCCACATACCTGTGACAACAGGCACCACTGGTCCCGGAGATGTTGTGGCTGAGGTGCTAGTTCGGGACCTATGAGTTGGACGGGGGGGGGGGTGGGAAATAGGTTAAGGCTGGACAGGAAAAGTTGTTTGGACACACTGGGACGGGTAGCTGGGTGGGGTTTGGGAGTGGAGGAAGAGGTGGTGGTAGTAGGAGGTGTACGTTTTGTGGCTTTGGGTGCAGGTGCATGCACTGGAGGCTGTCGTGAGGTGGATGTATGTTGGGTGGGTGTGTGCCTGCGTTTATGTATCGTCGGAGGGGGCGTCACAGACACACTGGGAGAGGACACAGGGGACGTGTGTATGGTAGTGGGGGTGGTGACTGCACGTGAGCGGGGTGTGGTGGCGGGACGTAGTGGCTGTAGAGGTACTGCATGCAGGTGTGAGTGTAGACGAGACTGGGAGGGAGGAGGGAGACGAGGAGGAGGGGGACACAGTGGAGGCAGTGGATGTTGGTGTGTCTGTATGTGTGTGATGCTTGCGTGAGTGCCTGGGAGTGTGTGGTGCTTATGTTTGCCTGAGCTTCCCGGGTGTGGTGAGGTGTGTGCAGGCTGGTCTGATGGTGTGCTTGGGATAGGCAGAGGTACAGGGGATTGGGTCTGGGTGGAGGAAGTTGGAGGGGGAGGCTAGACACAGAGACAATGGCTGCCATCAGTGCTGAGGCCAGAGTTTGAAAGGCTCAGTGAAGGGCAGCCTGACCAGAATGAATGTCCTCCAGGAATGCATTGATTTGTTGCAACTGCTTTTCTACACCCTGGATGGCATTCAAAATGGTAGACTGCCCAAAAGTGAGTGACCTGAGGAGGTCAATGGCCTCCTCACTGAGGGCAGCAGAGGTGACAGGGGCAGGGGCTGAGGTGCCTGGGGCGAAGGTGATGCCCACCCTCCTGGGTGAGCGGGCACGGGGCGAAGGCTGAGGGGCTGCTGGGAGGGCAGTGCTGGTAGGGGGGTGGCGGCTGTACCTGTAGTAGTGGGGGGCACAGATGTTGCCTCCACCACAAGGGAGCTGCCATCGGAGGACGAGTCCGTGTCGCTGGTTTCAGCTCCTGTCCCTGCCGTGGTGCTCCCCTCGCCCTCCGTCCCACTGGTGTATTCTGAGTCCGTAGTGTGGCCCTCCATGGCCATGTGGGATGCAGCTCCCTCGTACTCCGTGCCACTGGTCCTCCGACGGATGATGCTAATGCACACAAGAACAGGGAGACCACAAAAAGGGGGAGGGAAACAGAAGAAAGACATGTTGAGTGCATGGATTACCGCTATCGTTGGCGGACAAGACAGACACAGAAGCCCCCTGCACTATGTCGTGCTGTTGGGCTCTACAGTGCAATTCCTGGGAAATGGCCTACAAGGCTATGGACTACATCTGCACACATAGATGACACAGGTGCATGAATAGCTGTACTTGGCACTCTACAGAGATGGGGTGGGGGGCCACAGGGCCATGCCTTACGGAGGGACCTAGCCTATGGAACTCGCCCTGGCCTAGGGAAACCCACAGCCCTCCTCCCCCACCCAGGCACCTCTACTGCGCACAAAGTCAGCTGAATGAGAGTGTACTCACCCCCTTGTGTCTGCTGTGATGCCCTCAAGTGCCCATCCAACTCTGGGTAGGCCACTGCCAGGATCCTGAACATCATGGGGGTCATGGTTCGACGGGCACCCCTCTCACGTTGGGAGGCCATCCCCAGCTGAGCCTCTGCCGTCTTCTTGCTCCAGCGGTGAATGTCCTCCCATCTTTTCCGGCAGTGGGTGCTCCGTCTGTGGTGGACCCCCAGGGTCCGGACGTCCTTGGCGATGGCACGCCAAATATCCTTCTGGTGGGCGCTGACCTACATGAAATGTACAGAGGAAGAAGAGAAGTCATTACCAACTGCGCCGTCAAAGTGAGTGGTCCCCATCCCTACTCTTGCCATGTGGCACATGCACCCACCGTCTTTCATGCACGCAGAACTCTGCCCCCTTCCTTCTTACAACCAGCCCTCTCCACACAGGCATAGCCCATACAACATGCTTCCTGTGTACTTACCTGTTGGTCTGGAGGACCGTAGAGTAGCGTGTACTGGGGGAGGACCCCATCGACGAGCTTCTCCAACTCCTCTGATGTGAAGGCAGGGGCCCTTTCCCCAGACGCACGAGCCATTGTCTCTTCCAGACCGAGCTCACAGCAGCACTTGCAGTGTAGGTCCTTTCCTGTCGAAGATCAGGTATCGAGTGATTCAACAGATGGAAAATGGTGGTCACGTCCGCGGCGGTTCCGTCCACGGCGGTGCGTACCATCACCGCCGGCGTACATCATCATTGGCTCCTGGGACCCATAGGGTCCAATGTTAACCAATGCAGCATTGCGCCGCGGTCTTCGACTGCCTACCACGATGATGCACAACGCCAGCGCAGTTGGCTCACATCCCACTGTCCCACTTTACAGGTCAGGCCGCCGCCATTTCAGGGGCCCACATGGCCTAATTACCAACTGCGTCACACATACCTAGGCCTAGTCTCAACACACATACAGGCCACATTTTGTGTATGAATGGTGTTCTGTGTAGACTGTGGGTACATACCTCTGAGTTGTTTGAGTCTGTGCTCGCTGTTGTCTTTCATAGGCAAAGTCCGCCGGGACATGTGAGGAGATGGCGGAATCCTCCGGTGTACTGACCGCTGGTGGACCTGTCGACAATGGAGGAAAGAAATTTGATAATCACCTACAGGTTTGACCGTGCCACAATCCAGGAACTGTGTACCCAGTTGGAGCCTGACCTGATGTCAGCAATCCGCCATCCCACAGGAATCCCTCCTCAAGTGCAGGTGCTATCAGTGCTCCATTTCCTTACAAGTGGGTCTTTTCAAACAACTGTGGCCATGGCATCAGGGATGTCCCAGCCTATGTTTTCCAACGTATTGTCCAGAGTGTTGTCTGCCCTGCTGAAACACATGCAGAGCTACATCGTTTTCCCTCAGGTGGAGGATTTGCCTACAGTGAAAGGTGACTTCTATGCCCTTAGACATATCCCCAACATCATAGGTGCCATTGATGGGACCCATGTGGCTTTGGTCCCCCCCCACAGGAGTGAACAGGTGTACAGGAACCAGAAGAGTTATCATTCCATGAATGTACAGATGGTATGTTTGGCAGACCAGTACATCTCCCATGTGAATGCCATGTTCCCTGGCTCAGTGCATGACGCCTACATCCTGCGGAATAGCAGCATCCCTTATGTGATGGGTCAACTCCAGAGGCACTGTGTGTGGCTATTAGGTGACTCTGGTTAACCCAACCTGTCATGGCTACTGACCCCAGTGAGAAATCCCAGGACAAGGGCAGAGGAACGCTACAATGAGGCCCATGGGCGAACTAGGAGGGTGATCGAGCGGACCTTCGGCCTCCTGAAGGCCAGGTTCAGGTGTCTGCATATGACAGGTGGATCCCTATTCTACTCACCAAAGAAGGTGTGCCAGATCATCGTGACCCACTGTATGCTTCACAACTTGGCTTTGCGACGACAGGTGCCTTTTCTGCAGGAGGATCGTCCAGATGGCGGTGTTGTGGTAGCTGTGGAGCCTGTGGATAGTGATGAGGAGGAAGCAGAGGAAGAAGACATGCAGAACAGGGACTCAGTGATCCAGCAATATTTCCAGTGAAACGCAGGTGAGAATACATTCCTGTGTACTACATGTACTTTTACACTTCTACCTCTATCCTGTCTGTCGATATCACCCAGTGTATGGTCACTGAGTTGTCACTTTCCCTTACGGTTTCACAGGTGTGGGTCCCAACATGTCTCATCAGCTTAGATTCCTCATGGACTAGAGCTGTGTGACATAGGTATGTTGACATTACTATTTCATGAACATTTTGTCACTGTAATTGCAATTACACTATTTCGAAATCACAGACAGACTCCAGATCTTTTGGTGCTTTAGGTGTGTTTATTTAAATACAAAATATTGGAGGGGGAAGTTAAATGGTGAGGGGTGATGGTGGAGGAATGTCCATGGCAGAGTCCAGTCTATTAGTCTCACAGGTGCATTGCCCATATGGGCATAGGAAGTGGAGCTGGGGCAGTTTCAATATGGACAGGGTGACAAAGTGGGATAGTGGGATGACAATCAGGGTGGTCTCATTTCTTGGCGGGGGTCTTGGCATCGTGCTCTGTCTTGTTCCTGGATCTCAGGGACCGTTTGCAGGGTGGTTCTCCGTCTGCAGTGGGTGGGGTGCCGGTGTGTTGGTCCTGTGGCGGTGCCTCCTGTCCACTAGCGCCGACGGAGGTGGTGGGCAGTTCATCGTCTATGCTAGTGTCAGGGGCCCCTTGTATTGCCACAGTGTCCCTCCTGGTGTTGAGTACTTCCTTCAGCACCCCTACGATGGTGCCCAGGGCGGAGCTGATGGTTCTGAATTCCTCCCTGAACCTCAAATACTGTTCCTCCTGCATCCGCTGGGTCTCCTGAAACTTGGCCAGTACCGTTGCCATCGTCTCCTGGGAGTGGTGGTATACTCCCATGATGGGGGAGAGGGCCTCGTGGAGAGTGGGTTCCCTTGGCCTGTAGAGGCCCTCAGGTTGCAGAATCGCCAAGACCTGCTCCTCCCATGTTGTTAGTTGTGGGTGGGGAGGTGGGGGTCCGCCGCCAGTCCGCTGAACCGCCTGGTGGTGTCTTGAGACCACGGAACGCACCTTCCCCCATAGGTCGTTCCACCTCTTCCTGATGTCCTCCCGATTTCTTGGGTATTGTCCCACTGCGTTGACCCTGTCGACTATTCTTTGCCATAGCTCCATCTTCCTTGCAATTGAGGTGTGCTGCACCTGCGCTCCAAATAGCTGTGGCTCGACCCGGACGATTTCCTCCACCATGACCCTGAGCTCCTCCTCCGAGAACCTGGGCTGTCTTTGCCGTGCCATGGAGTGGTGTAGGTGATGTGTGGGGTGGTGTGTGTGGTGATAAGTGTGGTGATATGTAGTGGTGTGTGGTGTTTTGTGCGTGGAAGTTGTGTGGATGATGGTGTTGTGGTCGTAGGGATTTGTGGGTGATGTGGGTGTGTGTTTTATATTGTATTGGGTGTGTGGGAGTGGTGTGTGTATGTGTATCAGGTGTGTGTATTTCGAATTGTCCAATGTGGTGGTGTTTTGGAGATGTGTGTGTATTTTGAGCGCGGTGGTGTGTACCGCCAATGGAATACCGCGGTTGAAAAACCGCCACGTGGATTCATGTGTCGTGATAGTGTGGGCATATTTCTGTTGCCGTGACGGTGGAGGTTTTGTTTTCGCCAGTTTATCACTGACCTTTGGTGTGGCGGACTTGTGTGGGTGTCTGCATTTTGTCGGATTCCGAGATGTGGGTCATAAAAGGTGTGGCGGAATTCCACGGGCCCGGCGGTGTGTTGGCGGCCTTCTGCACGGCGGTAAGCGGCTTTTACCGCCAATGTAGTAATGACCCCCTAAATGTCACAGGGATGTTAAAGTTAGCTATGCACAACCATAGAAATTCAGCAGTTATAGTTACACTTACAGTTATGCTTATCTGAGGAAACTATAACTCATGCTTTTAAGTAACTTTAGGCCACAAGTTATAGGCCCATATTTATACTTTTTGACGCTAAACTGCGCTAACGCAGTTTAGCGTAAAAAAATTTAGCGCCGTCTAACGCCATTCTGAAGCGCCATGCGGGCGCCGTATTTATGGAATGGCGTTAGCCGGCGCTAGCAGACCGGCGCTGCCTGGTGTGCGTGGAAAAAAACCACGTAGACCAGGCAGCGCCGGCGTAGGGGGAAAATGGCGTTAGGGCGTCTTAAAATGGGGCAAGTCAGGTTGAGGCAAAAAAATCGCCTCAAGCCGATTTGCGCCATTTTTTTCGACGCCCAGACGCCATTTAAATGACTCCTGTCTTAGTAAAGACAGGAGTCATGCCCCCTTGCCCAATGGCCATGCCCAGGGGACTTATGTCCCCTGGGGATGGTCATTGGGCATAGTGGCATGTAGGGGGGCACAAATAAGGCCCCCCTATGCCACCAAATTTTTTTTAAAAATATACAAAATTATACTTACCTGAACTTACCTGAATGTCCCTGGGGTGGGTCCCTCCATCCTTGGGTGTCCTCCTGGGGTGGGCAGGGGTGGCAGGGGTGTCCCTGGGGGCAGGGGAGGGCACCTGTGGGCTCATTTTGAGCCCACAGGCCCCTTAACGCCTACCCTGACCCAGGCGTTAAATAGTGGCGCAAATGCGGGGTTTTTTGACCCGCCAACTCCCGGGCGTGATTTTTGCCCGGGAGTATAAATACGACCCATTTGCGTCGCCGTCATTTTTTTAGACGGGAACGCCTTCCTTGCATCTCATTAACGCAAGGAAGGCGTTCACGCAAAAAAATGACGCTATTTTCCCATATTTTGGCGCTAGACGCGTCTAACGCCAAAGTATAAATATGGCGTTAGTTTTGCGCTGAATTTGCGTAGAAAAAAACGACGCTAATTCGGCGCAAACGGAGTATAAATACGGGCCATAGTCTCTTACCATAAGTATAACTATAACTGCTGAATTTCTATGTTTTTTATCGGTAAAACATCAACCTAAGTATAACGTCCCTGTAACCATTGTTTTTGTATTGAATATACATATATATGTATTTATATATATTATAAAAGATATGTGTTTGTTCAAAACAAACCTTAATAACTCACTGAAAAAAACAAAGGTTAAAGTAAGGCTATAGTTAGATGAATCCGTAACAACATTAACGTTTTAAACTCAAAGTAGAAAGAAATTCACCAGTTATAGTTATCCAAGCTAACTACAAGTTGTGCCCCTGCCATACACTGCTTATGACCTCACATTTTACATCACTCATGACATTTTCAATGACATCACTGATGACATAATTGATGATGCATATGTATGTGTGTGTTGTATGTATTGCATGTATATGTTATAGTTAGCTGAAAATGTCAGTTTAAATGTAAGGTTTTAAACTAAAAAAATACTCAGAACCTCAACAGTCATAGTAATTACAGCAACCATAACTCCGGCCTCTTCCATGCGCAGTGGTGTTTTGTCAGTTCATGTTATTAATGATGTCACAGAACATGTCATGAGTATTGTACTATGTGAGTTCATAAGCAGTGCATGGTGAGAGCACAAATTATAGTTAATGGTGGACAATTACTGATTACTGAGTCCATATGCTGCTTTGATATAATGATTTATTGTTTCCATGAACATTTTTGAGAAATACAGATAAACTTTCATAACTGTATACATGATATATATTTGTCACAACTGCACACATATTTCTTCCTTTCTTTCATTATTTTAACCTACTTTCATTATATTTTTTATTATTAGGAAAACTAGCTCTAATTTTGTTTGACCACTTGTTAGGATACGTGATCCAGGAAATATAGAAGGTTAAGTTGCGACACGAGTCATCCAATAATGCTATTTGGCAACTTCCCACACTGAAATTTGTGAAAGGTTGTGTTCTCCAAATGAATGGATGAAAAGAGAATCAGGCCTTGATGTAAAATGTCCACAGGGACTATACAGTAATGAACAGGTGGGATATCATATAAACGATATCAAGCAGAGGAAAATATTGAGTATGGGATATGTAATCCTAGAGATGCACATAACGCACTGATAAGCGATGGCCACAAGGATTACTAAACATACACATTTCTTGAAATAAGCTAAAAATGGATAGAGGGCCAGATTTACGAAAAAGTGGGGCAGTGGAGTGCATCAAGTCACCTTACTGTGCTGCACTGCATCACTTGGAAAGGGCAGGAATGCACTGTATTTGAAGAATAAGGCGCATTCCTGTCCTTTACTCCTGCGTTGGCACACAATGGGCTGCCTAGCACCCATGCAGACACACTTGTGCCAAGGTGCAGGGGTGTCTGCGTTGTATGTAGGATTGTTTTTGTGCAGGAAGGGACACCTTCCTGCACAAAAACAATCCTGGTAAGCTTTTTACTCTTTCTATGTGTGCAGCAGAATGCATAATGCAGCACACATAGAAAGAGGAAAAATGAGGAGATATAAATGCATTTCTACTCATTGCACCTCATGTGGGGAGGTGTAGCATTGTGGCACATCCTTAGGTTTACCTGGGCTGGTAAATCGGAGGATACGTCAAAATCCATTGGTGTTGCCTGTGAAACGCCTCCCTTGCACAGAGTAAGGCAATGCAATGACTTGCACTGCCTTGCCTTACTCCATCTCTATGAGGCCATTCAAAGCCACACAAAGTGGCCTCAGATATGGATGCAAGGAATGTGCTGCTGTTGTGTCAAAAAATGTTATGCAACAGCAAGACAGAGAGCTCATAAATATGCACCAGAGTATGTACAATTATGAAGCTTGTTATTAAAATTACTAATTTCAAATTTTGATTGTTGTCCATGAATGATTAAAAAGAAATACAATCACAAATAGCCTTTTCAGGGTGCTGATGGTCTTTTCTTGCCTGTAACTGAGCCCATGTTTAACATATATCTCAACCCCCACCCCCGGCCAACCTCTCCACATTCACTCAGCCCCACACTGCGCACAGCCTTTGGTGCTCAGGGATCTATGGAGGATCCGCATTTGCATCCCTAGATGTCTGTATGTTATTTGCTTTTATTACTCTGAAACTACTGAAGAGATTAACACCAAATAACAAAAACAGATCTTTCTGGACCAAGAGCTACCTTTCTGGCAAATTTGGTGTAAACCTGCTCAGGGGTTCGGGCTGTAGTCATGTTCAAAACCTTCAAAATCCCCATAGGCAAAACATGGGGAAAAAGTACTTTGACCCTCCCCCTCCCCTTTCTTGTATGGGAAAAGTTGGTCCTAAAAATAACTACCTACTGGATGGGGATATCTATCTATATATATTTATATATATATATATATATATATATATATATATATATATATATAGTAAAATTGTAATAAAGACAGTGGACTCAGGCACACTTACGTAAACAGTGCATTTGTTGTGGCTCTGTGGCTCTGAAATGCCTTGTTCACTGTATACAAGGCTCATTCTACAGCTGTAATACATTGGAATCATTTGTTCACTTTATTGTTTCTTTGTGCTTTGTGAGTGAGGAGGAGTGCTTGTTGTCCAGAGGGACTAATGTGCCAAGTCAGGGAGGGTGACAGGAATGGAGAACAAGTAGTGGACACCAGGTGAATCATTGCGACTGGTATTGCAATTGTTCCACAGGTTCCTAGATATGCTTAGGTTGATGGGTAGGAAATGTAGACAGTCAGATGTGGTGGAGGGTCTCCTTTGATAATTCTGTCACTACACAGTCTCCACTTCTGTGAGGTGCATTGCATGCTTGGTGAAGCACACACAGCTTTATTGTGACAATAGCAAATGGGTACATAGCTGGTGGAGGATCAATATCATTTGTAGTTAAAAATGTAAGTTAATAATGATATTGGATGCTTGAGGGAGGTTGAGACTAAGGCCTGCCCTGTGGCCAGGCCTTGTGCCTAACTCCACATCACGCACAACCAAAGCCCAACTCTGGCTTGCAAATATTCTTGAACTACAGTATTCTTTTAGAGTCATAGCGTTCTTATAAACAAAAATACGTCCTTTTTTGTCTCTTTATTTTTTACGGTGAGATGAGGGACATCTGTGTAACAGAGGAGGTGTAGTGAGATGACACCTGTTCAATTTGGTTCCTTACATCTTATTTTTGTTTTAATAATTGTTTTCTGAATTTAACCTCTGGTTATATCCAGCCTCGTCTCTGTTTTGCTTGACCTTTTCCACTAATTTAAGAATCAAAAGAGCACTCAACAACTATGGTCACTTCCAGTATCAAGCTTTGATAGGAAACAGATTATTAACATTCCTTGGATTTTAGTTTCTCTCATTAATTAATGATCATTAGTAAACACTGTGGGAGAAACATAATGGTAAAATCGAGGTTTCTAAGGAGAAGCAAACTTGCAAAATATCTTCTTAAAATAAAATTCTCTTCAGAAAAATGAAAAGCCAGATTGTTAACCCAATATTGGCCTACTTTAAAAGCCCAACTACATTTCAGAGAAATAACAACCAGCAATTGACAGTGATTGTGCCAATTCAACTTTTTCCTAATTCCTTAGCAATAAAGACACAGAAGCTTACAAATGTAGAAATTCTACCAACAACTTCTGTGTGGCACTGTGCTCAAAATTATCTATTTTGATAGAAGGATCTGCGATCACAGACTCATCCCCGAGAGAGAGCTGTCCGTCTTGGTGATCATGGCTACAAAATAACGTATAACACATTTTATATGTATCAACTAAAGCTTTCGGAGGGTAGCCCTCACCTAATAGATCAATGAGCTAAATAACCCCACACTGGCTGAAGATAATGACGCCAAAAATAGACAAAGTAGTAGCCTATTTATTGGAAAAATCATATCTCGGATAGCCCTCAAAAAGTTGCTTAGTCTTTCAATCTCACACATATGCTACATAGAGTATTACCTTCAATATTAACATTAGAAGAGAAATGCGTTTCAAATTCTTATCAGACCTTAGACATCCTTGTCTACATTTGAAGGCTTTACACAAAACCACACTCAAACACAAAACACGTTTTAGTTCATTGACCACTCACTCTGATACTCAAGTAGTTTGACAGAGCGCCTATGCAAATTGCGTCAGCTCAGACATTGGTCAACAACAGAGTAAGGGTCTGATCTAGGGTTTAGGGGACCCGATTGGTACTCTGTCAGAAACATGATGAATATCCTGTTCACCTTGTTACAAGTGCATTATATTCTAATGAAATTATAATAAGGTGTCCTGGATATTCATCACATTGTGACAGAGTATCCCATTCTACAAAATCTAATCAGGCCACAAATAAGTCCAATATTAAAATAAATTATCCAGCATCAAGAGAACGATCAAAGCTACTCTCTTGAAAGAATTATTTGATGATAGTAAACCATCTGCAAAGAAAATGTGAAGGAGGTCCAGATGGTTGATAGTGTCAGATGCAGCAGGTAAATCCAGGAGGAACAGGAGGCAGGAGTTACGAGAGTTGAGGAGTCTATGAAATCATCAACTATTTGAAGGATCGTAGTTTCTGCACTGTGGCCCTGGCAGAAACCTGATTGAAGAGTGTCTAGGAGATTGTTTGTTCAGTTGTTTGAAGCAAGTTAGGAAGAATGCAATTTTTGATGACTTTGCCTAAAAATGGAAATGTGGAGACGGAGTGGTAGTTATTCATGTTCTCCGGATCGAGAGATTGTTTTTTCAGGAGAGAAGAGACTTGCCCCACTTATAGTCGTTCTGGAAATAGACCCTGTTTGAGAGAGGAGGTGACCCTGGTTATCCATATGGAGAGTAGGTGTGTGACAAGAGATTTGCTAATAGAACTTGGGATTTCTTTTGAGATCGTTCACTGTAGGTCATGTTTGGAAATTGGGGAGAAAGATGACCATGTTTTCAGCACCTTGACTAGTAGAATCTCAATAGTTTCTAGGTGGGTAGCGCAATATGTGGATGGTTCTAACTTTTTTATCAAAGAAATCCACAAAGTTGTTGAAGCGGGCCATGGATGATGTAGGAGCTGAAGTGGTCTGTAGTCTGCGCTATAACCTTGAACAGATGCTTTGGTCTGTTCTTTGCAGAGTTCACAAGGGAGGATTTGGCTTTGCAGACTCTGTCTTTGTATTGTATTCTCACTTTGCGAACCTTAATCATATTCAAGTGAGAGGTGTAGGAAGTTGGCTATGTATATACTATTTCAAAGTAAGAAATAGTGTGCACAGAGTCCAAGGGTTCTCCTTAGAGGTAAGATAGTGGCAAAAAGAGATAATTCTAATGCTCTATTTTGTGGTAGTGTGGTAGAGCAGTAGGCTTATCAGAGGGTAGTGTTAAGCATTTGTTGTACCCACACAGGCAATAAATGAGGAACACACACTCAAAGACAAATTCCAGGCCAATAGGTTGTTATATAGAAAAATATATTTTCTTAGTTTGTTTTAAGAACCACAGGTTCAAGATTTATAAACAATACTTTAAATGAAAGGTATTTCACTCAGGTATTCTAGGAAGTTTGAATAATCACAATAGCATGTACAGTTTTGACAAAAATGGCAATAGGCTATTTTAAAAGTGGACACAGTGCAAAAATCAACAGTTCCTGGGGGAGGTAAGTAAATGTTAAGTTCACAGGTAAGTAAAACACTTACAGGGTTCAAAGTTGGGTCCAAGGTAGCCCACCGTTGGGGGTTCAAGGGAACACCAAAGTTACCACACCAGCAGCTCAGGGCCGGTCAGGTGCAGTGGTCAAAGTGGTGCCCAAAACACATAGGCTTCAATAGAAATAGGGGTGCCCCGGTTCCAGTCTGCCAGCAGGTAAGTACCCTCGTCTTCGGAGGGCAGACCAGGGGGGTTTTGTAGGGCACCGGGGGGGACACTAGCAGGCACAGAAAGAACTCCATCAGCGGCACAGGGGCGGCCGGGTGCAGAGTGCAAACAGGCGTCGGGTTTTCTATAGGAATCAATGGGGAGACCCGGGGGTCTCTTCAACGATGCAGGTAGGCACAGGGGGTGCTCCTCGGGGTAGCCACCCCCTGGGTTAGGCAGAGGGTCGCCTGGGGGTCACTCCTGCACTGGAGTTTGGTTCCTTCAGGTCCTGGGGGGTGCGGGTGCGGGTGCAGTGTTGTTTCCAGGCGTCCGGTTCCTTGAAGCAGGCAGTCGCGGTCAGGGGGAGCCTCTGGATTTCCTCTGCAGGTGTCACTGTGGTGGCTCAGGGGGGTCAACTCTGGCTACTCACGGGCTCGCAGTCGCCGGGGAGTCCTCCCTGTAGTGTTAGTTTTCCGCAGGTCGAGCCGGGGGCGTCGGGTGCAGAGTGGAAAGTCTCACGCTTCTGGCGGGAAACATGTGGTCTTTAAAAGTTGCTTCTTTGTTTCAAAAAGTTGCAGTTTCTTGAACAGGGCCACTGTTCTCTGGAGCTTCTTGGTCCTTTAGATGCAGGGTAGTCCTCTGAGGCTTCAGAGGTCGCAGGGACCCTGTTGGATGCGACGCTGTTGCAGTTTTCTTCGAAGTAGGGAGACAGGCCTGTGGGGCTGGGCCAAATCAGTTGTCGTCTCCGTCTTCACTGCAGGGCTTCAGGTCAGCAGTCCTTCTTCTTCTTTAGGTTGCAGGAATCTATCTTCCTCGGTTCTGGGAGCCCCTAAATACTCAATTTAGGGGTGTGTTTAGATCTGGGAGGGCAGTAGCCAATGGCTTCTGACCCTGAGGGTGGCCACACCCTCTTTGTGCCTCCTCCCGGTGGGGAGGGGGGCACATCCCTAATCCTATTTGGGGAATCCCCCATATGAAAGATGGAGGATTTCCAAAAGTAAGAGTCACCTCAGCTCAGGACACCTTAGGGGCTGTCCTGAGTGGGGAGTGACTCCTCCTTGTTTTTCTCATTCTCTCCTCCAGCCTTGCCGCCAAAATTGGGGGCAGTGGCTGGAGGGGAGGGCATCTCCACTAGCTGGGATGCCCTGTGGTGCTGTAACAAAGGGGGTGAGCCTTTGAGGCTCACCGCCAGGTGTTACGGTTCCTGCAGGGGGAGGTGAGAAGCACCTCCACCCAGTACAGGCTTTGTTCCTGGCCACAGAGTGACAAAGGCACTCTCCCCATGTGGCCAGCAACATGTCTGGTGTGTGGCAGGCTGGCAAAAACTAGTCAGCCCACACTGGAAGTCGGGTATGTTTTCAGGGGGCATCTCTAAAGATGCCCTCTGGGTGTATTTTACAATAAAGTGCACACTGGCATCAGTGTGCATTTATTGTGCTGAGAAGTTTGATACCAAACTTCCCAGTTTTCAGTGTAGCCATTATGGTGCTGTGGAGTTTGTGTTTGACAGACTCCCAGACCATATACTCTTATGGCTACCCTGCACTTACAATATCTAAGGTTTGGCTTAGATACTGTAGGGGCATAGTGCTCATGCACATATGCCCTCACCTGTGGTATAGTGCACCCTGACTTAGGGCTGTAAGGCCTGCTAGAGGGGTGACTTACCTGTGCCACAGGCAGTCTGAGGTTGGCATGGCACTCTGAGGGGAGTGCCATGTCGACTTAGTCATTTTCTCCCCACCAGCACACACAAGCTGGCCAGCAGTGTGTATGTGCTGAGTGAGGGGTCCTTAGGGTGGCATAAGACATGCTGCAGCCCTTGGAGACCTTCCCTGGCATCAGGGCCCTTGGTACCAGTTACAAGGGACTTACCTGGGTGCCAGGGTTGTGCCAATTGTGGAGACAAAGGTACAGTTTAGGGAAAGAACACTGGTGCTGGGGCCTGGTTAGCAGGGTCCCAGCACACTTTCAAATCATAACTTGGCATCAGCAAAGGCAAAAAGTCAGGGGGTAACCATGTCAAAGAGGCATTTCCTTACAAGAGGGCACAAGCCTCCATACTTTCTCACATTTTTTGATAATCTTTCTTTCTTTGAAAAGTTCTTTTGAGAACCAAGGACTAAAGGGTTTTGGTCAGAATAATTTGCACTTAAGGGGTGCGCAATGGTCAATATGGATTCCATGCAGGAGTTGTACTCGTTGATGGCCTCATTAACATTTAGATGAAGTGTAATTGAAATTAGGGTAGGAGGGGCCATTAGTTTTATGGCTTCTGTGTCAAGGTTGGATGTGTCCCTGAACCATATTTTCTCTTTCTTGGGTTGCCCGGAAGTTTTAGTATAAGAGCCGGATAGGAAGAATGGGATCTGCATGTGGTCAGATCAATCGACTGAAATGAGGTCATATGTCTGTAGGTTGGGGTAATTGGAGATTATCAGGTCCAGAATGGCTCCTTCGTGGTGTATGGGTTTACAGTAGTGTTGTTGGAGATCACTGTATTTGAGAAAGGAGGTAAAAGCGTCCACATAACCATTTCCCTCACCTCTTCAGTGCATGTTTAAGTCACCAACAAAGATATTGTTGTCTAAGCTAATAAGGTGAGAGGTGAAGATATCCATGCATTCCTCCATGAAGTTATTGTTTTGACCCAGTGGATGGTAAAACACATTCAGTTTGATGTTGGAGGTAGTGGATGTGGACTTTCCACCAACATGCATTTGAAAGACTGAAAATGAGTCAATGGTAGGGTCCTGCATCTCAGGGAGTCTCTGTGAATGAGTGTGAGATCTTCACATTGTTTATCTTTCTGGTCGTGACACAAAATTAAGTATTTGGGAGGAAGTAAAAGGTCTAGAGCGTGGTTGGATGAACCATTGAGCCATGTTTCCTTGAGGATCAGGATGTCGAGATTATGGGCCAATACCTAGTCTGATAACTCTAGGCAATGTTTGACTGCCGACCAACAATTGTGTAGCATACAGTTCAGGGAGAAGCTATTGACTATGGCTGTTTAGGGTGGGTAGTTGGCATTTGTATCAAATTAAGAGAGGATGATCATTCACCAGGATGGTGTTTGTGAGTGTGGCTGTGGTCTGAAATGATGGTGGAAAGCTGGCAGCTCACTGTGGGAAGAGAGGAGGGATTTGTGGTATTTGAAGCTGCGCAACTCTCTTGGAGAAAGAATAGGTCTAGGGTTTAGGGGAGATTGTGTCAGTTTGGGTCTTGGTAGATGGCTGTCTCTTGGTACGCTGGAAGGTTGGGGGGGAGTGCCTGTGGGGGGTGATGAGGGGAGCAGTGACAAGAGGACAGAGAGTCACTTAGATGGAATAGAGCAGATGTGAGGGTGCCCATTCTGTGAGATAGGTTTGAAAACGAGGAAAGGAGCTTGTTGAAAGGAGGCCAGTTATGTTTAGCAATTATAGGGAGATTGGAGTCTTCTGTCAACAATGGACTTCGAGAGGTGGTGAAGGTGCAGGTTGGGGAGGTTTGGGTTGTTAGTATTTGGTGTTGGAAGATGGTAGAGGAGTGGGTGATTAAGCTAGTGAGGGAGAAGAAGCCTTTTGGGCAGACTGTGGGGCAGAAAAAAGATGGAGGAGGCAACTAAAGGGGGAGATAATGGTTTGTGGGAGGCTGAAGAACAGAGCGAAGATGGTGATTAGGGGGTGTTTAAAGTTTGGTGTTGGTGGTGAGTTATAGGTTGTGGTAGGGCATATCGGATTGCAGGAGAGTCTTGGGTGAGAAGTGGTGTCTGGGCCGACCAGAAGAGGAGGAGAATGCAAGAGGTGTTAGGGATGGATGTGGAGGGGAAGCATGGAGGATAATGGGAGGTCTTGAGAGTGAGATAAATAAAGTAAATTGTGACCACGATTGTGTCATTGGCTTGGAACATGATTTTCCTCTTGTTGTAGATGGTTATAGAAAGGTTGCCCAAGGAGCCAAAGGGAGAAAGGCATTTGAGTTTGCATCCAAATGGGATGTTAGAGAGAGAGAGGAGATGGGAGAAAATTGCATAAGGACCATGGCCCATATGTATGAACACATTTTCCCATAGACACAGAATGGGTAAAACCCTTTGATACATATGGCCCCATATCCATAAGTCAGTATTTTGGGTGAAGAGGAGGAGGTCAGCTTTGAGGGTACCTTTGCATGGTCAGTGGTATTGGTCTGCGAAGAGGGTTTCCGGAAAGTCACTCAGGTCCTGTGTTTCAGGTTTTTAATTAATAATGGAAATATTCAGGGGTATTTGATCTTGAAAGCACTATTGCCATATGTGGAAAAGCACGTTGAGGGGAATATGGGGGCAACAGACATCGCCGTCATTATGCAGGCTGATGCCGGTTGGGAAGTTCTAGGCATGACCTAAACAACCATTGCTACGGTAAAAATGGTCATTGCGGGGTCGTTAGCAGCTTTGCAAAGCACACTGTGTTCTTAGGGGCAGAAGGAGACTTCATTTAATAGTCTTTGGTTGAGCGATAAAAGAGGCTTGGATTAGGATCCCTGTGCCCTACAACCCAGTGGCCCACGTCGACAGTGGCCAGACTGCAGCAGCTCTCACATCTGTCTGCGGCGTCCACCATCTGAGTTTTATAATTAAACATGTAAAACTACTCAATAACAAAAATTAACTTTCAAAGGCCACTTGTTTTTAAAGCACATTTCTGCCTCCTGTGGTTTTGGTGCTGGACAAATTAAAAAACACATTATTAACATAAATAATATTCCCTCATCCCTTCCCTTCTTGGTACCAGTAAGCCTGTTTTCACTACACAGATCCTGGAGGTTCCTCTCGTCCCAGAAAGTCTCAGATTTAATTGCCAAAGCAGACAATTATAACTGGGCAAACAGTGAACAAAAGGAATCTGGCTGCCCTAAAGTGCACCATGTGGTGAAAGAACCCCTACGTGTGTTGTGCCTACAGAGCTAATTTATCTCACCTGCTGGGAGTCATAAATGTTACGCCGTTCATTCTGGTTTCCAATCCAAAACTTCAGATAAGGCTTTTGTTTCCTTTGTTTTAGAGCCCAGTAGGAATTAGTCCATGGAAGATAAAGTCTTCCTAACAGTTGGTGACCAGATACCCAACCATCCCTGGGCTGTTGAAGAAGGGAGAGAATCCACTCTCTGGGAGGGGGATTCTGTGGATGAGAAAGGGCTGTCGCCCGGCAGACAAGGGAAAGGGGATGGTCCAAAGGGGGATCCCATGGGAAGAAAAGGACTGCAGGGAAGCAGGGAGAAGGTCACAGCTCAGAGTAAAGAGGGTTCATTGAGGGCAAAGGGGAAATGTGCTGCAAAGGGGAGGGCCCCCTTGTTCCAGTGCAAGGAAAAAGGGGGGGGGGCCGCAGTACTTCATTTAGTTTGAAAGATTCTGTGGGTTGGGGTTTGTCACTTTCCACTAGAGGCCAGCTTTCTATGGGACCTTGGAGAGAATAAAGGCTCCAAGGACTCCAAATGGATGTTCCAGAAGTGGAGAAAGCAGATGTTTCATGCGTGGAGAAGAGTACCCAGGGCAAGCTGGGAGTGTGGGTGAAAGTGGGGGTCCAGAGGCTAGGGGAGCATGCTGCCCTCAGTCCAGTACATCCCAGCTTGGAGCTCTACCTCTCCCTGGAAAAGGGAGCTCAGCGGCCGGACAAAGGGTGCCATGTGAGGTGCACATGGTCCCTATGTGTCAGGCTCTGCCGCTGCTCCAGTGGGGCCATTGGTGCTCTGCAGCGTGCTCTCTCTTCCTGGATCAGGTGAATACCATGGAAGAACTGCACACTCCTCCAGATCTCTGACCTTCTCAAAGGGAAAAGTAATGAAAGATTCAATTCCAGCATTTAGCAAGAGGAAATTTTCAGGAGCCGGTCGCCATCTTGTTTCCTTGCTGGTTGATATATATGGTTTGTGACATAGCAACAGGGCTAAAGGGTATCACAGGTGAGATGTTCCCATCCAAGGGGACAAGAGTAACAAAGACATATATAATAAGGTGCAGAAGGGCAGAGCTGAAACACATCTGTCCAGGCTCTATGCAGCTGGGGGAAGAGGGTGGGGCGGATCTGCAGCACCTTACTTGTAGCGTTTAAGACTTGCCTCTTACTGGTTCCTGGATCAAAGGGTAGAGATCGTGTGACTGCACCCCAGATACCACATGGGCATGGTGGGTGCCCCAAGAAGTTCTGTGCACCACCAATTAAAGCTCCAGTTGGAGAGAGTGATGTACGAAGCAGCCACCTTGCTCCATGGCCAGCCTCGCATCCACTGAACTTATAGTTTTCAAGAAGGAACCACACACTATTATTATTATTGACAAATTTGTATGAAATAAAATACCAACTTCTTCTTCTAGTTTAATTCCTAAGTTCTCTTCATGTCTTTAACCAAGTACACAATGCTCCTTCTTGATCACATGACTTTCGTAAAGTTTTCCTATCATTTCTAATGTCTCCCCTTCACATTTTGACATATGTTTTCTCTGATACTTTACCCTTCTGGTTCCTCAGAAATAAAGGGAAGAGACAAGCCTGAGGCCACTAGCAATACCAGATCCCCTCCATCAAAAATCATCTGTCTTTGAAACTCAATACCATGTTTGCACTTTGACTATATTTTCTACATCTTCCATAATGTGAACTTCCCTGTTGCCAGTGTTGCATACATTTTCAAAGTGTACCATTTTGTTACGGTTGAAAGGTTTTCTACCTAAAGGTGTACAAATGTTTCTGTTACTTGTGTGAGAAATGGAACCAAACTTTAGGTTGTTAACTTGACCACTATATTTCAAAACACTTTTTTCTTTCAAATTCTCATCTCTGTTTTTCTCTTGCCTTATTTTTACAGCATACTTGAAATTGGCTTGGCATCACTTAATACTCTAAAAGATCTAATAGGTCTCTCCACATGTTTGGCAAAACGTACAGTTTTCTTGAGCATCAAATTCCTATGTTGGAGTAGTTGATATTGAGTCTTCTTGCTTGCAAAGCACAGTACTGTTTGGTTCTTTACATGTTTGTCTATGTAAGAAAAGCTGTTTTTAGTTAAAGACGATGCAAGTCCCTGAGCAATAAGTCCAAAATCCTATCAGGTTAAACACAGTTAAAAAAATTAAACCTGGGCTCAACCAAGCAATAATTCCAAACTCCTATCAGGTTAAACACACAGTTTAAAAAGTAAACCTGGGCTCAACCCATGGTAGATATGGTGCTGAACAGACGTGTAACCAAGGAATAGTAAGTAAAGTATTTAGCATTACCAAAATAATTAAAACTTCAAAATAAAACACAAAAATACGACAACCAATTTCTAAAAATTAAAAGAAGTTTGCTAGGAAAAATTTGATTTATTTTTAATCCAATGTGGGGAACTGCAGATAGTCATATTTTATGTTTGAGAGCAAAAAGCCCTAACAAAGAATTAAGTGGTAATTAGAAGTCATTGTAGTGGTTGGGTGCATGCAGAGAGTTGAATGTAGCCAAACCTGCTATGCAATGACAAAGGCATCATGTACTAAGGGTTGGCCACCTGCAGGGGGATGGGTGCAGCAAATGTTTGTATTTGGCATATGATCAAAAACCTAGATTTTCACAGAAAAATATCCAAGGTTAAAGTACATTTATTGTTGTCATCATAACAAAGATTTAGGGGGTCATTTTGAACTCCAGCGGTTCTGAACCACCATATTATGAACACAGTGAGGGCCTCCACCGTCAGGCTGCCGCCGACAGGCAGCCTGATGGTGGAGGGAATCATTTTCTGACAGGGCAGCGCTGCAAGCAGTGCTGCCCATCGGATAATGATCCGAAGGGGTTCTCTGGGGCTCCCCTGGTGGCCCCCTTAATTGCCCATGCACTTCTATTGACCGTTAGCCCGGATCTCGGCGGTTTTAACCACCGAGATTGTAATGAGGGCCTTAATGTATAAAAGAAATTCACATAAAAAACCATGGTTAAGCTAAAAAGCCACTGAAATTAGCAAATTACAGAATTCATACCAGCACAGCAGCCATGTAAATGTAACTAGTACACCAAAAGCAATGGTTATGGGCAATACTGATAAATAAAACATCTAAAAGTGAAATGTAATTAAACAGCAACAGTAAATCAAACCAATTAATGATACTAAATTCATATTAATATCTGTAAAAGTGGTAAAGCTAATATGATATGTATTCTCATCTGTAAAATAATTTAAAACATTTGTAATTGCATCTATTTAATTAAAGGTGAGTTATTAAAATTGGATTATTGTTTGGGGTTGACTTTCCACCTCAAAGAATAATCACAATCCCTCAAAATCACGAAATTAGCTGAAGCACAACCCCCTAGAAGCTACAGCACAGAGCAGAAATGCTTGAATTAGAACAATCTGTAAATAGGTAATGGAGTTTCAAAACAGTAATAGGGTCAAAGTTCAAAATAATAAAAATCTCAAGCTAAATTAGAAAATTAGAGTAAAATGTAATAAACAAAACAACACCAAAATACCAGAAATCAAATAAGGGGACCCAGGGATAGGAATTTGTCAAGTTTTAAGTAGAAATAGCAACAAAAAATACAAAGTACCAATAATAGTCAATAGTCAGACCAGACTGAGACCTAGGGGAAATTTGAACTGAGGCCCTCTTTACAACCCTTGCGGTCGGTGATAAAGTGGCAATAATACCGCCAACAGGCTGGCGGTAACTACCTCCAAATTATGACCATGGTGTAAAGATCTCAGATAGACAGCCACTTTACCACACCAACCGCCAGGGCGGCAACAACAGGCACCATGGCGGTAGCCGCCTACAGCCAGGCGGAAGTCAATGTTCCGCCCACCATATTAAGAACCTGCAATCCACCACCTTTTCCAGGGCGGTACCAAGGACAGCAAAAGCCTGGCAGAAACAGACCTCAGAAGGGAAAGGCCTCACTTTTTGAGACACAGGGAACAACCACGCTGCCATGGAGCCCAAGCTGCAAAACTTTCCAATGATATTTTATGTCCTGCTCCACCACGAACACTAACGACGACGAAGGTGACCACGGTGAGTACAGCTGCCTAGCACACAGGGGAGAGGGGAGGAAAAAGAGAGTGACATACACACGCACAACACCCCCCCAACACCATACACACAATCAGATGCAGTAAGAAAACATATTGACCCCGTACCCCTCAGGAATAATGGAAGGACAACACGAAAAGATGAAAGTGAGTATAATAATATAAATGCAGTAAAAATATGTACATTCAATCTAAAAGTATATACGTATGTACTGTTCAAAGGACACTGCCCAGTCCTCAATGTGCTTGGGCCACAGGGCCACATGACAAAGTCCAAGGCCCCATTTGTCTCCTGCACCAACCCGGAGAGAACACTGCAGGGGCATCAGTTGGAAAATAAGCAAGCACCTCAGGGGGACGGGGAACGGGAGGCACCTCAGCCGGTGGAGGATAGAAGACCACTCGTTCTGGAGGGGGCAACATGTCCTGTGCTTGGTCCTGGGGAGTACAAGGCCACAGTCTCTCAAGTGAGTGACTTTCCCACATGCTCTGGAGGGGGGAACATGCCCTGTGCTTGGTCCTGGGGAGTGAAAGGTCACAGTCTCTCAAGAGGGTGACTTGCCCACATGCTCTGGAGGGGGCAACATGCCCTGTGCTTGGTCCTGGGGAGTGCAAGGCCACAGTCTCTGGAGTGGATGTCTTTCCCACTGGTTCTGGAGGGGGCAAGATGCACTGTGCTTTGTCCTGGGGAGTGCAAGGTCACAGTCTCTCAAGTTGGTGACTTGCCCACATGCTCTGGAGGGGGCAACATGCCCTGTGCTTGGTCCTGGGGAGTATAAGGCCACAGTCTCTCAAGTGGGTGACTTGCCCACATGCTCTGGAAGGGGCAACATGCCCTGTGCTTCGGATCCTGGGGAGGATGGGGTGAGTGGGTGTCATACCCACTGGTTATGGAGGGGGCATCATGCCCTGTGCTTCTGATCGTGGTGAGTGCAAGGTCACAGTCTCTCAGCTGGGTGTCATACCCACTGGATTAGCAGGGGGCAGGCAGCACAACAGCCCATGGAGGCAGGTCTACAGACCGTCCGCCGGCGGTAACGGCTGCTCAGTGGTGGTAGAGGTGCTGCTGCTGGTGGTGGTTGGGGGAAGCTCCTGCCCATCCCCTGCAGCCTCGGACAGCTGCCCACTGCTGGTGGTGGTGCTGCTGCTGCTGGTGGTAGTTGTAGGGGGAAGCTCCTGCCCATCCCCTGCAGCCTCGGTTGGCTTCCCACTGCTGGTGGTGGTGGTGCTGCTGCCACTGGTGGTGGTCGTTGGGGGGAGCTCCGGCCCATCCTCTGCAGCCTCGGACAGCTGCCCACTGCTGGTGGTGGTGGTGCTGCTGCTGCTGCTGGTGGTTATGGGGGGGAAGCTCCAGCCCATCCCCTGCAGCCTCGGACAGCTGCCCACCGCTGGTGGTGCTGCTGCTGCTGGTGGTGGTTATGAGGGGAAGCTCCTGCCCATCCCCTGCAGCCTCGGACAGCTGCCCACTGCTGGTGGTGGTGCTGCTGCTCCTGCTGGTGCTGGTGGTTGTGGGGGGAAGCTCCTGCCCATCCCCTGCAGCCTCAGACGGCTTCCCACTGCTGGTAGTGCTGCTGCTGCTGGTGGTTGTGGGGGGAAGTTTCTTTCCATCCCCTGCAGCTTTGGACGGCTGCCCACTACTGGTGGTGGTGGTGGTGGTGCTGCTGCTACTGGTGGTGGTTGTGGGGGGAAGCTCCTGCCCATCCCCTGCAGCCTGAGATGGCTGCCCTCTGCTGGCGGTGGTGCTGCTGGTGCTGGTTGTGGTTGTGGGGGGAAGCTCCTGCCCATCCCCTGCAGCCCTGGACAGCTGCGCAACCATGGTTGCTGTTGGGGGCTCCAACTGAGTCCCAGCACCAGGCCCCCTGTCCTTCCTGCCTGCTGGTGCAGGCCCCTTGCCCTTCCTGGCAGCAGCAGCTGGGGATGGCTCCTTGCTCTTCTTGGCAGCAGCTGGGGATGGCTCCTTGCTCTTCTTGGCAGCAGCTGGGGTTGGCTCCTTGCCCTTCAGGGCAGCTCTTGGGGCAGGCTCCTTGCCCTTCCTGGCAGCAGCTGGGGATGGCACCTTGCCTTTCAGGGCAGTACTTGGGGCAGGCTCTTTGCCCTTCCTGACAGCAGTTGGGGATGGCTCCTTGCCCTTCCGGGCAGCACTTGGGGCAGGCAACATTTCCTTGAGGCTGCCCGGTGCCCTGGATCCTTTACCACCACGAGTGGGTGTGGACACTACTGGCCTCGTGCACTGGGTGGCTGAGGTGCTTGCCAGGGTTTTAGCCACCCTGGCCAGATATGAAGGACGGGGGTTAGGGAAGAGGTCAACGGTGGAGAGGAAAAGCTGCTTAGGGACATTGGGTGGGAAGAGGGAAAAAGTTTGGGAATGGAGGAAGAGGGAGTGGTTGTGGGAGGTGTGTGTCTGCTGTGTTTGGGTGCAGGTGCATGGGCTGGATGCTGTTGTGAGGTGGAAGGCTGTTGGGTGTCTGAGTGCTTGCGTTTGTGTACCTTGGGAGGAGGGGACAGACACAGTGGGAGAGGACACCGGGGACTTGTGCATGGCTGTTGTGGTGGTGTCTGCCAGTGAGGTGTGTGTTCTGATAGGTGTGCTGGTGATGGGGGTAGTGGATGAGGATGTAGTGCATGCAGGTGTGAGTGTAGACGCAACTGGGAGGGAGGTGGAGGATAAGGAGGAGAGGGCCACAGTGGAGGCAGTGGATGTTGGTATGTCTGCATCTGGATGGTGTTTGTGTGAGTGCCTGTGGGATAATGTGTGGTGCTTGTTTTTGCCTGTGCCACTCTTGTGTGTTGTCCTGTGTGCATGCTTGTCTGCCTGTGTGCTTGGGATAGGTTGGGGTTGAGGAGAATGGGACTGGGAAGAGGAAGTTAGAGGGGGGAGGGTGGAAACAGGGACAATGGCTGCCATCAGAGAGGAGGCCAGAGCCTGGATTGACCTCTGTTGGGCCGCCAAGCCAGTGTGAATGCCCTCCAGAAATGCATTGGTCTGTTGCATGTGGGCTGCCAGCCCCTGGATGGCATTCACCATGGTTGACTGCCCAACAGAGATGGATCTGAGGAGGTCAATAGCCTCCTCACTCAGGGCAGCAGGGCTCACAGGGACAGGACCTGAGGTGCCTGGGGCGAAGGAAGTGCCCACCTTCCTGGGTGAGCGGGCATGGGCAACTTGCTGAGGGGCTGCTGGGAGGGCAATGCTGGTACGGGAGGTGGCGGCTGTACCTGTAGTTGGGGTGGGCACAGCGGTGTCCACCACCACCAGGAAGCTTTCATCGGAGGAGGTATCTGTGTCCAAACTGTCCCCTCCAGTCTCTGCAGTGGTACTCTCCTCGCCCTCTGTCCCACTGGTGCCCTCAGCATCGGGGGAATCGGCCTCCTGGGTCCTGTAGGATGCATCTCCCTCTGTCGCCGGTGCCTCTGCTTCTCTGCCAGATTATGCTAATGCACATAAGGACAGGATGACAAAACCAAAAGTTGGGGAGAGACAAAGGATACACTGGGTCAATGGCTGCACCAACACCTTCACTGGCGTACATACAAGCCTCACACACAGGGAACAGGCCTACGCACTCTGCAATGCACTACCAGTAACAATGCTAGCCACCAGGGCATGGGTGGGACACTTACCACCAACTGCAGCATACCTGGGACCCACACAGCCCTGCCCAGTATTGGATGCCTACAAGCTAGGTAGGAGAAACATCACATCAGAACCCTGCCCAACATGGGATCTACTCTGCAATGTCAGGCCTGGCCTAGGGGCACCCACTGACACACATCTCCCACCCGGGTACCCCCCTACCATGCGTAAGGTAAAATGATGGGCACTGTACTCATCCCCTTGTGGCTGCTGTGATGCCCTCAAGCGCCCGTCCAGCTCTGGACAGTCCACCAACAGTATGCGGGCCATCAGGGGGGTCAGGGTTCGATGGGCACCCCTTCCTTGTTGGGAGGCCATCCCCAGCTGGGCCTCTGTGGTCTTCCGTGCCCAGCATCTCAGGTCCTCCCACCGTTTCCGACAGTGGGTGCTCCGTCTGCCGTAGACCCCCAGGGTCCGCACGTCCTTGGTGATGGCACACCATATACCCTTCTTTTGATGGGCACTGACCTGCAGATAAATACACACTGGGAAAGGTATTAGTCAGACCGTCCTGCCTGTTACACTTATAGCCCACCATACAACTTCATGTCACCATTTGCACACATCCGCCAACCCCCCCACACGAGGCCTTCACACGCACAATTCCATGCATTCATGCCCCATGCATCATGCTCACAGTGTACTCACCTGTTGGTCTGGAGACCCATACAGCAGTCCGTACTGGGTAGGACCCCATCCACCAGTCTCTCCAACTCCACCGAGGTGAAGGCAGTGGCCCTTTCCCCAGTCACACGGGTCATGGTAGGTTCCAGACACAGGTCACAACAGCACATGCAGTATAGGTTCTCTCCTGTTGAAGGTCAGGTAGCAAGTGAGTGAACAGATAGAAAATGGAGGTGACATACAGAGCGGTGCATCCCATTACCACCAGCGTACATGCCCATTGGCCACTGTTCCCCATAGGGGCCAATATTATCCAACGAGTAGTTGCACAGTGGTTCCCAACCACCTCCCGCAACGGCGCACAAGGTCAGCGGAATTACCTCACTTCCACCTGTCCCTCCACACAGGAAAGGTGGATGCCATTTCAGGGGAGGGCAGGCCCTGGATAATAACTGTGTCACAGTTAATAATTGGACATACAGGAGAAATGCCACTTATACATTTCAAATTAACATCATGCATTGTAGTGTCATGGCTACATGTTCAGTTTGTGACCGGCTCCTCACTCTTTTGCCACATAGATTGCTACCACTGCAGATGAATAGGAGATGGAGACATACCCCCATGTACAGACCCCTGCTGGTGGTGGTGCTGCTGCTGGTGGTGGTTGTGAGGGGAAGCTCCTGCCCATCCCCTGCAGCCTCGGACAGCTGCCCACTGCTGGTGGTGGCGCTGCTGCTCCTGCTGGTGGTGGTGGTTGTGGGGGGGGAAGCTCCTGCCCATCCCCTGCAGCCTCAGACGGCTTCCCACTGCTGGTAGTGCTGCTGCTGCTGGTGGTTGTGGGGGGAAGTTCCTTTCCATCCCCTGCAGCCTTGGACGGCTGCCCACTACTGGTGGTGGTGGTGGTGCTGCTGCTGCTACTGTTGGTGGTTGTGGGGGGAAGCTCCTGCCCATCCCCTGCAGCCTGAGATGGCTGCCCTCTACTGGCGGTGGTGCTGCTGCTGCTGGTGGTGGTTGTGGGGGGAAGCTCCTGCCCATCCCCTGCAGCCCTGGACAGCTGCACAACCATGGTTGCTGGTGCAGGCCCCTTGCCCTTCCTGGCAGCAGCAGCTTGGGATGGCTCCTTGCTCTTCTTGGCAGCAGCTGGGGATGGCTCCTTGCTCTTCTTGGCAGCAGCTGGGGTTGGCTCCTTGCCCTTCAGGGCAGCTCTTGGGGCAGGCTCCTTGCCCTTCCTGGCAGCAGCTGGGGATGGCACCTTGCCTTTCAGGGCAGCACTTGGGGCAGGCTCTTTGCCCTTCCTGACAGCAGTTGGGGATGGCTCCTTGCCCTTCCGGGCAGCACTTGGGGCAGTCAACATTTCCTTGAGGCTGCCTGGTGCCCTGGATCCTTTACCACCACGAGTGGGTGTGGACACTACTGGCCTCGTGCACTGGGTGGCTGAGGTGATTGCCAGGGTTTTAGCCACCCTGGCCAGATATGAAGGATGGGGGGGGGTAGGGAAGAGGTCAACGGTGGAGAGGAAAAGCTGCTTAGGGACAATATTATCCAATGAGTAGTTTCACATTGGTTCCCAACCACCTCCCGCAACGGCGCACAAGGTCAGCGGAATTACCTCACTTCCACCTGTCCCTCCACACAGGAAAGGTGGATGCCATTTCAGGGGAGGACAGGCCCTGGATAATAACTGTGTCACAGTTAATAATTGGACATACAGGAGAAATGCCACTTATACATTTCAAATTAACATCATGCATTGTAGTGTCATTGCTACATGTTCAGTTTGTGACCGGCTCCTCACTCTTTTGCCCCATAGATTGCTACCACTGCAGATGAATAGGAGATGGAGACATACCCCCATGTACAGACCCCTGGTGGACTTGGCAACAGTGGAGGACTGGCACATTATCCTCACCTATAGACTTGACAGGGCCGCAATCACTCAGCTGTGTGCCCAACTGGAGCCTGACCTGATATCTGCAATCCGTCACCCCACTGGGATCCCCCCTCTTGTGCAAGTCCTATCTGTGCTCCATTTCGTGGCAACTGCTTCCTTCCAAGTGACAGTGGGCTTAGCAGCAGGAATGTCACAGCCAATGTTCTCAATAGTGCTGACCAGAGTGTTGTCTGCCCTGATTAAACAAATGTGCAGCTACATTGTTTTCCCCCAGGTGGAGGATTTGGCCACAGTGAAGGCTGACTTCTATGCAATGGGACATATCCCCAACATAATTGGGGCAATTGATGGAACACATATTGCATTTGTCCCCCCCCCCACCCGGCAAAATAAAGAGGTATTCAGAAATCGAAAGAGTTTTCATTTCATGAATGTCCAGATCGTGTGCCTGGCAGACCAGTACACCTCCCATGTCAATGCTAAGTATCCTGGGTCGGTGCATGATGCCTTTATCCTGAGAAATAGCAGTTTCCAAATGAGATGGCCCAACTACAGAGGCTCAGGGTGTGGCTAATAGGTGAGTCCTGGTTCCCACCCAGTGGATGTTGGTGTATGGGTATGGTGTGAGCCATATGGGATAGTGTGTGGCTAAATGTTGTCCCTCCATATTTGCAGGTGACTCAGGTTACCCCAACCTATCATGGCTACTGACCCCTGTGAGGAATGCCTAGGCAAGGCCATAAAAACGTTACAATGAGGCACATGGGTGAACAAGAAGGATAATAGAACGTACCTTTGCCATCATGAAGGCTAGGTTTCGGTACCTCCATCTAACAGGTGTATCCCTTTGCTACTCATCCAGAAGGTCTGCCAGATAATCATGGTATGCTGTATGTTGCACAACCTTGCTTTGAGACACCATGTGCCTTTTCTGCAGGAAAAGGAGGAGGAGGCTGGAGATGGCCATGTGGTAGCAGTGGACCCTGTGGACAGTTAGGATGAGGAGGCAGAGGATGAGGATGAGGACAACAGAACTGCAGTGATCAGACAATTCTTCCAATGACACACAGGTAGGACAGTGTTACTTCATCTTTACATAACATTTTCTTGTTTATCCTTGTCACTGGCATGCTGTTATTTCCCACTTCTATGCCCACTTCTTTGGTAACTCATTTTGCAGATGTTGGTGCCCCACTATCGCTCCAAGTGTGATCACTGCAGCCAACTACAGGTCTTTCCAATGTGAACATTACTATACTGTTGAATTACAATGTTTGAACCTGGTTAAATGAATACATTCTTAAATCATTTGACATATTCCATACTTGTGTTTTTTTTAAAGGGTGTTTATTTAAGTGCTAAGAACTAGAGGGGCAAGTGCATTGGGATGGTGTGATGATGGAGGAAAGTCCAGGGTATAGTTCCAGTCTATTAGTAGCACAGCTGCATTGTCCAAGGGGGCATAGGAATGGGAGCAATGGCAGTTCAAAGTGGACAGGGTGACAGAGTGGGACACAAGGGTGACAATCAGGAGAGTCTCATTTCCTGGATGGAGTCTTGGCAATAGTCTCTGACTTCTGCCTGGATCACAGGGAATGTTTGCGGGTTGCTTCTCCTTCTGCAGGGGGAGGGGTGCTGGTGGCCTGTTGGTCCTGTGGCGGGGCCTCCTGTCCACTAGCGGCAGTGGAGGTGGAGGGCAGTTCAGATGTCTGACTAGTGGCATTGGCCCACTGTTGTGATGCTGCCTCCCTCTTAATGTTGGCCATGTCTGCCAGCACCCCTGCAATGGAGACAAGGTTGGTGTTAATGGCGTGCAAGTCCTCCCTGATCCCCTGGTACTGTCCCTCCTGCAGCTGCCTGTTTTCCTGCACGTTTGCCAGGATCTAGTCCAGTGTATCCTGGGAATGTTGGTTTGCTCCCAGGATCTTGGTGAGTGCCTCCTGGAGAGTCGGTTTGCCTGGGCCTGTCTTCCCCCTGGCGCACAGCACTCCTTCCAGTTTCCCTGTTGTCCTGTGCCTCTGTCCCCTGAACCGTGTGCCCACTGCCACTGACCCCAGGACCCTGATTGTCTTAGGGGCAAGGTGTGCCCTGGGGCCCCTGTAGTGGTGGACACACTGCTGATCGACGTGTCCTGGGGACAGAGGTATGGGTACGCTGGGTGGGTGCTGTGGTGGTGTTTCCTGATGGGGGAGGCTCTGTGGTGGTGTGTGACTGCGGCTGGGTAACCAACTGTCCAGATGTCCCTGATGGGCTAGGTTGGTCATCCAGAGCCAGGTGACCAGAGTCACTGTCATCACTGTGGGCCTCTTCTGTGGAGGCACTGAATATTGCTGGCACCTCTTCTCCGCTGACATTGGCTGGGGTACGTGTGGGGATGTAATTGCAGTGTTATATCTTTCTGTGTGTGACATATTGTGCATTGGTGGGTTGCCCACTTTGGTTGTATTCGACCTGGCAGCTTTCACTTGTGTGAGTTGGTATGTGGTGGGGTAGTTGATTCTCTCTAATGTGCATGCTTTAGTGATAGGTGTTCATGCAGGGCTGTGGGTGGTGTCCATGCATTGGTGGTGCATGCAGGGCTTGGCATCGGGATAAGTGATATGGAATGGTTGGGTGTATGTAAGGTGGTGGAGTGATGGGAGTGAGGGTGAGGGTGGGGGTATGTGATGGCATGCAGACAGGGGGGTGATTGTAATAGAGAGTTGATTTACCAGAGTCCAGTCCTCCTACTATTCTGGCCAGGCCCTCAGGATGCATGATTGCCAAGACTTGCTCCTCCCATGTTGTTAGTTGTGGGGGGGGGGAAGTGTGGGTCACCCGCCAGTCCTCTGTACAGCTAATTGGTGTCTTGCTGCAATGGAACGTACCTTCCCCCATAGGTCGTTCCACCTCTTCCTGTTGTCATCCCTGGTTCTGGGGTGCTGTCCCACGGCATTGACCCTGTCCACGATCCTCCGCCGTAGCTCCATTTTCCTAGCAATGGATATCTGCTGCACCTGTGCTCTAAATAGCTGTGGCTCTACCCGGATGATTTCCTCCACCATGACCCTTACCTCTTCCTCTGAGAATCGGGGGTGTCTTTGTGGTGCCATGGGTGTTATGTGAGTAGTGTGAGTGACGGTGTGTAGGATGATGTGTTGGGGTGTGTGATGTAAGGTGCGTGTGTGGTGTATAGGTGATGTTTGTGTGTGGCTGTGGTCTTGTCTGTGGTCGTGCCAATGGTTTGTAGTCGTAAAGGATTTTGGGCAATGTGGGTGTTTGTTTTATAGTGGTGTGGGTGTGGTGTGTGCATGGGGTGTCCGTTGTGTGTAATTTGAATTGGCCTATGTGGTGTTGTTTTGTATGTGTGTGTGTATTTTGAGCGCAGCGGTATGTACCACCAATGGTTTACCGCCATTGGATGTCCGAAGTGGTGATTTTTGGGTCATAATGTGGTGGGCGTTGTTCTGTTGGTGTAATGGTGTGGGTTTGGACACCGTCAGTTTATCACTGACCTTTGGTGTGGGGGAATTGTGTCTGCTGCTGAATAGTGACGGATTGGTGTGTGTTATAGTATTGTGAGCGGATGTCCGCCGTGGTGGCGGTATGTTGGCGGCAGTTAGCATGGCGGTAAGCAGGATTTACCGCCAATGTCATAATGAGGGCCTGAATGTGATGGAGCGCAGGTTGGATACCTTAACCAGGGTCATCCTGGTCAAAGTGTGTACTTTCTGACTTTAGGCCTTTAAGTCACAATACACCAAAGGAGTGGACTTCTAAATACCCCAAGACCAAGGGGAGGCAATCAGAGATGCAAAGATTGTCAGGCAGAGGCCAAAAGAGAGTCCAATCAGGTCCAATTGCTATTGGTCAGCTGGGCAGTTGCAGGGAAAAGTCTTCTTGTTGTGTCCCTGTAGCTTTAATGAGAGGTCAGCCAATGATTCTTGAGGCCTGGTTATGAGTGACTTGTTATATTCAGACCCGTGCGGAAACCTGGTGTTACTGGTAGGTCAGAATGACAAGTTAACAGGTGTTTATTGCATCGTATAATTATCATATGTTGTAAATACCTCAAGATTCATTACATTCTGGCAGGTCAAAACTGCCAAAATTTAACAGGGGGAATCTGTACAGTATTTCCCATACCATGTGGGTTTTGGCACTTTAAACACCATAAACTGCATGCTATTCCCTAATAACTGTAATGGGTGTTATTTATTGCACTCAATAAATAACATACCCTGTGGTATTTGTATTTATTGGAGGTGATAAACAACACCTAAACTTACAAGCATGGTCTTAGAGCCCACTTCCTTACCTTGCGGACAAACAGGCAGAGGTTGATTCCTTCAGGGCCCATCCTCTGTCACAGACAGCAGATCCAGTCCTTCTGTTCTTCCTCAGGTCCAACAGTGTTGTGATGTGGATGTGTTGAGAGGACACATTTAAGCTTGGCATTAGATGATTCCTGGGTACACCGTAACCAATGGGGTAAATTTCTAGAGTCAACAGTACCTAATTAAGGCATTTTCAAGATGGCAAAAGTGTTCGGCCACACTGAGCTTTGGCTTGGGGGATGGGTGTGTGTGTGAGATGTGTACTATGGTAAGCCTAGTGTCCTCCTACTTCTAATACTAAAATTCAGTTTGAGGCAGCCACTGTACCCACTATGAACCCAGGAACAGAAGTCTGGTAGGACATCAGTAGGGTTTTCCAGCATGAATACAGTGGGGACACAAAAATTGTTTTGGCATCCTCTTTTCATTCCTTTCAAGTGTTCCCCCAGTTTTTTATGTAGAACCCAGAGACAGAAATCTGGTTGGACAAAGCAGGTGCTTCACTTACTGGGCAATGGGTGCATAACAATTATTTTAACAACCTGTTCTCTGCTTTTTAAGTGTGCCCCAATGTGTTATGGTTAAATCCAGTCAGGCAGGCATTGACATTCATGTAAAGGACTCCGTCATTTTGAAGGTTAGCAGTATGGAGAATTCTGGCATAAGCAAATGCCACACTTCGTAGGAAGCGATCATCATGAACAAGCTGTCTAGCCCCAAGGAATTGGGCAAAACAGCTGATAGTTGGATTTGCTCCCATGTCCCCAAGAAGAGTCAGGATGATAACAAGAAAAAAGGAAATCAGGCCTCCCTTCAGGGGAATGAGAGGAGTAAAGATAAAAATAAAAATAAATCCAATGTGTCCCAAAAAATGCCAAATTGGGGAGCCTAGAGCAGCTACATCTCATTTCAAAGAGTTTGGGGGGTACCTGTGGAAAAAGTTCAAATCTTCAAAGGCTGGGGTGTGCTATGATTGTAATCAACAAGGGCACATGAGAGGAGACTCAGTGTGTATCAAAAAGGCACCCACTGGTGACCAGTCCAATGGGATGTTGAGTGTAGGAATGGGGTGGGTATTCGCACGTAGAGATCCCAAAGGATGCAAAGAAGCCACTTTAGAGTCCGTGGGTGGGGAAAACATTGAACCTTTGACTTATTGTCCTTCTTCTATGGATGGAAGGAGCCCAACGCTCAGGGGGAAGGCCTGGTGTCTGTAGAAGAAAGTGTTCCAGGTGACTTGCCAGAACCCACAGGAGAATCAGTCCCTCCAGAGAAGACCTGAGTAATGGACTAAGGACATGCCTTATTCACGAGTACCTGTCAGAGGGGATGCCAGTGGTACCCATAAGTTGTAGTGGGAGAAGACCCTACTATGCAGTGATTCAGGGACCTCAAACGAAGAGCAACCAGAAGATTGGTGGTCTCCAAGCAGTAAATGTAGTTCCTGCTTAACCTGGCCCATGACATCCCCTTGGCTGGACTCCTGGGGTAGACCAGGTCCGAGGAGCACATTGGTAATCCCTTCTACAGGCACCAGATGTCAGAGAAGGTCAAGGAGGTTTGTCACTCCTGTGTCCCCTGCCAAGCCAGTGGCAAGACAGAAGGCAAGCCAAAGGCTCCCCTATTACCACTTCCTGTGGTGGGGACTCTCTTTCAGAGGGTTGGGATTGAAGCTGTTGGTCCCTAAACCCCCCAACAGCCTCAGAGGGTA
The DNA here is from genome assembly GCF_031143425.1 of Pleurodeles waltl. Lineage (NCBI taxonomy): Eukaryota > Metazoa > Chordata > Amphibia > Caudata > Salamandridae > Pleurodeles > Pleurodeles waltl. The sequence continues at coordinate 698,329,843 of NC_090439.1, read as the reverse complement.
GATTTATCTTGGAGGTGGTGGGCCATGCCACCAGCTATCAGGAGGCTATTCCCCTTGGGACAGTCACTATTCCTGCAGTAACCTTTAGAGGAGAGATTCAACAAAACCATCAAAGGCATGATTATGGTGTTGCCTGAAATACTCAGAAGGCGATAGGATGTTCTCCTCGCTTGCTTGCTGATAGCCGACAGCGAGGTTCCCTTAAAAGGAGTTGGATTTACACCTTTTGAGCTACTCTTTGGACACCCTGTAAGGGGTCACTAAGCTTGGTGAGAGAAGGTTGGGCGAGACCCCTCAAGGAACCCAAGCAGTACATAGTGGACTATGTGCTTAGCCTTTGCTTTAGAATGGCTAAGTATACAAAGAAGGTGAATAAGAATATAGTGGCCCACCAGGAGTTTGTGAAACACTGATATGACCAAACGTCCTTAGTGGTAGAATACAGGCCAAGACAGTTGGTGTGGATCTTAAAGCTTGTAGCACCCAGAGCACCGCAAGAAAGGGGACTGGGCCATACCCAAGAAACACTCACAGGGTCATCCATGTTAAAAGGCTCCAGCTAAACTATGACAAGGCAAACATCATCATGTAGATGGTGACAGATGGGGGACAGGAAGAGATGGGTGATCCTCTTCCAGACCTCTTATCCTTCTATGTTCAAGATGGAACTGTAGAAGAAGACAGACCAGCAATAAAGGGTCTGCAAGCAGTTTGCTATATGATTTTCTCTGACCTCCAGGTCTGACAACCTCGTGCAGCCATGATGTGGACATCAGTGAACACTTGCCTATCAAAAGCAAAATATATAGTTTGTCTGACCCAGTCAAGGCCAGCATTAAGGCTGAGGTAGCCAAGATGTTGGAGTTAGGGGTGATAAGGCCCTCTAGTAGTCAGTCCAAGGACCGGCACAGCCCCGGCCCAATCCCAAGGGAGGGAAGCCTCAGTTGAGGTTCATGAGAAATACAAAGGCCTAAGTATATTTGTGTATTTGACTAATAAACTGGTATTAATAGGGTAAAATATTTACCCAGACAATATCAACATGTGTGAAAACTACAAAATAATGAAATAATACTATCAAAAAAATTGCTGCATTATGCCGCATAATTTGCTCTTTTCTTACTACATAATTTGGTCAGTCCTACCTCAGATTGTGGAGCTCTCCTGTCACATAATTCAAGTGGTACTGCATATGCTAGGGAATTCTGGGTTAGTTAAATAGTTAGGAATATGCCAATTCGACCATGCCTAAAGGGGGAGCACAGGCACTGATTAGCAGGGTTAAAGAGTGCAGTTTGTTTTCTAAATCCAGCAAAAATATAGGATTCAGCAAAAGACGGAAAATCAAGGGTGACCACACAGAAAAGGCATCTCCCATACAATAAGTTAATGAGCACCGCATTTGGTGTGTGAGTTATGGTTAGCCTCATGGATGCTGTGGGAGTTGTGAGTTCGGATCCTAACCATAAATTGGGAATTTGAGTGCTTTTTTTATTTTAATAACAGAACTTCAACCGTGGTTTTTATGTGAAATATATATCCTGTTTCGGTGGTGATTTCTTTTTAAAACAGTGGTGTGAAACCCCATATTTCCTATTGACATATTCAGCACATTCTGTGTCCACAATATTTTTTATCCATTTGAAATAGAAACATATTGGGTGAAATCTGAATATTTTGCAAATTGTGTGGCAAAGAAGTAAATACATAATTATGAGATACATACTGCAGCCGTTAAATCACCTAAATTCACTAACCTTCAAAGTTGGCTAATTTTTATAAACAATTTAATTCAAGAAAGGTAAACAAAGCCTAAACATTCTAAATCAAATCAGTGACCATTCGTAACTGCACTTTGAAGACAACAAGTTTTTCAAGCTAACTAGCCCATAATAAACATTTTTTAATATAAAAAATATCTATGTGGTACCATGAGAAACATTGTGCAATAACAGACCTGCTACCACACATGGTGCCACAGTGTGTCACACAAAGCTATGCCCACTCTCCATGGACCCTCTCCCTCATACCTCATAAAAGTAATGGGCTCAAGGCAGCACTTCCTTCCCAGAAACCAACCCTTTAAGCCCATGCCTCCTCCCAGAGGGTGAGATGTACCTCAAAGTAGGCAGGTCTCCTATACTGCACTGCCATCTCTGGTGATATTGTATTACAGCTCCTCCATGGAAATATTGGAATATTGGAACATATGAACCAGTTACCCATTATGTATACCCCTCCCTCTCTCTCTCTTGCTCTCTCTCTTTATCTCTCCAAATATATATATATATATATATATATATATATATATATATATATATATATATATATATACTCACTGAGAAAAACAAAGGTTACTGGGATGTTACTGTTAGAAAATAGATTTTAAAAATCCTTAGGAATTCATTAAAAAAACAAAGGTTACAGGGACGCTATAGTTAAGTTCAAAATTTACATACATACAACCACAGAAATTCAGCAGGTATAGTTAGAGTTATCTCAAGAAACTATAACTCCTGCCCTAACGGAACTACAACTCGTGTTCCTGCCATGCACAGTATTCTCATCAATAATTTTACTGCAAATGTTGATGTGATATATTGATCATGTCATAGAAGTTGTAATGAGTGATGTAGTATGTGGGGTAATTAGCAGTGCATGGGCATGAGTTATAGTTACCTTACGGTACCTGCATTTTATTAATGCAGTCAGGATTGGCCAAAGGGCCTGGCCTGTACCCAAGCGTTGCAAGCAACCCCTGCATGCAGCCAACCCCAAATCACACATGGCCTTTGGCCATGCACAGTGAAGGGCTTGTGCAGGGGCTGGCCTGAAGGCAGGCCCTACAGCCAACACCCCACATGCAGCCAACCTGGAAGGGGTGCACATATTTTGGCCCTGGGGACCCCATCTCCTGGTTTCTGGCCTTATTGCAAATGGGCAGGCGGTCACGCAGCCCCCTCCCTGGGCCATTTTCTTGCCCCAGGTACCCCATCTCTCATGGTCTGGGCTAATTTATAAGAATGGGGCATGCAGCCATTGTCTGATGGGGGAGGTGGCATGCAGCCCGCTCCCTGGGCCAATAATGGCTCTAGGACCCCAATACAGGGCCTGGCCAAGTATAAATGGAAGAGAAGTGGGTGCCTTGGAGGCCAACCAGGACACTTATTTCTATGCTGTTGGAGGCCGTGGAGGGAGCCTCAATGCCTCAGCAGACATAGCCAGCTCTTTGCCTCTAGCAGGAGCCATCATTGCTTCGTCCCACAAGGAGCATTTAAATGACACTCTGACCCCTTAGCTCTGGTGCCGGGGTCCCAGAGGGATCCCCTCAGAGAAAAAACATTTAAAAAACAAAATTCAGTGGGAGATGTGGTGGATGGGCTGGAAATTAAAAAAAAGAACAAGCATGGGCTCTAATGCTTGTTTAAATGCATCCCCCGGTAGGCCAAGTCCCAGGGGCATTGACATTTTGAATGCAGGGGGTTGCACGGAACCCCCTGCAGCCCTGGGGAACACCACCTCCCCAGGGCTTATGTTTGATTAAATGTGGAGTGGGTTGCCTGCCCCCCTGCAGCCCTGGGGACTGCCACTTCCCTGGGCTTCAATAAAATGTAATGCAAGGGGGGCCCCCCAGCCCTCCCACTAAAGCCCCAGGGACCACCACCTGCCCGGGGCTCAAATTAGATCTAATGCGGGAAGGTTTTCTGGCCCGTCTCACTGTACCGGTGACCACCACCACTCCAGGGCTCCAATAAAATGTATTACAGAGGGGCCGCCCTCCCCCGTCCCCCACCGAACTGACATCTCCCCGAACCACTGTATGGAATTAAACACCCTTTTTGTTATTTGGTGTAAATCAATACAGTAGTGTTTAAAATACAGAAAAGTCAAATATGTATATATAAGGACTTGAAGGCTCAGCAAACCCTTCCGATCGCGTGCTGAGATCTGATTGGCTCCCAACACTTCAACAAGGAAGTGTTGTCAGCCCTGTTGGGACTTGGCTTCGGCCGAGTCCCTGAAAAAAAGGTAAAAAAAGAAAAGGGGATAGTGTAGTGACACCCAGACCCCTTAGCTCTGGTACTGGGCTCCCAGAGGGATTCCCCAGAGCAAAAAAGCATTAAAAAAACAAAATTCAGTGGGAGTTGCGGTGGATCAGCCCCAAAAAAAATACAAGCATGGGCTCCTGCACTTTAGGGGCGATCGGCGAGCTCCACTCCGCTGGTGGAGCAAACTGAGTTTTTGGCACACCGTGCTCCGCTTGGAGCGTGGAGTTTGCCCAAATACTCTGCTAGCCCCTCCAGCAGAGCTCGCTGCTTGTGCAAATAGTTAGGAATATGCCAATTCGACCATTCGCAGCTCAGTTATGGGCTACACAGCGCACGCGCAGACTGTTTGTGCTTGCGCTGTGCAGCCCATAACTTTGCTGCAGTGTGTACTCTTGGCCTTACATTGGCGTAGCGGCATGGAGCTGCTGCCGGCACCAGCTCCAGACAGGATCCTCCAGGCCTCCCTGTTCCAGCAGCCTGGGCCGGGCCCGGGAGCAGGTGGCAGAGGGAGGCAGAGCACCAGGCCGCTGGCAACGAGGACCCAGGTGAATCCTAGTTTTTTTAATATGTTGTATGTGCACACTTGTGCACAAGAGACCTGAAATGGATGCTTTCACTGCTTACGGCCCTGGCCTGAATTCAGGTTAGGGTTGTAGGCAGAGAAAGCTGATGTTTCAAGCCTCTTGAGCACCAGCCTGACCAGGCCTCTTGTGCACCGACCTGCCCTGTGTGCAGTGCAGATGGGAGAGGTTGGTGCACAAGAGACCTAAAACGGCAGCTTTCACTGCCTATAGTCCTCTCCTGAATGCACCCAATCTCAGAAGCGCTAAGCAGGGTCGGGCCTGACTAGCCACTCCACAGCACACAGAACTCCATGGAGTTCCACAGAGTTTTTGATCAACTCCACGGAATTCCATGGACCCCATGGAATTCCACGGAGAGGAACTTCGTCAACTCAGCTCAGGCCTAGTTCAAATGCATCCCCAGGTTGGCCAGCTCCCTGGGACATTGACATTTTGAATGCAAGGGGGGCACCCGACACTCCCTGCAACCCGGGGGACCACCACCACCCTGGGGCTTATGTCTAATTAAATGAGGGTGGCCTCCTGGCCCCCACTGCAGCCCCGGGAACTGCCACTCACGAGACTCCAATAAAATGTAATATGGGGGGGGCGCTGGCCCCCCACTGCCGCAGGGACCGCAACCTCCCCGGGGCTCTAATCAAATGTAATGTGTGGGGGCCACTTGCCCTTCCCACGCAGCTCCGGGGACCGCCACCTTTCCGGGGTTCAATTATATGTAATGCAGGGCCGTTCAGCCCGCTGGCTGACCTGGGAACATCCACCTAGCCGGGCTGCAATAAAATGTAATGTAGGGGTCAGTCCGCCCCCTCACTGCCCCGATGACCGCCACCTCCCCGGAGCTCTTATCAAATATAATGCAGGGGGGCAATCCCAGCACCCCCACAAACCAGAGACAGCCACCTTCCCGGGTCTCAAATTAAATGTAATGCAGGGGGCTGTCCAGGCCCCCGTAACCCAGAGGAACCACCACCTCCCTGAGGCTGAACTAAAAAAATGAAGGGGGTCTATTGCGAACCCCCTTCTCCATGGACCACAACCTCCATGGGGTTATTTTACATTGGAGGGGGCTGCGCTGCTCCCTCTTGAGGGGTCTTAGATGGCCTTGGGGACCTCCACACCCCAGGGCAGCTCCTGCTATGTTTTGGGGTGCCCAACCCCAGGACATATCTGTTTGCTCTGACTTGGCAGGAGCTATGACAGCTCCCACTGTTGTGTAGCCATTTTAATTATAGCTCCATGCACGTTATTTTAGCATACTAGGCCTGCCGCTGTGCACTTTAACCTAGATATATTTTATTCAGCTTAATTTTATTATTCTTACAATAGCCTCTTTTGCTGTCTTGTTTTATTTCTCTCTATCTAGCCGTTTTGCCTAGGCCAGCACTACGTTCTCAAACAAGACATTCTTGCTCACTCTGTGCTTCATTCAAGGTTGTAGTAAGACAGGTTGCCGGTGAACATGGTATAGGTTTTGTCTCTGACATTCACAGAAAAACACATATCATTACGTAGGGACATTTTCTCAGAACATCAACTGTTTTATTACAAAAACACTTCCCTGTCCCTTACACGTTAGAGGGAGATTTCAGCCAGAGAACCACGACTGTATGCTGACTGCTGAATGCTTCGCTACAACTGCTTATGCAGACTCCAGGTCTTTGCTCAGGTATGGAGGATGATGTCTTCCCAGGGGAACCTGAAGGGCAGAATTAGAGCTTAACACGCTGTGCTCTACAAAAAGCCTAGGTAGGAATTAGTCTATTAACCCTAGAGACAATATGGTAGCGTTATTTTTATGCTTTACTGTCCTTGTCACAATTTTAACCTTGTCATGCTGTATCATCCTGGTTATTGCAGCACATGCTAAGGTGCAGTTGCTTCATTAAAATGTTATTGAAATATATACTGCCTCTGTTTGCCATTGTGTAAGTGAGACTAATGTAACTGAGAGAAACGGATGAGACGTGAGTGACCACGGTTTCCCTGAGAAATCAATGATGTCATGCGCTCGGCTGCCCAATCATCCCTGCCCTTGGGTAGAGATGAGGCACTGCTAGTTAGCCGGAGCAAAACCCAGATTGGGGCAACAGGTGTCACCTGTAGTGGGTCAGACTCAGTCTCCCACACCGCAGGTGATTCTGCCGCTCAAAATTCAGTAGTCTCATTAGAATAATTGTCACTGCTGTACAGATGGCTATCATTAAAGAAAGACCTCTAGCTCAGGGCAAATGCATTATTGTCGTCTCCCCAATTCCAGCCGTTGAGGCTGCCACAAAAGCCAGACCTCCAATCGCTAAGGCATTACATCCACGTTGGATACAATGGGTCACGTCTTTGACAGCCACTGATGTAGATTACATTTTTTACCCAAAATTACAAACTCAAGAATTTTTGCAATATGAACTAGAATACCCAGTTCCAACAAACACATTGCCTATTGATCAATATCAGAGTCATGTACACCGATGCCTCAGCGCAACCTGCAATTGACACAAAGCATCAATACTGCTTTGCTGCTTGTGCAGTTATAAGTGGCTACATGGAGGTTAATCAATTTTGTCCCCAACATACATACACGCAAACCCTAGGAGATTGCACAGCACAATTAGCAGAGCTAAAGGCTCTGGTGATGGCACTGGATAATACGGATCCTACACAGTTAACACTGATTGTTTGCGATTCGTACTATTGTGTCCAGTCCTTCAATGAATACCTGCATTACTGGCACCAGAATGGGTTCAGAGATTCTAAAGGCAACACCATTCAACACAGACTTCTGTGGGGGAAAGTAGTGGATCTGAAGGAAACACTGCCAAATGTCCATGTTGTACATGCACTTGGACACCAGCGCGTTGGAATACACTTTACTGGGAATACACTGGCTGATGAAGCCACAAAGACAGCAGTAGCCACGGCCTCTGTTGCTGCAATAACAGGTGTAGGTGCGAAACCGGACGAAGACATATGGGCTGCCGTGAAATCTACTGCTGATGGTACGCCATATCCAAAAGCATTTCCTGCTAAATGTTCCTACCGAATGGGAGGCTACCTAAACACTGAGGTTAAAATACCAGGCATAGGGGTTCGAAATATTCCCAATGAAGATATAAGACCAGAGTTGATTAAAGCAGTGCGTGAGGGGGTAGCATCTGCCCATGCTGGTGTGGTGGCTACAATATCATTGTTACTAGCCCATTACTGATGGCCAGGCCTATATAAAGAGACCAAGCAGTATGTCCTTTGTTGTGACATCTGCCAACAAATTAAAGTTTCCACTGCTAAACGCCCAACACAGACGCCCCTCCTAATTTCCAACAAACCTTTACAATGTGTGTACTTGGACCATTGCGGTCCCCTTGTTGTAGTTTAGCAGCGATTAGATTAAGCATTGGCAGAAGACATCTTGCATTTAGTAACTATTGTGAACATTTTGCGGAATCCATTTTGTATTCATGGCAGCCATTTTCTCTGCAACATGCTGCCATGTGCTCACCATGTGCCCTGTCCTACCTTTCTGTTAACTACTCTTGAAAATCTGCCTATTGACAAGTTATATTTAGCATCTCCCACTTTCGCACATGCCCAGTAAGGTCTGCAGCTGTTAGTCCTTGAAAACTGTTAGCCCCTCCTACCTGTCGACTGTGCATTTCCACATGACCTTACATGTATGCAAGTCTTGCTTCTATAATTGTACCACCTCCTTTTAGCCCCTGCGTGGGTATAAAAGGACCATGCTCTCTCAGTTCAGTGTGCTACTTCAAACATTACTGAAGGGTGCTGTTTGAACTGTAGTACCACCTCATGAGGTTTAATAAACTTTGGGCCTCATTCTGACCCTGGCGGTGGAGGCCGGCTGAAGCACCGCCAACAGGCTGGCGGTGCTTCATATTGTATTCCGACCGCGGCTGTGAAGCCACGGTCGCCCAGCTGGGTCCGGCGGTTTTCCGCCGGATTTCCCCCGGCTGGGGGAATCCTCCATGGCGGTGCTGCTTGCAGCGCCGCCATGGGGATTCCGACCCCCTTCCCGCCAGCCTGTTTCTGGCGGTTTTCACTGCCAGAAACAGGATGGTGGGAACGGGTGTCGTGGGGCCCCCTAACAGGGCCCCATAAAGATTTTCACTGTCTGCTTAGCAGACAGTGAAAATCGCGACGGGTGCAACTGCACCCGTCGCACCCCTGCAACTCCGCCGGCTCCATTTGGAGCCAGCTTCCTTGTTGCAGGGCCTTTCCCGCTGGGCCGGCGGGTGCTCTTTTGGCGGTCGCCCGCCGGCCCAGCGGGAAAGCCAGAATGGCATCCGCGGTCTTCTTACCGCGGAACGGCCATTTGGCGGTTCCCGCCGCCCGCTAGGGTCAGAATGATCCTCTTTGTCTTTTATTTCAGTTTCTGTGCTAACTTCTTCCTATATGGTCTGAGGACTTTGTGCAGAGATGGGTGAACCCCTTGCACTAGTAGGCCTTGCTGAGGCTTACTTCAACAAATTGGCGCCCGAACAAGGACTCATCGGCGACTCGGACGCCCAACGGATTGGTCGCAACGAAGGATTGGGATCTCGCTGCGGAAGATCAATGCCTGAGGAGACCCGAGTCTTGGCAACCACAGCGTTTTTCCCTTCTTTCTGATTTGACCATCCAGGTGGCGCCGGTCCTCGACTGAGATCCTTTTTGTTCATTCGTCATGCAGTGACCATTTGGTTGATTTTAGAACTTGGCAGTTGGAACCTGGACACCCTGTGATTGGTAAGAGCCATTTTACAGCACTTGCTGTGGGTTTTGATGCCTTTGTTTGGTAATGAAGTTTAGCAGCACTTACTGTGGCTCTCGTGTTTTGGGTGACTAGTCAATTTGTGTCCTTTGAATTGATATATAAATTGCTATTTATATAGGCAGGTAATGAGGAGAATTTTCTCCAATTTAATTTTGATTTGAACGGCATCTTAAGTGCTACTTTGATTATACTATTGCATATTCTGCACTATTTTTGGCATGCCTGTTTTTAGCGCACTTCGTAGGATGTGTTGCTTTTGTAATGGTACCAATTTGAGACAGGAAGAATCGCAACCGGCACCCCCAGAGGGGACGCCCAATAGAGATATGTATGTTAAACATGGTCTTTCTTCTATAATGTACAGCACATTATGGAATAAATACACTCGTGCAGATCCTGAGTTACGTTGGCCTATGCATGGGTCATTTGATTTGCGAAAGATTGAGTATGTGGAACAATGTATGTGTAAGCGAAAGTCTAGGCAAGATATGTTTGACTGTGTACGAATGTGGGAGAAAGAAGAGCATGGACGAGTGAAGCGTGAGCAAGCCTTGCTTGAGAAAGAGCAGCGGAAGAATGTATATGTGAAAGCATTGGAAATGAGAAAGAAAGAAATAAATGACTTAAAGGAGCTAGAAGAGAAAGAACGTAAATTACAGGTAACTGGCCAATACACCGTTAGGCAACCTCTCTATCCTATCCTTAATAAACCACATGATGATTTTTTGTTACTAGATCGCCCTCCACCTCCGTATGTCGATCCTTCTGCCCCTCATGAGTTAGCTAAGGTCTCCAGTTCGGAGCAACAGAAGATGCGAGACAGTCGCTCTATGTTGCCTGCTGACCGTGCGTCTGAGCTTAGATCTATTGCTCGTAAAACAATTCGTAGCGTTGTCTCTGCTTCTGAACTTTTAGACAACATGAAAGGGTGGACCGAAAAGGAGCAGCTATATTTTACTGAGGCATTTGGCTCAGAAGTTATTGAACTATATCGGAAATATTCTGATGAGTTAGAGCCCGATAATGTAGCAGCTGATTGTGAGAAAGTAGCCTCTTTCTAGCCTTGTTACCCCCACTTTTGGCCTGTTTGTGAGTATATGTCAGGGTGTTTTCACTGTCTCACTGGGATCCTGCTAGCCAGGGCCCAGTGCTCATAGTGAAAACCCTATGTTTTCAGTATGTTTGTTATGTGTCACTGGGACCCTGCTAGCCAGGACCCCAGTGCTCATAAGTTTGTGACCTATATGTATGTGTTCCCTGTGTGATGCCTAACTGTCTCACTGAGGCTCTGCTAACCAGAACCTCAGTGGTTATGCTCTCTCTGTACAAATTGTCACTAACAGGCTAGTGACCAATTTCACCAATTTACATTGGCATACTGGAACACCCTTATAATTCCCTAGTATATGGTACTGAGGTACCCAGGGTATTGGGGTTCCAGGAGATCCCTATGGGCTGCAGCATTTCTTTTGCCACCCATAGGAAGCTCTGACAATTCTTACACAGGCTTGCCACTGCAGCCTGAGTGAAATAACGTCCACGTTATTTCACAGCCATTTACCACTGCACTTAAGTAACTTATAAGTCACCTATATGTCTACCTTTACCTGGTAAAGGTTGGGTGCTAAGTTACTTAGTGTGTGGGCACCCTGGCACTAGCCAAGGTGCCCCCACATTGTTCAGGGCAAATTCCCCGGACTTTGTGAGTGCGGGGACACCATTACACGCGTGCACTATACATATGTCACGACATATGTATAGCGTCACAATGGTATCTCCGAACATGGCCATGTAACATGTCTAAGATCATGGAATTGTCACCCCAATGCCATTCTGGCATTGGGGAGACAATTCCATGATCCCCCGAGTCTCTAGCACTGACCCGGGTACTGCCAAACTACCTTTCCTGGGGTTTCACTGCAGCTGCTGCTGCTGCTGCCAGCCCCTCAGACAGGTTTGTGCCCTCCTGGGGTCCAGCCAGGCTTGGCACAGGAAGGCAGAACAAAGGACTTCCTCAGAGAGAGGGTGTTACACCCTCTCCCTTTGGAAAAAGGTGTCAGGGCTTGGGAGGAGTAGCCTCCCCCAGCCTCTGGAAATGCTTTCATGGGCACAGATGGTGCCCATTTCTGCATAAGCCAGTCTACACCGGTTCAGGGAATCCCCCAGCCCTGCTCTGGCACGAAACTGGACAAAGGAAAGGGGAGTGACCACTCCCCTGACCTGCACCTCCCCTGGGAGGTGCCCAGAGCTCCTCCAGTGTGCTCCAGACCTCTGCCATCTTGGAAACAGAGGTGACGTCAGAGACTCCTTCTGATAGGCTCTTACCTGTGTTGCTAGCCTATCCTCCTTCCTAGGTAGCCAAACCTCCTTTTCTGGCTATTTAGGGTCTCTGCTTTGGGGAATTCTTTAGATAACGAATGCAAGAGCTCATCAGAGTTCCTCTGCATCTCTCTCTTCACCTTCTGCCAAGCAATCAACTGCTGACCGTGCTGGAAGCCTGCAAAACCGCAACAAAGTAGCAAAGACAACTACTGCAACCTTGTATCGCTGATCCTGCCGCCTTCTCGACTGTTTTCCTGGTGGTGCATGCTGTGGGGGTAGTCTGCCTCCTCTCTGCACTAGAAGCTCCGAAGAAATCTCCCATGGGTCGACGGAATCTTCCCCCTGCAACTGCAGGCACCAAAGAACTGTATCACCGGTCCTCTGGGTCTCCTCTCAGCACGACGAGCGAGGTCCCTTGAACTCAGCAACTCTGTCCAAGTGACTCCCACAGTCCAGTGACTCTTCAGTCCAAGTTTGGTGGAGGTAAGTCCTTGCCTCCCCACGCTAGACTGCATTGCTGGGTACTGCGTGATTTGCAGCTGCTCCGGCTCCTGTGCACTCTTCCAGGATTTCCTTTGTGCACAGCCAAGCCTGGGTCCTCGACACTCTAACCTGCAGTGCACGACCTCCTGAGTTGTCCTCTGGCGTCGTGGGACCTTCCTTTGTGACTTCGGGTGAGCTCCGGTTCACTCCACTTCGTAGTGCCTGTTCCGGCACTTCTGCGGGTGCTGCTTGCTTTTGAGTGGGCTCCTTGTCTTGCTGGGCGCCCCCTCTGCCTCCTCACGCAATTGGCGACATCCTGGTCCCTCCTGGGCCACAGCAGCATCCAAAAACCCTAACTGCGACTCTTGCAGCTAGCAAGGCTTGTTTGTGGTCTTTCTGCATGGAAACACCTCTGCAAGCTTCTTCACGACGTGGGACATCCATCCTCCAAAGGGGAAGTTCCTAGTCCTCTTCGTTCTTGCAGAATCCACAGCTTCTACCATCCAGTGGCAGCTTCTTTGCACCCTCAGCTGGCATTTCTTGGGCATCCGCCCATTCACGACTTGAGTGTGACTCTTGGACTTGGTCCCCTTGTTCCACAGGTACTCTCGTCTGGAAATCCATTGTTGTTGCATTGCTGGTGTTGGTCTTCCTTGCAGAATTCCCCTATCACGACTTCTGTGCTCTCTGGGGAACTAAGGTGCACTTTGCACCCACTTTTCAGGGTCTTGGGGTGGGCTATTTTTCTAACCCTCACTGTTTTCTTACAGTCCCAGCGACCCTCTACAAGGTCACATAGGTTTGGGGTCCATACGTTATTCGCATTCCACTTTTGGAGTATATGGTTTGTGTTGCCCCTATACCTATGTGCTCTCATTGCAATCTATTGTGACTGTACATTGCTTGCATTGCTTTCTATTGCTATTACTGCATAATTTTGGTATTGTGTACATATATCTTGTGTATATTTGCTATCCTCATACTGAGGGTACTCACTGAGATACTTCTGGCATATTGTCATACAAATAAAGTACCTTTATTTTTAGTATATCTGTGTATTGTGTTTTCTTATGATATTGTGCATATGACACCAATGGTATAGTAGGAGCTTCACACGTCTCCTAGTTCAGCCTAAGCTGCTCTGCTAAGCTACCTTTTCTATCAGCCTAAGCTGCTAGACACCTCTTCTACACTAATAAGGGATAACTGGACCTGGTGCAGAGTGTAAGTACCCCTTGGTACCCACTACAAGCCAGGCCAGCCTCGTACACTGATCATAAGCAAATGCGTGATGGTCTTTTTGTTTTCTCCCAGGTGGCTGATGCAATCAGGCGTTTGGTGAAATTATGTGTTGTGGCAGTCCATTTGCAAGAGGAGAAAAGGGCTGTGGATGTAGTTGCATGGACATCTCAGACCGGCGGGGTGCAAGCTTCCATCTTCGGAACAGATAAGACTATGATAGTTCACGCGAAACCAATGAGGGAGGCCGCGCCTTTGTATGTTCCTCCTAAAGGATTGGGTACAAGTGATGATAAAACTTCTGTTGATGCTAAGGGTTATTTTATTTATAATTGGATGTATACTACTTGGAATAGGGCAGATATAATGGCACTTAAAACAGCATTACCTGACCCACGGAAAAATCCAGCCGCCTTTTATGAGGAAGTTGAGGGAGAAATTAGTTCTTGTACTATGACTTTGGCTGACATTGATTTATTTTTCGGATTGATATTACCACCATATATGTGGAGAACTGTTCGTAAAATTGATGATCGTGTAGTTTTTGGGGCGTCATGGAAAGAATTAGAACAGATGGACGGGGATAGGGAACCTGCGAAAAAGCCATATCAGTTGATTCTAGATCTTCCTGCAGCCATATTAGTTAAGTTAAAAACGATTATTCCCCCTAAAAAGATAGATTGGACTGTTTTAGCGTCTTGTAAGCAAAAGGCAGATGAATCGGTCTCTGATTTCTTTACACGCTTTGAAGAAGCATTAAATGATTTTAGCGGCCAGTTATTGTCAGATGAAACGGGCAGACATTTGTTTGTCGATAAATATGTTGCAAATCTTTTACCAGGAATAGCTAGTCATCTAAAAGCTAGTGAAAGTTCATGGACTACCTCTACTCCGGTTTCTCTTTTGACTATGGCTCAGTATTATGAACGTCAGGAATTAGAAGCAAAAGGTAGCGAGGATAAAAAGATTAAAGAATTAAAGACGAAGGTTATGTTGGCTCAAGCTTATGGACCGCCTTTTAGAGGTAGTGATAGAGGTGGTCGTGGATCTTATGGTTCTTCCTACACTCGTTCGAATTTGTCTGTTGATCAGTGTGCGTATCGTAAGAAATTTGGGCATTGGGCTGCCGATTGTCCAGCACTACGTGTTCAGCATTGTTCACGTGGTCGGGGACAAATGAGAAATCGCTCAGGATATTCAGGACCTAGAAGAAGCACGAATGATCATGCTAGGGTTGATGCTAATGTACGAGGGCAGGATGGGTTTAACACTTTTGATAGACGGAACCAATACCAGATGTCTAACCATGTGCAGCCTGATTTCTAAGATTCTGCTTATGCATAGGATTGCCTAGGATGGGGTAAGGAATCAGTTGAAGTTCCAGTAGATCAGAGGGGTCCCTATGTTACAGCACATGTTTTGTGTTCTACTGATCAGTTTCTGGTTGATACAGGAGCTACTCGTAGCGCCTTGTCTAAACAATTGATTCCAAGGGCTCCCCTGTCTGGCTTAACCATTACAGCGATAGGTTTCAATGAAACACCTTCTCCTAGCCCATTGTCACAACCACTTGCATTTCATGTTGATAAATTTACTGCTTCATGTCCATTTTTGCTTTCTCCAAATACACCAGACAATATTGTGGGTCTTGATATGCTCAAGTATTTCAGGGCTACAATACGATGCTCTCCTGAAGGGGTGCGTGTTATTTTAAATGATAATCATCCTGTGATGGAAAGAGTTTGTCTTGTTAAAGAGGATATTGCATTAGCTTCACTCCCTAGTACTTTGTGGGCTACTTCAGATACTGATGTGGGACAAATGATTATTCCACCGGTACATATTAGTGTCAAGGAGGGAGCTGTATTGCCACATTTGCCTCAATATAAAATTTCACAGGAGGGCGAAGAAGCACTCACACGAATTGTGCAAGATCTTATTGCAGTTGGAGTTGTTGAGGAAGTTCTGTATAATGTTTGTAACAGTCCGATTCTTCCTATTCTGAAAAAGGATACTGATACCAGGATTTACCGATTCATTATTGATTTACGAGAAGTCAATAAGATTGTGATACCACAATATCCTGTGGTATCTGACATCACGACACTTCTTATTTTGGTTCCCCCAACAGCAACTACGTTCTCTGTGATAGACTTGAAGAATGCTTTCTTTTCGATCCCTATTCATCCTGACAGCCGATATTTGTTTGGTTTTACTTTGAATAAACGATCATATAGATTTTGCAGAGTTCCTCAAGGCTATACTGAGAGTCCAAGTATTTATAGTCAAGCGTTAAAATGACAACTTGATTCTTTTGTTTTGCCTGAAGGTGTGGCTCTCATACAATATGCCGATGATATTTTGTTGGCGGCTGATACCCCTGAGCAATGTGAAAAGTGCACTTTGTCCTTACTTTCTTTTCTTGCTTCACACCATCATAAAGTGTCACGAAAGAAATTGCAATATTGTAGACCAAAGGTAACCTATTTAGGTCACCTTTTGTCTAAGGAGGGCCGTGCACTTACATCAGATCGTATTCAAGCAATTTTAGACACACCAATACCCTCTACTCAGAAAGGTGTTTGTGCATTCCTTGGTCTTACTTCTTTTTGTAGGCAATGGATATTAGGGTTTTCACACATTGTTAAACCTTTGCTAGCACTTTTGACTAAAGATACTCCAATGCCCCTCCCATGGACAGATGAATGTGAGACTGCTTTCCGGCAGCTACGACAAGCCCTTTGTTCAGCACCAGTGTTAGGTACTCCAGATTACATGAAGCCTTTTGCACTTTACGTACATGAGAAAGATGGATATGCATTGTCAGTTTTAGTACAGACACAAGGCGATAAGCAGCGTCCCTGTGCATATTTTTCAGCAGTACTTGACCCTGTCGCTCGAGCGTTGCCTGGGTGTTTTCGTTCAGTTGC
Source organism: Pleurodeles waltl (assembly GCF_031143425.1). NCBI lineage: Eukaryota > Metazoa > Chordata > Amphibia > Caudata > Salamandridae > Pleurodeles > Pleurodeles waltl. Next base: position 698,313,471 of record NC_090439.1, on the reverse strand, counting down.
CGCAACAGCTGTGTCAATACGTCAGAGTGAAGGGATAGTTTTGTCACATAAGCTGTTGGTGTTATTACCCCATGCGGTTGATGCTCTTTTAAATCAAACAAAGACACGACATTTAACTAGCGCTCGCATTACAGGATATGAATTGACATTGCTGGCTCCTCACATTACACTGAAGAGATGTGCAACACTAAATCCAGCCACTTTGTTGCCATATCCGGTGACTCAGCCTCAGTCACAAGAAACACATGATTGTATATTCCTTACTGAAGAACAGACAAAGGGTCGTATTGATTTACAAGATACGCCCCTTCCAGATGTAGACGGGGTATTGTGGGTTGATGGGTCTTGTTTGAAGTTGTCAGACGGTACGACCTCAGCTGCATATGCAATCACCACAATACACACAGTAGTGGAGACAGCTCGTATACCACAGAAGTCAGCTCAAGCAGCTGAACTAATAGCTTTGACATGAGCATGTGAGCTTAGTACTGACTTATGTGTGAACATTTACACAGACAGCTGCTATGCTTTTGGAGTGGCTCATGATTTTGGTTTGCTTTGGAAGGAGAGAGGCTTTCTCACATCCCACGGGATACAGGTAATGCACGAATTAGTGCATAACCTCTTGACTGCATTGCAATATCCAAAGAAACTAGCTATTGTGAAATGTAGTGCACACAAGAAAGTGACCGATAAGATAGGGCAAGGTAATGCTCTTGCGGACCGCGTAGCACGTGAGACTGCGATGCAGCGAAGTACTACTTCTATGTATGTAGTGAAGTCACAAGCTGAACGTTGGCATAATGCTAGACAAGACATATTACATATACAGAAATCTGCTTCTGTGAAAGAACGTGAGCAATGGTCTGAAGAAGGAGAATTGGATGATGAGGGCTGTTGGCGGAATAAGCAGATGGATAAATGGAAATTGCCTATAGCTTTTGTACAACCTATGGTTCAGATGGCACATGGGCTGGCACATGTTGGAGCTTCAACAATAACAAAGTTGCTTACGCAAATTTGGGAGCATCCAGAAATTTCCAGTACAGCTAAGAGAGTAGTACAGTCTTGTTTGATCTGTTTACAATACAATCCTGGAAAAGGGACATGTACTCCTGCGGGAGGGTTTGCTACACCAACTGCACCTTTTGAAGTTCTACAAATGGATTATATTCAGCTTGAACGCTGCAACAATTTAAAGTATGTCTTGATGGTGGTATGTGCCTTCAGTAAATGGATAGAGGTGTACCCCACAAAGGATAACACTGCCATTACCACAGTGAAGGTGCTTTTGAAATAATTTTTCCCTAGGTTTGGTGTTTGCAGACTTTTATGGAATGATAACGGACCTCATTTTGTTGGGGAAGTTATTAAGTATGTCCTGAAAGGATTAGGGATCAAACAGAAGTTCCATGCGGTTTTCCACCCACAATCAGCAGGGTTGGTGGAAAGGTATAATGCTACTTTGAAGCTGAAGTTAGCGAAGATACAGGCTTCCACATCCTTAACTTGGCCGGATGCATTACCGTTGGCATTATTGTCTATTAGGTCAGTGCCACACTCTCGAATCGGCCTTAGTCCTTATGAAGTGGTTTTTGGGAGGCCAATGAACATTTGGGGAGTTCCTAAGCCAAATTCTGTATATGATGTACCTTGTGTCCTGATGAATGATTATTTGGCACAGTTAACCGACAATTTGGTTTCTATTCATCAACAGGTTCGAGAAGCACTTCCTGACAGATCTACAGGTGAAGGCCATGAAGTCCGACCTGGTGACCAGGTGATGATTAAGTCCTTTGAAAGATCAAGCAGCTTGGAACTAAGGTGGCGAGGCCCAGAACAGGTGCTCCTTGCGACAAGGACAGCAGTTCGAGTGACGAACTGAAAGAATTGGGTCCATAGTACTCACCTCAAGAGGTTGCTACCTACCTTGGTGGAACCTGCTGTGCTGACCGATCATCGAGAGATTTTGACTACGGAGAAAGGCCGTGCTGTATCACCTGACGAATCTGCAGAGGTCTTCCCGGACCATACGACTTCTGGAGTGTCGCGATATAATTTGAGACCGAGGAAAGAATCTGATTTTTTACATTTTTTTAACTGGTTGAGCTACCGCCCTGGGTTAGTGAAACGGAGAGCCAATGTGGCAAGGGGTGGGGGTCACCCATGCATTAGAGTAGTGACACCCGTCTTGGCCCGTGGTGAAGAAATCAGCGGCTGCCCAGGGATAAGAGCTCCAACGATTGTTTTTAATTCATTTCTGAAAGGGTCGATTATCACTGTTGCTAAAATGAATAACAAACTGATCATTAGTACTATGGGGTTTGTTGTTGTTTTGGTGATTATAGCAATAATCACTTGGTTTGTTGAAAAGAAGGCTCCTGCTCGTGAGTTTTTTGTTGCCACTACTCCAGTACCAGAGGATCACTATTACTTTACGCTTCCCTATCAGGAGCAGAAGCACCGTCAATCGTACTTCAATAATACTTTCATTCAGATGTTGCATCATACTCATAATGCTACAAATACTACTAACTGTTGGGTATGTGGAATGATACCTGCGCATCAAAAGAAAGGAGGAACACCTTTCATTCCTCTTCCTTTTTCACACAATGGTTCTTGTCAAGCTTGGTATACGCTTTTGTTTGCATCTGGAAAACGTACAGAGGCCGGACTTCTTTTTCGCCTTAATAAAGTATGCTACCAAGACAAAGATGGGTATCCCCAAGCCAAAGGAACTAAATGGGAATGGGAAGAGTATCAACCGGACAATGTTTCAATACCATATGTCTTCACAAATATAAGAGACTCTGACAAGAAAGAACAATTTGTGATTTCTGTTACAAAAACTAAAGCAGATTTATGTATACGTAGCAATGGGCGAATTCCAGTAGGGATAAGCGATTGTACCTTGATTTTAACTATTGAGGGTGTAAATAATAGCAGTTTTACAGCTTCACATAATACATATTTTGTTTGTGGTAACTATGGATATTACCAACTACCTGTTGGGTGGTCAGGTGTGTGTTATGTATCTTTTCTATTACCCCCTGTGTCTTTGGCCCCTGCATCATATCACCGAGATTTTAAACTGTTCAATGACATCATTAAAAATAGATATAAAAGGGCAATAAGTACAAATGAGGTAGACCAAACGGATACTAGCCTGCAACAATATGTTGATTTTAATTTAGGGTTGTTCTCCTTTGTGGGTGCTGCGTTAAACAGTAGGAAAGTGAGACGATTGACTAGGGTTGTGGAAGCTGTTACCAATCAGGCAGCTCTGGCACTTGGGAATATTACTGAGGAGCTCCAAATTGCGAGGATTGTAGCGCTCCAAAATCGTATGGTACTAGATGTGATATTAGCTGGCCGAGGTGGTGCATGTCGCATCATCGGTAGTAGTTGCTGTGTTTTTATTCCAGATCACTCACCTTCAGTATATGATGCAATATCTAAATTGCATAAAATTGCTGCAGAAATCCACACAGCGACTGGTACTTGGACTTTTTCTGGATGGTTTTGGGCTCTTGTTTCCGCCTGGGGCTGGAAACTACTGACTATCCTGTGTATAATGATTGCAATATTTTTCACATGCTGTATCTGTATTCAGTGTGGTCAAATGTTCTGCTCCATGTGTATTACTGCTTGTATGCCTACCAAAAGAAATATTACAGAAATGAAAGCACAACACATGTTAGATAAGGAAATAGCTGAAATGATGAGCATAAATATACAAGATGCATATTTAGATTATCCCAGAAAGACGAATGTCTTCAGCTAATACTGAAAGGGTCGTCTGTTGTAGTTTAGCAGCGATTAGATTAAGCATTAGCAGAAGACATCTTGTATTTAGTAACTATTGTGAACATTTTGCGGAATCCATTTTGTATTCATGGCAACTATTTTCTCTGCCACATGCTGCCATGTGCTCACCATGTGCTCTGTCCTACCTTTCTGTTAACTACTCTTGTAAATCTGCCTAGTGACAAGTTATATTTAGTATCTCCCACTTTCGCACATGCCCAGTAAGGTCTGCAGCTGTTAGTCCTTGAAAACTGTTAGCCCCTCCTACCTGTCTACTGTGCATTTCCACATGACCTTACATGTATGCAAGTCTTGCTTCTATAATTGTACCACCTCCTTTTAGCCCCTGCGTGGGTATAAAAGGACCATGCTCTCAGTTCAGTGTGCTACTTCAAACATTACCGAAGGGTGCTGTTTGAACTGTAGTACCACCTCATGAGGTTTAATAAACTTTGTCTTTTATTTCAGTTTCTGTGACAACTTCTTCCTATATGGTTTGAGGACTTTGTGCAGAGAAGGGTGAACCCCTTGCACTAGTAGGCCTTGCTGAGGCTTACTTCAACACCCTAACACCGGACAATGCATACAAATACATCTCAGTCGCTGTTGACTCATGCTCCAGATTTCTATGGGTGTGGCCACAACGCTCGGCTGACGCTCAGACTGTTATTAAAGATTTGCATGTCTATATTAGTACATATGCAGTTGTGGCTTTCCACTCGGACCAGGGCCCTGCTTTCACCTCAAGGGCATTCAGGGATGATATGGCTTCATTGGGTGTCCAACTCCAGTACTCCTCTCCATTTCATCCCGAGGGAAATAGTGTAGTGGAGCGATTAAACCATGATTTAAAGCAATCCTTATCAGCCAGAGTCTTAGGTGTGGGTCGTAGTTGGCTTACCACCTGTATGGAGTCCAGAGAGCACTTAATAATAATCTGCCTAGAAGGTCCCTGGGGGGTCGTACTTCATATGAGTGCCTGTTTGGAACTTAAATGTATGTTCTAGATTTTGATGGTCCTGGCGTGTGAGGCGGCAGAAACACCCTTTGACATAAATGAATGTCTCACTGTCTTACAGGATTTGCAACAGTTCCGTGACAACAACGCTTCTGCCAGTGCTGCCTCCACAGGAATTAAGTATGTACCTGTAATGCCTATAGGCTGGATTCCTAAAGTTGGGGATCTAGTACTTGAAAAGGTTGCTGTGAAAAAGGAATTTGGTCCTTCTTATCATGCACCAGTCCCAGTCTTGGGAATACACAGTACCAGAACTGTCATTCCACCACCGTTGGAAGGTGCCAAAGAAAACAGTTTTGTATCTATTGACAATGTCAAACTACACCATGTGGCCGATCCTGCACAGCAGACCAAAAGGAACAGCCAGTAGTTTCCGAATCCCTCTCACTACTTGTCAAGAAGTTCCTCTACAAGTTGTAAGCAGCAACACTGATACCTTTCCCGAGCTTGGGAAGGGTGGAAAATGATCTTGCATTAGTTCCACTAACATCAAATAATACAGAAATAATTGATTGATTTGACACAAATTCAACACAGACGGAAGGCGCCATTTATTCTGAGCCACCGTGGGAAATACCCACTCCACCTACAGACATGGCTCCAGTTTTTGCACGCACTGCTTCTGGATACTTTGCCGATAAGAACGACACTGTTTCGGATTTATTCACCTCTTCTACACCTGAACTGTCAAAAAACCATAAGCTGTCAAATTAGCTTAAAGTAACTTACTTTATTCTTCCATTGAACTATATGTGGCTTTCCTTGACTGTATTGGCTTTCCTACTTTGGATTGGGTTTGTTACAACATTCTTTTTGTTAATACATGGCCATTTTCTTCCTGAAAAATCAACCGTTGAATTGGTGGATGAGGACCTCAAACCAAATTTTTCTTCACACAAGGTCCGCAGAGACTTGTCTTTTGTGAACATTTCCGCTATTCCAATTCCTGATGGGATTGTTTGGGATAAAGTAACATTTGATATTTATACGGCCCCACAGAGGTTATTCAAATACCATATGTGTTTAAACTTTCAATGAACAATATAATAATACCCGGAGTTGTTTCTGATAATTGGGATGTGAAAACAATTGATTCTATGATGACTGAATTGCAGTATTACACTGTATTTGACAACGAAGATGTTTATCAATCTAAAGAGAATTATGGTGATATGTTTCACAAACTTTCTGCAAGTGAGAGCTGTCAAACAGTTCTCATTTGCAGAAAGTGAAGTTTTCATCTATTTCCCTGCACGCATACAGATCAAAACATTGCTCCCTATTTAAAGCTTCTTCTTGCTTGTGGGAGAAATGGCGGCTCCTGCAGGACATGAGAAGCTGGCTAGGACCATGGGGACTTTCAGGATTCACCCACAGTCCTGTCAATCTCTCGCCCTCTCTTCCATCCCTAAGAAGGGATAGAAGAGAGAGAGAGAGAGACTGTCATTACAATGGTCTCTCCACACAGGACTCCAAAGAGTCAAACTACCAAGATGTTTGCTAAGATTGTTGTAGTTATGGCTGGATGAAGAGCAAAACAATTCTGGCGTAATGGTCAAGCTCTTGTGCTGTTACTCAGTAGGTAAATGTTCAAATCCTAATATCACTTGGCAGAGTGTCTGTTTAAATGCTACTGTTTTCGCTGTTAAACATTCCTACTGATGGAACATTTAAGTATTTTCCCCCCTCAAAAGCTGTGGATTGAGGCCCATATTTATACTTTTTGACGCAAAACTGCGCTAACGCAGTTTTGCATCAAAAAAATTAGCGCCGGCTAACGCCATTCTGAAGCACCATGCGGGCGCCGTATTTATTGAATGACGTTATCCGGCATTAGCCGCCGGCGCCGTCTGGTGTGCGTTAAAAAAAACGATGTACACCAGGCAGCGCCGGCGTAGGGGGATATGGGGCTTGGGCGTCAAGAAATGGGGCAAGTCAGGTTGAGGCAATTTTTTCGCCTCAACCCGATTTGCGCCATTTTTTTTCACTCCCAACCCCCATAGAAATTACTCCTGTCTTAGCAAAGACAGGAGTCATGCCCCCTTGCCCAATGGCCATGCCCAGGGGACTCCTGTCCCCTGGGCATGGTCATTGGGCATAGTGGCATGTAGGGGGGCACAAATCAGGCCCCCCTATGCCACAAAAAAAAACAAAAAAAAACACTTACCTGAACTTACCTTAATGTCCCTGGGATGGGTCCCTCCAGCCTTGGGTGTCCTCCTGGGGTGGGCAAGGGTGACAGGGGGTGTCCCTGGGGGCATGGGAGGGCACCTCTGGGCTCCTTCAGAGCCCACAGGTCCCTTAACGCCTGCCTTTGGGAGGCGCTAGAAAACGGCGCAAAAGCGGCCGTACGTCATTTTTTTTTACCTGCCCACTCCCGGGCGTGAATTTTGCCCGGGAGTATAAATCCGACGCACATGCCTCGGAGTCGATTTTTTAGACGGGAACGCCTACCTTGCATATAATTAACGCAAAGTAGGTGTCCACGCTAAAAAATGACGCTAACTCCATGGACTTTGGCGCTAGACGCGTCTAACGCCAAAGTATAAATATGGAGTTAGTTTTGCGTCGGAATTGTGTAAAAAAAAACTACACAATTCCGGCGCAAACAGAGTATAAATATGCCCCTGAATGTCATAGCTAAGTCTGAACAATGCATAGTAAGCAGTCACCTCTGGCCTAGTGGTTAAGGTCTTAGATATGCACAGTAAAGGTTAAGGGTTCAAGTCTAGATAAGACTGGTCATTTCCTGACTGAGTTATTTTTCAACTATACATATTGAAGTTACATTCTGAAAGGTGATCTCAACCTTTCTAATTGACAAATACATTTTTCTTTTCAATTTGTCTGGAAATATCTTATTCTGAGTATATCATTCATCAAAGCCTAAATCGCACTCTCTCTAAGAGTTGGGTTGGTAAGGGGTTGGATGCAACCCCACCATGCACGGCTGTGCACGGCGGAAGGATGGGTGGTTATTGGTGGTTGGCCGAAGGCCATGTGCAGCGGTGTTTGGATTAATGTACAGTAATGAAAATGACTTTACGTTAAAAAACCCACAGAAATTCACTGAAAAAAACAAAGGTTACAGGAATGTTACAGTTAGGCTCACCTTTTAAACATACAAAACAAAATAAATTCACCTGTTATAGTTAGAGTTATCTCAACTAACTAAACCTCATGTCCTAAGGTAACTATAACTCACTCACTTGCCATGCACTGCTATTTACCCCACAAATTACGGCACTCATGACATCTTTGATAACATAATTGATAATATCAATGCAATAATTGAAGTACAAATGTTCATTTAAAAAATGTGCATGGCAGGGGCGCAAGTTATAGTTACCTTAGGGAACAAAGTAGTTATAGATAGAACCATGTTTCCATAGAAAAAGCATTTTGACTTGCCTATATCTTTGGTGCCATTTGATGAATCTGCACATTTTTTTAAAGTGTTGGTGTGATTCTTGTTACACATGGAAAGTTTTGGGGTGATCCATCAAGTGGGGGCTGAGAAAAAGGGGAAGTCAAAAAAGTGCATTTCCCATGTTAATGCCCATTCGACCTTTAGACATGACTACAGCCGAACCACTTGACGGAATTACACCTAATTTGGCAGAAAGCTAGCTTTTGGTACGCAGATTGTGCTTTTGCTTATTTGGTCTAAATCCGTTCAGTAGTTTTTGAGAAATTAAAGGGAAAACAAACTTGTATATCTCTGGCTGCTGCAACTTTGCGATTATTTTGCAAAAATTCACAAATTTTCGTGAATGCACGTGTGAAAAGAAGCACTGTAAGTGTCTGACAGCAACCTGACTAAAAGGTGCGGCTGCCATTTTATTTCACAGGACACCGTCCCTGAGGATCGAAATCCTAATTGAAAGTGGCATAAGGGGTCAGTATGAAGGTACCCTGACCCAGGGTTGTGATATAGGTGCATTTTAGGGGAAAATTATGGGTTTTAAATAATATTGTGCCACCATGCACAATATTTGTGAAAATTCACAGATGTTCGCAAATTATTCACAAAATATTTGCGACTATGACATTTTTTTAAAGAAAACCACATACTCATTCGTACACTAATTCATTCACTCACACATGCATTCAGAGACTCATGCGCCCATTCACACACCCACTCAGACACTCATGCACCAACTCTGACTCACACATCCACTTTCAGACCCACTCAAACACTCATGTGCCCACTCACAGAGACAGGCCCTGTGGCCAACCTGCTCTGCGCACAGCCAAAGGACGTGTGTGGCACAGAGTTGGGTGGTTATAAGGGCTTGGTTGCAAGGCCTGGCTGCAAGGTGTGAGTTATAGTTACTTCAAAAAACTATGGCCCATATTTATACTTTTTTAGCACTGCATTTGCGTAATTTTTTTACGCAAAAGCAGAGCAAACGTGCAAAATACAATTGTATTTTGTAAGTTTGCGCCGTTTTTGTATCAAAAAGTGTCGCAAACGCGGCGCTAAAAAAGTATAAATATGGGCCCATCACTGCTGAATTTCTATGGTTTTGTACAAGTAAATTCAGAACCTAACTATAATGTCCCGGAAACCTTTGTTTTTTTTCAGTGAACATTTAGTATATACATGCAGTGGGGCTTGATTTAATTGATCTATTGAAACTTTTCCAAAAAAAGCCTCAGCTACTTCCTGGAGAGTTTTCAGAGTGATCTGTTAAGTAGGGACCGAGAAATGGGTTTAAGGGTTCCAAAACACATTTTCCCCATTGATTTTTCCCCAGGAAAATTGAATAGGGGATACCCCAAAAACTGCTGAATGAAATTGCATCTAATGTGGTAGAAAGCTAGATATTTGTCCAGAAAGTGTGCTTTTTGGAATTTGGTGTCAATCCATTAAGTAGTTTGTGAGAGATTCAGACTCAAAAACTTTGTATATTTCATGCCACTGAGGATGCACGGAGCTGACAGATCTTAAGATAAGATCTGATTGTGTGCCATCACATCAACAAGGATGTGGCAGAAGCCATTTTAGGTCATCAGGATTGAGTTGTTTGTCCTAGAAATAAGTTTAAAAAACATATAAGGGGCAGGGTAGGGCTACCCTGCCCACCTAGGTCTAGTTGCGGGCCGAACCGCCAAGTTCGAAATGAGGGCCTTAGTTAATAAAAGATTTTAAGTAAAGCTTTGAGGGTCCCAGCAACCCCCAACATTGTTCCCAAACAACTGAAATTGTAACTGTGATGATTAGCTGATTTAAATCTACAGCTTCTGATAAATTCTTACTGATGGCCAAGGTCTGTCTGCCTTAGGCCTTGTAAGAGCAGGGGCTTTTGTCCGGATGAGTTGGTAATTATTTAAGGTCTCTGCTCCACCAAAAGCAAGGAGGGACTTCTATATATAGAGTCAACATTGATCCTGATGTACAGTTTTTAGGAGGCTTTTCTATAATATGCTTGCCAGAAACCTGGATGATGGAGTCCATATTTTTGGGATTGCATCACTGTCAAAAAGATGGCTGAAGTCAGGAGACGTACACTCCTCCAGGGGGGTGAAGATTTTATTTAAATCAAATTACAACTTGGTTCCATCTTTTACATGCATTCCTTTACAGATATCCATACAGAGTGCAAACGTGGCTTCCATCCTCAATTTTTTTATATGTTGTTGTACTGGGGTTATAGTACCACGGAAAGATTCTATTTAGTTCCTTGTCAATGTCCATTAGAAATTAAAAGTAAGTGGTCTGCTGATTTGAACGAAAACATTTGAGCAGTGGGTTTTGCAGATATTGTTGTCTAGAAAATTATATGATGATTTTAAGCTGTTCTATAAATATATCTGATGGCATATTTAAGAACTGAAAGCTAATATGTGTTTCATCATCAATGAAAGGGAGCATAAAGTAAGAGAATTTTAAGCTGAGCTTTACAAACGTTATTGACACACTTCAAATGAACAAAGTTTGGAACAAATTAAGCTTTTATGGAGTGAACATAAAAGTTATTCTGGAAGAAAAGAAGAGCGTGCACTGAAGTGGATTAAAATACATGTGGCCATTTAAACAAAAGGACTTTTCTGTTTGTAGGGCAATAGTGCTCCCATATGTCTAATGGTTTTGACTGTACACTTATCCTGATCACGGAGAGAATTGGGATGGAAATGTTCCCTGGATGACACTGGAGAACTTGCACCTCTGGTCCGTAATGGAATGCTCTGAAAGTCATGTCAGGCCTCTGCAGGTTCTTGATTTTCACCTCAGTATTTACTAAGAGCTCTCACTAGTGTACTGAAACTACAGAGCATGTCTGGGAGGTCGGGAGGAGCACACAAAATACACTCTTTCTTTTGAGAGTAACTAGCTTTATTTCAATGGTCTGATAAAGACTGTCACTGTGGCAGCATTCATTTATGATGGACGGGACAGGCTTTTTTGTCTGTCACCTGCAGAGGAAGACATGTGAATAAGCCTCACCTGTTAAAATGTGTGTCTAGTCACCCTCTGCTGCATCCACCCCTCAATTCATATGGAACATATTTACTCTGCATGCATTAGGTATGGTGAGTGTTGAGTGCGGTGGAGGGGGAGGGTGTGTGTGTGTGTGTGTGTGTGTGTGTGAGCGTGCACGTCTTTTTCAGAATCTCTGCTTCCATTGCTTTCTCTGTCTTTCTCAGGCCCACCAGTATTTTGCCCAGCTTCTCTGTTTTAATCTGCCTTAACAGCAATATACTAGGTAAATCATTTGGCCTGGATCCCGGTAATGGAGTAATTAATGGTAAGGATGGGAGGGCTTAAGGCCAGTGCTAAGAAGAACCTGGTGTTCAACAATGTAAGAAATTGGGTTTGTGGTTGACTGGGGTGTGAGCCCTGGTCAAGCAGCAAATGCAATCCTTGTCAGGGTAAGACACAAGCAAACCCCAAATTAATCTGTGCTCAACCAATGGCAGCTTGTCACAGACCAGTCAGGTTAACTTAGAGGCAATGTGTTAAGTATGTGTGCAACACTTCAAACACAGTGAAAACACACCACAAAAGGAGCCCACAATAGAGTTTGAAGTGTAGAGTATATTTTAATAAATATAACAAAACCAACAGACCAGAAATCCACTTAGTAGAACCAGAGATATTAAATTTTAAAGTTTTAGGTAAAAATAGCACCAGGAAGCAAGTAGCTTTATCAGAGAGATCTAGTTGTGCCGGACTAGGACAAATTCACAAATTCGGGCCAACCATGGGGGAGCACAGGGCAGCTACTGGGAACCAGTTAGGCCCTCAGAACAAAGTACTTTAATTCTAGATTGTGAAGTGTTGCATGGATCTCTGTTGAAGATGTGTCACGTAGCTGAGGTGATGCACCGGTTCTGAGATGTGATGAGACTGCAGTGCGAGCTCTTGTTGTGTCAGTGTCTAGGATTCCATCTACAGGGCTTGCAAAACAAAAGCCAGTGTCAGGGATGCGTTCGGAGTCGAGGCAATGCCTCGGCTCTGATGAGTAGTGAAGCTGTGATGTGGGGCTTTCGGTGTCAAGACTGCCATTAAAGAAAGAGAGCTATGGGGAACTGTTCCGGTGAAACTTCATGCAGTGGGGGTTCCGAAGGCGATATGTCAAACTAAAGATGGGAAAAGCAGCAGCGATGCAAGTCTGGTGATGGGTCTAATGCATGCAGCAGTGGCGATGCGTCAGCTCTGCTCTAGGATGCTCTGCTCATCCAAGGACATACATTAGTTCTGGTCAGGGATGCATCCTCAGCAGAGAGGATGTGTCCGTTCCACTGGCAAGACCGTTACGTCCACTTCCAAGGGTCTAGGACTGTGGTGGAACCACTTGGCAGGGGAGACTCACCAATTGCAGAGTCCAGCTGCAGAAGCTGGGTGGTTGGAAATCTTTTACGTCCCTGAGACTTCAGATCAGGAGGCCAGCCAATTAGCCCTTGGAGTCACACCGGGTTCTGGATTCAAGAGATGGAGGTCAAGCCACCTCAACCCAGTTGAGAAGGCAGCAGACAGCAGGTCACCACAGCAAAGCAGGAGTCCAGCAAAGTGGCAGTCCTTCAGCAGCACAGCAGTCCTTCTTCCTGGCAGAGTATCCCCGGTCCAGAAGCATACTCAAGTGGTGGTGCCTGGGGTCCAGTACTTATACCCAGCTGTGCCTTTGAAATGGAGGAGACTTCAAAGACATGCCTTTGAAGTGCACAGATGTCCTGCGTGGGGTCAGAACACAGCATATTCAGGTTTAAGTGAGGCTATGTCCAGCTGCTCCCTCCAATCCAGCCGAGGATGGCCCATCAAGTCCTACCTAAGCTTCCATTGTATGTGGCTGTCTAGGGGGAATACACAAAACCTGACTGACAACTACACCCAGTCATGTGACCAGAGACAGGCTGCAAGCCCCAAATGGCTAAGCAGGAAAATGCCAACTTTCTAAAAGTGGCATTACCAGCATTGCAATTTAAAATCTGATTTCACCATAAGTTAGGATTTTAAATTGTGATTCTAAAAACACCAAACTTGAAGTAATGATCTGTTCTGATTTGGAAATTATGCTTATAAAATGTAATAAGGCACATCCAATGTTATGTATGGGAGAGATAGGCCTTGCAGTGATGACAAACAAAATTAAGGGTTTTCACAGCCAGTACATGTAATACCTAAAAGTACATATCCTGTTTTTAATACATTGCACCCCGGCTGCCCAAGGCCTACCCTAGAGGGTGACATGTACATATTAAAAAGAAAAGATTGGGCCTGGCAAAAAAGAATTTTCACGTCAAAATGGCAGTTTAAACTGCACACACAGGCTCTGCAATGGCAGACCTGAGCGGTGGGTACAGGGCTACTTAAGTGGGCGCTACAACCATTGCTGCAATCCCACTAATAGCATTAATTTACAGGTCCTGGATATTTATAGCACCACTTTACTAGGGACTTATAAGTAAATTAAATATACCAACCAGAGATAAGCCAATACTACCATGTTTAGAGGAGAGAACACAAGCACTTTACCACTGGCCAGCAGTGATAAAGTGTGCAGAGTCTAATACCAGCAAAACAAGGTTAGAAAAATGGAAGAGGAAGACAAACAGTTGGGGGGAAGACCAGACTGACAGGTTTAAAAAGGTACATGATCCTGCTTTGGTCCCCCCAATTGCAAGTTCTTGCGAGATTTTGGTGTTTTCGAGATCTCAAATGTTAATGGCCTTTTTGACTGCAGTTTACTTTTTAATCTGTGCCCAAGGGGACTGCCTCACTTTGCCTTGAGGTGTTTTTTGAGTGGTCCTTTCACCTTGTCTACTCACATTCTTTGGCCCAGATTTATACCCTGTTTGCGCTGAATTAGCGTCAGCTTTTTATACGCTAATTCAGCGTAAACTTAACTCCATATTTATATTTTGATGTTAGACTAGTCTAAATTCAAAATATTGGAGTTAGAGTCATTTTTTGGATGTGTGAACCCACCTTGCGTCAATGAGATGCATGATGGGCGTTCCCCTCCAAAAAATGATTCTAAGGCCCTAGTGCCTTATTTATCCTCCCATGCAAAAATGGTGCACGAGAGGGAGGCTGGCCTAAATAATGGCACTAAGCCTGCTTAGTGCCATTATTTAACGCCTGGTTCAGGGCAGGCGTTAGGGGACCTGTGGACCAATTTCCATGGTCAAACACCATGGAAAGAGCCCACAGGTGCCCTCCCCAAACACCAGGAACACTCCCACCCACACCACAGGGACACCAGAGGATGGGGGGTATCCCAGGTAAGCATAGGTAAGTAGAGGTAAGTATTTTTATTTGTTGCAAAGTGCCATTGGTGGCCCTTAAATGGGCCCCGCCTACATAGCACTGGGCGCAATGGCCATCACCAGGGGACCCTTGTCCCCTCTGCTGGCCATTGGGGTGGTGGGCATGACTCCTGTCTTTTATAATACAGAAGTCATGTGGTATGGATGGTTTGCATCAAGAAATGACGCTAGACTGGTTAGAGCCATTTTTTTTAACTCTAAGCAGCCTAACATAATTTTTTGGTGCAAAACTCCATTCTCCCATACATCCACCCTCACCCGGCTAATGTAATATTTTTTGCACTAGCCCACCATTTGCACTGGATTGTGGCATTCCATTGATATGGCGCCTGGCTGTCATCCTAGAATGGCGCAAACCAGCGCTATACTTTTTGACACAAAACTGCGCAAACGCAGGTTTGCATCAAAAAGTATAAATATGGGCCTTTGTTCCTTGATCATCCCTGCTGAGATGCGAAGATAGGACCATATCTTGCTTGATCTCCCAAAGTTTCAGAACAAATAGGTAAGACTATGATTTTAACAACTTTGTGTTGTGTGGGTCATTGCACTATCAGAAGTACCTGAGTTGTAGAGAGGATTTGAGAGTTGTCAAACTAGAAGAACTGTTTACAAGGATCCTGTTTTTCTTTTCAATACCAGAGCTCCTAGAGATTAACAAAGGATATAAAACACTTGTTTTGTGATAAAGTAAGGTGATTACGACAAGGGTATTTAGGGAATAAACACCCATGGTTGCTAAATCACTACTACAAGAAAATCAGAGGTACTTTTGATATTCTGTCATAATGTATTAGTCCTATGCGGACGTTGTTGAACATCTATATCATGGTGTATTGCAGTCTCTTGTCTAATATTTTGTGGTGTAACATTTTCATCATCAGACAGTCAAGATACCTTCCCCATGAAGGGAAAGGACTCAAATGAATCAAGGATGTTAGAATGCCTAATTAAGGATTATTGTGACGTTAGAGTAGATTGGATGAGCAACCAGAGAGATATAGCCGTCCAGTTTTGAATGAAACTCGCTTTGGTTTTCATCTTGTGCCATATTTTTTAACGTTCTGCAATCAAGTGAACGAAAATTCAAATCCATATTCCCCATCTTGACCTTGCCATTTTTTGTCCTTACATGCATTTAAGGACGGGGAGGTTGGGAGGCAGAGCAGGTGTCCGGGCCGCTCCTGCAAGACATCCAGTGCAGCACCACAGTTTAGTGGTAATTTGGCAGCTTGTTGTGCTTCAGTGTAGGCAGACAGGATTTTGGAACTCCAATGTGTGACTGGTTAACATAACAGAGACTCAACATCAATCTGCTCAGGTTCATTGTTCCTTAAGGGAAAACCCTTGATTATTATACAGGCTCAATTTTGAAGTGAGCAAGTAATTAGTGTAGTAGTGGCCTGCTTTTTAAGTATGAAGGCAGCCCTTGGCGTCTTCCTGTGTCCTCTTCTCCAGAAGTGTGACTGAAGACCGACATGTGTAGTGAATGTGTCAATTGTTTCACATCCGCTCTATGGACACTCTCAAGTTCACCTTCTATTCCCACTGATTGTGCATATCAGAAGACTGTGCTGGGAACATCCTGTGAGAAACTCATCAATATTTGAAAAATCACATTTCAAAACAGAATGCACCTCTGGCACTCACATATGTGTCTGCCCCCAGAAATAAATGCAAGGCACAAACCCAGGGTCGGTGTTCGAGCTATTTCTCTCCGACCTTTGTACAGGAAATAGGCAATACACCAAAGTGATGTGGACGATCTTTGAGCTGCTTGCAATTCCCTCAAAAAAGGTGCGAGAATCTAGCAGGAAAACATATTTTTTTTGCATGAAGAAATAAGTGCAAACCTGCAGCTGAAAAGAGTAGTAATAGAGAAACCCTCTACAGATGGAAGCTTGCTGGGTGAGACCACCTGCCTGATTCGTAAAGAGTAGAAGTTACCAGTAGAGAATTACAGTCTGCATCATCTGCACACCGTGGGTGGCCTATCGGAAGATCAGTCTGCCAGAATCTCAGTGGTTAATCCTGTCTGTCACATCAGTGAATGCCCTTACACAGTCCCCCAATAAGATATTCAGGTTGCCTAAGTGTGTTCTAATGGCCTGAAGTGTTTCACTGGGACAACTGTGAGCAAGATACCATAGATCACATGTAAATCCTTATAGGGGATTGAGTTCTGGATCTCGGAGGCCATGCTTTGTGGGTTCTGCATGTAGCCTATCGCATCACACATGTTGTGTGGGCCTCCTGGCATGGGAAAAGGTGTCAATATCAAGCCACGGAGAAGACCACAGGCTGGTAGAGCGTGGCAACAAAAAAACCCTTACCCAACGCCATTGCTTCAAAAGTTACACCCCTATCTCTACCGAAAACTGGGTTTTCTAATATTTTGGCACAGGTCGCATTTTTAGATTTCCCTCTGGATTCCAGTTGACTCTTTGAGTAAACATCTTCCATGTGCAGATTGCGAAGAGAGGGGGAAAGATGATTTGCTTTGTGTTTTACAGGGTGTGGCTCTCTGGTCTGCTCAGATAGGTATTTTGTGCTTACGCCTGAAGAAGATTTGAGAAGGTCTCCCAGATGCTTTGTGCAGGTAGGAGAGGTTGAGGTGTGACCGATATCTTCTTTAGGCCACATAACCACCAGAAAAACCTCCCGCCCTGACCACCACCACTCTGCTTCCCCATTCTGCACAACCTAAGATGCTTTAGCGCAGTGGTTCCCAATCTTTTGACTTCTATGGACCCCCACCCTATCATTACTGGATCCAGGGGACCCCCACTGAATCTTTATTGGAATCGGGGGACCCCCCCCCCCCACTGAGTCATTTCTGAAAGCAGGGGACCTAATCTGGTAATATTATCTAATTTTCTAAGCCATTGCAGAACCCCTGGGGAAGTTTCGCAGACCTCCAGGGGTCCCCAGAACACAGGTTGGGAACCATTGCTCTAGCGCATACAGAAGAAGAAAGCAAGGGCCGTGGGATGGGCAGGACGCAAGTGTGGGTTGTTGCAAAGGCACTGTGCCCAATCCCTGGTAATCAATCAGATAAAATTGAAGTTGAAGCTATCTGTTAAACCAAACCAGAGTGATCCATACTAAATCCTCTTAAAGGGGAAGTAGCCTAACTTAAATGGAAGTAGCCTAAGTTAAAGTCAACAACAACATTTTAGAATACTAGTATTTAGTCTCTACTTATAAGCATCATTTTACAGAATCATTAACTCTTACCTGTACTATTCATACAGAGACCCAGCAATAAAAAACAATGGAAGGAGACCGTTACATTCTGTAAAGCCCTGTTTTACACGACCTGTGGTTCATTGTTCACGTTTACCTTATTGCTTTTCATATGCAGTGTTTAGCTGCGTGAAGACTAATGTACTTTTCCTTTAAATGCAAATACTTGCTGGATAGGTAGTATTATTGATTTTTATTTTTCTCTCTGCTGAATTCGGAGTATCTAGCCCATTCCATCTCCTCGATTAAGGCTAG
The DNA here is from genome assembly GCF_031143425.1 of Pleurodeles waltl. Lineage (NCBI taxonomy): Eukaryota > Metazoa > Chordata > Amphibia > Caudata > Salamandridae > Pleurodeles > Pleurodeles waltl. Next base: position 698,295,371 of record NC_090439.1, on the reverse strand, counting down.
GACTTTTCTGGCTTTGAATCTTGAGGGTCAAGGGCTAAAGGGCTTCTTGGTGCTCAATTCTGGGTCCAATACTAAGGTGGCCCCGGACACAAGAGGCAAAAACTAGCCCTGGGCGGAGTGAAGAGTCTGGCTTTGTGGAATTCTGCGGAGTTGAAAAACAAACTCAGTGGAATTATGCGAAGCCGGAGTTCCATGCCCCATGGAGTCCTCCTGAATGCGCCCATCTCTGAAGTGTTAAGCAGGATCGGGCCTGGTCAGCCAGGCCCGACCCAGCTTAGCGCTTCCGAATGTGGGCGCATTCAAGAGGGACGTAGGCACTAAACGCTGCCATTCTAGCCCTCTTGTGCACCGGCCTTTCTTGTGTGCAGGGCACACAGAGCCGATGCACAAGAGGCCTCAAACTGCAGCTTTCACTGCCTACGGGCAGGCCGATGCACAAGAAGCCTCAAAAGGCAGCTTTCACTGCCTACGGCCCTGGCCTGAGTCTTCCCAGGGGTCCTCCTCGTTGTCCGACGGCGACAACGAGTCCTCTCCATCGGCTGCCTCCCTCCTCTGCTCTGGTGCGCGCTGCTTGTGCTGTGCAGCCCATACTAGGCTGTAGTGTGCACTGGGTGAGCTCTGGTGGCGGGGCTAGCGGAATTATTGGGATAACTCTTTGCACCAAGCAGAGCATGGAGTTCCCAAAACTTTGTTAGCTCTGCCAGTGTAGCGGAGCTCCCCGCACACCACTAGCACAAAGGCTCCAACTGAGCAACTAAAGTCCAGTAACTTATGATTGCCTGGGACCACAGAACCAGCTCCACAATATCTCTAGTCACTAGCGTCACAGATAGACCCGTTATGGGAAGTGGTAACATTGAAAATCAACTCATCCTGGGAAGATATTGTGATCAAAGCTGGCTACCTAATATTAGATTCCTATGTGATCCTGTCCATGCAGAGGTGTTTTAATAGTATGCTGGACAATTTGTTCTGGCAGCACTTTTATGCTTTGATTTAAGTGTCCCATCTAAGCAATTTCTACTATATGTACTTTTAGCCATTTAGAAAGAGCTAGTATTTTGCCCAGCTTTAGAGCGTGCCTTAGACATAAGTAAACCCTATGATATATTTTGTTATTTGTCTAGACCTTGTTACACCTAGTAAAAATTAATCTTTCTAACTTTCTCAAGGTATGCATTCAGAGTAGTAGTACAACTATGGTGTACCATATGAGTGGCCCTTCGAAACTGTGTGCATCCATTTTAAGTTGTGTTGTGCTGACTATCTCAGTTACGTAAGCCTACTCCTTAATTTAATGACAGTATAACTGTTTTAACAGTCCATTATTATTTTTATGTGTCTGTGGATGATGCATTTCCCAATGATTAATATTGTTATAAATGTATATATGTTATCTGTGTCTGTGCCTACTTTTAGCTTTGCACTCCTGGGATGTTTCTGTTTTACAGATGTGGCTAGAGGCCCTTGTGTGGCCCCCTTATCAAGTCACATTGTATGGGCACATATTTTTATCCCTGCACAATGTCAAAGAGGAAGTTCTTCATTTGCACGAGCTGATGTTGAACCTGACATAGTTGGGGTGGCGTTTCCCTAACCTTTTGCCTTCAATCCTCTTGTTTTTGCTGACTTCATTCTTGCTGTCCTTAGGACTCTGCACACTTTACAACTGCTAACCAGTGCTAAAGTGCGCTCTCCTTTAAACATGGTAACACTGTCTTACATCTAATTGGCCTATTGCATTTACTTATATGTCCCTAGTAAAGTGGTATTACATGTACCTGCAGCCTGTAAAGTAAATTGAGTGGGGCTGCATCACTTTTTGTGCCACCCTCTTAAGTAGCTCTTGAAACATGCCTCTGGTCTGCCATTGCAAACTCTGTCTGAAGTTTAAACTCTATTTCAACCTGGTAAGATAGACCTTTTGCCATGCCTAAAACCCAACTTCTTAATACATATTAGGTGGCTCTAGGGTAGACCCTACACAGCCCACAGGGCATGGTGTATTGTATTGAAAAAGTTGGAGAAGTGCCTTTAACTTTTACATGTCCTTACAGTGAAAAACTCTTAAATGTGTTTTTCACTACTGCACGGCCTACCTCTCTCATAGGATAACATTAGATTAGCTTATTACATTTAATAAGTGATAGCTTTCAATTGAGCGCAAGGGGAAATGTTGAGTTTGGTGTCTAAAGAACTGTAATTTAAAACACCCTTAAATGGTAAAGTCTGATTTTAAGTCACAATTCTGAAAATGCCTCTTTTAAAAGTTGCCATTTTCTTGTTTTAGCCATTTTGTGCCTGTATTCTGGGTCATATGACTAGATGTAACTGGTAGATGGACCTTGTGTATTGCTCCCAGGCAGTGAGACAAGGGGGTAATAGATGTTGAGAGGATGGGCCATCTCTGACTGGATGGGGGTGGAAATGTAACCAGCTACACTTAAACATCACAAAGCCTGTGTTACAGCACACTCACACAGAGTTTGACACTAGTGGTGTGTGCTCCTAAATAAGCTTGGGATAGGGCAGGGAGGCAGGAAATTCCGAGTATCGCGTGGTGTGGGTGCCTAAAGCTGGCAACAAGTATGAATATTGGACCCTCAGACCAAACTCTTCAGTACACTTCTGGACCTGTGGAAGACCAATTAGGACTGCCGTGATGCTCTCCAAAAAGCACTGCTACTTTGCTGACCTGTGGTCTGAATGAGAAGGACTGGACCTGCATCCTGAAGCCAAGGACCACCAGAGTGACTCCAAGAGCTAGGCTGTAACCTCCCGGACAGAGCCTCAGGGACCGAAAAGGCTCCAACCACCTTGAACCCAGCACTTGGACTCTGGCTGCTGTGAGTCTTGCCCCCCCTAACTGTGCCACTCCAGTCCTGTACCTTTGGAAGTAGGGCTGAAGGTGCTCTGCCAGCCCAGCTGTAGTCCCAGCAGGATTGACATAGCGCAATGCATCACCCGCAGCTCCCTGGACCCGACCTGTGTGGCACATCTCAACACAGGACTTTGCATCGCAATTTTGCAGCTCCTTAGAACTGCTGCTGAGTGATGTATTTCAAGACAGGACCTCACATTGCAGTCCCAGAGTTCCTTGGAACTGTCACTGCGCAACACTACCCAATGCAGGACCTCACAGCACAGCCCCACAGCTCATCAGAACTGCTGTTGCCCAACTCTTCCTCGATGGAGGGTCCCACAACTCCGCAGTCTGGATTTAAGGTACTTTGTTCAGCTGGCCTAAATTGACTCCCGAACCCAGCCAGCGCTCCATCATGGTCCATCTGAACTTGTGACTTTGTCCCAGTCCGAGGAGGCGAGATATTCACAAGTGGCACTATTTTCACTTAAACCATTACAATTTCATATCTCAGGTTCCACCATTTGGATTTTTTTTATTTTGATCCTAAATAATTTATTACATTTTACTCTATTTTTCTAAATGAATGTGGGTATATCCTTGTGTTGTGTGTTCACCTTATTACTGTTTGAAGTGCTGCATAAATACTTTACACATTGTCTCTAAGTTAAGCCCGGCTGCTTTTGTGCTAAGCTACCAGGGGGTTAAACACAGGTTAATTTAGGGTTTGCTTGAGTTTCACCCTGGCAACAATTGTGGTTGCTGCTTGAAAAGGGTTTCACCCCCCTCAACCAGTAACTCAAATTCCTACAGTTGACACATGCATACTAAGGAACTCCTTTGCTCTTCTGATTACACTATTTTATTGATATGGGTGTAGGTGCAAGCAAACTGTTGTGATGTGAGGCAGTGCTTGAAATGAAAAAAATAGAAGAGCAGGTACTCTGTACCAGAGTACCTGCTTATTTCTGAGAGGTGCTGTACTCTCCAATTAAAAGTATTACATTTTTATTGAGAAGAGCAGGTACTCTCCATCTCAAAATGAAAAAGTGCCGGTACTCCGTACCGGACAGTACCAGCCCATTTAAAGAACTGATGGGAGGTACACTAACTGTGCTACCTAGGTAGTGGTGTCAGTTAGTGCCCCCTAAAACAATTTTGAAGGGCACCGGGAATGCCCATGACATTCGGGAAGACCACACATTGTACCCTTCCTCTGGATACTCTGCCCACTTTAAAACGAGAAGCCAGCTTATTTAAAATGGGAGATGGAGGGCCATTTTGAAATGATCACTGTCTTTCCTTCCTGCAGCCCCTCAAAGCTGGCATACAGTCTTAGATTTCACTCCTCGGTTGGGGGAGCAGGTTTTTTTAAATAACCATGTTTTGCTATGAAACTAGACACATGATCAGGGGCCGCACCACACACAAACTTTGACAATGTTACCATTTGTAATATAGTGCCAATCACCGTGTTTCACGACACAAATGGAGGCCATGTGACCATTGTAATTATACAGTGTCTCTTTCCTTGTATAACAAACCGTTCAGACACGCACGTCTTAAGCAAGTCAGAACTAGCTGACTTAAGCGAATGTTTGCATTGCAAAAATATATAACTTGTCTGCTTACCTAAACTTAAGTGTGTGTTGACTACACATTGTGAAAAGGTCAGAGGAATCCGGATATAGACAATTTTTTCATTGTGTGTTCGAGCCGCTTTAAATAATTTATCAGCTCAGGTGTATTGATTCTACACACATTACTGGAGCACTATGCAACACGCCAGCAACTCTTACACGTGGATCTATCAAACATAGTTCAGATGGGATCCATTTGCCCATTCATTAACCTTTGATTTACCATGTGGGCATGACATTTCTGTGCACACTCACTGCTCTGGCACACCCCTGGGAATGCTTACTGGCAACAAATTCAAAACTACAACTGCATTGCCTGGGCACAAGTGAGCAGAACTCGCAGCTCTATGCACCATTCATTAACACTAACACCTATGTCAGAACTAAAATAAGGAAAAGGCACATTTTACACTAGGTCAGTTTTAACTAAAAATCCCACCATTTTTCCTATGTGACTGAATATGTAAATGTTAAGAAAAGTTATTTTTTATAAAACAGATGCAAAATATTGAAAAGACTAGATGCACTTAGAAAATAGGAGTTGGTAGACATTGTTCTCTTGAACCTCGAGATAGCTAGCTGCTACTTTTAGGCACTAAGAGCAAACCTATTTTGGAGTTCTAAACTCTGGCGTGCTCCAAGTACCTTACTGCGAGTTTTAGTATGGGAAGAATTATTATAGATCTTTAGTGCCTTTTCTAAATGTAAGATTAATTTTATCTTTGCCTGTAGTCAATTCCGTTTGTGATGTTTTAATTTTGAGCTCTACATGTCAGGTTACATTTTTTTTATAGTTTAATTTTATTGTAAATGTTGCAGCTTATAACATACAAACACAATATTGCAACCAGACATGAAAAGGTACAACTATTAAAAGCATGCAAGAAAACTTTAGAGGAAACAGTCAAATACCTCTATGTTAAAATCACAAAAAGAACGCTAAAACCACAAAAAGTAATTCGTTATATTCGTAGTACCTAAAACTCATGATAAAACGGTTACATAAATAAAATCAGCCTACCAGGAAAATACTGCCTCCTTCTGTTTGTTCTTTACTCAAGATAATCCAACCGAGTATAGGAGGCAACAGTGCAAACTATATCAGGATCATCTGGCATTTACCACAGTGATAAAACATCATGATAAGACCCTGTTCCAATCTTATTTAACAGAGGGCAAAACCAGTTCTTTCTTGTACCAGCAGTTTTGTGCAAAAAAGCAACAACAACAAAAAAAAGTATTGTATCTTTGTCCCCTTAAGTGCATGTGCAAACGTGGGACATGCGGGCCACCCATTTGGAATGATGCGCTCTAGTTGGAAATGTACCCAGGGAAATCGTAAGGATTTCAGGGGAAATGGCCCGAAAGTAATTTGGGGGACCCTGTTTAGAGCAGCTTTGAATTAATAATTCAATTTCAGCTCCTGCATGCCCCTCATTGGCCAGGTCACTAACAGTGCAAAGACAAACTAGTCCAAATTTTAAATGTGCTTACATCTAATATTCAGGGACAATGCTGTGTGTTTTCAATATTATAATTCTGCAGCAAATCATTAATATTATTTCAAATAATCTTTGTGACCATGCCCATTTTTCATATGAGGTCCTGTTTTGATCTAAAAGTAAATTTGTTTATGGATGTTGCATGTGTTGAAAATTATAACCATTTCTCTGCAAAATGTCTCTTATAGACTGCCACATATCACCCAAATTAAAAAGATTAAAGGTGAATGTTAGTTAAAACAATTTTTTAAAGAATTATTCAAGATAATCAGACCAAGACTCTATGCAGAACACAGCTGGCTCTTTCTGGAGGCTGGGGCTTTGGCCAGGGCCAACTTTGCCCATGCCTTAAAACGTTTCTGAAGGTTCCTATCCTGAACTTTACTTATAATAATATGTGTTTCTGTACCCGTACTTAGCAGATCTGAATATGCAGATTGACTGCGGGTATAATGCTGAAAACAGTTAGGAATTAGAGAGTTTATTAGAAGCAAAACATTTCGAATACCAGTTTAACTCCATAACAGCTGCAGTGCTCTCTCAGTTTATTTGACTAGGGTCCCACCCGAGATAACCCAGGCCTAATTAATTAAGTACTTTGCTTACAAGTTCCCCCTAGCTGTGCCCTTTTTATACGTTCATTAGCTAGTTCGTCCATAACTGTTTGGAGACACACATTTGCCAAGTGATTTCTGTTTCAAACCCCAAATTTATACACTGTAGAAAGCTACTGCAACAGCTTTCTGCCTGTAGACCATCAAGGTGACAGTTAGAGGCTAGCTGCCTATCCTTTTAGCAAACCCAAGAACCGTGTTACAGCACGCTCTAAACCTATCTGTGGATTTCTCCAGGTGATCTGCCAGCTTAGTGAGTGATAAAATCACAAAACAAGATAGTGAAACTGATCAACTTTTCCTAATGGTTCCGCATCTATCTTAAATGACCCTCTTAAGTGTATCCCTGTTTTCATCATCATGACCTTCATTTTCTTCACATTAATAAGTGGCCGTTTTGCTCTACAAAACCCAAGAAATGTATCAGTCATAGGGTGCATGGAGTTTTCAGTGAAAGAAGAACTGTGTCATGGACACATAGCAATACTGGAAACTTCTCACCTGATAGCTTAGTCTCACCTCTTCCAAAGAGGCAGTAACATAATTTATAAATATGCTAAGTAGAAGTCGGTAAAGGCGTCTCCGAAGCCTTTTTCTGCATACGAACTCAAAGGCAGACCTCAGGTCAGTAAACATGAGGTACAATTGACACCTTGTGGCCATCACATATTTGGTGCATATTGAGTAGAGGTGAAATGCTTGGTCAATGATACCAATCCGTTTTTTAACTCTTGTCTGGCAGTTTGTTAACACTTTTTGCACATCAGCCCAACTTGGCAAATGATTTAGAGGTACCCGTCTAAAACTTTTCTCTGCCCTATCTAGGAGAGAGAGATGGGTCTGTATTTGAGTGATCAGTACAGCTACCTTTCTTATGAAGGAGTACTAATATATCAAGACCGTGAGATGCAGTCCGACTGGAGAATGAGATCATAGATCTTCACCAAAGTGCCAACTCTGAAATCTGGATCTGCTAGGAAAAGGGCCAGGGGCTTTATTAGACTTTTGCTGCCTTATAGCGCTCACTACCTCAGGACGGAGAAGGTGCAAACTGATCTGATGGTACTACCAAGATCAGGAATTTACGGCGCACACCCAGCAGAATCACAATCTTGTCTATATAATTTTGTAAAGTGAGTCACCCACACATTAGCCCTGTAATGTTTGACCTTTTGATTATGCTCATTACACCCCAAGACCATCTTCTAGAACTGCTTGGTATAATTTGCTCTTGTTGCAGCCTGTAAGATGTTCCATGTTTTTGCCTGCCCCTCTGCTTTATTTTGCTTGAGTAGCTTTCTGTATGTTCTCCTTAGATCCAAGAAGCGCACTTCTGGCACAAGCAAAGTTGTATGCATCATCAAAGCTAGGCAGAGGTCTTTTTTTATCAGAGTAGCATTCTGTGTCAGTAGGCTATTACTCTTCATAGATTTCCCTCTATGATGAATAGGTCTTATTCAGAAAGATGGAGTTTCCTCCATCATTATATAATAGGCGTTTGGGGTTTATTCCAAATCCAGCTCTTAGCCTGCTATCTGGCTTTGATCAGATGTTATGATGCTCATGAGGGGAGGCTGTACATTCTCATATATTGATCTAGACCACCTTACCGACCTTGCATTAGTATTTAATTCAGAGCCATTAGGTACAGTAAGCGCTTATTGTGAATAGTGATGCATTTATACCCTCTACTTATATACCCACATGTAGGGGTCATGATTACATTTTGTTCTAGGGTTTATCTTCAAATTAATCATTCCGCACCAGTACTTGATGTTAATAAGCACATACTCCAGTTAACGTTCCCTATGTCTGTCTAAAGGAACACGTTGCAGGGCTGTCAGACTGCGTGCATCCATTCAAAAAGTGCACACCTGTACAAGACAGAGGTAAAATTAGCCCCTCCTGTGGTTGACCTTCTTTATGGGATAAATTGATTCAGTACACCTCAGCCTTCGTCCTGCTCTTTTCACCAACTCTCCAAAATATTAGCTGGTGGGCAGGTGTTTAAATCACCACACACAATCAGCACATTATCCGCCTGAAGCTCTTTATCATAACAGAGCTTACTAATGATGCCATCCAGTGCCGAAGTGGACATTGTGTCTGGGTGGTATATATACATTTTGGAGCTTTCTCTCCTTTTTGGTGAATGGACAGTTAGCTATAGATTTTGGATGTACATGGGAGGTCATTGACTGGGAGGGGTTTTACTGAAACGTGTAGTTTTGTTGAAATATGCACTGCTGGTCGCTCCTCCTTTCCTTACAAGCTGTAATATGGTAGTAAGTCTACCCATCCAAAGTCACCTCCACAAGTGCCCAGTCTCCTTTAAAGAACTTATATATCTGCCCCATTGATAAACCCTACCCAGTCTTGGTCATATACTTTGCCTGTAAAGCCAAAGACATTCGATAAAAATACAAGTGGATTTGCGACATGTGACATGAATGTTCTTTATTATAAGCTCTCGCAAGAGACATGGGTGTCAGACTGTTATATATAATTAATGCGCAGCAAGGATGTTTTTTACTTTTGTGCTATCCAGAAGAGCTGGTGGCCGGATACAGTTTCCCATGTTATGTTTTTTTCACCTCTTTAGGATAGCTTAGCTTAACAAATCTTATATCATCTCTTCTTCTAACAGTAAGTTTACTTAAAGATTCCTTTTTGTACGACAGCACATTTGTGGAGGGCTCACTTGCTTCTTCTGTAATTCATTGTGGGCTGCACACAACCTGCCAGATTGCCAAACGACAAGGCGGAGCCTGTGAGGTACCACATTCAGTCCTATGACTGGAAAATGAACTCCATTACTAAGGGGCAATTGGTAAATTCTGCGTGGGTACAATTCAACTCTAGTCCCTCGTGGTAGCCAGTCCACTGCCATAAAGGTTGGTTCTACTATTTTTATATGCTGAGTTCTAATAGTTCTCAGCAGTGATATTTATTTAAACAAGCTTTCACCCTTAACCTGTTCAATGGGTTCTAGACGTGTATGTTAGGGAAGAGATCAATACAATTTAGGCACGTAATTGATGATGGAACTCAATAGTGATGGTATCTTCTTTCCATTATTTATTTCTTAGCCTGGGCCGGCTCTTGCATCCAGTTGCCCCAAAAAAGTACTCCTGGATTATAAACCTGCACAGTTGCTGTTTTATTTGGCATAAAGACGTGTGCATTGGTCAAGAGGTTATGGATCTGGTCTAATCCAGGAGCTGCTGAATTATGTGGCTGTACAACTCATGGAGCTTCAATAATCTGATCGATTGCTGATGTAGCTCCCAGATCACTTTTAAGATCATTCTCAGAAAAGCTGACCTTCACTGGTACATTATATTGCAGGTCCTCAGAACCTTTGCGCCTAAGGGCTCTTTTTTATACAACACAGTTAGACTTCTCTTTTTCTGCCTGTTCATCTTCCTAGGCCTATTAGATTTTATTTTTACTTGATTACTGCTACTAGATTATTGAAGACATTTCTTTTAGCAAATAGCATGTTTTGTTTGAAATTGTCCTCCTATGAGATTGTAGTCAAAACAGCTTCAAATAAACCTCAATATTATATTGGGTGGAGGAACAGTCATAATATGTAGAGGTTCTTTTTTCAACTGAAGACTGGGAGTTTACCTCTCATATGTATTACAAGGAAGTGGTTATGACTGATATTGAACAATGTTTATGTCCATCATGTAAATGTCGTAAGCAGGAATTCAAACGTTTTGTTTGTATGCCTAGTTCTGAACAATATCCACCATAAAATTATTCCATCAAAAATTAATTGAGAACAAACTGATGACTGCAAACGATGCTCGTTTTACATTAAGGACCCTTCTACTAATGCAGATTGTTATTTTTCTTTTACTTCTTTTATATGTTTTAAGGTGGTACACAAATTATTTAAACCTGTAATTGAACCACACATAAAGGGGCGTATTCCCAAACTGCATTTTATAGTATGTAAAGTAGTACTATACCAGGACTACTCACATACTACAAAATGTACAACCTTGCAGGTGGGCCCCCTGTCTCTGCCATCTTTTCTGTGTGGAGATCTCTACAAACATAGGGACACATTCTAGTTGTAAATGTGGGAGCGGAAAGGGGTAGTTGATGCAAAGTAGGTAGTACTACTCCTAAACTGGAACAAAAAGGAGCTCATTGTGAAACTTGTCTTAAAGGATATTGATAGACTAAAATGTAATGGCCACAACTAATCTGAAACTCTGACTCTTTAAGCCATCATAAAACAATAGCAAGACAATAACAATGTTATAAAACATCCAGATAAGGGGTGCAATACTGTTATCCTACCCGAAGAAAGTATATTATAGAAGTCCATTGACAGTTATTGGATGAGAGATACTATGAGCGGCTGGAAACAAATCTAGTGAAGGAACAAAAAGAAAAATTGGAACCTAAACTGAAACTATGGAAAAAGGATGATCTACTAGATGAAGATGAATTCAGCTATCTTTTTGTCCCCAGTCTAACAATGCTTACTTACAAATGTTCATTAAGACAAGTAGAACTCATGTAGATGACCAATTGTATCGGCCATAAGGGCTCTATTGAAAAAGAATACATAAACAAATGGAGTTTGGTCCCTTTACATCAAAAGAGGACAGACCATTGAAAAATAGCATATACAGTGACTATCATCTCTTCTTGTCACATTCATTGCTGCTTTTTCAAAACAGTTCCAGAAAATACATTGTTTTAAATGAATCAATCACATGACACCATTCTTCAGTTAACAAGATTATATTCCTCCTTTTAAACTCAAAGGATTATTCTTCCGCTATCATAGCACATATGGCTGACATGGCAATTGACCACAATTTAGTAAAAAAATATTTTGGGAGTACACCTGTCAACAATATGTACAATCTGATCAATGCAGCAAATAGTGAAAAGTGAGGAAGAAAGGAGAGTCCTTCACCACTGAAAAAGGGTGAGTGAAATGAAAGTAAGTGAATTTCTTTAACAAAATAGAGCGCCGTGTCCAATAATGACATACAATCACCCTACTGGATGGTAAGGATCATGGTTGACCCTTGCATATCACTCTATGGTCCTGACCTTGACCAAGGACATTCAAAGTGAGGGCGGAATAGTTTATATTTATCTCAACTGAATTGTAAACCTAAGAGAATCTGATGGTCTGGTGTTTAGACTATCTCACGTACATTCAGACGCCACTCTATTTCTTGAAAGAAATTCACTTACTTCCAGCTCACTAATTTTCACTTCACTTACCTTTCTTCAATTGCCATGTTAGTCATACATGCTGTAAAAGCAGTGTCACAGTAGGAATTCTTGTATCTTAACCTTTGAGAATAATCATTAAATAATTCCCGCCATTGGTTGCATGGGCCTTTGTTAGTCGACAAGGAGAGATGATAAGGAGCAATTATTTACGTCAAACATCATGAACAGTGAAGTCTAATTGGGCTTCAAGAGAATCAGTAAAGATTGTTGGTGTGAGTTAAAGAGTTTTACTAACAAATTAAATTCAAACTGATCTTTATTCAGTAAATACTACGTTTTAGCCATCATCATTATAGATTCAAATAATCCATTATTCCATATTTCAAAACAAGATAAAATACTACATTAGTAAGAATTACAAATAGTGTAAGGGAATACAGTAAGTATATTCCATATAGGAATCCCCTAATCTAAACTAATAGAGTTTTCTCAAGAAAAGAATATTTTTTCAATAGGCAAGGTAAGGTTTCAGTCACAGAAATCCAAATGAAGTTTTCTGTTGAGAGAATGAAAATGCATAAGCATGAAGCCTGCGCACCTAAGTAGTGGAAAACAACAAAAGCTTGAAAGTATTCTCAACTATAAATCATCAGATGTACTGAATCTCCGAGTGAGAATGGGAAGAGCTCATATGTGTTCTCTTGTCTCGATCTGACAAAAACTAAGGAACTCACACTAATATCATATAGAAAAAATGACAACCATGGTATAGGTGTTGCACGTATCCACCCTTGAAGCACAGTCAAATTGAAAGTTGGTGCTCATACACTATTATACATCTGTTGCCACATTGTGACTAAGGGCCAGATGTAGCAAACTTTTGCGAGTCGCAAATGGCCCGATTCGCTATTTGCGACCCTGCAAAATCGGAAATGGGATGCAAAAATCCCATTTCTGACTCGCAAAATGCGATGCGAGCCGTTACCGGCTCGCAAAATTTGCGACCCCATTTTGCGACCCGCAAATAGGAAGTCGCAATTTGCGAGTCGCAAACCATATGCAATAGCCACTCGCAAATTGCGACTAGTCGCAAAAAGCCCATTTTGCACTTCCAATTTACCACTAACTCAGAGCAGGTGGTAACCATTACCAAAGTATAAAAGGAGACCCAGAAGGCATCTGGGTCACTCAAGATGGCAGAGATATACCTGATAGCAGTGAGGAGGAGAGCCCACGCCGCACAGCAGAGGAGGAGGAGGAGGAGCCAGAGACAGGAGAAGATTTACAGAACAAGGCAGACACTCTTCCAGCAAACTGAGGAGGAAATATATGACAAATATAGACTTAGCAGCGCAGCTATACTAGATTCAATAGAATTACTTAAACCACAGCTAGAACGCCAGACTGTGCGCGGCTGCGCCATCCCTACCCATGTGCAAGTGCTATGCTCACTCCACCTCTTGGCATCGGGTAGCTATCAGGGGGTCATTGCTGTGGCAGGTGGGGTATCCCAAAGTGCACTATCACGGTTCTTTAGGGCATTCCTAGACGCCTTACTTACACACATGTCCCGATACATATACCCACCCAGGAATGAGGCAGAAATCAACAGTACCAAGTTGGAATTTTACCGGATTGCCAACTTCCCCCATGTCACAGGGTGTGTTGACGGGACATATATTCAAATATGCCCTCCTGCAAACCTGGAATATCTGTTCCGCAATAGGAAGTGTACCCACTCACTCAATATTCAGGTGTTATGTGACGCTCATTATATCAGCACTGACATGGTTGCCAAATTTCCAGGCAGTACCCATGACTCCTACATTTTTAGGCACAGTGGGATACACCAACGCCTGGAACGTGGGGAGTTTGGAGACAGATACCTCCTAGGTAGAGCTGAATACACCTTGAAGACATGCACACAGGTCAATGTGCAAACCACCCATGCCTTGCTAACAGTGTACGTTTTGTGCCCAACAGGTGACAGTGCATATGCACTACGTCCATGGATACTGACTCCATACTTAACACCCAGCAATGATTGCGAGAGGCGATACAACAGTGCACATAAGAGGACCAGGAACATCATCGAACGTACCTTCGGACTGCTGAAAGCAAGGTTTAGATGCCTCCACCGAAGTGGAGGTGCCCTCCAGTATACCCCAATAACGGCATTCAAATTAGTTGTTGCATGCGCTATCCTGCACAACATTGCCACCCGACGTGGGCTACCTCTCACCCCTGAAGACCCAGATTCTGAGGATGAAGAGCAAGAGCAACCACATTGCCATCATGGGGATAGGAGCATCGCAAATCAAGGCAGACTGAGACAGGAACACATTGCAAACCAATACTTTGGAAGGTATGTGCCAACTTCGACCATACTCACCAATATAACAAAGAGTGCATGTGTTAAGTGGAAAGAACAAATGATTTAATAATTGCAAATAACCAAACTATGTACATGAGAAACAGTTAAGGGGCTTCAATAGTCCACCTGGCATGGGACACATTGACACCATGTGCCCCAACCCCAGGGACAGTGTGGAGCTCACACCCTACGGCGGGCTCGGCCAGCCTGGCTGGTACTAGGTGGGTCAGCAGTGCTCTGCCTTGTGATTCCACTACGTAGCACCCTGGTGTCACTGGAAGAGACACTGCTGACAGTGGAGCCCTCCTCAGTGTCCTGTGGCGTGTCGCCTGTGCCACTGGCCACCTGCCGTGCCTCCATGAGGTCTATTGCATGGTTGATCCGGCCCAGTCCCCGTGCCACATTACCCGCAAAGTGGCCCATGTCCACCTGGAGACTGACTGTGTGCCTAGACAGCCCAGTTGTGTTGACATGATTTCCTTCTAAGCGCTGCAATACCCCACTAATCCTCCTTAATTGTTGGTTTTGCAGGCGCTGACCCCGTAGCAGTTGGGCCTCTGTTGGTGTTGTGGAGGCATGCCCTGACTCTGCCTGCTGCTCTGCTGTTGTCATCCTAAGTCGCCTGCGCAGCGGTGGAGGCGCTGTATTGTCTGCCGTGACACTCTGGCTTGTACCTGGTGCAGGCTCGCACACCACTGTTGCAACAGGTGTATCCAGAGAGGGCATGGTGTTGGTGGTGCAGGCAGCAGTGGTGGCTGGTCCTGTTGTCTCCTGTGTGTGCTGGCTGACCATGGGCCCCTGGCTGCTTGGGCTGGTGGGGGTGTCTTGTGGGAGACCTGTGGGACATAGGGAACACACTGTCAGTGTCAACTATCTGTTATCAACATTCTAATAAACTGTTGCCTATGAACTGCCTACTTGACTACATTGCCCATAATGCATGATTCTGGTGTTTGCTACTATGAAATGGAGCTATCTTGGTTGTGCATG
Organism: Pleurodeles waltl; assembly: GCF_031143425.1. Taxonomy (NCBI): domain Eukaryota; kingdom Metazoa; phylum Chordata; class Amphibia; order Caudata; family Salamandridae; genus Pleurodeles; species Pleurodeles waltl. The sequence continues at coordinate 698,280,174 of NC_090439.1, read as the reverse complement.
CCCCTGTGTACAAGGAGGGTGGGGGTATGGCATTGATGGGGGTACATGCATGTCACATGGTACTCACCGGTTGATGGTCCTGGCTCAGAGGTGTCCAGATCTCCCATTCCAATGACAGCCTCAGGCTCAAGGGTCTCCTCTACCCTTTCCTCCAGGGGTGTGGGTGGTGGTACCGTTGATGGTCCCCCTCCTGTGCCTCTCATCTCCCGGAGCCGCTCTGCCACCCTCTCCTTGGTCCGGGAGCGCAGGTCAATACCACCTTTTCTTAAGCTCTTCCACACTCCGGTGGCTGACCCCCAGGGAGTTGACCTTGTCCTGGATCTCCTGCCATATTCTTTTTTTTTCTGTGTCTGGCACAGTGAGGGCTGCCCTGCCAAACAGCTTGTCATGGTGCTGACAGCACTCATCTGTTAGCACCTCCAACTCCTTCTCAGCAAACTTTAGCTTCCTTTTCCTAGGATTGTCAGAAATGGTTGCTGGAGCTCTGTTTGTTAGCTGTGCAGCAGTTAAAAAGGGTGTGGTCCTCCCTCCTCCCAGGTGTATTTGTAAACTTCCTGGCTGTGATGTCATCATCATGTGCCAGGAAGTGTTTTCCAGAGTGTTCTGAAGTGTTTTCCAGAGTGTTCAGCAGCACCTGCATTCAATTTTCAGCACAGTCGCTATTTGCGACACCCACTCGCAAAAAGCGACCTCGCAAACAGCGGACTCGCTATCTGCGGTGCGACTCCGTGTGCGAGTCGCAAATTGTCCTCGCACTTTCTACCTGTATTTGCTGTTAGCGACTCGCAAATTGCGAGTCGCAATTACTCGCAATTTGTGAGTCGCTATATTTTACCTACCTACATCTGGCACTAAGTCTGATCCCAGATAACCAGTGATCAATAGATATCTAAACAATAACTAATGGAGCACTTGATTTTGCTTATAAGCAAATACAATGGTAAAATGGCACCCTAACAAATAAGGTAAGCACCATTAAGTGATATTTGTGATTCTTGTTTGTTCCTCTTGAAATCAGAGTTCATAAGTTACATGAAGTGGTAAACCGTGTTTTACTTTGTCTTGACACAATCAAACATTGAATACAGTGGTCCAGTGATGACAAATTGGAGATGATTCAGTCAACACATGTTTGGTCTAACTTTGGACAGTTTCAAGGCTATATATGGAAAGAAAATTTGCAAAGTGCAATGATAAGTCAAAGAAAGCATTTCCTCACAAATGTTAGGCCATAATTAATTGAAAAAAAGACCAACCAGTTCTCAACTATGACTTCCAAAAAGCAAACAAATAAAACTTCCATTCAAAAAAATTGTCACCATATATAGTCCAATAGGCTTAGAATTCACAATTAGATGCTCCCATAGAGGTTGGGCCAAAATGTGTGTAATGGATGTAGTTATACATTTATCCCCCAATGTACGGGAAACCATATTCAGTATTTGTACGTCTCCGCTTGAAATAGGTAGTGAGAACATGACACTCAAGCTTGATAAATCTATAAATGCCTTGGATCTCGATAAGTCCTGGGTACATCATAAAGGTGCTGTAAATATTAGTGTACGCATCAATGCATACAAATATAGGTAAAATACAGCAAGTGTCTTTCATAAAGGATTCCCCTATTCTAAATTAATAGGATTTTGGCATGAAAGTCAACCTCCTCAGTAGGCAAGGTAAGGTGTCTGTCACAGAAATCCAAGTGAATGTTTCTGATGCATTGATGTGTATGCCAACATTTATAGCGCCTTTACGATGTGCACAGTAGTTATCAAGGTCTAAGGCATTTTTTGATATTCTTACAGTGGAACATCTTTCATGAGAAATATTGAACAGTGGCGGTTGTAGTTATAGATTAGGTCAGAGTTTCCACAGAAAGACTGTTTATTTTGTTAATATTTTATTGAATTTTCACAAAATTTCCAAAAAAGAGGTTCACTCACCTCAGCTCTTACACAGAATGTTTTGCATTGATCCATTAGGCAGGATCCAGAAAAAGGAAGAGGTCACAAAACATTAATTTCCCATGTTAACTTCCATCTGAAATATTACCCTCTATTACAGAAAAAAAAAATCTGGATGGAATTACACCACATTTTGCAAAAAGTTTGAAATTTACTCAGAAAGCATGATTTTTTGTGGTTTGGTTTAAATCTGTAGAAGGTTTTCAAGGAATTAGCATTTAAAGACAGGCTCAGATTGGGCAAAACATTAGGCATATCTAGATGACTGGTCTCACAGGAGTCTTGCAGTACAGAAATTTTTTAAAATAGGGCCTTCCGATTGGTAGAGGAAGCTGTTTCTCCCCAGACCATTTTGGTACCATGGCATTTCGTACCGGTTCTGCGGGACCAAGTGACCTGACCAAGTGGCTGCAATTTGGAAGAAAAATTTGTGACTGCTGTTACTGGACTCAGGACCTCTGTCCCCATATCTAGCAAATGTTTTTTGAAAAGAGCATAAAGGAACAGGGTAGGAACAACATGACCCCCAGGCACCAGTGAAGCGGACTGAAATTACTTTCACTTTGTGATGGAAGAGGAAGTGATGTGACATGATGCGATGCAACACAACTGAGAGAGGACGAGGTCAAGGAGCGGAGCGGTGTGAGGAAGCCCATCAGGGGTGCTGCTGATGTCAAGGACCCTGGTGTCAAGGCGTGCTCCAACCTAAGGGTGGAGTATCATCAGCATCATCAAGTCTAGGTGCCTTGCCCAGTTCAACTGCAACGAGCTCTTCACCCTTACCAGTCATATATGGCACTCTTACAGTGCAAGTAACAAGCTACAAGCCTGCTTGTGCACCCCTACATAATGGTCTGCTTGAGGGGTGTGGCGGTGGAATCAGGGTAACATAAGACAACTCGAGGTGGAATATCATCCGGCCTAAGCACTGACTGGCCTGTTGCTCCACCCCCACCGCCTGCCCACCTTGCAATAGTGTCCTCAAGCCTCAAAAGGCCAGGAAAGCCACCATCAAGAGGGACCATGCTCGTGCCCCACTGCTCAGCATTTCGATCGAGGGGTGAGGCGGCACAACCATGTAGGGTAACCAAGAGGCTCGACAGGCATCAGGCAGCCCAAACAGGAGTGTCATCATGTGAATAACAAGCAATCAAATCAATCACCTATGGTGTAACCCTGCCCAGAATAAGCTGCGCATCTAGCTTTCTGCTGAAACCCCTACCACCCTTCCCTTGATGCCAGCTGGTAGTCGAGGAGGCAGTAGCTTCACACAGCTGCCTCCAGCAACCATAACGGTCCTGGAGGGACAGCACAGTGCTGGGTTAGTGGCGATATAGCAGCAATAAGTACAAACTCCCAACGACCTAGCACAGTGTGTGAGAGAGACTCCAAACCTCAAACACACGGGGTCTACACACAAAAACCTACCTTTGACCATTATTAACAGTCCCGCGATGCAGAAACAATGGGATGAGTTGAACTGCAATGGACATGGGAGACGCAGTGACCAGCCCCCCCAGACATCACTGGTATTAAGGAGACCCACTCTCAAACATCAGGAACAAATCCAATGTCGGTTTGAGGCGCAGGGCCAATCCGAGAACCAGGGTAGTGAAGGAACAGATGGAGCATACTGTGCAGCAACCACAATGAATACTAACAAGTTAGACATTCAAATATCTGTCCTACAGACAATGGCGCCATACATTATGGCAATTGAAGCACAAATTGAGAAGCTGAACTCCTTGATCACAAGAGCACATATACACGTGGCAGAAACAATCCAGCACTGCATTCGACCAGGCTGGGTGGCCCCTGGAGGCCGTCACCACTAAAGGCAACTCACAGCTACCCACATGTCAAAATTTGCCACAGGTAGTAAGCAAGGAAACACCTTGGCCAGAAAACACAGAGACACCTGACTCCAAAGATGATGCGGGCCAAGTGGCTTATACTACCCAGCAAAACTTAACTGTGCATTCAATGTCAAGTGGGCCAGCAAATCTGGTCTTGCCACCCTTCAAACTGGTCCTCTCAAGAAAAAATTAAAAAGTCACTGAAAAAACTCAACAAGAAAAACCCAAGGCTGCCTGAAGTCAAGCAACCAAACAGACATGAAGACCAGCAAGTATACCCACTATTTAAACACAAGATGGATCAGCAGAGGACACCGACACAAACAAGCACTCAGAACAATGACAATAAGGCCCTGGTCAAATATGACTAAAAAAAACACAGGCCTTCTGGAGCCATGACCAGCAAGACTTCGGGAATAACCAGGGCGCCTCTACTCATGCTCTGGACTCCCGAACCTTGGCCATCGTAGGCACAGAGGTATATTTGAGTGAAGAGTTAACCACAAAGTCACCAACTAATCGCTCCTTGAGCTCAGATCAACAGTTGCATGAAGAGCACCCTGCAAGGGCACCAAAAGTACAGATAGACATTCTAGTGGACAGTCAGCATTTTGGCCCCCACGTGCCCATCTACTCGGGAATGGGTCACGCAAGCATGCAACTGCAGGGGTAGCCAAAAAAAACAAATCGAGCAGAAATCAATGCAGGTTCTGTGATGCTTGCCCTGGGATCGATTAAGTCCTATTGGAAGGAGTGCCACCCATGCTGGCACAGCACCAGTAGTTTTACCAGGAAAGACAGGAGCACAACACACAATACTCCAACACACAGCTATGTGCAGAGAAAGTAGCCCAATCCCACCCTATCTCTTTTGCAGGTCTTCACCGTCCGTCAACAATCATTAACCCCTCACGAGTTAGTACAGACAGGAGTTTTACCTCAGTACAAAAGTCATTATCATTACACAAAGCCTCTTGCTCAGTCACAAGCTATCCACAGGAGGATAATAATTGGAAAATTAAGTCAGAAACATCATCAGTCTCACCAGGCATGTTAATATTTCACCAAACCTATAATTTCAGAGGGGCCTGGGACATTTTAAATAGGGCAACATCCTTAAAATCTGCTAGTCTCTCTCAGGGCTTGATAAAAAAAATAGGACGGACCTGTACGGGGTGTCCTTTCTACCAGTGGACCCGAGGGAGTGCAGAGAACCCTCCTGAAATACGATTCTGTAACGTCAAAACTAAGGGCATCATTTTCCGACATAGCGCTTTGCTAGAAGAGTGGGAAATGCAAGTGCCTGAGAACTATCCTTACTTCTCAGAGCGTTGCTCCTGTGACAATCTCTCCACTGTGATTCTATTCTGGCAGGCGCAAAAGGATTACCCAGTAATTCAACAAATGCTATGCAAAACTTTAAAATGGCAATACCCACCAGTATTGAAACTCAGTGTAGCGCCAATACATCCTCTAGTAGCACACATCTCAACTGCCTTGCAACTGTCCTTTATGAGCGCCTTGCTTTAATTTCAATTTCGACACCGCAACCTTCCCAGATATTTGGAAACACGCCGAAGTCAACGCTCTTCTCAAAAAACCGAAAGCAGACCCTGAAGACCTCACAAACTACCAACCCATATCTCTTCTCACCTTCCCCCCAAAGGTCGCTGAGAAGATAGTAAACGCACAACTGTCTCGCTTCCTAGAAGAAAACAACATACTTGTTGCCTCCCAGTCTGGATTCCGCAAGAACCACAGCACCGAGACTGCCCTCATCACCTGCACAGACAACATCAGGACCAGAGTGGACAAGGGCGAGACTGTCGCCCTCATCCTCCTAGACCTCTCTGCAGCTTTTGACATTGTATGCCACCAAACCCTCCGTGCACACCTTTTCGATGCCGGAATTTGCCACAAGGCCCTGGACTGGCTCACCTCCTTCCTGTCCAAAAGAACCCAAAGAGTTTGCCTCCCTCCTTTCTGGTCTACAGCCACCAAGATCATCTGTGGGGTCCCCCAGGGATCCTCCCTCAGCCCCACCCTCTTCAACATCTACATGGCTCCTCTGGCCAACATCCTCCGCCCCATCATTTCATACGCTGACAACACCCAGCCCATCATCTCCCTCACCAGGAACCCAGCCACCGCCAAGACTAACTTGCACGCTGGACTTCTCGACATAGCCAAATGGATGACAACAAGCCACCTCAAATTGAACTCTAACAAAACAGAGATCATCATCTTTGGCCCCAATAAGACAGCATGGAACGTCTCCTGGTGGCCCACCACCCTCGGACCACCCCCAACACCCACCACCCACGCACGCAACCTTGGCATCGTACTGGACTCATCTCTCTCTTCACGACCCAGCAAATCAATGCCATATCATCCTCCTGCTTCAACTCCTTTCGCATGCTACGCAAGACTTTCAAATGGATTCCTTTAGAAGCAAGAAGAACAGTCACCCACGCCCTCATTAGCAGCAGACTGGACTACGGCAACGCCCTCTAGGCAGGGACCCCAGCAAAGCTTAAAAGAAAACTCCAGCGAATCCAGAAAGCAGCCGCACGTCTCATCCTCAACCTCCCTCGCCACGAACACATATCCACCCACCTCAGATGTGCACATAACATAATATGTTTCCAGGAGATGTGAAGCTTCGATGAAGTACCCCTTCAGGGCTATGCGCAATTCTACAAACCTGCTGAAAAAAACAGAGGCAATTGCAGGCCAAAAGGTGCCTTGAGCATTTATGTGTCCCTCAGCAAAAATATAAATGCAACAGATTTTGAAATTAACTCTCCTTCCATGCAAGTTCTAGCAATCAACAACTGAAAATTAGAGACGAAGAAATCAATGTTTTGATAACGACCATATATCTGCACCCTAAGGATGCGCTTAGACAAACGTCAACGGAGGATGTAGAGCAAGCCTTGCTGGAACTTCACAGCTGATACCCAAGCACAGAATGGATAGCAACTGGTGACTTCAATTTAAACCTGGCTAACCATCTGAGGAATGATACTGAGGCACGTACCCTGGACATCAGCTGGAATATACCCAAGCAGTTGTCAAAATATGAAAATGTTGACAAAGCTGACCATCCCCTACTGGTAACTCTTGAAGCAGTGGGACTAAGGGCACTGAATGGAAGGTTTGCCTCAGACCACCCAATGGCAGGGACTTGCAGATCCAAAGCAACAGAGTCAACAATAGACTATGTATTTGTCTCCTTCTGTCTATTTCACAGGGTTAAAGCTTTCACAGTCGAAGGCCATAGAAAAAGTGACCATTTCCCTTTCACAGTGGAGATCAATGACAATGAGGATGTCCTTGAATGGTGCAACATAGGACTGCAATACCAGGGAACAGCATGGCATTGAATAAGATGCACAGAAGCCATGCAAGTAAAATATGAGATCTGGAAACGTCTTACTCCTTTAGGAAGCTGGGTATTGTAGAACTCGGTGGCTGATTGTGAAAACGTTTGGACAGACCTAAAGAAATTCCTGGGTGCAAACAATTGGCACTACTTGCTCTAACAATGTCAGGCTAACAACAAATTGTCCAATAGCACTCTTATACTACAGAAGCTTGCCCTAAAGGCCGCAATGTCAACACAGGACGCAACTGGCTTGTCTCTTCCAACATTTTCAGAGATTAGGAAAGAATACAAGAAATCTATCTGGAAGCAAAAAAGAGCAAGACATGAGCAACAGTGGATTGAAATTTTACAAGCCTGCACAGCAAAAAACAGCAAATCATAGTGGGCCCTGCTCAGTTATCTAGAGAACTGACCGTCTCACGCTGCAGGCAATAATGTCCCCAACAAATGTTGCTGATGCACATTGGGTCACTATGCCACAGCAACAAACTCATGCTGCAGTATTCAAACCTGAAAGCAGCCACACCAGCTCACTCCATCTCTCAAGCCACCATTGCGGTACAAATAAATACATATAAGAAGCTCCTGGGCACCCGGACCAAATGGCGTTCCTACCTCAATATACAAGCTTGACCCAGAGTTAAGACGCAACATACTCTTTGAACTATTTAACTTCTGTCTTTGCGAGAATCATATACCAGAGTCCTGGCAAGGATCAATTTTACTGTGATCTATATAAAAAGGTCCTTATGTGTCCCCAGACAGCTATTGTTTTGTCGCTCTACTAGATGTTGAGGCAAAAATCTTTGCTGGAATCCTCCTGCAGGAACTGGAAAAATGAGCGGAGGAGACATGTTGTTTTGCATGGAATCAAACTGGCTTTTGGCCCAGCTCGAGATCAACTGTCAATCTTGTGGTGCCCAGCATGCTCATGTCGAAACAACTCAGAAAAAGCAACCACTTTACACTTGTTTTATCGACTTCTCAAAAGCTTTTGATTATGTTGACAGGAATTTTCTGTGGCACAAACTAGCCACATGAAACATTCCACCCAACCTCCTGCGGGGAATACAGTTACTGTACTCTGAAACCTGGGCAAAGGGTAGCCTGGGCAAAAACAAGGGTCTATCCACAGCCATTCTCACAGGACAAGGCTTAAAACAGGGCTGTATCCCTGCCCCTATACAATTCAATCTGTTCATTTCAGACCGGAGTCCAGCCCTGCATGAAAAGCCTCACATCCCCCAAAGCTGGGGCTGCATGTAATGACGTCACTCCAGTATGCAGATTACATCGTTCTTATGAATCAAACACCCATTGACCTGCAAAACCTGCTCGAAACTCTTTCCTCATACTGTGTAACAAATGAAATGACGGTTAGCGTAGATAAAACTAATATGGTAATCTTTAGGAATGGCTGAAAACACAAGGGTAAATGGAACCTGGGCAGCAGTTCAGTAGAAAGGCATCCCAGTTACAAATATCTGGGGGTCTGGCAACAAGAGCAGCACTCTCCCAAGCTCCACCTAAACACTATGAAACTGCGATTGGCTTCACTGATAGCGGTTTTTCAAAAATTACACAACTAATTCCCCACGCCAACCTGGAAACCAACTCTAACAGCAATCATAACTAATTCCATCGCTGTTGCATGGATCAGTGGCTTTCCCAGAACAAATGAGTGCATTCCTTAATAGCCTCCAGAGCAGTCTATTGCCTAGTATTTCACCTCCCACAACACCTCACCTCTGCAAATCTGAGTAGGATTTGGGCTCCTCGAGCAAGGGCTAGCACACCAGTGTGCCCTCCTAAAAGCACTGTCATCTGCACTAGTGAGCCCACCGAATACTGTGAAATCACCCTTTTGGAAGGGGATTCAGGTCTACAATAAATCAAGCTATTGTGCCAAGGCGAGAGATGGAGCTGTAAAAGAGCTGACCTCACAACACCTGTGGGAATCACACCTATCACACCACACTCTCAAACTGGTCATGAACAAACAAGTAAGGCTCCCATCCTGGTCACAGGAAAAGGAATGTTTTCACAAATGTAGACACTCAAGGTTATGTATCAACACTTACAAATCTCCAAATCCACAGACCTATTTTTTGAAGGCATTAATGCACATTATAAGACCACATTTTTAGCATTAAGATTCGGCCTGCTACAATCAAAGGACGGAATACCGTCATTGGCCCCTGAGTTAGCCTCATTGCCTGGCAGGCTGTGCCATGGCCCACACAAGTCATTCTTGCACATAATATGCATTTGCCCAACTTTGTTAACAGCACGAAGGAAGCTCTTACGGAATCTATTTAATGCTAACAGAGTTAGAACATGCAGTAAAGCCCTAATGTTCTGCCTGCGGGGCCAGAGCCCCCAAGTAATGGCATGCCTGGTAAAATGCATTGTTATAGCAGAACAGCAATACAAATGAGTTGCACAATCAAACAGAGGAATTACATCTCAAATCATTTGATTTCCACTCATTTGCACTTTCATCCCACAGGCACTTTGCACTATTATGGAGGACATAATAATGAGCCCAATCAAATGGAGGAATTACATCTCAAATCGTTTGACCTCCGCTCATTTGTACTTTAACGCATGGGTACTTGGCACTATTAAGGAGTACATGCTAATGAGCCCATAGGAAACGGCACAAATGTGTATAAACACTGTAGCTATTTATTGATCATTTGGCTACGGATCTCACCTCTATACAGTTGCCTCAGCTGTGAATACAACTGAAGAACTATCTGGAGGAGAACATGGCACTATAGACATACACACACTTGTAGCTCTCTGGGCACTAATGGTCAAGGCTACCCTGTTACAAGGTGGCCTTACCTAGCTTCAGCTTGATGAGAGACCACCTTTTAAGTAGCTCCTGTATTATGGTGCAACTTGCTTTTGCACCTGCACTTTAGTGTATGCTTACAGGCATGCCTCAGGACATTGGGCTGTAGATTTACTCTTGCCACTACAGGTGGCAATACTGAGCCATGAAGAGGTGTTTCTGAAAGTGTTAAACGGTGTTGGTCTCACCAGCAGCTCCCATTTGATGAGTAATTGTTTTTAAGGCGCAACTGTGTACAGTGCGACCTGCTTCTGCAACAGCACTTTAGCTTATGTCCTCATGCATGACTTAGGTGACTTCCCAGAAGCTAAAGTTACGCCAATACAGGTGGCAACATGAATTTTTTATGTGGTGTTTTAATCTCTGGTAAATTGTGAGCGACTCTTGTGGTGTTCCTGCGGTGTACTAGCACCCATAAGCAGTAAGATCAACTGTTCCAAGCACATGCACCAGCTTAATCACTTAGGGGGTCATTCTGACCCTGGCGGTCCATGACCGCCATGGCGGAGGGCGGCGGAAGCACCGCCAACAGGCTGGCGGTGCTTCCTGGGCGATTCTGACCGCAGCGGTAAAGCCGCGGTCAGAAAAGGGGAGCCAGCGGTTTCCCGCTGGCCCAGGGAATCCGCCATGGGGATTCCGACCGCCTTCCCGCCAGCCTGTTTCTGGCGGTGTCCACCGCCAGAACCAGGATGGCGGGAACGGGTGCCGTGGGGCCCCTGGGGGCCCCTGCACTGCCCATGCCACTGGCATGGGCAGTGCAGGGGCCCCCTAACAGGGCCCCACAAAGATTTTCACTGTCGGCTTTGCAGACAGTGAAAATCGCGACGGGTGCCACTGCACCCGTCGCACCCCTGCAACTCCGCTGGCTCCATTCCGAGCCGGCTTCATTGTTGAAGGGGCTTTCCCGCTCGGCCGGCCGGCAGTCTTCTGGCGGTCGCCCGCCGGCCCAGCGGGAAAGCCGGAATGGCCGCCGCGGTCTTTCGGCGGGAACCGCTTGGCGGGCGGCGACCGCCGACCGCCGCGGTCAGAATGACCGCCTAAGTATACAGCGGCATGGTTGATACACCCATTAATTAAGTTCTTATTCAATCTTATCTGCAAAGTATTAGATCTTAAGCAGCAGGCACATTAAAGCCTAAGGACACTGCACTTTTCGGAATGTTTTGAACAAATTTTATTTTATTAATAATGTGTTCTCTCATTTTGCCTCCTTCCCACCATTTGTTTGTCCTATTTGCAAAGTAGTCGATCTTCAGCACTGGCTATGTTAAAGATGGTGGACTTGCACTTTTTAGAACGTTTTATATAAACTTGTTTAATATTATGTGTTTTTTTTTTCTTCTTCTTTTAACTATATCATGTAAGGTTTTAAATAACTATATCATAATTAATAAACTTAACTTAACTGCCTGGAGGGGAACAAGATGGAGCAGCCCAGAAGTTAAAATATTCCTTTGGCCCTCTCTACTCTTATGGGACCCAGTGCCATCCTTACGTAAAAGTAATGCGGTACTCACAAAGTAGCCAATTTACAAACTTCCACCCCATGGTACTGCAGTACCGTAGAAGCTTCCTCGAGGAAGCTTGCATGGTACCTTAATACCATGGGGTGGAAGTTTGTGTGGTGAATGTCACGGAACTACTGAGATACTAAAAAAAAAATGTTCAAAAAACAAAAAAATTCGGAACATAGCAAAGCAATTTTTAGGATACCAACAAAACTACTATGAAACATTTAACATCATTGCAATTTTTACATGTTTCAAAAACTGGTACAATAAAATTCACACTTTAACTCTAAACAAGACCGGCACCACAGAGCACCATTTACATCAAGAATCGGCTTGGTGAATGCATGCTCATTCACACTGCTCATCCATTTATCTAAGAGGGCAAAACTACGTACAACTTCAAGGACAATCCCTGACATCTTCCCTACAGGACACCTATCATGGGTCCACCTCCTCCAACAGAGTCATAGGGGTTCCATCCCTTTCCATGTGACCAGGAGCTAAAGATCCATGCCCAATCTACCTGAACCATTAAACCTCACCCCCAATTCAATCGTTACCACCACATAATGGAAATGTCATATGCCAGCCTCAATGCTATGCCAAGTTGATTTTGGAGAGATCAGACTTTAATTGAATTAACTGCTCATAAAGCCTTTGTTTACAACTTTAACACCATCACATCCTGCTGCTTGCCACCAACATATGAAGTACCCTTAAACTCACAGGATGGGGAATGGAAACTTTTGTCTGCATCATCCTGTTTGAGCTTAACTGAGAGGAACAAAAAGCCAAAGTCAAAAAGGCCCACACTAAATAACCTGTAACCTCCAGTGATGCCGACCAGACCATGATGTACAGTTCTTAATGTGGACTGCCTGCCCTCGCCCAAATGGTGTCGAGCCAGCCCTTCTCACCAGAAAGGAAAGCATTCAGCAGGTCACTGGGTACCTATGCGATCCCTACCTCTTTCCCTACCACTGGTTGTGAGAGCAAGAAAGGGTTAGGGGTCGTGAGCACTCCCAGACTACCGTCTTCTGCCCCCAATCGAGGTCAATCACAAAGGGTTAAACTCAAGCCCTGGAAAAAAATCACATGAATTAGGACTTGTGACAATTGTAATTCTGTGTCAGGACCGGAGGCTTCGGATTATGCTTCACTTTCTTACTGAACTTTTACAGCAAGCAATAAACTTTCAGTAAATCAAAAAACTATGGCCCTCATTCCGACCCTGGCGGTCGGTGTTAAAGCGGCGGCTAACCCGCCAACAGGCAAGCGGTAAAAAAAATGGAATTCTGACCCTGGCGGGAACCGCCAACACAAGCCGCCACTTTAACACTCCGACCGCCACGGCGGGGCAAACAAACAGCGCGGCGGTCACGGCCAACAGACAGGCGGCAGACAATGTACCGCCCACCCTATCACGACCCACCAATCCGCCACCTTTTCCGGGGCGGGAGCCCCGCCGATAAAAACACAGCGGAAACAGACCACGAATGGGAAAACGCTCACCTCTATACACTCCACGAGGAATCTGGACAGCATGGAACCCGAATTAAACATCCTACCAGCGATTGTCTACCTGCTCCTCTACCAGGAGCACGAACGCCGCTGCAGGAGACAACGGTGAGTACTGCACCTACGACACAGGGGAGGGGGAGGAGAAAAGATTACGGGCACACACATACGCAACATCCCCCCCTCCCCCCAAATCCCCACACACCAATGCAGAGCAACAAGACAGATTTACACCCCCAAACCCCCTGGAATAATTCAAAGACAAAATAAAATTATCATTAAAATAGAAGTATATTAAAGCATATTTGAACTTAAGTGAAATATGAGATTTTTGAAACATATAAATCACAACATGAACAATGTATACATAGTCCAAAAGTCCGGCACATATTGACTACATGCCAATGTTCGTGGGCCAATGTGCATAAACACATGGGCAAAGACCACACACGAGACCCGATTCCATTGGAGAGAACACTGCTGGGGCATCAGATAATAAAACCACAGGCACCTCAGGGGGAAGGGAAGGGGGGGCACCTCAGCCACATGAGTCCACGACGCCAGATCCACGAGGGGCCTCCATGCCCACTGTACCATCCTGGGGAGTGCAAAGCCACAGTCTCACAAGTCTTTTCAGTGGGTGGATTGCCCACTGTACCATCCTGGGGAGTGCAAAGCCACAGTCTCACAAGTCTCTACAGTGGTTGGGTTGCCCACTGTACCATCCTGGGGAGTGCAAAGCCACAGTCCATCTGGTGGATTACAGACTCCACTGGTTATGGAGGAGGCATGGGGCCCAGAGTGCTTCGTGAAGCCCTGCCCGACACAGATCCGGCCCTGCCAATGGGCCAGCGGTGTTTGAGATGAAGGGCCCAGCGGAGCGGTGCTTGACAGGAAGGGCCCAACGGAGCGGTGCCTGACAGGAAGGGCCCAGCGGAGCGGTGCAGAGACGGCGGGGCCCAGCAGAGCGGTGCTTGAGATGAAGGGCCCAGCGGAGCGGTGCTTGACAGGAAGGGCCCAGCGGATCGGTGCTTGACAGGAAGGGCCCAGCGGAGCGGTGCTTGACAGGAAGGGCCCAGCGGAGCGGTGCAGAGACGGCGGGGCCCAGCGGAGCGGTGCTTGACAGGAAGGGCCCAGCGGTGCTTGAGATGAAGGGCCCAGCGGATCGGTGCTTGACAGGAAGGGCCCAGCGGAGTGGTGCAGAGACGGCGGGGCCCAGCGGAGCAGTGCTTGACAGGAAGGGCCCAGCGGAGCGGTGCTTGACAGGAAGGGCCCAGCGGAGCGGTGCAGAGACGGCGGGGCCCAGCGGAGCGGTGCTTGACAGGAAGGGCCCAGCGGAGCGGTGCAGAGACGGCGGGCCCAGCGGAGCGGTGCAGAGACGGCGGGGCCCTGCGGAGCGGTGCTTGACAGGAAGGGCCCAGCGGAGCGGGGCTTGACAGGAAGGGCCCAGCGGAGCGGTGCTTGACAGGAAGGGCCCAGCGGAGCGGTGCAGAGACGGCGGGGCCCAGCGGAGCGGTGCAGAGACGGCGGGGCCCGGCGGGGCCCAGCGGAGCGGGACTTGACAGGAAGGGCCCAGGGGAGCGGTGCTTGACAGGAAGGGCCCAGCGGAGCGGTGCAGAGACGGCGGGGCCCAGCAGAGCGGTGCAGAGACGGCGGGGCCCAGCGGAGCGGTGCTTGACAGGAAGGGCCCAGCAGAGCGGCGCTTGACAGGAAGGTCCCAGCAGAGTGGTGCTTGACAGGAAGGGCCCAGCGGAGGGTGCTTGACAGGAAGGGCCCAGCGGAGCGGTGCTTGACAGGAAGGGCCCAGCGGAGCGGTGCAGAGACGGCGGGCCCAGCGGAGCGGTGCTTGAGATGAAGGGCCCAGCGGAGCGGGGCTTGACAGGAAGGGCCCAGCGGAGCGGTGCTTGACAGGAAGGGCCCAGCGGAGCGGTGCAGAGACGGCGGGGCCCAGCGGAGCGGTGCTTGACAGGAAGGGCCCAGCGGAGCGGGGCTTGACAGGAAGGGCCCAGCGGAGCGGTGCTTCTCTTGGCGGGGCCCTGTTCAGCGGTGCTTCTCTTGGCGGGGCCCTGTTCAGCGGTGCTTCTCACGGCGGGGCCCTGTTCAGCGGTGCTTCTCACGGCGGGGCCCTGTTCAGCGGTGCTTCTCACTGCGGGCCCTGTTCAGCGGTGCTTCTCTTGTGTTCCTAGGGAACCAGCTCTGGGCAATCATTCCCGCTCAGTCGCCATCCGACCTATCGCTTGCGGGGCCCTCCTGTGCTGGACTCCTGGGCCCCTGGGTGTCCTCCGTCACACCCCAAATGGGGCTGGTGGGGCCCTCCTGGGCAGCTCGCCTGCTGCCAGACTTCTTCGCCTTTCTGCCCTTGCCCTCCTTGGAAGAATCTCTGGGGCCCTTGCCTCCCTTGGAAGAATCTCTGGGGCCCTTGCCCTCCTTGGAAGAATCTCTGGGGCCCTTGCCTCCCTTGGTGGATGGGCCAGGTGACGGTGCAAGGCTGGTGTCCTTGGGTGCAGCCGTTTTAGGCCTGTGGCGCTGGCCCTTCCCTTTTTTGCTTCTTTTCCCAGGGGGTGGGCTGGCTGTCCCCTTGCTGCTGGTCGATGTTCCTGCCCTAGGAGCTGGTGGACTCCAATAGCCCTGAACGATGGTCCTAGTAGGTGCAGGGCTTGTGGTGGCTGAGGTGCTGGTTGGAGTTTTACGAGATGGAGGGGGTGGGTCAGTTGTTGGAAAGAGGTCAAGGTTGGAAAGGAAAATCAATTTCGAAAGACAGGGACGGGTAGTTGTAGTGGGTATGGGAGTGGAGGAAGAGGATGTGGTTGTAGGAGAGTCAAGTTTGCTGTCTTTGGGTGCAGGTGCTTGTGACGGAGGCTGTCGTGAGGTGGATGGCTGTTGGGTGGGTGGCTGCCTGCATTTGTGTGGTTTGGAAGAGGGGGTGACAGACACACTGGGAGAAGACACAGGGGACGTGTAAATGGTAGTGGGGGTGGTGACTGCACGTGTGCGGACTGTTCTGGTGGGTGTGGTGGTGATGGACGTACTGGCTGATGGTGGTGTGAATGCAGGTGTGAGTGGAGACGTCACAGGGAGGGAGGAGGGAGACAAGGAGGAGGGGGACACAGTGGAGGCAGTGGGTGTTGCTGTGTCTGCATGTGGATGTTGCTTGGGTGAATGCTTGTGTGATCTGTGGTGCTTATGTCTGGATGAGCTGCCCTTGGGTGTTGATGTGTGTGCAGGCTGGTCTGTAGGTGTTTCTGGGATAGGCAGAGGAACAGGGGAGTGGGACTGGGTTGAGGAAGTTGGAGGGGGTAGGCTAGACACAGGGACAATTGCTGCCATCAGTGCTGAGGCCAGAGCGTTGAACGATCGCTGATGGGCAGCCTGACCCGAATGAATGCCCTCCAGGTATGCATTGCTCCGATGCACCTCCCTTTCTACACCCTGGATGGCATTCAAAAGGGTAGACTGCCCAACAATGAGTGTCTGGAGGAGGTCAATGATCTCCGCACTGAGGGCAGCAGGGGTAACTGGGGCAGGACCTGAGGTGCCAGGGGCGAAGGAGATGGCCGGCTTCCTGGCCGAGCGGGCACGGGGCGAAAGCTGAGGGGCTGCTGGGAGGGCGGAGCTGGTGCCCTGGGTGGCGGCTGTACCTGTTGTTGCCGTGGGCACGGATGTTGCCGCCACCACAAGGGAGCTCCCTTCCGAGGATGTGTCGGTGTCGCTGACGTCTCCACGGGTCCCCGTTGTGGAGCCCCCCTCGCCCTCCATCTCACTGGTAAACTCGGAGTCGGTTGCAGGGCCCTCCGGGGCCATGTGAGATGCAGTTCCCTCGTGCGCCGATGCCACTTCTCCTCCGCCTGATGATGCTAATGCACACATAAACAGGTAAACCACAAAAAAGGGGGGGAGAAGAAAGGAAGACATGTTGAGTGCATGCATTGGCGGCACCGTTGGCGGAGAGGACAGACACAGAAGCCCCCTGCACTACGCCGCGCACTCGGGGTACAATACTCAATGATAGTGACTTGGCCTACAAGTCTATGGAGGACAAATGCACACATAGGTGAGCCCGGGCCATGGATAGCTGTACTTAGCACCCTACAGAGGTGGGGGGCGGGGGCACAGGGCCATGTCTAACGGAGGGGCCTAACCTACAGAAAACGCCCTGGCCTAGAGATAGCCCCAGCCCTCCTCCCCCACCCAGACGCCTCCACTGTGTGCTAATATAGCGGAATGTGCTGATACTCACCCCCTTGTGTCTGCTGTGATGTCCTCACGCGCCCATCCAAATCGGGGTAGGCCACTGCCAGGATCCGAGACATCAGGGGGGTCAATTGACGACTGGCACCCCTCCTACGTTGGGAGGCCATCCCCAACAGAGCCTCGGCGGTCTTTCTGCTCCCGCGGCAGATGTCCTCCCACCTCTTGCGGCAGTGGGTTCCCCGTCTGTTGTGGACCCCCAGGGCCCGGACGTCCTTGGCGATGGCACGCCAAAGGTCGATCTTCTGATGGGTGCTGACCTATGTGACATGTACAGGGTTGAAAAATAAATATCATCACTTTTCTGCATGGTCAATGTGCGCGGCCCCCCCTCCCCAACCTTGCCATGTGGCACATGCTCTCATCTGTCGTGCGTTGCACTCCTCATTCGCTCCCCTCCCCACCATCTTACATCCACCCCACTCAACACAGGCATAGCCCATACTACGTGCTCCCAGTGTACTTACCTGTTGGTCTGGAGGACCGTAGAGTAGCGCATACTGGGGGAGGACCCCATCAACAAGTTTCTGTGATTCCTCAGATGTGAAGGCCGGGGCCCTTTCCCCAGTCGCAGCAGCCATTGTCTCTTCCAGACCGAGTTCACAGCAGCACTTGCAGTATAGGTCCTCTCCTGTGGATGATCAGGTCTCGAGTGATTAAGCAAGTAGAAAATGGCGGTCACGCCCGCGGCGGTGCGTACCGCGGCGGTGCGTACCGTGACCGCCGGCGCACATCGTCATTGGCTCCTGAGACTCATAGGGTTCACTGTTAACCAATGCTGCTTTGCGCCGCGGTCTTCGACCACCTTCCGCCACGGTGTGCCATGCCAGCGCATTGACCTCACATCCCATTGTCACACTTCACAGGTCAGGCAGCCGCCATTTCAAGGGCCCACATGGCTGAATTTCTACGGGGTCTCACAGGCCTTGCCACTCATACAAGCCATTCAAAGCATAGCGAATCGTGTAATGTGCAAGCTGTGGTTACGTACCTGTGGGTTGATTGACTCTGTGCTCCATGTTGTCCTTCCTAGGCACCGTCCGCTGGTACTTGCGAGGAGATGGAGGAATCCTCCTGTGTACAGACCGCTGGTGGACCTGTCGACAATGGAAGAAAGACATGTCATACTTACATACAGACTTGACCGAGCCACTATACAGGAACTGTGTGCCCAGCTGGAGCCAGACCTGATGTCCCCCATTCACCAACCCACAGGGATTCCCCCTCTGGTGCAGGTTCTGTCAGTACTCCATTTTTTGGCAAGTGGATCATTCCAAACAACAGTGGCCATATCATCAGGGATGTCTCAGCCTATGTTTTCTAAGGTTTTGTCCAGAGTGTTGTCTGCCCTGCTCAAACACATGCGGAGATACATCGTTTTCCCTGAGGTGGGGGATTTGCCTACAGTGAAGGGTGATTTCTATGCCCTTGGACATATTTCCAACATCATTGGTGCCACTGATGGGACACATGTGGCTTTGGTACCCCCCAGAGAAAGTGAGCAGGTGTACAGGAACAGAAAAAGTTATCATTCCATGAATGTCCAGGTGGTCTGTTTGGCTGACCAGTACATCTCCCATGTAAATGCCAAGTTCCCTGGGTCAGTGCATGACGCGTACATCATGCGAAATAGCAGCATCCCTTATGTGATGGAACAGCTACAGAGACACCGTGTGTGGCTAATAGGTGACTCTGGTTACCCCAACCTGTCGTGGCTACTGACCCCAGTGAGGAATCCCAGGACAAGGGCAGAGGAACGTTACAATGAGGCCCATGGGCGAACTAGGAGGATTATAGAAAGAACCTTCGGCCTCCTGAAGGCCAGGTTTAGGTGCCTGCATATGACAGGGGGATCCCTAATGTACTCACCAAAGAAGGTGTGCCATATCATCGTGGCCTGCTGTATGCTTCACAACCTGGCTTTGCGACGCCAGGTGCCTTTCCTGCAGGAGGATGGTCCAGATGGTGGTGTTGTAGCAGCTGTGGAGCCTGTGGAGAGTGAAGAGGAGGAGGACGACGGGGACGACACAGACAACAGGGACACAGTGATACAACAGTATTTTCAGTAGCACACAGGTACGAATCAACCACGCCATTTTACATTTACTTAAAGTCTCCTGCCTCTCTACTGTCTGAGTTCCCCCCCAGTTCCTGTTAACTGAGTTGTGACTTTCCCTTCCGTTTTCAGAGCTGTGGGCCCCACTGCGTGACCTCTGCTTTGTTTGCCCATGGACTACAGCTGTGTGACAGTGGTATGTTGTCATCACAATGTAACTGAACATTTTGGCACCGTTATGTCTAATACATTGGTTCAAAATACAAGCAGACTCCAGATTTTTTTAGTGCAAGAAGTGATTTCATTCAAGTGCTAAATTTAAGGAACATGATTGTAAAACGGGGATGGGTGATGGTGGAGTAATGTCCATGGCAGAGTCCAGTTCTCAGTCGCACAGGTGCATTGTCCATATGCCTGTGGAAAGATGGAGCAGGGGCAGTTCAAGGTTGGACAGGGTGACAATGTGGGACAGTGGGATGACATCAGGGGGTATCGTTTGCTGGCGGGGGTCTTGCAATCCTACTCTGTCTTCTTGTGAGATCTCATGTTCCGCTTGCGGGGTGGTTCTTCTTCTGCAGGAGGTGGGGTTCTGGTGGACTGTCGTTGTGTGGGGGCCTCCTGTCCACTAGCGCCGGCGGAGGTGGTAGGCTGTTCCTGGTCCAGGCTAGTGACAGGGGCCCTTTGTGGTACCACATGGTCCCGCAATGTGGTGACTATCTGGGATAGGGCCACGACGATGGTCCCCATTGCGGAACTAATGTTCCTCAGTTCCTCTCTGAACCCCATGTACTGTTGCTCCTGCATGACCTGGATCTCCTGGAACCTGGCCAGTACCGTAGCCATCGTCTCCTGGGAGAGGTGGTATGCTCCCATGATGGAGGAGAGGGCCTCTTGGAGAGTCGGTTCCTTGGGCCTGTCACCCCCCTGTCGCAGAGCAGCCCTCCCAGTTCCCCTGTTTCCCTGGGCCTCTGTCCCCTGGACGGTGTGCCCACTACCACTGCCCCCAGGTCCCTGTTGTTGTTGGGGTGGTGGGTCAACCTGGGTGCCCTGTAGTGGTGGACACACCGCTGATTGACGTGTCCTTGAGACAGAGGCATGGGCCCGCTGGGTGGGAGCTGTGCTGGTGTTCCCAGAGGGGGTTAGGTCTGGTGTAGCCTGTGGCTGTCTGTGGGGAACCGACTGTCCCGAGGTCCCCGATGGGCCGGGCTGGTCATCAGGGTCCAAGGAGACAGAGCTGCTGTCATCACTGGGGGCCTCTTCTGGGGGTGGGATGGACATGTCTGGACCCTCCGTGGTGGTGTGGTGGCGTTCGGGTCCTGCAGGGGTATAAGAGTATGGTTATTGCTTCTGTGTGTGGCATTTCGTGTAATGGGTGGGTGGCCATGTCCCCCAGTGCTGGCATTCCCTTGTGGGGGCTTTTGTGACAGTGTCTTGGGGGGGTGCTGGGTGTGTGCAGTGGGCATGCTTTAGGGATGGGTGTCCATGCTTTGGGGACGCACGCAGGGCTAGGTTTTGGGATGGGTGGGATGTGATGGTGAGCCATTTGCAAGGAGTTGGTGTGATGGGGGTGGGGGTGAGGGTGGGAGTATGATTTGGCATGCAGGTGGGGTGGGGGGAATGGAGTAGTGACGATTTGACTTACCAGAGTCCATTCCTCCGCCTACTCCTGCGAGGCCCTCAGGATGCAGGATGTGCAAGACCTGTTCCTCCCATGCTGTGAATTCTGGGGGAGTAGGTGGGGGTCCGCCGCCAGTCCGCTGTACCGCGATGTTGTGCCTTGATACCATGGAACGCACCTTCCCCCGTAGGTCGTTCCACCGCTTCCTGATGTCGTCCCGATTGCGTGGATGCTGTCCCACGGCGTTGACCCTGTCCACTATTCTGCTCCATAGCTCCATCTTCCTGGCAATGGTGGTGTGCTGCACCTGTGCCCCGAAGAGCTGGGGCTCTACACGAACTATTTCCTCCACCATGACCCTGAGTTCTGCGTCGGAGAACCTGGGGTGTCTTTGGGGTGCCATGGGGTGGTGTGGATGAGGTGAGGGGTGGTGTATGTGTTGTAGAGTGTGGTGAGTGTGGTGGTGTATGGTGTTTTGTGCGTGGAAATTGTGTGGGTGATGTTGTGATTTGCCTCTGTGTGATGGTGTACTCTATGCTGTGCTCTCTCTCTCTGTCCTTCACTCGCAATTGTGGTCGTAGGGGTTTGTGGGTGATGTGGGTGTGTGTTTTATATTTAATTGGGTGTGTGGGAGTGGTGTGTGTATGTGTCTCAGGTGTGTGTATTTTGAATTATCCAATGTGGTAGTGTTTTGTAAAGTTGTGTGTATTTTGAGCGCGGCGGTGTGTACCGCCAATGGAATACCGCGGTTGAAAGACCGCTGCGGGGATTTGTGGGTCGGAATGGCATGGGCGTATTTCTGTTGGCGTGACGGTGGAGGTTTGGTCATCGCCAGTTTCCCGCTGACCTTTGGTGTGGTGGACTTTTGTGGATGTTGGGTTTTTGGCGGTTTGAAAGTTGCGGGTCAGAATGACCGTGGCGGTTTACCGCGGCCGCGGCGGTGTTATGGCGGCCTTCTGGCCGGCGGTAAGCGACTTTTACCGCCGAGGTCAGAATGACCCCCTATGTTTCCCAACAGCACATGTAGTCCTAGCTTGCCCAATCCCAGGCCTGCTCTCCCTATAAATGTCACTGTCTCTATAATCCTTCCTCTTTCTTTGCTGCTGCGCAGCCAAAGATAAGTACTCACAAGTGTATTTACTTTATAGTCTGTTATTTGTATTTGTTGATTAGGCCAGTGGAGTGGGAGCAGGGCAGAGCGGCGCTCATCAAAGGGATATCCCTTCTATATTTAATCTGGCACGTCCGCTTACGCGCTTGATCCATTCCCCTCTGTGGGTCCGTTTGTGCAGTGTGACGCCTCGTGTCTCCCTCAGCATCGGAGAGTGTTCATTTTATGCTCCGATCTGTTGAGAGCATGTTTCTAGTGTTTTTCCTGGCCTCCGAGTGAGGCCAGACGAGAGCTGCAGAGAGGACTCTGTCCTCTTTCAGTTTCTGGCATCGTGCATGCGCAGACAACGATCTCCGATCTTTTTCTGAGCTGGTGATTGTAGTTCGTGCTGCGTGTGCAGAGAATTGCCAGAAGTGCCTCCAAAACGCCTGAAGGGGCGCAAAAATGGTTAAGGCATAGCCCTAGGGGATATTCAGCAGGTGCTCCTTCCACTGTCTAGTTCTGGGCCTTGAGAGACTGGGTCTCTAAAGTTATATTAGGAGTTTTTCTCCATTTCTGTCTGCTGGGGTTGTCCCCCCCACCTTGAACTCCTCATTCCCTCTATGATGTATTTTCCATAAGAGGATGAATATTTCCAAGAAGAGGCAGATGTGCCCTTTGAACACCACATGGAGAAAAGATTGGTATATGCACTGTCCATCATGTACAGGACTCAGTAAATCAGACTCTGATTAAGGCCTTAAAACCTTTTACACAACCTTTGGTAAGATCTGGGCAGAGAGTTAATGGGACGACTGCCCTCTGAGTCACACAACCCGACAATAGGGACTTTTCCCCAAGAGCACCTTTGGAATCTTTTCCCTCAGCTGACCTATTCTCTCAAATGGCAAACGCAGTCCTTAAAGACTCCGAAGATGGACAAAGGTCATTATTTGAAGGGCGTTGTTTTGTTGGCGTAATGGTATGGGTGCTAGTTCCGACAATTTATCGCGTTTAGTGGGTCTGGCGGTTTTATGATTGTGGCTGGTTTATGTCGGTTTTGTGTGCATGTGTCATAATCTGGCAGACGGATGTTCGTCTCTGCTGCGGTATGTTGGCGACAGTCACTGCGGCGGTATTCAGAATTTACCACCAATGTCATAATGAGGGCCTATGTGTGGTACAATGTTTGAAAGCTTACGAAAGTTGTACTTGTGAGAATCGCAGAGATGTGGGAGGACAATTACTAATTTCATTGCAAAAAGCCATTCAATCCAGTGTCATCAGCTACTTTGGCTTGATGGGTTAGATGGTTAATTGGGGAGGCTGACATAGACACTACCATATTTGGAGCACATTCAGTTCGGGGAGCCATGGCATCCAAGTATTTTGGGGCTGGTTCCCGTCTGGAAGATATCATGGCGGCCGCAGACTGGTCTTCTGATAATACGTTTACGGTTTTTTATCATAAGCCTCTTGTTGATGTAGCATCTGCTATGGTGGATCAGCTTTCAACTAGCATAATTCGAAGCCTCCGTGGCTGACATAGAATAAAAAAAAATTCTAGCTAACGCGTCAAGATTTTTCAATTGTATTAAGGACACGGAGGTGAGGATTATCCCACCCTTATTATTATCTGTGATTCTGTATGATATACTATTTTAATAGCTATATGCTTAGATTATATTCATACATGTGATGATGTGTGTTTAAATTTGACTCTCATGTTGGAGATTGTACCCTCCCTTGTTTTCATGTACATTTCAAGTTATTATTCTTATTAGTGCATTTCTTTCATTCATAGGTGCCATTAATAAGGGTGTTTGAGTGATGCTGGAAACGAGATGATCGCCTCAGTTCGGCCGCTGTTGCCAGTTCGGGTTCTCCGTTGAGAAGTTGGCAGATCCAGTGTGTAGAGATCAAGTTTTAAGTTGGTGCAAAGAAAGAGGAAGGACTATAAAGACAGCGACATTATAGGGCGAGCAGGCCTGGGATTGGGCATGCCAGGACTACAAGTGCTGTTGGGAAGCTTAGGTTTTTTGACTTTCTTACAGATTATTGGCTGCTTTAAAAGTTCAGTAAAGAAAAAAAATCATAATCCTCCTCCCTGTCATTAATAGAATTTAAAATTCTTGACAGGTTAGCTAGAAATGTTTTCTATGTATAGATATTGCACCCTTCTTCCTGTGACACAATGAGTGTTTCTGCTTGCTAGTGGTGGGGTGGTAATAAACTGGACTTTGAACTTTGTTGTGAATGTGTGTGTTTCTGCTTGCTAGTGGTGGGGTGGTAATAAACTGGACTTTGAACTTTGTTGTGAACGTGTGTTTGTTGATGCACTTGTTTAAAATAAAGTGTTACTGAATCACAGTCTTTTTCACAGACATGTCATAAACGAGAATAACTTGACAAACCTCATAAATCCACTGTTCTAAGTACAGGCTGATCAGAATATCTTTCCAGGGGCAACAGAAGCATTTCGTTTCCCCGTACTTTGTGAGCGATTATCATACAAATATTTGCTTCCGGTACTTGGAGCCCCTTAACTCTGCGTGCGGGCGTCCCTGGGGTTATTTATGGCAGTTAACTTTGTGTATGCGTTTGACTGTCTCTTCCGACGGGGTTATTGTTGCTCTCTTCTGCATATCAAGCGTCACTGACGGCCTCTGCCTGAACATCCATTCTCATGTGGTGCTAAAGGCCCCCGCCCCCTCCTGTTTGTGGGCAACGCCTTCTGAAAACTCTTCTGCAAACACTCAGCTTTAGCATTCCACGCACTAACTTTCCACTGAGCTACAAGCACAGAATTTATAGAAGCTTTTAAGTGGCGGGCGTATAAAAATACCCGAGGAATGGTCTTTGAGATTTTATGCACTCGTAAACTTTTGCTGATTGCTTCTGGGAAGTTGTCAGACATTTAACACTGCATTTATCTTACAGTGCAATGAAAACACATCTGCCCTGCGTCTCGTTACCTGGTTTAATTGTGAGGCAGCCATCCATCGGGGCGCCACACCTGATCCTCGTGATTGCAGGTCCTGCGTGAAATGGGGGTGACAGGGGCGTCTTGCGCTTTTAAAGAACCGATAAGCGATCGATAAAGCTGCCATTGAGAGTTTCACACTGCGTAAGCACCTCGCACGGGACTTCCTCCGCCTAGCACGTTCGGGGCAGAGGCCAGCGCGTCTTGGCACTGAACGGCAGCGCTGCATTGTTTTCAGTGATTTGTTGTCACGGTCTACATTGATGCTCAGTTAATAAAAACAAAAAAGCCAGGCAATCACCCTCACAGTCGTTGTGAACGTG
The DNA here is from genome assembly GCF_031143425.1 of Pleurodeles waltl. Taxonomy (NCBI): domain Eukaryota; kingdom Metazoa; phylum Chordata; class Amphibia; order Caudata; family Salamandridae; genus Pleurodeles; species Pleurodeles waltl. The sequence goes on along the minus strand of NC_090439.1, from coordinate 698,254,759 downwards.
TGGACTTCATCCAACCATGCTTTCATTTCTGACTTCACTGGGCTCCTTCTGATGTCTGCAGTTTACGTAAGCCCGTTTGAAAAGGGGTAGATTGGTGACGTCAACTCAGCGGGTTGGTCGCCTGCTGCAGAGATCTGTTTGCACCCTGCTTGTCAGACCAGTCCGACCCTTCAACAAAAAGTTTCACATTGGCATGGGTGATGAAAACTACGATTTTATAACACCAAGCGGTAGGTCAGTGCGGATCTGTATGCATAACCAGCAGGTTCCCAGTTGAGTAAACCTAAGGAACAAACAGACATACATCATATTAATGCCACATTAAAGCGTTAATAGGATTGAATAAATTTCAAGAGCGCACTGAACACAAAGGGTGTCAAGGCGTTAATAGCGCATTAACATGTGTAAGTAGAGATATCTGAATTGTTTGTAAAACGTTGGGTATTATATACAATACCGTACCTTTCTGAAATATTGACTACGATGTGGAGAGAATGAAGAACGGTAACATGCGCACATCATTTTAATTGATGTAGAGCGTGAATAGTCGTTCGGTGCGGATGCTTTTCTCTAGGTACAGACTTTAAAAAATACGTATTAGTGAAGTTATGCACGTATTCAATAAAAGGCATTTGGAATTGTCCTGTGTGGGAGGAGCTGTGTGTTCAGTTTGTAGGCAGGTGAAGGACGGACGCTTGTGCGTGTAGGGTGTTGAGCGAGGCAGGGGTAATGGAGCAGGGGGTTGAGGGGAAGAAGTGAATGGGGACGCGGTTGTTCCACGTCAATGCTCTCCACCTTAAAAGAGTGTTTCTATTTCCCTGTGAGCACATTCGTGTTACTGTCTGTACGGACATGGCACTGTGTGCCAAGGTGGTCGGGCAAACATTTACTAATAGTAGACGTATGTATTTACGTATTCTACTTTTCGCTCGCAGAAGCCTCCAGCCCTCACCGAAGACTCTTGCGCTCGAAGTATTTTCATGACCGTTCTTGACAGATATTTTCTTGTACGAAACTGTGCCGTTTCCAAGGTGTAACTTCCCCATTTTACGTTATTTAATTATGTCGCTTTTTTAACAGAAAGTGTGAAAACTAATCGCGAGGCACCTGTAGAGAGTCTGCGTGAAGGGCGCGTCCAACTAGCTTGTTAGTTCCCGAAATATTTTACCGACTCAGCTAAATTCTAAATTGGACCCCCAGAGTATTTTGTTGGTTAAGGGGAGAACCAAAGAGCCAACAACAGTAAAAGAAGACTTACATTTCAGCCTCTTCGTGCACGGAGTATATCTATAATAATGAAAAACATTTAAAGACAAAAAAACACGCACGCACATAATACTTAAAAATAACTTAAGGGAAGTTTTACCATTTGACAAGGATGTTCCCCAGATAAAATCCAGGAGAGGTCTAACAACCCTGTTTATGATGTTGCGCAGGGAGACCAGTGGAGAATTTTACATGTGGTGTCAACGAAGTAAACTGTTTGTACACTTCCCTCGGCTCGTGGTGCGCAATGCCAATTCGTCATTAAGCTGCATTAGAACCGCCAGTCAATAATTGGGCCTTGAGATGTGCCGTGTAACTTTCCTGAAGCCTCTTGCTAATTGGATAATTTCCTCAATATGCCAGAGGCGCACCAACCTGCCCCCTGTTGGGACTCCTGGGCGGGAGGCAACCTCGGAACCTCCGATTTATGCACAACAAATTGAACCTCGTCGCTGAAATTAGGGTATCCAAGGATACGAGGACGTATTGGGCAAATACTTGTGTGTGTAATTACTAAGGTACCGTGGTAGGTTATTTTACAGTTCATATATCTGTGCGTGTTCTGAATCCAGAAGAGGCAGAATTGGTGATCAATTTAAAAGTGATTTCTAGTGGATAAAGTGGTAGAAAACGTTTTTTGGGGACTTTAAGTAAGTGTGATAAAAAAGAGATAGAGTTGAATTAAGATGCATATGTGAAATAGTAGGCAGCATTTGTTGGTGTATATTGATATATATATATATCCACAAAAGCAGTCCGCACCGCATGTCCCAATTAGTACCAGTGCGAACTATTTGTAATTAGTTAATTGGAATTCATAGGGAGGTATTCGGGTTTCTATTTCGGAGATATGATCGATATTTATCATATTTGACATTCTTTGTTTTTTTTACAATGGGTTCCAAAAGACAGTTTTTCAGCTGCTTATCTTCCTTGGAAATTGCTTCAATGCGTGTCGTTGTAAATGTCGAGACAGCGATTGCACTCGACCGCAGCAGTATTTAAACTTCTATCGCTGTTTCTAAACTTTAGATAAGAAACCACTAGGGTGACCACGCGCGCAGGTTCCCGCGAAACTGCATATAATCACTGAACATTACACAATACAAATAAACAATGGGCTCGTCTTAGGATCTCGCACTTCAATAGCCTGATTTGAGCGGTATAACTCATCATGAAATATTATTTTTGCAGAACAAATAACCCCTGCAGACGCAGCTAGTGGACACACTGCATTTAACTAGAATTTTCGGGTTATACGGATACTGTTTCCGCCTGGTGCGATTAAACTTCGATTCAGCTTCATCCATATACCGACTGCGATAAAACAATTCAACCAATCATTAAAATTACGAGGGCGCCATCTGCTGGCAAACAGTAGTTTAGCTTCAACTTTCTGCCTTTGACCACCTAGCAAGTGGCACGTACGCACTTCAAGCGGGTATGTTTCCGAGCAATTTAAACACCTGTCAGGAAAACCGTGTTCCTTGTCAAGTGATGATTAAACCCTGTATTATTTTATAAACAAGACATGCCTCCGTTGAACAATGAGCGCCTGGCTGTGGAAGAAATGTTCGGTAGTCAAACGAACAGAGAGCCATGGCTCTGCCAACAATTGATGATGCTCGCTCTCTTCAACCATATTCTAAATACTTCCTACAAATCAAAACAAGTGTAGCTCCTAACCGAAACAATGTAGACTTCCCACTCGTGAGCGAGGGTTTTAATTTTATGGAAGCAACGGAGGAGAATATTTTTGCTGGACCTCGCTCATTCTGCAGGTCCACCATCAACCTTTTTGCCTTCACCCCTCATGTTTTGCTGAATTCCTTTTCCTTGGCTTTAGGACTCTGTGCATTTTACCACAGCTAACCAGTGCTAAAAATGCTTGTACTCTCTCCTTTAAAGATACTAAAATTGGCTGACATCCAATTTCCACATGTAATTTACTTATAAGTCCCTAGTAAAGTAGTACTATAGGTACCCAGGGCCTTTAAATTAATTGCTACTAGTGGGCCTGTAAACTGATTGTGCCACCCACTTCAGGAGCCTTATTAAACTTGAGTCAGGCCTACCATTGCAGCCTGTATGCAGTTTTAAGTGACAGTTTCGACTTGGCAAAGCAAACCTTTTGCCAGGCTTAAAACACCCTTTTTTTAAATACATATGTCACCCTTAGGGTAGGCCCTAAGCAGCTCATAGGGCAAGGTACAGTGTATTTTCAAAGTTGGACACATACTTTTAAGTTTTACATTTCCTGCTACTGAAAAACATACAAATTCGTTTTTTGCTACATACCTCATCCACAGGATGCCATTGGGTTACCTTATTACATTTAATGAGTGGTAACGTTTGTTTGGGTGCAGGTAAAAATGTCATGTTTGGAGTCTAAGTAATTGTAATTTAAAATTTGCTTCAATAGCAAAGTTAGATTTTAAGTCACATCCCGGCAAATGCCACTTTAGAAAGTTGGCATTTTCTCATCAAAACCATTTGGTACCTACAGCCAGTTTCTAGGTCAAATGACTAGGGGCCCGATTTAGATCACAGTGATGGGATAACTCTGTCACAAATGTGACGGATATCCTGTCTGCAGTATTACGATCCCTATCGCATATTATGGGATCGTAATATGGCAGATGGGATATCTGTCACATTTGTGATGGAGTTTTCCCCACCACCAAGATCTAATTCAGGCCAAAGGTGTTGTTGGCAGTTGACCTTGTGTATTCCTCCCAGAAATCCACTCAATAGTGAGACTTGGTGTTGGCAGGATGGGTCATCCTGACTTGATTGGCAGGGTGGAGCTGTCATCTGTCACACTTGCACTTCAGTCCACACTGAAAGAACTTCACACTAGCCTTTTATGACAACAGTCCCAGTGGAGCCAAGGAAGGGAGGCAGGGAATTCCAGAATCATATGTAGGAGGAAGTTTCTCCCACTTCAAAGCTAGCACCAGGTATAAATATTGGATCATCAGGTGAACATTTCCGATCGCTTCTGGACCTGTGGCACACTCAGAAGAAGTACTACTCTGTTGCTCTGCTGCTGGAAGGTCTGCCTTGCTGCCCTTTTGCAAGAAGGACTGCCTTGCTGCCCTGCTTCCTGAGAAAGGAAGACTGGACCTGCTCCTTGAACCCAGAATTACCATAGAGACTCTAATGGTTAGTACTGGATTCCTGTTCCAAGCTACAGGGACAAAAATGCTCCAGAAACATGCCTTGTATGCACTCAGCTGCCCAGAAACAACTCTACCCGCCTGTGCCCTGCTGCTGGCCTGGGCTGGAGTGAGTCCTAATTCCAAAGAGGTACCCTAGATCCTAAACCCTTGGCAGGCATCAGAGTGTACTCCCCCTTGCCCAACTGTGGGTTTCCTCAGAACTAAAGTAGTGCAACACAACTTGGCGCAATGTGACACAGGACATTGTAGTGCAGGATTTCAGAGACCCTAAACGGTTGCCTCATCAGAAGTGAAGCAGCATGATGCAACTTGACACAGGACCTCGCATTGGAGCCCTCACAGATTCTCATTGGAGCAGATGCAGCGCAACACAACCTGACACAGGACTTTGCATTGCTGCCCTCGCAGCTCCTCATAAGAACAGACACAGTGCAATGCAAAGCTCTGCATCTAGGACATAATGCACAATTCTCAGTGGTACTAACATGGTCCCTGTATCCGCCCACACTCCATATCGGTCAGCCTGAACTTGTGACATTTTCCTGGTCAAGTGCCACCAGATAACTACTGTTGGCACTTTGTGGTTTTTGTGGCTACTTTTATCTTAAATAAATATTTGAAATTGCATATCTCCGGTTCTACTGATTGGATTTTTGTTGCTTGGGTGTCATATAGATGCCTACATTTTACTCTATGTTTCTAAATCAGTGTGGATTTTTTTTGTGTTACGTTTTCACTTTGTTGCTGTTTGTGTGCTGCATAAATACTTTACTTATTGCCACTAAGTTAAGCCTGACTGCTTTTGTGCCAAGCTACCAGAGAATTGAGCACAGACTAATTTAGTGACTGTTTGTGGTTCACCCTGACAAGAATTGTGGATGTTGCTTGAGAAGGGCTTCCCCCACCAATGACACAATTTCTCACAATTATGCCACACAAATCTTGTTTACTATTTTTGTAAAAAAAAAAACAGGTAAAGTGTATTTTGGAGCATTACATTAAAAACAGTAAATAACCTATATCCTGTCACTTTAAGAACATTCACTATGAGAGAGATGGGGCAGTTTTAAATCATCCAACAAGCACATAGTCTACAACATAAAGCCCCTTCTCATACATCAATTCCTTGTTGTGGTGTACAATGTACAATATTCAACAATGTCACATGGGTTAGTTTGCATTTTGAGCCACAGCTAAAATATGAAAAAACTGTTGCAGTGAAGAAAACAAAACAAAAAATGATTGCTTTCTATATATAATGCATCTCTGCAACAAAGAATGTAATATGCAATGACCTATTCTACCTTTGTGATCCAAAATGGGCCTTTATACATTGCTGCGTAGGAAGAGGAATAAACACATAATAGCCAATTGCACGAGAGAGAAAGAGAGAGAGAGAGAGAGAGCATTTGGCAACAATAGGTGGTAAAAACAGCTGCTCTGTCAATCCATATCTAAAATATAGCCTCTTTGCAATACCCATCAGAAAAGAAAAAAGCCTTGGAAGCTCTTCAGAACTCCAGAATTGTAACTTTAATGAAAAAGTTTACATACTAGCATTCAGGTTTAAGTTGATGAGCTTGATCCCTGAAGCAAGATCTGCTGTTTTCATGATATCCGCCTGCTTACACAATAAAGCTAAAGAGCAAGAAGACGTGGCCCCTCTGGAAGAATGAGCACAGAGCAAAATGTTGTAATACCCTGCCTCACCGTGAGCCACCAAACCCAGACGGACTAAGTGGACTGGGAGCTGAAACCGGGAGCAACTGATGTTTGAAGAACTGTAGTCTTTGATCATACGATGTAAAGCATTGACATTTTTTTTATTGAAGATTACATGGAAATCATGGATGAGAAATAGTTGAAGACATAGGGCCTGATTTAGAGTTTGTTGGATGGGTTCCCTCATCACAAGGGTGATCCCCTCTGCCTCATTACAAGTTCCATATGATATAATGCACTTGTAAGAAAGTAGATGGGATATCTGTCTCGTTTGTGGCAGATAAAAGGTCTGTCAAATTCAAAATTAGTCTTATTCCACCTGGAAATTAAAAGAACCCCACTTCTATTGTTAAACCTTACTGTGCACATCTAGTGCACTAATATCAGACACTCTCCAAAAGGAGATGAGACACAGTGACATAGTCAATTTGACAGATATTTGTTTAAAAGAAAATTATTATTTGGAGGCCAGTTTTGCAGCATGTTAAGGACTACCTTAAAAATGTAATGATTGCCCAATGGATCTACAAGTGTTAACACTCTAGATTCAACCTGACATAATTCACAAATACCTCCATACACTAAGGGTACTATGCTTGAACTGTCCAGAATTAAGTTATCAATGCTGACACAGCTCTGTCCCTTCTCATATGAATTAGAAACACTAAAATTAGAAAATGGGGGAAAACCATACCTCTATATCCCTGTCCACAGTTGGAGAAAAAGGGCAAATTGAGATTCTCTGGATCTGGCCCCCATCTGAAGAACTGAGGAACTTTCCTGTTGAGCTGTGGTAGAAACAAAGCAACTTGAAGAGGTACCCCGAAGAATGAAAAGAAGGACAGCCATACCCAGTTCAAGGGACTAATCACTTCTGTCCTTCAGGAATCTTGTATTCCAATATACCATACCTCTGAACAACCCTGGGTGAGGTTTTTAATTGATCATTATCTTGTTCTGCAAACAATGATGTAAAAACTCTGTAGTTAGATCCACAATCTTGTTCACAAATTGCACTTCTAACATATTTTTCATGTGGAATAGAATAATAGTTCACCCTATTATAAGCAAAGTTTTTACAGCAAAAATACATGTAAGAAGTTCTAAGTAGTGTATATTGTACTGATTTCCTTTATTTAGCGGATCACTGTCTTCCTGTTACAACTTGTTAGAAATTGTGTCTCTAGTTGGCAGGGTTATGCACCCTGTCCAAGTAGAGACCTCAATCCTAGTCACGGTAAGTTACAACGCAGTCTAAATTATCCTGTGTTCACCCGCTGGTAGCTTGGCACAGAGCAGGCAGGCTTAACTAAGAAGGCAATGTGATACCTCACACGGTGAAAACACCACAAAAAGTATTCCACACCAGTTTAGAAAAATAGGTAGTATTTATCTGAAGGAAACAAGTCCAAAATGACAAAGGGCAAATATACACAGGTCAAAATATCCTTTTTTTTAGAGGTTTAGTTAAGTCTTAATCCATAGGAATCAATGGATGAGTCAAAAACAAAGACAGTGCGGTTCAGGGGAGACCATAAGAGCAAAGCGATGCATTGGTTCCTTACTGCACAGGGGAGGTGATGCATCAATTCTTTCCCCGCAGGAAAGGCAATGCGTCAATTTCTGGATATGTGGCCTCGGTTACTTACTGTACTGTGGTGTGGGATGGATAGCAATTTGATGCCCAGTGATGATGCGTGGAAAATACAGACACGCTGTGATGATGGAACCGTGATGAAACATGTGCTGTTTCTATTCTGAAGGTGCTGTATCGAGTTTCCAACTGCGAGACAGGTGTTGCATTGATTTTGCAGGCGTTGTGTTGATTTTTCAGCTGCGAACCAAGTGTTCTGTCAATTTTTACAGTGCAGCACATCGAGGCAAGGATTTTCTCTTTTGAGTGAAGTCTTAGATGGCCCTGAGACTTCTTAACAGGAGGCAAGTTGACAAGCCCATGGGGATCACTTGTGATGGGAAGGCAAAGTCCTTTCAGCAGAGTCAGGGAGCAGCAGACAACAGGGTAACAAACAGGAGAGCAGTCCTTCCAGAAAAGCAGTCCAGTTGAGTCCTTTGGGCAGCACTGCAGTTCTTCTGACAGAGTTCAGTTGTAGGTCCAGAAGTGTCTGATTTTAGGGGGTCACAGACCTAGTATAAATACCCAAATATGCCTTTGAAGTGGAAGAGACTTGAAAAAGTGGTTTTGTAATGCACTTGTTCCCCTTTTAGCCCAGTCATGTCTGCCAGGAGATCTGTGTGTGGTTATTAGTCCTTTGTTTGGGGTCAGGCCACTAGCCTTTCAAGTGTGAGAGCGCCTCCACCCTTCCTGCCCAGGAAGGCCTATTAGTATGCAGATGAATGAAGTTGCAGCTGATTGTCCTGTGTTTATGGCTGTCTGGTTGGAATACAGAAGGAGAGCTGTCAACCAGCACAAGCCAGATGTGGATTGGAGACAGGCTGTAAGGCACAGAGAGCAGCAAGTGAAGAGAAATCCCTACTTTCTAAAAGTGGCATTTCTAAAATAGTAATGTTAAATCCAACTTCACCAGTAAGCATGATTTCTCACTACCATTCCAATCATACCAAACATTACAATGCCACTCCTTTTAGATCAGAAAGTACCACTTAAAAATATAGACGGGAATTTCAAATTTTGGCCTACGAGAAGAGCGTTTTTCCCAGTAGTGAAAAACGACTTTGGGAGTACCTAGGGCCCACCTTAGGGGTGACTTATATGTAATAAAAGGGGAATTTAAGGCTTGGCAAGTATTTTTAACTGCCAAGTGAAAGTGGAAGTGGATGTGGAAGTGCACACACAGGCCTTGCAATGGCAAGCCTGAGACATGGTTAAGGGGCTTCTTATTTGGGTGGCACAATCAGTGCTGCAGGCCCACTGGTAGCATTTATTTTACAGCCCATAGGAACATATAAAGCACTTTACTGGGGACTTATAGGTAAATTAAATATGACAATTGGGTAGGAGCCAATGTTACCATGTATAGAATAGAGAGCACAAGCAGTGGTAAAGTGCACAGAGTCCTACAACTAGCAAAAACAAGATGAGGTCAGGAAAATGGAGGGCGTCAGGAAAAAAGTTGGGAGAAGACCACCCTGAGACTGTCACGCCTAACAAAACTTTACCACATCTGCCCATAAATTGACTTTGCTGGCATTGAGCTAGAACATGCTATCTGGAGGCCGCCAAAAATTGATCTTCCATTCCATGTCTGCATCTGGGAGCGCCACTGTTTGAATGGAAATGTTCGCTGCATGGCTATGAAGCCCTGGTATTGATCTGCAGAATTTACATTTTGCCTCAGTCAATCAGTCAATCAGTCAATCCTATATTCACACATGTTCACAGAGAGCTTTCTGTGTAATCTCTTCAGACACCACAGCAAGACTGTGAGGCCAGGAGATAAATAAAAAGTAAACCTCTCCTTTTGAGAGTGACTATTTTCCTCTCACTGGGCTGAGAAGGACTTGGAGTGGTGGCATTATTTAATTATAGTGGAAGGGATAGGACCTTTGTGCCTGCATTCCGCCTCTGCACAAGAGAAGAATGGTTTCACCACCCTGGATTTTGACAGAGAGAGGCACTATGGGATTGTTTGCAGTATGACACAGAGGGACTGTGGCTGCTACATGGATAGGAAGTACGTTTTGCTGCAGGTATACTGCTCGCTGAAGCAAGCTAGGATTCTCTGTTGCTCTTTACTTATGATATATGTAACAATTGCTCTTGTGGTGTCTCCCTCAATGCCACTACTTGCTGCAGAAATGTCTTTATTGCTTGAGCATAATAGTTCTTTCCTCACTGCCACCAATGTTTTAATATTAATAGCGCATGGCCAGACCCATTTTTGAGTGCTTTGAAATTATGTGTCTAAATGTGTGTATGAACTAATGCAAGTCAATACCAACTTCAGGTAACACCAACTTTGTTCGGACTCTTGATTGTGTGATTACATGTCAACAACACCACAAGAGCACTCTGTCACCATTCTCTCTGAACTTGTGACTTGGGGCTCATGAATAACTATAACCCATATGTTCTCCCTTAAAGGGAACTTGATACAAGATTAAGAAAGTATTGGCTCTTTTAGGAATAAACTGCATGTGATTACTGAATAGTTCACCAATTGCATCCTTTGAGTGAGATCTAAGTATATCGTGTTCTTTCTTTTTCTCTTGTGTGATTACTTGTTAATGGCACTGCAAGAGCACTCTATCCTCGTTCTCTCTAGATTTGTGATGTGAGGCTCATGAATAAATATAACCTGTATTTTTTCCCTTAAAGGGAACATGGTTCAAAATTAAGACCGCATTGGCGCCCCCAGGAATGAACTGCCTATGGTAATTGAATAGTTCACTAATTTTGTCCTGTGAGCGAGATGCAATAATATTGTGTTCCTCTTAGCTCTCTTTCACATGGTTTCAATCACCACCACTGAGATATAGTGTGTAACTACAGAGGATGCCCTCTGCACTCAGACTTTGAAGCATGGTATTCCCATAATCAGGGTAAGCTAGGGTCAGGAATTTGTGTGATAACCTTATCTGATCACCTTATTCACCAGACACTTGTGTTGCCATGTTTTTGGGTGCAGTGTTGTGTCACCGAGGCATCCTCTCATTTGTTTAGAAGGGAATGATACTCACAAAGCATGTTTAAGAACATTCCATGCTGGCTGTATTGTTGCTCAGTAACCAACGCACAATGCCTGTTTTCTTTTTTTATTTCCATTTTAGGAACCCTCCTTTTTACTGTACACCTCTTGTCTAGGTAGGAATTCCCTTTATAGCAATTGTGCATGTGGGCTCTTAGAGCTAGGATAAGATGTAGGGATCACTTTCTTGCCCTGATAAATGCCACTGACAGTTAACAGCACAAGAGTGATAAACAGGTAATCCATTCATAACTTATTTTTGGGTTCACCCAGAAGTATTTTTAGCTCCATCTGGATACCTTGATTATCCAGCATTTATTATATTACGAACTCCCTCATGTTGGGGTTAAGTCCACCCTGGTAGTATTATTTACCAGAGTGAGATGAGGTCACCAAGGATGAAGCATGCCACAAGATGTGAGTGAGTTTTTCTCAGCCAATATAACTGCAATGGCTGCCTAAAAAGGCATTCTGAGAAAGATCATTGCATTTTTTGTGTTGTTTGAAGACAGTGAGGAGACCTTAGAGGCTGGGCCTGGTACTCAGGATGAAGAGGTGATCTCAAACGGTCCTTTGTCTGGCCTCCTTACAATCCACAGGGACACACCATGCTGCTAGAAGTCTTTTTTTGATGGGCCCAGCTGTACAGTTCCACCTAAGTTTCCTTGGATCCTGCTTGTGGCTTCTACTGAAGTGAGTCTTGACCCCCAAGGGATATTGCTGAGGTCCTGGGACCCTTAGCTGTGTCAATGTGTATGTCTTCTAACACCCTGAAAAACCTAGAACTTTATCTCTTTGGCTCCAAAGACGACCTGAGGACCAGGGCAAACATGCCAAATCAGTCCAACAAAGATGCATTGCTGCTGGGCCAAGATTAAAGTTGCTCCTCTTCCAAGCTTTTCCACAGCTGCAAATCCACTTTAGCAGGACATTGTGGAGAGGGAATCTGGCTTTATGGAGCCCTGTTCAGATACAGCTGTAATGCGATGGAGCTACCAGTATCTGGCTTTGAGGTGCCTTTCTTGGGAGTGAATTTTAAATTTCTACGGCCCTCACCTTACCTACCAAATTCTCTGGGACCTTGTCTGATGGCTATTTGGCCTTGTAGTGCCCCTCTTGACCACAGCCTGCTGCCTTTACCTGCTGAGGATTTTTTATTTTTATTTCAGAGAGTAAGTGAGAAGCTAAAATGTCCAACTGAGTTAAACCTGATTTCTTTATCCTACCCTTGCTCCATTGTGGTTGGCCTTAAATTGTGCCTAGGTACTGGTAAAGCACAACCAGATGGCCGTGGTTGGTGCTTAACACTTTTTGGCACTATTTTTAATTAAAACATTAAAATGCATATCTCTAGATGCCATTATTGGATTCGTATCATTTTGTGTCATTTATTTCTTTGATTTGTTCACTATGTTTATAAATTGAAGTGGGTTATTTATTGTGCTGTGTTTTTGACAGTTTACCTGATTTGTTACTTTTAAATGCATTGTACTTTTATTGAGCTAAGCTTGTCTGACCTGTTGCATAGCTACCAAGGGTTGAGCCCAGGTTTACATTACTGAAACCCTTGCTGATCCGAACAGAATTATTGACATTAGTACTTGTGAGAGACTACCATCCACCCCATCTAATAATCCACCTTTTCACAGTGTCCCTGGAGATGGAAAAGCTGTGTAGAAAAAAAGTGCATCTGAGGGGCCTGCTGCCTAATGAAGCTGTGCATAAAGATTCAATAACCAACTCCACATCAATCTGGCTGGGCCCATTAGGCAAATAGCTGTACAAGGAACTGCTCCTAGCCCCCTCCTTTCCCCAAACCTCTTAGTGTGTGCCCCTATATGCCTGCAACAATTTCTTGAACCCGCTCAGTCTTCCTACCTGGCCTGGGAATATTTGGGAAGTTGCCTGCATGGCCTAAGCTCCAAAATGCTGCAAACTGTATCCAAAACTGGCCTGTGGTTGGAGAAATAATTCTGTAAACTTTTATTGATTTCTAAGCACTCTATTTCAGTTTATTCTTCAAAAACTCCTATCTTAAGTTGTACTTATTGGACTTTTGTCATTTTTGTCTTGTTTTATTAAAAATGCTCTTTATTTTTTCTAAACTGGTGTGGAGACCTGTTTTGGTGTTTTTACTGTGTTACTGTAAGTTGAGTGTTGCACAAATACTTTACCCATTGCCCCTTAAGTTAAGCCTAACTGCTCTGTGCCAAGCTACCAGAGGTTAAGCACAGGTTAATTTTGTTTGTGTATCTGACTTACCCCAACTACGATTATCATCCCTAATGGGACATGGTGAATATCTCTCCCAACTAGAGACCCAGTTTCTAACAGAAAGTAATTGTGATGGCATGTTAAAAATGTCTAAACGTTTTATGTCTTAATGCTTTTAAATTTACCCCACTGTGTTCAGTGATTTGCAATATATTGTCTTGCTTTCAATTTTGGTCCCTTTTCTACGTGGGTCTGTCAGTTGTGGCGCATGACATCAGAGAATATCTTTAGTACTATCACAGACTCATGCTTTTCAGTTTTAACTCTCCCCTGAAGGAGCACCAACTTAATTTGGGGTGGGTTCTCAATTTTGCTTAGGGAAGTACTTGGGTAAAGAGAGTGACACATAGGCCCTCATTATGACACTGGCAGTAAGTCCCGCTTACCGCCATGCTGACGGCTGCCAACTTACCGCCGCAGTGGCGGATATCGGTTCACCATATTATGACACACACACACACCAATCTGACAGAATACAGCCACATACACAAATCCGCCAGACCAAAGGTCAGTGATAAACTGGTGGTATCAAAACCCACACCGTTAAGCCAACAGAACAATGTGCACCACATTATGACCCACAAATCACCACGGCGGACATTCAGTGGCTGTAACCCATTGGCGGTACATACAGCCACACTCACAGTGGACACCCACATTCAAAACACCACCACATTGGACAATTCAAACAACACACACCTGATACCCATACATACCCCACACCCGCACCACTATAAAACACACACCCACAGTACCCACAACCCTTTATGAATACAAATCATTGTAACCAGACTGACATCAAGACCACTGTGACAACTAGACACACACACCACTCACACCCATACACCCCTCACGCACTCCACATCACACACCCCAGCAAATGACCCAACACACCCTTACCACCACACATCACATAACACCCACGGCACCCCAAAGGCACCCCCGTTTCACTGAGGAGGAGTTAAGGGTCATGGTGGAGGAAATTGTCAGGGTACAGCCACAGCTATTTGGAGCACAGGTGCAACAGATATCAATAGCAAGGAAGATGGAGCTATGACAGAGAATAGTGGACAGGGTCAATGCCGTGGGAGAGCACCCTAGAACAAGGGACGACATCAGGATGAAGAGGAACAACCTACGGGGGAAGGTCCATTCCATAGCAGCAAGACACCAGCTCGCTATACAGAAGACTGGCGGTGGACCCCCACCCCCTCCCCCACAACTCACAGTATGTGAGGAGCAAGTCTTGGCAATTCTGCATCCTGAGGGCCTAGCCAGAGTTGGAGGACGACTGGACTCTGGTAAGCCAACTTTCAACAATTATCACCCCCATACCTGCATGCCATCACACACCCTCACCCTCACTCCCATCACTTCATTCCATCCCACACACTCCACCATCACATAACACTAATCCCAATGCCAAGCCCTGCATGCTGTACCAATGCATGGACACCCCTCACAGCCCTGCATGGACACTCATCACTAAAGCATGCACAGCATTGTGAAACTAACAACTCCACCATACACCAACATACACAAGTAAATGCTGGCAGGGCAACACCAACCATAGGGGGGAAGCCAGGGATGTAAAAATGACATACACATGAAGCATAATACATCATTTACATCCCCACAGGTACCCCAGCCAATGTCACTGGAGAGGAGGTGCCATCACTATTAAGTCCCCCAACAGAAAAGGCCCACAGTGATGATAGTAACTCTGGACTTCAGGATCTGGATGATCTACATGACCCATCAGGGACCACTGGAGTGTCGGTCTCCCAAGCCCAGTCACAGACCACCACAGAGCATCCCCATCAGGAACCAATACCACAGCATCCACCCAGCGTCCCCAAACCTCTGTCCCTAGGACACTTTAATCAGCAGTGTGCCCACCTGTACAGGGACCCCAGGCCATAACTCGCACACAAGACAATCAGGGACCTGGGGTCAGTGGCAGTGGGCACACCGTTCAGGGCACAGAGTCACAGGCCAACAGGGACATTGGGAGGACTGCTGTGCACCAGGAGGAGGACAGGATCAGGGAACTGACTCTCCAGGAGACACTCTCCGAGATCCTGGGAGCTTATCAACATTCCCAGGAAACGATGGGCCAGATCCTAGATAACGTGCAGGAGAACAGGCGGCTGCAGGAGGGATAGTATCAGGGGATCAGGAAGGACTTGCAAGCCATCAATAACACCCTGATCTCCATAGCAGGGGTGATGGCAGACATGGCCAATATTATGAGGGAGGTAGTATCACACCAGCGGGTCACTGCCACTAGCCAGTCATCTGAACTGCCCTCCACTTCCGCTACCCCTAGTGGCCAGGAGGCCCCGCCACAGGCCCAACAGGCCACCAGCACTCCTCCCCATGCAGAAGGTGAACAACCTGCAAAAGTTCCCTGCGAACCAGACAGAAGCCTGAGACACTTGCCAAGACCACATCCAGGAAATTAGACTCTCCTGATTGGCCCCCTTGTGTCCCACTCAGTCACCTTGTCCACCTTGAACTGCCATTGCTCCCCTTCCTATGTCCCCATGGACAATGCACCTGTGCTAGAAACAGACTGGAACAATACCCTGGACATTCCTCCATCATCACCACATCCCATTGTACTTTCCCAGCTATATATTAGCACTACAATAAACACCCTTGAATACAATTTGACTTTGAACATTTCATGTAATTAAAAAATGTATTGATTGAAACAGCTACAACCATTGCAAATGAACTGTACATAGAATGAACATAGAATTAAAGACCTGTAGCTGGCTGTTGTGATCACACCAGGAGAATTTGTCAAATCACCAACATCTGCAAAATGAATTTCCAGAGGTAACAATAAGTGGGCAAAGAAGTGGGAAATGCCAGCATGCTAATGCCACATTGAATATAACCAAAGTCAAAGAAATGTAAAGTTGCACTGTCTCACCTGTGTGTCATTGGAAGTACTGACGGATCACAAATGTTCTGTTGTCCACATCCTCATCCTCTGCCTCCTCATTCTCACTGTCTTCAGGGTCCACTGCTGCCACAGGGGCATCTCCAGTCTCCTCCTTCAGAAAAGGCACATGTCGTCTGAGGGCCAAGTTGTGCAACATGCAGCATGGCCCTACTATCTGGCAGACCTTCCTGGGTGAGTAGCACAGGGATCCACCTGTTAGATGGAGGCACCGGAACCTGGCCTTCAGGAGGCCAAAGGTCCTTTCAATGATCCTTCTGGTTCACCCATCTTCCTCATTATAACGTTCTTCTGCATTTATCCTGGCATTTCTCACAGGAGTCAGCAGCCATGACAGGTTTGGGTAACCAGAGTCAACTGCAAATATTAAGGGACAACATTTAGCCACACACTCTCCTATATGGCCAACAGCATAGACATACACCTACATATACTGGGTGGGAACCAGAGCTCACCTATTAGCCACACCTTGTGTTCTCTGTAGTTGAGACATCACATTTAGGATGCTGCTATTCCTCAGGACAAAGGCATCATGCACCGACCCAGGATACTTAGCTTTGACGTGGGAGATGTACTGGTCCGCCAAGCACACCATCTGCACACTCATGGAGTGGAAACTCTTACGATTCCTGAACAACTGTTCATTCTGGCTTGGGGGGGGGTGGCAAATGCTATATGTATTCCGTCACTTGCACCAATTATAGTGGGATGTGTCCCATTGCATAGAATCCGGCCTTCACAGTGGCCAAATCCTCAACCTGGGGGAATGCAATGTAGCTGCACATGTGTTTTATCAGGGCAGACATCCCTCTTGTTAGCACCTTTGAGAACATTAGCTGTGACATTCCTGCTGCCAAGCCCAGTGTCACTTGGAAAGAACTAGTTGCCAGCAAATGGAGAACTGATAGCACTTGCACAAGAGGGGGGATTCCAGTGGGATGATGGATAGCAGATATCAGGTCAGGCTCCAATTGGGCACATAGCTCTGTGATTGTGGCCCTGTCCAGTCTATAGGTGAGTACTATGTACCTGTCTTCCAGTGTAGCCAAGTCCACCAGGGGTCTGTACACGGGGGTATGTCTCCATCTCCTATTCATCTGCAGCGGTAGGTATCTAAGGGACAAAAGAGTGGGTAGGCTGTCACAATTTGAACAATGGAACCCCCACCTCAGTGTATATAGTGCATTCATGTGATGGGACAGTGGGAATCGCAAGGTATGGACAAATCTAGGCAGTGACGCAGTTAAGGGTAATCTGATCGTTGTCCAACATCATGAAATGGTGACGGCCTATCCTGTATGTAGGGACAGGTGGAAGTGAGGTAACTCCTGCCGACGTTGGGCATCGAGGTGGATGGCGGTCTAGCACCACCGCGCAATTCCTCATTGGAAAATATGGGGCTCTATGGAGTACAGTGGCCAATGGGGATCAGCACCAGCAGTGATGATATGCACCACCGCGGATGTGACCTCCATTTTCTATCTGATTCTCACTTGTTTCCTGACCTTCAACAGGAGAATAGAAGTATGTCTCCATCTCCTATTCATCTGCAGCGGTAGGTATCTAAGGGACAAAAGAGTGAGTAGGCTGTCCAAAACTGAACAATGGAGCCACAACAGCAGTCCACAATGTGCAAACATGTTATGGGACAGTGTAATTTGTGAATTATGTGCCTATATATCCTGTGACACAGATTTAATCCATAGGCCTGTTTCCCCCCCTGAAATGGCATCCGCCTGTCCTGAGTGGAGGGACAGGTGGAAGTGAGGTAATGCCTCGGATGTTGTGCGCCGTGGTGGTAGGCGGTCGTGAACCGCCGTGCAGTTCCTCATTGGTTATAATTGGGCCCTATGGGGTACAGTGGTCAATGGTGATCTACGCCGGCGGTGATGGTATTCACCGTTGCGGACGTGACCGACATTTTCTATCAGATTCCTCACTTGTTTCCTGACCTTCCACAGGAGAGGACCTACACTGCATGTGCTGCTGTGACTTGTGTCTGGAACCCACCCTGCCCCGTGTGACTGGGGAAAGGGCCCCAGCCTTCACTTCTGAGGAGTTGGAGCGACTGGTGGATGGGGTCCTACCCCAGTACGGACTGCTGTATGGGCCTCCAGATTAATAGGTGAGTACACTTTGGCCACGATGCATGTGGCATGAATGCATGGAGTTGTGTGTGTGAAGGCCTCTTGTGAGGGGGGTGGGTGGATGTATTCTTTGCGGTGTACACATTGTGTTCTGGGCTATGTGTATGCCAATGGTGATGGAAACGGGTATGGTGGGCCATTTGTGTAACTGGCTGGACTGTTTGTCTAATGGTGTTCTCCTGTCTATATTGCCTCTGCAGGTCAGAGCCCATCAAAAGAAGGAAATATGGCGTGCCATCGCCAAGGAGGTGCGGATCCTGGGGTCTATGGCAGGCAGAGCACCCAGTGTCGGAAACGGTGGGAGGACCAGAGACGCTTGGCACGGAAGACCGCAGAGGCCCAGCTGGGGATGGCCTCCCAATGAGGAAGGGGTGCCCGTCAGACCCTGACCCCCCTGATGGCCCAAATACTGGCAGTGGCCTACCCTGAGCTGGATGGGCACTTGAGGGCATCACAGCAGCCACCAGGGGGTGAGTACAGTGGCTATCATTGAAACTCACAGCTGGAGGGGTGGCCTCTGTGAGGTGGCTGTGTGTCAGCGGGTGCCCCTAGGCCAGGCCAGACAGAGCAGCGCAGGTCCTCTGGTGGCAAAGGGTTTGATTGTGAAATACTGCTTACCTGGCTTGTTAGTATTCACTACTGGGCAGGGCTGCGTGAGTCCCAGGTGTGCTGCAGTTGGCGGTGTGTACTCCTCCTCATTCCTTATTGAGTAGCCATCTCACTGGTAGGGCCATGCATAGTGTGTAGTCCTGTTCTCTGTGTGTGAGGGTGTTGTGCATGCCAACGGTGGTGTTGGTGCAGTCATTGACCCAGTGTATCCTTTGTCTCTGTCCCCCCTTTCTTGTTTTGTCATCCTGTCCTTATGTGCATTACCATCATCTGGCGGAGGAGCAGAGGCACCAGTGACAGAGGGAGCTGCATCCCACAGGACCCTGGAGGCAGAGTCCACCGACGCTGAGGCCACCAGTGGCACGGAGGGCGAGGGAGCACCACGGTGAAGACTGGAGGGGACAATAAAGACTCTGATACCTCCTCTGATGGAAGCTCCCTGGTGGTGGCGGTTACCTCTGTGACCACCCTAGCTGCAGGTAAAGCCGCTACCCCCGGACCAGCACCTCCTTCCCAGTAGCCCATCAGCAAGTTGTCCACGCCCGCTTACCCAGGAGGGTGGGCATTTTCTTTGCTCCAGGCACCTCAGGCCCTGCCCCATTGAGCCCTGCTGCCCTGAGTGAGGAGGCTATTGACCTCCTGAGATTCATCTCTGTAGGGAAAACAACCATTGTGAATGCCATCCAGGGGCTGGCAGCCCTGATGCAGCAATCTAATGCATTCCTGGAGGGCATTCACAGTGGATTGGCGGCCCAACAGAGATCGATTCAGGCTCTGGGCTCCTCTCTGATGGCAGCCGTTGTCCCTGTTTCTACCATTCCCCCTCCAACTACCACTTCCCAGTCCCATTCTCCTCAACCCCAACCCATCCCAAGCACACAGGCAGATGAGGATGCACACAAGACAACACCCAAGAGTGTCACAGGCAAACACAAGCACCACACTTCATCCCTCAGCACTCACACAAACACCATTCATTTGCAGACGCAACAACATCCACAATTTCTACTGTCTCCCCCTCCTCCTCCTCCTCCACCTCCCACCCAGTTGCGTCCACACTCTCACCTGCATGCACTACATCATCATCCAGAACACCACCTCACTGCCAGACACCTCCTCAACAGTCTTGCACATGTCCCCTGTGTCCTCTCCCACAGTGTCTGCCCCCCTCCTAAAGTACACAAACGCAAGCACTCAGACACCCAACAGCCATCCACCTCACAACAGCATACAGCTCATGTACCTGCACCCAAATCCAGCACCTCCAACAACCACTCCCTCATATTCCACTCCCATTACTCCTCCCTCTTCCCGCCCAATGTCCCTAAAAAGCTTTTGCTTTCCCAGATTGACCTTTTCCCTACCCCTCCACCACCATCCTGCACATATGGGCAGAGTAACAAGGATCCAGCCAAGCACCTCAGCCAAACATTGCACGGGCCCAGTGGTAGCACCACCTACTCATGGATACTGAAGGGGAAGGAGCCTGCACCAGCTGCAAAGAAGGGGAAGGAGCCTGCACCAGTGGCAAAGAAGGGGAAGGAGAATTCACCAGCTGAAAAAAAAGGGGAAGCAGCCTGCACCAGCTGCAAAAAAGGGGAAGAGCTTGCACCAGCTGCAGAGAAGGGGAAGGAGCCTGTATCAGCTGCAAAAAAGGGGAAGGAGTCTGCACCAGCTGCAGAGAAGGAGACTGTACCAGCAGGCAGAGGGGGGAAGAGGCCATCCACCAGTGCCAGGAAGGGTAAGGGACCCCCAGCCCATGAGCAGGTGGAGAGGAGGCAATCTACGCTAGCGAAATCTGAGAGCCATACACCGCCACCACCTGTTACAGAGCCCCCAGCGCCAGCCGTGGTTGTGCAGCCATCAGAGAGTGCAGGGGCTTAGCAGGAGCCTCCCACAATCACCACCACAGAGCATCCATGGGAGGGTGAAGGGGCTGAGCAGGAGCCTCCCACAGCCACCACCACAGTGCAGCCATCGGAGGGTGCAGGGGCTGAGCAGGAGCCACCCACAACCACCACCACAGTGCAGCCATCGGAGGGTGCAGGGGTTGAGCAGGAGCCTCCCACAACCACCACCACAGTGCAGCTGTCACCGCCGGCGGACGCCATATAGGCCAACCTCCAAGGGCTGTAGTGTGGACTGCCCACTCCAGATCCAGTGGGCAAGTCACCCACTTGAGAGACTGTGGCCTTGTACTCCCCAGGACCAAGCATAGGGCATGTTTTCCCCTCCAGAACCAGTGGGAAAGTCACCCACCTGAGAGACTGTGGCCTTGCACGCCCCAGGACCAAGTGCAGGGCATGTTGCCCCCTCCAGAACCAGTGGACAAGTCACCCACTCAAGAGAATGTGGCCTTGCACTCCCCAGGACTAAGCACAGGGCATGTTGCCCCCTTCAGAATCAGTGGGCAAGTCACCCACTCTAGAGACTGTGGCCTTGCACTCCCCAGGAACAAGCAGGGGGCATGTTGCCCCCTTCAGAACCAGTGGGCTTTATTCCGCATCCGGCTAAGGTACCCCCCCTCCTCTTGAGCTGCCTGCCTATTTGCCAACTGATGCCCCTGCAGTGTTCTCTCCAGATTGGGGCAGGATTCGAGTGGGGCCTTGGAATTTGCCCTGTGGCCATGTGGGCCCTGTGAACTATGACTGGGCAGTGTCCCTTTTTTTATACACGTGTACAGATCTGTTTAATGTGTAAATCGGATTTTTGAATTTAATTTTGGACTGATTACAAACATTTTCATAAATTCCTGTTGCCTTGGCATTATCCTGCAGATTTTCGTTATTAAATTGTTTTTGTTATGCATATGGTTGTGTGTATGGTGTGTGTGTGTCAGGTGTGGGTGGTGCGAGTGTGTGTCACTCTCTTTTTCCTCCCACCCTCCCTTGTGTGCTAGGCAGCTGTACTCACTGTCGTCATCTTCACCGGCATTGGTGTTCCAGGTGGAGTTTGACGTAGGAGATCATTGGGAAAACTTGAAGTTTGGGTTCCATAGTGGAGTGGTCTTCCCTGTGTCTCCAATGGTGAGTCCTTTGACTTTTGTGCTCTGTTTCTGCCAGGCTTTTGATGGCATTGGTACCACCTCGGAAAAGGTGGCGGTTTCCTGTGTCTTAAAATGGTGGGTGGTACTTTGCCTTCCGCCTGGCTGTAGGTGGCTACCGCCGTGGTGACTGTTGTTTCCGCCCTGGCCGTCTGTGTGGTACATTGGCTGTGCATCCGAGATATCACCGCCATGGTCATAATTTGGCAGAACTTACTGCCAGCCTGTTGGTGGTATTACTGACACTTTATCACCCACCGCCAGGGCCATAATGAGGGCCATAGTCTTGAAACAAGGGTGGAAGGATTGGTGAAACAAGCAGGGTTTGCTATGATCAGTGTTTAAACCCATTCCTTAGTAATCCCCACTCAGGCAGGATCCACATCTACAACTGTGACCTCCTCTTCTCACATTCCACAGTGATGCCGTCACATGTGCCAGGATACTTGGGAAATGCCTCAAGGAGGATTGCGTTACTTACATGCCCAGCATTTGTTGTACATAAAAAAGAAAGCTATTCAACAAGGGAAGCCTATAAATGTGCTTTCAGTGAGACACAGTAAAAAAACTGCTGAGAAAGGTCATATAATGTTAGACTCAAAGCCCCTTATCAAAGCATACAAACTGGAAATTTGTCCTTGTCCCACACCCTCTCTTAAAGTCATTTGACAGAAACTGCTGATTGCAAATAGTCTTTCACATTCTTTCATTTCTTGTTGTTTCTCTATGTGCACTGACATTTTTATGTGTAGTATTAATCAGTGTGTAGGTGTAGGAACATGGGTTATTAGTTTTGGAAAACTACTCAATATGACCAAAAATTGCATCAGGTCCAACACAAGTTCAGTAAATAAACCTGGGCTCAACTCTTGATCTCTAGAGAACAGATCAGACAGACTTAACTTAAGGAAACGTGTGATTTTGTAGGACTACAACACTTAAACAGTCAAAACACAATCAAACTCCTCAAACCTTTTCTACAAATATTGAACGTTTTAAATAGCACAAACATGATTACAATCCAATAATGGGAAAAAGAGATATATACATTTTTAGGCTTCACAGCACCAAATCACCAGTCAGAATTCACTTTTTGCAGTTGACTGAAATGTACACACAATTTCAGGCTGACTGTGAAGGAGCGAAGGTTGTATACACCAACGTAGTCTGGTCAAAGATTTTACTTTCTGCCTCAGACTTTTATGTGAAGGTCAAAACCCTCGAGTAGGGCAAGGTTGAAGGCTGTGTCGTGTGAAGTCCTCTTGAAGTCAGACAGCCACTGGATGAGGTCCAGCTGAAGCCATTGACTTTGGCAGGAAAATCTCATAGCCAAAGATTTCAAATTTCACAGCCATTCATAGTCAGATACTTTTCATGCTGTCATGAGGCCTGTACATGAACTCACTATAGTTATGCCTCATTTTTAGCACTCTAAAATTGACAATATCTTTGCCTTGCATTGTTTTACACTGAACTTTTTTTTTTTTTGTGCCACTGTTTTGAAACACACTTTAATTTCACTTGCTGTGCAGCCACTTTCCTGGGATTCAGTCTGTTTATTGTTCGACTGCTTAGTGGGCATAAGTGCCAGGTGTTGTTTTCTGTCTGTTCAGCAATCGTTCTCAGGCTTCTTAAGACATAAGACAATAGCTTTTTATTGTATCAAGAAACATTATGTTAGGTCCTGTAGTGTTTATTATTAGAGAGGAGGATTCCAGCAGAGCTGACACATCTGGGGAACAGATGCCCTCTGGGGCATGTAGCTGCGATTGAACATTCATAGCAGGCATTGAGAACGATGCGAGCCATAAATGTTACGAGCAACCGCACTCCCTTACCTAAGGATTTTCCAGCTAAATATACATACCATTTACGTGAACATAATATACCCTATGTTACACTCCCTGGAGTTGGTGATTGGCTCATTCCCAAATTTGACCACAGGCTAGCTTTAGTGAAAGCTGCACATGAAGGTGTTGCTCCTGCTCATGCTAGTGTGGTGGCTACAATTGTGCTGTTACAGCACAGTTATAGGTGGCATTGCTTATACACACAGGCCAAGAACTATGTCCTTTCTTGTGACATCTGTCAACAAATTAAGGCCCATATTTATGGGAAAATTACAGAGCACGATGCTGCGTCTAAATTGGCAGCATCGCACTCCGTCATTTTCACAACACAGGGATGCACCATATTTAAGTGAATACGGTGCACCCCTGTGTTGTCCCCTGCGCTGGTGCTAAATTTAGCTGCCAGCGCCAACGCAGGCATCCTTGCACCATTGTGCAAGGATGTCTGCATTGAGTGGTTTGATTGTTTATGTGCAGGAAGGTTTCCCTTCCTGCACATAAACAATCAGTAATGGTGCCACACAGAAGTGCCAAAGTGTCATTTTCAAATGATTGTTGAGTATTGTACTTCCTACAACATCTTATGCTGATAATTTTGTTTCTACAGATTCACCCTTTTGTGACTCTACTAGTTCCCTGTCACCACCAGTGGCTCCCATTTTTCGACAGACTGGTTCTGGTTATTTTGTGGGTAACAATGACTTTTCATCACACTCTTGTGACTCTTCCACCATCTCAGAGATGCCATCTACTAAAATTTGTGGTTTCTTTTCATGATTAAAACGTACTTACTTGGTTCCACCTTGGATATATGTTTGAATTATCCTAGCCTTGATCATATTTTTTCTTTGGATTGGATTTGTGACTGTTTTTTCTTGCTAATCAACGGCCACTATCTCCTAGAATGTTCAGCCACAGAGCAAGTCGAGGAGGAGCTGACGCCTCATTTTTCTTCCCATGGACTGACAAGAGACTTGTCCCATGTGAACATTTGAGCTGTGCCGTAAACAGATGGAATTGTTTGGGATAAAGTCACCTTCAATGTCTTTGGCCCTACAGAGATTCTGCAGATTCCATATGTATTCAAAATAGCCATGGGGGATGTCATTGTACCTGGGTTACATTCTGATGATTGGGATATTGATATTGTTGATGCAATTCTGACTGAGTTAGAATACTATGCTGTCTTTGAAGATGAGGGTATTTACTTATACCAACACAGAAGGATGATGGACGGAATGCTAAACAATGCAAACACTCACCCCAAGTCACAGATCTGGGTTTAATCGATCATTCATTTGCTCACCATGCCTCCCCAGTTTGGACCCAGCCATATGCAAATCAGTCTTGACACTGTTCCTCATGGGAACAGTCCAGCCCGAACTGCCAGGCCAGGTACTCCCTGGACTGGAAACAAGCATCCTGGGACCAGTTTCAGGGTATCACCCTTCATCAGCCAGGCTGACTTGAATTCAGTGACACAGTGAGCACGGGACCCACATCTGGGCATACCCTTCCCACTTAGGGCAACTTCAGCAACACAAAAGGATGATGGACTGAGTGCTGAACAATGCAAACATTCACCCCTGGTCACATATCTGGGTTTAATCCATTGTTCTTTTGCTCACCATGCCACCCTAGTTTGGACCCAGCCACAGGCAAATGAGTTTTGGCCCTGTTCCTTATGAGAAAAGTCTAACCCAAACTGCCAGACCCGGTTTTCCCTGGACTGGAAACAAGCATCCTGGGACCATTTTCAAAGTATCACCCTTCATCAGCCAGGTTAGCTTGAATCCAATACCACAGTGAGCACGGGACCCACGTCTGGGCATACCCTTCCCACTTAGGGCAACTTTAGTAACACAAAAGAATGATTGACGGAGTGTTGAACAATGCAAACATTCACCCCCAGTCACAGATCTGGGTTTAATCCATAGTTCTTTTGCTCACCATGCCACCCCAGTTTGGACCCAGCCATATGCAAATCAGTCTTGACCCTGTTCCTCATGGGAACAGTCCAGCTCGAACTGCCAGGCAATGTCCTTCCTGGACTGGAAACAAGCATCCTAACCCCCGTTTCAGGTTTGTTTTCTGTCTGTTCGGCAATCACTCTCAGGCTTCTAAAGATATAACATAGTAACTTTTCACTGTATCAAGCTAATGTCATAAGTTAGGTCCCGTAGTGTTTATTTTTAGAGATGAGGATTCCAACAGAGCTGACGTGTCTGGGGAACAGATGCCCTGTAGGGCACGCAGCCTGTGTAAACTGAATTTACACTTCCCTAGGAGGACCACTTGACTATGCAAACAGAGGCATATGGTTCTCTACTCCAAGAGTTCATAAATAATAATAATAGCCTTCCTGCACATACAATTACAGCATAGGCTTAGGCCACTAGATTTGCATTATGGTGGCACTATTTGTGTTATACAGTTTTCTAACTGCTATTCTGATTTTTATAATTACTGCCAATATAGTAATTGCATCTAATTTGCTTCATAATAGACTATGGGGCATATTTAGGAAATGTGGTGCTGCACACAGTGCAGCACCACTTTTCTTGCACCCCTTAGCACCCCCCTAATGCCACCATGTGTGCGCCCTATTTAAATTACTGTGCACCATGGCGATAGTTAGGGTACTACTATCAGAATAGCAGCAGAGGTTAGCTCATAAATATGCCCCTAAGTGCTCCAGAGTAGCCCGCCCACAGCAGGCACACCTGTTCATTTTGAACAAACCTTTCAGCTGCATTTATTTGGACCAAACAGGTTCCCTTAATTGGGATGGTGTGTTTAAATGTATCCTTCTTGCAGTCAATTGCTGCTCTCGATTCCTCTGGGTGTGGCCACAGCATTCGGTTTACGCTGGAACTGTCATTATAGACTTGCAAGCCTTTGTCTGGACTTATGCATGCAGTATTTCCACTCAAACTAGGTCCCTGCTTTCACTTCTAAAGTGTACAGGGACTCCATGGCTTCATTAGGGATAAAGGTATGCTATTCTTCACCGTACAGGCCGGAAGGGAAATCTGTTGTAGAAAGTGGGAACCATGACTTAAAGCAGTCCTTGACAGCGCGAGTATTAGGCTCAGGATGTACTTGGATCCACCACCTTTATGGGGGGTCGGCGTGTGCTTAATAATCTCCGAAAACAAACTCTGGGGGGGCAGACTCCATACCAAGTCCTTTTTGGCAAAAATATGTATATTCCAGACCTTCATGGTCCAGATAATGTGGCGGCTGCCACACCCTTTGGTGTACATGATCGTTGTGCTTTCTTACAGGATTTGCAACACTTCTGTGGCCTGTACGCAATTGACCAGTTGAAGACATCTGCCTCTGCTGGAATCAAGGAGAGACCAGAGCCTTGCACCAGAATCCCACAAATCGGGGCCTCGTCAGAGAGGTCGCGCTGAAGAAGGAGTTCGGCCCAGCATACCGTTTTCCTGTGCCAGTCAGTGCCATACAAGGTACATGAACTCTAATTTTGCCCCTGCTTACTAGTTCCAAAGACAATCATTTTGTCTCCATTGAACATGTCAAATTACATCATGTGGCCGATATTAAATAGCAGGCCATGAGGTGTCCTTGATAGCTCCCAATCTCCTCTCTCTACTATATAGGAAATTCCTCTGCAGCATGTGAGCACACAACGTTGTTTCCCCCCATCTGGGGGTGTGGAGGGCCCGAAATCACATATATTACTTCCAATTTCCTCTGCAAATACCAGCCACAATATAGTCTTGAATATTGTACTTCCTACAACATCTTATGCTGATAATTTTGTTTCTACAGATTCACCCTTCTGTGACTCTACTAGTTCCCTGTCACCACCAGTGGCTCCCATTTTTCGACAGACTGGTTCTGGTTATTTTGTGGGTAACAATGACTTTTCATCACACACTTGTGACTCTTCCACCATCTCAGAGATGCCATCTACTAAAATTTGTGGTTTATTTTCATGATTAAAACGTACTTACTTGGTTCCACCTTGGATATATGTTTGAATTATCCTAGCCTTGATCATATTTTTTCTTTGGATTGGATTTGTGACTGTTTTTTCTTGCTAATCAACGGCCACTATCTCCTAGAATGGTTAGCCACAGAGCAAGTCGAGGAGGAGCTGACGCCTCATTTTTCTTCCCATGGACTGACAAGAGACTTGTCACATGTGAACATTTGAGCTGTGCCGTAAACAGATGGAATTGTTTGGGATAAAGTCACCTTCAATGTCTTTGGCCCTACTGAGATTCTGCAGATTCCATATGTATTCAAAATAGCCATGGGGGATGTCATTGTACCTGGGTTACATTCTGCTGATTGGGATATTGATACTGTTGATGCAATTCTGTCTGAGTTAGAATACTATGCTGTCTTTGAAGATGAGGGTATTTACTTATACCAACACAGAAGGATGATGGACGGAATGCTAAACAATGCAAACACTCACCCCAAGTCACAGATCTGGGTTTAATCGATTATTCATTTGCTCACCATGCCTCCCCAGTTTGGACCCAGCCATATGCAAATCAGTCTTGAACTGTTCCTCATGGGAACAGTCCAGCCCGAACTGCCAATCCAGGTACTCCCTGGACTGGAAACAAGCATCCTGGGACCAGTTTCAGGGTATCACCCTTCATCAGCCAGGCTGACTTGAATTCAGTGACACAGTGAGCACGGGACCCACATCTGGGCATACCCTCCCCACTTAGGGCAACTTCAGCAACACAAAAGGATGATGGACTGAGTGCTGAACAATGAAAACATTCACCCCGGTCACAGATCTGGGTTTAATCCATTGTTCTTTTGCTCACCATGCCACCCTAGTTTGGACCCAGCCACAGGCAAATGAGTTTTGGCACTGTTCCTCATGAGAAAAGTCTAACCCAAACTGCCATACCAGGTTCTCCCTGGACTGGAAACAAGCATCCTGGGACCATTTTCAAGGTATGACCCTTCATCAGCCAGGTTAGCTTGAATCCAATACCACAGTGGGCATGGGACCCACGTCTGGGCATACCCTTCCCACTTAGGGCAACTTTAGTAACACAAAAGAATGATTGACGGAGTGTTGAACAATGCAAACACTCACCCCCAGTCACAGATCTGGGTTTAATCCATAGTTCTTTTGCTCACCATGCCACCCCAGTTTGGACCCAGCCATATGCAAATCAGTCTTGACCCTGTTCCTCATGGGAACAGTCCAGCTCGAACTGCCAGGCCATGTCCTTCCTGGACTGGAAACAAGCATCCTAAACCCCGTTTCAGGGTTTCACCCTTCATCAGCCAGGCTAGCTGGAATCCAGTGGCACAGTGAGCACGTGACCCACATCTGGGTCTTTATTTATATTCAGCCCATTACGGAGACATGTTCTATTACCACAATTATGGACATAACTATTTACATAGAGCTAACATTAAGCTTACCATTTTTAATTATATACAGTGGGAAAATTGACAAACTCCCACACAGGGCAGTTCTCAAAAATACAAAACTAAATTTATATATTTTTCCAGCCACAATATAACTGACCCAACATCCTTTTATTTGAAATTAGTCCCAACACCAGCAAAGAAATACTTGCTGGCACAAACCAGACTCATATATACAAACTCCTTTGTTTACACATTAGCTGTACTAGGCTATGAGTATTGGAAAGAAACCATAGATATGAAATCTATTTCGACAAACAAATCCTAACAGATTTAGGGAACAGACATTTTTTGTTTAGAGCCTGTTCAATCTCTACACAAATGACTTTTCTGAATGATACAATTCAACAAAGTACACGTATGGGATTCATGAAGATTAAGGACATGAATGGCTCCAATATTCCCTATAATGCCCCTTTTGACAATTGGCAGTATATATTAAATGAATTGCACTGAAGAACTGTTCAATGGAATGGTCCAAAACAGCACATTTATCTCTATACTTGCAGGTCCAAGTGGGTGGTTATTGTAGCCACAGGACACAAATGGTTGTCATGCATGTTTTTTCATTCCTCACAGGGGCTCAAGGCAAGCAGGCCAGACTCTTGCTATTCCCCATCTCAACACTCAAATGCAGTCACCACTTATTCAGTGGGGAAGATATGTCAACAATGGTTAGAACATTCCACACTGCCTGCAGTAAAACAAATTCTTTCTCTCCTATCCAAGGACATGGACCTCTCTGATTTCTTGTTCAGTCGTATGTCTCCACATTCAAAAAGATTTATTTATGCAACAAATGATAAAATTTGGAAATTGTTGCAAATGGAAGCCACTGCACATTTTAGACAAATTGATCAAGATAATTTGCTTTTGTTGATAATAGAATTAACACATTAGGGGTCATTACGACCTCGGCGGTCTTTGAAAAAGACTGCCGAGGCCGCGGGAGACAGAATACCGCCATTGCCGGCGGTATTCCTGTCCCCCTATTATGACATTTCCGCTGGGCCAGCGGACGGTAACAGTGTTACCGTCCGCTGGCCCAGCGGAAATGTCACATCGACATTGCAGCCGGCTCGTAATAGAGCCGGCGGCAATGCTGATGTGCAGCGGGTGCAGCAGCACCCGTCGCGCATTTCACTGCCCGAAATTCGGGCAGTGAAACGCGCGACGGGGCTATGCCTGGGGGCCCCTGCACTGCCCATGCCAAGTGCATGGTCAGTGCAGAGGCCCCCAGGGGCACCCCAAGTCCCCCTACCGCCAGCCTTTCAATAGCGGTGTTTACCGCCACGGACAGGCTGGCGGTCGGGGACTCATAATCCCCAGGGCAGCGGTGCTTGCACCGCTGCCCCGGGATTATGACCGCCAGGCGGAAACCTGGCGGGAAAGTGGAGGGGCCGGCAGTATGGCCGTGGCTTTTCCGCCACGGTCATAATTGCTGGCGGAACACCGTCTGCCTGTTGGCGGTATTACCGCCAACTTACCGCCGGCCGCCAGGGTCGTAATGACCCCCAATGTCTTCTCAAATTTGCAGTTTGAATAATCTGACCTGTAAAAGACTCATGGCTCAAAAAGGCACAATATTACATATCGAGAAGTTAGACAAGCTACCCTTTACCATTGCAAAAACACCATTCGCAGTTTGGCTGATTCATAGAGTAATATCGCTCCCTATTGCAACATTCCATGAAACATTTCCCTGTGGGTTGATATGAGGGACTGGGAGGGAGCTTTCTCCACAAGATATGTATTAGATTGCTGTCCCGTCTATATGTGGGGTGTTATGATGCCTGTGCATAGACTCACTATAGTTGTGCCTCATTTGTAGCACTTTAGATCACAATGTCTTTGCCTTGAATTGTTGTACATTTCACATGTTTTCTTTCATGCCATTGTTTTGAAACGCATTGTAATTTCACTTGCTGGGCAGCCACTTTCCTGGGATTCTGTCTGTACTTTCCTCGACTGCTCAGTGGGCACAAGTGCCAGGTTTGTTTTCTGTCTGTTCGGCAATCACTCTCAGGCTTCTAAAGATATAACATACTAACTTTTCACTGTATCAAGCTAATGTCATAAGTTAGGTCCCGTAGTGTTTATTTGTAGAGATGAGGATTCCAACAGAGCTGACGTGTCTGGGGAACAGATGCCCTGTAGGGCACGCAGCCTGTGTAAACTGAATTTACACTTCCCTAGGAGGACCACTTGACTATGCAAACAGAGGTATATGGTTCTCTACTCCAAGAGTTCATAAATAATAATAATAGCCTTCCTGCACATACAATTACAGCATAGGCTTAGGCCACTAGATTTGCATTATGGTGGCACTATTTGTGTTATACAGTCTTCTAACTGCTATTCTGATTTTTATAATTACTGCCAATATAGTAATTGCATCTAATTTGCTTCATAATAGACTATGGGGCATATTTAGGAAATGTGGTGCTGCACACAGTGCAGCACCACTTTTCTTGCGCCCCTTAGCACCCCCCCTAATGCCACCATGTGTGCGCCCTATTTAAATTACTGTGCACCATGGCGATAGTTAGGGGACTACTATCAGATTTTTTTACGCTACTCCAGAGCTTTGCAGGATTGTCGTCAAAAATGTTGCCTCTAATCCTGCAAAGCTCATTGAGGCCACTGTAATCAATGGTGGACCTCCTTTTAATGCCTGCTCTGAGCATGCAATCTGTTAGATTTCTTGGTGCCATTTTTTCAGCGCCCCCAAACACCGACTTTGGATACATTATGCCTGGTATAGGCGTAATGTAGCCAAAAGGGTTACAAAGTGGAATTATGCATGCATTGCACCACTTTGTAAATATGGCAGACGGATTTTGGCTTTGTTGGGCCACATTAGCGTAAAAAAAACAATGCTAATGTGGCGCAAGGAGGCACTAGGGGCTAATAAACATGTCCCTATGTTAGTTGCAATAAATATATTGGATACTTGTATTGTGTCTTTTATTACTGTTGCTATGGATATGTATGACTGAGCTAATGTATTAAAAGGACTGACCTGCTTTCCCCTGTTACCTGGGAAAGAGGGCTAGGGTGTCGTGCTTTTTAGGTTGCCTCCATTACTTGTCACTCTGTAAGTTTAGGAGGGCAAGTAAGGCACTCTGAGTTAGTCAGGTATTTTGGTGTGACAGTACTTATTTGGCAGAAGTGGCACAGCCCCTGCATTCTGATGTTCTATTTTCCCAAGGCACAGTTCTGCAAAAGCAGACTTCCCTGCCACAATGCCTTTGCTGGTCAAGAGTGTTAACTTTTGACAGACTCCTTTTTGGAGTTGGAAATCCAACAGCAGGGCAAGCCTGGTGATTTATTGTAGGAAAGTAGCCTCTTTCTAGCATGGTTACCCCCACTTTTGGCCTGTTTGTGAGTGTGTGTCAGTGTGTTTTTACTGTTTCACTGGGATCCTGCTAGGCAGGACCCCAGTGCTCATAGATAAAAACCTATATGTCAGTGTGCTTTGCCTGTCTCACTGGGATTCTGCTAGCCAGGACCCCAGTTCTCATAGTTTGTGGCCTAATATGTATGCCTGTGTAGTGCCGGACTGTGTCACTGAGGCTCTGCTAATAAGAACCTCAGGGCTTATGCTCTCTCTACTTTAAATTTGTCACTGTAAGCCAGTGACTTCATTTACCAATTTCAATTGGCACACTGAACCCCCCTTATAAGTCCCTAGTATATGGTACCTAGGTACCCAGGGCATTGGGGTTCCAGGGGATCCGTATGGGCTGCAGCATTTCTTTTGCCACCCACAGGGAGCTCAGACAAACCCTTACACAGGACTGCCACTGCAGCCTGCATGAAATAGTGCACACACTATTTCACAGCCATTTTCACTGCACTTTAGTAACTTAAAAGTCACCTATGTGTCTAACCTTCACTTGCTGAAGGTTAGGTGCAAAGTTACTAAGTGTGAGGGCACCCTTGCACTAGCAAAGGTGCCCCCACATAGTTCAGGGCCATTTCCCCAGACTTTGTGAGTGTGGGAACGCCATTACACGTGTGCACTACATATAGGTCAATACCTATACGTAGCTTCACAATGGTAACTCCGAATATGGCCATGTAACATGTCTAAGATCATAGAATTGTCCCCCAATTCCAAATCTGGTATTGGGGAGCCAATCACATGCATCCTGGGGGCTCCACCATGGAACCCCAGTACTGCCAAATTAGCTCTCTGAGGCTTGCACTGCATCTACAGCTGCTGCCACTTCACAGACAGGTTTCTGCCCAATGGGGGGTCTGGACAGCCCAGTCCCAGGAAGGCAGAACAAAGAATTTCCTCTGAGAGCAGGATGTTTCACCCCCTCCCTTTGGAAATAGGTGTTACAGGCTGGTGAGGCATAGCCTACCCCAGCCTCTGGAAGTGCTTTGAAGGGCACAGATGGTGCCCTCCTTCCATAAACCAGTCTTCACCGGTTCAGGGACCCCTTCTCCCCTGCTCTGGTGGGAAACTGGACAAAGAAAAGGGGAGTGACCACTCCCCTGTCCATCACCACCCCAGGGGTGGTGCCCAGAGTCCTCCAGTGTGTCCCAGACTTCAGCCATCTTGCTTTGCAAGGTGTAGGGGCACTCTGGAGGGCTCTCAGTAGCCAGTACCAGCAGGTGACGTCAGAGACCCCTCCTGATAGGTCCATACCTGATAAGGTAGCCAATCCCCCTTCTCAGGGCTATTTAGGGTCTCTCCTGTGGGTTCTCTTCAGATTACGACTTGCAAGAATCCACAGGACTCCTCTGCACTTCTCTCTTTGATTTCTGCCAAGGATCGACCGCTGACTGCTCCAGGACACCTGCAAAACTGCAATAAAGTAGCAAGAAGACTACCAGCGACATTGTAGCGCCTAATCTGGCTGGCTTTCTTTACTGTTTTCTAGTGGTGCATGCTCTGGGGGCTGCCTCCCTTCGCCCTGCACTGGAAGCCATGAAGCAATCTCCTGTGGGTTGACGGAATCTTCCCCCTGCTCCAGCAGGCACCAAACTACAGCCTCACTGGTACTCTGGGTCCCCTCTCATCCTGATGAGTGTGGCCCCGGGAACACAGGTGGTGGACCCAAGTGACCCCAACTATCCAGTGGAACAACTGTCTGAATTTGAATGAGGTAAGTCCTTGCCTCCCCTCCCCAGACAGTAATCCTGTGCACCATGTGATCTGCAGCTACAAGGGCTTCTGTGCACGTTTCCAAGAAATCCTGCATGCGCAGCTGAGCCTAGGTCACCAGCACTCCATCCTGCGAAGCGAATCTCCCTGAGTTGACCTGCGGTGTCGTGGAACCTCTCTTTGCAGTGTTGAGACGACCGCCGTGTTCAGTCTTCTTGAACCCATGTTCAAGGACTCCTGTGGGTGCTTCCCTCCATCCAGTGGGCTCTCTACGTTGCTGAGGGCCCCCTCTGTCTCCCCTGCTGATTGGCGACATCCTGGTCCTTCCTGGGCAGCACCCTTTTTCTTCAACTGTGACTCTTGCAGGTAGCAAGGCTTGTTTGCAGTATTTTGCCGAGGAAACAACTCTGCATCCACCAGCACATCGTGGGACACCTTCTGCACAAAGCAGAACCTTCTACCTCCTTTCGTTGGTGCAAAACCAGCATCTTCTTCCAACCGGAGGCAGTCATTTTGCGTTTAGTGGGCTCCTGCCACCCCTGGACACTTTAGTGACTCTTGGACTTGGTCCCCTTCCTTTACAGGTCTTCAGGTCCAGGAATCCGTCTTCAGTGCTTTTCAGTCTGTTGTAGTCCTTGCAAAATCCTTTATCACGACTTGAGTATGTTTTGGGGGAAATAGTAGTACTTTACTCCTGCTTTCCTGGGACCTGGGGTGGGGTCTTCTTTACACCCTTGGTGTTTTCTCACACTCCCAGCTACCCTCTCCACACTACACCTGCCTAGGGGTGCATTCGTAGTTCCCATTCCACTTACTTAGTATATTGTTTGTGTTGCCCCTAGGCCTTTTGCATTCTATTGTCTTTTACAATGTTTGCACTACTTTCTGACGGTTTTACTTACCTGATTTGGTTATTTGTCTATATTTTGTGTATGTTACTTAGCTCCTAAGGGAGTATATCCACTGAGATATTTTTGGCACATTGTCACTAAAATAAAGTACCTTTATTTTTAGTAACTATGAGTATTGTCTTTCTTATGATATTGTACCTACATGATATAGTGGTATTGCAGGAGCTTTGCATGTCTCCTAGTTCAGCCTTGGCTGCTCTGCTATAGCTACCTCTATCAGCCTAAGCTGATAGAACACTACTACACTCTACTAATAAGGGATAACTGGACCTGGTATAAGGTGTAAGTATCATTGGTACCCACTACAAGCCAGGCCAGCCCCCTATATTTATCCAATAAAGTTTCATCTAGCTGAGAAACCTTTACCCCAAGGACCTGCTGAAGCTTTGGTCTAAAATTCTAAATGTTCTAAAGTAACAGCATTTCAGACTTTCTGGAGAAGTTCCTTTGGTCACTTCTAAGCCTCCCAAAACATGAGAGATAGCTGAGGACTTACTCTAGTAGAGGCCACCAGCACTGCTCAGCTGGCCCCTCAAGAAGGAGGCCTTTTGTAGCTTGTTGTATTCCTACAGCCACACAGGAGTTCAGCTAACTGACTCTTGAGTTCACTTCTCCTTCCTGGGTACATGTGGGTGCAGATCCAGCTCTTGATTTCTCCACATAGGTCACAGACATCAGTTAAGTCCTCTCCTGATCATCCACATGTCAGGAAAGTGTTCTGAGGAGAGTGGGTGAGGCGCTATTTTGTACACTTCACTAGCCAGTGGGCGGGTGTACTACCTTGCACATTAGAAAATAGGTCCGGGGTGGCCTTTTCAATTTTTATAGCACATTTGTTTTTGATACCACAAACAATCATACAATGCGTTATGCTGAGTGAAATCAACCATGATAGAACCATTTTGCCCCTTGAGGAGGCTAGTGAGTGTCAAGGGAAAAGGGCAATCCCCTCTTCCTTAGCCACACCAAACTGGTACTTGTACTAGCTCCGCTCCCCTCTGGGATGGTGTCAAGCTGGCTGTTGTTGGCTCTGGGATGAAAAGGCTTCTCTTCCCCATGTTTCAATTAAAACTTAACTGTGAATGGGGAGGCCTCAATGTGGTCCCTTTCAAGTTAACAAAGTTCTTGGACCCTCCTCAAATGTCGTCCTGAGATGATATTTGTCCCATACCTCACACCCAGGTCTTCCTGTGACAATTCTTAAAACATTGTACCTGATCTGGGGGCAGTTTTCACACCTCATAAAGGGAAAACACTGACAAGGAGCGAGCAGCTGCTGGCAGGCTAATACTCATTAGTCAACTAGAGCTATTTTTTAAATCAAAGTATCTAACTTTCCCATTTAAATAAATTTTTAAAAAAACAATAAAAACAGTAGTTGAATTGTTTCTGTAGCTTACCTTAAACCAAAGTTAGCAAGAATAGTATTTTAATTGTACTGTAATTTCCTAATAGGATCAGCTACAATTCTGTGTAGAGAAAAAAGCCTCAGGGACTAGTCACTGTACGAACATGACAACATGAAATTCTTAGATGTTCCACTTTTAAATGCTAGGCACCTTACCTTGTGGGCTAGAAGCCTACTTAGAGTGATTTATTTAATATTTATAAGCAGGGTTCCTGCCTTTAAGAAAGTTCATTTTGAAGCGTTCAACTGCAAGTATAAAAGCAGCAGCCTGGGTGCACAGTTAGGCCTGAATCCATGCTTTCATTGTCAGACTATTGGAGGTCACAACATGTGCAACAGTCCACAGGTGACATTTAACTTTCAAAGTCTTTAGGGCATTTTCTTGCTACAACCTTACTGCAAAGTTAGATATGCCAATTAGGAGTTAGACAATTCTGTCATTTTTTTAGGAGTGAGAGCACCTACATCTGGGACTGGACAGCCGTGTCCCACATGTAGAGTAAAAACATGTTTTCTTTGTAGGACAAGCCACTGTCTACTAGTTGATATATGGATAAGACAAGAAAACAATCCTGATTAAATGACCAGTGTACCAGAGAATATTATTCAGTGCAGTTAATACAATATGACTGCCCTGTGGCTTTTAAATATGTCTGTCCTTCTTTGAACATCACACAGAACTAAAATAGTATACCTACCCCTTGGGTAAAGTCTTCTGGTATACTATTAATTTAATTGGGTTTACTTTCTTGTCTGATGCATACCTTGGTTGGGAGGGTGTAATCTACTGTGCCCCTTTCCCTCTCGTTCCTGCCTTTTCCTGCTTGTGGAGGGATTTTGGTATACTTGATAATTTAAATCTTAATTGTTGTAGTGTTGTTCTGAGTTTTTAGCTGACACCACCTGCCTGAGGAGGTCTTGGACAACTCTGCCTAGTTACCTTGAGAGTCTAACACTGAAGGCGTGTATTTGCAACCTAGGTTTGTTTCCCACCGCAAAGTTGCCAAATGGCACTAGTGGGAATGAGTCAAAATAGTCATAATGGGTGCTAAATAACAGCTTATTGTCCTGTGGCCCCCAAACCAGTCTCACATAGCTGTGCCTTCCTAGTATCTTATAAAATGGCCCATATGCTGGAAGAGGGAGGCCTTTGCAGAGATGTACTGCCTTCATCCACATGGCACTGGAAAATTGCTTGAATGGAAACTAAAAGTAAATACAAATCATGACAAATTCACATAAAGATGAGAAACCCATCTTCAACTTTGAGCACCTTGTTTTCTTTTTCATCTTAATCATCTGACTAAGCTGATTAGATAACACTTCATCTCTGTCACAATGCCCAACAATGACATTATATGAGAAATGAACAAAATGTGATTCTTCTTATTCACCACAAATCCATATCCTATAATGAGAACAGTCCATTTCCATAGTTTAACCCAAAACAACCTGTCATGACAGAGAAAAAGTAAGTCTTCTGAATAGACTATTAACCTGACACCTATGGACCTCAGAAATGCAACCATCAATTTTATTTTCTTGGAAAAGCACCCTGGGTTGGTGACAAACTGAAACAGAGGGATCTGAAAGGACTCTTCTTTTGATTCCAAACAAACTAAAAACGACCGGTTGTGGGAACCAGAGGGAAGCATTCTTCAAAAATAATTTCCCTATCTAAAAGACCTTGAAGAATGACCTTTGTGATAGTGAATCTTTTCCATTTGAAATAATTGTAAGGCACAAAGCCATTCAACTATTTCAAATTTAGAACCAGATTCAAAACCACATCCCTCATTGACTAAAATAAGTTGTTTAGGAACCCTTGATATAAGGGAGAAACCAACTCTAGTGTTTTTTTCATCATTAACAGGCAACATTTCATGTTGACCTACATCTGATCTATCCAAAAGAACACTTATGGACAAGGTGGAGCCCATTTATCTAGGGGAGCGCATAACCTGTAGTTGAGCTTATCTACTGTTGTTGAATGTCACAAAAATAATTTTTATGAGGGTTCCATTTGAGGTAGGACTTAGACTGTCTGTACCACTCAAATGTCCGACACATGTTCTGCTTCTGATGTAGAAACAGGGTGAATCAGCCACCCAGGTTACCTAAAGAAAAAGGACAAACGATGAAACACCAGCATAAAATGGGTGAGCTATCTATTTTCCTCTCTGATTGAGGCATCTCTATGAGTACACATCTGGTGACAGAATAGGATCCTTGGCTCCCAGCCACTGTAGGAAGATGAGTGGGTCTCCCTTGTCAAAGATTGAGAGGAGGTGAATGAAGTCTGAGCAGAGACAGACAAGTGAGCTTGACCTAAACCTGCCTTATGTAAAAAAATTGTTGGTAAAAATCTCCTAAAGATATATTGTACTTTATCTAAAGCTGGAAATGCCTACATGCAAAAATATTCACCTTCTACACATGTATCACTAAACAAATGGGGCTTGAACTCTGGAACCAACCCTTTTTTTGGCCATATCCTTTAATTTTGCTGCAATCTATCTTCCTCAATAGAGACCTGCAATGTTACATTGATTAAGCAGAATTACATTTCTGAGCAAGCAGATCACTGCCTGACTCTGTAGTGAATCCTAGTTTATTTTAACGGGTTAACAGGAGTTAGCTTAGCCGTAGGCTTGTAAACTCGTGCCCCCGCCACCCAGTGACTTTTAACCTACTTAGCTTGCTCTGGCTTAGTCCATTTAATTATTTATTTCCTTTAAAATGGCGGCCTTGTTTATAGTTAGGCCACTTGTTATGGGTTCTATTATCAGTGTCACTGCGCCAAGGCGTCAAGATCAAGCACCAAAGACAAACATACAGTAGGCATTCACACTTAGGGATTTTCCCTCTCTATACTTTCGAGGGATTGTTGACATTAATTGCCGTCCCAAGCATGCCTGTTATCTATTGTTATGAATAACACTTATGTCAGGGGACCTTGTAGATCTGTATAAATATAACACACTTTTAGACAGATAATCAGAGGGATTCCGACCAGAGGGCATCGCCACCATCGCTGATACCGATGCTGCAGTCATCTTGACACTGATCCAGTCTTCGTGTCCCTGCGGAGTCTGAGATAGAGACCTCATTCCAAGGTAACGAGGGTTGGGGGCTCCTCTCATGGACACGGTTTTGGCAGATTAGGTTTAACAAACCCAGCTCTTCCTTTTTAGGTAGAAGGTTAGACCTACTCTCCTTAGGGTATTAGGGTTTATTCCATCTTTTACATATACATATATTTTTATCTTATATTGCATAATGGTGGGGGTCTTTATAACAATGACTCTCCTCTTTACTATACTGTTGCTTGGTATATTCATTATCCTAATCATTGCAGTTCATGCAACTTATCACAAATTGCAGTTATGTTGAATAAAAACTATTGTAACTTTACTGCATCTGTGTTATTGCCTTTGTTTGTATGAGACATTATAAATCTGTGAGAAAAGGGTAATTTCCGTTTAACCACGACAACCCTGAGATATTGTATTTTGAGTCCATGCGTAAGCGACTGCTACAAATCACCTTTTACTATTGTGTTTTCGGTGAGGTACTACTAGTAAGCCGGTAAGGTTTGGACAACAGTTACAAATAGTTGTAGGAAGAGACCTAGTCACCTACGAACTAAAGTACTGTCATCCTGAGACCAGCAGTCTTGCTCAAAGCAAGAGTCCAAACTACGACATGGCGCCACCAACGATGGTGTTTAGGCACGAATTTACGGATACCCTGACTATCACTGTCTCACAGACAACAGGTACCCTCAGTACCATTATACGGAGACGTCCGTGGTCTTTGGGAGAATCCTCCTCAGCCAAACAGGTAACACCTGCTTAGGCTGTAGGTTATTCGAGCTCGAACTCACAAAAGGAAAAACTTCCCCTATTTTAGTGTTCCGTTTCTCTAAAAACAACTATGGCTAATACCATGGACATTCCTGTAAATGCTAGACATGCACTTACACAACATTTATTAGCGCATGGCCTTACAGAAGAGGGCGGGGAAGTTACTTTGATTATAGAAGCAACTGAAGCATACCAAACGGAAACATTTTATTGTTGGGTTGCCTTTCCTGAGGCTGACCAACGAACGCACACATTTCACACTTATGACATTGCGGACGTACCCGTAAGGTACGAAGCATACCAGTATCATGAAATATCGCTCACATATCAGGAGCATCAAAACTGGTTTGAAGGCGCCCTACCACATATACTGCGGCGGGTGAGGCTAGGTCCTTTAAGTAATGAAGGGCCGACGTGGCCCATGTTTGCCACATATACACCTCATCCAGGCATTCAGACTATGCCGCTTGTAGATTTAAGGATATTATATAATGAATTAGTGGCATTATATAGACGATTAGTACAGTTCGTAATGCGAACATTGAACACTGCACCAGCGCGTCCAGCACCGCCAGTAGCTGGTGGTTATCAATTGGCTACTGTGATTAATCCACAAACGGTGCATACCATTATGGGTAAAATGCCCTCGGATCGAGAAAGAATACCGTTCTGGATTGCTCAGAAAACAAATCAGCTGGAAGCTGTGTTCCCCCATACGGGGCCACAGGAGAAACATAGATTGCTCACTATGTGCTTGCCATTCGGGATGGTTCCCTCGGTTGATGAATGTGCCACTTGGGGTACAGTCTTCGCTGCCGTTTATACTACCACGCATGGTACCCCTACACTGGCCAATTTGCCGGAAGTATTGAAACAAATACAAAATGAGCATGGGGCTGCACCAGCCCTAGATCTGGGGATGAAATTGATGCATAATTTTGACGCCGTCTCCTCGATAATATTGAGTAATATTAAAGGGGAAGCAGTAGCACTGGCGATACGCCAGCATCTCCGGGAAACTCCACACCAGGATCAAGAGAGACAGCTACCCAAAATAATCTCTGATACCTATACTAGTATAGGACGGGCTGGGCTGGGAGCCAAACCTAAAAAATTGGACATACCAAGTACCACCCTTAAGGAAGGTACGAAGCAAGCACAAGAGGGCTCTAAGAAGCGCTGGGAAAAACAAAAAGATTTCAAGGATAGGAGAACTAAAAGAGCTGATTCTCCTCATCCGGAGTACTCCGAAAGGAGATATAATCTCAGAAATTGGGATAACATTAGAACTCCAGACAGATATACTGATTCACGTCCTTCTCGTTCCTTTCAGGACGCACCGGATAGACGTAGCGAGAGAGGGGGCCGTCAAGATCGACGTCCGGAATACGTGAAAGAAAAGAAAGACTCGCCACAGTCTACTGTTAAAAAAGAAGAAAAGACTACGCAACAGAAGCCACAATTTAAGAAAAAAAAAGTGGCTGCACTGACCATTAAAAATGCCAGTAGTATTGAGAACACTGTTGAGGAACAAGAAGTGGGCAGTGACTCTGTTGGACAGCGCGGCAGAGGTCATGATATGTCGCCAGAATCTGAAAGATCATCTGGATGCGACAGCAACTAGCGATTACATCGCAGTTGAAACGGCAGATGGCCGCATACTTCCACCCGATCGGGTTTTTGATTTAACAATTCAGATAGAGGGAGACGTGGAACGCATTATTAGTGTAATATTCTGGGATGAACTTACTAGTGATATCCTGTTGGCCGAGAGAGACTGGCCACCTGAACATGTCCGCATGCTCCCACATGGGGAAGATGTCATTTTGCCTTCTTTCTCCGATCTTGTTCCGGAGACAGACAAACGAGC
This sequence comes from Pleurodeles waltl, assembly GCF_031143425.1. Lineage (NCBI taxonomy): Eukaryota > Metazoa > Chordata > Amphibia > Caudata > Salamandridae > Pleurodeles > Pleurodeles waltl. The sequence goes on along the minus strand of NC_090439.1, from coordinate 698,212,418 downwards.
ATTAGCTGCTGAATGGGCTTTAGCGCAGGCACCTGCATTATACCGTAATCATGTAGGATGGGACAAGGGCTCTCCTTGCCATGTTATTCCCGTTCGGTCTACACCACACCCGCAGCCACAATACCCTGTTAAACATGAAGCAAAAGCTCCAGTGACAGAGATACTGTCACAACTTGAATACCAGGGAGTAATTGAGCCCTGTACATCGGCAATGAATAATCCGCTATTTCCCGTTGCGAAACCTGATCATTCATATAGAATAGTGGTTGATTATAGGCACTTGAATAGTCATGCACGCACTTATGCTATACAAAATTCACACAGCACAGCGCTAATAAATAATATAGTGCGTAAAAAATACAAAACTACATTGGATATATCTAATGGTTTTTTCTGCCAGAATTTAGCACATGAAAGTAGAGACCTAAGTGCATTTTCCTATGGTTCTCAGAAACGCTTTTGTCGTTTACCTCAAGGCTATAAAAACAGCCCAGGACTGTTTTCGGCCCGTGTCACATCCATCTTACAGGAGCTTGATTCCGAGGCATTATCATATGTGGATGATATCTATCTCACTGATGACACCCTTGACATTCATCTTGCCAGGGTCGATCGGATAATTTTGGGATTTGCCACCTTCGGATATAAATTTAATTTTAAGAAAAGCAAGATAGCATTTCTTAGTGTATTGTTCCTAGGATATGAACTATCAAACGAGGGGAAGAGCCTGGCCCCGCACTTCCTAGAGAAGTGTGCTCAGCTACAGCCTCCGAACACGCTTAAGAAATTGCAGTCATTACTGGGTTTCTTTAATTTTGGCAGAACATATATTCCAGATTATGCTGAACGCGTAAAGCCACTATATAACTTAATTCAGCCCAATTATTCTGGCAGGCACTGGACAATTGAACACACACACATCCTAAGGGACATACAACGAGACATGCTAGAAGCTAGACACTTGTACACACGGGACAATAAAACAAATTTGGTCATCAGAATAATAGCTGGTGCCCTAGGATTTACCTATGTCATAATGAGGGTGACACGGTGCCAATAGCATACAAATCACATTTGTACTCCAATGCAGAAAAACGTTTTGCTCCTACAGAAAAAATTCTGACGGCAGTTCAGATTGCAGTCATAAAGGAGAGACCGCTTGCCCAGGGGAAACGCATTGTTGTTGTCTCCCCGGTTCCGGCCTTAGAGGCTGTCACTAAAGCGAGCGTTCCTAACGCTAAGGCATTGCATCCACGCTGGATTCAATGGGCAACATCTCTGACCGCCACTGATGTTGATTATGTGTTTGACCCCAGACTTCAGACACAAGAATTTCTCCAGTATGAACAGGAGTACCCTGCTCCCTTACACATATTGCCAATAGACAGTTATGATACCATCATTTACACTGACGGATCGGCACAACCGGCTGTGGGTACTAAACATCAATACTCGCCAGCTTGCGCAGCCGTGTGCGGGGTAATGGAAGACGAAGTTTTTCGTCCTCATAACACGTACACTCAGACCTTAGGAGACTGAACAGCCCAGTTGGCTGAGCTTAAGGCTCTTCTTCTAGCACTCGAACATTCAAAGCCAGGAACGCAGACTTTGATCGTCTGTGATTCGTATTACTGCGTCCAGTCATACAATGAATACCTTAATCATTGGATACTGAACGGGTTTAGAGATTCTAAAGGGAACACCATTAAACACAAAATATTGTGGGGAAGGGTGGCTGATCTTAAGGATAAGCTGCCATGTGTCCATGTAGTTCATACATTGGGGCACCAACGTGTAGGAAAACATGTTGCCGGTAATACATTGGCTGACGAAGCAGCCAAAGCTTCAGTAGCTACGGCTTCTGTGGCTGCAGTGACTCGTTCTCGGACGAGGTTGGATAATGAAATACTGCTTGCCGTTAAAGCCTCGGCTGCAGACAAGCGCCTTCCGAAAGGATACCCTACGAACTATACATATCATATCAGTGCACAGAATGTTGCTTTTGCAACAATTCCAGATGTTGGTGATCGAGTGATCCCAAATGAAGATCAGAGATTGGAATTAATTACAGCTGCACATGAGGGTGTCGCTTCTGCACATGCTGGTATACAGGCCACTATCACCATTCTACAACAACGGTACTGGTGGCCTGGTCTATGCAGACGGACTAAACAGTATGTCCTTTGCTGTGACATTTGTCAGCAGATTAAGGGCTCGACTATCAGACGCCCTCCGCAGACATCTCTCTTAGTGTCAGACAAACCACTCCATTGTGTGTACCTGGACCATTGTGGTCCTTTGCAACCTGATGGTGCATACAAATACATTTTAGTGGCTGTAGATTCCTGTTCTAGATTCCTGTGGGTATGGCCACAGCGGTCGGCTGACACCCGGACTGTTATAAAAGATTTGCTGATCTTTATCGGTACATATGCGGTTGCAGCATTCCATTCGGACCAGGGCCCTGCATTTGCCTCTAAGGCTTTCAGGGACACCATGAGGACGATGGGTGTTGAACTCCATTACTCCTCACCATACCATCCCGAGGGAAATTCGGTCGTGGAGAGGCGGAATCGTGATCTAAAGCAGTCCTTAACAGCTCGAGTATTAGGTTCAGGCTGTAGTTGGTTACATCACCTATATGGGGTCCAGAGAGCACTGAATAATCTGCCAAGACGGTCCTTGAGGGGCAAGTCTCCATATGAGGTTCTCTTTGGGACAACTATGTATGTTCCAGATCTTGATGCCCCTGGTATGGTGGCAGCAGAAACACCATTTGACATAAAAGAACGTCTCGCTGTTTTACAGGAGCTTCAACAATTCCGTGATGATAAATCATCTGCAAGCGCTGCCACCTTGGGAATAAGGGATTTGGCGAAAACTTCGACTGGCTGGATTCCTAACGTTGGGGATCTGGTTCGTGAGAAGATCGCTGTGAGAAAAGAGTTTGGTCCCGCATACAGAGCCCCTGTACCGGTCTTGGGAATAAAAGGCACCAGGACTGTCATCCTTCCGCCATTGTCTGGTTCCAAATCAAACAGATTCATCTCCATTGATGACATCAAATTACACCATGTGGCCGATTCTTCACAGTAGACCAGGAGGTCCCTTGGGTAGTTCCCGATCCCCTCTCACTACCCAACAGGACATCCCTCTACATAGTAGGATGACCATTGCTACTACAGACTATACAACTATGTCAGCTGCTGTTCCAGACACTTCCTCGACCATGGGGAGGGCAGAAAATGAACTTTTGTTGGTTCCTGTAACAACTTCGGAGAACACACCGCTACAGGATTTGGCTGTATTTTACACGAACACTTCCACGACTGGTAACGTCATCTATCATGAACCTCCAAGACCAATGGATGGGAATTCGATGAGTCCTATGTTTGCGGAGACTTCATCTGGCTATTTTGTGGACATTGATGATTTTTCTTCAGATTCATCCTCAACTGAGACTGACAAACTTTCCAGAGGTAGCAAGTTCTATCAATGGCTTAAAAAGAACTATTTGATATATCCATGGAACTATCTCTGGTTCTGTTTGACATTTATTACATTGTTTTTATGGATTGGTTTTGTGACTGTTTTCTTTTTACTAATTAATGGTCACTATATTGCTGATCGCTCCTCAGTGGAGCCTGTTGATGTAATTTTAACACCGCATCATTCATCACATAAGGTCCAACGTGATTTGTCCCCTGTCAATATTACAGCTATTCCAATTTCTGATGGGATTGTTTGGGACAAAGTTCAGTTCGATATATACGGGCCTACAGAGATAATTCAAATACCATACGTGTTCAAAATTTCTATGTCTGATGTTATTACACCTAATGTTGTCTCTGATGATTGGGATGTCCAAACAGTGGATTCCATGCTAAACGAAATGAAGGACTACTCCGCTTTTGGAAGTGATGATGTATATGATTTTACAATGAATTATGGTGAAATATTCTGCTATAATAATTGGGGACATCACTACTTGCACCGTGCAACTAGATATAGGCCTCTTTTTAACTACACACAATGGGAACATTGTTCAACACCACGGGTGGGGAGTCCACAGTATTACAGTGACAAATTCACATACTTTTCTGGGCATGATACAACGAAAGCTGAATCATATTATTTTAAATTACCTGAGACACACATTAGAAAACTGTTGCTAACAGATACCAAAATGATTTATTCAGATCCCTTTGTTTCCCGACTTTCGCTTGAGGGTTATGAATATTGGAAGAACACTATCGATTTGAAGAGTGTATGGGGGACGCAAGATTGGCAGATACAGGGTAGGGAGGCTTTGTTTCGAGCTTGCTTAATTCCTGTGCAAATGATTTTTTTAAATGACACTGTTGAGCAGACATCATGTCTAGGATTAGCTAAAATAAAGGATCTAAACACGCCCAGTATCCCTACACCGACAAAATTTAAAGATTGGCAACACTTTCTAAATGTTTCTGAGGATAGGCTAGATGCATTGGTTAAGGGTGGTGAATATAATTCTTCACTTTCCAATCCCGGGGGATGGTTGGTATGGCCCACCGATACTGATGAGTGTCAAAGGCGTTTTTTGAACTCTTCAGGGGGTTTTTCCATTCATAGACCAGACCCTCACTTTTTGTCAGGTCAGCATGCTGGTATAATTACAACTTACAGTGTGGGCAAGCTGTGCCAACAATGGGTACAAACGAACACCTTAACAGCGGTGAAACAACACCTGAATACTCTTTCTGACAGTATAGACCTACAAGATTTCCTATTAGGTCCTAGAAAGCAACGCTCGAAACGTTTTTTATATGCCATGTATAATGAAATTTGGAAACTTTCTCAAATTGAGGCTGCTGCACGTTTACGGCAACTTGATAAAGAGAATTTGGAAAATACATTAGCTGTTGTCGACAATGGCATGAACACACTTTCCAACAGGATTTATTCCCTGTCGAATATAGTGTCCTCTGCTATTGATATCACTCAGACTGATTTGTCTCGGTTATATCATGGCCAAACACAGCTGCGTTCCATCATGCAGCTGAGTTGGGCATTGCAGACGCTGAAAAGTGGCCACATTACTTGGAAATACCTTAATGGGAGTGAACTATTTGCTGCTTTTAATTTTTCCGGGGAACAAGTGACAATGGCTAAAAGAGAGGCTCGTTTCACCTTGCTTCAAGTAGAAAAATTAGATAAGTTGCCCTTCACGGTAGCAGAGAGTCCTTCAACTATCTGGCTCTTACACGGCATTATTAATTTACAGTTTTCAACGTTTCGTTTCTCGAACTGCCTGAAACATCTTGCAGTGGGACGATATGAACGGCTAGGAGATAGCTTTATTAAGGAAGAGTGGGAGTTGCCCTTTGAGTATCGATGTCTGAACGGCGAACAAGAGGTCTTTCTTAGCGGAAGTGAATGTGAGACTAATGTTCGTCATTCCATGATATGCAAACAGGTGTCTCTTCACGGTCTTTGCAATGCGGGGGTCGCAAATTTGGCCTGTTTTCTGAAGGGTACTCCCGTCCCCTTGATTGGTTCAGTGTTTCATGTTCTTTCTAATGGGAGTTATGTTCTTCTGAGCGATGACAGCTGTTGCGGCTTGCGACCTGGAATTGCCTACGCAATCTCAGTCACGAAGGTCGTTACGTGTTGTGGCCATGTTTTGTTTACCCCCACACGAGAGATACAAGTATCTGAAATGTGGCCCCACATTGATACTATTAATGTGAACTATGACAAGTTGAGTAGACTGAAGGCGCTATTGTTTCAAAAACAGGTCGCCTTGACATCCGCAAAAGAGACGTATGCTCTCCAGGTTGCGAGATCATCAGCCGAGATACAATCCCTTTTAAATACCGATTTCCCCTTACACTTTGGAGAGTTGGTATCGAGAATATTCAATGCTTCAAGCACCACTGGGATTGTTCATTTCTTTAAGGCTGTCGGGTCTGGTTTCGTGTCCATCTTCCAGACTGTCTTCGGAGTCATCCCATCAGCCATCCATTCACTCTTTTCCAGTGTGTTTGGTGGCTTTCCAATTATTTTGGCTTTAATTGGCGGACTACTACTGCTATATTTTCTGATTCGCGGTGGTTGTTTCTTTCCAGCGACACAGAGCAATGGAGCCGCTCCCGTCAACCCTGCTGTGCCGTGAACGCATGGTTCGGATCTTCGGTACACCTTTGCTGGTGGAACTAGAGTTTGACTGGTCATTGTCATTCCGGCCTCTACTATGGTGTGTACAACCGGTGTTCCGCTGCATATGGTGTCTCTTTGAACATCTGCCTATGATCTGTCTTGCTGTTGCACCGACATGTCCTGTGGACCACGAACTGCTGATGTCCCCGATGAGGGTTCATACACGGTCATGCCCCTTGAGACTGAGGTTGCTCCGCGAGGCCACCTATGAGCCTTCTATTATACAAACTAACATAGATGAGGACGCTGCAGCGAGTGTCGATGCACCGATGAATATGGCTCACTTCTGCTCTGTGGATCCGTTTGTCCGCCCAGCTCTCAATTTCACTTCAGACGATGTTGACTCATTTTTGAGATCCTTGAATGGTGACTTCGATGACATTCTTCAAGATCCTGCATATAGCACATAATTTGATGAATTAGCTTGCCAGTTCCCGATTCTAATAAAAGAAGCAATTATACTAAAAGTTTGCTATACTTGTCATGGTTGATATTAAAATCTCTGAAATGTTTCTTAAAAAAACGAATTTTATAACACAGCATTTATTTTTTCGTTAAGTTTTTTGGCTTTTTTAGTTCAGTAGCAGCTTTTTAGCGATTGGGTTTTCTTTACCTTCATCATACCTGTTACGGCAATGGGGAGGGTGTAGTGAATCCTAGTTTATTTTAACGGGTTAACAGGAGTTAGCTTAGCCGTAGGCTTGTAAACTCGTGCCCCCGTCACCCAGTGACTTTTAACCTACTTAGCTTGCTCTGGCTTAGTCCATTTAATTATTTATTTCCTTTAAAATGGCGGCCTTGTTTATAGTTAGGCCACTTGTTATGGGTTCTATTATCAGTGTCACTGCGCCAAGGCGTCAAGATCAAGCACCAAAGACAAACACACAGTAGGCATTCACACTTAGGGATTTTCCCTCTCTATACTTTCGAGGGATTGTTGACATTAATTGCCGTCCCAAGCATGCCTGTTATCTATTGTTATGAATAACACTTATGTCAGGGGACCTTGTAGATCTGTATAAATACAACACACTTTTAGACAGATAATCAGAGGGATTCCGACCAGAGGGCATCGCCACCATCGCTGATACCGATGCTGCAGTCATCTTGACACTGATCCAGTCTTCGTGTCCCTGCGGAGTCTGAGATAGAGACCTCATTCCAAGGTAACAAGGGTTGGGGGCTCCTCTCATGGACACGGTTTTGGCAGATTAGGTTTAACGAACCCAGCTCTTCCTTTTTAGGTAGAAGGTTAGACCTACTCTCCTTAGGGTATTAGGGTTTATTCCATCTTTTACATATACATATATTTTTATCTTATATTGCATAATGGTGGGGGTCTTTATAACAATGACTCTCCTCTTTACTATACTGTTGCTTGGTATATTCATTATCCTAATCATTGCAGTTCATGCAACTTATCACAAATTGCAGTTATGTTGAATAAAAACTATTATAACTTTACTGCATCTGTGTTATTGCCTTTGTTTGTATGAGACATTATAAATCTGTGAGAAAAGGGTAATTTCCGTTTAACCACGACAACCCTGAGATATTGTATTTTGAGTCCATGCGTAAGCGACTGCTACAAATCACCTTTTACTATTGTGTTTTCGGTGAGGTACTGCTAGTAAGCCGGTAAGGTTTGGACAACAGTTACAAATAGTTGTAGGAAGAGACCTAGTCACCTACGAACGAAAGTACTGTCATCCTGAGACCAGCAGTCTTGCTCAAAGCAAGAGTCCAAACTACGACAACTCCACCTCTTGGATCACAGGGCAGCATTGGTTGTCCAGTCACAACCACTTCTTCAGTTAATTGAAAAGTTTGGTCAAAAGATGGAGAGCATCTAATAATTTTCCTTATAGCTCTTAAAGACTTTATTTCTATTTTTTAGGGTCCTTGCCTTTCTGGGCCTAAAAGGTTGTTGTATGGCATGGTATAAACCACAAACATAGTGTGATACCACTATATCATTGCAAAACCTAAAATACCCCAAATATCAATTGTCTTAAATTAACCATAATGTTAAATGTGGAAATAGTATTTTAACAAGGATTCTGGGCCCAGGGGCACATAAGAGCCACTGGGGCCAGGACCCTGGTGAAAGTCCTACCAATGCTTACTCCATAATCTCAAATGATGTCCAGAAAGCCACAATGAACGGCTATGTGGCACCGAGTTGGGCTTAGTGGATGCCTAGAGTAAGAGGCAAAGCCTTTGTGTTGGGTGTCTCTCTGGTGGAATCGCTGCAGGAGATCATGCTTGTGGGCAACCTTCTGGCTACTAGCTGGATAGGCAAGCCCAAGGAAAGTAAGTTACCACTGGATCTGCAGCCGGCAGACAAGAAGGTCCATTACCGCAGCATAGTGGAGTGCTCAGTCATATAGAGATCACTTTGAATACCCATGCTGGCAAGTTGAATGCTATCATGCACACCATCCAAGATGCCAAAACATATCTCGGAGTCAAAACTAAGTCAGTGGCACCAGGTGTCACTTTTCTAAGAGCAGCTCACAGAAAGTTAACAAACAAAGTGTATGACGCCAAGCCCATGTCAACCACACCACATCAAAAGGTCCTAGAGTTGCAAGCTCAACTGCAAAAAGAGGTTGACATGCTCTGTATTTGAGCTAAAGATGCAGGGGGGTGCTTAGGGTACAATATTGTCTATAAAGCAGGGAGAAGTCCCACATACTGAACAATTTTTTTTACAACTGGCTATATCCCGAGGTGTTACAAGGAAAAGTCTCTAAACTCTGCTCTGTGGAGAGGGCCCACAGAGTACAGACCCACCTGCCCCTGTCTGGGGTACCCCCAATTGTGGTTGCCTCCTTAATTATAGATAGGAACGTCCTACTACAGGTGGCCCACAACAAAGCCCTAGATCTTGAATGGACATGCAATCAACATCTACTGTGTCTTTATGATTGAGGCGCAATGTCAGTGCTCACACTTCAACAAAATTCAGAGCGTCGAACCCCTGGTATGCCATGATATACGTGGCCAAACTGTGGGAAAATGGTAAATACCTCTTTTTCACTTCACTCATAGATGCATGGGACTGGTTGCAGACAAAAGGGATCAGCATACCACTGGGGTGGGAATCACAAAATGAACACTGGGAGCAATGCCACTCCTGGAAACATCCCCTGAAGAGACACAGGGGCATCTCACAAGGGAAGAGGCACCCCAAGCAAGGTTCAGGCAGTGGTAGACTATCAACCCAGTACGCTGAGTGCCAGGTTTCAAAGAGTGTTACGGAGGCCTCAGAAACATAAGCACCAGGCCTGGAAAGGCCACGTGGCCCATTGTTGATTCCATTTGATGCTCACTAAAAAATGCAAGCTCTGTTAGTTGTCATCTCCCACGTTGCTGCCAAGGAGCATGCCAAACTCAAGAATGCTATTTGGTTGGTTGGACATTGGGGGCAGTGATGGCCCTGGGGGGCTGGCCTGCACGGGAGAGCTTTAGGAGTAGTCACGCTCCCCTGCTCCATCCCTTAGATGGATGTCCGATTGACCCACTGTTTGTTCTGCAATCTACCTATTGTTAACATTGGAGGTGGCCAGTTTAGGCCTACCACCATGGGGAGGGAGTTGGGGTTACAGTTTGTTTGTTTGATGACCCTGTTTTATTTCTGGCTAAGGTGGTCCCGCAATGGAACTGGCCCCCGCACTGTCCTTATGGTTGATTGATAGCCACATGCTATAACTTTCTAAATTGGAATGTTCGGGGCATGCCATTCCCCTGTAAAAGATATGAGATACATGCTTACTTAAAAATAGACAAATATAACTCATGTGCCTACAGGAAACACATATAGGGAGGCCAGAACTTATGAAGGTAGCCAAGACATGGCTGAGCCAAATATACCGGACTACATTCTCTGCTTGTGCTTTAGGGGTAATGATATGTCCCTGGGGTCACTTACATAATGCAGTGAGTGCAGACAGAACCTGAAGGTAGATATACATTGGTTAGGGGTCTATTGGATGGTGAGTCCCTTTGCTTGTTGTGATATACACCACAAATGTGCAACAGGTAGAATGTTTTTATACTCTAACCCTGCTGATGTTACAAGACCCACAGACCCCCTGCCAATAGTGGGGGTGGTACTTCAATTGTTTACAGTATGTGGATCATGACTGAGCGAACTGATCTCTACCTAGGACTTCTGGACATAGGATAGCGTGACACTTTACAGACTGGTTAGATAGCATGCAATTTATAGACATCTGGAGACACACACTGACTTCAGAGATTACTCCTTTGACTCCTGCTCCACTAATTGCACACCAAATTGGATTATTGGTTGTGCCCTAGAGGAATGTGCTTAAGGATACACAATATATGCTGAATACTTGAGACATACCCTCTCAGACCAGAGCCATTTGAATCTGGGGATAGCACGTGGTTAGTGTTGATCACGGGTCCCCACATGGAGGCTTAAGGTGGAGGCACTTGCAGATAACTCCTATTGGCATGCAACTCAGTCAAGATTTCACTGAGAATGACAGCAACAGACGATACAACAGAATCGGATGCCTTTGAGGTTGTTGTTGGAAATGGGCCTATCTACAGGGTCATCCCCAAACATTTAGCTTCCCTTTTCCTACTTTTTGCTGGATTTTTGCTTGTAGGCCTTAGGACTCTGTGCACTGGTTTGATTGACATATAACCGATTGACATATTTAATTTGCATGTGATTCCCTTGTAAAGTAGTATACCATATACCCAGGACCTGTAAATTAAATGCTACCAGTGGGCCTGCAGCACTTACTGTGCCACCCCCTGAAGTAGCACCTTAAACCCTGCCCCAGGCCTGCCATTGCAGCCTGAAGGCAGTGCCCCACTGCCATGTCGACTTGGCATTTGAAACCCCTTGCTAAACCCTAAAGTCCTATTTTATTACATATGTCACTCCTCAGGTAGGTCCTAAGTAGCCCATAGGGCAGGGTGCTGTGTAATTACAGTATAAGGTATAAAAGGTAGGACATATACTTGTTAGTTTTATATGTCATAGTAGTGAAAAACTACCAAATTCATTTTCTCACTACTGAGAGGCCTACCCCTCCCATAAGGAAACATTGGAGATTGCTTACTAAAATGATTAAGTTGTAATTCCTAAAGCAGAGGTAATGGATATGTCATGTGTGTTACCTATAAACCTTTAATGGTAAACCCTATTGAATGGTAAAGTGGGATTTAACATCACAAGATTGAAAATGCAGCTTTTAAAAAGGTGGTATTTTCTGGCCCTTAGCCCTCTGTGCCTGTAACCTGCCGTAAGGTCACATGACTGGGTGTAACTGACAGTTGGGACTTTGTGAATTCACCCCAGACAGTCACACAATAGGGGGATTAGCAAGCCTGAATCGGCCATTAACTGACTTGACGTGGGGGGTGAAGCTAAGCATAGCCCCACTTGCAACTGAATAGGCTGGGCTCTGCCACCAATAGGTTTAACAGCCCTGTAGTGTCAGTGCAGCCAGCTGGGAGCCAGGGCAAGGGAGGCAGGAAATTCCTGGAAATTCAGAGAAACTTTCTGAAAACTTCATCCAACGCCTAGGGGCAGGGTATAAAAATAGGGCTTCCAGACTAGCTCCTTAGTTCACTACTGGATCTGCGGAAGGACTCTCAGAGGACTGCCTGCTGCTGTGACCTGCTGTGCACTCTGCGAGACTGCTGCTGTACCTGGATGGACTCCTTTGATGCCTAGAGCCTGCTTGGAACTTTCAGAGGCCAGCCCTGCTGTAGACTCCTGCATCGTCGCCTGCACCCTGGACTTCAGAAGTGACTCTAAGGGCTAGCTTAGATGGTCTCCTGTTTTCAGCTGCAGGGACATGACAGACTCCCGCCATCTTAAACCTGCACCATGACCCAGCCTTGAACCTCCCCCCCCCCCCATTGAGGTCTCCAACCATTCCTGGACTCTTGGTTGTGGTGCTAAAGGTGCCCAGGTGACCGTTTTCCAAAACTGAGGACTTGCTATTTTGAATCTTAAACTTTAAAAATGTAGAACTGTGGTTCTACTAACTGGATATTCATGGTTTTGGTATCAAATCATTTATTCAAATGTTCTCTTTTGTTCTGAATTGGTTTGAGATTTTTATTGTGTTGCATTTTTGCTGTGTTGCTGTTTGCGTACTGCATAAATACCTATTACATTGCCTCTAAGTTTAGCCTGACTGCTTTTTGTGCAGGCTAAACAGGGTTAAGCACAGGATAAATTAGTGTCTTTATGTGGTTCACCTTGCAAGGGATTGCGTCTGTTGCTTGACCAGGGCTCAGACTCAGTCAACAAATAACCCAATTTCTCCCAGTTGTCAGTCTGGGACACTGCAACAAAACCACATGGGGGATGCAGTGAGTGCTGCAGAAGGAACTAACTGGCCTGGAAAACGATATAAAGCAGACTTAATAGCAGATGGTAAACACCCGGATGCTGGTGAAACGATAATAGCATAGGTATCACTTAGAATTGTGACATATTTGCCTTTCCTACAGAGATTTTGTGGCACACCAGAACATGGCTTGGTTGTTGAAGTCGGAAGAAGTCAAAATCCAAATAGGCCCCATGAGAAGCCCAGACTCAGGGGTGGTATAAACTCAAGGAGACATTTTGCAAACATTCAGAGAGTATTACTGCATGCTTTATGCTGCAAGGTGCGATGTCCCCTCAGACCGTGGTGCTGCACCGCTGCAGTGCCAGAAATTAGTTGGCCTCTTCTATTTGAGAGTGTAGGGCAATATCATAAATGGCAAGAAATAAAACTTTTGGGCTGGATGGACTACTGGTGGAGTTTTATGTCATGTACAGGACACCGTTGATGACCAAGCTGCTCTCCAAGCTGTCAGGGATTGGGGGTAACTCCCACCCGCTATGAGAGAGGCCCTGATTATTATATTTCCCCAAAAAAGGAGGGACCCCTATCTAGCGACCCTTCCTTTTTTGGGAAATTTAATAATCTGCTCTTATCGCTCCAGTCACTTTTGAACCGTGACTATAAAACATTGAACCATGTACTGACAAACCCGCTGCTGCCGATGTTACCAGCTCTGATACACAGAGATCAAAATGGTTTTATTCCGGCATGAAACACCCTTATGAATATACGGAGGCTGTTTGCCATGATTGATGCAGTGGAGACGGTTAAAGGTACAGAAGTAAGGGTCTTTTCAGCCATCATGAAAGCATTCAATATGATCAATTGGTCGCACCATTACTTGGTACTGGAAAACCTAGGGCTAGGTCTGGATGTCCTACGGTGGGTACGACTGTGTACACAAAACCCATGGCCAGGGTACGTATCAGCCAATTTATTTCCGGTTAGTTTAAAGTAGTGCAGCACCTCCACTTTCTCCTATTGACACGGCGATTAAGCCACTGGCATGGTTATTTTATCAAAAAGCACGGGACTTCAGCATATTTTAGGGAGGCAGCTGACATCTAATTTTGCTATTTGCAAACAACACCCTGGTTTATTTAAACAATCTTCTTAGCATATTGGATTGGCAAATGCATTGCCTGGACAGCTTTGGAGCAGTCTTGGGGATGCAGGTGACCTGGAGCAAGTTGTGCTTCTTTCTCCTACCTAAATGTTTGTCCAAAGATGGGGGTTGCACATCCGAATACACAGTTAGCATGGGCCCCCGACACATTCGAATATATGGGAGAGCATGTGTATAATGATGAATATGACCTACTGAAGGGTAATGGAGGGGAAGTGCTGTCAATGTCAAGACATTTCCTGCACTTCTGGTGTACCCATCCTTGATCACCAGAAGGCAGGATGGCTTTAGCCAAGATGCTAATCGCACCCCAACTGCTTTATTTACAGTATTTTCAGTGCTCGTAGTAACACTGCTTCGAACATTCTTTGATGACTTGAACTTTATGCTATAAGACCTTATTTCTGGGGACAAAAGAAAAAGAATGGAACTTCCACAATGCGGCTTCCCCTTGAAGAGAGTAGCCTGGGTGCCCAGAATTATGAGTGGCATTATGCAGTGCGCAACTTCAGTGGCTGATGAGATGGCTTTGGGTGCTAAGTGGGCTGGAAAGGGAGGTACTTGTGTGTGCTATCCGACATAATCGGATACCTGAGTGATTGTTCACACCCAAAATGCTAGAAGAAAAGTTGTCCAGAATTTACAAGTTTGTTGAGAACTGCTGGTCCAAATACTTTTGTACCAACGGTCACAAGCCCATACTCTGCTTCTTTTGCTATGGTCATTGCCAAACTGAAAACAATCACTAAAACATTTAATAACCAAACATGGACACAAGCTGGAATCACACAGATGGGGAACATATATGAGCAGGACAGGCTGTGTACATTCCACTAACTAATGATACAATTTGAAAGACCCTCGGTCAATTCATGATGCATGGTGCACTGACATATGCATTGAATGCATTGTGAGGCCTCTCGGAACCAACCATAATGCGATATTGCAATGTCAGCTATCACATGGTTGTTGAAGAAAAGTCATCAAGCATCTTTACATTGTTCTTTAGATGAGCTCACATGACCATGCAAGGATTTTAAGGCCAAGTGGTCAGAATGCCTTGACTGTGAGATTCTGGACAAGCAATAGTCGGCCACTAAGGTGTGTCAAATAGATCTCACACAACTCATGATTCAAACATTTACAATTTAACTTCCTACACCAAACTGACTTGTCCCCGAGGCACATTGACCAAGTGTTCCCTGGTCTGTCCCCATAGTGCCCAAGGTGTGAAGTTCCTGAGGCACACTTTTACTGGTCCACCTATAAGACCTCGTAGAAATATTTCTGGATGCTTAGCCTTGGCTCTGTCTGCTGGGCTAGATGCCCAGATCAAACATAAACAAATTAGAATACTGGATGATAAAGTTGGAATTTACATTGTACAAATGTTGCATAGCAATTTCAGGGGAAGCATCAGAGCCCCCATCTGTGTGTTGGCCTCGCTCAGGGACTTGAAAAGATGGGCAGCAGTGGAACAGTCTACAATACAGATGCTCAGGGTCTCATTACGAGTTTGGTGGTTCATGCACCGCCATGGCAGCAGTGGCTGTCCGACCACCATTGTCTTGGTTATCAGACCACTGTATTACTATCCTGGCAGCCCTATGGAGCAAAGACCGCAGAGGTTCCACGAGCACCGCCAAGCACCGCAGACCACCACAGTGACGAGGCAGGACAAACAGACCGGTGGAGCCAGTGTTTCTGCCGGGCACAATATGATGTTGCCAATATGACCGTGGCAGTCCAACCACCACATCCCAGCAGGCAGACATGGAGAGAATAAAGGGAGCAATTCACCTTCAGGCAGTGTTGCACATCCTGTGCCACTATGGAGCCCATCACACACATCCTGCCACTGCTGCTCATCAAAGGTGCACATAATCGACGCCACCGTGGATACAACTGATGGTAAGTACACACACACCTACCTGTGCCATCAACTTTGACAACAGATTGTTTCGCCGTCACCCACATGATATGGGGGTCACACTACAGGCACCAAGTTTACGTGTAATTGTGTCCACAGTCTGAGTCATTCGCAAGGAATGACACATTCACAGTCATTAAACGCCCCCTTTGGGCAGGTCACTTACACTGTACTGCCACACTACACAAAAACACACATCTGCACATCTTAGGAACAGGGACAGTAAAGTGTACAAAACATTGCATCTCAAAACAGCAACAACATAGCAATATCACATCTACCAGTGCAACTGACACCCTTACATTGCATACATGCCAAGGAATGTCATTAGATTCAACATACATATGTATGGATGTGTCATTTAATGTAAACACCCCTCCCATTAAACATTCTGGTAATGGCCCCACACCTCACCCACATTGGAACACGGTGTAAGGACGATGGGATGCACAATAGTCACAGAGTCAAATATCCAAAGTTGACTATGCAAACAATACCTGCACAATAGGTATGGGGCATCAGGAGCACTCATGTAAGGATGCTGTCCCGGGACACATTTCACTTTGCACACACCCCTAAAACAACATTTGCTAAATAACTGGCCTTTCAGGTATCTCAGGGACAAACAATACTAGAGCCAAATAACATGCGTTTCTGCCTAATGTGGAAGCGCAAGTCAAGAAAGCACATACAACCAAAACAGTTTGGGCCATACATCCAGATGAAGTAGCTGCAAAGTACACCACAGCAAAATGGACACTCGCACAGTCAAATGCAAAGAAAGGTAGCACAATTAAATACCCTCCATGTCTCCACAAAGAAACTGCTGCCTCACATGAGACAAATCAACAATCCATATCAGGGGGACAAGTAACACCACACATGCTGACATTGAACAACAGAAGATGAAATATTTATAATACCAAATAAAACACAATGGAATGACACCCCAATTGCTGTAACACCCACATACACCTACAGTCAACATCTACATTTGTCTTGGGTGACACCAGCATTGCCCACAAAGTCAGATACTGCTAATAACAGCAAATGGATCAGCAAGCAGGCTGAAACACACAACTGTAGCAGACAACACAAGTTACTCAGAAACAACATAAAGGTAGAAAAGGAATTGCAGGACAAATATGTGCCCAAAATATCATAAATTCGGGTTTATTGAAGTGAAAATGCATAATAGCAAAGACCATTGGTGAGCCCATTGTTAACTCTCTGCACAGTACTGTGCCCACACTTTACTCCTCTCACTGCCAGGGAACCTCCACTGGAAGGGGCATCAAGTGGGCAGGCAGGCACCTCAGGGCTCATCCTTGGGGGTGGCAGATTTGGGATTTGTGGGCTTGGGAGGGTTGGACTGTTTCATAGGAGGGGTAGGCTTCTTCTAGGGTTGAGGGGTATGGGTGCTTCCAGGGAGGGGGCAGGTGTGAGAGGAGAGGACTTGGTTATGGTAGGGATGAGTTGGGCTGTGGGTGGGGCCCTTTTAGGTTTAGAAGGGAGTTTGGAGGTAACAGGGGAAAGGGTAAGGTTAAAACTGGATTTAAGCTAACAGGTGATACCCTGAAATTGGGCCCAGGATGCTTGTTTTGGGCTGGACTGTTCCCATGGGGAATAGGTTCAAGACTAATTTGCATATGGCTGGGTCCAAACTGGGGTGGCATGGTGAGCAAAAGAACAATGGATTAAACCCAGATCTGTGACTGGGGAGAGTGTTTGCATTGTTCAGCACTCCGTCCATCATTCTTTTGTGCTGCTAAAGTTGCCCTAAGTGGGAAGGGTATGCCCAGACGTGGGTCCCGTGCTCACTGTGGTATTGGATTCAAGCTAGCCTGGCTGATCAAGGGTGATACCTTGAAAATGGTCCCAGGATGCTTGTTTCCAGTCCAGGGAGAACTTGGCCTGGCACTTTGGACTGGACTGTTTTCATGAGGAACAGAGTCAAGACTGATTTGCATGTGGCTGTGTCCAAACTTGGGTGGCATGATGAGCAAAAGAGCAATGGATTAAACCCAGATCTGTGACTGGGGGTGAGCGTTTGTATTGTTCAGCACTCTGTCCATCATCCTTTTGTGTGGCTGAAGTTGCCCTAAGTGGGAAGAGTATGGCGCTGTGCCGCTGAATTCAAGCTAGCCTGGCTGAGGAAGGGTGATA
Organism: Pleurodeles waltl; assembly: GCF_031143425.1. Taxonomy (NCBI): domain Eukaryota; kingdom Metazoa; phylum Chordata; class Amphibia; order Caudata; family Salamandridae; genus Pleurodeles; species Pleurodeles waltl. Next base: position 698,194,609 of record NC_090439.1, on the reverse strand, counting down.
CCCTGAAACTGGTTCTAGGATCCTTGTTATTGTTCCAGGTTGGACCTGCCTGGCAGTTCTGGATGGACTTTCTCCTTGGAGAATAGGGTCAAGACTGGTTTGCATATGCTTGGGTCCAAACTGGGGTGGCATGGTGAGCAAAATAACAATTGATTAAACCCAGATCTGTGACTGGGGTGAGTGTTTAAAATGTTTCAGCACTTCATCCATCATCCTTTTGTGCTGCGAGAAGGAAACTCTCCTTCTGAGCACAGGGTGGTTATTAAAAAGGGTTGGGGATTTAGAGGTTGAGGTTGTCTTGTGTGTTAGTGTGTGAGGTATGCTATTGTTTGGGTGGTGTCTGTTGCATGTGTGGGTGTGGCTGTTTGCGTGTCTTGGGGGTGGGTGGTGGAGGTGCTGGGGGATGTGGGAGTGGTGGATGTGTGTGTGTGTCTGTTGGGGTGGTGTCCGTGGGTATGGTGGATGGGTCACTGGCCGTTGTGGTGCCTGTGGGTATGCTGGATGTGGTGTGTGGTTGGTTAATGGGTGGCTGATGGGTGTATGTTGAATGCTTGCGTGCCGGTTTGTTTTCTGGTGTTTGTGTTTATATGTACTGCTTGTTTGACTTGAGGTAGGTGCATGCTGATGTGTCTGGGTGCCTAGGATAGTTAAAAGATTAGGGTATTTGGATTGGAAAAAGAGAGGTGGAAGGGAGAGGAATCTGGGGGTTGATGAGCTGCCTTCAGTGAGGAGGTCAGAGCTTGAAATTATCTCTCTAGGCCAGACATGTCACTATGAATGCCTTCCAGGAAAGCATTGGTCTGTTGAAGTTGGCTGGCCAACCCCTCAATGGCATTCACAATGACAGCCTGACGCACAGAGATGCTCTTCAGGGGATCAATAGCCTCCTCACTCAGGGCAGCAGGAGTAAGAGGGGATGGGGTTGAGGTGCCTGTGGCAAAGGAGACACCCACCCTCTTGGCAGAGCCGGCACAGCCAACTGGGTGGGAGCAACAGGGAGGTTGACAATAGAATTGGGGGTGGCAGACAAAGATGGTACAAGAGTAGGTCCTGATATGTCCGCCACCACTAGGGAGTGGCCACTACAGGTTGAAATCGATGATGAGGATGTAGATACGGTCTCCTCTGTGGCACTCCCTTCACCCTCTGGGCCACTGGGTCTTTCAGTGTCAGTGGTATCTTGACTAGAGGTACCGTGGGCAGATGCTTCCCTACTTGGTTGTGCCCTGTCACCTTTGCCTTCCCCGGATGATGCTTCAAATATAAAGAGAAAAAGGGGCACCACATGTTTATGAACACACTTGAACAGCACCTGTGATTAGCATCCATTACCATGATGTTAAGTAGGCCCCAGCAGCAAACTACATCAAAGCGGCTCCTTCATGTACCATACCATATGCATGCATACTATGTAAACTGCCAACAGTTGCCCACAGGAAATTCAGGATCTCAGACAACTACAATTGCATGGCTGAAGTTGTGCAATCGCTGTAACATTGACCAAGTAGAAGACCACATCCCTTCAATGATTTGTCTCATGGAGCATACCCTATTTCTCCATTGTCATAGAATAATAGCCCAATGCAAAGTTCATTCCCACAGATCCGACACAAGGTCATGCAGACATCTGGCTGTCACATACACAATAACACAACAATAACAAATGATGTTCTCAGAACATGCCATGTGGCTGACAACAGTACAGTAGCCTGAAGAAGGTGATATGGAATGTCGGAGAGGACAGAGAAGTACTTGTAGAAGGCCCTCAACATGTTGCCCAATTGGAAGCTACATCAATGTCTCCATTTTGATCCTACAAAACCAGTTGTCTGTGGATGAATGGGTGTACCCAAACACATATGATTCCAACATAACTGCAAGTCACTCAATGATGCATGTTAACAGTCAGGTTACAAACCTTCCCCATTACACATGTGCAGTGCACTTTCACACATGATGCCACATCAATGGCATGGAAATGTACATTATGGCTAAACAATCTAGTCATACACGTCATGTCCCTCATTGCTACTGCAATTGTACATGCTAAATGACATGCAATGATGGTTGAGGGTATGTGTCAGCCAACAGTCAATGGTGACACACTCCTGTCTATGGCACCCCGCCACACGACAAGTAGCTCCATTGTAAATGTCCTGTTCCAAACAGAGGTTGGCATGCACATATATGTGAGGGAATACAGCAATCTTCCCATTAACACAGGTAGACCATGTGGAAAAGCAGTGTACACATTTTGTCAAAAGACAAAGGGGCACATGCTAACATGTTGGCACAAGCAATGATGGCAACAGTGATGGCACACAAATCATATCAATGGACATTCCCCCCTTACCAGGGTAAAGTATTTATGTGTAGCTGACTCAAAGAACCAAGTATGCTCTGTCACATGCTTGATGGCCATCTTCACGTTACAGACAGTAGTGAGCCACCAGCACTCATCACAAGCTAAAAACAAGTAGCCTCTGTGTAGCAGATGGCAATATACCCATTTGAGTAGACATATGGCTGAGGACAATGATCCATAACTTCCTTTCCTTTGGCCTGTAACACTGAGGAGTAGTGGTCTGTAGTGAACAATTTACACCAACAACAACAAACATTACTTGATTGATCAATATACACGGCCATGTGTTGTCCCTGGAGATCAATTGTTTGTGGATTGTAAACAGTTGTGTCCTAGGCCCCTACGCCAATATGCAAGGCACATCAGTATGCACCACATGACATATCTACACAAACAGTTACTTATCTACTGTGTCACACGTGGCTCTTCCTATTTGTCAGGGGGAGATGTCAGAACCTAACACATTAACTTTGAAATGTGACAGGCAGGAATATGCCCTGTAATTATTCCTTTGTGGCTGCTGTGCTCCCCTCAAATGCCCATCAAGGATGCTGGACATTAGGGGGGTCATGGTCTGATGTGCGCCCGCTCACATTGGAGGACAGTCCCAGCTGGACCATCTCGATCTTCCTGACTCAGTGTCTCCGGTCCTTCCACCTCTTGCAACAGTATGCGCTCCGCTGGCTGTGGACTCCCAGGGTGCACACCTTTCAGGTGATGGCTCTAAATATCTCCTTCTTCTAATGGGCGTTTACCTGCATAGATGCAAGAGACAAATCAAGAGATAACAATCACAGGTTTTGGCACAAATGGTTTAGTCACACACATCAGAAACACCAAGCTAGAAATATTTAATCTGTCAACACACCACAAGCGTAAAGCACACAACCCAATAGTTACAGGGATATGACTACAGACATTTGTATCCATCTGCAGACTAACCCACTACCCTGCTCAGGGCCTACAATGACTAAGCAGGCCTACTAACATGAGGTAGCCCATGCCCCAGCAACATGTAGTGTGATGTGAGCCACAATGAAAAACTACACACATATGTGGCTTCTGAAGGGCAAACTCCTTAGACCTGAATGGACCGACACATTCACACCCTGTGAGATTGACTCACTGCATACAGGCCCTACAGGTAACTTCCATAGTACAGACTTCAGCATTACACTTGGGTGATAATGGAGGGGCTGGGATGGTGGGTACAGAAATGCCTTCCCTGTGCATGTGTGGAGCTGTGGCATATGACATGAAGACTCATGCCACTTCAGGGGGTAGGTTCTATGGTATATACCTGTACCACGCAACACTGCTTTGTACATATGCTTCTATCCTACAGAGATGGCATCCAACATACAAAGGTATGCATTGTACATTTTTTGCTATTTGACCAAGCAACTGAGTCGCATGCCATGGCCTCCCAGGAATCAACACACTGTGTGCACTCTGGGACTGTAATTGGTGCAATAAGCCTATACTGTACAATTAAGACTTATATGAAAGTGACAACAGAGCTGTGGGAGTAAAGGACCTGTCATGAGTCAAAGACACACATTGACAATGATGCAAAATGCACTTATGAACTTCTTCTGGGATGTACCTCAGTACCCATTCCTAATCTAGTCAATAGACTGAGGCATTTAGGGTAAGGTTTGCCACTAGAGCATCATATTATCCACATGACAGGATCTGATGGTGTACACATTTATTAATACTACTCCCCTGGGTCCTTACCTCAGGGCAGATGTTGGACATGGACTGTAGCGGGGGGGATAAAATTATTATTCTAACTCAGCTGGGGTAAAAGTCAGGGCAGGTTCTGGACAGTGATGGGGGACAAAATTGCTATTCCTACTCTGCTGGGGGCAAAACTCAGGGCAGGTGCTGGACAATAACTGGGGTCAAAATTAGTATTCTAACTTTGCTTGGGGCATAACTCAGAGCAGGTGCTGAACACTGACGGAGGCAAAATTAATATTCGAACTCCCCTAAGGCATGTTGGAAAAAAGTAATAGTTAAAAAGCCTGTTGGAGAAAAACCTTGTTAGTTTACCAGTTTGATTTTGTCTTTCTATTTTATTGTCTGGGTTAAGCTGTGCAACTGTTGTATGTTTTTCAATTACTTGAGTCTGTTGATGATTTTGGGTTGTGTGCTGAAGAGACATTTGAATTTTACTCCTAGACAACACCAGACAGGATGATTCTTTTGGTAGTTTAAGCTTCCTTATGTTTCTGCGTTATAAAATAGAAATGGATTTGTTTTAATGAAATTGTAGAACTCTGTATGTTCACTAAGGTCAGATATGCAATCATTTTTATAACACACTTAATTTTCAATTTTGGAGTTCTGTTGTTGCATTCCATTAGATCTTTGTATTTAATTTCAGTTGCTTTGCAGGAAAATTCTTTGAGTCAGTGAACTGAAAAAAGACAACAGTTGGAAGTGTTGTACTATGCATTTTCTCAGCTTCAGTAAAAGTCAGTATTCATCACCTGTCCTGAGTTATGCCCCCAGCGGAGTGTGAATAGCAATTATGTCTCTAGCCACCATCTAGCACCTGCCCTGATTTATGCCCCCAAAGGAGTTAGAATAGTAACTTTACCATCAGTCAGTATGCAGCACCTGCCCTGAGTTATGGCCCCAGTAGAGTTTGAATAGTAATTTTTCCTCAGTCACTGTTCAGCACCTGCCCTGACTTATGTCCCCAGCAGAATTAGAATAATAATTTTGGGCCCAGACACTGTTCTTCACCTGCCTTCAGTTATGCCTACATAAGAGTAAGAATAGCAATTTCTCTCCACTGTCACTGTCCAGCACCTGCCCTGCGTTATGCCCCCAGCAGAGTTAGTATTGTAATTTTGCCCCAGTCACTGACCAGCACCTACCCTGAGTTATGCCCCCACTGGTGTTAGAATGGTAATTTTGCCCCAGTCACTGTCAAGCACCTGCCCTGAGTTTTGCCCTTAGTGGAGTTAGAAGGATAATCTCCCCCCAGTCACTATCAGGCACCTGCACTGACTTATGCCATCAGTGGAGTTAGAATAGTAATTTTGCACCCAGTCACGGTCCTGCAACCTGCCCTCAGTTATGCCTCCAGTGGAGTAAGAATAGTAGTTTTGCCCTACTGTCAATGTCTAGCACCTGCCCGGAGTGCTGCCCTCAGCGGAGTTAGAACAGTCATTTTGCCCCCGTCACTGTCCAGCACCTGTCTTGAGTTATGCTCCTAGTGAAGTTAGAATAGTAATTTTGCTCCAGTCACTGTCAAGCACCTGCCCTGAGTTTTGCTCCCATTGGAGTTAGAACAGTAATTTTGTCCCCATTCACTATCCGGCACCTGCCCTGAGTTATGCCCCCAGCGGAGTTAGAATAGTCATTTTGCCCCACCATCACTGGCCAGCACCTGTCCTGGGTTTTGCCCCCAGTGGAGTTAGAATGGTAATTTTGCTCCCAGTCACTATTCAGTACCTGCCCTGAGTTATTCCCTCAGCGGAGTTAGAATACTAATTTTGCCCCAGTCACTGTCAAGCACCTGCCCTGAGTTTTGCCACCAGCAGAGTTCGAATAGTAATTTTGCCTCTGTCAGTGTTCAGCACCTGCTCTGAAATATGCCCCAAGCAAAGTTAGAATAGCAATTTTGACCCCAGTTAGTGTCCAGCACTTGCTTTGAGTTATGCCCCCAGCGGTGTAGGAATAGCAATTTTGCCCTCATCACTGTCCAGAACCTGCCCTGACTTTTACCCCCAGATGAGTTAGAATAGTAATTTTGCCCACCCCAGTCCATGTCCAGCATTTTCCCTGAGGTAAGGTCCCAGTGAAGTAGTATTAATAAAGTTGTCTCCCAGTAGCAGCCCACTATCTGCCCTGAGGTTACTTACTGCTTTAGCTTTACTGTCCTCATACAAAAAAAAAATCCCCTGAAATTGTTTTGTTTTAATAATCCTAAAAATTTTCATTTTTTCTATTCAGATTTTAATAATATTTCACTTATTTACCTTTAGGTGTTGAGGTGTAGTATACGGAAGATGAAGTCACCTCAAAATTAGTTTTTCCTAGGTTGCAAAAAATGTAAAAAACACTATTTAAATTCATTTGTTTAAATTCAAGTATGTTTAATTTTGAGGAAATATTCTTATTCCTTTACCTTTTTTCTCACTATTGTGTGGATTGCGGTTTAAATATGTTTTTAAGTGGTGTTCCATAATTTAAAACATAACCAGTTTTGAGCATAATTTGTCAAAGACTTTCTGTTTCTAACAGAACGTGTATTTATTTTTAATGTGTTAAAAGGTGACATTTATCTGTGTTTGAGCCATCAAATGTTGGTCATTTCAGAGACAGAGTACATGTAGAGTATTGTGGAAATAGAGGTAGGACTACTTTTGTAATGCAGTAGTCAAAAACATGTTTGTGGTATGTAAAAACACTTTTTAAATACATTTGGTTACATTTTCTTGAAAGATAGATTGTTTTGTGTGCATTTTGTTTTTTTTCCCACTTGTGGTGGATTCATATTAGTTTTATTGGGGAGCAGGAGATTAGCCCTTTGGCTTGAGGTCTGTTCCCACATCACCTAGTGACTTCTAACCTATTTAGCTTGCTCTGTCTTAGCTCATTCATTTTATTATTTCATTTAAGATGGCTGTTTTTGTTTACAGTTAGAGAAATGTTTTGACTTGCGTTATCAGGGCTACTCTATGAAGGCATCACTATTAGCATCAACATCAAGAGATGTATGCAGGTATTCACATCATGTCCCTTTCTCACTTACGTGTGACAGGAATATAATGTGCATTTGGTGGGAATTGTTTACATAATTACCACCACAAGTCTACACCCTTATCTGCCTGCATCAGGGGTCCTACATGATCTGCATGAATACATCTCACACAGACAAGGTTATCATGGGGATTCCAGCCAGATGCCATCTCCGCCTTCTACGCTGCATGTCACCTAACTGCAGAAAACAGCCTTCGTGTCACCACAGAGTCTGACCTAGATTTGGGGGCACTTCTCATGGACATGGTACTGGCAGATTAGGTTTATCACACCTAGCTCTCATTAGGTTAGGGATTAGGTTCCCTATGCTAGGGATTTTACATTTCATGTTTATTGCAAGGTGGAGGGGGTCTTTGTATTCACAACTCTCATATTTAAAATCATGCTTCTTTTATTATGCATTATCCTAATCGTTGCAGCTCATGAATTTTATTGTAGATTGCAGTCTTTTTAATAAACTTATTGAAAACTCTCCTGCATCTCTGTTATTGCCTGTGTGTGACTGAGACTTAGTGCTAATGTGAGAGAAGGATAACTTCAATTCCACCATGACTCCCCTAAGATGTCGCGATCTAGAGTCCATGTGTGAGGCTGACAGAAATCACCTTTACTGTTTCGATGTTTGGTGAGGTACTGCTTGTGAGCCGGGAGAGTTGGGCAGACAGTTGCGACTTGATGTAGGAATGACACAGGTGTCTACAAACAAAAGTGCTGTCATCCCTAAACCAGCAGTCTCGCCTAGGAGCGAGAGATCAACTACAACATGGCGCCACCTACGATGGTGTTTTAGCACTAAATTACAGATATCCTGAGTTTCTCTGTCTCATACACAACAGGTACCCTAAGTACCATTATACGGAGACGTCTGTGGTCTTAGGGATAATCCTCCTCAACTGAATAGGGAGCACCTAACTAAGCTGTAGGTTGTTCAAGCTTGTACTCTTATAAGAACTTTCTCCCCATTTGGTGTTCCATCTTTGCACCCAATAGTCAACAAGGTTAACGCCATGGACATTCCAGAAAATGTCAGACACATATTAACACAACATCTAATAGTCCATGGCTTAACAGATGAGAGTGTGGATGTCACATTTATTGTGGAAGCTCATAAAGCTTACCAAACAGAAACATTCTATTCCTGGGTCACCTTTCCTGAAGAAGATAAAACAATATACATTTCACACACACAAAAGAGCAAATGTACCGCAGCGGTACAGAGCATATCACGAACATTAAAATTGGTTCAATGTCGCCCTACCACTTGTAATACAACTTGTGAGATTAGGTCCTTTAAGTAATGACGGACCACCATGGCCTATGTTTGCCACATACACACCACAACCTGGCTTATAGGCTATGGAAATAGCTGACGTACACACATTATTGTGAGCTAGTACAACTTTACAGACAATTAAAACAATTTGCTATACGAACATTGAACACCACCCCAGTGTGGGCTGCACCAGCTGGTCATCAATTTGCCGTTACTGGGATTAACCCACAAACTATACATTCTATTATGGGCAAAGTGCCCACAGAACTTGAGAAGATTCCGTTCTGAATAACACAGAAAACTAACCAGCTGGAAACAGTGTTTCCCCTTACAAGGAGCCCAGGATAAACATAGAATTCTAACAATGTGCTTGCCATTTGGAATAGTTCCCTCAGTGGACGACTGCACCACACGAGGTACAGTGTTCGCTGCAAATTACATTATCACACATGGTCCCCCAACACTTGCCAATTTACCAGAAGTGTCAAAACAAATTCAAAATCAGCATGGGCTGCCCAGTCCTGGATATGGGGATGAAACTGATGCCTAACTTCAACATAATCTCTTCAATAATAATCAGTAACATTAAAGGGGGTGGGGTAGTGTTGGCAATACGCCAGTGGCTACAGGAGATTCCACAGTTGGACCAGGAGCGTCAACCAAAAATTATTTTTCACACCTATACTAGTATAGGATGGGATAGTTCAGAAGTCAAGCCAAAGAAGCTAGAAATTGAGAGTACCACCCCTAAGAACTGTACTAGCAAGCACAAGAGGGTTCTAAAAATGCTGGAATAAACAAAAAAACAATAAACACAGATGAAGTCAGAGAGCAGGCTCTACACATCTGGAGAGCTCCAAAAGGAGATATAGGCCTTCATTACGACCTTCGGTGCTGGCAGTCGAAACAACGACTGCCAGCACGTTGAAGACCCCGCCGGCCCAATAAACAACATTCCGCTGGGCCGGCAGGTGGAATCAGTGTTTCCGCCAGCCGGCCTAGCGGAATGCTGGGCCTGTAGATTGCTGATGGTTCCAAATGGAGCCGTCGGCAATGTAGCAGTGCGACAATTGCAGCAGCACCCATTGCGCATATCGCTGCCCGTAAATCGGGCAGTGACATGCGCAACAGGGCTGTGCATGGGGGCCCCTGCACTGCCCATGCACTTGGGGGGCCCCGGGGCTCCCATTCCATCAGCCTTTCCCTGGCTGGGGGAACACAGGTTAATTATACGGCGGGCAGTGCTGCTTGCAGTGCTGCCCTGTCGGATAAGGAACTCCGCCATCGCCAGGCTGACTGGCGGCGGTAGCCTGGCAGTATCGGAGTTCCACCTATGGTGGTCTCGTCATGAACATTATATGGCGGTCTGGACCGTCATGCCGGTGGCGGTAATTACTGACACCTCTGGCATGGCGGTCCGGACCCTTAGGGTTCATAATGACTGCCATAATCTTAGAAAGAGAGAAACATTTAAGGCTCCTGACAGATATACTGATTCACGCTCCTCTCGTTCCTTTCAGGATACACCGCATAGACGGAGTGAGAGAGTGGTCTGGTCAGAGCAATGTCCTGACTACGTGAAACAGAAGAAAAACTCCCAACGGTCTTCAGACAAGAAAGAAGACAAGTCCCTGCTACAAAAGCCACAATAAAAAAAAAAAAAAGGTGGCAGCAATTTCAATTATACATGCCAGCAAAATTAAGAATGTTGCTGAAGAACAAGACGTGGGCAGTGTCTCTGCTGGACAGCGTGACAGAAGTCACAATATGTTGCCAGAGTCTGAAAGATCATCTGTATGCAGCAGCAACTAACATCTTTCTTGCAGTCGAGACTGCAGACAGGTGTGTTCTCCCACCAGACAGGGTCTATGATTTAAATATCCAGATTGAGGGAGACATAGAGCGCATCATTAGTGTAATTTTTTGGGATGAACTTAATTGTGATATCCTTTTGGCAGAAAGAGACTGGCCACCTGAACACGTCCACAAGCTGCTATATGGGAAGGATGTCATTTTGCCTTCTTTTTCATTTCTTGTTCCGGATACGGTAAAAAAGCCTAAGATGTTGACTGGGCTTTAGCGTCGGCACCCGCCCTGTACCGCAACCATGTAGAATGGGATAGAGATTCCCCCTATCATGTAATACCTGTTAGGTCAAACCCCAGCCTCAGCTCCGATATCCAGTTAAACACAATGTTAAAGCTCCAGCGAGAGAGATCCTCACTCAGCTCGAGTACCAGGGAGTAATAGAGCCCTGGGTCTCTGCAATGAACGACCTGGTATTCCCCGTTGCAAAACCAGACCATTCATGTAGAAAAGTCTTAAACTACAGACACTTGAACAACTACACACGCATGTATGCAATACAAAACATATACAGCACTGCACTAATTAACAACATAGTGGGTAAAAAATATTAAAAACCTTGCATATTTCCTACTTTTTTCTGCCAAAACTTAGCATATGAAAGTCGGGACATGAGTGCATTCTCGTTTGGCTCACAAAAATGCTTCTGTCATTTGCCCCAGGGCTATAAGAACAGCCCAGGCTTGTTCTCAGCCCATGTAACATCAATATTGCATGATATTGATCCGGAGGCGTTGTCTTATGTGGATGACAACTGTCTCACAGATGATGACCTCAACATTCATCTTGCCAGAGTCGATTGGATAGTTCCAGGATTTGCAGCCCTTGGCTATAAATGTAATAATTTGAAGACAACTAAACTAGCCTTTCTCAGTGTATTGTTCTGGGGATACGAGCTATCAAATGAGGGCAAGAGCCTGGCCCTGCACTTTCTAGAAAAATGTGCTCAATTGCAAACACCAAACACTGTCAAGAAAGTACAGTCTTTACTTGGTTTCTTCGGCTTTGGCAGAACTTACATTCCTAATTATGCACAACACATCAAGCCATCTTATGATTTAATTCACCCAGATTTCTCAAACAGACACTAGACAGTTGAACACACGTGCATCCTTAGAGGATTGCAGCAAGATATCCTAGAAGCAAAACACTTAAACGCATGTGACAACAAAACAAATTTGGTCATCAGAATAATTTCTGATACCACTGGGTTCACCTATGTCACCTTTAATGAGGGTGACATGATGCCTATAACATATAAATCACATTTATACTGCAACACAGAACAATGCTTTGCACCCACAGAAACAATTCTGACTGCTGTACAGATGGCTGTCATCAAGGAGATGCCACTTGCCCAAGAGAAATATATTACTGTCCTTACCCCGGTGCCAGTCTTAGAGGCTGTCACCAAAGCAAGCGTTCTTAATGCTAAAGCATTACATCCACGTTGGATACAATGGGCAACCTCCATGACTGCCACTGATGTTGATTATATCTTTGAAACAAAACTTCAAACACAGGAATTTCTCCAGTACCAAAAGGAGTACCCCCCACCTCTTAATTTACACTGATGGTTCAACACTATCAGCTGTAGGTACAAGACATCAATACTCAGCCGCTTGTGCAACCAATGAGCGGAGTGATGAAGGATGGTGTATTCCACCCTCAGAATACCTACACGCAGATCCTAGGGGACTGCACAGTGCAATTGGCTGAACTTGAAGCTCTCATCTAGCTATGTGAACATATCGATCCAGAACATCACACATTGATTGTGTGTGATTTGTATTACTGTGTCCATTCATACAATGATTACCTCAATCATTGGTGGTTGAACAGGTTCAGACACTCAAGAGGGAACACCATAAAACACAGAACTCTGTGGGGGAGGGTGGCTGATCTTAAGGATAAGCTACCAGATGCTTAGGTAGTACATACATTGGGCCATCAATGTGTGGGAGTTCACATTTCTGGAAACACCTTGGCTGATGAAGCAGGCAAATCTGCACTAGCTATGGCTTCTGTTGCTGCAGTGACTTGTTCTCACACAAGATTGGATATTGAAATTCAGACTGCCGTGAAAGCTTTGGCTGAGGGCAGGCCTCTTCCAAAAGCATACCCCACTAAATATGTTTATCATATCAGTGCACAGAATGTTGCCTTCATCACAATTCCTGAGTTTGGAGATCAAGTGATCTCCAACCAAGACCAGAGATTAGATCTCATCAAAGCAGTGCATGAGGGTGTCACATCTGCTCATGCCGGTGTCACAGCCACAATAACACTCTTACAGAAACGCTTCTAGTGGCCTGGTGTATACAAGCAGACCAAGCAATGTGTCCTTTGCTGTGAAATTTGCCAGAAAATAAAGGGCTCAAACATCAAACAACACCCACGGACATCCCTCTTAGTGTCCAACAGGCCACTACAATGTGTGTACTTGGACCATTGTGGTCCCTTACCACCTGATGGTGCATACAAATACATCCTAGTCAATGTTGATTCTTGTTCTAGATTCCTGAGGGTATGGCCACAGTGGTCGGTTGACTCTTGAACTGTTATAAAAGACTTGCTGGTCTTTATCGGTACATATGTGGTTGCAGCATTCCACTCGGACCAGGGCCCTGCTTTTGCCTCTAGGGCATTCAGGCTGCAGTTGGCTTCATCATCTACATGGGGTACAGGGAGCACTGAATAATCTGCCAAGATGGTCCTTGGGAGGAGGCACTCCTGATTAGGTCCTCTTTGAGATACCTATGTATGTCCCAGATCTAAATGGACCTGGCATGGTAGCAGTAAACACACCTTTTGATATAAATGAATGTCTTGCTGTCTTACAGGAGCTTCAGCAATTTTGTGATGTTTATTAATCTGCCAGTTCTGCCACCTTAGGAAAAAGAGATTTACCAACAACTTCTACAGGCTGAATTTCTAAAGTTGGAGATCTGGTTCGTGAGGAGATTGCTATGAAGAAGGAATTCGGCCCATTTACAGAGCACCGGTTCCAGTCCTGGGAATATAAGGTATCTGAACTGTCATTCTACCACCACTGCCAGGTTCCAAAGCAAACAGATTTGTCTCCATCGGCAACATAACATTGCAACATGTGGCAGATCCTGCCCAGTAGACTAAGAGGTCCCTTGGGTAGTTCCCAATATCCCCTCTCACTACCCAACAGGACATACCCCTTCAAAGAAGAAACAACAACACTTCTGAATATGCCAGCATGTACAACAATGCTACAAATACCTCCTTAAGGATCGGGAGGGGGGAGAATGAGCTTCTGCTGATTCCTGTTGCCACCTCAATGACAAGAACTGTCCAAGATGTGGCTGTCTTCTACTCCAATTCAACACAAACTGCTGACACCGTCTACTATGAACCTCCGCGCAAAGTGAATCCATCCACCAGTAGTGATCCAGCTCCTGTTTTCACAAAGACTACTTCTGTTTACTTAATTTACCAAAATGGCTTCTCTAGAACTTCATCTACATCTGCAACTGAAGGTGTTTCAAAGAAACGTAAGCTGTACACATGGCTTAAAGATAACTATTTGGTTATCCATGGTATTGCCCATGGATATTTCTGACATTGCCTGCCTTTCTGTTATGGATTGGTTTTGTGACTGTTTTCTTTCTCTGGATAAATCGTCATTATCTTCCTGAACGCTCTTCTGTGGAGCCAGTGGATGAAGTTTTAACACCACATCTCTCCTCACATAAGGGTTGAAGAGACTTGTCCCTTGTGAACATTTCAGCAGTACTGATTCCAGATGGGATTGTTTGGGATAAAGTTCCATTTGATAATTACCGGCCTACTGAGGTTATTGAAATTCCTAATGTATTCAAAATTTTAATGACTGATGTAATTACACCTTGTGTTGTTTCTGATGACTTGGATGTTCAAACAGTTGATTCTATGCTTGCTGAGCTGCCGGATTAAACTGTATGAAAGTGATGATGTATACATGAACACAATGAATTATGGGGAAATGTTCTGTTCTAATCATGGGGGACATTGCTATCTGCAACAAGCAACTAGACATAGATTAGTATTTAATTACACACAGTAGTAACATTGTTCTACTCCACCAGTGGGGAGCCCCAAAACATATGTATACCAATTTGTATACTTTTCTAGGCATGATAGTACAAATGCAGAGTCATACTATTTCAAATTACCACCGTCCAAAAGGCAGAAGATTTTCCTAACTGACACCAATAAAATCTATTCAGATTTCTTTGGTTCCTGACTTGCTGTTAAGGTTATGAATACTGGAAGAGCACTATGCATCTGACGAGTGTATGGGGAGCACATGGTTGGCATATTCAGGGAAGGGAAGCCTTGTTCAGAGCATGCCTTATTCCTGTAAAAAAGATATTTTTAAATGACATGGTTTATCAAACATCTTGCCTAGGGTTAGCAAAAATAAAGGAAATTAATGTGCCCAGTATCCCCACATCAGCCAAATTCACTGATTGGCAGAAATTCCTAAATGTCACTGAGGAAGAATCAAATGCTTGGATTCAGGATGGTACCTATAATTCCACACTTTCAAGTCCCGGCAGGTGGTTATTGTGGCCAATAGACACAAATGAGTGTCAGGTGCTTTTGTGAATTCCGCAGGTGGATTCAAGATTAGCCGGCTGGACCCTCGCTATCCCTTGGGTCCACACTCGGGTAAAGTTACCACATATTGGGGCATATTTAAGAGCACCTAGCACCTCCTTGCGCCACATTAGTATAATTTGTTTTTACACTAATGTGGCCCAACTAGGCCCAAATTCCTGTACCATATTTACAAAGTGGCGCAATGCATGCATTACGCCACTTTGTAGCCCTTTAGGCTACAGCATACCTGCACCAGGCATAATGTATGCAAAGGAGGAGTTCTGAGAGATTTCCTTGCATCATTTGTTTCAGCACTTTTAACGCCTGCTGAGAGCAGGTGCTAAGAGAGGGCACACCATTGTTTACAATGGGACCCTAGGTACTATGTAGGAGTAGCACCAAAATGTTGATGCTACTCCTGCAGAGTACATCAATAGGGTCATAAAAAATTACACTATTGCCCCCTACCCTGCGCCATGGTCCCTTACGACCGGAATTGCGACAGAAGGCCAGAGAGACACCACCATCAACAAACTAGCATCCACAGGCACTCAACACCATCACTCACACAACATCCACGCACCTCACATAACACACACAAACACATCCCCTCACACATCACAACACACACCACCTCACACATCACCCACACCACCCCATGGCACCACAAAGACACCCCAGGTTTTCTGAGGAGGAGCTCAGGGTCATGGTGGAGGAAATCATCCGGGTAGAGCCACAGCTATTCGGATGAAAGGTGCAGCACACCTTCATAGCTAGGAAGATGGAAGATGGAGCTATGGCGCAGAATCGTGGACAGGGTCAATGCAGTGGGACAGCATCGAAGAACACGGGATGACATCAGGAAGAGGTGGAACGACCTACGGGGGAAGGTGCGTTCCGTGGTCTCAAGACACCACATTGCAGTTCAGAGGACTGGCGGCGGGCCCCCACTTCCTCCCCCACAACTAACAACATGGGAGGAGCAAGTCTTGGCTATACTGCATCCTGAGGGCCTCACAGGAGTAGCTGGAGGAATGGACTCTGGTAAGTGAAATCTTTAACTACCATATCCCCCACCCTACCTGCATGCCATCACATACCCCCACCCTCGCCCTCACCCCATCACCCCCATCACTCCAAGTCCTCACATATGTCCCATTATCACAAACCACACATCCCAACACCAAGCCCTGCATGCAACAACAAAGCATGGACACCCATCACCAAAGCATGTCCAATACACATACCCACACAGACCCCAAAACAATTATCACACAAGGTCCTACACAAGAATGTAAGCACTGGGGTACAGGGTCACCCACCCATTGCACACAATGGCACACACAGATGCAATAATCATGCCTTTACACCCCTGCAGGACCCCTACCCAACGTCACCGGACAGGAGGTTCCAGACATGTCCACCCCCCGCAGAAGAGGCCCACAGTGATGAGAGCAGCTCTGTCCAACTGGATCTAGATGACCAGCCCAGCCCATCTGGGACCTCGGGACAGTCAGTTCCCCTGACATAGTCACTGGCCACCACAGAGCCTCCCCCCTCAGGAAACACCAGCACAGCACCCACCCAGCGGGCCCATACCTAAGTCCCAGGACACGTCAAGCAGCAGTGTGTCCACCACTACAGGGAACCCAGGCAAACCCACAAACCCAAGAACAGCAGGGACCTGGGGGCAGTGGGCACACGGTTCGGGACAGAGGCCCAGGAAAACCAGGGAACTGGGAGTTCTGCGGAGCGAAAGGGGGAGGACAGGCCCAGGCAACCCACTCTCCATGAGGCCCTCTCCAACATCATGGGAGCGTACCATCATTCCCAAGAGACAATGGCAACGGTACTGGCCAAGTTTCAGGAGACCCAGCAGCTGCAGGAGGAACAGTATTTGGGGTTCAGGGAGGAACTCAAGTCCATCAATACCACCCTGGGCACCATTGTAGGGGTGCTGAAGGACCTTGTGAACACCAGGAGGGATACTGTGGCACAACAAGGGGCCCCTGACACTAGCCTGGACGATGAACTGCCCACCACCTCCGCCGGCACTAGGGGACAGGAGGCACAGCCACAGGACCACGACACCATCACCCCACCCCCTGCAGACGGAGAACCACCCTGCAAGCGGTCCCTGAGATCCAGGACAAAGACAGAGAACAATGCCAAGAACCCCGCCAAGAAATGAGACCACCCTGAATGTCATCCTTCTGTCCCACTTTGTCACCCGGTCCATCCTTAAACTGCCCTAGCTCCACTTCCTATGCCCCTTTGGACAATGCACCTGTGAGACTAATAACTGGACTCTGCCACGGACATTCCTCCACCATCACCCCAGACCATTTTACAAACCCTCCACTATTTAGCACTTAAATAAACACCCTTGAATCACAAAGCAATCTGGAGTCAGTCTGTGCTTTTACAAATGTGTATTTGCAATAACTGAGGAAAATAGCAATGTCCATTCTATTGTCAACATACCTATGTCACACAGCTCTAGTCCATGAGGTAACATAGCAGAGGTCACACAGTGGGAGCCACATCTCTGAAATGGAAAGGCAAAGTGACAAATCAGGGTCCATACACTGTGTGAAAGTGACAGACAGATGATAGGTCTAACAATTTTATCAGCTGTAGGAGGCAGTGATGTCTTCTTACCTGTGTCTCACTGGAAGTATTGTGGATCACGTTGTTTCTGTTGTCTATGTCCTCTTCTTCTGCCACCTCTTCTTCACTGGCCACAGGCTCCAAAGCTGGCATAAGACCTCCTTCTGGACCATCCTCCTGCAGAAAAGGCACCTGTCGTCGCAAAGTCAAGTTGTGCAGCATACAGCAGGCCACGATGATCTGGCACACCTTCTTTGGTGAGTAGTATGGGGAACCACTTGTCATATGGAGGCACCAGAACCTGGCCTTCAGGAGGCCGAAGGTCCTTTCTATCACTCTCCTAGTTCACCCATGTGCCTCATTGTAGTGTTCCTTTGCTCTTGTCCTGGGATTTCTCACTGGGGTCAGTAGCCATGACAGGTTGGGGTAACCAGATTCACCTGCAAATGTCGAGGGAAACCTGTTAGACACACACTAACCCCTAGGTACAACCCCAGACCCAGACAACTATTCACAGGGTATAGGGTCCTTGTCCTCACCTATTAGCCACACACGGTGCCTCTGGACTTGCCCCATCACGTAAGGGATGCTGCTATTCCTCAGAATGTAAGCATCATGCACTGAGCCAGGAAACTTGGCGTTCACATAGGAGATGTACTGGCTGGCCAAACACAGCATCTGCACATTCATAGAATGGTAGCTCTTCCGGTTTTTGTACACCTGTTCACTCCTGCGGGGGGGACCAAGGCCACATGTGTCCCATCAATGGCACCAATGATGTTGGGGATATGTTCCAGGGCATAGAAGTTACCTTTCACTGTAGGCAAATCGTTCACCTAAGGTAACATGATGTAGCTGCGCATGTGTTTCAGCAGGGCAGACAACACTCTGGACAACACGTTGGAGAACATAGGCTGAGACATCCCTGATGCTATGGCCACTGTTGTTTGAAAAGACCCACTTGCCATGAAATGGAGTACTGACAGGACCTGCACTAGAGGGGGGATTCCTGTGGGATGGCGGATAGCTGACATCAAGTCTGGCTCCAACTGGGCACACAGTTCCTGGATTGTGGCACGATCAAGTCTGTAGGTGACTATTACATGTCTCTCTTCCATTGTCGACAGGTCCACCAGCAGTCTGTACACCGGAGGATGCCGCCATCTCCTCACCTGCCCCAGCGGATGTGCCCTATGGATGAGAACAGAGAGCACAGAGTCAGCCAAAACTGAGGTAGTAAAAAAACAATTTTATTGCACACATTTGTCAAACGCTATGTGCCTGTCTCTGTGTATATGCAAGGCCTATATATGTGTGACGCATTAAAAATTGATGCCATGTGGCCCACTTAAATGGTGTCTGCCTGACCTGTAATGTGGGACAAGGGGATATGAGGTAACTGCGCTGGCGTTCTACACCGTCGATGTAGGCGGTCGAAGACCGCGGCGCAATCCTGCATTGGTTAACAATGGGCCCTACGGGTTCCAGGAGCCAATGATGATGAACACCGGCGGTGACGGTACGCACTGCCGCGGACGTGACCGCAATTTTCTGTCTGTTCACTCACTTGATACCTGATCTTCGACAGGAGAGGACCTACACTGCAAGTGCTGCTGTGACCTCAGTCTGGAAGTGACAATGGCTCATGTGTCTGGGGAAAGGGCCCCTGCCTTCACATTGGAGGAGTTGGATAAACTAGTGGAAGGGGTCTTCCCCCAGTACACGCTACTCTATGATCCTCCAGACAAACAGATGAGCACACTGCGAGCATGCTGAATAGGCAATGCCTGTTTGGAGTGTTGTGGAAGGAAGATACGGGGGGAGATGAGGCCTGCATGATCGGACGGTGAGTGTATGTGCGTCAGGGCAAGGGTGGGAACGTGAGACAATGATTGTGACGCTCCAGCCGGTTAAAGTTTATAGCGTATATAAAGTTTTGACTAAAGGATTTTACATGATTACAATCATTCAAATCATTTCCTTTTGTCATTGCGTTCTTCCGGGGGGGTTGGGGGGTGTAAATGTAATGTTTCAGCATGTATTGGTGTGTGTGTTGTTGTGGGTGAGGGTGGGGGTGGGGGTAATGCATGTTGCGTGTGTGTGTCACTCTCTTTTCCCTCCCCCCTCTCCTGTGTTGTAGGTGCAGTACTCACTGTGGTCGTCCCTGCCGTCGGTCATGCTCCTGGTAGAGGAGCAGGAAGACTATCGCAGGGAGTATTTGGAGTTTAGGCTCCATGGCGTCCTGGTTCCTTGTGGGGTGTGTAGAGGTGAGTGTTTCCCTTCCAAGTCCTGTTTCCGCCGTGTTTTTGTTTGCGTTAAATCCGCCCCGGAAAAGGTGGTGGATTGGCCTGTCATAATAGTGTGGGCGGTACATTGTCTTCCGCCTGTCTGTTGGCTGTGACCATGCTGTTTGTTTGTACCGCCGTGGCGGTTGGAGTGTTAAAGTGGCTGTCTATGTTGGCGGTTTCCGCCATGGTCATCATTCCATTTTTTTTCCCGCCGGCCTGTTGGCGGTTTTACTGCCGCTTTACCACTGACCGCCAGGGTTGTAATGAGGGCCATAGTGTCTTCTGCAATATACATCATTCAGAATGACATGTCTGTCTTACAACATGGGAAAAGTCAGCTGCGTTCCATCATGCAGTAGTTTTGGACGTTACAGATTCTGAAAAATGTCCACATCCCAGGAAAATACATTAACAGTAGTGATGTGTTTGGTGCTTAGAATTTGTCTGGGGAACCACAGATAATGGTTAAAAAGGAATTGATTTACACCATGCTCAATATTGAGAAGTTAGAAAAGCTGCTTTTCACAGTAGCGGAAAGTCCTTTGACAGATGTCTTGTACATGGAGTCATAAATCTGAAATTTCCACCTCTCATTTCACAAAATATTTTAAATATTTTGCTGTGGGCAGATACAAGCGGCTAGGAGATAGCTATATTAAAGAAGAGTGGAAGTTGCCTTTTGAGTTCAAATGTCTTAACGGCGAAACAGAGGTCTTTCTGAGAGGAAGCGCATGTGAGACTACTGTTAGCCATTCCGAGATTCCAAGCAGGTGTTACTTCATTGCTTTTGCAATGCGGGGGTCTCAAATTTGGCATGCTTCCTGAAGGGGACTCTTGTCATTTTGATTCATCCAGCATTTCAAATACTTTCGAAGTTATGTGGTCCTGAACGATGAGGGCTGTTGTGGGATGAGACCAGGAATTGCCTACGCAATTTCAGTCTCTCAAATTGTAACTTGATGTGGACATGTTTTATTCCCCAACACAAGAGATAAGAGTAGCAGAAATGTGGCCTCACATTAATACTACTAATGTAAATTATGACTAGCTAAGCTGACTAAAGGCACTACTGTTCCTGAAACAAGTTGAATTGACATCAGCCTGAGAGACGTATGCTCTCCAGATAGCAAGATCATCAGCCGAGGTACAATCCCTATTAAATACCAACTTCCCCAAGCACTTTGGAGAGCTGGTATCCAGAATATTCAATGCTTCAAGCACTACAGGGATTGTGCACTTCTTTAAGGTTGTTGGGTCTGGATTTGTGTCCATCTTCTCGACTGTCTTCGGAATCATTACTTCAGCCATCCATTCAGTCTTTTCAAGTGGGTTTGGTGGCTTTCCTGTGACTTTGGCATTGATCAGCGGGATACTGCTACTGTTGTTCCTGATTCACAGGTGTTGTGCCTTCCCAGTTAAGCGGATCGATGGAGCTACTACCAGCAGCCCAACTGTGCCGTGATCGCATGGTACAGTTCTTTGGTGTTCTGTTGCTGGAAGAATTGAAGCATGATTGGTCACTGTCATTCCGACCAGTCCTATGTTGTGTGCAACCAGTCTTTCATTGCACCTGGTGCCTCTTCGAGCATCTACCTTTGGTGTACATTGCTGTTCCCCCAGTGCCTCCTGTGGACAAGGAACTGCTGATGTTCCAGATGAGGGTTCATTCACGGTTGTGCCCCATGAGACTGAGGCAGATTCGTGAGGCCACTTATGAGGTGCTCTTGGTGGACTATCTGGCTCCTTCAGGCACTTTGGATAGTGCTGCCCTCATGGCTGATCCTGCGCCTGAGGCTGCTGCGCACTACTGCTCTGTGGATGTGTCTGCCAATCCTGTCATCGGTCTAACATCAGACGATGTGGTTTCTTTCCTGATTGCCCTTTTGATGGTTTTAAAGACATTCTTCAAGATCATGACAAGCTGAGGAGACTAACAGTGTTACTGTTAAAAAAACAAGTGGCGTTGACATCAGCCAGAGAGACATATGCTCTCCAGATAGCAAGATTATCAGCCGAGAAACAATCCCTATTAAATAACAACTTCTCCAAGCACTTTGGAGAGCTGGTTTCCAGAATAGTCAACTCTTCGAGCACTACGGGGATTATACACTTCTTTAAGGCGGTTGGGTCTAGATTCATTTCCATATTCCAGACTGTCTTCTGAGTCATTCCATCAACTATCCATTCACTCTTTTCAAGTGTGCTTGGTGCCTTTCTTGTGACTTTAGCACTGATTGGCGTGATACTGCTGCTATTCTGACTATGTGGAGTCATTCTTGGATGCGCTCCCATTTGATGACTTCGGAGACACTCTTCAAGATCACGATTATTGTTAACTGATCTGACCTTACTAAAAGTTCAAAATTTAAATGCCAAATTGCCTCACATTTGATTCACATTTGGCCTGCTGTGCTTGTCATGTTCAACATTTTGGGGGTCATTCCGACCCTGGCGGTAAATACCGCCAGGGCCGTGGACCGCGGGAGCACCGCCAACAGGCTGGCGGTGCTCCCTTGGGCATTCTGACCGCGGCGGTTCGGCCGCGGTCAGAACAGGAAAACCTGCGGTCTCCCGCCGGTTTTCCGCTGCCCTGGGAATCCCCCATGGTGGCGCAGCTTGCTGCGCCGCCATGGGGGATTCCGACCCCCTCACCGCCATCCTGTTCCTGGCGGTTCCGCCCGCCAGGAACAGGATGGCAGTGAGAGGTGTCATGGGGCCCCTGGGGGCCCCTGCAGTGCCCATGCCAATGGCATGGGCACTGCAGGGGCCCCCGTAAGAGGGCCCCACTTTGTATTTCAGTGTCTGCATTGCAGACACTGAAATACGCGACGGGTGCCACTGCACCCGTCGCACATCCTCCACTCCGCTGGCTCCATTCGGAGCCGGCATCCTCATGGAGGGCTGTTTCCCACTGGGCTGGCGGGCGGCCTTTTGGCGGTCGCCCGCCAGCCCAGTGGGAAACCCAGAATGACCGCCGTGGTCTTTTGACCGCGGTACGGTCTTCTGGCGGTTCCCTCCAGGCGGGCGGCTCCCGCCGCCCGCCGGGGTCAGAATGACCCCCTTTGTCTCTTCGTATGTGTTTAGCCTAGTTTTAATAAGGTTTAATATGATTTTAGCTTGTGCTCATGCACCTTCTTTAGTGTATTGGCATCTTTGTTACGGCAATGGGGAGGTTGTGTTGAATCCATATTCGTTTTTATTGGGAAGCAAGAGATTGGCTTAGCCCTTTGGCTTGCAGCCCTGTGCCCCATCAACTAGTGACTTTGAACCTCCATAGCTTGCTCTGTCTTAGCCCATTTATTTTATTATTTATTTTAAGATGGCTCAATTGTTAACGGTTAGAGAAGTTTTTGATTTGCGTTATCGGTACCACTCTGTGCAGCCACCACGATCAGCGCCATAATCAAGAGATGTACTCAGGTATTCACATCATGTCCCTTTTTCACTTATGTGTGATCGGAACATAGGTGGTCATTATGACATTGACAGTAAATGCTGCATACCGCTGCGGTGACGGCTGTTAACATACTGTCACGGAGGCAAACATCCATGCGCTATATTATGACACACACACAAGAAACTGACAGAATACTGCCACAAACACAAATCCGCCAGACCAAAGGTTAGTGGTAAAGTGTTAGGATGAACACCCATACTGTTACACCAACAAAACAACGCCCATCACATTATGACCCGTGAATCACCATGGCGGGCATTTAATGGCGGTAAACTATTGGCTGTTCACACTAACACGGTCAGCATGGCCACCCAGATAGAAAACAACACAACATTGGCCAAAACTAAAATCACACACCTGACACTCATGCACACACCACACCCACCCACCGCACTATAAAACACACACCCACATTACACACAACCTTTTACCAATATGAAAAGACTGCAAAAGCTACCCATGCAAATCACAGAGGCAACTACACACACACAAAACAACCACCCATACACCTGTCATGCACTACACATCCCACACCCCACCATATTACCGAACACCCTCTGCACAACACACACCACACATCACCCATGTCCCCGCTAAGGCATCCCTGTTTCACAGATGAGGAGTTGCGGGTCATGCTTGAGGAAATAGTCAGTGTAGAGCCACAGCTCTTTGGAGCACAGGTACAGCAAATATTCATTGCAAGGAAGATGGAGCTATGGCGGAGAATCGTGGACCAGGTGATCGCCGTGGACAGCATCCAAGAACAAGGGACGATATCAGGAAGAGGTGGAACGGCCTACGGGGGAAAGTACGTTCGGTGGCAGCAAGGCACCAGCTCGCCATCCAGAAGACTGGCAGTGGACCCCCACCTCCTCACCCTGAGGGACTCACTGGGGTAGCAGGAGCACTGGATACTGGTGAGTCAAAATTGACTACTTATCACCCCCATACCTGCATGCCATCTCACCCCCTCGCTCTGACTCCCATCACTGCACCCCATCCCACACAGTGCACCTACACATGTGACTAACCCCAATGCCAAGCCCTGCATGCCATACCAATGCATGTACAGCCCTCCCAGCCCTGCATGTACACCCACCACCAATGCATGCACAGCATGGAGAAATAACAATCCCACAATACATCACCATACACACAAACAAACAAAGGTGGCAGGGCTACAGCAATGATATAGGGGAAGCTAGGGATGTAGAATATGTCAGAGACATGAAGCATAATACATTACCTAAATCCCCACAGGTGCCCCAGCCTATCCCAGCGATGAGGAGGTGCCACGACTATCCAGTCCTCCAACAGAAGATACCCCCAGTGATAACAGTACCTCTGGGCTTCTCGATCTGGGTTACCTACCTGGCCCATCAGGGACCACTGGTCAGTAGGCCACCCCATCCCACTCCCAGTTCACCACAGAGCCTCCCCCCTCAGTATTCAACACCACAGCACCCACCCAACATCCCCACACCTCTGTCCCCAGGATACGTCAATCAGCAGTGTGCCCCCAGTCCACACCTCACAGCCAAGACAATCAGGGCTCTGGGTTCAGTGGCAGTGGGCACACCGTTCAGGGGACACAGGCACTGGGGGACAGGGAAACTCAGAGGACAGCTGTGCACCAGGGGTAGAACAGTCCCAAGGGACGACTGTCCAGGAGGCACTCACTAATGTCCTGGGGGCTTACCAACAATCCAAGATGGGCCAGAGCCGTAACAACATGCAAGAGAACCAGTGGCTCCAGGAGGTACACCATCAGGAGATCAGGAAAGATTTGCAGGCCCTCAGCACCACCATGGTCTCCATAGAAGGGGTGCTGGCTGATATGGCCAACATCATGAGGGAATATATAGCACACCAGCGGGCCCCTTCCACTAGCCAGTCAACTGAACAGCCCACCACATCTGCTGCAGCTAGTGGACAGGAGGCCTTGCCACAGGACCCACAGGCCACCAGCACCCCTCCCCCTGCAGAAAGTGAACCACTCCGCAAACAGTCGCTGCGACCCAGACAGATGCCAGAGACACTTGCCAAGACTAAGACCACTGCCAGGAAATGAGACCATCCTGAATGTCCCCCTTGTGTTCCACTCTGTCACCTTGTCCACTTTGAACTGCCATTGCTCCCCTTCCTATAGACCCTTGAACATTGGACTTGTGCTACAAACAGACTGGACCAACACCATGGACTCACCACTACCATCACCCCATTCCATTGCACTATTCCTTCTATATATTTCACCACAATAAACAACCTTGAAAACAACTTGAGTGATAGAGCTTTATGTGATGAAAATGTGCAATTATGTTCACAGTTACTTCTTGGGGAAAGGGCCCCTGCCTTCACTTCGGAGGAGTTATGGCACCTGGTAGATGGGGTCCCACCCCTGTATGGACAGCTGTCTGGGCCTCCAGACCAACAGGTGAGTACACCATGGGGACGAAGCATGCAACAAGGTATGCAGGATATCTGGTGGTAGTGTGCATGCAGGGCTCCGGGTGGTGTGTGTGCCAATGGAGATGGAAATGTAATTTGTGGCCATATGTGTGACAGACCGGATTGCCTGGTTAATGGTGTCCTCCTGTCTGTATTACCTCTGCAGGTCAGCGCCCATCAGATGAAGGGATTGTGGCATGTCATCTCCAAGGACATGTGGACCCTCAGGTTCTATGGCAAGTGGAACACCCACTGCAGGAAAAGGTGGGAGAACCTCCCCAGCTGGGCCCAGAAGACCACGGAGGCCCAGCTGGGGATGGCCTCCCAATGAGGGCGGGGTGCCCATCGTACCCTGACCCCCCTGATGGCCCGCATACTGTTGGTGGCCTACCGAGAGCTGGATGGGTGCTTAAGGGCAGCACAGCAGCCACAAGGGGGTGAGTACAGTGAGCATGACAACCATTGTTTCTGGCTGGCATGGAATCCAGGTGGTGGGTTTCAATAAGTGGGTGCCCCTTAATGCCAGCTCAGACATTGCTGCGTGGTCCAGCAGAAGGTAAATGGGTGAATAGCAAAATCTTGTATTCCAGCTAGGTGGCAATCCAGGTCAGACAAGCCTTAATGGGGCCCAGGAGGGGTGCAGTTGGCGGTGGTTGGCTCTCATCTTGCTGTGGTACATAGCCAGTGGAATGCCAGTGCGATGCATTGTGCCCAATCGTGGTCCCTTTGTGTGATGGCAATGTGTATGCCATCTGTGGTGTTGGTGCTCTAATAGACCAAGTGCTCCCTTTCTCTCTCTTTCTCCCTATTTTCTTCTGTCATCCTGTCCATGTGTGCATTAGCGTCATTTGGCGTAGGAGGAGGGGATCCGGCGACGAGGGAGCTGCATCCCACAGGACCCAGGAGGCAGAGTTCACTAACGCCGGGGACCAGTGGGACGGAGGGCGAGGGGAGCACCACGGCGGAGTCAGGAGGCGACAACACTGACTCTGATACCTCCTCCGATGGAAGCTCTGTGGTGGTGGGGGACACCTCTGGAACCACCCCAGCTACAGATGCAGCTGCCACCCCTGTACCCGCACCGTCCTCCCAGTAGCCCCCCACTGAGTTGTCCGTGCCCGCTCACCCAGGAGGCTGGGCATCTCCTTCACCCCAGGCACCTCAGGCCCTGCCCCAGTGAGCCCTGCTGCCCTCATTGAGGAGTCTATTGACCTCCTGAGATCCATCTCTGTAGGGTAGTCAACCATAGTGAATGCCATCCAGGGGCTGGCATCACACATGCAGCAAGGCAATGCGTTCCTGAAGGGCATCAATGGTGGGTTGGCTGCCCTACAGAGATCGTTTCAGGCTCTGGCCTCCTCTCTGATGGCAGCCAGTATCCCTGTTCCTACCGTCCCCCTCCAACTACCATTTCCCAGTCCCAGTCTCCTCTTCCCCATCCCATCCCATGCACACATACAGACAAGCATGCACAAATCATCGGACAAGAGTAGCACAGTCAAACACAGGCAGCACACTTCAGGTCACAAGCACTCACACAAACAACAGACAGTTGCACACATAACCACATCCACTGCCTCCACTGTCTCCCCCTCCTCCTCTTCCTCCCTTACAGTCACATCCCCACTCACCCCTGCATGCATTGTATCAACAGCCACCACCACCATCACCACATCATGCAGTACACACCTCCGTTGCAGACACCTCCACAACATCCATCCCGCATCCCCTTTGTCCTCTCCCACCCTGTCTGGCCCCCCTCCTAAGAGACAAAAACGCACGCACTCAGACTCCCAACAGCCATCCACCTCACACACGCACACTGTCCATGCATCTGCACCCAAGTTCAGCGGAGTACACCTCCAACAACTACTCCCTCAACCTCCCCTCCCATCCCTCCTCCCACATCCTGGCCCAATGTGCCTGAGAAGCTTTTCCTTGCCCAACTTGATCTCTTCCCTCCCCCTCCACCCCCGGTCCTGTTCATAAGAGCAGGGTCCCAACGACCTAGCAGAGCACCTTAGTCTGCCACTGCTCCTATCAAATCCTCAGCTGCTGAAACAAAGGGGCCCCAGAGTGTGATGGCTGCCACTCCTACTGTGAGCACACATCCCCCTCAGAAAAGGAGGACTGGGGTGGAGAAAACCAAGAGAGAGGAGACAGGGACAGTGGAGGCACCTCCTAGTCCTAGAGGCAAGAAAGGGAAAGTTACCACTCCACCACCCAAGAAAGGGAAGGTTCCCACTCCACTAGCAAAGAGAGGCAGGAGGCTCCCTTCACCAGCAGTGGGCAAGGTGTCCTCACCTCCAGCAGAGGCAGCCATGGTAACACCTCCACCAGCAGTGGGCAAGGAGCCCTCACCTCCAGCATAGGGTATGTAGGCCACCCACCAGGAAAAAATCAGCATGGAGACCCCTCTTGAACCAGTGGGCATGTTCCCCAGTTCAGAGACTGTGGCCTTGCACTCCCCATCAGGGACAATTGGGCATGGAGCCCACTCCAGAACCAGTGGCGTGTTCCCCACTTCAGCTGAGATGCCCCCCCCCCACCTCCAGTCCCCCGGAGGTGCCTTCCCATTTCTAACATGATGCCCCTGCCCGGTGGAGTCCAGATAGTCAGGAGTCAAGTTGGGCCTTGGACTGTGGCCATGTGGGCCTTTTGGACTTTGGACTGGCCATTGGCCCTTTCAGAACATTGATGGATGCTTTTGAGTTGTATGGATGATATGGTGGCTTTTGGCATTAAATAACAGTGTCAGTTAAAGCTCAATGTGGTCCTTGTTTTAATTATACGTGGGTCCTGTGACATTGGTTTTACTCTGCAGCTGGTTGTGTGTATGGTGTGTGTGTTGTGCATGTGTGTGTCACTCTTCTTTTCCTCCTTCCCTCCCTCGTGTGCTAGATGGCTGTACTCACTGTTGTCTGCTTCGTCGGCGTTGGTGTTCCATGAAGGACAATGGCGTAGAAGAGCATCGGAAAGACATGAAGTTCTGGTTCTATGGCGGCGGCTGAATCCTCTGTGTACCTGTTGGTGAGTCTTTTGTTTTCTGTGTTCTGTTTCTGCCAGGCTTTTGATGACGTTGGTACCGCCCCCGAAATCCTGGCGGTTTGCTGTCTCATAATATGGTGTGCAGCACCTTGTCTTCCAATGGCTGCTCTTGGCTACTGCCGTGGTCAGTAGTGTTAACACCCTGGCAGTTGGTGTGGTACATTGGCTGTCTATGGGAGAAATCACTGCCAAGGTCATAATTTGGTGGTAGTTACCGCCAGCCTGTTGGCGGTATAACCACTACTTTAACAGTCACCGCCAATATCATAATTAGGGCCATAATGTACATTTGGTGGGAATTGTTTAAATAATTGTCACCACAAGTCTGCATCCTTATCTATTGTTTGGGAAAATATGTGTGTCAGGGTTCCTACATGATCTGTATAAATACATCTCACACAGACAAGGCTATCAAAGGGAGTCTTACCAGATGCCATCTACACCTCTGTGCTGCTCGTCACCTTGCTGCAGAAACCAGCCTTCATGTCACCACAAAGTCTGACCTAGACCTTATTCCAAGCGCTGGTCCAGTCTTAGATTTGGGGATGAAACTGATGCATAACTTGGCACAGTCTCCTCAATCATACTTAGTAACATTAAATGGGAAGCGGTAGCATTAGCTATAGGCCAATGGCTCTGGGACATTCCACAGTGGGAACAGGAGTGTCAACTACTAAAAATTATTTTCAACACCTTTACTAGTATAGGACAGGATAGTTTGGGAGTCTAGCCGAAGAATCTAGAAATTCAGAGTACCACCCCTAAGGACGGTACTAAACAGACAAGGTTATCAGAGGGATTCCTACCAGATGCCATCTACACCTTCTATGTTGCTCGTCACCTCGCTGCAGAAACCAGCTTTCATGTCACTACAGAGTCTGACCTAGACCTTATTCCAAGGTAACAAGGGCTTGGGGGCGCTTCTCATGGACATGGTACTGGAACATTGGTTTAACACACCTAGCTCTCATTAGGTTAGAGATTAGGTTCTCTATGCTATGGATTTTACATTTCATGTTTATTGCAAGATGGTGGGGTTCTTTGTATTCATGACTCTCATCTTTACAATCATGCTTCTTTTAGTATGCATTATCCTAATAATTGCAGCTCATGCATTTTATCGTATATTGCAGTCTTTCTAATAAACTTATTGAAAACTCTCCTGCATTTTCTTTATTGCGTGTGTGTGATTGAGGCTTATTGCTAACATGAGAAAAAGGTAACTTCCCTTCCACGATGACTTCCCTGAGATGTTGCAATCTAGAGTCCATGCGTAAGGCTGCCAGAATTCACCTTTACTGTTCTGGTTTTTGGTGAGGTACTGCTTGTGAGCTGGGAGGGTTGGTCTGACAGTTGCGACTTGTTGTAGGAGTGACTCAATCGCCTACAAACAAAAGTGCTGTCATCCCTAAACCAGCAGCCTCACCTAGGATGGAGAATCCAACTACAACAACTATTTTTAAAATATGTAAATATATATTTTTTTAATGTGCCTGTGTTTTACATTGAATTATTTGTCTGACCTCCTTCATGCCTTGCTTTAGTATGGATGGTTAAAGTATGCGTGGTAATGATATGCGTGGTCTAGGCACTTTCCATTTACGTATTACTTTTGCGTGGTTCAGGCATGCATGCTTGAGATTTGTGTGGTTCAGGCATACTCATTGTTCTGCTTGCGTTGTAAATGCATGTGTGGTTTAGGCACTCGTTGTTCCATCATACAACCTGCGTGTTATCATATGGGCATGAAATATAGAGTCCTGGCTTAAGACCAAGTCTTTTTCCTTCACATTTCATTCACAATCTTTGTGTCTAACTTGTATCCAGCTGTAGTTGTGTTTCTAGGGGCGGCTCCACCACTATTGCAGAGGAGCATCGCCGCCCACCAGCAGCAGCCACTGCAAAATGTTTACAACGAAAGGATATTAACTAACTAGGAGCAGGGCCATGGGGGATGACGGAGTCAAGGGGAGTGCACTGCGCACTCCCCTCAGTGTGCATGTATGTTTGGCCAGCTGTCTCGGGCCGGCCAAGCATACATGTGCACTGCCCCGTACTGTGTTGCCGGGCTGAAGAGAGCAGGCACAGACTCCCAGTCTGGCCCCAAGGCATGCTGGGAGCCCGTGCCTGGAGTGACGAGGGAAAGAGGAGCAGTGCAGCGGCAATGGATCAGGTAGAAAAGTTTTTTTTTTCAATTAAATGTTCCTCATCCCCCTGCCCCGCTCACCTGCCCCACCCTTTCAGAGAGCAGCGAGCTGCTACTGTGTGTTTCATCATTGTAGACCGCTGTGCCTGTGCCATAAGATTGACATTTGCTTGTGTCATACCACCAGATGCATTGGCATTGGTTTATAATGGCCCTGTAATTAGGAACTGTGGTACTGCCATCTTTCTGTATCTTGGATTATAGGATGTTGGATTACTTTTGTGTGGTATGTAATAAGGCAAAAGCTGCTGACATAAACCACATCAATGTTTGCCTATTCTACAGGACAATGGTGGTCATTATGACCCTGGCAGCCTTCTGCTCACCAGGGTTAACTTGCGGTCTCACCACCAACAAGCTGGCGGTAATGAACGCCAAATTATGACCAGGGCGGTGATTCCTCACATAGACAGCCAATGTACCACACCAACCACCAGCGTGGTACGAACACGGTGTTAGCCACCTACAGGCAGGTGGAAGACAAGGATCCGCCCACAATATTATGACATATCACACTGCCACGATTTCAGGGGGTGGTAGCAATGACACCAAAAGCCTGGCGGAATCAGATCATTTAAAAGTAGACACTCACCTCCAGAGACATACAGGAGTCAGCGGCCGCCATGGAACCTGAACTGATGCTGTACCATGCCATGGCCGTCCTGGAGCACCAACACCGACAAAGAAGACGACGATGGTGAGTACAGCCGCCTAACACATAAGGGTGGGAGAGAGGGGGTGGAGAGTAACACACAAGCACAACACACACCATACACACACACCACACTCCCAGTAACACATGCACAGGAATAAACAGCAACAGAGCCCTGGTGTAAATAGAAGCAGGACAAATACCCAGTTCCAACCACTGCATTCCTTTTGTATGAATATGGAAAATGCTAAAACATGCACAACTGCAGAAATAAAGAAATGCAGGCCCAAAGGCCAGTCCATAGTCACTAATGCCCACAGGGCAAAGTCCAAGCCCCAACTTGACTCCTGACAACATCAAGACTCCACTGTTCAGGGGCATCATGTTGGAAATGGGCAGGCACCTCAGGGGGTAGGGATTGCAACTCTTTGTGAGGGGGCTCCAAGCCGACTTGTTCTAGAGGGGGCTGGCTGTCCATGGTTCTGGAGGGGGCTGGCTGCACACAGGATGAGGAGGGGGCTTGCTGCCCACAAGATGACGGGGGTTTGGCTGCCCACTGATTCTGGAGGGGGCTGGCTACCCACAGGATGTGGAGGGTGCTGGCTGCCCACTGGTTCTGAAGGGGGCTGGCTGCCCACAGGATGAGGAGGGGGCTGGTTGCTCACTGTTTACTAATGGTGTCACTTGGCCTCTGGTTCTGGATGCTGCTCCATGGCCACTATACTGTGGGCCTTCAGGTCCAAGGATATCTGTGGGGCCTGCTTGTCCAGGGATTCCTGGGGCTCCTCCTTGTCCAGGGATTTCTGGGGTTCTTCCTTGTCCAGGGATATCTGTGGGTCCTCCTTGTCCAGGGATTCCTGGGGCTCCTCCTTGTCCAGGGATTTCTCGGGATTTCTCGGGTTCTTACTTGTTCAGGGATTTCTGTTAGGCCTCCTTCTCCAGAGATGTCTGGAGCTCCTCCTTGACCTTGGATGTCTGGGGGGGGGGGCTCCTTGTCCTTGAGTTTCTGGGGGGCCCCCTTGGCCTTTGATTTCTTGGGCTCCTCCTTGACCTTTAATTTCTTGGACCCCTCCTTGGCCTTGGGTTTCTTGGGCTCCTCCTTGGCCTTGGATGTCTGGGGGGCCTCCTTGGCCTTTGATTTCTTGGGCTTCTCTTTGGCCTTTGATTTTCACAGGGCCTCCTTGGGTATGGATTTCATTGGGGCCTCCTTGGCCCTCGGTTTCGGAGGTGGCCCATAGTCTTGCCAGTCTGTTTGGGGAGGGCATCACTTTAGCACTCTGTTTTGGAGGTGGGGGAGGAGTGTCCTTGGTGTGGGGGGGGTGGCTTCTCACTCATGTGCCCCTTAGGGGCAGCTGGAGACTTTGGGGGTGGAGCTATGTCAGGCTAGGTGCTTGAGGTACTGGGCTGGGGTGGTGTGACCTTCCTCTTACTGGCAGGACGGGGGAGGGTAGAGGTCAAGGCGAGCAGCGATAAGCTTCTTAGGAACAATGGGGTGGGATGTGGGAGGAGGGATGGGAGTTGAGGTAGAGGGAGTGGTTGTAGGAGGAGGAGGTGTGCTGGACTTGGGTGCAGGTGCATGGACACTGTGTGTGTGAGGTGGATGGCTGTTGGGGGTCTGAATGCGAGTGATTGTGTATTATTGGAGGGGGGCATATAGGGTGGGGGAGGACAAACATGTGGATGGATATTGTGGTGGTGTCTGCAAGTGAGGTAGGTGTGCTGCATGTGGTGGTGGTGACTGCGCATGTGGTGTGTGGGGTGCATGTCTGCGGGTCTGTTGTGGTGACTGTGCCTCTGCTCCTTTGCCAGATGATGCTAATGCACACATAGACAGGATGACAGAAGGAGAGAGAGATGTAGAGAGAGAAAGGGAGCACAGGGTCAATCTCAGAACCAACAGCACAGATAGCAGACATATCACTGTCACACACTGAGACTGAGAATGGGCAGTATGGGCCACCCTGGCATACCATTGGCTAAGTACCACAGCAGGTAGCAGCCAAGAACTGTCAGCCACACACCAACTGAGACCAGCTAAGCCCTGCCTGACATGGGACGTCACCTACCTAGCTATCTAATACATGCTTTCAACCCTATTATCCTGAGCTGGACCATGCAGTAATATCTGAACTGGCATAGTCGGGCATCCACTGAATAGTACCCTGCACCCAAATCCCATGCCAGGCAACAGAGATAGTTGACATACACACTGTACTCACCCCCTGGTGGCTGCTGTGATACCCTCAAGCGCCCATCCAGCTCCAGGTAGTCTACCGCCAGTATGCAGGCCATCGGGGGGTCAGGGTACGACGGGCACCGCTCCCTTGTTGAGAGATCATCCCCAGCTGGGCCTCTGCAGTCTTTGGGGCCCAGCATCTCAGGTCCTCCCACCGTTTCCTGCAGTGGGTGCTCCACCTGCTATAGACCCCCAGGGTCCGCACGTCCTTGGCAATGGCACGCCACAATCCCTTCTTCTGATGGGTGCTGACCTGCAGAGGAAACATAGAAGGCGGGACACCATGAACCTGACATTCCAGCCTGTCACACATATGGCCCACAAAAAGCACTTTCCCTCATCAGGCACACCCATGGCCCATACCACTGCATTGCTGCTGCCACCAGCCATCCCCCCCAACCTGGCACACTGCTAGCACACACACATGCAGTCATGTTGCATGCAACGTACTCATCGTGTACTCACCTGTTGGTCCGGAGACCCATACAACTGGCCATACTGGAGTAGGACCCTGTCCTCGAGGCACTCTAACTCCTCCGATGTGAAGGCTGGGGGCCTTTCCCCTGTAGCACGAGCCATTGCAGGTTCCAGACACAGGTCACAGCAGCACACGCAGTGGAGATGTCGTTCTGTGGAAAGTCAGGAATCAAGTGAAGTGGCAGAAAGGTAATGGCCATCAAGTCTGTGGCAGTGAACACCGTCACCGCTGGCGTTGATCATCATTGGTTCCAAATTCCATGAAGGGCCATATTAGCCAATGAGGAATTGCACGGCGGTGCGGATCGCCTTCCACCATGACGCCAGTGATGTGAGGTCACTTCCACCTGTCCCTGAATACAGGACAGGCAGATGCCATTTTCTAATACTGGTACATATGTACAGATTAATAAGTGCGTCATTGTAGTCGAATGTACTTACCTACACAGTTCCAGTATCCAAAATACAAACATGCCTTGTGTACACTGCTGTAGTGTGGTGATGGTTCCTGATGACACTCCTTTTCTACATTTGGGTCCCTTAGGTACCAACCACTGCGGAGGGATAGGAGGAGGCAAACACCATTGTACAAACCCCTTGTGGACATGGCTACACTGGAAGACTGGCACATCATACTCACCTATCATCTTGACAGGGCCACAATCACAGAGGTGTGTGCACAATTGGAGCCTGATCTGCTACCTGCTATCCGTAGCACCACAGGAATCCCCCCTCTTGTGCAGGTACTCTCAGTGCTCTATTTCCTGGCAACAGGCTTGTTCCAGGCAACAGTGGGCTTGGCTGCAAGGATGTCACAGCCAATGTTCTCAATTGTGCTTGCAAGATTTTTGTCTGCTTTGCTCAAACACATGTGCAGCTATATCACATTCCCCCAGGTAGATGACTTACCCACTGTGAAGGCTAGATTCTATGCAATGGGACATATACCTCATGTTATTGGGGCCATTGACGGGACCCATATTGCCTTAGTTTCCCCCTGGGCCAATGAACAGGTGTACAGGAATCGGAAGAGTTTCCACTCACTCAATGTCCAGATGGTGTGCCTGGCCGACCAGTATATCTCCCACATCACTGCCAAGTATCTGGGTCGGTGCATGATGCCTTTGTCCTGAGGAATAGCAGTGTCCCACAGCTGATGGCACAACTATAGAAGCACAGAGTGTGGCTTATAGGTGAGCCTGAGTCCCCACCCAAAGTATGTCAGCGTGTGCCTTCAGGAGTAATCCCCCCTGCCAATGTACAAGGCTAATGTGTGCCCCTCACTTCTCGCAGGTGATTCCGGCTACTCAAACCTGTCCTGGCTCATGACCCCCGTTATGAATCTGAGAACAGGGGCTGAAAATAGGTATAATGATGCCCTTGGGCATACCAGCAGGATTGTCGAAAGGATCTTCGGTCTCCTGAAGGCTAGGTTCAGGTCCCTCCAACTGACAGGTGGATCCCTATGCTATTCTGCAAAATTGTTGTTGTGTGCTGCATGTTACACAATTTGGCTCTCAGACAGCATATACCCTATCTGCAGGAGGAGGGGGTAACAATGCAGCTGTGGCAGCAGTGGACACTGAGGACAGTGAGGAGGAGGAGGAGGATGTGGACAACAGGTCACATTTGATCCAACAGTACTTCCAATGACACTCAGGTAAGGCTGTTGAACTAAGCAAGACTACATTTTAATGTTGTACTGTGTGACTGCAGCATGATGCCAGTCATTCCCTTTACATCCCACTTGATTGTCACCTATATCTTCTCTTATTGCAGATGTTGGTGTTTTTACAACAGTGTACTGCTGTGATGTGTACAGACTGCTGAGACACATTTGTTGGATGGGTCAACATGTTACTGGGTAATTACAAATGATCATGCAGTTCATTACAGTTTGTTACATTGTACATTACCTGTAGATTAAGCACTAATACACAAGTTGTGTCCAAGGGTGTTTATTGAAAATAGTTCTACAATGGGAAGTGCAATAGAGTGGGGTGATGGTTAGGAATAGTCCAAGTTATTGGTCCAGTCTGTTTGTAGCACAGGTCCAGTGTCCAAGGGGCCATAGGAAGGAGAGCAATGGCAGTTCAACGTGGACAAGGTGACACAGTGGAACACAAGGGGGACATTCATAGGGTCTCAATTCCTGGCGGTGGTCTTTGCCATGGCAAGTGTCTCTGGTGTATGTCTGGGTCGCAGGTTTTATGGGGTGGTTCACCTTCTGCAGGGGTGCTGGTGGCCTGTGGGTCCTGTGGCAGGACCGCCTATTCACTAGCTGCAGCAGATGTGGAGGGCTGGTCAGTTGACTGGCTAGTAGAAGGGACCCGCTGGTGTGATGTGTACTCCCTCATGATATTGGCCATATCACCCAGCACCCCTGCAATGGAGACCATGGTGCTGTCGAGGGCTTGCATTTCTGTCCTGATCTCCTGGTGGTGTTCCTCCTGCAGCCGCTGGTTCTCCTGCATGTCTATCACCTGACCCATCTTGTCCTGGGATTTTTGGTAAGCCCCCAGGACATTGGTGAGTGCCTCCTGGAGAGTCAGTTCCCTGGGTCTGTCACCGCTATCCTCCAAGTGTCCCTGACTCCCTGTACCTGTGTTCCCTGAACGGCATGCCCACTGCCACTGACCCCAGGACCCTCATTGTCTTGCCTGTGAGGTGTGGACTGGGGTCTCTGTACAGATGGGCGCACTGCTGATTGATGTGTCCTGGGGACCGAGGTCTGGGGACGTTGGGTGACTGCTGTGGTGTTGGATACTGAGGGGGGAGGCTCTGTGGTGGACTGGGAGTGGGCTGGGGTATCCGACTGACCAGTGGTCCCTGATGGGCCAGGGAGTTCATCCAGATCCAGAAGTCCAGAGTTGCTATCATCATTGGGGGCATCTTCTGCTGGGGGATCAGGTAGCCGTGGCACCTCCTCGCCGCTGGCAGTGGCTGGGAGACCTGTGGGGATGTAAGTGGTGTATTATGCTACATGTCTGTGACATATTCTGCATCCCTAACTTTCCCTATATCATTGCTGTAGCCCTGACACCTCCGGTTGTCTATGTTGAGGTATTGTGGGATTGTTAGTTCTCCATGCTGTACATGCATTGGTGGTGGGTGTTTATGCAGGGCTTGAAGGGATGTGCATGCAGTGGGTATGGCATGCAGGGCTTGACATTTGGGTTAGTTAATTGTGGTGGTGCACTGTGTGGGCTAGAGCGGAGTGATGTTTTTCAGGGTGAGGGGTAGTGATGGCATGCAGGTATGGGGGGGATAGGTAGTAAAATTGACTCATCAGTGTCCAGTCCTCCAGCAACTCCAGTTAGTCCCTCACGATGCAGGATTGCCAAGACTTGTTCCTCCCATGCTGTCAGCTGTGAGGGAGGAGGTGAGGGTCCACCGCCAGTCCTCTGGATGACATCCTGGTGCCTTGCTGCTATGGAACATACCTTCCCCGTAGGTCATTACACCTCTTCCTGATGTCATCCCTTGTTTGTGGATGCTGTCCCACGGCATTCACCATTCTACGATCCTCCGCCATAGCTCCATCTCCCTAGCAATGAAGACCTGCTGGATCTGTGCTCCAAACACCTGTGACTCTACCCTGCCTATTTCCTCAACCATGATCTGCAACTCCTCGTCAGTGAAACAGGGGTGCATTGTGGGGACATGGGTGTGGTGTGGTGTGTATGTTGTGTAGAGGGTATAGAGTAATGTGGTGGAGTGTGGGGTGTGTGGTGTGTGACGGATGAATGGGTGGTTGTGGTGTGTGTGTGAAGTTGTCTCTGTGATTTGTGTGGCTAGCTATTGCTGTCTTGTCATGTTGGCAAAGGATTGTGGGTGATGTGGGTGTGTGATTTATAGTGCTGGTGGTGGGTGTGTGTGGTGTGTGTATTTGTGTCCGGTGTGGGTTTTTAGTTCTGGCCAATGTTGTCTTGTTTTGTCTTTGGATGGCGTTATCCGCCGCAGCAGTGTTCACGGCCAATGGTTTACCATCATTGAATGTCCACTCTGGTGATTGGTGGGTCATTATTTGGAGGGCGCAGTGTTGGTGGAGTAACAGTATGGATGGTAGTACCAACAGTTTATCACATTCAGTGGGTCTGGGTCTTGTGATTGTGGCTGTTTTCTGTTGCTTTTAGATGTATATTTTATGATGTGGTGGACGGATGTCTGACTCCGCAGCGGTATGATGGCGGCAGTCAGCACGGCGGTATTTGGTTGTTACCTCCAATGTCATAATGAGGGCCAATGTCTAACAAATCCCTTCCTACTGTGGCGTGGAGGTCTGTCCCTGTCAACATGTTCATTTACTCTGTATGAATCAATTATTTTTGCTTTCCAATGGTCCTGGCAGATTGGCAGCCTATGTGCTGCACACTGTAGTAAAATGTTTAGTTTGAGCAGATGTATGTGTTTGTTTGAGAGGGTTCTAATCCTGAGCTGGACACTGTGTACATGCAACATATCCCATCTTGGACAAGTAGCTTGGATCATCATTGTATGGTTCACATAGTCTGACATATCTAGCTGGCTAAATATGAAATCAAAATCAGCAGACAAAGAGTCAGCAAAGGATCATCTTACTATGCAGCTATGACTAACAGAAAATATATGTGACATGACTCAACAAAAAATCAAATGTGAAGGGGTTAGTCACGATGAATGACATAATTGGAGTAGATGCCACTCCATTGGGAGTCCAAAGTCCACAGTACTCCTCCCACTGGAAATAGTAGGTGGTTCAGGATCAGTCCAGAGTGAATGTGTAACATACAAAGGAGGTCCTTAAGGAAGAGGGTTATTGCTGGCAGTGGTGGGTTTCTTGCCTTCTACACCTCCTGGATTCTTTGCTGGACGTCCCCGCTTGTGTGTGTGGGGGTGGATCTTCTGCTACAGAGGCAGGGGTGTCTGGGCCTTGGTGTTCCTCTGGCAGGGCCTCTCTTCTAGTAGCTGGCTCAAATGTTGCTGGGCCTGCTGTTGATTGCCTAAAGGAAGGGGTAGACTAGTGTTGAAAAGTCCTGCTCTGGGTGGGATGTATGCCCCTCAACACCGCTGTTAGGGAGGCTGTGTTTTTATTGTGGGCCTCCATCTGTTCCTGCATGAGCCTATGCATGTTCCCCGGTAGCTGATTGATTTCCCAGAGTTTTGTCAACACCTGGCCCATGACACCTTCGGACTCCTGAAAGGCCCCCAAGACGTGGCTGATGGTGTCCTGCCCAAGAGCAGCCCCAGTGGCCTCACCCCACTGGCCCACAGCATCTCTCTGTTGCACCCTACTCCCACTGGCCTGTGTCTTTGCCACAGAATGCCCCCTCCAACTTGTTCCTGGACCCTCATTGTCAGAAGTGTTGCACTGCACCTCAGAATGTAGGACTGGGGGCACAAGATGATAGACACTGTGCTTGGGACACAGATTGGGGGGGCGAATGGTTACCTATGATGTTGGAGCAGCAGGGCTTGGAGGTGACGTTGTGGGCACAGTGAGACTCACTGTTGCTGTTTGATCAGGTTGCCCAGATGGGCCAGAACCATCCTCCACGTCCAGGAGTGTACATTTCCCTCCCTGAGGGCTTCATCCAGGGGGGCAGTGGCATTCTGTTCCATGGCCTCTGTGTGCCCAGCTGTAGATCCACCTGTTGATGTCAAACGTACATTTTTACTGGTTGTATTGTGACACCCACCTCCAAACGTTTAGAGTTACAGTAAGTAGAGAGCTTGTACAAAGTTAAGTTGTAATTAAACCATTTGTGGCAAGTAACCATGGTACTGGATGTATTGACATGAAGCATGCCAACTCATTTAGACTCAAGCAGCTGCTGAGATATGCAGATCAGTTGCACTTGGGAGGATGGCCTGAAAATGGCATCTTGCCACCAGTGAAGCCAACACAGCAGAGAGGCAAAATTTGCCTTTGACCATTTGGAGGCCTATTTGATTGGGATGCAGGCAGACCCAGGAATTGGTTACATATGTGACTAAGTCATCATTTGCACAGTGCTGGGTCAATGTGTCTGCTGCTGCTGCCAATGTGGTGATGCATCTTGATACCTTAGGAATACGTCTTGCACACACTAGGTAAGCTGTCCTTCCTGTTCTCAATAGTTTCATCTTAGCTAGCAGTTCAAGATGAAGCTGGGTAGAAAGACACATCTCTGATGTGAGAATGATCTGTGCTTGCTCACTCCCAGGTGAGCACACATCATCTGTGAGTTGACAAACAGATATACTGGGGCATGTGG
Organism: Pleurodeles waltl; assembly: GCF_031143425.1. NCBI lineage: Eukaryota > Metazoa > Chordata > Amphibia > Caudata > Salamandridae > Pleurodeles > Pleurodeles waltl. Next base: position 698,154,051 of record NC_090439.1, on the reverse strand, counting down.
CCACTGTGCTAGTGGTTGGAGTAACAGAAACAGGGCCTGCTGGCAGTTTCAGTCAGGTCATTCCCTGTACTACACACACTATACAAATCACATCCTCCTAGGTGAGTGCTCTTCATTTGACAGTTAACTAACAGGGGTATATGGAGAAGTGAACACTGGTGGGCCGATGGTTGGTTTTACAGACACAAGGCCTCCTAGGAGATGCAGGCAGGTCACTCTCTCTACTGCACACACTATACAAATGGTATCCTACAGGTGAGTACACTTCAATTATGAGTTAACAAACATGGGTAGGTGTGCAAGTGAACCCTGTGTTGGTGGTTGGAGTTACTGAAACAGGGCCTCCTGGGAGTTGTAGTCAGAACAGCCCCTCTACTTCCCAACACTGGACAAATGATAACCTCCCAGGTGAGTACACTTCATTTGAGAGTTACCAAACATCACACTTTTCATGTTACAATTACAATACTAAATACAACAATATAAATCTAACAACTTAATACACAACATACTAGGCCATAACATATCTATAAAATCAATTCCTAATGTATTCATTAACCCAATAATCAAATGTGATCGCTAAACTAACCTTACTAACAAACCCACCAACTCACTATTGCCGGTTAAAAAAGTGGAATAAATAGTATTGCCAGAAACATAGAGTTGCATGTCTGGAACCAAAATCCATGCTGACTGCCACTAAAAAAACAATACTACAAGATGGAATAAATAGAAAAAACTAAAGGAATTATTGTCAATATGAAACTTTTCAAAACATTGTTTATTATGTTATGACTATAACTGAAAAATTATATTAAATAAAATAAATATTGTAACATTTTTCTCGAATTTTTTAATCAATAGATAATGTGACTAATGAGGAATAATTTAATAGCATTTATTGAGTGAAACGTTAATGTACCATTGGAAAAATCATGGTACAATTATGATTTTCTATTTCTTTTGTATTTAAACATACCCTATACACTTTAATGGCATTATTTGCATAATGTATGTACAAATGTAGCATAATATCATTAATTCTTTACACAAAAGTAATAAAAGGTTGTTGAGTTTGAAAATCAATTGCACATATTTAAATAATGTAAATAAAAGTGAATTGTGTAAAATACATTTCTTTCAGCATTTTACTTTACAAATACATTTTATCTTAAAAATGTTAACTGTACTCCATAAATTAGATTAGTAAAATGTATATATTTAAAGATTTATATTTTCATTAATAAAATATTATTCACATTTTCTGTTTGAAAAATTGAACTGCTTTTATGCTCATTTCAGAAAAACATAAACATTTGTTGAGATCATAATAACTGTTATAATTCAAAACTCTCCTTCAGTAGGAAAATATCAAATTTTCGGGAGTCAATTGACTATTATAACACCAACGCCACACATATTGATACTCTAATGTTGGGGATAGTGGTCTGGATTTAGGGCCCTATTACAAGTGGTCTCAAGAACGCCAGACATACGGTGGTCGTTGGACTGGTGGGGCTGTGGTAGTCCGATTGCCACATTATGACCATGGTGGTCGGACCATCAAAAGACTGCTGTCTCAGCCAGAATCTTGAATCCCGACGGGATGACAGCAGTCGTGGTTGTAATCAGCCAGGGCGGTGCTAAAGACAGCACCACCCTGCTGACTACGGACATGTTCTCTGCCAGCCTTTTCATGGCATTCCAACCGCCATGGAAAGTCTGGTGGAGAACAAGAGCTGGGACCACGCGATCCCGTGCACTGCCCATGACATTGTCCCCACAGAAGTCCCCCTCTCTGTCAGAATGTACACTATCTGCCTAGCAGACATTGCACGTTCTGAGGGTGATGGTGGGGGGGGGCTGTGCAACGGCATTTGACTCAGCCTTACTATTCTAATTCCAACCCAACACATATTGTAGAAAGTAAATAATATTGGGGTTTTCATATTTAGGCCCTCATTACAACCCTGGCGGTCAGTGTTAAAGCGGCGGTAATACCGACAACAGGCCGGCGGTAAAACAAAATGGGATCACGACCACGGCAGAAACCGCCAACACAGACAGCCTCTTTAACACTCTGACCGCCACGGCAGTAGCAACAAACACCGCGGCGGTAACCGCCAACAGACAGGCGGAAGACAATGTACCACCCACCCTATCACAACCCGCCAAGCCGCCAGCTTTTCCGGGGCGGTACCAACGCCATCAAAAGCACAGCGGAAACAGGACTTGGAAGGGAAACCACTCACCTCTCGACAAGCAACGAAGAACCAGGACGCCATGGATCCCGAGCTGCAGGTGTTCCCCATGCTGGTGTATCTTCTCATACATGACGGATATCAAAGGCAGTGACAACGACCACGGTAAGTACTGCACCTAGCACACAGGGGAGGGGGGAGGAAAAAGAGAGTGGCACACACATGCAACACGCAACACCCCCACCCCCACCCTCACCCACAACAGCATACACACAAAAACGTTCATCAACATTGCATCTGCACCCCGTAACCCCCTGGAAGAAAGCAAGGACAAAAGGAATTGAGTGCAATTAGTGATATTTTGAAATTTGCAGATATAGTTAACGATTAGAAAAACAGTATATACAACTTTTTACAATATGTACAGAACGCCGTACACTGTCCTTTACAAATGTCCATGGCCCATTGGGCCAAAAAATCATGGGCGAAACCCACACTTGACTCCTGTCTCAAAACGGAGAGAACACTGCAGGGGCATCAGGTCGAAAACACACAGGCACCTCAGGGGGAACGGGAAGGGGGGGCACCTCAGCCAGAAGATGGTACAACACTACTGCTCCTGGAGGGGGCAACATGCCCACAGCGATGTCCTGGGGAGTGCAAAGCCACAGTCTTTCAAGTCTCTCCTGTGGAGTGCAAAGCCACAGTCTCTCAAGTCTGTCAGGTGGGTGGTTTGCCCACTGCTTGGTCCTGGGGAGTGCAAAGCCACGGTCTCTCAAGTCTCTCAAGTGGGTGGTCTGCCCACTGCTTGTCCTGGGGAGTGCAAAGCCACATTCTCTCAAGTCTCTCAAGTGGGTGGCTTCTCCACTGGTTCTGGAGGGGGCCTTGTGCCCAGTGTGCTTCATCCTGCCAAGGATAGTGATAGTGGATGTATTTCTCCACTGGTTCTGGAGGGGGTCTTGTGCCCAGTGTGCTTCATCCTGGCAAGGATTGGGAGAAGTGGAAGCATTTCTCCACTGGTTCTGGAGGGGGCTTTGTGACCAGTCTGCTTCATCTTGCCAAGGATTGGGTGAGTGGATGCATTTCTCCACTGGTTCTGGAGGGGGCCTTGTGCCCAGTGTGATTCATCCTGCCAAGGATAGTGATAGTGGATGTATTTCTCCACTGGTTCTAGAGGGGGCATTGTGCCCAGTGATGCTGCACTTTGGGTGTGGCAGTTCACATTCCCTCACCTGGGTTTCTGAGGCACGAGATTTGCAGGGAACAGGTAGCATGATACTCCATGGAGACAGGGCCAGACTCCATTCTGCAGCGACTAAGGCTGCAAACTGGTGGTAGTGCCGGTGGTGGTGGGGGTGCTTCAAATGGTGGTGGGAGGGTCCAGGCCGTCTCCAGCATCCCCGGACGGCTGCCCACTGGGGATGCTGCTGCTGACAGTTGTAGTGGCACCAGCTGGGCATGTGGGGGTGCTGATGGCGGTGCAGGTGGCGGTGCTTGCGGTGGTATATGCGGCGGGGATGCTGCCAGTGCGGGCCGTGGTTCAGGTGCTGGTAGTGGTGGAGGGAGATACCAGGCCGTTTCCCGCAGCCTCGGACGGCTGCCCACTGAGGATGATGCTGCTGACAGTTGTCATGGCAGTGCAGGTGGCGGTGCAGGGGGCAGTGCAGGTGGCGGGGCAGATGGCAGGGATGGTGGTGGTGCCTGCGGCGGTGTTTTCCGCGGTACTGGTTGCAGGGCTTTCGGTACTGATGGTGGGCACCAGTCCCTCACCTGGAGCCTTCAAGGTCTGAAGTGCCTTGCCTTGGGTTTTCTTCCCCTTCCCCACCTTGACAAATGTTGTTAGGACCTTGGCACTGGCAGCTTGAGTTTTGGAGGAGGCCTTGCTGGGTGGGTCGTGCTTCTTGGCCGTGCTGCATGCTGGCCCCATCTTCATCTTGGCAGGTGGCAGAAATAGTTGGTCCTTTGCAGGTGTCGGTGGCACACTGGCTGCCCTAACGTATGCCCCCTTTGACCCTCTGGGACTTGCAGGTACCACAGCGGATGCCGACTTGGTGGCTGAGGTGCTGGCCTGGGTTCTTGACACCCTGACCTGAGGGGAAGGACGGGGGGTGAGGCGTAGGGAAAATTTCAATGTCTGCCAGGAAAAAGTTTTTAGACACACTGGGATGGGAAGGTGGAGAGGGTTTGGGAGTGGAGGAAGAGGGAGTGGTTGTAGGAGGTGTACGTCTGTTGAGTTTGGGTGAAGGTGCATGGGCTGGATGCTGTTGGGTGGGTGGGTGCTTGCGTTTGTGTACTTTGGGAGGAGGGGTCACTGGGAGAGGACACAGGGGATGTGTGCATGGATGTGGGGGTGGTGACTGCTAGTGAGGGGTGTGTTGTGATGGGCGTGCTGGTGATGGAGGTAGTGGATGAAGATGTAGTGCATGCAGGTGTGAGAGTAGATGCTACTGGGAGGGAGGTAGAGGAGGAGGAGGAGGGGGACACGGTGGAGGCAGTGGATGTTGGTGTGTTTGCATGGGCATGGTGCTTGTGTGAGTGCCTATGAGATGAAGTGTGGTGCTTATGTTTGCCTGAGCCACTATTGTGTGGTGATTGGGGTGAATGCTGGTCTGAAGGTGTGCTTGGGATAGGCTGAGGTAGAGGAGATTAGGTCTGGGTAGTGGAAGTTGGAGGGGGGAGGCTGGACACAGGGACAATGGCTGCCACCAGTGCTGAGGCCAGAGCCTGAACTGCTCTCTGTTGGGCCGCCACGCCAGAGTGAATGCCCTCAGGGTATGCATTTGTTTGTTGCAAATGCCCTACTACATCCTCGATGGCATTCAGTATGCTTGACTGCCCAACAGAGATGGATCTCAGGAGGTCAATAGCCTCCTCACTGAGGGCAGCACGGGTGACTTGGGCAGGGCCTGAGGTGCCTGGGACGAAGGAGATGCCCACCCTCCTGGGTGAGCGGGCACGAGAAACACGCTGAGGGGCTGCTGGAAGGGCAGTGCTTGTTGGGGGGTGATTGCTGTACCTGTTGTTGCGGTGGGCACAGAGGTGTTCACCACCTCCAGGAAGCTTCCCACTGGAGGATGAGTCACTGTCAGTGGTCTTCTCTCCTGTCCCCGTCGTGGAGCTCCCCTCGCCCTCTGTCCCACTGGTGCTTTCACCCTCGGTGGATTCAGCCTCCAGGCCCATGTGGGATGCAGCTCCCTCTGTCGCTGGTGCCTCTGCTCCTCCGCCAGATGATGCTAATGCACACAAGGACAGGGCAAGAAAACAAAAAGGGGGGAGAGACAGAGGATACACTTGGCCAATGCCAGCATCACCACTACCGTTGGCGTACACAACACACAGGGACCAGCCCTTTGCACTAGGCCATGCCCACCCAGTCACTAAGATAGTCACTAGCCATGGGGTACAATGCCTAACGCCATTAGCTGCACACCTGAAACTCACAGGACCCTGCCCAGTAGTATATGCCCACTAACACTATTGGGGTAGGAGTGCTTCAGAGCCTGCACACAAGGGACCTACTCTGCCATGATCGCCCTGGCCTAGGGGCACCCACAGCCCACATCCTCCACCCAGCTACGTCCTAAAGCGCGCAAAGTCAGCTTTCTGAATCTGTACTCACCCCCTTGTGGCTGCTGTGATGCCCTCAAGCGCTCATCCAACTCCAGACAGGCCACCGCCAGGATGCGGAACATCAGGGGGATCATGGTGCGACGGGCACCCCTTCCACGTTGGGAGGCCAGCCCCAGCTGGGCCTCCACCGTTTTCTTGGTCCAGCAGCCCAGGTCCTCCCATCTTGGCAGTGGGTGCTCTGCCTGTGATAGACCCCCAGAGTCCGCACCTCCTTGGCGATGGCACGCCAAATACCCTTTTTCTGATGGCCGCTGACCTGGAGGGAATAGAAAGCAAAAAATGACATTACTCACCCGTCTGGACGGGCATACCCATTGGCCACCAGTTCCCACCCATGCCCTGAAGCACATACACTGACAACCTCTCATGCAGCACTCAGGCCAGGACGCCATAGCACCCCCTAACATGTGGCTTACATCCACACCACTCCAAACATGCATTGCCCACACATCATGCTCACAGTGTACTCACCTGTTTGTCTGGAGGACCGTAGAGTAATGTGTACTGGGGTAGGACCCCCATCCACCAGTTTCTACAACTCTTCTGCAGTGAAGGCAGGGGCCCTTTCCCCAGACACATGAGCCATTGTCGCTTCCAGACTCAGGTCACAGCAGCACTTGCACTGTAGGTCCTCTCCTGTTGAAGGTCAGGTAGCAAGTGAGTGAATAGTTAGAAAATGGTGGTGACGTCCACGACGGTGCGTACCGTCACCACCGGTGTACCTCGCCATTGGCTCCTGGAACCCATAGGGCCCAATAATAACCAATGCGAATCTGCGCGGTGGTCATCGACCGCCTATCGCGATGGCGCACAACACCAGCGCACGTACCTCATTTCCACTTGTCTCTCCTCACAGGTCAGGCAGCTGCCATTTCAGGGGGGCACAGGGCATGGCACCTAACTGCGTCATAGCAGACATTGGCACATAAGCTGACTCTCGACTTCACATACTGCTTCTGTAAAGTAAATTCAGCAACATTAGTGCAATATATGTGGAAACACCGTTCTCTTCCATAGGCTGCAACCGCTGAGGCAGCATTTGAGATGGCGGCATCCTCCAGTGTACAGACCCCTGGTGAACCTGTTGACAATGGAGGACAGACACATTATCATCACATACATACTTGATCGTGCCACAATCCAAGAACTGTGTGTCCAATTGGAGCCAGACCTGATGTCAGCTATCCGCCAGCCCACAGGAATCCCCCCTCTAGTGCAGGTCCTGTCAGTCCTCCATTTCCTGGCAAGTGGTTCCTTTCAAACTACAGTGGCCATGGCATCAGGTATGTCTCAGCCAATGTTCTCCAATGTGTTGACCAGAGTGTTGTCTGCCCTGCTGAAACACATGCACAGCTACATCGTGTTCCCCCAGGTGGATGAATTGGCCACAGTGAAGGCTGACTTTTATGCCCTGGGACGTATCCCTAACAACTTTTTGCATTTACTGTATTTTATTTGATGGATTGAGTCGTGCACCCCCTTACTGTGTTTAATCATTGGTGCCATTGATTGTACACATGTGGCATATGTCCCCCCCCAGAGAAATGAACAGGTTTACAGGAATAGAAAAAGCTATCACTTGATGAATGTGCAGATGTTGTGTTTGGCGGACCTCTACGTCTCCCATGTGAATGCCAAATATCCTGGCTCTGTGCATGATGCCTTTATCTTGAGGAATAGCAGCATCTCATATGTGATGGGCCAACTCCAGGGGCACTGGGTGTGGCTAATAGGTGAGCCCACGGTCCCCACACAGTATAAGTAGGTGTCTGGGTATGGGGTTGTCCCTAAGGGTTAGTGTGTGTCTAACAGTTGTCCCTCGATATTTACAGGTGACTCTGGTTACCCCAACCTCTGATGGCTACTGACCCCAGTGAGGAATCCCAGAACAAGTGCAGAGCAATGTTACAATGAGGCATATGGGCGTACAAGGAGGATAATTGAGAGAACCTTCGCCTCATGAAGGCCAGGTTCCAGTGCCTCCATCTGACCGGTAGATCCCTGTACTACTCACCCAAGAAGGTATGCCAGATCATCGTGGCATGCTGTATGTTGCACAACCTGGCCTTGAGGCTCCAGGTGCCTTTTCTGCAGAAGTATGAGCCTGGATATGGTCTTGTGGCACCGGTGGAGCCTGTGGACAGTGACGAAGAGGAGGCAGAGGAAGAAGATGTGGACAACAGAACAAACATAATACAGCAGTACATCCAGTGACACACAGGTAAGACACTGTAACTCCACTTAACATTTTAGAAATCTGTTGGACTTTGTACATGGCAGCCTCTTACCCTATGTCTATGGCCACTGACTGCTCCCTTTGGATTCTCTATTTTCAGATCTTTGTGCCCCATTCTGGCTCCTGCTACATGTACTGCTGCCCACCAAAGGTCATCCTGTAGTATATTTCACTGTACATATACGTTGCAATGCTTTGAGAAAGTTGTACTAATAGATTTGAGATTCATTACACTGACTCCAGTATGGTATTTGTTTCAAGGGTGTTTATTTTTGTGCCAATAAGTATAGGGGTATGTGCAAGGGGCTGGGGTGATGGTGGAGGAATGCCCAGTTAGAGAACAGTCTCTTGGTATCACAGGTGCATTGTCCAATGGGGCATATGAAGGGGAGCAATAGCAGTTCAAGGTGGGCAGGGTAACAGAGTGGGACAGAAAGGTGACTATCAGGAGAATCCTATTTCCTGGCGGGGGTCTTGGCAATGTTCTCTGTCTTCTGCCTGGATCGCAGGGACCGTTTGTGGGGTGGTTCTCCTTCTGCAGGGGGTGGGGTGCTGGTGGCCTGTTGGTCCTGTGACGGGGCCTCCTGTCCACTAGCTTTGGCGCAGGTGGAAGGCTGTTCCTTTGATTTGGCTAGTGTCAGACGCCCTTTGTTGTGCCACTGCCTCCCTCATGGTCTTCCCCATGTCAGCCGGCACTCCTGCAATGGTTACCAGGGTGGTGTATATTTTTGTTAGGTCCTCCCTGATCCCCAAGTACTGTGCCTCCTGCAGCCGCTGGGTCTCCTGCAACTGGGCCAGTACCTAGCCCATGGTGTCCTGGGAATGGTGGTATGCTCCCAGAATGTTTGAGAGTGCCTCGTGGAGAGTGTGCTCCCTGGGGCTGTCCTCCCCCTGTCGCACAGCAGTCCTCCCAGCTTCCCTGTTGTCCTGTGCCTTTGTCCCCTGAACCGTGTGTCCACTGTCACTGACCCCAGGTCCCTGATCGTCCTGGGTTTATTGGGTTGCCTGGGGTCCCTGTAGTGGTGGATACACTGCTGATTGACATGTCCTGGCGACAGCGGCATGGGCCCTCTTGGTGGGTGCTGTGCTGGTGTTTCCTGAGGGGGGAGGCTCTGTGGTGGGTTGGGACTGTGGCAGGGGAACCGACTGTCCAGAGGCCCCTGATGATCCAGGTTGGTCATCCTGATCCAGGCGTGCAGAGCTGCTGTCGTCACTGTGGGCCTCTTCAGGGGGGTGGACTGGCTAGTGCTGGAACTTCTTCTCCGGTGATATTGGCTGTGATACCTGTGGGGATGTAAATGCAGTGTTATTGTTTCTGTGTGTGACATTTTGTGCATGGGTTGGTTGCCCTATTAGGTTATATTTGCCCTGGCAGCTTTAACTTGTGTGAGTTGGTATGTGGTGGATTAGCTGATTCTCTCCAGTGTGCATGCTTTAGTGGTAGGTGTCCATGCGGGTCTGTGAGTGGTGTCCATTCATTGGTATGGCATGCAGGGTTTGGCATTGGGATACATGCGATGTGATGGTGGGGTGTGTGGGAAGTGGTGGAGTGATGGGAGTGAGAGTGAGGGTGGGGGTATGTGATGGCATGCAGGATGGGTTGTGATAGTAGTAAAGAATTGACTTACCAGAGTCCAGTCCTCCTGCTACTCCGGCCAGGCCCTCAGGATGCATGATTGCCATAACTTGCTCCTCCCATGTTGTTAGTTGTGGGGGAGGAGGTCCACAGCCAGTCCTCTGTACAGCTAGTTGGTGTCTTGCTGCAATGGAATGTACCTTCCCCCGTAGATCATTCCACCTCTTCCTGATGTTGTTCCTTGTTCTGGGGTGCTATCCCACGGCGTTGACCCTTTCCACGATCCTCTACCTTAGCTCTATCTTCCTAGCAATGGATATCTGCTGCACCTCCGCTCCAAATAGCTGTGGCGCTACCCAGATTATTTCCTCCACCATGACCCTCAGCTCCTCCTCAGAGAATCTGGAGTGTCGTTGTGGTGCCATGGGTGTTGTGTGAGTAATGTGGGTGAGGGTGTGCAGGGTGATGTGTTGGGGTGTGTGTTGTGAGGTGCGTGGGTGTTGTATAGGTGATGGTGGTATGTGGCTCTGGTTGTGAGAGTGATCTTGCTGTGTCTGGTGACAATTATTTGTTTTCATAAAGGGATGTGGGTAATGTGGGTGGGTGTTTTATAGTGGTGTGGGTGTGTGTGGGTGTGTGGGTGTGGTGTGTGTATGGGTGTCAGGTGTGAGTAGTTTGAATTGTCCAATGTGGTGCTGTTTTGTTTGACTGTGTGTATTTTGAGCGCTGCGGTATGTACCGCCAATGGTTTTCCGCGGTTGAATGTCCGTCATGGTGATTCATGGGTCATAATGTGGTTGGCGTTGTTCTGTTGGCACAACAGTGTGGATTTTGATACAGCCAGTTTATCACTGACCTTTGGTGTGGTGGACATGTGTCTGTGGCTAAATAGTGATGGATTGGTGTGTGTGGAGTATGGGTCTTGTTGGGATGCAAATGCATTGTTAATGTATCTGCATGTGCCTTCTTGTGCATGGGTGTGGTTCCCTCTATGATGCTGATTTCCCTGTCGGCTTGGCCTTGTGTGATTGGTGAGTTTGTGGGCTTGGTGAGTCTCTCTATTGGGCATGCTGGGGTGATGGGTGTCCATGCAGGTCTGTGATGGGTGTCCATCCATTGATGGTGCATGCAGGGCTTGGTATTGGGATGGGTGGGTTGTGTTAGTGGGGTATATGTGAGTTGGTGGAGTGATGGGGTGAGGGTAGGGGTAGGAGTTTGTGATGGCATGCAGGTAGGGTGGGGGGGATGACGTAGTAAAGATTTGACTTACCAGAGTCCAGTCCTCCTGCTACTCCTGCGAGGCCCTCAGTATGCATGATCACCAAGACTTGCTCCTCCCATGTTGTTAGTTGTGGGGGAGGAGGTGGGGGTCCACCGCCAGTCCTCTGTACAGCAATCTGGTGTCTTGCTACCATGGAACGCACCTTCCCCTGTAGGTCATTCCATCTCTTCCTGATGTCATCCCTGGTTCTTGGGTGCTGTCCCACGGAGTTGACCCTGTCCACGACTCTCCATCATAGCTCCATCTTCCTTGCAATGGACATCTGCTGCACCTGTGATCCGAATAGCTGTGGCTCTACCCGGATGATTTCCCCCATCATGACCCTTATCTCCTCCACTGAAAACCTGTGGTGTCTTTGGGGTGCCATGGATGTGTTGTGAGTGATACGTGTGAGGGTGTGTGAGTGATGTGTGGGGTGATGTGTTGTGGTGTATGCTGTGATGTGCGTGGATGGTGTATGGGTGATGGTGTTCTGTGGCTCAGATTGAGTGGGTGCTCCCGGCTTGTCTCTCTCAGTTAGCTATCTTTTTTGTCGTTGTAAGGGGTTATGGGTATTGTGGGTGGGTGTTTTATAGTGTTGTGGGTGTGGTGTGTGTATGTGTGTCAGGTGTGTGTGGTTTGAATTATCAAATGTGGTTTAGTTTTGTAAGTGTGTGTGTATTTTGAGCGCAGCTGTGTGTACTGCCAATGGTTTACCGCGGTTGAAAGACCGCTACAGTGATTCGTGGGTCCTGATACTGTAGGCGTATTCCTGTTGTCGTAACGGTGTGGGTTTTGCTATCGCCAATTTATCACTGATCTTTGGTCTGGCGGACTTGTGTGGGTGTCTGTATTGTGGCAGTATTCTATGTGTGGGTCATAATACCCGTAGCGGATTACCGCCATGGTCACGGTATGTTGGCGGCCGTCAGCATGGCGGTAGGCGTCATTTACCGCCAGGGTTGTAAGGAGGGCCTTAGTATTTTAACTCTAATCTCATGCATGTTGAGGAACATGTTTAATGCTGATTTTCATATTTACTATTCTAACCACAACTCTGCACACATTGCGGAAAGTGATTAATGTTGGGGAGTGATATTTATTATTCTAACTGCAACCCCACAAGCATTGGGAAAATATTAACTTTATAAAGAATATGTATGTTTGCATTTATGTATGTGCGTGTGTAGTATTTGTAAAGGCATACCCATGACAGGTTGGCACAGATAGTATCCACCCTGGGGCACAGTTAGAGGATGCAGCAGGAGCACCACAAACAGGCCATGTAGCAGTGAAACAGCACAATGCCACAATGGCCAGCATAGCAGGAGCACTGAGGCAGCTGGTACAAACCCAGTCTGAGACCCACACAGGACAGGACGGCCCCCATTACAGCACCGGACACCGGCCTGACAATTACACCATCATCAGAAACATCCCAGGAACTGCCCTCACAGGAAACCCAAGGGTCAACCATGTCATCCCCTCAAGATCAACAGCAGGCACCCAAACGGACCCTCAGGCCAAGATATGGCACTGTAACCCCAGCTAAGAACAAGGCCCCCTTCAAGAAGTAACTCAGCAACAATCTGCACAGCAACCATCCCACTCAATCTACCAACACACATTTGTAAGAGGCAATATGAACTAATGTAAGAAATGATGGACCCATCAGTACTACCAACAAGGCTGCCACCATGTTGGCATTGTGGACACCCACCCATGACGACTTGCCATCACTGTAAATAGCACTATTCACTCCCTGCCACCAATAAAACACATATCACACCTGTAACACTGTCCCCTGTGTTAAAATGTGAACAAAGTGAAGTATGGATGCAACTGGCTGATAACCACTTTATTGTCAAATCGTTGCATGAAAGGACTTCTGTGTGCCTAAATGTGGGCCCAAAGTAAATGCACTTAATTTAAATCTGTACCATGCAGAACTGGACCCTGTTTCGCATATCAGATTCAAACCCCCCCTACATGACTAAGCACACTGACAGTATATGTCACAAACCCTAGTGTTAGCCCTAAGTCCCACACAGTTACTGGAAGTAGAGTTGTATCAGTTGGGTCCTGAAATTGACATCTTCCCCTTCCTCATCATCACCATCACTCTCGTCCCCTCTCTGAGGTAGCTGGTCAGGAGATACAGCACCCTCCACCTCTAAGAGGGGGATAGAATGTCTCACTGCCACGTTGTGCAGCATACAGCAGGCCACCACTATTCTACACACCTTTTCAGGCCCATAGGCCGGGAAACCCCCAGAGATATGTAGACAACGAGACCTATTGTGCGCTCTAGCACCCTCCTAGTACGTCCATGGGCCTCATTGTAATTCCTCTCTGCATCCATCCTAGGATTCCTCACAGGTGTCAGGAGCCAACGCAAGTTTGGATAGCCAGAATCACCTAGAAAAAGTTGCAATACAGAGTAGTCATTGTCAAGTCCTTTAGTCAGACAGCCTGTCTGTCTGCTATGTGTCAGTTAGTGACAGAAACACTTACCTATGATCCACCCTCTGTCCTCTTGGAGTTGTTCCGTCTTCTGTGGCACACTACTGCTCCTCCGCACAAAGTAATCATAGACTGAACCTGGGAACATGGCGTTCACAGGTAAGATGTACTGGTCTGCAGTACATACCAATTGGATGTTCATGGAATGAAAGTTATTTCTGTTTCTGTACACCTGTTCACTGACTCTTGGGGTATGATCGGTATGTGGGTGCCATCGATGGCACCTATCACATGGGGTATGTTGGCAAAGGCAAAGAAATCAGACTTGATGGCAGGGAGGTCAGTACTTTGGGGAAATCTCACATAGGACTGCAGGTGTGGTACAAATTCATTTAGAAATCTTGTCAGTACCATGCTGAACATTGGCTGTGAAAATCCAGCACCCATGCCCACTGTCACTTGAAATGATCCCGTGGCCAGGAAATAGAGTACGGAGAGCACCTGCACTTCAGTAGGGATGGCATGCTGATTACAATTTCCCGGAGTTAGTGCAGGATCCAGTAATGCACAAAATTCCAGAATTGTTGCACGGGTGAGTCTGTAATTGATTATGATCTGACGGTCCACCATGGTCCTCATATCCACAAGTGGTCTGTACACCGATGGTGCCCTTCCTCGCCACAAGGGTCGGTACCTACGAGGGATATCAAAAAGGTGTGGTGAACACACATACATAGGCACACATTGTCATCAATTGTGCACTGCATACTTCATTGTAGTGACTCAACAGTAACAAGTTCTTGACAGATCGATGAGGGAACAGTGTTTTTCATGTGTTATTTTTGAAATGGTCACATGCATAGGTGCTTCATGTGGCAAGTAGGGCCTGATTTGTGCACAATTTTTTATTATAGATGCGTAGTTACTGCCAAAATGTCTGCCCCCTGTAATCCAGGCCTGTCGTTGTGGAAGTGACCTCATACTGCTATCGTTTGATGTAACAGCGTAAGGCGGTGTTTACCACTGTTTGCACCATCATTGGTTAACATGGATGCCAATGGGGAATCCTGGCGTATCATGATCGCCGCCGGTGGTGATGATGCACACCGCCGCGGTACTTACACAAATTAGTCATCTATACTTCACTTGACTCCCTGATCTCGTGCGAACAGGTACTCCACTGTGTCTACTGCTGTGTCCTGCCTCTGGTCATGGATGTGGCTCGTGTTGCAGGGGAAAGGGCCCCAGCCTTCACCCAGGAGGAACTGGAGAGGCTAGTGGATGGGGTCCTGCCCCTGTATGCAAAACTCTACGGACGGCCAGAGGTACAGGTGAGTCTGGGGTTTGGGTGCACTGTTTGTGTGTAATGGATGGTGTTGTAAGGACATATGTGTGCACCTCTGAGCCTGCATGGGCCATGGTGCATGGCATGCTGCGTGCGTATGTCCTATAAGTCTGACAGTACTGTCCGTCCCATAGTGGACAAATAGCCAGCTGTACCTATCTTGCAAGTGCCGGACCTCTGTGTTCCATTTCTGATTCACCCTTTTAGGTCAGTGCTCACCAGAAGAGGGCACTTTGGCATGCCATCGCCATGGAGGTGCGGACCCTGGGGGTCTACAACCGGTGGAGCACCCACTGCAGGAAGAGGTGGGCGAGTAAAATCTGTGAGGCCCAGCTGGGGAAGTTCTCCCAACGTGGAAGGGGTGCCTGTCGGGCACTGACCCCCCTCATGCAACGTATAATGGCGGTGGCGTACACAGACCTGGATGGGGGCTTGAAGGCTGCACAGCAGTCACAAGAGGGTGAGTACTCATGTTACAAACTTAAGCCTGGAAGGATGTCTGTGTGTGCATTAGGGTTCATGGTGCTTGGAGGCAGGGACTCTGACTGGTGTCCATCTACATGATGGTCCCCAAAGGGTATAGGGGTGTCTTTGTCAGGTCTCCCACAAGTTGGGTCCTTAGGTAGTTCAGGGGATGGGCGTAGAGCAGGTTTCTGGTCAGTAGTCAGGGGCATGGCAATGGGCATAGTGAACGGTGCTGCCTGTTGGGGGTGTCTTCTGGGTGGGTGTATGTCAGGCCACTATGTACCTCCATTCAGCTATTTACAAGTGCCTCTCCTGTTTTGTCTCACCATCCCTGTTCTCTTGTGTTGGTTTTGTACAGCAGCAACATCTGGCGATGGAGCTGAGGCACCGGCAAGTGGGGAAGCAGCGGCCCACGGATCCTCGGAGGCAGAGACATCTGACGCCAAGGGGACCAGTGGGTGGGAGGGTGAGGGGAGTACCACGGGGGTGGCAACTACCACTGGAGGTAGTGACTCCGATACCTCCTCCGATGGGGGCTCCCCGGTGCTGGCAGATTGCTTTCATCTAAATATCTATTTTTAAATATATAAATTTGAAAACTTTAATTTAATAAAATATATAAATTAAAAGTAGAAAACTACAATTTGCATTATAACATGAGCAACAAAAATGACAATATATACATTAATATGTATGTGAACAATATTATATACAATTATAAAAAAATTATTGCCCTCATTACAACCCTGGCGGTCGGTGATAAAGTGGCAGTAATACCGCCAACAGGCCGGCGGTAATTACCACCAAATTATGACCATGGCAGAAAGAGCTCAGATAGACAGCCACTTTACCACAACGACCGCCAGGGCGGAAACAACAGGCACCGCAGCTTTAGCCACCTACAGCCAGGCAGAAGTCAAAGTTCCACCCAGCGTATTAAGACCCTGCAATCCACCACCTTTTCTGGGGCAGTACCAACGACATCAAAAGCCTGGCGAAAACAGAGCTCAGAAGGGAAACAAGACACCTTTGGAGACACAGGGAACAACCACGCCGCCCTGGAGCCCGAGATGCAAATCTTCCCAATGCTCTTCTATGTCCTGCTCCACCATGAACACCAACAACGACGAATATGACCACGGTGAGTACAGCCGCCTAGCACACAGGAGAGGGGGGGAGAAAAAGAGAGTGACACACACACACGCACAACACACTCCCACCCCCAACACCATACACACAATCAGATGCACAAGAAAACATATTTACCCCGTACCTCTCAGGAATAATGCAAGGACAACACCAATAGATGAAAGTGAGTGTAATAATATAAATACATCACAACTACGTACATCAAATCTAAAATGATATACATATGTACAAATCAAGGGACATAGCCCAGTCCTAAACGTGCGTGGGCCACAGGACCACATCACAGAGACCAAGGCCCCACTTTTCTCCTGCAACAACACGGAGAGAACACAGCAGGGGTATCAGTTGGAAAATAGGCAGGCACCTCAGGGGGACGGGGAACAGGGGGGCACCTCTGCCATCAGATAGAACAACACCACTGGTCCTGGAGGGGACAACATGCCCATTGCTCTTTGTCCTGGGGAGTGCAAGGCCACAGTCTCTCAAGTGGGTGACCTGCCCAGATTCTCTGGAGGGGGCAACATGCCCTGTGCTTGGTCCTGGAGTGCAAGGCCACAGTCTCTCAAGTGGGTGACTTGCCCACATGTTCTGGAGGGGGCAACATGCCCTGTGCTTGGTCCTGGGGAGTGTAAGGCCACAGCGTCTCAAGTGGGTGTCTTGCTCACTGGTTCTGGAGGGGGCATCGTGCCCTGTGATCTTCATCCTGGGGAGGATGGGGTGAGTGGGTGCCATACCCACTGGTCCTGTGATCTTCATCCTGGGGAGGATGGGGTGAGTGGGTGCCATGCCCACTGGTTCTGGAGGGGACAACGTGCCCTGTGATCTTCATCCTGGGAAGTACGGGATGAGTGGGTGCCATACCCACTGGTTCTGGAGGGGGCATTCTGCCCGGTGATCTTCATCATGGGGAGGATGCGGTGAGTGGGTGCCATACCCACTGGTTCTGGAGGGGGCATCATGGGGAGGATGGGGTGAGTGGGTGCCATACCCACTGGTTCTGGAGGGGGCAACGTGCGTTGTGATCTTCTTCCTAGGGAGGATGAACTGAGTGGGTGCCATACCCACTGGTTCTGGAGGGGGCATCATGCTCTGTGATCTTCATCCTGGGGAGGATGGAGTGAGTGGGTGCCATACCCACTGGTCTGGAGGGGACAACGTGCCCTGTGCTTCTGATCTTGGGGAGTGCAAGGTCACAGTCTCTCAGCTGGGTGTCATACCCACAGGATTTGCAGGGGGCAGGCCGCACAACAGCTCATGGAGGCAGGTCTACAGAATGTCCGCCGGTGGTGACGGCTGCTCAGTAGTGGCAGTGGTGCTGCTGGTGATGCTGGTGGTGGCAGTAGTGATGAGAAGCTCCAGCCCATCCCCTGCAGCCTCGGACGGCTTCCCACTGTTGGTGGCGGTGCTGCTGGTGATGCTGGTGGTGGAGGTTTTGGGTGGAAGCTCCAGCCCATTCCCTGCAGCCTCGGAAGGCTGCTCAGTGGTGGCAGTGGTGCTGCTGGTGATGCTCGTGGTGGTGGTAGTGGGGGGAAGCTCCAGCCCATCCACTGCATTGTCGGACGGCTGCCCATTGCCGGTGGTGGTGCTGCTGGTGATGCTGGGGTTGGCGGTTGTGGGAGGGAGCTCCAGCCCATCCCCTGCAGCCTTGGACGGCTGCCCACTGATGCTGCTGGTGCTGCTGGTGGTGGCAGTTGTGGGGGGAAGCTCAAGCCCATCCCCTGCAGCCTCGGACGGCTGCTCAGTGGTGGCAGTGGTGCTGCTGGTGGTGGCGGTAGTAAGGGGAAGTTCCAGCCTACCCCCTGCAGCCTCAGATGGCTGCCCACTGCTGGTGGCAGTGCTGCTGGTGATGCTGGTGGGGGAGGTAGTGGTGGGAAGCTCCAGCCCATCCCCTGCAGCCTCGGACGGCTGCCCATTGCTGGTGGCAGTGCTGCTGGTGATGCTGGTGGTGGTTGTTGGGGGAAGCACCAGCTATCCCCTGCAGCCTAGGATGGCTGCACAACCATGGTTGGTGGTGGGGGCTCTGACTGAGGCCCTGCACCAGGCCCCTTCTCCTTCTTGCCTGCTAGTGCAGGCCGCTTGCCCTTTCTGGCAGCAGCTGGGGATGGCTCCTTTCCCTACCTTGCAGCAACTGGGGATGGCTCCTTGCCCTTCCGTGCAGCAGCTGGGGATGGCTCCTTGCCCTTCGTTGCAGCACTTGGGGCAGGCACCCTTTCCGTGAGGCTGGCTGGTGGCCTGGATGCTTTACCACCACAAGTTGCTGTGGACGCTACTGCGCCCGCAGACAGGGTGGCTGAGGTGCTTGCCTGGAGTTTACACACCCTGGCCAAACGTAAAGGACATGGGAGGAGGGGTAGGGAAGAGGTCAATGGTGGAGAGAAAAAACTTCTTAGGGACATTGGGGCGGGAAGAGGGAGAAGGTTGGGGAGTGGTGGAAGAGGGAGTTGTTGTGGGAGGTTTCTGTCTGCTGATTTTGGGTGCAGGTGCCTGGGCTGGATGCTGTTGTGAGGTGGATGGCTGTTGGGTGTCTGAGTGCTTGTGTTTGTGTACCTTGGGAGGGGGGTACAGACACAGTGGGAGAGGACACAGGGGATGTGTGCATGGCTGTTGGAGTGGTGCCGGCCAGTGAAGTGTGTGTGCTGATAGGTGTGGTGGTGATGGCAGTAGTTCCTGAGGATGCAGTGCATGCAGGTGTGAGTGGAGACACAACTGGGAGGAAGGTGGAGGAGGAGGAGGATGGGGACACAGTGGAGGCAGTGGATGTTGGTATGTCTGCATCTGGATGGTGTTTGTGTGAGTGCCTGTGGGATGAAGTTTGGTGTTTGTGTTTGCCTGAACCACTCTTGTGTGTTGTCGTGTGTGCCTTCTGGTCTGCCTGTGTGCTTGGGATAGGTTGGGGTTAAGGGGAATGGGACTGGGTAGAGGAAGTTGGAAGGGTGAGGGTGGAAACACGGACAGTGGCTGCCATCAGAGAGGAGGCCAGAGCCTGGGTTGATCTTTGTTGGGCTGCCAAGCCAGTGTGAATGCCCTCCAGAAATGCATTGGTTTGTTGCATTTGGGCTGCCAGCCCCTGGATAGCATTCACAATGGTTGACTGCCCAACAGAGATGGATCTCAGGAGGTCAATAGCCTCCTCACTCAGGGCAGCTGGGCTAACTGGGGCAAGGCCTGAGGTGCCTGGGATGAAGGAGATGCCCACCATCCTAGGTGAGCGGGCACGGGCAACTCGCTGAGGGGCTGCTGGGAGAGCGGTGCTGGTACGGGGTTGGTGGCTGTACCTGTAGCTGGGATGGTCACAGAGGTGTCCGCCACCACCAGGGAGCTTCCATCGGAGGAGGTATCTATGTCCGAACTGTCCCCTCCAGTCTCCGCAATGGTGCTCCCCTTGCCCTCTGTCCCACTAGTGCCCTCAGCATAGGTGGACTCAGCCTCCTGGGTCCTGCGGGATGCAGCTCCCTCCATCACGGGTGCCTCTGCTCCTCCGCCAGATGATGCTAATGCACATAAGGACAGGATGACAAAACAAAAAGGATGGGGGTAGAGACAAAGAAAACACTCGGTTAATGGCTGCTCTAACACCACCGTTGGCGTACATAGCAACATCACACACAGGGAACAGGCCTACGCACCATGCAGTGCACTACCAGTAACAATACTACTCACCATGGCATGGGGACGGGCACATACTGCCAACTGCAGAATACCTGCGATCCCCACAGCCCTGCCCAGTAGTGGGTGCCTACTAGCTAGGTAGGAGGAATATCACTTATGAACCCTGCCCAACATGGGACCTACTCTGCGATGTCAGGCGTGGCCTACGGGCACCAACAGACACACATCCCCCACCCAGATACCACCCTACCATGCGTAAGTAGTAATGATGGGCACTGTACTCACCCCCTTGTGCCTGCTGTGATGCCCTCAAGCGCCCATCCAGCTCCGGATAGGCCACCGCCAGTATGCAGGCCATCGGGGGGTCAGGGTTCAATGGGCACCCCTTCCTCCTTGGGAGGCCATCACCAGCTGGGCCTCCACCGTCTTCCAACTCCAGCATCTCAGGTCCTCCCACCGTTTGCGACAGTGTGTGCTCTGCCTCCTGTAGACCACCAGAGTCCGCACCTCCTTGGCGATGGCACACCATATACCCTTCTTTTGATGGGCGCTGACCTGCAGAGAAAATACAGACAGGGAAAGGTATTACTCAGACCGTTCTGCCTGTTATACTCATGGCCCACCATACCCTTTACCATCCCCATTTGCACAGACATAGCCTAGCACACAAGCTGCACGTCGCCCAGGGGACATACACCAACACCCCATACACTGGGCCTTCACAAACACCACTCCAGGCATTCATGCCCCATGCATCGTGCTCACAGTGTACTCATCTGTTGGTCTGGTGGACCATACAGAAGTCGGTACTGGGATAGGACCCCATCCACCAGTCGCTCCGTCTCTGCTGAGGTGAAGGCAGGGGCCCTTTCCCCAGTCACAGGAGCCATGGTAGGGTCCAGACACAGGTCACTGAAGCAAATGCAGTGTAGGTCCTCTCCTGTTGAACGTTAGGTAGCAAGTGAGAGGACAGATAGAAAATGGCTGTCAAGTCTGCGGTGGTGCATACCGTCACCACCGGTGTACATCACGATTGGCCACTGTACCCTATAGGGGCCAATATTATCCAATGAGGCATTGCACGGCGGTTGAACGACCATCTCTCGCAACAGCGCACAACGTCAGCGGAATTACCTCACTTCAACCTGTCCATCCACACAGGACAAGCAGATGCCATTTCGGGTGGGGGGGGGGCAGGCCCTGGATTACAACTGCTTCACAGTTCACAACTGGACAATCTGGACAAAGGCAACAAATACATTTCAAACTTACATAATGCATTGTACTGTTGTGGCTCCAATGTACAGTTTCTGACCGGCTCCTCGCTCTTTTGCCCCCTAGATTGCAACTGCTGCAGATGAATAGGAGATGGAGACATACCCCCGTGTACAGACCCCTAGTAGACTTGGGAACAGTGGAGGACAGGCACATTATCCTCACCTACAGACTTGACAGGGCCACAATCACGGAGCTGTGTGCCCAACTGGAGCCTAACTTAATATCTGCTATCCGTCACCACACTGGGATCCACCCTCTTGTGCAAGTCCTATCTGTGCTCCATTTCCTGGCAAATGGTTATTTCCAAGTGACAGTGGGCTTGGCAGCAGGAATGTTGCAGCCAATGTTCTCAATAGTGCTGACCATTGTGATGTCTTCCCTGATTAAACACATGTGCAGCTACATTGCTTTCCCCCAAGTGGATGATTTGGCCACAGTAAAGGCTGACTTCTATGCAATGGGACATATCTCCAACATAATTGGGGCGATTGATGGAACACATATTGCATTTGTCGTCGTCCCAGGCAAAATGAACAGGTCTACAGAAATCAAAAAAGTTTTCATTCAATGATTGTGCAGATGGTGTGCCTGGCGGACCAGTACATCTCCCACATCAATGCGAAGTATCCTGGGTCTGTGCATGATGCCTTTATCCAGAGGAATAGCAGCATCCCAAATGTGATGACCCAACTACAGAGGCACAGGGTGTGGCTAATAGGTGAGCCCTGGTTCCCACCTAGTGGATGCTGGTGTATGGGTATGATGTGGGCCAAAAGGGATAGTGTGTGAGTAAAGGTTGTCCTTGATATTTGCAGGTGACTCTGGTTACCCCAGCCTATCATGGCTCCTGATCCCTGTGAGGCATCCCAGGACAAGGGCAGAGGAACGTTACAATGAGGCACATGGGCGAACCAGAAGGATAATTGAACGGACCTTTGGCCCCCTGAAGGCCAGGTTTCGGTGCCTCCATCTAACAGGTGGATCCCTGTGCTACTCACCCAAGAAGGTCTGCCAGATAATCATTGCATGCTGCATGTTGAATAACCTTGCCTTGAGACGCCGTGTGCCTTTTCTGCAGGAGGAGGAAGTTGGAGATGGCCGTGTGGCAGCAGTGGACCCTGTGGACAGTGAAGATGAGGAGGCAGAGGATGAGGAAAACAGAACTGCAGTGATTCTCCAACATTTCCAATGACACACAGGTAAGACAGTAGTACTTCACATTTCATTGTCATTTTATAGTTTGTGATTGTCACTGGCAGGCTGTGATTTCCCACTTCTATGCCCACTCACTGTGCCATTTGGTAACTCTTTTTGCAGATGTTGGTTCCCAACTATCGCTCCTGGTGTGTTCACTGCAGCCATATACAGGTCTATCCTATGTGCACGTTACTGTACAGTTGAATTGCGATGTTTGAACCTTGTTAAACAAATACATAGTGAAATCATTTGACATATTCCATACTTGCATTTTTTCAAAGTGTATTTATTGCAGTGCGAAGAAGAAAAGGGGAAGCGCAATGGGCTGGGCTGATGATGGAGGAAAGTCCAGAGTATAGTTCCAGTCTATTTGTAGCACAGGTGCATTGTCCAAGGGGAGATACGGAGGGGAGCAATGGCAGTTCAAGGTGGACAGGGTGACAGAGTGGGACACAAAGGTGACAATCAGGAGAGTCTTATTTCCTGGTGGGGGTCTTGGCAATAGACTCTGGCTTCTGCCTGGATCACAGGAAATGCTTCTGCAGGGGAAGGGGTGCTAGTAGCCTGTTGGTCCTGTGGCAGGGCCTCCTGTCCACTAGCGTCAGCGGAGGTGGAAAGTTGTTCAATTGTCTGGCTAGTGGCAGGGGCCCGCTGTTGTGAGGCTGCCTCCCTCATAATTTGGCCATTTCTGCCAGCACCCCTGCAATGGAGACCAGGGTGGTGTTAAGGACCTGCAAGTCCTCCCTGATCCCCTGGTATTGTCCCTCCTGCAGCTGCCTGTTCTCCTGCACGTTGGCCAGGATCTGGCCCAGCGTATCCTGGGATTGTTCGTATGCTCCCAGGATCTCAGTGAGTGCCTCATGGAGAGTCGGTTCCCTGGTCCTGTCTTCCCCCTGGTGCACAGCAGTCCTCCCAGATTCCCTGGTGGCCTGTTTCTCTGTCCCCTGAACGGTGTGCCCACTGCCACTGACCCCAGTTCCCTGATTGTCTTGGGTATGAGGGGAGCCCTGGCGTCCCTATAGTGGTGGACACACTGCTGATTGATGTGTCCTGGGGACAGAGGTGTGGGTACACTGGGTGGGTGCTGTAGTGGTGTTTCCAGATGGGGAGGCTGTGTGGTGGTGTGTGACTGTGCCTGGGTAACTGACTGTCCGGAGGTCCCTGATGGGCCAGGTTGGCCATCCAGATCCAGGCGAGCTGAGTCGCTGTCATCACTGTGGGCCTCTTCTGTGAGGGGACTGTCTAGTGCTGGAACCTCTTCTCCGGTGATATTGTCTGGGATACCTGTGGGGATGTAAATGCAGTGTTATTGTTTCTGTGTGTGACATTTTGTGCATGAGTGGGTCACCATCTTAGGTTATATTTGCCCTGGAAGCTTTAACTTGTGTGAGTTGGTATGTGGTGGGATAGCTGATTCTCTGCAGTCTGCATGCTTTAGTGGTAGGTGCCCATGCAGGTCTGTGAGTGGTGTTCTTTCATTGGTATGGCATGCATGGTTTGGCATTGGGATACATGAGATGTGATGGTGGGGTGTGTGGAAAGTAGTGGAGTGATGGGAGTGAGGGTGAGGGTGGGGGTATGTAATGGCATGCAGGTAGGGTTGTGATAGTAGTAAAGAGTTAACTTACCAGAGTCCAGTCCTCCTTCTACTCCGGCCAGGCCCTCAGGATGCATGATTGCCAAGACTTGCTCCTCCCATGTCTTTAGTTGTGGGGGAGGCAGTGGGGGTCCACAGCCAGTCCTCTGTACAGCTAGTTGGTGTCTTGCTGCAATGGAACGTAACTTCCCCCGTGGATCATTCCACCTCTTCCTGATGTCGTCCCTTGTTCTGGGGTGCTATCCCACGGTGTTGACCCTGTCCACAATCCTCTGCCATAGCTCTATCTTCCTAGCAATGGATATCTGCTGCACCTCTGCTCCAAATAGCTGTGGCTCTACCCGGATGATTTCCTCCACCTTGACCCTCAGCTCCTCCTCAGAGAATCTGGAGTGTCGTTGTGGTACCATGGGTGTTCTGTGAGTAGTGTGGGTGAGTGTGTGCAGGGTGATGTGTTGGGGTGTTTGTTGTGAGGTGCGTGGGTGTTGTATAGGTGATGGTGGTATGTGGCTCTGGTTGTGTGAGTGGTCTTGCTGTCTCTGGTGGCAATTATTTGTATTCGTAAAAGGATGTGAGTAATGTGGGTGTGTGTTTTATAGTGGCGTGGGTGTGTGGGTGTGGTGTGTGTATGGGTGTCAGGTGTGTGTAGTTTGAATTGTCCAATGTGGTGCTGTTTTGTTTGAGGGGGTGATTCTGAGCTTGGCTGGCGGTGGGAGCCGCCCGCCAAGCGGGAACCGCCAGAAGACCGGGCGGTCATTCTGGGTTTCCCACTGGGCTGGCGGGCGACCGCCAAAAGGCCGCCCGCCAGCCCAGCGGGAAACACCCTTCCACGAGGAAGCCGGCTCCGAATGGAGCCGGCGGAGTGGAAGTGGTGCGACGGGTGCAGTAGCACCCGTCGCGAATTTCAGTGTTTGCTAAGCAGACACTGAAATTCTAAGTGGGGCCCTCTTACGGGGGCCCCTGCAGTGCCCATGCCATTGGCATGGGCACTGCAGGGGCCCCCAGGGGCCCCACGACACCCCATACCGCCATCCTGTTCCTGGCGGCCGAAACCGCCAGGAACAGGATGGCGGTATGGGGGTCAGAATTCCCATGGTGGCGCAGCAAGCTGCGCCGCCATGGAGGATTCCCCTGGGCAGCGGAAAGCCGGCGGGAGACCGCCGACTTTCCGTTTCTGTCCGCGGCTGTACCGCCGCGGTCAGAATGCCCAAAGGAGCACCGCCAGCCTGTTGGCGGTGCTCCCGCGGACCACGGCCCTGGCGGTTTTTACCGCCAGGGTCAGAATAACCGCCTGAGTGTTTGTATTTTGAGCGCCATGGTATGTTCCACCAATGGTTTACAGCGGTTGAATGTCCGCCATGGTGATTCGTGGGTCATAATGTGGTTGGCGTTGTTCTGTTGGCATAACTTGGTGTTTGCTACTTTGTTTCTATTTCAGAAACCTAGGAGGTGTGGGGGGAATCCTCCTGTCAGGAGCACCGTGTATACATTTACGTGTGATACTGCCATTTTGGTGATTCACTGTGAGCGCTGATTCCTATGACTATCCTCCTTTTTTGTTGCCTTTTCTAACAGTGTGGGTTTTGATGACCTTTGGTGTGGTGGACATGTGTCTGTGGCTGGATAGTGATGGATTGGTGTGTGTGTCATAATATGGTGAAAGGATGTCCTCCACGGTGGCGGTATGTTGGCAGCAGTCAGCATGGCGGTAAGTGGGATTTACCGCCAATGTCTTAATGAGGGCCTATATTTTTATTGAAGTATAAAAACGATATTCACACCTTTTATTTTATGTCCCATGATATTCAACACACCATAATGTTTAGGACACAATAATACGACCCAATAATATTTATTATTCAATATTTAGGTAGAACACAAAAAATAGCAATCATTGGATGGTTAATATAACGGGTTACTTAAATTACTTGAGGGAGAACTGTCCTTGGGCACATGGAGTGCAGCTTGTTTCTATTTGACTTTTCCATTTCTGATGCAAAAATGTATAAATTCACCTTTAGATTGGCATAGGCTTGAATATACACATAAGGCTTAATTCATAAACGGCCTCCTTAGTATTCTGAGCTAAGCTTTAATTTTAATGCCCAAAGTTGCCTATATAACTTTTGTTTTAACATTTCAAGAAGGCATGGAAAGATCCTAGCCTAGAGTCAGGAAATCATCTTATCCTATAGTGTTGACTGGCTGTAAAACCTCTATGGATCTGAATAAACCCAAACTAATTGGGAAAAAACATCTTCCTCTTCATATGTGAAAAAGAATGCTGAGTATATTCACTTTTCTCTTCTTTTGGATAAAGATAGATTGCCAGGCTCCCTTAACACTGAGACAATCACTCCCTCAACCTCCAAATCCCCAACCCCTTCTGATTTCCATACCTCTGTTTCAAAGGAGACTTTCCTTTTTGAACTTGCCCTTTCCCCTGTTCCCTCCATCCCGGTCCCAAACCCAAGAGGCCCCACCCATATCCCAACCCACCCTTTCCACATTCAAGTCTTCCCCTGTCACACCTGCCCCTCCAGAAAGCACCCATAACCCCCCAAGAAGCCCACCCCTCCTAAAAGGGTGTCCCACCATCCCAAACCCACCTGTCCCAAACCTGCCCCACCCCCCAAGGATGATCCTTGAGGTGCCTGTCTGCCCACTTGATGCCCCTTCCTGTGAAGGTTCCCTGGCAGTAATAGGAGTCAAGTGAGGGCACAGTACTGTGCAGTGAGTTTATGATGGACTAGCCAATGGTCTTTGCTATTATGCAATTTCTGGTTAATAAACCCAAATAGTTGAATTTTGTCCTAAGATTCCTTTTCTACATTTATGTTGTTCCTGAGTAATTTGTGTGGTCTGCAATTCCTTTTATAAATTTATGTTGTTCCAGAGTAATTTGTGTGATCTGCCTTGTGGGTGTTTCATCCTGCTTGTTGATACATTAGCTGTTGTTTTCAAGATTTGACTTTGAGCGCAGTGCTGGTATCACCCACGACAAAGGTGGATGTTGACTGTATGGATATTTGTTTGTTAATGCAATTGTGGTGCCTATGCATTGTGTTCTTTTTGGTATGGTAAGTATTTCATCTTGTGTTGTCCAATATGTGCATGTATGGTGTTAGACTTGTCCCCCTAATATGGATCATGTATTCATCTGGAGTGTGTCAGCTTGAGTTTTGTTTGTGCAGACATGGAGTGTGCGTGTGTCCATGTAGCTGTATGTACCTTACAGCTAGTTCCTGAAGGTGCATGTCCCATGCAGTTGGAGTTGTATGTGCTTTGTAGACTTTTCCTTCCACACTGGGCAGCTAGGCATGTCATTTAGCTCTAGTATTGTTCACCCCTGAGATACATGTAGGGACATTTTCTGTGAAGATTTTGTTTGAGGGGCATATGTATAGTGATAATTGTCCTGGTTCAGCCTCCTTCCCAGAGTGCTCCTGATGTCCCCATCCATATTGTGCAGGTATGGTTTACATAGTGCACTTGGGACATTTTTGTCCATGTCTATTGCGCATGCTGTTGTCCTTCCATTGTGCTCTATTGTGTGTGATGCGTCAATTTCAGGGCTGTTTAATGGGAGTGTTGTTTGTTTTTCATGCCACATCCATACATATGTGTGTTGGATGTGACAGCAGTCCATGGCATGTCTGCAGTGTGTGTGTGTGAGTTGTATTTGTAAATGTGATGTTGATGTTTTGTTGGTGTTGGTGTTGTGTGAGACAATGTTGTGTATGAAATGGTCAGATGTGTGTTTTTGTGTAGTGTTGTGGTGCAGCATGAGTTCCCTGCCCAAAGGTGGCATGTTATGCTTGTGATGGTGTCCATCATTATGTATGATTCTGACTGTGTACACAATGAGACATGCACTTGGTGCCTGTAGTGTAAGCCCCATTCTATGTGGACCACAGTGCAATGATCTGTTGTAACGGTTGGTGAAACAGCTAGGTATGTGTACTTATGGTCGGCTGCACCCACAGTGGCGTGGATTTTGTTCTCCTTCGAGGATCAGCAGCAGAAGGATGTGTGTGATGGAGTCCATGGCGGCACTGGACGTGTAAGGCTGCCTGCAGGTGAGTATCTCCTTTTATAGTCCCTGTTTCTGCCTGCTAGGACATGATGGTTTGACCGCCACGGTCACACTGGTGTGGTGTAACCTCGTAATGTATCCAGCTGCAACACAAACGCTGCAGCCCTATTTGTGCTGCCTCGTGACTATGGAAGTCTGTGCTGCTTGGTGGTGCTGCAGAACCACAGCCGTCTTTGCTCCATTTGCCCGCAAGACTCATAATACGGCAGTCTGACTGCCAACCTGACAGTAGTAGGACTGTTGCCAAACTCATGATCAGTGAGGAGCACCAGCCTCTTGCAAGTCAGAGAAACTCTTTGTGTGGTGTTTCCCATGGCGTTTGGACAAAATATAGGTGGTCATTACAACCCTGGCGGTCGGTGTTAAAGCGGCGGTAAAACCACCAACAGGCCGGCGGTAAAAAAAAATGGCTTCACGACCGTGGCGGAAACATAGACAGCCACTTTACCACTCCGACTGCCAATGCGGTACAAACAAACACCGCGACAGTAACCGCCAACAGACAGGCGGAAGACAAGGTTCTGCCCACTGTATTACAACAGTCCAATCCGCCATCTTTTCCGGGGTGGATTCACAGCGAACAAAAACATGGCGGAAACAGGACTTGGAAGGGCAAACGCTCACCTCTACACACCCCACGAGGAACCAGGAGGCCATGGAACCGGAACTCCAGATACTGCCAGCCTTTATCTTCCTGCTTCTCTACCAGGAACAACAAAGATGGCGGCGAAGACCACGGTGAGTACTGCACCTACAACACAGGGGAGGGGGAGGGAAAAAAGAGTGACACACACACGCAACACGCAACACTCCCACCCCACCCTCACCCACTACAACACACACACAAGTACATGTAGATACATTACATTAACAACCCCCAACTCCCCCTGGAAGAATGCAATGACAAAAGGAAATGAGTCGAACGTTTGCAATCTATTCAAAAACAGTAATCAAAAATATATACATTCATATACATTATATTTACACTAGAAACAAATATATACACCAAGAATACAAGTCCAAGGTATTCCACAATCATAGTCCGTGGAACACTGGGCCCAAAATGCATGGGCGAGGCCCACACTCAAAAACCGATCAAAACGGAGAGAACACTGCTGGGGCATCAGAGAGAAATACAACAGGCACCTCAGGGGGAAGGGAAGGGGGGCACCTCAGCCGGATGAGTGCACAATGCCAGATCCACGAGGGGGCTCCATGCCCACTGCTTTATCCTGGGGAGTGCAAAGCCACAGTCTCTCAAGTCTCTCCAGTGGGTGGTTTGCCCACTGCTTTATCCTGGGGAGTGCAAAGCCACAGTCTCTCAAGTCTCTCCAGTGGGAGGTTTGCCCACTGCTGCATCCTGGGGAGTGCGAAGCCACAGTCTCTCAAGTCTCTCCAGTGGGTGGTTTGCCCACTGCTGCATCCTGGGGAGTGCAAAGCCAGAGTCTCTCAAGTGGATAACAGTCTCCACTGGTTCTGGAGGGGGCTATGTGCCCAGAGTGCTTCATCCTGCCAAGGACTGAGGTAGTGGATGTGAATCTCCACTGGTTCTGGAGGGGACATTTGTCCCCAGAATGCTTCATTCTGCCAAGGACTGAGGTAGTGGATGTGAATCTCCACTGGTTCTGGAGGGGGCTTTGTGCCCAGAGTTCTTCATCCTGCTCATGACGGCCTCAGTAGCGTCGGAATCTTTGGCGCTCACTGGCCTGCAGTGCTTGTTGCGGCGGTGTCCTGTTCAGAGGTGCTGGTGGCGGCGGTGTCCTGTTCAGCGGTGCTGGTGGCGGCGGTGTCCTGTTCAGCGGTGCTGGTGGCGGCAGTGTCCTTGGCAGCTGGTGGTGGCGGTGTCCTGTTCAGCGGTGCTGGAGGCAGCGGTGTCCTTGGCAGCGGTGCTGGTGGCAGCGGTGTCCTTGGCAGTGGTGCTTTGTTTTACTGTGCCTCTTCCCCACCTTGGATAGTGGTGCAGCTGTCTCCACACTCCCAACTGTACCCCTGGGAGAGGCTTTGGTGGAAGATTTTTTTCCTCTCTTCTGCCTGTCACTGGCCAAATTTCTGTGCTTTTGAGGTGTGGGACTGTCTGTGCTCTGGCTCCTTGGCACACTAGCTGCCCTGCTGCCTGGGGCACTCCAGAAGCAGGTTACTACTGGCACCACTGTTCCCGCTGATGTTGTGGCTGAGGTGCTGGGTTGGGACCTGGAGAGGTGGGCCCTAGGAGACTGAAAGGGTGGGGAAGGTGAGGGGAAGAGGTCAAGGTTGGACAGGAAAAGTTTTTTGGACACAATGGGACGGGTAGATGGAGGGGGTTTGGGAGTGGAGGAAGAGGTAGTGGTTGTAGGAGGTGTACGTTTGGTGACTTTGGGTGAAGGTGCATGGGCTGGAGGCTGTCGTGAGGTGGATGGCTGTTAGATGGGTGTGTGGCTGCGTTTGTGTACCTTGGGAGGTGGTCTCACAGACACACTGGGAGAGGACACAGGGGATGTGTGAATGGTTGTGGGGGTGGTGACTGCACGTGAGCGGGGTGTGGTGGTGGGTGTGCTGGTGATGGAGGTAGTGGCTGACGATGTAGTGCATGCTGGTGTGAGTGGAGATGAGACTGGGAGGGAGGAGGGAGACGGGGAGGAGGGGGACACAGTGGAGGCAGTGGCTGTTGGTATGTCTGCATGTGTATGATGCTTGCGTGAGTGCCTGTGGGATGTCGGGTGCTTATGTTTGCCTGAGCTTCCCTTGTGTGTTGAGGTGTGTGCATGCTGGTCTGATGGTGTGCTTGGGATAGGCTGAGGTACAGGGGTTTGGGTCTGGGAGGAGGAAGTTGGAGGGGGGAGGCTAGAGACAGGGACAACGGCTGACATCAGTGCTGAGGCCAGAGTCTGAAAAGCTCGCTGATGGGCTGCCTGAGCAGAATTAATGCCCTCTAGGTATGCATTGGTCTGTTGCAACTGCCTCTCTACACCCTGGATGGCATTCAAAATGGTAGACTGTCCAACAGTGAGGGAACTGAGGAGGTCAATGGCCTCCTCACTGAGGGCAGCAGGGCTGACTGGGGCAGGGGCTGAGGTGCCTGGGACGAAGGAGATGGCCACCCTCCTGGGTGAGCGGCCACGGGGCAAATGCTGAGGGACTGCTGGGAGGGCGGTGTTGTAGTGGGGGTGGCGGCTGTACCTGTAGATGCGGGGGCACAGAGGGGCCCGCCACCGCAAGGGAGCTCCCATCAGAGGAGGAGTCCGTGTTGCTGGTCTCAGCTCCTGTCCCCGCCATGGAGCTCCCCTCCGTCCCACTGGTGAATTCTGACTATGTTGTGTCACCCTCCAGGGCCATGTGGGATGCAGCTCCCTCCTGCTCCGGTGACACTGCTCCTCAGCCTGATGATGCTAATGCACACAGCACAGGGAGACCACAAAAAGGGGGGGGAAGACAGAAGAAAGACATGTTGAGTGCATGCAATACCGCTACCGTTGGTGGACACTACAGACACAGAAGCCCCCTGCACTACGCTGTTCACTTGGAGTTCCCTAATCAATCACAGGGACATGGGTTACAAGGCTATGCCCGATTGCTGCACACATGGAAGTCACAGGAACCTGACTAGGTGTAGTTGGCTCTGTACACAGGTGGGGTGGGGTGCCACAGGGCCTGCCTTAAGAAAGGACTTTGCCTACTAAACTCGCCCTGGCCTAGGGGAACCCACAGCCCACCTCCCCCACCCAGACACCTACAATGCATGCTGAATCAGCTGAATGAGAGTGTACTCACCCCCTTGTGGCTGCTGTGATGCCCTAAAGCGCCCATCCAACTCCGGGTACGCCACCGCCAGGATATGGAACATCAGGGGGGTCATTGTGCGACGGGCACCCCTCCCACGTTGGGAGGCCATCCCCAGCTGGGCCTCCGCTGTCTTCTTGCTCCACAGGCGAATGTCCTCCCATCTTTTCCGGCAATGGGTGCTCCGTCTGTGGTAGACGCCCAGGGTCTGGACTACCTTGGCCATGGCACACCAAATATCTTTCTTCTGGTGGGCGCTGACCTACGGGAATAGTACAGGGGAAAAGGAGAAGATATAACCGTCCGCACCGTCACAGTCATTGGCACACATCCCTACCCTTGCCATGACGCACATGCACTCACCCTCCTTTCAGGCATGCCTCATTCTCCCCCCCATCTTTCATCCACACCACTCTATACAGGCATTGCCCATACAGCATGCTCACAGTGTACTCACCTGTTTGTCTGGAGGACCGTAGAGTAGCGTGTACTGGGGGAGGAGCCCATCCACTAGTTTCTCCAACTCCTCTGTGCTGAAGGCAGGGGCCCTTTCCCCAGACACACGAGCCATTGTCTCTTCCAGACTGAGGTCACAGCAGCACTTGCAGTGTAGGTCCTCTCCTGTCGAAGATCAGGTATCAAGTGATTGAACAGACAGAAAATGGTGGTCACGTCCGTGGCGTTGCGTACCGTCACCGCCAGCGCACATCGTCATTGGCTCCTGGGACCCATAGGGTCCAATGTTAACCAATGCAGGATTGCGCCGCGGTCTTTGACCGCCTACCGCGACGGTGTACAATGCCAGCGCACTTACCTCATATCCCCTTGTCCCACATTACAGGTCAGGCAGCCGCCATTTCAGGGGGCCACGTGGCATTATTTTTAACTGCGTCACACATATCTAGGCCTTGCTTAAACACTAATACAGTCATATGTCGATTTTGAAACATTTTCCGATTAAGTTGTGTTTACGTACCTCAGTGTTGGTTGACTCTCTGCTCGCTGTTCTCCTCCATCGAGCACGTCCGCTGGGGCAGGTGAGGAGATGGCGGCATCCTCCGGTGTACAGACCGCTGGTGAACCTGTCGACAATGGAGGAGCGACATGTAATTATCACCTAAAGACTTGATCGTACCACAATCCTGGAACTGTGTGCCCATTTGGAGCCAGACCTGATGTCAGCTATCCACCATCCCACAGGAATCCCCCCTCTAGTGCAGGTGCTGTCAATACTCCATTTCCTGCCAAGTGGGTCTTTTCAGACGACAGTGGCCATAGCATCAGGGATGTCCCAGCCTATGTTCTCCAACGTGTTGTCCAGAGTGTTCTCTGCCCTGCTGAAACACATGCGTAGCTACATCGTTTTCCCTCAGATGGAGGATTTGCCTACAGTGAAAGGTGACTTCTGTGCCCTGGGACATATCCCTAACATCATAGGTGCCATTGATTGGACACATGTGTCCTTGGTACCCCCCGCAGGAGTGAACAGGTGTACCGAAACCAGAAGAGTTACCATTCTATGAATGTGCAGATGGTGTGCTTGGCAGACCAGTACATCTCCCATGTGAATGCCAAATTTCCTGTCTCAATGCATGACGCATACATTCTGCGGAATAGCAGAATCCCTTATGTGATGGAGCAACTCGAGAGGCACCGTGTGTGGCTATTAGGTGAGGACATGGACCCAATACAGTGTGACTAGGTGTCTGGGTCTGGGGATGTCCCTAAGAGTTAGTGTGTGTCTAACAGTTGTCCCTTGACATTTGTAGGTGACTCTGGTTACCCCAACCTGTCATGGCTACTGACCCCAGTGAGGAATCCCAGGACAAGGGCAGAGGAACGCTACAATGAGGCCAATGGGCGGACTAGGAGGATTATAGAGAGGACTTTCGGCCTCCTAAAGGCCAGTTTCGTCTGCCTCCATATGAAAGGTGGTTCCCTATTCTACTCACCAAAGAAGGTGTGACAGATCATCGTGGCCTGCTGTATGCTTCACAACTTGGCTTTGTGACGACAGGTGCCTTTTCTGCAGGAGGATGGTCCAGATGGAGGTGTTGTGGCAGCTGTGGAGCCTGTGGACAGTGAAGACGAGGAAGCAGAAGAAGAGGACATAGACAACAGGAACACGGTGATCCAGCAATATTTCCAGTGAGACACAGGTAAGAAGACAACACTGCCTGCTAGATCTGATTTAATTCTTCTACCTCTCATCTGTCTGTCATTTTCACCCTGTGTATGGACCCTGAGTTGTCACTTTCCCTTTTGATTTCACAGATGTGGGTCCCACTGTGTGACCTCTGCTTTGTTTCCGCATGGACTAGAGCTGTGTGACATAGGTATGTTGACATTACATTGGATATAGCATTTTGCCACAGTTATTGCTAATACACATTTGCGAAAGCACAGACTGACTCCAGATTGTTTTGTGATTTAAAGGTGAGCTGGGGCAGTTGATGGATGGACTGGGTGACAAAGTGGGACAGAAGGATGACAATCAGGGTGGTCTCATTTCTTGGCGGGGGTCTTGGCATTGTTCTCTGTCTTTGTCCTGGATCTCAGGGACCACTTGCGGTGTGGTTCTCCATCTGCAGGGGGTGGGGTGCTGGTGTTGTGATCCTGTTGCAGTGCCTCCTGTCCACTAGCGCCGGTGGAGGTGGTGGGCAGTTCATCGTCCAGGTTAGTGTCAGGGGCCCCTTGTTGTGCCACAGTGTCCCTCCTGGTGTTGACAAGTTCCTTCAGCACCCCTACAATGGTGCCCAGGATGGAATTGATGGATTTGAGTTCCTCCCTGAACCCAAAATACTGTTCCTCCTGCAGCCGCTGCGTCTCCTGAAACTTGGCCAGTACAGTTGCCATTGTCTCCTGGGAATGGTGGTAGGCTCCCATGGTGGGTTCCCTGGGCCTGTCCTCCCCCGATGCACAGCAGCCCTCTCAGTTCCCCTGTTTCCCAGTGCCTCTGTCCCCTGAACTGTGTGCCCACTACAACTGCCCCCAGGTCCCTGGTGTTGTTGGGGTGGTGGGTTAGCCTGGGTTCCCTGTAGTGGTGGACACACTGCTGCTTGACGTTTCCTGGGGACAGAGGTATGGACCCGCTGGGTGGGTGCTGGTGTTTCCAGAGGGGGGAGGCTCTGTTGTGGCTTGTGCCAGTGTGAGGGGAACCGACTGTCCCGAGGTCCCAGATGGGCCAGGCTGGTCATCTAGATCCAGTTGGACAGAGCTGCTGTCATCACTGTGGGCCTCTTCTGTGGGTGGAGTGGACATGTCTGGACCCTCCTGTCCGGTGACGTTGGGTAGGGGTCCTGCAGGGGTGTGAAAGCATGATTATTGCATCTGTGTGTGCCATGGTGTGCAATGGGTTGGTGACCCTGTACCCCAGTGCTTGCATTCTTGTGTGGGACCTTGTGTGATAATGGTTTTGGTGATGGGTGTTCATGCTTTGGTGTTACATGCAGGGCTTGGGTTTGGGATGTGTGGTTTGTGATATTGGAACATACGTGAGGAGTTGGAGTGATGTGGGTGAGGGCGAGGGTGGGGGTATGTGATAGCATGCAGGTGGGTGGGGGGATGAAGTAGTTAAAGGTTTGACTTACCAGAGTCCATTCCTCCAGCTACTCCTGTGAGGCCCTCAGGATGCAGTATAGCCAAGACCTGCTCCTCCCATGTTGTTAGTTGTGGGGGAGGAGGTGGGGGTCCGCCGCCAGTCCTCTGAACCGCGATGTGGTGTCTGGAGACCACGGAACGCACCTTCCCCCGTAGGTCGTTCCACCTCTTCCTGATGTCAACACGTGTTCTTGGGTGCTGTTCCACTGCGTTGACCCTGCCCACGATTCTGCGCCATAGCTCCATCTTCCTAGCTATGGTGGTGTGCTGCACCTGTGAACCGAATGATTTCCTCCACCATGACCCTGAGCTCCTCCTCAGAAAACCTGGGGTGTCTTTGCGGTACCATGGGGTGGTGTGGGTGATGTGTGGGGTGGTGTGTGTTGTGATGTGTGGGGTGATATTTAGAGGTGTGTTGTGTGAGGTGCGTGGATGTTGTGTGAGTGATGGTGTTGAGTGCTTGTGGATGCTATTGTTCTTTCTGGTGGTGTCTCTCTATGGCCTTCTGTCGCAATTGTTGTCGTAGGGGTTTGTGGGTGATGTGGGTGTGTGTTTTATATTGTATTGAGTGTGTGGGAGTGGTGTGTGTATGTGTATCAGGTGTGTGTATTTCGAATTGTCCAATGTGGTTGTGTTTTGTAAGTGAATGTGTATTTTGAGTGCAGCAGTGTGTACCACCAATGGAATACCGCAGTTGAAAGACCGCTGCGTGGATTTGTGGGTCGTGATAGTGTGGGCCTATTACTGTTGGCGCGACGGTGTCGGTTTTGTTATCGCCAGTTTATCACTGACCTTTGGTGTGGCGGACTTGTGTGGGTGTCTAGATTTTGGCAGATTCCGAGCTGTGGGTCATAATGGCAGTGACGGTATTCACCGGCCACGGCGGTGTGTTGGCGGTCTTCTGCACGGCGGTAAGCGGCTTTTACCGCCAATGTTGTAATGACCCCCATAGATTTTAAAATATCAGGAGACAGAAATATTGGAAATTAAATTTTGTGATACACAAATATCATGATGCACAAATATTTTTGACAAGAATATCATTATTTGAGGTAAGTAATATCGTTGTAAATAATTTGAATCTCTTTAATGTAATTTTCAATAATATATTGGTTAAATAAATATTGTTTTTTAATTATTTCAATGTGTTTTAATTGGTATAGTAATTTTATGTATTACCATTGTAATATAAATGTTAAGATTGTTAACCACCTTGTATAGCCTGTAATTTTAAAT
The DNA here is from genome assembly GCF_031143425.1 of Pleurodeles waltl. Classification (NCBI taxonomy): domain Eukaryota; kingdom Metazoa; phylum Chordata; class Amphibia; order Caudata; family Salamandridae; genus Pleurodeles; species Pleurodeles waltl. The sequence continues at coordinate 698,117,356 of NC_090439.1, read as the reverse complement.
GATCTAGAATTTTGTATTAATTTTTTATGTAATTTATAGTGTAGTGGGTTGTTTGGTTTGTAGGAGGGTAGGGTGAGAAGTTTGTTATGTAATAATGAATTAAGAATTATTTAATACATTTTTAAAATATATGATTGACAGTTATTATGTAATTTGCGTAATGCTGATTTATTTTCATTATATGTTATTTGTTAGCTGTTAGGTTTGTAGAGGTATGAGGGACGTTAAATAGGTAATAATTAGCTGATTAATTGTTAATACATTATTTAATTAATTTTAATTATGCAATTTATGGAATGCTTATATGTTAAACTTATAATTTGATGTTGTATGCTGCTAGGTTTGTAAGGGTGTGGGGTAGGAAGTAAATTATTTAATAATTAATTAACACTTTATTATTAATTGTTAACTATGTCATTGATTTTTACTTATATAAAATATGGAATACTGATTTATTTTAGTCGCAGGTGCTAGATTTGTAGGGGTATAGATTGGAAAGTTGATTAAGTAATACTTAATTAGCTATTATTTCAAAATTAAGTATTTAATTTTTAATATTTCAATTGTGGAATACTTATTTAATGTCATTTTATTTTGGTTGAGGGATGTTAGGTTTCTAGGGGTACAGGGTGCTGCATTGTTTGGAGTAATGCTAGTAAATCTAACAGTTTCCCTAATGTTGCATTAACTAGAGTGAGAATAGTATATTTAATATTCTTGGACTTAAATAGTTTTATGATATTGGTTAAATAGATTTTATAGAATTACATTTTATTTTTTATAATTTATAGTATTTGTTTTAATGTTTATATATTTTTCTCAAATTTGTTTTTGGGATGTTTCAGTATTATATATATATATAATTCTTACTCAACTGTTTACTTTTTTTGTGTATGTATGTTATATATATATATATATATATATATTATATATATATGTATATAACAATTCATATAAAATATAAATATTTAAACTATTTATTCGACATTATATGAATTTTTATGACTTTTTTAAATGTAATACATGAATATATCCATGGGCCTGATTATGAGTTTGACGGACGGGAACACCTGTCCTTCAAAGTTCCGACTGGGTGGTTGCCACCATGCTGGCTCCCTCCCCAATTGCCCCATTAAATCTTTCCCGCTGGGCTGACTGTTGGAAACTAAGGTTTCTGCCAGTTAGCCCAGTGGGAAGTGACAGCAGCATTGTCGGGCAGCATTGTTGGGGGCACCAACACAGTCGTAATGCGCACTGTCTGCTGTGGCCTCCTGCACCTATTCTCCACCAGGCTTTTCATTGCGGTGAAACTGCCATGAAAAGGCTGGCAGAGAACCAGGTTGTAATCAGCAGGGTGGCGCTGAGTTCAGCGCTGCCCTGGCTAATTCCAACCTGCGCAGCGGATCCATTGGAGATGACGGTTGGTTGTCAGGGCTGCCCGACAACCTTGTAATTTGGAGGTTGGACCGCGACAACTGCGGCGGTCCAACAGCCATCGCGATTGTGATGGTCCGAGGACCGTCTCACTCGTTGTTAGGCCCTAAATCTGTATATCTATATCTATATTTTTTTTTTCATTTTAATATATTTAATTTATTTAAAATGTACATAATGTAAAATAAATATTTTATTGATTGTAATATATATATATATATATATATATATATATATATATATATATATGTGTGTTTGTGTGTTTATAGGTACATATTTATGTATAGTATTAAATATAACTGACTATATCAAAGATACATTATAGTCTCAGTGCTTTTGTTTTAACATTGAAAGCTCACACCCGTTCTTCTTGTGGCAAAGAAGACAAAGGTGGTCAGTATGACATTGGCGATGAGTGATAAAGTGGCGGAAATACCACCAACAGGCCGGCGGTAATTACCGCCAAATTATGACCATGGCGGTGAGAAATCCCATAGAAAGCCAGTGTACCACACCAACTGCCAGAGCATTAACACCACGCCATCAACAGCCAGGCAGAAGACAAAGTACCCCCCACCATATCACGACACAGCACACTGCCACGATTTCTGGGGCGGAACAAACACCATCAGAAGCCTGCCGGAAACACTGCACAGAAGACAAAAGACTCATCATCAGATACACAGAGAAGGACAACGCCAATATGGAACCGGAACTGCAAGTCTTCCCGATCCACTTCTATGCCATGCTCCACCTGGAACACCAACACCGATGAAGACGACGACGGTGAGTAGAGCCACCTAGCACACAAGGGAGGGAGGGAGGAAAAGGAGAGTGACACACACATGCACAGCACACACCATTCACACACACACCATACACACAACCAGCTGCAGATGAAAAACAATGGTACACCATACATGGCATAATAATGCGCGGACAACAAGAAGGCAGTACTGAGAATGTATTGAATAGGAACAGCCGCCAAATGAACCAATTGGATAAAAAAGAGATATGTATAAATGTCCACAAAGGGGCAATGCCCTGTCCCCTTTATGACAGGAGGTGTGGGCTCCTTCATCCTTCATGGCAGGAGTTGAGGGCTTCTTCCCCTTCATGGCAGGACATATGGGATCCTTCACTTTCCCGGCTGGTGGAGTTGGATCCTTCACTGTCTTGCCTCCACGACTAGGAGGTGCCTCCACTGTCCGTGTGGACTGTTTGGCTGAGGTGCTGGGCTGGGTCATTGGGACACTGCTCTTACAGGCAGGACGGGGGGAGGAAGAGTTGGGCAAGGAAAAGCTACTTAGGGACAGTGGAGCGGGAAGAGGGAGGAGGGATGGGAGTGGAGGTTGAGGGAGTGGTTGCTGGGGGTGTATGTCTGCTGGACTTGGGTGCAGGTGCATGGGCAGTGTGCGTGTGTTAGAGGTGGATAGCTGTTGGGTGTCTGAGTGCTTGCATTTGTGTCCTTTAGGAGGGGGGGGGCAGACAGGGTGGGAGAGGACACAGGGGATGCATGGATGGATGTTGTGGAAGTGTCTGCTAGTGAGGTGTGTGTGCCACTGGGTGTGGTGATGCTGGTGGTGGATGTTCATGCATTGCATGAATGTGTGAGTGTGGACATCACTGTGAGGGAGGTGGAGGAGAATGAGGAGGGGGAGACAGTAGAGGCAGTGGATGTGGTTGTGTGTGCAACTGTCTGGTGTTTGAGTGAGTGCTTGTGGGCTGAAGTGTGGTGTCTGTGTTTGACTGTGCAACTCTTGTATGATGTCTTGTGTGCATGCTCGTTTGGTATGTGTGCATTGGATGGGTTGGGGTTCAGGAGACTGGGACTAGGAAGTGGTAGTTGGAGGGGATGGGTAGGAACAGGGACAATGGCTACCATCAGAGAGGCGGCCAGAGCCTGAACCGATCTCTGTTGGGCCGGCAATCCACTGTGAATGCCCTCCAAGAATGCCTTGCATTGCTGCATCTGGGATGACAGCTTCTGGATGGCATTCACAATGGTTGACTGCCCTACAGAGATGGATCTCAGGAGGTCAATAGCCTCCTCACTCAGGGCAGCAAGGCTCACTGGGCAGGGCCTGAGGTGCCTGGGGTGAAGGAGATGAGCAGGCATGGGCAGCTCGCTGAGGGGTACTGGGAGGGTGGTGTTGGTACGGGGGTGGCGGTTGTACCTGCAGCGGGGATGGTCACAAAGGTGTCTGCCACCACCAGGGAGCTTCCATTGGAGGAGGTATCTGAGTCTGTGTTGTCACCTCCTGTCTCCGCCGTGGTGCTCCCCTCGCCCTCCGTTACACTGGTTCCCTCGGTGTCGTAGGACTCTGTCTCCTGGGTCCTATGGGATGCAGCTCCCTTTGTCACCGGTGCCCCTGCTCCTCTGTCAGATGAAGCTAATGCACACATGGACAGGATCACAGAAGAAAAAAGGGGAGTGGGAGAGAAAGGGAGCACTAGGTCAATTATTGCACCAACAGCACAGAAGGCATACACAGTATTGTCACACACAGGGATCAAGATTGAGCACTATGCATTGCACTGCCAAACAATTGGCTAGATGCTACAGCAAGATGAGGGCCAACCACCACCAACTGCACCCCGCTGGGACCCACAAAGCTCTGTCTGACATGGAATGCAACCTAGCTAGGTCACCTTGTTTTCCCTTTCAACCATTACCCTTGAGCTGGATCACTCTGCAATGTCTGCCTGGCATAAAGGGGCACCCACCAACTGAAACCCACCAGCCAGATCCCATGCCACATAGAAATTATTGTTGTAAAGGTCACTGTATTCACCCCCTTGTGACTGGTGTGATGCCCTCAAACACCCATCCAGCTCTGGGTAGGCCACCACCAGTATGCGGGCCATCAGGGGGGTCAGGTACGACTGTGCCAACACTCTCGCCCGATCAAAAACCCTTCCAACAGATGCACTGACAGAAAGGCCTTCTGGTTCACCGCCGACCTCAAAGAATCTAAGCAAACATGCCGAAGACTCGAAAAGAAGTGGCACCAAGATCAGACACTAGACAACCAAACAGCCTTCAAAAACGCCATCTGCAGACACCACAAACTCATCCGAACCGCCAAGAGAACAGCCTTCAAAGAACGCATCAACAACAACGCACACAGCCACAAGGAGCTCTTCAACATCGTGAAAGAGCTCTCCAACCCTGGCTCCAAAGTCAATGATATCCCGCCATCACAAGACCTCTGAGACTCCCTAGCCACCTTCTTCCACCGCAAGATCGCAGACATCTATGCCAGCTTCAGCACTCAGACCCCCCGTCAACCACCGACACCACAGACTCACCACCCACCAGCCTCCTGCTCTCCTGGACTTACGTCAACAACAATGACACCATTGAAATCATGAACACCATCCACACCGACTCACCATCTGACCCCTGCCCTCACCACATCTTCAACAAAGCAAGCTCCGTCATCGCACCCGCACTCCGGAAGATCATCAACAGTTCCTTCAAGGCCTCCACCTTCCCAGAGAGCTGGAAACACGCCGAGATCCAATCCGGATTCCACAGCAACCACAGCACCAAAACTGCCCTCATCGCTGCCACTGATGACATCAGAACCATACTGGACAACAGCAAAACCGCGACCCTCATCCTCCTGGACCTCTCAGCCGCGTTCAACACCATCTGCCACCACACCCTATGCACACGCCTCAGCGATGCAGGAATCAGCGACAGAGCCCTGGAATGGTTCCCCTCCTTTCTCACCTGCAGAACTCAGAGAGTCCGTCTCCCTCCATTCCACTCTGACACCACCAAAATCATCTGCAGCGTACCCCAGGGTTCGTCCCTCAGCCTGACCCCCTTCAACATCTACATGGCTCCGCTCACTAACATCGCCCGATCCCACAACCTCAACATCATCTCATATGCTGATGACACCCAGCTGATCTTCTCCCTCACCAAGGACACCGCCAAGACCATCCTCCATGAAGAAATGAAGGCCATCGCCGAATGGATGAAGAACAGCTGCTTAAACTGAATTCTGACAAGATTGAGGTCCACATCTTCAGCTCCACCCCCTCTGCATGGGATAGCTCCTGGTGGCCTGCCACACTGGGAACCACACCGACTCCCACCAACCACGCACGCAACCTGGGATTCATCCTGGACTCTTCACTATCTATGACCCAGCAAGTCAAAGGCATCTCCTCCTCCTGCTTCAACACCCTCCGCATGCTTCGGAAGATCTACATATGGATCCTCACTGAAACCATAAGAACAGTCACCCAAGCCCTCATAAGTAGAAAACTGGATTACGGCAATGCCCTGTATGCGGGAACCACGGACAAACTCCAGAAAAGATTGCAAAGCATCCAGAACGTCTCCACACGCCTCATCCTGGATATCCCGCGCCACTGCCACATCACAGCCCACCTGAGAGACCTGCATTGGCTCCCCGTCAACAAGTGAATCACCTTCAAACTCCTCACCCACGCTCACAAGGCACTGCACAACACCAGACCAGAATACCTCAACAGACAGCTCTCCTTCTACACCCTGACCTGACCGCTTCGCTCCAACGACCTTGCCCTCGCCACCGTCCCACGCATCGGCAGAACAACCACCGGCGGAAGATCATTCTTGCACCTCACCACCAAGACGTGGTCCCACCCACCTGCGACAGACCAAGGACCTCCTTACCTTCAGCAGACATCTCAAGACTTGGCTGTTCGAGCAGTAGCATCCCCTCCCCTCAGTGCCTTGAGACCCTCATGGGTGAGTAATGTGCTTTACAAATTCTCTGATTGAGTCATTGATTGATGGGCACCCCGTCCTCGTTGGGAGGTCATCCCCAGCTGGGCCTCCACGGTCTTCAGTGCCCAGCGTCTCAGGTCCTCCCACCGTTTCTGAACGTGGGTGCTCCGCCTGCCATAGACCCCCAGCGTCCACACGTCTTTGGTGATGGCTTGCCATAATCCCTTCTTTTAATGGGTGCTGACCTGTGGAAGCAATACAGACGGGAGGACACCATTACACATACAATCCAGCCTGTCACACTATTGGCCAAAGAATCCTGTTTCTATCACCATTGGCACACACATAGGCAGGTGCACACCATGTACACCGCCACAAGACATTCCCCCGATGACACAATGGTTACACACACATCTCAATGGATCCTTCACACATGCATCATGCCCAAGGTGTACTTACCTGTTGGTCTGGAGGTCCACACAGAAGTCTGGACTGGGGTAGGACCCTATTCACCACAGTAACCTATTCGCCACAGTAGAGGCAGGGCCCTTTCCCCGGTGACACGGGCCATGGTATTTTCCAGACACAGGTCACAGCAGCACACGCAGTGTAGATGTTCTCCTGTTGAAGGTCAGGAAACAAGTAAGGAATCAGATAGAAAATGGCGGTCACATCCGCGGTGGTGCACACCGTCACCGCTGATCCCCATTGGCCACTGTACTCCATAGAGCCCCACTTTATCCAATGAGGAATTGCACGGCGGTGCTAGACTGCCTTCCACCACAACACCAAAAGTCGACAGGAGTTACCTAACTTCCACCTGTCCCTACATACAGGACAGGCGGTTGCCATTTCATGATGGTGGACAACGATCAGATTAACCTTAACTGCGTCACTGCCTAGATTTGTCCATACCTTGCCATTCCCACAGTCCCATCACATAAATGCACTATGTACACTGAGGTGTGGGTTCCATTGTTCAAATTGTGACAGTCTACTCTCTCTTGTGTCCCTTACATACCTACCGCCGTGGATGAATGGGAGGAGAAACAAACCCCTGTGTACAGACCCCTTGTGGACTTGGCTACACTGGAGGACAGGCACATTATACTGACTTATAGACTGGACAGGGCCACAATAACAGAGCTGTGTGCCCAATTGGAGCCTGATCTGATATAAGCTATCCGTCATCCCACTGGTATTCTCTCTCTTGTGCAAGTGCTATCAGTGCTCCATTTCCTGGCAACTGGTTCTTTCCAAGTGACAGTGGGCTTGGCAGAAGGAATGTCACAGGCAATGTTTTCAATCGTGCTGGCAAGGATTTTGTCTACCCTCGTGAAACACATGTCCAGCTACATTGTTTTCCCCCAGGAGGAAGATCTGGCCTCTGTGAAGCTCAGATTCTATGCAATGGGGCATATACCCAATATTATCGGGGCGATTGACGGTACACATTTAGCATTTGTCCCCCCTGCCAGAATGAACAGGTGTTCAGGAATCGTAAGAGTTTCCACTCACTGAATGTGCAAATGGTGTGCCTGGCGGACCAGTACATCTCCCACGTCACTGCCAAGTATCTTTGGTCAGTGCATGATGCCTTTGTCCTATGGAATAGCAGCATCCCAAAAGTGATGGCCCAACTACAGAGGCACGGGGTATGGCTAATAGGTGAGCCAGAGCCCCCACCCACTGTATGTCAGTGTATGCCTTCAGGTGTTATCTCCATAGCATTCTGGAAAGCTAAATGTTGTCCCTCATTACGTGCAGGTGACTCTGGCTACCCAAACCTATTGTGGCTCCTGACCCCTGTGAGGAATGCCAGGACAGTGGCTGAGGACCGTTATAATGAGGCACATGGGCGAACCAGAAGAATAATCAAACGTACCTTCGGACTCCTGAAGGCCAGGTTCAGATGCCTCCATCTGACAAGTGGATCCCTGTGCTACTCACCCGGGAAGGTCTGCCAGATAGTAGTGGCATGCTGCATGTTGCACAACCTGGCCCTCAAATGACATGTGCCTTTTCTGCAGGAGGAGGAGACTGGAGATGCCCCTGTGGCAGCAGTGGACCCCGAGGACAGTGAGGATGAGGAGGCAGAGGATGAGGACATCAGGAGCACTCCTGCAGGATGCTGCCCTGGGACACATTTCACTTTGCACATACCCCAACACACAATTTACACAGGAACTGGCCCTACATATATCTTAGGGACAAACAATAGTAGAGCCAAGTGAAATGTCAATCTGCCAAATGTGCAATTACAAGTCAAGGAAGAAAATACACTGGCAACAGCATGGGCTATACTTGTACTTGAAGTAGCTGGAAAGTACACATATCAAGATGGACACATGGTCAGTTAAACCTAAAGGAAGGTAGCACAATTGAACACCCTCCATGTGTGGACAAGCAAAACTCTAGCTGCCACACATGAGATGAATGTGCAATCCACACCAGGGAGACAATTCTAACATTATACAAGCTGACATTGGCTAAACCAAGATAAAATACTTACATATCAAACATAACACAATGCAATGACACCCCAATTGGATTAACAAACACATATCCATACAGTGATCATCTATCCTTGTCTTGGGTGACTCCAGCACTTCCCACAAATTCAGACATTGCCAACAACAGCAACGGTCAGCAGTCAGGGTGAAACACACAACTGTGGGCATGCAACAAAACATTTTCAGGCACAACAAAAAGGTGTCTTGGGGCTGTGAAGTGGAGGTGTTGGTTGATGTGGGAGTGGTGGATGTTTTTGTGGCTGTTGCAATGGTGTCTGTGGGTATGGTTGATGTGGTGGATGTGTCTGTTGGTGTTGTGGTGGTATTTGGGGGTATTGTTTGTGAGGTGTGTGGGTCTGTGAGTTGTCAGGCATTGTCTGATCATATCGTTGGTGTGGTGGATGTGTCACTGGATGTTGTGGTGGTGCCTATGAGTATGGTGGATGTGGTGTGTGGATCGGTAAGGGTGTTAGAAATGGGGTCTCTAGTTGGCAGAGGTGCACACCCTTGTCCAAGTAGGGACTACAATCCAAGTCAGGGTAAGTCACACACAATCCAAATTATCCTGTGCCCACCCTCTGGTAGCTTGGCACTGAGCAGTCAGGCATAACTTAGAAGGCAATGTGTAAGGTATTTGTGCAATAAATCATTTAGTAACACTTTGAAAACATCACAAAAATACACCTCAGAGGTTTAGACAAATAGATATTATCTATCTGAATAAAATAAGGTCAAAACAACAACGATTCAATAAGCACAAGTTGAAATATCACTTTTGCAAGTTTTAAAAGAGTCTTAAATCTTAGAAACCAACAGTTGCCTCTTGGTTACACAAAGTACCTGGTTTGCGTAAAAAATAACACACATGGAGACTGCAGAGGAGAAGATGGATGAAAAAATAAGGTGTGTGTTGGATTTTTCGACGCAGCACAGACACTGGGGGTCATTCTGACCCTGGCGGTAAAAGGCTCTTACCGCCGGTTAGAAGACCGCCATCATTCCGCCGCGGTAAACCGCCACGGTCATTCTGACCCACAACTGGCAAACCGCCAAAAACCCGACATCCACTGAAGCCCGCCTCATCAGCGGTCAGCGATAAACTGGAGATGACCAAACCTCCACTGTCACGCCAACACAAACACGCCCATGCCATTACGACCCACGAATCCACACGGCGGTCTTTCAACCGCGGTATTCCATTGGCGGTACACACCCCCGCGGTCAAAATACACACACCATTACAAAACACAGCCACATTGGACAATTCAAAATACACACACCTGATACACATACACACAGCACACCCACACCCCCATCACCATATAAAACATACACCCACATCACCCACAAACCCCCACAAAGCGAAATTCAGAGACAAGGCGCAATACACAGAGAGAGAGCACAGGGTACGCAAAGCACAACACACACAGGAACCCAACATCATCACCCACACCACATCTACGCACAAAACACCACACACCACCACACTCATCACCACAAACACCACCCCACACCTCATCCACACCACCCCATGGCACCCCAAAGACACCCCAGGTTCTCGGACCAAGAACTCAGGGTCATGGTGGAGGAAATAATCAGGGTAGAGCCCCAGCTCTTCGGCACACAGGTGCAGCACACCACAATAGCCAGGAAGGCGGAGCTATGGCAAAGGATCGTCGACAGGGTCAACGCTGTGGGACAGCATCCCAGAAATCGGGAAGACATCCGAAAGCGCTGGAACGACCTACGGGGGAAGGTGCGGTCAATGGTGACAAGATACAACCTCGCTGTGCAGAAGACTGGCGGCGGACCCCCACCCACTCCACCCGAATTCACAGCATGGGAGCAAGAGGTCTTGAACATCCTGCATCCTGAGGGCCTCGCTGGAGTAGGCGGAGGAATGGACTCTGGTAAGTCTAATCTCAACTACTTCACCCACCCAACCACCAGCATGCCAACCCACACCCCCACCCTCACCCCTAACCCCCCAGCACACATACTCCCTGTTAATGTCTCTCCAGCACAACCCACCCAACCCCACCCCAACCCCTGAATGCCAACACAAACCATGGACACCCATCACCTAAGTATGACCACTGCACATACCCATCCCCCCCCACAAACCACCCTCACAACTCCTCCCACATGGGACTGCCAGCACTGGGGGACAAGGGCACCCACAAATCGCACGCCATGGCACACACAAAATCAATAACCATACTCTTTTACCCCTGCAGGGCCCGAACGCCAACACACCGGCCAGGAGGGTCCAGATTTGTCCATCCCACCCCCAGAACAGGCCCCCAGTGATGACAGCAGCTCTGTCGACCTAGAACCTGATGACCAGCCCGGACCATCGGGGACCTCTGGACAGTCGGTTACCCTCAGACAGGCCCAGGCCACAGCAGACCTACCCCCCTCAGGAAACACCAGCACAGCACCCACCCAGCGGGCCCATGCTTCTGTCTCCAGGACAGGTCAAGCAGCGGTGTGTCTACCAGTACAGGGCACCCAGGGTAACCCACAACCCCAACAACAACAGGGACCTGGGGGCACTGGTATTGGGGACACTGTCCAGGGGACAGAGGCCCAGGAACAAAGAGGAACTGGGAGGGCTGCTGTGCGACAGAGGGAGGACAGGACTAGGGAACCCACTGTCCAAGAGGCCCTCACCACCATCATGGGAGCGTACCACCACTCCCAAGAGACGATGGCGACGGTCCTGGCCAGGTTCCAGGAGATCCAGGCCATGCAGGAGGGCCAGTACATGGGGCTCCGGGAAGAACTGTGCAGCATCAGTTCCGCAATGGGTACAATCGTGGTGGCACTCAACCAGATTGTCACCACATTGCGGGACCATGTGGCCCCCCAAAGGGCCCCTGCCACTAGCATGGAGGAAGAACAGCCCACCACCTCCGCCGGCGCTAGTGGTCAGGAGGCCCGACACAACAGCAACGGCCCTCCCGGACCCCACCCCTTGCAGAACAAGAACCACCCCGCAAGAAAGGCCTGAGATCGAGGAAGAAGACTGAGTAGGATGTCAAGACCCCCGCCATGCACGGAAACCCCCGGATGTCATCCCACTGTCCCACTTGTTCACCCTGTCCAACCTTGAACTGCCCCTGCTCCACCTTCCACAGGCATATGGACAATGGACCTGTAGGAACGACAGTCTGGACAGTGCCATGGACATGCCTCCACCATCACCCATCACCCTTTTTGAACTATACACCTATTTGTAAACTTCAATAAACACAATTATTGCACAACACCCAACTGGATTCTGCCATCTATTTATTGAAACCAAATGTATTCGATATAACCAACAAAAAATTTCTAGTTACATTGTGATGACAACATACCAGTGTCACACAGCGGTAGTCCATGGGGAAGAAAACCAGAGGGCACTCCGTGGGGATCAGATCACTGAAATAGGAAGTGACATACACAACTAAGTTACCATACATTGGGGTGAAAGGTCAGACAGTAGAGAGCCACTACAGTTACAGATATAATACAATGCAGGAGTAGATTATTACCTGTGTGTCACTGGAAATACTGCAGTATCACTCTGTCCCTGTTGTCTGTGTCGTCCTCTTCGTCTTCCTCCTCTTCACTCTCCGCAGGCTCCACAGCGGCCACAACACCACCATCTGGACCATCCTCCTGCAGGAAAGGCACCTGGCATCGCAAAGCCAGGTTGTGAAGCATGCAGCAGGCCACGATGATATGACACACCTTCTTTGGTGAGTACATTAGGGATCCACCAGTCATATGCAGGCACCTAAACCTGGCCTTCAGGAGGCCGAAGGTCCGCTCAATCACCCTCCTGGTACGCCCATGGGCCTCATTGTACCGTTTTCTGCCCTGGTCCTGGGATTCCTCACTGGGGTCAATAGCCAAGGCAGGTTTGGGTAACCAGAGTCACCAATTAGCCACACACGGTGTCTCTGTAGCAGTTCCATCACATAAGGGATGCTGCTATTTCGCATGATGTACGCGTCATGCACTGACCCTGGGAACTTGGCATTTAAATGGGAGATGTACTGGTCAGCCAAACAGACCACCTGGACATTCATCGAATGATAATTTTTTCGGTTCCTGTACACCTGCTCATCGTCTTTTGGGGGAACCAAAGCCACATGGGTACCATCAATGGCACCAATGATATTGGGAATGTGTCCAAGGGCATAGAAATCACCCTTCACTGTAGGCAAGTGACCCACCTCTGGGAAAATGATGTAGCTCCGCATGTATTTCATCAGGGCAGACAACACTCTGGACAACACCTTTGAAAACATTGGCTGAGACATCCCAGATGAAATGGCCACGGTAGTTTGAAATGATCCACTGGCAAAAAAATGCAGTACTGACAGCACCTGCACTAGAGGCGGAATCCCTGTGGGTTGGCGGATGGGTGACATCAGGTCTGGCTCCAGCTGGGCACACAGTTCCTGTATAGTGGCACGGTTGAGTCTGTAGGTGAGTATGACGTGTCTTTCTTCCATTGTCGACAGGTCCACCAGCGGTCTGTACACAGGAAGATTCCTCCGTCTCCTCGCAAGTCCCAGCGGACGATGCCTAGGAAGGACAACATGGAGCACAGAGTCAAGCAACCCACAGGTAAGTGCCCACAGCATGCACAGTACACGAATCTCTCGGGATTGAATGGCTAGTATGATTGTCGGTGCAAGGCCTAGCCTTGTGTGACGCAGTAGGAATGAAGCCATGTGGGCCCTTGAAATGGCGGCTGCCTGACCTGTGAAGTGTGACAATGTGAAGTGAGGTCATTGCGCATGCGTGGCACACCGTGGCGGTAGGCGGTCGCAGTCCGCGGCGCAAAGCCGCATTGGACAACATTGAACCCTATGGGTTTCAGGAGCCAATGGCGGTGAGCGCCGGCGCTCGCGGTACGCACCGCCGCGGCACGCACCGCCGCGGCACGCACCGCCGCGGCCGTAACCGCCATTTTCTCTCTGCTTGATCACACGAGACCTGAGCATCCACAGGAGAGGACCTATACTGCAAGTGCTGCTGTGACCTCGGTCTGGAAGTGACAATGGCTGCTGCGACTGGGGAAAGGGCCCCCGCCTTCAGTTCCGAGGAGTTGGAGAAGCTCGTGGACGGGTTCCTCCCCCAGTATGCGCTACTCTACGGGCCTCCAGACCAACAGGTGAGTACACGGGGGGCAATGCATAGTGCCCAATGCCTGGGCTGAGTGGGGAGGATGTACGATGGAGGGGAGGGCAGCGAATGACGAATGCATAGCCCGACAGATGAGAGCATGTGCCACATGGCAAGGTTGGGGAGGGGGGGCCACTCACATCGAGCATGCAGAAAAGTGATGATGTTTCTCTTCCCCCCCTGTACATGTCACATAGGTCAGCGCCCATCAGAAGATTGACATTTGGCGTGCCATCGCCAAGGACGTCCGGGCCCTGGGGGTCCACACCAGAAGGGGCACCCACTGCCGCAAGAGGTGGGAGGACATCCGCCGCAGGAGCAGGAAGACCACGGAGGCTCTGCTGGGGATGGCCTCCCAACCTAGGAGGGGTGCCAGTCGTACCTTGACCCCCCTGATGTCCCGGATCCTGGTGGTGGCCTACCCCGATTTAGATGGGCGCTTGAGGACATCACAGCAGACACAAGGGGATGAGTACCAGCAAATCCAGCTATTTTGCGCGCAGTGGAGGTGCCTGGGTGGGGGAGGAGGGCTGTGGGTATCCCTAGGCCAAGGCGATTTCTGTAGGATAGGCCCGTCCGTGAGGTATGGTCCTGTGCCCCCACCCCCCACCTCTGTAGGGTGCCTAGTAACGCGATTCATGAACCAGTGTATACTGTGTGGGCAGTTGTCGCCCATATGCTTGTAGGGCATGTCCCAGTGAATGAGTAGTTTACCCCAAGTGCGCAGCGTAGTGCAGGGGGCTTCTGTGTCTGTCCTCTCCGCCAACGGTGTCCCCAATGCATGCACTCAACTTGTCTTTATGTTTCCCCCCCCCATTTTCTTTGTTTTACTGTGAATGTGTGCATTAGCATCATCTGGCGGTGGAGAAGTGGCATCGGCGCAAGAGGGAGCTGCATCTCACATGGCCCCGGAGGGCCATGCAACGGACTCCGACATGACCAGTGAGACGGAGGGCGAGGGGGGCTCCACCACGGGGACCGGTGGAGACGTCAGCGACACCGACACGTCCTCGGAAGGGAGCTCCCTTGCGGTGGCGGCAACATCGTGCCCACCGATCCAACAGGTACAGCCGCAACCCAGCGCACCAGCTCCGCCCTCCCAGCTGCCCCTCGGCCTTCGGCCCGTGCCCGCAAGGCCAGGAAGCCGGCCATCTCCTTCGCCCCAGGCACCTCAGCCCTGCCCCAGTCACCCCTGCTGCCCTCAGTGAGGAGGTCATTGACCTCCTGAGGACCATCATTGTTGGGCAGTCTACCCTTTTGAATGCCATCCAGGGTGTGGAGAGGGAGGTGCATCAAAGCAATGCATACCTGGAGGGCCTTCGTTCGGGTCAGGCTGTCCATCAACGATCGTTCAACGCTCTGGCCTCAGCACTGACGGCAGCGATTGTCCCTGTCTCCAGCCTCCCTCTTCTGACTCCCTCCACCCAGTCCCACTCCCCTGTTCCTCTGCCTATCCCATCCACACCATCAGACCAGCCTGCACACACCTCAACACCCAAGGCCAGCTCATCCAGACATAAGCACCACAGGACATACAAGCATTCACCCAAGCAACATCCAGATGCAGACATGCCAACAGTCACTACCTCCTCTGTGTCCCCCACCTCCTCGTCTCCCTCCTCCCTCCCTGTGACGTCTCCACACACACCTGCAAGCACACCACCATCAGCCATTGCACCCATCACCAGCACACCCTCCACACCAGTCCGCACACGTGCAGTCACCACCCCCACTGCCATGTACACGTCCCCTGTGTCCTCTCCCAGTGTGTCTGTCACCCCCGCTTCCCAACCACACAAACGCAGGCAGGCACCCAAACAACAGCCATCCACCTCACGTCAGCCTCCTGCCCAAGCACCTGCACCCAAAGACAGCACACTTGACTCTCTTACAACCACATCCTCTTCCTCCACTCCCATACCCACTCCAGCCACCCTTCCCATGGCTCCAAAGAAGATTTTCCTCTCTAAAGTGGACCTCTTTTCCTCACCTGACCCACCCCCTCCATCCCGTAAGAGCTCCACAAACACCTCAGCCACCACCAGCCCAGCAACTCCCAAGAACGTCGTGCCTGGTTTTTGGAGTCCGCCCTTTCCTTGGGCTGGGACATCGTCCAGCAGCAAAGGCACAGCCAGCCCCCCCCCCTGGGAAGAGGACCAAGAAACTAAAGGGCAGGCGCCAGAGGCCTGATACGCCTGCCCCCAAGGAGGGTAGCCTTGCACCGTCACCTGCCACATCGGGTAAGGGAGCCAAGGGCCACGGACAGTCTGCCAAGGAGGGCAAGGCCATCAAGGAGCAAAAGGCAGGGAGCAGCCGACCTGGCCATGAGGGCCCCACCAGCCCCATTCCGGGGGTATCGAAGGAGAGCCAGGGCCCCAGGACTCCATCACAGGAGGGCCCCGCAACGGAAAGGTCCGATGCAGACTGAGCGGCAAGTATTGGCCAGGTGTGGTTTACTGGAAACACAAGACAGGCACCGCTGAACAGGGCCCGCCGTGAGGAGCACCGCTGAACAGGGCCCCGCCGTGAGGAGCACCACTGAACAGGGCCCCGGCGTGAGGAGCACCGCTGAACAGGGCCCCGCCGTGAGCAGAACCGCTGAACAGGGCTCCGCCGTGAGGAGCACCGCTGAACAGGGCCCCGCCGTGAGGAGCACCGCTGAACAGGGCCCCGCCGTGAGCAGAACCGCTGAACAGGGCCCCGCCGTGAGGAGCACCGCTGAACAGGGCCCCGCCGTGAGGAGCACCGCTGAACAGGGCCCTTCCTGTCAGGCACCGCTCCGCTGGGCCCTTCATCTCAAGCACCGCTCCGCTGGGCCCTTCATCTCAAGCACCTCTCCGCTGGGCCCTTCATGTCAAGCACCGCTCCGCTGGGCCCTTCCTGTCAAGCACCGCTCCGCTGGGCCCTTCCTGTCAAGCACCGCTCCGCTGGGCCCTTCATTTTAAGCACCGCTCCGCTGGGCACCACCGTCTCAAGCACCGCTCCGCTGGGCCCTTCCTGTCAAGCACCGCTCCGCTGGGCCCTTCCTGTCAAGCACCGCTCCGCTGGGCCCTTCATCTCAAGCACCGCTCCGCTGGGCCCTTCATCTCAAGCACCGCTCTGCTGGGCCCTTCATCTCAAGCACCGCTCCGCTGGGCACCGCCGTCTCAAGCACCGCTCCGCTGGGCCCTTCCTGTCAAGCACCGCTCTGCTGGGCCCTTCCTGTCAAGCAACGCTCCACTGGGCCCTTCATCTCAAGCACCGCTCCGCTGGGCCCTTCATCTCAAGCACCGCTCCGTTCGGCCCTTCCTGTCAAGCACCGTTCCGCTGGGCCCTTCCTGTCAAGCACCGCTCCGCTGGGCCCTTCATCTCAAGCACCGCTCCACTGGGCCCTTCCTGTCAAGCACCGCTCCGCTGGGCCCTTCATCTCAAGCACCGCTCCGCTGGGCCCTTCCTGTCAAGCATCGCTGGCCCATTGGCAGTCCCGGTTCTGTGTCGGGCAGGCCTTCACGACGCACTCTGCCCACCATGCCTCCTCCATGACCAGTGGTCTCTGTTATCCACCTGATGGACTGTGGCTTTGCACTCCCCAGGATGTAACAGTGGGCAATCCACCCACTGTAGAGACTTGTGAGACTGTGGTTTTGCACTCCCCAGGATGGCGCAGTGGGCAATCCACTCACTGTAGAGACTTGTGAGACTGTGGCTTTGCACTCCCCAGGATGTAACAGTGGGCAATCCACCCACTGTAGAGACTTGTGAGACTGTGGCTTTGCACTCCCCAGGATGGCACAGTGGGCAATCCACCCACTGTAGAGACTTGTGAGACTGTGGCTTTGCACTCCCCAGGATGTAACAGTGGGCAATCCACCCACTGTAGAGACTTGTGAGACTGTGGCTTTGCACTCCCCAGGATGGCACAGTGGGCAATCCACCCACTGTAGAGACTTGTGAGACTGTGGCTTTGCACTCCCCAGGATGGCACAGTGGGCATGGAGGCCCTTCGTGGATCTGGCGTCGTGGACTCATGTGGCTGAGGTGCCCCCCCTTCCCTTCCCCCTGAGGTGCCTGTCTTTTTATTTTAGTGATGCCCCAGCAGTGTTCTCTCCAATGGACTCGATCTCGTGTGTGGGCTTTGCCCATGTGTTGCTGCACATTGGCCCACGGACATTTGGACTTTGAATGACTGGCCCGGACTTTTGCTACTTGTATGGATCTAGTTCTAGACGTGTATTCATTCTTCATAAATTGCAAAGGTCGCTATACTTTATTGTTGCAATAATATGGTTCTACTTTTACATTCATTGCCTTTTGTCTTTGTTTTTGGGGGGGGGTTGGGGGTGTCACTCTGAATTTTTTATCTGCATAGGTGTGTAGGTATTTCGGTGGGGGTGAGGGTGGGGGTGGGTGTGTGGCGTATGTGTGTGCCCGTAACCTTTCCTCCTCCCCCCTCCCCTGTGTCGTAGGTGCAGTACTCACCGTTGTCGTCTGCGGCGAGGTTCGTGATCCTGGAAGAAGAGCAGGAAGGCAATAGCTGGGAGGATGTGGAGTTCGGGTTCCATGCTGTTCTGATTCCGCGTGGGGTGTGTCGAGGTAAGCGTTTTCCATTGGAGATGTCTGTTTCCGCCGTGTTTTTATCGGCGGGGCTCCCGCCCCGGAAAAGGTGGCGGATTGGTGAGTCATGATAGGGTGGGCGGTACATTGTCTGCCGCCTGCCTGTTGGCGGTGACCGCCGCGCTGTTTGTTTGTACCGCCGTGGCGGTCGGAGTGTTAATGCGGCGGCCTGTGTTGGCGGTTCCCGCCAGGGTCAGAATTCATATTTTTAGGCCGCCAGCCTGTTGGCGGGTTGGCCGCCGCTTTAACACTGACCGCCAGGGTCAGAATGACCCCAACTGTGTTGTTTCCTTCCACGTTGCAAGGGGCATGCATTGTTTTTCGGGACTCAGTCTTGGTTCTTTACTGCGATGCAGGGATCTTTTTGACACCTAGGGAAGATGGGGGGGGGGTTCTGTGATGCACTGGAAGAAGGCACAGGCGTTGCGTCGATCTGGTAGGTGATGTGTCAATTTTGCTGTTGCAAGGCAGGCGCTGCATCGAATTTCCACTCAAGAAGTCAGGCTGCATTGTTCTGGTTCGTCTGTGTGGCGATTTCTCAGTCGCAAGTCAGGCTGTGCATCGTCTCCGGCGATTTTCAGCGCACAAAAAGTTTCCTTTAGAGATGAAGTCTTTGTGCCCCTGGGACTTCAGAAAACTGGATACAAGCTCCTCAATCCAAGCCCTTGGAGAGCACTTTTGTAGAAGTCAGGCAGCAGGGCAACAGCAGGACAGCAGTCCTTCTCAGCAAAGCAGTCCAGATGAGTCCTTTAGGCAGCCAGGCAGTTCCTCTTGGCAGGTTGCAGGTGCAGGTCCAAAAGCGTCTAAGTTTGTGGGGTCAGGGACCCAGCTTACATACCCAAAAATGCTTTTGAAGTGAGGGTGACTTCAAAGAGTGGTTTTGAAGTGTACAAGTTCCCCTTTCAGTACAATCCTGTCTGCCAGGGTCCAGGCAGGGGGTTTGGCAGTCCATTTTGTGAGGGCAGGCCACTGGCTTTTGTAATGTAGGTGTCAGGCCCTCCACCCTTCCAACCGAGGAAGACCCTTTCATTATGCAAATGAGAGCAGTGACTGAGTTTCCTGCGTTTGTGGTTGTCTGGGTGAAATGCACAAGGGAGCTGTCGACCAGCCCAGCCCAGATGTTGATTGGAGACAGGCTGCAAAGCACATATGGGTTTTAAGTGCAGAAAAATGCTCACTTTTTAAAAGTGGCATTTATAAAATAGTAATATAAAATTCATCTTCACCAATAAGCAGGATTTTCTATTACCCTTCTGGCCATACTAAATATGACCTGGTTACCCCTTTCAGATCATAATCTACCACTCATAAAGTAGATGAGGGCAGTTCTAATGCTAGTCTATGAAAGGAGCAGGCCTCACAGCAGTGGAAAACAAATGTAAAGTTTTTTCACTGCCAGGACATATAAAACACAAAAGTACATGTCCTGTCTTTTACCTACATTACACCCTGCCCTCTGGGCTACCTAAGGCCAACCTTTACGGGTGACATATTTTTAGAAAAAGGGGAGTTTAAAGCTTGGCAAGTACCTTTAAATGCCAAGTCGAAGTGGCAGTAAAACTGCACACATAGGCCTTGCAATGGCAGGCCTGAGACATGGTTGAGGGGCTACATGGGTGGGTGGTACAATCAGTGCTGCAGGCCCACTAGTAGCATTTAACTTACAGGCCCTAGGTACAAGTAGTGTACTTTACTAGGGACTTATAAGTCCATGAAATATGCCAATTGGGGATGAACCAATGTTACCCTGTTTAAGGGAGAGAGCATATGCACTTTAGCACTGGTTAGCAGTGGTAAAGTGTGCAGTCATAAAACCACCAAAAACAGTGTCAGAAAAGTGGAAGGAGGCAGGCAAAAAAGTTTGGGGATGACCACCCTAAAGCTGTCAGGTCTAACAGGGTGTCTTTAGAAATGGTGGCTGTTGTGGTGTCTGTGGGTGACTGTTGAGTGCTTGCATGCTGGTGTATCTTGTGGTGCTTGAGTTTAGGTGTGTTGCATGTGTGTGTTAAGGTGGGTGCTTGTGGATATGTCTGTGTGCTTGGGTCAGGTAGGGGAAAAGGGAATTTGGATTGGGAAGAGGGAGGTTGTGGAGGGAGGAATATGGGGGTGGATGGCTTCCATCAGTAAGGAGGCCATAGCCTGAAAAGACCTCTATAGGCCAGACATGTCACTATGAATGCCTTCCAGGTATGCATTATCTGCTGAAGTTGGCTGGCCACACTCTGGATAACATTCTCAATGGCAGTCTGCCCCACAGAGATACACCTCAGGAGGTCAATAGCCTCCTCACTCAGGTCAGCAGGGGCTGCGGTGAGGTGCTTGGGGTGAAGGAGACACCCACCTTCTTGGGTGAGTGGGCTTAGCCAACTGGATGGGAAGCAACAGGGAGGGTGGTGATAGAACTGGGGATAGTGGACAAAAATGGTACAGGAGCAGGTCCTGATGGGTCTGCCACCACTAAGGAGTGGTCACTATAGGTAGAATCTGAAGATGACAAGGTAGATCCTGTGTCCTCCTCAGCACTCCCCTCAACCTCTGGGCCACTGGGTCCCTGCATTTCAGTGGTGTCATGACTGGAAGTACCATGGCCAGATGCTTCCCCACTTAGTTCCGCCCTATCTCCTTCACTTGCCTGGGATGATGCTACAGATACAAAGAGAAATAGGCTTACTACATGTTCCTGACCACACTTGAACAACAGCTGTGATGAACAAATATTTTCATGACGTAAAGTAGGCCCCAGCACCAAAGTCCATCAAAGTTGCATGCATGCCACATGAACTGTCAACAGTTGGCCACAGGAAAATCAGAATCTCAGACAACTCCACTTGCATGTGTGAAGTTGTGCAACACAGTAACCATTGAACAATTAGAATATCTCATCATCCTCAATGGTTTGCCTCATGTAGCATTCTCAGTTAGCCTGTTGTCATGCAATACTAGGCCAATGCCAAGTTCACATCCCACACAAAGGTCATGCATACATCTATTTGTCACATATACAATACCACAATAATAAGAAATTATGGTCCATAATCCTGGTATGTTGCTGACAGAAGTACAGTAGCCTGAAGAAGGTCACATGGTAATACCCATGTCACACCAGAAAAAAATCAACAATTCTGATTTTACCACGTGTAAATTGTCTCAATGGAGTCATGGAGGTTGCACTAATGCTGCTTAGATATACTACACATCTAGCATTGAAATGTACACTGTAGACAATTTGAGCAAATGTCAGGGAGAAATGTCTCCACAATTCATAACACAATGAATCAGGTAGCCCTAGGGAAATCACCTCTCTTGAATGGCACCCCTGACAATGACATACTCTGTTTGCATCAGTAGAAGCCAATAGTCCTTTGTATGTTGGAGAGGCCCATGGATTCTCTAGTAAATGGCCCTCAACATGTTGCCCAATGGGAAGCTGTATCACTGTCTCCATTTTGGTCCTGCAAACCCAGATTTCCATGGACGAATGGTTGAACACACCCACATATGATTCCCACATGACTTTAAGTCACTCCATGGTGCATGCCAACAGTCAGTAAAGAACCTTCCTCATTTCACATGTGCAGAGCACTTTGCTATATGATGCCACATCAATGGCATGGAAATGCACATTGAGGTCAAAAACTATAGCCCTACATGCAATGACGAGTGAGGGTATGTGTGAGCCACTCCTGGTGACACACTCCTGTCTATGGCACAACATGAAATGTAGCCCCATGACATATGTCCAATTCCAAACACATGTTGGCATGCACACATATTGAAGGGAATATAAAAACCATCCCATGAAGTCATGTAGACCATGCATGAAACAGCAGTGAACATAATGTGTCAAAAGTGAAAGTAGCACATACTAACATGTGGGCACAATGAATGTTGGCGACAGTGATGTCACACAAATCATGTCAGTGGACATTCCCCACTTACCAAGGGAAAGTATTGATCTGTAGCTGCACCCAAAGAACGATGTATGCTCTTTCACATGTACGATGGCCCCCATCACATGACAGACAGCAGTGAGGCACCAGCACTCATGACACACTGAAGACAAGTAGCCTCTGGGAGGGACAGCTGCCAATTTACTCACTTGAGCAGACACATGGCTGAGGACAGTGATCCATTGCTGCATTTTGTTTGGGCTGTCACACTGAAAAGTAGTGTGCTGTTGGGTACAAATTACACAGACAAAAGCATCCAACATTATGTGATTGATCACTGTACACAGCTATGTGTTGTCCCCGGAGAACAAATTGTTTGTTGACTGTATTCGGTTGTGTCCCAGATCCCTGGCTAATAGGCAAGTCACTTCAATACGCATCAACTTCGATACCTACACAAACAGTTACTTATCTTTTGTGTCACACATGGCCCATTCCCATTCATCAGGTGGAGATGGCCGAACATAACACATGATCTTGCCAATGTGAAAAGCAGGAATTAACCCCGGAATCACCCCTTGTGGCTGCTGTGCTCCCCTCAAATGCCCATAAAGCTATGGGTGGGCTACTACCAGAATGAGGGCCATTAGAGGGGTCAGACTCTGACATGCGCCCTGCTCATGCTGGGAGGAGAGCCCAAGCTGGACCTCTGCGATCTTCTGGGCACAGTGTCTCAGGTCCTCCTACCTCTTCCGACAGTGGGCACTCCGCCAGCTATGGACCTCCAAGGTCTGCACCTTCCAGGCAATGGCTGTCCAAATCCCCTTCTTCTGATGGCCATTGACCTGTATGGATGCAAGAGACAAATCAAAAGATTACAAACACAAGTTTTTGCACAAATGGGTGTGTCACACACATGTCATAAACGCCAAGCACAACATTTGCAATTTGTCAACACACCACAAGTGTAAAGCACACATGCTGATAAGTACAGGGACATGACCACACACTTTTGGAGTTATCTGCAGACTAACCTGCTATCCTGCTCATGGCTGACAATGACTAAGCAAGCCTACTGACATCAGGTAACCGAGGCTCCAGCAACATGTACTGTGGTGCAAGCCACAATGAAGCCCTACACACCAGTGTGGCTTCTGAAGGGTAAACTCCTTGGGCCTGACTGGACCAACACATTTACACTCTGCAACATGGACTCAATGCATACAGTCCATAAAGGTAACTGCCATAGTACAGAATTCACCGTAAGACTTGAGTGACAATGAAAGGACTAGCACAGTGGGCAGGGAAAGTCACTACCCTGTGAATTGGGGGCATGTGTCTTACCAAATGCAGACTCATGGCACTTCAGGGTGGGTTTCTGGGGTATGCACCTGTACCACGGAACACACCTTTGAACATATGTGGCAAACCTATAGAGATGGCATTTAGCATACAAAGGTATGTTTGGTTCAATTTCTGCTATGTAACCAAGTCACTGAGTCACATGTCATGGCCTCCCTGGAATCTCCACACTATCTGCACTGTGGGTTTGTGAATTGTGCAATATGCCTGCACTAGACAAATTAACATATGTGAAGGTGACAACAGAGCTGTGGGAGTAAGGGACCTGTCATGAGTCAAAGAGACACATTGACAATGATGCAAATTGCACATATGGACTAGTTCAGGGATTTAAATCAATACCCATTCATAATCTAGTCAATGGACTGAGGCATTCAGGGCATGTTTTGCTACTAAAGCCTCACATTGGCCACAAGACAGGATCTGCAGAGCTACAAGAAGTGGGCACAGGGACACAGTTGCATAGCCACAGTGACTCTCCCACAGCCTGGAGTATGTCCCATACTGGGAGATAAATTTGACAGAACCTGGTCTCTGCAGGTGGAGCATACAGAACCTACATAACAATTACATTTCCATCACTTCCATGCATGACAGTACATCATGTTGCCATCATCAATGTGGCTTGTGTGGCAACCTGAAGGGCACAATGAGTCATGATATGCCTTCCAGACAATAGTTTGGCATGGCCAGATGTACGGTGAAAGATCTGTGGCACAATACACATTGCTTATAAGATCCTCAAATGACTCAGACAAGATGCATACACAGCTCATGCTGTCATGCACATACATGTTGTCTGACACTTGAAAACAAAACTTCCAAAGAAATGTCATTGTATGGCAGGAAGGTCTGCTTGCCTAGATATATGCATCCAACAGAAGGAGGATCTAGGGTCTCAAGACACATCACACACCACAATGTGAATGTCCGCAACATATAGTACTGTTCTCCCATACCTGCCCCAGGTACATCTGATTGATGCCAACATGCACACAAGAAGTCTAACTGCCACATAGGGACACATTGTAGCCTGTGAGGGGGGAAAGTATGGTTTTGAACAGAGGTAATTGTGCCTATGAGACTTTTACCTGATCCTCTGGTGAGCCATAAAGCTGACCATACACAGGAAAGACCTTGTCCACAAGCCTCTTCAGCACCTCTGGAGAGTAGGCAGGGGCCGTTTCATTTGCTGGCTGTGGCACGATTGCTCCCAGAGATGGCACACAGCAGCTGAAGTGATGGAGGTGTTGCTGGCAGCGGTGTCAGAAGTCAAGTGACTGATTTAAAAACAGCGGATCTACACGTATGCCACATACCCGGCCATCACCGGAGACTGCCACAGCCATTGGCCTGTGACTGCCACAGGCAACAACATTAGCCTATGGCTGTGTCCGCCACTGATGGTAGGGCCCACCAAGGGAGCAACTTCCGCCAGTGACCACAGGCAGTTCCTAATGTCCAGTGGAGTAAGTCAGGCATCTGCCATTTTGGAGGTTGGAAATACAGTATATGGCCCATTTAAATGCGTCACAACAACAATATATGTGTGGGATCATCACAAACATCTCAAATCAGACTTGTTGTGTAGGTCCTACTACACAATCACCAGTGTAGTGTGTTGCTGGGAACAGATGGCATATGATGGTGGTGCACTGTCCACTGCCGCTGATGGTATTTTTGGTGGTCGGAAAATACTGTTAAATTTCAAGGGGCAATTGAGTAGCTGGACACATGTCTTGTCAACTATGGGTGTCACATTCGAACCTTGTGGTAGTTGAAAGCTGTGATGTGTACTGAGTGTAATGGATTTCAAGTCCGACATGGTTTGTCACTTGATTTTGTTGGGATGCATCACGTATGTTGGTGTAGACACAGTGACTAATGCTCCCACTCATTTATTCTCACACATAGGTACCCAGGTAGAGGGAGAATGCAACAATCTCTAGTGTACCGTCCATTGCCAGACCTCCAAATCATGGATGAATGCCACGCAATTCAACAATACCATCTGAATAGGCAAACAATAGTGGATTTATGACGTCAGTTGAAGCCAGATCTGATGCCTGAAAACACCAATCCAACATGCATACCACTCATTGTGAAACTCGTAGCAGTATTGCCCTCCCTGCCCATAGGGTCCTTCCAACATTCAGTGGCCATATCTGGTGGTATGTCCCAACCTATGTTCAGTCTTGTGCTGTGATATTTCCTTTCAGCAATGTTGAAACACATTGAGAGATATATCATGTTCCCCCGACGTGAGGATTGCGCCAGTGTGACGCCTGACTTCTATGGTTTGGCCCAACTTCCACATGTGGTGGGGGCCATAGATGACAAACAGGTTGCCTTGGTGCCACCACAAGCCACTGAACAAGCATATTGCAACAGGAAAAACTTCCATTCAGTCAACATGCAAGTTGTCTGTTTATCTGATCTTTAAATCTCAAACGTCTGTGACCGTTTCCCTAGTTCAGCCTATGATCCCTTCATAATGTGGAACAACACCATACACCAGCTGATGTCACAACTGCAACCAGAGAGGGCCTGGCTAATTGGTAGGTCACATCTGCCCTTATTGTGTGTGAGCAATGTCAGGTTCCACAACCATGAAATGTGTGATTTATTGTTGCTCATTGTTGCACTTGTTGGGCCCTTGTTGTCCCATTCCTAAACAGGAGACTCATCATATCCAAGCTGTCCTTGGTTTTTGACACTGCTTAGGAATCCAACTATGCCAGGGGAAGTCCGTTTCAATGAGGCCCATGCAAGAACACAGCGGGCAGTGGAGCAGGCTTTTGGGCTCCTGAAGGCCAAATTTCGCTGTCTAGACAGGACTGGTAGAGCCTTCCTGTACTCACCCAGGAAATTGTGTCAGATCACTGTGACATGCTGCATGCTCCAAAACATTGCCCTGCGGAGGAATATCCCTTACATCCCCGAGGAGAGGGAGCCTACAGTGCTACCGGGTGGAAATCCTGTCTGTACTTGTAAGAATGTGTGGAGTTGATTCTCTGAAATAGTTAGGGGGCTGATACTCAGACAAAAATCAACCAAATGCTGTTTGATAAGATAGCTATTGACACAGCCCCACTTTGATGATGTTACTTTGTCTGTGTCAGATGTATTGCAATTTACTTTGTTTTCCAGGTGCTTGCTATGTGACATATGTTTGGCTTAATGCTTATAATCCTTGTTGTGTTCTTTGTTCCGGTACCTTAACCATGACATATTCATGTGGGCATTTCAGAGTTGTGACATTGGCAGGTATGTGATGCTGTTCTGTCATACGAAGTGGACATGGATTGTTCCAGGGACTGCAGGTCACAAACTTTGGGTGCAGGAGACCAGTGCCAAGACAGCTTGCACAGTAATAGGATGGAAGTTTATAAGACTCCATTAGACTTGTTTCTTGTCCTGTGTTGGCCATAATGTATCACATATCATCATGTGGTCAGAAAATATGTAGTCAGAGGCCACAATCATGTCAGTTACTCTTCACATTTGCTAAACACTATTTTTATATGACCTGTATGTAGATGTTGATACAATTCATCATTGTAGGCCAACGTGCATGTTCTAAATCACTGACATATGTTTGTGTCATAACAACAGATGCATGAGCACTGGATTGAATTGACCCTGTGATC
Organism: Pleurodeles waltl; assembly: GCF_031143425.1. Taxonomy (NCBI): domain Eukaryota; kingdom Metazoa; phylum Chordata; class Amphibia; order Caudata; family Salamandridae; genus Pleurodeles; species Pleurodeles waltl. The sequence continues at coordinate 698,090,001 of NC_090439.1, read as the reverse complement.
AGAAACTGTTGTACTTTCATCTGTCTGAGTCTTGCATTATATGATGTTGGATTACTTTGGTGTGGTAGATAATATGGCTCCAGCTGATGGCATCAACCACATTAGTTCTACAGGACAATGTCCGACAAATCCCTTCCTTCCATGGTCTGGATGTCTGTACCTGTAAATATGTTCTTTTACTCAGACATCTTGACAGCCTATATGCTGAACAATGTAATCAAATTTCTTCTTTCCTCAGGCACTTGCATGTATGTTTTTGTGCAATGGTTGTAATCCTAGGGTGGACCCTGTGTACATGCAACATGAAGTACCTTGGATCATCATTGTATAGTTCACATGGTCTAGCTACATGGCTAAATGTGAAATTGAAAACAGCAGACAATGAGTTAGTGATGAGTAGTTTTATTGGGAAGCTACGACTGATGGAAAATCTATGTTACATGACTCAAAAATAAATCAAATGTAAAGGGGTCAGTCATGATGAATGAAATCATTGGAGTAGATGCCACACCATTGGAAGTCCAAAGTCCAGAGTACTTCTCTCGTTGGAAATGGAAGGTGGTTCAGGATCAGTCCACAGAGTGAATGTGTGACACACAAAGGATGCCTTAAAGGAAGAGGATCATTGCTGGCAGTGGTGGGTGCCTTGCCATCTGCACCTCCTGAATTCTTTGCTCAATGTCCCCTCTTGCAAGGGGAGGAGGAGCAGCAGAGGCAGTGGTGTTTGTGGGTGGTTATGCCTCTGGCAGGGCCTCTCTTCCTGTGGCTGGCACGGATGTACATGGGCCTCATGTTGTTGACCCAAAGGCAGGGGAAGATAGGGTTTAAAAAGCCCTGCTCAGGGTTGCATGAATATCCATCAGCACCCCTGTTAGAAAGGCCATGTTTGAATTGTGTGCCTCCATTTGTTCACACATGTCCCTATGCAAGTCCCTCTGAAGCTGCTTGATTTCCTGGAGTTCGGTCAACACCTGGCTCATCATGCCTTGGGACTACTGATAGACCCCCAAGACGTGGCTGAGGGTGTCCTGGCCGAAAGCAGCCCCAGTGGCCTCACTCCACTAGCCTACAGCACCCCTCCCATGCATCCAATCCCCATTAGCCTGCGCCCTTGGCACAGGGTGTCCTCTCCAAAAGGGTACTGGACCCTCAGTGTCTGGAGTGTTGAGTTGCACCTCAGGATTCAGGACTGGGGGGGCACAAGATGGTGGAAACTGTGCTAAGCACACAGGTTGAGGAGCACATCATTGCCTGGGATGTTGAAGCAACAGGGCTGGAAGGTGACGTTGTGGCCACAGTGAGACACATTATTGCCATCTAACCAGGTTGCCCAGATGGGTCAGGACCTTCCTTCGCATCCACACATCCAGGAGTGTTGTCGTATCTGAGAGCCTCGTCTAGTGGGGTAGCAGTAGTCTGTTCAGTGGTCTCTGTGAGCCCAGTGGCAGTTCAATCTGTTGATGAAGAACATACATTATTACTATTTGAACTGAGGCATCTACCTCCAAAGGGTTTGTGTTACAAAAAGCAGGGACACTGGGCATAGTTAAGTTGTAGATAATCCTATTGTACCAAGTTACCATGGTATTGGGTTATTTGACATGGCATGTGTGAAGCATGTCTAAACTATTTGACTCAAGCAGCTGATGAGATGTGCAGATTAGTTGCACTTTGAAAGATGGACTGAAAATGAAATTTTACCGCCAGTGAAGCCAACATAGTGGAGTGGCAACATGTGCATTTGACCATTTGGAGGCCTAGTTGAGGGAAATACAGGGAAACACAGGACTTTCTTGTATATGTGACTGGAGTCATCATGTGGACATTGTTGTGTCAATGTATCTGCTGCCTATACCAATCTGGTGATGCAGCTTGAGGCCTCAGAAATACTTGTTGTACACACTGAGTTATGTGTCATACCTATCCTCAATAGTTTCATTTTGGGTTAGCAGGTCACAATGGAGCTAGGTAAACAGACAAGTCTCTGAGTTGACCTTGAGCTATATTTTGGTCACTCCCAGGTGAGTAAACTACAATAGTGAGTTACCAAACAGGGTTTTTTTGACAAGTGAACACTGGACTGGTGGTTGGAGTTAGAGACACAAGGCCTTCTGGGAGTTGCACCCAGGTCACTCTCTCCACTACACACTATACAAATGGTATCCTCCCACGTGAGTACACTTCAATTGAGATTTGCCACACAAGGGTATTTGGACAAGTGTACACAGGGCTGGTGATTGGTGTTACTGATGCAAGGCCTCCTGGGCGATGCAGTCAGGTCACTCTCTCTACTACACACACCATACAAATTGTATCCTCCCAAGTTGGTACACTTCAATTGAAAGTTAAGACACAGTGGTAATTGGGCAAGTACATACTGGGCTGGTGTTTGGAGTTACAGACACAAGGCCTCCTGGGAGTTGCAGCCAGGTCAGTCTCTCTACTACACTCATTAGACAAATGGTATCCTCCCAGATGAGTACACTTCAATTGAGAGTTAATTAGGCAAGTGAACACTGGGCTGGTGGTTTCAGTTAGAGAAACAGAGCCTTTTGGGCTTTGCAGTCAGGTCACATCCTCTACTTTCCAACATTGACAAATGGTATACTCCCAGGTGAGTAAACTTCATTTGAGAGTTCACTAACAGATGCATTGGGGCAAGTGAACACTGGGCTGGTGGTTGGAGTTGCAGTCAGGTCACTCTCTACTTCCCACCACAGAGGTGAGTAAACTTCATTTGAGAGTTCACTAACAGATGCATTGGGGCAAGTGAACACTGGGCTGGTGGTTGGAGTTGCAGTCAGGTCACTCACTCTACTTCCCAACACTTGACAAATATTGGGCATTACATATCTGTAGGCAGGCTGCATTTAGGTTTGAGCACGCATTGACATTTTGGGAAATACCATGAATCCTGGAATGTTTTATGATATTGTGAGATTTACAGGCACCAATGGGACATATGTCATCTGATGAGCCTTGAAGCTGGATAGTGGGTCCAATAATACACATTGACAGTGTTAAAACTCAGATACTCAGGGTATTGAATGTTGGTGAGGTACATGAACAAGATGGTGACAAAAACCGGAGCTCTAGGCACGTATGACATTACAATTTTATGACAGTTTTGTGTCATAACTTACTAGACTCCACTCCCTCAGGTATTCCTCTCAAGTCCCCAGGATGGCCAATACCTTCTCCTCCCATGGAAAGAATCTTAATGGGGCACTAGGAGGGCCACTGCAAGTCTTCTTGGAATCCAGCTGCTTGCCCCTGAGGTCTTTCCACCTCTTCCTAATGTTGTCCTTTGTGCGCAGGATGGTGGCTACAGCATTCACTCTTTCGACTATCCTGTCCCACATTTCCATTTTCCTACTGAGGGGAGTATGCCGGACTTGGGCTTCAGACAATTGTGGCTCTACTCTTATGATTTCATCCACCAGACTCTCAACTCATCTTCTGAAAAATGGGGATTTTTGGAACGTGACACATGGACAGCTAAAGTGGGTGACAGGGCCTTACTTAACAGGGGAAGTGCAATAGGGAGTGAATGGACACAAATGTGTACAGGGTGTTCTATGGGATGGTGAAAAAAGAGGTGTCGTTTAAGAAAAATTCAAAAGACAGTGGTTGTGGTTGTTTGGCTCCCTGTTGAAATCTAAAGGATTGTGGGTCTGTGAAAGAGTGTGTTTTATAGTGTGATTTGCAGGTGTGTCCACTGGACCAATGTGTTGTTTTGACTTCATCCAATGTGCACTTTTCAGTTACTTTGCTGGACGCGTACCGCAGTGGTCGACCGCCACTGGCTGACCGCAAGAGGAGACTACAACGGCGACTGTGTGTTTGTAATAAGCTCAGTGGTTGCCCATGGTGCAGATTGTGCTGGAGGTCAGATTACATAGATACAAGCTGCTGCACCACTGGTGATGTGCATTTTTTCCTGGCCGGAGGCGGTCCTGCCTGTTTGCATCGTAATAAAAGCAGTTTGGGGACCGCAGGCGCAGTGGTCTTTTTAGAACTGCCAACATGGCAGTGTAGCAGTCCGACCTCCAAATTCTCAATGAGGCCCTATGTTTTATATCTAGAGGCAGGCCATCTTTTCTAGCAACTGGGAACAGATGAACTCTCAGTTCTTGTGATTGCATTTTATAAACTGAGGCCAAGATGTAGGAGGGCATAGCACCATTCTAGCGGCATATTAGCGTCATTTTCTTTATGCTAATCTGGCTTTTGAGGGCCAAAAACGCCCCTCTGAGCAGGTGATAAAAGGAGGCTCCTGTTGGTTACAATGGGCCTCTGGGTGTTCTGCAGGATTAGAGTAAAAAAACTTTACGCTAATCCTGCAATGCATCAAACTAGCATCATAAATTCTGACGCTAGTTCCCTAACGACCACCATTGTCACCATATGTTAAATACGCGCATACACGGTGGCGTTAGAGGGGTGCTAGGGGGTGCAAGAAAAGTGCTGCTGCACTATGAAAACCATTGCTCATAATTAGTGAATTCTGCTGTTATCCTAAATTATATGCCATCTTGTTCCTTAGGTTTATTTGCAACACTGAAGCTAAGGGTATATTCATATAGAACTGGCCTTGATTTTGCACATTCTGCATAGGAGTCTCGGGCAAGATTTACTATGTGCATCGTATTTCTGTTTTGCTGTGTCAGGCGAAGAAAGTCATTCTGGATTTGATCTGGATTTTGTCTACATTTGGACTTCTAGTGACAAATTTTACTGCAGATGTGGTAAGCAGTGATCTTTTTCAGCAAATTAATATTTGCAGTCTCCCCAGAATTATTCATATTTCCTCTGCCTCAACCTTGAAGCTGCGCCATCTCATTGTTTATTCTTGTACCTTGCATCCTCTGTGTTTGATTCAATCCAGAATTATCAGGTAGCATAAAGTCTGAATCAGAATCCATCATCTGATTCCTGCTTTTCTCTAAATTTTCTTTGGCAGTGCAATCATCAGCTTCTCTTTAATCTTTTTTGTTCCACTTCAAAACAATAAATACAGTGTTTGGCATACTTGAGCATCTCATCAACACATCACACTGCAAACTAAACTCCAGAAGCATACCCAAAACAAAAGCTAATACAAATCAACCTAACACCTTCCTTTTTGGGTTCTGCTATACTTGCTATAAATCTGCATATTTGTTTCATGATAAACATGCAGTGATTCTTTCAGCTCTTTTGTAGCTCTCATTTTGCCCAATATACATCCTTTTCTGACACTTTGTTTTGCAAATGCTTTATTACAGCTCTGTATTTTTCCACAACTCTTCCAGCTAGAGTACTGTTAGATGGAACTCTAATTAGTTTCTTCAGTTAGCCAAGCAGCAGTAGTCCTTTACTCTGCCAATAAATCACTAGGAACAGCAACTCCAAATAATGTATCCAAATCATTCCAAAGCCTCTTTGAAATTGTCACCAACTTATGAACCTCCTCATACCACTAGTCAGATTCTTCTCTCAGGTTTATAAAATGTGTCAAAAGAGCCTAGAGATCATACCTGTTCAAGACATGTGCATATGCTTTCCTCCATACGCTTCCTTTAAAGGAAATGCTGCCACTGCTTCTAGTTCTGAATTACTCATGACCACTTGTGCTTTCTCCCTGTCTCAGTAGTTTTATTTTTAGTACTAGTTTTTACACTTTTCTTTGTTTTTCCTCAAGTCTTCACAATTGAAAATGCCTCAACTAAATTGTTAAGGTTTTTTTGTCATACTCATATCAACCACACATCTTGCTGCATCTCTGTGGGGTATTTTACTTTATCCGCATTATATGATAAAATTCAGTTTAAATCAATTGTTCCCTGAAAAATGGATCCACATTCAATCTTTAAGAATGCAATATTAATCTGTCTCTCTCTTTCTAGAGGACTGAAGTAGGCACAGTGGAGGCATCCGCAAACACAGTAGCAGACACAGCAGTAGAGATGCTATTACTAGAATTAGGTAAAACTGTCAATGAAGGTGGAGGACTTGCACTCGCAGTTGCACTCAAACTTGCTACTGCAAGTGTTTTCAGTACCTGTGCACTCTTACCCACTTCACCTGCAGCACCTATATCTCTGTCTTATATCTTTCTGTCACCTTCAACCATTCAGGTTTCTTTCTGTCTGTTTGTCTCATTATCTCTTGTGAGGAAAACTCTCCCTCTTCTACAGTATCTTTTTTACAAGATCTTTCCTGAATACCCCATTTTGTTTCATACCACTGAACAAATGAACTGTTTGTCATTTTCTTTTTTGTTTTCTCTGTGGTCATTTGATCAGAAACGCAAATAGAAGCCAATCTAGGAACAGGAAAAAAAACATTTCTGAAGTCTGTCTCATAAATAATCCTCTGCCACAAAATTTTGTGGGCACTCTGTAACCCTAAATCTTACACCTATTAAACTCAATTTCATGAGGGAAAGTGTCAGCCCAAGATATGATACAAATCAGCATATCAAATATACAGTCAAATTAGAAAGGATCGACTCAATAAGTGAGGTCTAGTGTGGAATTTAAACATATTAAGTAACTTTATTACAAAAACCTAAAAGGTTCAATACAGAAATAATGAAGTGCAGATGTGGCAAATCTCTTTTAGATACATAAAGTAATTGCCATGAAGGCTCTGAGTAACAAGACAATACAGAATAATTGACAAAATCAAAAAAAGTCTAAAGGCCTGGTTTTGAGTTTGGCAGAGGGGATTACTCCATCACAAATGTGACGGATATCCTGTCTGCCGTATTACGATTCCATTATGGAAATCGTAATACAGCGGACAGGATATCCATCACGTTTGTGACAGAGTAACCCCTCCACCAAACTCTAAATCAGACCCTAAGTCTGAAACATGTGCCAAAATCAGTAAAAAAAATCAGATAGCATTTCTCGTATCATAGGAAAAGTCTCCAATAAGTCTCCAAAATTGAGGGTTTCCATTGGAAATTCCCCATAGAAACGCACTGCAGAATCATTGTGGTATGAATAAAGAGAAAGATTTCCAACAAATTGGAGTAAGGATTTTAGGCGGTCATTCTAACCCTGGCGGTTGAAAACCGCCAGGGCAGAGTGCCGCGGAAGCACCGCCAAGAGGCTGGCGGTGCTTCATGGGCAATTCTGACCGCGGCGGTAAAGCCGCGGTCAGAAAAGGGCAACCGGCGGTTTCCCGCCGGTTTACCCCTGCCCCAAAGAATCCTCCATGGCGGCGCTGCTCGCAGCACCGCCATGGGGATTCCGACCCCCTTCCCGCCATCCTGGTCCTGGCGGTAAAAACCGCCAGGAACAGGATGGCGGGAACGGGTGTCGTGGGGACCCTGGGGGCCCCTGCACTGCCCATGCCACAGGCATGGGCAGTGCAGGGGCCCCCTAACAGGGCCCCATAATGATTTTCAGTGTCTGCCTAGCAGACAATGAAAATCGCGACGGGTGACACTGCACCCGTCGCACCCCTTCAACTCCGCCGGCTCCATTCAGAGCCGGCTTCATTGTTGAAGGGGCTTTCCCGCTGGGCCGGCGGGCGGCCTTCTGGCGGTCACCCGCCGGCCCAGCGGGAAAGTCAGAATGACCGCCGCGGTCATTTGACCGCGGTACGGTCTTCTGGCAGTTCCCGCCAAGCGGGCGGCTTCCGCCGCCCGCCGGGGTCAGAATTACCCCCTTAATGTTGTTATACAGTCCTAGCACAAAATCACTAACCAACTAACCCACTACATAAAATGATTTAGAGCATCTGACCTAATGTCATATTGAATGCTCAGAACAAACTAGTTACATGAACAACATTAAACCACTGTGAATGAATGTAAAACTGCGTGGAAGTGCGAGATCCTTAGAGAAATGTTCCATTATTCAGCCCATGCTAGAGTCTTCTTCAACAAGCAAGGCATATTTCTGAATGACACTGTTCAGGTGCTATAAATCATTTTATGTAGTGGGTTAGTGACTCTAGTGACTCTAATATCTGAGTTATGATGTACTGTTTTCAAAAGGGTGTTCAAAAATAAATCAAAAGTTAAAGTTTGTATGGTAAGGGGTGACCTTAAAACATATATATCCCAAAATATTGTACAATAGATATGTTTGACAATGAACGAGTATTTTTGATGCATCTTTAAAAAGACTATGTGCACTGCAAATATAACAGCATGTTATTATGACAGCAAAGTAAAACAAATAAACACGCAATGGTGATTAATGAATAGCACTGTAACTTGAAAAAAGCCTTCTGCGTAAAAAAGCACTTCATGAAAGAAAAGCCAAAAACAGTAACTTAAATGTTGCTGTTTTAGCAAAACAGCTGCCTAAAAGCTCATAAACTTTTTCTATTCTTAAAAAAAGGCCTACTTGGGATACAGCTATAGACGAAAAGGAATGTAAGAGCCACCAGCTCATGTTAAACTACAATGTTACAATAGTGGTACTGTAAAACTCCTACACTTTATTATAGCATATGCTATGTGCATGTATGCTTTTTATGTAAATAGTGGACAAACTTTAAATATAATTAAAAATACACCATCTGCACAGAGAATGTAAGCTCTCAAAGTATAAATGAGAGGATAATCTGGATTTATTTAAAGACAAAGGGGCTAATGTTATACATCCCATCTGTAATTTTGTGACTCCCTTCAACATTTACATTTGATAACACTGTCATCATGAAATAGATTTAAAGCATTAATCCCTATTTTCCCTTAACATTCTATCTTTTTCTCTTTGGGAGGCTGCCCCATCCTGATCAGCCTCCACTTGCTACCTCCACTTTCTTACTTTTTCACTCATCTGTAACCATCTTTAGGTTTGTTTTATATCTAACAAAAGAAAAATAACATCAGATATATTTTTTAAAGAACTTAAATATTCCTAAATTAACCTACTGCTTCAAACCCAACCAGTGGGGGACAGGAGGCATAATGATACTCTCCATGTCTTTAATAAAATCTGGATCCTCCTGTCACTTACACTTAGGGAATCTACATTATATGACAAGACCAGAGGCTATCATTTTGCATGATCAAAGCTTTTAAATTTTGCACAAGCTTCATGTTCCGCTGACTTCAAGTAGAACTTTGCAGACATACCAGCATTTGACTAATCTGCTGCTCTCAACGCCTTCCAAATGACAGTAAAAAAAACATATTTGTGGAATGAGCTGTAAATCTCTCAAGATCCACACTGGACTCATACATAAACCAATTCATCAATCTCACCACCATTGTTAGGCTTACTGGTCTTTGAGGCTTTAAATAAGATAGAAGCAAACTGATATACTCCATCGGCCCACAACTCAACCACTTTTCTATCATAATCCCTAAGACAATGTACAACACACAATTTAGGCTTTGTTTCAAATGTAGGATACACAATAGTTGAAGTCATTGTTTTTGTACATCTTGAGATTATTAATAGCATCATTCTGGTGAACAAAAAGTTGTTTATCCACTTCCAAAGCACAGAACAAACATCCAAAATTCTCCTGAATGAAATGAGCTACAGAAACATTGCTTCCTCAGTGGTAACTGCATGCAGACCAACTGAAGCAGGCACAATGCAGAATTGTGTAGCCACCTTTCCAACAGAACTTGCCAGAAAAAAATATGTTTTGCCACAGGTGGTCTTTTCAGCTTGATAGCCTTTATAACTTGCATACTAGGACATCTTTAATCAAAGACTAGTTCCTAACTTGTGCCCTGCTGCAACAGCTCACCTATAACAATTTGTTTGTCCAATAACACATATCCGTTGAGTAAAGTTTTGAGAGGAAAGTACCCAACATCATCACAGAGGTTTGTAAATGGTCCAAATCCCTTTCCACACACTGATGAACTCATGCTCTCCACTCCATTCTTTACAACTTATTAGTTCCAGGTGCCCAAGAAGTTTTGAGTAATCTTGAAGCTGCCACAGAATTCTGAATTCTTCTGAGTACCTGCTATCCTGCTGACAAGAAGGTTCAGGACCTTTGATTCCACAAGAGTTTCTTTCCACTGGGACCAAGTGGTGTGCATTTATGAGATTTAATAAATCAAGGATCTTCTGTTGCTAACTCCAGTACATTCAGGAACCAGTCCCAAATGTCCAGAAAGCATTTACTAACATGATCTGATGACCTTGTCTTCTCACTTGCACTAGAATCCTTTGTATCATTGCAGACGGAGGAAAAATGCAAGCTCTCAGACTTTTCCAATCCTGAAGAAAATCATCCATCACCTGTGTCCCAGGATGTGGTTTTACAGTTGACATAATTTTTCAAAGGAGCTGTGATCCTTGATGGAAAGAGATCCACTTCTCATGGGCCCTAGGTCCTGAAAAAGTCTGAAAAGAGAACTTCCAGTCTCTGAAATCCCTTTGGTACCACAAATTGAAATCACCCACCTGGTTGTCTAGACCCAGAAGACATTCAGATCTCACTTCTACTTTGTGCTCCAGACAGGACTCCCAAAGTTTATTTGCTAAATCTCACAGTCTTTTTGAGCAGCTGCCACCTAAGTGATTGATGTAGTACCATGCTGAAACACTTGCCACTTTCAATAAAACCAAACATCCCCCTAACAACTTTCTGAAACTTTGCAATGCAAAAATGCCTACCTTCATCATTGGACTGTTTACATGTAACTCTTTCTACAAATCTCACCATTAACCTCCCAAGTCCAAATGACTCAAATGGGCTTCCCAGCTATAGAGGCTTGCATTTGTTTCCAACTCGTAATCTGGTTTCAACTAGGGGTGCGGTGATCTTGCTGAGTTTCACTCCACGGAATTCTGTGAAGTTACATAAAAACTCTGCAAGATTCCAAGAAGTTCCGCGGGCAGGTGGAAATTGATAGGTCATGATGCTTTTTAGCACCAGGAGCTTCTTCTATGCTGAAAGGTCAGCGCGATTGGCACCACACGATATGCCAGAGGGCACTGCTACTCAAGTTGGTTTTACTGCCGCTAGAGTTGATTTTCTACTCGAGCAGCGGCTTTCCTAATGCAAACAGCTGTGACTGCTGGCGTTGGGAAAATCTTGCAGGGTGCCCTCTTAGCCCCAAAAATCGAGCTATGTGATGCCAATTCTCACTCGTCAACTTACTGTTGGTGAGCCAAGCTCGAGAAACAAATTCCACCATGCAGAGGTCAGCAGAATTTGAACATGCATAACCTGGAGTGGCCAAAACTCTGCAAACTCCACCGGTGGAGCGGAGTTTATCACCTAGTTTCAACCCAAAATGACCTTTATTTTCCAAGATTAACATCAATTCTGCCTCTGCTTCCTCTGACAAAGCCCACAATTGCAGTACCAAAGACCCTGCCACTTTTTCAACCCTGACATGCTTTTTAATGCAGAGATCCTGGGGAAAATGGCTGAATTGACAATGAAAGAAAGCCCATCACATTAGTCATTGATATTCAGGTGATCTCCTCTTCATTATAAGTCTTCTTACCTTTGACTTATCTTCTTTAGTATCATTATTGTAAATCTCAGGACTCTCCTTTTCCTATGTACGTTGAATCCTTAAAAGTTTGGTATCGACACAGGTCAGAATCAACTTCTCTTTGTCCACAATAAATACCAATCCTTCTAGCAAACCCATTGATAGAGCCAATTGTTCATCCAACTCTCTATGATATGGAGACATAAAAATGAAATCATCTAAACACATGATCATTCTCACCCCTCTGTTCTGAAGATAGCTCACAACGTGTTTGAAAACCTTGGTGAAACATTAAGGGACAGACGCCAACCAGAAGGAAGGCTTACAAACGGGTATAGTGTTCCTACCCAAAACTATGGAACCACTGTTTTTCTTTGCTATGGAACTTGTGAAATAAGTGTCTTTTAAATCTAATTTCACCAACCAATCTTTCTGTTGAAGTTTATATATCAGAAGATGGATGCCCTCCATGTTGAAATGAATGTAAACCACACACTTATTAACCTCACACAAATCTATCACTTGTCCTTTTTCTGTTATAATCTCCTTGCCATTGACTTGAGTAAATGCATCCTTTTCTTACTTGGAAAGCACCTCTGCCTCTACCAGGTATTTCTCTTGACTTGCGAAAAATAATTATCTAGGTTCCTTGACTTGAACACAGTCTGTTTGTGTTTAGTTTGGGACATTTTGGTTCCCCCAGTCGTTGTAAAAAACACCACATCCTCCAAATAGTCTGTGCATCAACATTTTAGCTTTATTGGAAGCTGTAAAGGTGCAAACATGTCATTCCATGCTTTTGGCAAAACCTTCTGCAAATAAAAGACCTTCAGGATCCTCACACAACTCTTTACAAGCAAAGTCTGCTTATTTTGTACTGATGCACACAAAGATAGCTTTCGTTCAGCTGAAATTGCCAAATTTATGTCACAACAAATTGCTCTCTGGCTGCAATCACTTAAAAGTCCCATATCAACCTCACCTCCATTTCAAATTGTTTCCTCTGCCCTATTCAAAATCCGAGCAAGTGGGGTTAGGATGTCTAATATTTTCTTTTGTTACTGTTTCAGTGACTATTAAGGCCCTTTCAGTATCTGGAGTAGAACATGTTCAAGTGCCAATTACTGGTCTAGATCATTCTGTTCTCATGCCAGCCTTAGTCTGTTTCTCCAAAGGTCTGCATAACCAATGATTACTATACTTCCCAATATTGTTAAATATCGTTCAATGACCGCCACTCTGGACTTGTGTGTCAGATGGAGTCAGGGGTAAACATCTCATCCCTTTTCGACCCGCAGTAACTCCCATTTCCAATGATTTAACATGGAATTCCTCATCTTCAGTCAAATACCATCTGCCCCCACTTTATAAAATCTAGTAGGTATTCATCATCTACATTACCAGCATGACCAGGCAAGCTGTGTTGTAAACCTTTAGCCAAAGCTAAATCCTGCATGTTGCTTAGAACATTCTCATTTGTGCCTTGAACTATTTTTTATTGCCTGGTGAACACAGCCTCCTCCTTTAGCTCCTTCGTGCTTTCACCTAGATTCTCTTCAATATGCATACTTTTACATAAATAATTTCCTCCCAGTGTCTCAACTCTTCTGTCCCCTTCATCCAGGGAGCAGAACTCTGGATCTGAACTATCATCAGGTTTTCTATTACCTACTAAAGCAGAATGAATTTCCTCTTTTACTAAAAACCCCACCTGCTTCTGGGTTAATCTTCTGGACCCTATTCTTAATCTCTTCACTACACAGTGAAGTAACACCGTCCTATGTGTCAGCCATCCCAAACACCAAAGAGAAATTACTTGCCTAGACCAAAGGTTGAAAAAACTATTACATTTGGATTTGACTGCACTTTTCAAAAAAAGCTATCGCAATTACAGAGATTAACAAGGAAACCTGTCAGAAAATCACAAAAACATGCTGTCATATTTCAATTTTAATCTATATAGTTTGGCCTGTGGCAAGATGGCCTCCAAATCTCAAGAGAAGTAGCACACGGTTATTGGCTGGGTAAAGTAACACAGAGAGTGTGGGTGGGCAGTGGAGGAAAGCAAATGGGAGAGAGAGAGAAACATGTAGCTAGGGAGAGAAGCAAATGATAGAGAAAGCACCTCAAGGGGAGATACACACAAGGGTGTGCACATCAATGGGGAGAAGCCCAGGGTAGAAAGAGAGCAACTCAGACTGTTGTTGGGGGGGAAGAGAAGTAGACTAGGGAGACTGCTTAAAAACACATATATTCTTGTGAAGGGCTTAAAACAAAAGTAAAATAAAAAAAAAAGTATTTCCCTAATAGTGAGCAGTGGATGGGCACATGTAAATTGGCAATACTCCAGGGGAGGATCAGATTCAGGATGGACTAGATATATTTTATTTGGCTTTATTTATTATTTTAACAATAGGCTCATTTGCGGTCTTGTTTTATTTACTTCTATCTAGCTGTTCTTTGCTTAGGCCAGCACTGTATTCTTAAATAAGCACTCTGTGCTTCTCGAAAGGCTTCAGTGAGATAGGTTGCTGGTAAAACGTGGTAACGCTTTGTCTCTGGTATTCATAGAAACATACACATCCTTACATAGGGACATTTTCTCAGAACATCAATTGTTTTATTATAAAAACCCCGTCCCATACACATTAGAAGGATATTCCAACCAGATGACCACAACTTCATGCTGATTGCTGAACGCTCCGCTACAGCTGCTTATGCAGACTTCAGGCCTTTGCTCAGGTATGGGGGATGATGTCTTCCCAGGGGAACCTGAAAGGCAGAACTAGAGCTTAATATGCTGTGCTTTAATTTCGCCTAAGTAGGAATTAGTCTATTGACTCTAGTGTCAATATGGTAGCGTTATTTCTATGCTTCACTCTCCTTGTCGCAATTTTAATCCTGTCATGCTTTATCGTCCTGGTTATTGCAGCACATGCTTTATTATCTAAGATGCAGTTGCTTCATTAAAACCTTATTGAAACCTTTACTGCCTTCGCTTACCCTTGCATATGTGAGACTAATGTAACTGAGAGAAACAGATGAGATCTGAGTGACCACGATTTCCCTGAGGAGTCAAATGTGTCATGTGCTCAGCTTCCCAATCATCCCTGCTCTTGGGTAGAGATGAGGCACTGCTAATTAGCCGGAGCAAAAAAAAACAGATTGGGGCGACAGGTATCACCTGTAGTGGGCTAAGACTCAATTTCCCACTCCACAGGGGATTCTGCTGCTCAAATCAAGTAGTATCATTAGAATAATGAGAGCCTGCACAACATGGCGCCACCAACGTTTGGTCAGGCTCTAATTTTCGGGTCCTTCTGAGAATCTCTGTCTCACTACATACAAAGATACCTTAGTACTATACACAGAGACGTCCTTGGTATTGAGGATTTCCTCCTCAGCTAAGTAGGGGGTACCTAATTAACGCTGTAGGTTGTTCAGGCTTGAACCCTAAAAGGATATTCCCCATTTGGTGTGCCTATTTCTGAACAACATTTACCATTCATTATGGTGAATCCACAACAGGTAGCAATTGCAGTCAATATGAGACCGCCCCTTACTGCATATTTACTGGCACATGGCCTAACAGCCCAGGGGGGTCCAGTCACATTTGTTGTTGATGCACACGCAGCCTATAGAACAGAAGTTTTTTATTTGTGGGTCACATTTCGAGCAGTTGATGGGAACACAAATACATTTCATCACTATACACCTGCAAACGGACCTGCACAATACAGAGCATATGCATATCTAAAGATATCTCTATCTTATTAAGAACATAATAATTGGCTTGATGGCGCGCTACCCCACACAATTTTACATGTTAGGTTAGGTCCTCTAAGTAACGAGGGTCCTACCTGGCCTTTATTGGCCTCTTATACACCTTACCCTGCTGCAGCGAACTTAACGGTAGCCGAAGTCCACTGTTTCTATGCTTATCTGACTGCAATATACAGTACAGACAATTAGTACAGTTTGTAATGCAAACATTGAACACAAACCCAGCATGTGCTGCACCGGTGCAACCACATGCAGTAATGCCAGGCATTAATCCTGCGACTGTACATTCGATCATGGGTAAAGTATCCGCCAAACGAGAAGAAATTCCGTTTTGGCTAGCTCAAAAAAAAATGCACAGGAGGCAGTATTTCCCCATACCGTACCTCAGGATAAACACAGAATGCTAACTGTGTGCTTGCCATTCGGGATGGTTCCCACTGTAGATAACTGCAATACATGTTGCACGATATTTGGTACACTCTATACTACCGCACACAGGACACTGAAACTTGCCAATTTACCGGAAGTGTAATTCAAGATGAATACATGGCTGCCCAGGCCCTGCTCGTGGGGATGCAACTAATGGGCAACTTTGCCACAGTATCCTCAATTTATTAAGTAACCTTAAAGGCGAAGCGGTCTCACTAGCGGTGCGCATGCGGTTCCGGGACGTTCCTCCACAGGATCAAGAACACGAGCTGCAAAAGATTATCGCAGAGACCTACTCTAGCATTGGTCGCGATAGTCTGAGGGCCAGACCAACAAAACCAGAATTTCAAGGTAAATCTAATAAAGATTCTACCAAGCAAGCTCCTAAAACACCTAAAAGAGAAAGGGGAGAACCTCTGCATACGGGGACCCCTCAGAATAAGTATAATCTCAGAAATAGAGATAATATAAAAACGCCTGACAGATATCAATATACTGATACACGCCAATCTTGTTCCTTTCAGGACTCATCGGAAAAACGCAGTGAGAGAGGTGGCCGGTTAGAGCGAAGAACTGAGTATGTGAAACTGAGACAGGAATCACAACGCTCAACAGAAGTATCTGTAAAAAATTAAGAGAAACTTCCCCAACAAAAACCACAATTCAAAAAGAAAAAGGTGGCAGCGGTTGCAGTCTGACATGCCACTCAAGAAGGGGTCTCTTGAAGAACAAGAAGTGGGCGCTAGCGCTAATAGACAGCGCAGCAGAGGTCACAATAGTTTGCCGGAATCTTCTAGAGCATCTGGAGGTGAAAGCAATGTTTTCCTACAAGTAGAAACTGCAGCATGCGTGTTTCCACACCTGGTAGGGTGTACAAAGCAATGTTCCCTCTAATTTATTTCCAGTGTGTGCGGCAGTGTGAGGTCTCTGTGCACTGCAGCCATGGATACATGCGCCAAGAAATTGACCATTCATGCGAACGCAGCGCATAACTACCAAGATCTTTGGCATTAGCCTCTCCATACCACTAAAGCAAAAAAGGGATATTTGTATAAACATTGCTTAATGCAATAGGGCATTAAGGCAGTTTTGTGACCTGGTTGCACACCCCAAGGACATCACCTGTTAAGTGCCACCTACACCCCAGTTACAGAAAACTGAAATCAGGGGGTTGAACCATTATGAAACTTTAATGAATACTCTCAGAGTGCTGGAGAGGGTCTTGCACATCAAGTACAGCCAGTTGTATAATTAGTTAACATTTACAATTTGATGAACACACTGCTGATAAATGCCATGATGCCCCTGCCAAGATACAGGCTGAGAAATGTTCCTACCCCACCCACACATGAACTGTGGGAGGAGCCGCATCATAGTTTGGACAAGTCAGGTGCCAACATTAGATGTGTGACATGTTTGTTTTTCTCGCCGGTCCTTGCCATACTTCCAGTGCTGATAAACTCGGTCTAAGTCAACTTTCCCATTTGAGAGGTAAGCCTTTGTCCTCATCAGCATATCTAGGTGACTCTCCTCTAGTCTGTTTCTTAATTTGGACTTGATTGAGTTCATGAGGCTGAATCCTCATTTGCAGTCTGCACTTGAAGCCTGGAAAGTTGCACAGACATCAACAAGCTGAGATACAACACTATACTGTGCAGCATTCCGCAGAGTGAAATTCACCATATCTTGAAAGGTCCTAAACAATCCATTTTTTAAATGCGCTGCCACCACATATTTATAATCTCTGTACTGCCGAACAACATCATCAGGGGTGTCACAATCACCCAGGACCAAGACCTTCCTATACTTTTCAACAAGTCTTTGCACATTCTCAGTCCCAAAAACAAACTGTGATTGTGTTGTTACTGTATGGAAATCAAAGCTTGTCCCTTCCTTCAATTCATCTTCTGGGAACCTTCTTTCCATGTGCTCACAAAAAAGTTTAATGAAAGATAACATTGACTCACTATCATACTCTCGGTCCTCTCTGCACAAAGCCATCAGATATCTTACTTTGTTGCTCCAAAAGACGGTGTCGCCCAAGTACTGTTCCTTTATTTAGGTAATTTTTGCTCTTGCATACTGAACAACTTCAACGGTGGTCAAAGAGCTTTTCTGAAACAACTTGCACAAAGATGAAAGCTCACCCAGAATGTCATTTAGTGCTGCAAAGGAAATGTGGTAGGTTGAGTCAGATAGTTTTTTGCAGCAATATTTAGCAATTGGGTCATTCTCCTCAACTCTTTCATGATCAAAGTATTTGAGAGCAACCTCGTAATTACGCAAGAGTGCACCAACAGCAAAATGCCTTGAAAGCCACGGCACCTCATTGAGTGGCTGAAAGGAGACTACTTCACATTCAGTGACCAAAGCAATTTCATCCAGCTTGGACTTCCTTACCGGTGAGCGAGGAAACACAGTGTAGACATTTCTCAGTAATGTTTCCATTTCCCTGATCATCAGCACTTTTTTCCAGACATCATCAACTCCCAAATCTTCTCTGTGCGCAACAAAGTGCTGCTCAAATAGATGGGGAATGGATTGTTTGAGGTGGGAAGCAACACCACTGTTCTTTCCCAGTATCACTGATGCACCATCTGAAGTAAACATGATCATTTTCATAAGATCCAGTTTATTGGCAGTGTAGAAGTCTTTTACAGCTACAGTGATAGCCTCCGCATTGCATGCACTCAGAGTTACAATTCCCCCAAACACTGTTTTGTGCTCTGTTGATGTTACAGATCGGAACTTGAAGTAGAAGATGAGCATTTTTGTAACTGAAATATCTGTGCTCTCATCAATTATCAATGTGTGATACCGAGCACTGCGAAGTTCTGCCATGAAGTCAGAGTGTATCACACTGTTAATGGCCTCCAAAAACTCAAAGGCATAATTCTTGCTCCTCCAGCTGTCTGGTATCTTCACATACAAAGCGATGTGGTCATGGATGTCTTGAACAGATAACATTGACGTGTTCATTTTGACTGCTAGCAACACATTGTTGATGAGAATCTTTATCTCCTCAGACAAGGATTTTTGTCGTTCAACCACTTCTAGCCTGTTTGCTCTGCCACTGGCGGTTTCCGTTAGCATGGTGCACACTCCAAAATCCAGCCTGGCAGCAGCACTTTTATTTCTCAGTGTCACTAAAGCAGGTTCATGAACTTTACTACATAGATGGCGTTTAAAGTAGTCCAGCTTCCAGCCATCACTCCATTTCTTCCCAGTAGAAAAGTCCCCTGCGATCTTTGCTTCTGCACATACTTTGCAAATCAGGCCTACTTCTGGATTGTATAGAAATAGCTCTCCCAGTTGTACGCAAACCTTGCTCCGGGACTTCTGTGTCACACTCTCCACAATTTCTTTCAGCCATTCTTCTTTGAACATAAGACAGCATTTCTTCCTTTGTGGTGAAGCACTGCTCTCTGCAGAAGTCACAGCGTTGCGCTTGAACATTTTGGTGGCAATCAGTCTGAGCCTACTGTCCCGCAAAGCCTGCAAAAAAAAGAGGGACATTATTTAAAGTGAGGAAAATTATTTAAAGTTGTTTTTTTATGCTATTGAATCTTCCAGACAAGACTGAGCTATCTCTTGGAAAATGTAGCGACTAGCGAGTAATTAACTGGGCCTTTCTGTTTGATCTCACACCTGCCAGAATATGTAAAACTGTCTAAGATCTCTGCAATAGAAGAAAAAACTGGTTACAGAACATGCTTGTGTTCCATAATTTCAGATGTACTACAAGGAAAAACTACTAAATAATTACCTGGTCTTTCTACTTGTAGTCACGTCTGCCTTTTCTAACCAATGTTAGCACTGTCTAAGAAGCCTGCAAAATAAAAAAAAGGGTTGAAGAATGTTGTAATTTTATAATGTACTAGGTGCATCACAAGTGAAATCTACCAAATAATTACCTTGTTTTACTGCTTCTACTCACATGCGCTTTTTTGTAATGTATGAGTAACGCTGTCGGAGATGCCTGCAACAGAAGAAAAGGTGGGTAAGGTGGTTAAAGTAGGTTGTCATATTCCACTGTATTAGGTGCACCACAATGAAAATCTGCTACATTATTACCTTGTCTTTCTGCTTCTACTCACGTGTGCCTGTTCAAATTTGTGTAGCAGGTTCTAAGATGCCTGTACAAGAGGAAAAAATTATTAAAGCACCTGAACGTTTCAACGTCTCAGTTGCACCATAAGGAAAAACTAGCAAATAATAACCTGCTCTTTCTGCTGCTGCTCCGGTCTACCCGTCCTCATCTATGACCAGTACTGTCTGAGATGCCTGCAGCAAAAGACAAGATGGTTAACAGTTGGTTACAGCATGATGTCGTATTATAATGTGCCAGGTGACCCAGATGGGTTACCTACCAAATAATTACCTTGTCCTTATGCTTCTACACATGCCGGTCCATACAAATCTATAACTTGCTCGGTCCGACAAACCTGTAATAGAAGCAAAGGTGTGGATCATGAACGTGATTTATGTAGAGACTCTTAAAGACAAGATGGTTAACAGTTGGTTACAGCATGTTGTGATTTTATAATGTGCCAGGTGACCCAGATGGGTTACCTACCAAATAATTACCTGGTCCTTATGCTTCTACACATGCCGGTCCATTCAAATCTATAACTTGCTCGGTCCGACAAACCTGTAATAGAAGCAAAGATGTGGATCATGAACGTGTTTTATGTAGAGACCCTTAATTCCACCTGGAACGTCTACAGAATTACCTGGTCTTCCTTGGTACTCTCGTCTGGCCGTTCAAATCTAAATGTTGACTCGCTGTAATTGGTAATTGCGTAGTTTCCTGGGCTTTCAGTTTAGATGACCTCTGGTTCCATATTATCATCCATTTGGAAACCTACATCATGCGTTAGACATTCAATGATGCAACCTTTACAGGCCTTAAGTTATCTGCTCGGCCACTCGCTAAGACTAATCGGATTTATAAGTGTGAGCCACTATTAGGCCTACTGGCTCGTTCTGGCAAGATGACAAAAAAAAAAGTGTTCTGTTCATTCAGACAGTGAATGAGGAATGAAGGTGCCTTTAAGTCTTGTTGTTGTCTTGTCACAGTTGCTGTGGTTTCAGCGACAGAAGTCCAGTGCCAGCTTATGTCTTCTTACAATGTGCTGCCTATTTTATCCTGGAGATTACTGGTTACTTTTCTGCTCTGACTTCAAAGTTAGAGGATTTAATAAAGTATGCTGTGGAGTTCAGTTTGTGACGAATTGGCGTAAAAAGAATCAAGCTAATTCGGCGCAAACAGAGTCCTGCCTTTTACTTTTTTAATTTACAGGCCCTGGGCACATGTAGTGCACCTCACTAGGGACATATAGGTAAATAAAATATGCCAATTGGGAATGAACCAAAGATACCATGATTAAGGGAGAGAACATATGAACTTTAGCACTGGTTAGCAGTGGCACTGTGCACAGAGTACTAAAACCAGCAAAAACAGTGTCAAAAAAGTGGAGGGAAGCAGGCAAAATGTTGTGGGATGACCACCCTAAGGCTGTCAGGTCTAACAAGTGTCTACCCCCTTCCCCAGCTGAAAGTGGGGAGATCTACCCAGCCCCCTGGGAGCTCTCATCACTAAGGCGGAAGAATCTGGTTGATTAGGTTGGTTAATTTGATCATTACTTTTCAATTGTTTAAGTGTTATGGTAAGAGTGAGGCATTTAGTGGGGGAGAAGCAATTGTACTCCCACCAGGAATTATAAACATGGTGATGAGAGTTATGTATATTGTACAGTTGTTAGCCATGTGTCTATGCTAGGTGCATAGAAAATTAGATCTATAACCACGATTAGGGTTGCTGGATGCACAAAGAGGATGTTAGATCTGGACTTCTTGTCACCTGATTTTGACATTATGCAGCTAAGATAAATTGTTGCTTAGGTGAATGATCCATGTTTGGAGAGCCAGTTTTAAAATGTGTCACATGAAGCATAGTGAATGAGCACTGATGGACCTGTTTGCCTGACAGGTTGTCATAGATGAAAGTCAGTGATGATCTGCTTATAGATGAATTCACTGTGAACGTTTCATAACAGAAAAAAAGCATTTTGTTTTGCTGTGTGTCAAGGGAGTGCTTACTGAGATGATACTGAGGCAGATTACCATTAACACCAATAGGTTTGATGCAAATCATGATCTACTAAGATAGCAGGATTTTCCAAACAAAAAAGCTAAGGTTTTTTTTTAAGTAGGAGCAAACAAGGGGAAATCTGTGCAGAAATATGAGCAGATGAACATTATTTGTAGATATGGAGCTTCATTGTGTTTTTCCCTTTGCACAACACAGCAAATGTGAATGCTGCACTACATTGCAAGAAACATTAGCAAGCCTTGGCCTGAGTGTTTAATGTTGTGTTCCTGAAAATGTTAATATTATTACATTTAGGGTTGTTTGTCAAGTTCAAATTTAAAAACCCAATTGTTTTTAGACTGTCCAACAAATATGTGAATAATCTTTAAAAAAATCATTACATTTAAATATTGCTAATACTTACTTATTGAATCCATCCCCAAAACCAGGCTGAATGTTATCATCCACTGCACCAAGGATTTATTTTCTCTTTGTGATGTCAGCTATTGCTCCCTTTTATTGAACACGCTGTTTGAACATTTGATAAGCATAATTATGGGTACTTTACAGCTTTCTGTGTCTGTGTTATGATGTTGTAGTGGGCTTTGTTACCTAATGACAGTGCGTTTTGCATCAACGCCCTGGCTACGCCTAATTCATATGAGGAAAATATTAATTTGCAGTGTGCTTTCAAGTGAACTTTATGCTTTACGAGCCTATGCAATATATACGTCGGGAGGATATGAGGCTGTCACAAATAACCCGAAAAGTGAAAATACACTCTTGGAATTTGGCAATAAGGGGGAAGGAATTTCTGTTTAGAGCATGCCTGATACCTGTTCAAACAATATTTTTAAATGAAACTGTACAGCAAACTAGTTGTTTAGTCTTAGCAAAAATTAAGGAATTGAATGAGCCCAGTATTCCTGCCCCTGCAAAATCTAACAAATGGCAAAAATATATAAATGCAACTGAGAATCAGCTCAATGATTGGGTCCAGAATGGTACGTTTAATGCTTCACTGTCACGTCCTGACAGGTGGTTATTGTTCCCAGTAGGTACCAATGGATGTCATAAACCTTTTATAAACTCTACAGGGTTTTAGAACTAATAGGCCGGACCCTTGCTATGTATCATCTGAACATGCGGGTATAGTACCTGTAGGAAAGTACCATCTTGCCTGGCATATTACCCCCATTTTTACATGTATTCCAGTTTGTTTTTGCCTGTGTCACTGGGATCCTGCTAGCCAGGACCCCAATTCTCATAGTTTGTGGCCTGAATGTGTATACCTGTGTAGAGACTAACTGTGTTACTGAGGCTCTGCTAATCAGAACCTTAGGGCTTATGCTCTCTCTGCCTTTAAATTTGTTCCTATAGGCTAGTGACCACTTTTACCAATTTCAATTGGCACACTGGAACACTCTTATAATTCCCTAGTATATGGTACCTAGGTACCCAGGGTATTGGGGTTCCAAGAGATCCCTATGGGCTGCAGCATTTCTTTTGCCACCCATAGGGAGCTCAGACAAACTGTTACACAGTACTGCCACTGCAGCCTGAGTGAAATAACGCACACGTTATTTCACAGCCATTTTCACTGCACTTATGTAACTTATAAGTCACCTATATGTCTAACCTTCTTGCTGTTCACTTGCTGAAGGTTAGGTGCAAAGTTACTAAGTGTGAGGGCACCCTTGCACTAGCAAAGGTGCCCCCACATAGTTCAGGGCCATTTCCCCAGACTTTGTGACCTGGGCAGCCCAGTCCCAGGTAGGCAGAACAAAGAATTTCCTCTGAGAGAGGGTTTTACACCCTCTCCCTTTGGAAATAGGTGTTAAAGGCTGGGCAGGGGTAGCCTCTCCCAGCCTCTGGAAATGCTTTGAAGGGCACAGATGGTGCCCTCCTTGCATAAGCCAGTCTACACCAGTTCCCCCAGTCCCTGTTCTGGTGAGAAACTGGACAAAGGAAAGGGAGTGACCACTCCTCTGTCCATCACCCCTCAGGGGTGGTGCCCAGAGCACCTCCAGTGTGTCCCAGACTTCTGCCAACTTGTTTCCAGAGGTGTGGGGGCACTCTGGAGGCCTCTGAGTGGCCAGTGTCAGCAGGTGACATCAGATACCCCTCTTGATAGGTGCTTACCTGACTAGGTGGCCAATCCTCCTCTGGGGGCTATTTAGGGTCTCTCCGTGGGCTTTTCCTCAGAGAACGACTTGCAAGAAATCACCAGAGTTCCTCTGCACCCCTCTCTTCGACTTCTGCAAAGGATCAACGGCTGTCTGCTCCAGGATCCCTACAAAACTGCAACAAAGTAGCAAGAAGACTACCAGCGACATTATAGCGCCTGACCCTGCTGGTTTTCTTGACTGTTTCCTGGTGGTGCATGCTCTGGGGGCTGCCTGCCTTCACCCTGAACTGGAAACCACGAAGAAATCTCCTGTGGGTCGACGGAATCTTCCCCCTGCTTCAGCAGGCACCAAACTTCAGCTTCACCGGTACTCTGGGACCTCTCTCATCCTGATGAGCCTGGCCCCTGGAACACAGGTAGTGGACCCAAGTGAGCCAGACTGTCCAGTGGTCCAACTGTTCAAATTTGGAGGAGGTAAGTCCTTGCCTCCCCTCTCCAGACAGTAATCCTGTGTACTGCGTGAACTGCAGCTACAAGGGCTTCTGTGCACATTTCCACAAAACCCTGCATGCATATCTGAGCCTATGTCCCCAGCACTCCGTCCTGTGATGCTCAGCTCCCTGAGTTGATGTCCGGTGTCGTTGGACCTTCTTTTGCAGTGTTGAGATGACCACTGTGTTCAGACTTCTTGAACCCGTGTTCAAAGACTTCTGCAGGTGCTTCCTGCTTGTGTGTGGGCTCTCTACATTGCTGAGGGCCCCCTCTGCCTCTTCTCTCAAGTGGCGACATCCTGGTCCTTCCGGGGCCCGGGCAGCACCCTTTTTCCCTAACCACGACTTTTGCAGCTAGCAAGGCTTGTTTGCAGTATTTTGCCAAGCAAACAACTCTGCAACCTCCAGCACACCGTGGGACATCTTCTTTACAAAGCAGAAGTTCCTAACACCTTTTGTTGTTGCAGAATCTTCAGCTTCTTCCATCCGAAGGCAGCCATTTTGCACCTTCATCCGGGGTTTAGTTAGTTCCTGCCCCCACTGGACACTTTTGCAACTCTTGGACTTGGTCCCCTTCTTTTGCAGGTCTTCAGGTCCAGGAATCTGTATTCAGTGCTTTGTAGTCTGTTGTGGTCTTTGCAAAATCCCTTATCATGACTTTAGTGTGTTTCTGTGGAAATAGTAGTACTTTACTCCTACTTTCCAGGGTATTAGGTGGGGTATCTTGCACACCCTTAGTGTTTTCTTACACTCCCGCGACCCTCTACACACTACACTAGCCTAGGGGCCCATTTGTGGTTCACATTCCACTTTCTTAGTAAATGGTTTGTGTTGACCCTAGGCCTATTGCATCCTATTGTATTCTACAGTGTTTGCACTACTTTCTGACTGTTTTACTTACCTGATTTTGGTTTGTGTGTATATTTTGTGTATTTTACTTACCTCCTAAGGGAGTATATCCTCTGAGATATTTTTGGCACATTGTCACTAAAATAAAGTACCTTTATTTTCAGTAACCCTGAGTGTTGTCTTTCTTATGATATAGTACCTATATGATATAAGTGGTATAGTAGGAGCTTTGCATGTCTCCTAGTTCAGGCTTGGCTGCTCTGCTATAGCTACATCTATCAGCCTAAGCTGCTAGAACACTACCAATCTACTAATAAGGGATAATTGGACCTGGCACAAGGAGTAAGTACCATTGGTACCCACTACAAGCCAGGCCAGCCTCCTACAGTAACAACAAACAGTGTAGGGAAACTATGCAAGCAATGGTTGAAGGGTTCTTCACTAGATGGTGTTAGAGAACACCTCAGTCTCCTGTCTAATAACACTGAATTACAGGACTTCCTGTTAGGCCCCACAAAAAAATGCAGAAAACGCTTCTTTTATGAAGCACAGGCAAATAGACCAGGAAAATTTTCAGAAGGCATTAGTTGTTGTAGATACTTAGACTAATACCCTGTCCAACTGGATATATACATTAAACAACATTGTTTCCTCTGCAATAGACATAATACAGAGTGATATGTCTTCTTTACACCATTGCCAGAGTCAACTAAGGTCCATTATGCAGTTGGGTTGGACACTTCAAACACTGAAGGCAGGTTGCATTCCCTGGCAACACATTAGCGCAAGGGTCATATTTTCACAGTTAACTAAACGCGACAACAACAACTAATGGCTAAGAAAAAAGCGACTTATGTCATGTTAAACTTTGAAAAGTTAGAAAAATTGCCTTTTACTGTGGGTGAAATACCATCTGCTGAATGGTTAATACACAGGGTTATTAATCTGCCTATTTCAACACTTCAATTCACTTCCTGTTTAAAACACATTCCGGTAGGCAGATATGAAAGGCTGGGAGATAGTTACATCCATGAGGTGTGGGAGCTGCCCTTCTCGTACAAATGTCTCAGTGGCATGAAAGAGGTCTTTCTTAGCGATAGTGAATGCAAGACTTCTGTCAGCCATTCGATGGTTTGTAAACAGCTGTCCTTGCACAGGGCGTATAACACTTCGGCAGCGAACTTGGCTTGTTATCTGAAGGGAGTTCCAGTCCCTTTGATTAGACCTGCGTTCCAGGTGCTTTTGAGATGTCAGCTATGTTCTCCTCAATAGTGAAAACAGTTGTGGGATGCGAGCCGGAATAGTTTATGTTGTTTCGGTCTCTAAGATTGTCACATGCTGTGGGAACTTACTTTTTCCTCCCACAAGACAAGGAGAGGTAGCTGACATCTGGCCCCATATTGCTACTTCTAATGTGAATTTTGACAAGTTGGGGAGAGTCAAGACTTTATTGTTTTTAAAAACATGTGGCGCTCACATCTGCAAGCGAGACCTACGCACTTCAGGTGGCAAGGTCATTAGCAGCGATACAGTCCCTTTTAAGTACCAACTTTCAGAGACACTTTGGTGAGCTTGTGGGACAAATTTTTAATGCATCCAGTACTACTGAAATCGCAAATTTCTTTAAGGCTGTTGGTTCTGGTTTCGTTCACAGCTTCTCCTCTATATTCAGTTTAATACCATCAGCCATCCACTCAATATTCTCTAGCATTTTCGGGGGATTTCCAATAACTTTGGCTATAATAGGTGGCATTTTGCTATTGCTACTTTTTCTGTGCAATGGCTGGCCCACCGAAACAAGGAAGAATGAAAGCGCTCCCACTAGTGCAGCTGTGTCGTGAACGCATGATGCAGTACTTCAGAGCAACACTCCTGGAGCAATTGGAGTGTGACTGGTCTCTGTCATTCAGACCGGTTTTGCATTGTGTTCAGCCTGTGTTTCAGGGCCTCTGGTGCTCATTCGAACATGCACTGAATGTTTTCCTTTCTACGCAGCGCTTGCTTTCATTGGACGCTGATCTGTTGATGTTCTCGCTGAGGGCTCATTACCAGACATGCGCGTTGAGGGCGCGTTTGCTACGGGAAGCTGCTTATGAGTTGCCCTTCGTGAAGGATGTGGCTCTGAACTCATTATTGGGCACACCACTGAATGCTGCTTCCTTGGCTGAAGCTCAGGCTATGGAACATGAATGCTCCTTGATTCTTTTTGGCGATGCATTTCCTACTTTAACACCTGCTGAAGTGGAAGATTTCCTGTCTTCAGTTGTCCTGGATTCTAGTGGCAACTTCCAAAATGACTCTGACTCTTTAAATTTGGTCTTTTTTACACCACAAGTTTTTATATATATATCTTTGGTTGAGTTTTAGTAGCTTTTATACATAATTAGGCTTTGAACCACCTTCAACCGGCAAGGGGAGGGTGTTTTGTAGCCATTTTAGTTATAGCTCAATGCACATTATTTTAGCATACTAGGCCTGCCGCAGTGCACTTTAACCTAGATATATTTTATTCAGCTTTGTTTATTATTTTAACAATAGCCACATTTGCAGTCTTGTTTTATTTATTTCTATCTAGCTGTTCTTTGCTTAGGCCAGCACTGTGTTCTTGAACAAGCACTCTGTGTTTCTCTTAAGGCTGCAGTGAGATAGGTTGCCGGTAAAACTTGTTAACGCTTTGTCTCTGGTATTCATAGAAACAGACACATCCTTACGTAGGGACATGTTCTCAGAACATCTGTTGACTTATTATAACAACACTTCCCTGTCCCATACATGTTATAGGGAGATTCTAGCCAGATGTCCACAACTGTATGCTGATTTCTGCATGCTTCGCTACAGCTGCTGATGCAGACTTCAGGCCTTTGCTCAGGTATGGGGGATGATGTCTTCCCAGGGGAACCTGAAAGCCAGAACTAGAGCTTAATATGCTGTGTCCTAATATAGCCTAGGTAGGAACTATTCTATTGACTCTAGTGTCAATATGGTAGCGTTATTTCCATGCTTCACTCTCCTTGTCACAATTTTAATCCTGTCATGCTTTATTGTCCTGGTTATTGCAATACATGATTTATTATCTAAGATGCAGTTGCTTCATTAAAACCTTATTGAAACCTATACTGCCTCTGCTTGTCTTTATATATGTGAGACTAATGTAACTGAGAGAAACGGATGAGATCTGAGTGACCATGATTTCCCTGAGGAGTCAATTGTGTCATGCGCTCAGCTGCCCAATCATCCCTGCTCTTGGGTAGAGATGAGGCACTGCGAGTTAGCCGTAGCAAAAAAAAACGGATTGGGGTGACAGGTGTCACCTGTAGTGGGTTAAGACTCATTCTCTCACAACACAGGCGATTCTGCCAATCAAATCCAGTAGTTTTATTAGAATAATGAGAGCCTTACGCGACAAAGGCAAGCCATGATATAAGAGTCACACAAATGAGACTGATAGTAAGCCAACAAATGGTCTGCAATGAGAGGGTAGCAAGCCCCTTTATGTTCTTGGTAAGCCCACAGCATGTCTTTTGCAACTAGCAACTGTTCTGTCTGGTAGGAGCTAGCTAAATAAACATTTGCAATGCGACAGGTCTCACATTTGCTTGAGTTGGAGCTATTGGTGTTGTAAATGCATAACTGGACCTTTTTGCCACATAAATTGGTGTACCATGCCGCATAATGTGGTCCTCTCTGCCACATAATTCTAGTGGCCCTGTATATAATCAAAGCACTTCCATTTATCTTCTTCCTCTACCTGCAGCAAAAAAATGAAAATATTGCCATTATTTATTATATTTTTTATATTATTATTTTCTGAATTTTCATAATACCCCTCAGATTAAGTTTTCAGACTAATTATTAATGTAGGAACATAGTATATTAACATGCTTACTGCTGAAAATGAACAGATGCACAATGAAAACGAAAACATGACCAAATAGAAACCCTAATACTTCAGCACATCGACCACGTAAATCACATACATTGTCTCCCTATTTCATCACAAGTCACACTAGCTGCAACCAGAGACGCCCCTGTTCCATAGAAGAGGCCCCAAAATAATGGTTATTTAGGTGATAGTCCTATTTTGAAGCTCAGTACTTTAAATAGCAGAAGTAAAATAAGCACGAGCTGGGATGATAACTCCACAGGGACTCATAATTGGCTACAAAATTACATCTTGTAAAAGCAAGACAAGCATCTCTATTTCCTATGAATAACGCCACTGTGAATGGTGCCACATC
The DNA here is from genome assembly GCF_031143425.1 of Pleurodeles waltl. Taxonomy (NCBI): domain Eukaryota; kingdom Metazoa; phylum Chordata; class Amphibia; order Caudata; family Salamandridae; genus Pleurodeles; species Pleurodeles waltl. The sequence continues at coordinate 698,060,567 of NC_090439.1, read as the reverse complement.
AACTGTGACTCATATTTGAACACAAAGATGTAGAAAAAATAGTGAAAATATACAAGATCTGAAGGAATCACATTTTACACACTGATATGCTTCGAGGAAAATCTGAGTTGCAATTTTGTGCATACAAAGCGAAATCTACATTTTCAAGTAATAGATTAAAGCAAATTTTGTTCTCACTTGTTCCTACATTCAGGATGCCCTGTGGAAAACAAATGTAAATAAATATTGATTACAAAGTTAAAGTAAAAAAAAAAAAATGAATAGCCTGTTCGTATTTGAGGTTGATGTTCCCAGCGTTCCGAGGCAGACAGGTAAGCACTGAAAAAATTAAAGCATTCCAAATGTTAATTGTGAAGAACGAACACTTCTCTTTACACTCGGTACCATTGATGAAGCTGAAATGAACGTTTTACATTTATTAGCGCATAAACGTAGAGTGAAATAATCATGTGTGACTCTAACCGAACTAATAAAGATTGTACGGGGACAAAATGTGCCCTCAGAGTAGTTTGCCAACATTTATAAGCGTGCTTTATATAACGTGATGTATTAGAATTGCACTAATCCGACATAATCGTAAACGTATACCACGATTTGCTTGTTTGAAATGTTTTAGCTTAGCATTACTTTAGTGCAGGCTTTGGCCTAGTTGCCTGGTCTCACGGTTTAGATGCTCGTATTTTTCCAATGTGCTAATAAACGTGTATTTTTGCTTGAAGCTGTACTTTTCCACTGAGATCGTTCACATGCTTATCTTAAGGTTTCGTGCCAGCCTGGCATTTTTTTCTCTTTGCTCCAAGGTCAATCTGCAGGTGCGGACAATGGAAGCTCTGAAAGTGAGTTAATTGGTATAAAATGTTGCAACTTGCGTACCCGTCTCCAAGGATAATGTATGCTTAAGTAAAAGCTTGAGAACTGTTGTTTTTGATTGGACAATTTGAAGCCAACCTATGAACCCTCCAATGGAAGACCCTACTGGATTTGAACTGCTGTCTATTTAAACCAGGTGCACAAGAAGAAAGTAGCTATTATCCGCTATTACAGCCATTGCAGCCATTATTGCCATTACCAGCCCGGTACCCGCCATTTTGCAGGACATTGCAGCTATTATGGCCCACCTTGCTGCAACGCCATTTTGAAAGAGACTTTGATGCTTTCTCTAATCGAGAGAAAGAGACTTTAAATGATTCTCGCCCTAGAGACTTTAACTTTGATTTGTCCCTTTGCATGAAGTAATAGTTTTGTCCCTTTGCCGCCGTGAGGCAATTGCCCCGTCCACCTTGCCCCTTTGCCCCGTCCCATGCTGATCGAGAAACGGTACCTGTGAGACGAAGACTTCCTTGAATGCTGATTGTAATTGGTAAATATGAAAGGAAATTGTACAATTGCATTGTGTTTCTTTTAGGTAACCAACTGCTGATTTTTGATAAGAGCCCTAGCTAGGAGTTTTTCTAAATTAATGTTGCTAAATTGTTTTTGCATGAAGTCCCACATGCCAATGCTAATTTGAGGTTAGATGAGGATTCCTTTTGTTGCACAATGCAATTTGAGACCTTGTTATGCTGACTAAATGTATGCAATAAGCTCATTACAGATTATAGTATTAGTGATTTGCATTGCTATTATCGAATGCCTTGTTATTCAAATGCTGCATAGATTGCACCTGTTTCATCGTTATGGACAGCTATTAATGTTCATTTACGTTTATCATTTGGTGTTGAGACACATCTATATTGTGCTAGCTTTGTTAATATAGGGAAATAAATTCACTAACTTTGAATAAACTGGTGTGATTATTCCTGACTGAAAGGTCAGGGTTCGCCGAAATGTATTCCGGATTAATTGTCAAGTGTTATGTTGATCAGGGTATTGCTTATGTTCGTTATTGATTATCGATTTGATTAAATTGACTGATCTCGGGTGAAGAGAGTCCCACTTAGCCAAAAGATTAATCGGCCTAAAGAGCGTCCAAATACAGGTAAATTATTAGTACGGAACGCTCTATCAGTAGATGGTAGCAGAGGACGGTTTCGCCTTTTGGGACCCCTCACTCTTAAAGTACATGGTGTTGAATTAACGGTTACGCCCTTTGAGACCCACTCGAGAAGTTGAATTAGATTTTTCTTGGATAAAACTGATTGAGAAAATGATGATGGGCTAGGTCCACCGCGACTTTCCCGGGCTCTCGGAGCTTGCGAATGAAGAGAATGAAGGTGTGAGATCAGCGTTGGCGGTACTAGTGATGGTATGAGTGAAGTTAGGGTTTTGCGCTTGCACAGCTTATTGCCGCAGATTGTGTGAAAAGGTTGCGAGGATTTTAGAGAATAGCGGAGGTGCGACTCCGAGTGTAGAAGTAGGGAAGTCGTCGAACTTCATAGAAATAGCGGAGGTGCGACTCCGAGTGTGAGAGTAGGGAAGTCGTCGAACTTCATGTGCGTGTGGCGCTTTGTGCATAAAAAGGTCCACGTGGTTGTTGTTGTTGAGACGGGCCCTGCGAGGTCAAGAGACTCCGGAGTATGTTGAAAAGTGTATGAGACACTTGTTTTATGTTGTGGTCTGGTCGGTTTAGTAGGTTGATCGGGCGTGGTCAACGAGTCGGTACGTGTGTTAAGGGAGTGAAAGAAAACTTCGACTTCGGGCTTTGACAAAATTCTAAAGTGCACTAGAATAGATCACTGACAAGTTGAGAGCAGTCTGCGGGTCAGATTTGCTTGCGAACGTGGGGACCGAGAAAGATGGAATAACTGCCGAGGCTAGTGAAAAATCCCTAAGGTCCTGAAGCGATTGTGTTACCCTTCCTGTAGTAAATCAACAGATCTGTTTTATTATTATTTTTTTTGGTAGCTCGCGATACATGGCAGAAGTTGTTACGAGAGGAGCTGAGTGAAGGAGGACTAGCCGCGAGGCTTTGTCAGCCGCAGTGTGTGTGAGTGTGACGTCACTAGGAGCCGCGCTGGGATAGGTTGGTTGCAGAGAAGGGTCGCGCACGGATTGGACGCAGTCCGTGGGGCTCGATTGGAAGGGGAAAGGCAAGCGAAGAGTATTCCGGGAATTAAAGTCACTTATTGATTACAAACTTTGTGAAATAAAAGACGAGAAAATGAAATTTTTTAAAGCATTAAAGAGTGCGATGAAGGGGGAGTCTTACATTAAAGCGAGCGTAGGAGAGGAGACGCCGCCCGAAGGCACACCAGCTTACATTGTAATGGAGGAAAAGGGGGTAGCTCCGTGCCTTTGGCTAAAGCAATGGCACAAGCTGACAGAGAAACATGGGAGCGTAGCGTTCCCGATTCATGGGACATTCAATATAAGGATCCTAGAGAATTTGAGATTCGCGATGTACGACATGAAGGTACCTCCAAGGCCAGCACAGTTTGAGGCTCTAGCAATTTGGGAACTGATGGCTAGACAGCAACAGCAAAATAAGTTCGAGACCAGGATAAGAAAGGTAGAAAAGACACTAGCGGACGCTAGGTGGGATAATGCACAGAAGGTGTGGAGGTCAGATGTATTGCAGGGGATAAAATTGTTCCCCGCAATTACTAAGGAAGAAGAGGAGACAGGTAAGAAAGCTACCTGTAAGACAAACAGGAGGTGTTCCAAGGATAGAGAGGACGAGGAAAAGTTGAGAAGAGAAGAAGAGTTAGAGGATGAGGAGTTAATCATGCAATTGCTGAACGACCGTCCACCACCTTATGCAGAGAGTGGACAAGGTCCAAGTACCAGTTCTGCCCCTCCGGCACCGGTACAGAACAGTGAAATTCAGAGTTCAGGAGCATCATCGGGATCTAAGGACCCGAGTTTACTGTTCACCCCGCAGATACCGCAGGTTAGGAGAATATATCCAGATGTGCCCATACTGAAACCAGCAGAAAATTATCAGCCGCAGGTCCCAAGGTACTACAGCAGTGACAACAGTACGGGAATGATTCTAGATTCAACCGCAATGGGAGGACAGAATGGTCAGAACCCAACACTGGCACAAGCTGAATTAACCCAGTTTTTGATGCCTCAAAAGCAGATGCAGGGGGGAACAGCACATGCTCAGATGACGGGGAGTCAGATGGGCATGCCGGCAATGATGACCCATAGTGTGGGAATGAACATGTCTCAGAACATGGGGAATGGACAGAACGCAGATGCGATATCCCTACCCATTACTGTAGGTCCACCGATACCTTTGTACATTCAGCCTAATTCAGGTATGAGCAGTCAAGGATCAATGGTGCAGGGCGGGATGGAAAGGAGGTGCATTCAAAACACTCCAGAGATAACTCCGATAGCGGCTCAGCCAACTGGATCTGGGTCCTTGATGGAGTTTAGTCCCATATGTGCTCAGTCAACACTGGTGAGGTCGAGTCCCCCACTGGTGATACCGCTGTCATCGAACACTGAAAAGTTGCCGCAACCATCAATGGCAGTCGATGTGAATGCTACACTTATGGGGTTGAATGCGCAACAGCTGACACAGTGGTTTAACAGTCTGAATTCCACACAAAGCTCAGCCAGTGGGAAGGGAGAAGACTATCTGAATAGGGTCAGGTTGAACATGGAAGCACAAGAATTGGTGGAAGGGACTATGGGTGTGAATAGGTTAGAGTCCTACTCGGAAGAAGAGCTGAGATATCTATGTCCCAGGATTACGAGAGAAGTGAACAAGGTACATAGAAGCTTGCAAGAAATAGCTGACAAAAACGGGGTTGATATAGACAAGACGAAACACTTGAGCAGGAGCTACAGGTTGGATTTTGGGACCACAGACTTTGAACACATGAGGTCAGCAGGCATGAAGGCGCACCTTAGAGAATTGCTGCAGAGTGCACAAGTGTGGAGGTGCTTAGACAAATGGGAAAGCAGATGGGTAAAGAGAAAGGAAAAGAGGAAAGACAGTGTTCCAGAGCTCAACGAGAAAAGACCACAGAGTAGCGATGCAGTAACCATGTTACCAATGAGGGAGACAGCAGGGGGAAAATTAATACATGTACCATGGCACAGAAGCGACATTCAGTCTTTTACGGACGATTTTCCCAAACTGAGAGAGAAACAGATTGAGTGGTATCAACAGACTGACAGGTTTGTGAAGCTTGCAAAATGTCTCTGGGAAGACCTGAACACTCTCTTTGATATTGTGGTTCCGGCAGATTTGTGGGAGGATTGCAAAAGAGCTGTAGGTTGGCCGACAAGTGAACCAGAGAGAGACAGGGATACGGGTGCACCATCACCTATGGTGATGAGCCTGTACTATAAGGTGATTGAGCATTTGAAGACGAAGGTTGCCGCGAAAAACGTGGATTGGCAGAAGATCGATCGAACTGCCCAAGAGGCTAAAGAGTCGATTAATAGTTACTATGAGAGGTTGTTGAAGGCGTTCAAGAACTACAGTGGCACGGAAACAATAGAGGCGAAGGACATGCTTCATTTTGTGTTTAGATTTGTGGAAGGGCTGAGACCAGAGATAAGTCAGATGATAAAGTCGCATTTGATTTGTTGGCAGTCGAAACCGATTGATGAGGTGTTGAATTATGCAAAATACTGTAGCGACGAAATTGAAGTGAAACAGAAAAAGTTGAAGGAGAAAGTGATGATGATGCAACTTAAAGCAGCTCAGACAGGTCTGCAAGGTTTGCAAGGGTTGCAAGGGTTCCAACAGCAGGTACTGCAACCGCAGCCGCAGTTGCAGGGAAATATGATGTTTCAGCCACAGGCGAGAGGCAGAGGCAGAGGAGGTTTTGGGAATAATGGTCCGGATTTGAACACTGTTGTGACTCCGAATGGTGTGCAGGCATTGAAAAAGGTGATGCCGTGTCACGCGTGCGGAATCGTCGGTCATTGGAAGCGCGAGTGCCCGATGGTGGTGCAGGAAGGTGCAGGTGTTGGTCAGCAAAACAATGATGTCAATGCATTTCAGACAATGAGGGGACCGAAAATGAGAGGTCCAAACCCAAATTTTCAGACCATAAATCAGTTGCAGGGATTACAACCTATGCAGCCGCAGCAGATGCAGATGCCCCGTATGCAGATGACGCAAATGCAGCCAATGCAACAGCAGTTTCCCATGGTACCTAATCAGCAAATGCAAATACCTTTGGCACCAATGAGTCAGCAGCAAGTGATGGTTCCTCCACAGGTCTCGGGTCAGGTAATGAATACAAATGGCACCGTACAACAGTTCCCATTACACAGTGAGAGTGGAATAAACAATGTGTGGGAGAGTGAAAGTTCAGGAGAGGAAGGAGACTGTGTGCTTGTAGCATCCTTGGAAGTTGATCAAAAGGGTCTGTACGTAGAGGGAAGAGTAATGGGTCATCGTGTCTCATTCTTGGTTGACACAGGAGCCACACGTTCAACTGTTAAGAGCATTGAAGTACCAAATTTGCCACTCTCAGGGAGAACAGTTCAAGTGGTGGGAGTAGCAAACAGGCACCTGACAAACCCAATTACAGATCCGGTACCAGTCAGCATCGGTAACTATCAAGGGTTACACAAATTTGTGGTATGTGACTCAAGCCCGATAGCACTATTAGGGAGAGACCTATTGTGCAAATTGGGAAGTTCGATTATGTGTTCGAACGATGGAATTAAAATTCAGACGAGCAGTGATGGGGAAGAAGAGGACAGTGTAGAGGGGGATGAGATGGAAACTGTCGATGAAGAGTATCCTCTGATTTGTCTTTTCCCGATGATAACTGAAGAAGACATTCCAGCTGAATTACGGGAAACAGTCGGAAAGGAAGTGTGGGATATGACAGGGAAAGAGGTGGGATTGATGAAAGGAGTGGAACCAGTGAAAGTGACTGTAAAGCCCAATGCAACCTTTCCCCAGACCCCACAATACCACATGGCACAAGACACCCTCATGAAAGTTGCCCAACTCATTGACGAATTTGTAAAACAGGGAGTACTGAAAGAAGTGTTAAGCAGTCCATGTAATTCACCAATCATGGGACTAATAAAGCCGAGTGGAAAGGTCCGAATTGTGCAGGACTTGAGGAAAATAAATGACATCATAATTAAGTGTTGCCCTGTCGTACCAAATCCAGCTGTGATAATGTTTCAAGTTTCTTGCGATGCCGAGTGGTTCTCAGTCATCGACTTGTCACAAGCATTCTTCTCGGTGCCTCTTCATGAGGACAGCCAATTTCTCTTTTGTTTCAAATTCTTAGACAGAGTTTACAGTTGGTGTCGAATTCCCCAAGGGTTTTCTGAGTCACCGTCAATATTCAATCAGATTCTAAAGAAAGACTTGGAAGCATTAGAATTGCCGTTTGAATCAACCCTAGTACAGTACATCGATGATTTACTGATTGCATCAAAGACAGAAAGTGGCTGCACAGCCGATACCATTGCTCTGTTGAACCATTTGGGAAGGAATGGACACAAGGTGTCTCCTTCCAAATTGCAGTTCTGTCAGAAGAAAGTGAAATACTTGGGTCACCAGATAGAGAAAGGGTCACGAAGAATAATGAAGGAAAGAATAACAAGTGTACTTCAAATGAGTCCACCAAAGAGAAGGAGGGAGGTGAGGAAGTTTTTGGGAATGGTAAGCTACTGTCGTCAGTGGATTCCCAACTTTTCAACTCTAGCGAAGCCTCTACTGAAACTGACCCAGAAGGATGCCTTGGATCAAATTGAGCTGAAAGGAGATGAGATGGATGCTTTTATTGAATTGAAAGAATGCATGTGCAGGGCTCCAGCTTTAGGTATGCCTGATTACACAAAGCCTTTCACATTGTTTTGTCATGAACGTGATGCATGTTCTTTGTCTGTCTTGACTCAAGCCCATGGTGGCATAAACAGACCAGTAGCGTATTTTTCAGCTACTTTGGATCCGGTCGCAGCAGCACTCCCAGGGTGTTTGCGCACCGTAGCAGCAGTTGGTATCAGCCTCACTCAGAGTGAAGGAATAGTGATGGGACACCCAGTAACAGTCATGGTCCCTCACTCAGTTGAGATACTTTTGACCCGCTCCAGAACGCAACACATGACTGGAGCAAGACTCACAAGGTATGAAACGGTAATTCTGGGCTCACCGAATGTGCAGCTGAAAAGGTGCCCTACGTTGAATCCAGCAACCTTGCTTCCTGGTGAAAATGCTGAAATTGAGAACGCTGAAGACGTCGAGCATGACTGCCTTCAGGTGACTGAATTTTGCACAAAACCTCGACCTGACATTAAGGATACTAAGCTTGATGAAAATGACCAAATTGTTTTCGTTGATGGTTCATGTCTAAGAGATGGGATGGGAATTTTGAAAGCAGGATATGCTGTATGTACTGTAACAGGTGTCTTGGAAGCGTCCTGGCTTCAAGGAGTCTATTCTGCACAAGTAGCAGAACTTGTAGCCCTTACAAGAGCATGTCAACTGTCTGCATTGATGAAAGTCACCATTTACACTGATAGTCAGTACGGGTTTGGAATTGTACACGACTTTGGACAACTATGGTCACAGAGAGGTTTCCTGACTTCTTCAGGATCCCCAGTGAAAAACGGGGAGAGAATAAGGGAATTGTTACACGCCATTCAAATGCCAGCCGAAGTTGCAGTGGTAGAGTGTAGTGCTCATACAAAAGGACAGGACTATGTCTCTCTGGGAAATGCATATGCGGATCAAGTCGCAAGATTTTGTGCCTTGAATTGTATATTACTCAGAGATGAATGGAATTCGATAAGTGAACCAGAACTCGAACCAGCTGAAGCATTTGCCTTGAAGGTCGTAGATACAATAGATGAGCTAAAAGCATTACAGAATAACGTCAGGGAGGATGAAAGAGATTCCTGGATTAAGTCACAATGTATAAAGAGACCAGATGAGTTATGGGTTTCAAATGAGGGAAAATTTGTTTTGCCAAATGGTCTCTTATCGCAGCTTGCGCGGTTCTATCATGGGCAGGCTCACCAAGGGAGAGATGCCATGATAAGATTGTTCAAAACTGATTGGTTTAACCCCAGATTTCGTCAAGCTGCAGAAGCAGTTTGCCATCGATGTGTCACTTGCCAGCAGATGAACCCAGGGAAGGGAACGGTTGTGAACGCGAGCCACATTGGTAAGGCGAGTGGCCCGTTTAGTAGGATGCAGATGGACTTCATTGAGATGCCTGTGCATGGAGGTCTGAAGTATGTGTTGGTGATTGTGTGCATTTTTAGTCACTGGATTGAAGCATACCCCACACGTAGAAATGACAGCCTTACAGTTGCAAAACTATTGTTGAGGGAGTTAATACCACGTTTCGGATTCCCGATCTCTTTAGAATCAGATAGAGGAAGTCACTTCAATAACGAGGTGATAAAGTTACTTTGCGAAGCGCTGAACATTGAGCAGAAACTGCATTGTAGCTATCGCCCTGAAGCCTCAGGACTGGTGGAGCAGATGAATGGTACACTGAAATCAAGAATGGCGAAAATATGTGCATCGACAAATTTGAAATGGCCTGACGCATTGCCCTTGGTGTTAATGTCAATGAGAAACACCCCTGATAGAAAGACTGGATTGTCTCCGCACGAAATTCTCATGGGCAGGGCTATGAGACTTCCTGCAGTTCCCGCAAACGCGCTTTTGAATATTACAGATGATATGGTGTTAGACTACTGCAAGGGTCTGGCTGACGTGGTTCGCTCTTTCTCTCACCAGGTGGAAGCGACCACCTTGCCACCGATCCAAGGTCCAGGACACACACTGAAAGCAGGTGACTGGGTCATGGTAAAGAAGCACGTGAGAAAGTCGTGTCTGGAACCCCGTTGGAAAGGCCCTTTCCAAGTGATCCTGACGACAACTACCGCTGTGAAGTGTGCGGGAGTTCCCAACTGGATTCACGCCAGTCACACAAAGAAGGTGTTGTGTCCCACAGATGAGGAAGTTGAAGCTCTGAAACTGCCAGTGCCTGATAAAACAGTGCTGAGCGCTGAGACAGAGCAAAACCGAACTGAAAGCGAACAGGCAGAAACAGGAGAGAGAGAAATATTCTCTGAGGACGAAGCAACCGACTCACTTGGGGAAGACCAAGGAGAAACCTCAGACAGCGACGAAGCAGCTGAAGGTGACAAAGAACCTGAAGCAGCTGAGGGTAGCAAAGAGCCTGAAGCAGCTGAAGGTGACAAAGAGCCTGAAGCAGCTGAAAGTGATAAAGAGCCTGACGAAAGTAACGGTGACGAAGGGCTCGAAAGAGGTGAAAAGGCAGGAGAGCCTGATCAGAGGAGGGCTTTCCCAGAAGCAGACGATACAGAAAAAGAAAAAGAGAACGTGATTGATTCCCCAGAAGGAGGGGACAAGGCAGAACAGAACGAAACAGTTCAAGCTTCCACAGAAAAGATCGCAGGTCCATCAAGTGGACACGGTGCAAAGAGGAGACTAAGTATATCACCAGTAAAACAAAGAACTAGAGAAAATTTGAACGACGGAGAAAGGCCAAAAGTGAAAGAGAAAAGAAAGGAAGTGTCTGTCGTGATACCATCCTCAAGTGAAGGAAAAGACTTGGCCAAAGAGGAAAGTACCAGCGAAGCAGAATCGAGAAGAGAAGCAAAATTGAAAAGGAAAAGGATACCAAACAGGAGATATTCCGGTCCAGAATGGGCATATGCAGTCAATGACGATTGGACTGACGAATTTGTATCTCTTAGCCTTGAGAACGAAGAAGAAGAGATACCAATAGAAAAGAAAAGTTTTATGGACTCTGTTGATTGAAAGGGTAAATGAAATGACATTGCTTGCTATAATATAACGTGATACAACCAGCTGAGACATTGCAAAACCGGATGAGACATTTGCTAACCTGATAAGACTTTTTTTGAAAACCTGATTGACTCTTAAACACGATTTGAGACAACGTGCCAACTGAAAAAAAAAAAAAAAAAAAAAGAGAGAGTGAGTTATTGAACTTTGAAAAAAAAAAAAAGACTGAGTTATTGCCGAATTTAGACTGAGTTATTGCCGAATTGAGACAAATGCTGCTAACCGATAAGTGACTGGCCTCTTGAAGAAAACTGTGTGAACATTGCGCTCGTTTAGCTTTGTAACTGAATTGCTAAATAGTTTCTTTATAGGTGCTTCTAGCTCTCTGATTCTATATAGATCATGACGCAAAACAGTAGAGTGAAATATTGTAAATATGCGTGTATAGGCTTGATAATTGCATGTGTACTAATAATAATGGGAATAGTGCTTGCTACACGTGGAAAGGGTGAGAATGAGAAAATTGATGCTTCTACTTTTGCTCCTGTTACTGTCACTGAACTAACCGCATTGAAAAGACTAGAATTAGATGAGAGACACTTGCATGATAAGAAGGAACTTTCGTATAACGTTTTCTATCGCTTGCTAACAGAATATGTTGAGACTATGGATGCGAAAGATTGTTATGTGTGTACACAGATACCGACATCAGTAAAGGAAGGGGTGACTTATCACCACATGCCTCTTACATACGGGATTACATGTAGTATAGTAACTTCTAGATTTTATGGTCAAACTAACATACAGTATTTTTACTCGAATTATGATGTTACCTTTGCATATGTTCCTATAATAGCGCAGCTAAGCCAGATTGCTAAAGATTGGGATGCTAAAATAATGAGGGAATTTTTCGAGCCAATGCAACCTTTTGAAACGGCTCACGCTCATAGGGAAAACCTTACCTGCTCGCTCTCTGCAGTAGAAATAAGCTTTTTAGATCGCACAGATGATAGAAGGGCACAAATGAATGCGAAATTAGAAACAGAGTTAAGTAAGAGGACTTCAGTAGATCATTATGATTTTGCCGCAATAAAGACACAAGGGAGAATAGCTTTAGATGCTTGGCATGTAGGGAAATTTTGTATATATCGAGGTGAATCTTATTATGATAACATTTTCGTAGGAGCGAGTGAGTGTAAACATACGTTTATCTTTAAGGCCAAATGGACATTCATGATGAACAGACTTGACCCTGTCATTCCAGGTGTATATTACATTTGTGGGTATAATGCCTATTATCGTCTTCCAAAGGGATGGTGGGGAAGATGTTATTTGGGTATAGTGTTCCCAAAGGTTTATCAACTGGATGACCTATCGATGATTCCAAAGACATCTGGATCCCATCGTATCCAGAAAAGAGAGACCGCAGCTGCTGTGGTAGGAGATATATTTGGAGCCATGATTCCTTTGTTGGGAGTTGTGCTGAATTCCATCAAAATAAGAAAGTTGTCTACTATAGTGGATAACATGTTGACAAAGTTTTCAGGTGCTATAATCCTGATAGATGCTGAACTTGCAGCGGAAAGAGCTATGACTCTTCAAAATAGGCTTGCCTTAGACATTCTTTTAGCAAAGGATGGCGGCGTTTGCAAAATGCTTGGTGCGCGCCACTGTTGCACGTATATTCCCGACAACAGTGTGAAAATTAAAACTATGCTTGCTAATCTAACAAAAGAGAGTGCAGATTTGAAGGAATTGAAGGAACCAGGAGTGTGGGAGAAGGTTGGAAAAGGACTTGCTTCAGTGGGAAATTGGATTGGGGGAATTTGGAATGGAATATTACTAAAAATAATACAGGGAATTTTAATAGTACTGATTTGCATATTTGGAATTTGGGGAATAAAAAGGGGAATAATAATGATTATGGAAAGAATTAAAAGAAGGAAGGAAGAGAAAATGATGAAAAGAATGGCAGAAGAATACAAAGCGAAAACTAGGGGAACTAAAAGAAAAAGAGAACTGACAGAATTTTAATGGAATAAAATTTGTGGGAATAGTTTGTGTGATGACAAGTAGTCATCAGAGGAGGGATTGATGAAGCTGAAATGAAGGTTTTACATTTATTAGCGCATAAACGTAGAGTGAAATAATCATGTGTGACTCTAACCGAACTAATAAAGATTGTACGGGGACAAAATGTGCCCTCAGAGTAGTTTGCCAACATTTATATGCGTGCTTTATATAACGTGATGTATTAGAATTGCACTAATCCGACATAATCGTAAACGTATACCACGATTTGCTTGTTTGAAATGTTTTAGCTTAGCATTACTTTAGTGCAGGCTTTGGCCTAGTTGCCTGGTTTCACGGTTTAGATGCTCGTATTTTTCCAATGTGCTAATAAACGTGTATTTTTGCTTGAAGCTGTACTTTTCCACTGAGATCGTTCACATGCTTATCTTAAGGTTTCGTGCCAGCCTGGCATTTTTTTCTCTTTGCTCCAAGGTCAATCTGCAGGTGCGGACAATGGAAGCTCTGAAAGTGAGTTAATTGGTATAAAATGTTGCAACTTGCGTACCCGTCTCCAAGGATAATGTATGCTTAAGTAAAAGCTTGAGAACTGTTGTTTTTGATTGGACAATTTGAAGCCAACCTATGAACCCTCCAATGGAAGACCCTACTGGATTTGAACTGTTGTCTATTTAAACCAGGTGCACAAGAAGAAAGTAGCTATTATCCGCTATTACAGCCATTGCAGCCATTATTGCCATTACCAGCCCGGTACCCGCCATTTTGCAGGACATTGCAGCTATTATGGCCCACCTTGCTGCAACGCCATTTTGAAAGAGACTTTGATGCTTTCTCTAATCGAGAGAAAGAGACTTTAAATGATTCTCGCCCTAGAGACTTTAACTTTGATTTGTCCCTTTGCATGAAGTAATAGTTTTGTCCCTTTGCCGCCGTGAGGCACTTGCCCCGTCCACCTTGCCCCTTTGCCCCGTCCCATGCTGATCGAGAAACGGTACCTGTGAGACGAAGACTTCCTTGAATGCTGATTGTAATTGGTAAATATGAAAGGAAATTGTACAATTGCATTGTGTTTCTTTTAGGTAACCAACTGCTGATTTTTGATAAGAGCCCTAGCTAGGAGTTTTTCTAAATTAATGTTGCTAAATTGTTTTTGCATGAAGTCCCACATGCCGATGCTAATTTGAGGTTAGATGAGGATTCCTTTTGTTGCACGATGCAATTTGAGACCTTGTTATGCTGACTAAATGTATGCAATAAGCTCATTACAGATTATAGTATTAGTGATTTGCATTGCTATTATCGAATGCCTTGTTATTCAAATGCTGCATAGATTGCACCTGTTTCGTCGTTATGGACAGCTATTAATGTTCATTTACGTTTATCATTTGGTGTTGAGACACATCTATATTGTGCTAGCTTTGTTAATATAGGGAAATAAATTCACTAGCTTTGAATAAACTGGTGTGATTATTCCTGACTGAAAGGTCAGGGTTCGCCGAAATGTATTCCGGATTAATTGTCAAGTGTTATGTTGATCAGGGTATTGCTTATGTTCGTTATTGATTATCGATTTGATTAAATTGACTGATCTCGGGTGAAGAGAGTCCCACTTAGCCAAAAGATTCATCGGCCTAAAGAGCGTCCAAATACAGGTAAATTATTAGTACGGAACGCTCTATCACCATCCAGCTATCAAAGTCGAACAAACAAGTAAATAGTGAAAGCTGAAGAGCGGCTGTGAGCAGTGCCGGCAGCAGGATTAATTAAGCAGATTTTATCAGATGTCTGCCGGTTTGTGTTAAAGCACAGGAGCACAGCGACTTGTGTGTAGGAAGAGCACTGCTCTTAACGCTCTGTGCCAGCATGCCATGAAAGTCGAACAAACAAGTAGATGTTGAAAGCCACAGTGTGCATTTTATCCACCTCTCCGAGAGGACTCTTGTTAGCATGTTCCCTGTGCACCACAGTTACTCTTCCAGGCTTTTGGTCGAGCAAAAGTGAGCGGCTGTGAGCAGTGAGATATGGGTCCGGCAGCAGCAGAGTTAATTAAGCTGCTTAAATCAGGGGTCGTCTCGCTCGTGTTACAGCACGAAAACAATAATACAAACAAGCATTTGAACTGCAATGGGTCCCATGTTCACTCGAGTCTGAGCTATTAGCGTTTTCTTGCCAAACAAACTGAAAATAAAAAGTAAAACAGTTAACATAAGCGGCCGGTTCAAAGCGCTGCCGTGTGCTCGCAAAGGCAGAGAAAAGGAACAAGCATTTCCAATGAAAGAAAAGAAAATGTGTGTAATAGACTAGTCCAGTTTACAGAAACAGACTGGAGCCACTGAAACATTCAGCGCTCTGGTCAAATGCTATTAGCGTTTGAAAAAAGTAATCCCTAAACACATGCATAGGTGCAAGTGGAAGGGTACAAGTACTAGGGCCATGCTCCAGGGGAGTGTACAACTGTGGAAAAGGGGGGACAAAGAGCAAGGATTGACCACTAGCAAGCAAGGATTTTTTAAGGACACTAAAACAAACCAGTGAAAAAGCAGAGACCCCACAAAGAAGTATAGAAGTATATACTAAGGTATATTCAAGAGGTCTTGAATGCTCAACCTAAAAAGAATGATAAAAAGCAAAGTAATGGAAGCTCCCTACAAGTAAGGCTTAAGGATTAAATACCACAGGTAATGAAAGGTAAATATGATAAAAGAAAACACACAAACCTTGCTTTCACATCTCATGTTTCCATACATTGGAAACAATATGTCACTCATGGACGAAGATTAAAAATCTAATTCATTCATTAAAAATAGTTTACAACTCACAGAATCTAATTAATAGAGAAAGGATAGTTCTTAGCTGCATGGGAGCAGCAAACAAAGGAGGAGAATATTTGAGGATTAATATAGAATTGTTAATATTCCAATTCTATTTCATGGTGACTGTGTTCTACCGCGTAAATGCTGCAGGGAGTGGCAAAATAGAAGGTTGCATGCATAATGATAGCTTCTGGTCTGTTCATAAAATTGTTGCCCCGCTCCTTTGACCATCCAAGAATCTATATGTTCTTTGGCAACAATTTCAGATCAGTGACCAAGGGGAAGTCCCTACTCGTGAAGGGGGAAACATCAAGTCATCATGTGGACACAAGGACCCTGTAGTAGGGAAATGTCCTAGATATTGAACACAAATTCCAGAGGTAGACAAAAGTCAAGGAGACACTGATTTGTGGCAGAAAAGTAGCAAGATGGTGCCAGAAGCAAAAAAAGCAAGTGACTAGTTAGCATTGAGAGAAGCAATCATTCATAGTAGTTTAATGTTGGTGTCTTTACTTAATGCAGACATCACAGTTAATTTGCATTTGGCATTGCACTGAAAAATTATCACTTCAATATATATTCATACAAGTTCATATGAACCTCAATGGAAAGAGGGAGATGGGAATTAATATTCATATAAAGTGTCTGACAAAATGAAAACGTTGTCAAAAATGTCACTCTGTGAAGTATTACAGCAGTGGACAAACATTGAAAGATTTGCACAGTAACAATTAATAAAGCAGTTCTCCTCAGATAAGAGGTTTACATAAAGACTTGTCATGGAGTGTCTGGTTCCCTCCAACATTAACACGCAACATTAACACACTGAAGGTCTAATTTAAGAGGCCCTTGCGTCACCGGAGCGTCACTTTTAGTGAGGCTTCGGTGGCACTGTGCCCTGCTCCATATCTACAAGGCAGCGTTAAGCCACTTTATGTGGTTTAAGATAGTCTTGTAAAAATAGGGCACCCAATGCACTTTTCTGAGGCAAAAGGGCGTGCAATAAGTATTGCTGTGGGCGTACCAGCACAGCACCCATTGCTTTCTGCAGCAGCCCCAGGTTTACAAGAAATCATAAACCTGAAGTGGCACCAAAAACTAACGCCACCCTAGGGTGGCGTTAGAATGGTGCAATGGAGAGAAATACTTTTATTTCTCCTCGTTGCTGCCTTCTACAGCACACATAGAAGGAGAAGATCGCCAGCAATGATTGTTTATGTGCAGGAAGGTGTTCCTTCCTGCACATAAACAATCAACACCCACAATGCAGGCATCCTTGGACCATGAGGCAAGGGTGGCTGCATTGGTGCTAGGCAGCTGATTTAGTGCCAGCGCAGGGGAAAACTTGTAAATACTGTGCAGACCTGTGTTTTGGAAATGACGCGTCTCGGCGCAGCAATATTGCTTGGGGCCCCACGCTGCGCCATTTCCTACTAAATGAAGCCCTTAATTTATTTATTTGTGAACAAGGACTACAAATTCATGAATTAGCTAGTTTGTGAGGATGAAAGTATAGGTCCCTGTAACAAACTGCAAGAGTAAAGCCAAGTAATAGGAATGAGAATTATGCTTATATCCAGAAGAAATATACTTATCAGCTATAATGAGGGAAGCAAAAAGTACACGTTTTTGTGGCCACTGAGGTATTAGCAAAAATATTAATTTGTCTCAACTCACACATATATCACCATTTGCCACATAATTTGCTAATTGTACCAAAAATGCGTATTAGCTCAAACCACTCATAAATTATCACAAACATTGTACGTAGAGGGCAAATCAACACGTTACTTTGCAAAAACATATTTATCATCTGTCAATTGCTGTCTTCAGGAATTTACAGAAGTGACAATTTTGCAAAGATGAGCTTAACATCCCCAGTTCATGGTCTGATGAGGGTATATTTTTTGTCTGAGGCATGTTTAATTCAACCGAGTGGAAATAATGTCCTCTTTTTCATGAAAATATGTTTTCAGTGCCTATACAACTTCATTTTTACATCACAGGAACTGATCACAAAGCATGAGTCATTATAAAAGGTATTCAGATTTTAAAAGATTTCAAAGTTAGTTGCTGTTCCTTTTGAAGTTTCATATTTTCAATCTGTAAGCATCTTCTTGAGATATGTGAAAAATAAATGCATTTGAAGCGTGCCATACTGTTCAGCAGTGTGGTTACTCTCTGGAAATGTGTGTCTCCAGAAGCTTAACATTGTGAACAAAGGATAATCTTGAAACAAAGAAGTTTTAAAACATATTTGGGTGAAACAGAATAAAAGAGGCACACATTTTATTGTATGGAGTTATTGCATGTAAGCATGCTTTTTGATTAGGACACCTTTGTATATTTTTGAGCTATCTATTTTAATGTTCAGTCAAAAGTACAGTGTTAATCAATGTAAACTGCTGTGCTTCAGGGCAACATAAAAAAATCAATGGTTAATATTTAATATTATGTATAGTGGGCACTCAATGTGTATAATTTTCTTTTTCAAGAAACCTACTATTTTCTGTACTACTGAGAAGGGTGTGTGTGTGCGCGTTTGTTCATATGCTAAAATAGTTATAAATATCCCCACAACATGCAGTCCAAAAATTGAATATGCCACACAATTCACAATTTGTTTTTGAAAGGAATGCCTGAAGTCAAACACAGTACCTTGAAGGATTGGAAACTCTCACTTTCTTCTTCCAGTGGTTCTAGTTTAAACATAATGTTTAAACACCAATTCTATTTCGTCGAAACGAATGTGTTCAAGCCGAAAAATTCATGTTGCTGTGGAAAAACTGCAAGTGCGGTTCGTTTTAACTTGAATGCTTGAACGTCTGCCGTAATAGTTAAGCAACCTCACCAGGACTAAAAAGGTAGCTAAAATCGCTGTGCAATTACGTATACCTCTTTCACTGCCTACGCGTTTATTCATTTCATTTCAACTGAATGAATGTACCAGTTCCTATGAGGGTTCAGCAATTGTGTCAGATTTAGAAAGATGAATGGGGTATGTTTTAGTTCTTGGAGAGTTCTTTATTGTCATGGAGACCCCATCAAGTTACTGAAAACCTGGGCTTATGTGTTGATGCAATATAAATAGATGTATTGCTTGTATAGTAACTGCCTTGTTTTAGGGGTTTCTAGGCATGCTTAAAGTATATAAACCTGGCTGAGAAATATAGATTTCCTTATCTCACTTTACAAGTATCATAGTTTAATCTGTTGCCGGGTGATAGCTTATAGCAC
This sequence comes from Pleurodeles waltl, assembly GCF_031143425.1. Lineage (NCBI taxonomy): Eukaryota > Metazoa > Chordata > Amphibia > Caudata > Salamandridae > Pleurodeles > Pleurodeles waltl. The sequence continues at coordinate 698,041,820 of NC_090439.1, read as the reverse complement.
ATTCAGATGTCTGATTGCCACATATATATTCCAGCAAGTATCTCCTACAGCAATTCCAGTACAGTAAAGTATCTGCCCGCGGCAGTACTACATAACTTTTATCGTCATTATAAAATGTAATTTATTGAAAAATCTTTAACCCTTTTTTTAAATTGACCGACTTGATTGATTTACATATGAGAGTGCTGCTTATGGCAATCATTTGTGGTGGAATCTTCTTTTTAAGAATTAGGTTTCTGCCCTTTTTAATCACACTGTTTAAGCCAAAGCAAACATACTCTGGAAAAGGTGATCTGTTTCCTGACATCTTGGTTAACATATTCAATTATAACAGTTCTAAGGGATTATGATGCGAAATGGGGTACATTCTAAAGTTGTATCTCATTTCACTTTAATTTGGAACACATCAAGATTAAAATAAATTCAAGAAAAGTAAACGTCATCTAAAAGGTGATGTCCACAGACCCCCTTACAAAATGAGCACTAAATGTATTTGCTTCCCTTAAATGCATCCTGCTGGTGCATGTGTGCCCCGCTGCTCGCCTATATCACAATATAATCCTGGCAATAGGTAATTCATTGCCAACAAGAGTTATCATGTAAATGCTGAAGAAACCGAGACTGAGGCGTTTGTAGAAATTACTATCGCACAGAGACTAAACAGCACAAAGTGCATGCTCTAGGTTTGTGTTTAAAAGTGCGACTGTCCAGTCCCTTATCTCCTGCTATGCCTGGCAAGCGTTAAGTATAAAAATAGAAAAATCATTTCTAGAAGACAGAAGGCTAGATTCAGAAAGTGTCATAGAAATGGGTAGAAAAGGCTGACTTTGTGTGGTATGTCGACCACTACACCTAAGCTCCTTCATTTTACAAGCCTAATGTCAGTGTGACTGTTGATTAATAAAAAAGATGTGTGAGGTTAACTAAATCACACATATCTTAGTCGCAACTGAGCACATTGGGCCAGATGTATCAAACTTTTTTGCATTTGCAAACAGTGCGAATTGCAAAAATCGGTCGTTTGTGAATGCAAAAATGGTCCCTGCGATGTATGAAAGGCATTCGCAGTGTGAAAATACAGAATCGCAAAAATTGTGATTCTTTGCGAAAATAACATGGTTTTGCGAGTCGCAATCAGCGTATCACAAATAGCGACATGAAATACTGAATTGCTATTTGCGAGACGCACACTGCGGCACAAATTAGTGAATCGCAGATAGCGATCTGCAAAATCCTGGCGCAATTTGCAATACGCAGATTGTGACTCACAAAACCATGTCAGAATGGGATGCATCAAAAATTCGCAATTTGCAAAAATTCACAGAATAGCCTTGTGCACATGCAATTTGCCACGAATTGAAATTAGGTGGTAACCAGGTGCAACCTATATAAAGAGGGCCAGAATGACTCAGCCGCTCTTCTACAATGGCTGCACTCTACGTGATGCGAGGAGAATGAGGATCTTGGCAGGTTTGAGGAGAGGGAGGAGGAGACAGGAGTGCTTTTTCAGAGTGCGCGTAACCCTTTTTGACCAGGCAGAGGAGGAGATATGTCAGAAGTACAGGCTAAGCTCAGCCATGACACTTGACCTGATAGCAGATCTACAACCCCTACTGCAGCACACCACACACAGGACCAATAGCATACCCACCCATGTGCTGGTATTATGTTCCCTGCATCTATTAGCATCAGGGGGCTATCAAGGGGTCATAGCAGCAGCAGGAGGGGACTCACAGACCCTTCAGAGCATTTCTAAGTGCCATGGTGAGCAAAATACAAGAGCACGTAAGATTCCCCAACACCCCACAGGAATTACAACAAATGAAAATAAATTTTTAACAGATTGCACAATTCCCACATGTTATAGGTACCATCGATGGGACACATGTAGATATCTGTCCACCATCAGCCACCGAGTATGTTTATCACAACCGTAAAAACCATCCTTCCATGAACATACAGGTGATTAGTAATGCCTCCAACATCATTACCGATCTTATGGCCAGATACCCAGGTAGTACACATGACTCGTACATCTTATGCCACAGCGGGATTCACAAAAGACTGCTAGCTGGGGACTTTGGCGAAGGATACCTACTGGGTAAAGTAATAGATGACTATGTTGCATTGAAGTTATATTGACTGCAGATTTCAACATTACTTATTTAACCCTCTGTTTATATAGGAGAGACAGTGCCTACGCAGTGCGCACCTAAATACTGATGCCCTACCTGATTCCTGCAACGCCTGAAGAGAGGAGGTACACTGCTGCACACTGGGCAATCCGCAGTGTGGTGGAGCTGACTTTCGGTCTCCTGAAAAGCCACTTCTGGTGCATCCATAAGAGTGGAGGGGCACTACAGTACAGCCCAGAGACGAACAGCAAAATTGTGGCTATATGTGCAATGTTGCACAACATTGCAACGAGAAGGGGCATACCTGTTGAACCAATGGAGCCGAACTCAGATGAAGATGGTGATCCCTTACCACCCCATCACCCAGTAGACAGGACCAATGCAGCAGAGGGCAGGCAAAGACATGCTGACATCACGCACAACCATTTCTTATGTAAGTAATGACAACACCACTGCAATTTTATGTCTTTCTGTAGTTGGCAACTTTATTACCTTGACTTCAGGTAACATATGTGTCAATAGGACATAGCCATGAACCATAGGCTACCATGTGCAAATAACAGTGTCACACTATTAGCATCATAGTATAACTGTACAGCTACATGTTACGGTAGTCCCCTGTAGGCCTTTAAATTACTTCCTACGTCCACACACTTCACTTGAGTGCTCAGTGACCTCACTGGCACCTCTTGTAGCTGGTTCACTGGCAGTACTGTGTCTGGTACTGCGATGCCTAGGATCCATCACAGGGGCTGTAAGACTGCTGAGGCTAGAAAACTCCCCACTGTCTCCACCACCCAGTTCGCTGTTTGTAGCACTGCCTGCTGTCTGCATTGCATCTCGGACATTGGTTATTTGCACCAAGCCCTGTGCAATGTGACGACTACAGTGTGCCATTTCCACCTGTGTGCCCACAGCAAGTCATGAGATCATGGCAGTTGAGCTAGCAAGCCGATTGACCGATCTGCAGAACCCATCAAACCTCATAAATTGGTGATGGCGTCTATGGTGGCTGACACACTCCTGCTGAATCTCAGTGCAGAGGTCCCTAATGGCATTTGTCAGGTCCTTTGTGTTTTTGGCTGCTGTTTGCTGTCCCTCATTTAGTGACTCCAACTGCTTGATCATTGTGCCCATGTTCTGATTGAATGACACCAACTGCCTGTGCATTAACTTCATGTGTTTACATTGCAGGCGCTGCACTTTCAGCATGGAAGCTACAAGGCCGCCAAAGATTGACGGGCCCTCTCCTTCCTCTGTGCACTGTCTGCCTGCATTGTGACGCCTCCTGAGGGGATTGATTGACGCTGGGGCAGGGACTGCTGTGTTCCTCTGGATCTATCCTCTGGGGGTGGTGTGGGGAGTTCATCCTGCATCTCATCTGAGTCCAGGTTGTACTGTGGGAGAGGTAACACCCTTGCTCTGTGTCTGATTGGTGCAATACTGAGAGACTCACTTGTGTTGGAGCCGGACTGTGACTGTGTTTCAACATTCCCCACATTTCCACCATCTGCTGCAGCAGGGCCCAGGACATCTGCAACAACAATGTACAGGATGTCATTTATTTATATCTCACAATCAGTAGCACAATAGTAAATTTTGTACTCTAACTTCGTATCACTGTGACTTGTGTGTGTTGTTTCTCTATGTGGCTGAACACCAAATTGTTTTTAATGTGGTTTATTGACCTTAGGATTGTGGACTATCACTCCCATAAGGCATTGTTGCGTTGTATGTAAGATGTGGCATGGACTATTTATCACACTGCAAAAGCTAATAACTATTTCTAGGGGACATTTGTACATCCACATATGGGGATACACATCATTACTGCCTTTACCTTTGCTGGTGCAAGGTGTCCCTGAGGTGTCAATGTCAGTAACACCACTGACGGCTTCTGGAAGCAGTGTGGACTCCACCATGTCTTCCATTGGTGTGGATGGTGGCTGGGTTCGTGGTTCTCCTCCAGTGTTCCTTGCCTCCTTTAGCCTGCTGGCTACCCTTTCTTTGGCACGGGAACGCAGGTCATACCATCTCTTGCGTATTTCCTCCACAGAGCGCTGCGCAACACCCACTGCACATATTTTTGTCTCGATTTCCAACCACAGTTTCCTTTTCTCACTTTCAGGGACCTGTAGTGAGTTCTTCCCAAAGAGTTTGTCATGGTTTCTGACAGCCTCCTAAGTGAGCACCTCCAATGCCTGTTCACTGAAGTTGAGCTTGCGTTTCCTGTCTCCCTTGTCCTTCACCTTCCCATCAGTGGCCATGTTGCAATTTGGTCCTGGCTGGATCACAAAGCTAGCTTCCTGGTGCTGGGATGTGTCTCTCTGCCTGCTCCTGTGGGTGTGGCTCCTGGAAACAGCATGGGCTGACTCACTTCCTGGTTGAGATGTCATCAGGCTGTTCCGGGTTGCCGTTTTAGCAATTTGCGATTTTCAGATACCGATTTGCAAATGATTTGCGATTCGGTATTTGCTAATCGCAAATTGCGTTTGCGAATTTTAAGAAATCGCAAATAACGACTTGCAATTTTGATACATCCCATTTTGCATTTCTAAAATAGCAATTTCTTAAAATTATCTATTTATGAAATGCAAACCGGGAGCTTGCTACATCTGGCCCATTGTTTCCAAACTTTGCAAATTAAATTACGAATCTTGCAAAATTTAAAAAGTGGAAGCATACATCTTCGATGACCCTGTACAGCATTCATAAGTTTTGTTTCTGCTGTTAGGGGCTGTATGTGCCAATGAGGACTCATTCCACTTGGCAACGTCACTGTGCAATGCTTTGAGCTCCCTCTCACAGAATAGTACTGAACCTCCTCTGCGGTTTTCCTGCCACTTCATCTGACCTGGCCCTGAGGTGCACTCAGAGCTCTAGACCATCACTGCTCATCATGCTGCATTGTGCCTTCCCCCCACAAGCCATAGTTACTTGACCTACCCCAGAGCTGTACTCAGCCTCACATTCACCTTCACATCTGAGCCTTCCTCAATCCCCAGTGCCCTATACTCTCCCTTAACATTATCTCTACCACTTCTTTCATGATCACGGAAACGAGTACAAGAAGCCACAGTTTCCTTGTCCAGAATTACCAGGAATTTCTTATCCTGGAGCAGTAAATTATCATCAAACTTGGTTTGGGGATTTAACTTTCCCTCAGCAGTTCGGGTTTGCTCAGGGCCTTTGCCCACTTGCAGCAAGATTAAAGTTTCTTGATTTTGTTCAACCTTAGACATGAAGTACTATTTCTGCCTCTCTCATTCACTAACACAATGGCGGTCATCACAACATTGGCGGTAAAAGCCGCTTACCGCCGTGCAGAAGAGCGCCAACACACCGCCGCGGCCACGGAAAACCGCCACAGCTATTATGACACACATTTCGGAATCCGCCAAAATTCAGACACCCACACAAGTCTGCCACACCAAAGGTCAGTGATAAACTGGCAAAAACAAAACCGACACCGTCACGCCAACAGAAACACGCCCACACTATCACGACACAGGAATCCACGCGGAGGTCTTTCAACCGCGGTATTCCATTGGCGGTACACACCGCTGTGCTCAAAATACACACACATTTACAAAACACTACCACATTGGACAATTCCAAATACACACACCTGATACACATACATACACCACTCCCACACACCCAATACAATATAAAACACACACCCACATCACCCACAAACCCCTACGACCAAAAAATTCAGAAAGAATGCCAGAGAGAGACACCACCAGCAAGAACAACAACATCCACAGGCACACAATACCATCAGCCACACAACTTCCACGCACCTCACACAACACACCACTACATATCAGCACACTGATCACCACAAATCCACCCCACACATCACCTACACCACCCCATGGCACGGCAAAGACACCCCAGGTTCTCGGAGGAGGAGCTCAGGGTCATGGTGGAGGAAATCGTCCGGGTAGAGCCACAGCTATTTGGAGCACAGGTGCAGCACACCTCCATTGCAAGGAAGATGGAGTTATGGTGAAGAATAGTGGACAGGGTCAACGCAGTGGGACAGCACCCAAGAAATCGGGAGGACATCAGGAAGAGGTGGAATGACTTACGGGGCAAGGTGCGTTCTGTGGTCTCAAGACACCACCTGGCGGCTCAGCGGACTGGAGGCGGACCCCCACCTCCTCACCCACAACTAACAACATGGGAGGAGCAGGTCTTGGCGATTCTGCATCCTGAGGGCCTCGCAGGAGTAGGCGGAGGAATGGACTCTAGTAAGTCAAATCTTAACTATTACATCCCACACCCTACCTGCATGCTATCACACACCCCCACCCTCACCCCCAGCAGCCCAACTCCTCACATATGTCCCAACATCACAAAACACCCATCCCAACACCAAGCCCTGCATGCAACAACAGAGCATGGACACCCATCACTAAAGCATGTCAACTGCACATACGCACACAACCCCCTAAACCACCATCACACAAGCTCCCACACAGGAATGCAAGCACTGGGGTACACGGCCACCCACCCATTGCACACCATGACACACACAGATGTAATAACCATCCTTTTATACCCCTGCAGGACCCCTACCCAACATCACCGGACAGGAGGGTCCACACATGTCCACACCACCAACAGAAGAGGCCCACAGTGATGACAGCACCTCTGTCCAACTGGATCTAGATGACCAGCCCGGCCCTTCGGGGACCTCGGCACAGTCGGTTCCCCTCACAATGGCACAGGCCATCACAGACCTTCCCCCCTCTGGAAACACCAGCACAGCACCCACCCAGCGGGCCCATACCTCCGTCCCCAGGACACGTCAATCAGCTGTGTGTTCACCACTACAGGGAACCCAGGATAACCCACCACCCCAACAACAACAGGGACCTGGGGGCAGTGGCAGTGGGCACACGGTCCAGGGGATGGAAGCCCAGGAACACAGGGGAACTGGAAGGGGCTGCTGTGCGACAGGGATCGGATAGGCCAAGGGAACCCACTCTCCACGAAGCCCTCTCCTCCATCATGGGAACCTACTACCACTCCCAGGAGGCGAAGGCAACGGTACTGGCCAAGGTTCAGGAGATCCAGTGCCTGCAGGAGGAACAGTATATGGGCTTCAGGGAGGAACTCAGAACCATCAGCTCCACCCTGGGCACCATTGTAGGGGTGCTGAAGGAAATACTCAACACCAGGAGGGACACTGTGGCACTACAAGGGGCCCCTGACAATAGCATGGACGATGAACTGCCCACCACCTCTGCCGGCGCTAGTGGACAGGAGGCACCACAACAGGACCACCACACCAGCACCCCACCCCGTGCAGAGGGAGAACCACCCCACAAACGGTCCCTGAGATCCAGGACAAAGACAGAGCACGATGCCAAGACCCCCGCCAAGAAATTAGACCACCCTGATTGTCATCCTACTGTCCCACTTTGTCCCCCAGTCCACACTGAAACTGCCCCAGCTCCACTTCCTATGCCCATTTGGGCAATGCAACTGTGAGACTAATAGACTGGACTCTGCCATGGAAATTCCCCCGCCATCACTCCTCACCATTTCACCACCCCCTCCAATATTGAGCACTTAAATAAATACACTTAAAACACAAAACAATCTGCAGTCTGTCTGTGATTTCGAAATAGTGTATTAGCAATTACAGTGACAAAATGCTCTTTCAATAGTAATGTCAACATAACTATGTCACACAGCTCAAGTCCATGAGGAATCAAAGCAGATGTTACACAGTGGGACCCACATCTGTGAAATCGTAAGGGAAAGTGACAACTCAGTGACCATACACTGGGTGAAAACGAGAGACAGTAGAGAGGTAGCAGTGTTTAAGTACATGTAGTAGGCAGGTCTGTACTCTTACCTGTGTCTCACTGGAAATATTGCTGGATCACTGAGTCCCTGTTGTTCATGTCTTCTTCCTCTGCTTCCTCGTCTTCACTATCCACAGGCTCCACAGCTGCAACAGCACCGCCATCTGGACCATCCTCCTGCAGAAAAGGCACCTGTCGTCGCAATGCCAAGTTATGAAGCATACAGCAGGCCACGATGATCTGGCACACCTTCTTTGGTGAGTAGAATAGGGATCCACCTGACATATGGAGGCACCGGAACCTGGCCTTCAGGAGGCCGAAGGTCCGCTCAATCACCCTCCTAGTTCGCCCATGTGCCTCATTGTAGCGTTCCGCTGCCCTTGTCCTGGGATTCCTCACTGGGGTCAGTAGCCATGACAGGTTGGGGTAACCAGAGTCACCTGAAAATGGCGAGGGACGAGTATTAGACACACACTAACCTGTAGGGTAACCCCAGACCCAGACAACCATTCCCACTGTCTTGCTACCAGGTGCTCACCTACTAGCCACACACGGTGCCTCTGGAGTTGACCCATCACATAAGGGATGCTGCTATTCTGCAGGATGTAGGCGTCATGCACTGAGCCAGGGAACTTAGCATTCACATGGGAGATGTACTGGTCTGCCAAACATACCATCTGTACATTCATCGAATGATAACTCTTCCGGTTTCTGTACACCTGTTCACTCCTATGGGGGGGGGACCAAAGCCACATGGGTCCCATCAATGGCACCTATGGTGTTGGGGATGTGTCACAGGGCATAGAAATCACCTTTCACTGTAGGCAAATCCTCCACCTGAGGGAAAACGATGTAGCTCTGCATGTGTTTCAGAAGGGCAGACAACACTCTGGACAATACGTTGGAAAACATAGGCTGGGACATCCCTGATGCTATGGCCACTGTTGTTTGAAATGACCCACTTGCAAGGAAATGGAGCACTGATAGCACCTGCACTTGAAGGGGGATTCCTGTGGGATGGCGGATTGCTGACATCAGATCTGGCTCCAACTGGGTACACAGTTCCTGGATTGTGGCACTGTCAAGCCTGTATGTGATTATGACATGTCGCTCCTCCATTGTCGACAGGTCCACCAACGACCGGTACACCGGAGGATGCCGCCATCTCCTCACATGTCCCAGCGGACGGTGCCTATGAAGGACAACTGCGAGCACAGAGTCAAACAACTCAGAGGTACGTACCCACAGTTTACACAGAACACCAATCATACACAAAAGGTGGCCTGTGTGTTGAGTCTAGGCCTAGGTATGTGTGACGCAGTTGGAAATGAAGCCATGTGGGCCCCTGAAATGGCGCCTGCCTAACCTCTAAAGTGGGACAATGGGTTGTGAGGTAACTGCACTGGCGTTGTACACCGTCGCGGTAGGCGGTCAAAGACCGCGGCGCAATGCTGCATTGGTTAACATTGGACCCTATGGGTCCCAGGAGCCAATGACGATGTGCGCCGGCGGTGACGGTACGCACCGCCACGGACGTGACCGCCATTTTGTATCTGTTCAATCACTCGATACCTGATCTTTGACAGGAAAGGACCTACACTGCAAGTGCTGCTGTGACCTCAGTCTGGAAGAGACAATGGCCCGAGTGTCTGGGGAAAAGGCCCCTGCCTTCACATCGGAGGAGTTGGAGAAGCTCGTGGATGGGGTCGTCCCCCAGTACACACTACTCTACGGTCCTCCAGACAAACAGGTATGTACACAGGGAGCATGTTGTATGGCCTATGCCTGTGTGGAGAGGGCTGGATGTAAGAAGGAAGGGGGGAGAGTGCTGCGTGCATGAAAGACGGTGAATGCATGTGCCACATGGCAAGGGTAGGGATGGGGGCCAATCACTTTGATGGTGCAGTTGGTAATAACTTCTCTTTTTCCCTTGTACATTTCATGTAGGTCAGCGCCCACCAGAAAAAAGATATTTGGCGTGCCATTGCCAAGGACGTCCGGACCCTGGGGGTCTACCACAGATGGAGCACCCACTGCCGGAAAAGATGGGAGGACATTCGCCGCTGGAGCAAGAAGACGGCGGAGGCTCAGCTGGGGATGGCCTCCCAACGTGGGAGGGGTGCCCATCGCACCATGACCCCCCTGATGTTCCAGATCCTGGCGGTGGCCTACCCGGAGTTGGATGGGCGCTTGAGGGCATCACAGCAGCCACAAGGGGGTGAGTACACTCTCATTCTGCTGACTTTGCGCGCAGTGGAGGTGTCTGGGTGGGGAGGTGGGCTGTGGGTTTCCCTAGGCCAGGGCGAGTTCCGTAGGCAAGGCCCCTCCGTAAGGCAGGCCATGTGGCACCCCAGCCCACCTCTGTAGAGTGTCAAGTACACCTAGTCATGCCCCTGTGTCATCTATGTGTGCAGAGGTCGTCCATAGCCTTGTAGGGCATTTCCCAGGAATTGAACAGTTGAGCCCAAGAGCGCTGCGTAGTGCAGGGGACTTCTGTGTCTGTCGTGTCCGCCAACGGTAGCGGTAATGCATGCACTCAACATGTCTCTCTCCTGTCTCCCCCCCCCTTTTTGTGGTCTCCCTGTTCTTGTGTGCATTAGCATCATCAGGCGGAGGAGCAGTGGCACCGGAGCACGAGGGAGCTGCATCCCACATGGCCCTAGAGGGCGACACTACGGAGTCTGAATTCACCAGTGGGACGGAGGGCGTGGGGAGCTCCACGGCGGGGACAGGAGCTGAGACCAGCGACACGGACTCGTCCTCTGATGGGAGCTCCCTTGTGGTGGCGGCAACATCTGTGCCCCCCGCATCTACAGGTACAGCTGCCGCCCCCCTACCAGCACCGCCCTCCCAGCAGCCCCTCAGCCTTTGCCCCGTGCCCGCTCACCCAGGAGGGTGGGCATCACCTTCGCCCCAGGCATCTCAGGCCCTGTCCCACTCACCCCTGCTGCCCTCAGTGAGGAGGCAATTGACCTCCTCAGGTCCCTCACTGTTGGGCAGTCTACCATTTTGAATGCCATCCAGGGTGTAGAGAGGCAGTTGCAACAAACAAATGCATTGCTCGAGGGCATTCATTCTGGTCAGGTGGCCCTTCACCGAGCTTTTCAGACTCTGGCCTCAGCACTGATGGCAGCCATTGTCCCCGTCTCTAGCCTCCCCCCTCCAACTTCCTTCACCCCGACCCAATCCCCTGTACCTCAGCCTATCCCAAGCACACCTACAGACCAACATGCACACACCTCAACACCCAAGGGTAGCTCAGGCAAACATAAGCACCACACATCCCACAGGCATTCACGCAAGCATCACACACATGCAGACACACCAACATCCACTGCCTCCACTGTGTCCCCCTCCTCCTCGTCTCCCTCCTCCCTCCCAGTGACATCTACACTCACACCTGCATGCACTACATCTACAGCCACTATGTCCCTCCCCAGCACACCCACCACCACACCCCGCTCATGTGCAGTCACCACCCCACTACCATTCACATGTCCCCTGTGTCCTCTCCCAGTGTGTCTGTGACGCCCCCTTCCAAGATACACAAACACAGGCACACACCCACCCAACAGCCATCCACCTCACGACTGCCTCCACCGCATGCACCTTCACCCAAAGTCACCAAACATACACCTCCTACAACCACCACCTATTCCGCCACTCCCAAACCCCCTCCAGCTACCCGTCCCAGTGTTCCTAAGAAACTTTTCCTGGCCAGCCTTGACCTCTTTCCCTCACCTCCCCCACCCCATCCGTCTCATAGGTCCCAAACTAGCACCTCAGCCACAACCTCTCCGGGACCAGTGGTGCCTGTAGTCACCGGAATCTGGAGTGCACCGGCAACCAGGGCAGCCAGTGTGGCACGGAGCCCCAGCACAGACAGTCCCCCACCTGTGAAGCATCAGAAGTTGGCCAGTGCCCGGCGGGAGAGGGGGAAGACTCCAGCCACCAAAGCCGCTCCCATGGGTCCCGGTGGGAGTGTGGAGTCAGCTGTGACACCTTCCAAGGTGGGGAAGGGCCACAAGAAACCCAGCAAGACTGGGAAGAGCAGCACGGCGGAGAAGACCGCCATCATCCCCGCTGCCCAGGAGGCCACCGCCAGCACTAGCCCAGCTGCCCAGGAGGCCACCGCCAGCACAAGACCAGCTGCCCAAGAGGTCACCGCCAGCACCAGCCCAGCTGCCCAGGAGGCCACCCCAGCACCAGCCCAGCTGCCCAGGACAAGACCGCCAGCACAAGCCCAGCTGCCCTGGAGGCCACTGCCAGCACCAGCCCAGCTGCCCAGGACAAGACCGCCAGCACAAGCCCCATTGGGCCATGAAGGACCGCCAGCAAAGGCCCAGTTGAGCCATGAAGGACCGCCAGCACAAGCCCCGTTGGGCCATGAAGGACCGCCAGCAAAAGCCCAGTTGGGCCATGAAGGACCGCCAGCAAAAGCCCTGTTGGGCCATAAAGGACCGCCAGCACAAGCCCTGTTGGGCCATGAAGGATCGCCAGCACAAGCCCCGTTGGGCCATGAAGGACCGCCAGCAAAAGCCCCATTGGGCCATGAAGGACCGCCAGCAAAAGCCCCGTTGGGCCATGAAGGACCGCCAGCACAAGCCCCGTTGGGCCATGAAGGACCACCAGCAGAGGCCCCGTTGGGCCATGAAGGACCGCCAGCAAAAGCCCTGTTGGGCCATGAAGGACTGCCAGCAGCTGTGACCCTGCAATGGAGACCGCCTTCTCAAGCACCGCTGCACAGGGCACCGCCATCTCAAGCACCGCTGCACAGGACACCACCATCTCAAGCACCGCTGGCCCATGAGCGGCAAGGGCACTGACTCAACTGAGTACGTCTCGGGGTGAATGAAGCACTCTGGGCACAAAGCCCCCTCCAGAACCAGTGGAGAGATACATCCACTCCCTCTGTCCTTAGCAGGATGAAGCACTCTGGGCACAAAGCCCCCTCCAGAACCAGTGGAGAGATACATCCACTCCCTCTGTCCTTAGCAGGATGAAGCACTCTGGGCACAAAGCCCCTCCAGAACCAGTGGAGAAAGGCATCCACTCCCTCTGTCCTTAGCAGGATGAAGCACTCTGGGCACAAAGCCCCCTCCAGAACCAGTGGAGAGATACATCCACTCCCTCTGTCCTTAGCAGGATGAAACACTCTGGGCACAAAGACCCCTCCAGAACCAGTGGAAAAAGGCATCCACTGTCCTTAGCAGGATGAAGCACTCTGGGCACAAAGCCCTCTCCAGAACCAGTGGAGAAAGGCATCCACTCCCTCTGTCCTTAGCAGGATGAAGCACTCTGGGCACAAAGCCCCCTCCAGAACCAGTGGAGAAGGCATCCACTTGAGAGACTGTGGCTTTGCACTCCCCAGGATGGAACAGTGGGCAACCCACCCACTGTAGAGACTTGAGAGACTGTGGCTTTGCACTGCCCAGGATGTAACAGTGGGCAACCCACCCACTGTAGAGACTTGAGAGACTGTGGCTTTGCACTCCCCAGGATTGAACAGTGGGCATGTGGCCCCCTCGTATATTTGGTGTTGTGCACTCATCCGGCTGAGGTGCCCCCCCTTTCCCTACCCCTGAGGTGCCTGTTTAGTTGCTGTCTGATGCCCCTGCAGTGTTCTCTCCGTCATGGTCGGGGATCTTGTGTGGGCCTCGCCCATACCGTGTGGTCCCAGTGTTCCATGGACTTTCTTAGAACACTACCTGGACTACTATGCTTGGTATATATTATGTACATGGTGTATATATATATATATTTCTGCCTACTTGCTTTTAATATATTACAATGGTTACACTAATTTTCTATTGTCTTTGCATTCTTCCGGAGGGTTTGGGGGGTGTAACTGTGATGTATTGATATGCTTTGTGTGTGTGTTGTTGTGGGTGAGGGTGGGGGTGTTGCATGTGTGTGTCCCTGTTTTTTGCCTCCCCTGTGTCATAGGTGCAGTACTCACGGTGGTCTTCGCCGCCGGCGTTCGTGCTCCTGGTAGAGAGCAAGAAGATAAAGGCTGGGAAAATGTGGAGCTCTGGTTCCATGGCATCCTTGTTCCTCGTGGAGTGTGTAGAGGTGAGCGTTTTCCCTTCGAGATTCCTGGTTCTGCCGTGTTTTTATCTGTGGTGAATCCACCCCGGAAAAGGTGGCGGATTGGCCTGTCATAATAGTGTGGGCGGTACATTGTCTTCCGCCTGTCTGTTGGCGGTGACCTCCGGCTGTTTGTTTGTACCGCTGAGGCGGTCGGAGTGTTAAAGTGGCTGTCTTTGTTGGTGGTTTCCGCCACGGTCGTAATTGCAAATTTTTTTACCACTGGCCTTTTGGCGGTCTTACCGCCGCTTTAACACCGACCGCCAGGGTTGTAATGACGACCAATATTGTCTCCAAGGTTTTCCAATTCCTATCGCGTTCAGATCTTGCATCGTCCTTAAGGACCAGACTTCATTGTACTTTTGATTGTCAAAGCTCCCTCTTACCTAACAGTAAAGGTTATGATGAGCTTCACATCCCTTAACTAGCAGGAACAGACTGAAACAGAATTACAACTTCCTTCCTGATTTTGACCTCCTACAGCTGCACCCAAACATGAACTTATCTCATCTGATTCACAAAAAAAGGAAACAGGGTTGGAAAAGAGGTGAGCATTGCTTACTTCTGAAAGCTTCACACTGCAATATTTGTTGTTACATAAATTATTGAAAAAAACAGGGTCCAGTGGGTAGTTTCCAAATTTTAGGTGAAGAGCGGCTCCTTTATATGGAGCACTCTCCAACACTATTGACACAGGCACAGGGGCTGCTTTTATTTAATTCCAGGTTGTCTTGAATGGTATTTTACCAATCCACAGCTGTAACACTGTGCCTGGAGTGGTAAAAGGTTAAAATTTTCCAGGTTGGCATGAATGGTACTAGCTAATCCTGTGGTTAAATACTAAGCTGCAAAAATGACAAAATACTTTGCCACTTTTCTAGCTTGGTGTGGGTGCCACTTTGCTAATCCTATGCTTAAAAGCTCTGCTATAAAACTGTCCTGGTCACAGTGTTCTGTTTCTTTGTGGCAGCAGACATTTGCCAGCCTACATTCACTTTTCAATACAGAAAGGTGTTTGCAATCATTTTATAGTGACTCTAATGTCAAATACACACACTGTGGTCACAGTCTTCTGTTAGCACAGGTCCCATTATTAGAAAACTACATAAAGGATAAACGACTTGTGGGTTGCTTTTGTCACAATGTACAGAATGTGTGTCCCTAGTTGCCATGAGATTTAAAATTTTAGATTGAGCCACCCTCAAACTCAGCTTAAAAAGGGGAAAATAGAGACCCTTGGTGACAAAAGAAAAATGATGGAGATGTGACCGCTGGCACTTTTAGGCAGGGAATGTCATCCTAACCCCACTGACAACATCTACACTGCACTTCCCACGCTTTACTTGTTTGCAGGTTCCCAGCCATTCTAGGGTTGCAACTAGGTACTGAGATCATTGACAAGAGGCTAGGAAAAAGCATGAAACCATGTGCGAGTCAACGAGTCATAAGTCGGAAAACGAAAGGAGAGTTCAGGAAGCCAGAGAGAATGGTCCTGTGGTCCACTGTTCAGTGGTAAAGCAGAAAGCTGCGTGGGGATCTCCATGCATGAATCTGCATGCTAGGGCTTTCCCGCTGCTTCTGTTGCTGTACGCCCATATCAATAAGGTTGGAAGTTCATCATTTCATTTGAAAACAACAACCTCTGTTATTCATCTTGTAGCATTCTTTTTACATTGAGGTTATATTTTATCTTGTTAACTTTAGCTCATCTAGTAGTGTAACAATGGATAGTTGCACTACACCATGAAGATGGCAAAACACTACTGGACATAAAGGGGCATATTTATACTCCGTTTGCGCCGGAATTGCGTCGTTTTTTTTAACGCAATTTAGACGCAAAACTAACTCCATATTTATACTTTGGCGTTAGACGCGTCTAGCGCCAAAGTCCATGGAGTTTGCGTCCTTTTTTAGCGTGGACACCTACTTTGCGTTAATGAGATGCAAGGTAGGCGTTCACGTCTAAAAAATCGACTCCGAGGCATGTGCGTCGGATTTATACTCCCGGGAAAAATTCACGCCCGGGAGTGGGCGGGTCAAAAAAAATGACGTACGCCCGCTTTTGCGCCGTTTTTTAGCGCCTGCAAAAGGCAGGCGTTAAGGGACCTGTGGGCTCTGAAGGAGCCCATAGGTGCCCTCCCATGCCCCCAGGGACACCCCCTGTCACCCTTGCCCACCCCAGGAGGACACCCAAGGCTGGAGGGACCCATCCCAGGGACATTAAGGTAAGTTCAGGTTTTTTTTTTTTTTTTTTTTGTGGCATAGGGGGGCCTGATTTGTGCCCCCCTACATGCCACTATGCCCAATGACCAATGCCCAGGGGACAGAAGTCCCCTGGGCATGGCCATTGGGCAAGGGGGCATGACTCCTGTCTTTGCTAAGACAGGAGTCATTTCTATGGGGGTTGGGAGTGAAAAAAAATGGCGCAAATCGGGTTGAGGCGAAAAAATTGCCTCAACCTGAGTTGCCCCATTTCTTGACGCCCAAGCTCCATTTTCCCCTACGCCGGCGCTGCCTGGTGTACGTCGTTTTTTTTAACGCACACCAGACGGCGCCGGCGGCTAACGCCGGCTAACGTCATTCAATAAATACGGCGCCCGCATGGCGCTTCAGAATGGCGTTAGCCGGCGCTCATTTTTTTGACGCAAAACTGCGTTAGCGCAGTTTTGCGTCAAAAAGTATAAATATGGGCCAAAACTTCCTATAGCTGATAACTCTTATCAAGCAGTCACTTTCTCTGACCCTTCCAAAGCACACCATTTATGAAGAATATCAACAGTGCAATCATAGAATACATCAGTATGTCTTCATTTATTTCTTGACAGCATCCTGGTGATGTAGCGGAGACTGAGATAGATTATGTGACTGCAAAACGTGTCTAGGCCAGGTTTAAAGGCGGTGCACCTGCTCCTAGTTTGCGTTAGTGTGCACCATCAATGGATCTAGCTGGGGCAGATGACAGCAACAGCCCGATTAACAGTAAAATAATCAATGCTGTCACCATTCCAGCGTTCATAAGTAGGCAGTCCCACTGGCACTGGAGGAACACAGAAAGACCCCGCCCCCGCAAAGTTTCAGGGCTTTAGAACACTCTGGGATCTGCTCCGGGGCTGGGATGCCGTGACAGGGACACCGAGAATAAGTGACAGGGACACCGAGAATACATTTCCTGCAGCACTATCAGTTTTCTGGCTTCTTAGCAAGGGGGCTTAGGACCCCGCCTCCACCTTTGTCTCCAATAGGACAGACGTGGACTGAGACATGTTCACTCTATGAATGGTTTGGCCTCTGAATACAATTAAGAGGGCGATAAAACGTTTTTCCGTTTTGAATGTTGCTCTTCCCCCTAGGGTGGGATTCACAAGTCAATAGTATCATTGTTTGAAATCTGCTTACATTCCTGGGACGGCGGTTTCATTTGGAGCAGATATTTGAGTCTTTCAAGATTCAAAGTGGATTTCAGGAGCCCTACCGGGCCGTTCTAGAGATCCCTGGCCCTCCGACGGCACACTGAGAAGTAGACGATTTTCTGTGATTTGTGCGTTTTTAATTTTTCAAACAGGACTGCAGCCTGTCCTCCGTGCCCATGACCTCACTTGAAGAAGAGCTGAGGCGAAAGCAGTTTGTTGATTCAGCATATTCCATGCTTTCTTTAGTTGCCCACAAGGATGGGGCACCATCAATTTTTAACAATTAACAGATTTCTCGGTGTCAAATTTTAAAACGTATGCTGTCAATTGGTAGCGTTACCTAATTTTTCAGAGAAAAATTGAACCTGTTTCTTCCCTTTACGAGATTTTGGAAAGACCCTCAGCTGGTGCCTGAATATAATGTGTATAATCCTGTACTTTCTTTTTTAACTTGTCAAATCTTCCATGTTTAGTTTAAAGAACCTTTAGGAAAAGTAAAGACTGCTTTAAATAACTTTTGATGAGTTTTTTCCTGTGTGTGATGTTTTAAATTTATACCACAAAGTAGAAACAATATAAGCTGTTTTTATTTTCCATTTGCTTTCCCAGATCAAAATAAAAATAAATGAAAGACCAGTAAGATACTGCCAAGTTGGCAGCTGCTAGCTCGTCTGACCTTAATAAGTAAACTTACAAGGGGACACGAATAGGTCGATGAACCTTTTGACTTGCTAGAAAGATGTTCATACCATAGCTCCAGTACATGCAGATCAATAATCAATACACAGTATCAGTAGTCAACAACAATCAATGACAGTAATAAGAGGATCAGTAACTGTCGCACCATGACCTTTCAGTCATGAATAACCACATCTTTTAGTAAAAAATAGAATATTTATTTCCCTATATTGACAATGCTAAGGTCATGTAGATTAATCTCAAAATCACAAGAAACACATACAGAAACAATACAGGCTGTCCAAAGCGGATCTAATCAAAGCTTGAACCACAACACATTCAACAAATTAATAACAAAGTCAACTGCATCAGAGTGATTACATACATTTAAATTCCCCAGAGAAATTAATCAAGCATTTTTCCTATTAGCATAATTTCAATAGTGAGAAGCCTTAACTAACACCAGATTAGCATCAGCTAAAGGAAAAGCAAATATGCATAATGTTAGACTTTTCATCCTTGGCGTGCTCTCCCTTAACTTTTTGCCTATGTTTCCCAGATTGCTAATGTGTGCTGGACTCTGATTTTGCTGTTTCTGTTACTCTGGGCACTTTACCACTGCTATCAGTGCTAAAGTGCAAGTGCTCCTTTACAAAATGTGTATGTAATTGGCTTATCCATGATTGGCATATTTGATTTATTAGTAAGTCCCTAGTACAGTGCACTAGAGGTGCCCAGGGCCTGTAAATCAAATGCTACTAGCGGGCCTGCAGCACTGGTTGTACCACCCACATAAGTAGCTGTGTAATCATGTCTCAGAACTACCACTGCAGTGTCTGTGGGTGCAGTTTCTAACTGTAAATTCAACTTGGAAAGTGTAACCACTTGCCAGGCTTAAACCTTCCCTTTTCTTACACTCAAGGCACCCCTAAGGTAGGCCCTAAGTAGCCCCAAGGGCAGGGTGCAGTGCATGGTTAAGGTAGGAGATATAGGGGGTCATTCTGACCCTGGCGGTAATTACCGCCAGGGCGGAGGTTGGCGGTAGCACCGCCAACAGGCTGGCGGTGCTCCGCCGGGCATTCTGACCGCGGCGGTACAGCCGCGGCCAGAAGCGGAAAGCCGGCGGTGTACCACCGACTTTCCGCTGCCCATGGGAATCCGCCATGGCGGCGCAGCTTGCTGCGCCGCCATGGGGATTCTGACACCCCATACCGCCATCCTGTTCCTGGCGGTTCGCCGGCCAGGAACAGGATGGCGGTATGGGGTGTCGAGGGGCCCCCGTAAGAGGGCCCCACAAAGATTTTCACTGTCTGCTGTGCAGACAGTGAAAATCGCGACGGGTGCCACTGCACCCGTCGCACCCCTTCAACTCCGCCAGCTCAATTCTGAGCCGGCTTCCTTGTTGATGGTGCTTTCCCGCTGGGCCGGCAGGCGGTCTTCTGGCGGTCGCCCGCTGGCCCCGCGGGAAAGCCAGAATGACCGCCGCGGTCTTTTGACCGCAGAGCGGTCTTTCGGCGGGAACCGCTTGGCCGGCGGCGACCGCCGACCGCCGCGGTCAGAATCACCCCCATAGTAATGTGTTTTATATGTCCTGACAGTGAAATATTGCTACATTTGTTTTTCACTGTTTTAAGGCCTGTCCCTCTCATAGGTTAACATGGGGGCTACCTTTAAATATGATTAAAGTGTAGATTCCCTTTGGGAGTGGATGGACATGTGGAGTTTGGGGTCTCTGAACTCACAATTTAAAAATACATTTTTTAGTAAAGTTGATTTTAAGATTGTGTGTTTGAAAATGCCACTTTTAAAAAGTGAGCATTTTCTTGCTTATACCATTTCTGTGACTCTGCCTGTTTGTGGATTCCCTGTCTGGATCAGTTTGACAGCTGGGCTGGTTCCAAATCACACTAGACAGTGACACAAAGGGAGCTGGGGTGTAGTCTGCATTTCCTGATGAGCCATCTGTGCTAGGGGGAGGGGAGAAGTGGTCACTTATACCTGAAAGGGCTGTGCCTTCTCTCGCACAATGCAGTCTCCAGCCCCCTGGTGAGTGTCTGGGACCTGGCATGGGCAAGGCAGGATTTCACATTCAAGAGAGACTTTGCTTAGAGGTAGGCCTACTTCAAATGAGAAATTGGGTATAAGAATGGCACCCAAAATTCACAGACTTTAAAAAACTTCTGGAAACCAAGATGAACCTCTGCCTGGAGAAGAGCTGAAGAGCTGAGGAAGAAGAGCTGCCCTGCCTGTGACTGTGCTTTGTGGAGCTATCCTGCAGTTGCTGCTTCTGCCAGAGTAAGAGAGCAAAGACTGGACTTTGTGTGCCTTCCATCTTGCGAAGATCTCCAAGGGCTTGATTTAGAGCTTGCCTCCTGTTGTTTGAAGTCTCAGGGACAGCAAAGATACCTTGATCTCCATAGCAAGGGTGCTGGGAGACATGGCCATCATCATGAGGGAGGCAACAGCACAGCAGTGGGCCCCTACCACTAGCCAGTCCATTGACCAACCCTTCACCTCCGCTGCAGCTAGTAGGCAGGAGGCCCGGCCACACGACCCACAGGCCACCAGCACCCCTCCCCCTACAGAAGGTTAACTACCCCGCAAACATTCCCTGCAAACCAGACAGAAGCCAGAGACACTTGCCAAGACCACCGCCAAGAAATGAGACTCTCCTGATTGTTCCCCTTGTGTCCCACCCTGTCAACTTGTCCACTTTGAACTGCCTTTGCTCCCCTTCCTTTGGCCCCTTGGACAGTGCACCTATGCTCCAAACAGAGTGGAGCAATACCCTGGACCTTCCTCCATGATCACCTCATTCTATTGCACTTTTCCCTCAATTTCCTAGCACAACAATAAACACCCTTGAACAGAACTTGACTACTAGTATTTTTATGTTTTGAAAATGTGCATTTATGGAAACAGTCACATCTAATGCAAATGATCTGAACACTGTGAGGGCATAGAAATAATAACCTGTAGCTGTCTGTAGTCAGCACATCAGTACACAGTTGTTATATCACCAACATCTTTAAAATGACAATCCATAGGTGACAGTAAGTTGAGATGCAAAGGAAGTTAATGCCACACAGAATACATCAATAGTCATAGGAATTGTCAGTTGCACTGTCTCACCTGTGTGTCATTGGAAGTATTGACGGATAACTGATATTCTGTTGTCCTCATCCTCATCCTCACTGTCCTCAGGGTCTACTGCTGCCACAGGGGCATCTCCAGTCTATTCCTCCTTCAGAAAGGATACATGCCGTCTTAGGCCCAGGTTGTGCAACATGCAGCATTCCCCTACTATCTGGCAGACCTTTCCGGGTGAGTAGCACAGGGATCCACCTATCAGATAGAGGCACCTGAAGCTGGCCTTCAGGAGGCCGAAGGTCATCTCGATGATCCTTCTGGTTCGTCCATGTGCCTCATTATAACATTCCTCTGCCCCTGTCCTCACAGGGGGCAGCAGTCACAATAGGTTTGGGTAGCCAGAGTCACCTGCAAGTATTGAGGGACAACATTCAGCCTTACACAATGCTTTAGGGATGATACCTGAAGGCATACACTAATATACAGTGGGTGGGGACCGTGGTTCACCTATTAGCCACACCCTGTGCCTCTCTAGTTGGGCCATCACAATTGGGATGCTGCTATTCCTCAGAACAAAGGAGTCATGCACTGACCCAGGATACTTAGCACTGACGTGGGAGATGTACTGGTCTGCCAGGTTCACCATTTGCACATTCAGTGTGTGAAAACTATTACAATTCCTGAACACCTATTCATTCTGGTGGGGGGGGGACAAATGCAATATGTGTTCTGTCAATTGCCCCAATAATATTGGGGATATGTCCCATTGCACAGAATCTGGCCTTCACTGTTGCCAAATCTTCCACCTGGGGGAAAGAAATGTAGCTGCACATGTGTTTTACCAGGGCAGCCAAAACTCTTGCCAGCACGATTGAGAACATTAGCTGTGACATTCCTGCTGCCAAGCCCAGTGTCACTTGGAAAGAACCTGTTGCCAAGAAATGGAGCACTGATAGCACTCGTGCAAGAGGGGGGATCTCAGTGGGATGACGGACAGCAGAGATCAGGTCTGGCTCCAATTGGGCACACAGCTCAGTTATTGTGGCCCTGTCCAGTCTATAAGTTAGTATGATGTGCCTGTCCTCCAGTGTAGCTAAGTCCACAAGGGGTCTGTAAACGGGGGTATGTCTCCACCTCCTATTCATCCGCACCGGTAGGTACCTGAGGGACACAAGAGTGAGTAGGCTGTCACAAATTGAACAATGGAACCACAACTTCAGTGTACATAGTGCATTTATGCGATGGGACAGTGTGAATCACGAAGTATGTGCTAATCTAGGCTGTGAAGCAGTTAATGTCGATATGACCGTTGTCCTCCCCCATGAAATGGTGACCGTCTGTCCTGTATGTAGGGACAGATGGAAGTGAGGTAATTCCGCCGACGTTGGGCGTCATGGCAGAAGACAGTCTTGCACTGCCGTGCAATTCATCATTGGATAATATGATGCTCTCTGCAGTACAGTGGCCAATGGGGATCTGCGCCGGCAGTGACAGTGTACACTGCCGCAGACGTAACCGCCATTTTCTGTCTGATTCCTCACTTGTTTCCTGACCTTCAACAGGAGAACACCTACACTGCATGTGCTGCTGTGACCTGTGTCTGGAACCTACCATGGCCCGTGTGACCTGGGAAGGGCCCCTGCCTTCACTTTGGAGGAGTTGGAGCGATTGGTGGATGGGGTCCTACCCCAGTATGGTCTGCTGCATGGGCCTCCAGACCAACAGGTGAGTACACTTTGGGAATGATGCATGTGGGAAGGATGCATGGAGATGTGTGAGCAAGCATCGTGTCATCGGGGGAGGGGGAATGTCCTGTGGGGGTGTACATGGTGTACGCTGGAGGATGTGTGTGCCAATGGTGATGGAAATGGGATTGGTGGGCCATATGTACGACAGGCTGGATTGTATGTGTAATGGTGTTCTCCTGTCTGTATTACCTCTGCAGGTCAGCGCCCATCAAAAGAAGGGATTATGTTGTGCCATCACCAATGACGTGCTGACCGTGGGGGTCTATGGCAGGCAGAGCACCCACTGTTGGAAACGGTGGGAGGACCTTAGACGCTGGGCACGGAAGATAGCGGAAGCTCAGCTGGGGATGGCTTTCCAACAAGGAAGGGGTGCCTGTTGGAACCTGACCCCCGGATAGGCTGCATACTGTTGGTGGCCTACCCAGAGCTGGATGGGCGCTTGATAGAATCACAGCAGCCACAAGGGTGTGAGTAGTGTGGGCATTATTAAAAAATGTGGCATGTGGCATGGGATCTGGGTGGTGGATGTGAGTTAATGGTGCACCTAAGGCCAGGCCAGACATTGTAGCGTGAGCCAACTCTAGGGTAATGGGTGTATGGCAAATGCAGGTAACCTAGCTTGTTAGCATTCAATGTCAGTCAGGGCTTTGTGGGTCCACAGGAGGGGTGCAGTTGGTGGTGTGTGGCCCTCATCTTGCCGTGGCATCTCCCAAATTACAGGCAGTGCAATGCACACTACTGAAGCCTGATCCCTGTGTGTGACGGTGCTGTGTATGCCACCTGTGGTGTTGGTGCAGTAATTGACCCAGTGTTTCCTTTTTCTCTCTACCCCACTTTTTAATTCTGTCATCATGTCCATGTGTGCATTAGGATCATCTGGCGGAGGAGCAGTGGCGCCATGGACAGAGAGAGCTGCGTCCAACAGGACCCAGGAGGCAGAGTCCACCAACGCCGAGGGAACCAGTGGGACAGAGGGAGAGGGGAGCACCATGGCGTAGACAAGAGGTGACAACAGAGACTCAGATACCTCCTCCGATGGAAGCTCCCTGGTGGTGGCGGACACCTCTGTGACCACCCGAGCTGCAGGTACAGCCGCCACCCCCTGTATCAGCACTGCCCTCCCAGTAGTCCCTCAGTGAGTTGCCTGTGCCCCCTCACCTACGAGGGTGGGCATCTCCTTTGCCTCAGACCCTGCCCCAGTGAGCCCTGCTGCCCTGAGTGAGGAGGCTATTGACCTCCTGAGATCCATCTCTGCAGGGCAGTCAACAATTGTGAATGTCATCCAAGGGCTGGTATCCCAGATGCAGCAATGCAATGCATTCCTGGAGGGCATCCATGGTGGATTGGCGGCCCAACAGAGATCGATTCAGGCTCTGGCCTCCTCTCCAATGGCAGCCATTGTCCCTGTTCCTATCGTCCCACCTCCAACTACCACTTCCCAGTCTCCTCAACCCCAATCCATCCCAGGCACACACACAGATGAACATGCACACAAGACAACACCCAAGAGTGGCACAGGCAAACACAGGAACCAAACTTCATCCCACAAGCACTAACGCAAACACCAGACAGTTGCAGACACAACCACATCCACTGCCTCTACTGTCTCCCCCTCCTCCTCCTTCTCCACCTCCCTCACAGTTACATCCACACTCACAACTGCATGCACTGCATCAACATTCCCCACCAGCATCACCACACCAAGCAGCACTCACACCTCACTAGCAGACACCTCCACAACATCCATGCACATGTCCTCTGTGTCCTCTCTCACCCTGTCTGTCCCTCCTCCTATAGGAACAAAAACAGGCACTCATACACCCAACAGCCATCCACCTCACATCAGCATACTGCCCATGCACCTGCACCCGACTTCAGTAGACATACACCTCCAACAACCACTCCCTCAACCTCCACTCCCATCCCTCCTCCATCCTCCTGCCCCACTGTCACTAAGAAGCTTTTCCTTGCCCAACTTGACCTCTTCCCTCCTCCTCCCCCATCCTGCCTATAAGAGCAGGGTCCCAATGACCCAGCCCAGCACCTCAGCCAAACAGTCCACGCGGACAGTGGTGGCACCACCTAGTCGTGGTGGCAAGTCAGTGAAGGATCCCACTCCACCAGCCAAGAAGGTGAAGGATCCCACACCACCTGCTATGAAGGGGAAGGAGCCTGCATCTCCTGCCATGAAGGGGAAGAAGCCCTCGACTCATGCCCAGAAGGCTAAGGAACACACACAACCTTCCATGAAGGGGAAGAAGCCCTCAACCCCTGCCAGGAAGGGTAAGGATTCCACACCTCATACCATGAAGGGGAAGAAGCCCTCAACTCTAGCGGAGGCTGTCACGCTGACACCTCCGCCACCACCAGTGGTCATGGGCCCCCACCGCCAGCTGAGGAACTGCATCCCTCACCACCAGCAGAGGCTGCCCAGGAGGCACTTTTACCTGCCACCACTGTTCAGCTCTCCCTCGCCACCAGCAGAGGCTGCCCAGGAGGCACCTTCACCTGCCACCACTGTTCAGCCATCACCACCAGTGAAGGACATGTAGGCCATCCTCCAGGGGCTGCTGTATGAGGGGCCCCCTCCAGGAGCAGTGAGCATGTTCCCCACCTGAGAGACTGTGACCTTGCACTCCCCAGAACAGAGAAATGGGCATGGACCCCCCTCCAGAACCAGTGGGAAAGTCACCCACTCCAGAGACTGTGGCCTTGCACTCCCCAGCACTGACAAATGGGCATAGAGCTCCCTCCAGAACCACTCGGAAAGTCACCCACTCCAGAGACTGTGGCCTTGCAGTCCCCAGGACGAAGAAATGGACATGGATACCACTCCAGAACCAGTGGGAAAGTCACCCACTCCAGAGACTGTGGCCTTGCACTTCACAGGACAGAGAAATTGGCATGGAGCCTCCTCCAGAACCAGAGGGAAAGTCACCCACTCCAGAGACTGTGGCCTTGCACTGCCCAGCACTGACAAATGGGCATGGAGCCCCCTCATGGAACCAGTGGGAAAGTCACCCCCTCTAGAGACCGTGGCCTTGCACTCCCCAGCACTGACAAATGGGCATGGAGCCCCCTCCACAACCAGTAGGAAAGTCACCCACTCCAGAGACTGTGGCCTTGCACTTCCCTGGTCAGAGAAATGGGGATGGAACACCCTCCAGAAGCAGTGGAAAGTCACCCACTCAAGAGACTGTGGCCTTGAACTCCCCAGGACAGAGAAATGGGCATGGAGCCCCCTCCAGAACCAGTGGGAAAGTCACCCACTCCAGAGACTGTGGCCTTGAACTCCCCAGGGCAGAGAAATGTGCATGGAGCCCCCTTCAGAACCAGTGGGACAGTCACCCACTCCGGAGACTGTGGCCTTGCACTTCCCAGGGCAGAGAAATGGACATGGAGCCCCCTTCAGAACCAGTGGGAAAGTCACCCACCTGAGAGACTGTGGCCTTGCATTCCCCAGGGCAGATAAATGGGCATGAAGCCCCCTCCAGAACCAGTGGGCTTGTTTCAGGCATCGGCTGAGGTACCCCCCACCTCCCAACCCCCTGAGGTGCCTGCCCACTTGCAAACTGATCCCCTGCAGAGTTCTATGCAGATTGTTAGAAATTGGGTCTTTGGTTAGCAGTCAGGGTACCCCCTGTCCAAGCAAGGACCCTCACTCTAGTCAGGGTAAAGGAGAATCACCCTCAGTTAACCCCCGCTAACCCCCTTGGAAGCTTGGCACAAGCAGGCAGGCTTAAATTCGAAAATCTAGGTGTAAAGTATTTGTACCAACATACACAGTAACTTAATGAAAACACTACAAAATGACACAACACAGGTTTAGAAAAATAGAAAATGTTTATCTAAACAAAACAAGACCAAAATGACAAAAATCCAACATACACAAGTCAAGTTATTAATTTTAAAAGCTTAAGGGTCTTAAATCCTTGAGAAAATAGTAAAAACACTGTTAGTGTTGAAAAGTACCTGGGTAGCGGCAAAATATCATGCACAGGCGAGTGTGCGTCGAAAAAGGTAAGCGGTGCGTTTATTTCTCACCCGTAAGTGAGACAATGCGTTGTTTCTCCTTCTCCGGTCGGGTCGCCATGCGTTGTTTTTCCTCCCCGCAGGGGAGCGATGCGTCGAACCTGGCAGCACTCAGGTCCGGGCAGGCGTTGCGTAATTTTTCCATGCCCCGCAAGTTTTGCGTCACAAATCCGGCTGCACCGTATCCAAAAAAACATGCAGTGTGGGTTGCAACCTGTCAGCCTCCGTCAGTGGTGTTGTGCGTCGGTTCTCTAGCCGCGTGCGTCAATCTTCCAGCCGTGCTGCAAGCGGAGTGTAGATTTCAGCCGCAAAGCCGGCGGCGCGTCGTTTCTCCGCCGCACTCAGGAGGTTGCTTCGGAAATTTCCCCGCATAGCCGTCTGTGAGTGGATTTTAAATCTTGGTCTACCAGCTTTAACTGTCAAGGCCCCAGGAACTGGATAGGGCACCACGTAGCAGGGCAAAAGTCTCAGGTGCTGGCAGGGGAAGTGTTTGATGGCCCTGATACTTCAACAAAGAGGAGGCAAGCTCAGGACAAGCCCTTGGAGATTTCTTCACAAGCAGAAATGCACAAGAAAGTCCAGTCTTTGTCCCCTTTCATCAGGCAGAAGCAGCAACTGCAGGATAGCTCCACAAAGCACAGTCACAGCCAGGGCAGCACTTCTCCTCAGCTCTTCAGCTCTTCTCCAGGCCCAGGTTCCTCTTGATTTCCAGAAGTGATCTAAAGTCTGTGGTTTTGGGTGCTCTTCTTATACCCATTTTGGCCTTTGAAGTAGACTTACTTCAAAGGAAAGTCTCTCTTGTTTGTGAAATTCTGCCTTGCCCAGGCCAGGCCCCAGACACACACCAGGGGGTTGGAGACTGCATTGTGTGAGGGCAGGCACAGCCCTTTCAGGTGTGAGTGACCACTCATCCCCTCCCTCCTAGCACAGATGACTCATCAGGATATGCAGGTTACACCCCAGCTCCCTTTGTGTCACTGTCCAGAGAGAGGTGCAAACAGCCCAACTGTCAAAACTGACCCAGACAGGGAATCCACAAACAGGCAGAGTCACAGAATGGTTTAAACAAGAAAATGCTCACTTTCTAAAAGTGGCATTTTCAAACACACAATCTTAAAACCAACTTTACTAAAATATGTATTTTTAAATTGTGAGTTCAGAGACACCAAACTCCATATGTCTATCCGCTCCCAAAGGAAATCTACGCTTTAATCATATTTAAAGGCAGCCCCCTTTTTAACTTATGAGAGGGATAGGCCTTGCAACAGTGAAAACTGAATTTAGCAGTATTTCACTGTTAGGACATATAAAAAACACATTAGTATATGTCCTACCTTAAATATACACTGCACCCTGCCCATGGGGCTACCTAGGGCCTACCTTAGGGGTGTCTTACATGTAAGAAAAGGTAAGGTTTAGGCCCAAGTCGAATTGGCAGTTTAAAACTGCCCACACAGACACTGCAGTGGCAGGTCTGAGACATGATTACAGGGCTACTAATGTGGGTGGCACAACCAGTGTTGCAGGCCCACTAGTAGCATTTGATTAACAGGCCCTGGGCACCTCTAGTGCACTGTACAAGGGACTTACGAGTAAATCAAATATGCCAATCATGGAGATCCAATTACATAACCATTTTATATAGGAGCACTTGCACTTTAGCACTGGATAGCAGTGGTAAAGTGCCCAGAGTAACAAAAACAACAAAAACAGAGTCCAGCACACATCAACAACCTGGGAAACACAGGCAAAACGTTATGGGCGACCACGCCAAAGATGCCAAGTCTAACACGGATGAAGTCTGGATTCGAGTTGGGCCTTGGACTGTGCCGGGTGGCCATGTGGGACCTTAGTACATTGGACTGGGCAGTGGCCCTTTGTGTACATTTAAAGATATCTATTTCACGTACAATTAGATTATTTAGTAGCTGTTTATATCAATACATTCTCATGAGTACATTCTTGTTGTCCATGCATTATTGTGCCGTGTATCGTGTGCTATTGTTTTTCATCTGCAGCTGATTGTGTGTATGGTGTGTGTGTATGATGTGTGTTGTGCGTCTGTATCACTCTTGTTTTCCTCCCTCCCTCCCTTGTGTGCTAGGCGGTAGTACTCACCGTAGTCGTCTTCGTCGGTGTTGGTGTTCCAGGTGGAGCATGACGTAGATGAGAATCGGGAACACTTGTAGTTCCGGTTCCAGGCCGGCATTGTTCTTCCCTGTGTCTCCGATGGTGAGTCCTTTCTCTTCTGTGATGCGTTTCCACCAGGCTTTTGATGGCGCTGATACCTCCCCGGAAAACGTGGTGGATTGATGTGTCAAAATATGGTGGGGGTACTTTGTCTTCCACCTGGCTGTTGACGGCTACCGCCGTGGTGAGTGTTGTTTCCGCCCTTGTCAGTTGGTGTGGTACATTGGCTGTGTATGGGAGTTAGCACTGCCATGGCCATAATTTGGCGCTAATTACCGCCAGCCTGTTGGCGGTATGACCGCCACTTTATCACTCACTGCCAGGGTCATAATGAGGGCCTGAATGTGTCATCACACTAACTACCACCCACAAATTTTTGCAGCAGCTAAAATTCTGTCAATTCAATCCCTTCATACTTCTGTTCCCTTTTTGAATTTTCCCTATACAATTTTTCCCTTTTCTTTTCTTCCATCCTCTGGTTATTCTTTGACCTTTTCAATTTAATCCCTTTGCATAATTTACACAATTCCCGTATTCCAATTAGACAAAACATAATAATTATTATCCTCTGCAAGATTTTAAATAGTATCCCATTCCAAATGCTGCTGAGTCAATTTCCCACTAAAGAAAAACCTTTGCCAATATTTTCCCAAACACCTGGTTCTTTCAATTCTTTCAAATCAGCATTTTCATTAGTCAGATTAGTAACTAAGCTTCTAATTTCTCTACTATTATCAGGAATATACAAACAACAATGTCTAGAATGAATCATTCTTCAAACTCCACCATCCTTTGGGAAAAGAAAGTCTAAAGCAAGATGATTCTGAAGAGTCATAGCTCTATCAGCAGCTAACTCAGTATCTATCAGGAGTATGGCCCCTGAAAAAATTGTCAGCATGTTATCTGCAATAATAGACAACTTTTGAATCTTTATCAAATTCAGAATGACTCACACTGAAGGAATAACTGCTCCAAATATATCTCCCACTATACCAGAAGAGGACTCCCTCCTCTGTCTCATATGATGTAACTCAATCACTTTCGGAAACTTCTTCAAATCATCCATTTGATAAATCTTTGGGGAAAAAATCCCCAAATAACAAGTTCCATAGCATCCTCTTGGAAGATGGTAATAAGCATTAAGACCACAAATATAATAAATTCCAGAAATCGCCGGGTCCTGTCCATTCAACATAAACTTCCATTTACTCTGAAACAAAAACGCATGCTTATATTCACTTTTTCCCACAAATAAAGTGTCAGTGCGTTACTTAGGCCTGTATATACAAAGTTTCCCTACGTGTTGCGCATCTAAAGCTAATTTCCCTTGCGTTTTAATTGCACTATGAGCATAATCATTTCTGTAAGGCCTTTTCTCTAAACCTTTTTCTATCTTCTCTTCAATGCCTTTCTCCTGCCATCTGTGTGCTCTAAGAAGCTTTTCTCTAGAGGTGTAAGCAAGCATGTCAGATTATTCCTGTGCGCATAAGCTGTGCCAAACATCAATGTAGGTTCAAAGAAACCTCTAACTATTAATATGTCATTTTCCCTAGCTACTCTACTCCAATACCTAATTATAGGGACAAACAAAAACACCATGTCATAATTTGAATAAAAGTACTGAATGTACTCGGGTTATAAAATCTTGTTAGTAGCAGACTACAACTTATTCCATAATTTATTGGCAAGCTATGATAAGTAAATCCTTCCTCAACTGATGAAGGAATCTGCGTACACACATAACAATTCTTCGCATCCATCGTCTCAACATACTCACTCAATAAGCGATAAAAGACATTAGAAGAAAGTTCTCCTTGCACATTACTATCCCCATGCAAATACTTCTCATTTAATCTAAACGTCTCTATTGCCATTAGTGCAGTAGTCGCCTCAAAAGCAGAAGAATGGTTGGCTTCACTCTTATCAAGAACAGATATACCAACAATCAACACCACAAACAATATCCCACACATAATTGCCAAACCAATACTCATATATTTACAGCACCTAGTATTCCTTCCTTGTTGGCTAATGTTATTTATTATCTGTAAAGAATCAGGAAGCAGAAGAAAATTTAGAAAACTGCAGCAAAAGTCAAAAATGGAATACTCTTCTTTCAGCAGTTACTTACATCTTTTAGTCTCACTTCCAGGATACCTTGTCAAAATTGGTAAGCAGCTTGTCAAAATAAGATTTCAAAAGTCAAATCAGGTTATCAATGTCTCTTCTAGTTACTTTCAACAGTCTCCTTTCCCAAAAAAATGTTTCTCTCAGATTGTTTCATCAGTTCAGTTCATCAGCTTCCTTCAAGTGTCAAAATACTGACCCGGAATGTCTGTATCAAAACAAAAAGACAAAAACTATTGCTGCCACTCACTTGTACTTGCATACACCAATTCAGGACCTGCATATCTTAGACTTGCTATTCTCTTCCTTTTCAACTTTCGATCACCATTCAATTCTCCTTCACTTAGATCTTCTCTTCTTGTTGTGTCTAGTTCTTCCTTGATTGTTGTCTCAACAACCACTTCCTTTCCCCCTTCTGCTTGCAACTGCAGCTATTGATATCCTTTCAGTGGAGATTTTGTCAGTGTTCTCTTCAGAGTCGAACTTGAACCTTCTCCTTGTTCTGCAGTGTTTTCTCTTGACGGACCAGCAATCGATTCAGGAGTAGTCAGATCACAATGGCTTTAATCTACCTCAACTCCTTTCCCCTCTGGGCCCAGCACTTGCTCTGTTTGTCTCTCAAGATTGTCTGCTTCTGGGAAAGCCCTCCTCAGACCAGGCTCTCCTGCTGGCTCAATTGAGATAGGTTCCCCGTTCACCCTACTGGAGGTCTTCTCCTTTCTCTCTCACAGGAGTGACTGAACCGTCCTCAACGGGCTCAGATCCGGTCTCAGTTCCCCTTTGTTCTCTTTCCAGCTCTAAGACTTGTTTCACTGTTGTTGGTACTCTCAACAACTCTTCTTCCTCTTGATCCAGTGGACATGACACTTTCTTTGTATGACTCGCATGAATCCAGTTTGGAATTACAGCACACTTCACATCTGTGGTAGTTGTCAGAACTACCTGATACAATCCTTTCCAATGCAGCTCCAAACACATTTTCCTCATGTGTTTCCAGACCACAACCCAGTCTCCAGCTCCCAGATTGTGCCCTGTGTCATGGATCGGTGACAGTGTGGTGGTTTCCACCTGCTGAGAAAAAGAGCGAACCACATCTGCCAGACCTTTGCAGTAGTCCAACACCATATCCTCTGTAATGTTGACAATGCATTTGCAGGCACCGCTGGCATCCTCATGACTCTGCCCATAAGGATTTCATGCCGCGACAAACCTGTCTTCCTGTCGGGTGTGTTTCTCATTGACATCAAAACTAAAGGCAATGCTTCAAGCCATTTCAAATTTGTGGATGCACACATCTTTACAACTCTTGACTTCAAAGTACCATTGATCTGTTCCACTGATGTACAGATGTTTCAGGGCGGTAACTACAATTCAACTTCTGCTCAATGTTTAATGCTGCACACAGCAATTTAATTACTTCATTGTTGAAGTGACTTCCCCTTTCTGATTCTAAAGAGATCGTAAACCCGAAACGCAGTATCAGTTCCCTAAGCAGTAGTTTTGCTACCGTGAGACTATTGTTCCTTTGTGTATGGTAAGCTTCAATCCAGTGACTAAAAATGCAGACAATCACCAACACATATCTCAAACTTCCACACACAGGCATCTCAATAAAATTCATCTGCATTCTACTGAATGGACCTCCTGCTCTTCCAATGTGGCTCAAATTAACCACTGTCCCTTTTCCTGTGTTTAGTTGTAAGCAAATGACACAACAATAGCAAACGGCTTCAGCAACCTGTCTAAACCTTGGGTTAAACCAATCATTTTTGAACAATCAAATCATTTTGTCCCTCCCAATATGTGATTGACGACGATAGTACCTAGCCATTTACGACAACAGACTATTTGGTAAAAACCAATTGAGCCTCTTCTGAAACCCACAATTCATCTTGTCTTTGCACACATTTCACTCTGCTCCATGAAAGTTTTTCCTCCCAGTCAGCATTATTCTGCAACATTTTCAATTCCTCTAAGGTGTCAATTACTTTCAATGCATAGCTTGGACATGTTTCATCTACTTTAGATAACAGTCCCCACTTGTCTTTGAATGATATACAGTTCAATGTGCAAAACCTTGCAACTTGATCCGCTTATCCATTTCCCAATGATACAACATCTTACGACTTCAGATGTGTACTGCATTTCACCACTGCAACCTTTTCAGGCATTTGAATAGCATGTAACAGTTCTTTAATTCTCTCACCATTTCTCACTGGTGAACCAGAAGAGGTCACTGGGACCACAACCCGCCAAAATCATGGACTATTCCAAATCCATACTGGCTATCCGTATAGACTGTAACTTTCAGATGAGCAGAAACATGGCACACTCTAGTAAGGGCTACCAGTTCCGCTACTTGGGCAGAATACACTCCTCGAAGCCAAGAAGCTTCCAAAATACCAGTAATTGTGCACACAGCATATCCTGCTCTCAGTGTCCCTGCATTGTCACTTAGACAAGACCCATCAACAAAGATAATTTGTTCAATTTGTCCCAATCGGGTATCTCTAATGTCAGGTCTCGGTTTTGTGCACAAGTCAGTTATTTCAAGACAATCATGCTCAACATCTTCTATCTTTTCAATTTCAACATTTTCATTTGGAAGTAAGGTTGCCGGGTTCAGCACTGTACATCTTTTCAATGACACATTTGGTGACCCTAGAATACTCGTTTCATATCTGGTCAACCTGACACAAGTCAAATATTCTGTTTTCGTCCTTATAGCTAGAATCTCTATAGAGTAAGGAACCATTACAGTCAGGAGATGTCCCATCACAATGCCTTCATGGTGTGTAAGGCTTTGCCCAACTGCTGAAACTGGGTGCAAAAAACCTGGTAAGGCTGCTGCAACTGGGTCCAAAGTAGCAGAAAAATATGCTGCTGGGTGGTTTACACCTCCACGGACCTGTGTCAAGACAGACAAAGAACATGCATCATGCTCATGACAAAACAATGTGAAAGGTTTCATGTAATCAGGCATACACAAAGCTGGAGCCTTGCACAGACTCTCTCTCAATTCAGTGAACACTTTCATTCCAGCATGGTCTAACAGTATAGGATCAGTGACTTCTTGATGAGTCAGATTCTGCAATGGTCTCGAAATGACTGAAAAATGTGCAATCCATTGGCGACAGTAGCCTACCATCCCTAAAAACATCCTGACATCTCTCTGTGTGGTCTGAGGATGTATCTGCAATGTGGCTATAATCCTTTCTCTGGATATCTTTCTTGATCCCTTCTCAATCTGGTGACCAAAGTATTTCACTACCTTTTGGAAGTATTGCAATTCAAGCAGAGACACTTTGTGACCATTCTTTCCTAAATGGTTCAATAAGGCAATCATATCATACTTGCACTCGTCCCTTGTTTTGGGCTCAATCATCAAGTGACCAATGTAGTGCACCCAGGTCGATTGGAAACGCAATTCCAACGAATCCAAATTCTTTTTCAAGATCTGATTGAATATGGAAGGTGACTCTGAAAACCCTTGAGGAATCCTGCACCAGCAGTAAACTTGATCCAGAAATTTGAAACACAAGAGAAATTGGCTATCCTCATGAAGAGGCACAGAAAAGAAGGCTTGCGACAAATCAGTGACAGTGGACCACTCAGTATCACATGGAATCTGAAACATTATCACAGCTGGATTTGGCACCACGGGACAACATTTGACCACAATCTAGTTTATTTTTCCCAAGTCCTGGACAATTCGAACTTTCCCACAGGGCTTTTGCAAACCCATTATCGGAGAATTACATGGACTGCTCAATACTTCCTTCAAAACCACTTGCTTTACAAAGTCTACAATTATATGGGCAACCTTCATAAGGACATCTTGCGGCATGTGGTACTGAGGAAGTTGAGGAAAAACTGTATTCAGCTTTACAGTAACTTTAACTGGCTCATCTCTCTTTATCAGACCTACTTCTTTTCCTATCAAATCCTACACTTTCTCTTTAACCATTACCTGGAAATTAGGATGAAGCTCTTTCACTGTGAATATCGGGAAAAATTCAATCAGAGGGTACTCATCATTTGTAGTTTCACCTTCTATTTGTGGGGCTTGGTCATCTTCATCATCACTATTCGTCTGAATCTCAATTCCATCCTTTGAACAAGTAATCAAACATTTTGTGTTACACAGCAAGTCTCTTCCCAGTAGGGATACTGGACTTAAATCGCAGACTACAAATTTGTCCAATCCCTGAATGTTGCCAATTTAAGCTAAACTGGTTCTATTATTGGATTGGTCAAATATTGGTTGGCTACTCCTACAATCTGAACTGTTCTACTTGAAAGGGGCAAATTTGGAACTTCTGCACTTCTCACTGTAGAACGTGTATCTCCTGAATCAACCAAGAATGAAACTCTGTGACCCATAACCTTTCCCTTCCAGTAGGCACCTCTTTGATCTACTTCTAAGGAAGTTGCAAGCATATATGGCTCCTCATCTGAACTGTTCCTCATCCAATCATCATTTACTCCATTCTCACTGTGCAACGGAAATTGGTCCACTGTGTTATTACTTTGGTCAAGCCTCTTACCTATGACCTGTTGAGAAAGCATCATCTTTTTCTGTTCCAGTGGGGCTTGAGGTATTTGAATTTGCTGTCTAGGTACCATGGGAACCTGCTGTTGTACTGGCTGCAACTGTAGCATTTGTACATGTGACATTTGCACCTGCTCCATTGGTTGAAAATTCTCCATTTGATTCACATTATTCTGAAAATTTTGATTAAGACCTCTCACTCTCGGTCCTCTCACGTTCTGGAATGAAGTGATGTCATTACTCTGCTGAACGACACCTTCCTGCACCATCATTGGACACTCCCGTTTCCAATGTCCAATGGCCCGGCAAATATGATATGGCAATAACTTCTTCATTCCCTGCACATCATTCTGAACCCCTACAGTATCTAAGTCTGGACAACGAGTCACATTTCCTCTACCTCTCATCTGGGGCTGAAACATCATGTTTCCCTGCTGCAGCTGCTGTGGAACATTCCCTTGCATTCCTGTTTGAGCTGCTTTAATCTGCATCACCATCGCTTTCTCTATCAACTTTTTTTGCTTCAACTCAATCTCATCACTACAGTATTTTGCATGCTTCAACACCTCATCAATCAGCTTTGCTTGTCAGCAAATCAAACGACTCTTAATCATCTGGCTAATTTCAGGTCTCAACCCTTCCACAAATCTGAACACAAAATGAAACATGCCTTTCGCCTCACTGTAATGCATGAACGCTTGCAACAATCTCTCATAATATGCATGTATTGACTCCTTTGGTTCCTGAGCTGTCCTGTCAATACTCTGCCAATCAATATTCTTGGGCGAAATTTTCATTTTCAAAAACTCAATCACCTTATATTTCATTACCTCAGGAGATGGTACACCTGTATTCTTGTCTCTCTCTGATTCACTTGTTGGCCAGTCTACACTCCTCTTACACTCGATCCACAGATCAGCTGGAACCACTATCTCTAGTAATGTGTTCAAGTCTTCCAACAGGCACTTGGCAAGTTTCACAAACTGTCTGCTGATACCACTCTGCTGGCTTCTCTCTCAATTTTGGATAATCATTTGTAAACAACAGAATGTCAATTCTGCTCCCCGGGACATGAACAAAAGTTCCCTCTGGAAACTCTCTCATTGGTAAAATTTTCACTGGATCTTTATCCTGCTGCTCATTTGTAGTCAGCTCCACAGAATCCCTTTTTCTTTTGTCTCTTTTTTTTACCCATGTGCCTTACCATTTATCTAGTGCTCCACAGGTCTGGGCACTTTGAAGCAATTCTTTAACCCCTTCGCTGCCAGGCCTTTTCCCCTCCTGTGCCGAGCCTTTTTATGGCTATTTAGGGCAGTCTGCGCCTAGGCCCTCATAACTTTTTGTCCACATAAGCTACCCATGCCAAATTTGTGTCCTGTTTTTCCAACATCCTAGGGATTCTAGAGGTACCCGACTTTGTGGGTTCCCCTGAAGGAGACCAATAAATTAGCCAAAATACAGCAAGCATTTCGCTTTTTAAAAAAACAAAATGGGGAAAAAGGCCTGCAGAAGAAGGCTTGTGGTTTTTTCTCTGAAAACGGCATCAACAAAGGGTTTGTGGTGCTAAAACCACCATCTTCCCAGCTTTCAGGAACAGGCAGACTTGAATCATAAAACCCAATTTTTCAACACAATTTTGGCATTTTACTGGGACATACCTCATTTTAAAAAAAAAATGTGATTTCAGCCTCCTTCCAGTTAGTGGCAGACATGGGTGTGAAGCCAATGCTGGATCCCAGAAAGCTAAACATTTCTGAAAAGTAGACAACATTCTGAATTCAGCAAGGGGTAATTTTTGTAGATCCCACAAGTGTTTCCTACAGAAAATAACACCTTAAATAAAAAAATATTGAAATTGAGGCAAACAAACTCAATTTTTCTCCATGTTTTACTCTGTACCATTTTCCTGCGATGTGATATTTTTGAAAGCAATATACTGTTATGTCTGCTGGACTATTCTGGTTGCGGGGATATATAGGCCTTGTAGGTTCATCAAGAACCCTAGGTACCCAGCGCCAATAAATGAGCTGCACCTTGCAATGGGTTTTCATTCTATACCGGGGATACAGCAATTTATTTGCTGAAATATAAAAAGTGAAAAATAGGTATCAAGAAAACCTTTGTATTTCCAAAATGGGCACAGGATAAGGTGTTGAGAAGCAGTAGCTATTTGCACATCTTTGAATTCCGGGGTGTACATACTAGCATATGAATCACAGGGCATTTCTCAAACAGACGTCTTTTTTATACAAAAAGTGTAAAGAAACACAAGGGGCAATAACACTTTTTTTGCTATTCTGTGTGCCCCCAAGTCTCCCGATAAAAATGGTACCTCACTTGTGTGGGTAGGCCTAATGCTCACAAGAGGAAACACAACATGGATACCTCACATTTTCACAATGAAATCTAACATGTTTTTTGCAAAGTGCCTAGCTGTAGATTTTGGCCTCTAGCTCAGCCAGCACTTAGAGAACCTGTGCACTTTTGAAAACTAAACACCTAGGGGAATCCAAGATGGGGTGACTTGTGGGGCTCTCATCAGGTTCTGTTACCCAGAATCCTTTGCAAACCTCAAATATTGGCCAAAAAAACACTTTTTCCTCTCATTTCGGTGACAGAAAGTTCTGGAATCTGAGAGGAGCCACAAATCTCCTTCCACCCAACGTTCTCCCAAGTCTCCCCATAAGAATAGTACCTCAATTGTGTGGGTAGGCCTAGCGCCCGTGACAGGAAATGCCCCAAAACACAACAGGACACATCACATTTTCCAAACGAAAACAGAGCTGTTTTTTGCAAAGTGCCTACCTGTGGATTTTGGCCTCTAGTTCAGCCGGCACCTAGGGAAATCTACCAAACCTGCGCATTTTTGGAAACTATACACCTAGGGGAATCCAAGATGGGGTGACTTGTGGGGCTCTCACAAGGTTCTGTTACCCAGAATCCTTTCTAAACCTCAAAATTTGGCTAAAAAACACTTTTTACTCACATTTCGATGACAGAAAGTTCTGGAATCTGAGAGGAGCCACAAATTTCCTTCCACTCATCGTTCCCCCAAGTCTCCTGTTAAAAATGGTACCTCACTTGTGTGGGTAGGCCTAGCGCCTGCAAAAGGAAATGCCCCAAAACACTATGTGGACACATCAAAATTATCAAATACAAAACTAACCATTTTTGCGGGGGAAGGGGTTGTGCAGCGTTTTTGGTCCTGGGCTCAGCAGCCATATAGGGAAACCTACCAAACCCAAATATTTCTGAAAACTAGACACCCAAGGGAGTCCAGGGAGGTGTGACTTGCGTGGATCCCCCAGTGTTTTCTTACCCAGAATCCTTTGCAAACCTCAAAATTTGGCCCAAAAAATACTTTTTTCCTCACAATTCGGTGACAGAAAGTTCTGGAATCTGAGAGGAGCCACAAATTTCCTTCCACCCAGCATTCCCCGAAGTCTCCCAATAAAAATGATGCCTCACTTGTGTGGATGGCTCAGGTGCCTGCAACAGAAAAATGCCAAAAACCTGAAGAGATTGAGGGGATGGTACAGCGAGTTGATAAGCACATATTTTTGTTTTATACATCTTTTAGGCTGACTCTGCTTTGGGGACCTACACAAGTGAGGTATCATTTTACTTGGGAGACTGAGGGGAACGCTGGGTGGTAGGAAATGTGTGCCTGAGCGGTGATCCTACAAAGAAAAGTGAGGAAAATGTTCTTTTTTAAGGAAATTGTGAGGTTTGAGTCTGGATAAGAAAATGTTGGGGGATCCAGGCAAGCCACACCTCCTTGGACTCCTTAGGGTGTCTATTTTTAAAACATGTCTGGGTTTGGTAGGTTTCCCTAGATGAAGGCCACACCGGGCCAAAAAATATAGGTGCTCCCCCCAAACAAAGGTAGTTTTGCAATACATAATTTTGATGTGTCCATGTACTTATGTGATGTTTCAAACACTAAAATTGTGAAAAGAAACACACTTAGGTTATGTTAAAA
Organism: Pleurodeles waltl; assembly: GCF_031143425.1. Lineage (NCBI taxonomy): Eukaryota > Metazoa > Chordata > Amphibia > Caudata > Salamandridae > Pleurodeles > Pleurodeles waltl. The sequence continues at coordinate 698,001,964 of NC_090439.1, read as the reverse complement.
AGACCCCTCACCCACCAACCAAGTTGGTGGCATGCTTCATCATCGGGGTCCCACCCGAGACACCTAGCGTGTCACGGGTGTGCTGTGACGCCTGAATACAGCGGAGCAGGTTTTGTCATTTTTACCACACATACTGGTTGGATTTGACACGAGGGTGAGTGATGGATCAGTAGATCAAATTTTCTTAACAAGAGATTTCACAAAAATGAAATACACTGTTAATAACTGAAAGGCCAAAAAACGGAACCAATGATTCACAGCTTGTGAGCTGTAAAGCCAGGACAAGGCACCTACTGCTTTACAGTCCATTCACACACCTTTCATACATGACATGCACAAGACTATTCATGCCGCCAGCCAGGGGCCCAGCACATTACAACACTCGCATCGTGGACAGCGCCACTCAAGGGCCTATCACTTACATATGCCCACATGCCTGATACAGCAATAACACCAGCTGATGGGAGTGTGTGGACTGGCTTTTGGCTGGCAGTTTGTTGCAGTAGCCAACAGCAAGTCAATATTTACACCACCAGCCAAGCACCACTCCACACAAAATGGCATCCTTCTTTTTTTTAAACAAAAAAAACACTAACTTATTAGAAATAAGTACAAAACTACCTAACTAAATACATTACAGAAATGCCAACCATGAAATTGAACCCATGAAAATATAAAACAGGCAGTTTCAACACATGGTAGTTCCCAGTAATTCTTCTGGGTGTGGTCATTCCTGAAACAGCCACCCACACACATGCCGGGCTTTGAAGGAGAATCTGGGCAGTACATTTGAGTCTCCCTCCGGATACCTTTTCGAGCACAGACTCTCCATTTCTTAGCTGGAAAGTCTTTTTTGGGCGTGGGAGGAATGTGCTCAGCAAAGTGGCAATCTCTCAATCTAGCCACATCCTCCACCACTGCTTCTCTTAGACCTCTTGTCTGTTCCACCACAATAAGGCTCTCTATCACTGACTCCTGATATTTCACAAATGTCATCTTTGACTCTGGAGACCTATCCTTGAACACAATAAAAGCATTAAAGATTGCCAAGTGGAACAGGTGAATTGCTAACGTCTTATACCAAACGTAAGACTTACGAATAGCAGTATGAGGTTCCAACCTCTGATCAGCTCTATCTACACCTCCCATGTGCTTATTAGAATGTAAAATGCACATAGGTTTGCGCACTTCACAACCTGGCCCCAAACAGTCACGGGGGAAGTACTCTCATCATGGATGGTACTTAGCATGTAGACATCCCTCCTGTCTGTAAATTTCAGAGCTAGCAGCTCATCATTCCGCAAGGCACTGCACTGTCCCCTCTCAAGTTTCTTTTACAGACAAGTTCCCTTGGATAGCCGTTCCGGTTACAACGAATTGTGCCGCAAGCAACAGTGCCCACTCTAAACAATTCCTTGAACAACTGCACTCCAGTGTAGAAGTTATCTACATACAAATGGTGACCTTTGTTAAACAGTCGTCTACCAAGTTCCCACACTATTTTCTCATTAACACCATAAGTGGGAGGACAACCAGGGGGGTCAATACTGGAATCCCTACCAGTGTAGAACCGGAAATTATACACATATCCGGTACTACTTTTAGACAGCATATACAATTCCATATCGTGCCCTCTTGCTAGGAATGTACTGCCTAAAAATCAAACAACCCTTGATGAGGACCAAAGACTCGTCCACAGCAATTTCTTTTCCTGGAACATAGACCTCTGAAAACCGATCTACAAAATGATCAAGGACAGGCCTAATCTTAAAAAGACGGTCAGAATCCGGGTGATCTCGTGGCAAGGCTAAAACATTGTCAACAAATGCAGCATCTTAAGAAGAAGCAAGTACTGATTACGACTCATGGTTGCAGGAAATATAGCCGTTGCCTCCAGGGGGCTAGTAGACCAATAAGAAGCCAGTGGCGGCTTCCTTATCAACCCAATCAAAAGAGTCAAACTCGAAAACCTTTTCATCTCTTCCAAATTTGTGGGAATCCACTGGATAGCTCCAGAGTGTGGCCAAAGTCTGGCAGCATTGTCCCTCAAATACTGCTCCACATACAAATTAGTCTGCTCAACAAACTCTTCCAAAAACACATCATCCATAAATAACTCAAAGAAATTGACAGGCAAAAAGTTCTCCGTATTGACTCTACACCCCGGGAGACCAGTAAAGGCAGACAACTCTGGCTGCTCCATGTTTGGGGCAACCCAGAGTTCAGTTCTTCCAACGGGAAACCTTACAGCCCCAGGTTGCTCCACTATTGGCACATCAGTGTCCTCCTCTAGAACAGGCCCTTCACCTGCACTGAGAGTGGCTTTCTCATCAGAAGATTCCTCTCCGACAGAAACTTCACTGCCAGAATCTCTCACTTCCTCCTCTGCCTCAGGTGCAAAGTCGGTCTCATAATCATGATCAGACGTTGACTCAAAAAGCATACCAACAACCTGCTGAGCGGTCATCTTGCGGCTAGCCATGATCCTTCCTACAAAATGTAACTGGACAAATGCAGCACCAACAACCAGCACTGTGTAAGATAAGTAATACACAAAGTGTGGCTTTATCACAAAGAGTTATGTACTGAAAAACTCTACTGCTCACCTGCTGGAAAAACCTACTCACCAGCAACTACTCTGGACAGACACAGCAATCACCAATGCTAACCCACTAAAAAGAAAGAAACGCAAATTAGAAATAAGACAACACAAATATAATTGTGCACAAATCTAAGGACAATTTCACACACAATCCTGCATTTAGTACACCACCTACAAACATGTCATTCATGCATGGCAACAATACTCCTTTGGAGTAATGTTTTTTACTCACCTAAAACATGCAACTACGCAAACTGCAGGTCAACCACTGCCAAAACCGCAAGGAGCCTCAGCAAAGGAAGTAAAAGCTTTGAACTAGAACAAAAAGGAGAAAAAAACTGTTATAATCGCAAATGCTTTGCCAGTTGACAAACACCCCACCATCAAGCATTTAGAAATTGGTGCCTAAGTGGAATCGGCCCCCATAGGGGCAGATGGGCCTACTAAAAAATAGGCCTATCTGCCCCAAGGGGGGCAGAAAATACCTTTAGTAGTGTGCCCCCATGGGGAGCGACCGTTGCCCAATGGGCCACCCCCAAAACAAAAAAACTCACACTATCCCTGGTGCCTAAGTGGCTTGTGCCCCCCTTGGGGGCAATGGGCCTAAAAAGAAAAATAGGCTGAGGCAGAAATGGCCAACAGTTCTGTGCCCCCACAGAAATAAACAAATAAAAAACATCCCTGGCATTTCAGTAGTTTCTGCCTCCCTTGGGGGCAGATTGGCCTAAAAGTAATAGGCCGCTCTGCTCCCAAGGGGGGGAAGAAATGGCCATAAATTATATGCCCCCCTAAGGGGAGCGACCTTGCCCAAAGGGCCACCCACCCATCCAATAAACACACACTCACACATTATCCCTGGTGCCTAAGTGGCTTCTGCCCCCCTTGAGGGCAGATGGACCTAAAATTAATAGGTCGATCTGCCCCCAAGGGGGCAGAAATGGCCAACAGTTCTATGCCCCCCCCACAGAAATAAACAAATGAAAAAAATCCCTGGTGATCCTGTGGTTTCTGCCCCCTTGGGGGCAGATCAGCCTAAAATCCCTTTCCTTTCCCCTGATGCCTCTTTGTGTGAAATCCCCACCCCGCTGGAGGAGAAACTTACCTGTTTCTCTGAAGACACGCTGGAAGCAAATGGCTTCCAGCACGACCAGCACCCTCTAATGATGTCATTGCGCGATCGCACGCTGATGTCATTAGAGGGGGTGGGGGGGCTGGGGGTGGAAGGGGAAGGGTTTCCCCTTCTATCCCTGCCCTGGAGGGGTGGGAGGGAAGCAGACGGAGGGAGTGCTAACGCTCCCTCTGAGCTCAGGTGCCAGGACATAATGGTTACATCATCGGAACAGGCGCACTGTGCCGACAGACGTAACCATTAAGTTCCCGGCACAGAGCGGGTTAAGATGTGCCTTTATTCTGGCAGATCTCATGTGTTCAAAATCTTTAGCCTCAAAATCTAATCTGTAACTCCTTTTCAAATGCTTTGTTTTCTCTATTTCTATGCCATACTTCTTTGCCAGGTCTGCTAATTTCTGATGCACATTGCTCACTTCCCTCATAATCTTCAGGCACAAATATCTAAATTCTGCCTCTGTGTAGGATTCTAATCTATTCACCCCCATAGTTCCCTCAGTGAGTTCACTCACTTCCTGGCTTAGTCTGGCATAATTCAAACACTCTTCTCCCGTAGGAGCACTCATTGGGGTATTCAGCTTGTCTAAACATTCAGTCAACTGTTGAGCTGTCAATCCTTGCAGCAAAATGTTACTCACTTGGACTGGTGGCACCTGCTGTGCAACTGCATGCGGGGTCTGCGGTGTCAACAATTTCAAACTCTGGCTAACGTTTGATCCCGCCACAGTATCTGGAAGTGCTACAAATGGACTGAGGTCTAACAATGATGTTGAACTGTCAAATGTCTGCCCCACAGGAGAGACTACCTGAGCATTTTCATTATGTCCTCCCCCAATTATGCTCTGGGACATTGCTCCCCGTTCACCTACAGTAGGTTTCTTCTGTACAAATAAGGGTATGGCTGGACCAATTGTATTAGGTAGCGATATAGCATTTGGGGCTGTTCTGGCACTTACGCTCTGTGGGAGAGTAACTCCCATATTCTGATTCATCATCAGAGTCATATCTGACTGCGTCCCTGTTACTGGAGTAAATCTAGACATTACCTGTGGCTGCATTTGGGGCAGTAAAAATGGAGTTGGCTCAGTCTGAGCCAACATCGGTCTCGGGTTAACCTGTTCCGTGGGCACTATTAAGTTTGAAGTTGTTTCCATAATGGGCACATCAGGATAAATTCTCGGAACCTGTGGCGGTTGCATCTGATTTTGTACTGCAGGAGTAGTAGGCTCATTAAGACCACTTGGCATCACATTCTGTGTCAGGCTAGCATTAACCTGCATCGGACTCATTGTCCCATTAACCTGTGTCGGGGCTGTCGGAGCAACACTGGTACTTGAACCACTTTCCTGTGCTGTATAGAGTGGTGGGCGATTTCTCAATAGCTGTGTAATAAACTCATCATCATCTGATTTCTCCTCCATTGTTGAAGACTTTCTAGGTTCCCTAATTTCGACAGACTTCTGTTAGTCTTTCTAGTAGCTTTCCTTCCTTCCTGCTCATTGTCCTGCGTAATTGCTGGAAACAACTTAATTCCGTGCAGTCTCCATCCTCCAAACTCTCTGATCACTGTCCCACCTAGCCTCTGTTATAGTCTTATCTGACTTTCTCATTCTCCTCTCGAACTTCTGTTGCTGTCTGACTACTAACTCCCAAATGGCTAATGCCTCAAACTGTGTTGGTCTTGGAAGGGGCTTTGATTCGAATAGAACCATCCTTAATTGCTCCAAAACCCTCAAAATGAGCATCCATTTGTAGGAAACACTGAGTTTCCATCCTTCTCTGTCAATTTGCACCGTTGCTTTTGCCAAAGACATGGTGCAACACCCTTCTCTTCTATTACAATGTAAGCTGGTGTATTTTCTGGCAGTGTAGCCTCGCCTATATTTGTTGTAATGTACGTATCTCCCCTTAAAGCACTTTTTAACGATTTTAAAAATGTCATCTTTTTGAACTTTTTGTTATTCAAATCAAATCAGGAAGTGACTTTTTATCCCAAGATTCCTTTCACCTACTTTCTCAACCAACTGCCTCTCACCGACGGCTGCCAATCCGTGCGCGACCCTTCTCACTAACCGACCTATCCCACCGATGCTCCAATGACGTCACTTTCACACGTACTATGGCTGACAAAGTCTTGTGGCTTTTCCTCCCAAACTCTGATTCACACAAACTAATGCAAAAATTGTGAGCACTAATCAAAAACCAAAAAACAAATCTGCTGGTTTACTACAGGAAAGGTAACACAATCGCTTCAGAAACCTCACAGATTTTTCACTGACTGCTCTACTCCTTCTTTCTCGGTCTCCCACGTTCGCAAGGAAAACTCCACCTGCAAATTTTACTCGCAAATGATCATTGGGTCTGTCCTGGTGCACATAGGACTCTCCAAATCTCAGCTTAAATTTTCTGTCACTCACTTTGACTCACACTCTGACTTGTTGACCATGCCCGATCAACCTACTAAACCAGACAGATTACAACATAAAACCAAGAGTCTCATACACTTTTCAATATACTCCAGAGTCTTAAACCATGCAGGGTCTGTACATCAACAACCACATCGACAATTTTTTAGCACAAAGCGCAAAACACATGTGAAGTTCGATGACTTCCGTACTGTCACTGTGGAGTATGCACACTCCTCTACAACTTCATTTGGAGTATGCAAATTCCCTAAACCCTCACAAACCTCACAATTCACCTGTGATTTGCATATGCCATGCAAGCACAAACGTCTTCATTCACACTGTCACTAGAATGGCGAGAACATCCTCAAGCAACCATTTGCAGGATCCAGGATTCTGGGAAAGTCATTTCTGGGCCTAAGGGAACATAATTTTCTCTCCAATTAGCATAACTGAAAAATAAAATCCAAATCTCAATAATAATGAACCTTCACCTCTGTTACTATCTCTGGACATCTATCATGGGATCTTAAGGAAACAAACCTTCACCTTTCTTTCATCAACACTCTTAACACCTGTTATCCTGTACCGGATGTCTATGATAAGCTCTTAAGAAGACTAACCATTACCTCTGCTACCATCTCTGTTAGCGCGTCTGACCTTAATAAGTAAATTTACAAGGGGACGCGAATAGTTCGATTAATTTTTTGACTCACTAATAAGATGTTCTTACCATAGCTCCACTACATGCAGATCAATAATCAATAATCAATAAACAATATCAATAGTCAACATCAATCAATAACAGTAATAATCAATAGAGTCAGTAATTGTCACGCACCATGACCTTTCAGTCATAAATAACCACACCTTAACAATAACAAGGGCATGTAGATTAATCTCAAAATCAAATGAAACACATACAGAAACAATACTGGCTGTCTAAAGCAGCGGAAGAAATGTAATCTAATTAAAGCTTGAACTACAACACATTCTAGGGTTATGGTACAAATTAATAACAAAGTCGACTGCGTCAGAGTGAATACATACATTCGAATTCAGCAGAGAAATTCATCAAGCAGTTTCCCAATTAGCATAATTTCATTAGTGAGAAGCTTTAACTAACACCAGATTAGCATCAGCATGTTGGGCTCCATGCAAAACTTTTAATAGTAACTCTAATTTGGAAAAACATCTAATTATGGCTCTATCAAAACAGTGCTTTTGGTTCCTAGAATGGAAAAGCAAATATGCATAATAATCAATAGTCTAATTCATTATACGTATCCTCAATGTGGATCAGCAAGCAGAGTCAGTCTTCGTCCTCAGGACATCAGTCGATCAGCAAGGCATCAGGATTCAGAATCACAATTCAGAAAACACAAGGTGTTTAAGCAGTAAAGTTAAGCACGTCTCTTGTCAAGATGCACAAGAAAATATTGACCTTTCGGTCTGCATGAAAATGGACAATGACCCCATCTTCTCTCAGTGCAGTGTTGTTAAATCAAAACTAGTAAAACTATGTCTCAAATCCCTATTGGTCAGTTACTCGCATGTTCACACTTTGTCCAATAAAACGAAAACTCCAAATCTATGAACTCTACTATTACTCCATTCACATGTTGTTGATTGGTTGTCCTTCAATGTCCTCATCATCTGGCTTGTTGGGTAACAATATTGTTGCAGCTTCCACTCCAGTCAGTTTCGCCATTGTTCTTCTCCTGAGAAAGTCAGTCTCATACACATTACACACAAAATGTTACATTAGCAAGAACAGCATCTTCTAGCAGTTGGTTCTCATTAGAACCTTTATTTATGAGCACATTTAAACAAAGCAAATGGAAAATCACAGTTTAACTCTCTGGGACAGCCATTTCTTAAACGTTAAGAAATATAGCTTTTGACATGAGGCCTGGCAAGTAGGCCAAGACCTTTTCTAAGTTAAGGCCTACAATTAATGAAGCTAAAACATAATGCATAACCCTTAATACGACATAGTACTACATTAGTCAAAACATACATTCAATGTTTCATAGTATTGGAATATTAATAAGTACACTTTGTGAATATTGGCCGCCACTCATTGTAATCACAATTTCAAATGTGTGTGTTATTTTCTACGTTATTATATTTTCTACACAAACTCATTATTCAGAATACATGAACACTCATTAATACTTTTTATTAATACACCTGCGCTAGCACAACCTAAACCATGATGGTTAGTGATGAAACAGGTAGTGTCTTGTAAAGGTTGATCTCCTATGTTGATAGTATGTAAACCATAGGAACATGAGAGAAGCTCTCAAGCCAAATAACTCAAATAAAAACAATTATTTTAGTGTGGTTCTGTTTGTACTTTCACTTTGGTGCCAAGTCCAGACAAAGCAAGTTTCCTTCCCAGAGTATGCTTGTTCAGGCTAAGCCCAAATCTTTGCTTATTGTGAGGTGGATTTATGTAACTCTAATACGATTCTGAATAAGTTGCAAGGTTCAGTGTCCAACCACTTTGGGAATTTCCCTAGATATGCCTCTTCATCAAAGGCAAAGGTGCACAGAAAGATGGCCCTTGATGCTTGTAGGATTAGCTATGTTTGTTGGCCTGAAAAATGAGTAAACAACTTGTTTAAGAAACAGGTTTCAAGTTTAGCAAAGCTGGTTTATGGTAGTTACTGGTTGATCATGAAGAGTGCAGTTTTCACAGAACCAGACCAAGGTATCTGTTATTTGGTAATTTGACAACTGCTTGACACTTTATTAACCACTACCCTGTTTTGTTGACCTTTCTGCCAAATAATACAATATGTGTATTATTTGCATTAACTGCCATCTTGTTGATTTTGCAGTACATATGAAGGGTGCTTAATTGATGATGCAGAACAGTATTTATTCTGTTAAGTAACACTGAGTCCTCTATGTGCTTTAACATTGGTGCAAGGTCCCCACCAGTTCTGGGGATCAAGATCTGTGATTAACAAAAGCAGCCCCTAAATCTGCTACATAGAGTCAGAAGAAGAGAGTTTTGAGTACAGATACTTGTCTTTAGTGGATGAAGCAGACACCACTAAGCTTAATGGAACCCAGAGTCTACTGTATAAATACTGGATAGCTCTAAAAAGTATGGAATTCCCTAGGAATTAAGTTATTTCCACAATAACTTCTTATCAAATCCATCTACTATGCGACCACATTAGAGTTTGGTGGATGGGTTACTCTGTCAGAAACGTGACGGATACCACAGCCGTCCTATTACAAGTGCTATTGGATATAATACACTTGTAATACAGCGAACTGGACATCCGTCATCTTTCTGACAAAGTAACCCGTCCTATGAACTCTAAATCAGGTCCATGGTTTTGAAATTGATGTAGCACGCATACAGTATTTCCCCTGCATTAACGTTTTTGTGGATGACCATAGATAGGGCTAAACGTTTGTCTAATTTTCCATTCATGGGGGCCTATTTGAAAGAATCACAACACATTTTGATTTAACATCAAGTAGTGCAATTTGTCCATAGCTTGATAAGTCTGCGGGGAGGAGGCCATAATATAGATGGGCGTTACACTGGCTCCGTTCATATATCCGTTAAATCTGTGATTTTTGCATGCTTTTCAGAATCATCTTCTTAGCCCACCCAAGTGTCTTCATGGCCCTCTCAGATTGAGACTGTTGGAGCCTGGCATCAGTACTACAGGCTCCTAATAAAATGCATTAAATGCATCATTGCAGAATTTCCAACAGGTGGTCAGTTCTAAATGCATACATGTGATACAAATCATCTTCATGATATTACATTTTTCGTAACTCCATGAAGAAACTAATTTCTCTCCACTTTGTACAAGTGGGAGCTTTTTCCATTTCCTCTCTTTCAAAATGCATTATTACATTACTCATAAAATGTAGAAAGTTCCCTTCAACATAAGTAGGCAACACGTTCACGATTTTAATAATTAGCAATAGTTTTAATATGACATATTCAGTACCTTTACAAATGTATATCCATGACAAACAATAGTGTGATGGTGCTCATTTAAGAGTTTCAGAATAGCATCGGGCCTTCATAGAGGATACATTTCAAAGAAAAGAAATCTCAAAAACGCATTACAGTCTCCCCCACAAAGGGATCAAATAGATAGATCCGTCTAGTTATTTTCTTTAGCCACTTGACCTCCTGTTGCAGTTGTTTTTTTCATTGCTGGTGGAATGAAGCTGTTTCCTGGGGTATGTTAAAAGACGTTTATTCTTAACATTGGTCAGACTGGTCGCAGTTCTAGCCTTGTTAAAAGAGGGGGATGGTTTTACAGCGGTGCTCCCTGTGATTTGTTGGCTTTGAATTATTGAGATAGATGGACAAGGAGCAGAGTCCACAGCACATTAGGACATTAGCAGCAGTGGTTGTAATTCTCCAATAAGAGTGATTAATTGAGCCTTTGGAAATATGCTTCCCATCTGGTCTAGATGGAGCAAACTAACCTCGACTTAATCAATCATCCTTATCTAAGTATCTCCGCAGTATCATGTGAAAAATAACTGTTCTGGCTCCTGTTGGTGTACACGACAGCAGGCCTCTTTTGCGTACCACACCAAGCTTTAATTGTGTACGCAATTTAGCCTCACAAAAACGGATTAGACTCAATCACAACTTCAAGACAGTATTACTACAGGTGTATTTTAGTGTAAACTCATAGGTGTTCACGTTAGTTAATTATGAATGCAATTCTGACTTTGATGCTACGTCAAAATGAATTTAATTATTTAGGAGTATGTGAAGGTGGCATAGATAACATTGGTTAAAAATAGTGGTCTACTGTCAGCCATGGTGTCCCTATGATGCATTTTGTGACTTTTGCTGCAGATTGTATGATAGTATATTTGCTCTAAAAGTTTAGTTCAACCTGTAGGTCACAAAGTTCTGATATGGCAGAGCCGACTCGACATTTCTTGCGACAGCGTTCAATTATATAAATACAATCAAGTTCAAAATGAACCTTTTGCTTCAGACCAGGCGCAAGCTTTGATTTCGGATTGGAGCTATCTGATAATGTGGAAGGATGAAACCGCCACCATTGCTCTTGCAGGCAGATAGACAATGAGGCCTACTCACAGTGGTACATTTACACCTGTACTTTTACTCATGTTTAAATCTACCAGTGCACTTAAGTGTACATATTTTTGCTTTTACCTATTCCGAGTGTGAAGTTACTCCTATGTGTGAATATACATGTATCCACTCACTGATGTAGCCTCCTCGAACAGGATTTACGCGTATAAAGTTACTCCTCATAACTTTTCACACCTACGTTGAGGCCTCTGCCACAGAGTGGGGGTTGCTGGGGGGGGGGGGGGATCTCACTCTGGTTAAATGTAAAAAATGTATTAAAGTTAAATAAACTTTACAAAAAAATTTATATTTTATTATGAAATATAAATGTGAACTATTTTTTATAACTAGACTTAATCAAAATGTCGCAGAGTATTAACTTAACTGTTTATTACGTAATACATTATATACAATATATGCAGTTAATTTAAATATAATATTCCTAAAGAATACATTAATAAAAACTTTCATAAATGTTTACATGTATTATGTCACACTTATTAAAAGTTGTGCAAATAATTATTTTAAATAATCTCCATATAGAAAAGATAGTAGATGTAGACTTGTGACAGCACCAGGCCAGTATAGATATGGTAAAGTAGATGTTTCCAAATAAAAGGTCACTTTTTTGCATTCTTCACAGTTCTGGTGCTGTTTGACAAATCAGAGCGAAACATTCTGAAAAAAGAATATCCACTGCGGGTCTTTCATGGCAGGGTTTGTCCAGATCTGTAAAAAGTGATGGAGGAGTCACAAAAGTTAATTTCCCTTTTCATCTCTCATAGTAGTATTTGCATTTTAATACAGAAAAAACGACACCAAATATGGCAAGGTGGTAGATTTTCCTTAAGGAATGTACTTTACTTGGTTTGGTCTTAAACAGTTTAGTTCTAAAGAAATTAACATTTAAAAAAGTGCTTGGGTGGAGCATGAAGAGGCTACATTTTAAGGATACATGAACCCTTAATTTGTGGAGGATCCACAGTACTGGTATTGTGGACCTCTGCAGCTCCAAAAATACAAAAAGTACATGTATCTGATTTGCCAAAGCATCCTTCTCTCCTGTTGGCCATTTCAGTTCTGCCACTGCCGAAATAGAGCCACAGATCCGAAACAATCCTATTGGCTGGCTGCAACATTGAGGGAAAATGTTTCAGCCACCAATAAAAGTCAAAGGATCTTTGTCACCACATGGTGAAAGATAAAAAGAAGTGACACATAAGGGGGCAAGGTGAGATCACAAACACGTGGAAGGGTGGAGGGGTTTCTCATAGGTCCCCTTAAAGTCTAATATGAAACATATATATGTTTTTGGGAGATTCACAAATCATATTCATCCCCCACCTCTAGGGCTAAGGCACCAGTCTTTCTTCTGCAGAACTGGAAAATGTCATGGACCCAGTACAGCAAAATGAGGGCAACTTCATTGACTATTGTTGGGCTATATTATAATCTGAAGCTCTGGTTCCAGAGCTGCAAAGCCTGCAGAGGTCCTCATTACCTGCTGAAGGTCACATCCTTTTAAGCTATTGGCCAGTGCATGGTGCATATGGCCAAAGGTCTTTTGCTGTGGAAATTGGATGCCCACAAATTATGTCCTGGTGTACAGTTGAAGGCCATGACTGGTGGAGGTCAGACACTCGTGGATTATGAAATGTTGGGCATGGTCAGAAGCCAGACCCTGAGCCCCACCTTCTGCAGCTCACAGCTGAAGAATGATCCCAGGAAAAGTCAGCCATTTGCAGGGGTGGGTGTTGAGAACTGCCAAAAGGCCAATTCATGCTTCCTTTCCTCTCTGTTCCTTTCTTCCTTCTGTGTGCACAGACTTTGGCCATGCACAGCAAGGATCAAACACGCATTGAGGGCTTGGGGCATGATGTGGCTGGAGGCCAGGTCCTGTGGCCAACGCTGACTACAGATAGACATGGACATATAAATGTGGCCATTGGGGGGTTATTAAGGGCCTGGCCAGAGACCAAGTTCAGTACCCAAATCTTGCTGCTTGTGGGATTAATGACAGTACATTTATTTTGCCATTTTTGTGAACCCATGAAGATAGATGGCATGTAGCAAAATAGTTTTTTTCTTAAAACCATGGAGAATCCACGTTTTTACTATTTGCAAACAAGTTTTTACTTAAAAAATGCAGTTACAAAGTGAAGCTGTCTCTGAAAAGAGTCTTTGTGCTCATGATGCATTTTGTGTAGACTTAAATATAGAATTAGATACCTTTCATGGGTGGTCTAAGAAGATCCTATTTTCTTCTGCTGTCAAACGTACTCCATCTCTTTGGAAAATTGTAGACATGATGACCTGAATATTAATGTTGTAGACAGATCCATGCCCCAATCTAGAAGCTATAAAGAAATTACTTTGTTGAAATGTTTTCATGTGTGTGATGAGATGCATTAACCTTCCAATCTTGTTTTCATTTCCAATGATAAAGCAACACCATTAACTGTGCCTAAATCATTCCTTCAACAATGTACAATCATTACAACTGTTTAGTCACAAACCAAATCCTTTCCACCAAAGTTATTGCTAATCTTTTCAATGCCAACATTAAGCAATCCCACATCCTTGTCAACGGAGCAAGAAGTAGGATACTCACAAGCCAGTGGACAAAGGAACGAACCATTCTGTTAGAATCCTTTTGAACCTCAGAAAATGAGGTGAAGAATGTGAAGTGTTCTCCAAGACTCAATAATATGAACAGAAACACGAGTTTGCTTTAAAGTAATTACATTGGTATTGGTTGCTGTCTGTGAAGTAGATAAAATGTTAGGTTACAAAAAAGTGTACTAAGAGATACTCAATAGATTGTGACTCTTTCTTCCGTAACCAAAGACTAGCTTCAACTCATCAGCAATGTGTAGCCAACACCATGCAGTGCAATGCAAGGCCTGTGCAATAATTGGTTTAAACTCATAAGTTGATACCAAGAAATACCATGATTTTAACGTTTCAGTCTGCTGAAGAGCAGGATATGAATACAGAACATTTGACTTCAGCAGAAGCTGGGAACACACTCTGATTTGGTAATCTTGGAAACTCGTGTACAAGGAAGAGGAATTTTATATTTGGGTAAAGATACTAACGGTATGCCAAGTTCAACCAAAGCACTTGCGTGCAACATATAGGCCCTCATTACAACATTGGTGGTAAATGCCGCTTACCGCTGTGCAGAAGACCGCCAACACACCGCTGCGGCAGCGGAATTCCACTACAGCTATCACGACTCACAGCTCGGAATCCACCATAATACAGACACCCACACATGTCTGCCACACCAAAGGTCAATGATAAACTGGTGATGACAAACCCTCCACCGTCACGCCAACAGGCATACGCCCACACTATCACGACCCACGAATATACACTACGGTCTTTCAACCGCGGTATTCCATTGGCGGTACACAACGCCGTGCTCAAAATACACACACATTTACAAAACACAACCACATTGGACAATTCGAAATACACACACCTGATACACATACACACACCACTCCCACACACCCAATCCAATATAAAACACACACCCACATCACCCACAAACCCTTACTACCAAAAATTCCAAAAGAAGGCCAGAGAGAGACACCCCCAGAAACAACACGAGCATCCACAGACACACAACATCATCACTCACACAACATCACGCACCTCAAACAACACACAACAACACATCCCCTCACGCATCACAAAACACACCACCTCACACATCACCCACACCCCATCATGGCACCACACCGACACCCCCGGTTCTCTGAGGAGCAGCTCAGGGTCATGGTGGAGGAAATCGTCCAGGCAGAGCGACAGCTATTCGGATCACAGGTGTAGCATACCTCCATTGCTAGGAAGATGGAGCTATGGCGCAGAATCATCAACAGGGTCAACGCAGTGGGACAGCATCCAAGAACTAGGGATGACATCAGGAAGAGGTGGAACGACCTACGGGGAAAGGTGCGTTCCGTGGTCTCAAGACACCAGATTGCAGTACAGAGGACTGGCGGTGGACCCCCACCTCCTCCCCCAAAACTAACAACATGCGAGGAGCAAGTCTTGGCAATACTGCATCCTGAGAGCCTCGCAGGAGTAGCAGGAGGAATGGACTGTGGTAAGTCAACTCTTAACTGTTATATCCCCCACCCTTCCTGCATGCCATCACAAACCCCCACCCTCACCCTCACCCCCATCACTCCAACACCTCACATATGTCCCACTATCACAACCCACCCATCCCAACACCAAGCCCTGCATGCAACACCAAAGCAGAAACACCCATCACCAAAGCATGTCCACTACAGATACCCACACAGACTCCAAACCTAATATCACAGAAGGACACTCACCTGTTGCACACAATGGCACACAGAGATGCAATAATCATGCCTTTACACCCCTGCAGGACCCCCTATCCAACGTCACTGCATAGGAGGTTCCAGACATATCCAGTCCCCCCACCAGAAGAGGCCCACAGTGATGACAGCATCTCTGCACAACTGGATCAAGATGACCAGCCCGGACCATCTGGGACCTCGGGAAAGTCGGTTCCCCTGACACTGGTACAAGCCACCACAGAGCCTCCCCCTCAGGAAACACCAGCACAGCACCCACCCAGCAGGCACATCCCTCTGTCTCCAGGACACGTCAAACAGCAGTGTGTCCATCACTACAGGGAACCCAGGCAAACCCACCACCCCAAGAAAATCAGGGGCCTGGGGGCAGTGGGCACACGGTTCAGGGGACAGAGGAACAGGAAAACAGGGGAACTGGGAGGACAGCTGTGCGACAGGGGGAGGACAGGCCCAGGGAACCCACTCTCCAAGAGGCCCTCTCCAACATCATGGGAGCGTACCATCATTCCCAGGAGACAATGGCAATGGTACTGGCCAGCTTTCAGGAGACCCAGCGGCTGCAGGAGGAGCACTATCTGGGGATCAGGGAGGAACTGAAGTCCATTAACACCACCCTGGTCACCATTGTAGGGGTGCTGAAGGACCTTGTCAACACCAGGAGGGACACTGTGGCACAACAAGGGGCCCCTGACACTAGCCTGGATGATGAACTGCCCTCCACCTCCGTCGGCGCTAGTGGACAGGAGGCACCGACACAGGACCACAACACCAGCACCCCACCCCCTGCAGATGGAGAGCCACCCCGCAAACGGTCCCTGAGATCCAGAAACAAGACAGAGAACATTGCCAAGACCCCCACCAGGAAACGAGACCCCCCTGAATGTCACCCTTCTGTCCCACTTTGTCACCCTGTCCATCCATCAACTGCCCTTGCTCCACTTCCTATGCCCCTTTGGACAATGCACCGTTGAAACAAATAGACTGGACTCTGCCATGGACATTCCTCCAGCATCACCCCTGCCCATTTTACACCCCCCTCCACTTATTTGCACAGAAATAAACACATATCAATCACAAAACAATCTGGAGTCAGTCTGTGCTTTCACTAATGTGTAATTGCAATATCTATGGAATATAGCAATGTCAATCTAATTGTCCACATACCGATGAAACACAGCTGTAGGTCTGGAGGAAATATAGCAGAGGGAACAAAGTGGGACCCACATCTGATAAATGGAAAGGCAAAGTGACAAGCCAGGGTCCATGCACTGGGTGAAAATGACAGACTTATGATAGCTCAAACAATAGTATGAGATGTGTGAGGCAGTGACATCTTCACTGGAAGTATTGCTGGATAATGTTGTTTCTGTTGTCGATATCCTTTTCTTCTGCCTCCTCTTCTTCACTGTCCACAGGCTCCACAGCTGCTACAAGACCTCCAGCTGGACCATCCTCCTGCAGAAAAGGCACCTGTCATCGCAAAGCCAGGTTGTGCAGCACACAGCAGGCCACGATGATCTGGCACACCTTCTTTGGTGAGTAGTAGAGAGAACCACCTGTCATATAGAGGCACCGGAACTTGGCCTTCAGGAGGCCGAAGGGCCTTTCGATCACCCTCGTAGTTCACCCATGTGCCTCATTGTAGCGTTCCTCTGCCCTTGTCCTGGGATTTCTCACTGGGGTCAGTAGCCATGACAGGTTGGGGTACCCAGAGTCACCTGCAAATTTTGAGGGACAACTGTTAGACACACACTAACCCGTAGGGACAACCCCACACCCAGACGCCTATTCACACTGGATAGGGTCCTTGTCCTCACCTATTAGCCACACACGGTGCCTCTGGAGTTGATCCATCACATAAGGGATGCTGCTATTCCTCAGAATGTAAGCGTCATGCACTGAGCCAGGAAACTTGGCATTCACATGGGAGATGTACTGGTCCGCCAAACACACCATCTGCACATTGATCGAATGGGAGCTCTTCCGGTTTCTGTACACCTGTTCACTCCTGAGGGGGGTACCAATGCCACATGTGTCCCATCAATGGCACCTATGATGTTGGGGATATGTCCCAGGGCATAGAAGTCACCTTTCACTGTAGGCAAATCCTCCACCAGAGGGAAAACGATGTAGCTGCGCATGTGTTTCAGCAGGGCAGACAACACTCTGGACAGCACGTTAGAGAACATTGGCTGGGACATCCCTGATGTAATGGCCACTGTTGTATGAAAAGACCCACTTGCCAGGAAATGGAGTACTGACAGGACCTGCACTAGAGGGAGTATCCCTGTGGGATGGCGGATAGCTGACATCAGGTCTGGCTCCAACTGGGCACACGGTTCATGGATTGTTGCACAATTAAGTCTGTAGGTGACTATTAGGTTTCTCTCTTCCATTGTCGACAGGTCCACCAGTGGTCTGTACAGTGGAGGATGCCACCATCTCATCACCTGCCCCAGCGGACTTGCCCTATGGAGGAGAACAGCGAGCAGAGAGTTAGCCTACACTGAGGTATCACAAAATGTAATTTTCACATATTTATTAATCCGCAATGTGCCTGTTACTGTGAGTATGCAAGGCCTAGATAGGTGTGACGTAGTTATTATTAATTCCATGTGGCCCCCTGAAATGGCGGCTGCCTGACCTGTAAGGTGGGGCAAGGGGATATCAGCTAACTGCGCTGGCGTTCTACACCATCGCGGTAGGCGGTCGAAGACCATGGCGCAATCCTGCATTGGTTAACATTGGACCCTATGGGTCCAAGGAGCCAATGACGATGTACGCCGGTGGTGACGGTATGCACCGCCGTGGACGTGACTGCCATTTTCTGTTTGTTCACTCACTTGATACCTGACCTTCAACAGGAGAGGACCTACACTGCAAGTGCTGCTGTGACCTCAGTCTGGAAGCGACGATTGCTCATGTGTCTGGGGAAAGGGCCCCTGCCTTCACTTTGGAGGAGTTGGAGAAATTAGTGGATGGGGTCCTCCCCAGTACACCCTACTGTACGGTCCTCCAGACAATCAGGTGAGTACACTGTGACCATGCTGCATGGGCAATGCCTGTTTGGAGGGGAGTGGATGGAAGATACATGGGGGGGGACTGAGGCCTGCATGAGCGGGCGGTGAGTGTATGTGCATCAGGGGAAGGGTGGGAACGTGGGCTAATGAGTATGACGGTCCGGATGTGTAAAGATCTTCCTTTTCCCCTGTACTATTCCTCTAGGTCAGCGCCCACCAGAAGAAGGATATTTGGCGTGCCATCGCCAAGGACGTCCGGACCCTGGGGGTCCACCACAGATGGAGCACCCACTGCCGGAAAAGATGGGAGGACATTCGCCGCTTAAGCAAGAAGACGGCGGAGGCTCAGCTGGGGATGGCCTCCCAACGTGGGAGGGGTGCCCGTCGCACCATGACCCCCCTGATGTTCTGGATCCTGGCGGTGGCGTATCCGGAGTTGGATTGGCGCTTGAGGGCATCACAGCAGCCACAAGTGGGTGAGTACAGTCACATTAATCTGACTCTGCGCGCATTACGAGGTGTTTGGGTGGGGGAGGTGGGCAGCGGGTTCCCCTAGGCCATGGAGAGCTTGGTAGGCAAGGTCCCTTCAGAGGCAGGTTCAGTGGAACCCCAACCCCACTAGTGGTTAGAGCAATCTACACCTAGTCAGGCTCCTGTGACTTCCATGTGTGCAGCAATCGGGCTTAGGCCTTGTACCCCATGGGCATGTGAATAATCTAGGATTAATAAATGCATGGCGTAGTGCAGATGGCTGCTGTGTCTGTAGTGTCCGCCAACGGTAGTGGTGTTGCATGCACTGAACATGTCTTTCTTCTGTCTTCCCCGCCCTTTTTGTGGTCTCCCTGTTCTTGTGTGCAATAGCATCATCAGGCGGAGGAGCAGTGGCACCGGAGCAGGATGGAGCTGCATCCCACTTGGCCCTGGAGGGCGAAACAATGGAGTCAGAAGCCACCAGTGGGACGGAGGGCGAGTGGAGCTCCACGGCGGGGACACGAGGTGACAGCAGTGACAGTGACTCCTCCTCTGATGGGAGCTCCCTTGCAGTGGCGGGCCCCTCTGTGCCCCCGCATCAACAGGTTCAGCCGCCACCCCCCCACCAGCACCGCCCTCCCAGCAGCCCCTCAGCATGTGTCCTGTGCCCGCTCACCCAGGAGGGTGGGCATCTCCTTTGCCCCAGGCACCTCAGGCCTGCCCCAGCCAGCCCTGCTGCCCTCAGTGAGGAGGCTATTGACCTCCTGAGATCCCTCACTTTTGGGCAGTCTACCATTCTGAATGCGATCCAGGATGTTGAGAGGCATTTGCAACAAACAAATGCATACCTGGAGGGCATTCATTCTGGCCAGGCAGACCAACAGAGAGCATTTCAGGCTCTGGCCTCAGCACTGATGGCAGCCATTGTCCCTGTGTCCAGCCTCCCCCCTCCAACTTCCTCCACCCAGACCCAATTCCCTGTACCTCAGCCTATCCCAAGCACACCATCAGACCAGCGTACACACACCTCAACATACAAAATTGGCTCAGGCAAACATAAGCACCACACATCTCACAGGCACTCACACAAGCATCATACCCATGCAGACATACCAACATCCAATGCCTCCACTGTGTCCCCCTCCTCCACGTCTCCCTCCTCCCTCCCTGTCTCGTCTCCACTCACACCTGCATGCACTACATCTTCAGCCACTACCTCCATCACCAGCACGCCCATCACCACACCCCGCTCACGTGCACTCACCACCCACACTACCATTCACACATCCCCTGTGTCCTCTCCCAGTGTGTCAGTGAGCCCTCCTCCCAAAGTACACAAACGCAGGCACACACCCACCCAACAGCCATCCACCTCACAACAGCCTCCAGCCCATGCACCTTACCCCAAATTCAGCAGACGTACACCATCTACAACCACTACCTCTTCCTCCACCCCCAAACGCCCTTGATCTACCCGTCCCAGTGTGTCTAAAAAATGTTTCCTCGCTAATATTGACCTCTTCCCTACACCCCCCCATCAGTCCCCTAGGGCCAGGCTTTCCAGGTCCCAACCCAGCACCTCAGCCACCACATCCCCAGGCACAGTGGTGCCAGCAACTGCAGGCTATTGGAGTGCACCAACCATCGAGGCTGCCAGTGTGCCACGGAGCGAGGGCAAGGAAATTCCGCAACCTGACAAGCTAAAATTTGCCTACATCCCGGAGGGAGAAGCAGAAAACACCTGCCACCAATGGGTAAGGGAAAACGAAAGGGGATAGTGGCAAGTCAGCTGTGCCATCGTCAAAGGTGGGGAAGGGCCAGAAACTGAAGGGCAGGTCAGGAGAGGGCATGGTGGCACCGACTGAGGGACCAGTGTCACATCTTCTTTCCATGTCGACGCCAACCTGTACGGTGGAGAAGACTGCCACCTGCACCGCCGCCAGCACCGCCACCAGCACCGCTGCCACAGAGCCCGCCGCCAGCACCGCTGCCACAGAGCCCGCCGCCAGCACCGCTGCCACAGAGCCCGACGCCAGCACTGCCGCCACAGAGCCCGCCGCCGCCACAGATCCCGCCGCAAGCACCGCTGCCACAGAGCCCGCAACCAGAACCGCCACCACAGAGCCCGCAACCAGCACCGCTGCCACAGAGCCCGCTGCCAGCACCGCTGCCACAGACCCCGCCACCAGCACCGCCGCAACAGAGCCCGCCGCAAGCACCGCCAGCGGCCCCGTGACATCCTGAGCCAGTGGCACCACCGCAGACATGGCTGCCATCCCCAGTGGTCAGTCGTCCGAGGCTGGTGGTGAGCTCCAGGAACTGGGCAGCTTCCATGAAGCATCTCTTTCAGTGGAGAAAGGCATCCACTACCTCAGTCCTTGGCAGGATGAAGCACTCTGGGCACCAAGCCCCCTCCAGAACCAGTGGAGAGATACATCCACTACCTCAGTCCTTGGCAGGATGAAGAACTCTGGGCACAAAGCCCCCTCCAGAACCAGTGGAGAAATGCATCCACTACCTCAGTCCTTGGCAGGATGAAGCACTCTGGACACAAAGCCCCCTCCAGAACCAGTGGAGTATCACATCCACTACCTCAGTCCTTGGCAGGATGAAGCACTCTGGGCACAAAGCCCCCTCCAGAACCAGTGGAGAAAGGCATCCACTACCTCTGTCCTTGGCAGGATGAAGCACTCTGGGCACAAACCCACCTCCAGAGCCAGTGGATTATCACATCCACTACCTCAGTCCTTGGCAGGATGAAGCACTCTGGGAACAAAGACCCCTCCAGAACCAGTGGAGTATCACATCCACTACCTCGGTCCTTGGAAGGATGAAGCACTCTGGGCACAAAGCCCCCTCCAGAACCAGTGGAGAAAGGCATCCACTACCTCAGTCCTTGGCAGGATGAAGCACTCTGGTCTCAAAGCCCCCTCCAGAACCAGTGGAGTATCACATCCACTACCTTAGTCCTTGGCAGGATGAAGCACTCTGGGCACAAAGCCCCCTCCAGAACCAGTGGAGACTGCTATCCACTTGAAAGACTGTGGCTTTGCACTCCCCAGGATAAAGCAGTGGGCAAACCACCCACTGAAAAGACTTGTGAAACTGTGGCTATGCACTCCCCAGGATAAAGCAGTTGGCAACCCACCCACTGAAAAGACTTATGAGACTGTGGCTTTGCACTCCCAAGGATAAAGCAGTGGGCAAACCACCCACTGAAAAGACTTGTGAGACTGTGGCTTTGCACTCCCCAGGATAAAGCAGAGGGCAACCCACCCATTGGAAAGACTTGAGAGACTGTGGCTTTGCACTCCCCAGAATACATCAATGGGCATGGAGCCCCCTTGTGGAGCAGTGGCGTCTTGCATTCATCAGGCTGAGGTGCCCCACTCCCCCTCCCCCTGAGGCGCCTGCTTCATTTCGATCTGATGCCCCTGCAGTGTTCTCTCTGTTTCCAGTCGGGTATCTAGGGTGGGCCTCAGCCATGCATTTTGTGCCCAGTGGTCCACGGACAATGATTGGTGCGCTATCCGGACTTGTGTAGTTGGTGTACATAATTGTATATACTGGATTTGGAGTTTTGACCACTGGATTTTTATTGATTACAATCGTTCAAATCATTTCCTTTTGTCTTTGCGTTATTCAAGGGGGGTTGGGGGCTGTAAATGTAATGTTGCAGCATGTATTTGTGTGTATGGTGTTGTGGGTGAGGTTGGGGTGGGGGTGTTGCGTGTGTGTGTCACTCTCTTTTCCATCCCCCTCCCCTGTGTTGTAGGTGCAGTACTCACCGTGGTCGTCGCCGCCATCGTTGGAGCTCCTGATAAAGGAGCAGGAACACCATCGCCGGAAGGATCTGCAGTTCTGGCTCCATGGTGTCCTGGTTCCTTGTGGGGTGTGGAGAGGTGAGTGATTTTCTCTTCTGTGTACTGTTTCTGCCGTGTTTTTATTCACGTTGGTTCCACCCCGGAAAAGATGGCGGATTGCCGGGTTGTGATAGGGTGTGCAGTACATTGTCTTCCGCCTGTCTGTTGGCGGTTACCGCCGCGCTGTTTGTTTGTACCGCCGTGGTGGTCGGAGTGTTAAAGTGGCTGTCTATGTTGGCGGTTTCCGCCGTGGTCGTGATTTCAACTTTTTTTCCGCTGGCCAGTCGGCGGTATTACCACCGCTTTAACACCGACCGCCAGTGTTGTGATGAGGGCCGTAGTTTGAAAAAAAAAGCTAACCTCCCATCAGATATTGCAGCCTCACCATGGACATTCCTCTGAGGATAGCATTCAGTTTTTATTATCCAGTTGTCATTCTCATTGTGTCTGTGATCCCTTGGGCATTGGGGGTGTCATTAAGGTCGGTAAGGTGCTAAGACACTGCCCAACACCAATTGTTGTGTGTTTTTTTCTGAACTTTCAGGCATGGAGTTCTTTGTTCAAATCACATTATGTTCGGACTTCTTTGGCACTATGGGGGTAATTTCAACCCTGGCAGTACAGGACTGCCAGGGCTGAGATGACGGAAGCACCGCCAACAGGCTGGCGGTGCTTCCATGGACATTACGACCGCGGCGGAAGCACTGCTGTCGCACCGCCGGGGCCGGCGGTTTCCCGCTACAATAGCCCCGGCTGTAGTAATCCGCCAGGCAGCGCTGCTAGCAGCGCTGCCCAGGGGATTATGAGTCCCCCTACCGCCAGCCTTTTCCTGGCGGTTTAAACCGTCAGGAAAAGGCTGGCAGTACGGGGAGTCGCGGGGCCCCTGGGGGCCCCATGCGGCTTTTCACTGTCTGCTATGCAGACAGTGAAAAGCGCTACGGGTGCAACTGCACCCGTCGCACGGCCGCAACACCGCTGGCTCCATTTGGAGCCGGCTCCTATGTTGCGCCCGAGATCCCTGCTGGGCCAGCGGGCGGAAACCAGGTTTCTGCCCGCCGGCCCAGCGGGGATCTCCTAATGACCGTGGCGGGGGTGCGGCGACATTGGCTGCAGCACGGCGGTCAGATCTTGGCGGGCGGCTGTAGCCGCCCACCAAGGTCATAATGAGGGTCTATGTGTTGTCTGGAGCAGTGTAGCTGTCTCCTAGGATCTTGTGATAACTAACCTTTAAAAAATAAGTGGCTGGCAATGGCTCACATTTTTGGGTAGACTTACAATTATTTTTAAAAAGTTTCCCGTAGTGAGCCAAAACCGTGATATCAGGAGAAGCAAGAAATAGTACTATGACCTCCTTATAGGTTTGGATCCTATTTAATAAAAACATTGAATTCAGAAGTGCAACAAGTGTTCCAAAATTTTGGGCAACAAAGATGTAAGTGGGTGAATGATAATTTCTTACTGCTGCAAAATTTGCACTTTGAAGTTGCTGTTGCTCCATACCGTCACTGTGGTTGAAGGTTGTTAATTGGGAGAGCTAGAAACCTAGCAATCAAGATACTTCTCCTGCATTTTCTGCTTAGTGGTTCTTTCAGATAGTTGCATAAAAAGGGAGGAGAATTTTTAATTGTTTCTGTTGCCACAGGGTTTGATTATCAGCTTCCCTGGATTTTGTCATGTCCTCTTTTTCAACAATTGTTTAAATGCTGAATATGGTAAATTGTAGGCTTGTAGGGCATGAATTAGAGTTTGGTAGAGGGGGTTAGTCCATCACAAACATGACTGATATCCCATCTGCTGTAGTACAAACCCATAATAACCTTTGAAGTTCTTAATACGGTGGACAGGATATCCGTCACGTTTGTGATGGAGTAATCCATCCGCCAAACTCTAAATCAGGCTTTTAGTGTATCTGGGTTGAGGGCTAGGTTGAAACAAGCCAGGTTTAAATATTTGATTGAGTCATTCGCTGGCCCATTCAAAATTCCCTGCAGTTCTTCCTTTCAGAGACCCTACTTTGGTATGGAAAATCTGTGGGATTTGCACTAGATCTTGTTTTGCAGATCCTAATTCCAAGCGTTTCTGAGCATATCGGATATAGCTGGGAAGCTGAAATACCCCTTTGTAGGTGATTATTTGTAATCTATCCAGCATGGGATTCATTTTAGATGGTAAACCTTGTTGACCCCATGAGATTGTTGCTTTTAGTTTGGCCATAATCACCCTTGCAATGGCATCTGACAATGGGCTATCCAATTTTGCATTTAGTTTGCCCGGAGAAAATATTAAACTTTGAGCTTTGTTTTCAGTGGAACTTAGATGTGTGTGCATATTACCAGAATCAGCTAGCCAGACACCACAATAGTTGAAGATTTTAGTATACTCTCTTCCTGCTAGGACCAATTTCTAGACTTTCTTCTCTTTATCTTTGAGTTTCCCAAAGACAATTGTTTCCCTTTTGTTTGTGTAACAACTCCACCGATTTGAGTGACTGGGCTCATGTCACCTTTCCCTTGTGGTACCTCCCTCACCTAAGTACTCCTAGTAAGGCTTCCCTTCTCAGGAAGCCTTAACGATTGACCCTCCTGCTATGTTGCTCTGAAAGCTTAGTCTGTTTTGCACCTGCAGATTATCTCATGTCTTCTTAGGATAAGTATGCTTCCTTAGTGACCCATTGATCTGTCCTATGCACTAGGGTGCCCTTATACTTGTTAATTGTTTCCATTTATCATTTGCACCTGCCACCTACAAGGCTTCATATCCATTGTGCGTAACATGTGATTTCCCCCAGGTTCATTGGAAGCTTCCACGCTGCCATGTGGTACAAGCACCTTTCTAGAACACTTTCCCTTCAGGTTAGTGCACACTAATCCTTTATATTAGTAAACAGGCCTGACCATCAGCATCTTTAAGACTTTAGACTTTTCTCCAGTTCCTTCTCCGTAATTTTCCTCCAGCATGCCTTTCTTGTGCTTACACTGGACCCTCTCCCCAACCTTGGGACTTGAACTGTTTATGCTAATGGACCAGAGGCTTTGGGGCTGATTATGAGTTTGGTGGTTGGAAAAGCCTGACCGCCAAACTCCTGATGAGGAGACTGCCATGCTGCTCGCAGGCTCCCCACCGGTCCCATTACTAGTTTTCCACTGGGCTGAACCAAGGTTTCCGCCATTCAGCCCAGTGGAAAATGTGTGGCAGCATTGGACATGGCTCCACATGGAGCCGAGTCCAATACTGTCACAAAGGGGGCCTCCCTAACACACTAGGAATGTGCACTCTCTGCACAGCAGACAGTGCACTCTCTGACAGTGCTGGAGAGAGGGGCTCCTGCATTTGCCATTCCATAGGCATGGGCAGTGCAGGGCCCCCCCTGTTGCTTTCTGCACTTGTTCTCTGACAACCTTTTCATAGCGGTTGAGCCGACATAAAAAGGCTGGCGGACAACATGGTCGTAATCAGCATGGTGGCACTGACTTCAGCACCGCAGTGGCTGATTACAACCACATCCACTGTCATTCAGTCGGGATCGAAGGTCCTGGCAGAGACAGCGGTCTTTTGGCGGCTTGACTGCCAGGGTCATAATGTGGTTGTCAGACCGCCACAGCTGCGGAGGTCTGACCACCACCTCAAGTCTGGTGGTCTTGTGACTGCCAGGCTTCTAATAGGCCCCTTACTTCTGTCTTTCTCCATTGAAAGGAAGTGTCAAGAAGAATGTTCTTTTAGAAACGATTGATATTTGCACAAACCTTGTATCCCCCAGTTTGTGTTTCTAGCACACTCTGGGGGGTGTCTTTAACTCCAACCTAGGTGTCTAGTATAGCCATCTGAGTGCCATTAACTCTAACCTATGTATGAGTCTAACCTTCTTACACAGTAACTCCAATTTAGGTATCGAGCATAACCCTGGGAGTGTCAGTAACTTCAACCTATGTACCTAGTGTAACCTTGGGAGTGCCAGTAACTCCAGCCTATGTTTTAAGTACAACCTTGGGAGTGTCAGTAACGCCAACCTTGTTCTGAGCTTAACCTAGTTCTGAGTGTAACCTTTTTTCTAGCATACCTTGGGAGCTTCTCTAAACTCCAAGCTATGTACCAAGTGTAACCTTGTTTCTAGCCTTGGGAGTGCTCCTAACTCCAATCCATATATTGAGTGTAACCTTGGGAGGTCAATCAATGCAACAAGTTCTTACTTGAGAGTCTCACAAGATTCTCATCCAAGAATCTGGTTACTCTGCTCTTATGCTGTGAGTTTTCAGAAACCTGTAAGTGTTGGTTTTTGTAAATTATGTAGAGGCATGCTAGTGTATTAATGGCAATGGTCTCTTCTTGTTGTTGCCAGTTTATTCCACCTTCACAAAAGCAGAAGTGCTGGTCCTGTAAACGTCCACCTTCGCATACCCAGAAGACATCCTGTTAAGTAGAGTAGTACCGTTTCTGGGCAGATCCAGTACAGCAAGTTTATTTTTTATTTGTCCCTTACCACTTCCCCTTTGGGACAGTGCAGATCTAGGAGTACTGTCCCTGGATCTTGCATCATCCTGAGGGGGAAAGGAGGTCCAGCATTGGCTCCAGTGTCACCTCTGCAGTGGGGACCAGGTGTCTGCATGTCAGTTTGTGTTTGCTGCCAACATATTGATCTCATGATATTTATGGAGCTGATCCAGTGATTGTTTTAGACCTATTGCTGTTGGGCCCAAAATGACCAAATTATCCACATATTGTAATTTCTGAATTTGGGGAAACTAATTCTAGGGAAAAATGATTTAGCCTTTGCAATTTTAGTCCCCATGTTCATGGTATATAGGTTAAACAATAGTGAGGCCAGAACAGAATCTTGTTTAATGTCCCTGTTTGTATAGATGTTTGAGATACCCTGCTCCCTTGCTCAAGTTTGACATGGACCCATGTGTCTGAGTAGAGGGAAATTGTTGCTTTAAGTAATGTGGAGGGGAGATCCGATTCGCCTAGCTTATTCCATAGAATTTGTCAGTTCATTCCATCAAATGCTGCAGAGTAATCCACTAAGTACACAAATGTGGGGAAGCCATTTGATCTTTGGGCAAGATATGAGAGTGAGACTACATTATCTATAGTCAATGCGCTGTGCCTAACCCCGTCCGATAATAGGTATTAGGCTGACATTTTCCCCCCAGTCTTCTAGATCTTTCAGTAAAATATTTACATAGGCTTTGGCCTCGAGATCCAGTAGTTGGCCTGGTCTTTTCTGTCCCCTTTTTTCTGTATGGGATGCCAGCATGATTATAGGTTGAAGGGAATAACAATGTTTGATGTTTGGACCAGAAGTCGATGTCAGATTTGAATAAAGAGCCAGACAGACCTTGGGCTCCACTTTCATGAATGTAACTTTTTTTTAGCCAATTTTATATTAACTTGCTCCTCTACTTCAGTCAGGTTGGAGCACTGTCCTATTAAGGTTAAAGATCATCAAAGATCATTAAGTGACAAGTTAAAGAGAAAAAAATTAAATACATTAATTAAGGGGAAACTGAGAATTGTATTTTCTTAGTAAAAAGGTTAGTGTTGAATACTGTTAACCTAAGCAGTGAGGAAACAGTAGCAGGCGCATTAACTAACCATCTACATATTTTATCAACAATATCAAGAAAGATTTGGCAAATGCAAGTTTCAGAGGAATTAATTTATGGTGTTTAAAAACTACGGTCTTGATTTAATGTTTGGCTGAGAAAGTAATATGTCAAAATTGTAATGGAGTACCCTATCCTCTAAATTTAAGGTCTGCTTGCCTGATGGATAGACAGGCGGACCTTAAGTATACCAGCGACAGAGACATCTCCATCGCCAACATACTCCTCCTACCATAATTGAGGTTTGGTGACTCTTCCATCCACCCGATTCCATTGTCGTAGTGGTAAGGGGCAGTGGAAACCTCAAATTGACCCCAAAACCATGGGAGACAACTCCCATGGTGTGGGATTATTAGTTTTTGAAGTTTGCCAGCTTTGAGATTTGTTTTATGAAAATACAGAAAAAGTCAAAATTTGATGGGTGGTACTGTAATTTTGAATGTACCATCCTGTCAATCTTTTCATAGATTGACAGGAACTGCCATAACAGTGGTTCCTGCCAATTCTAAGAGATGTCCAGGGGGCCGGCAGACCTCTCTAATTTAGGTGGGCGAAGGTATGGTGGAAGTAAAGTACTCCGCCATACCGACTGATTTTCCTCAGTCAGCCAAATCTAAATGAGACCCTTAAAGCTGTGCTGATGTGATTTTGTAATGAAAGTGAAGTTCCTCAAACACAGGGTCAGATTTGCAATGGGTTTGCATGTGTGCAAAGTCATGCAAAGTGACACAAAGTGGTGTACAGTCTGCAAAAGTTTTTACTTTCCATTGTAAAATGTCTGCAGAAAAAGTGCTTTGTCCTGCTTTGTGTCAGTTTGCATTAAGAGGATGTTACTTGGGTGCAACATGAGCGGATTACCATAAGCACCCCTAGTTTTAAACACGAAACCCAATGTACTAAGCCATATTGAACTTTGTTTAAGACAATATTGCCTTTTTTAAGAAGGCACTAACAAGGAGAATTGTTATCATTTCCTAAAATATTCAAAGGATTGCATGTCTCCTGGACTGTATAGTATAAGTAATACGTGTGTATTGCTTTAAACGTCTAGGCAAATGATTTTGTGCTGGAAGTGAATGCTTTCAGTACACATAGTGTGCTAGACAGTATGCACACATGTGCAAAAGATAGTGTGTATAGCAAAACAGCCCTTAGAAGCTTCAGGAGTGATGGTGTGCTGTAACACACCTGCACTGTCTCTCCACAGCCTATCTTGCTTTTTGCAGCATTAAATTGCATTGATGCCAAGAATTAAGATGCTTGCCCATCAAAGATGTTCCAAAAGAATATTTTTTTGTCTTCCTCTGCTCAGTATTTTGTTTCCTAATATGCATGTGACATATTTCATTAAGATATCTTTTGCTCCACCCTGAGTGGTTTCCCCCTAATGGACTCGGACAGAGATCTAAAATCCTTGGCATGGCGATTTTCCTGATCTTCATTGTGTGGCTACAGTGGGAGTTGGATGCCTGTGGGCAGTGGGTCACAAGCATAGCCCAC
Organism: Pleurodeles waltl; assembly: GCF_031143425.1. Taxonomy (NCBI): domain Eukaryota; kingdom Metazoa; phylum Chordata; class Amphibia; order Caudata; family Salamandridae; genus Pleurodeles; species Pleurodeles waltl. Next base: position 697,971,910 of record NC_090439.1, on the reverse strand, counting down.
CCTTCTGTGTATGGTCTTTGTGCTTGATGCTCATGGAAATCAAGCACTTGGGCTAGGCCCAGCTGAGATCGGATGTTTATGGAAGATGGTGTACAGGGCTAAAAGCCTTGTGAATTGGGGGCCTAGAAGTATATGCAGAGTAGAGTGAGGGGCATAGATGGAGGCCAGAGCCTACGGTGCATCTGAACTGGGCATGACTAAAGGCACAATTGTTAATAATTATGTAATTTCAGCTGTTGCAGTGATGTTATCAATGGTATCATAAAACACGTAATGAGTGATGTAATTTTGGAAGTAATTAGCAGTGCATGCCAAGGGCACAGTTACTTTGGGACATGGGTTGTAGTTACTTGAGGTAACTCTAACTTTTGAATTTTTGTGGATTTGTTTAGTTAGTATAAAATGATATGTTTTAACACACATTTTCACGTATCTATGACATCACTTTAACCTTTGATTTTTTTCAGTGAATTTCTAAGGTTTTTTCAATGCAAAGTCATATATTACCATAGCTAACTATAACATCACTTCAACCTTTGTTTTTTTCAATAACTTTGTGTGTTTTGTTAGCGTAAAGTAAGATGTCCATCATAGTGTATGGCATGAGGTTGGACACCGGGCCTGGCCTATGGCCATGTGCAGCATGAGTTTGGCCTGCAGCCAGAGCCTTCGTCCAACTTCCCCACAGGCATAAACCCATGCTCTGTGCAGCAGGAGGAGTTGTGCACAGGGCTTGATGCCAACATCCTCACAGGCATGCAAGCCGGCCTATGTGACGTTACAAAATAAAGTGTGACTCTTTAAGTAAGGCACACTTACTGACTTTTTCAAAGGCTCAGAACACTAAAATATAAAAAGTGAACCTATTGGCTTTATGAAGGGATCAGCATTCTGCAGCACACTTAAAAAGAGGAAAATTACTCTGAGGATTGTTTTTGTGCTAGGAAGAATACCTTCCTGCACAAAAACACAAGGGTGCCTGCACAGGTGCTAAGCAGTCAAAAGTGCACCAGCACTAGAGGACAGGAATGCACCATAGAATGATAAATATGGCATATTCCTGCTCTTTCCCATTCAAGCAGCACAGCAAGGTGTTTTTCTGCATTGTATGAATTATAAATATGGCCTCTACTCTGTGGGTGCCCCCATGTTCGATCAGGACACTAAAGGTTTTAAAAAACTATTCTTCACTGCTTCTAGCAAGAATAACTTTATAATGGCCTTTGTGGGCTTATTTGCATATATTTTACTGCTTGTGTTGCCTCCAGTCTTGGCAGGGGTACTACCAGCATGTTTTTTTAAAGAATTATGAAGGGCTGAAGGGAGGGCAGCAGCCCCTTAAAATTATTTGGCAAAAATGAATCCTATTGTTTATGGGGTATATAGAATATTATCCCAGCAAATGTACTGATTTGTAAACATTTTCAAGTGCTGGAACTTTTGTTTTTCAACTTAGGAATGCTCAGAGCCCTTGTGTTTGGGGTTATGGCTGTTTTATGTGGCCTGAGGAGTATAAGAATAAAAGACTGACACATGTTTAATTGGTTAAAACTATAAACACATTATTAAAATGTTTATTGGCAAAACCAACAGGTATGCCTTTAATACTTTGATACATTGATAGAAACTGGTAAAAAACCTAGTAATTCACTGAAACAAAGAAAGAAAGGTTAAAGTGACAGTTATAGTTAGGTATTAAAAAAAAACTTCGAAATTTAATGAAAAAAGTAAAGGTTAAAGGGATGCTACAGTTAGATGAAACTTAAAGGGACAAACCCACTAAGATGTAACAGGGTATTTGTCAATTCACAGTATAGTTAGGACCTAGTTTCTATAGAAAAAGCAGCTTTTTACTTGCCTGTATGTTTGGTGCCGCTTGACAAATCTTCACAAAACTTCGACAGTCACGTCAGCTGCTGTCTGGAACGTTTTGGGGTGATCCATCAAGCTGGGGCTGAGAAGAAGGAGGGTCCCAAAATACTTTTTCCCCATGCATTTTCAGATAGGAATTTTGAACAGCGATAGCGCCAGAACCACTGAATGGAATTACACCAAATTTGGCAGAGAGGTAGCTCTTGGTCCAGAAAGTGACCTTTTTTTATTTGGTGTAAATTCATTCAGTAGTTTGTGAAAAAGTAAAGAAAATCTAAATTTGTATATATAGGGAAATGAAGGCTCCGCGAACCCTCCCAATCATGTGCAGAGATCTGACTGACTGCCAACACTTCAACAAGGAAGTGTTGGCCACCATCTTGGAACTCAGCTTTAGCTGAGTCCCAGCAAAAAAAGAATAAACAAAAACAAAAGGCCCTGAATAGGGACACCATGCCCTCTTAGCTCTGGTGTCCAAGAGAAATAAAGCATTTTTTTTTAAATTGTGTGCAACAAATATTTTTTTAAAAAAAAAGCTTAACTTCCATTAGATATTACAGCCTCACCATGAACATTCCTATGAGGGTAGCATTCCATCATAATAAAGCAGAGTTCAGTTCTCAGACTGGATGAGGATATATGAATGGTTGAAAGAGCTTATCAAGGTTGTCATTAAAGTTTTCCAATACTTTTGGCAAGGACTTAGAGAATCTGTTGCTTGAAGTACTGTTTGGGATATATGATGCATTATTAAGGTTTTTCAAGTCAAGTCAATTATTGTTTGATTAATTAAAATCATCAACAATACAAGAAACTGGAACATGGTACACTATAAAGGATGAAATAGTATAATAAAAAATCCAGACTGTCATCTTAAAACCACTTAAACTCACATTACATGTACTAAAAGTGGCACACGAGAGAGGCCTATGTGAGCCCCAAGATGTAAACAAAAACATGTTTTCCCTATTAAGGTCATATCTGTATTGTGTCAATCAAATGTTCTAATGTCCTAAAGTTGTTTAAAATTGTGTGCATAAAGCAGTCAAATTATCCAGCGCGTCTGGGATCCCTTGGGCATTGGGTGGGTCATTAAGGTCGCTATGGTGCTAAGACACTGTCGAACACCAATTTTTGTGTGTTTTTTCTGAAATTTCAGGCATGGAGTTCTTTGTACAAATCACATTATGGCCTTCATTATAAACACCTTTCTCCGCCGTGGCAACGGTGAACAGAATTCCGCCATTGGGGGTGAACAGAAACCCGCCATATAAAGATGCCAAAAACAGAATCCTCCAAAATTTCTGTTACCACCAGCCACCGCCAGGGCCTTGTCGGCAAAAAATCTGCACATCCCACCCCGCTACCAACGAGCACACAAATACCCCGCCCTCCAAATAATGATGCACAAATCTCCACGGCAGTCAGTGGATGCCGAATGACCAATGGCGGTACAGGCCACCACGGCCAGCAATGGGACCCAACAGCAAGAAATGCACACATTGGCAAGTTTGAAACCCACACACCTGACATACATCTACAACACTATAAAACACGCACAGACACACCCCAAAATCCATTGCATCACCAATAGGAGGAGCCAGACTGACAACACTACAAGCAGACGCTAAATGCAACAGCACACAACTCACAACCCCAACCACACAACAGCACCCTCACCAATATCCACACAACACAGCATCCACAACATACACCATAGCACCCCTTAAGCACCCACGCTTCACAGAAAGTGAGCTAAGAAAAATGGTGGATGAGATACTTAAGGTCGAGCCACAAATATTCGAGGCACATGTCTAGCACACACACATCGCCAGGAAGATGGAGTTATGGCAGGCAATAGTCAACAAGGTTAATGCAGTGGGAACCATCCATGCACAAGGGACAACATCCGCAAGAGATGGAACAACCTAAGCAGGAAGGTGAGGTCCATGGCATCCAGGCACAACATTGCAGTCCAGAAGACTGGGGAGGACCCCACCAACACCCCCTCAACTACACTGACTGGGAGGAAAAGGTACTGTCCATCCTGCACCCAGAGGGACTCACTGGACTTACTGGAGGAATGGAATCGGGTATGTCATCTACAATTACCCCATATTCACCACACCTGTAATGCACGCACCTCCACACCCCTCCAACTACCACCAGTACCACCACCCCACCAAGGCCACAATCACTACATCCAGTCACCCTGCATGCCCACAAACCCACCAACAGGCCCACATCCCTCCCCCTGTCCACGGCCACCTACCCCTGCAAGGAATCACAATGGCACTACACCACCCACAATGCACCCCCACTTCCCATGCTAAATGCAAAGGCAACCCCAGAATAGGTCCCTGCATGGCCCAACAGGGGACAACCTGCACAAAATAGTCCTGTCCTGTGCACCCCATCCGATTATGTAATTGTAACATACATGTCCATTCCCCCCCACAGGCACCACCATCCATGCGGTCCGAAGGAAAGGATAAGGAGTTCCAGCGCCCCACCTGGAGACAGAGGCACCACTCAGGACACATGTGAGGGTAGTATAGACAGTGAGGAATACCCTGGCCCATCACACAGCCCTGGACCGTCACCATCCAGCAGCCCTATCCAGGACACCACTGACACTTCTACCACCAAGCTACCAACATCAGCTCTGGCCAAATGACCCAACATCAGTGTATCCAGGCCACAGACTGGTGGAACACAAGGACAGAGGCCAACAGGCAGGATGACGATGGCCCCAGTACAAGTGCTACCACCTGACCTGTGCAGGGGTCACAGGCACAGGGGTCTAGGCCCAGTGGGAGGGCATCAGTGGCCCAGGGGGAGGCCACAGGATGGATGCTGCTGCCCAGGAGGTGATCTCTGAGGTCCTGGGAGCATACCACCATACCCAGGACAGGATGGGCCAGATCCTGGTCACCCTGGAGCAGAGTCAAAGGCTGCAGATAGCACACCACCAAGATGCCATGGAGCAGTGGAAACAGCTCAATGTCACCATGGCAGCCATTGCATGGGCGCTGCTGCACCACTTCCCAACCTAGCCCGAGACCTCCACAAACCAAGAAGCCCCTACCACAGACCATGATACAGACCAGCCACCAACATCAGCAGCAGCAACTGGACTGGTGCAACTATCTAAGGACACACACCTACCCGTACAGTCCAACAGCAGGCACTCAAATGGTCCCTCAGGCCCAGATATCGTACTGGTACACCTGCCAAGACCAAGGCACCGTCAAAGAAGTGACACGATCTGTCTCCCAAGTGTGCCACTGAACCACTATCCCCACCAGCCAATACCAACTCCACAACCTGCAAGGTGCAGATGGACACATTACCACAGTCACCAATCGCTGAGACCATGTAGCCAGTATGGACATCCACCATCAGCCCACTGCCATCACTGTAAAGAGCACCATGACATCCCTGACACCTATTAAAACACATGTACACCAATGTTAATGTCCCCTGTCATTATGTTGAATCAAATTGAAGTGTGAATGCATTTGCCATTGAAATCCAATAATCAGACCTTTATTGCAGGAATGGCCCCCCACGCACAACATGGTGTGAAGTAAACAGAAATGTCTAACTAGTTGTTCATCGTGTCACATAGCACTTAAATACCTTGTTACAGTGTAACTGTCTACAGAACTAACACCCCCATAGTGAATAAGTCAGACCGCCAGAATGCAGTACAGACAACATTAGCAAACAGTACCTCTTAGTCACTGGAAGTGTAGTTGGATCAGTTGGTTCCTGGAGTGTACATCTTCCCCCTCTTCATCGTTACCATCCCTCTCATCCCCTCTCAGATGAAGCTGGTCTGGATATACAGCACCCTCCTCCACTAAGATTGGAATAGATTTCCTCACAGCCACGTTGTGCAGCATGCAGCAGGCAACCAATATTCTACACACCTTCTCAGGGCCATAGCACAGGGAGCCCCTAGAGATATGGAGGCAACGGAATCTAGCCTTCAGGAGACCTATAGTGCGCTCAATCACCCTCCTAGTACGTCCATGGGCCTCACTGTAATTCTTCTCTGCATCAGTTCTAGGATTCCTCACTGGTGTCTGTAGCCAATGCATGTTGGGGTAGCCAGAATCTCCTGCAAAAGTGGGAAAAATATGACTGTAACTAACTGCCCTCAGTTGCAGACAGCCTACAGTAAAACTGTTAGCCACACTAACCTATGATCCATCCTCTGTCCCCTTGTAGTTGTGCCATTATGTCTGGCATACTGCTGTTCCTAAGCACAAATGAATCATGGACTGATCCAGGGAACATGGCATTCACATGTGAGATGTACTGGTCTGCAGGACACATCAATTGAATGTTCAAAGAGTGAAAGTTCTTCCTGTTTCTGTACACCTGTTCATTTACTCTTGGGGGATGAGAGCTATGTGGGTGCCATCAATGACACCTATCACATGGGGAATGTTGGCAAAGGCATAAAAGTCAGACTTGATTGCAGGTAGTTCAGCACTTTGGGGAAACCTCACATAGGACTATAGGTGTAGTAAAAATGCATCCAGGAATCTGGACAGGATGAGGCAAAACATTGGCTGTGAAAAGCCTGCACCCATGCCCACAGTCACCTGAAACAAGCCTGTGGCCAGGAAATGGAGTACAGAGCGCACTTCTACTTCAGTAGGGATGGCATGCTGATTCCGATCCAGTAATACACAAAGTTCATGAATAGTAGCACGAGTGAGTCTGTAATTGATATTGATGTGACGTTCCACCATAGTTTCCAAATCAAGAAGTGGTCTGTACACAGATGGGGCCCTCCTTTGCCACATGGGTCTGTACCTAGGAGGAGTGGAAAACGCATGTGAGGTACACAAATTCATTTGCACAACATGTTGTGTAGATAACACAGCTGTCATACAAGTGGGTGACACATAAGCATTGTAGGATGTTAAACTGTAGTGACATGTCCTAACTGATACATCTGAACTGTTGTGGTGAGTAGATTTTCTTTTGCCCATGCATTTGAGGCCTGGGGTCCATAGGACCAGCATGGGGCCAATGACCAAATAATAACAGCATAGTAGTTTGCAAAATGTCAGCCGCCTGTTATCCAGATATGTAGCAGTGGAAGTGTCCTCATATCGCTAGCAGTTGTCGTAATGGCATAAGACAGTGTTCCCCGCCGTACACCCATTCATTGGTTAACATGGTTGTCAATGGGGAATATGGGCCTATCATGATTGCTGCCGGCGGTGACGGTGTACACCGCCGTGGAGCGTACGCTTTTTCGTTACCCCAGCTTCACTTGACTCTCAGATTCCATGCATGCAAGTACTCCACTGAGTATGCTCCTGTGTCCTGACACTGGTCCTGGAAATGGCACGAGTCACAGGGGAATGGGCCCCGGGCTGCACCACGGAGGAGCTGGGCAATGTGGTGGACGGGGTCCTACCCCTGTATGCCAGGCTATATGGTTGACCAGAGGTGCAGGGAGTAGGCGCATTGGGGTGCATGGATGTGTGTGATGGTGGTGGATGCCTGTGAATGTGTGCACAATTTGTAACTGTACAGCTGTTTAATGCATGACAATCTGCGTGAGTGAGGTGCTATAATGCTTTTTTAAGTGTCTGTCCCATAGGGGATGTATGGCCAGCGGTATCACATGTGCTTATTCTGACCTCAGTGTTTCTTTGCTATGTGTCTACTACAGGTCAGCACCATCAGAAGAGGGGACTCTGTTACACCGTCACCAGGTAGATGCGGACCCTGGGGGTCTACAACTGGTGGAGCACCCCCTGCAGAATGCGGTGGAAGGACCTTCAGCCCTGGGCGAGGAAGACCTGCAAGGCCCAGCTGGGGAAGTCCTCCCAACGAGGAAGGGGTGCCGGTCGTGCCCTGACCCCCCTAATGTGACGCATTCTGGTGGTGGCATATCCAGACTTGGATGAGCGCTTGAAGGCTGCACAGCAGACACAAGGGGGGTACCAAGACCATTGTACTCCTACTTGATGGATGTCTGAGGATGCTGTAATATGTATGCTGTCTAGTGGGAGGGACTCTGACTAATGTCTTTTGGCTTAATGGCCCCAATGGGCAGTTAGATGATAAGGTGCAGGTCTTCAGTTCTTCAGGGCCATCTGTAATGTTGGAGATGGATGTATACCAGGGTTGTGGCCACTAGTCAGGGGCATAGCCATGAGTATAGCTGTAGGTGCTGCATGTTGGTATATATGCTGGGTGGGAGTATGTGTGAACCTGTTATGTACATCCATTCAGCTATTTAGAGATTTCTCTCCTGTTTTGTCTCCCCACCCCTGTACTCTTGTGTTGTCTGTGTACATCAGCATCATCTGGCGAGGGAGCTGAGGCACCAGCAAGTGGAAATGCAGCGGCCCACGGTTCCCAGGAGGTAGAGTCGAGCGACTCCAAGGGGACCAGTGGGTTGGAGGGCAAGGGGAGTACCATGGGGGAGGCAACTACCACTGGAGGTTGTGATTCTGATACTTCCTCCGATGGGAGCTCCCTGGTGGTGGCTGACCCTAGTGGGCCCACCCATTCTTTGTCATCTTTTGCCACCCCCATACGATCACCCCCCTCCCAGTTGTGCCGCACCCAGTTGCCCGTGCCCACTCACCCAGAAGGGTGGCCGTTTCCTTCATCCCAGGCACCTCATCCCCTGCCCCAGTCAGCCCTGCTGCCCTCACGAAGGAGGCTATTGACCTCCTGAGGACCATCTCTATAGGGCAGACAACCATTGTGAATGCCATCCAGGGGCTAGCATCCCACATGCAGCAGACCAATGCATACGTGGATGGCATTCACGGTACCGTGTCTGCCCTACAGAGATCTTTTCAGGCTCTGGCCTCCTCTTTGACGGCAGCCAGTGTTCCTGGTCTTTCCGTCGCCCCTCCAACCACCTCTACCCCTTCCTGCACCCCACTCCCTTCACCCACCCCAAGCACACTTTCAGACAGCCATGCTCACGCCTCAACACACAAGAAGCACACACAGAAACACAAGCACCACACTTCCCACCACAGGCATACACACAGCCAGCATACAAAGGCACACACAACAACATACACTTCCCCCACTGTGTCCACCTCTTCTGCCTCCCTGTCTGTCACCTCTACATGCATTCTCACATGCACTGCACCTTCATTCACTGTTGCTGGCCCCATTCTTGCAGTCACCACAACATCAGACATCCAGTCATGCACCGAGACACCACACCTGCACTCACCACAATGACTCTCAGTACCACTTGCAGCACACTCATCAAACTTGCAGACACCCATACAACATCCATTTACACTGGCAGCCTGTCTTGTCCCACTGTGTCCACCCCCCCTCCCAAGACACTCAAACGTTCCCAGACACCCACCCAACACACATCCACCACACCTCAGCATACTGCAAGTCACCTGCATCCACGTCACGCACACCTACACCTGTTATAACCACTCCCTCTACCGCCACTCCCACACGTTCCTCCAGGTCCACCCCGACTGCCCCTAAGAAACATTTCCTTTCCAGTGTAGACCTTTTTGAACCCACTGGCCCACCCCATCTCATCCCTAAACGTGCACTCCTCCTTTCCCTGTCCACTCCTCCCACGTCCAAGTCCGCCCCTGTCCGCCCTTCCCATTCCTGTGCACCTTCCCCTGTGAGCAAGAGGCCCGGTGCTGGCCCATGTACATCTGCCACCCCTCAGTCCAAGCCCGCTGCCCCACCATTCAAGGCTAAACCCAAACCCCCCAAATGTAAGCCTAAGCCCCCCTCCCAGACCTAAGTCCCTACCCCGCCACACCCTGCCCCTGTTGCCTGAGGTGCCCGGCTGCCCCATTGATGCCCCTTTATGGTGGAGTACCATGTGCACACGTGGGAGTCAAGTTCGGGCCATTTGGCCCCATCAGCCTTTTTATTTGGACTGGCCATTGGCCTAATGTGGACAATCTGTTGCTCCTGGAGCTTTATTAAAGCGTGTGTGGCCAGTGTTGGTGTTGGCACACTCTGGATCCGTGGTTCCTTGTTTCATTGTGGGGGGGTGTTGTGCACATATGGGTACTTTGGGCAGGTTGTCTTGGACTTGTGTCTGGTGAGTACCTCTTGCTCTGGTGTGTATGGCTTGTGATGTTGTGTGGGGTTGTGGGTGCTTTGCGGGGTGGATGGAGAGGTAGGTTGCGGTATGTACCATCGTCGTCTTCGTCGGCGGTCTCGGTCATGGAGGTATATGGCAAGGAGCAGGACTGGCATGATTTGCAACTCTCTCTCCATGTCTGCTTTGGCATGTTATGTGAGCCTCCGGTGAGTGTTTCCTTTTATTTGGTTAATTTCCGCCAGGCTTTGTGTGGCAGTGGTTTCCGCCCCGGAACTCATGGGAGTCTAGTGCTTCATTATTTGTTGGGCGGGTAGAGCCTTTCCGTCGGCCTGTGGGCTGCCTCTTCCTTCGTCGTCGGCACTCCTCTGCTGGCGGTGGGTGTTTTTCAGGCTGCCTCTTTTTCATGTGCTTCATTATTTGGCGTCCCAGACCGCCTGACTGTAGGCGGTAGTTACCACCACCGCTGGCGGTGCAGTCTTTCCCGCCGTGTTCAGAACGAGGGCCTATGTCCAGACTTCTTTGGCCCATTGTGTTGTCTGGAGCAGTATAGCTGTCTCCTAGGATCTTGTGATAATTAACCTTTAAAAAATAAGTGTCTGGCAATGTCTCCCATTTTTTAGTGGACTTACAATTATTTGTAATAAGTTTCCCGTAGTGAGCCAAAACCGTAATATCAGGACAAACAAGAAATAGACCAGGTTTGCATCCTATTTAATAAAAACAGTGGATTCAGAAGTGCAACAAGTGTTCACAAATTTTGGGCAGCAAAGATGTAAGTGGGTGAAGGATAATTCCTTATTACTGCAAAATATGCACTTTGAAATTTTTGTTGCTCCGTACCTTCACTGCGGTTGAAGGTTGTTAACTGGGAGAGCCACAAACCTAGCAATCTACATACCTCTCCTGCATTGTCTGCTTAGTGGTTCTTTCAGATATTATGATAGGCACTTAGTTGCATAAAAAGGGAGGAGAATTTTAAATTGTTTCTATTGCTGCAGGGTTTGATTATTGGTTTCCCTGGATTTTGTCATGTCCTCTTTTTCAACTATTGTTTAAATGCTGAATGTGGTGAATTGTAGGCTTGTAGGGCATGAATTAGCGATTGGCAGAGGGGGTTAGTCCATCACAAACATGACTGATATCCCATCTGCCGTATTATAAACCCATAATAACCTGTGGAGTTCTTAATACAGTGGACGGGATATCCATAACGTTTGTGATGGAGTTACCCGTCTGCCAAATTCTAAATCAGGCTTTTAGTGTATCTGGGTCGGGGGTAGGTTGAAACATGCCAGGTTTAAATATCTGATTGAGTCATTGGCTGGCCCATTCAACATTCCCTGCAGTACTGCCTTCAGAGACACTACTTTGGTATGGAATATCTGGGGGTACACTTAAGGTATTGGGGTTTGCACACTAGATCTTGTTTTGCAGATCCTAATTCCAAGCATTTCTGAGCATATCGGACATAGCTGGGAAGCTGAAATATCCTTTAGTAGGTGATTATTTGTAATCTATACAGCATGGGATTCGTTTTAGATGGAAAACCTTGTTGACCACATGAGATGGTTGCTTTTAGTTTGGCCATAATTACCCTTAAAATGGCATCCGACAATGGGCTATCCAATTTTTCATTTAGGTTGCAGAGAGAAAATATTAAACTCTAGATCTTAAATGTGTGTGCATATTACCAGAATCAGCTAGCCAGACTCCACAATAGTTGTAGGTTTTTAGTATACTCTCTTCCTGCTGGGACCAATTTCTAGACTTTCTTCTCTTTATCTTTGAGTTTCCCAAAGATAATTGCTTTTCTTTTGTTTGTGTAACGAATCCACCCAATTTGAGTGACCGGGCTCATGTTACCTTTCCCTTGTGGTACCTCCCTAACCTAAGTACTCCTAGTAAGGCTTACCTTGTGGCTCCTTCCAGCCTCGAGCACTCTATGATTCCCCTCTTGGGAAGCCTTAACTATTAACCCTCCTGCTATGTTGTTATGCAAGTTTAGTCTGTTTTGCACCTGCAGATTCTCACATGTCTTCTTAGGATAAGTATGCTTCCTTAGTGACCCATTGAACTGTCCTATGCACTAGGGTACCTTTATACTTGTTAATTGTTTCCATTTACCATTTGCACCTGCCGCCTGCAAGGCCTCATATCCATCGTATGTAACATGTGATTTTCCCCAGGTTCATTGGAAGCTTCCATGCTGCCACGTGGTACACGCACCTTTCTAGAACACTTTCCCTTCAGGTTAGTGCACACTAATCCTTTATATTAGTAAGCAGGCCTGACCACCAGCCTCTTCAAGAGTTTAGACTTGTCTTTCTTGTGCTTACGCTGGACCCTCTCTCCAACCTTGGTGCTTGAACTGGTTTTGCTAATGAACCAGAGACTGATTATTAGTTTGGAGGTTGGAAAAGCCCGACCGCCAAACTCCTGATGAGGAGACTGCCATGCTGCTCGCAGGCTCCCCACCGGTCCCATTACGAGTTTTCCACTGGGCTGAACGGCTGAAACCAAAGTTTCCACCATTCAGCCCAGTGGAAAATGTACAGCAGCATTGGACTTGGCTCCATATGGAGCCAAGTCCAATGCCGTCACAAAGGGGGCCTCCCTAACACCATTGGAATGTGCACTCTCGGCACAGCGGTGCTGGGGAGGGGGGGGCTGCATTTCCCATTCCATAGGCATGGGCAGTGCAGGGGGCCCCCTGTAACCTCCTGCACTTGTTCTCTGATAACCTTTTCATGGTGGTTGAGCCGACATGAAAAGGCTGGCGGACAACATGGTTGTAATCAGCACGGTGACGCTGACTTCAGCACCGCAGTGGCTGATTACAACCACGTCCACCGTCATCCAGTAAGGATCAAAGGTCCAGGCAGAGACAGTGGTCTTTCGGCGGCTTGACCACCAGGGTCATAATGTGGTCGTCAGACTGCCACAGCTGTGGAGGTCCGACCACCACCTCAAGTCTGGCGGTCTTGTGACCGCCAGGCTCATAATTGGCCCCTTACTTCTGTCTTTCTCAATTGAACGGAAGTGTCAAGAAGAATGTTCTAGAAACGATTGATATTTGCACAAACCTTGTAACCCCGCAGTTTGTGTTTCTAGCACACCCTGGGTGTGTCTTTAACTGCAACCGAGGTGTCTAGTATAGACTTGCGAGTGTCATTAACTCTAACCTTGTTACACAGTAACTCCAACATAAGTATTGAGTATAACCCTGGGAGTGTCAGTAACTTCAACCTATGTACCTAGAGTAACCTTGGGAGTGCCAGTAACTCCAGCCTATGTTTTAATTACAACCTTGGGAGTGTCAGTAACTCCAACCTTGTTCTGAGCTTAACCAGGTTCTGAGTGTAACCTTTTTTCTAGCATACCTTGGGAGTTTCTCTAAACTCCAACCTATGTACCGAATGTAGCCTTGTTTCTAGACTGCCTTGGGAGTGTTCCTAACTCCAATCCATACATTGAGTGTAACCTTGGGAGTGCCAGTAACTCCAATCTATGTTCTGAATTTACCCCAGGAGTGTCAGACTCTCGTATCAATGCACCAAGTTCTTACTTGAGAGTCTCAGAAGATTCTCATACAAGAATCTGGTTACTCTGCTCTTATGCTGTGAGTTTTCAGAAACCTATAAGTACTGTTTTTTGTAAATTATGTAGAGGCATACTATTGTATTAATGGCAATGGTCTCTTCTTGTTGTTGCCAATTTATTGTTTCTTCACAAAACCAGATGTGCTGGTCCTGTAAACGTCCACCTTCGCATATCCAGAAGACATCCTGTTAAGCGGAGTAGTACAGTTTCTGGGCAGATACAGTACAGCAAGTTTCTTTTTTTATTTCTACCTTCCCCTTTGGGACAGTGCAGATCTAGGAGTACCGTACCTGGATCTTGCATCATCCTGAGAGGGAAGGGAGGTCCAGCATTGGCTCGTGTCGTCTCTGCAGTTGGGACCAGGTGACTGCATGTCAGTTTGTGTTTGCTGCCAACATATTGATCTCATTATATTTATGGAGCTGGTCCAGTGATTGTTTTAGACCTATTGCTGTTGGGTCCAAAATGACCAAATTATCCACATATTGTAATTTCTGAATTTTGGAGAACCCATTCTAGGGAAAAATGATTTAGCCTTTGCAATTTGAGCCCCCATGTTCATTCTATATAGGTTAAACAATAGCAAGGCCAGAACAGAACCTTGTTAATGCCCCTGTCTGTATAGCTTTTTGAGATGCCCTGCTTCCTTGGCCAAGTTTGACATGGACGTATGTGTCTGAGTAGATGAAAATTGTTGCTTTAAGTAAGGTGGAGGGGAGATCCTATTTGCCTATCTTATTCCATAGAATTTGTCAGTTCAGTCCATCAAATGTTGCAGAGTAATCCACTAAGTACACAAATGTGGGGAAGCCATTTGATCTTTGGGCAAGATATGAGAGTGAGGCTACTTTAGTATTAGGCTGACAGTTTCTGCCCAGTCTTCTAGATCTTTCAGTAAAATACTTGCATAGGCTTTAGCCTCGACATCCAGTAGTTGGCCTGGTCTTTTCTGTCCCCTTTTTTTCTGTATGGGATGCCAACATGATTATAGGTTGAAAGGAATAACAATTTTGATGTTTGGACCAGAAGTCAATGTCATATTTATTTAAAGAGCCAGGCAGACCATTAGAACCATGGGCTCCACTTTCATGAATGTAACTTTTTTTAGTCAATTTTATATTAACTTGCTCCTCTACTTGGCTCAGGGTGGAGCACTGTCGTATTATGGTTAAAGATCATTAAAGATCATTAAGTGAGAAGTTAAGGAGAAAAAAATGAGAAAAAATAACTAAAGGGAAACTGAGAATTGTATTTTCGTAGTAAAAAGGCTAGTATTGAATACTGTTAACCTGTAGCAGAGAGGAAACAGTAGCAGGTGCATTAACTATCCAACTACATATTTTATGAACAATATCAAGAAAGATTTGGCATATGCAAGTTTCAGAGGAATTAATTAACGGGGTTTAAAGACTATGGTCTTGATTTAATGTTTGGCTGTAAACATTTGAATGGAGTACCCTACCCTCTAAATGTAAGGTCTGCTTGCCCGATGGATAGACAGGCAGACCTTAAGTATATCAGCGACAGAGACATCTCCATCGCCAATATATTCCTCCAACCATAATTGAGGTTTGGCGATTCTTCCATCCAGCTGATTTGAGTGACCAGGCAAATTACCATTTTCCACTGCCCATTGTGGTGCTGATAAGGGGCAGTGGAAACTGCAAATTGACCCCAACACCATGGGAGAAAACTCCCATGGTGTGCCAGGGGAGACAACTCCTATGGTGTGGGATTATTAATTTTTGAAGTTTGCCAGCTTTGAGATTTGTTTTATGAAAATACAGAAAAAGTTGAGATTTGATGGGCAGTACTGTAATTTTGACTGTACCTTCCTGTCAATCTTTGAATGGGTTGACAGGAACTGCCAAAACAGTGGGTCCTGCAAATGCTATAAGATGTCCACGGGGCCGGCAGACCTCTCTAATTTAGGTGGGCAGAGGACTCTCAGTATGGTGAAAGTAAAGTACTCCACTGTACCGACCGATTTTCTTCAGTCAGCCAAATCTAAATGAGGCCCTTAAAGCTGTGCTGATGTGATTTTGTAATGTTAATGAAGTTCCTCAAACACAGGGTCAGATTTACAATGGGTTTGCATGTGTGCAAAGTCATGCAACGTGACACAAAGTGGTGTACAGTCTGCAACAGTATTTACTTTCCAATGTAAAATGCACTTTGCACAGGAAATGCACTTCTCACTGCAGAAAAAGTGCTTTGTGCTGCTTTGTGTCAGTTTACGATAAGAGGATGCTACTTGGGTGCAACATGAGCGGATTATTATAAGCACCCATAGCACCCAAGACACAAAACCCAATATACTAAGCCATATTGAGCTTTTTTTAAGAAAAAGATTGCCTTTTTAAGAAAGCTCTAACAAGGAGAAGTGTTATCATTTCCTAAAATATTCAAAGGATTGCATGTCTCTTGGACTGTATAGCATAAGTAATACGTGTGTATTGCTTTAAACGTCTAGGCAAATGATTTTGTGCTGGAAGTGAATGCTTTCAGTACACAGATTGTGCTAGACAGTATGCACACATGTGCAAAAGACAGTGCGGATAGCAAGACAGCCCTTAGAAGCTTCAGGAGGGATGGTGTGCTGTAACGCACCTAAACTGTCTCTCAAGAGCCTCTCTTGCTTTTTGCAGCATTAAATTGTATTGATGCCAAGAATTAAGATGCTTGCCCATCAAAGATGTTCCAAAAGAATATATTTTTTTTGTCTTCCTCTGCTCAGTATTTTGATCCCTAACATGCATGTGACATATTTTATTAAGATATCTTTTGCTCCACCCTAAGTGGCTTCCACATAGTGGACTCGGACGGAGACCTTAAATCCTTGGCATGGCGATTTTCCTGATCTTCATTGCGTGGCTATAGTGGGAGTTGGATGCCAGTGGGCAGTGGGTCACAGGCACAGCGTAGATGTGTATGGTCTTTGTGCTTGATGGCCATGGAAATTCAAGCACTTGGGCTAGGCGCAGGTGAGATCGGATGTTTATAGAATATGGAAGATGGTGTACAGGGCTCAAAGCCTTGAGAATTGGGGGCCTAGAAGTGCATGCAGAGGAGGGTGAGGGGCATAGATGGAGGCCAGAGCCTACGGTACATCTGAACTGGGCATGACTAAAGGCACAGTTTTTAATAATTATGTAATTTCAGCTGTTGCAGTGAAGTTATCAATGGTATCATAAAACACGTAATGAGTGATGTAATTTTGGAAGTAATTAGCAGTGCATGCTGAGGGCACAGTTACTTTGGGGCACAGGTTATAGTTACTTGAGGTAACACTAACTTTTGGATTTTTTTGGATTTGTTTAGTTAGTATAAAATGGTATGTTTTAACTCACATTTTCACGTATCTATGACATCAGGTTAACCTTTGATATTTTTCAATGAATTTCTAAGGTTTTTTCAGTGCAAAGTCAGATATTATTACCATACCTAACCATGACATCACTTCAACATTTATTTTTTTCAATAACTTTCTGTGCTTTTTTAGCGTAAAGTAAGATGTCCATCATAGTGTGTGGCATGAGGTTGGACACAGGGCCTAGCCTATGGCCATGTGCAGCATGGGATTGGCCTGCAGCCAGAGCCTTCGTCCAACTTTCCCACAGGCAATAAACCCATGATCTGCCCAGCAGGAGGAGTTGGGCCAAAATCCTCACAGGCATGCGAGCCTGCCTATGTGATGTTACAAAATAAAGTGTGTCTTTTTAAGAAAGGCACACTTACTGACTTTTTCAAAAGATCAGGACCCTACAATATAGAAAGTGAACCTATTGGCTTTATGAAGGGATCAGCATTCTGCAGCACACTTATAAAGAGGAAAATTACTCTGAGGATAGTTTTTGTGCTAGGAAGAATACCTTCCTGCACAAAAACACAAGGGTGCCTGCATAGCCGCTAAGCAGTCAAAAGTGCACCAGCACTAGAGGACAGGAATGCACCATGGAATGGTAAATATGGCATATTCCTGCTCTTTCTCATTCAGGCAGCACAGCAAGGTGATTTTCTGCATTGCATGAATTATAAATATAGTCTCTACTCTGTGGGTGTCCCCGTGTTCGATCAGGACACTAAGGCCCTCATTTTAACATTGGCGGAAAATTCCACCTACCGCCACGATGACGGCCTCCAAAAGACCGTCGCCGTGGCTCCCTACCCTACATCATAATATGACTGTAGCCAGAATTCCACCAGAAGGCTGGTTGAATTCCATCTACGGTCATGGCAGCCGACGGTGGTAAAAGCGCCACGCCAGGAGAACGCCGCCTACTGTATCATGACCCATGATACGGCCTGGTGGTGTTCCGCTGGCGGACGCTGCTGTTAGGGGGAGGACTCGGGGACGGGGTGGGGGAGACCCTTATCAGTGCCTACCGCCATGGTTTTGTGGCGGTAGGCTTTCAACAAAAACCATTGCAGGAGGCAGGGTCATAATTCCATGGGTGGGATTGTGACAGCCGCATGGCTGAAGACCGAAGTCGCCAGCCGGGCAGCTGTTACCGTCCTGGCGGAAGGAGTGGTACATTGGTGGTTTGGCTTGAGCCAAACCGCCAATGTCATATTTTGGGGAAAGGTACCGCCAGCCTGTTGGCAGTACCTTTACCCAAAATACCGCCATACGCCAGGGTCGTAATGACCCCCTAAATGTTTTTAAAAAAATGAAAAAGTGAATAACTATTCTTCACTGCTTCTAGCAAGAAGGAGATGTACTGATATGTTAAACATTTCCCAGAGCTGGAAGTTTTGTTTTTCAACTTGGGAATGCTCAGAGCCCTTGTGTTTGGGTTTATGGCTGTTTTATGTGGTCTGAGGAGTACAAGAATAAAAGACTGACACATGTTTAATTGGTAAAAACTATAAACACATCATTAAAATGTTTATTGGCAAAACCAACAGTTGTGCCTTTAATACATTGATAGTAACTAGTAAAAAATCTATTGATGCACTGAAAAAAGAAAGAAAGGTTGAAGTTACAGTTATAGTTAGGTAGTAAAAAAAACGTAGAAATGTAATGAAAAAAATAAAGGTTAAAGGGATGCTACAGTTATATAAAACTTAAAGGGACAAACCCACTGAAATGTAACTGGGTATTTGTCAATTCATAGTATAGGTAGGATCTAGTTTCTATAGAAAAAGCAGTTTTTACTTGCCTGTATCTTTGGCCCCGCTTGACGAATCTTCTCAAAATTTCCCCCAAAACTACGACAGTCACATCAGCTGCTGTCTGGAAAGACTTGGGGTGATCCATCATGCTGGGGCTGAGAAAAAGGGGGGTCCCAAAAATACTTTTTCCCCCTGAATTTTCCCATAGGAATTTTGAACAGCGATAGTGCCCGAACCACTGGATGGAATTACACCAAATTTGGCAGAAAGGTAGCTCTTGGTTCAGAAAGTGACCTTTTTGTTATTTGTTGTAAATTCATTCAATAGTTTGTGAAACATTAAAGAAAATCTAAATTTGTATATATAGGGACAGGAAGGCTCCGTGAACCCTCCGGATCTCTTGCTGAGATCTGATTGGTTGCAAGGAAGTGTTGGCCACCATCTTGGGATTCAGCTTTAGCTGACTCCCAGCAAAAAAAGAATAAACAAAAGCAAAAGTAGGGACACTCTGACCTCTTAGTTCTGGTGACCCAGAGAAATAATGCATTTTCCTTTTAAATTGTCAGTGGACATCACAGCGGGTCTGCTGAAAATATAATTTTTTAAAACAGCACGGGCCCCAGCACTTGTTTCTGTGAAGCCCCTGGATAGGCCAGGTCCCAGGGCATTGATAATATCACTGTGGGGTACAAAGTCCCTCCACAGCCCAAGAGACTGCCACCTCCCTGGGGCACTAATTGCACAAAGAGCTGGGGCACGCAGTCCACCCGCAGCCCCAGGGACTGCCATCTTCCCTGTGCACTAATTAAACAAAGACCATGCACAGAAGGGTGGGCTGTGCCTGTAACCCACTGCCCACAGGCATCCAACTCCCACTGTAGCCATGCATTGAAGATGAGGAAGAGATCAAAGAGCCCAAAGTGCAAGGGGCCGTGCAAGGGAGGGTGGCCTTCCTGCAGCCCCGGGGGCCACCACCTCCCCATGGCACTAATTACACAAAGTGCCTGGGGACCACCACCTCCCTGGGGTACAATAGTAAACTCATGTGGGGGTGCGCAGTCCCCCCGACAGCCCCAGGGACCACCACCCCAGGGCTACAAAAAATAGTGAAGAGGGTCCGTTTCGGAGCCCTGGGGACCACTACCTCCACAGGGTAATGTTATTACCCTGTTATGCACTCCTTGCGGAGCCTAAAATGGCCCAGGGGACCTCCAACCTGCCAGGTGCAGCACCTGCTTTGTCCCGGGGTGCCCACCCTCAGGACATAGCTATTTGCCGTGGCTTGGCTGCATCTTTGATAGCTTCTGCCAAGTCACAGCAAACACTCCACTCACAGTGAGGGAGAGCTGTCAAACAGCTCTTCCTTGCTGCGAGCAGAGGTGTCCTCTCTTTCCCTGCCTGCAAAGATGCAGGCAGGGAAACAGAGGAAACCACTCTAGCAGAGAGGGAGCTGCTATAGCTCCCTCTCTGTGACAGCCATGCTGGCTCCCACAGGAGGTGGGGAGCTGGCTGGGACAGCAGGTACCTTCAGGCTCATCCTGCTGTCCCCAACATTGTGACAGGGCACCCAGATCACATGGCTGGGCCCCAGGGGATGGGGTCCCCAGGGCTGAGATAGGCCCTGGAGAGGGGGGGCCAAGTGCCCTCCCCATCCCCAAAACAATACTTAGGCCCCTGTCTGTCCCCCAAAAATATATATTTTAGAAGGCCAGGCCCTGGAGGATGGGGTCCCCAGGGCCAAGATTGGCCCTGAGGAGGGGCACTACGTGGCCCCACTTCCCCCCCTAAAATAAAGAAATAGGCCAGGCACCTGGGGATGGGGTCCTCAGGGCTGAGATTGGCCCTGAGGAGGGGGTCCACAAGGCCCCCCTGTGCCCCATAAAAATAATTAGGCCTGGCCCCAGGGGATGTGGTCCCTGGGTCAGAAATCAGCTGGGGAGGGGGCATGTCGACCTGCGGCCAACTACTGCTGTGCATGGCCAAAAGCAATTAGCATTGCAGGGTAAGGTGGTTATAGGGGTTGCTGCACACAGCTGAAGGCTGTGTGCAGTGCAGGGGTGGGTGATTATAGGGGTTAGTCGGATAGGCCAGGCCCTGTGGCTAACACCTGCTGTGCATGGCTGAAGGCCATGCACAGCATGCGGTTGGGTAGGTATAGGGGTTGGCTGTAGAGCCTAGCTGTAGGTCAGGTCCTGGGGCCAACGCCCACTGCATATGGTCAAAGGCCATGCTCAGCACGGGGTTGGCCACTGGCCTTGTCTTAATATAAAGTCTCCCAATATTATCCTAGGGAGCGCATTGACTACAATGGGGAAAATTCATTTGGCTGCTTTTCCCTCACTGTGGCTTATAAAACATCTTTTACAAAGTCTCTGCTTAGATTTATACTCCACCCAACCCTTGAGGCACCTAGGGCAGACCTTTAGGGTGACTTATATGCACAAATAAGGTGGTTTGAGACTTTGGAAAAACTTTCAATTCCAAAGTCAAATGTTGGCATAATTTTAACTTAAAAGCAGCCAGATAGGCAGGTCAGCCTTTACAATGACACTGGACACCACAGCAGTGCACGTATGGGTGCACTAACTATACTGGGGTCCTTAAACCTACATGCCCTACCATGTATAGGGACTTATAGGTAGGTTGTCAGAGCCAATTATAATTAGGCCTCATTGTAATATAGCATTGTAAACAGAGCACTGGCCCTGAAACTGGTTATCAGTGCCCAGGGCACAGCCAGCCTCAGAAAACACCAATATCAGATAAACATGGGGGCAAAAAGTAAGGGGGCTTCTGCAATCAGTCTAGTTTTTCCACAAGGGGCATGAAGCAGTCCTCCCTGACCACTTTTGGCCTCAGGAACCACATCTTCCAGCTCCCACCATTAAACTTATGGGGGGAGCCCCACAACACCCCCACCTCTGCCACATTTTGGCCCTAGGGGCCTACCTCCTGGAACCCAGCCATATTCTAAAGGAGGAGGGGCATGCAGTCACCCTTCCCTGGCTGATTTCAGCCCTGGGGCCCTTTTCCCCTGGGGTCCACTACATTTTGTGCAAGGCATGTGTCTACCTCTCTGGGCTAATTGTGACTGCTGGGGACCACATCCCAGATTTCCAGCCAACAAGGGAGGTAATGTAGTAATTCAAAATCGTGAAGACTACATGAAGGAAGCATTAAGACAACTAAATGAAGAACCCCATAAATGAGATACTGCATATAGTGAATACTAAATTAAAACATCGGCATCAAGCACTGCTGATTAATGAAGAAGAGTACACATTTTTATAACAACAACATCCTATTATGCCTACAATTTATTTTCTTCCAAAAATCCATAAAACATTGCAAAATCCCCCAGGAAGACCTATGGTTTTGGCATGTGGCTCAATATTTGAAAACATTGCAAGTTATGTAGACTTTTATCTAGCCCCAATGGTAACATCACTTTTAAGTTCATACTTTAAAGATACCAGAGATTTTTTAAGAATTACATCAGATATAGTATGGCATTCTAATTATCATCTTGTGACCATCGATGTAGTTTCTTTATACACATCTATTCAACATGACATTGGTCTTCGGGATTTAGCATATTTCTTATGACAAAGAAACATAAAAGAAACCAAAAATTCAATGATGCTTCTGGAAATGGTCGAATTATGCCTACTTAATGATGAGTTTTTGTTCAGTCATCAAATATATAAACAATTACGTCGAACAGCCATGGGAATTTCTCTGTCTCCAAGTTATGCAAATGTAACAATGAGATGGTGGGAAAGAGAAATACCTTGGCAAGACACATACCAGGAAGATTTGAACAAAGTCATTCTTTGGCTTCGTTATATAGACTATTTATTTAAAATATGAAATGGCAGAAAAGATGAATTCAATACATACTTTTGTAAGTTGAGGCAAAATGATTGTGGGCTACAATTCACCTATGAGATTAGTGCAACAGAAATTAATTTTTTGGACATCAAAGTTTATGTGGAAAACAATCAACTAAAAACAACCATGTATAAGAAAGAAATTGCTACAAACAGTATTTTACATGGAACCAGTTTCCATCCAAAACCATTACTTAAAAGTATCCCTTTTGGAGAATTTCTAAGAATGAGAAGAAATTGTTACGATGATAAAGAAATGGAGAAACAATTTTGAAATGTAAAATAACGATTTCTCCAAAGAAAATATTGCAAATCACATATTGAATTAGGAATGCAAAAAAGCACAAAGTAAGAATCGTCAACAATTGTTGATTGATGAATCAAAAACAACTGTAGAAATGGAGAATAAAGCCCTGCGTTTAATATTAACTAACAATAAAGAAAGCAAAAAGATTCAAAGTATTTTTAAGAAACATTGGAGAATCCTAAAAAGTGACCAAGATATAGCACCTGTGATTGGAGACAAACCACAAGTTACATACAGAAGATCATGTTCAATTAAAGATATACTGGTGAAAAGTCACTTTTCAACACAAGCAAAGAAAAACTGGATGCATGAAAATTCAATGGGCTTTTATAAATGTAACAATTGCAAAGCGTGTTCGATTGCCTATAATGTTCAAACCTTTAAGAACTACAAGGGAAACAATGTTACCATTTCACAAAGAATAACATGTAATAACCAATTTGTTGTTTACCTTATTGAATGTGAATGTGGATTACAATATATAGGCAGCACAATTTGCCCATTAAAGAAAAGGATTTTAGTACATATAAGGGCAATACAAGACAAACACCATAGCTAATCAATAGCGAAACATCATAATGGAAATCATGTATCGGATTGGAAAAGTTTAAATTTTTTTGGCTTAGCTCAGATCAATGGAAATGAACGAGGTGAAGATAGAACTCTCAAATTACGACAGCTGGAGATTAAATACATCATCCAATTACAAACAAAGTTCCATTTGGGTTAAATATGGACGAGGAACTTCATGTACATATATAAGTGACATATGAATCAAAAGTGAAAAAGGACTAGAGCACCTTGGGTGTTCATATTTGAATAATACTTAATTGGAACTCTTCCTCTTCTTTCCTTTCTCCCTTGTTTCTTTCTCCCTACTCTAGATTATATTTATTATTGTATAAAAATGAAGAGAAAATGAGGAAAGCAAAATTTAAGAAAATTGCAAATATGTGGAAATTAATTGATGCAATAATATAGTCATATATGGCACTTAGCCGATAGGATCTGAAAATTGCACTATTATCACACATTTATTATGCAATGAGATGCTTATATTGATTTAGTTATAAATATATGAATTATGCAATATAAGTAAATGATAATTTGATTTTCAAAATGTATGACAGGAGTTGATTCATAATACAGTACAGAAGTTAGAATTATCGTTAGTGAACAGAAATTGCCACACTTTTAAATGATTAATTTTAGTATTTTATATACTAACTATAAGGTCTAGAAGACCACATAATGGGCATCATAGACCTACACTATTTAACCCCCTCAGTGACTTGGACGAGGTGGTCTCGTCCCAGTACACGGTTCCCGCAAAGGGGAATCTCTTCCCCTTTCACCCCGACCCCCCTGCAATCTGATGATATCAGCGCGCTCGCAGCGTGCCAACGTCATGAGAAGCTGCTGAGGACGCGCTGGAAGCCATTTGCTTCCAGTGCGTCGCAGGAGAAGACTACAAAGGTGAGTCTCTCTCCTTTGGGGGGTTTTGGGGGCGAAGACCAACACGGGGGGAAAGGAAAGAGTTTTTCCTTCCCCCCTGTGCCTGTTTTCAGTGGATTCCTGGACCACGATTGCGTGGACCAGGAATCCCCACTAGGCACCAGGGATTTATTTTGATATTTATTTTGGGGAGCGATCCCTTGGGCAAGGGTCGCTCCCATGGGGGGGCTATTTTTTATCATATTTCGGCCCCCCCACGGGGTCAAAAACCACTAGACACCAGGGATTTTATTTTTAAAAATGATTTTTTGGAGAGCGACCCCTTGGGCAAGGGTTGCTCCCCTTGGGGGCCATTAATAATCTATTTCGGCCCCCCCGGGGGCAGATCGGCTGTTTTGTCGGCTGATCTGCCCACAAGAGAGGGGGGGTCGAAAACCACTAGACCACCAGGGATTTGATTATGCTTATGATTTTTGGGGGAGCGACCGCTTGGGCAAGGGTCGCTCCCCTTGGGGGCCATAAATAATCCTATTTCGGGGGAAGATTGGCTGTTTTTTCGGCCGATCTGCCCCCGTGGGGGATCGAAAACCACTAGATCACCAGCGATTATGTTTACCATATGTTTTTGGGCAGCGACCCCTTAGGCAAGGGTCGTTGCCCCGGGGGCAATCATTTTTTATATGTTTCAGCCCCCCTCGGGGCTAGATCGGCCATGTTTTTGGCCGATCTCGCCCCCGGGGGGGTCCAAACCCACTAGGAGCCAGGGATTGTGTGGTGTGTGTGTTTTGTGTGTTTGGGGGCACCCCTTGGGCAAGAGTCGCCCCCCAAAGGGGGGAAAATGAGTATTGGCCATTTCTGCCCCCCTTGGAGGCCGATCGGCCTGATTTTTTTTAGGCCCATCTGCCCCCAAGGGGGGCAGAATCCACTTAGGCACCAGGGATCTTGTGTGTGGGTGTGTTTTGTGTGGGTGGGGGGGCGGCCGCTTTGGCAATGGTTGCCCCCCAAAGGGGGCACGTTACTGATGGCCATTTCTGCCCACCTTGGAGGCAGATCAGCCTATTTTTTTTAGGCCCATCTGCCCCCAAGTGGGGCAGAAGGCCCCAAGATGTCAGAGATTTTTTTTTCGTTCCCTTTGTTTTTTTGTGTGCTGGGGGTGCCCCCTTTGACATGGGTCACCCCCGAAGGGGGCACAGAGCTGTTGCCCATTTCTGCCCCGTTTGGGGGCAGATTTGCCTATTTTTTTAGGCCCATCTGCCGCCAATGGGGACAGAATCCACTTAGGCACCAGGGATCTTGTGTGTGTGTGTGTGTTTTGTGTGGGTGGGGGGGCGGCCCCTTTGGCAAGTGTCGCTCCCCAAAGGGAGGCAGATTACTGATGACCATTTCTGATCCCCTTAGGGGCAGATCGGACTATTTTTTTAGGCCTATCTGCCCCCAAGAGGGCAGAAGCCACCTAGACATGAGGAGAATTTTTTTTTTTTTGTTCCCCCTAGTTTTTTTTGTGCTGGGGGCTCCCCCATTCGCCCCCTTTGGCAAGGGCCGCCCCCACAAACAGGGTACAGAGCTGTTGGCCGTTTCTGCCCCCTTGGGGACCGATCGGCCTATTTGTTTTAGGACCATCTGACCCCAAGGGGGGCAGAAGCCAATTAGGCACCAGGGACAATTTCTAAGTGCTTGGTGGTGGGGTGTTTGTCAACTGTTTGTTCTACTTTAAAGCTTTTGCTTCCTTTTCTGTGGATCCTTGCGGTTTTGGCAGTAGTTGTCCTGCGGTTTGCATAGTTGCATGTTTTAGGTAAGTGAAAGCCATTTACTCCAAAGGAGTATTGTTGACATGCATGAATTACATGTTTGTAGGTCCTGTACTAAATGTAGTATTGTGTGTGAAATTGTCCTTGGCTTTGAGCAAAATGATATTTGTGTTGTCATATGTCTAATTTGCTTTTTTTCTTTTTTCTTTTTAGTGGGATATCGTTGGTGATTGCTGTGTCTGTGCAGAGTAGTTGCTGGTGAGTAGCTTTTTCAGGCAAGTGAGTGGTATAGTTTTTTAGTACATAACTCTTTGTGATAAAGCTACACTTTGTTTATTACTTATTTTAGTGCTGGTGGTTGTTGGCAATCCATTTGTTGTTAGTGAGGATCATGGCTAGCCACAGAGTGACCGCTCTGCAGGTTGTTGGCATGCTTTTTGAGTCGTCTTCAGACCATGATTACGAGACTGACTCTGCATCTGAGGCAGAGGAGGAAGTGAGAGATTCTGGCAGTGAGTTTACTGTCCGAGAAGATTCTTCTGATGAGGAAGCCACTCTTAGTGCAGATGAAAGGCCTGTTTTAGAGGAGGACATTGATGTGCCAAGAGTGCAGCAGCCTGGGGCTGAAGGGTTTCCCATTAGAAGACCTGACACTTGGATTGCCCCAAACATGGAGCAGCCACAGTTACCTGCATTTAAAGGTCTCCCAGGGTGTAGAGTCAATACGGAAAACTTTTTGCCTGTCAATTTCTTTCACTTGTTTATGGACAATGTATTTTTGGAAGAGATTGTGGAGCAGACTAATGTGTATGTGGAGCAATATTTGAGGGACAACGCTGACAGACTTAGGCCTCAGTCTAGAGCTACTCAGTGGGTTCCCACATATCTGGAAGAGATGAAAAAGTTTTTAGGTTTGACTTTTTTGATGGGGTTGATAAGGAAGCCATCACTGGCTTCTTATCGGTCTACTAGTCCCTTGATGGCAACGGCTATATTTCCTGCAGCTATGGCTCATAATCGCTATTTGCTTCTTCTTCGTATGCTGCGTTTTGTAGACAATGCTTTAGTCTTGCCACGAGATCACCCTGATTGTGACCGTCTTTTTAAGATTAGGCCTGCCCTTGATCATTTTGTAGATCGTTTTTCAGAGGTCTGTGTTCCAGGCAAAGAGATAAGTGTGGACGAGTCTTTGATCCTTTTCGAGGGGCGTTTAGTTTTAAAGCAGTACATTCCTAGTAAGAGGGCACGGTATGGGATTAAATTGTATATGCTGTCAGAAGGCAGTACAGGATACGTGTATCATTTCCGGGTCCACACTGGTAGGGATTCCAGTATTGACCCTCCTGGTTGTCCGGCCACTTTTGGAGTTAGCGAAAAAATTGTGTGGGAACTTGGTAGACAACTGTTTAACAAAGGTCACCATTTGCACATAGATAATTTTTACACTTGAGTGTAGTTGTTCAAGGAGTTGTTTAGAGTGGACACTGTTGCTTGTGGCACAATCCGTTCTAACCAGAAAGGCTATCCAAGGGAGCTTGTCTGTGAAACACTTGAGAGGGGACAGTGCAGTGCCTTGTGGAATAATGAGCTGCTAACTCTGAAATTTTCAGACAGGAGGGAGGTGTACATGCTATCTACCATCCATGATGAGAGTACTTCCCCTGTGACTGTTTGGGGCCAGGTTGCCGAAGCGTGCACACCTGCATGCATTTTGGACTACAATAGGCACATGGGTGGTGTTGATCGAGTAGATCAGAGGTTGGAACCTTACACTGCTCTGCGTAAGTCTTACGTGTGGTATAAAAAGTTAGCCCTACATTTATTTCATTTGGCAACTTTTAATGCCTTTATTGTGTTCAAGGATTGTTCACCTGAGTCAAGGATGATATTTGTTAAATTTCAGGAGTCGGTGATAGAGAGCCTTATTGTGGTGGAACAGGCAAGAGTTCCTAGAGTAGCAGTGGTGGAGGATGTGGCTAGATTGAAAGATCGCCACTTTCCAGATCACATTCCTCCCACTCCCAAGAAAGACTTACCCACTAAGAAATGTAGAGTATGTGCCCGAAGAGGTATCCGGAGGGAGTGCCGGATGTACTGCCCCGATTGCCCTTCAAAGCCTGGGCTGTGTATGCCCGGCTGCTTCAGAAATTACCACACAAAGAAAAAAGAATTGAGGAAATACCATGAGCATAAACTGCCTATTTTATATTTTCGTATGTTCAGTTTCACAGTTGGCATTACTGTCATGTATTTAGTTAGAGCTTTTGTGTTTGTAGTTTTGTACTTATTTTATAATTAGTTAGTGGTTTCTTTGTTGTTTATAAAGTTATGGTGGTGTGCTTGGGGTGGCGCTTGGCTGGTGGTGCGCTTGGCTGGCAGTGTGCTTGGGGTGGTGCTTGGCTGGCGGTGTGTGTGGGGTGGCACTTGGCTGTCGGTGTGCTTGGGGTGGCGCTTGGCTGGCGGTGTGTGTGGGGTGGCACTTGGCTGGTGGTGTGCTTGGGGTGGCACTTGGCTGGCAGTGTGCATGGGGTGGCACTTGGCTGGCGGTGTGCTTGGGGTGGCACTTGGCTGGCGGTGTGTGTGGGGTGGCGCTTGGCTGGCGGTGTGCGTGGGGTGGTGCTTGGTGGCGGTGTGCGTGGGGTGGCGCTTGGCTGGCGGTGTGCGTGGGGTGGCACTTGGCTGGCGGTGCCAGCCAAACGTCAGTCCACACACTCCCATCAGCTTGTGTGACTGCTGTATCAGGTATGTGGGCGTAGGTAAGTGATGGGCCCTTGAGTGGCGCTGTCTGTCGATGTGAGTGTTGTAATGTGCTGGGCCCGTGACTGGCAGCGTGAATGGTCTTGTGCATGTCATGTATGAAAGGTGTGTGAATGGACTGTAAAACGGTTGGTGCCTTGACACGGCTTTACAGCTCACGAGCTGTGAGTCATTGGTTCCGTTTTTTGGCCTTTCAGTAATTAACAGTGCATTTCACTTCAGTGAAATCTCTTGCTAATAAAATTTGATCTACTGAACCATCACTCACCCTTGTGCCAAATCCAACTAGTATGTGTGGTACAAATGACAAAACCTGCTCCGCTGTAATTAGGCGTCGCAGCACACTTGTGATACGCTAGGTGTCTCAGGAGGGACCCTGATGATGAAGCATGCCACCAACTTGGTTGGTGTGTGAGGGGTCTTTTTCACATAACCTAAGTGTATTTCTTTCACAATTTTGGTGTTTGACACATCACGGACGTACGTGGACACATAAACATAATATATTGCAAAACTACCTGTGTTTGGGGGGTAGGGGCACCTATGTTTTGGTCGTGGGTGCGGCCTTCATCTAGGGAAACCTACCAAACCCAGACATTTTTTTAAACTACACACCCCAAGGAGTCCAGGGAGGTGTGGCTTGTGTGGATCCCCCAACATCGTCTTACCCAGACACCTCTGCAAACCTCAAAATTTGCTTAAAAACGCATATTTTCCTGACTTTTCTTAGTAGGATCACTGCTCCAGCACGAAATTCCTACTCCCCAGCGTTCCCCTCAGTCTCCCAAGTAAAATGACACCTCACTTGTGTAGGTCCCCAAAGCACAGTCAGCCTAAAGATGTATAAAAGAAGAATATGTCCTTATCAACGCGCCATGCCATCCCCTCTATCGCTACACGTATTTGGCCTTATTCTGTTGCAGGCACCTGGCCCACCCACACAAGTGAGGTATCATTTTTATCGGGAGACTTGGAGAAATGCTGGGTGGAAGGAAATTTGTGGCTCCTCTCAGATTCCAGAACTCTCTGTCACCGAAATGTGAGGAAAAAGTGTTTTTTTTAGCCAAATTTTGAGGTTTGCAAAGGATTCTGGGTAACAGAACCTGGTGAGAGCCCCACAAGTCACCCCGTTTTGGATTCCCCTTGGTCTCTAGTTTTTAAAAATGCACAGGTTTAGTAGGTTTCCCTAGGTGCCGGCTGAGCTAGAGGCCAAAATCCACAGGTAGGCACTTAGCAAAAAACACCTCTGTTTTCTTGGAGAAAATGTGATGTGTTCACTTTGTGTTTTGGGGCATTTCCTGTCACAGGCAGTAGGCCTACCCACACAAGTGAAGTACCATTTTTATCGGCAGACTTTGGGGAATGGTGGGTGGAAGGAAATTTGTGGCTCCTCTCAGATTCCAGAACTTTCTGTCACCGAAATGTGAGGAAGAAGTGTTTTTTTAGACAAATTGTGAGGTTTGCAAAGGATTCTGGGTAACAGAACCTGGTGAGAGCCCCACAACTCACCCCGTCTTGGATTCCCCTAGGTCTCTAGTTTTCAGAAATGCACAGGTTTGGTAGGTTTCCCTAGGTGCCGGCTGAGCTAGAGGCCAAATCCACAGGTAGGCACTTTGCAAAAAACACCTCTGTTTTCTTTGAGAAAATGTGACATGTCCACTTTGTGTTTTGAGGCATTTCCTGTCGCGGGCTCTAGGCCTACCCACACAAGTGAGGTACCATTTTTATCAGGAGACTTGGGGGAACTCTGAGTGGAAGGAAATTTGTGGCTCCTCTCAGATTCCAGAACTTTCTGTCACCAAAATGTGAGTAAAAAGTGTTTTGTTAGCCAAATTTTTAGGTTTGAAAAGGATTCTGTGTAACAGAACCTGGTGAGAGCCCCACAAGTCACCCTGTCTTGGATTCCCCTAGGTCTCTAGTTTTCAAAAATGCACAGGTTTGGTAGGTTTCCCTAGGTGCCGGATGAGCTAGAGGCCAAAATCCACAGGTAGGCACTTAGCAAAAAACACCTCTGTTTTCTTGGAGAAAATGCGATGTGTCCACTTTGTGGTTTGGGGCATTTCCTGTCCCGGGCACTAGGCCTACCGACACAAGTGAGGCACCATTTTTATTGGGAGACTTAGGGGAATGCTGGGTGGATGGAAATTTGTAGCTCCTGTAAGATTCCAGAACGTTCTGTCATCAAAATGTGAGGAAAAAGTGTTTTTTTAGACAAATTATGAGGTTTGCAAAGGATTCTGGGTAACAGAACCTGGTGAGAGCCCTACAACTCACCCCGTCTTGGATTCCCCTAGGTCTCTAGTTTTCAGAAATGCACAGGTTTGGTAGGTTTCCCTAGGTGCCGGCTGAGCTAGAGGCCAAAATCCACAGGTGGGCACTTTGCAATAAACACCTCTGTTTTCTGTAGAAAAATGTGATGTGTCCACGTTGTGTTTTAGAGCATCTCCTGTTGCAGGCACTATGCCTACCCACACAGGTGAGGTACCATTTTTATAGGGAGACTTCAGGGAATGCTGGGTGGAAGGAAATTTGTGGCTCCTCTCAGATTCCAGAACTTTCTGTCACCGAAATGTGAGGAAGAAGTGTTTTTTTAGACAAATTGTGAGGTTTGCAAAGGATTCTGGGTAACAGAACCTGGTGAGAGCCCCACAACTCACCCCGTCTTGGATTCCCCTAGGTCTCTAATTTTCAAAAATGCACAGGTTTGGTAGGTTTCCCTAGGTGCCGGCTGAGCTAGAGGCCAAAATCCACAGGTAGGCACCTTGCAAAAAACACCTCTGTTTTCTTTGAGAAAATGTGATGTGTCCACTTTGTGTTTTGGGGCATTTCCTGTCGCGGGCACTAGGTCTACCCACACAAGTGAGGTACCATTTTTATAGGGAGACTTCAGGGAACGCTGGGTGAAAGGAAATTTGTGGCTCCTCACAGATTCCAGAACGTTCTGTCACCGAAATGTGAGGAAAAAGTGTTTTTTTAGCCAAATTTTGAGGTTTGCAAAGGATTCTGTGCAACAGAACCTGGTGAGAGCCCCACAAGTCACCCCGTCTTGGGTTCCCCTAGGTCTCTAGTTTTAAAAAATGCACAGTTTTGGTAGGTTTCCCTAGGTGCTGGCTGATCTAGAGGGCAAAATCCACAGGTAGGCACTTTGCAAAAAACACCTCTGTTTTCTGTGGAAAAATGTGGTGTGTCCACATTGTGTTTTGGTGCATTTCCCATCGCGGGCACAAGGCCTACCCACACAAGTGAGGTACCATTTTTATCGGGAGACTTGGGGGAACATAGAATAGCAAAACAAGTGTTATTGCCCCTTGTCTTTCTCTACATTTTTTCTTTCCAAATATAAGACAGTGTGTAAAAAAGACGTCTATTTGAGAAATGCCCTGTAATTCACATGCTAGTATGGGCACCCCAGAATTCAGAGATGTGCAAATAACCACTGCTCCTCTACACCTTATCTTGTGCACATTTTGGAAATACAAAGGTTTTCTTGATACCTATGTCTACTTTTCAGAAATGTTTAGGTTTCTGGGATCCAGCATTGATTTCACACCCATTTCTGTCACTGACTGGAACGAGGCTGAAAGCACAAAAAATCATTAAAATGGGGTATGTCCCAGTAAAATGCCAAAATTGTGTTGAAAAATTGGGTTTTCTGATTCAAATCTGCCTGTTCCTGAAAGCTGGGAAGCTGGTGATTTTAGCACCGCAAACCCTTTGTTGATGCCATTTTCAGGGGAAAAACCACAAGCCTTCTTGTGCAGCCCTTTTTCCCATTTTTATTTTTAAATAACAAAATTTTCACTGATTTTTGGCTAATTTCTTGGCCTCCTTCAGAGGAACCCACAAAGTCTGGGTACCTCTAGAATCCCTAGGATGTTGGGAAAAAAAGGACGCAAATTTGGCGTGGGTAGCTTATGTGGACAAAAAGTTATGAGGGCCTAAGCCCGCCCTGCCCCAAATAGCCCAAAAAAGGCCTGGCACCTGACGGGGAAAAGGCCTGGCAGTGAAGGGGTTAAGGTAAAAGGGGAATAGGACTCACTAGCCGTGAGCAAGACTTGTTAGGAGTTGAAACGCATTGGTGGTTGCTGGAACAATAAAATAGAGTCTTAAAAAACCTGCTGGAGTGCAGATGAATATTTTCAATTTTTATATAAACCAAGGATGGTCTCCTTCGTCACCAGCACCGGCAGTTGAGAGCGCGTAACAATAAATTTTTTCAGACAGTTTTGGATTATATATAAATGTATATATCTATATATATATATATACAGTGTATACATATACTCACAAAAAAAAAAACTAAGGTTGCAAGGATGTTACATTTAGGCTCTGAATTTACTCGTACAAACCCATAGAAATTCAACAGTTATAGTTCCTTCAAGTAACTATAACTCACGCCCTCACCATGCACAGTTGTCTCATCAATCATTTTATTGCAAATGTTTCAGTGAGAATATGAAAGATGGCATAGAAGATGTCATCAATGATATAATATGTGACGTAGTTAGCTGTGCACAGCTAAGGTGTAAGTTATACAAGTAAATTCAGAACCTAACTATAATGTCCCTGTAACCTTTGTTTTTTTTCAGTGAATTTCCATGTTTTTTTTTTTACATATAGCCCCTCATTATGACCCTGGCGGTCTCCTGACCTCGAGGGCCATGGAGGCGGTTTCACCGCCAACAGTCTGGCAGTGAAGACCACCACATTCTGAGTGTGGCAGGTTGGCTTCTAACAACCTGCCACATCCCCACTCATACTGCCAGGGGGATAGGACCCGAAGGGCCAGAGATGAAGACCACCAGCGGTATTTTAAGCCAGCTTTCCACCAGGGTTTCCATGGCAGTAGCACCGCCATGAAAACCCTGCCGGAAAGGCTACTGGTGACAAGGAATGTCTTCCCTGTCACCGGAAGATGACTCCCCCTCACCCCAGCAAGCACAATATCCCCCACCCCCTTCCATACCAGAACCCCCCACCCCCTCTTCAGGTACAGCACCCCCCTTCCTAACCCCCTTTCAGGTACAGCTCACCCTCCCTCTTCAGTAAAGCCCCCCTTCAGGTACAGCGCCCCCTCCCCGCATACATACACGCACTAGACACCCACACGCACTCCACAGACACTCATTCACCAACACTGACATACACGCATTCACTCACATGCATCGATACACGCATTCACTTCATCATTCATACATGCATTCAACCAAGCATGCACACACCCATACACACACGCATTCACACCTGCAGAAACACACGCAGACATGCACACATTCACACATGGAGAAACACACTCAGACATACACGCATTCACACATGCAGAAACTCAAGCAGACATACACCCACTCACACACACACAACACCCTCCACCCTCCAACCCCCTCCCCTGTCGGACACCCGATTTACCTTATCTGATGAGGAAGTCACCCGGCAGGGAATGGGTGCTTCCACCACCGGCAGCACACCGCCATCAGCACACCACCAGGCAGTATTACTGCTCATAATACAGCTTGTGCAATCTTTGTGGTGTGGCGGGCCGGTGGTTTAACTACCCATGCGCCTCTGCCCGCCAGCACGACCACTGCAGGATTTTCACCCACAATGTGGCTGAAATCCTGCAGTACTCGTAATATGTTGGGTGGAAGACCACCAGCACTGGCAGTCTCCTGGCGCCCGCAGCTTTGATGGTATTTCAAAAAGACTGCCAAAGTCATAATGAGGGCCACAGTGATTTTCATCACTATACGTTAATCCAACACAACCATGCACGGCCTTTGGCCGTGCGTGCCAGCGGTTGGCCACAGGGCCTGGTCTGCAGCCAGGCCCTGTGGCCAGCCCCCTTAAAGCACCCAACCTTGCACCGTGCACGGCCTTCATAGGGGGTTGCCCACTTAACAGGTCCCACTGTCAAACAGCAGACTGTTTGCTGTGGCTTGGCTGTGGCTTCAGAGCTGCAGCCAAGCCACAGCACATAGCTATGTCCCAGGGGTGGGCACCACAGGACATAGCAGGAGCCAGCCCATTGGGGGTGGTGATCCCCAAGACCATTAATGGCTCCACAAGGGGGGCCATGCAGCCCCCCTCCAATGTGAAAATAGCCCTAGGGCGGTGGTGATCCACAGGGCTAAGGGGAACCAAAACTGACTCCTTTTCCATTTTTTTATTGTTTGCCCCAGAGAGGTGGTGATCCCAGGGCTGCAGGGGGCCGCAGGTCGCCGTGCAGCTCCCCTGCCCCGATTTACACATAGCCCAGTGGAGGTGGTGATCCCCAGGGCTCAGAGGGCTGCACCCCCCCAATTTATTATGATTAAAACCCCAGGGAGGTGGTGGTTCCCGGGGCTGTGGGGGAGGATGACAGGACTCCCCCACATAGCTAAAACAAAATGCCCCGGGAAGGTGGTAGTCCCCAACTCAGCTAAATAAATTTGCCTTGGAGAGGTGATGGCGCCCTGGGGTGCAGGAGGCTGCGGGCTCCCCCACAAATATTGTAAAAAAAAAACAGGGAGGTGGTGGTCCCCAGGGCTGTGGGGGGGCCCAAAGCCACTCCCACGCTTAGAATTGTTAATGCCCCGGGGACCTAGCCCACTTGGGTGCTGATGAAAAGACAAGTGAAGAAGCCTGTGCTTGTTTTTTAAGAAAACATTGTTGTGAAAAATTATAACAAAATGTTTTTTTACTCCAGGACCTCCCAACCAGAGCTAAGAGGTCAGGGTATCCCTTCCCTGGCCCCTCTTTTTTTTAAAAACGTTTTTACTGGGACTCGGCTGAAGCACAGTCCCAAAATGGCTGCCAACACTTTCTAGTTTGAAGTGCTGACAGCCAATCAGAGCTGTGCATTTCCATGCACAAGCTTGTCTTTGTTGGCGACTACTTTGCGGCTATAGATATACAAATTTGAATTTCCCTAAATTTCTCAAAAACTACTGAACGGATTTACAGCAAATGAGCAAAAGTGTAATCTGCGTATCGAAAGATAGCTTTCTGTCACATTTGATGTAAATTCGTCCAGTGGTTCGGGCTGTAGACTTGTCTAAAAGTCCTCTGGGCATTAACATGAAAAACACAACTTTTTTGACCCCCATCTTTTTCTTTTTCTCGGCCTCCCCTTGATGGATAACCTCAAAACTTTCCATGCGCAACAAAAATCACCACATAGATTTTTTTTTTTGATTTCGCAAAGATTCAGCAAACAGTGCCAAAGAAATAGGCAGGTCACAAAATACTTTTAATATGGAAACATGGGCCCTCATTACAACCCTGGCGGTCAAAGACTGCCAGGGCTGTTCCATCGGAAGCACCTCCAACAGGCTGGTGGTGCTTTCCTGGGAATTACAACTGCGGCGGAAGCGCTGCGGTCGCACCGCCGGGACCGGCGGTTTCCCACCACTTTGGTCCACGCGGTTGTAATCTCCCAGGGCAGCGTTGCTTGCAGCGCTGCCCAGGGGATTACGAGTCCCCCTCCCGCCAGCCTTTTCATGGCGGTATGAACCGCCATGAAAAGGCTGGCGGAAAGGGGAGTTGCGGGGCCCTCTGCCACGGCCCCATGGAGCTTTTCACTGTCTGCATAGCAGACAGTGAAAAGCGCGACGGGTGCAACTGCACCCGTCGCACCGCCGCAACACCGCCGACTCCATTTGGAGCCGGCTCCCGTGTTGCGGCAGACATCCCTGCTGGGCCGGCGGGCGGAAACTAGGTTTCCGCCCGCCGGCCCAGCGGGGATCTGCAAATTGCCACCGCGGGAGTGCGGCCGCATTGGCGGCCACGCAGTGGATACAACTTGGCGGGCGGTACTTCCTGCACGCCAAAGTTGTAATGAGGGCCATGGTCTTAACTATAACTACCTAGTGGTAACCGCCGTTAGCTTATAAATATAAAAAAATACAAAGGTTAAATTAATGTTATAGAAGAAACCCATAGAAGAATTGCAAAGCAAAAGGCCTAAAATATGACCCTAATACTGAAACATCCAAGGTTCATATCCCACCAAACACTTGAGCCCTCATTCAGCCCGCTAACCTCACGGATGGACCACCGGCAAAGCAGCTGTCTGACCGTGACATTACAACCATGGTGTTCTCTCCACGGGCGAACTGCCAGCACAGCCACTTTTCGATTGCCCGACGACCAGGCGGTGCCTGTGGTCCCAATCCGCCAGGGCAGCGCTGCAAGCAGCACTGCCCTGAGGATTATGACCCCTCTCTCCGCCGGCGCACTTGGCATTCGCAGTTCAGGCCCCCCCGGCCAGTCCTGTTGTGCAAATCACTGTCACCATTGCAGACAGTTATTGCACAATGGGTGCTGGTGCACCCGATGCACAACAGCATTGCTGCTGGCTCTATTATGAGCTGGCATCAACGTTGTGCATTTACGGCTGGGCCAGTGGGCGGAAAATGTGTCTCTGCCCGCTGGCCCAGAGGGCAACTCATAATAGGGGCCACAGGAGGGCTGTCGTATAGGTGGTACACTGACCACAGGAGTTTGGCAGACAGCCACTTCCACCCGCCAAACTCATAATTAGGACCTAGGTGTCAACCATAAACAGGCCAGTATTCTACCAACTTAAGAGTCAGAATCTCCTATAACATAGAAATGAATCAAACTACTGTAGCTGCTAATCGCAGGCAGCCCAAAACCCACATTAGCTACTTGTCACCCAGTACCTACCAGAAATAACACGTCAGTATTCATGGTAAAATAAGTCTGGTGCTGCATCAAATTAGGCATTGTGCAACTAATAGGAGAAGTACATTTAATCATATTGTAACTAATATGTGCAGAAAATAGCTGTCAAAGTTAAGAAGCCAGTTATGGACAGTCTTCGCATGATAAGTTTATAAACGTTAGGTATAGAAAAAAACATATGCCCAACAGGCATGCTTAAATAAGTTAATATGAAATTGACAATGACATTGTATCCATAGTATCAAGCTATCGATATTACATGCAAAAATAATTGGAACTAAATCCAACATCGTTAGCAAACAATCTTGTACTTAAAAGTCAATCATGCAAAGTCCAAGAAGACTGATTAACCACACTGCACCACTGTTCCAGTAAGAAATTAAGGCCTGATTACGAGTTTGGCAATCTTGTCACCACTGTCATGGTGGCATCAGAAACCCCTACCACCGACTTGGCGGTCTGCCAGCCAAATTATGACGTTTGCGGTTTGCTGAAATAGATACCAGCTGACTTCGTCAGCCATCTGCCAACCGCCTTGACGGCGGATGGGGAAAAGCAGCTGTCAGAGCGCGGTATAGACAAGGGTACCGTCGTCCACATTACAATGTGCTTTTCCGTTGAGCCAACTGTGGAGGGGAGACTGACTGCTTCAAGATGGTGGCATCAAAGGAAATGGGGAGCTAGCTCCACATTTCCTTCTTTTCCCTTCAGTCTCTAACATCTCTTCAGTCTCTTTCACAGCAGTAACTTCACCCAAAAGCCCTCCCCAAAAATACAGTTAAGTAACTTTTGCATGTTTCTGCTATTGACTATATATGTCCCAGTCTCCAGCAATGGAATTGTACATGTACAAAGTATTTTTACACATGTGTCATGCAAATGTGTACCGTTTGGTCAAAATGTACACACCTGCATCATCACAAATGTAAAAATATACCATGCATTGCTGACCGCATCCCCTGCTGGTCTACCGCTGTCAGGAACACCCCGCTGGGCCAGCAGTACCATTGCAATTTTGCAGGTGGGAGACCATTTGCTCAGTGTTTTTTTTTTAGGCTGCCAAACTCATAATCGGTCCTGAAGTAATGTTGCTAGCCATTGTAGTCATACATGAAATATCTTAATCTGAAACGAGGCCTGGTACACACAGCCATAGTACCAATCCCTCTTACTTTCCGAGATTAGTAGCATGTAGCAAGCAAAATCGGTCCTTATAATCAAGATTCCCTACCAAAAAGACTGCTAAAAAAGGAGAGTACTCCAACATTCGTGCGTATGTTTCGGTGTTTCCAAACAGGCCCATTTTTAATGCGCTTTAAATACCAAACCAAAAATATTGTAGAAATAGAAAGCAAATGCAACCACACATTTAACCGAAACTGAAAAGGGACTTCCAGTTAATGTCTTCAATTAAACCAAAAGGCGACAGATTGAATAAGCTTTATATACCCAGCCAAAAAATGTAGTTAAATGGAAAGAGGACACAACCACCCATATCAATGAAACTGGAAAGGAACTGCCAGTTAAAGTCTTGAATTGAAACTACATATGTGGGCCATTTCTTAGGTGGGCTGAATAAATATTTTTAGACCTGACATCATGCTGGTTTTAGGACTCTGCACACTTTACCACTGCTAACCAGTGCTAAAGTACATATGCTCTCTCCCTTTAAAGATGATGACATTGGATCATACCCAACCAGATTATTTAATTTACTTATAAGTCCTTAGAAAAGTGCACTATATGTGCCCAGGGCCTGTAGATTAAACACTACTACTGGGCCTGCAGCACTGATTGTGCCACCCACTTAACTAGCCCCTTAACCATGTCTCAGGCCTTCCATTGCAAGGCCTGTGTGCGCAGCTTCACTGCCAATTCGACTTGGCATTTAAAAGTACTTGCCAAGCCTAAAACGTCCCTTTTTCTTCATATAAGTCACCCCTAAGGTAGGCCCTAGGTAACCCATAGGGCATGGTGGTGTATAGACAAAAGGAATGACATGTAACTGTGTAGTTTACATGTCCTGGCAGTGTAAAACTCCTAAATTTGTTTTTTCACCGCTGTGAGGCCTGCTCCTTTCATAGGCTAACAGTAGGGCTACCCTCATATACTGTTTGAGTGGTAGCTGCTGATCTGAAAGGAGTAGGAAGGTCATTTTTAGTATGGCCAGTATGGTAACACAAAATCCTACTGACTGGTGTAGTTGGATTTAATATTACCATTTTAGAAATGCCATTTTTAGAAAGTGAGCATTTCTCTGCACTTAAATCCTTCTGTGCCTTACAATCATCGTCTGGCTAGGTTCAACTGACAGCTCCCTTGTGCATTCACTGAGACAAACCCCAAACACAGGATGTTCATCCTCACTTGCAAACATCTGCATTTTGAATGGGTCTTCCTGGGCTAGGAGGGTGGAGGGCCTGACACTTACATGTCAAAGGACAGTAGCCTCACCTCACACAAAGGTCTGCCGCACCCCCTACTGGGACCCTGGCAGACAGGATTGAACTGAAACGGGACCCTGTGCACTTTTAAGCCACTCTTTGAAGTCTCCCGCACTTCAAAGGCACATTTGGGTATTTAAATTGGGCCTCTGCCCCTACCAACTCAGACACTTCCTGGAGAAGAGAACCTGAACCATAACCTGCAACCTGCCAAGAAGAACTGCCTAGCTGCCCAAAGGACTCACCTGACTGCTTTCTGTGACGGACTGCTGCCTTGCTGTTGCCCTGCTGCCTTGCTGCTCTCCGGCTGTGCTGAGAAGTGCTCTCCAAGGGCTTGGATGATGCTTGCCTCCTGTTCCCTGAAGTCTCAGGAATAAAAAGACTTCATTACTGCAAGAAGAACTCCCTGCATGGCAAAAATCAATACACAGCCTGCCAGAAACAAAGCACAGCCTGCATCGTGGTGAAAATTCACCGCACGCTGAACCGGAACGACGCTGCCTGACTTCGCAACAAGAAGATCGACGCAGCACCAACCTAGCGACCGGATATTCGACACACAGCCCACTGGATCGACGCACAGCTAAGCTGGAACGTCGCAGCCCGACTGCCAGAGAGGAATCGATGCAGTGCCTGCCGTGCGGTAGAAATTTCCACGCAACGCCCACCGGATCGATGTAGACCCTGTGACTTCAGCCTTTCAGCGCCAGAATTCAATGCATCGTCCCCTGGGCGTCCGAAAACCCCACAATCCAAAGAGGATCCAAGACCGAACACTGGAAATCGATGCAAAGCCTTCCCTGCATGAAAAATAAACGACACATCACCGTGCGGCCCGAGAAATCGAAGCACACCTTCCTGTTTGCCACGCATCTCCTCCTCTGCGGTTCTTTGCAGAGATTCGGAACGCAAACCATGGTCTTTGTGCTTGCAAGAAACATTTATTACTTTTAAGAGACTAAAGACACTTTATATCATTTTTTACAGTGATATTCCAAAATATACTTATGCATTTTAATCGTTTTGACCTGCATTTATCTATATAAATATTATAAACTTTTCTAAACACTGTGCGGTGTCTTTTTTGTGGTGTTCTACTGTGTTATTGCATGATTTATTGCACAACTACTTTACACATTGCCTACTAAGTTAAGCCTGACTGCTCAGTGCCAAGCTACCAGAGGGTGGGCACAGGATAATTTGGATTGTGTGTGACGTACCCTGACTATAGTGAGGGACCTTGCTTGGACAGGGGGTAACCTGACTGCCAACCAAAGACCCCCTTTCTAACAAATATACCTCAAAAACATCTCACCAGGTAAACCATGACAAAGGAAGGAGAGCACTCCTACATTCCCCTATTAATACAGCATTTCCCATTAGTGTCATAATCGGTATTTCTAAAAATTGTAAACATTACTGTTTGGTCCCAACTCAGTCATAATAAAAATCAGACGTAAGGGGTGTTATGGGCCCTGGGTAGAGAATATATACAAAAAATATTTAAATTAATACTTTCAAATGTTGAGTATTAAGTACAAATCCTGTTAGTATTCAGGCATTATTTTCTTCTTAAAAAATATACTTTCAGCTTTTCAATTACATTTAATATTTGATTTTTTTAGGAATAGGATGTATGGGGTTTAGTGGCCCTTGATGTGGAGTAATTTAAAAAGTATTTCAAATAATTTAATATTATTTAATTGAACATTTTTAATAATCTTAAAATAATAAGAGTATTCATTAAGCCCATATACATTGAAATCTATTATAGAAAAATATATACAGTAAATGACATAGATTGTGTCTAAAAATAATTCATTTCTAGAATACATTTGTACATTCATTAAACATATAATTTATTTTATTAAAAATTACAAATACAGTTTTTTGAAAATACATTTTATTTATTTTTAAATTAAGAAAGTAGTTATTTGTTTTTAGAAAAAGAATAATACAAATGTTATTACAATAACATATTTAAAACACATTTCAAATAATATTTAGGAATTAATAAAACAACATTTTTCCACAGGGTTCCATTATTTCCCATGGGTGGTAATGCTGCTATCTATTTCTGATCACGTTTTTGTTTTCTACATACTTCAGGGTTTTCCATTTGTTTAAGTCAGTGGAGCATTGCGATCAAGGACAGAAGGATACTTGTGCATCAGAGAGGTAAGAACTTTTAACTGAACTATTATATGTTGTTTTTAATGTATCTCTACTGTAGGAAGAGTTTAAGGGAGTTGTTGTAGGTAGAGTAACAAATTTTTGTGTCGTGTTTAGCCCTTGTTACAGATTCATGGAGATACAAATAAGCTCTACTGGATTTTTTTTACTTTTACTTTAAGTGGTTTTATTGCAGCTTTTTTCTCTTAATGCAGCTTCAAAAAATAAAAGGATGTATATTTACTTTTCAACTAATATGTTAGTTGTTTCTTAAATAACAATAATATTTTGGTTTTCCATGTTTAATTGTAACTCTAGGGAGTGTATGTTATCTGAAAGATGTTAATACTCCCTACAATCATGTTCCCCAGCAACAGGGAGGCATGTTTTTATGTTTGAAAATATATTTTTTTAACTTCTTAAAAGGGTTTAATAATGAATGTTATTTCCTTTAAGTTTCCTGAAGCAGTTTTCAAATTGGATTTTTTTGTGTTTTGGGTTTTTCATGAGGTCGCATCTGTGGATTAATGTTGTATGATTTACGAATAAGTGACAGTAAGAGGATTTTAAAGCACTACTGTCACTTGAAAATAGAAGACTGCTTATGGTAAGAATTGTTTTATTCATTAGTTACTGCAATTATAATCAGATATTTGTTTGTTTTAAAGATAAGAAAGTAAATGTTTATTTTGTAAGTTATGTTGGTAGTTTAAAATGTTAGCAACGTTTTCTAAGTAGTCTGTGCTACCAAACATTTTTAATTGCTGAACTGTTGTAAGTAATATTTCATTCAACTCTTTTGCTTTATTTAGGGGTGGGCAGAATTTGCGGAATTTGATTCCACTGATTTGCATTAACATTCTATGAGATTCTGCAGATTTCTGCGACAAGGCAAAGTCGGCATTTGCTGCTATTTTGTTCGCAGTAATCACTGCAGAATATGTAAGGGCACCAAGGGGTTTGAACTTTAGTACATACCCCTCTGTGTCCATATATACCCTGTAGTGATTACTATAAAGTATGAAAGGCTGCCAAGGGATATGCACTACTCAAAGTATAGAAGCCTTATATATGGTGAGCATGTAAGAATGCAAAGGGTTATGCACAGCAGTGCAGTAAATTGTGTATAAACAGTGCTAGAAGAAGAAGCTGTCCCTCTATGCTTAAAAATCACTGCAGATCAAAGGTTAATCTGCAGTTGTTTTTAAACATAGAGCTAGCTCCACAAGCAGAGAGGAAGAATGTATTCATAATTCTGCATTACAAAAGTAACACAGAATTAGTAAATTCCACCATTGTCACTGGCGGAATTAGTCTGCCCAGTGCTAGGTTTTTTAGTTACTTTTAGCTGCAGGCTGCCAGCAAAATTAGTCCTACTCTCTTTTCTTGGAAAATTTGCTCTTTGTTAACATTTCCAAAAAATGACAGAAGCTCAGGCGGGCTTTACTAATTGAGCTGTTGAATGATTTATGACAACCCTCCATTGCATTACTAGTTTTTGCCACTGCCTCTAAACAGGTTCAATGTGGAATTTCACAGTTCTTTAAAGTAATTTAGGAGTGGGACCAATCATTCTTTATTTTAAAAAAAATATTCTGATCAAATGATGGCAGTGCAGAAATCACCTACATGTGTAGAAGGGACAAAAAGAAATGCATTTATTTGATTTAATTTCAAATTATAATTCATTTGGGGCATGTAGTAAGGTGCTAAATATTTTCTTTTGTATTTTTTTCAAATACCCTGAAAAATGTGAACAAACATTCCTGAAAGTATGGCTCAGGG
Organism: Pleurodeles waltl; assembly: GCF_031143425.1. Taxonomy (NCBI): domain Eukaryota; kingdom Metazoa; phylum Chordata; class Amphibia; order Caudata; family Salamandridae; genus Pleurodeles; species Pleurodeles waltl. The sequence continues at coordinate 697,927,991 of NC_090439.1, read as the reverse complement.
TTAACTTTTTTTAAACTGTAGTAATCATCACCTATTCAAAATACGTTATTACTTTCTCATGGCTTTTGTTTCTAGTTATGTCTTTTATTATTTTTAAAATTTCTCTGTCGATAGCTAGTTGCTTAACAGGTAGAAAGCATAAATTAATGGCACAGTGTTTATTTTTATATTACAATGAATGCTATATATAATTGGCTGAATTGAATTGGTTTAAACTAAACGTAACATCCATAATCCAACAGTACTATTTTACAGAATATGCAAACTGTGGAGAGTTTACATTTAGCAGGGTGTTTGTTATCATAAAAGATAAATGGTTTTGTATAGTTGGGGTGGGTTTACTATATCACATTTGTTTTAGATGGGTGGGGGTCTTCCTTACTTACCTGTCTTTTATGACTTCTTAAACATTTCAAATTCAGGACTGCATGCATACCTCTGGCAAATTAATAAAAATGCTGCTCTCTACAACTCCCATGGGGCTTCAGGTCCTTTTGGACCAGTTTGCTTCTTTCTGTGCATCAGGAGGCTTAGAGATCAACCCTGCAAAATCTAAATTCATGGCAATAAACCCCCACCTCTCATTTAGGGGCTTGATGAGGGTCAAAGGTGTTCCCATTGAACAAGTCTAAAGCTTTGACAATCTGGGTGTTAGACTCGCCTACAATCTGACATGGACACTGAAGATAGAGAAGAGCAGAGTGTTACTGCAACACTGGGTGACTGATGTTATAAGGAAATTCAAAGCTACTTCTAGTAGAACAGTTTTGCCAGTTCTAGAAGTATTTAGGGCAACAGCTGTTGCCGGACCAACCTATGGAGCAGAGTTATGGGGTAAAACAAACACCACTCCTTTGGACTCAGAAGAAAATACATTTGTCAGGTCCTTGTTTAATTTAGCAAAAAAGTACTCCCCTATTACATGAACACTTTGATTTAGCATTCAAAAGAGTGGATTTAGTAGTGCATTTGAAAACATTAAAATACTGGGTACTTTATGGTCAACAGTGGAGCTGGACACCTCTTGTGAAGCTTTGACAGAATTAATTGCTGTTGACAAAGCTATAGCTACTCCTTACCTTGGTCCGATTAAAAATCTTTGAACTTTGATCAACATGGAGAAACTATGGCAGTCACTGACCTCAATGGGCAAAACCACTTCCACTAGGTGGAAAACATATACTGGATAAATATGTTGTATAAGATGTGGAATGACCAGAGGGGCATGGGCTTAATTGCATATTTCCTCCAAAATAAATATTCACCTAGCTTTGAGATCTATGTGGAAAGGGTGAGATCCAGCTATGCAAACAACCTATATATAAGATTCAGTATTGGGACCCTAGTCCTCAACGCACTTACCGCTAGATGATCCAAAAATGCCTCTTTGTTTGCTTGCTGACCCTTTAGTCCTTTGATACCTGAGACAGAAGAACACTTTCTATTTTTCTGTCCTCGCTATTTTAGTCTGAGAAAAATGTAGGCATCCAACACTTTTGCGACGCTCAATGAATACTAAAATATGATAGGTGGTTTTGCTATCTCTGGGTACCTGTACTAGGTCTGGCGTGTTAGATCTAGGAAAGCTGTTAAGAGGGATAAATAGTTGGGGGGCTGACCAAGCACATATATATGTGAATGTCTTAGGAAGGCAGCCCTAATGGTCAATAATATTGTCTAAGTCTTTTGTTGATCCCAATCTTACAGTGGGAAGATGTGCTTCTTTGTTCTTGCAAGCTGTATACCTTTGCTGCTAGAAAGTGGAGACTAACCAGCTGGAAAAGCATTCAATGATTATTATTGCATTAAATGCTCTGCATGAATGTGTGTACACTTTAGGAAATCTTTGTAATCTGCTTACTTTATAACCAGATATTTTCCCTCACACTTGCACATATTAGTTATTGATTGTTCTTTTTAACCAATGGACTTTACTGTATATATTAATTTTCATTTATGCTGTACTTTCTATGGTTCTCTCATAAACCTAAATAAATATTTATTTTGTAAGTGATAATGTTCCTTGCACCATACCGATCCTTGGGTGTGGTTGCAAAGTGTTTATTTATTTTACATTTTGCAGTATTTCTACCTCAGTTGCAGAGGCACAGTGTTTACGCTCTGAGGTATGCTTAATATATGCCCCTAGAGTAACCACTCTGCCCTGAAATAAATAGAGAAATAATTAACAAACCTCCAATGAGCCCTGGGTTCAGTGTGCCTCTTCTTACAATAAGGGTACTCTTTTGTTTTAATGCTATTTATGTGGGTGTTGGCAAGCAGCTGACACCTGAACTACCTCTATAGTCCATCTGTTGGCCACTGTCCAATGCTGGAGAGGCATTAAATCAAACTCACAGGGTTTGCACAGAGGCTTAATTTTTTCCAACTGAAGGTTGGGACTGTGGTGGAATCGTTTCTGCTTCACCTTCCCAACATCCCTCCCACCTATCTGGGATACCAGCGCATAGAGAGGCACACTGACATCACTAATCCACATCAGAGTGACGGGAAGAAACAGGTCAGTACTCTTTCCATGTTCAATGGAGATCATGGAGCTTAAGTGGCCTCCGCGGTATTGAGAGAGGCATCACTGTAAAAGATAGGGTCTCCCCTTTCCAGTGATGACTTTCTCAAAATATTTCCTGCTCAAGGATCATGGATGCACAGTGATCCTCAAGCAGGATCAACTAGATACCAAAGATTTGTATTTTTAGGGGGGTCAGCCCCCCTGGTATAAGAGCCAACTCCCATAAGGGGATTTCTAATTACATGATATTATTTGTTTTTCTCTTGGGGGATGGTCACATCCCTATGGCGGGCACAATGGCACCCGCAGGGGAATACAAAATGGCATTCACATATTCTGGGGTTCAGCCCTCCTGAGACTTAGGAACCACGTGGGGGGAAATTGTTATTCCAAAATGTTTGTTTTCTCCTGGGGGCCGAGGGGAAAACAATGCTCACTAAAAGAAAGGAGCCCCCCCTATTCGCGAATCCAATTGTTTAAAAACACCCATGTTTACAAATCAAGGCAGTTTTGAACTTGTAAATGCACACTGTATAAGTGTTTTGTAAGGTATGCATTTGTGCCTGTGGAATGCAATACTTCTGGCAATATCAGAGATATCAAAAGTAAAAACCAGCCCACCAGACCATAAAATAGGCCCACGAACAGCCATAAAATTGTCCACATACCAGTAGTTTGGGCACTGCCAAATTGCCCTATCAGCCAGTCCCACCCTGGCATTCTGAGGGTCAGTCCTCCTGAGACACGCACCAATCCCCCTGAGTACAAATACATTTTTCAAAAGTTATTGTTGTCATGTGAGGGTGCAAATGCATGCCCAAAGACGGCAAGATTGGGCATCAAGGGGAAAACAAAATGGCCCTAATCCAGTGGACCACCAGGGAGTTTATTGCCCCACATAACGGGCATGTTGTTAATGTTTATTCCCCTGATAGTTTATAACACATACTGCCTGCAGCAAGCATAAATGCATATAGTCTTCTATACTTGTCAACACCTACACTGCTTGTCCTCAGTAAATAAATATGGGTCAGACATTCAAAGAGTTTGCCTCGTGTTTGTGTGAATGTTTTTCATGCATACCTGGCACAAAATCCTTGTTGGCATTTTCCAAACCTATAGAAATGATTATTTGTGTTACTTGCAAGAAAAACAAAAAAAACACTGTGCATTGTGCTGCCTTGCATTTCTTTGTGTCAAATAGGCATTCCCTGGGTAGTCCATGAACGTTCCTCAGCATCCATCCTTGTTTTTTTATTCAAATCCATATCTACAAAGGTTTGTGGACATGGGCTTTCATGAAAATCCAGCACCTGCCTGAGGCTGAGGTAATGAAGAGAAATATTTTACTTCTTGTTATTTCCTGTTTTCATGTGTGCTGCATTTTGCAACACACATACATAGAGGAAAAGGCATCAAAGGGTAGTTTTTATGAGGAAAAGGGACACCATCAGGCACAAAAACTATCCAGAACCTAATGCAGGCACCCTTGCACTATGATGCAAGATTACCATCGTTGGCACAAGGCATCACAGTATGCCAGCACATGGAGAGAGTAGAACTGCACCCTTTCTTAGAAGATAGGGTGCACTTCTGCTCTTCCCAGGTGACACAGCACAGCAACTTTGTGCCAATTTGTGCCACTTGTCCTATTAAGTATGTTGTGGTATTGTGTAGGTAGCAACTGTGGGAATCTAAACACAAAAAACTCCCTTTATAGAAAATTCAATATATCACATGAAAATGTGGCTTGCTGCACTCCTCTATCATATCCAACAAATACTGTAATCAATATACTTATAGCCACGTTTAAATCTTTCCAATAATAATAATCACACCTCTTAGGCCCTTTTCTTATTTTGTCGGAATTTTGCCTTTTATTTATATATTCGCAAATTCATAACAATAAGTATCCACTTATTTAAACAGTCCCCTTCTAGACATATGTTTCAAATCTCTTGAACTGATCTTTTAAAACCATATACAAAAATGACATTAAAAAATCTTTTTTTCCAAAATTATCAAAAATGTTCATAAACATTTGTCACCCAATCATAAATGCACAATTATGTATAGCCATCCTATTATCACAAATGTCTTCTCTAAAAAATTTGGCGACACAGCGTTTCGGTGGATTCTTCAATAGTTCACCTCATCTTCTTCAGGACAAAATATTCTTTAAAAACAACAAATCTTGATTCATTACTTTAATGGTTGACTTGATTTTTCAAATTATTTCTTGCCATGCATCTTGTTTATTTATTCTATTGTCAGAAGGCCATTGACACTCTGAAGGAGGCTATGTGTTCAGCACCAGCGCTACTCGCCTTTGACCACACTAAAGAATGTATTGTGCAAACTGATGAGACAGGATTTGGGGCAGTGTTGGTATAAGTAAATGAGGAGGGCCAGGATCAATCAGTGGCCTTCATCAGCAGGTGACTATTCCCCAGAGAGCAAAAATGGAGTGCCATTGAGATGGAGGCATTTGCTGTGGTTTAGCCCCTCAAGAAGTTGCGGCCATACCTGTTTGGCACTCACTTCCCTGTTCAAACTGACCACACACCTATCAGAGGGGTCATGGGGATGAGGGGGGAGAGCCCAAAACTGTTGCAATGGTCCATTTCCCTACAGGGAATGGACTTTACAATGGAACATAGACCTGGAACTACCCATGTCAATGCAGATGGACTTTCCAGGTTTTTCCACGTAGCTGATGAGGACTACAAGGGTGTAGGTTATTACACATCACCTTTCAACTGGGAGGGGGCAATGTGGGAAAGTCACCCCTTTTGCCAAATAACCCCAAACTTGTGGACTGATACTGGTGGTTATGGACTCTGCCTGTGTCCTGGGCACTGTTAACTAGTCCCAGGAACAGTGCTCTGTGTAAAATGGGATATGCAAATTAAACCTAATTATAATTGGCTCAGCAAACCTACCTGTAAGTCTGTATTATATATAAGGGCATGTAGGTTTAGGGACCCCAGTATAGATAGTGCACCTATAGGTGCGCTGCTGTGGTGTCCAGTGTCATTTTAAAAGAAGGCCTGCATTGCTGGCTTCTTTTAAGTTAAAGTTAACCCCAATTGGACTTTGGAATTAAAACTACTTCCAAATTACTAACCTACCTTATTTGTACATTTACATCACCCCTAAGGTCTGCCCTAAGTGCCCCCAGGGTTGCATGCAGTGTAAATATTAGCAGGATCTTTCTAAAATATGTTTCATAGGCCCCAGTGAGGGATAAACAGCCAAATGTGTTTATTTCCTATTGTAGTAAATGGGCTCCATAGGCTAACATTGGGAGACTTTATTTAAAAATAATGAAGTCTTATTTTCAATAGAGAGGAGTTAAATATAGCAAATTCGGTGCACTTGGTACCAAATTAAATGTTATAATAAATCCAACAACTTGCCAATGTTGAATTTAATATACCTAGCAAGGGAAAGAGTTTTACAACTCTTTCCGAAAGTTACCAAATTCAGCCCTGTAGTGCCCTTTCCTGATTGGTCAGCTTCAGGCAGCCTGAGCCAGGCTACCTTAATGAGGTGTGAAGTGGCTTGGGCTGGCACAAAGGCAGCATCTGGGGGTAGAGAACTGTTACAGCACATGGCAGGACAGGATGGGGGAAGAGTAGCCAAACTGGTCTTGAAAGGAGGGAAAGCCACTTGGGACAGAAACTGGACCTCCCCCATTTCCTGCACCCACAGACAGCTGGGAGCCCCACTGATTAGATTAGGAGAAGGGCTAGAAGGGATGTGTTAAGAGAAACTTAGCCATACCAGTGGGTAGACTCCACCAGATCTAAAGTATAACATTTAATTTTTGCCATCTTCGATTTTTGATGAATGTTGTTCCATGAGATTGATTCTTGCCACTCTTCCCAGGAAGTAGTCACTCAAGAGGGCGATGGCCAGCACTCTATTGAACAGGAGCACCCCCTGCTTCCTACCCCCAGGAGCAAGGATAAAAATGGCAGAGCTGCCCTACAATTCAGATCCCTGCTGGAAGAAGATACTGGAGAAGAGGGACTGCCCTGCTGGACCCCTTGCCTGCACCTGGACACTGCACTCACAAGGATTGCACCAGCTGGACACTTTAGGCTTCAACAAGAAAAAGACTTTGCCTTGCTTCATCAGCTCCAGGAGTAGACTTCCTATAAGCTACAGGTACAAAGGAGGTGCCCAGAGACCCCAGCATCAAGTCCTGCAAGATGAGCCCAGCTGCCAGTGTCCAGTGGCCATTGGAGGATTCTGACCAGGTGCATTCTGGGAACTGTAGACCCATCTTCCAAAGAGCATCTCAGAGCTTCTGGAACCTTGGATCAAGTTTTTGGACACTTTGAGCACCCAAAACGTACTTCTGAAAGAAGATCCAGAAGTTTGGAGAAGTTTGGAGCAACTTTGGAAAAAAGCTCCATAAGGTGACCGACCCTTCAACAAGAGTCAAGCCGTCGATGTCGAACCGCGTCCTGGCTTGAACTTCAGGTTTGTCCCCCTGAAGCTCTGAAGCTTTTTTCTCCATTGACAAAACTTCCAGGAGTTGACTGGGACCCTGCGCTGAAGCAAGCTGCCATTGTTGCATCGCAGACTGGCCTGAAGAGGGGCCTCACCCGACGACGAGAGAAAAAGCTCAAGAAAAATGTCTAAGTGTGAGGGTAAAACTTTGACTGAGGTCTCCCGCTCAGTGTATCCAAGCAGGGCTCCATCGTGGTCTGCCTCAAAGTTTGACTTTGTCCCAGTCAAGTGTGACCAGATGTCCCCGGTTGGCACTTTTGTTTTTTAGGCGCTAGAAAGCATTCTTTTTTCATTTCATCTTTAAAAATTCATATCTCTGGTTCCCTACATTGGATTTGCCATTTTGGTGTCATTTGAAAGATAAAATATTAACTATTTTTATAAATTGGTGTTGGATTTTTATTGTGTGTTGTGTTTTACATATTTAGGGGCAGCTTTAAGGAAAATGGAGCTGAACCCAGTGCAGCGCCACTTTTCTTGTGCCGTGTAACGCCCCTCCCCACCGCCACCAAGTGTGCTCGGTATTTAACATACAGCTCACCATGGCATAGAGTAGGGAGCAGGGTAGAGTACATAGGGGCCCATTATAAATAATGGTATACCCCCTCTTAATGCCTGCTGTGAGCTAAATTATATTAGAACCACTGTATTTTTAATGATTTCAGTAAATAGGTACACATTGGGCACAGTGATGGCTTGCCTGCCACCTTCACTGGCCATCAAAAATATGGAGGATATTCTGTGTGCCATAATATAAGTACATGGCATTCTATACTCTGCAGATAACTGTCAATGGGACAATCATCAGGTTTTGACAGAGTACCCTGTCACCAAAGGATAACATTCAGACGTTCTGTAAATGATTTTTAGGGAGCATAAGACTACCTAAACAGTAGAAGTCATTGGATTTAGTGCAGTGAGGGCACCAATGGTGCATGAAAGGTCCAAGCAGGCTGCTATGGGGAAGTAAAAAATTAGACACCAGCATGTGTAAATCATTTACGACTTTCACTATATTTTTATGTCTATTTTGAGTATCAACTGCTGTAACAGCAAATTCACATGATGTGCCTCTGCCCAGCCAGCACAACCAATATATTTTTGGCTTTTCCAGATACTGGAAGGGTCTCCAGATCATTTGTCAGCTGTGCGCGGTCTAGCCCCAGTCAGCTTGTAATACAGTCACTCTCCCCAACCGAAAGCCATAAATCAGGCAAGAACACGGATTTATCTGGAACACATGCTCGCTGAATGGATAGATCAACACTTAGAAAAAAATCCTACAGCTTTTTAAGATTTCTTATATTCTCTAACAGGTTTGTTGATTCTGCGCCACATAGCCTACAAATAGAAACAGAATTATTAGTGGGTTGTGGGGGCTAAGGGTTTGTCCTTCACATTTATATAAATCTGTTGTTTGCACATGGGTGCTTAGAGCTTCAACACTTGCTCTGTGTAGCAGTGACATTCTTATGAAAACCGGATCCAGATACTTTGAGCCTCTGAGAATATTTATTACATTCAAGGAGTTGTGTCTACTGTGCTTCGTATTATCATATGGCACTGAAATACGGGCCAATGAGATCTTTGGGACACCTGGCTTCACACCAAGGATCAACCTGCTGAATTCCGATTTTTAGCAACTTCACTCTGGGGTCTCAGACAAAGTCTCACTACGAGACCAAGACTGTTACTGACTGAGACAGAGAAATGAAGAGCTAGTCAAATCCTATTCCAGGCTTGCATCAATAGGGATCTTGTGCAGGATGATGGCAGTTAGTCAATGTAAGAGTGACTTACAGATTACTAGAATCATCACTACTCACATGAGCAATTCCACAAAAATAGACCTCACTAACCTTGCATATAGTTTCACCCACAAATGCTGCATGGTATGCGCATGCACACTTATTCAAGTGCAAAACAGCACATAAAAGGAAGTTCCCCAGTGCTAGAAGAGAGATTGCTATGAGGAAGCGGGACACACATTGTGAATGAGGTCTAGCTCCCTTTTCAATTTTTAGCCCATACTCAGGAATTAAGTTGCAACAAAATGTTTCTTATCTGTACTTTACATATTAATTTAAAAATAATCATGTTTACATCATTTATCACCCTCAAACATCCCTAGAATATAGCCATTCTGTCAGGAGAGCAATCCTTCCTCCTCTCCTTTACCTGATGTAAGAAGCGTCCACAATGACATCTCTCACTCCTGTTTCTGCTCTGCACCAGTAAAGAGTTCTGTTTAATGGAAACAACAATGATGTCTACTAACCATGATCACAAGTTTTTTAGGCAGAAAGGCTCAATACCTTCAGATAGATCCTGCTAAGTTTATAATGGGCATCTTTCAAGCGATCAAAGTCTTTACAGTGAATGTGGAGCAAATTCTGTATCTCTTTAAAGACTTCAACCCTCTACATGTCAAGAAATGTTAAAATGGAATGAAATGCTTTGTATTCATAGAGTTCTGTTTTGTGAAGCTCCAGCAAGGTGATATGTAAATGTATCAGTTCGAACTTCAGTAGGCAGTGCCTCATTGTAAAACCCTCAATCAAAATGAATGGCAGCAGGAGCCGTGATCCCACCAGCAGCCCTGTTGATATGCCGATCTTGGAGAAAGTTTCTGTGTTGGATTACAAAAGCGATGGTGTCGGGAAAGTGCTTCCGAAAACTCTAAAAGCCATGAAGACTTGCTTTGCTGTTCCTTTGGAAATGGTGGGGGGAGGGAAACAGGAGGGGTGGTGGTGGTATATTGGTGAACCTGCTAAAAGACTGTTTTCATGACCTGAACTAGCTTGCATTCATCAGTCGGCGGAATGGGGACGCAGGACTGCTGATAACAGACCCCTTTCATAACTCACCTTTCTTCTGGGTAGTGTATCTCACAAAGCAAATGCATTTGAATATGATGAAACTGTTCCACTTATTGGCACAAGTGGAATATAAACAGCTGCCATTGCAGCAAAGGGATGACAATTGTGGGACACGGTACCTGACAAAATGTAATCTCGGTGATGGGGATGCTTGGAAAAGGTGCTGGGTGATGGAAGTCATTGAAGAGTTGTCAATGGTGCTTTTAGTGAATTTCTTGTCACTCTACCACAGTTTTGGCTTCGTCATTGTGAGCACTTGAAAACAAGACTTTCTGGGCAATACCGCCCTTGAGGCAGCCATATATGCACCAAGATGGTGTCTTCCGTTCAGAAAATATTATTGGCAGCATTTTGAAGGGGAAGATAAATGGCCGTTCTCATAGTGAGACTCCCATTCTTAAGTTTATAAAGAATGCTAACATGTACTATGTTGGGCATTTGATGCCATCGATCCACAAATACCCAACCAGCCTTCCTTCAAAATGTACAAAGTGTAAATCCGCTTTCTCTGTATAGCATCAGCAGCCGCACTCGAGTCAGCTTTGTTTTAGGACCGTATCTCACTTGAACGTATTAGTTTATTTTACCTGGATGAGCCTGAGCCCAGGTGTGTTTCAGTGACACTGGAAATTATGGAATGTGCATTTGTAAAGCACTTCATCAGCCACAAGGGTATCCTGGTGCTGAGCAGGTGAGCGTGACTAGCCCTGCCTCTGGTAGGTTATTTGATTGAAAAGTCGTGCCTTCAGCTTCTTGTGGAATTCAAGATGAGAGGAGGAGGCTCTGATGTAGAGTAGGAGGTCGTTCCTTGCAGTATGAGTGATGTGAGAGAACACCTGCCCACCTGATATGGTTTTGCATATGCATTTGGCCTGGGTGGAACTCGCGAGATTCCGTCTCACTCCATAAGCGGGTGCAGTTGTGCTTGGCCACCCTTTCATGGTGATTGGGAATAGTACCTTGTTCCATGCTGCAAAGCAAAGGCGAACACAACCAGGTGGTCGCAAGCATGCGTGACCATTTTGTTTTACTGTTTTGTGCATGGTGCTGGGCCTATATTAAAATATACCCTAAATCTTTGCAATCTTCCCCCATACAACTCATCCACCCCTGTTTTACCTTTACTTTATAAGTGTATGTGGGTTTGTGTATTTTACATTTCTCGCTTTTTTGTATTTTTCTGTGACTTTTTGTACTTGTTTTCTGTTTCTTCCGTTTTACTATTTCCTTTTTTCCCCACCCGGCTCTATGGCAGAGCATGGGCAAGGTAGTGCCAGTGTATGTGCTAACCGCACACCTTACGGTTGCCGGCGCCACCAATGGGTGCAGGCCAGGCCATTTTCTCAGAGGCTGGGGTGGGCGCACTCATTTTCTTTGTGCAGTGCCATCTCCCCTCCAAGCTGACAGCAGCCAGCTGGCCCAGGAGTGGGTACGGCCTGTAGGCGTGCCAGTGCTGTGCGATGGTGTGTGCCAAGGAGAGTTGTAGTCTGGCACACTCAGTAGCAGTTGACGAACTGCTTGGCCAACATACTCGAATGGGAGCAGGACCTGCTGGGCATCCATGTTGTGCGACTTGGTGAGTAATTATTTATTTCTTGTGTCCTACAGTGCTAATATATTTTTTCAAATACCATGCTGCTTAAATTCACGTAACGTTTTGAACATTATGTGATACAATTTGAACCAGCCAGGTGCTCAGTGCTACCTAGTTCATTGCTGTAGGGGCTCACTTGGGCTGATTGTTCAAAAAATCATGCATACTCCTCTGTCCTGTCACTAAGATAGTGGTAGTAGTAATATCAGTGAGTTAGCATTTCCTGTGTCTTTCTTTTTATGTAGCTTGCACAGTCCCAAGCAATTTCCCAGTGTGTGTAATATGCATCTTTGCATTGAAAAGGGAAACTGACTGAGTTGGCCCATCAAAGGGTTTTGAGTAGCAAGATCATTCATTACAATGCATTAGTAGTTCCAAATGTAGTCGAGGAAATTTAGAATAGGGCTTAGGTTTAGGAAATTAGGAATAAGTCAACTTGATACTAGTAATATAGGCAATCTGAAAAGTATTACTGACTTTGCGTTTCAAAATATTTTCTGGGAGATTAACTTTGCCACTAATCTATTTTTTTATCTTCTTTATTTCTAACATCAGAACTCAAAGGCAGGGAGTGGGCATCGGAGGGTCAGGCCTAGGCTACCACAACCAGAGCAGCGGCGGGTGGAAGTACCACTGCCACTACCAGCGCCATGGCTACAGCTTACGGCACTGCTAACTAGGCCTGGGCGAAGTTCACATAACCGTTCTACGCAGAACTCCTCGAAATCGCAAAAAACTCTGTTGTGCTATGCAGAGTTCCATTAGCGGGCAGAGTTTCTTGCGGCGCCCATTTGCGTGACTTTTAATGTCACTGGCAAGGCAAAGTACCGTCCTCGCATTGGAATTCTCGCACGAGCAGCACCACACAGTTCTCATGGGTGCGGCCACCTTGTTCTTGGCTTCTTATGGTGCTTGGACCTAGTTATATCCTCTTTATATCTCTCCCATCTCCCACTTTTAAAACCTATTTTCCCCTAGTTTCTGTTTATTATATTACCTTTTCTTTTTATATTTTAACTTTTCTCCTATTTTTTGTGGGTTTTTGCAACTTTTTTACTTTTTCATTTTTGTGCTTTACTTTCCCCCCCCTCCTTTTCCTAATCTTTCCTATCTCTCCCACCCAAGTTCCCAGCACCATGGCAAAGCAGGGGAGTGGCAGCGCCAGGCCCTCATTTTCCCCTCTAAGTTCCTAGCATCATGACAAAGCAGGTGAGCGGCAGTGCTAGATCCCCAACATCAAGCGCCAGGCGCCTTCCTTGTGGGCGGCGTCGATGTGAAGGGGTGCAGCCGACCCCATATTTTCTGAGGTGAAATTGGCTACCTTGGTGTTCTACATGCAGTGTCACCTCCCCTCCATCTTGGCAGCAGGTGGCACACCCGAGTCTGGGTATGGCCTCCCGGAGCACCAGCAGCGCTGGGAGAGGGTGCACTGGGCTATGCGTGAAAGCTCTGGGGCCTGGCACACCCAGCAACAGCTCACGCACCAGTGGGCCAATATCCTGGACTGGGAAACGGACCTGCTCGACCTGCTAGGCATCAAGGTTGCAGGGCTTGGTGAGTAATTCATTATTATTTGTTTTCTGTCAAGCTAATAGTTTCTTCCCAAATAGCAAGCATGCTGCTCACACACAAGTAAGTTAACTTTATATTATAAATATACTATAATGTGATCGCTCATCTAGACAGGTGCTCGGCGGTACCTAATTGTACTTGCTTTTTGGGCTGATTAAGATGAAATGCAGAGACTTCTCCTGTGCCCTATATAAGGTAGTTATCATTAATATTAGCATTAGTGAGTTTGCATGTTCTCTCACTTCTCTGTGCCTTTATTTTTTTATTGGTAGCTCGTACAGTGTCAACTGCCACAAAATTTCCCAGTGATGTGTAGTAGTTTTCCATGCTTTCAATCTATGCATTGAGAGATTCAGAATGAGATGAGAACTGTAGAAATCATTCATTGCAATTTATTAGTAATTCCAAAATGCAGTTTAGGAAATTTGAAAAAGGATGATCCAAGATACTAGTATTATTATGATTATACAGGCGCTCTGAACCTCAGATGTAAAAATGTTACTGCATTTGCCTTTAAAAAAATTGGTATTCTTAGAGAGATTATTTATTAACGTACCACATCCAGCATCCAGGGGCAGGAGGAGGGCGGTGGTGACGAGGCAGGCGAGGCAGCTGAAGGTGGCCCCTCCACAAGTGTTGGCACAGATGGCTCTGCTAGACCCAGTAACTCCTCCTATTGTTGTTAATATTAATATGTGCTTCCCTAACTTTTACCGCAACACATTTAGAATTATTTCCTACCTTTTACTGTGCCTGTTTTCTAATTTTTTGCCAACTCCACTTCGATTTATCTGTTTTGTAAATGCTTCTTATCCCTGCATTATCCTATTTACGTATTTTCTATTTTTCAAGTTTCTTTACTTCAAACTGTCTGGCTGTACTAGTCTGTCTGTAGCCTCCTTTCTTCTGCTTTGTCAGTGAACTTTCCACCTCCCCTTATGTATCATATCTTGTGAAGTGGTAGTAAAGCTCTGAGAACACATGTACTGAAGATTGCATGCCCCTGTAAGGTTTTTTATACGTATTTCGTGAAAAGGCTCTTTTTCTTGATGCAACTCAATCATTGAAAAAAGGAAAATAGTGTTTTTGAACATGGTCATGTAATTGTTTGTACCCTCCAATGTTGTACATGTATTATTAGTATTCTAGCAGTTGATGACTGTGCACCATGGTTGGAAGAATGAGGAGCCCCATTGCATTAGCCAACTAAGACCATATGTACTTCATTGAGCAATTCTTGCACCATTTTTTTTCTCTTGAAAAACTCAGGCCCATATCTATTCTTTTTTTAGGCCCGTATTTCCATCAAATTTTGATGCAACAGCTGTGCAAAATTACGAAATATCATTGTTTTTTGTAAGTTTGCACTGCTTTCGCATCAAAAAATGACACAAATGTGGAGCTAAGAAAAGTGTAAATATAGGCCTCAGATTCATCAATAACTACTTCTGCTCCTCCATTACCAATTTTTTTTTTTTTTACTTGACTACCTGGCTTTTAGAAAATTGCCAACCAACAAAATGCCCACCTGTTTTTTTGATAGAAGCGAAGTCTGTAACCGAAATATAGTGATGTATTGCAGTTGTATTTTGCTATAAAAAAAATAGGGGGAGGTGTATGTGGCATCTAAAATGTGTAATGTTTGTTTCTAGCCGCACTGACCACCAGTGCTGGGGCCAGCAGTGACTACAACAGTGCCAGCGCAGACATGGCTGCATTAGCGGATGTGGGAGGACTCTTTGGCGGCAGTGGTGGTGGTGGTAAGTCCTATTTCTCACCATAACATTCAAACACGTGTTCACTCACATGAATACAACCACGCATACACCACAACACTCACAGATGCATAGACACATGTACACACACATTCATACACAACTGGCTGGCGGTGTATACCGCCACATTATGAGTGTGGCGGGTCAGCCGCAGCCAACCCGCCACATCAGCACTCATACCGCCATGGCGGTATGATCGACCGGGCCGGCGATGTGCATTTCCGAACCAGTGGTCCACACATGACCGCCAGCTGTATAATGAGCCGGCCTATGGCCATGGTTTTCGCGGCAGTACCACTGCAACAAAAACCATGGCGGTCGGGATACCGGTGACAGGTAATTTCTTCCCAGTCACTGGTAGAAGGCTCCCCCACCTCACCAGCAATCACCTAAATCCCCACCCCACCTTGAATCCCAGGGAACGGGAAGGGGTGCTGCTACTGCCAGCATCGCCCCGCCAGCAGGACACCGCCAGGCCATATGAATGGCCATAACACGGCTGGCAGCGTCCTTCTGGTGGGGCAGTGCAGCTGGTAGCACTGCCCAGGTGCCTCGCCCACCAGTATGGCTACTGCCGAATTTCCACCCGAATTGTGGCAGAAATCCAGCAGTGTCCATATTATGGCGAGTGCAAGACCGCCATCACTTTTAGTCTTCTGGCACCAATGGTATTGGCGGTCTTGGGAAAAGACCACAGATGTCATAATGAGGGCCATAGTCACTACAAGGGTGTACAAGTGTTGTTGTTGACTCACTCATTAACACCCTGCTTTAGCAGGTGCAGCAGAAGGTAAGTGTTAACAGCCTCTTCTATCTGCAAATCAGCAGACTAAGGTTAATAAAATGAACTTGAACTATGATGTGTTTTGGAAAATTTAAAGAAGGGTGGAAGTATAATAGAGTGGTGAAATATAATATGAGTGAAAGGATTTGTGTGTGGATGAAAGGGTGCATAAATAATCACATCGGTGGGTGATGAGGAGGATGATAGGATGATTGAGTGGTTGAAGGATGGATGAAAGGGTATACAGGTGAAAGGATGCCAGCCCAGGTGGGTGAAAGGTTATGGGTGAAAGGATTTCATGCCTGGATGGGTAAACAGACTCCTTGGATGAGGTAGATCTCTTGGATAGATGAATGGGTGAAAGGATGCACGTGTGGTTATTGGGTAAATGGATGTTGGTGAAGGGTTAATACAGTGCATTTTTGGAATTTGGATAATTTTAAATGGCGAAGAACTGCATGAGAGAATGTAAAGCTTAGTTTAAATGGTGTGTATCCAAGCCAAGGGTGAAGAATAAGAGTACTAGAAGAACACATTTGCAATGATGAATATGATGAATAGATAAATGCTTGGAATGAAGAAACAAGGGAGCTCTTCTGGATAGGGGCGTTCTTCTCTTTACTTTACTTGATTGGAATTGTTTTTATCAAAGGTTTGAGAGAAACATTTGAATGGTATGTCAGAATATTCCGTTGACTCACAGTATTTTTCAAGCAAGGCAGGTAATCTGTATCGCAGGCCAGCATCCATTTACCATTGCGTCCCTCCCTCACTATGGCCTTTGACCAATGCTACCCATGAAGTCCTAACAGCTGCATGGTACAATTCAGCAGAATCAGCACTGCAATGTTGGCTGTGCAATGTGCGTCTATCAGCTTAAGTTACGTTAATGTGTCAAGCACTTTTCAATGCATGGCAATGCAAAAACAAGGTGTGTTTCCCTTTTCTCCAAGTGCCCACTGTGTCAGTCACTTCCTATTACTTCACTCCTTTAATCTTTCTTAAGTTCTGTCCCAGACTTAATAATTCATTATGGCTTCCATAACGGATTTACTTTTGTTCTAGTTTTTCCCTTTCAACATCTGCCAACCACAGTGAATCACACTCCTAGCTAAACCTTAGGTACGGGATGATGAGGAATTGATTGATCAGTAAAGTGTTCCCTCTACTTTACCCTGCAGTTGAGTACATTCAGAAGATTCCTTTCCTTACACAAAGCAAGTGTATTTTTGGGAAACAAGTAGTTATTAAAAGTGTGGTGGAGGAGGGCCATTCCTTAATCCTTTCCATGTACTGTGCATCACTTTCCCCACCGCCTACTTATGGCAGACAGGATGTCTGCATGATTGATTATATTATACTATGTAGCGTGTTTCATTCTTAGTATTCATCAGCATTGTAGTCCAGGGACACAGAAGAACAGGGCCATTGGAATAAAATAATTTTCTAGTTCCGCTGCCTGAGCTGCAGACAGTAACGAGTACCACTAGGGCGCGAGCTAAGCAAGCAATGCCACCATTAATTTTCCACAACAGGAAAGAGAAGGATACTTACACTCCATAGTTCATATTATGGTTGTGACAGTTATCACTTTAAAATTGAATGGCCTAAGGTGACCACCAAATGTACTGCTACTGTGCCACTACACTACATCGTTTCAAACATGTGTTTTGCTCAGAGTATTGTTTACAATTTCTTTTTTTCTATTCAATTTGGTCCACCATCACGGCAGGAAAAAGCAACACAGCGGCGGACAGAACTGGAGGCTTTACAGACAGAGTACAATCAGCTGGTGATCCTTGAGGAAGAGGAGGAGGAGGCAGCAATTGCTACCAGTACTCAGGGTCCCAGCCATATCCCAGTGTCTCCAGCCCAGCAACACCTATGCTACAGTGCCAGGGCACCCACCCACCATCACATCATCCCTGCTGCCCTCCCGGACACCGTGTTCCAACACTGCGTCCTTTGGACACTGGGTCTGATTGAGGCCCATCAGGCACGTATGGAGGGGCTCCTTAGAAGAATCCTGGCCTCCCTTTAGTCAAGTGCCCTCCTCTGCCCTTTTTAAAAACTTTTCTTATGGTGGTTGGGACTTGTTGTGGGTGGAGAGGGTAGGAATGGGATTTTGCTGTACTTTTCATTTTTTTAAAATTCACCATGGAGAAATGGACAGTTTTTTTTAAACATTGGTTGGGGAAAGGGACATTTGTTTGGAGATGGGGTGGGACAGTTGTGGGTGGAAGGGATGGGAATTTTTTCTTTTTGGTAGGGACGGAGGCAAATTAATAGTTATTTATAGTTCTTTATGCCTAAAATCTTTTTGGGGTTTTTTAACTTCACACTGCAGCCTTTACACAGTGTATTTTTCAAATCTGCTGAAAGTGTATTTGTTTTGTCGCAACAAGTTTTACAAATGTTCTTACAGTGTATAACAATTATTTATGCTGTTAGGTATGGATAATCTATTGCCTAAACTAAAAGTACAATAATACTCCATAATTCCTGTACCTGAATGGATGACACAATGGTTTCTCAAGGTACCATGGTGGTGTAGTAGTAGTAGCATGTTAGTGCACTAACTGTGAAGACATCGGAAGCAAGGTCACACTCTCTATAGGTGAACTCAAATGAAGATCCTGCACACTGCATTGAGGTTGCTTCTACCACATCCACCCCACCAAGTGTGTGATTAATCAATAGTGTAAATTATTAATTAACACCTCAATAAATCACACAGCCCGGGGTAGAGGCATTTGATGAATGGTTGGAAAAGGGATTTTGGAAAGGTGTGACAAAATGACAAACACTGCACAAACACAATATTCATCTGGGAACGGATGATCAACAGCCTGTTGTGGGAGGAATAGAAAAACATGAATATGTATGACACAGAGATAACTTTAACATTCTGTCAGCCCCAATGAGACCCAAGCTGTATATATCAAAAAATGTTCGGTCATCTACGTTTGCAACATAGCACATATATTTAATATAGGGTTGAAGCTAACACACACAGTTCTGCAAAATAGAATGTGGAAAGAAAAATTATGCTAGTCTGTATTGCCAAATTGGGTGTTGCATCGGCAATCTTCTTGGATTGGCCCATAAACCTTCTTGGGTGCACGCCTGAAGCGGTCTAATAAGGTAAGCATGAGTGTTATGGTGCAGGAGAAGAGAAGCCCTGCGGATTGTAAAACAGGAATGATTATCATGATATTGTAGAATCAAGAAGGATGGAATGGAAGGTAAGCTTCGTGAGGAGTAGTGTACCAAGAAGACTTAGAGGTGGCAGAGCAAGAGCAAAGACCTTTGCGATCATTCATTTAATTAATGATGTGCGATCAATTAAGTGACAGCAACTACAACAACCATCAATCACAGAGAAGTGTCACCATGCATCAGGATGATCAATCTTGCAACTGTCATGATCACCATAAAAACATTTAGCCTAGAGGACATGCATAATGTGACATCATCATCCATCAAATGTCTGTCTTCTCCAGTTTCCTCCAACAAGCCCCCTCCACCCAGCCACCAAAAAGTTTCAAGTTTGAGCCAGCTAGCAGACCCACACAGCAGCATTGCATTTCCCAAATCAAGTAATCAACACAACTCTCACCGCCAGTCCACAGATTGGAGTAGGGCTCTTAGACTCATCCTCACATCATTCATGTTGATTTCCATGAACTTGATAACTTTCTTCTTCTGGCAGTTGTATAAGTTGTCAAATCACACTCTGATTTCTTCCATCATCTTCCAGACTCTGATTCAAGGTTAGTATGTCTAACTCCATACCAGCTGCTCCCGAGAGTCACAGTCTCCCAACCCAATAGAGATACAGCGACCTGTAGTGCATAGCTGTGTTTAACAACAAAAGAAACATTGAGTAGGTTTTTTTTGGACTAGAATTTTGTTTGTTAGCTAAATGGACTGGCTGGGTCATCTTTGACACATGTGAACCAAAACACAAAGCACCAGAAAAAAGAGTGTGAAAACACCAGCAAACAAATTTCGCTAAGTGTCAAAGGGAAGGCAAAAAACACCTTCAGGAAAAAAAGTATCACACATTATTATTATGCCACCAACATTGTAATTTAATCACAACTCAAACACAAGCCAGCGTAATAATATAGTTAAACAATATAAATTAAACACCCACTCTCACTATCTCCCACCAATAGAGATGAGTCACACAAACCATTTCAACATTGAAACAACTATCCCTCATATCTATCGTTAAGGTATATAGCATTACTACTTACCTGTTCCAATAAAGCATAGTGACACATTGCTGATCCTCTTTGATTCAGGAAACAAAACACACATTGGGCAGTAAGTTGTAAATCAAATATCTGCTAGGGTAAAAAAGAAAGGATAGGCACAGAATGGGGGCAGGCATTGTCTCTCAAGTCTCCTTGAAGTGATTTTGGAGGGCTAGGCAGCTTCTTCAATGGACACTGGTCCAACTCCAATTTGACCATACATGTGTCTAATACAGTTGTGGTTCATTGGTCATTCAGATAGAAACACAAAATATAAAAAAATGAGGTTGCCCCAACTAGCTATTTTTTTCTCAAAGCAGTTCATCAATAGAAGAATGTAGAAAGTTCTATGGTGCCCCAGGTCTAGTAAGGGAAGTAGAGTTCATCCTCAAACTCAGGTGGTTCACCAAGAACTTGGTCAGCTAACTGAGTCCGTCCAATCATCACCTTCATCCACTTCCTGTTGTACCTCAGGTATGCTGTAATCTGGTGGTATAAAGTGCTGATCCATTTTGATCATGGCCAATCTCTCAACATTTTGGGGCGAGAGACTGGTCCTTCTCACTGACACAACCGCACCAGCTGACTGAACACACACTTAGCAGACACACTGGCTACAGGGCAAGCCAGATACTTGATTGCCAGTCTGCTGAGCACTGGCCATTGGTGCCTCTTCAATAACCACTACACCAATGGGTTTGGATCCAGATAGACCATCCTATCAATAGCCATTGGTGCTCCACCTTGCTTGAGCTCTTTTGCCTTCACCTCTGCAGCGGGCTTAAGCCCTGCTTTAGAAACCAATCAAATGCAGATTTTGCAACTGCTGCTCCTGTTACTGTTGTTGCTAGTGTTGATTTTGTCTGCTGTGAGCCAACAGCACTGTCTGCAGACTCCATGGAAGCTGTAGGCTACACCCCAGAACTTATTCCCGTGAGTGGGCCTCTAATTTCCAGACCTTCTTTTTGTAGGTATCTGGCTTGCTCAGCAATTCGTGTCTTGCAGGTTGAAACATCCCAATCTGAAAAAGGAATGAAAGTGGCCAGTAATTGTTTGTACAGTGGTTCAAGAATTGTGGCACAGATGTAATGTTTGGATGACACAATGGCTCTTTGAAGCCCTGTATTAACAGATAAGCGAAGGATTAAGCTCTCCATCAACTCCTGGACATCTGCTTTTTCATCCACACCTGAATATGTTTCTGTTGGAAAATGGGTTATTGGTAGGGCAGGTAGGTACCTACACCTAGCAACAAGCCACTAACCTCCACATAGGTACAGTTAGGTCTCAGTAAATTAATCCCAGCTCTACCCTTGGTAGCTTGGCAATGAGCGTCAAGGCTTAACTTAGGAGACAAAGTGTAAAGCATTCAAATATCACAAAACAGTAATTAGATAAAACACAGGAAACAGTTTAAAAATCCAAAACCAATTTATAAAAATAGTTTATATTTTTATCTTTAAAATGACACAAAAACGATTAAAATCGGTTCAGGGGAACCGGAGATATGAATTTTTAAAGTATTATTATTTTCTAGCGCTTAAAAACAAAAAGCGCCAATCGGGTCATCTGGTTGCACCAGGACCGGGGCAAAGTCAAACTTTCAGGCCGACCGCGATGGAGCCCTGCTCGGCTACAAGTCGCAGGAGGCCTCGGTTAAAAAGTTACCTTCTGACTTAGTCTCTTTTTTGATGTTTTTCTTCCCTGGGACGAACCTGCCAGTTGAATCCGACCTCCTGGAGCCCTTGTCCGGATACGCGAAGTCGGTTTTCTCGGTGGTGATTTTTACCTTCGGACTTAGTCGTTTTTTCGAGATGAAAATCCTTCGACCGGGGTAAACCTGGATCTTGATCCGACGTCCATGGAGCCCTTCTCGGATACGATGGCTGGGAGGTCCCGGTCAACTTTTTACGTTCGGACTTAGTCTCTTTTTTGGATGTTTTTCTTTACCGGGACGAACCACGAAGTCAGGCCGGGTCGCGGTTGAGGCAAGCCGGCTAGAATTTCCGCGGCGGGTCAGTCACTTTATGGATCTTTTTTTCAAAAATTCTCCAATCTTTTCCAAACTTCTGGGGCTTCACCCAGATGTTCTTTTAAGGTTCTTTTGGGGTCCACAGCTCACCCCAAGGGTCCAGAAGTTCTGTGATGGTCCTTGGGGGGGTGCGGACTTCAACTCCCAGAATGCACCTGGCGCAAACTCCTTTTTGGCCACTGGACAGTGGTCAGCTGGTCGCTTTCTTCAGGAGTTGGTGCAGGGGACTCTGGTTTAGCAATTTTTCACCTGTAGCAAACAGGGAGTCCCTCCTTGAACCAGTTGAAGCCAGGCAAAGTCCTTCTTGTGGTGAAGCCCAAGTGTGCAGCTGGTGCAGTCCTTCTGAGTGCAGGGTCCAGGTGCAGGCCAGGGGTCCAGCAGGGCAGTCCTTCTTCTTCTTTAGTTCCTTTCTTGTTGAATTCTGGAGGGGATCTGAGGCGTGGGTGCAGGTCTGCCAGTTTTATCCTTGCTCCTAGGTGAAAAGCAGGGGGGTCCTGGTTCTCCAATCAGGGACAGGGTCGTCCCCCTGTGATGACCACTTCCTGGGAAGTGTGGCAAAAATCCATCCCAGAAGGCAACAGTCTCTAAAAATCCAACATGGATGAATCTGATTTTTGGAGGTTACATCTGGCTGAGCCCACCCACTGGTGTGGCTAAAAATCATAAACACACCCCTCTCCTGCCCTCTCCTAATCTAATCAAGGGGGCACCTAATTGTCTGGGGTTGCAGGATGTGGGGGTGTTGCTGGGTGCTCCAAATGTCCTTCTCTGCCTTTGAAGACCAGTTTGGCCGCCCTCCCCCTTCCTGCCTCACCATCTGCTGAGGGGAGATTCTCTCCCCCAAGCACATTCCTTTGTGTGAAGTCAGGCCACTTCACACCTCATCAAGGTAGCCTGGCAGAAGCTGCTGCAGGCTGGCCAATCAGAGCACAGCAGCAAAAACAATGCAGAGCTGAAATTGGCAACTTTTTAGGTAAAGTCTAAACTTTTTACCTGAACAAGTTATATTAAATCCAACAACTGGAAGTTGTAGGATTTATTACAACAATTAATTTGATACCAAATTCTTGGTATGCAACATTTAAGGAGACTTTAAAATTTAAAATAAAGTCTGCCCATTCTAGCCTATGAAGGCCATTTACTTCAATGAGGGAAAAACGAATTTGGCTGTTTTTACCTCACCAGGGCTTATAAATCTGTTTTTATAAAGTCCCTGCTTATAGTTACATGGCACCCAGCCCTAGGGGCACATAGGGCACACCTTAGGGGTGACTTATATGTAAAAATAAGGTAGTTTAAGACTTTGGAAGTACTTTTAATTCCAAAGTTGAATTTGCATATAACTTTAATTTAAAAGCAGCCAGCAAGGCAGACCTGCCTTTAAAATGACACTGGGCACCTCAGCAGTGCACCTAGGTGTGCACCACCTATGCTGTGGTCCCTAAACCTACATGCCCTACCATATACTAGGGACTTATAGGTAGGTTAACTTAGCCAATTATAATTAGCCTAATTTGCATATCCATTTTACACAGAGCACAGGCCCTGGGACTGGTTAGCAGTACCCAGGGCACCATCAGAGTCAGGAAAACACCAGCATAAAGTGAGAAATGGGGGCAAAAAGTTAGGGGGCCTCTGCAATCAGCCCTGTTTTCTCACAGTTTCAGACTCCTTCTTTAGCTGTTTCTGCAGCGTATGCACCAATGGGATAGCTTGGTCCATGGTACAGTCCTCCTTGCTGACTTCCCGGGTGAAAATTTAAAAAGGAAGCAGTTTCTCTGTCAGGCATTTGTCCAGGCCCCGTTGGTCTACCTCAATGATTATGCCTTGCACAGTTGAATCCCCTCTTTGCATGACATGTTCATTGATAGGTCTGTACTGCTCAAACAGACGTTGTTACATGTAATAAGTAGAATTCCAACGTGTTGGCACCTCCTGTATGAGGGCTTTAACTGCCATTCTGTTATCAAGCTGGATAAACCTCAACAGCTTGCAGGCTTTAAAAGAAAAAGAATGGATACAATGAGTGCAAATTCTTCTGCATGTGGACAGTAAGTTGCTGACTCGGGGTACTTTTTTGAGGAAGTCCTGTACAATGAAGTTTATATAGTGTGCCAAACTCAGGACACTGAAATAGCCACCATCTGACATGGCCTTAACTATATTACTGCCATTGTCTGTGGCAACAAATCCAATGTTAACCCTCTGGGGTGCATCCATTCAAAAACCTTGTTGTTAAAGTCATCCAAGATGTATGCAGCTTTATGGAATTTCTCTATGGCGAATATGACTACTGTTGCATGCTTCTTAGCACCATTAAAAGTTTCAACTGTGTCAATACCTGCAGATATCATTTCTCTAACCCCCACAAAAGAGACTCAGTGTGCAGTGATGCACATGTAATCAGTGGCTTGGCAACTGGTGCACATGTCTGTCATAAAGTGGATTGTGTGGACAGCACTCTGCTGTTAAGCTTGTCCAACCAATTCCAGCACATCGTGATGTAGCACTGGAACAGCAACTCTGGCGAAATAGGTCCAGCTAGGACCTTCCATTTCAGGCAGATAGCCGCCACGAATTCTAGAAAACCCACTTCTTCCACAAAATAAGGGAGGCGGTCCAAAGTTAACATTTTAGCTAGCTTCCCATTGTACAAACGTGCCGTTGCATTCGAACTGCCCCTCCTGCCTAAACATGGCAGTAATAGTAGCCTGGATTTTTATCTTTGCTGGTGTCACTGATGCAGGTGACTTAGATGGTGGTGGTAGGCTCAATGTGCATCTCGGGGTGGGCAGCCACTGTAGGTTCTTGCCTTGGTGTTTCGATCTGACTCCGAGTCTTCCTGTGCCATTGCGATGTTGCTGATGTTGGCGACGATACTACTGCACTGCTGGGGACAGGGCTGAATTGTGTAACAAAAATGTCATACTCTTTTTCACTTTCACCTTCCACCATGATCATATCAGATTCCCTGCTTTCAGCACCTTCACTAACCTCATTTGCAGGCTTTTCCTTTAGGCTGCTAAGGCGCCACTCCCAGCGGGTTGCGTAGTGTTTTCTCAAATGGGTCATTTGGCCTCTGGTTCCATAGTTTGTATCAAGCTCACCCCAACTAACACTTGCTTGGCAAATGAAGCATATGGCAATGTTTGGCTTCTTTTTACTAACCACAAAGAAGTCCCAAACTGGGGATGTCAACTTTCTAATATTGGTGCCACTGCCAATGTCTGAAGAAGTGGCTGTAGATAGATGTTGTTTTGATGACATTTACCTCTCCACAATGCCTTCTTCTACTGAGGTGGCTGTGGATGTAGGTCGAACCCGGGGCATTGTAAATATGGAAGCTGATGGAGGTGGAGGTAGTGGTATCGGTGCCACATCCCTCAGAGCAGGTTGAAAAGATGGGGTAATGTTTGACTCCACCGGAGCTGGGCTTTCATTCATGATGACTGGCTCGTCAGCAGATTCTTCATCCTCCTCTTCTTCAATCATAACTCCAAGGCTTTCAGGAACCTTCATTTTCACTCCTTTCCTCTCCTGGTATGTCTCAGACTGAGGTGACAGTCAAGTGGAGTCTTGATCATCAGAAGGGGGCTTGAGGAAGAAGATGGCAGAGATCTGGAAGACAGTGGATCTTGTGAAAGAGGTGCTTCTTCGACTTCCTCTGTATGAAGCTCAACATCCTGATGTGCTCCTAGGACCTGCTATTGCTGGCTACGGCTGTTGTTGTCCACTGGCCAGAGCTTCTGGCAATGATTGGGTACTACTTTGAGAAAGAGATGCGTACAATTCAACGTCAATGTTTGCCGGTGTTTCTGTGATTACAGAGGCTGCCTCTGTGCCAGACATGGGCTTGGGCCTTGTTTGGAATGGGGCCACTAATGGCAGGCACATGTCTTTGCCGAAAAAAGGACTGGGATGACATAACAGTGGTGAGAAGCTTCTTCTTATCATTGGCCGCTTTCTTGGTAGCAGCTCTCTTTGGGACCATCTTGAAGCTGTCAGTTGGCAGTAGCACTTAGCTTCACAAGCTGAAGAGATGTCCATATGGTGAGTGTGGTCACACGTCACATCATGCACAGGCCTTTTGTCTGTACTGTGGGTGATGTCTCTTTCTCTTTGTGCACCTAAAAGCAAACATGCAAGAAGTGTCAGTGAAACGTGGCATTGTTGCAGTTGCAATAGTAGTAGAAACAAACAATAGCATTTAAGGGTTACTTAATTAAATTTATAAATAATTATGAAATACAGTGTATCCATTTGTAAAACAACCACATTTCGTTATCATGTACAGTCATGAAAGATAAGAAAGAGAAACAACTGCAATAAATAGAATGTAACTGTTAGCTTTATCTGTCTGCAGCAAGTTGTCACGTTGCACTTTGGAAGGTGCTGGTGAGAGATAGAATAATAATCCTTGAATAATGTAATGTTATGTAATGTACTGCAACTGTAAACCTATGGAAGACATGGGGCTAATGTGGAAAATAGGGAAAAGATTTTTTATCAAATAAAAAAGTTTTTAAAATGTTTTAATTTATTTTAAAAAACATAGAAAAGCAAGAAAACAAGTTAAACTTTTTTAAATATTATTATTATTACACTGTTTAAATAAAATAAAGTTTGTGAAACAAATTAGAAAAAGGGATACCATTTTTTAAAAGTAGATTTCAATTGCTGATGTACTAGGGGAAGGGGACTATATAAGAAATCACAGGGATTTGGAAGTCAAGGAGTGGTGGACGTGAAAAATTCAAAATAAACTATATAATTAAATATAAAAAAACTGCTCATACAGTACATTTAGTAATAAGCATTGACCTACTAGGCCTGAATAACACAAAAAGTCTGCCAGCCACATGCACACTGGCTGCCTACACAAAATGGCCACCAGCCACATGGAGAAACAACAACCAGCAAGGAGGCATGGCCAGCACAACAAGGAAGAACACATGCAGGCCTAAAGCACACAGGCTGCCTACACAAAATGGCCACCAGCCACATGGTCAAGCAACAAGTAGGTTGAATGGAAAATAAAACAAAAAACACATATCAGTATAGAAATATAATTGGCTATACAAAAAGGGCCCCTGGCCTCATGGCATGGGGGGGGCAAAGACAAATGGTGGCCTATGACAAACACTCTCATGCACTGGCCAGACAAGGAAGGCATTGGTACAGGAGAAAAAAACAGCACTAAGTCAGTAATTCCAAAAACTAAAATTAAAGGGGCTAAACATTTTACAACAACAACACATGTCATACAAAGGCATCAAGAACTATAACCCTACCATACATTGTTTGAAGACAAAAGTGTGAGATACCACCAAACAACATTTTGTTATCTTTAATCCAATGCCATCCATGGTGTTTCAGTTCCACAGACACCACAAACAGCTGTTTTTCATCATGCACCCATGACTAGTACTGGGCCTAGAGCTGGAAGGGCTATTCCATTAGCAGGCTAGGGCACTTAACATTAATGAATATTACAAATTTACAAAACAAAACATCAAGAAAATGTAGTGAACTGTAAAACATTTTTCCTTTGTAGAACAAAAATTACAAATAAAACTATAACTAGGCCCCAAATGCAGACCACCAACCGCAATAAATTTACAAAATTGAATAAAAGTACAGATAAGTCCTGGTGCATGCCCCCTATCAAACAAACAAGTTGGACAACACTCTTAGACAACAAGTGTTTTTTTACTTACTTGGGAAAACTTAAATACAAAAAGGTTCTTAAATACAATCATATATACAAGAAAGAAAGAAACGTGATCCTTCCAGCTCGAAATCCAAGTGAAAAATGACCAGGAGATGGACAAAGCAGTTGGAGGAGCCTGCTGAGCAGGAACAGGAAGTTGGAGTGTCTGGGGCACTTCCTGTTGTTGGGAAAAAAATAATAACAAAGTACTCCTTGCCCAAGAATATCAATGCAAACGGTCAATTAGGGAAGATGTTTCACTCAAAGTTGTAGATTTTAGCTGCTTCAGCTTCGCCAGGTAGCAGCAGCAGTCGATCGTGCTCACTCGCATATGTCACAAAAGAGGCACCGGTAGTCATTGGTGCTAACTCTCGCGAGTGGTTAAACAAATCTTGTTTGTGTTCGTGAGAGACCGGAGATGACAGAAAGCATGTGCCAACAGAAGAAAAATCGAAAATACCTCTGCTACGTTGTGGGGTGCGGAGTCTATCGGTAACTCCGCTTTCTCCTCAGAATGCAGATTTGCCAAATTCCACAAACTCTGCCAGCAGAGTGGATTTTTTCACCCAGGCCTACTGCTAACCCCAGTAAGTTTTCCTGTTAGTATTATTTATTACCCTAACTTTTACCTCTTCCAATTTAGAATACTTTTTCATGTTTTATTAAATTGTGATAGATTTTTTCAAATCCTCTTAATTCTATTTAATATATGTTAAGGCTTATTATCCCTGCATTATCCTTTTTTCTATACTTCATGTTTCTGTAACTGACTTCCTCCTGTATGTACTAATCTGTGGATTTCTTCTGCTTTGATATTAAGCTTTCGCTCTCCCCTACCTGAGATATCCTGTGGACCGGTACTGTGAGACTAAGGAAATAGATTAGGTACTATACTGTGAAGGTTGAAGAGTTTGCAGACACAAGCATGCTATTCTACGATTGTTTGTTAAGAAGGCCTTCTTTTTCTTACTTATGCTCAAACAGTAAAATGACGAGAGAGTGGACATGGTTATGGTGACCACCCTACTGTTGTGTTGCATGTATTATTCAGTATAGCAGCAGTTTTGATGACAGTGCAGAATGCCAGGAAAGTAGAATGAGACTGGTCCCATTGCATTTGCCAACTAAAACCATATGGCCTTCATTGGCCAGTTTATTCTACCCCTTCATTGCACTTCAAATGACGCTCAGTCATCATATCTCTGCTCCTCCATTATGAAAAGCTTTTGGTTGACTTGACTACCTCGCTTTTCTTACATTGTCAACCAACAAAATTCCCAAAGTGATATTATCAATATAGGAGAAGATACTACGAATCAAACTGCAGTGATGTATTGAGGTTGTCTGTTGTTAAACAAATAAAAAGGGGATGGTGATTTGGCATCTAAAATGTGAAATGATTTTTCTAGCCACACAGACCACCAGTGCTATGGCCAGCGCCAGATGTAGTGGTTGAGGAGGAAGTCCCTATGACTCCAGGGACAGGTGGTTGTAAATCACATGGCTTGTTTATTGACAATTGTTAGTATACTGTATTTGTTAAGCAAGACAGATCCCTTCCATCATCATTCATCACCTCCCTGCCCATGGCACTTTGCCACCCATGACCTAACCAAGGCATGGTTCAATTCGGCACTGCAGTGTTGGCTGTGCAATGTAAGTCTGCTTCAGTTAAGGTGGCATTTACAAACTTTTCAGTGCACTGCAAACAGAAACAAAACCAAGGTGTGTTTCCCTTCCCTCCCAGTGCCCAGTCAGTATCCTCCTAGTACATCATGCCTTTATTCTTTCCTAAGTTCTGTGTCGGCCTACTAAAACAATTGAAAAAAACTTTCTTGGCATATGCAATATTTTTCTGTCCAAGTGGTTCAAATATTTCATGGCTCTTGTTCAAATCTTTTTCTTTTGACATTTGTCAACTTTTGAATATAGTTACTGATGAAGCTAAAGCTAGGCATGTGATGATAGCAAAACCTCTACCTACCCAGCCTTTTCCCTCTAACTTACCCTGCAGTAGAGTAAGTCAAGTTTCCTTTCCTTACTGTGAATGTGTTTGTTTGAAATAATTTCTGTTTGAGGGTGAGGCCAGAAAGTAAAGTGGGATTCAGTGCTTGTGATTTTGTGTTTTGCTAATGGGATATTCTGTGAGGAACTAGTCCAAAAAAGACCTATACATCCTATTTCTTTCCCTGTACTTCAGTGCATTGTTTTTTCCACCGTCCTCTTACAGCAGACAGCATATCTATTATCTGTGATTTATACATGACGTGCAATATATATTATTTGTGTACCTCTTTGAAGTTAGGGGCAGTCAAGTTTCCTTTCCTTACTGCCAAGTGACTATTGGCCATATGTACGAACACTTTTTCCCATAGACACAGAATGGGTAAAAACCTTTGCTACATCTGGCCCTATGTTTGTTTGAAATACTTTGTGCTTGAAAGCGAGGCCAGAAAGTAAAGTTCGATTAAGTGCCTGTGATTTTGTATTTTGCTGTGACAAACATGCCCAATAAAATCTCTACATCCTGTTCCTTTCCCTGTACTGCAGTGCATAATTTTTCCCACCGTCTATTTAGATCAAACAACATATCTGAATGTAACACATGATGTGTGTGACATATATCATTCATGTGGCTTTTTGGAGTCAGGGTAGAATTGAAAGGCATTTGGAGAAGAGCAGCACCATTGGAATTATAGTAAGATAGGTGTGCATTGCAGCTGTCCCAGCTGCAGACTGTAGAGTGGTAAAGTAGTACCCAGTGTGCTAGCTAGCAAGCCTCCATTAATTCAGCACAAGAATAGAATACTTCATAGTGGATGACCTCTTATTCTGGAGAGTTATTTTGCTTTTTTTAGGAAATCCTTCACAAGAAAAAAACAACTATTTTTTTTAATCTGGGGCTATGCTACCTTAATTACTTTCAGCCAGTCAGTGCTTCTATGTCAGGCGTGTGTGGGTAAAATCATGTCCCCGTAGTTCTCCTAATCGCATAAAAAATTCTAGTGGCCCTAGGAGACCAGCAATGTACTGCTACTGTGCCACTATATAATTTTAAATCAGTGTTTGCACAGAGCATTGTTAACAATTTGTCTTTTTTTTTTAATTAGCTACTCCTACCGGTTCACCCCCCCTCAACTGGCAAGGCAGGAGATAGCAGCCCAGCTGTGGTGGCAGAGGTTGGAGGCCACCAGGGTGGAGTATCAATGGCTGAAGGAGGAGGAAGAGGGTGAGGCACATGCCCCTGGCCCGGGCCCAAGTTCCTCCAGCCAGCCGCCCCTCCTCCATGCTCCAGGCCACATCAATGGCAGCACTTGGGAAATCAGATGACATGCCTCGAGTCCATGCTACAGTAACTGCAGACTCTCATAGAGAGTGCCCTTTTCAGAGCCCTTTTTTATTTTTTGTTTTTGTGGGAGGGAGTTTTTTGTGGGTGTAGAGGGTGGGATTGCTATTGTTGTTTGTTATTGTTGAGCAAAGGGAAACAATCTATTATACTTGATGCCTCAAAAGATTTTTTGCATTTTAGTTTAACTTTGCATGAACGCCTTTTCGTGCAGCCTGTTTTTTAATACACTTCTGAAAGGGTATACCAGTTAGTTATAGCTAGTTATACACTTGTCCTATTGCCCTCTGTAATGATATTGACTATTAGGGTGTGTCGCACAGGCTCTCATTGCTTTTGAGTGGCAGAATCGCCTGCGGTGTGGGAGACTGAGTCTGACCCACTACAGGTGACACCTGTCGCTCTAATCCGGGTTTTGCTCCGGCTAACTAGCAGTGCCTCATCTCCACCCAAGGGCGGGATGATTGGGCAGCCGAGCGCATGACATAATTGATTTCTCAGGGAAACCGTGGTCACTCAGGTCTTATCCGTTTCTCTCAGTTACATTAATCTCAAATACACAATGACAAACAGAGGCAGTATAGGTTTCAACAATGCTTTAATAAAGCGACTGTATCTTAGACAGCAAAGCATGGACGGCAATAGCCAGGACTATACAGCATGACAAGATTAAAATTGTAACAAGGAGAGTAAAGCATAGAAATAACGCTACCATATTGTCATTAGAGTCAATAGACTAATTCCTACTTAAGCTATAATAGAGCACAGCGTGTTAAGCTCTAATTCTGCCCTTCAGGTTCCCCTGGGAAGACATCATCCCCCATACCTGAGCAAAGGCCTGAAGTCTGCATAAGCAGCTGTAGCGAAGCATTCAGCAATCAGCATACAGTCGTGGTTTTCTGGTGGAATCTCTCTTTAACGTGTAAGGTACAGGGAAGTATTTTTATAAGAAAACAGCTGATGTTCTGAGAAAATGTCTTTACGTAAGGATGTGTGTTTTCTGTGAATGTCAGATACAAAACTCTTCACCACTTACACCGGCAACCTATCTTACTGCAGCCTGGAAGAAGCACAGAGTGAGCAAGAATGTCTTGCTTGAGAACAGAGTGCTGGCCTAGGCAAAAACAGTTAGATAGAGAGAAAATAAAACAAGACCGTAAAAGTGGCTATTGTAATAATAATAAAGGGAAGCCGAATAAAATATATCTAGGTTAAAGTGCACAGCGGCAGGCCTAGTATGTTAAAATAACGTGCATGGAGCTATAACTAAAATGACGATACAACAGGGGGAATGTTGCCATTCCCGATATTGACTAGAGCAATCTAGATAAACAATTACTTATCTGCAGACAAAGTTAGTTACTTACTAACTAAACTAGTTCACTCCACTCCATAGTTCTCTTACCTGAATAGATGAGGGGATGGCTGCTATCTCTCTTAAACTTCCGAAACCTTACTAGAGGGTTTCCCAAAGTGCCTTCTTGATGGTGGTAGTAGTGCGCTAAAAGGGAAGTCACCACAAGTGAGGTTCCACTCCCACCTAGGTGAGCTTCAACTGTAGGATTAATCAAAAGGATTATCCATCACAGGCTATTAAATTGAAACAAAAACACAGAGATAGTGTGTTGTACATTTATATCATAGCTTTAGAAAGACTGATACCAGACTACTTCCACCATGACTCAATAAAGAATACCCAGGTTATATAACAAAAAGTAGGAAAAGTAAATTATTGTGAGCAATGGAGAGCCTCAAATGTAATGTAAACTAAAGTTACAAAATCCTCAAGTTAGGAAAAGTGTACTCAAAGTTTGGAGTGGACAAGGTTTGGCATTAATACAACATGAGGCCTGAATGATGATGTTGACAAATGATATTCTTCTACATGTAAAATAAATGGATCCCTTTCATGCATGGTTGGGTAAGTAGGGCTGGTGTGGGTTATTGCTCAGGTGATAGAAAATCCCATAATGAGATGCTGTTGTATTTAACCACATCCTCCCCACCAAGTGTGTGATCCATTTGGTGTAAATTAAGTCACACCTCAAAAAATCACACAGCTTATGGGAAGAGGTTTAGTGATTTGATGAATAGACTGAAAACGGAATTTGGGTAAAGGTGTGACAAAGACCAACACTACAAAATTCAACAACAATATTCATCAAGTTGGTGAACAGCACATCATGATCAATCTGTTGTGGAAGGAAATGAAGGTATGAGTATGACACAGTTTAGTTAAATGCACTGCAAACAGTCTTTCAGCCCAGAGACACAAGTTATTATTAGATATCTAAATGTTCTGTCATCTAGGTTTAAAATATACAAATTATTGAGGGGTGAATTCAACCCACCCAGTTCTAAATAGTATGATTGTTAAAAGAAAAATGAAACTATATTTCTAAATTGAGTGGCGTATCTGCATTCTTCTTGGAATGTCCGTCACTCTTAGGCGCCTGGCTGAACAGATGAGGTAGGCAAGCAGGAGTGTTGAGCTCAGCTTTCACCTTTTATTTGTGCAGGAGAGGACAACACCTGCAGATTGTAAAACAAAAACTGTATTTTAAAGTCAAGAAGGAAAGTAAGCTTCATGAAGAGTGTACCAAGAAGACTCAGAGCAAAAACTAGAGGAGATTCACGTTTGTCAGCAGTGCAGCACACATGCTCAGTAGCATTTCACAAATCAACCCACCTCTCTATTCCACAGAGCTGAGTACTAGGGCTCAGAGGCATCATCATCATGTTTTTTCTTTTGAAGTCGATACAGTCCTGGCTGTTGAGGTAGTCCCACTCGGAGTCCTTCCATTCTCCTTCTGACTCTCAGTAACTCCATTCCACTCCCAAACAGAGCGAGACAGACCTGTAGTACACTACTTTTGAAGAGCAATTAGGGAAATAGAATTGGAGTATTTTCTGTATATTTGTGTTTGTTAACTAAAGTGACTGGGCTGGTCTTTGAAGAACCAGAAAAAGGGAATAGACCATGCAGGTAAATATTGCTAAGTTTGGAAGGGCCAAACACCTTCAGGAAAAATGATTACCCTTCAGGCCCCAACCATTGCAAATCATCAAACTCAAGTTTACTAATTAGATAAACACCCTCCATCACTGTCTGCCACCAAATAATCATCAATCAGTACTCAGAATCACACAATAGTATATAATCACTCATTGGTGCCATAGTTACCTCTTTCAGTCTAAGCACAGTGGTATATAAGCAATTGTATCTCCTTTTTGATGAAAGCAACACATTGGAATTTGGCAGTCCTATAAATCAATGATCTTCTGGGGCATCTCTGCTAGGTGATGCTAAAAAAGGCTAGACTTTGGAGGGAGGCAGGCATTGTCTCCAATTTCCTGAAGGGAATGTGGAGGCCTCTTCACTGCACACTGGATCAACTCCAACCTGGCCATACATCTGACTAAAAATGGGGGAGCAGCATAAATCAGACAAAAGTATAAAGTTCTACTCAATATAAAGAAGTGTGACAATAAATAATTAAAATGTACTATGGTGGCATATTCATTCAGGGAAGTTCAGTTTGTCCTCAAACTCAGGTGGTTCACCTAGGAGTTGGTCAGCTAACACACTTGACTCTGACAAATCCTTCTCCTCCTATGCTGTTTCAGGAACAGTGAAATTGTGTGGTGTGAAATGTTGGTTTGTTTTGCTCATGGTCACTCTCTCCACATTTTGAGGCTAGAGACTAGTCCTTCTCACTGTGATAAATGTGCCAGCTGCACTGAACACATGCTCAGCAGATACACAGGCTACTGGACAAGCCAGATACTTTATTGCCAGCCTGCTGAACTATGGTTATTGGTGCATCTTTGCATATCAATATACCAATAGGTGTTTGATCCACATAGACCTCTTTTGGGTCATCAGGTACTCCTGGAACATCCTCTCAATGGTCATTGGTGCTCCCACTTGCTCAATCTCTATTGCCTTCCCCTCTGTCCTAGACTTAAGACTTGCCACTTGAAAGCAAGTCAGTGTAGAGGTTGGGGCCAATTCTGTTCCTGTACTTGTGGTTGTTGCCGGTGATCTTGTTGCTTGTGTTGGCTGTTGTGAGACAAATTGCCCTCTCTGGAAATTGAGGGCAACTCCCCAGGACATTTACCCGGGAGTGGGACTCCGGTAATTTCCAGCCGTTCGTCTTCCAGGCCTGTGGCTTGCTCAACAATCCACGTCTTGAATCTTGAAACATCCCCTTCAGTAAAAGGAATTAAAGTGGCCAGAAAAGTTTAAAAATCGGTGGATCAAGCAATGTGGCACAGATTTACTCTTTCCACAACATGGTGTCATTTTGCAGCTTTATATTAACAGCCAAGTGAAGGATTAAGCTCTCACCCATATCATGCGCTTCTGCACTTTCATTCACATCTGCGAGTGTGAACCTTTCAGATATTTTTTATAACCGGTCCTGTAGCAGATACAACAACGGGATAACTTGGCCTATCAAACTGTCCTCCTTGCTAACTTCCCATGTGAAAATCTCAAAAGGGAGTATCATCTGTGTTGCCTAGGCCCCATTTGTAGCATCCATGGTCACACTTTTCACACTTGCATCCCCTCCCCTTTGAATGACATAGGCTCTGATTTAGAGTTTGGCAGAATGGGTTACTCCATAACAAATCTGAAAGATAGCCTGTCTGCTGTATTTTGATAGGATATAATGGGATCATAATATGGTGAACAGGATATCAGTCATGTTTGTGATGGAGTAACCCCATCTGCCAAACCCTCAGTCAGGCCGACAGTCATCGATCTGTCTGTACTACTCAAACACATGTTGCTACATGTAATGTTTTGAGATCCAAGGTGTTGGCCCCTCCTGTATGAGGGCTTTAACTAGTACTCTGTTAGCACATTGAACAATCCTCAGCTGCTTCTGGACTCTAAAATAATGGCTGAAATGAATGCAGATTCTGCAGCAGGTGGTCTGTATGTTGCTGACTATGCCTTCTTTTTTTTAAAGTCCTGCACAACCAGGTTGATGGAATGCACCAAACAGAGGGCCCTGAAATAGCCACTATCTAATTGGAAAATCTAAATCAAAGCAGCAGGAAGTGGAGAAAAATATGATGAAACAGGAGCGAGGATCACCACCAAATGGATGTGTTTGCAATGCAAAGAAGACCAGGACTGAATGACTATACCACAAGACAGGAAGTGACAAAACAGGAAAAGAGAGCGACACCATCTTGGATTGGGAAAGGCCAAAAGAAAGGAATAGGAAAAAGGTAGCAGTATAAAAGAAAAGAGCATGCTGGGAAAAAGGAACACAAAGAAGACAACATGGAGACCAAAAGAAGAAAAGGCGAAGTGAACAGAGAAAAGGAGGAAAAATGAGAAGAAAAGAAGAAAAGAAGAAGAGAAGAAAAGAAGAGGTGTCCCCCCCCCCCAACCAGGTAGATAAAGAAAATATGTCAGGGAGACATTCTATAAGGGCAGCTCGACCAGGAGCATGAAATGTGCTTCCCGAAATGTGTCGTCAAAGAAATACAAAAATACGGCCCATGGTAAGGACATCGCTCTGATACTCGGAGTAGCGGCCCGACCGTGGCTGGCAAAAGAGACACCTTGGTTAAGCGTGGCATCACAAACTTCTATTTTGGGCAGATGGCCACCACAAATTCTAAAAACACCACTCTTTCACACAAAATAAAAAGGGAGGAGGTCCAGCTCTAAAACTTTAGCCAACTTACCATTGTATAAACGTGCCATTGGGCGATTAGAGTCGTAGGGTCCCTCTTGCCTAAACAATCCCATAATATTAAACTGGATTTTCTTATTTTCTGGGTCCACTGACTCAGGCAACTTCCAAGAAATAGGAGTTGGTAGACTCAATGGGTATCTTGGGGCAGTCACTAAATGCCATGGTATCTCCATCTGTCTCTTGTGCCATTTTGAGGTCGCTGAGGCAGGTGATAGGGCTACTTTGCGTAAAGATGTCACTCTCTTCTATTTTTTCATGTGGGTCATTTGGCCCCCAGTACCATAGTGTGAACCAGGCTTACCTCAACAAATACTTGTGTGGCAAATGGAGCATAATGAAATATTATCCTCCTGCTTGCTAATCATAAAAAAGTCCCAAACTGGGGAGGGGAACTTCCTTATTACCAGTGCCAAACATGAAGAAGAATTGGAGGGAGGTGGGTGTGTTGTTGATTGTCTCTCTGAAGTACATACTTCTACTGGGCCTTAGAAATATGGGAACTGGCGCTGGTGGGGGTACCTGTGCCACATCCCTTGAAGCAGGTTGAATAGGAGGGGTAATGTTGGCATGGTCTGTGCTGGAGATCTGGGAGCCAATGGTTTTAAAAGAGGAGGTTCTTGCTCGGCAGGAAGTTCAATCTCTTGTTCTGCTCCACTTTGCTATGTTTCCTGAAATAATTGTGTTCTACCTTACGAAAGGGACAGATCCAATTCAATGTCACTGTTCATCTGCTTCACCATGATTGCCATGGCTGCCTCTCCGACAGACATGAGCTTGGGCTCAGGTTGGGGTGGAGTCGTTGATGCAGGAGTGCTGCTCCCAGCTTCCTTCCCAGAGGCTGGTATAGGAGACACAAGTTTCCCGAAAATGTTTTTGGTTGTTACACCAGTGGTGGAAAGCTGCTTCTCCTCACTGGCCTCTTTCCTTGCAGCAGCTTTTGTTGGGGCCATCTTAAAGCTGTCAGTTAGCAGTGGCACTGAGCTGCACAAGAAGAAGAGATTGGAGTAATGACATCACGTGTTATATGGTCTTGTGACTTAGGGCAGGCTTTCTGTCTGGCAGTACTGTGGATGATGTATCTTCTCTTTTGAACCTAAAAGCAAACAAGAAAGAAAAACATTTGATTTGGTACAAAGACAATATAGTTTAGTGTGGTTGATTAATTAAGTTATTATCCTAAATAATTAATAGCATTATATCCAACCATTTTAAAGTCAAACCTCACAACCATGACATAAAATGTAATTTCCAATCTGGATAACAACATACAGATGTAACTCTTCTTTAGGCGAACATATTCTAAATTGAATATTCCTTAAAACAATTTAAGGCTGGTGTGCACCTAATACAGGCAAGTGGAATAAGGAAAATTGAATAATACCTAAAGAAAAGTAATGCTATTGTGCAGCTGTGCACCAATGTCAGTCAAGGGATAAATGGATGCAGGCAAAATGCAAAAAATAAAATAAAAAATAAAAAAATAAAATTAAAACAATAAAGTAAAGAAATTAAAAACATACACAAATTAAAATAAAAAACGAAATCAAAAAATTTTTAAATGAAAATTGCTGATGTTTGTACTACAGGAGTATGATAAAACCACTGAAAGGCAAAGAGGTGCAGGTGAAAAAAGCAAATAAATGCATGTAATATAAATCACTGTTCAACATAATCATATCCATAATATACATACACCACAATGAACCTCAAGCATTTTATTAAACTGATATTAGGGAAAAGTAAAACAATGAACAAAAATAAAACGCCATAGTCCT
Organism: Pleurodeles waltl; assembly: GCF_031143425.1. Lineage (NCBI taxonomy): Eukaryota > Metazoa > Chordata > Amphibia > Caudata > Salamandridae > Pleurodeles > Pleurodeles waltl. Next base: position 697,889,491 of record NC_090439.1, on the reverse strand, counting down.
CTCATATAAATCTCCCTAGAAATTGGCTTTGAAAACCGAAATAAATAAATGGTGGCTGCACAAAATGGCCGCTGGCCACATGGTCAACCAATAACAGCCAGAAAGGAGGCATGGAGAACAAATAACACATGTAAGCCTATGGGAAAAGCACACTGACTGGCTGCACAAAGTTGCTGCTGGCCACTTTGTCAAACAACTACAGTGAGCAAGGAGGCATGGAAAATAAAGAACACATGCAAGCCTAAGGCAAATCACACTGGCTGGCTGCAGAAAATGGACTCTGACTACACAGTCAAACCAGCAACAGCAAGCAAGGAGGCATGGAGAACAAAGAACACATGCAAGCCTATGGGAAAAGCATACTGACTCGCTGCACAAAATGGCCTCTCGAAACATGGTTAAACCAACAACAATAAGTGAGGAGGAATAGTGAATAAAGAACACATGCAAGCCTATGGCAAAGCACACTGGCAGACTACACAAAATGGTCTCTGGCCAAAAAGTCAAACCATCAACAGCAAGCAGGGAGGCATGGAGAACAAAGAACACATGCAATCCTATGGCAAAAGCACACTGACTAGCTGCACAAAATGGCCCTCAGCCACATGATCAAAGAACAACAGTGCGCAAAGAGAACCAAGAACACTTACAAGCTGATGGCATAGCATTCTGGCTGGATGCACAAAATGACCTCCGGCCACATGGTCAAAGCAACAACAGCGAGCAGAAAGGCATTGAAAACAAAGAACACATTCAAGCTTATGGCAAAAGTACACTGGCTGGCTACACAAAATAGCCACCAACCACATGATCAACCAAGAAGCAAGGAGGCATAGAAAAGAAAGAACATGTTTGCGGCCCATGGGCACAGACTATGCAAAATGGAACCTGGCCACATGGCATGGAGAACAAAGACAATTGGTGTCCAGTGGCAAACAAACTCACACACACACTGGCCACACAAAGGAGCCATGGTAACACTGAAGAAAACTCTACCATTAATTCAGCAGTGCCAAACATGAAAATTTACTTAGCTATACACATTTTACAACAACACACACCCTCCTATGGTATCAAATATTACAGCATGTTAGAAATGGGGTCTCTAGCTGGCTGTCAGTTTGTACCCTGTCCAAGTAGGGACCCTCACTCTAGTCAGGATAAGGGAGATACCCAGCTCAGATAACCCCTGATCACCCCCATGGTAGCTTGGCACTAGCAGTCAGGCTTATCTAAGAAGCAAAGTGTAAAGCATTTGCACATAACACACAATAATACAGTGAAAACACTACAAAAGAACACCACACCAGTTTTAGAAACACAGCCAATATTTATCTGTGTTAAACAAAACCAAAACGAGAAAATTCCAACATACAATAATAAAGATATGAATTTTGCAAGAATTAAATTAAAAATACAGTTCCTTGAAGTTGATGGCTCCAACTGGGGCTATCACTGCATCGTGAACAACAAATCCAACAGTTCAGGCCGGCCGCAGCATCGCGGGCCAGCTATGGTGTCGGGAAGACCCGCAAACAGTACCTTGGAAATGCAGGGTGCTGTGATCCCCGTAATGAGATCTGGAGTGCGGCGTCACTGGCGTCAGTTCTGGAGGTCGGTGCAGGGTCATCGGGGCCTTGAAGTCACCAACATTTCAGATCGATTTTTGGGTTGATGATGAAGGCAGGAGCACTGGGGTGGAAGGCTTTGGGCTTGCGGTGCAAAGCGGGACGATGCAACGTGTGCTGCCAACAGGTCACAGTGCAGGTGGTGGCTCGGTGACGGCATCCTGTGGTGTCAGTGAGACCAGGGCTGTGCTGTAAAGCAGGGCAGTACAACGTGCAGTGTCTCCAGGTCACGGTGCAGGCAGCATCGTTGCTGAAGCGCTGTCGTCGGTAGGCCCAAGGTGGCAGAGCGGCACCGGGGCGGGCTTTGTGGGCAACCACGGGGCGCAGTGCAGACATGGGTGTCTGTTGACGACACTGGAGTCGATGGCGCTGGCGTCGGTGGACTGGGTCTGCAGTGGGGGACCGGACGGTGCTCTGTGTACTTCACGAGCGGTGTCCACAGGCCACAGTGCAGGCAGCAACGTTGGTGTCAGCGTAGAGCATCGTCATCAGGGATGCCAATACTGTGGTGTGAGCAAAGTGATGCTGTAGGAAGCTGGCCTGGTGTGTGGTGGGTACCTAAGGTACTTATACCTTATACCAGGTCCGGGTATCCCCTATTAGTGTAGTGTAGGCAGTGTCTAGAAGTCAGGCTCTGTAGAGGTAGGTGCAGATGAGTAGCCAAGGCTTATCTAGGAGACATGCAAAGCTCATGCAGTACCACTGTAGTCACACAGCACTTACACACATCAAAGAAAATACTCAGTGGTACAAAAATAAAGGTAATTTAATAGGAGATAAGTAACACACTAGAGATGTACGCTAGCAATCAGCAATAGGTATACAAAGTGATAGGAAACAGTGCAAATGCAAATAGACAATAGCGACCCTAGGGGGAGCAAACCATATACTAAAAAAATTAAATGCGAACACAGGACCCCACCTAGGTAAGTGGAATATGTTGGGGGGAGCTTGGGATACTAGGAAACCCCAAAGGTAAGTACCACAGTGGCCCCTAGCGACCAGGAAGAAAGGAGTAAGTTACTGGATTTCCCCCAAACCACCCAAAAATAAGGAAAATAGGAAAATGCAACACCCAAACAAGACTGCATGAAACCAGCAGTGGATTCTTGAAGAATAAGACCTGTGGAAGAAGGAGACCAAGTCCAGAAGTCACAGAGGAGTCCAGAAAGAGCAGGAGCTACTACCCACCCAGCTGTGGTTTCTGGAGTTGATCAATGGCAGGACAAAGACAGTCAGGAATGCAGCCCTGGAGCAGGTGAAGAGTTCCTGGAGGATGCAGACGATGTCCCATGCTGGACGGATGATTGCAGTCGGTCAGTGGCGTAGAAAAGCCACCAACAAACCTTGGCAAAGCCAGAAGTTGCGGTGAAGCAAAACTAGAGCTGTCGGGGACCAGCAAGGTCCAGGAGGACTCAGCTCATGGGGGGAGTGCTAGAAGTACTTTCAGCAAGGCAGAGAGTCCAAAGAAGAAGAGACATCCCCCACAGCAGACCCACTTGGACGAGGAACCAGGAGTTGCAGAGGAACGCACACAGCACAAATGGAGAAGGGTCCCATGCTGCAGGAGAAGCACGCAGAGGGCTGTGGATCACAGGAAGGAGTGCTGGGGGCTGGGGCTACACAGATTCTGAAGATCCCTTGGAGGAGATGCAAACAAGCCTTGGTACCTGCAAGAGACGTGGTACACGGGGGTACTGTCCTGCATGGGAAGGCAAAGGCTTACCTCCACCAAAGTTGGACAGCTGGTAGAGAGGACCAAGTGGACTACGGTAGACCACCACGTGTGATGCAGGATCAACGCAGCTCAGGATGAGTGGAAATCCACGCAGCCAGTCGTTGTTGTAGCTGGTGCCTGCGGATGCAGGGGAGTGACTCCTTCACTCCAAGGGAGATTCCATCTTCCTTCTCAACTAGACTGAAGACTTTCAGCCCTCAGAGGATGCACAGAAATGTTGCAGAAGCTGGAAGGAGCCATGGAAACAATGTTGCAAGCAGTGTCTTCGTCGTGGATGCAGATTTTCCGTTCCTAGAGGGTCCAGTCGTGGCAGAAGGCAAGGAAGAGGTTGTAGTGGAGTCCTGCTGGAACCTTGCAAGCCAAATCTGAAGACCCACTCAAGAGAGAGACCCTAAATAGCTCTGAAAGGGGAATTGGTCACCTAGCCAGGTGACCACCTATCAGGATGGGACTCTGATGTCACCTGCCTGACCTGGCCACTCAGATGCTCCCAGAGGTCCCTGCCAGCCTTGGATTCAAGATGTCAGAACCCATAGACCCCCTGGAGGAGCTGTGAGAGCCACCCCTGGGGTGGTGATGTACAGGGAAGTGATCACTCCCCTTTCCATTGTCCAGTTTCGCACTAGAGCAGGGACTGGGGGTCCCTGAACTGGTGTAGACTGGTTTATAAACAGAGTGCACCAAATGTGCCCTTCAAAGCATACTAGTGGCTTGGGAAGGCTTCCCCTCCCAAGCCATGCAATACCTATTTCCAAAGGGAGAGGATGTTACCCCCCTCTCCCAAAGGAAATCCTTTGTTCTGTCTTCCTGGGCTTGAGCTATTCAAGCAGCTGCAGGGCAGAAACCTGTCCAAGAGGTGGCAGCAGCTCGGGCTGCCTAGAAAACCCCAGAAGGCTGGTAGGAGCAATGCTAGGGGTCCTTTTAGGAGCCCCCAGATTGCTTGGAATCATACTTTCAATGCTGTCAAAAGTACTGGGGTATGATTCCAACATGTTTGATACAAAACATGCCTAGGTTTGGAGTTACAATTATGCTGCTAACATAGGTGCCTGGACCTATGTCCAGTACACGCATGAAATGACATCCCCACACTCACGAAGTTGAGGAAAATGGTACTGGAGTTTGCGGTGGTACCTCTGCTAGTGCAGGGTGCCCTCACACACAGGTACTTGCACCCTGTCCTCTGGGCTAGGAGGGCCTGCCATAGGGGTGACTTATAGTGACCTGGTGCAGTGACCTGTAGTGAAAAGGGTGCCATCACCCTGCCACGCAGGTAATGGCAGGCCTGCAGCTACACTTTGCATGAGCTCCCCATGCTGGCATAATACACGCTGCAGCCCATGATGATCCCCTGGTACCCCAGTGCCCTCGGTACCATATACTAGGGACTTACATGGGGGCACCAGTATGCCAAATGTGGGGTATAAGTAACCAAGGGCCAAATGTAGCAATGGTTTTTCACGTTGCAAACAGCGGATTTCGCTGTTTGCGGTGTGCAAAACCCACATCACGATGCCCTATTCCCATTTTCCTATGGACCACTGCCTGCTCTAAAAAAATGAAACTGAAACATTTCATTTTTTCATTTTGAAATGAATCTCGTTTTCCTTTAAGGAAAACGGGCTGCATTACAAAAAAAAAAACTGCTTTATTTAAAAGCAGTCACAGACATGGTGGTCTGCTGTCTCCAGCAGGCCACCATCCCTGTGAGTGCTGCGAGTCGCAAGGGGGTCGCAAATTGCGACCCACCTCATTAATATTAATGAGGTGGGCCTTTGCGACCCCCTTGCGAGTCGCAGATGGTGTCAGGGACACCATCCTGCATCCTGAATTGTGACTCGCAAATTGCGAGTCGCTCTGACTTGCAATTTGCGAGTCGCAATTCAGGACAAATGTACATCTGGCCCCAAGTTATCAAGTTTGAAGGGAGAGATCATAATCAAATCAAATGCACTGACAAACAGGCAAAAAGTGGGGATAACCATGCTAAAAAGAGGGTACTTTTCTTCAGGTGCCGTCACTGTCGTCAGAGGGATAGCTTCAGGGTACTGGGTGGCATGGACCACCAGGACCAGGATGAACCTGTTGCCCAGGGCTGTCTTGGGGTCCAGAGGCCCTACTTTGTCAATGTCCCCCCTACTCGAAATGGGTGCTCACGGCAGGAAAGGGTTGGAGAGGAGGTTTACATTTCCCTCCACTTTTGCCACTTGCTTGGCAAGTCTGACAGGTCCGACAGAAAACTTCTGTATTTTTTTTAATTTGGGGCCAGTAGAAGTGGGTGACAAGCCTGTCAAAGGTCTTGCCCTGCCCCAGTGTCCAGCCAGAGGTGCATCATGAGCCAAACCTAGTAGGAAGGCTCCGTAGCATTGGGGTACCACCAGCACATGGGCTGCCCCAGGTTCAGCAGCCTTAGTCTCGCTATACAGGAGACCATTCTTTCAATAGATCAGGTGATTCTTGGGCTCAGCATCAGCGGCCTTGTCCTTGGCCTGCTGACTAAGACCTATGGGAGTAGGGAACACCTTCTGCTCTGCACAGAACTCCTCCCTGGTGGAACCCCTTTCCTGCTGCCAATGGGTCAGCTGAGGTAGGTCTCTCAGTTCAGCCACTTGTTCCCTTGTAGGTGCGGGGGCCTCCCCCTCAAAGTCAGCCACCTCCTGGATCGTGGGAACTTCAGGAGCAGGTTTCCCTTGACATTTCCCTCGGCAGGCACCTGGGCCACTGTTTCAGGCGCCAGGTCCTCCTGATGACTCTGACTAGTCGCCATTGACCGAGTTGTCACACACGCCCACTCCGGCAAACCCAAGATTCCCAAGTGTGACCTGAGCTCCACCTCCTTCCAGGCAGAAGCCCTCAGGTCATTGCCCAGCAGATAGTCAACCAGCATGGTGGAACTCACAGCTACCCTCAAGAAACCTGAGACCCCCCCACTCTCAAAGGGAACCTGTGCCACCTTACACTGGCACTCTGAGTTGTCCACTACAACTACTTGGTGGAATACACAGGGGACACCGGACAGTGGTCACAGTGGCTCCAGTATCTCTGAGAGCTTCTACCCTCTGCCCATTGATGGTCACCCACTGTCTGTATTTTTAGTGTTATCAGGCATTAAGTTTCTCTAGACTATGTCATGTCCCCTAGTGGGACAAAGGTCATCTCAGTTGATTCCCTACACCCACCTGGGACCCCCTCCTCCCCAAGCGCTACACTGGCCAACCCCTTGCTCTGCCCACCGATGGGTGGCTGTGTCCACCTGGGTTATTTGGGATCCCCCTTCATGTGACCCACCTGGCCACAAGCAAAGCATTTACGCGGTCCTGCCTCTGCAGGTTTTCCTGAAGAGGCCCATGGTTTCTTATCTCCTGGGGGGCAGGAATGTTTACCCTGAGTACTAAATTTGGGCCCTTTGGAGAATACCTTTTGGTTACCCTTGTGCACCCCCACTCTGTTCCTGGGGACCCTCCCCACCTTAGGCAGAGTCTCACCTATACACCTTCTTGTGGACCCTGTGTAGGAAAGTACCATCTTCCTTGGCATCTTACCCCCATTTTTACCTGTGTGTCACAATGTTTTTGCCTGTCTCACTGGGATCCTGCTGGGCAGGACCCCAGTGCTCATAGTTTATGGCCTAATGTGTGTGTCTGTGTAGTGCTTAACTGTGTCACTGAGGCTCTGCTAACCAGAACCTCAGTGCTTATGCTCTCTCTGCTTATAAATTTGTCACTGTAGGCTAGTGACTTCATTTACCAATTTCAATTGGCACACTTGTCCCCCCTTATAAGTCCCTAGTATATGGTACCTAGGTACCCAGGGTATTGGGGACCCACGAGATCCATATGGGCTGCAGCATTTCTTTTGCCACCCATGGGGAGCTCAGACAAACCCTTGCACAGGCCTGCCATTGCAACCTACCTGAAATAACGCACACGTTATTTCACAGCCATTTTCACTGCACTTAAGTAACGTATAAATCACCTATATGTCTAACCTTCCCTTGCTGAATGTTAGATGCAAATTTACTAAGTGTGAGGGAACCCTTGCACTAGCAAAGGTGCCCCCACATAGTTCAGGGCCATTTCCCCGGACTTTGTGAGTGAGGGGACACCATTACACGTGTGCACTACTCATAGTTCAATACCTATATGTAGCTTCACAATGGTAACTCCGAATATGGCCATGTAACATGTCTTAAATCATGGAATTGTCTCCACATTCCAAATCTGATACTGAGGAGCCAATTCTCTGCATCCTGGGGGCTCCACCATGGACCCCCAGTACTGCCAAACCAGCTCTCTGAGGCTTGCACTGCAGCCACAGCTGCTGCCACCTCACAGACAGGGTTCTGTCCTCCTGGGGTCTGGGCAGCCCAGTCACAGGAAGGCAGAACAAAGCATTTCCTCTGAAAGAAGGGTGTTACACCTTCTCCCTTTGGAAAAAGGTGTTACAGGCTGGGGATGGGTAGCCTCTCCCAGCCTCTGGAAATGCTTTGAAGAGCACAGATGGTGCCCTCCTTGCATAAGCCAGTCTACACCAGTTCAGGGACCCCTTGTCCCCTGCTCTGGCGTGAAACTGGACAAAGGAAAGGGGAGTGACCACTCCCCTGTCCATCACCACCCTAAGGGTGGTGCCCATAGTTCCTCCTGTGTGTACCAGACTTCAGCCATCCTGCTTTGCAAGGTGTGGGGACACTCTGGAGGGCTCTGAGTGGCCAGTGCCAGAAGGTGACGTCAGAGACCCCTCCTGATAGGTTCATACCTGATAAGGTATCCAGTCCCCCTCTCAGGGCTATTTAGGGTCTCTCCTGTGGAGTCTCTTCAGATTCTGCTTGCAAGTGTCCTTCAGGAATCCTCTGCAACAACTTCATCATTCTCTGACCTTGGATCAACTGCGGCTTGCTCCAGGAACCGCTGTAACTGCAACAAAGTATCCACAAGGGATACCTTTCTTCTGCAACCTCAGCTCCAAGTCAGCAACTGCAACAGTTTCCATAGTGTGCACGCTCTGGGGACTCCCTTTCTTCATCCTGCACCAGAGGGATCGAAGAAATCTCCCATGGGGTGACGGAGTCACTCCCCTGTTCCAGTAGGCACCTTCCAAGATGACGACCGGTACCCTTGGACTCCTCTCACAGCGATGAGCGTGCTCCTAAGGACACTGAGGGTGGATATCATCAACATAGACTGTCCTGAGGTCCTGCTGACGCAATTTGGAGGAGGTAAGACCTTGCCTTCCCAGAGAGCAATGATACCCCTCTGTACTGCATCTTCTTCACCTCCTGAGGCCTCTGTGCACTATTTGCAAAATTCTTTTGTGCACAGCCTGGTCCATGTCCCCAGCACTCCATCCTGTGATGCTCAACTCGCTTTGTTCTCCAGTGGCGTGGAAATTTCCTTTGTTGTGCTGCATCAACTATGTTTTGCATCTCCTTTGGCCCTGTGTCCTGGGACTCCTGGGGGAGCTGACTGGCATCCTGAGGGCTCTCTAAAGTGCTGAGAGGCCCCTCTTCCTCCTCGCACAGAGTTGTGGCCCTCAGGTCCCTTCTGGGTCCATCCAGTGGCATTTTGATGCAAAACACACTTTTGTCGTAACTAAGGCTTGTTGGCAACTTCCAAAACAAAATCACATCTGCATCCATCTTCACGTCGTGGGACATCCGTTGCATCATGCAGGAACCCGCTGGCATCTTCCTAGGGTGCATTTCTGCAGTCTTTCACTAACTGTGGACTCTTCTTTTGCACCCTCTTCTGGGTTGGCAGGGGCTTCTTTCCTTCCTGGAACTTCTTTGGACTTCTGGACTTGGTTCCCTTCTTTTGCAGGTCTTCAGGTCTAGGTATCCAGCAGTTGTTGTTTGCAGACTTGGTAGGTCACTGCATAATCCCAACCACGAGGTGTAGTGTGTCCTAAGGAAACTTGCAGTACTTTACTCCTGCTTTTCTGGGCTCTGGGGTGTGGTAATTTACTTACCTTTACTGTATTCTTACTCTCCCAGCGATTCTGCACACACTACACTTGTCTAGGGGGGATTTTGTGATTCGCATTCCACTTTCTTAGTATGTGTTTTGTGTTGCCTCTAGACCTATTTTCTCCCATTCCATTCTACAGCATTTCCTATTGTTTGCATTGTTCTATGACTATTTACTTGTCTAATTTTGGTGTCTAGTGTATATATTGTGTATAATACTTACCTCCAGAAGGAGTATTGTCTCTAAGATATTTTTCGGTACTGTGTCACCCAAATAAATACATTAATTTTTGGTAACACTGAGCATTGCCTTTACTTGTGTATAAGTACTGTGTAACTATAAGTGGTATTGAATGAGCTTTGCATGTCTCCTAGTTCAGCCTAAGCTGCTCTGCTATAGCTACCTCTATCAGCTTAAGTTGCTAGAACACTACTACTTCACTAATAAGGGATAACTGGACCTGGTATAATGTGTAAGTACCCAAGGTACCCACTACAAACTAGGCCAGCCTCCTACACCCTGGTACTCACCTAGCGGTCCACCTCCTTCCTGGGGTCAAAACACAGACTAGACTAGTGCTCCCATGCGATTAAGTTGTACAGCCCTTGAAAATCTGTGACATTACTGCCATTTACCCACCCATCCAGTGCCCTGCAATAAGAATGCACACATTCTAGCCAGGTCTGTGAATCAGTTTCCTTACTCCCTCTAAACTGATCCCTGTACTTGTCAGGAGTGAGACCATACCTTGTGAGAAGGGCCTCCCTTTATGTTAGAATAGGTGAGGATGTACCCCTTACCACAAGCTAACAAAGTGTCTCTCCCCTCCTCTGTGAAGTGGTGCCACAATTCTGTTCCGCAATTCTTCTCAGGCACCCCATTCATGTGGATATATGCATCCTATCCCTGAAACCACCTCTCAATATCATCTCCCTTTCTACATTCTTGGGAATATGTACTATTCTATATGAGTGCACTGAGGTATTGCTGCCACTATCACTGCTGGATCTACTCCTCTGATCCAGCTCCTTTAACCTGAGCTCATGGTCTAAAAGCATCTTCCTTTCCTCCATGGCTCACTTCTCCCTTTGGTCCTCCATTTTTAGCCTCTCCATCTCTACCTGATGTCTCCTAGTTTCCCTCCTGTCCTCCAGCTCTTCGGGGGCCAGACCATCGGAAAACGTACTGCTGCCTGACCCAGGGGATACCTCCCCCACCCCCCCCCCCCCCCCCGGCAGCTCCTGCACCCTCAGCACATTTTACCTTGGATTTGCCTCCAAGGTCTCCTCAATTGGATCCTGAAAATGCTCACTGGCATTTCTGGCTGCTACCCAGGCCATCAGCGCCTTTTGTAGCTCCTCCTTCTTGGTGAGGCAACTAACTTGGACTTTAAGGCTCTTGCAAACTGATTTCAGTTCCTTCGCGGTGTAGGTTTCCAGCCAATCCTCCTTAAAAACAAAAATCCAGGGATGTAAATGATGATGCTTTTGACTGAGACAAGATGAAGTAGGAAGTTCAACTTGAACTGAAGACCAAAAATAGATCAAAGGAAAAATTCACAACCAAAAACCTGTATGTGGTATGTAGTGGTCTGCAATATGATAGTAGTGTACACCAATCACTGTAGGTCAAGTGTAAATGCAAGTCCTAATCCTCACCACTGACAACCAGTGTTAGAAATGGGGTCTCTAGTTGGCAGTCGGTTTGTACCCTGTCCAAGTAGGGACCCTCACTCTAGTCAGGATAAGGGAGATACCCAGCTCAGATAACCTCTGCTCAGCCCTTTCGTAGCTTGGCACGAGCAGTCAGGCTTATCTCAGAAGCAATGTGTAAAGCATTTGCACATAACACACCGTGATACAGTGAAAACACTACAAAAGGACACCACATCAGTTTTAGAAAAATAGCCAATATTTATCTGTGTAAAACAAGACCAAAACAAGAAAAATACAACATACAATAATAAAGATTGGAATTTTGCAAGAATTAACTTTAAAATACAGTTCCTTGAAGTTGATAGCTCCGTCTGGGGCTATCATGGCATCGTTAACAACAAATCCAACAGTTCAGGCCGGCCGCAGCATCGCGGGTCAGCTACGATGTCAGGAAGACCCGCAAACAGTACCTTGGAAATGCAGTGCATTGTGATCCTCACGATGAGATCTGGAGTGCGGCATCGCTGGCATAGGTTCTGGAGGTCGGTCCGGCGGTCATCGGGCCCTTAAAGTCAAATGCATTGCAGATCGAACTCTGGGCTGATGACGAAGTCAGGAACGCTGGAGTGGATGGCGTCAGGGCTGCAGTGTGAAGCAGGACGATGTGACATGCGGTGCCCACAGGTCACGGTGCAGGCAGCGGCTCGGTGACAGCATCTTGCGGTGTCGGTGAGACCAGGGCTGCAGTGTGAAGTGGGGAGGTGCGACATGTGGTGTCTCCAGGTCACGGTGCAGGCAGCATTGTCGTCATTGCTGAAGCGCTGTTTTTAGTAGGCCCAAGGCGGCGGCGTGTGGAGGGCTTTGTGCAGGGCGCCCACGGGTTGCGGTGCAGACAGGGGCATCTGTTGATGACACTGGAGTCTATGGGGCTGGTGTCTGTGGAGCAGGGCTGTGGTGCAGGAATGGATGGTACTCTGGGTACCTCAAAAGCGGTGTCCTTAGGCCACGGAGCAGGAAGTGGTATCGGTATCAGCGTGGCGTGTCGTCATTGGGGATTCCAAGGCTGCAGTGTGAGCATGGCAATGCGGAGTGAGGGCCCACATGTCATGGTGCAAGCAGAGCCTCGGTGACAGCGTCAGGTGGTGGCGGCGGTGAGACCTGGGTTGCTGTGCGACATGGGGCACGGCTCCGTGTGGTGTCGTCAGGTCACAGTGCAGTCAGCGGCGTCATGGACGGCGTTGCAGTTGTTTTTCTTCTGTTGCAGCACAAAACACACAGTTCCCAGTGCTGTAGACAAATGAAGCTGAAGTCTTTGATATCCCTGAGACTTCCAACAGGAGGCAAGCAGTACTCCAAGCCCTTGGAGAAACTTCTGAAGCAGGATACCCAGAAAAGACCAGTCTTTGCCCTCTTTAAGGCAGAAGCAGCAACTGCAGGCCAACCAAGCAAAGCACACACAGCAAAAGAGCAGTACTTCTTCTCCAGCTCTTCACCTTGGCAGAGGTTCCTCTTGATCCAGAAGTGTTCTAAAAGTCTGGGGTTTTGAGTCCACTACTGATACCCAATTCTGCTTTGAAGAAGACAAATTTCAAAGAATAGACTCTTGTTGACAAGATCCTGTCTTGCCCAGGCCTGGCCCCAGAGACACACCAGGTTGTCGGAGACTGCATTGTGCGAGCCCTTTCAGGTGTAAGTGACCACTTCTCCCTCCACTCTAGCCCAGGTGGGGCCATCAGGATATGCAGGCTACACCACAGCTCCCTTTGTCAACAGTATAGAAGGAATTCACAACAGCCCATCTGTCAGTCTGACCCCGACATGGAATACACAAGCAGGCAGAGGTACAGAATGGTTTAGACAAGAAAATGCCCACTTTCTAAAAGTGGCATTTTTAAACAGACAATTTAAACACCAACTTTACAAGAAGATGTATTTTTAAATTGTGAGTTCAGCGGCCCCAAGCTCCTCATCTCTATCTGCTCCTAAAGGGAAACTGCACTTTAAGGATATTTAAAGACAGCCCCCATGTTAACCTATGAGAGAGATAGGCTTTGCAACAGTGAAAATGAATTTGGCAGTATTTCACTGTTGGGACATGTAAAACACATCAGTACAAGCCCCACCTTTAATATACACCACCTTACCCCTGGGGCTCCCTAGGGCCTACCTTACTGGTGCCTTACATTTACAAAAAGGGATGGTTTAGGCCTGGCAAGTGGGTACACTTGCCAGGCTGAATTGGCAGTGCAAGACTGCACACCACAGATACTGCAGTGGCAGGCCTCAGACATGTTTACAGGGCTACTCATGTGGGTGGCACAATCAGTGCTGCAGGCCTACTAGTAGTATTTGATTTACAGACCCTGGGCACACATAGTGCACTTTACTAGGGACTTACCAGGAAATCAGATATGCCAATCGTGGATAAGCCAATCACCAATACAATTCACATAGGGAGCACTTGCACTTTGGTACTGATCAGCAGTGGTAAAGCGTGCAGAGACAATAAATCAGCAAAAACAGAGACCAGCATACCATAACAACAGGAGGTCAGAAGGCAAAAAGGAAGGGGAAACATGCCAAAACATGCCAGGTCTAACACCCCACATATACACTTTTTGCAGAAAAAAGCATGAAATACAAACAATAACCCATATTTTTTATTTAATCTAATGCCATCCCTGCTCTAAATTAATTTTTAATTAAAAAACATATACCACAGAAACAGTTCTTTCATGCACTGATGACTAGTAGTGAGCCTACTGGCTAGATTGCCCGTTGGCAGACTAGGCCACATGGTAAAATAAATGAATATTGCAAATGTAACAAACATGGGGAAATGGTACTAAACTGTGCAACATTTGTTCTTGACAAAAGGTGAAAAATTGGATGCAAAAAAATAACTAGGGCCCTACTGAAACTTTAGGCCACCCACCACAATTAAATTTAAAAATCAAACAAAAGTACAAAGAAATACTGGTGCATGCCCCATCAAGCAAACAACACCCTTATGCAATAGTTTTTTAACTTAGTTGTGTTATATCACAAAAACAAAGTCATTAAATCTAATGGTATATATGGAGCAGACAAAGAGAATGATCCTTCCATCTTGAAATCCAAGTGAAAAGTGACCAGGATATGGACACAGCACCTGGAGCAGCCTGCTGGACAGGAACAGGAAGTTGGAGTCTCTGGGGCACTTCCTTCCTGTTGAATACTAAAGTAAAAGAAGGCTTCTCACACTAAAAAACAACTTGAATGGTCAATTGGAGTAGAAAATCCAACAGAAAACGTCTTTGTGAGTAGATTTAGCAGCTTCACGAGTAGAGAATCTCCTTGAGGTGCAGGCACTGTCGCTCGCACACAACAGAGGCACGATGAAGGTGCTGTGGCAGCTGGAAGCTACGCTAGCGGGCACAAAATCTCACACATGCTTGCAAGTGGCCTGAGAGCATTGCCAGTGCATGCCAAAAAGAAGTCTCTTGTACGCTAATCAACAAAAAAAAACTCCTCCATGCGCCGTATGGCAGAAGTTAGGGAACTCTGCATTACTCTGCGCAGCAGAGTGTCCGAATTCTGCAGACTCTGCGAGCGGAGTGAATTTTGACATCTGGGCCTAAAATGCATGGAATGTGTGCCAGGAGGAGTCCTGGAAGGCAGAGGTATTTGGGTACTTCGTGGAAGGAGATGGGACTGTTCAGGTAGATGGGGCCTAAGTTGTGTAATGCCTTGAATTTGTGTGCGAGGAGTTTGAAATGAGCACATTTGTGTATCAGGAGCCAGTGGAACCTCCTATCGGATGGTGTGATATGAGTTACGTGCAGGAGGTTGAGGATGAGTTTGTTTGGTTAGCAATGGTGAGTTGCTTGGTGATCCTGATGTAGAGGGTGTTCCCATAGTCCAACTTGCTGGTGACTAGGGCATAAGCGACAATTTTTCTAGTGTTGCTTGGGAGCCATTTGAAGATCTTCCTCATCACCTTCAGGGTGTAAAAGCATTGATGCACTGACAGCATTGACTTGTGCGTTCATGTCCAGTTTGCTGTGGATGACGATTCTGAAGTTCCTGGTGTGGGTGCTGAGTGTGGGCCTGAGTTCAGCCAGCAACTAATTGGAGTCACCTGTTGAGGTGCTCTTGCTTAAGATCACTACTTCTATCTTGTCAGTGCTGAGCTTGAGGCAGTTAGCAATTATTGAGTTATCAAATTCAGTCATGCGGGCATTGAAACTTTCCTTGTGTTGGGGGTCTTGTCCAAGAGGGAAAGTAAGACTTGTGTGTTGTCAATGTAAGAGAGGATGTTGATGTGGTGTGCACAGATGACATTGGCCAAAGGGTCATGTATGCGTTGAAGAGGGTGCGGCTGAGTGATGCATCTTGAGGCACTCCACAGACAGACGCAGGCTTCACGGAGTAAGATGCCAGGCTGACAGCTTGTGTTCCATCTGTTAAAAAAGAGGAGACCCAGAGGTGAGTAGGTCCTTGGTTGCTAATCTCAGGCAGGCACCTGGAGAGACTGGGATGTGAGACCATGTCAAAAGCTGCAGCAAGATCCATGAGAATGAGGGCTGCTGTGTCGCCTCTGTCAAGTAGCATGCAGAGATGAGTGGAGTTTCTGTACTGTGGTTTAGCCTGAATTTGGACTGTGTGCCATGAACCAGCTGGTGGTTGCTGAGGTGTCAGTATGAAGTCAGATGATTATTTTCTCTATGAGTTTTGCTGAGTATGGTAGGCAGGAGAGGGGTTTGTAGGTAGAAAGCGTGGCTGGAATCAGCGGATGATTTTTTGAACAGGGTCATGACAATGGCATATTTTCATGTTTCCGGGAATGTGGCTGTGTCAATAGAGGCATTGAGAATGGTTATTAAAGTGCTTTGCTGATCGGCAAGAGTTCTTTGGTGAAAGCATGATGAAGGCAATGGTCAGATGGTGCTCCATTTGGATGGCCTTTATGCGAGCAGCAATTTCGATGGTGATGACAGGGGGCCACAAGGTCAAGGTTTATTCTTCGGCGAAGATGAGAAGTTGAGTTTCGATGGTGATGAGATCTGGTTGAGGGATGCAGTTGCCATATATGGAGGTGATTCTGTTACAGAAGAATTCTGAGAGCTTGTTGCAAACGTCTTGCAAGGGGGTGATGTTGTTGCATATGGCAGGATGTGTGGTGAAATATTTGATTATGGTAAAGGTTTCCTTAGTGCTGTTAATGCCAGTGTCGATATGATCTGCTAGAACTGTGCTCTGCTGGTGGTAGTGTGTTATAATGTGTGTTTTATGAATAGAATCTTTGTAGATTGTCATGGGAACCGTGACATTCCGCCTCAGACGGTTACTGGGAGCTGGCTGAGGTGGAGGTCACATCTGTTACTGGAACTGAAAATAAACTATCTACGAAATCATCTCTGTGCCAGTGCCGTCCTTCACAACATAAATTTGGCGACGAGTTTGAGCCAGCTTTTACAGTGAAGGAGTGGTGTGATCTCTATCTCGAAGGAAGGAAAAGCACTGTGTAAGGAGCGTCAGAATCTTAATCTGATGTTATCCAGAGACTTCGCCGGTCAGCTGGTTTCAGATGTGAGATGGCAGACAGACATCGTGTAAGATTTGTGTGCTGAGTTGTCTCTGGATCAGCAGCTGCTTTCCATCAGACTTTGTGTTTGGGAGCCAAGGAGGTCGTGTAAGCACAAGGCTAACTATTGCGGTCAGTGTCTTGTGTACAGTTTTGTTAACTGGGCCAGTGTGGAGGTCTGTGGTGCAAGTCATCATATGTTACATATCAACGGTTGATACGGGCACGCGCAGCTTTAACTCAAACATTGGTGGAACACTCATGCCACAAAGGCAAGCGAAAGCACGTGGAGCTCAAAGTCACCTTGGTGCCATATAGCAAACAAAAGCGCGTGGGAGCGCAGCGTCACCTTGGTGCCGTACAACAAACAAAAGCGCGTGGGAGCGCAACGCAACCTTGGTGCCACACGGCAAGCAGAAGCGCGTGGGAGCGAAATCTCACCTGAGTGCTGCACACAGCAAGCGAAAGTGTGTAGGACCGCAGCGTCATCTTGGTAACCCTGCAGTTCAGAGTGCGCAGGAACACAATTTTGTTTAGCAGTCAGTGTTCTTTCCCGCGTCTGTCTAAGGACTACTTCCAGTATGCAAGCACTAGAGGAAAGGCCGTTCTGATGCTCACACCGACACCTAAGACACCATATACTGAGCTAATACTCAGTCTTTATATTGATTTTGGGATCATTTTCTTTGCTGTTTTGGCAGCACGCTGAACTAATTCCGTACCTGTTGCCATGATGGGGACCCTCTGCGATGTGCACGCATGTTACTGAAACGTTTCTGATCTTTGTGCTGTTTTTTTTTCTTCATGCTTTCTTGGCACTAACAGTACTTTGCAGAGACAGTGCACTAGTGGGGGGGGGGGCATTGGTGTTGGCGTATGTCATTAAGTTTTAATATATATATTATTGCTATAGATATATGTTTATATGATATTCGTCATTGAACAATAACAACATGGATTTACAAGCCATTGCACCACCACCTCTGTTCTTACCCCAACCGGGTGAGCCGTCCCTTGAGTGGGAAGAATGGTTAGATGTTTTTGATAATTATTTAGAGGCAATTGATGGGCGTAATTTTTCCCTGGGGCGAAAAAAAGCGATTTTATTAAATGCTTTGTGTAAGGAAGGACAACACATTTTTAAGTACCTACCTCCGTTACCCATTCAGGAAGATCAACCTGATGTGGATGTTTATGCTGATGCACGTAAGCGCTTAGAAATCAGATTTGCAAAGGGTCGCAATATAGTAATTAGGAGACATAAATTTTATACCCAGCCACAACGTCCAGGGGAGTCGATCGATGATTTTGTCACCAGGTTAAGAGAATTGTCGCTAAAATGCCAGTTTGGTCCAATGACTGAAGAGATGATACGTGACCAACTTATAGTACAGTGTAACAGTCGTAAGATACAAGAGAGATTGTGGGCTGCAAAAAATCCTACTTTGAAAGATGCCATTGAGATAGCTAAAGTAATTGAAGAATCTGAGTACTGCATGAGAGTGATGGATAAGAGGGAAGAGAAAATTGGAGTGTCAGTTATTGGTCAGCATACAGACAGTGAAGCTATGGGTAGCAAAGGTGGGGCAAGTGCGTGTAAAAGCAGTAAAGGTGGTCAGAATGTGAGAGTAATTGGTAAGGGATGCAACAACTGTGGCAGCTATAGTCACAGTACTGGGGTGAGAAACTGTTTTGCGAAAGGAAAGGATTGTAGGAAGTGTGGGCAAAAAGGACATTTTGCAAAGATGTGTCGAGGGATTGCAAAGACGAAGGTAGCAGTGTTATCAGAAGAACCAGATGAGGCTTTGAGTATGCGTGCGGACAGAGTATTGATTGTTGGGCATCAAGACAATAGGAGACAAAGACCTACAGCTGAATTTCTTATAAAGGGAGTGAAAATTCATTTAATGGTTGACTCGGGGTCTCTATACACCATCATACCAAAGAAACTGTTTATGTCTAATTGGCCTGATGTCAAGTTGTTGCCAAAGACATCAACCCTGGTGGGTATCAGGGTGAAGAAATCGATATTGTAGGCTATATGGTAGCTGACATCATCTGTGGTGAAAGGGTGGTTGAGGGAAGAGTATATGTGGCGGAATCAGGTCCACCGATCTCGGGTGGGCTCATCAATATGACTTACACATTGTCATAAATCCACGTGCGCAGAATCCCGTTATGGTAGTACAGGAAGTGATGTTGAAAGACATTATCAGGGGTGCGGAGAATGTGTTTCGTGAGGAAATGGGTGAACTCAAAAGGTATGGGCACAAAATTAAATTGAAACAAGGGGCGATGCCAATCCAGCATAAGGTTAGAAGGGTACCTATTGTGGTTAGGGAGGAAGTTAACAAATTATTGCGAGAAATGTTGAAAAATGGGGTAATTGAGCCAGTGGAGACTTCAGAGTGGATTTCTCCGGTTGTAATTACTCGCAAAGCTGATAACAAGTTGAGATTTTGCGTCGACTTGAGGAGCTTGAACCAATGTGTAGTTGCAGATAATTTTCCCCTTCCCAAAATAAATGAACTGTTGACTCTACTGAAGGGTGGTAAATTTTTCACGAAATTAGATCTGAAACATGCTTATCATCAAGTCAAATTGCACAATGATTCTAAACCTCTTACATCTTTCATAACCATGGAAGGCACGTTCCAATTTACCCGAATGCCTTTTGGGTTATGTTCGGCGGCCAGTGTGTTTCAGAGAGTAATGAGTGAGGTACTCCGTGATTTAGAATGTGTCATTTACTTCCAGGATGATATTTTAATCTTTGGAGACACACTCGAGAATCATAATTTCACCTTAAAACAGGTCCTTGACAGAATTTCTAATGCTGGGTTGACATTGAGGAAAGAGAAATGTGTGTTCTTGGTCAGGGAGATAGAATATCTTGGGCATACCCTCTCGGGTGATGGTGTCAAGCCTGAGAGTAACTTATTAGATGCTATTAGGTTGGCTCCACCTCCTCAAGACAAAGATCAATTGAGGTCCTTTTTAGGAATTATAGAGTATTGTTCAAAATTTGTGAAGAATTTTGCTTCTAAGACGGAGGTACTGAAAATGTTATTGAGGAAGGGTGTAAGATTTTTGTGGTCTAACACGCAACAAGGGTGTTTTGAGGCCATAAAGGAGGAGGTGTGTGCTGCTGACATACTGACCCCTTTTGATACAGGGAAGAGATCAGTAATTACTGTGGATGCGAGTGCATATGGTATAGGAGCAGTGTTTGCGCAGATACATCCAACAGGTGAAAATACCGTTGCATTTGCTTCGCGTTCCTTAACAAATTCTGAGTGCAATTATTCCGTTATTGAGAGGGAAGCTTTGGCTGCAGCTTGGGGTATGGAGTACTTCAGAGTTTACATATGGGGAACGCGAGGGACATTACGTTCGGACCACAAACCTTTGATGAAGATTTTGTCTTCTGGTGGGGCTGGCAAAGGTTCGGCAAGACTGGCTCGGTTAGCAGCTAGATTACAGGAATACATTTATGTTCTAGAATACGTACCTGGGTGGAAGAATGTGCAGGCAGACTGCCTATCACGTTTACCTTTGGATTGGAAGTCGGTTGACGAAGAAGGCGTGTTAAAGTATGAGAGTGAAGAGGCAGTTGCAAGTGTTTGTGATGTAGTACACTGGACCTTGGGGGCTGTGAGTAAAGAGGAGTGGGAACAAGCGATGACACATGATGAAGTGTTGAAGGGAGTAATCAAGATGATAGTGGAAGGAGGAAGGAGAGAAAGTACGTTACCCACAGCTCTTAGGCCATTTGGGAAAGTTTTGGATGAATTGTCTATTTTAGACAGCAAAGTTTTGGTACGGGGAGAAAGGTTGATACCCCCCGTTAGGTGTTAGGAAAAAGTTATTTGATATTGCCCACGAAGGACATTTAGGGCAAACTATGTCAAAAAAGCGTCTCAGAGCTGAGTTTTGGTGGCCAGGAATGGACGATGATGTAGTAAACTGGGTTGAGAGGTGTTCTGAGTGCATTGAAAGTGAGAAAAGGTTAAAGGTGGGTAAGCAATCCATGTGTGGGACCATGCAGGATCCAGGCATAGCGTGGCACACAGTCTGTGGTGATTTTATTGGTCCAATTGCAGGTGTGAATCACAATCAGAGGTTTGCTTTTGTCTTGGTTGATCTGAATACCAAGTGGCTAGTCGTGAAGTTCATGGCGGAAGTGACGACTGCTTCTACAATAAAGATATTATCTGAAATCTTTGGTGAGGAAGGTTACCCAGACTGTCTTGTCACCGATAACGGTACTCAACTTACGTCACATCGTATGAAACAATTTTTAAGTGAGTGCGGCGTGAAACATGCACGCACTTCTCTTTAGAATCAAGGTAACGGTGCAGTAGAAAGGGCTAATAGGATGGTTAAGGGAGCCATTCAACTAGCCTTGGTGAATAGACTATGGGCCTGATTCTAACTGTGGAGGACGGTGTTAAACCGTCCCAAAAGTGGCGGATATACCACCTACCGTATTACGAGTTCCATAGGATATAATGGACTCGTAATACGGTAGGTGGTATATCCGCCACTTTTGGGACGGTTTAACACCGTCCTCCAAAGTTAGAATCAGGCCCTATGTGTAGGGAAGGTCGTGAGTGATTTAGTGTGGGCATATCGGACTACGGAGAACAACATCTTCGCCTTTTGAGTTAATGCGTGGTCGGAAGCCTAGTACCAAGTTGACACCGTTTTGGTTAAAAGCTTTATTGGAAGGGAATGGAGGTGTGCAGGAATGCCAACAGGGAGCAAGAAAACACAGTAACAAAATTGTCCCTGGCGCTTGGGTAAAAATAAAATCTGGACGATGTATTGGAGGATTAAACAAGTTTCGAGGGCCGTTTAAAGTTAAGGATATTGGGAGATGGCACGTTGTGTTGGAAAATGGTGAAAAGTGGAATCTTAGGAGGGTTGCTAGATTTGGTGTGCAGGGCTCGAAGTACGGTACACAGAGGAGTGAATGTGAGGGGTCTATGTTGATGGAGGATGAAGGTGTGCTCTTAGAAAGTCAGAGTTATAGAAAAGAGGGTGAGTCGGGCTCTCTAACATTTGATGATGAGACCGCTAGGTCCATAGTTGGAGCACCGAAGAATTTGGACAAAAGTGGGATGTCAACTTCTCGGAGTTCAGAAGATGAGCGTGTGACAATCTCTCAAACATCAGAGGTTGAGTCTCCTCAGGATATTCCGGAGTTTGAACAGAGTCCCGGGGAGGGTTGTTTGCATTCGAGGGAGCAGAGACAAAGGCGTCCTCCTTTATACTTAAAAGATTATGTAAAGTAGTCATGTTTTAAGTTATGTCTATCATAAGTCAAGTTTCAATCTAACTTTGTTTTGTTTTGGATAAGTTATAGTAACCTTTAAGTTGAGAACCAAGAGGGGTGGGGGGCTTTTATATAAAGGAGGAGGATATGTTATAATGTGTGTTTTATGAATAGAATCTTTGTAGATTGTCATGGGAACCGTGACATTCCGACTCAGACGGTTACTGGGAGCTGGCTGAGGTGGAGGTCACATCTGTTACTGGAACTGAAAATAAACTATCTACGAAATCATCTCTGTGCCAGTGCCGTCCTTCACAACATAGTGTCTTAGTGAATTTGAATATATATTCATCTATGAAGTCCATATTTTTCCATTTGCGCTCCAATTGCTTGCAGTGGCATTTGTGAGCCTGAGTTCCTCTGTGTACCAGCTGGCATGTGGTCAGGCTCTTGAACTTGGGTTGCGCTTGGGGTGAGCCAAGGTGTCTGTGCATGCAGTGTTCCAGCGATTGAGTTTTTTTGTGTGGCTTTAGGCAAGTTGCTGGGGTACTCGAGCAGGCCCTTGGAGATGTCAGAAGCTCACTCTTCTTTTGTGACAGTGGGTGGAACCTTTGAGTACTTCTGGTGGAACTGTTTTCTCCTCCCATTTATCCTGCCACTGCCTTTTCATTTTGGTGTAGGAGTATATATTAGGATGCATGTTTTTTAGTGGTTGGTCTTTCCACTTATGTCAAAGGAGCACATCCTGGGATGTCCAAACTGTAGGACCTGGTCACACAAATTACATGTCACCTTTTGTGTGTTTACTTCCTTCTCTTCTCTGGAGTGTGTAAAAGGTTTCCACTCTAGGGGCTCTGGCCCTCAATGATCTGCTCTTTCTCCTTTTGTTGCAGCTTCCCAAACATCATCTTCTTGCTGTAATATAGCAGATGACTGCCCTTGACTTGCTCCTTTTTCTTGCTGGCACTATCCAATATACTGTGTCGGGAATTTTGTGCCATTAGTCTTTCGCAGCGACCATCATCTTGCAGAAAAACAGCAGGAGCATGAGGTGGAGAAATTCACTCTCATTTACTTCTTTCATGTTATTGTTAACCCATGACACACACTGAATAGTTGCAGCAATCCTAGGGGAGCTGGGGCGCAGCAGGCATTACTAGTGTCGGATGCCACTTTCACTTTTCTACGAGCATGATGTTGCACATTTACTCCTTCCTCATAGCAGACACAGCTAAAGTAGCTGAAGCTTGAAGCACATTCCAACTATTCTTTTATGAATATTTCAACATGAATGCAAATGCATATGCCAACCCTAAATGTCCTATTGTCTTTGAAATGGAGAATAGCGCTCTTTCTCCATTGAGAACTAAGGCAAGGAGAACACTTTGGGCCTGTTATTTAGGTGTCTATTTTTCTTGATCCTAAGGTGACAGGAGGTAATAATTCTTGTATTTGTAAATGAAATATTTGGCCATTAAGGTCTTGAATACATTTTCTAAACATTCATATTTGGACTACAGCCTGTTGAAGGTGAGACAGTGTTGTTGCTGAATCTCATGTCTTTAACTCTCTTGTAGTAAAGCAAAACACATTAGAAGGCAAGTTATACTTATCAGGAATATTCTGGTTTCTAAGACGACCTCATAACAAAATGCCTGACACTCTAATGTAGTGGTCATAGAGACCATAGAAAAGACAATAGTCTTCTTCTACCCCGTCATGAGCAAGGAGCAGCAATTCAGCCAGCTTATCTCAGGAACTCACAGATGGGGGCCACTGCAAAATTTCAAGTTGTAAACCAGTAAATTTATCTACCAGTTCTGCACATTTGTTTGGGGCTTTACTGGCAAGCATTTGTATTGGAACGGGTTTTGCAATCTCATTCTGGTCCTTTTTATTGTTGCGAGCCTCTTTGAACCCCTAGAATAAATTATACTGATGCATATGTCTCTATCACATTTCAGTAGCCATATCCAAAATGAGACAATGAAGTGCACAGGCTGTCATTGGGAATAGGAAATAAGGATCATATTATTTCTGAGGCTAGAGAAAAGTATGTGTCACACAGGCAGGAACCCCTGCACCTTCTTTGGAATATTGATGATTAATATTGTATCCTCATGTAGTTTTTATCCTCATGTACTAAAAGCTGGAAGTCGCTGGCTGTAAGATCTTTATGTGGGAACTGAGAAAACACATTTGTTGAATTCAATTCTGACACCCATGCATAGGCTGGTGGTCTCTTTTTTGTCACCAAGTCACCTCCATTCTTGTCTCCCAAACCCTGTGCACATGAAGTTGTGAGAAAAGAACCAGTCGATGCAGCAATTTCCTCCCTTTGCCACATTTTGAAACTGGCTGTTAACAACATGAACAGTATGAATGTTTTAAGAACCAATCCAATGCACTCAAGTTAAGGTTCTGGACAGTCCTTGCTGCTGTCCAAAATCACCTTTACTCATTTGTTGAGCCCTTGAACTTAATGATATTGTAACTGTCCCAATAGCATAACAAAAACCGTCACTCGACTGGACAGATGTCTCTGGGACCAGGTCCCTGTGCTCATACCCATTACAGACAAGAGGAAATTACACTCACATACATCTCATATACAGTCAGCACTGCACAATATTATTAGTAGGAAGCAAGAGTAGCACTTAGTCAAACGAAAACTGTGGGGACAAGGTCTTTCAATACTAATTCACTATAAAGCATACACACTTGAGACAAGGATGAAAGTGTCTTTAGAGAAAAAGGGTGCTATTTGGGGCCGGTTACCCAGAGTCCCTCTCACCAAAATCAAGGAAACAAGAAAGTCCTAATAAGTGCAGTATACAAACTCCTTTGCTTTCTGCTAGAGGTTGGCAGGTATGGCTGAACTTACATTGAAAACCTCTCAAATCCATTGTCGGTGAAACACACAGAACACTTGCAAACAGTGGTCAACCCTCTTTCAGTCAGGTAAGCATTCACATATAGAAAAGTGGGGGAAAACTGATCCTAACAGCATAGGTGTCTCCGACCCACACACCAAAACACCCAAATCCCTAACCACACAAAGACAGATTCACTTATGCCCTCCTCTTTTTAAGCATTGTTTGGCTAGATCTAGTCTCATTTTTTCAAAGCATTTCATTTTGGACTACCACAGTAGAATAAATAGTGCACTGTATGATGCTGGAAGAGTAATCACTATTGTGCCACTGTTAGGAATGTGTACTGAAGCAACTTATTAGAGACTTGACAGTCCACTTTCCATAAGCAGGTATTTTATTTGGCCTTCCACAAAGGAAAGAGCTGAAGTAGGTTTAGCAGACATAGGACCTCATTCCAACCCTGGCGGTGGGTGATAAAATGGAGGTAATACCGTCAACAGGTTGGCAGTATTTACTGCCAAATTATGACCATGGCAGAGATACCCCCAATAGATAGCCAATGTACGACACCATCCGCCAGGGCGGAAACAACAGACTCCACAACGGTAGCCGCCAACAGCCAGGCGGAAGCCAAAGTACCGCCCACCATATTTTGACACAGGAAACTGCCACCTTTTCCAGGGCAGTACCAACGCCAACAAAAGCCTGCTGGAAACAGAGCTCAAAAGTGAAAGGACTCATCATTGGAGACACAGAAAAGAACCACGCCACCATGGAACCCGAACTGCAAGTCTTCCCGATGATCTTCTACGTTATGCTCCACCTGGAATACGAATGCCGATGAAGACGATGACAGTGTGTACAGCTGCCTAGCACACAAGGAGGGAGGATAATGACAGTGACGCACACACGCACCACACACACCTGACACACACACACACAATACACATAACCAGCTGCACAAGAAAAACTATTTCTCCCCGAAAAATGGCAGAATAATGCAAGGACAACAGGAACTGACTAAAGTGATTGTATTCAGATCAACAACAAAATGTATAATTCGATTTGCAATGAAACAGATATGTACACATGTACAAAAAAGGGACACTGCCCAGTCCAAAGTTCAAAGGACCCACATGGCCACAGGGCACAGTTTAAGGCCCAACTCGAATCCTGAGCACATCCAGATAGAACACTGCAGGGGCATCGGTTTGATAATAGGCAGGCACCTCGGGGGCGCACCTCAGCCAGATGCGGGAACAAGCCTACTGGTTCTGGAGGGGGCAACATGCCCATTGCTTTGTCCTGGGGAGTGCAAGGCAACAGTCTCTCAGGTGGGTGTCTTCCCCACTGGTTCTGGAGGGGGCAACATGCCCGTTGCTTTGTCCTGGGGAGTGCAAGGCCACAGTCTCTCAGGTGGGTGTCTTCCCCACAGGTTCTGGAGGGGGCAACATGCCCATTGCTTTGTCCTGGGGAGTGCAAGGCCACAGTCGCTGAAGTGGGTGTCTTCCCCACTGGTTCTGGAGGGGGCAACATGCCCACTGCTTTGTCCTGGGGAGTGCAAGGCCACAGTCTCTGAAGTGGGTGACTTGCCTACTGGTTCTGGAGGGGCCAGTCCGCACAGTAGCCTCTGGAGGGTGGACTACATGGCTTCCATCCGGACTTGATGGCTGCATGGTGGTGGTGTTTGGTGGAGGCTCCTGGGCAGCCCCTGCACTCACTGATGGCTGCACATCAACAGCTGGCGGTGGGGGCCCCGTGAAAGCTGGTGGTGTGGCAGTGTTAGCCTGACAGCTTCTGCTGGTGTAGAGTACCTCTTCTCCTCCTGTTCATGGTTTGGGAATCCCTTTCCCTTCCTCGCAGGGGTGGATGTGTTCTTCCCCTCTCTGCCTGGTGGTGCAGGCTCCTTCCCCTTCCTCACAGCTGGTGCAGGCTCCTTACCCTTAGTCACAGCTGGTGCAGGCCCCTTCCCCTTCCACACTGCTGGTTCAGGACTCTTCCCTTTCATCCATGGTAGTACTGGCTCCTTCCCCTTCAGTGTTGTAGGTCTGGTATCCTTATCACCATGAATAGGTGGTGCTACCACTATTACCGTGGACTGTTTGGCTGAGGTGCTGGGCTGTGTCCTTGGTACCCTGCCCATACATGCAGGATGGGGGTTTAGGGAAGAGGTCAAGTTGGGCAAGGAAAAGCCTTTTAGGGACATTGGGGCGGGAGGAGAAATGGGAGTGGAAGATGAGGGAGTGGTTGTTGGAGGTATATGTCTGCTGGATTTGGGTGCAGGTGCCTGGGCTGTATGCTGATGTGAAGTGGATGGCTGTTGGGTGTCTGAGTGCTTGCATTTGTGTCCTTCAGGAGGGGGGGTCAGACACAGTGGGAGAGGACACAGGGGACGCATGCATGAATGTTGTGGAGGTGTCTGCCAGTGAGGTGTCTGTTCTGCTTGGTGTGGTGATGCTGGTAATGGATGTTGACATAGTGCATGCAGGTGTGAGTGTGGATGTAACTAGGAGGGGGTAGAGGAGGAGGAAGAGGGGCAGACAGTTGAGGCTATGGATGTTTTTGTTTCTGCAACGGTATGTTGTTTGTGTGATTGCCTGTGGGATGAAGTGTGGTGCTTGTGTTTGCCTGTGCCACTCTTGGGTGTTGCCTTGTGTGCATGCTCAGTTGTTTGTGTGCTTGGGATGGGTTGGGGTTAAGGAGAATGGGACTGGGAAGTGGGAGTTGGAGGGGGGACGGTTGAAACAGGGACAATGGCTGCCATCAGAGAGGAGACCAGAGCCTGAATCGATCTCTGTTGGGCCAACAAACCACTATGAATGCCCTCCAGGAATGCATTGCATTGCTGCATCTGGGATGCCAGCCCCTGGATGGCATTCACAATGGATGACTGCCCTACAGAGATGGGTCTCAGGGGGTCAATAGCCTCCTCACTCAGGGCAGCCGGGCTCACTGGGGCAGGGCCTGAGGTGCCTAGGGTGAAGGAGATGCCCACACTCCTGGGTGAACGGGCACGGGAAACTCGCGGAGGGGCTACTGGGAGGACCGTGCAGGTACATGGGTGGCAGCTGTACCTGCAGCTGGGGTGGTCACAGAGGTGTCCGCCACCACCAGGGAGCTCCCAACCGAGGAGGTATCTGAGTCTGTGTTGTCCCCTCCAGTCTCTGCTGTGGTGCTCCCCTCGCCCTCTGTCCCACTGATTCCCTCGGCATCGGTGGACTCTGCCTCCAGGGTCCTGTGGAATGCAGCTCCCTCTGTCACCAGTGCCTCTGCTCCTCCGCCAGATGATGCTAATGCACACAAGGACACGATGACAAAACAAGAAAGGGGTGGAGAGACAAAGGGTACACTGGGTCAATGACTGCACAACACCACCGTTGGCGTACACAGCACCCTCACACACAGGGACCGGTCCTACACACTATGCATTGCACTACCAGTGATATGGCTAGCCACCAAGCCATTAGGAGGAGCACACACCGCCAACTGCAGCACACCTGGGACTCACGCAGCCATGTCAGAAGTGATTACTAACAAGCTACGTTACCTGTATTTGCCATGCAACCCTTACCCTTCAGAGGAACTACGCTGCTATGTCTGGCCTGGCGATAAGGGCACCCACTAACACACAACCACCACCTGGATACCACCCCACCAGCCATACGTTGTAACTATACCCACTGTATTCACCCACTTGTGGCTGCTGTGATGCCCTCAAGCGCCCATCCAGCTCCTGGTAGGCCACCGCCAGTATGCGGGCCATCAGAGGGATCAGGGTCCGATGGGCACCCCTTCCTCATTGGCAGGCCATCCCCAGCTAGGCCTCCGTGGTCTTCCATGCCCAGGGTCTCAGGTCCTCCCACCGTTTCCGACAGTAGGTGCTCCGCCTGCCATAGATCCCCAGGTTCCGCACGTCCTTGGCGATGGCACGCCATAATCCCTTCTTTTGATGGGCGCTGACCTGCAGAGGTAATACATACAGGAGAACTCCATTAAACAAACAGTCCAGACTGTCACACACATGGCCCACCATACCCGATCCCGTCAACATTGCAAAACACATAGGTCAGCTCACAACATGTACACCGCCAAATGGTCCCCCCACCCCCATCCCCCACCTACAATGCCTTCACACACATCTCCATGCATTCATGCCACATGCATCGTGTCCACAGTGTACTCACCTGTTGGTCTGGAGGCCCATACAGCAGTCTGTACTGGGGTGGAACCCCATCCACCAATCCCCCAGGTGGAACATTTGGCCACTGTGAAGGCCGGGTTTTATGCAATGGGACATATCCCAATATAATTGGGGCGATTGATGGTACACATATTGAGTTTGTCCTCCCCGGCAAAATGAACAGGTGGACAGGAATCGTAAGAGTTTCCATTCAGTGAATGTGCAAATGGCGTGCCTGGAGGACCAGTACATCTCCCACGTCAATGCTAAGTATCCTGGGTCGGTGAATGATGCCTTTGTCCTAAGGAATAGCAGCATCCGAAATGTGATGGCCCAACTATAGAGGCACAGGGTGTGGCTTATAGGTGAGCCTTGGCCCCCACCCAGTGTATGTTGATGTGTGCCTATGCTGCTGGGCAAATAAGATAGTGTGTGGCTAAATGTTGTCCCTCAATATTTGCAGGTGAATCTGGTTACCCAAACCAATCGTGGCTGCTGATCCCTGTGAGGAATGCCAGGACAAGGGCTGAAGAACATTATACTGAGGCACATAGGCGAACCTGAAGGATAATTGAGAGAACCTTCGGTCTCCTGAAGGCCAGGTTCAGGTGCCTCCATCTGACAGGTGGATCCCTGTGCTACTCACCCAAGAAGGTCTGCCAGATAGTAGTGCCATGCTGCATGTTGCACAACCTGGCCCTCAAACGCCATGTACATTTTCTGCAGGAGGAGGAGACTGGAGTTGCCCCTCTGGCAGCAGTGGAACCTGAGGACAGTGAGGATGAGGAGGCAGAGGATGAGGATGTGGACAATAGAACATTAGTGATCCGTCAGTACTTCCAATGACACACAGATGAGACAGTGAAACTTCACATTTCTATTACTATTTTTGTATTCTGTGTGGTATTGGCATGCTGGCATAGTTTGTGGCCTGAATGTGTATACCTGTGTAGTGCCTAACTGTGTCACTGAGGCTCTGCTAATCAGAACCTCAGTGCTCATGCTCTCTCTGCCTTTAAATTTGTCTCTATAGGCTAGTGACCACTTTTACCAATTTCAATTGGCACACTGGAACACCCTTAATTCCCTAGTCTATGTTACCTAGGTACCCAGGGTATTGGGGTTCCAAGAGATCCCTATAGGCTGCAGCATTTTTTTTGTCATCCATAGGGAACTCAGACAAACCTTTACACAGGACTGCCACTGCAGCCTGAGCGAAATACCGCACACATTATTTCACAGCCATTTTCACTGCACTTAAGTAACTTATAAGTCACCTATATGTCTAACATTCACTTGCTGAAGGTTAGGTGCAAAGTTACTAAGTGTGAGGGCACCCTTGCACTAGTAAAGGTGCCCCCACATAGTTCAGGGCCATTTCCCTGGACTTTGTGAGTGCGAGGACACCATTATGCGTGCACTACATATAGGTCAATACCTATGTGTAGCTCCACAATGGTAACTCCGAATATGGCCATGCAACATGTCTAAGATCATGGAATTGTCCCCCATTCCAAATCTGGTATTGGGGAGCCAATTCCATGTATCCCCGGGGCTCCACTATGGACCCTGGGTACTGCCGAACCAGCTCTCTGGGGTTTTCTCTGCAGCTATCGCTGCTGCCACCCCACAGACAGGGTTCTGCCCTCCTGGGGTCTGGGCAACCCAGTCCCAGGAAAGCAGAAAAAATAATTTCCTCTGAGAGGTGTTACACCCTCTCCCTTTGGAAATAGGTGGTAAAGGATGGGGAGGGGTAGCTTCTCCCAGCCTCTGGAAATGCTTTGAAGGGCACAGATGGTGCCCTCTTTGCATAAGCCAGTCTACACCCATTTAGGGAACCCACAGTCCCTGCTCCGGCGCGAAACTGGACAAAGGAAAGGGGAGTGACCAATCCCCTATCCATCACCACCCCAGGGGTGATGCCCAGAGCTCCTCCAGTGTGTCCCAGACCTCTGCCATCTTGTTTCCAGAGGTGTGAGGGCACTCTAGAGGCCTCTGAATGGCCAGTGCCAGCAGGTGATGTCAGAGACCCCTCCTGATAGGTGCTTACCTGACTAGGTGGTCAATCCTCCTCTGAGGGCTATTTAGGGTCTCTTCAGTGGGCTTTTCCTCAGATAACGACTTGCAAGAATTTACCAGAGTTCCTCTGCACCTTTCTCTTTGACTTCTTCCAAGGATCAACCGGTGACTGCTCCAGGACACCTGCAAAACTGCAACAAAGTAGCAAGAAGACTACCAGCGACATTGTAGCACCTAATCCTGACGGCTTTCTCAACTGTTTCCTGGTGGTGCATGCTTTGGGGGCTGCCTGCCTTCATCCTGCACTGGAAGCCACAAAGAAATCTCCAGTGGGTCGACGGAATCTTCCCCCTGCTTCAGCAGGCACCAAACGTCAGCGTCACTGGTAATATGGGACCCCTCTCATCCTGACGAGCGTTGCCCCTGGAACACAGGTGGTGGACCCAAGTGACCCAGACTGTCCAGTGGTCCAACTGTCCAAATTTGGAGGAAGTAAGTCCTTGCCTCCCCTCTCCAGACAGTAATCCTATGCACCGTGTGAACTGCAGCTACAAGGGCGTCTGTGCACATTTCCATGAAATCCTGCATGCACAGCCAACCTAGGTCCCCAGCACTCCGTCCTGCGATGCTCTGCTCGCTGAGTTGATCTCTGGTGTCGTGGGACCCTCTTTAACAGTGTTGAAATGACCGCTGTGTTCAGACTTCTTGAACCCATGTTCAAGAACTTTTGCGGGTGCTTCTTGCTTGTGCATGGGCTCTCTACATTGCAGAGGGCCCCTTCTGTCTCCTCTCTCAAGTGGCGACATCCTGGTCCTTCCTGGGCTCGGGCAGCACCCTTTTTCTTCAGCTAGCAAGACTTGTTTGTGGTATTTTGTCAAGAAAACAACTCTGCACCCCCCAGCCCTCCGTGGGACATCTTCTGCACGAAGGAGAAGGTCCTAGCACGTTTCGTTGTTACCGCACCTTCTTCCGGGGTTTAGTGGGCTCCTGCCCCCCCGGACACTTTCACAACTCTTGCACTTAGTCACCTTCATTTGCAGGTCCTCAGGTCCAGGAATCCATCTTCAGTGCTTTGCAGTCTGTTGTGGTCTTTGCAAAGTCCTTTATCACAACTTTAGTGTGTTTCTGGGGAAATAGTAATATTTACCCCTACTTTCCAGGTTCTTAGGGTGGGGTATCTTGGACACCCTTAGTGTTTTCTTACACTCCCAGTGATCCTCTACACACTACACTAGCCCAGGGGTCCATTTGTGGTTCTCATTCCACTTTCTTAGTATATGGTTTGTGTTGCCCCTATGCCTATTGCATCGTATTGTATTCTACAGTGTTTGCACTACTTTCTGACTGTTTTACTTACCTGATTTGGTCTGTTGTGTATATTTTGTGTATTTTACTTACCTCCTAAGGGAGTATATCCTCTGAGATATTTTTGGCACATTGTCACTAAAATAAAGTACTAACTTTTTATTAACTATGAGTATTGTCTTTCTTATGATATAGTATAAGTGGTATTGCATGAGCTTTGCATGTCTCCTAGTTCAGCATTGGCTGCTCTGCTATAGCTACCTCTATCAGCCGAAGCTTCTAGAACACTACTACTCTACTAATAAGGGAAAACTGGACCTGACACAAGGTGTAAGTACCATTAGTACCCACTATAAGCCCGGCCATTTGCGGGGTGGTTCACCTTCTGCAGGGGGAGTAATGCTGGTGGCCTCTGGGTCCTGTGGCGGGGCCTCCTGCCCACTAGCAGCAGTGGAAGTAGAGGGCTGGTCGATGGACTGGCTAGTGGTTGGGGCCCGCTCGTGTGCTGTTCCCTTCCTCATGATGTTGGCCATGTCTGCCAGCACTCCTTCTATAGTGATCATGGTGTTTTTAATGGCCTGGAAGTTCTCCCTGATCCCCTGATATTGTCCCTCCTGCAGCCACCTGTTCTCCTGCACGTTGTCAAGGATCTGGCCCATCGTGTCCTGGGAATGTTGATACACTCCCAGGATCTCAGAGAGTGCCTCCTGGAGAGTCAGTTCTCTGGTCCTATCCTCCCCCTGTAGCACAGCAGTCCTCCCAGTGTCCCTGGTGGCTTGTGCCTCTGTCCCCTGAATGGTGTGCCCACTGCCACTGACCCCAGGTCCCTGATTGTCTTGGGGTGTGGTGTGGCCTGGGGTCCCTGTACAGGTGGGCACACTTCTGATTAACTTGTCCTGGGGACAGAGGTGTGGGTACGCTGGGTGGGTCCTGTGGTGTTGGATCCTGATGGGGAGGCTCTGTGGTGGTCTGTGAGTGGGATTGGTTGACTGACTGTCCAGTGGTCCCTGATCGGCCAGGTAGGTCCTCCAGATCCTGAAGGCCAGAGTTACTGTCATCACTGGGGTGTCTTCTGTTGGGGGACTGGATAGTGGTGGCACCTCCTCTCCACTAACATTTGCTGGGGTATCTGTGGGGATGTAAATTATGTATTATGCTTCATGTGTCTGACATTTGTACTTCCCTAGCTTCCCCTCTATGGTTGGTGTTAACCTGCCAGCTTTTGGTTGTGTGTGGTGATGTATTGTGGGTATGTTAGTTTCCTTATGCTGTGCATGCTTTAGTTATGGGTGTCCATGCAGGACGGCTGGGAGGGCTATCCATGCATTGGTATGACATGCAGGGCTTGGCATTGGGGTTAGTCAGATGTGAGGGTGCAGTGTGTGGGATGGAGTGGAGTGATGGGGGTGAGGGTGTGGGTGTGAGATGGCATGCAGATACTGGGGTGGTGATAGGTAGTAAATCTTGATTTACCAGTGTCCAGAACTCTGGCAACTCCAGCGAGTCCCTCAGGATGCAGTATTGCCAGTACATGCTGTGAACCCTGGGGGAGGAGGTCGGGTGCATCGCCAGTCCTCTGGATGGTAAGCTGGTGTCTTGCTGCTATGGAACGTTCCTTCCCCCGTAGGTCGTTCCACCTTTTCCTGATATGGTCCCTTGTTCTTGGGTGCTGTCCCACGGCATTGACCCTGTCTACGATTCTACGCCATAGCTCCATCTTCCTGGCAATGGATATTTGCTGTACCTGTGCTCCAAACAGCGGTGGCTCTACCCTGACAATTTCCTCCACCATGACCCTTAACTCCTCCTCAGTGAAGGTGGGTGCCTTTGTGGTGCCATGGGTGTTGTGTGTTGGTGAGAGTGTATTGGGAAATGTGGTGGGGTGTGTGATGTGGAGTGCGTGAGGTGTGTCTGGGTGTAAGTGGTGCGTGAGTTTAGTTGTCTCTGTGCTCTTCTTCTCAGTCTCCTGGCAGCAACTGTTGTTTGTAAAGGGTTGTGGATAATGTGGGTGTGTTTTTATAGTGGTATGGGTGTGGTGTGTGTATGGGTATCAGGTGTGTGTTTTTGGTATTGGCCAATGTAGTGTTATTTTGTATATGGATGTCCATTCTGAGCACGACGGTATGTACCGCCAATGGTTTACCACCGTTGAATGTCCGCTGTGGTGATTCGTGGGTCATAATGTAGAGGGCATTGTTTTGTTGGCGTAACAGTATGGGTTTTGGGACCACCACTTTATCACTGACCTTTGGTCTGGCCGATTTGTGTATGTGGCAGTATTCTGTCGGACTGGTGTGTGTCATAATATGGTGAATGGTTCCCCGCCACCGCAGTGGTAAGTTTGCGGCCATCAGCGTGACGGTAAGCAGGATCTATCTTCAATGTCATTATGAGGGCCATAATTGGCATACTTTTCAATTCTAGGGTAATTTATGTGGAAAACTGTCAAATATAGATGACTTAAATATCTGATAAAGACTGGCAAAAACTAAATATTCACACAAAATGAATGTAAGATCTTAGGCCCTGATTTATAATTTTTGACGCAAACCTGCGTTGGCGCAGGTTTGCATAAAAAAGTATACCGCCGGCTAGCGCCATTCCTGGACACCAGCCGGGCGTCATCTTTAAGCTATGATGCTAGCCGGCAATAAGGACTAGTTAGCATCAAAATTATTGATGCTAACCGGGTGGGGGAGGCGTGGGGGAGGTTGTGCATGAAAGAATGGCACTAGTCAGGTTAGAGTAAAATAAATGACTCTAACCTAATTATCATCATTATTTCCACGCACAACCCCCATGGACATGACTCCTATCTAATTAAAGACATAAGTCATGCCCGCCAGCCCAATGGCCATGCCCATGGGACTTCAGTTTCCTGGGCATGGTCATTGGGCACAATGCCGTGTGGGGGGGCAAGATAGTCCCCCCCCCCCATGGCACTTTGCAAAAAAAATAAAAATACTTACCTGGACTTACCTGGGATGGGTCCCCCCATCCTTAGCTCTCCTCCAGGTGTGGGTGCGAGTTGGTGGGGGTGTCCCTGGGGGTAGGGAAGGGCACCTGTGGGCTGTTTCCATGGTCTCTGACCATGGAAAGAGGCCCACAGATCCCCTAATGCCTGCCCTGATCCAGGTATTAAATAATGGTGCTAAGCAGGCTTAGCACCATTATTTAAGGCGCTCCTCCTCCCGTGGATAAATAAGACGCTAGGGCCTTTGAATCATTTTTTGCCCAGGAACACCTATCTTGCATCTAATTGACATAAGGTAGTTTTCCACAGGCAAAAAGTGACTTTAATTCCAGTATTTTGGCGCTCGGAGTTAAGTTTGCGCCGGATTTGCGTAAAAATAATTATGCAAATCCAGCGCAAACAGAGTATAAATATGCCCCCTACTGTCAAAGGAATAAGCCACCAATTCTGGTATATCTGGCTAGAAGACACAGTAAAGGGAAGTAATGCAGGAATTGAACATGTATTGTCCTTGTTGTAAACTTGTGTGACCATCTTGGTGTTATAGTCACCAGTTGAACAGTAAAAATTTCAGAATTGTTAAAAAACACTAAACGCCAAAGGCAAACCCATCTGCATCCATCCTCGCCTGGACCATGCCCAGTGGCCCGAACTCTGGTCCTTCTGCCATCCCCCCCACACCAAGCTGTAGCATTTCTCGGACCACTTAACTTGGGACGACTGTCCCCATAGTGCTACCGCACAACACCACCCAAAACAGAAGACGCTTTTACCTGCACCCACTGATGGTTTGTGTGCACCATCCTACCCACCACACTGTCCTCCCAAACTGCACACAGCACACCTCCTGCTCCCACGTACAAAGCTACACGCGAAGACAAACTATCATCTCTGCTGCACAACACCCGCTCACTCATCAAGCATGCTAAGGAAATCTGGGACATTCTGGGTGGTGCTTCCCAGACATCCTTTTCCTTACACAAACCTGGTTGACCTCTGAGTCATCATCCAATATCTCCATGGCCTTCCTGGAAGGGCACAAACTAACAAAGCATCCCCACCAACATAAACCAGGAGGCAGGATCGCTATATTTTTCAAAGAATCCATAAACTACTCCACAACCACAGAGGACTAAACCGCATACATGCAGCACCTACATTTCAAACTTCAAATCTCAGAAATGTCCACCCTGACTAGAACCCTCGTCTATTGACTACCAGGACCATGAGCTACTTTCACTGACAGCATTACAAGCTTTGTCGCTTCCCTTACCATTGACTCCAAAGACTACAACCTATTAGGAGACTTCAACTTCCACCTGGAAGACAAAACCACCACCAGCTCCATCTGAATCCTCAAAAGCCTGGAAAACCTAAGACTGACAAAACACATCACCAGACACATACACTCTACCGGACACACCCTCAATCAAACCTTAATTGATAATGGCATTGTCCCAGCATCCCTTGCCAAACAAAACCCACCATCACAAGCCTGACTAATCTCAGTTGGAGCAGCACCTCAGAATCAAACTGGTCCAACATCCTGAAACTGGATCACCCCCTCCACACTAACAACGACCTAAACAGCAAAATCAAACATCTTGATGAGTGGGTCACAGAATGTGCAGATTCCGTGGCACCCTGTGAACAAAAAACACATAAGAGTACCTGGAAGCAGCCTAGCTGGTACACTCAAGAACTCTGAGCAGCAAAGCAACATTGTTAACTATAGGAACAAAGCTAAAATACAAACTACCATGAAAACAACATGGAAACCCAGAAAATAGCCCTGAGACACTACCACCACATGAACAGACATACCGAAAGAAATACCCTAGCAGAGCACATAGACAACAGCTCCAACAACTGCAAAGAACTCTTCACTATCATCAAAGACTTAACCTCACCAGATTCCACCACAATCAACATCACCCTCTCGCAAGAACTATGGTATAACCTTTCTAAACCTATCTAAATTCTTCAGCAACAAAATCAAAACAACTTCGACCATTAACCAAACCCCTATACCCTCACCTCCAACCTACCCCAAACAACCATGAAAACTCCTTGACTACCAGGGGAACAATCACCATGAATGAAAAAGCCAAAGGACCATACACTCTGGGGCACCAATGACCCCCTGCGTCCACCACATCTACAATCTGGGCACCTCCCCATTGTCAAAGTCCCACCAAAGCCTAAACACCTCAATTACACTTGCGATGTTCCTGGATGCCTGGAAACAAGCAATGTTAAATGCACTGCTAAAGGAACCCTCAGCATATCCCTCTCAACTAGCAAGCTGCAGCCTGATCTCCTTTCATTCAATTTTGAATCAGCATCCCTCGAAAAACAAAACCTGCTACCACAAGTCTGTCCAAACTCAGTTGGAACAGCATTTTGGAATCAAACTATCCAATACCCTGCACCTGAACCAGCCCGACCCCACCGACAACAACATAAAACAGCAAAATTAAACAGTTTGACAAGGGGATCACAGAATGTGCACATTCCCTGGTACCCTGTCAACACATAGAAGGGAATCTGGAAGCAGGCTAGCTGGTACACAGAAGAACTCCCCACAACAAAACAACACTGCAAACAACGAGAAAGAAGATGGGAAACAAACAACTATGAAAAATGACAAGGAAACCTACTAAGCATCCAGAGACACTTCCACCAAATGATTAGAGACACTAAAGGAAAGGCCCTAGTGGAGTGCATAGACAAAAACTCCAACAGCTACAAAGAAGTCTTCATGATCATCAAAGAATTCATCTCACCAGATTCCACCACAAACAGCATCACCCCCTTGCACAAACTATGCTATGACCTATCGGAATTCTTCAGCAACAATATCAAAACTATCTACAACATCTTTCACCATGAAAAAAACCCTGAACCCTCACCATTCGCCAACTCACAAACATCCACAAACACTCCCGGACTACCAGGGAAAATATCACTACAGAAGAAACAGCTAACATCATGAGACCCAGCCACTCTGGGGCATCAATGAATTCCTGTCCCAACCACATTTACAATGCAGATGCCTCCCCAGCAACTAAATCCTCACCCACATCCTGAACATCTCCACCACCACAGATGCCAAGAAACAAGCTATGGTCAATGCACTGCTACACAAACCCTGAGTAGACCCCTCTCAACTAGCAAACTAACACCTGATCTCCCTTTTAAGTACCCAACCAAGGTCATGGAAAAAGCCATTGACAAGCAACTCACTCACTGCTTCACCACACACCAACTTCTAACCACCATTCCATTGAGTTTCCAGCCCAACCTTAGCACCGGATTCTAGACTGTGGAGAAACAGCAGCCGTCATACTGCTAAACCTCTCTGTGGTCTTCTACATAGTCTCCCACTCTACCCTGATCCCAAGGTCACATGATCCAGCAATCTAATAGCCCTCACTCAATTGGATCTGCTCCATCCTTACAGAAAGAACACAAAAAGCCAGCCTGCCAACTGACACAATGGAAGCCAAGAACCTAATCTGCTCTTCTCTCAGACCAACCCAACAGATATATAATCCAATGTGTGACTTATTTCTCAGCCAGTTCGATGGAGTAAAGTACTCTGTTGTCCTGATGAAAGTGAAGTCCGCCAGATTTATAAATGACAACCAAGCATGTGGTCATTTTTTAAAGCATTGCCAGGAAGCGGCGTCATGATGGTTCCTCTCAATGCTTTTTGCAGTTTGGTGCAGCACTCTGTCAACATGAAGGAGCCTTGCACCAAACTGTTTCCTTTTTTTTTTTTAAACGAAATCCTGAAGAGGTATTTTCTCTTTGACGATAAAAAAGCAAATGCTCCCCTAGCCATGGTAGTCCTCGCCCATGGCAAGGTGAGCATTTAACAGTTTTAACTGCCCCTTACCACCAGTGTTTTCCTGGTATTGATGGACGCTGAATATTGACCTTGAATTCCACACATCTATATTAAGTGGGCAGAATTAGAGGTCTGCCTCTGATGGCTCTTGCTCCACATGGCCTCTCTGGGGGTTTAAACATGGCAGAGATGAAATTGTCTCCACCATAATTAAACTAAAGTTACGCCTGCATTTAAATTTGATGGGCGGACCATTATATTGGTGGTAAGCATACACTGTTGCTGGTGCGATGAAGTATGCTTACTGCCAACATATAATGTAAAGCAAATGAGTAAGAGAATTGATCTCTGAGAGCAATAAGGTATTACCTCTTGAAACAGGGATGATCTAGTTGTAGACAAGTATCAATTCAGTAGAGTGAGATAACAGTTTTGTAGTACTTTGTTTGATGAAAAGTTTTTAAAAAACCAAAGAAATCTCAGATGTTGATTCAAAAATACATTTATGGTTACATTAAGGAGTATAACACAGTATAATATTTAAGCTAACCCTAACCCAGTTTGGTGGCTTCCTTTTTAATGATCCCTCTCTTGGCACTCACCAAAACACATTTTTACGTGTCTATTTTCCAAATCACAAGGCCAATTCACAAAGACACTTATGAGTATGTGAAGTAGCACTACACATGTGCTACTTTAGTAGTACTGCAAGGGTATTAATTCACATACTCATAAATGCCTTTGTAAATTGGTCCCAAACTCTATAATGGAAACATTATGTAGTAGTTGTGCTAAACCTGCAACATTCCATTATATTAGTGGTGCCTACAAAGTAGAGGTGCTATCAGTAGCACTGATGAGCTGCCAGGGTGCACTGCTCCATGATAGCCAAAGTTAAAGGTCAATGCCACATTACTCAAGCAGGGTTGGGCTGGGACAGAAATTAAACCCGGGCACCATAGTAATGATGGGCCACATTAGTGAGTTAGGTAGCTAATACATTCTCCTATTTTTGCAAATCAGAACTGACTTCTAATTACACACTGTAAAAGTGTTTTGTGAGGTATGGAAGCCTACATGAAATTGAGCTTGCTTTAGGTAATGTTTGTTTTAATATCAAGAAAATTAACAGTAAACCAGCAGAATAAAAAACAGTCCCAGAACCAGCCCGATTGCAGCGGCGGCTGGTAATTCTAGTGGGGGGAGGAGGGTCACAACCACACACATGGAGGTCAGTAAGACTGCTGACCCCACTCTGTTACAAGCATCACTGATGGACATTCAACCTTGGGCACTTCAGTGCTTAAAAATGAAGCACCCAGATCCAAGTTTATCAGTGATCCTCCCACTCATCATTAGTGGCAGGACCTCAAAGACGTTTCCTGTGCACAGGAGGCCACACCCATAGGGTGGTGAAATTATCAGCCTGGCACAGGTCAGGCAGACAAGCGCCTGTGCTTTTAACACCTGTATAGTGCCTAGCTGCTTGACTTGAACATGAAGATTGTCTGTAGTGATCACCTTTGCTCATCCTGACCGATACCTTTCATGTTTGCAAAAGGGTGGGCTACTGCTGCATGATTGCCCTACTGGTCAGTTCGACCATCTCACCTGGAACACTGGACTTCAAAATAGAAAGGGAAACAGTCAACAGACGTAGAGACGATCTCCCTCACTGGAAAAGCCTCCCAGTTAATACAAATCTGCACATCACTATGAACTCTGCAATAAATGGGATTTATTTGCAAATTTGTTAAACATATTTCGGATAGTCTGCCAGCTAGACAATTAAAATCGTTCTCTTTATTGTGGGATGATCATTTTGCTCTAAGCTGCTTATTTTAAATTGAGATGAAAGAAGATGGTCGTGGTAAAAAGTAGAAAAGAGTAAAAGGCTTCAGAAAGCACGACTGAACGGCTTATTAGGCACAATTTACTTTAGTCAGACTCCAATTTATCATCATTTTTTTCATATCACACAAACGTGAGCTGTGACATATTTTATATTCTTATCATCTTTTAATTTCTCTACATTAACACGGGCCCGATCTTAAGGAATGTGTGTAGTTTACCGTGCCGAGGTTTTAGCCGTCACTTAGAATATGCATTAGAAGGTGTACAGAACCGTTCTATGAAACGAAACTGTTCGGGATACTGGGAAGGATGTGAATGTCTGTCATAGAAAGCAGAAAGGTCGACGAATTCTAGGGGCATTGACAGGCCACTTGATGTTCTTTGTGAATATCAAAATCCAGGGAAGGAAATGGTTGTAACACAAACATTGTGTTAATCATAGGTTTCAATATAGTATTTGTTCAATAAATATTTACGATGACATCGAACAAAATGGTAAACAGACTGTAACTTGACTTCATATTCGCTTACATGCACGTTAATCAAACTTTGGAAAAGAATAAAACATTTTCCGCTGTAAATGAAGTATTGGAGTGGAGTAGAAGACTGGTTGTGGCTTATAGGAATGAGGTTAAACACAACCCGAAGTAAAATTTGACAAGCAGAGCACACCTCAATAATGACATAACGAGCACACTACTCTTATATACATAGCTATAAAAAGCACTTCTTCTTTAAAAACAATAAACATTTGTTTATAAAAAAAAAAGACATTTTTGTACCATCGTCACAGCGTCAGGCCTCTGCAGAAGTTACGAGACGTGCACACCGAATAAACAAGGAGACCTTAGAGGATACGTACACAATTATTCAAACACTGAAGACACTGCTGCGAGGTTAGTGGATAGATAAAAGAATGGTAATGAGGTCCGGGATTCACTGGGAACAGCAAACAGTCGTTTGGCATGCACACACAAGCCGTGTTCGGAGCTCAAAGACCCCCATGGCTATAAAAGGTGCGCCTTCGAACAGTTTTCCGTTTTTGGCTGCTAAGGACCTTTCAGCCATGTGAACCTGATACTTGAATCCACTCATTGTGCATTTGATTTTATTTCCACATCAAAATGACTTTAAGCTTCTTCCTCGGCCTTCCTTTACGTTGTCTTTGTCCTGGTGACAACCTGCATGTAAATTCCATACGTAACCCTGTAGCCAGTGCTTTAAATGGAAAAATAGAAGTGCAGGTACTCTGTACCAGAGTACCTGCTTGTTTCTGAGAAGTGCCGGTACTCTCCAATTAAAAGTATTACGTTTTTCTTGAGATATGCCGGTACTCTCCCTCTCAAAATAAAAAAGTGCCGGTACTCAGTACCGGAGAGTACCGGCCCATTTAAAGCACTGCCTGTAGCCATGTAAGAGGGTTCAGATAATTCACACTGACACTCCCAGGCGTGGTGATATGCTCTGAACAGACTTCCCCCTGCCCGTGATTTCTTCTCCCCAGGTGTATTCAGTGATAGCTTAAACCTGCTCTGTATGTGCTATGGCTTGCTCCAGTGCACATCCCTGTGATTGTCAGTGTGGTCCTCCCCTTTGTGCTGTCCTGGGTGGTGTCTAACAGGAGAGACCCTGCTCAGAATGTCTGACTTAAGTCCCTAAAATGTGCATACCTTTTACAGTTTATTCCTCGCATTCTTCACCAGCATGAAAACAGCTAAGAAGATGTGTCTTGTATTGGTAGCTGACCAACTTGTGCTACCATAGCTGTGTAACAACTGACCTCTAGAGCGATTCCCTTTCATCAGTCTGAACTTCTGAGACAACTCCACTGTATCAGCTTGAAAAGGCATCTGTCAGTACCAGGACCTCAAATTGCAGTCCCCCTGAATTCTAGGACCTGTTGAAAGCGACTAAAACAAAAACGATTGTTGTGCCCTGTTTGGAAAATTATCTGCTATACTGCCTGTGAGCAGAGGAGCTGACTTTTGAGGTGAATAATTGGAAGAAGACAGACCGTTCTGGAAATCTAAGGATCTGCATCCCAGTAGTTCACACAAATTGACAATGATACGTTCCCTTTGAGTACCCAGGATGTGGTTGGACCACCTAAGAACGTGTCCTTTCGTGAAACTGCACTGTCCATTGATACCCCTACTTTATGGGTGGGAGACAATTTAATTGTTACCTAATCCTGAGAGGAAAACAAGAGTGTGACCCTCCAGTTGTGGAATTTCAGGAGTTTGGGTAACTTCTTTTGGATAGAGGTGATCACTCTTATTCTTGAACTATGTAAACCTTTGTCCAAAAATATTCAG
Source organism: Pleurodeles waltl (assembly GCF_031143425.1). Lineage (NCBI taxonomy): Eukaryota > Metazoa > Chordata > Amphibia > Caudata > Salamandridae > Pleurodeles > Pleurodeles waltl. The sequence continues at coordinate 697,846,287 of NC_090439.1, read as the reverse complement.
TTTCAGAGATATCTAGAGTAAAGTTCCTGCTAAACGCTTACCATTATGAAACGGGCACTATCTTTCGGTTCCAGATGGGAGCCAGCTGGTTCACTATGGGCCCCAAGTTTAGTGGAGGTCCCATCTCTGTAAAATATTATTTAATGGACAGCTAATGAGATGTGGTCCATAACATTCCAATGCTCCTCAAGAGTTCCCTGTGGCTCCCTGGAGATCCCTGGAACATTGATTATTAATTGGGTTTAGACTAAGACTTGTCCACCAGAGCATTGCTTTGTCTCCACCCACTCTGATACATTAACAACCATCAAAGAACTAGATTGGTTGTTGAGTTTACTTTGTAGCCATCAATGGTACCCTTACAATTGTGGGTTAGAGTCCTTTTCTCTTTTGGTTTTAGGTCTTCAACCTTTTAGTATTTGTGCTCAGGTCCACTGAAAGAACCTGCCACAATCTAAAATGCAGGAGTAGCAGAGACATCTTTTCTGATCTATCATAGCAGATGTTTTAACTAGTAGTAGCCCATTTAAATGAGTACTAATATATTCAGATAGTATAGTCCATATGGTACCACTGGACAGAATATTGAACTTTAGAAGGTCCACACTCATTGTGATGAAAATGTTGCATGAAATTAAATGTGCAATTATTTCTAATTTCTAGTATGTCTGGCTTAGGGTCTTTGAGTCCTACCTATTTATGAAGTCTTATTTTGGCTCTATGATGTGCCAGGATGTTCTGATTCTTCTAGCTGTTCCTTATTGTGTGTATCCTACTTTACCTTACTATGAAGATGGTTCTGTATCGACATTGAACTGTATGTCAGCAATTATCACTGGCACCTGTTTAGAAGTTCTAAACTTTGTATCCCATTCTGTAATAAGATCTGACTATCTGACCTACCTACCCAAGCGGAGGCAAGAATGCAAAAGAAATATCTGGTTATCCAATCAATGTAAAGTTGTTTTATTTTTTAAACATTTGTAAATATACTTTTTACAAATTTTGGCAACACTTATACAGTTCAATATCAATTGCCGTATTGCATCATACATATCACATCGATTTCTGGAGCATTATGACAAATGTACAATTAGAGGATCTGATCCAAATATCATATAAACTAGTTGAATCTCCAACTCCCTCCACACTCCTGGCTGCTCATGTTGTTAATGTCATAATATTGATTTTTATCACGTACTCCTAGAATAAGAATCATGTGGTGTAAATAGCACATCTCACATCTTTATGTGGGCTTTGTAGGCCCAATCGCCTGTCACCCCGATGTCGCTGTTCTAGACTCACTGTCCCCTTCAGAGCATAATCTTATCAATCTAGCTTCTCTCCTGCCAGCCATCATATCGCTACCATGCAGTTTCCTATTTGCTCAACCCCAGTTTCAGTTTCGGTCTCTGTCCCACTCTGGAGTTCTGTCATTATATGCCTCCATACTTCCAAATCAACTTTCAGCAGCTCATCACATCTCACCTGTTTCATTTGTATTTCCTCTGCCACTGTCCAGTCAGACATTTTTCATCACCACTCTTTGTATTCGGGGGGGGAACAAACATCCATCTGATAGCAATACCTTGTTTAGCCAATACTAAGCCGAGCATTAGAAATTTACTGCTAAACCTTTTCTTTGGTGAGGCAGGGATCAGGCCAAGCAACATCTCCTGTGTGCACTATTTTCTAGTCTTACTCAGGGATGACCTCAACCAATACCTCCTCCCACTTACCATGTATCTTAGGTATGATTGCCGGGAGATCCTCCTGAAGTGTCCTATACAGATGTGATATTAATCGACAGCTTCCTGTAATCCGGTCAACATTTGTGAGGGTAAGGGATCATCTGGCAAACAAGGCCAGATTTCACGGGCTGTATCCAATATTTTAGCATATTGAAGGTATTGCCCAGGTCCCAATATGAAGGAGTCAATCGCTTCGCCACATGTAATAAATTGTTCACTGAGATACAGATATCCCAGCACCTTGCAGCCTCCATCACAGCATCCCTGGACGGACATCACCTCCGTTATGTCTGCGAATGGTTTCAGCACCCAGATCAGCATATTGTGTGCACACCGAAGCACCTTTGTAACTGTATGTTCCCAGACACAGAATACCATATGGATCAGAACCGGCATTGTTACTGGCACACAGTTACCACGTATAAGCAGTTCAGGAAGTGTACAATCCCCATGAGTGTCAAGTGCCCCACAGAAGACGCTTTTCCCAATTGTCATCCTTGTCCAACTAATGGACCGCATACTGGATATGGCCTGTAAAATAATAAAGTTACAGATTGGGAATCTCAATATCTCCTTGTTTCCAAGTCAGCTTCAGCATCGCCAATCCTGTCCACTTTCATTCTTCAACCCATAAGAGGTCTATGATCAAACTGTCTAACTCCCTGAAGTGTTCCCTGGGGATCTCATACAATGTGCCCTTCAAGATGTATAGGCACCATGGCAGTACTATCATTTTAACCAGGGAGGCCCTGCTCATCAGCAAAAGTGGAGGTCTCTCCAGAACCATACTGATGCATGTAAGCTCTCCAGTACCAATATTAAGAGCTAAGAAGCGTTGTTTCCAATAGGCAATTCTAATGCCCAAATAAAATAAGCCTTCTTCACCCCACGGCAGTCCAACCTCTGGAAGCAACATAGGGTCCATCTCAGACAGGCCCCTATGCAGCAATAAGTGTGACTTGCCAGGATTCGCTCACAGACCGGACACCTCACCAAACATTCTCTAAGGGCTCAATAGCACTGGGGTAGACTCCTCCCGGTCTCTCAAGTACAAGAGGGTGTCATCAACATACAGAGACATAACATGAATGGAATGCCCCTCTTGTATCCCCTTAGGTTAGAGGCGATGGTGCAACAGGCTGCCCGGGGTTCATCGCCGGGGCAAACAATAGGGGCGATAAGGGACAACCCTGCCGAGTACCCCGCCGTAGCTGGAAGCTTGTGAATACCACACCTCCCATTCGAATCCTTGCACTCAAGTCCACATACAGTAAACCAATCAACGTGATATATTTGGGCACAAGGCCCACTCTCTCCAGTGCACATCATAAATATGCCCATGTCAGCGAGTTGAACACTTGTTCAATATCAAGGAATGGCAACTCATGGGCACCCTTCTGCAGGCACGGGGTACGGATAACATGGAAGAGGCGACGCAAATTATACATAGTGTTCCTATGGGGAATGAAGCCGAACTGATCTTCATGTATATGGAAGCTGCCGTGCAGCTAAAAGGTTACTTAGTAATTTGACATCTATATTCAGTATTGAGAGCGGTCTATTGCACGTCACTTCCATCGGGTCTTTGCCTGGTGATGGAACAAGAACTACGTGGGCTTCATGCATTGTGTCCCGGAGGTGCTCCCAAATGGTGTGCCTCTTGATACATCTCCAGGAGTCTATCAACCAGCACGTCAGCATATTTATGATAAAATTCAGCTTGTAGGCCATTGCTTCTTGGTGTTTTTGCTGGCTTCTGGCACTGTAATGCCTCCAAGACCTCCTCACTAGTTATGTTCTCGTCAAGAGTCACCATTTCTGCTTCTCCCAGCCTAGGGATATCCACATCTGATAATAAGGCTTCCCAGCCATTGCTCGGGTTCCCCCTCTTTCTGCATACACTTCCTCAAGGTGAACTCTAAACACCTCATTTATGGCCATCTGGGAGTTTATCAATGTGCCATTTCAATCCTAGAGCGCCATTATCAGATCCCTTGACTCCTGCTTTCTCACCAAACGTGCCAGCAGGTCATCTGCCTTATCTCCCTCCTCTTGTAACCTGTGTCTGTATGCCGCATAAGTATACTTTTCCAACCTCCATCAGTCCTCCAACAGGTCACTATGGATACGTCTCCATTCCTCAAGTCTCTGGGGTTTGGAGGAGAGCACATGTTCTATGTCACACAAGCATGTCTCATTGTCAACCAGGTCATGTATAGGCCTGGGAGGAGTGAACAGAGTCTGGCTTTGCGAAATTCCTCTTAGTTGAAAAAAAACTCCATGGAATTCTGCGAAGCTGGAGTTCCTTGCCCCACAGAGTCCTCCTGAATGCGCCCAACTTGGGCCCGACCCTGCTTAGCGCTTCTGAGATGGGTGCATCCAGGAGGGCTGTAGGCAATGAAAGCTGCTGTTTCAGGCCTCTTGTGCACTAGCCTGTCCCGTGAGAAGTGCACACGAGCCACGCCGGTGCACAATAGGCCTGAAACTGCAGCTTTCATTGCTTACGGCCCTGGCCTGCAATATCGTTTGAGGTATGCAAACACTCTCTGTCTTTTTTCCAGTCGCGTCAGTCCCCCGACATTCCAAGTCAGGAGTTTAAATACCTCATCCATCATCATCTACAGCTTGCATCCACATCATAGGGACAAGGCTCCTGCACAGGCCCGTTCATACGTCATACACCATCATCACTTTCCATGAGCAGCCAATCTTCTAAACAATGTAGGCAACATACCATCGTTCCACCTCAACTCCCCTACCCACTGGGCAGTAACTTAAACTCGCACTGTTTAGTGCCAGGCATCACATGAACTTGCAGTCCCCACCCCATACCCATAGTCTGTAGGTTTATTACATCAAAAATACAAATAATCAGTAACAACACGCTTCATAGAGATCAGTGTCCTGCAGCGGCCACGAGGAAGCTGCTCTGCATTTCTGCCTCTAGTCCCAGACCCCTGGTCCCTATCCCCTCCGCCTATTCACCTCACCCAATGGAATGAGTAAGGATAAATTAGTAATCACAGTATCCTTCCTCACACCCCTTCCACAGTGAAAATTAAGAGGAGAATAGTGTAATAAAGGAGAACAAACAGAAGGACTATGTGCATCCTTACAATAGAGGCCCTCTCACAGTATGTTCCTGACGCCAGATCATCAGCCCACCAATCCAGGGTAGCTGACAACATACAGTAACAGCACCTCATGGCAAACACTCCCATCACACAATTCTATTAAAATAATGCCAAGCCACAGGGGCATTAGGCCATAACAGCAACCACTTTCTTTGTGAGGTATGTTCACATATCCATACTCGTTACACTCTGCATGCCATTCAGGGAGGGCCACAATCCGTGGTGTCCGTGCCATATGCAGGGCAGCTTTGTGCACTCAGGGGAGCGTCCTCTGAACTCGGCAGGGCCTCCACGTCTCTAAGGGCACTATCTGCATGGACCATGATGCGGCCCGATGGGCCAAATGATTTTGTCTGCCTGTTCTTTCCCATCTTTTTCAAAATGTGAGCTGACTGTCTCTGTGTGCTCGGAGGGGGTGTCCTGATCCATTCTGATCTCTGTGAGGAGTCCCCAGCCAATGTGTCCACCCAATCACTGACCTCTTCACTTCAGCAGTGTAGAAGAAGAGCACTTGTCTGTGATGGACCACTCAGAGCTTTGCTGGAAACTTCAGGCTGTAATGGAGGTTGAGGTTCCGCAGTTGTTGTGTAACAATCAAAAACATTTTGTGCTGAATTTGGACCTTCATATTGTAGTCCGGAAAAAAAAATATAGGGCACCTCTCAAAATTTGGCAGGCCTTTCACTCGTACCTGCTATAAGATTGCATCACGGTCCCTGTAATTGCACAGGTGAGCAATGAGGGCCCTGGGTGGTGGCCCCAGGCACAGCAGCTGAATCAGGGCCCGGTGCACATGTTTCTGAGTAAAGAACCAAGGCAGCTTCTGTGGGTGCATCATTTTGTCAAGTCACTCCTCCAGGAAGAGTTCAGCAGACTGTCCTTCCGTCTTCACAGGGAATCCTACAAGGGGCAGGTTATTCCTCCTGGATTGTCCCTCAGCATCTTCAACCCGATTCCTCAAGCCTCATCGTTAACTTCTGCAGTGAAGACACCATTTCCCAGAGAGTAGCCACCTCCTGTTGTCATTCCTCCACATGTCCCTCCACCATTTTTACATGAACCAGCGACTCTACGGAGATGTGTTCTGAGTAGATTTACATCTCTGAGTCAAATTTTGTGACCAGTTCCGCTTGGGACCCTTGAATGGCCGCCATCAAATTGGACAGTGATGGATCTCCCATTTGGTGTTCTGTAGGCGAAACCGTCGGGGACTTGGTCTGTCCTTCAGTTGTCTTTTCTGCCTTGGGGACTGCTTGGGTATCATTGTCTATTTTATTGGATTGGGTCACTTTACCCCCTTTCTCATGCACCATGGTGCATCTGGTCTTAGCACCTCATACAGAGTTCACAGTGCCTTACTACGGCAGGGGCAATCCAGGCTCTGCACAGTCTAGACAAACCGTAAAATTATCAGGGTTTCTTCCGGTCAAGCACTTCCTCACAATCTTTCCAGAGTCTATCTAATGGTGGATTCCAGTATAGTTTATTGACCTCATTAAGAAATAGGCAGTAAATGCCACCTACCGTCCCGGCGATGGCGGCCAAAAGACCGTCGCCGTGGCTACCAGCCGACCGCCATATTATGACCGTAGCCAGAACTCCGCCAGAAGGCTGGCGAAATTCCAGCTACGGTCATGGTGGCGGTAAGGTAGCCAGAGCGCTACCCCAGTAGTCCTCCGCAGACCATATCATGATCCATGATACGACCTGCCGGTTTTCTGCTGACGGATGCTGCTGCAGGGGGGTGGGGGAGACCCCTATCAGTGCCAGGGAAGGAATTCCCTGGCACTGATAGTGCCTACTGCCATGGTTTTCGTGGTGGTAAGAAAGCCACGGAAACCATGGCGGTGGGCGGGGTCATATTCCCATGGGCGGCCTAGTGATGGCTGCTGGGCTGGAGACTGTAGTCTCCAGCCTGGCGTTAGTTACCGACGTGGCCGTCGGAGTGGTACATTGGCAGTTTGGCTTTTGCCAAACCGCCAATGTCATAATATGGTGGTATGTACCGCCAGCCTGTTGGCTGTACTACCAGCACTGTAACACCGACCACCGGGGTCATAATGACCCCCTACGTGTCTTAAGTGGATAGGATCCAGTATGCCAGTTTTGAACATCAGCAACATCTCTCACTTTGTTGATGTGCCAAACATCTGTTATATGAGACAGATTATGACTCGTGGGGGAACTGCCAGACCAGCATACTTGATCAGAGATTCACCCCTACCATCCAGCAGTTATTAAGGGACACTGTTGTCAAAGGGGGCTAGCCTTCCCATCCAAAATCTCCCCTATCTTGCAGTTCCCAATGTCCTGCAACTATCTTTAATTGCCTGTTTGCTAGAGTTTCTGCACACGGGGTGGGGCAGAAGCTGCTCATGCATTCATATACTACAGTGCCTAATAGGCCACACCAACGGAGCACAGATTGCAGTGTTCATGTCCTGCCTAGCACACTGCCTGCTATTATCACTGCAGGGGGGCGCTCCAACAGTCTCTAGCCTATCTGGCATCCAAATACCACAAAAGCTGCAGTCATTCAGGTCTACTCACAGTCTCTGCCGGATCCCAGGCCAGCCCGTCTCTGTTGCCTGCCTATTCAGGTCTATGCATGCACAAGGCCCGAACAAACTCCAGCCTGCAGGCTGCCTGTTGGGTGCTGTTCCTTTCATTCTCTGCTGGCCCAGTGGTACACAGGGCCAGCCTGCCATGGTGCAGCCTACCATGGGGGGCCATCCAGTACAGCGTGGCTCCACCCTCCGCTAATCAAACAGCCAACTAAAGTCCACTGTCTCTCACTGGCCTCCCGGCCCTTGATCGGGGTCTTCTCACCTCACCATCGGGCCACCGGTGCATTTGCTCTCCTCAGTGGCACAGCGAGCACTGCAGCCACTACTCCCCCTCATAGTTATCTAGGCAGCTGACAACCTTGATCCCACACTGCATCACTGAGTCGGTGCACCGGCCTGCAGCATTACGTCTTCGTCCCCTGTGCCCCAGACAGCTGCACTTTTCCAAATATTGTGTGCTGAAATTCAGAGCCAGAGGTAAGGCATATGCCCACACATCCCAGATACCATAAAGAGGTCTAGCACAGGCCCCCGATGTGCACCACCCCACATCAGAGGCATCGCAGGGGAACGAAGGGTCAGACACTGGCATAATTTAGTTCGGGACACTCAGTGGAGGTGGGGGCTCTGGAGCCATGCAGCCAGTGCCCGCCAAGGCAACCAAACTGATGGATGATAAAGGATAATGTTCAAAGCACACCACAAACACTGCCCATAAGCTACTGATTCTCAAGGACCAGATGAAAGGGGTCCAGTCATGCACACATGCCACTTTTGCATTACTGATTTGCACATGGTGGGCACACACACCCCAGTGATTGTCTGGACAGATCCAGATGCCAATCTGTATGCACATTGATGATATTGTATCATAACAATTTAAGTAAAATGTATTACTTTTGTGAATGTTTTTGCACATGTTTGGTGAAGCCACAAGAGAAAGTCAACCCATTGATGATCGAAAGGCGCGGACACCGTCACTAAAATCTGATATATTCAACATGTATTCTGCCAGGAATCATTCAAGCCTTCAGTCTACTAGCTTCAACTATGAAGATGACCGCAGTGTCATTCTCATGTTCAAGAGCCACAATCCCTGTGTGGAATAGAGATGGCATCATGCTTGCTCGATAAGAAAAACTGGAAAACTGCCAACCATCTTATATTCTGCCCAGACAAAACATAAATAATCAATCAATCAACAAAGCTTTATTCGAATATTAAAAAACATTCCTAAAAGCAGTATGGACATTATACAGTTCATCTCATAGATGAAACCTAGATAAAAACAACCAATCAAACAGATACAAGATTCTGTTTGGAAACAGCTGATTTAAAAACAAACTGCCAACATTAATTAAAACAAACCTGCATATTGGGTAACATACGTAAAAAAGCCTGGCTTACACTGTCTGAGCCCATATATATTTAAAATAGGTTTTAAAAACTTGCTGCTAAAAGGTGTGTAATATTTACAATAGAAAACAAAGTGCTAAAGGGATTGCACAGCAGACTCGTGACAAGGACAAACTAAAACTGAGCTGTTGTTGTATTGGCCCAGGGGAAAGCAAAGCAGAAATCTTATGGTCCCTAAACGAAATGTCAAAATGTGGCTAAAAGTGCACTCTCCCAGAGATCTTTGTAATTTTGGCTTTACTCTTATTAAGGCAGACAATCAAAGGTGCCAAGCTGGCTTTCAAAGTATCAGCAAAAAGTGATAGATAGATAGATAGATAGATAGATAGATAGATAGATAGATAGATAGATAGATAGATAGATAGATAGATGGATAGATAGATAATACTTTATTGTGCTATTATTTAAATTCATTACGATAATCATACCTTAATAGATTATATTTATATTTCAGCATTATAAAATGATAATTTTTATGAGTCTCCTAATTATGGAGATCTGATCTCAGTGTAGGCTCAGAGCCCTTCTGGGATCCACAATGTCAACAAAGGGTTAATCAAGGGCATGTGATATAATGTATGAAGAAGTTGATGGGAGTGCCCATACTACTCTCAGGAACTTTATAAATCTTGCCAGCAAATGTGACCACTTGCCTTTCAGACATGCTTCCACATCAGAGCTACAGGTGCCGATATGTAGGGTGTGCCAAATTTGTCATATTGGTCGAAGCCAAAATATTCTAAGTGGCAGCAGCTTCTCACATATACACATGATGTGGGTTAAGGATTCCTCTTGCCTTGCAGAAAATCTACACTGCCTAGCCTGGGCTGATATACGCATATCCAGCAAAAAGTGATATGAGAAGAGCCCAGGGAGTTGCACCCAAGGGGTCAGAGGGACAACCACCCATAACCATAGAGGGACCCGGCTGAGGGTCATTTGAATCATCCTTCCTGGTAAGGTCCACATTTTTTCAGCTTGCGCTTGTGTGCAGGGCTCTGACCATAGGGTGACTCCTGCTTCACCGGGTCTAAGGCTGACTCAGTTGATGGTGGGTCTTCAGTATCCAGGGGGACTGAGTAAGCTGTGTGCTCTAAAGAGTCCAGTGCAGGTGCAGTTCCCAAGAAAATATTTAGGGGTCAAATAAATCCAGCACAATTAGGTGTCAGAGGGGCTTTAGTAAACATAACTTAGGTTTCCCCTTCCTCATCTCTCAGGCTACATACATAATGCACAGAACTAAGAAGTTGAATAGCAAAATTCAGTCTTACTTTCAACCCAGCACCTTATTGATGATCAAAGAGAGCGGGCCCAGCCCACTCTCGCTTGGCTTGAGATGGGTGCAGACAGGCCTGCTCTTAGCCGGGTCTTTGCCCATGCACATGTCCAGGCTCCTCCCACATGCGTCCCCCACAGCCAGAGGCAGACAGCACTTTACAGAGGTAATGAGAGCCCTCCTCCTTCTTCCAGCAGGCTCAGTGATGGCAAAGTCTCCTGGGACACATAGCCCCGGTCCTGGCAGTAGCAAGAGGGTCCTGCACAGCAAAAGGCAGACCAGCGCTTTATAGTGCAAGGTGAAAAGAGTCCTCCTCCTTCCCCCAGCAGCCTCAGTGATGGGAGAGTCTCCTGGGACATGTAATCCAGGTCTTGGCTGCATCAAGAGAGTCAGAAATACTCAGATTCGGAAACTGAATCTAAGATCCAATTAGAATCTGGCCTTACAAAACAAACATTGGCACAATGGAAAAGTAAAAAAGGCAGAAGCTGGAGGCTTTAAATTTGATCTTGGTAAATACCTGTTTAATCTGTCCATATCACCCTGGCAAGTCTTTCTGGAAGACTCTGGAAGATCTTCAAATGATCCACCCTTGGGACATGAATATTTTGTATGTGGTTTTCAAATCTCTTCTGGGAAGGGCAGTGTGAACTTTGCCAGTAAAAAAGAACATTATTTCGCTACAAAGTCTGACAATCAATCTGCAGCAGTAATTTACGGTAAGCCGAAGCCTCAATCTATAAATTCAGGTATTTAAGATTACCGATTAACTTATTCCACAAAGGGGAAGTAGCCTAACGATTTCAACATGCATGTGACGACAACTCCTGTTGCTTCTGCCCTTTTCTGAAGGAATCCTTGGAACTGTCTACCTGCCCCTGTTTTGAGTGGGAAAGACGATTTTTGATAATGTCTCTATTTAAAGAACTGAATATTCATTTATGCGAGGTTGCAATCGATCAATGGTTCCAGGGCAGGGTTTATGGACTCATTGTCCATTTTGTGAAGTTTATGGACAAAGGCGCAGTGAGAACTGACAAACAGATTAGCCCCTGGAGCACCTAATTGTGCAGCACAAGTACTAATTTTTGCACTACTCACTTAACACATTATTTATGGATTCCCCTGGCGCTAAGTCCTTCCCAGGCAAATGTTCTGGTCATCTCCTTGATGCAACAGTATGATGGCAGTTTTACACTATATCCTACCTTAAGATATGACCGATCTTAGGCCCCCATTATGAACCCGGCAGGATGCCCCCGCCAACCATGCCGGTGGTCAAAGAAAGACCGCCAGTGCTGGCGGACGGCATCCCGCCAATAATGATGCATGGAGCCTCACCACCATTGATGGCGGCGAGGCCCACCATGCACCATGCTGGCAGTCTGTGGTGGGGGTGGCTGCTGCTCCACCCTCACCGCCACGTCAGACCATACACCGCCACTCCTCTAATGAAGCAGTTATAGGTGTGGCAGTGTATGGAGAGGCTGTGATGGCGGCGGAGTAGCATCCAGGGAGCCCGTTCCCTCCCGGAGCAGCGCGACGGAAGAGGTAAGTGCTGTCCGAGCGGGAAGGGGAGGGGTGTGTGTGTGAGTGTGTGAGTGGATGGGATGAGCGTGAGTGCATGTGTGGGGGGATGTGTGTCTGAGTGCATGTATGCGTGTGTGCATGTAAGTGAATGGGTGCATGTGGATGTGGGCGCTTGGGGTTTGGGGGGACCTTTATGTAGGGGTGCAGGATGGTGAGGGTCGTGCTGGGAGGACCTTCATGGGGTTCGGGTGGGGGCTGTTCCATGAGTTTGGGAGGGCGGGTAGGTGTAGTGGAAAGGGGGGAGGGGCCTGGTGTGTCACATTAAGGTGACAGGGATGATTATTCCTGTCACCCATGTGCTTTCCGTCAGAGATTACCTGGCGGGGTAACTTGCGAGGGAATCCCTGGTGGAAATGGGATCATAATCTCACCACCTGTCCGGCCTCCACCGCCGGGTCAAATGTGTCCACAGTCGGCCTGGCGGTGGGTTGTAGTGAACTGGCGCTTTGCAGCCAGTTCACTACTGTGTTCAGAATAAGGCTGTCTGGACCACCATGCCATTGGCTGTAATGACCGCCACCACCGGCGTGGCGGTCCAGACCGCCATGTTCATAATGACCACCTTAATGTATTTTCTTGTGTGTTTAGATTGCTAGCATGAAAATTATGTTATACATGAAATGTACCTGTTTTAGAAATATTTTAATAGTTTTAATTAACTATCAGAAACATATATATTCTTATTCTTATTACTAATGCTGCATAACAACGTTATACATTGCCATAGGTTAAGCTTGTCTGGTGTGTGCCATAGCTAACAGTGGGCTGAGTTCATGGTAATTCCGTGACTTTGGAGATTTACCCTAACAAGAATTTTTATTATTTCTTGAGGTTGGAAGTTGCCTACCCCAAAATAATGAACCTTTTTACACTTTCCTGGATGATACAGTGGTAGTGAGTATTCTGCAGTCAATTTTCTTGTAGGTTAGTATTAAAAACTCAATATTTGGTAATACTCCAAGAATTAACCATTAGATATACTTCCATTGGTCATTTTAACTGTTTACTAAGCCTGCTCTTCAAGTTTCCTCTTAAGGGACAGAGGGCTTCTTTTAAAATCAGTTGTTGATATTCAGAGATGTTCAACAATTTTTGAAATGCAAGGACTCAGGTCTGCTCTCCCTTGGTTATAGTCTGGAAAACTGAGTACAGGAATTTCAAAAATACCTTCATGTCACAGCCAAAATATCGAGGACCACATTTTCACAGAGTAAGTACATATTTGGAAAAATAGTTATACTATTCTTTACATAATTATGTACCTTGAAAAAATATTTTTTTTCAAGGTACATATGTGGAGTGAGGTATAGAAAATCTATACGTTCTTGCCTGGCAATATTTTCACCTTTGATATTTTGGCTACACTATTAAGATATAGCAATATTCCCTACTTGATATGCAGGATGCACAGTCTTGCCCTTACAAACCTCCTCTTGAAGAGTATTACCAGCAGTTTCCACATTCTTCCCCCTGGTTGCCCCACCTCTGCTGCCACCATGCTTGTGCCCGCCTCCATCATGGTCATTACCGAGTAGCTTGTGGGTGCATGAACAATCAGTGCGAGTCGCACTCCTACCGCAGGCCCATGGTTGTTTACTGTTGCTGCTGCCCTGCTGTCGGCGGTTTAAGGTCTTGACCTTGACCGCGGCAGGTGCTGAAAGCCTCTGAAAATTGGAGTGGTGTGGAACAGAGTTGCTGTGGCCACCATGGGGATCATATTCGACCCCACAAGAATGACTGGACTGTTGGCGGATTTGCACGGGTACAAGCCAGTGTGGGCCAGTGCGGGTTTGCTTTGCCACATATGAGCGGCCCATATTCCTTCTGGACACAGCTTGGCCTTATGTACTGCAGGATGTCACCGGTAAGGTTGTGCTTTTACGGCTACAGATGGGATGCATCCCCATTCCACTTAGTGTCTAAACTGGAGGAAGGGCATTAATACCTCAAATTGCTATTTAAGGCGGATAAGTATTCCGAGTTGTACAGCCACTGGAGCAAGCTACGTACCCGATACAAAAACTAAAACCAAGCAAAGCTAAGTGCTGAATGCCCTGAGCTTCCAGCTGCAGCGCACGACTGTGCTCAATACCCTGGAGGAGCCGGGGGGAATTAGGGTGTACGGCGGAGTGGAACGTCAGTATTGGGGACACAGAGGAATGAAGGAGGAAAAAGCAAAATAGTGTTGTATGGATTTAAGGGGCACAAGGAACCATTACAGCGTGTGAAGGTGGTGGTAGTGGTTAGATAGAGGTGAAAGTCTTCCTAATCCTATTGCTTTTCCTTCTTCCAATGATACACAAAAGGTCAATGCCTCTGAGTAAAGCACAGAAGAGAGGGGTGGTGTGGCTCGAAGAAGGGGCCAAAAGACACTTCAGCAAAGAAGGGTCAGTCCCGGCAGGACCATTATGTTGAAACTGCAGGAAATATTACTATTGGCCCTCAAGAAGAAAATGTAACCCCCAGTTTGCTGCATGAAGATGATGCAATAGGCATTATGGAAGAAGCTGGGGCAAACACCTTTGGGCCCATCAATTAAGGAATTTGTGGGGAAGTCCTTCAAAAGGAATACCGATATCTACAAGCATCCTATGATAGAAATGCCCTTCAGTGGTGGCCAGAGGGAGAAAAAGGGGATTGAAATAAATGACTCTATCTTCCTGCAATCTGTACAGAATTTGGGCTAAGCCTCACAGTATGTGATGGATATAAATAAAGGGAAGATGCTGTTATCAGAAATGAGGTTGTATCCATCACCTTGTGTTTCCCGTTTCGTGGTTAACAATTTGATGGGGGTCAGAGGGTCGCCACATTATGTAGCAATTGAGAATGAGGGGTTGGGGGAACGGAGAGAATAATATATCGTAAGAGGTAGATAGGGAGGTCTTCTGGATGCATATTAATCCTCCTGTGGGTTCTCTGTCCTCCCTGTGTATAGATATAACAGCAATCCCCACTTCATCTCTATTAGAAGTAATGTTTCTAATGCAGAAAACTCTTCAGGCAATTCTAGAAGCATTGACAATAAACAATGGGTTGGGAAAATCCTATAAAAATCAATTACAGGGGATAACGGAGGAGCTAAGACAAAATAACAGTTGTAGGCCTACCCTAGTGTGACCAGTGACAGGGAAAAAGGATCAGGAGGTGTACATGCCCTCAGAAACGAGTGAAATAGCCCATTAAAAAGCATTAAAGTGGCCAACGGTATACATTTCACAGCAACATATGCTGGTAATAAGGAGAGGTCGGGGGCAAGGGGCTATATATCCTATCCCAGCACATAAGGGAAAATACAGAGGAAGCTAAAAAAGAAAAGGACTGGGAAATGAGATAGGAGGATAGAGCAGCATAAGTCTCCAGAAGTAGCCCCTAGGCAGAAGTCTGAAATGGGTAATTATAAGAGGGGCAGCGGGTCCCAAAGGGAACTTAGGGCCATATGTACGAACACTTTTTCCCATAGACACAGAATGGGAAAAAACCTTTGCTACATCTGGCCCTTAGTGCATTAAACAAAGGGGATACCCAACTATTGATGGAGAATATGCACCCGAGTGGTTGCAAAGGTAGAAAGTAAGGAAATAGTAGGTTCCAAATGAAAGGAGCAAAGATTGAAGGGTGTGTTGACTGGCACTAATAAAAAGGAGGAGTTAAGCTTAAGACAGTCAAAGAAGTGTGCACCCTCATCGTTGGTTAGGGATCATGGAAGTGAAAGGAATGAAGAAGAATATGATGGAAGGGAGATGCTTAAGCACTTGAATCACTCGTGCCTACTTCAAGTGCTGGCTAAATGTCCTAGCTTATGTGAAATTGGATCGGATGACATCAGGCAAATAGGGTTTACAACAAAGCTAGAAGGAAATTGAATGAAAAAAGCCCTCTTCTACTCAGGATGTGTAAAATAGTTGGTGGTGAGATGGAGGATGAATTAGAGAAGGAGGGCAGAAGACTGGTTAAGATGAGAGAGCTGAGAAAGGAAGGGAGAAATTATAGAGCCCTGACCTGTCATGCAGCACTGTATCCAGATCAAGTACTATATAGCTCAGTAGGAGCCCAATACAAAATAACTTGGGTTGATGGAAGTGAGGGCGGACTAAGTGTAACTATAGCAAACGACGCCAAAGGCCCAATGTTGGGGAATTGAATCGAGCCTCTCTCAAATACCCTCCTAAGTTGACGTGATTATAGCGGGGGTATGAGTGATGAGTGATCTGGAGCAGGGATTTAAGACTTTGCACAGGCTTTTGTTTTTGTCTTGGAACTTAGGAGGATATAAAAGTCACTTAACTCAAGATAGGTTTAAAGGGATGTTGGGAAAACACGAAATTATGTGTTTTCAGGAAACCTGGCTGTACAAAGAATCGGAACCAGTAGATGGATTCCTAAGGCTATTTAAGGATGCTATGCATTGGGGCCCAGGTCGGCCGTCGGGTGGGTTGATCACTGTAGTTTCAACTAGACTAGCTAATAAAATTACTATGTTTAAATGAAAAGCCAATGGCTATTGGCCGTCCTGGTAGACCGATTTAGAGACAATATGTATACCTAAAGCAGCTCAGCTGGAGATTTTAATCACAAACTAAACCCAACCGGTAGTGACAAAATGAATAAAGAATTGCTGGCTGCTTTCCTAAATCAGATATTATGGCATGTGGCATAACTTAAGTAAATGTCCTAGGCTCTATAGGGTTGTTCTGTGTTAAGGATGGGTGGATACAGAACGTCCTGCAAGCCAGACCTTCCAAATAGGGAATCAGGGTTAACCAATTGATTATGCCTTTGTAAATGACTGCCACTTTGTTGAGGTAGAGGGGTTTTGAGTGTTGCAAGTGGAGGGCCGTGATTATTGGCCACTACAGATAAGACTCAGTGTGATGAATGAAAATCTAAGAGACAGTGTTGTTGCTCTACATGTAGAGTGCCCCCATTGCATAACCACTCGTACCACAGAAGACAGCTTAAAGCTGCTTAACAATGTGATGATACACTATAATGTATTCAGCTTTGGTAAAGATCAGAACAAAGTGTTAATAGGGTGATCGATCAAGTGGTAAACTGCTTGAGAGTAAAAGTCTAGTTAGCACCTGTGAAAAAGAACAGGGTCAAGTTAGAGGGGATAATAGAAATGGTTGGTTTAATGATGAGTGTCGGAGTCTGAAATGAAAGGTACAGAAACTGTAAAGGGCACTCAGGAGAAAGCATGATAAGAGATTAGCTAAACGAGGATAAAAATATGCTGAGGAAAAGAATACTGGAGTATACAATTATTAATTGACAAACACAGCTAGAGGTGACAGACACAAACATTATTAGGACATCCTGGCAGTTGGTGCAGGAGGGGAATGTGCCTGGGGCTATGAGGTGCCTAGTAGGAGAAGATGATTGGATTAAACATTTGGGTACAATGTATGAGGGAAAGGTTGATGTGGAACATTTTGAGAATACAGTTGAGTTAGGTGCTGATATTAGGCTGTATTTCACCCTCCAGAAGATAAAAGAAACCATTATGTTTCTAAAACTAACTAAAGCAGTTGGCCCAGATAATCTTCCAGCAGTCATAATAAAAACAATAACGAGGACTGGTGGGCAAGCATGTTTTACATCACCTTTCAAAATATTCTTGTCTCTAGGTGCTTTCCTGAGAGTTGGGAAGGGGCAATAAATAGGCCAATTTATAAAAAGGTCATAGCTACACAACCTAAGGATTATCATCTAATTAGTCTGCTGGATGTGGGGGCGAAAGTCTTTCTAAAGTGTTATTAGGCTTTTGGATGGAGTTAAACAACTTAATCCAGATACAGAAATGTGGCTTTAAGGAAGGCCATTCTATAATAGATTATTGCCTTAGTTTATGGGCAATGACAAAGACGTCAATTGCACTGGGAGGTTAGTTATTTTATTGCTTTGATGATTTCCGTGCTGCTTTCAATTTGGTTGATTGGAACTTGCTGTAGGATATGTTGAGGCGGCTTGGAATCAACAAGGCATTACTTTTACTTCTTCAGGGTTTACATGGGTAAAACTGTGCCAAAATGATTTTAGACACCCGTGGGACCTTATCAAAGATAATTCAAATCAAGAATGGCCTATGGCATGGCTGTGTTGTAGCTCCCCTACTGTTTTCGCTATTCATGTCTGACCTGCCTAATACTTTAAAAGGAGATGGGGTCTGTGTTTGAAAATGGATGGAACCCATATCTCTTGTTTATTGTATGCTGACAATTTAGTAATTGTAGATATGACAGAATTGGGATTGTAACGGAAATTAGATATCTTCTATGAATATTGTTTAGGGAACAAACCCACAGTTAATTTGGATGAAATAAAGGTGCAGGGGAAAGGAAAGGGCACATTTAATTGTGTCTAGGAAGAGTAAATGTTGAAGTGGTGGATAAATATAAATATCTGGGTATGTGGTTTAAGCTCAGATTAAGTTGGATGGAACACATCAAATCGTTAAAATGTTCTATGTTATCATCAGTATGGGGCTTAATACAGTCTAGTCTGAAGTATGGAGGGCTGTCCCTCCATCCCATACTATCTACCTTTAATGCAATGGCATGCCCACAATTTCAATACAGGGTGGAAGTTTTAACTCTAGCTGGGAAATTGAACTGGAATGTGGAAGAGGGTAAATGTGTCAAACGGCTGCTTGCACTCCCATCTTCAAGCATGATCCGGGCCATAAGGGCTGAGTGGCAACTTACAGCGTGGAGTTATCTGGGGATGCAAGCAACACTGAACTTTTGGCAGAAATTGAATGGAGAGATTAACGTCAAAGCAGCATACCTCTGTAAAAGTGAAATAAAGGAACTTGATTTGAACTTGGCCTCTCAAGTTAGAAGCATGTTAGAGAAGATCTGCTTTAAATTATCCTTAATGATCTCTAAACAGGAGCTGCACACCATTGTAAATAGAAGCGCTAGACAGTAGGATCTATGCTACCTGGAGGGTAGCATATCACCCCAGTTTTGGTGACAGGCTGGAGGAACTACGGTATGTTCCCTTATATTGATGCCCTGCCAAACCCAAAGCTTAGGAACACTGTGCTAAAATTGAGCATTGGGTTAAATCCGTGATATGTAGACCTGAAACCAAGAGCAATAATGAGAGATGCCCAGGGCCTGTGTACATGTGGTCAGAAAGTAAAATGTAGTGAATGATATATCTTACTGAACTGTTTGTGGTTTCTACGTGAATGGAAAGAGCTTTTAAAACCAGTTTTTATTGCATACAATATTAGTAACCTGGAACAAGCCCTCAAACTGCTGGCAATTATGAGATTTCTTAATGTGGTATGTGCTATTGGTCGATTTTTAAATGCAATATGGGGTATCTAAATGGGTAGCTGGGTAAATTATGGTGGGCGAGACAGTTGGGTGGGGATTTTTAGCTGATTAATGGGGGTTCTTAACTGTCTAATTGGTAGTTTTTATAAGTAGTAGGTTATGTGTTTAAGCGTTAATAAAGCAGTAAGGCCCACGTAAGTGATATTTAGTACACGTCTAAGTGTAGGAGTTTGGTTTGCTCATCATGAAACTTAACAATCTGAACTTAATGGGGACACTAGGAATTCAGTATTTTGACATCAGTTTTTTATCTTGCTTTATCATCTTGACATATTGTTTTAAGTTTGTGTATTGTGTTTTACTATCATGACATATTGTTTTAAGCTTGTGTATTGTGTTTTGTTAAGTGATTGATGCTGGTTACTTGGGTTGATATTTCTCATGTTTTCTGGCCAGTGACCGAGTTACGCTTTTTTTAACCACCAACTCTGAATATGTATCCAATCACAGGGAAATGCAAAATAACGTCTGCCTCATAAATATTAATTAGGGCGGTTTTTTGCAGCTCCTTGTGTATTGGCATTTGGTGTTGTGATAGATTAGTACATGAGACACAGGTCCCAATAAAGATGGGGGTGAAAAAGCAGTTATTTTACAAAACATTGATTTGTTTGCGGCTCCATCTTAGTAAATGGGTTCCACACTCTATCCTGTCTGTTATCCACCACAGAACTATAACTTTGCACTACAGCCATCTTCCTTCATGTTCCTCAAAATTATCTGCTTTCAGGAGCATGGCCAAGAAATCCATAACTGTTCTAGAGCTGATTCAGTAAGAATGAACTTGTGCTCTTAATATAACAGTTAGGGAGAACAGCATGCATGTTAAACAGAGACATGCATTCCATGCCCTGTATCAGTTTCTGTGTGTTAGACTTGACATCCTTGGAGTAGTGTTCCCCCGATCCATGGACCTTCACCCCTCCTGTTCTGCTGAATTTGTTTTGGCTGTCTTTAGTGGTCTGTGCACTTTACCACTGCTAACTAATAATAGAGCACTTGTGCTCTCTCCTTCAAACATGGTAAAATTGGCCTATACCTGACACATTTAATTTATTTGTAAGTCCCTAGAAAACAGCACTACCAGAACCAAGGGACTGTAAATTAACTGCTTCTAGTGGGCCTGCTGCACCCCTTGTGCCACCCACCAAAGTAGCAATTTAAAAACATGTCTCAGACCTGCCACTGGAGTGTGTCGTGCCATTTTAAACTTCAATTTCAACTTGGCAAAATAAACATTTTGCAAGGCCTAAGCCCCTAAGGTGTGCCTTAAGAGCTCATAAAACATTTGGCACTGTATTTAAAAAGTAGAACATGTGTACTTTAATTTTAAAATTCCTGGCAATGAAACATGACTTGAAGTCATTTTTCACGCCTCTCCCATTGACTGTGTTACCTTACTATTTTACTAAGTGCTAACTTTAGATTTGGACCAGGTAGAGAAATGCTGTTTACTCTCAATACATTGTAATTTAAAATCTTCCTTAATGCAAGGTTGGATTTTAAGTTAGCATTCTGAAAATGCTAATTTTAGAAAGTTGCAATTTGTCTGCCCCAGCCATGTGTGCCTTCTGCCAGTGTCCTGGCTCAAATGACTGCGAAAAAGCTCTGCTGTTAGGGGTTTGTCTATTACTTCTAGAGAGTAACTAAAAAGGGAGCTTCTGTGTTGACAGGATCAACCATCCTGGCAGAATGACTGGGAGGGCTTTACCCAACCCCACTTACACTTCAAAGGGCTTTGCCCCAGCACATGCAAAGGAATCCAACACCATGCTTGCCCTGCCTTTTGTCATCTCGGACAGTTTGGAGTCTTGACAGGGAAGGGCAAAGAAATTCCAGAACCAGATGTGGGGGAAGGGACAGGGAATCCCTCACACAAAGGCTGGCACCAGGTATATACTCTTGGAGTCACTCTGCTTTGCCTGAGACGAACACAAGCTTGTCCAGTCTTCCTTCTCAGACAGGAAGGCAGTCCCTCAAGCCACAGGGCAATCCTCTGGTAGCAGGGCAGTCCCTCTTTTGTAACTTCCAAAGGCCTCTAAAGAATAGCACTGGAGGTCCTATATATATATATAGTGCTATTCTTTAGAGGCCTTTGGAAGTTACAAAAGAGGGACTGCCTTGCTACCAGAGGATTGCCCTGTGGCTTGAGGGACTGCCTTCCTGTCTGAGAAGGAAGATTGGACAAGCTTGTGTTCGTCTCAGGCAAAGCAGAGTGACTCCAAGAGTCAGTTGGTTTACCTCCTGTATGAGCTACTGGGACACAACAAGCTTTAGAAGCCTTACTGCAACTGCCAAGGTGACCTTCTGCTACAGGACCTGCCTGGACCTGTAACTGGACCTGTCTGACCCATACTCACCTTTGCTGGAGTGAGTCCCTGATCCCCATTTTTTGACTCCCTAGGTCCTGGCTCTGCCGCCTATGATGATCGCCACCAGAAAGTCCTGGTAAAACTTGGTGTTTGTTCCAACAGTGACTGCCAGTGATGACTAGCAACATGAGAGCTACACTTCATGCTGCAACACTGACAGCCTGTGACAAACTCTAATGCAATGATACAGCAACGGCTGTTCATGGTGCCCAACCTGCACTTTGCGCTACACTGATGACTGCCCTTGACTTCATGCCAGATTTAGAAGACAGCTTGTCAGAGGGATGAACCCTCTATATATCCATGTCCCCTTATCAGACCGATGCTCCATGGTGGTCAGCCAGAACTAACTTTTTCCACATTCTAGCGTGGCCAGATGACTGCGAATGGCGCTTTTTACTTTTAGGTGCTATTTTTACTAAAAAGCTTATAAATGAATATCTCTGATTCTACTGATTGGATTGTTGTCATTCTGGTAGCATTTTATTTATTAAATATACTCTATTTTTATAAATTGGTTTCATATTTGTTTTTGTTTTTATACTTTATTGCTGTTTGTGAACTACATACATACTTTACACATTGCCTCTAAGTTCAGCCTGCTGGCTTTTCTGCCAAGCTACTGGCGGGTGGGCTAAACACAGGTTAATTTAGTGACATTTATGGTTCATCCTGACAAGGATTGCGGTTGCTGCCTGAGTGGGGTTTCCACACTCCCCCCAACCAATAACCCAATTTCTTAAACAGTGCTTCAAATTGAGCATGGTCTGAAGTTGGCATTTTCTAAACGCTGCATCGTGCTATTTCAAGAGAAGATGTGTGTATGTGTTGCATCAAGCTAGAACTTTTTTAAAATACAGAACACAAAGCTATATTCATGTGTAAGTGAAAAGTACACAGGTAAATTTCCTTTTTAGGGATGAGCGCAAAGCGCTCCGTGTTCTAATCTCTCTTGGGCTTCAAACCACGCCCATCTCACGTCAGTCTCTTTTATTGGTTGGTAAGCTTGCCTTTTAAAATCTGCTTGCTTTCATTAGTGAAAGGCATGCATAGGTAATTTTCATTTATAGCACAGGCCCAACTTGTGTTTTGGGGCATATTCTATTTATTTGTTTTAGCAGAGCTGACATTAAATAAGTTAAAAAGTGAGCCAGTCGATCTCCGTCTATCACTGAAGCTAATGTTTGTATCAGACAGTGCCTCTCGTGTGAACACAATTATGCCACCGTTGGCACATACAGAAAAAAATCTACGATCAGGCACGGTTGTCAGTCAAGTAATTACCAAAACCGCAGTGCTAAGCAGGCAGTGCCTGTGTCAGAGAATATGACCTTGTGAAGATAATGAGACAAGAAGAATTCAGAACAGATGAAAGCCAAGAGCACCTACTTTATCTAGTGACAGCCAGGGAACACCTTCATGCTCAATCAGGTCCTGCTAATGAGACAAGATGGGGCAAGATGGTAACACAGCAGTAACGGGCTAACTTTTTTTCAGCTTAATGATCTATTACTTACTTAGATAAAAAATGACTTTAAACTAGACATTAATTGTAGTAGAACAAAAGCATGCAGACAATGTAGCTTGACGCTTTTAGTTTACCTTGTTAAGGTGCTTAAGCAGAGGCGTTTTGGATTTTTTCTTTGCGTACTTACGCCTGCTAATGACTGACAAGTAATGCGATTTTCACATGGCTACGGAGGATAGAGAATATCTCAAACGGCTTCCTTTTATAAATGCTGTCATTTACAATTTTAAAGTTATCTGCGAATTATGATCTGGCCTTGACACCATTAATAAGTTTCATTTTCTTTTCATTAGATTTTTTTTTATAATAATGCAGTGATTTAATGTTATTATGGTACATTTATGAGGCTTTTCCTTGACCTTTAACTCTTTAATTGGTTGTCTAACATTTAAGAATTATCGTGGATTTATCACATTCAGACAGATGCATAGAAGCTGCAGGGAGGAAAAGGAGAAAATGTTGGAAGCAAACCTGGAAAGCAGATCCGTATAGGGGCAAGCAGAGCAAATACTAGGTACAATCATATAGTGGTTGAAGTTTTCAAAGTTGTTACTCTCTTTTTAATAGTGCCTAAAGGAACCATTGCTGCTCATGGCAAGCAGTTGAAGGGCAATGAAAGAAGCCCATGCATTACTTCAGTGTCCCTAATTTGTGTTGCAGTCATTACTCAATCACACTCCTATGCAGTGCTTTAAATGGGGAAAATAAGTGCAGGCACTCATTAAGATGAACTAGTAGTGTGGTGGGTGGGGCTAGGGGTAGGGGCTAAGAGCAAGGCATGATGATACTTTATGACTTACATACCAGTTGCAGCACATACCAACGCCCATGAGAAATGTGTTTCAATAAACAGAACACGTTAACTCGTTACACAAAATGAAAGCGAAACACAATGATATTTATCTTAATGCCATACTGTTATTTGCTGTCCTTTCGCACAATACAATATATTCTTGATTGTGCACACACAGAAAGAAACAAGCAAAAACGCACCCACAAATCATTCCACACAGTCCTCCTTACAGTGTTCCGATTCTCTCTCTCTTTCATTCGCTTTTCTCTCACACAAAAACACACATACTAGCAGGCAAACACACATACATAAACAGACCCTCGTTCAAAAGACTCAGGTGGGCTTAAACTTCTTTCCTCCTATGGCTTTCTTAGTTGTCACTGTCAGCGGGGTTGCCTCTAATCCTGTGTTTGCACAAATGCACACAATAGTGTAAATGTGATTGACAGCACACGGCCTGAATGAACCCAGTTCTGTCAAATACAGCGTGATGGTTAATATCCAGACAATAAGCAACATATTCCCTCCTGAATAGCACAGCTGGGGCCAGTTTAGGGCTACAGAAGCACTTTAGCTGTCAGAGACAGGTTCAGCTCTTACAGCCTAGTGTTCACCAGCGCTAGCAGCTAATGAGCCCACCTTTCATGAGTACAGGTACTCTCCTTGGCAGCAGAGAAGTGCCGGTACTCAGAATGAGAAAAATAAGAAGTGCTGGTCCTCAGTGGCTGTGGGTACCGGTCCATTTAAAGCACTGCCCCTATGAGACAGAAATCGCAAGGAAATGCTGAAAATGAAATCCATGCCTACCCATAATGGCTGCCAGAAATAGCAGACATTCCCAGCACCCTCTTGATTTTTCCTCAAGCAAGGACTTCACGGTTACAGAGGTACCTGCAGTGCTATTACCTTTTTGGGCTTGGAGAGACTAGTTGCATAAGCAAGAAATGGGGGAGTAGGTGATCATGTTAGTGGGAAGAATGCTTGATATAAATGAGTTCATTACCATTATAAGAAGGACAGTGTAAAGTGGTACATTTTGTTACCCTAGACAGAATCAGGACAAACTTGGTGGCAATGTTCAGTTTCTATGATATGCAACTTTGAGGAAAAGTGGCTAGAAACAGGAGCGTTAGACCTTTGCTCGTGCCCAGTGGGAGGAGAGCGTTCCCTGTATGCATTTATCATCATTTTACACCGGAATGAACAAACATGAGGAGTGCCATTCTATCTGAAGGCCTGGGAGGATAGGTAAGCGAACCCTTGTTTCCCTTCACTATTTTGTATGATTTGTATTCTTGCCTGAGCTGCCATTATAGAGATGGGAATGCATGACAGAAAGATGGAGCATCATGCTTTCTCGCCCACCTCTTTGAGATCCAGATCCATGTCTTTATTTTCCAGGCAGAAAGAGGAAACATGATGAGTCTGCAGATCCAGATAATGATGTAAGACTTTGAAAGGATTATCATATTGATTAATCGGCTCTAAAGAAGCGCAGCAATTATACATGTAGCAACAGAAGAGAATAATGTAGTGATGCATCCTCTTCAGAGATTTCTGAAATGAAAGATAGCAAGATAGATTTACCTCCTGGGTTATTCTTAGCAGTACTTAATTTGAGCCAGTAGTGGTCGGTGGGAGGAGGGTGTAATGGCATTTATTTTTGGGGACCAACACATAGTTTTCCTGTGTCATATATTTACAGACTGCAAGAGAGGAAAAACACACAGACTGGAAAGATGGAGATAGATAAATACAAGAATACCATCACAAAGAAAGAGAGAACCTGCAAGTGTGAGAGAAAAGGGCAGGGAGTGTCTAGTACAGGGGGTCTTCAAGCTGGGGGGCCTTAAGGGATTCCAGGGAGGGTGCCAGGCTTTGGCCAAAAGAAGTATTATGCAGATAACATGCTTTGTTTTAAGTAGAAATAAATGTATTACATTTTTGAAAAGGTAGCAGAACTTTACTGCAATGTTTAAATATGTCTATGCATAATTAAACATTGTCAACTCAATGGAATAATTGTGAACAATTTTGAGAGGGGCTGGATGATTATTTTTTTCCACTGTGGGGGGCACGGCATTAAAAAGTTTAAAAACCACTGGTCTAGTAGTACATTAAGCACTACCTGTCTGTATTCAGTGCCCCAATGGTTAGTTGCACCGGCCACCGGGTTCTGAGCAGAGCTTTGGACACAGGCACTCTTTCATAAATTAAGCACTGATTCTTAGTAGCTGGATGCAATCTGTGTTTGAAATATTGATATACAGATATGTCACAAACATTCTTTCCTTTCTGTGGGCCCTTTGAGGCTATGTGCTTGTTTGGTGTTTGTCCATGAACTGGAAAAAAGAAGTATGCACTTTTGTAAGGAAAATACGCATTAATCATATCTCAAAGTTCTACAGCAGGGTGGATCATCACCATTGGCTATGTCAAATGGAAAATCTTTTAGACAGTCCTCTAAAACATAGCAACAACAGTCTGGTTGTGAATTCACTGTTAAATTGGGCAATATACTTTAAAAAACAGAAGCTGAGCCCTTCAGAGAAACAATAGAAATACCAACTGTATCTTGAGTGGGCATCAGTTGCTAGCGGGAGGTCAGATGAACTTCTAAAAAGAGACATGGGAGAAATCCACTTCAACTCTTGGGTTATTTATGTAGGCAAGGAAGGTTATCTGATCCAGTTTGTCTTTCTTCTGCTGGATTTAAGTTAAAAAAGACTCCATGGCCTCGATGTCTGGAGAAGAAGTCATTGCTATAGGTCATTTAAGTTCTTCAGTCAGAAAAATCTGTGATTCCTGGTCCCCTAGAAGAAAGAGGGGGGAAAAGTGTACTCTAACATCTTTCTGAACCCCAAGTTGTCAGAAGTGTTAAAGGTGGTGATTGATCTGAGGGATGTTGACAAACGGTAGAAGGTGAATCATTTAAAACATGGAAAACAAACCCTTGAAAGGTAAATTCATCCGATGGTAGCAAGGGACTTCATGATGATTATAGACATGATGGATGCTTAGTTTCACATCCCAATAGCATGAAGGCATGAGCAGTACCCAAGGTTTTGTGTTCAAGGGAAACAGTTACAGTGTTAGGTATCCATTTGGTTTAAGGTCTGCCCCAACTTTCACAAAAATGGTGGATCACTTGGTGGCTCAGCTTCATATTCAAGGTTGGTCAGTCTTTTCTTTTGTGGCTGATTGACTCCTTCATGCATCAACAATATGTAAGCCTGAATGTAGCCTGCACATGCTTAGAAAATCATGAGTTTCTCTTAAAAGTGGCCAAATGACAGATGATCCCATCTCAGGATCTAACATTCATTTGGGTATGCTTCAGGGCAGATTTGGACATGGTCCTTTTACCAGCAGTCAGGGCTGCACAAATCCAGCATTTGGTTTCTGACCTTTTGGATCTTCAACAAGCCCCTACCAAAGTGTGTCTCACACTCAATTGCCATGTAATGTCAGGCTGTTTCACGACTCCATTGGCCTTGCTTCATCTTTGATCACTGCTGAATCATGTGTGGAAATTTTGAATTCCAGTGTAACAGGACTATGAAGAGTTGACCCTAATACCTCCAGAAATCAAGATTTTTCTTTAATGGTGGTGAAATACAGTGAATCTACAAAGCGGAAATCCCGACTCTCCAAAGGTCATAACCACATACACCAATGTCCAGGCATAGGGAGTTAACCTGGAAGCTCCCTTCAGACACCCATCACAAGTTCAATTGAAAAGAGATGAGAGTGGCCATAAAGGAGTTCAGAATGTTCAAGAATCACATTTTGAAACACCATGTTTTTAAACAGTTAAACAGCGTAGAAGCATTTTTCCATAAAACCCAGGAAGGACCCTTTTCAACAATCTGAGGGTTGTGTCTAAATACCTTATGTGATGATTTTAATATACAACTTTCAATCGCTACCCTTAAGCACAATGGCAACCATAAGGGCTTTAATGGGGTCTGTAAGGGAAGAAGAAGCGTTGATAGCAAGGTTTTTAAAGATCTTTTCCATCTATTATCCGTTACTTAGGCCCACTTCTTCACCTGGGGATTTGTCGTTATTTTTAAAATCTCTGCTGGTCATCCCTTTGAGGCCCTGCCTGAAGATGACATTAAAGTCAGCCTTCTTGGTGGTAATTTCCTCAGCCACGAGAATTGGTGAATTGGTGCCTTATCGGTTAGCCTTACATTTCTCAAGTTTCAGAAGATAGTACCATTCTTTGCCATGATCTTCTTTTTTAGCTGGAACTAGCCTCCTTTATTTTCCCAATCTTTTTCTTCTTAAGAAGATCTATTTCATGCCTTACATATTAGAGGAGCTCTGTAGGCTAATTTAAATATATTACACATCTTTCACCAATGTGAGGATCTGTTTGTCACCTGTAAAATCTCGTCTGATTATGGTGCATTCTCCTTTGACAATAAATACGTGGATTTGTTTGATTATTGCTCTGAGGTATCCCCTAGAGGATTTGTCTATTCTAATGGGTAACCAAGAAAGAACAATGTGGAGTCTTGCAACATTTTGAAATGGCACAAAAGCCTTTTAATCCTTTTATGATTTTGTTTTATGCCTTTTATTTAGATTTTTTTCCAGTGTTCAATTTCCAGAGGAAGAGCCTTTAGGACTCCAGTTTCAACATTTCCTTGTTTTTATTGATAATTCCTTTGCACCAATCACTTAGAAATACCCCTTGGACACGGCATGCTGTTTAAGATTTGGATTAGTACATCTACACAGCAGACACACACAGCAAGCATGCCGTTGACATGCCAAAGGCCCACAAAAGGCAAGCTCATATATGCCCGTCCGTGCTCATCTACACCAGCACTCTGCCTAGCACCTGGAAACCTGCATCTCAGGAAAGGATATGCTGCTCAGCACATCAGCCCAAATCCTTAAAACCTACAGATATGCCCAACATCCCCTGCTGTACTCTGGAACTCACTAATAAACATATTGCTCTTTATATTTCATGTGGTTTCAATTGCTCCACTAAAATCCTCCCCATGTGCTGAGCATATTGAACATTCAGCTATGGTGAATCCACAAAACAATTTGGATGCTAGGTTTTCTTGCCTCCTTCTTAAAATCTGTTCTTTAGTCAATGACAGTGTTTTATTGCCAATCATCCATAAGACTTAATTTTTCTCTTCGAGATCTGGCTAAATAAGATTTGTGGACCTGACATTGAAATGGCCATTCCCAAAGATTATAAAGCGATCAAAAGAGGACCTGAATGCAAAATAGAGACTGCTATTGCGATTGTGTTCAAAAGTACTTTGAGAAATTGGGTTGTTGATTGAGTGGAGTGTGAACCCTGCTTAATTAATAACCACAATCCTTGTCAGGGTGAACCACAAAAGTCACTAAATTAACTTGTGTTTACCTCTCTGGTAGCTTGGCATAAAAGCAGTCAACTTAACTTGGAGGACATGTTTAAAGTATTTATGAAGCACAAAAACAGTAATAAAGTGAAAACACAACACAATAAAAATCCCACACCAAATTAGAAAAATAGTGTATGTTTTAGTAAATTGACACCAAAACAACATAAATACAGTCAGTAAAACCAGAGTTATGAATTTTTAAAGTTTAAGGTAAAAACTAACACCTAAAAGTGCCAAGCTCTGACATCTAGCTGCGCAGGACCATGTCAAAGTAAAAAAATATGGCTAACCACAATGGATTGTGAGTCAGGTACAAGAACTGGATTCTACCCGGTTGGCGCTTATCTTCAGACATAGAAGAAAATATCAACAAAAATGTTCAGAGAAGGTAGAAGTTCAGTGGGGCAAGGCTCCAGCAGTGTCTGAGGAGGAGGTGTCGTGGTCGGGGAGCCGCTTGGACAGAGTTGCAGTGAAGACGTCCAGTTCCGGACTGAGTCTCTTTTTTGAAAGTCAAAAATCTCCAGCATGATGCAGGAGGCTATAGCCAATGAGGGCTCAACCAGGCTAGATGCCCCTTTTGTGAAGAACCACTGAACAGGATTTGCTGCTGCAGAGAAGAACATAGCAGGAGATGCTGTGAAGTCAGACTGACTGAGGATGCACCTTGGGCAGATAGACAAGCAGGTTGGTCCCGGTGTCCTCTCAGTTCTCAAAGCATTTCTTAGCCAAACTTGTTGTAAGTCCTAAATGTTGGATTTTGGCTGTCTGTGCAAATTAGCACCACTTCCAAGGGTCCAGGACTGGAGAGGCATCACTTGGAGGGTTTTGACTCACGCAGGCTGGGTCCATGTGCTGGATCAAGATAGTTGGAGCCCTTTCTGGCCCTGAGGCTCTGATCAGGAGGCCAGCCAACTAGCCCTTGTAGTCTTTCTGGTAGCCCTGGTTTCAAGAGTTGAAACAGGGCTCAAGCATCAAGGAAGGCCTGTGAGGACTCAATGCAGGATTCAGGTAGCATATCAGTCCTTCCAGGTGCAACAGAGTCTTCAAAAGTACATAGCAGGCAACAGCAGCAGGCAGCCCCTTGAGAGCCCTTCCACAGGTCCAGAAGGTGAACTGAAGAGTGGGTCTGTTGGTCTTATTTTTTATTCCTGGTGCCTTCTGTGTAGTAGGATAGGTTTCTAGAGAATTCAGTTTGAAGTGCTTGGAGTTTCTTGCCTTCCCTGCACTGGCTCCAGCCAGGCTGCCTAACAATGAAGGGGTATGAAGTCCTTTGTGCAAAGGTAGGGTAGAGCTAATTGATTTGCATGTGGGGTTGTGCCCATGTCTGCCCTCCCTACTCTGCCAGTGATGGCCCATCCAAGCGCACCTAATCCCTCTACTGTGTGGCTGTCTGTGAGGGATAAGCAAAGTTCAACTGCCAACTACACCCAGTCATGTGACCCAGGAACAGGCTGCAGGCACAAAAAAGCTGGGAAAGGAAAGTGCCAACTGTCCCAAAGTGGCATTTTCAAAATTATAACTGAAACTCAGACTTTACGATTAAAGAGGATTTTAAGTTACAACTACTTAGACACCAAACATGAAGTCTCTACTATTCCTGAAAGCGAGGTGGATGGCTGTGGATCTTGGGCCCCAGCTCACACCTAGAGAAGCCCAGCAATCTTGCACATTTTGGAAATCTAGAATTCCAGTGGAGTTCAGTGTGGGGTGACTTGAGTGACCCTCACCTTTGCAAACTTCAAACTTTGACTAAAAACATCAATTTCATCTGCAATTTGTGGGGAGCCATAGATTTTCTACCACTCAGTATTCTCTCAAGTGTCCCCATGAACATACTACCTCACATGTGTGTGTATACCTAGTGTCCATGAAAGTAAAGGGCCCAAAATGCAACACACATTACATTTTTCCATTGAAAATGGATACTTTTATGCAATGTCAGTAGTCGTAGGTTTTGGGCCCTAGCTCAGTTGGTAACTAGGGAAACCTAGCAAAGCTGCACCAATGGTAAAACAAGACAACACAGGTAATTCAATGTGGGTAACTTGGGAGGCTTTCCCCAGGGGTTATTAACCAGAAGCCCTTGCAGACTCAAACTTTAACTTAAAAACATATATTTTCCTCACATTTATGTGAGGAAAACATCTGGAATTTGTGGAGAGCTGCAAATTCGTTCCACCTACCATTCCCCTAAGACGTCCAATAAAAATTCTACCTCACTTATGTGAGTAGATCAAGTCCCTGAGACAGGAAAGGGCTACAAACGTAACATAGACACATCACATTTTGTCACTGAAAACTGATCTAATTTTTGGAATGTGAGTAGCTGCGGATTGTGGGTTCTTGCTCAGCTGGCTTCTAGGAAAACCTTACAAACCTGTACACTTTTGAAAACTAGACAAGGAGTCCAGGGGTATGTGACTTAAATGGCTCTTTCTAGGTAATTCTGCCCAAAATCCTTTGCAGAATTCAAACTTTGACTAAAATACACATTTTCCTCACATGCCTCTGACAGAATGTTCTGGAATGTACAGGGAACCACCATGCGTTCACACACGTCTCTTGATAAGAACCATACCCCACTTGTGTTAGGCCAAGAGACTGCCACAGAAAAGACACTAAAGCACTGCATGAAGAGAAATCAGTGATAGGGGTAGCTGCAGAATATGGGGCCATGCTCCGCCACGACCAATGGAATCCTACGACCTGCAGACATGCATAAAAACTAGACACCCAAATAATTCCATTGTGGCATGCCTTGTGGGTATCTTACACGGTTGTCCTATCCACAATGCCCTTTGGCTAAAGTCACATCTTTTTCCTATATTTCTGTGATGGAAACTTCTGGAATCAGGAGGAATCCACAACATTCTTACCACCCAGCATTTGCCCACTTGTCCCGATAAAAGTGCTGTCCCACTTATGTGGCTGGGCCTAGTGCCTGCAACAGCTCAAGGGGAGAACCTCTTTGGGACTTCCATTGTCCCTGATTTGACCAGTTCCTGTCAGGCTCAGTCCTGTTAATTTTACTTCCCTAAGTATCTTGTTTCATAACTGTGTGGGTTTAGAGGGATTCCCTTGGTGGTGGCCAAGCCAGGGCCCAGTTAACACAGCTACCCCTATATGTTTCCACATTATTTTTAGGGCTTTTCCTGTTGTGGACACTAATCCCATCCATACAAGAAGGGTAGTGTTTTTATTGGAACAAGGGGGACAATGCTGGGCAGTTGCTATTTTGTGGATCCTTGTGTTCTAGAAGTGTACATTAAAGAAATACAAGGGAAATGCATGATTGTAATCAGAGTTTGAGGTGTGAAAATGTCATGGAATCCACACAATGCATACCACTGTGGTCTCCCCTCAATGTCTAATTTTCTGAAATGTCTAGGTTAGGTAGTTTTCTTTCTTAAATTCATGGCCTACCCAAGCCCAGAAATGCAGCCACTCACCATGGAAAATTGGACAATATTAGAATTGAGCTGCATTCACATGGTCCACATGTAAAAACAACGCCCAAAAGAATCAAAGGTCCTCTCACATGCCATTGGGATGTGATGTTTCAGTATGCAGGACAGCAAAATTATTGTTAAGTTATTAGAGGTGATGGTAAGGCCTAATGACAGGATGGGCTCGACCCACCCCATTATTTAAAAAAAAATAGTTCTGTAATCCAGTGGGCTTTATGCCCTTTCCAGACCAAATTGGGAGAAAACTCCTTCTCTGAGTTTTCTACCCTCCCAGGGGGCAGATGTGGGGCAATCTCCCCAATTAGGGCAAGCTTTCTATCTGCTTTTGGGGGGGCAGAATTTTTTTTTTTCACCTACTGATTTCTGGGCAATCTGTCCAATCCTTTTGTTTGGTTTGGCACCATTTTGAAATCCCTGGTATCTAGCAGGGTTTCTGTCCCCTCGGTGGAGGGCAGATTGTGGGTGAATACCCCTATTCATCCCCCAGGGATGCAGAAAGTCTAGTCGTCACCAGATTGGGGGTGGGGGGCGTGAGCCTGTGCCCAAGGGGGCTGCTCCCCCCAAAACTACTGCATAATTGCAGTCCCTGGTGTCTAGTGGGCTTTCTGCCGCACAGGATGGGCAGATTGGGGTGAATACCCCTATCTACCCTCCCGGGGGGCAGAAAGTATGTTAGACCCCAGGGTTGGTGTGAGTACAGGCACATTGGCCGGGAGGGGTCACTCCCCACAAAAAATGCTGCATAAATGCAGTCCCAGGTGTCTAGTGGGCTTTCTGCTGCCTCAGCGGGGCAGATTGGGGTGAATACCACTATCAACCCACCAATGGGGCAGAAAGTCTACTGGGCCCTGGGGTGGTATAGAGCACAGACCCTTGCCCGGGGGGTCTTCACCCTCAAAACATACTGCATGAATGCAGACCCTGGTGTCTAATGGGCTTTCTACCCCAGGGGCAAAATGTAGGTAATCACCCCATTCACCCTCTGGAGAGCAGAAAGACTGTTGGCTTTCTGTCCCCTCAGTGTTGGCAGATTAAGTGCAAGCACCTTATCTACCATCCACCCCCCAGAGGGGACAAAAAAAAATGTTAGTTCATTTATTTGGCGTGCTGGCAATTTTCCCTGATGTCTAGTTGGCTTTGTGCTCCCCCTGGGGGGGCAGATCTGAAGGGTGGGGCGAAAACAAACAAATATTTTTGGGGTGGTGGGGGAATACTTGATTTTTCCTAAGAGGCTGCTGCCCAATATATCAGTTACCTAGTCGGTTGATCCCTAATTGAGGACCACTCTCCAATGACAATTCCCAATCATGGATCCATTGGATAGAGATACCATTGGAAAGGGGAGAATTTCCTCTTTTGAATGACACGTCTACCAAAGCAATCAGTTCTCAGGGGCTGCCCCCTGAGCACTGATACAATGAAAGTAAAACAAGCCCATTGGCTCGTGTGACTTTCACTTTACTGTTATGATGTCAGCGTTCCCTGCATCCTGATTGTCATTACAGTAAGAGAAAAAGCCTCAGGCTGCTAAGGAAGCTCTTCCTGAGCAGCCCAAGTGAAAATGAAATAAAGGAATCAATTTTTGTACCCATCCTCGGTGCCCAACAATGACCAACAGATGCACTTGGGAAGGAATGTGTCCTTCTACCATTGGCTGACAACCGCACTTAAGGGGTTAAATAACTTATCCTACATCCATGTCATGTGCTGGGATACACACTCAATGCAATCGTTAGTAACCTCAGCCCACTGAAAGTTAAACACCCTTTCACTTTCCCTTGGTCAGACCATGCAAATAGCCTTTTGCTTCCCCTTGGTCAGACAATGCAGATATTCCCTTTAGATTCTTTTCTCTAAATATGAGATCAACAAGCCAGATTCTGTAGCCTGATATAAGCCTGATATAAAGTCTCACACATTGTCTAAATTTAACACTCATAATTTCAGCATGGTGATTAACCACCAACTTCCTGCTCTTCCAACAAAATACACAAAATCTTACATCAGTGGGTGACCTCCCCTTTTAATGATATAGCTTAAGTAAATAATATAAAAAATAATCATAATGCCCCTTCAGCACCTTGGATTGACAATTCCCTCGAGAATAAAAGAAGTTCTGTAAAGAACTTGATAGAAGCTGGAGGAAAAAAAAAAACAACATCGCACTCAATTAATGAAATATAAAAAGTGCATTAAAGGTCAAACTTACAAACATTTTGTGCACTGTACAGATCACAAACAAAGTAGGAAAAAAATTAAAAGTTGTCTGTATAGTATTTCGTACTTGATGGGAACCATTCCAGTACAAAACCTATGCTAGACACACACACACCCCTTGCGCTATGGCAGAAAAGTGTGTGCATAGCTTTCAGCATCAAAATTCTATGCCAGCGCTAGGGGGAGGGAGGAGAGAGCCACACCTCTGAAAATATGGTACTCTCCTGCTCTCTCCTTCTCATGCAACACAGTATAGCATTGTGTGACACTTCAGTAAACCTGACCCTCTGGGCACTAGGGCATAATTTAACTCTTATTATGTCACCTAACAACCCCACCCAGAGAGTGTTTTACATAATCAGATATCATACTGAGGCCTGTAACCTCTCAGTACCCTGTTCACAAATTGTTTTTGACAATTTAGCCTTGTTCTTTAAAGAAGAAATTGAAGTAATCAATTCCAGATTTGAACACCAGCCTGACAGATTCTCTAACATGCTCAGCCAGATTGACTTTTAATCCACATCATGCTCTACTCTTGGTGAATAACTGCCTTTAAAGAAGAAATTGTGCATGAACTTCTCCTGCATCCCCTGCTTCTGTGGAGCATTACTTGCCTGCCCTATGACCCATACTGACCCATGCAGGGACCACTTGATCACACTGTTCCAGCACTGACATGGTCCTGGAGCCTTGTGACGCTTCTGGTGCTGCCCTGGGGGCTTAGGTCACACCACCCACACAGCTTATGACTTCATCTGCCTGGGGCTTGCCAGGGCCATACCTCCACAACTCAGCAGATGAATCAGACTCCATTTTCCTTGCAGAGCTTGCCATCTTCGGTTAATGGTTCCTGGATGCTCGGTTCTGCTGTAGTACTATCCCTGCCCCCTCCTGTTGTGGGTTGCATATTGGCAGGCTGGGGGGCCTCTTTCACCTCCCAGTTAGCGGCACGTGGTCTGGGACCTATGGGGGTCTCTGACCACTGTTGCATGGCCAGCCAAACATAAGCATGCTCCAGCTTTACTCTGTCTGCTTCCACTAATACAGCTCAGAGCTGAATCAGTCCCATCCTTACAGTTCGCACCAAGTCCTTCTCACTGCTGCCCTCATGCCAACTGGCCTGCTGTGATTGAAGGTCTCACTCCCCTCCATCCCCCATAAAGGGGCCAATTGGCACCACAGGGGCTTTGGGGACCAGATAACCGCATAGCATCCCTGCTCTTCATTTGGCTGTTACTTGTTGCCTACACCATCTGGCTTCCGAAACTCAACAGTCATGGGGATGGGCTTGCAGATATTTGGCTGGGGCATAGAAAGTGAGTAGTGAGCTGTTGACAATCTGTATTGTCCCACATGATGCTGGTCACCCAACTGCTCTTGGCCTCAACATTATTTATTAATTTTCTCAGAGACATTTATACAGCCCTGGAGTTCACACTGAACTGCTGTGGTTCTCTGCTTGTGACATTTAATCCATTATGAGCTACACTACTTTAGTGCCTAGCTTGCCCTTCACTCACTGAGTAGGACAGACAATAAGCAAGGAGGTCTCCACTTTATATGCAGCAGTCTGTTGCATAAACCGATGCACATGGGACAGCTTCACCGGACAAGTCTGATACAAATACTAAAGGCAGACAAAGATCGTCTTAAATCAATCAGTAGTGAGATAGATACCTTTACATCTAGCCTGGACACATTCTAGAAGTGTGTAGATTGTAACCAACGCAGACGGATGCCAGAATTTCTGGTTTAGAAGACACACAACACCAAATAGACATTGCACTGACCACCAGTCTGCAGCAACTGAAGGCCATTAGGGCCAGAAATAAGGACATAAATGGCAGATCCTGCTGAAACAACATTCGTATCCTAAGCTTTTCTGAGTCTGTTTTCCACGCCCATATGAAGAATTTTGTTGAGGATATTCTTGATACCTTATTTGACCATAACAAATTATCAGCTGCCCTCATTGTTGAAAGATCACAATACTCCCTGGCTCCAAAGCTTACCCTGGGTATTATCCACAGCCAATCATTGAGTAGCTCTTTAGCTGTGGGATTGGGACCTGTTCTTGCATCTCAATAGCGATGCCCTGGACCTGCAATATGAAGGCTTCCGTTTATCTTTGTATCCTGACTTCATTCCAGCTGTTCAGGAGGCCAACAGATCATTCTTGGAAATCAAGACGCCCCTTCGATCCAAGGGGGTGAAGTACTTGCTGCTGTAACCAGCTAAGCTCCTCCTTGAGTATGATAGCAAAACTCACTTCTTCTTACAACCAGAATCTGTGTGTGAATTCATAGAACATTATGGGGGTCATTCTGACCCTGGCGGCCGGTGGCCGCCAGGGCCACCGACCACGGGAGCACCGCCAACAGGCTGGCGGTGCTCCCACGAGCATTCTGACCGCGGCGGTTCAGCCGCGGTCAGAAGCGGAAAGTCGGCGGTCTCCCGCCGACTTACCGTTGCTCGGGGGAATCCTCCATGGCTGCGGAGCGCGCTCCGCAGCCATGGGGATTCTGACACCCCCTACCGCCATCCTGTTCCTGGCGGGTCTCCCGCCAGGACCAGGATGGCGGTAGGGGGTGCTGCGGGGCCCCTGGGGGCCCCGCAAAGTATTTCAGTGTCTGCCATGCAGACACTGAAATACGTGACGGGTGCAACTGCACCCGTCGCACCCCTGCAACTACGCCGGCTCAATTCTGAGCCGGCGTCCTCGTTGCAGGGGCATTTCCTCTGGGACGGCGGGCGCTCTTTTGGAGAGCGCCCGCCGGCCCAGAGGAAATGTTAGAATGGCCGCCGCGGTCTCATTTGGCGGCGGAACCTTGGCGGACGGCCTCCGCCGTCCGCCAAGGTATGAATCAGGCCCTATATGTGCCTAGGGAGGGGTCAGTCATCAAGATTGCTCAGCCCGGCCTCTACCAGGTTCAACCAGCAGACATGGCACATCAACCATCGGTGATAAGGACTACTAATCCAATGTCTACTATACTGTTTGGATGCCTGGTTTGCATTGCGCAGCAGCCACCAGCACTAGTTCTCTTTTTCAGTACCGTTACCTGTGTTCTTTCTCACTTGTGATTGCTTGGCCCTCCCTTTCCCGGGACATCAACTTAATTGATTGCACATAAAACTTTGACAGCATTGGATATGCTATATTGGGCTTTTGACTCCTCTGCTATTTGAAGCAATTTCTGCAAGGTAGAACTGTAACGAAAATTGACGTTCTTCAAGCGGTCACCTGGAGTTCGCCATGCTCCCTGCCTCTACCCCACGCATACAGCACACACCTTAATCTTGTGGCCTTTTGATTGTTGTGGGATTTATGTTCTTCTTTTGTCTATGAGGACCCAGTTGACGGAAGGGAGGGGATTGTTCTCCTTGTGATGTTATGTTTCATGATTCATGTTTAAGTTTACACAGCCTTTTCAACATGTACACCAATAACAGAATAAGGGCATTATTCTGTGTCAATTCTCAGGTCTATGACTGAGCTTGTTTTTGCAGCCATCCTTGGGTACCAAATGGTTGACTACTGATCTGAAATAGGTGGGTGGTAAATAGTCCATGCAAGGCCCACCAGGTACTTGATTACCTTGATTGACATAAGACAGTTTGGCTCATGTTTGGCTCTGATACAGGAGGCACCCTGTTCCCCCACATGTAACCCCACATTTGCTTCAACCTGGGGCACACACACCAATATTTCTATTCATATGCAGTTAGCAAGAAAGCTCTGAATTTTTCCCTGGTCAACTGCATCACAGACTCTGTTGGTAGGTTGGTTGTGATGCTAGCATCCTAGATGGCCACTGCTCAATGCTCATCAACTTGTATGGCCCAAACATTGACAATTCTAATTTCTTCAATGAGATATAAATGATGTGCTCTATATACGTAGACTGGCCGATGATATGGGAAGCGACTTCAACTTAAATCTTCACAGAAGCAGGGAAAACCATGAGACAGGGCCCAGACCACATCATGAGCTAAAGCAGCCCTAGGGCAGGTCATGCAGTTATTTGACCTAGCGGACGTCTGGAGGTAACTCCAACCCAGGCATCGGACTACACCTGTTCTCAGGGGCTTGATATGTCATCATGCCTCAATATGTGACTAATTTCAAGATCACTGATCCCAACAGTTAAAGCCACAGATATACTCTCCTGAAGTTTACAACAAAAACAACAACAACAAGCTTTATTCGATCAACAGACCATCAAAGCAATACAATACAAAGATAAATGACTTCATAAATAAGATAATACAGTTCCAGCCTAAACCAATATCTAATGATAAAAAGCCCCAGTTACCCAATCTATAAATCCTGTTAAAAATAATTATTTATATAAAATTTACATATACGCCATCTGCCACTAAAAACTTACTAACACCATAAATTAGAACATTGGGGCTGTGGCTTTTTAAAAACCTCAAGGCTAAAACACATTTCCTTATCTTCATTTCTTGACAAATTTTGTGGATACACTTGGACCTGGGGGATGAGTATGCGGGACAGAAAAACATAAAATGTTCAACTGTTTCTGGGGTAGTACCACACATAGGGCAAATATCAGATGTGGCATTAGATTCCCATCTACTCGTCAAGGCCTTTAGTGGTAATGTCCCAAAGCGGAATCTAGCGTATAGTCCTTTGCCTAATAAGTGAGGTATTATATCTAAATATTGATCAAAGTGTGGGTACCATTTAAAATCAATAAAAAGATTAGTTGGACGGCCGTGAGATTTGCGGCTAATATAGTCATTCCGTACATAGGACCAATAGGCACCCTTCAATACTTTTACATGGGATTTCTCAAGTGTGTGTGGATTCTCCCAAAAATCTCCTAAAACCAATATGCAGAACCAGCTAGATACATGTTTAACCCATGGGATAGAAACAGAATTTGGACATTTTAACAGTTCTAAAAGTGAGACCTTGTATACAACCAATTCCGGGACGATCCATATCCTCACCCAGTATAACAGAGGACGTAAAATAATTAGGTCAGCTATCCGTTTTAGTCCCAAGTCTAAGAACAACAGGATTAATGGGGTGCTGGGAGGGCACGCGCATAGAGCCCTCGCAAAGCTGTTCTCATTGATGGTTATCCTGCTGCTATCAAAAAAAAAAAACATATCTCTGCACCATAGACAGCAGCTCCCTGCGCCTTGGCCACATAGATCTTAATTGCTGGGGATACAGCTTTGGCCGTTGTGCTCCTATAAAAGCACAATATGGATGCTGCACTATGTTGCAGGAGCCCAGCACTTTTCCAGTATAACACGGCCAACCTGAAAGCCTGATCCACCATACTTATTCTAGGTCTGAACCCCGCCTGGAGAGGAGAAAGAATCTGGTGCTCCATAACCCAACTCAATAGTCTACCTAAAAGCTGTTTAGCAAAGATTTTTTGCAGATTATCAATGAGACTTAGCGGGCTATAGTTTGTTGGGAAATTTACATTACCCTTTTTGTAGATGGGAATAATTTTGGCACCCTTCCACGTAGAGGGAATCTGTCCTTCTGAAATTTTGTTTGAAAGTAGGTTGATATACCAGGTCCATATAACTGGCTCTGATCTGTAGAGATCACCTGGAATTTTATCTGGTCCTGGGGCTTTGCCAGGTTTTAAGGAGTTGATTGCGTCAGCAGTTTCTTTTAAAGAAAAACAAATATGGTCCTCAGAGCCAAATAGGCTCCCATCTGGGGGGGTAATAACAGGGTTTACATCTGGTAATGTGGGGGGATCTAATCCCACATCGTTAATATCGGGGACCCCAGGAATAACGATTTTATCACAGAGGAGAGAGAAATGCTCCACCCAACATTCGGGTTGGATATGGTTCCTTAAACTGGTCCTACCCCCTTTCGCACGTTTGGTCAACAATTCCCAAAACAGTGTGTTATTATTAGATTTCGAGGCGTCCAACAGCTCCTGCCAGATAGAGTCTTCCCAGGATTTCTTTGAACATAGAGTGTTCTTCTTATAGAGACGTCTAGCTTGTTGGATTTCCCCGCGGGTCCCGTTCATAATAGCTTTTTTTTGCCCGGATTTGGCCCTCGAACATGAATCATCGAACCGTCTGTTATTAACCGAGACCCCACGTTGCAGTCTTGCCCCAATCTTTTTATAGAGGATACTTTGCAATTTAGCAGTCATGGTTTCATGTATGCAAAGAATTGGAATTGCCGTAGGATCATGATCTTCATAGGCTATCAAATTATCTATACAAGTTTGATATTTGAAGCAATTTCTGCAAGGTAGAACTGTAACGAAAATTGACGTTCTTCGAGCGGTCACCTGGAGTTTGCCATGCTCCCTGCCTCTACCCCACGCATACAGCACACACCTTAATCTTGTGGCCTTTTGATTGTTGTGGGATTTATGTTCTTCTTTTGTCTATGAGGACCCAGTTGACGGAAGGGAGGGGATTGTTCTCCTTGTGATGTTATGTTTCATGATTCATGTTTAAGTTTACACAGCCTTTTCAACATGTACACCAATAACAGAATAAGGGCATTATTCTGTGTCAATTCTCAGGTCTATGACTGAGCTTGTTTTTGCAGCCATCCTTGGGTACCAAATGGTTGACTACTGATCTGAAATAGGTGGGTGGTAAATAGTCCATGCAAGGCCCACCAGGTACTTGATTACCTTGATTGACATAAGACAGTTTGGCTCATGTTTGGCTCTGATACAGGAGGCACCCTGTTCCCCCACATGTAACCCCACATTTGCTTCAACCTGGGGCACACACACCAATATTTCTATTCATATGCAGTTAGCAAGAAAGCTCTGAATTTTTCCCTGGTCAACTGCATCACAGACTCTGTTGGTAGGTTGGTTGTGATGCTAGCATCCTAGATGGCCACTGCTCAATGCTCATCAACTTGTATGGCCCAAACATTGACAATTCTAATTTCTTCAATGAGATATAAATGATGTGCTCTATATACGTAGACTGGCCGATGATATGGGAAGCGACTTCAACTTAAATCTTCACAGAAGCAGGGAAAACCATGAGACAGGGCCCAGACCACATCATGAGCTAAAGCAGCCCTAGGGCAGGTCATGCAGTTATTTGACCTAGCGGACGTCTGGAGGTAACTCCAACCCAGGCATCGGACTACACCTGTTCTCAGGGGCTTGATATGTCATCATGCCTCAATATGTGACTAATTTCAAGATCACTGATCCCAACAGTTAAAGCCACAGATATACTCTCCTGAAGTTTACAACAAAAACAACAACAACAAGCTTTATTCGATCAACAGACCACCAAAGCAATACAATACAAAGATAAATGACTTCATAAATAAGATAATACAGTTCCAGCCTAAACCAATATCTAATGATAAAAAGCCCCAGTTACCCAATCTATAAATCCTGTTAAAAATAATTATTTATATAAAATTTACATATACGCCATCTGCCACTAAAAACTTACTAACACCATAAATTAGAACATTGGAGCTGTGGCTTTTTAAAAACCTCAAGGCTAAAACACATTTCCTTATCTTCATTTCTTGACAAATTTTGTGGATACACTTGGACCTGGGGGATGAGTATGCGGGACAGAAAAACATAAAATGTTCAACTGTTTCTGGGGTAGTACCACACATAGGGCAAATATCAGATGTGGCATTAGATTCCCATCTACTCGTCAAGGCCTTTAGTGGTAATGTCCCAAAGCGGAATCTAGCGTATAGTCCTTTGCCTAATAAGTGAGGTATTATATCTAAATATTGATCAAAGTGTGGGTACCATTTAAAATCAATAAAAAGATTAGTTGGACGGCCGTGAGATTTGCGGCTAATATAGTCATTCCGTACATAGGACCAATAGGCACCCTTCAATACTTTTACATGGGATTTCTCAAGTGTGTGTGGATTCTCCCAAAAATCTCCTAAAACCAATATGCAGAACCAGCTAGATACATGTTTAACCCATGGGATAGAAACAGAATTTGGACATTTTAACAGTTCTAAAAGTGAGACCTTGTATACAACCAATTCCGGGACGATCCATATCCTCACCCAGTATAACAGAGGACGTAAAATAATTAGGTCAGCTATCCGTTTTAGTCCCAAGTCTAAGAACAACAGGATTAATGGGGTGCTGGGAGGGCACGCGCATAGAGCCCTCGCAAAGCTGTTCTCATTGATGGTTATCCTGCTGCTATAAAAAAAAAATAACATATCTCTGCACCATAGACAGCAGCTCCCTGGGCCTTGGCCACATAGATCTTAATTGCTGGGGATACAGCTTTGGCCGTTGTGCTCCTATAAAAGCACAATATGGATGCTGCACTATGTTGCAGGAGCCCAGCACTTTTCCAGTATAACACGGCCAACCTGAAAGCCTGATCCACCATACTTATTCTAGGTCTGAACCCCGCCTGGAGAGGAGAAAGAATCTGGTGCTCCATAACCCAACTCAATAGTCTACCTAAAAGCTGTTTAGCAAAGATTTTTTGCAGATTATCAATGAGACTTAGCGGGCTATAGTTTGTTGGGAAATTTACATTACCCTTTTTGTAGATGGGAATAATTTTGGCACCCTTCCACGTAGAGGGAATCTGTCCTTCTGAAATTTTGTTTGAAAGTAGGTTGATATACCAGGTCCATATAACTGGCTCTGATCTGTAGAGATCACCTGGAATTTTATCTGGTCCTGGGGCTTTGCCAGGTTTTAAGGAGTTGATTGCGTCAGCAGTTTCTTTTAAAGAAAAACAAATATGGTCCTCAGAGCCAAATAGGCTCCCATCTGGGGGGGTAATAACAGGGTTTACATCTGGTAATGTGGGGGGATCTAATCCCACATCGTTAATATCGGGGACCCCAGGAATAACGATTTTATCACAGAGGAGAGAGAAATGCTCCACCCAACATTCGGGTTGGATATGGTTCCTTAAACTGGTCCTACCCCCTTTCGCACGTTTGGTCAACAATTCCCAAAACAGTGTGTTATTATTAGATTTCGAGGCGTCCAACAGCTCCTGCCAGATAGAGTCTTCCCAGGATTTCTTTGAACATAGAGTGTTCTTCTTATAGAGACG
The DNA here is from genome assembly GCF_031143425.1 of Pleurodeles waltl. Lineage (NCBI taxonomy): Eukaryota > Metazoa > Chordata > Amphibia > Caudata > Salamandridae > Pleurodeles > Pleurodeles waltl. The sequence continues at coordinate 697,802,359 of NC_090439.1, read as the reverse complement.
TCTAGCTTGTTGGATTTCCCCGCGGGTCCCGTTCATAATAGCTTTTTTTTGCCCGGATTTGGCCCTCGAACATGAATCATCGAACCGTCTGTTATTAACCGAGACCCCACGTTGCAGTCTTGCCCCAATCTTTATATAGAGGATACTTTGCAATTTAGCAGTCATGGTTTCATGTATGCAAAGAATTGGAATTGCCGTAGGATCATGATCTTCATAGGCTATCAAATTATCTATACAAGTTTGATAAATCTCACATAACAGATTAGGGTTTGTCATCACTTTTGGCCACCCAGCCTTCGTATATGCATTATTCAAGGTAGGAGAGGGAACCATTGTAAGTTGAGTGTTCGAAGTTCTTCCAAATAAGTTCCCAGTGAGGGAGAATATCAGAGGATAATGGTCACTCTCACATCTAGAGTCTACCCTCATGTCTCTCAACAAGGGCCATAGTTGCACATCCACTAAGAAGTAATCGAGGACGCTTGTCATTGAACCTCGTTTGAATGTAGGTGGAAGGTTTAAATCAGAGGGAGTACGACCATTGCAGGCCCTAAGGCCGAACTTTAAGCATAGTGAGGCCAGCTGGACAGCAAATTGGGGTCCGTAGACAAGGGAGGTCGCCATTCAGTTGTGCAATCCCCCATAGTTTGTCCTCCTCCACAGTTAGGCCACTAAGAAGCACCGAAGGTTCAAAAGTACAATTTACATCACTAGCTACTATTAGATAAAATTTGGTTTGTATGGTATCAAGGAAATCAGAAAGCAAGGATAAAGTCTGAGATTCAGATCCTCGGGAAACAGATTGTGCGTAAACATTAATAATAATTACATTAAAAGTCTGTTGAAAAGAAATTTGCAAACCCATCAAATCAGGACAATCAATTTTTAAAACCTTGTAATCACACTGTAATTTCGAGTTTACAAGGATTAAAAGTCCCCCTTTTGCACGGCCTGTCGCTTTTTCTGGTGGCTGAGCAGGAATATTAAAAGAGAGAAACCTGTCAATGTTAATTCTATCCTCAACCCAGGTTTCTTGGAAAAGACACACATCTTGAGACTTTATGTATGTGCACCAGTCTATGTCGTCCAATTTCCTAGCAAGGCCAGCTAGGTTCCAGGTCATTATAGATAGGACAGTAGTGTCTAACTCAATACCATAAGATTTGGAACAAGCAACCTCAGGGATCAACTCGATTGTGGTGGTCTCATCGAGTCTATTCATTTGTTGTTCCTCTAGACTGCCCTGGGAGATGCTTTCTGGACTGGAGACAGTCATACAAATTCGGAATGCATAGATTCAGCTTGCGCCCGGGGATCCCTCCTATTGGTGTGGGCCAACTGACCATGCACAATGGCCTGCCTTGTATCATCTAATTCGGACACTAAGGTGATACCTCCTCTTTTATGCCCCCTATTCTGGTGTACGCGTGCATCAAAGTCAATGAGTTGATCTGCCAAGGTCTTGTCGAAAAACTCAATTGAGATTACATCGTAGTTCAACCCAAAGGAGCTCCATCTTTTGGTTTTAGAGATATCCGAGCGTATGACTGATAGACATTCTGTCGGAAGCGTAGCCAGTGAATAACCTTGTTGATCTGAGACTCATGGTCCTCGACAGACCTTGCCGGCAGCCTCGGAACATTGGTCAAAAAGAGGATGTTGCCCCAGCACTTGGAACCTAGGCATTTTACTGGCAAGTCTGGGGCACTGTGGACTCTATGGGAGGAGGTAGCGCAGGTTGGATCACATGTAAGGGGGGGATAAACGGCCTTTTGCCATTAGAGGAGGTATAGTTCCTCTTGCCTAATGTATTAGCAGTAGTATTGTTCCTCCTAAATGAGTGGCTGTTCAGGGAGGTAGGAGGGCGATAAATGTTGTCAACACAGTTCACCGTAGAGGTCCCATCTATTGTGGTACTTTTGGTACCCGAGTGCTTGTTTCTAGGTTTAACTACATGGGGAATTTGATTAACCTCTGTGTCACCCATGTGTGACCCTTTGCTTGGGGAGTGGTTGGTTGATCCCCCGCGAACAATTGTGGTGGATGGAATTGATTCAACCACCAGGGTACCTCCTTTTCCAGCCACCTCTGTCACTTGGCATTTGCATCTCAATGGATATACCGTAATCCCCTGGAGAGATTTGGCTAGCTGCAGTACCAGGTTCCTAACTTCGTCAACTCTTTGCAGTATAAGGGGCAAGTTAACTTCACTAGCAGATGGTTCAGTAATAATAAGCGGGGGAGTATCAACCTGAGTATCTGGCTCTGGCATAAAATGTTCATAATCCCTAATCAGATCGCCCTCCTCGGCCAAAAGCTCATATCGATTCCTACATGGTAGGTTAGGGACCAGCTTTAACTCGGGGCTCAGTGGAATGGGTATGCTTTCTGCTTCCTCAACTTGAGATATCCCCTGGCTAGGTGAAACATTAGTAGCACTGCCCATGATTCCCTGTTGGGAGGGAAGAATAGTGTAATTGGTATTAGGCAGGTTTCTTACTTCGTCAATCAGTTTAGCGGAGTCCATAGTTTGGCCCTTCTTTTTCCTGTTGAAGAACTCTTGAATCCTTTTAGGTTGGGACAAAGCCTTCTTTGGGGGAAGGGTTACATTAGTGACCATTTCGCTGTTCAGGATGGCCTCCACCTCCTCAAATAGTACGTCTATCTCATCAAGTGCTTTGGGGCCACCTCCTATGGTCTTATTAGCTTGCTTCCTGGGACGCTTTTTCTGTTTTTTTAGGTCGTTCAATGTTACCGGCAAATCGACAGCCTTCCTTTTCCCATAATTCCATTAGTGAGAAATGGCAACACAAAATAGATAAAGTTGTGATCTTACTTGAGGTTATGTCTTCTGTAAAAGGGCTAGGCCCAGCCCGGCCTCGATTGGGCGATGATAGGCGAAGACCAGCCCGTCTTGGCCCGGTCTTCGCCCAGGCGCACGCCCGGGCGCGTCCCGTGGGGGCGTGGCTTTTTCTGGCCGCCTGGCCGCCTGCCCGTCTGGAAGTTCACTGCCGGAAGGGGAGATCCGTTCCCCCGGCAACACTGACAACAGCGCATCCCGCAGGGGGCGCATCTTGTTATGGACGCCTGGCCACCTGGAAGTTCACTGCCGGAAGGGGAGATCCGTTCCCCCGGCAACGCTGACAACAGTTTATCTGACCACTGTCCAGTCTTTTTGATCCTGCACACTCTGAACCCGACCCCTACACTCTATGGCTGGTGCCTTCAGGGCACAGAGCTCCATTAAGAGGTATTTAAGGATGAGATCAAAGGGAACATATTTGACTTTTTTTGCCTAAATGAACACTCTGTAAGTGCAGTGGAAACCCTTAAAGAGGTGTTCAATGAATATATTCCTGGTATGAGCATATCCAAGACTGCCAGAGTGATTACATTGATTCAAAATCATCAAACTCACCTCAAAAATGAACTCAGGCTCCTAGAAACCACTTATGCTGCTACCAGTGATAAAACACTACTTGCCAAGCTGCAGAAAACATTGACGGAATATAAGGATGAGAGAAACCACAAAATCCTTTACTTGAGTAAAGCCGCTCCTACAAAAAGCTTTGGACGACAGGTCAGGTAAAGCTCTGCGCTTGGATATGTTTTAGTGAACAACTAGTGGAATGTATCACCAGCCGAAAGTGTGGTGATTTGGAGGTAACTGGTGATCTGGTCGCCATACTGGATGAATTTAAGATAATTAAATTTTACGAGCTTCTCTACACTGCTGTAAACTATACAGCTTCGCCAAACATTACGAAGTCTTTAGACCATGTTACTCAAGTATGGATAGATGAGCAAACCAAAGAACTATTAAACTCCCCATTGACGATTGAAAATGTCAAACAAGCTATCATGAATCTCCCCAGTGGGAAAGTTCCTGAGATAATGGCCTACCAGTAAACTTTTATAAAACCTACATAGAAATCCTAACACATGCCTCTTGGAGAGGTACAATGCCGCTCTAGCAATAGCAATAGACAATCTCCCACCGAACCACAATGGAGGCATACATGAAGGTAAAGCAAGGAGCTCCTTAAACCAGACAAGGGCCCAAGTTTATCTTTATCTTATAGGCCAATGTCACTGCTCAACACCAACACCTACACCACAATGTTTGCGGAAAGACTTGTGCAACATATTAAATCGCTGCATTTTCTGGTCCTCCATAATCAATCTGGGTTTCTACCCCAGTGGCTCACTGCATTCAATCTCATAACGTTAATGGCAAGGCTTCATAGAACTGATACACTACTTCCATCGGTGTCAATACTGCTCCTGGGAGTGCCTGGTTATGGTAGAAACGCTTCACTGGTTGGCCTGGGAAACTTCTGTCTATTGCTTGTAACCATTCTATACACAAATTCCAAGGTGTGAGTGTGGGTTAACAGATGGTTTCTGACTCCTTTGATATTGGCAAGTGGACCAGGCAGGGTTGCCCTCTACCCCCCAATTGTTGTCATAACAATAGGACCTCTTGCTTGTCTAACCAGAGAACATCATGCACACACTTTTCCCCTCAACTGCCACCAGCAGACAATCCACTGCTCCTCCTACCCATGACAAGTTAGTAAAGACTGTGCATCAGCAATGATTCACTAGGTATATCATTCTATGCAGATAATGTAATCCTTTATGTCCAGTAACCCAAAGAAAATCTTTCCTGTATCAGTTCTCAGATGGTTCAGTTTGGAGGCTAGTTAGGTCTGCAAATAAACTTCTCTAAGTCATCAGTCTTCCAGTTTACCAACTTTCGATCTGCACTCACCATGGAACAGCTTTTACGTTGGAAACCTGAGGGAGTGCGGTAGTTGGATGTTTGTGTCACCTGTGTATGATGAATTAATACATACCAATTTGGGTATAGCTTACGAAAATGTGATAACCAGAATTGATAGATGATCCGGCCCCCTCTATCACTAACAGAGTCTCCCTGATCAAGGTGGTAGTCCTCTTTGTGAACCTGCCAGTCTCCCTTCCACTGTACCTTTTAGGCAGCTGCAGCAGGCCTTACGGCACCTGGTGTGGCGTGGAGGATAACCTAGAACATGCTGGTACATTCTCACTAAACTGCTACATGCTGTCAGACCTGCTCTGTGGGATTTTAATGCTTATTACTTAGTTGCTCAGACACATTACCTGAAGTATGGCCAATGTATTAAGTGTTGGCTCCGCATATGAAGGTTCAGAGAGTCATTGTTAGCACCCGTTCTATCCTCAGCAGAGTATATGCCCCTCCAAAAGACTGCAAAAAACTCTGGATGTATTAGTGTCGACATTTAAAAGAAATGTCTTTGGTCAGATATTTTTTCCCCTCTGCTGCTGCTAGTAGTCAATCCACTGCTCCTCCTACTCATGGCAAGTTAGTAAAAAACATGCTAATGGGGTTTGTTACTTTGGGATACCTATATGTAAATGGAACCTTCATCTTGATCAATGATTTGTGAATGCGTCACAGCAATTGCTCCTGTTGCTGCACTATGCTACCATAGGCAGTGCTCATTACTGAAAGCTAGTCTCCCTACTTTTCTAGATGCCTCACCAGAAATTGCTCTCTTCACTGCATACTTGGGAAGAGCTGATATCGGTCAGTCTATTTCATTTCTGTACTCCACTTACAAATCTGTCACGATGGTGGCTCCGCACTACATAATGCTAGGCGAAGACGGGAGGGCTCACTAAGCTACTAGTTGACTGATATTGTCTAGATGTACTGTTGTGTACAGGTAAAAGACACACCACTCAATTACAAACACACATTGATTCACTTCTTCAAATGTCTCCATTAATAGTACTACACACCGGAGTGCATTGTCGGCTTTGGCATTGTGAAAGCACTATGGGGGTCATTCCGACCCCGGCGGTCAAGGACCGCCGGGGCCGCGGATGCGGGAGCACCGCCAACAGGCTGGCGGTGCCCCGCAGGGCATTCTGACCGCGGCGGTTTGGCCGCGGTCAGACCAGGAAAACCGCCGGTCTCCCAGCGGTTTTCCGCTGCCCTGGGAATCCCCCATGGCGGCGCAGCTTGCTGCGCCGCCATGGGGGATTCCGACCCCCTCACCGCCATCCTGTTCCTGGCGGCTCCGACCGCCAGGAACAGGATGGCGGTGAGGGGTGTTGTGGGGCCCCTGGGGGCCCCTGCAGTGCCCATGCCAATGGCATGGGCACTGCAGGGGCCCCCGTAAGAGGGCCCCACTTTGTATTTCAGTGTCTGCTTTGCAGACACTGAAATACGCGACGGGTGCCACTGCACCCGTCGCACATACCCACTCCGCCGGCTCCATTCGGAGCCGGCTTCCTCGTGGGGAGGGGTTTCCCGCTGGGCTGGCGGGCGGCCTTCTGGCGGTCGCCCGCCAGCCCAGCGGGAAAGCCAGAATGGCCTCCGCGGTCTTTCGACTGCGGAGCGGCCATATGGCGGCTCCCTCCATGCGGCAGGCTCCCGCCGCCCGCGGGGGTCAGAATGACCCCCTATGTGTGCGAGATATGGTCACATCCTGGCCGATTTCATACACAAGGCCTGGTACTGCCTCCCTATCCTTCAGTTTTGGCATGATATGTTGGTAAAGCTCCCAGATACACTGGATCTGCCTCTTGACCCCTCATCCCAAACAGATTTCTGGGGGACACTTTAGCAGACAAGAGGTTCGCTATGAGGTTGATGCAGACAAGAGACCCAAGAATTAGACTCTGGTTACCGGAGATGTCTTATTGTTGCAATATGGCACAGCAATATTTGGCACTCCTGCACCCTACTGTTCACCCTAAGCACATCTTGGCACTGTACTGCTCTTACCTGCTGTGGGCAACAGAGCTAGACTCCGTCCCTAGTCTGAAACTTCAACAACCATCTTCTAGCACTTAATTTATACTTGGCTGTATACTAAAACAATTATTATGTCCTACCTTTTGAATCTACCTAGATGCCACAAAACACTCTTTGCCTATGGTACTTCTTATGATGCCATTATCGACTCGCAAAATTTGCGACCCCATTTTGCGACCCGCAAATAGTAAGTCACAATTTGCGAGTCGCAAACCATATGCAATAGCAACTCGCAAATTGCGACTCGTCGCAAAAAGCCCATTTTGCACTTCCAATTTACCACTAACTCAGAGCAGGTGGTAACCATTACCAAAGTATAAAAGGAGACCCAGAAGGCATCTGGGTTACTCAAGATGGCGGAGATATACCTGATAGCAGTGAGGAGGAGAGCCCACGCCGCCCAGCAGAGGAGGAGGAGGAGCCAGAGACAGGAGATGATATACAGAACAAGGCAGACAATTTTCCAACAAACTGAGGAGGAGATTTATGATATATATACACTTAGCAGCGCAGCTATACTAGATTTAATAGAATTACTCAAACCACAGCTAGAACACCAGACTGTGCGCGGCTGCGCCATCCCTACTCATGTGCAAGTGCTATGCTCACTGTACCTCTTGGCCTCGGGTAGCTATCAGGGTCTCATTGCGGTGGCAGGTGGGGTATCCCAAAGTGCACTCTCACGGTTCTTTAGGGCATTCCTAGACACCTTACTCACACACATGTCGAGATACATATACCTACCCAGGAATGAGGCAGAAATCAACAGTACCAAGTTGGAATTTTACAGGATTGCCAACTTCCCCCATGTCATAGGGTGTGTAGACGGGACACATATACAAATATGCCCTCCTGCAAACCTGGAATATCTGTTCCGCAATAGGAAGTGTACCCACTCACTCAATATTCAGGTGGTATGTGACGCCCATTATGTCATCACTGACATGGTTGCAAAATTTCCAGGCAGTACTCATGACTCCTACATTTTTAGGCACAGTGGGATACACCTAGAACGTGGGGAGTTCGGAGACGGATACCTCCTAGGTAGAGCTGATAACACCTTGCAGACATACACACAGGTTAATGTGGAAACCACTCATGCCCTGCTAACATTGAACTTTTTGTGCCAAACAGGTGACAGTGCATATGCACTATGACCATGGATACTAACTCCGTACCTAACACCCAGCAATGATTCCGAGAGGCGATACAACAGTGCACATAAGAGGACCAGGAACATCATCGAACGTACCTTTGGACTGCTGAAAGCAAGGTTCAGATGCCTCCACCGACGTGGAGGTGCCCTCCAGTATACCCTAATAACAGCTTTCAAAATTGTTGTTGCATGCGCTATACTGCACAACATTGCCACCAGACGTGGGCTACCTCTCACCCCTGAGGACCCAGATTCTGAGGATGAAGAGCAAGAGCTACCACATCGCCATCATGGGGATAGGAGCATCGCAAATCAAGGCAGACTGAGACGGGAACACATTGCAAACCAATACTTTGGAAGGTACGTGCTAACTTTTACCATACTCACCAATGTAACACACAAAGAGTCCATGTGATAAGTGGAAAGAACAAGTGATTTAATAAGTGCAAACACAAAAACTATTTACAATTGGAACAGTTCAGGGGCTTCAGTAGTCCACCTGGCATGGGACACATTGACTTCATGTGCCCCAACCCCAGGACTGTGTGGAGCTCAGACCCTACGGCGGGCTCTGCCAGCATGGCTGGTACTAGGGGGGCAGCAGTGCCCTGCCTTGTGCTTCCACTGCGAAGCACCCTGGTGTCACCCGTAGAGACACTGCTGACAGTGGAGCCCTCCTCACTGTCCTGTGGCGTGTTGCCTGTGCCCCTGGCCACCTGCCGTGCCTCCATTAGGTCTATAGCGTGGCTGAGACGGCCCAGTCCACATGCCACGTCACTGGCAAAGTGGCCCATGTCCACCTGGAGGCTGACTGTGCGCCTAGACAGACCTGTTGTGTTCACAGCCAGCCTTACAATTGAGGAGGACATCCTGTCTAGGCGGTTCAGCAGCTGGCGGTCCCTGCGCCGTGCACTCTCTGTATGCGTTAGCAGTCCTGCCACTAGTTGGCGCATGGAGAGTGCAAGGTCGCCCATGTTTGAACTGATCAGTTGCAACTCTGAATGTACCAGCTGCATACTGTTGCCATGATTGTGCTCCATGCGCCGCAATGCCCCGGTAATCCTCCTTAATTCCTGTGTCTGCAGGCGCTGACCCCGTAGGAGTGCGGCCTCAGTTTTTGATGTGGAGGCATCCCCTGACTCTGCCTGCCGCTCTCAGGATGGAGTTCCAAGTCGCCTGCGACGCGGTGGAGGCCCTGTGATGTCTCCCGTGGCACTTTGGCTGGTACCTGGTGCAGGCTCACCCACCACTACTGCAACAGGTGTTTCATGAGGGGACATGGTGTCGGTGGTGCAGGTCGCAGTGGTTGCTGGTCCTGTTCCCTCGTGTGTCTGCTGGCTGACCAGTGGCCCCTGGCTGCTTGGGCTGGTGGGGGTGTCTTGTGGGAGACCTGTGGGACATAGGGAACACACTGTCTGTATCTACTATCTGTTATCAACTTCCTAATAAACTGTTGCCTATGAACTGCCTACTTGACTTCATTGCCCATAATGCACCATACTGGTGTTTGCTACTCTCAAATGGAACTATTTTGGTTGTGCATTCTCCTGTGAACAAGGTGGGTGGGGGTATGGCATTAATGAGGGTACATGCATGTCACATGGTACTCACTGGTTGATGGTCCTGCCTCAGAGGTGTCCAGATCTCCCATCCCGCTTACAGCCTCAGGCTCAAGGGTCTCTTCTACCCTTTCCTCCAGGGGTGTGGGTGGTGGTAGTGTTGATGGTCCCCCTCCTGTGCCTCTCATCTCCCGGAGCCGCTCTGCCACCCTCTCCTTGGTCTGGGAGCGCAGGTCGTACCACCTTTTTTTCAGTTCCTCAATACTCCAGTGGCTGACCCCCAGGGAGTTGACTTTTTCCTGGATCTCCATCCAGAGTCTCCTTTTCTCTGTCTCTGGCACGGTGAGGGCTGCCCTGCCAAACAACTAGTCATGGTGCTTACAACACTCCTCAGTCAGCACCTCCAACTCTTTTTCAGCAAACTCCAGTTTCCTCTTCCTTGGGTTTTCAGCCATGGTTGCTGGAGCTCTGTGTGTTTGCAGTGCTGCAGTTGAAATGGGTGTGGTCCTCCCTCCTCCCAGGTTTATTTGTAAACTTCCTGGCTGTGATGTCATCATCATGTGCCAGGAGGTGTTTTCCAGAGTGTTCTGCAGCACCTGCATTCAATTTTCGGCACAGTCGCAATTTGCGACACCCACTTGCAAATTGTGTGTCCGTTTTTTGCGCGGTCGCAAAAAGCGACCTCGCAAACAGCGGACTCGCTATCTGCGGTGCGACTCCGTGTGAGAGTCACAAATTGTTAGATTTTATTCAGCGTTGTGATTCAGCGCACTTTCATTGTATTATCGGAAGCGCACCTCGCGCTCATTGTTGTTTCGGCTTGCCAATACTTTAATGCACGTTTTTCTTTTGTGGAGCGGGAGCGGAGCTGCGTGCTCTACGCAGTCTCCTTTCCATTTCATTTGCTCGTGCACACGCGCACGCGCATTTAAACGAGCCGGTCTGTTTCCTTTTATTGAAACACGATCGGCTCGTTGATTCAGCAGCGCGTGTGTTGTGGTGTGCCCTGGCCCTTAATGCTTGTGCTTCCTGACGCCCAGCTACAAGAATAGCTTGGGTTGTAAAATTCTGACAAGGCTTCTGCCGAGAGTGCCATCAGGCAGCTCCCTCCACATTTTATTTAGGGGCACTTATTACTTTGCCTGATTTGGGGGTTTTGCACTCCCCCTTGCTTTTCAAAACTTTTTCAAAGATGTTCAAAGAAGCAAAATAAATATATATTTTCCTTTTATTAAAGATTATTGTGCATTAACATTCTGGTCATGGCTCAGTTTGATGACCAAGAGGCAGAGTACTATACTGAAGAGTTGGGCAATCAGCTGGAAGTAGATCTAGTTGAAGCCCTTGATACCAGGGTCCAGCAATCTGTAAATGATGCCCTGGTGAGAGCCTTGGGTCCCTTTTCTGGGCAACTTTTTGATTACGCACAAGGTTGGGTGCAAGTACAACAACCTCAGCCCGAAGGTAAAAAAGTGAAAGATAAGGCAAAAAATCTGGAGTCTAGAGCCGATGTTAGCGGAATCCACGCCGACGCCTTCGAAAAACTTCGTAAGAAACGTGGTGGGGAACATAATTATAGCTCTAGAAAGGAAGCCTCTTTCTCCCCCTCTTTCTCTGATAAAGATTCCTCTTCTGAAGCTTCAGAAGACTCGGATACTCCGGTTCCTAGTAAAAGAGCTAAAAAAGCAGCCCCTCCTTCTCAGGTTTTGGACTTTGACCTCACAGAAATCATACACCCCAGAGCTTCCAAATGGGTTCCCCCTCCTGAAGTGGCTCAGTATGTTCAATCTAACCTAAGGAAAAGTTTTTATAAGGAAGTCCGATCACGACTAAAAGCTGAATGTCCCAGACCAGACTTAGAGGGCAAGGTTTCTGATACCACGGAAATAGACCCTACTATGGTGACTTTCATGAGAAAGTTTGCGAAGGACCCCAAAAAAGGTTTGGATCGATCCTGGCGTAGTTGCCAAGACAAACTTTTGGATCTTTCCGGACCTCTGACCAAGATCCTTGAGATGGCGTATCTAGCTAAAGAATCAGGATCTCCTGTAGACACAGATGTTCTTATCGTTTGGGCCCAAAGATCCATTTGCCTTCTAGGAAACACTAATTGCGCTATTTCTGCAGAACGCAGGAAATCTATTCTAATACGAAGTGACCCAAAGTTGTCGGATCTAGCAACTTCTGAGGCGGGTCCTTTGGCGTGCCCAGCCGAAGAACTTTCAATAGTCCCCAAAACTATTATCCCAGAGGCAGAGGTGGTTGGTACGGTGAACAAGATCCCACCTTCTATCCCACTCGCCCCAGAGGAGGACGTCCTCGCTTCTACAGAGGATCCCGCAGAGGGCAACAAGGAGCCATTCAAGATTCAAGTTTCACAGGTGAGCATTGTTCATTTTTCTCAGGTCAAACTTGGGGGCAGAGTGGCATTGTTTTTGGTAAATTGGGAAAGGATCACTCGAGATCCGTGGGTTCGGCAAACGGTCAGGGGATTTTGCCTAGAGTTTATCAGTACTCCCAGGCAACTCTCTCCACCGCTACAGATGTGTTTTTCCCTAGCAAATCAAGATTATATAGACAAAGAGGTACACGCCTTATTAGACAAAGGGGCCGTCCAGTTTGCTTCCCCTCACCCTTATGGTTTCCTCAGCCCTATATTTGTAGTGGATAAGAAGAGAGGAGGACACCGTTTAGTCTTGAACCTAAAGGATTTAAATCATTGGATTCTGTACAGGCACTTCAAGATGGAGGGCATCCACATGTTAAGAGATATCCTGTTAGGAGGGGATTGGATGGTTCGCCTAGATCTAAAGGATGCTTATCTGTCGATTCCAATTTTCCCTCCTCACAGGAGGTTTCTTCAATTCCGGTGGAAAGGTCGATGCTTAGAGTTTCTTGCTCTCCCGTTCGGTCTGTCATCAGCACCTAGGTGGTTCATGAAGCTTCTGAGACCTGTGATGGAATGGCTAAGAGCCAGGGGAGTCAGATTAATCATATATCTGGACGACATCCTTCTGATGGCCCAGTCTCCTCAAGTCCTTCTATCTCACTTGAATTGGACCATCAGTCTTCTGCAAGATTTAGGTTTCCTTATCAATGCGCAGAAGTCATTGTTGAAACCGACTCAGGTGATAGATTTCCTGGGGTTTCAGATAAATTCTATTCTATGCCAGCTCCTTCTACCCTCTCAAAAGATCCGCAACATCAATAGGGAATTGAGATCGGTTCTGACCAGTCCGACTGTCTCATTAAGGAATATAGCCAGAGTAGTGGGCTTGTTAGCTTCGTCTATTCAGGTGATCTTCCCTGCCCCTTTACATTATTGTGCTCTGCAGAGACTCAAGATCAAACATCTACAACAGGGTCTGAGTTATTCGGAACAGATTCCATTGACTGCCGAGGTAAGATCGGAGATTCAATGGTGGCTTCATCATATGGAAGCCTGGAATGACAGAGCGATTTTCGGTTCTCACCCAGAGGTGGTGATAGAATTCGATGCCAGCCGATGGGGATGGGGAGCACGCTGCAACTCCCTTGTGACGGGAGGCAGATGGTCAGAATCCGAACAAACTTTACATATCTATTGCCTGGAACTTCTAGCGGGTTCCTTTGCCATAAAGAGTCTATCCCCTCAGAAGACAGACTGTTGCATACTATTACGGATGGACAATGTCTCAGCAGTGAGGTATGTCAACAAACTGTGGGGCACGAAATCTAGAATTTTGGCAGAGATTGCCAAGGTTTTCTGGCATTATTGTCTGACACAACGCCTAGTGGTCATAGCGGAATACCTTCCAGGGGACCAGAACACAATAGCAGACTGGAATTCCAGATACCTGACAGATTCCAGCGACTGGAAACTGGATCCTCTGATTTTCTCCCAGATAGTCAAGGAATGGGGCAATTGCAAAGTAGATCTGTTTGCCTCTCGACTCAATTTTCAGATACCAAAATTTCAGACCCTTGTGCGATAAAGACAGATGCATTTCTTCAGGATTGGTCTCAGTTTCGGGGTTATGCCTTTCCGCCATTCCTGATGATTGCCAGGGTTTTGTCTCAGGTTCGGAGACAGAAGACAGAGATTGTTCTGGGGACGCCCTTTTGGAGGGCACAACTTTGGTTCCCCATAGCTCTACATTTAGCTTGTGCCTCTCCTCTTCTCATTCCGCCTCGTCGGAACCTTCTCTTGAGTCCGGAGGTCCTTCAACATCCAATGATCTCGTCAGAGAAGTTGACTCTGTAAGCCTGGTTGATTTCAGGTCAAGATGGAGTACCCCAGACATTTCGCAACAAGCTGCGGACCACATAAAACAGGCCAGGGCCGGTAGTACCCATAAAAGATATGCCTCAGCTTGGCGCAGATGGACTGGTTGGTGTGATGGAAGAGGTGCCAATCCAGTGGAAGCACATATTGAATTGATTGTTAACTTTTTAGCAGAATTAGCTAGTTCTGGTTTAGCTTACTGGACGATCAATAATTTTAGATCAGCCATTTCAGCGGGGCACTCCCAACTAGAAGGTAAACCCGTTGGAGAACATCCGTTAATTTGTAAACTTTTGAGAGGTATACGTCTCTCTAAACCTCCTCAAGCTAAATATTCTGTATTATGGGATGTTAATGTTATTCTAAAATTTGTAGACTCTTGGCCTACCAACAGGTATTTGTCTTGCAAGCAACTTTCAGCTAAACTGACCATGCTTTTATGTCTTATCTCTTGTAAAAAGAGTTTCCGATGTCAGAGTATTGGACTTAGCTGGTAGAGCTTATTCCCCGGATGTGGTCAAATTTTCGGTGACAAGAAGGACTAAAACAAATTACAGGTCAGTATCTTATCCAGCATATCCTGACAATTCTAAATTATGTGTAGTCCAATGTTTAAAGGATTATGAAGTTGTCACAGAAGAGTTTAGACAGGATGTTAAAGGTCAATTGTTAATTTCTTTGCAAAAACCTTTTAAACCAGTTACCTCAACTACGTTAGCCAGATGGATGAGATGGTTAATGAATGAAGCAGCTATTGATACCTCTCTATTTGGAGCTCATTCTGCTAGAGGAGCTATGGCCTCTAAATCATTTGCCTTGGGTTCCCGCTTAGAGGACATTATGAAGGCAGCAGATTGGTCTTCAGAAAATACTTTTCGTAAGTTTTATCACAAACCTGTCTTGGACGTTGCCACTGTAGTAATGGACCAGCTTTAAACTAGCATAATCGAAGCCTCCGGTCCAGACATAGAATAAAAAAAATTCTAGCTTACTCATCAAGAATTTTCAATTCTATTAAGGACACGGAGGCGAGGATTAGCCCTCCCTCAAGTACAATATGATATTGAATATCAAATTAAAGTTGATCATGATGATCTATTGTTATATTACCCTCCCAGTTTATTTATAGAAATATCAATTTTATTGAGATGTGTTCAATTCATTTTGGATATTACCTTCCTGTTTATTACTTATAGGTTCTGATCAGAAGAATTCCTGAAATTTCATGGCTTCATGGAAAAGTTTTGTGAGTAGCGGCTTCCTGGGACTGTTTCTCTCGTGTTGAGCTCTTCAAGTTCTGGTTATCAGGTTGGAGTGGATGTTCCTGACTCCTGTTATTCGAGATGGCATAAGAAGTTTTGATTCATTTTGAACTTTATCTGTTTTGACCAAAGAAAGAGGAAGTGATGTCGAGGGTCAAAGGACTTATGGACAGAGGTCATACTTAGTGATTGGACCATGTGATGAGATGTGAGGCATCATGGGATGTTTAGTTTTTCTGTTTACTTATATTTGATTGGCTGCTGTTTAAGTCTGTAAACAAAGAGAAAACACAATCCTCGCCTCCGTGTCCGCGTAAGCTAGATTTTTTTTTACTGCGCATCATCTTTGAATTCCACCATCAAAGGTTCACATAGTCAACTTCAGGACTAGAAGGATGTGTTTGATAAGGTGAAAGCTACTGTGTTTTCCCCTTACAGTAGCTTTCACTTTCGTATTGACATAATATCAGGGGCAACATCGCCTTGTAGTTGGGTGTAATCACTTTCCAAACCAGAATATCAACATCTAAAAAAGTATTTTGATGAACTTCAGGCCAACCGGTTCATTTGACATTCTTCCTAGCAGTCTCCTCCCTGTTGTTTTGTCCTAAAAAAGAACAAGGAATTGAGAATGTGTATAGACTACTAGACCTTTAAATAAAGTTACTGCTATGAATCGAAACCCATTACTTCTGATTCCTGTTCTTTTGGAACAGGTAAAGAACTTGACAATATATAGCAAACTATTTGAATGCTGTGTAATAACCTTTGTGCTATATGATGCCCAAGTTCCATTTCAGTTATTTATTAACAAGTATCTCAGAAAGTTACTTCAGATGAATAATTGGCTGCATTAATGACATCTTGATTTTCTCCCAGAATGAGTGAAGATATATTGCTCATGTTTGAGCAGTCTTGGAAAGTCTGTGCAAAAACTAACTTGTCACTAAATTAGACAAATGAATATTTCATGTCATCTGGTAGAGTTTAAGGGTTTGTGATTTCCCCAACAGGAATTCCGATAGATAAGAAAACAGTGGATGGAATCCTTAAATGGAGAGACCGAGTAATGTGAAATATGTTTTTCTGATTTTTCAATGCATATCAGTGTTTTATCACATACTTTGCTGAGATAATGACCTCTATCACAAGACTTTTAGAAAAGGAAAGGAACTCCTTCGCTGGACATAAGAAACTGATCATGCCTTTTCTATTCGTGAGGAAAAATTAATGTCTGCTCCTGTGCTTTTACATTCTGATCCCGCTTTGCCATACTTTGTCGATGAAGATGCTTTGAAATATGTTGTGGGTGCTATGTTATAACAGATACAGAGTAGATATACCCAATAGCCTTCTTCTCTATAAAAATACTCCCCACAGATCAGAACTATACCATTGCCAAACAAGTGCTGCTGGTGATCAAAATGGCCTTTGATCAAAATGGCCTTTCAAGAGTGGAGGCACTACTTCCTTAGGGCACTACACACTGTCATTATACACTCAGATCATAGAAATTTACAGTTCTTCTGCCTAGTAAACCCTCAACCACAAATCAAATGTGATAGCTTTTATTCTTTAGCAAATTGAATTTCATAATACGTATCCCTCCAGTTCGAAGCAAGCTAAAACAGATGCCCTTTTAAGACTAGGAAAATCACTGGTAGATGCTGATCATAGGATTATGGAACAGACAGCATTCCCTAGTGAAAAAGTCATCAGAAGCTGAAGTTCTGAAGAATTTTGGGAAAGGGTAGTAAAGGCCATAGAAAATCTAGACAAAAGAGGGTGGTTAGAGAAACCTAACAACTGTATAAGAGAGTTAACTTTCCAGAACAAAATACCAGGGCATTCCTGAAAGTAGGACCGCTATAGACATACTTTGTTTTTCTAATTACTCTGCGTAAACTTGGGGAAATATTGTAGTCTTGACTATTTAGCTGGTACTAATTAATCAGTAGACTAATTAACTGACCCTTGACCCCCTTGGACTTTTTTCATAATTTACGGATTTCACAATTGGTTGTCCTCTTAGTATCTCTCAATTTATATAGGTTAGTTTCTACTCTATTCCTTATCCTACCTTTTTTTTAATAGTCTGATGGACTTATCATGGCCTCTCACCGTACAGTGACATAAGACCAGAAACCATCGCCTCTACGGCTTCCACATCAACATTATTGGGAACATCCATTTTGGAAACATTACTAGCCGCCTCAGGACTACATGCTCATTCAATGTTTTACACGGAAACTCCACATCTTGTACATATTCAGTACGTTTTCTTAAGCTCACCTTTTAAAATCATCACTATAGGTGTACGGTTCTTCCCACATCTATTGTTTAACGGTTATGTGCACACATTTTGGGCTTCTGCCACAACAACAACTTCACACTACTGTTTTGACTTTCTTACTGAGAATGGTATTTCTGCACCTCTGTTTGGTCACAAACATGGGTGAGCTTTCTCCTAGTAAACACGTTGGTGATTTTGCATGCCCTATTCATGTAATACCAAGTTACCTACTATCATGCTCAGTCTTACGTTGTGAGTCCCATCTTTGGGTCTCCTCTCCCTTTTGGAAGAAACTTCCTCTATGACATATGGAATCAATATGGACTCCTCTAGCCCTCCTTTTTAGCTCTTATTACTTCTACTCTATTCCTTCACCACTCTCTGGCATGATTTTTGAAGAACTGTCTCCTCGTGCTTTACAAGAGTATCTCAAAATGTTCTGCTTTTTCTGTTTCTCTTGATGTATTATTATAGGAAAAATTTGTTTTCTGTTTTTTCAGCCTTGAAAAAGTCCCTTGGACAAAGCACCTATTGGCTGTATTCTGGATAATACATATTTGGGTTAACACAAGGAATTAAAGTTCATATATGTGTGAAAACGACCTTCTCGAACTTCGGACCCTCTTTTCACTTTGGAGTATACTTTTCGGACTACCTTCAGGAGTGCCCTGGTATTTTGTTCTGGAAAGTTAATTTTCTAGCACGGTTCAAAGGAAATTCTCTTGTTCTTTCTCTGATCTAGTGCATCTTAATACCCTTGGTGGTTGGGTAATATTACCAGGTTCAGCACCAATCTAGGACTCTTTGGATCTACCAATCAGACATTACTATTTGTACAGATGTGCGAATGACAGGCATTAACCACCATTGTTTCTTGACTGTATAAGAGAGGGTTGTTTCTATCACATGAACTTACTATATATGCCCACGCCACACTCAAGGAAGGCAGTGCTAGATTGACATAATTCTATTCCCTTAGCAGGGCATCCCCTGAGAACAAAATACCAAACAAAACTGCTTGTGATAGTTCTGGTGGGAAAAGATGCCACAACCTTCATCCAGACTTGCTCAACCTGTGTTCGTAGCAAATAAAGCTTCTCTTGCCCTACCAGTTTCATTCAAGAAATGCCCATTCCACCAGTCCTCTTGCATGCCGTCAGCATGGATTTTGTGATAGCTCTCCCATTCACCAAAGGATTTATTACCATTAGTGTAATGCTGAAATGGCCTATTTTGTCTCTTTAAAAAACTTCCCACTGATATGATGTTGGCCTTATTTAAAAGGTATTCCAGTTGCAAAGAATTCCTTCAGTGATCATTTCAGGTTGATGTCCCCAATTCATCTCAAAATTTTGGGGAGAATTGTGTTCCTCGCTCGGCATAGAACTTAGCTGGTCCTCTGCATATCACACCCATATGGTGGGCAAACTGTGAGGGTTAATCAGTCCTTGGAACAGGAACAATCTTTACTATGTTTGCTATCTAAACACATTGTCATTGGGTACATGCCCTCAGTCTGGTCAAATTTGCATACAACAATATCATGGACTCCACTGTCAGGGACTCTCCATTCTTCTGAAATTTTATATACCACCCTAGAGCATTTCCCTTTAAACTGGATATGAGCATGAGCATGGTCCCCCCAGTAGAATACGCCATGCCAACCTCATTAAGTATTTGGGAGAGGTCAGAACATTTGCTCAAATACAAGTTCAAAATGTAAACACAAGCTGATCAGCAACGCTAACAAGAACCGGTATGCACAATAGATGATTTAGTCTGGTTGGCCCCCAAACATCTTCACCAAGAAGAACCACAAAAACCCCAGTATGTTGCTCCTTACTCAATTTCACACCTTATCAATCCTGTAACCATGAAACTCAAATTGATGAATGATTACCAAATCCATCCTGTCTTTCATGTGTCCCTTCTCAAACCCTACCCATCAGTTACTCATACTGAATCACTTCTCCTCACGATGATGGTTGCTAAACTAATGGTTATGAGATCCACAAAATTTTAGACTATATACAGAAAGTTGTCGCCTGGAAGACATGTTGTGGGAACCATCCAGCTATGTCCATGACCCCTTTCTGGTATGCAATTTTCATGCTCGACATCCAGACAAACCACGTCCCTTCAATTGACATTGGAGGGGGGGAAAACTGTCATACCCTGGTCTGCCTGTGCTGTATGCTCCCTGTTATCATCACTATTTTCCAGTTAAGCAGATGCCAAGTACTCTGCTATGTACTTTTTTGCATGTTCTGTTGAGTGTTTAATTTAAAAGGCAAGCTATGCACTTTAGATTCTGTGCAGTATAAATAGGTCTGCTTAATGAAGTACAAGTGCCTGGTATTTGTGTTAAAACAACATGCATTTCTGATCAGTCAGTTAAAGGCCTCTGTTCCCTTCTGTCATTGTTTCCTGATGGAATGGGTGGTATTTAGTTTTTGTTTGTCCAACGGCTGCTGACTAATAATGGATTGGTGTCTTCGTTTCCTGCCAGTGTGTCTGTTATTTTATTTTATTCATATAGTAACTGCTGATTAATTAAGGGTCTCTGTTTGTTTCCTGTTCCTATTACCTCCCAGAGGCTGTGTTCTGCTTGCAAAGCAGCACACTCCATTTGTGTTAGCTCGCTTGGCTCATCAGTCCATCTAAAGAGAGAGCTGTGTTTCCCACCAGCACCGCCCATGGGTTCTGAGCCCCGCCAACTGTGACAAGACCAACCTGGACACTGTCTCCTGGAAGCTGGGGACTTACAACCTCTCTTGGAATCCCATCCTTTCAAGATGACTTTCTATAACCTTGAACCCTGGAACTTGCCAGTCTTTGTCCTTCCTCATCTTGACTATGACAATCATTCTCTCTCTGCCACTCAACGCTCCAGCTAATTTGGCCCATAACATGGACCTCACGTTAGTTCACCAGCCAGACAACTCTAGTTTTTGGTAGCATGGTTTTTCATTTCTTCAGACCACCTTTATAGTCTGAATTTAAATGAGGAAGTTTTAGAAGAAAAGAGAAAAAATTACAAATTGTGGTGTGAGTTGTGTGAAGTAACACAATGAAAAATACGGGTAATAGGATTGTTATAATCAGTGATGAAATTAAAATAGGAGCTTAGGATTTAGCCCAAGGGTCAGTGTTTAAAGGATTCCAAGTGGACTCAGATTTCTTTGAGTAATTCTTATTTGATGTTTTCTCAAGGACACACCCCAAACACTCTCTAAAAGAACCTTTTTGGAAAATGAAAATTTTTTCAACAAAGCATATTTTTACATTACAGAGAGTAGAAAGGTAAACATGATGGTGGTCTTCACAAGTGGGTTCAGAGATTGTGTTGTTCGACTACAAATTGTTGAAAGTGGGAAAGAAAAGCATGCTCAAGCTGATTGTAAAGCATTCATGTATGCTTACATAAAGTGATTGTGCTCTTTTGCCACAGAGTACGTCTCTTGGCAGAACGAGTACACCTTACCACCAGAACTTGAAGGGTCCTGCTCAAAAGGATCAACACAAATACATCATTCTTGCTATGGAGCCTCTAGGTACACCAGAGTCAATGATCTCTCTCTCTCTCAATCCACTATTTCCCCCCAGAGTCAGTCGCTGGTATGAGTCATCTCTCCTGATGCTAAGGATTAACGTTAGAGGGAAGTGTTGAAGATCTTTGCTTCCACAGAAGTCCTGAGAGTTCAGGTGAGTGGCTCTTGGTGCGACTACTGTACTCTTTCATTTTTATTAGTTTTTTTAAGCATGGTAGTCAAAATAGCAAACTCCAATGCAACATATAAAGAAAGAATCTGGCAATTCTTAAATCCTGTCAAGATTAGACTATTGCAACATTACAATCATAATACTTACCAACGGTTGTGTCCAGAAACATACAAAGGACTCAGAACTAGGCCTGGATGGTGTAATTTTAATTATACTGGAGTAATTGGAATAATTTGGCAATTTTATTTTAGGCAACTCCCACTTAATTACTAATGATAACACCATGATGGCACACTACAGTGATGCTTGCATTCATGGAAAATCTGACCATAAGAAGCACTGAAACAATGCAATAGAACAACACAATAGTCCATCTTCTTTTGACGATTGTGATCATGACCTTGTGGATGAGATCAGAAGGTTAAGTGGGATTTTCAAACACGGGGGACAGTTTTTTAATGTGGCAATTGCCTATCAGCATTTCTGGTAGTTCTTTTTAGCTGAGCAGCCGGAAAATCAAAACAAAATGTATTTTGAAGTAGATATTTTACACAGACGGACTGTTCAGGCATTTATTAGTGGAAAATGCATGTTTTTGTTTGAAACAGGAAGGGAGTGCCATAGAGAATGGGAAGCTACTGTACAGAGAGTAACAAGTTCACCTTCTGCTTTGTTCAGCCATTGGTCACTTTGGGTTTGGAATTTGGAAGGACAGCACCACTCTTTCTCTGCAATCTCTGCTCCATCGACAGCCTAGAAATGATAACCTTTTGGAAAAAATCAAGTAAGGTCAATGCAGCATTTTGAAAAAAAGGTTTGAGGAGCAGAGGCAAGCATCACTGCTGTTTTTTATTTGTATTGTTGATAGTGGGTGGCATGGAGTTTGGGCTAGAACAAGGATCCATATGGGATTCAATCAATGTAAAGCTCAGCAATATCATCCCTACGGTATCTGACTACTGAGGGAGCTGTGGTTCTGTCAAAAGGCCACATCTTGAGTCTCCTTCTGAAGTCCCCAGGGAGGTAGCTGTTCAGAGCTGGAAGGCCAGGCTGTTCCAGGACTTGGCTGTTGTGTAGGAGAACGAGCGGCCTCCGCTGCAGCTGCGATGGATGTGGGGTGTGTGTATAAGGTTTAGCGAGGTGGAGCTTAGTTTTCTTGCTGGGACATGGAAGCTCAGTTGATGGTTGATGTAGGATGGCCCTAGGTTGTGGAGAGGCTTGTATGCAAGGGTGATGATTTTGAATTGGCATCTCTTCTGGACAGGGAGCGAGCCAGTGAAGTTTCCTTAGGTGTGGGGTGATGCTTGAGTGCTTGAGGAGGGTGAAGAAGAGTCTGGCTGTGGTGTTCTGTAGAGTCTGGAGTATTTTAAGTAGCTGGGAGGACACTCCTGCGTAGAGAGTGTTGCCATAGTTGAGGCGGCTGGTGACCAGGGAGTGCATGACTGTCTTCATGGTGTCAGCCCCTGGATTGCATTCACTATGGTTGACTGCCCTACAGAGATGGATCTCAGGAGGTCAATAGCCTCCTCACTGGGGCAGAGCCTGAGGTGCCTAGGGCGAGGAAGACACCCACCCTCCTGGGTGAGCGGGCACAGGCAACTCTGTGGTGGGGGGCTACTGGGAGGGCAGTGCTGGTATGGGGGTGGCGGAAGATGAAGTTGCTGGGGTGGTCCCAGAGGGGTCCGCCACCACCAGGGAGCTCTCATCAGAGGAGGAATCAGTCAGTTGTATCAGCTCCTATCCCACCCGTAGTGCTCCCGTTGTCCTCCATCCCGCTGGTCCCCTCAGCATCGGTGGACTCTGCTTCCTGGGTCCCGTGGGCTGCAGCTCCCTCAATCACCAGTGCCCCTGCTCCTTCATCAGATGATGCTAATGCACACATAGACAGGATGACAAAAGGAGAGGCGGGAGAAAGAAAGGGAGCACAGGGTCG
This sequence comes from Pleurodeles waltl, assembly GCF_031143425.1. NCBI lineage: Eukaryota > Metazoa > Chordata > Amphibia > Caudata > Salamandridae > Pleurodeles > Pleurodeles waltl. Next base: position 697,779,340 of record NC_090439.1, on the reverse strand, counting down.
ATTACAGCACCAACAGCACAGATGGCATACACATCACTATCACTCACTGGGACTAAGAATGGGCATTATGGACCACAGTGGCATACCATTGGCTAGGTACTGTAGCAGGTAGGACCCAAACACTAGCATCTGCAACCTAATGGGACCAAGTAAGCCCTGTCTTCCATGGCAAACTAACTACCTAGCAATTCCAAATATCCATACCACCCTACATACCTGAAGCAGGACCATGCAGCAATGTCTAAACTGGCATAATAGAGCATCCACTGACTAGAACCCTGCACCCAAATCCCATGCCAGGCAACAAATGATGAATATCATACACACTGCATTCACCCCTTTGTGGCTGCTGTGCTGCCCTTGAGTGCCCTTCCAGCTCAGGGGGGTCAGGCTTCGATGGGCAACCCTCCCTCATTGGGAGGCTATCCCCAGCTGGGCCTCCACAGTCTTCCGAGCTCAGCGTCTCAGGTCCCCCACCATTTCCTGCAGTGGTGCTCCACCGACTATGAACCCCCAGGGTCACAACACCTTCTTCTTATGGGTGTTGACCTGCAGAGGAAACACAGACAGAAGGACAACATGAACGATATAATCCAGCCTGTCACACATAAGGCCTACATAACTCATTTGCCCCTCATCAACACACACATGACCCATACCTCTTCATTCACATTGCCTGCAGCCATACCCCCAAATGACACACTGTCAGCACACACATACATATGCATGTAGCCATGTTGCAGGCAACATACCCATGATGTACTCACCTGTTGGTCTGGAGACGCATACAACTGATTATAGGAGGGTAGGACCCCATCCACGAGCCTCTCCAACTCCTTTGATATGAAGGCTGGGGCCCTTTCCCCTGTTGCATGGGTCATGGCAGGTTCCAGACACAGGTCACAGCAGCACACGCAGTGGAGATGTAGTCCAGTGGAAAGTCAGAAAACAAGTGAAGTAATAGGAAGAAAATGGCGGTCACGTCCGCGGCAGAGAACACTGTCACCACCAACATTGATCATCATTGGTTCCTGTACTCCATAGAGCCTCATGTTAGCCAATGAGGAATTGCACGGCGGCGTAGACCGCCTTCGGCCATGATGCATAACCCCAGCAGAGTGAGGTCACTTCCATCTGTCCCTGCATACAGGACAGCGGTTGCCATTTCCTACTGCTGGTACTGCTGGTTTAATTTAAATTTGCATCATTGGTGTCAACTGTACACAACTAGACAATTCTAGTGTCCAACATACATAGATGCTCTGTGTACTCTGATGTTGAGTGTCCATAGGTCCTGCTGTCACACCCTTTTTACTTTTGGTTCACTTAGGTACCAACCACTGTGGAGGAATAGGAGGAGGAGGCAAGCACCCGTGTACAGGCACCTTGTGGACTTGGCTACACTGGAGGACAGGCACATCATACTCACCTATCGTCTGGACAGGGACACAATCACAGAGCTATGTGCACAATTGGAGCCTGATCAGCTACCTGCTATCTGTAATTCCCCCTCTTGTGCAAGTACTGTCAGTGCTCCATTTCCTAGTAACAGGTTAATTCCAGGTGACTGTGGGCTTGGCTGCAGGAATGTCATAGCCAATGTTCTCTGTTCTGCTTGGAAGGGTTTTGGCTGCCTTGCTCAAACACATGTGCAGCTACATCGCATTCCCCCAGGTTGATGATTTGCCCACTGTGAAGGCTGGATTCTACTCAATGGGACACATACCACATGTGATTGGGGCCATTTTTCGGGACCCATATTGCATTAGTCTGTCCCAGGGCCAATGAACAGGTGTACAAGAATAGGAAGAGTTTCCACTCTCTCAATGTGTGCCTTGGTGACTAGTACATCTCCCATGTCACTGCCAAGTATCCTGGATCTGTGAATGATGCCTTTGTCCTGAGGAACAGCAGCATCCCACACCTGATGGCACAACTGTTCTTGACTCCTGTTAGGAATCCGAGAACAGGGGCTGTTGGGGCGTACCTGCTTTGGGCCAGGAGCACACTCAGCTCCACCATCCTGCCTCCGTGCCCCTGACCGCGCCGTTGCTGCAAATAGAAGTTCGAGGCCCTCAACCACCCACAGGCACCCGCCTGTGCCTCATCCCTGGTGCCTAGTCGTAGGCGTATGTAGAGTGCTTTGTTCCGTGTATTTAGTTTTTTGTATATCGTATTTCATTTCTTGCAATTTGTTTTTCATTTTACACACTGTTTTGGACTTTACCTGCGCCCATTTTCTGCTCTGCTTTGTATTGCTCTGATTGTGCCCATTTCTCTTTGCTGGCTCTTGCTGGTTTGTTCTGACCCTGCCGCTGCGTCCCCTGTGGCCCCGCCCCCCTCATGCCCCCTTTGGCCACTCCCTCCTGCCTGCCGCCTCCCAGCTGCTCCTCCCTCCCACCTCCCCTTCTTAATGGCAGCTGCTGTGCGGTCGCGCAGTGGGTGTGCCACTGGCGCACCAGAGACACGCCAGAGTCAAGCCCTTCTGTGCCCATCCGCGCCTGGACTGCGACCAGTGACCTTCTCCCTCGTCCATGCTCCTCCGGCTCCCCCAAATGCCACTACTCCTCCACAGAGCTCCTTGCTCTCAACCCCAGCCGGCACACCGCCTGCGCCCAGGCCAACCCTAGAAATACACACGGACCTTTCACATGCCACTTCTCTTACACTCACACCAACACCAACAAGCACCGCAACAACACCAAACCCCCCAATCACCTCAACTGCATCCCCCTTAACACCCCCTCTGTCCACAAGCACGCCATCGAGCTTTGGGACCTACTCACCACAAACTCTCCTGACATCGCCTTCCTCACTGAAACATGGATGAACTCCTCATCAGAACCCGACATCGCATTGCCATTCCAGAAGGATACAAAATCACCCATAGAGACCGCACCAACAAACCAGGAGGAGGAATCGCCATAATACACAGAAATTCCATCAAGATTTCCACCAACACCAACAACACCCTAGACAGCGCAGAGCACCTACACTTTCAGGTACACATCAACGCCAACATCACCCTAAGAGGAACCCTCATCTACAGACCACTAGGACCCTGACCCCCAATCTGTGACACCATTGCTGACACTATTAGCTCCCATGCCCTCACTTCCACAGACTACCTACTCCTTGGTGACCTTAACTTTCAACTGGAAAGCACCCACGACTGCAACTCCATGGCCCTGCTCGACAACCTCGCAAACCTCAGCCTCTAGCAACTGGTCACCTCACCCACCCACTTAGCCGGACACACGCTAGATGCTATCTTCACCTCCAGCAGCCACGTCGCCTTCACTCACACCACCGAACTCTACTGGACTGACCACCACTGCGTCCATTTCTCCTTCCTGAAGCCCCCCACCCCCACCAACAACATCCTGCCCCCTACAGCAAGTGGAACAAGATCTCCAAAGAACAACTGATCTCCAACCTCGCACAAGCTCCACCTCCCAGTACCAACGACCCCAGTGCCACCGTCCTCAACCTCACACAATGGCTAGAAACATGTGCAGACTCCCTCACCCCATTCAAAATAAAGAACAACACCCGCACCATCAAGACCGCCCCCTGGTTCACCACAGAACTTCAGTCTTCCAAACGAGAATGCTGAAAAATTGAGAAAGCCTGGCGCCAAGAACCCTCAATGAGCAACTTCTCCACCCTCAGATCAGCCATGCGCAAACATCACCAACTCATCCGACCACCAAACGATCCTTCTACAAAGAACGAATAGACAACAACAGACATAACAGCAAGGAACTTTTTGCCATCATCAAAGAACTCACCAAACCCAAATTCTGCACCATCGACACTCCACACTTCCAAGACCTCTGCAGCTCCCTCTCCAACTACTTCCATAGCAAGATCGCAGACATACACAACAGCTTCACACTGTCATCACCCATCATCACCACCACCGACACAACCAACACCACAACACCCTCCCGCACCAACCTACTGAACATCTGGACCCCCACCAATAACTAAGAAATCGGCAAAACCATGAGCTCCACAACAGACCCTTGCCCCCACCACATCTTCAACAAGGCCAGCCAAATCATCGCTCCCCAGCTCTGGGCCGTCCTCAACAGTTCCTTCAAGACTGCAACCTTCCCACATATTTAAAAACACACCAAAATCAACGCTCTTCTCCAAAAACCAAAAGCAGACCCTGAAGACCTCACAAACTACCGACCCATCTCTCTACTCCCCTTCCCCACAAATGTCATAGAGAAGTTAGTAAACATACAACTGTCTCGCTTCATAAAAGACAACAACATACTCAACGTCTCCCAGTCTGGATTTCGCAAAAACCACAGCACTGAGACCACCCTCATCGGCTGTACAGACGACATAAGGACCAGATTGGACAAGGGCAAAACCGTCGCCCTCATCCTCCTAGACCTCTCTGCAGCTTTTGACACCCTATGCCACCAAACCCTCTGCACACGCCTCTTCGATGCCGGAATTCACCACAAAGCCCTGGACTGGCTCACCTCCTTCCTCTCCAAAAGAACCCAAAGAGTTTGCCTCCCTCCTTTCCGGTCTACAACCACCAGGACCATCTGTGGGGTCCCCCAGGGATCCTCCGTCAGCCTCACCCTTTTCAATATCTACATGGCTCCTCTCACCAACATCATCCGCCCCCACGGCATCACCATCATTTCATACACTGACGACACCCAGCTCATCATCTCCCTCACGAGGAACTCATCTACCGCCAAGAATAACCTACATGCGGGACTCCTCGCCATCGCTAACTGAATGACAGCAAGCCACCTCAAATTGAACTCAGAAAAAAGCGAGATCATCATCTTCGGTCCCAACAAGACAGCATGGAATGACTCTTGCTGGCCCACCACGCTTGGACCACCCCCAACACCCACCACCCATGCACGCAATCTTGGCATCATACTGGACTCATCTCTCTCCATGACTCAACAAATCAACGCCATATGATCCTCCTGCTTCAACACCCTTTGCATGCTACGAAAGACATTCAACTGCATTCCTTTAGAAACAACGAGAATGGTCACCCATGCCCTCATAAGCAGCAGACTGGACTATGGCAACGCCTTCTACGCAGGGACCACAGCCAACCCTCAGAGAAAACTCCAGCAAATCCAGAACGCAGCTGCTCGTCTCATCCTCAACCTCCCTCGCCACAAACCCATCTCCGCCCACCTCAGATCCCTACACTGGCAGCCCATCAACAAAAGGATCATCTTCAAAATCCTTGTCCACGCTCACAAAGCCCTCCACGACACCGGACTGGCCTACCTCAACGAACGAATCAACTTTCACAAACCTGATCGACAGCTCCACTCCGACAACCTTGCCCTCACTACAGTCCCCCACATCCAACGCACCACCTCCAGCTGCAGATCCTTCTCCCACCTAGCCGCCAAAACCTGGAACTCCCTCCCCACAAACTCACGCAAGACCCAGGACCTCCTAACCTTCAGGAAGCACCTCAAAACATGGTTTTTTGAGCAGTAACCCACCCCCAGCGCCATGAGACCCTACTGGGTGAGTAGTGCGCTTAAGAAATTTGTTTGATTGATTGATAGATTGATGTTGGCCATGTCACCCAGCACCCCTGCAATGGAGGCCATGGTAGTATTCAAGGCTTGCAATTGTTTTATGACCTCCTTGTGGTGTTCCCCCTGCATCCGCTGGTTCTCCTGCATGATGTTGAGCACCTGACCCCAGGACATTTTTGAGTGCCTCCTGGGCAGTTGGTTCCTTGGGCCTGTCCTCCCCCTGGCACACCGCTTTCCTCTGACTGTCCCTGGACCCCTGGGCCTGTGTCCCCTGAATGGTGTACCCACTCCCACTGACACCAGGACCCTCATTGTCTTGCCTGTGTGGTGTGGACTCGGCCTCCTGTATAGGTCAGCACACTACTAATTGAAGTGTCCTGGTGAGGTACTGGGTTTTTCAGAACCGGTACTGATCCGGTAACCCAGTGGTGCCAGGGTACACCCAAAGACCTCGGGTACTTTCCTGATTCAGACCACAGAAACTCAGAGTCTTCTAGGTGAAGTCAAAGATCGAATGTATTGGCTGCAACCAAGTAACAAGCGTCCTAGAAGTACAACAGCACGGTTTGTATGTTCTCAGGAGACTGTGTTTCAATGCAAAGTCAGGTTTCCTTATATACAGTTTTTTAAGCTTCAGGCAAATATTCTTGACATTTTGGTTGGTCATTCACATGTTTTCACTACAAAGGAAAAAACAGTGTCATGATGAAACCTCATATTTCATGTCATCCAACCCATAATAAATTACCCTAGTATTTTACATCAGATAAGTGTGGACCCCAATAAAAACGGGCATCTCCCCCTCGTAAAGTAAGAAGAAGAAAAGAGCAGGTGCAGGTGTGAGCAAGATTAGGCAGGGTGTGTGAGCGATAATAAGGGTATTATGGCATGGTGTGCCTTGATGCTATCTGATTCGGCCACTGGGAGAGGGACTGACCAAACAGGTTTGGCCTGAGGCAATGGTTCCAGCTTGCCCAGGTCAGAGAAAAGTCAATCAAGGTGTACGTGTCCTTGGAATCAAATCTGACTGTATTATAAGCCTATGTGAGGGCAACTTTAAAAAATGGCTGCCGTGTATAAAATGGGAGCCACGAGTGTAGGACGAAAATGGCGATTTCGAGGTGAAAACGCTGCTGGAATTGAGCGAAAATGCTCATGCTTAGTGTACTAGTCATTATCGGTCTTTTGATACTAAAATCGTACTGCTGTGGCAAAGTAAATTACATGGGTCCAGAATTTTTAGAACCACACTGGGGACGGACGTTTGGGGGCATTGGCTGGCTTCTGAGGTGTTTGTTTCGGGGGGGGGGGCCCTGTAGTGGACTGACTGTGCGAAGGGGTAGCCGACTGACCAGTGGTCACAGATAGGCCAGGGAGTTCATCCAGATCCAGACCTCCTGAGTTGCTATCATCACTGGCTGCATCTTCTGGTGGGGGACTTGGTAGCCGTGGCACTTCCTCACCGCTAACATTGGCTGGGGCACCTGTGGGGATGTAAGTGATGTGTTAGGGTACTTGTCTAAGACATATTCTGCATTTCTAACTTTTCTAATGTTATTGGTGTTGTCCTTCCACCTTTGGTTGTGTATGGTGATGTATTTTGGGATGGGTAGTTCTCCATGCTGTACATACATTGATGGTGGGTGTGCATGCAGAGCTAGAAGTGGTGTGCTTGCTGTGGGTATGGCATGCAGGGGTTGACATTTAGGTGTGGTAATTGGGATAAAGCACTGTGTAGGATGGAATGGGGTTAAGGGAGTCAGGGTGAGGGGGTGAGATGGCATGTAGGTATGGGGGGGTGACAGGTTCTTAATGGTGTCTCACCAGTGTCCAGTCCTCCGGCTAGTCTAGTGAGTCCCTCAGAATGCAGTATTGCCAAGTCATGCTCCTCCTATGCTGTCAGCTGTGGGGAGGAGGTGGCGGTCCACCGTTCTTGATGGCAGCTGGTGCCTTGCTGCAATGGAATGCAGTTTTCACCGTAGGTCATTCACCTCTTCCGTATGTCGTCCCTTGTGCATGGATGTTGTCCCATGGCATTCACCCTGTCCATGATTCTCCCCCATAGACATCTTCCTGGCAAAGAAGATCTGCTGTACCTGTGCTCCAAGTAGCCCTGACTATTTCCTCCACCATGACCTGCAACTCCTCATCAGGAAAAGGGGGTGCCTTTGTGAGGACATGGGTGTTGTGTTGTGTGTGTGTTGTGCAGAGGGTGTTGTGTGATGTGGTGCATTGTGTGGTGTGTGGTGCGTGATGGATGTGTGGGTAGTTCTGGTATGTGTGTGCAGTTGGCTCTGGGATTGATGTGGCAAGTTGTGGCAGTCTTCCTGTGTTCACAAAGGTTTGCAGGTGTTGTGGGGGTGTGTTTTATAGTGCTGTTGGTGGGTGTGTGGGGTGTGTGTATTTGTGTCAGGTTTGTTTTTTTTGTTCTGGACAATCTTGTATTGTTTTGTATTTGGGTGACCATTCCCACCTTGGCGGTGTGCACTGCCAATGGTTTACCACCGTTGAATGTCTTCTGTGGTGATTCGTGGGTCATTATTTGGAGGGCGTTGTTTTGGTGGCATAACGGTATGGGTGCTAGTTTTGACAGTTTATCGCATTCCGTGGGTCTGGCGGATTTGTGGTTGTGGCTTATATCTCTTGGGTTTGTGTGTATGAGTCATAATCTGGCAGACAGATGTTCACCTCCTGCGGCGGTATGTTTGCGGCAGTCACCACTGCAGTATTTGGAATTTACTGCCAATGTCATAAGGGGGGCTAAAGTCTTGATCAATTGTTATAACCAAAGAAACTGAGGTCAGTACACTGAACAAAGTGAAATTTTTTGTAGAACTGAAATGTTGTGAAAGCAACAGCCTATTATGAGACTTAACTTAAAGTGCAAAGAGGGCATATTTTCTTTGAAGATAAGGTGTATTATCTGTAGTCCCTAAACAGAACTTTTGTGGCCAACTTGATGTTGCACACTTAAATGCCGGATTTGTTTTTCACCTAGGAAGGAATAAGCAATTTTAGTAAGATTAGGTGGTTAAGAGTTGAGTACTTGAATGAGGAAGATTTCTTGGAGTGAATGTATGTGATATTTTGTCCCTATTGATTTTGTTCCTTTGAATACCCTTACTGTAGACTCATGTGAGCAGAAAGGTAACCATACATGTGTTGCAGACTAAGGAATCTAGCTCTCCCTGAGAAATGTGAAAGTCCATGATGCTAATATCAAGACGTGAGAGTGTCTTCTCCCTTTCCTTGTCTACCCAAACCCCCTTTCTTCCCCAGGACTGATTTCCAGTACTAGCAAAATTTTGTGTGTTGAGGATTAATCTAAGCGGGTAAAGGCAGATTGTCTTAATTCCTGCAGATCCCTAGTCTTAAATTGAGTGGAGTCTTATCACACTAGCAGTAAACAATTGCATTCCATTTAACACGAGATTAACGAGGTGAGACACAAGTAGTGAGACTTACCCTCAGTAAAAAGTACAAAAACAAGTGATCAAAAAGCAAAATAATCTGGGTGTAGTGAATTGGCGGAACCCAACTCTAACACAAGTCAGTTAAGTTACATAAATTAAACTACTACTTACATTATTTACTCTTTTGTGCTCAATGCTAAATGTCTATCTCTATCAGGTGAAATCTTAAAGTACTGTTGGCAGCAGCCAGAAGAAGGACCATTCCATACTTACTTCAGTGGGAAAAGAGACAACTGATTGTGGCCTACCCATGTGGGCTTGAGAGAGGTGCATTGATTAGGAAAATACAAAGTGGCTGAAGGGGCAGACTCTAATTAAGTTGTTGTGATCTGTTTGACTGGACACATGATGGACACAGCCAAATGTAGTTATTGTTGTAGTGATCAGCTTGGTACATGCGGATAGTTGCCTGGGACTGGTGATACAAGATTGAGGCCCTTATTATGAGTCTGGCAGTCCTGGGACCACCTGACTCACTGTGGCGGTCGGACTTACGCCAAAGCAGCAGTCTGGCCTCCACTGTCTGACCAAAGGCACTGCCAGGTTGCCACTGGTGACAGCCTGGCAGTGCCGGTGGTCTTAATCCACCAGGGCAGTGCTGAAAGTAATGCTGCCCTGGGGATTACGAATCCCGTCTCTGCCGGCTTTTGCATGGTGGTTTCACTGCTGTGCAAAGGCTGGTGGAGATGGGGTGTGGAGGGCCCCATCGAGGCCCCTGCACTGCCTATGCACTTGGCATGGGCAGTGTAGGGGCCCCCATGAACAGCCCCATTGCGCTTTTCACTGCCTGAGTAACAGGCAGTGAACAGCGCAATGGTGCTGTCGCACCCGACGCACCGCAACATTGCCGCCGGCTCGCTTACGACCCGGAGTCAATGTTGTGGCCTGTTTCCCACTGGGCCAGTGGGCAGAAACACTGTTTCTGGCCCAGTGGCAAACTCATAATAGGGTCAGAGGGTGGAAAACCGGAGTGGCAGTTTTCCGTCCTAAAGAGTGAGGCCCTGAGTCTTTTCACTTCTTAGTTACTGACACACCATGGCACCAACCTATTCTCCAGCCTATTTATCATTATGCACCATAATGCTTACCTTGACTCACCAATACTGACATTTTATGTTTGCATTCTTCAGGCACTCTCTTCTGTGAGAATTCTCTATGGCGCTCTAACTTTGGAGTTCAGCCCGTCACCCTAAACAGACAATGTCAGAAGGATGTTGATGCTCCATCCATTCGTATACTGCATCATTTTTTCTTTTCCGTTGTACTACTATTTGTTGAACTGTGTGGGTCCTCCATATTTAGCATTTTCCAAACCTAGGTAACAAATTGATTAGATAACATGGGAATCTGAGGACTGACGGACTGTTTGCATTTAGTAGATGAACTGTAATCTTCCTTTCACACTATTTGTGATTGGCTCATCAACTTGATGAATGTTGTTCAGCTATCTCTCACCATTCCCCAATTCCCTCTACCAATCCATTCATGAAACCTTTAACCCTCATCTTCCAGGTTGTGTGATTGGTTGGGGTGTGTTAATTTCCATCATCAACTCATCTCAGACTTGGCAGAGCGATTATGGCTAAAGTAACCCCAACTGTTACAAGAGGTGGTTACCTAAACTTACACACATTTTCCCATGCCATCCTTCCCAACAAATATTCAATACAGAGGTACCAGATGGAACATCATATTAGAATTACAATGTTAACACAAATGGAAATCAAATGTAATAACAACATTAAATAATACTGGAGTTCTTGGTAGATTTGCCTCAATTAAGGTTAAAATCAAGATTCATACAATTAGTCAGTATTAAAAAAACAGTGCTTAAGTGATCACAAGTTAGGGGGTAATAAACAGTGCAGTAATGTGTATAATACAAAAGAACAAAGGAAAAATGGTAGAGATACAGAAGTTTGATCAGTTCTTGGGTTGCCAAAAATCCCCTTACAGAACAAGAAATAGATTTACATGTGCACAATGCTGTGTCTACAGCGTTTCAACCCATAGTGAATGAAGGGCCATATTTATACTTTTTGACGCAAAACTGTGCTAACGCAGTTTTGCGTCAAAAAAATTAGCGCCGGCTAACGCCATTCTGAAGCGCCATGCGGGCGCCGTATTTATTCAATGACGTTAGCCGGCATTAGCCGCCGGCGCTGCCTGGTGTGCGTGAAAAAAAATGACGTACACCAGGCAGCGCCGGCGTAGGGGAATATGGAGCTTGGGCGCCCAAAAATGGGGCAAGTCAGGCTGAGGCAAAATTATCGTCTCAACCCGATTTGCGCCATTTTTTCCGACTCCCAACCCCCATTGAAATGACTCCTGTCTTAGCAAAGACAGGAGTCATGCCCCCTTGCCCAATGGCCATGCCCAGGGGACTTCTGTCCCCTGGGCATGGTCATTGGGCATAGTGGCATGTAGGGGGGCACAAATCAGGCCCCCCTATGCCACAAAAAAATAAAAAAATAAAAACTTACCTGAACTTACCTTAATGTCCCTGGGATGGGTCCCTCCAGCCTTGGGCGTCCTCCTGGGGTGGGCAAGGGTGACAGGGGGGGTCCCTGGGGGCATGGGAGGGCACCTCTGGGCTCCTTCCGAGCCCACAGGTCCCTTAACGCCTGCCCTGACCAGGCGCTAAAAAACGGCGCAAAAGCGGCTGGACGTCATTTTTTTTGACCCGCCCACTCCCGGGCGTGAATTTTGCCCGGGAGTGTAAATACGGCGCACATGCCTCGGAGTAAATTTTTTAGACGGGAACGCCTACCTTGCATATCATTAACGCAAAGTAGGTGTCCACGCTAAAAAATTACGCAAACTCCATGGACTTTGGCGCTAGACGTGTCTAACGTCAAAGTATAAATATGGAGTTAGTTTTGCGTCGGAATTGCGTAAAAAAAAACGATGCAATTCCGGCGCAAACAGAGTATAAATATGCCCCCAAGTGTCTTCATGAGGTCTAATGCAATGATGTCAAACAATAGCAGGTGGTTGATTATTATCCGTGGATTAACACAATATGAGCTATCCAGAAGTACCCTGTAAGTCTATAAGGAAGAAATCTAGAGTGCAGAGGAAGGTCCAGAGAGACAGTCAGGATAACTGGGCTGCAACAAATCATCTGGGATTCTGAAAGGCCATGAGAGTCAGCATTAAGGCATTCTAATCTGCTCAGGTGGATGTCTGTCACTGTGAAAGCTATGGGCAAAGGCAGTCTTTCATGGTGTACTGCACTGCACACAGATGAAGAGGAGATATGGACAACAAAGGAAGGAAAATATTTCTACCATAATAACAAAAATGGGTGGGTAAAGGAAGCTACAGACTGGAGGAAGTCAGCTGTGGAAACAATAAAGAAAACACAAAAACTATGAGTGGATAATAAACAATGCATCAAGGGAAGCTGATAACATGGAAAATGGTGCTGTAGGCCATAATTCATACTAGGTCATGTTGGAAATGGCCCTCTCTAGAGGGTCACCCCCACAACTTTTGCCTACCTCCTCCAACATTTTGCTGGATTTGTGCTTTGTTGGCCTTAGGATTTTGTGCACTGTACCACTGCCAACCAGTGCTAAAGTGATATTGCTCTCTTCATAAAACATGGCTAAATTGGCTTGTATCAAACTGATATATTTAATGTATTTGTAAGTCCCTTGTAAAGTGGTATACCATAGAGTCAGGGCCTGGACATTAAATGCTACAGTTGGCCTGCAGCACTTATTGTGCCACCCACCAAAGTAGCACTTGAAAGCTTATTCCAGGCCTGCCATTGCAGCTTGAATACATTGTCTCACTGGCAAGTTGAAATGCCATTTAAACCTCCTTGCCAAGCCTTAAACTCCCCTTTTGTTACATCTAAGTCACCTCTAAGATAGGCCCTAAGTAGCCCACAGTGCAGGGCGTTGTTTAAATAAAAAGAAGGTTATGTACTTCTAGGTTTTACATGTCATGATAACCCCTCTTTAATGGTATAGTTGATTTTATCAGTATAATTTTGAAAACACCTTTTTTAGAAAATTGGCATTTTCCTGCCCTTAGCTCTTTGTGCCAGGAGCCTGACTTGGATCACATGACTGGGTGTAGCTGACAGTTAGGATTTTGTAAATTCCTCCCAGACAGTCACACAATAGTAGGATTAGCAGAGCCTGAATGCTATGAAATGACAGGATGGGGGGGGGGTAGTGGAGCTGAGCACAGTCCCATTTTCATCTGAATAGGCTGTGTCCTCTCTCCTCACAATCAGCCTAACAACCCTGTATTGTCAGTGCAGTCAGTTTGAAACTAGGGCAGGGGAGGCAGGAAACTCCCAGAACTTCAAAGAACCTTTCTGAAATTTTGCCCACCTTCTACGAGCAGGGCACCGGGGTACAAAAATAGGGCTCTCAGTTCTACTCTTCAGTTCAGGGAAACACACCAATGCACAAGATGGCACACACAGATACAATAACACTGCATTTACATCCCCACAGGACCCTCACTCAACGTCACCGGAAAGGAGGTGCCACTAACATCCAGTCCCCCCAGAAGAGGCCCACAGCGATGACAGCAGCTCTGCACATCTGGATCAGGATGACCAACCTGGCCCATCAGGGACCTCAGGACAGTCGGTTACCCTGCCACAGTTCCATACCACCACCACAGAGCCCCATTCCTCCACCATCACCCCAGCCCATTGCACAGCCCCCTCCACCTCTTAGCACTTAAATAAACACCCTTGGAACAAATACAAGTATGGGGTCTGTCAATTGATTGAAATATGTTTTAGTTTAACAAGCTGTAAACATTTCAATTCATATATACATTGGTGCGACCGGTAGTGGGCAGCAGTAAACACACCTGGAGCCAGAGTGAGCCACAAAGATCTGAAAATAGAGATGCCAAAGGGTACAGTAAGTGGCCATAGACAGAGGGAAATCAGGCTGCCATGTCCAATGTCTAACACAAAACTGCAATGTGAAGTGAAGTTACAGCGTCTTACCTGTGTGTCACTGGAAGTAATGTTGAATGAGAGAACTTCCATTGACCACATCTTCATCCTCTGCCTCCTCTTCGTCACTGTCCGGAGGCTCCACTGCTGCCACAAGACCATCTCTAGGCTCATCCTCCTGCAGAAAAGGCACCTGGCGTCTCAAGGCCGGGCTGTGCAACATGCCACATGCAGCGATGATCTGGCACAACTTCTTGGGTGAGTAGTACAGGGATCCACCTGTCAGTTGGAGGCACCTAAACCTGGCCTTCAGGAAGCCAAAGGTTCTTTCAATTATCCTCCTGGTTCACCCATGTGCCTTATTGTAACGTTCTTCTGCCCTTGTCCTGGCATTCCTCACTGGGGTCAGTAGCCATGAGAGGTTGGGGTAACCAGAGTCACCTGACAAATATTGAGGGAGACCTGTTAGCCACACACTCACCCTTAGGGACAACCCCATACCCATACATCAACATATACTGGGTGGGGACCTTAGGCTCACCTATTAGCCACACCCAGTGCCTCTGGAGTTGAGCCATCACATATGGGATGCTGCTATTCCTCAAGATGAAGGCATCATGCACAGAGCCAGGATACTTGGCATTCACATGGGAGATGTACTGTTCCGCCAAACACACCATCTGCACATTCAGAGAGTGAAAGCTTTTTCGATTCCTGAACACTTGTTCATTTCTCCAGGGGGGGGGGGCAAATGCTACATGTGTACCATCAGTTGCACCAATGATGTTGGGGATATGTATCAGGGCATAAAGCCAGCCTTCACTGTGGCCAAATTCTCCACCTGGGGGAATACGATGTAGTTGCGCAGGTGTTTCAGGAGGGCAGACAACACACTGGTCAACATGTTGGAGAACATTGGCTGAGACATCCCTGATGCCATGGCCACTGTTGTTTGGAAGGAACCACTTGCCAGGAAATGCACTAGAGGGGGGATACCTGTGGGCTGGCGGATAGCTGAAATCAGGTCTGGCTCCAATTGGGCACAAAGGTGGTCATTACAACCCTGGAGGACGGTGATAAAGCGGCGGCAAGACCGCCAACAGGCCGGCAGAAAAAAAATTGGTATTACGACCGTGGCGGAAACCGCCAACAAAGACAGCCACTTTAACACTCCGACCGCCACGGCGGTACAAACAAACAGCGCGGCGGTCACCACCAACAGACAGGCGGAAGACAATGTACCGCCCACACTATTATGACAGGCCAATCCACCACCTTTTCTGGGGCGGATTCACCGTGGAAATTATCCACGGCGGTAACAGGAATTCCAAAGGGAAAACGCTCACCTCTATACACCCCACGAGGAACGAGGACACCATGGACCCGGAACTCCAAATTCTACCTGCGATAGTCTTCCTGCTCCTCTACCAGGAGCACGAACGCCAGCGGCGAAGACCACGGTGAGTACTGCACCTACGACACAGGGGAGGGGAGGGAAAAAACAGGGACACACACATGCAACACGCAACACCCCCACCCCCGCCCCGAGACCTTCCTAGGCTCACTTTTTGAGGGCAGAAACATGTTGGTGTCTTTCTTTTAGACAGGCCACCCAGTGAGTCATTGCTCTCACATTGGTGTCCCAGTCTTCTTTTTAATCACACCAAACAGAACCTTCCATTAAAAAACTCACATGGGTATCTGTTTAGGTGTTTTTATTTCTTAGTCTAGCTGGATCCCTTTTCCAGAACCAGAATTTATTTACGCACTCCCTCCTGTTCTTTTAACAGTGAGGTTGAGTCCGCCCAGGTGGCACTGTCCTAGCTGGGTGGGGCTAGGTGGTCATATGATGAAGCATGACACCATAGAGTGTGTGAGACCACCTAGTCCGTAAAGGAAATTCCCCTCCCAGACCATACCCCACAGTCCACCCATGTCTCGTCTCTAGTTGAGGATTACGAGGGGCCTAGTGTTATAATTGATGTACTAGTGATTCGCCCCCGTTACAAGAACCCCGTACTCCCAGTTGTGTTTGTGAGTGTAGATGAGACAGGGAGGGAGGAGGGAGACGAGGAGGAGGGGGACACAGTGGAGGCACTGGATGTTGGTGTGTCTGCATGTGTGTAATGCTTGCGTGAGTGCCTGTGGGATGTGTGGTGCTTATGTTTGCCAGAGCTTCCCTTGTGTGTTGACGTGTGTGCATGCTGGTCTGTAGGTGTGCTTGGGATAGGCTGAGGTAGAGGGGATTGGGTCTGGGTGGAGGAAATTGGAGGGGGGAGGCTAAAGACAGGGACAATGGCTGCCATCAGTGCTGAGGCCAGAGTCTGAAAAGCTCGCTGAAGGGCCACCTGACCAGAATGAATGCCCTCCAGGAATGCATTTGTTTGTTGCCACTGCCTTTCTACACCCTGGATGGCATTAAAAATGGTAGACTGCCCAACAGTGAGGGACCTGAGGAGGTCAATGGCCTCCTCACTGAGGGCAGCAGGGGTGACTGGGGCAGGGACCTGAGGTGCCTGGGGCGAAGGTGAAGCCCACCCTCCCGGGTGAGCGGGCACGGGGCGAAGGCTGAGGGGCTGCTGGGAGGGCGGTGCTGGAAGGGGGGTGGCGGCTGTTCCTGTAGATGGGGGAGGCACAGATGTTGCGGCCACCACAAAGGAGCTCCCATCAGAGGACGAGTCTGTGTCACTGGTCTCAGCTCCTGTCCCCACCGTGGAGCTCCCTTCGCCCTCCGTCCCACTGGTGAAGTATGAGTCCGTAGTGTGGCCCTCCATGGCAATGTGGGATGCAGCCCCCTGCTGCTCCGGTGCCACTGCTCCTCTGCCTGATGATGCTAATGCACACAAGAACAGGCAGACCACAAAAAGGGGGGGGTGACAGAAGAAAAACATGTTGAGTGCATGCATTACCGCTACCGTTGGCGGACACGACAGACACAGAAGCCCCCTGCAATACGCCGCGCTCTTGGGCTCCACTGTTCAATTCCCGGGAAATGGCCTACAAGGCTATGGACGACATCTGCACACATGAATGACACAGGGACATGACTAGCTGTACTTGGCACTCTACAGACGTGGGGTGGGGTGCCACATGGCCTGCCTTACGGAGGGACCTTGCCTACGTAACTCGCCCTGGCCTAGGGAAACCCACAGCCCACCTCCCCCACCCAGATCCCTCCACTGCGCGCAATGTCAGCAGAATGACAGTGTACTCACCCCCTTGTGGCTGCAGTGATGCCCTCAAGCGCCCATCCAACTCCGGGTAGGCCACTGCCAGGATCCTGAACATCAGGGGGTTCATGGTGCGATGGGCACCCCTCCCACGTTGGGAGGCCATCCCCAGCTGAGCCTCTGCCGTCTTCTTGCTCCAGAGGCGAATGTCCTCCCATCTTTTCCGGCAGTGGGTGCTCCGTCTGTGGTAGACCCCCAGGGTCTGGACGTCCTTGGCGATGGCACGCCAAATATGTTTTTTCTGGTGGGCGCTGACCTACATGAATTGTACAGGGGGAAGAGAAAGTTATTAACAACTGCACCGTCACAGTCATTGGCCCCCATCCCTACCCATGGCATGTGGCACATGCATTCACCATCGTTTCATGCACGCCGCACTCTCCCCCCTTCCTTCTTACATCCACCTCAGTCCACACAGGCATAGCCCATACATCATGATCCCAGTGTACTTACCTGTTTGTCTGGAGGACCGTAGAGTTGCGTGTACTGGGGGAGAACCCCGTCCACAAGTTTCTCCAACTCCTCCGATGTGAAGGCAGGGGCCCTTTCCCCAGACACTCGAGCCATTGTCTTTTCCAGAGCGAGGTCAGAGCAGCACTTGCAGTGTAGGTCCTCTCCTGTCGAAGACCAGGTATCAAGTGATTGAACAGATAGAAAATGGCTGTCACGTCCGCGGCGGTGCCTACCGTCACCGCCGGCGTACATCGTCATTGGCTCCTGGGACCCATAGGGTCCAATGTTAACCAATGCAGCATTGCGCTGCGGTCTTCGACCGCCTACCGAACGGTGTACAACGCCAGCGCAGTTACCTCACGTCTCATTGTCGCACTTTACAGGTCAGGCAGCCGCCATTTTAGGGGCCCACATGGCTTCATTTTCAACAGCATCACACATACCTAGGCCTAGACTCAACACATATACAAGCCACTTTTTGAGTATGAATGGTGTTCTGTGTAAGCTGTGGGTACGTACCTCTGAGTTGTTTGACTCTGTGATCGCTGTTGTCCTTCATAGGCACCATCCGCTGGGACATGTGAGGAGAAGGCGGCATCCTCCTGTGTACCGACCGTTGGTGGACCTGTCGACAATGGAGGAAAGACATGTGATTATCACATACAGGCTTGACCGTGCCACAATCCAGGAACTGTGTACCCAGTTGGAGCCAGACCTGATGTCAGCTATCCGCCATCCCACAGGAATCCCCCCTCAAGTGCAGGTGCTGTCAGTGCTCCACTTCCTTGCAAGTGGGTCATTTCAAACAGCAGTGGCCATAGCATCAGGGGTGTCCCAGCCTATGTTTTCCAACGTGTTGTCCAGAGTGTTGTCTGCCCTTCTGAAACACATGCGGAGCTACATCGTTTTCCCTCAGGTGGAGGATTTGCCTACAGTGAAAGGTGATTCATATGCCCTGGGATATATCCCCACCATCATAGGTGCCATTGATGGGACCCATGTGGCTTTGGTCCCCCCCACAGGAGTGAACAGGTGTACAGAAACTGGAAGAGTTATCATTCGATGAATGTACAGATTGTATGTTTGGCAGACCAGTACATCTCCCATGTGAATGCCATGTTCCCTGGCTCAGTGCATGACGCCTACATCCTGCGGAATAGCAGCATCCCTTATGTGATGGGTCAACTCCAGAGGCACCGTGGGTGGCTATTAGGTGAGCACCTGGAAGCTAGTCAGTGGGAATGGTTGTCTGGGTCTGGGGATATCCCTCCAGGTTAGTGTGTGTCTAACAGTTGTCCCTCACCATTTGCAGGTGACTCTGGTTACCCCAACCTGTCATGGCTACTGACCCCCAGTGAGGAATCCCAGGACAAGGGCTGAGGAACGCTACAATGAGGCACATGGGTGAACTAGGAGTGTGATCGAGCGGACCTTTGGCCTCCTGAAGGTCAGGTTCCTGTGCCTCCATATGACAGGTGGATCCCTATTCTACTCACCAAAGAAGGTGTGCCAGATCATCGTGGCCTGCTGTATGCTCCAAAACTTGGCTTTGCGACAACAGGTGCCTTTTCTGCAGGAGGATGGTCCAGATGGCGGTGTTGTTGCAGCTGTGGAGCCTGTGGACAGTGAAGATGAGGAAGCAGAGGAAGAAGGCATGAACAACAGGGACTCAGTGATCCAGTAATATTTCCAGTGAGACACAGGTAAGAGTACAGACCTGCCTACTACATGTACTTTAACACTACTGCCTCTCTACTGTCTGTCGTTTTCACCCAGTGTATGGTCACTGAGTTGTCACTTTCCCTTACGATTTCACAGATGTGGGTCCACTGTGTGACATCTGCTTTGATTCCTCATGGACTAGAGCTGTGTGACATAGGTATGTTGACATTACATTTGAATGAACATTTAGCCACTGTAATTGCTAATACACTATTTCGAAATCACAGACAGACTCCAGATTGCTTTGTGCTTTAAGTGTGTTTATTTAAGTGCTCAATATTGGAGGGGGTAGTAAAATGGTGAGGGGTGATGGTGGAGGAATGTCCATGGCAGATTCCAGTCTATTAGTCTCACAGGTGCATTGCCCATTTGGGCAGAAGAAGTGGAGCTGGGGCAGTTTAAGTATGGACAGGGTGACAAAGTGGGACAGTAGGATGACAATCAGGGTGGTCTCATTTCTTGGCTGAGGTCTTGGCATCGTTCTCTGTCTTGTTCCTGGATCTCAGGGACCATTTGCAAGGTGGTTCTCCCTCTGCAGGGGGTAGGGTGCTGGTGTGATGGTCCTGTGGCGGGCGTCCTGTCCACTAGCCCTGGTGGACGTGGTGGGCAGTTCATCGTCCAGGTTAGTGTCAGGGCCCCTTGTAGTGCCACAGTGTCCCTCCTGGTGTTCACGAGTTCCTTCAGCACTCCTACGATGGTGCCCAGGGTGGAGTTGATGGTTCTGAGTTCCTCCCTGAAGCCCATATACTGTTCCTCCTGCAGGCGCTGGGTCTCCTGAAAGTTGGCCAGTACCATTGCCATCGTCTCCTGGGAGTGGTGGTAGGCTCCCATGATGGAGGAGAGGGCCTCGTGGAGAGTGGGTTCCCTTGGCCTGTCTGCCCCCTGTCGCACAGCAGCCCTCCCAGTTCCCCTGTGTTCCTGTGCCTCCGTCCCCTGGACCATGTGCCCACTACCACTGCCTCCAGGTCCCTTTTGTTGTTGGGGTGGTGGGTTAGCCTGGGTTCCCTCTAGTGGTGGACACACAGCTGATTGACATGTCCTGAGGACGGAGGTATGGGCCCGCTGGGTGGGTGCTGTGCTGGTGTTTCCAAAGGGGGGAAGGTGTGTAGTGGCCTGTGACTGTGTGAGGGGAACCGACTGTCCAGAGGTCCCCGATGGGCCGGGCTGGTCATCTAGATCCAGCTGGACAGAGGTGCTGTCATCACTGTGGGCCTCTTCTGTTGGTGGTGTGGACATGTGTGGACCCCCCTGTCCGGTGACGTTGGGTAGGGGTCCTGCAGGGGTATAAAAGGATGGTTATTACATCTGTGTGTGTCATGGTGTGCAAAGGGTGGGTGACCGTGTACCCCAGTGCTAGCATTCCTGTGTGGGACCTCGTGTGATGATGGTTTATGGGGGTGTTTGGGTATGTGCAGTGGGCATGCTTTAATGATGGGTGTCCATGCTTTGTTGTTGCATGCAGGGCTTGGTGTTGGGTTGTGTGGTTTGTGATGTTGGGACATTTGTGAGGAGTTGGAGTGCAGGGGGTGAGGGTGGGGGTATGTGCTGGGATGCAGGTAGGGTGGGGGATGTAATCGTTAAGATTTGTCTTACCAGAGTCCATTCCTCCACCTACTCCTGCGAGGCCCTCAGGATGCAGAATCGCTCCTCCCATGTTGTTAGTTGTGGGGGAGGAGGTGGGGGTCCGCCGTCAGTCCGCTGAACCGCCAGGTGGTGTCTTGAGACCACGGAACGCACCTTCCCCCGTAGGTCGTTCCACCTCTTCCTGATGTCCTCCCGATTTCTTGGGTGCTGTCCCACTGCATTGACCCTGTCCACTATTCTTCGCCATAGCTCCATCTTCCTTGCAATTGAGGTGTGCTGCACTTGTGATCCGAATAGCTGTGGCTCTACCCGGACGATTTCCTCCACCATGACCCTAAGCTCCTCCTCCGAGAACCTGGGGTGTCTTTGCCATGCCATGGGGTGGTGTAGGTGATGTGTGGGGTGGAGTGTGGGCTGATAAGTATGCTGATATGTAGTGGGGTGTTGTGTGAGGTACATGGAAGTTCTGTGGGTGATGGCGGTGTGTGCCTGTGTATGCTAGTGTTGTTGCTTGTGTTGTCTCTCTCTGGCTTTTGTTTGTAAATTTTTGTCGTAAGGGTTTGTGGGTGATGTGGGTGTGTGTTTTATATTGTATTGGGTATGTGGGAGTGGTGTGTGTATGTGTATTAGGGTTGTGTATTTGGAATTGTCCAATGTGGCTGTGTTTTGTGAGAGTATGTGTATTTTGAGCGCAGCGGTGTGTTCCGCCAATGGAATACTGCGGTTGAAAGACCACCACGTGGATTCGCGGGTTGTGATAGTGTGGGCATATTTCTCTTGGCGTGACAGTGTCGGTTTTGTTTTCGCCAGTTTATCACTGACCTTTGGTGTGGCGGACTTGTGTGGGTGTCTAGATCTTGGCGGATTCCGAACTGTGGGTCATAATAGCTGTGGCGGAATTCCACAGCCGCGGCGGTGTGTTGGTGGTCTTCTGCATGACGGTAAGAGGCATTTACCACCAATGTTGTAATGAGGGCCAAAGTTCTTGGATTGTGGCCCTATCAAGTCTGTAGGTAAGGATAATGTGCCTGGCCTCCATAGTCACCAGGTCCACCAGGGCTCTGTACACGGGGGATGTCTCCATCTCCTATTCATACTCAGCGGTTGAACTCTAGGGTGGAAAACAGTGAGCAGAGGGTCATATTCACACATATGTGAAAATAAAAATGCATTTCTTCCTTTACAGAAACAGTATGTGAATTTGAAAGTCAGTTGATTTGCCAATGTCTGCTGTGACGTAGTTAGGTGCCATGGCCTGTGCCCCCCTGAAATGGTGGCTGCTTGACCTGTGAGGAGAGACAAGTGGAAATGAGGACGATGACCACCGTGCAACTTCGAGCCACTGGCGATGTACGCCGGCGGTGACGGTACGCACCGCCGCGGACATGACCGCCATTTTCTATCTGTTCAATCACTTGCTACCTGACCTTCAACAGGAGAGGACCTATACTGCAAGTGCTGCTGTGACCTGTGTATGGAAGCGACAATGGATCGAGTGTCTGTGGAAAGGGCCCCCGCATTCCCTTCGGGGGAGTTGGAGAGACTGGTGGATGGGGTTCTACCCCAGTATACTTTACTCTATGGTCCTCTAGATAAACAGGTGAGTACACTGTGAGCATGATGCGTGGGCCATGAATGTATGGATTGCTGTGTGTGCAAGCTTCGTCTGGGGGGGGGGCTGAGGGGTCCTGGGCAGAGTGCTGCATGTCTGGTGGTCAATGTCTGTGCATAAGGGGATGGAAGGGATATTGTGGGAAATGAGTGTAACAGTCTGGACGTTATGACTAATCCCTTTTTTCTGTGCATATTTTCCTGCAGGTCAGCGCCCATCAGAAAAGGGGTATTTGGTGTGCCATCGCCGAGGAGGTGCGGACCTTGGGGGTCCTTTACAGGCGGAGCACCCACTGTCGCAAACAGTGGAAGAACTTGCGCCGCTGGGCAAGGAAGATGGCAGAGGCCCAGCTGGGGCTGGCCTTCCAATGAGGAAGGGGTGCCCATCGTACCCTGACCCTCCTGATGTTCCGCATCCTGGTGGTGGCCTATCCGGAGTTGGATGGGCGCTTGAAGGCATCACAGCAGCCATAAGGGGGTGAGTACAGATTCAGATACATTACTTTGCACGTGTTAAGGTTGTACCTGGGTGGGGGATGTGAGCTGTAAGTGCCCCTAGGCCAGGGAGAACTGGCATGGTTAGGTCCCTTGTTGGTCAGGCTCTGAAGCACTCCAACGCCAATAGTTTTAGTGGGCATCTACTACTGGGCAGGGTCCTGTTGGTTTCAGGTGTGCAGTCAATGGTGTTGGGCAATGTACCACATGGGCTGGTGACTAGCATCGTAACTGGTAGTGCATGGCCTAGTGCATAGGGCTGATCCCTGTGTGTTGTGTACGCCAACGGTAGTGTTGTTGCTGGCATTGACCAAGTATATCCTCTGTCTCTACCCCCCCTTTTATTTTTGTCACCCTGTCCTTGTGTGCATTAGCATCATCTGGTGGAGGAGCAGAGGCACTGGTGACTTAGGGAGCTGCATCTCACATGGGCCTGGAGTCCGAATCCACCGACGGTGAAGGCACCAGTGGGACGGAGGGCGAGGGGAGCACCACGACAGAGACAGGAGGGGAGATTACAGACAGCGACTCCTCCTGCGATGGAAGCTCCCTGGCAGTGGCGACACCTCTGTGCCCACCCCAACAACAGGTACAGCCGCCACCCCAGTACCAGCACTGCCCTCCCAGCAGCCCCTCAGTGTATTTCCTGTGCCCGCTCTCCCAGGAGGGTGGGCATTTCCTTCGCCCCAGGAACCTCACACCCTGTCCCAGCCAGCCCTGCTGCCCTGATTAAGGAGGCTATTGACCTTCTGAGATCCATCACTGTTGGGCAGTCAACCATACTGAATGCTGTCCAGGGTGTTGAGAGGCATTTGCAACAAAAAAATGCATACCTGGAGGGCATTCATTCTGGCATGGCGGCCCAACAGAGAGCATTTCAGGCTCTGGCCTCCGCACTGATGCAGCCATTATCCCTGTCTCCAGCCTCCCCCTCCAACTTCCTATACCCAGTCCCAATCCTCTCAACCCCAACCTATCCCAAGCACACCTTCAGACCAGCATTCACCTAAATCCACACACAGAATTGACTCAGGCAAACACAAACACCACACATCATCCCACAGGCACTCACACAAACACCATCCAGAAGCAGACACACCAACATCCACTGCCTCAACTGTGTCCCCCTCCTCCTCCTCGTCCACCTCCCTCCCAGTAGCATCTCCACTCACACCTGCATGCACTACATCCTCATCCACAACCTCCATCACCAGCACCCTATCACTACATGCCCTTCACTGGCAATCACCACCCCCACATCCATGCACACGTCTCCTGTGTCCTCACCCACTGTGTCTGTGACCCCTCCTCCCATATTACACAAACGCAAGCACACACCCACCCAACAGCCATCCACCTCACAACAGCATCCAGCTCATGCACCTGCACCCAAACACAGCAGACTGACCCCTCTTACACCTACTCCCTCTACCTCCACTCCCAAACCTTCACCCTCTTCCCTCCCAAGTGTCCCTAAGAAGCTTTTCCTTGCCACCCTGACCTCTTCCCTACTCCTCCTCCGTCCTTAACCTCGGGCTAGGGTGGCCAGAACCCAGCCCAGCACCTCAGCCACCAAGTCCACGTCTGCTGTGATTTCTGCATCTCTGAGACGCTCTAAGGAGGCACCTGTTAGCCCAGCCAGTGTGCTACCAACACCTGCCAAGGCCAAGAAGGTTCCGCCACCAGGAAAGGGCAAAAAGGGGAGAGCACCCAGCAAGGAAAAGGAGGCACAACCAGCCAGCAAGGCCAAGGCAAAAACTCCAGCTGGCAGAAGCAAGGAGGCACCACCATCTTAAAAGGGCAGGAAGGGGCACAGAACACCAGCCAGGGCACTTCAGCCGTCTGAGGCTGCAGGGGAAGGGCTGGAGCCTCCCCCCTCCACTGACAGCACCACCACCTGCACCACAGCTAGCACCGCCACCTGCACTGTGGCAAGCAGCGCCGCAAGCACCGCCGCAAGCAGCACCGCCACCAGCAGCAGCAGCCCCAGTGGGCAGCTGTCCGAGGCTGCAGGGGAAGGGCTGGAGCCTCCCTCCTCCACTGGCAGCACCAATACATGCACCGGCACTGCAACCACTGTACAGCTTTCCCCGCCGGTGGATGGACTGTAGTCCTGCATCCATGGTGTGTCATGCATCCTGCCCACAGAAAATCGTGTGGATCTGACACTCAGGAGAGTGACTGTGACCTTGCACACCCCATGTGCTGCATCACTGGGCATAAAGCCCCTCCAGAACCAGTGGAAGAAGGCATCCACTCCCTCTATCCTTGGCAGGATGAAGCACACTGGGCACAAAGCCCCCTCCAGAACCAGTGGAAGAAGGCATCCACTCAGCCTCTCCTTGGCATGATGAAGCACACTGGGCACAAAGCCCCCTCCAGAGCCAGTGGAAGAAGGCATCCACTTGAGAGACAGTGGCTTTGCACCCCCCAGGACCAAGCAGTGGGCAAACCCCCCACTTGAGAGACTGTGGCCTTGCACTCCCAGGACCAGGCAGTGGGCAAACCACCCTCTAGAGAGACTGTGGCCTTGCACTCCCCAGGACCAGGCAGTGGGCATACCACCCACTTGAGAGACTGTGGCTTTGCACTCCCCAGGACCAGGCAGTGGGCATACCACCCACTTGAGAGACTGTGGCTTTGCACTCCCCAAGACCAGGCAGTGGGCAAACCACCCACTTGAGAGACTGCGGCTTTGCACTCCCCAGGACCAGGCAGGGGGCAAACCACCCACTTGAGAGACTGCGACCTTGCACTCCCCAGGGCCAGGCAGTGGGCAAACCACCCACTTGAGAGACTGTGGCTTTGCACTCCCCAGGACCAGGCAGTGGGCAAACCTCCCACTAGAGCAGAGGTCTTCAATCTGGGGGTCGGGACCCCCAGGGGGGCCGTGGAGTCCTGGAAAGGGGGTCCCGCAGTCCCCCAGCCGATCCTCAAAATGCCTCAGCTAAACTTTGAGTCTCCTGTGCTGTGAAAGCCGCACAGACAGCTGAGGCCTTCCCAGGGCGTGTGCTTCCTGAATGAAATGCAAATGTGCTCTATGAGCTCATCTGCAAATGTAAAGGGTGCTTGGGAGCAGCTTTAAATGATGGAATCACTCAAAGCTTTGGGAGGACAAATATGTATTCTTTTTTAGGGTAGTGCAAAGAGTTAACAACTGGGCTGTGAAGTGCCTGCTTTTAATTGTAATTGTATTTCCACAGTGCTTACTTCACCTGGAGGTGTTGAAGGGACAACTATTTTTAAAAAAAAGGTATTGCATATGCTCTGGTATTACTTAAATCAAAATTTTGGAACCACAGTTTTGTCTTAAACCTTTTTGTAGTGGCCTATCTTATACTGTGTGTAATGCAAGTATAAAATAATGCCGCACATATTCACAGTGCTTTCTGTCACAGTCTGTGACCTCATGACACTAAAAATACACAAGTCACTATTCTCAACTGCACTAACCAAGATTTCGTTGTGACGCTCTCTGGTTACACGCAGACCTCTGCAGTGCATTAACTAATAGACGTTTCATAATGCACTACAGTGCATTTGCCAATAAGTAACAACTTTCTTTTATTTATTTTTCATTTAAGCTGGCTGTTATTTTATATGTAGCTATCTGACAGTGAAAGACCAAAAAAAAACACAGAGAATACTTTGAGTTTATTTATGAGAGGCTTGCGCTGCTGGAGCATCACCTTTTTTGATGCTCCAGCAGCACAGGCCTCTCAATCATACCTATGAGGTGACGCAAAGCCTTCCTGAGTGGCTTTGAATGGGGTTGTAGATATGGAGAAAGGCAAAGCAGGCCAAGCTACTGCTTTGCCTTATTTTGCGTCGAGGAGGCGTTCCATGGGAGTAGTGGTGGGTGTTCCCTTGCAACACGCATGGATTTTGACGCTGCCCCAGATTTATAAAATCGTGTAAACTTGAGCAGTGCCAAAACCTTACGCCTCCCAGAGGCATAATGAGGAGAAATGTTTTCATTTCTCATTGTTTTTTCCTCTTTCCATGTGTGTTGCTATCTGCCGCACATATAGAAAGAGGTACAATGCCTCTCTGGATTGTTTTTGCGCCGGAAGGTGCCCCTTCCTGCACAAATACAATCCTGCCTATATTTGCGCTAGCCAACAATTGTGCTCCAGCGCGGGGGAAAGGACAGGAATGCACTGTATTTCATAAATACGGTGCATTCCTGCCCTTTTGTATTGGCATGGGGCAGTGTAGCAAGAAGACTTGTGGCACTCTCCTATGCCAAATCCTCATAAATGAGTACCTTTGTTTTTAGCCACACCAATGACCACACCCCCACACTCACTGACCTTTGGTTTGCTAAACACTGTTTAATATTATTTCCTCACAGTAAAAATTATTTGCTGTGGGAAATGGGGACGTTTATTATTGTTGTTGATGATGAGGTGTACCGGGTTCTAGAAATTTTTATCAGAAGGGGGTCCTTACACCTAAGATTTTTCAAGAGGGGGTCCCGGCATCAAAAAGTTTGAAGACCTCTGCACTAGAGAGACTGTGGCCTTGCCCTCCCCAGGACCAGGAAGTTGGCAAACCACCCACTTGAAAGACTGTGGCTTTGCACTCCCCAGGACCAGGCAGTGAGCAAACCACCCACTTGAGAGTCTGTGTGTAGGAAGTTGGCTTTGTATGCACTATTTCAAAGTAAGGAATAGTATGCACAGAGTCCAAGGGTTCCCCTTAGAGGTAAGATAGTGGCAAAAAGAGATAATACTAATGCTCTAATTTGTGGTAGTGTGGTCGAGCAGTAGGCTTATCCAAGGAGTAGTGTTAAGCATCTGTTGTACATTCACACAGGCAATAAATGAGGAACACACACTCAGAGACAAATCCAGCCAATAGGTTTTGTTATAGAAAAATATCCTTTCTTACTTTATTTTAAGAACCACAGGTTCAAATTCTACATGTAATATCTCATTTGAAAGGTATTGCAGGTAAGTACTTTAGGAACTTTGAATCATTACATTAGCATGTATACTTTTTACATAAAACACAAATAGCTGTTTTAAAAGTGGACACAGTGCAATTTTCACAGTTCCTGGGGGAGGTAAAGTAATGTTAGTTTTAACAGGTAAGTAAGTCACTTACAGGTTTCAGTTTTGGGTCCAAGGTAGCCCACCGTTGGGGGTTAAGAGCAACCCCAAAGTTATCACACCAGCAGCTCAGGGCCGGTCAGGTGCAAAGGTCAAAGAGGTGCCCAAACCACATAGGCTTCAATGGAGAGAAGGGGGTGCCCCGGTTCCAGTCTGACAGCAGGTAAGTACCCGCGTCTTCGGAGGGCAGACCAGGGGGGTTTTGTAGGGCACCGGGGGGGACAGGAGTCAGCACAAAAAGTACACCCTCAGCAGCGCGGGGGCGGCCGGGTGCAGTGTGTAAACACGCGTCGGGTTTCCAATAGTTTCCTATGAGAGACCAAGGGGTCTCTTCAGCGATGCAGGCAGGCAAGGGGGAGGCTCCTCGGGGTAGCCACCACCTGGGCAAGGGAGAGGGCCTCCTGGGGGTCACTCCTGCACAGGAGTTCCGTTCCTTCAGGTGCTGGGGGCTGCGGGTGCAGGGTCTTTTCCAGCCGTCGGGAAATGGAGTTCAGGCAGTCGCGGTCAGGGGGAGCCTCGGGATTCCCTCTGCAGGCATCGCTGTGGGGGCTCAGGGGGGACAACTTTGGTTACTCACAGTCTTGGAGTCGCTGGAGGGTCCTCCCTGAGGTGTTAGTTCTCCACCAGTCGAGTCGGGCCCCGGGTGCAGTGTTGCAAGTCTCACGCTTCTTGCGGGGAGTTGCAGGGGTCTTTAAATCTGCTCCTTGAAACAAAGTTGCAGTTCTTTTGGAGCAGTGCCGCTGTCCTCGGGAGTTTCTTGTCTTTCTTGAAGCAGGGCAGTCCTCAGAGGATTCAGAGGTCGCTGGTCCCTTGGAAAGCGTCGCTGGAGCAGGTTTCTTTGGAAGGCAGGAGACAGGCCGGTGAGTCTGGGGCCAAAGCAGTTGGTGTCTTCTGTTCTTCCTCTGCAGGGGTTTTTCAGCTCAGCAGTCCTCTTCTTCTTGTAGTTTCAGGAATCTCAATTCTTAGGTTCAGGGAAGCCCATAAATACTAAATTTAAGGGCGTGTTTAGGTCTGGGGGGTTAGTAGCCAATGGCTACTAGCCCTGAGGGTGAGTACACCCTCTTTGTGCCTCCTCCCAAGGGGAGGGGGGCACATCCCTAATCCTATTGGGGGAATCCTCCATCTGCAAGATGGAGGATTTCTAAAAGTTAGAGTCACTTCAGCTCAGGACACCTTAGGGGCTGTCCTGACTGGCCAGTGACTCCTCCTTGTTGTTCTCATTATTTTCTCCGGCCTTGCCGCCAAAAGTGGGGGCCGTGGCCGGAGGGGGCGGTCAACTCCACTAGCTGGAGTGTCCTGCGGTGCTGGAACAAAGGGGTGAGCCTTTGAGGCTCACCGCCATGTGTTACAGCTCCTGCCTGGGTGAGGTGTTAGCATCTCCACCCAGTGCAGGCTTTGTTACTGGCCTCAGAGTGACAAAGGCACTCTCCCCATGGGGCCAGCAACATGTCTCTAGTGTGGCAGGCTGCTGGAACCAGTCAGCCTACACAGATAGTTGGATACAGTTTCAGGGGGCACCTCTAAGGTGCCCTCTGGGGTGTGTTTCACAATAAAATGTACACTGGCATCAGTGTGCATTTATTGTGCTGAGAAGTTTGATACCAAACTTTCCAGTTTTCAGTGTAGCCATTATGGTGCTGTGGAGTTCGTGTTTGACAGACTCCCAGACCATATACTCTTATGGCTACCCTGCACTTACAATGTCTAAGGTTTGGCTTAGACACTGTAGGGGCACAGTGCTCATGCACTGGTGCCCTCACCTATGGTATAGTGCACCCTGCCTTAGGGCTGTAAGGCCTGCTAGAGGGGTGTCTTACCTATACTGCATAGGCAGTGAGAGGCTGGCATGGCACCCTGAGGGGAGTGCCATGTCGACTTACTCATTTTGTTCTCACTAGCACACACAAGCTGGTAAGCAGTGTGTCTGTGCTGAGTGAGGGGTCTCCAGGGTGGCATAAGACATGCTGCATCCCTTAGAGACCTTCCCTGGCATCAGGGCCCTTGGTACCAGAGGTACCAGTTACAAGGGACTTACCTGGATGCCAGGGTGTGCCAATTGTGGATACAAAAGTACAGGTTAGGGAAAGAACACTGGTGCTCGGGCCTGGTTAGCAGGCCTCAGCACACTTTCAATTCAAAACATAGCATCAGCAAAGGCAAAAAGTCAGGGGGTAACCATGCCAAGGAGGCATTTCCTTACACAACCCCCCCCCCAAACGAAAGAGGATGAGACTAACCTTTCCCAAGAGAGTCTTCATTTTCTAAGTGGAAGAACCTGGAAAGGCCATCTGCACTGGCATGGGCAGTCCCAGGTCTGTGTTCCACTATAAAGTCCATTCCCTGTAGGGAGATGGACCACCTCAACAGTTTTGGATTTTCACCTTTCATTTGCATCAGCCATCTGAGAGGTCTGTGGTCGGTTTGAACTACAAAGTGAGTACCAAAGAGGTATGGTCTCAGCTTTTTCAGGGACCAAACCACAGCAAAGGCCTCCCTCTCAATGGCACTCCAACGCTGCTCCCTGGGGAGTAACCTCCTGCTAATGAAAGCAACAGGCTGGTCAAGGCCATCATCATTTGTTTGGGACAAAACTGCCCCTATCCCATGTTCAGAGGCATCTGTTTGCACAATGAATTGCTTGGAGTAATCTGGAGCTTTTAGAACTGGTGCTGTGCACATAGCTTGTTTCAGGGTGTCAAATGCCTGTTGGCATTCCACAGTCCAGTTTACTTTCTTGGGCATTTTCTTGGAGGTGAGTTCTGTGAGGGCTGTAACAATGGATCCATATCCCTTCACAAACCTCCTATAGTACCCAGTCAAGCCAAGGAATGCCCTGACTTGAGTCTGGGTTTTTGGAGCTACCCAGTCCAGAATAGTCTGGATCTTGGGTTGGAGTGGCTGAACTTGGCCTCCACCTACCTAGGTGTCCCAAGTAAACCACAGTTCCCTGCCCTATCTGGCATTTGGATGCCTTGATAGAGAGGCCTGCAGATTGCAGAGCTTTCAAAACCTTCTTCAGGTGGACCAGGTGATCCTGCCAGGTGGAGCTGAAGACAGCAATATCATCAAGATAAGCTGTACTAAAGGATTCCAACCCAGCAAGGACTTGATTCACCAACCTTTGGAAGGTGGCAGGGGCATTCTTTAAACCAAAGGGCATAACAGTGAACTGATAATGCCCATCAGGTGTGGAGAATGCTGTCTTTTCTTTTGCTCCAGGGGCCATTTTGATTTGCCAGTACCCGGCTGTTAAGTCAAAGGTACTTAAGAATTTGGCAGCCCCTAATTTGTCTATCAGCTAATCAGCTCTAGGAATGGGATGGGCATCTGTCTTGGTGACAGAATTAAGACCTCTGTAGTCCACACAAAACCTCATTTCTCTCTTTCCATCTTTGGTGTGAGGTTTGGGGACTAAGACCACTGGGCTAGCCCAGGGGCTGCCAGAGTGCTCAATTACTCCCAATTCCAGCATCTTGTGGACTTCCACCTTGATGCTTTCCTTAACTTGATCAGACTGTCTGAATATTTTGTTTTTGACAGGCATGCTGTCTCCTGTGTCCACATCATGGGTACACAGGTGTGTCTGACCAGGGGTTAGGGAAAAGAGCTCAGCAAACTGCTGCAGGACCTTCCTACAGTCAGATTGCTGTTGGCCAGAGAGGGTGTCTGAATAGATCACTCCATCCACTGAGCCATCTTTAGGGTGTGATGAGAGGAGATCAGGGAGAGGCTCACTCTCAGCTTCCTGGTCCTCGTCTGTTACCATCAACAGATTTAAATCAGCCCTATCATGGAAGAGTTTTAGGCGGTTTACATGGATCACCCTCTTGGGGCTCCTGCTTGTGCCTAGGTCCACCAGGTAGGTGACCTGACTCTTCTTTTCCAGGATTGGGTAAGGGCCACTCCATCTGTCCTGAAGTGCCCTGGGAGCCACAGGCTCCAAAACCCAAACTTTCTGCCCTGGTTGAAATTCAACCATTGCAGCCTTTTGGTCATACCAAAACTTCTGGAGCTGTTGGCTGGCCTCAAGGTTTTTACTTGCCTTTTCCATGTACTCTGCCATTCTTGAGCGAAGGCCAAGTACATAGTCCACTATGTCTTGTTTAGGCTCATGAAGAGGTCTCTCCCAGCCTTCTTTAACAAGAGCAAGTGGTCCCCATACAGGGTGGCCAAACAGAAGTTCAAAGGGTGAGAACCCTACTCCCTTCTGAGGCACCTCTCTGTAAGCGAAAAGCAGACATGGCAAGAGGACATCCCATCTCCTTTTGAGTTTTTCTGGGAGCCCCATGATCATGCCCTTTAATGTCTTGTTGAATCTCTCAACAAGGCCATTAGTTTGTGGATGATATGGTGTAGTGAACTTATAAGTCACTCCACACTCATTCCACATGTGTTTTAGGTATGCTGACATGAAGTTGGTACCTCTGTCAGACACCACCTCCTTAGGGAAACCCACTCTGGTAAAGATACCAATGAGGGCCTTGGCTACTGCAGGGGCAGTAGTCGACCTAAGGGGAATAGCTTCAGGATACCTAGTAGCATGATCCACTACTACTAGGATGTACATATTTCCTGAGGCTGTGGGAGGTTCCAGTGGACCCACTATGTCCACACCCACTCTTTCAAAGGGGACCCCCACCACTGGAAGTGGAATGAGGGGGGCCTTTGGATGCCCACCTGTCTTACCACTGGCTTGACAGGTGGAGCAGGAGAGGCAAAACTCCTTAACCTTCTGGGACATATTGGGCCAGTAGAAGTGGTTGACTAACCTCTCCCACGTCTTGGTTTGTCCCAAATGCCCAGCAAGGGGAATATCATGGGCTAAGGTCAGAATAAACTCTCTGAAACCCTGAGGCACTACCACTCTCCTAGTGGCACCAGGTTTGGGAACTCTTGCCTCAGTGTACAGGAGTCCATCTTCCCAATAGACCCTATGTGTTCCATTTTTCTTGCCTTTGGACTCTTCAGCAGCTTGCTGCCTAAGGCCTTCAAGAGAGGGACAGGTTTCTTGTCCCTTACACAACTCTTCCCTTGAGGGTCCCCCTCGGCCCAAGAGCTCAACCTGATAAGGTTCCAGCTCCATAGGCTCAGTTCCCTCAGAGGGCAGAACTTCTTCCTGAGAAGAGAGGTTCTCTTTTTCTTGTTGTGTTGCAGCTGATTTCCCAGCTGACTTTCCTTTTCTCTTGGTAGGCTATTCCTTTCTTCCAGACTCCAGCTCTACTTTTTCACCCTGTGCCTTGCACTGTGCCCTTGTCTTGACACACACCAGTTCAGGGATACCCAGCATGGCCGCATGGGTTTTCAGTTCTACCTCAGCCCATGCTGAGGACTCCAGGTTATTTCCAAGCAAACAGTCTACTGGGATATTCGAGGAGACCACCACCTGTTTCAGGCCATTGACCCCTCCCCACTCTAAAGTTACCATTGCCATGGGATGTACTTTAGTTTGATTGTCAGCATTGGTGACTGGATAAGTTTGTCCAGTCAGGTATTGGCCAGGGGAAACCAGTTTCTCTGTCACCATAGTGACACTGGCACCTGTATCCCTCAGGCCCTCTACACTTGTCCCATTGATTAAGAGCTGCTGCCTGTATTTTTGCATGTTAGGGGGCCAGGCAGCCAGTGTGGCTAAATCCACCCCACCCTCAGAGACTAATGTAGCTTCAGTGTGACACCTGATTTGCTCTGGGCACACTGCACTCCCAGGATCAAACAATGGGCAAACCACCCACTTGAGAGACTGTGGCCTTGTACTCCCCAGGACCAAGCATTGGGCATGGAGCCCCCTCCAGGAGCAGTGGCGTTGTACCATATTCCAGGCTGAGGTGCCTCCCACTTCCCCATCCCCCTGAGGTGCCTGTGTGTTTTCAACCTGATGCCCCTGCAGTGTCCTCTCCATATAGAGGCAGGAGTCAAGTGTGGGCTTGGCCTATCTGTTTTGGCCCACTGGGCCACGGACATTTTGAGAGGAAATTGTCCCGCCTTTTGTAAATACTGTTTTTGAACTATAAACGTATTTCTAACTATTTCTGATATAACACTCATTTTAATACATTCCTTTTGTCCTTGCGTTATTCCAGAGGATTACGGGGTGTATATGTAATGTTGTAGCATGTTTTTTTTTGTGTACGATGTTGGGGGTGGGGGTGTTGTGTTTTGCATGTGTGTGAGTCACTCTCTTTTTCCTCCCCACCTCCCCTGTGTGCTAGGTGCAGTACTCACTGTGGTCATCGTCGCCGGTGTTGGTACTCCAGGTATATGAGCAGATACACGAGCATGGGGAAGACCTGCAGCTCGGGCTCCATGGCGTCCTGGTTCTTCCTTGTGTGTCGAGAGGTGAGTCGTTTCCCTTCAGAACACTGTTAAAGGTGGCGGATTGGCCTCTTTTAATACAGTGGGGAGAACCTTGTCTTCCGTCTGACTGTTGGCGGTTACCACTGCGGTGTTTGTTGCTACCGCTGTGCCAATCAGAGTGATGAAGTGGCTGTATGTGCTGCCGGTTTCCGCCGTGGTCATGATTCCATTTGTTTTACTGCCGGCCTGTTGGCGTTCTTATCACCGCTTTACCACTGACCGCCAGGGTTTTAATGAGGGCCTAAATGTTTTAATTTTTACCAGCGTGATTCAATCAAGATGGTTTCAGGTGTGTTACACTTTTTTCATAAAAAAGACTGTTAGGGGAATATTTATAGATGCATTGCTCCAAATTTGCGTCATTTTCTTCTACGCAAATTCAGTGCAAAACTAACTCTATATTTATACTAGCGCCTTATTTATCCTCCCATGCAAAAATCACGCACGGGGGATGGAGGCGTCAAAAAAATTGTGCAAAGATTGCTTTGCACCATTTTTTAATGCCTGGGTCGGGGCAGGCGTTAGGGGACTTGTGGGCCTATTTCCATGGTGGAACACCATGGATAAGCCCACAGATGCCCTCCCCATGCCCCAGGTACACCCCCACCCACACCAGACACAGTATTTCAGATTTGGAATGGTAAAGTACCATCCAAGCCAATCTGGAATGAATAAAATCAGCCCCTGAAAGAGGTTTCACTCTTCTTAGAGCATGTCAGAGAGACATATCTTTGTTCAAACTCAAGGATCTCCCAATATAAGTCCAACCAATACCCTTTCAGGCTTGGAGTGTCTTTCAAATTATACAAAAAAAAGTCATGGTCATGGTTATCATGCTCTACTGTGGGTTTCTTTAGAAGTAGAAAGATATGACCTGTTTTCAGAGCTTCTGCTAGACTTTTTGAAGTAGGTGGCCGTGACTGAGGGAGGCACTGACGATGGTGATGAGAGAGCGTCCTCATTGAGGATTTTATGAAGGCTACAGCTACAATGTCATCTTCATCAGAGTTGGTTTGGAGGCAGTTGAGAATGTCAATGGGGTCTGTAGGAGAGGGTTATGAAGGAAAACCACTGCGGGGTGCAGCATATGGGAAGAAGTCTTAGAATGTTATCTACTACGGACTTCACAAATACTTGAGTGATGCTGTTCACCTTTGTTCAGGTCTCCCTGTCTTTACAATGGAAATTAAATTGATGCAATGCTTTGCGCCATTTGAGCATCACAGCAAAACCTTAGTAAATTACCTTGTTGATGTTATCAACAGGCTCCTCTCAGATCTTCAGTATGTTTTCACTAAATAAGCGGTTGATGGCCCATGCCTATGAGTGTGGGGTTGAGAAGACAGGCAGGTGTCTGATGCAGTTCTTTATTGTCTGGAAGGTCACTGCTTCCGGTGGCAGGTTGATTGAAGATGTTGGTACAGTATTTTCTGTAGCAAGAAGTCGGGGCAGGCCCTATAATACTAAGAACCTGGGCAGGACCAGTGTAACAAAACGATGTTCGGTCTGGAGTAAAGCAAAATTATTTGTAACAAACAGTGTCATAAATATATATTTTTTTAAACATTGTGACCAATATGCTAGACCAATAGAAAAAAAAACACTCCACTCGTAGTGAAAGGGGATTTAAAAATAGCAAATAGAGATGCTAAATCTCCTAGGAAAGAGAAATGATAAGACTTCCTTGTTATAAATATATTTTACACAAAGCGTGAAATATAATGTCTCAGTGCTTTAGTGGCAAGTGAGTTGCAAGCAAATTATTTTATATAGAAACACGGTTGGTGATGACAGTTTTAGAAAAGCAGCCCAATCCAGAGCAGCAGCAAAGGAAGTGGACATGAATCACATGGGCGTAGCTCTTCGCAGGTGCTGCAAAGTAATTCCTCACTCAAATGTGAGGGAATTCACATCAGTCCGCATCCCAAGAATATTAGATCCAACTGCTCACAAACGAATGCCAGGGCAAACTACATAGGCAATCTTCCACATATACCTCATATTAGACACTGAGAAAACATTTCAGAGGAAAACATTAGAGATTATACCATATTACTTAAACTACTTTCGGAACGTCATAAGTGATCATGGGCCAGATGTATCAAGCGTTTTTGCATTCGCAAACGGTGCAAATGTCTGTTTGCGAATGCAAAAATGTGTTTTCCAATGTATGAAAGGCATTCGCAGTGCGAAAATAAGGAATGAGACATGAATTAGCGTGTTGCAAACAGCGTATCGCAAAGAGCCATATGATTTACCAAGTCGCAATTTGCGAAACGCTAATTGCGATACAGATTAGCGAATCACAGATAGCGAACCGCTAAATCGTGATGCAATTTGCGATACGCAGATTGTGACACACAAAACGGATTCGCAATGCGATGCATCAAAAAATCGCAACTTGCGATTATTCGCAGAATGGCCGTTTGCACATGCAATTTACCACAAACTGAAACCAGGTGGTAACCAGGTGCAACCTATATAAAGAGGCCCAGAATGCCTCAGCTCCTCTTCCACAATGGCTGCACTCTACGTCATGGCGAGGAGAATGAGGATCTTGGCAGGTTTGAGGAGAGCGATGAGGAGACAGGAGCACATTTTCAGAGTGCGCATAACCCTTTTTGACCAGACTGAGGAGGAAATTTATGAGAAGTACAGGTTAAGCTAAGCCATGATACTTGACCTAATAGCTGAGCTACAACCCATGCTGCAGCGCACAACACACAGGAACAATAGATAACCACCCATGTGCAGTTATTATGCTCCCTGCACCTACAAGCCTCAGGGAGCTATCAAGGGTTCATAGCAGCAGCTGGAGGGGTATCACAGAGTGCCCTCTCTAGATTTTTCAATGCATTTCACATTGCCATGCTGAGCAGAATACAACTGTACATAAGATTCCCCAACACCCCACAGGTATTACAACAAACTAAAGTTAATTTCTACCAGATAGCACAGTTCCCACCTGTCCTAAGTGTCATCGATGGGACACATGTAGCAATCTGTCCACCATCGGCCACCGAGTATGTGTATCGCAACCGTAAAAACCATAATTCTATGAACATACAGATGATATGCAATCCCTCCTACATTATTACTGATCTCGTAGCCAGATGCCCAGGGAGCACAGATGACTCCTACATCTTTTGCCACAGCGGGATACACACAAGACTGCTAGTTGGGGAGTTTGGTGAAGGATACCTCCTAGGTAATTTGATAGTTCAGAATGATGCATTGATGTAAGCGTGACGTCAGACAGCACATGTATTCATTTTACTCTCTGTGCATTCAGGAGACACTGCCTACGCTGTGCGCACCTATATGCTAACGCTCTACCTGAGCCTTGCAACTCCAGCAGAGAGGAGGTACAATGCTGCACATAGGGCAACCCGCAATGTGGTGGAGCGCACTTTTGGGCTGCTGAAGAGCTGCTTCAGGTGCATCCATAAGAGTGGAGGTGCACTACAGTACAGCCCAGAGACGACATGCAAAATTGTGGCCACATGTGCCATCTTGCACAACATAGCAACCACCAGGGGCATTCCAGTGGAACTCACGGAGCCAGACTCAGATGAAGATGATGATCCCTTACCACCCCTTCTACCATCAGACAGGACCAGTGCAGCAGAGGGCAGGCAAAGACGCGCAGACATCACACGCACCCATTTTTGATGTAAGTAATGACAAATCCACTTAAATGAAATGTATTTCTGTAGTTACCATCTTTATTAGCTTGACGTCAGGTAAACAATGTGTCATTAGGACATAGCTATTTACAATGGGCAGCCATGAACAACTCACAGTGTCACACTATTAGCATCATAGTATGACTGTATTTCTACATGTTTAGGTGGTTCCCTGTAGTCCTCAATATCACTTCTTACGGCCACGCATTCCACTTGAGTGCTCTGTGCCATCGCTGACACCTCTAGTAGCAGGTTCACATGCAGTACTGTGTCTGGCACAGTGACGCCTAGGATCAATCACAGGGACTGTCAGACTGCTGAGGCTAGAGGACTCCTCACTGTCCCTAACACCCAGTTCACTGGTTGTGGCACTGCGTGCTGTTTGCAAGGCATCCAGTACGTTGGTAATTTGCACCAATCCCTGTGCAATGTCCCGACTGCAATGTGCCATCTCCACCTGTGTGGCACCGGCACGCCATGATATCAGGGCTGTAGAACTTGCAAGCCGATTGACGGATCTACAGAAGCTATCAAGCCTTCCCAAATATTGGTGATGGCACCTGCTCTGCCTGACGTGCAGCTGGATTGAGTACAGCCTTATTAG
Source organism: Pleurodeles waltl (assembly GCF_031143425.1). Taxonomy (NCBI): domain Eukaryota; kingdom Metazoa; phylum Chordata; class Amphibia; order Caudata; family Salamandridae; genus Pleurodeles; species Pleurodeles waltl. The sequence continues at coordinate 697,740,532 of NC_090439.1, read as the reverse complement.
ATCTAAGAGGTACATGTACAAAGCATTTTTGAGGTTGCAAACGGTGTGATTCGGGCACTTTGCAACCTCAAAAATGTACAAATGCCAAATTGCGATTTGGCAACCAAATCACATATTAGGTATCGTGATTCAGTTTTTAGGAAGGGTGTGTTCAGAGCATTCCTTCCTAATACCGAATCAAAATGGTATGTACAAATGTTTTGTGAACGAAATGCGATCACAAAGCATTCACAATTCACCATCATATGAAAAATGGTGGTAACCCATTATCAAATAGAAAGGGGTCCTCCAAGGGACCCCTTCCTCTTTGGAAATGGCAGGCAAAATATTTTTTAAGAGCAGGCAGTGGTCTTCACATGTCCATTTTCTCTTTTTAAACACACCCCAAAGCAAAAAGATTGCTTTATTTAAAAGCAATCACAGACATGGTCATCTTCTGACCCCGCAGGCCACCATCCCTGCCTAATCTAAAAAAAATGAAAAGAAACTTAATTTTCATTTTTTTAAATGCATCCTATTTTCCTTTAACCCCTTCGCTGCCAGGCCTTTTCGCCCTCCTGTGCCAGGCCTTTTTTTGCCTATTTGGGGCAGTTCGCGCTTAGGCCCTCATAACTTTTTGTCCACATAAGCTAACCAAGCTAAATTTGCGTCCTTTTTTTCCAACATCCTAGGGATTCTAGAGGTACCCAGACTTTGTGGGTTCCCCTGAAGGAGGCCAAGAAATTGGCCAAAATACAGGGAAAATGTCGTTTTTTCAAAATAATTGGAAAAAGTGGCTGCAGAAGAAGGCTTGTGGTTTTTCCCCTGAAAATGGCATCAACAAAGGGTTTGCGGTGCTAAACTCAGCAGCTTCCCAGCTTTCAGGAACAGGCAGACTTGAATCAGAAAACCCAATTTTTCAACACAATTTTGGCATTTTACTGGGACATACCCCATTTTTGCAATTTTTTGTGCTTTCAGCCTCCTTTCAGTCAGTGACAGAAATGGGCAAGAAACCAATGCTGGATCCCAGACACCTAAACATTTCTGAAAAGTAGACAAAATTCTGAATTCAGCAAGGGGTCATTTGTGTAGATCCTACAAGGGTTTCCTACAGAAAATAACAACTATAAAAGAAAAATATTGAAATTGAGGTGAAAAAAACATAAATGTTTCTCTACGTTTTACTCTGTAACTTTTCCCTGCAATGTCAGATTATCAAAAGCAATATACAGTTACGTCTGCTGGACTCCTCTGGTTGCGGGGATATATAGGGCTTGTAGGTTCATCAAGAACCCAAGGAACCCAGAACCAATAAATGAGCTGCACCCTGCAGTGCGTTTTCATTCTATACCGGGTATACAGCAATTAATTTGCTGAAATATAAAGAGTAAAAAATTGCTATCAAGAAAACCTTTGTATTTCCAAAAAGGGCACAAGATAAGGTGTTGAGGAGCAGTGGTTATTTGCACATCTCTGAATTCCGGGGTGACCATACTAGCATGTGAATTACAGGGCATTTCACAAATAGATGTCTTTTTTACTCACTCTCCTATATTTGGAAGGAAAAAATGTAGAGAAAGACAAGGGGCAATAACACTTGTTTTGCTAATCTATGTTCCCCCAAGTCTCCTGATAAAAATGATACCTCACTTGTGTGGGTAGGCCTAGCGCCAGCGACAGGAAACGCCCCAAAGCGCAACGTGGACACATCTAATTTTTTGAAAGAAAACAGAGGTGATTTTTGCGAAGTGCCTACCTGTAGATTTTGGCCTCTAGCTCAGCCGGCACCTAGGGAAACCTACCAAACCTGTGCATTTCTGAAAACTAGAGACGTAGGGGAATCCAAGGAGGGGTGACTTGCGGGGCTCGGACCAGGTTCTGTTACCCAGAATCCTTTGCAAACCTCAAAATTTGGCTAAAAAAATCACATGTTCCTCACATTTCTGTGGCAGAAAGTTCTGGAATCTGAGAGGAGCCACAAATTTCCTTCCACCCAGCATTCCCCCAAGTCTCCCGATAAAAATGATGCCTCACTTGTGTGGGTAGGCCTAGCGCCCGCGACAGGAAACGCCCCAAAGCGCAACGTGGACACATCAACATTTTTGGAAGAAAACAGAGGTGTTTTTTGCGAAGTGCCTACCTGTAGATTTTGGCCACTAGCTCAGCCGGCACCTAGGGAAACCTACCAAACCTGTACATTTATGAAAACTAGAGACCGAGGGGAATCCAAGATGGGGTGACTTGCGGGGCTCGGACCAGGTTCTGTTACCCAGAATCCTTTGCAAACCTCAAAATTTGGCTAAAAAAAAACATGTTCCTCACATTTCTGTGACAGAAAGTTCTGGAATCTGAGAGGAGCCACAAATTTCCTTCCACCCAGCGTTCCCCCAAGTCTCCCGATAAAAATGATACCTCACTTGTGTGGGTAGGCCTAGCGCCCGCGACAGAAAATGCCCCAATGCGCAACGTAGACACATCCACATTTTTGGAAGAAAACAGAGGTGTTTTTTGCGAAGTGCCTACCTGTAGATTTTGGCCTCTAGCTCAGCCGGCACCTAAGGAAACCTACCAAACCTGTGCATTTCTGAAAACTAGAGACCTAGGGGAATCCAAGATGGGGTGACTTGCGGGGCTCGGACCAGGTTCTGTTACCCAGAATCCTTTGCAAACCTCAAAATTTGGCTAAAAAAACACATGTTCCTCACATTTCTGTGGCAGAAAGTTCTAGAATCTGAGAGGGGCCACAAATTTCCTTCCACCCAGCGTTCCCCCAAGTCTCCCGATAAAAATGATACCTCACTTGTGTGGGTAGGCCTAGCGCCCGCGACAGGAAACACCCCAAAGCGCAACGTGGACACATCCACATTTTTGGAAGAAAACAGAGGTGTTTTTTGCGAAGTGCCTACCTGTAGATTTTGGCCTCTAGCTCAGCCGGCACCTAGGGAAACCTACCAAACCTGTACATTTCTGAAAACTAGAGACCTAGGGGAATCCAAGATGGGGTGACTTGCGGGGCTCGGACCAGGTTCTGTTACCCAGAATCCTTTGCAAACCTCAAAATTTGGCTAAAAAACACATGTTCCTCACATTTCTGTGGCAGAAAGTTCTGGAATCTGAGAGGAGCCACAAATTTCCTTCCACCCAGCGTTCCCCCAAGTCTCCCGATAAAAATGATACCTCACTTGTGTGGGTAGGCCTAGCGCCCACGACAGGAAACGCCCCAAAGCGCAACGTGGACACATCCAAATTTTTTGAAGAAAACAGAGGTGTTTTTTGCAAAGTGCCTACCTGTGGAGTTTGGCCTCTAGCTCAGCCGGCCCCGGGAGGGGGGTGGGACAGAAATGGCCTAAAATAAATTTGCCCCCCAAACCCCACCCCCCACGGGAGCGACCCTTGCCTACGGGGTCGCTCCCCCTGCGTGACATTGGCGCCAAAAAACAAATCCCAGGTGCCTAGTGGTTTCTGCCCCCTTGGGGGCAGATTGACCTAAAATCGGCCAATCTGCCCCCAAGGGGGGCAGAAATGGCCTAAATACAATTTGCCCCCCATTGCAGCGACCCTTGCCTGATGGGTCACTACCCATCTCTAAAAAAAAAAAAAAAACAAAAAAAAAAAAAAACACACAAATAAAATTTGCCCTGGCGCCTAGAGGGTTCTGCCCCCCCCCTGGGGGCAGTTCGGCTTAATAATAGGCCGATCTGCCCCAGGGGGGAAGAAATGGCCTAAAATAAATTGCCCCCCACTCCCCAGGGAGCGACCCTTGCCTAAGGGGTCACTCCCCTTGCGTGAAATTCACGCAAAGAAAAAACTCCCTGGTGTCTAGTGGTTTCTACCCTCCTTGGGGGCAGATTGGCCTCATCAAAATAGGCCAATCTGCCCCCATGGGGGGCAGAAATGGCCTAAATATAATTTTCCCCCAAGGGGAGCGACCCTTGCCTAAGGGGTCGCTCCCCACCTAAAAAAAAATAAAAAAAACATTCAAAAAAAATTCCTTTTTTTTTAACCCGGCCAGAAAAGGCCTTCCCGAAAACATGCCCCCCTGGGAGCGACCCTTGCCCAAGGGGTCGCTCCCTTATGACAATATAAAAAAAAAAAAAAAAATCCCTGGTGTCTAGTGGGGTTTCAAAAGCCGGATTGCTTGAAACCCTTGGAGAGACTTCAAAGGGAAGGAAATACATTTCCTTCCCTTTAAAGCCTCTCCGGGCCTCCCCCACGTGATTGAAAGAGAAATGCTTATGATGGGGGAGGCCCCTGTGACTAATCAGCGCGCGCTCGCGCGCTGACGTCACAGGGGGGGTGGGGGGGGTGTCGGGGGTGGAAGGGGAAGGTCTTCCCCTTCCATCCCCGGCTTGGGGGGGGGAGGAGGGTGCACGGGGAGGAGCGCAAGCACTCCTCCAAGTTCCCCTGTGCCATGGATGAGATGATCTCGTCCAAGGCACAGGGGAACTGTAGCCTTGGACGAGATCATCTCGTCCAAGGCACAGAACAGGTTAAGGAAAACTGACTGCATTAAAAAAATATATATATATTTCTTTATTTAAAAGCAATCACAGACAGGGTTGTCTGCTGACCCCAGCAGACCACCATCCCTGCGATTTTTGCGATTCCCAATGGGTCGCAAAGCAAAACCTCTCTCATTAATATTCATCAGGTAAGTCTATTTGCGACCCCCTGGGAATTGTAAAGGAAGCTCAGAAGTGTTTCATACATTTGAAATTGCGATTTCGTAATTGTGATTTGCAGGAAATCGCAATTAGGAACTCCCAATTTCAAACTTTTGCACACATGACCTATATCTTCAGCCCTTCCTCATCCCAGTACTAACTTCAATGAGGATATACCAAAGCTGAAACAGATGTCTCGATGACTCAGAAATCACATGAAACCACAAAAGAAGGCACAAATACCCACAGAAGTGTAGCCACAGAACAAATGGAAACAATGCATTGTAGAACAGTCAAAGCAACCTGTCTCAAAAGAACCAGAAAACAGAGCACACCTACAATCAACACAGAGTGGACACCAAGATGAAGTGGTAGCCTAAAAATACCTTGGACAAAGCACAACCTCGTAGGCAGACCAAGAGGACACCACAAAGGAGCCAAAGCAAAGAAAAATAGGCACACATTGGCACAGCACAGACCATGTGCTCCAGCCATATAGGGTCAAACAAAGCCAGTTCAGGACCAAACAGTAAACAGTATGGGGCTAGTACCATCATCCAAATTTCTTGGTCCCATGAAGCCACACAAAGTTGGCCAGGTAGAGAGGGGCCACCGGGGATGGAAAAACCTGGCCATAGCAAACAATTGACGCAGACGACCTGCCGATAAGAGACCACAAGAAACAAAGAAGTCTTGATGCCCAGACTGCAGGTATTCAGAAAATCACAAGGTCAAAAAGCCCAAGAGCTGGACTTCTAGCGCCACCACCAATAGATAAACATGAGAGGCATCAGCCCAGCTCAGAAGCAGAGTCAAGCAGCCAAACATGGCACAAGGCATCCAGAAGCTGTTGTATTGTATTGTATTGTGGGTTATTTGTAAAGCGCATTCCGGCCATAGCATTGAAGCGCTGAAGACTAATGTAACATCAGAAGGGAGTCCTAAAAAGAAGAAAGACAGAAAGAAAGAAAGAAAGAAAGAAAGAAAGAAAGAAAGAAAGAAAGAAAGAAAGAAAGAAGGAGAAGCCAGAAGCTGAAATATCAGAGAAGTAGAGGGACAGCAAAAAGAGAAAAGAGGCTGCCAAGAAAAAAAGGTGCCTAGCCTAGTCTGAGAATAACCAAGTTTTGAGCTGCTTCTGAAAGTGGAAGTACGTCTCCTCCATCTTGATGGAAAGTGGAAGAGAGTTCCAGAATCTTGCCACTGTAACTGAGAAGGTTTTATACCCCCATCTAGCCATATGGCAACGGGGGATACATATAATTTCCAGTGCAGACGATCTGAGCTGACGTCCTGGCTGGTAAGGCCATAAGGTCGAATTTAAATAATTACAGCCTTCCTGATGAAAAGCCTTATAATTAAGGCAAAGTGCTTTAACTGTAACCCGTTTTTCCACAGGTAGCCAGTGCAACTGTCGTAAACTACTGCTAGCCGATGAACACATCGGTAGGTCCAAAACTAAGCTAGCAGCCACATTCTGAATCAATTGTAATCGATTAAGAAAGACCTCCTTGATGTTAAACATCAGCGCATTACAATAGTCAAGTTAAGAAATCACTAATGCTAAGGTCACCTGAATTTTGAGTTCTTTTTAAAGAAAGGGAAAAAAATTCTTTAACATTTTCAGGCACTGGTTGCAACTTTTAACTTTGCTATTAATTTGATGTTCAAAGGAGAGAACCCTATCAAACAACACTCTGAGGTTTCTTACCAAGGAGCTTGGGGCTGGGCATTCATTACAGGACTTAGGCCACCAACGAGCACCCCATCTATTGGAATCCAGGCTGAAGACGAGAATTTCCGTCTTTTTTCCCTTCAATTTCAGCCAATTGTTACTCATCTAATTGTTGATTTCACTCATGCATGTGTGAAATCTATCTGCCATCAGTGGACTTTAAGGACCTCAGGCTTGCTTTGAACCTTCCACACTCTCAGCTCTTTTGACACACTATCTATTGCTCAGATTGCATATATTGATCTCCTTGTGGAGGAGGAATATCACTTCAGTGTCTTAATAGTTTGTTCTTTCAAAGTCGTTTTTTCTTCTTGCTGTGGCCCCCTCCCTGGTTTGATGCTTACAGCTCTGATTGAACCCATTACAATAGCCCAGAAGGTTTTCATATTGGGGGATTTCAACACTCATTTTGAAAATACAAAGGACTCAGCAATAGCAGAGTTTCTTGATTTAATGGGGAGCCTGGATTGGGATAGCACAAGCACAGCTCCTACACATTATGCAGGACATATGTTAGATGCTAATTTTGTTCGTCATGATAATTTTTGCAGACTAGATAATTCTCCCATGGACTGGACAGATCACCATCTGTTAACTATAAAGGCTGAATGTTTTGTGGCCTAATAAAGTTTCTCCTGTCTCTAACTTTTCTAAACAATGGCACAAGATTGAGGAGCACAACTTGACTTGTGCCCTCGAGGCTGGCTGGAATCAAGCTAGAGAAACCTCCATGTCAGAGTGGGAGGGTTTTGAACAGGGACTTAGAGGGGCCATTGATAGGTTTGCCCCCCCCGTTTCCCCCCATTTAAATCAGGTCTTAAGCCTATGAGGACTTTATCCTCCCCTTGGTATACAGAGGAACAAAAAAATCTACAGAGACTGTACAGACCCCAGGAAAGTAGGTGGAGGTTCCACCAGAACCTGGAGGAGAGAGCCAAGCTCAGGGCTCAGCTTGAGAACTATAAATCAGCAATCAAAAAAGCTAAATCAGATTTCTATACCCATGAAATTAAAGAAGCATATAATGGACCCAGAGAACTCTTTAAGGTGGTCCGGACCCTTACTTCTCCCCCCTCCGCCCAGTGTTGGAGAACTCCTTGGAGTTTTGCCAAAGGGTTGCTGACTTCTTTAGGAATAAAATTCTTCAACTCCATGCTAACTTCAAGCAGCCCCCTATGGAGATGAGAGAGGAAGATCAAGGAGTAGCTCCGGTCCAAGATCCTGGCCCAAATCTTCTCTGTTTTTCAATGTTACAGGCATCTAAAATCCCCTGGAGAGTATTATCTCACTACAATGCATCTACTACAATGAACTTCTAGGGGGATTTAAATCAGGATCTCCTTTGGACCCATGTCCTCCTAACATCCTTAGAGGAGCAACTGTGTGGCCAAGCAAGGCCTGTAAATGAACCATAAAAATATTATGCCTTAACAGTCAAGCCCACCACTGTAGAAGGAAGGCTGAAATGCAAGAGCAGAAGAGGGTGGTCTCTTTCCTGGGGTTCTGTTGGTTTTGCTAGGGGCTGTTCTGACCACTTCATCTGTGCAGGTCTCCCTTTGAGAGGGATCTATTCTGCCTTCTGTCTTTGAGTCTGGCACTGTTCCTTCTGACCTCTGGGTTTACCAAAGTCCCTTTGGACATAGTGCCATGTCCATTCTTTGTATTATTGCTGAGGCTACCATCTACCAGAACATCACATGGGGCCTCTCTCTCTCTCTCTCTGGAGATTTGTACTGCTGGGCTGTAGGAAGGTTGTTTTTTGTTGGTTATTGACCTGGGCTGTTTCAGCTGGTCAAGCTATCTCTCTTTCAGTGTGGGGTACCACTTAGGATTTGCCTTGTTGGGATGCTTGATCTACTGTTTGGGACTGACTCCTGATTTGGTAGGTGTTTTTGCCTGAGGGGTCTTTGTTTTGCATCCTTGTTGTTCTGCTGTACCCTTTACTGGCTTGAGGATGGCATTGGCAATGGTCCCTTGGGTCTTCCTGATCTTCTGACCTCTTGGCATTTTACTGGTCCTGCTCAGGTTGGGTCCAATGGAGCCTTCATTGGATTTGTGGCTTGGGAAAGTGTGTTTCCTGGTCTGTACCTCTTCGGGTGGAGGGTGCTCTCAGCCCTTCTCTAGGTCTCCCTGTTCCCTTAGCACTCAGTTAGTTAGGGGCAGGATGCTGCGTTGGTCTTACCTTTGCTGTCTCTCATCCTTCCTACTGGGATGGGGCTTTGGAGTTTCTGTCTGGTAGCTGTTTGTGGTTGGCGATGTTTAGCTGTCCACCCCTTCCTTTGAGGGGTGTCAAGGTTTCATGTTTGTGTTGGGCTGTGCCTGGTGCCTTGTTGGCTCTGTCAGGGTAAAGTGACAGTCTCACAATCTCTATTGACAAAGAAACTAATGCACATCATGGACCAGGCCTAACCTAACCTGTGCCTGCGGGGAGCCAAGTACAACTGGCCAACTAGAATGATGACCCAGAGCCACCAATGGTTGCAGAATGGACATGAGTTAAGCACTGAGGGGGAGTAGGGGAAATGGTTCCTCCTTCCATAGCAATAACTAGCCATTTGGAAAGTTGAATCTGTCTCTAAAGGACAGCTTTCACTTTGTGAAACTGGGCTTTGTGGCATGTAGGAAATAGACAGCATTCCAGGGATAACAGAGATGACTACAATGTAAATCCCTACTGTGCAAGACGTTACCACACATAGAACAATGATTACACTCACAACACATTTGCTTACATTCAATTATATTTACCATTCCCGTGCATACAATAACCACACATTGCAACACCATTACCACACATTAATTGCCATACATTAACACACACACATATGGAACACATGCATCTATATGTAACATTGTTTAGTGTTCGGTAGTGCTATTCTTCCCTAAATCCTAAAAATCTCTTACTACTCCTTAGCACCACCCTCCCACTGAACTCTAAAAATCCCTTGGGTCCCTAAGCCTTAAAAACTCCTTTCTTCCCCTATGCATCACCCATTACCGAACCCTTAAGACCTCTTACTATCTCTTACCACTACCCATTCCTCAACCCTAGAAACACCTTACAACCATTTACCACTACCTATCCCTGAACCCTAAAAAACCCTTAATATCTGCATACACCTCCCATCCCTGAACCCTTAACATCCCTTACTATGCCTCACCTCTACCCATCTCTAAACCCAAAAAACTCTTTACTACCCTTTCCCACTACGCATCCCTGAGCCCTAAATATCGCTTATGATCATATTCACCACTACCCTGAACCATAAAACTCCCCTTACTACCCATGACCACTAACTGTGCCCAAACCCTAAAAAACGTCTCAGTAGCCCTTGCCACTACTCATTCCAGAATCCTACAAACCTCCATTCTACTTTATGCACCACCCACCCAAACTTTAAAAACCCATTGCTTCCCCTATACACTATCCATTCCTGAACCTTTAAAAACACTTAAAACACCACAACTAAATCTATCCCAAACATCTTATTACCTTTAACATCACCAGCCACCACAGACCCATTAAAACTTAAACCTTTAAATGCATTGTAAATGTAATATGTTGCAACTAACCTCTTTGTAACTTACCTCGTTGTAGTGGTAAATGCGCTGTAGTGGTACCTTAATTGTAGTAGATGCACTGTATTGATATAATACTCTCCAGGGGACTGAAGAATGCTAACCCAATACTATTTGCTGAATGCCTGTGTTATTTTTTGATTGCAGCTCCTCCCTTTACCTGAGGGGGCTCTAACAAAAAATCTATGCTTTCTGCAAAGTAGTGGAAGTCTACTGTCATTCATGGACTTCCATGCTGACAGTTGCAGCCCAATCATTAGAATCTGTATTCAGAATCCTTCATTATTAATAATTATGAGACAGTATTCTACCTCTTTGCTAATGATGGGTCAGGATTTTGTTAAAACCTATTAATAGCAATCAGTCTTTTCAGCTTGTTTTCCCTGCCACTGTGGGATTTTGGCTCCTCATTGGGTGACCGGGTGAAGGGAGACAAAATCACGTGAATCGCCTTGGCACTGTGTGGATTAGCATGTCGTTAAGATAAAAAAGTACAAATTGAATATTTAAATGTTGGTACTATTCACTCTCTAGTTCCAAATAAAAAATGTCATCCTGCAGAAAAGACGCCTCCGTCACTGGATGTAGTCCACCACAAGCGCAGAAGTAATAGGCAATTGAGAGCAATTTGTTGCCTCAAGCAGTGTCTGAAGGGTTGAACATTGTCTCATCCTTCCCAAGTCAACCACCACAAGATAAGTAGATACTTTTATTTTTTTGTTAGTCTTAGTATATATTATTGTTAAATAATTTGTAACATTAAAAAAATCATTTCATAAAGAAAGTCACTTGCACATCACATTTGTACCAGCAAAATGTTTTCTGCATATTGTTGTTTTTCAATAAATTACCAATGCATACATTTTTTGAGAACTTTATTTTTTTTAAACTTTTATTTGAATATTTAAAAATAACTACACATAACAAAACTACATAAACAAAAATGTTTAAAAACTCATATTGGAAACAGCTTCAGTTTTCAGAAGCATTCAAAACCTAGATGTAAAAGCTAGGGAAAAAGAAGAGGTTACAGATTATGTTTTACAAGAGAATGTCCAGTTTGGGAAAACATCTTGGTAGACAGACACAATCCACACCAGTACTCGACTGCAGAGGCTGCAGCAAAGCATTCTAATGTCACATCCGGGCATATTTGCTGGAATGATTGCACATGGCAGTTCAGCAAGTTACCTTATTGAGCTCCCCTGCCCTGCCCCACAGGGAAAGGGCAGAAATGCACTGTGTTTATGAAATAGGGTGCATTCCTGTCCTTCTTTCTTTCCTTTCCTTTATTTCGGAAAATGCCCATAAAAGTAATACAAATAATACATAATGATTAAAAAAGAAAATTTAGCACACTCTCCAAAAAAGATATGTGCAGGTATCATACAAGTACTTTTCTCACACGTTTCCACTCTTGGCTTAAAAGCACAGACAAAACGAAAAACACCTGACCGTACACGGTCCGCCATGCCTAAGAGAACAGATTATGCATGCCATACTGAAATAAATATATTTGGAAGGCTTCAAAATGAATAATTTCTTTTTGAAAAGCAGAAACTTACATACGACACAATGGGGGTCATTCTGACCCTGGTGGTAAATACCGCCAGGGCGGTGCTTGGCGGTAGCACCGCCAACAGGCTGGCGGTGCTCCGCCGGGCATTCTGACCGCGGCGGTACAGCCGCGGCCAGAAGCGGGTCGCCCGCCAGGAACAGGATGGCGGTATGGGGTGTCGTGGGGCCCCCGTAAGTGGGCCCCACAAAGAATTTCAGTGTCTGCTTTGCAGACACTGAAATTCGCGACGGGTGCAACTGCACCCGTCGCACCTTCCCACTCCGCCGGCTCCATTCGGAGCCGGCTTCCTCGTTGGAAGGGTGTTTCCCACTGGGCTGGCGGGCGGACTTTTGGCGGTTGCCCGCCAGCCCAGTGGGAAACCCAGAATGACCGCCGCGGTCTTTTGACCGCGGAACGGTCTTCTGGCGGTTCCCGCTTGGCGGGCGGCTTCCGCCGCCCGCCAAGCTTAGAATCAGGCCCAAAATGTTGTTACTAGCGTAAAATAATTAACAATGAGACATAAAACAGAGCCCGTAAAAATGTAAATGGAATGAATTCTTTAAAATGAGGGTGGATACAAGCCCTACCTTACCGCACGGGACAATCTAACTATGTAAAGTGCAAGTGCTCCAACTGTAATGTGATTTTTAAAAAAGCAGTTCTGAAACAATAAAACCATAATAGACAATAAGTGGAAAATTAACACTAGTCAGAATGCGAAGTAATGGTGGGGGAACCAATTTCTTTCCATATTGGCAATATACTCTCCAAACATTTAGCAACAGAGAAGACAATGACCGGAGACATGTCCACGCTGCATAATCTTATTACTACCTTATATTGGGTTACACTGCCAGCTGGGTCGTAAACCAAATCTGTAGCCAGTCCGAGATGGGTTTCAGGTGTGCTAGGGGGACAACGGACTGAAGCTCAAGTTCACTTTTAAAAATCAGTGACGTACTTTGGGGCAATTTAAGAGCTGTATTTTCAGCCACCTCCAAAAATTTTACATTAACTTGCCCCCAAAGTTCTGCTCCATATACTGCTCCAGCGACCGCTTTAGACCTCAAAACCTCAAGAAGGGGGAAAATTGGACAAGACATGGTTGTTAGCAAACTATAGGAGGGGTGCAGCTCTATACTTCAATACAAGGGCACTTTTTATGTCCTGTGCTGCCCACGAGTTTGCACTACAATGGCTAATGCCAAGATAGTCAAAATCTATCTTCTTCTCCAACCTCTCCCGTTCTAACATTAATGATCCTCTAAACCCTTTATGAGGATGGATGGCCATGAATTTAGTCATACTTTTGTTAATTACCAGTCCATGGCCCTGAGCGAAGCAGTGAAAGTTACTCTATAGAATTTCTAGGCCCTTAGAGGGTTTTGACATTAATAAGGTATCGTCCGCAAATAATAACCTGGGTATTTTATATCCCCCTAGACCCGGGGAGTAGTTGTAGCAAGCCAGAAGGTAATTACGCAGACATGTATGAACAACAGGAACAGGGTAGGAGCGAAGACACATCCTTGCCTGACTCCTTTGCCAACCTTGAAAGGCTCAGTGTTTTTCCCATTTCCACCCCACCTAACCTGTGAAAAATTATCCTGATGTACCCTATGGAATAGATCAAGGAGTAGGCGAGGAAACCCAATGTTAGCTAGTACACACCATAATTTATCTCTAGGGACCACATCAAATGCTGCTTTAAGGTCAACAAAAGCGACATAAAGGCTACCCGTTTTTTAATCTACTTTTTTCCACCTTATTAATTGAAATCTAAAGATTTGGTTGACAGTGCTGGTTTGGGGGCAAAAATCAAACCAGCCTGAAACTATTAACCTTTTTTTCAACCCAGGTAAGGAGATGGTCTAATAACAGCTTACACACATTTTTTTAGTTGAATCACTAAGGATGATTGGGCGGTAATTTACTGGGTCAGACTTCTGGCCTTGCTTATGGAGAGGAATAAGCCCTACCCCTTTCTAAGAGGTTGGGATCTCACGTCCTGCTAGAATAGCATTGACAACACGTGTAAGGTAGGGTGCTTAGATTACTGGTTCAGACATAAAAAGGTCTGCTGGAATTCAATCTAACCTGGGCACCTTAACAGCCTTCTGGGATCTGATGGCCACAGCCACGTCAGCCACTGTGAATTGCCAACCTTCATTAAAAGATTCTGCTATTCAGAGAGTCTTAAGGGATACAGATATTTGCTGCAAACTGTAGATTTCCGGGATTGCAGCAGTTGGAGTGCTACAATCATATAAAGCTCTGAAATTGTTCACCCAATCTTGTGGAAGGATGTGTGATTCTGGTTTCATCCTGTGTGTTTTGGCGCCATGTGCTTTTTAATGCCAGAAGGCTACCTGGTCTCCAGAGCAAGTTGCAGACAAAATCTCACTCCATATAACTATATCCCACGCAGATTTTGTTAGTTTTGTGGTGAGTTTGTAGGCTGCTGTCGCTAACTGTATGATCTGTTGGGTCCTCTTTTTACAAGATTTGTCTTAGCTAGCCTACATGTCCTATCATACCATGAAGGGTAGGGTGAAGAGGGAAGTGGTCGCTCTTATATCTGGACAGGACTTCCATGTCAATAAGGATTTCCAAAGATTGGGCATCTGGTAAAAAATAATCAATATGATGCCGGTAGTTATTCCTTTTAAAGGTGGGATGAGATCTCATGTCAGATTTAGTTCTACCTTTACAAGCCCTCAAACAGCAAGTCATACAAGGATCCAACATTTGCAAGGCAGCCTGTGGGAGTGAAGGCAACAATGGGCATGAAATTTGTTGAATGCCCCAGTATGGGTCTTCCTCTTCAGCTACTCTTTATAGAATGACGATGGTTCAAAGCATACATTAAAATCCCCAGCCACAGTCACCACAGCTTCTTACCCTAGTAATGTGGAGATGTAATCAATCAGAAAGTGTAGAACAGGAGAATCAGCAGATTTAGAAATGCCGCTGCTATATACAATAGAAAGAAACGTTTTTGTACTGTTAGAAGTGGTGATCTCAACACCAAGCAAATCCGGGCAATTAATGGCTAGTTGAGTAGCATAAAGCCTTAATAAAATTAATCCAAATTAGTAATCCACCAGAGGGCCGACCTGATTTAGATTTAGAAGCTTGAAAATGGAATGTTGTGAAGCCCTGCCTGAATAAGGGGGAGATCTTCCGAGTTTCTAGGAATAAAATTATATCAGCAGAATCTATGAATTCGCCCCAGTTCACTTGAACGAGCTTGAGATCCAACTCCACAATATTCCAGGAGATCATTGACAAGGCATTCGTGGGTTTAGAGGACATTGCCTTGGGGATCATGTACATTTTATTCGAACTATGGATATCTACCCTGCGTGTGGCAGACATTCCTTACTGTGCTATTGGTAACCTCCCTCCAGTGGAGCCTTCGATGAATGGTAAATGGCCTTGGATCCTTTGTAAAGAAGGCCCCACTCTGGTTCCCCTAAATTGCCCCCTTTGGTACACAAGCTGGAATTTGTGCATTCCTGTCCTTAGGGCACCTAGCGCCAACAAAGGCACCCTTGAACCATGGTGCAAGGGTACCTCCGTTGCATACTGGATTGTTTTTGTGCAGGAAGGGGAACCTTCCCACACAGAAACAATCCATAGATGCAATTCCTCTTTCTATGTGTGCTTCAGAATTCATCACACATATAATGAGGAAACAACAAGGAGAAATAAACATATGTCTCCTTGTTACACCTCCCCCGGGGAGGTGTAAGATTTTGATGCATTCCCAGGTTTATAAGTGCTTGTAGAACTGGGAATGCATCAAAACCCATGGGAGTTGCATGGGAAAACCCACAGCAATGCACCCCGACGCAGAGTGGCTTTTTATGGCTTCATAGATATGGCTCTGCAGTGTGCGCCACCAGAGCATAAGAAAAACTGATGCTTGCTCAGGAGGACTTTAAAAGAGCTACGGAAAGTATTCAGGCTTTGAATGAATCTGTAACTACATTAAGTGCGACTATACAAGATGAAAGCAGAATTGAAAGGTCCTATTCAAAATACATACTTGAATGGTGGATAGAGATGTAGGAGCCACAGAAGAATTGACCAATGCTACTATTGTGCTTGCTAGATAGACTTTCAATGTACAGACAGAAATAGCACAATTTAGTTTAGAAGGTCTCACGACAATGTCTCTGCCTCCAAAACATAAAGTCCAAATCCTTTATAAGGTCATAAATCAACTACCTTTTTAACTTAGACTTTCCATACATATCTTTTTTTCTCTCATTAAGGCTGATATTTATGAAGGTTTTGCATCTGCTTTGCACCACGCTAAGGAGCACAAGGGTGACACAAAACCTAAGTCGGATTAATAAAGCCATGCAGTGCCTCTTTGCATGGCTCTGCATGGCTTGATAAATCCAGAGTAATGCAACGCAGCACAAATCACTGTGTTGTGTTACTCTGCCCCAGTGAGGTGTTCCAGGGGTGGCGCTTGGGTGTTCCCACGCATCCACCCATGGATTTTGGCACATTCCCATATTTACCAGATTTACTATTAGTGGTAGACCTGGGAATGCGTCAAAATGCTTCACCTCTCCAGGAATGGGCGTAAGGAGGGGAAATATGTTTACTTCTCATTTTTTCATTTTTAATTGTGTTTTGTATTCTGCAGCACACATAGAAAGAGGAAAACGCCTCAACATTGTTTTGTGCAGGAGGGTGTCCCTTCCTGGACAAAGACAATCCTGTCTCCAATGCAGGCACCCTTGCACCATGGTTCAAAGTTGCCTTCTTTGGTGCTAGGCAGCACATTGTGCACAAGCATAGGGAAAACACAGGATTGCGCTATACAATTTTAAATACACTGCATTCCTGTCCTTTCCCTATCACGCAGCGCAACAAGATGGCTTGCGCTGCGAGCTTTTGGTAACTGTGCTCCTTAATATTTGGATGCTGAGCCTAAAGATCCTTCCGTCTCCTCATCCTGTGCTGTGAGGATGCTCATTCGCCTTGACACTGTATAAAGTGCAGCCACTCTGAAGAAACATATTTGCTTTCCGATCCACCTTTTATATTCTTCATCTGGTTATCATCTACTTGCGCGTGGTGGTAAATTGTGAGCGCAAATAGGTCAGGTTTAGAAATCGCAAATGTTGGTACTTCTGGCCCGAAAACCCAACCTGAGATTAGCTGAACCACAGTGCCACCAAGAGTTTATTTGAAAAATAACCTCCAGTGTAAAGCAAATAGATAGTGTCTTCATCTTTCTTTACGTTTTTGCTAGGGAGTCGGAAGAGACTAAAGGAAGTTTATCAGCAGCCCGCTCTCGCAGCAGCCTTGCAGCACAGACCCTTACCCTGCTGTCATAGGAGCAATCAGAGGATTAAGGCTGCAGGAATCCATTGAGAAGAAAACTGCACATCAGCCGTCACAAACATTGTGTTAGAAGAGCAAAATTTAATTGTCAGTGTGTTATGGTCATTTTAAGGGCCAGACCTGCTTCCCTGCAGGAGATAAATGCCCACCCCCTCCCTTGTGTCTGCAGAATTCACCCAAAAAGCTGGGCATAAGGTTGGGCCTCCTTTGTTATGTTTGGGGTTATGACGGTGTTCACCTTTAGTTTTTGGAGACAGCTGTGTTGTATTATTCATTTTATTAAAGTTTTGCACATTTTTCAGCAAGATTTTTGTGTCGCCTCGGTATTGCATGAGTTGTGCTGGCTGCGCATGGTCATGGTGCATTCTGGCATCCCTGTCCTGAAGTACTGAATCATCCTTAATATTTTCATCCTTGTGCGCTAAACATTCTGCAAAGGTGGGTGGTTTTCTCATCCAGAACAATACTAACCTTTGTAGATGGGTGCACGGCCTTATCAATTGCCTGTGATGTAAACGTTTTCATGAAGTTGATGTGCAGGCTAGCTGTTTCTCTTTGCAAACCTTTCATTAAATTATTGCGCACGAAGGATAGAAAAGCGATAACTCTAACGTAGTGAATTGTAACTGTAATATAATATTACATCAAACAACATGGGGCATATTTAAGGGCCCCTAGCGTCACTTTAGTGCCGTCTTAGGGCCATATTTATACTCCGTTTGCGCCGAAATTGCGTCGTTTTTTTTGACGCAATTTCGACGCAAAACTAACGCCAACTAACGCCATATTTATACTATGGCGTTAGAGGCGAATAGCGCCAAAGTTCCCGGAATGTGCGTCATTTTTTAGCGTGAACCCCTTCCTTGCGTTAATGATATGCAAGGGAGGCGTTCCCGTCTAAAAAATGACTCCCAGGCCTTTACGTGGTATTTATACTCCCGGGCAAAAGAGACGCCCGGGAGTTGGCGTGGCAAAAAACGGCGCATTTGCGCCACTTTTTAACGCCTGCTCAGGGCAGGCGTTAAGGGGCCTGTGGGCTCAAAATGAGCCCACAGGTGCCCTCCCATGCCCCCAGGGACCCCCCCTGCCACCCTTGCCCACCCCAGGAGGACCCCCAAGGATGGAGGGACCCACCCCAGGGACATTCAGGTAAGTTCAGGTAAGTATAATTTTTTATTTTTTATATTTTTTTTTGGTGGCATAGGGGGGCCTTATTTGTGCCCCCCTACATGCCACTATGCCCAATGACCATGCCCAGGGGACAGAAGTCCCCTGGGCATGGCCATTGGGCAAGGGGGCATGACTCCTATCTTTACAATGATAGGAGTCATGTTGATGGGGGATGGGCGTCGTTAAAAAATGGCGCAAGTCGGGTTAAGACGATTTTTTCGACGTAACCTGACTTGCCCCATTTTAAGACGCCCATGCGCCATTTTCCCCCTACGCCGGCGCTGTCTGGTCTACGTGGTTTTTTCCCACGCAAACCAGGCAGCGCCGGTCTGATTGCGCCGTCTAACGCCATTCCATAAATACGGCGCCCGCATGGCGCTTCAGAATGGCGTTAGACGGCGCAAAACTTTTTGACGCTAAACTGCGTTAGCGCAGTTTAGCGTCAAAAAGTATAAATATGGGCCTTAGTGTCATTATTTTGATGCTAAAGTGGCTTTTTCCCCACGCCATATTTACAAAGTTGCTCAATGCATGCATTGTGTCACTTTGTAACTCCTTGTGCCACATTATGCCTGCGCCAGGCATAATGTATGCAAGGGGGGCGTTCCCCCCTTAGATGGCCCCAAAAAAAGGAACAGTGAAATTTACAAGATTTCACTGTGCCATTTTTCCTGTCATTTTTAAAGCCTGCTCTGAGCAGGTGTTAAAATGACTCACCCATTTAATTCTGTGGGTCTCCTGGTACTTTGCTACACTAGCGTAATTGTTTTTACGCTAGTGTAGCAAAGTGGCACAATAGTGTCTAAAATTTGGACACTATTGTTCTAACCACCACCATGGTGCGCCATATTTTAAATATGGCGCACACATGGTGGCGTTAGGGAGGAACGGGGGTGCAAGAAAAGTTGTGCTGCATTGGATGCAGCGCCACATTCCTTAAATTCAGCCCCATGTTCTTAGAAGTAGTTGGCCTTAGTTTGTGGTGTATTCAGTAACTAAATTGTCTGACATGAAAGATTGAGGCCCGTATTTATACTCCGTTTGCGCCGAATTAGCGTCGTTTTTTTCGACGCAAATTCGGCGCAAAACTAACGCCATATTTATACTTTGGCGTTAGACGCGTCTAGCGCCAAAGTATGGGCAAAGAGCGTCATTTTTTAGCGTGAACGCCTTCCTTGCGTTAATGAGATGCAAGGAAGGCGTTCCCGTCTAAAAAAATGACGCCGACGCAAATGCGTCGTATTTATACTCGCGGGCAAAAATCACGCCCGAGAGGTGGCGGGTCAAAAAACCCCGCATTTGCGCCACTTTTTAACGCCTGGGTCAGGGTAGGCGTTAAGGGGCCTGTGGGCTCAAAATGAGCCCACAGGTGCCCTCCCCTGCCCCCAGGGACCCCCCCTGCCACCCCTGCCCACCCCAGGAGGACACCCAAGGATGGAGGGACCCACCCCAGGGACATTCAGGTAAGTTCACGTAAGTATAATTTTTTATATTTTTCATTTTTTTTTGGGTGGCATAGGGGGGCCTTATTTGTGCCCCCCTACATGCCACTATGCCCAATGACCATGCCCAGGGGACATAAGTCCCCTGGGCATGGCCATTGGGCAAGGGGGCATGACTCCTGTCTTTACTAAGACAGGAGTCATTTAAATGGCGCCTGGGCGTCGAAAAAATGGCGCAAATCGGGTTAAGACGATTTTTTAGCGTCAACCCGACTTGCGCCATTTTAAGACGCCCTAGCGCCATTTTCCCCCTACGCCGGCGCTGCCTGGTGTACGTGGTTTTTTTCCACGCACACCAGGCAGCGCCGGTCTGCTTGCGCCGGCTAACGCCATTCCATAAATACGGCGCCCGCATGGCGCTTCGGAATGGCGTTAGACGGCGCTAAATTTTTTGACGCTAAACTGCGTTAGCGCAGTTTAGCATCAAAAAGTATAAATATGGGCCTTAATATTCCTAAAGTTAACGTATCGAAGTGTTTGAAGTCAGGCACTTTGCAATGTGACCTTTGGCACTGCAACTGTGGTGGACTTGGTCCTTTGTGCAGGGTCACCCTCAAACATTTTGCCTTCACCCCTCCTGCTTTGCTGAATTATTCTTTGTTGGCTTCCGGACTCTGCGCACTTTATCCCTGCTAACCAGTACTAAAGTGCTTGTGCTCTCTCTCTAAACCATGGTAACATTAGCCTACACAAGACTAGCACATTTAATTTACTTTTAGGTCCCTAGTAAATGGTACTACATGTTCTCATGGCATGTAAAATAAATGTTTCTAGTAGGCCTGCAGCATTCATTGTTCCACCCACTAAAGTAGCTCTTAATTACGTGTCTCGGTCTGCCACTGCAGCCTGTAGCGCAGTTGTACACTGCAAATTTAAACTGGCAAAATAAACCTTTTGTCAGGCTTAAATGTTCCATTTTAATATGTATAAGTCAACCCTAAAGTAGACCGTAAGGGCTCATAGGGCCAGGGTGCATTGTAATTACAACATAGGACATGAGGGTTTATGTTTTACATGTCTGGGTAATAAAAAACTTTAAAGTTCATTTTCACTACTGTAAGGCCTATCTATTCAACTGACTCACACTGGTTCAGCTTAGTGCATTTAATAAGTGCAAACATTGGATTGGGAGAAGGTAAATATATGCTTGGACTAGTTATAATTCAGAATCCTTTATAATGGTAATGTTGGATTTTAAGTTATAATGATCAAAATTCCACTTTTAGAAAGTCAGCATTTTCCTGCCCTTACCATTTTGTGCGAGTCACATGATTGTGAATGACTCTGCTGTTGGCCTTTGGTATTTCTCCCAGACAGTGAAACAAGGGGATTAGGTTTGGACTGGATAGGCCACCGTGCCAGCATGACTGTGGCAGATTTGCTCCGTACCACCTTGTATTTCAAAGGGGCTGCCTTGCTCCCCAGTAGACTGCCCTGCTGCTACCAGTGGACTGGCCTTTTGCCTGAGCACTGTCTTGACCCCTAGAGGAGCTGCTCTCTTCATCCCAGGCTAACACTGGGCACTCCAAAGGTCTGTTGGCTGAAATCCTGTTTGAACTACAGGGACACAACAATCTTCAGAGGTGTCCCTGCAACTTCCCGTCTGTCCTGCTGCACTGGACCTGCCTAAACCTGCAACTGAATCTGCCTGAGCCCTTCTGGCCTCTGCTGGAGTGATTTCCTGATCCCCAAGCCGTGCCTTGACAGGTCCCAGACCCTTGGCTGGCATCACTTAAGCTTCTCCTGAGAAGTAAAGTGAAAGTTTGAAGTTCTTACCAATTCAAACCATAACTATATTCATGCACAAAACAACTTCAAATCATTACAGGATCAGAAAGTGAGCCCTGCATTTGGATGTGCTCTCGAGCACAGCTCGTAGTAACCCCATGCAATATATCAGAGGGTGCCCAAGAGCACGGCACGCACGGATCTTAAATACATAGAAAGGAAACCGATTCCACATTATTACTTACATGTAATACGTAGTACAAACCTTCCCCCTTTTCTAAACAAGACAAGACTTACAATAAATGTTACTTTCTCTCAATTAAAACATATGAAACATAGTAGTCCTTGAACTTGATGGGTATACCAACATAGAAGATTTTATTAGAAGACTTGGGTAAGTTAAATAGGGATTGAAATTGATTGGTACCGGACTATTGATTCCACTTGATGGTGAAATCACCTCATTTACAGCATCAATCATCTCGGTTGCAGGATCATCCACTTCTGCTAAGTCAACATAATGCTTGAATCCATTTTTATGTTATTGTTATGTTTATTGTTGATCTGCTATGAAACCATAACTTGACATTAAATCATATTATTTCACAGCCAGAATTTTTATTTGCTTGCTCGTCTGTGACCTTGATAAGATCCCTTTTGCTCCTCCAACCCTTATTTTTTAATAAGACTAAACCGTTTGACAGCTTTTTAATTTGTTCAGCGACAATCATGTTTTTGACGATTGTAAACACCCCATCCATTTCATCAGACCAAATGTATTTTGTGCCTTTTTTTAAATACATTTCTCAGTGGCTGTACAGTGTAAGCATATCCTTTTACAAAGCGTGAGTAGTATTCACTTAAACCCAAATATGATGTGAGAGTATCTTTATACCTGGGAGGTTGTGCATCTTAAATTGCTTTGATCAGATAATGTTTTGGAGAAATGCCTTTTGGGCTAATGTTGTGCCCCATTAAATTTGCACTTATCAGAACAAAGTGTGATATCAAAATTCCTAAATCTGCCAAACACCGAAGCTAAAACTTTGTTAGGTTCAGACAACTTATTAGCAAATGCGAGAACATCGTCCTGAAAAACCTGCACCCCTTCAATGCCTTCTAATACAGTGTCAATAAACCTCTGAAAGGCACTAGCTGCTGATGCTAACCCAAATAGTAACCTATCAAACTTAAAAGATCCAAACGGAGGGACAAGCATAGTCAATTCCTGGGGAAAGTCATCAAGATGGAGTTGATGGTAAGCAGATTTTAGATCTAATAACAAAAAATACTTTACAGTGCCAATATTTGCTAATAATGTTTGTACTTTGGGTAAAGGGTGACATTGAATAATAATATTTATTTTAAGACTGCGAAGATCAGCACAGAGCCTAATACTGATATCTTTTTAAGAACTATGAGACTCAGCTATTCCGATGGACCCAGCTCTTTAATAATGCCGTCCTTCAAAATTTGTTCTAATACATTTTTCAAATCTGCTCTGATACTTAGAGGTACTGGTCGCACCTTATGTGCAACCACTATAGCATTTCTTTTCAATTTGATAGAAGGAACATAATTTTTAATGCAGACAATATTATCATTTAATAAATCAGGATAAGCTTTAATTATGCTTTCCTCAGGTGCCTGGTTTACATTTTTTACTGATGGCAAAGGAATGTCAGACACTGTGACAGGAGGATCAGCACCTGGTACAAGCATAAGATCTAACTTTGTGAGGTGTCTCCATCCAATAATGTGTCAACCTTTCATACCCACATACATTTTTGTAAGAGAGTGCTGCCCAAGACATGTAACTTGCTGTTCAAAGTAGTCCACAATGTCTATGTCTTGATCACTGTATGCCATGGGATGAACATTAGTTCTATCAAAACAAATGTACCTTTCCAATGTGAGTTAAAAAGGGTATCAGAAATATTTGTGTTTGGAGCCCCAGAGTCAAACATCATTTGAATGGTAATTACATCAGCCAACCTCCTTTGGCACACTGGATCTTTGATTTTACTACCAGCCAACTTCTAAAGTTAGAACTAAATTTGATGAATCAAAATAATCCTCTTCATTAGGCACTTCATCCTATGCTCCTTCATCATTCTTTTTCTGCATATCCCATGAAAATGACTGACTTTTTTAGATTGTGTGCAATGTTTACCTATTGCTGGACACTGCTGAGTATTAGTTAAATATGATATTGAACCTCACCTGTAGCAAAATTGATTACTTTTCATAGCATTATTTTCCATGTTGCTCTTCTGCTTGACTCGTACCAAACCAACATGTTCAGAATTAATAACTAAATTTATGGAAGTTGAAAATGCAGTGGTACTCTCAACAGACATTGCATGTGTGAACACCATAGATCATTCAATACGTTTGGCTAAATCTAAAACATAATTTAAAGAAATGTCCCTGCAGCTTAGTAGCCTTACTTTTTTTAAATAACAACTATAGACAAATTAATCTCGTAGGTAAGTGTTTAATGATGCCCCAAAGTTACATGTGGCAGCTAGAAATCATAACGCAGAATTAAATTCTTCCATAAAAGCAAGGTTGTTTTTTTCAAGAAATAAATCATTTCTAGAAGAACACTGGATTGTTCAGTTTTTTTAAAGACATGCAACAGCTTCTGCAAATTCATCCCACTCACCAGTGGCTTCAGGACAATGGTTTACTATACTTAAATTATCAAAGACTTTTTGCCCTTCTTGCCCCAAAAGACTATGTAAAATTGCTGCCTTTGATTTCGGTTCAAAGTCAGCAGCACCTACAGCAATTAAATATTTTTCAAACAAGCGTAACTGAATGCACCACTTAATCAAATGTTTCCCTGGGTGCTGCAAAAAGGGACTTATATTAGCCAAGTTAGAGTTAGCCATGTTTGCAATATTAAGTGCACATGTACTTTAAAGTTTTTTAACATGTAAGTACACAGTACACAGTAATGTCAGTTTAAACTAGACTCATGCATAGAAAGATGCAAACCCAATGCTGAGTTTAAAATAACAATATGAAAAAGTAGTACAAACGGCGAAAACAGTACTGTGTGAGTTAATTTTAGCCTCCAATTGACAATGGAAAGTACAATACCTCACCACAAGAGGAAGTGTAAGGTGTGCCTGTCACCGATGCACACAACAATGAGTAGGAGGTAACAAGCAATGTAAGTATCAGTGGCCTCCGGCAGCTTTAGGAGGGAGGAGGGCGGGCAGAAAGCACACACACACACACACTCATTCTTTCACACACAGACACACACATCCATTAACAACACTCATAACATTCAATTATGCACACACCAAACATTCATTTTAAAAGGTCACACACACTCATTCTTTCACATACATACGCACGCACACAGTCACATCCATTAACAACACTCATAACATTCAAACATGCACGCACGCACCAAACATTCATTTTAAAAGATCACATACACTCATTCTTTCACACACACAAGCACGCACATCCATTAACAACACTCATAACATTCAAACATGTGCGCACGAACCAAACATTCATTTTAAAACATCACACACACACACACACACTTACCTTCAGCCTTGAGGTCTCAGGAGGGTTCGGGCTGCTGCCTTCCCTCTCAAGGAGAGAAGGCAGCAGTCCTAGTCTCATCACAGAGTGGGATGGGGTCAGTGAGACTGCTGACCCCACTCCACCCTGTGTCACTGATTGACACTCGCCCTGGGCGCTTCAGGCCTTAAAACTGAAGCACCCAGCTCGAAGTCAATAGGTAACGCTTTCCTCATCACCCAGGGGAGGGCCATAAGGCGCCTTTGCTGAGCCAAGGTGGTCACGCCCATAGGAGCTATGACCTCCTCAGCCCATCAAAGTTCATTTTAGGCAGCCAGGAGTCTGCACAAATTGCGCATGTCTCATTCCTGGCTGTCCGAGCTGAAAATGAAGAGACCCTCTTCATGAAGGGCAAAAGGTGGTGGGGGGTGGGGGCCTTCCACCCTAGAGGACGGGCTGTGCCTGGTAAGTATCACCCCAATGATGCTGCCACAAGCTGAGCAGAAGGTAATGGGCATTGTATGTATAAAACAATGTGTGCCTGTCACCACATAACAGCCTGATAATGCACATAAAGGCAAAATGTTTTGTGAAACGTGAAAAGGTTCACTTTGAATATGATTAAATCCCCACAGTGCAGAGCATTGACTTCCCTGTTTGTACGTGACGAAACTGCCGAATATTGCGGAGCCATGCACACCAGCAGTAAATAATGAAGATCCGACTAAGCGGAAACACCAAAGATTCAGGGGTGCTGGAAATGTGACATCTCAAAACAAGCAACCACTCTGAATAATTCCAACTTTCCAGGTAAACATAAATCAAGATCTCATACAGCATAAACGTTAGCTGGCAAGGAGTATGCGCTATGCATTCAGTTGAAAATAAGATTGAAACGTGGTTGCGGGCTCAACATTTCCTTATGGTTATGTTTTCTTATCAGTCTTCCGTTTTCTCCATCATTGTCAAATACGTTGTATATATGTACCAGATTTCCATAAAGAGAAATACATTTTCAGGATACAAGTGCGGTTCTACTCTATTGGTTCCACTGCAAGAGCCTGCAGCCCGTGTGACCTGCCCTCTGCTAGAAGGGATGAACTGCTGCAACACAAGTCATACTTATACAAGGGGAATTCCTACCAATTCAAATCATAACTACATTCATGCACATAACAGCTTCAAATTAGTAGAGGATCAGAGAGAGAGCCCTGCATTCGGATGCGCTCTCGAGCACAGCACTCAGTAATCACACGCAATATGTCAGAGAGTCCTCAACAGACGGCAGGTGCCGATCTTAAACACATATGGGGTCATTTTGACCTCGGCGGTAAAAGGCGCTTACCGCCGGTCAGAAGACCACCATAACACCGCCGCGGCCGCGGGAAACCGCCACGGTCATTCTGACCCGCAACAGGCAAACCGACAAAAACCCGACATCCACAAAAGTCCGCCACACCAACAGCCAGCGAGAAACTGGCGATGACCAAACCTCCACCGCCACTCCAACAGAAATACGCCCATTCCATTCCGACCCACGAATCCACGCGGCGGTCTTTCAACCGCGGTATTCCATTGGCGGTACACATCGCCGCTGTCAAAATACACACACAGCTCCAAAACACTGACACATTGGTCATTTTGAAACACACACACCTGATACACATACTAACTCCCACACACCCAACACAATATAAAACACACACCTACATCACCCACAAACCCCTACGACTACCATTTATTTACTAAGGCCACAGAGAAACACCACCAGCTAGTACAGAGCATGCACAGGCACATAACACCATCACTCACACAACATCCACGCACAAAACACCACACACCACCACACTCACCACACTCATCACCACAAACGCCACCCCACACCTCATCCACACCACCCCATGGCACCCCAAAGACACCCCAGGTTTTCAGACGCTGAACTCAGGGTCATGGTGGAGGAAATAGTTCGGGTAGAGCCCCAGCTCTTCGGGGCACAGGTGCAGCACACCACCATTGCCAGGAAGATGGAGGTATGGCAAAGAATAGTGGACAGGGTCAACGCTGTGGGACAGCATCCACGAAATCGGGACGACATCAGGAAGCGGTGGAACGACCTACGGGGGAAGGTGCATTCCATGGTATCCAGACACAACATCGCGGTGCAGAAGACTGGCGGCGGACCCCCACCTCAACCCCCAGAATTCACAACATGGGAGGAACAGGTCTTGGCGATCCTGCATTCTGAGGGCCTCGCTGGAGTATGCGGAGGAATGGACTCTGGTAAGTTTAATCTCAACTACTTCATCCCCCCCACCCACCGGCATGCCAAATCATACCCCCACCCTCCCCCCCACCCCATCACACATCCTCCTTGCTAATGTCTCACCATCACAACCCACCCATCCCAACACCAAGCCCTGCATGCGACCACAAACCAAGGACACCCCTCACCTAAGCATGCCCACTGCACATACCCATCCCCCCCCAAACCACCGTCACAACAGCCCCCACAAGGGAATGCCAGCACTGGGGTACACGGGCACCCACCCATTGCACACTATGGCACACACAGAAGCAATAACCATACTCTTATACCCCTGCAGGACCCGAATGCCACGACACCGCCCAGGAGGGTCCAGAAATGTCCATTCCACCCCCAGAAGAGGCCCACAGTGATGACAGCAGCTCTGTCTCCCTGGACCCAGATGACCAGCCCGGCCCATCGGGGACCTCGGGACAGTCGGTTCCCCTCAGACAGCCACAGGCCACAGCAGACCTACCCCCCTCTGGGAACACCAGCACAGCACCCACCCAGCGGGCCCATGCCTCTGTCTCCAGGACACATCAATCAGCGGTGTGTCTACCACTACAGGGCACCCAGGTTAACCCACCACCCCAACAACAACAGGGACCTGGGGACAGTGGTAGTGGGCACACGGTCCAGGGGACAGAGGCCCAGGGAAACAGGGCAACTGGGAGGGCTACTGTGCGACAGGGGGAGGACAGGCCAAGGGAACCCACTCTCCACGAGGCCCTATCCTCCATCATGTGAGCATACCACCGCTCCCAGGAGACGATGGCGACGGTCCTGGCCAGGTTCCAGGAGATCCAGGTACTGCAGGAGGAACAGTTTATGGGGTTCAGGGAAGAACTCAGAAATATCAGTTCCACAATGGGCACCATCGTTGTGGCTCTCAATTAGATTGTCAGCACATTGCGGGACCATGTGGCACCACAAAGGGCCCCTGTCACTAGCATGGACCAAGAACAGGCTACCACCTCCGCCGGCGCTAGTGGACAGGAGGCCCCGACACAAGAACAACAGGCCACCAGAACCCCACCCCCTGCAGAAGGAGAACCACCCCGCAAGCGGTGCCTGAGATCTAGGAAGAAGACAGAGTAGGATGCCAAGACCCCCGCCAGGAAAGGATACCCCCTGATTGTCATCCCACTGTCCCACATTGCCACCCTGTCCAACCTTAAACTGCCCCTGCTCCACCTTCCACAGGCATATGGACAATGCACCTGTGAGACTCAAAATCTGGACTCTGCCATGGACATTCCTCCACCATCACCCATCACCGAATTGCAACCATTACCCAAATTTGAGCACTTTAATAAACACACTTATTGCACAAAAATAATCTGGAGTCTGCCTGTATTTTTGAACAAATGTATTACACAGAACCATGCCAAAATGTCCAGTTACATTGTAATGACAACATACCACTGTCACACAGCTGTAGTCCATGGGGAAACAAAGCAGAGGTCACGGAGTGGGGCCCACATCTCTGAAATTGGAAGGGAAAGACACAACTCAGTGAACATACACTGGGTGGAAACTCAGACAGTAGAGAGGCAGGAGACTTTAAGTAAATGTAAATTCCGGTGTTGATTCTTACCTGTATGTTATTGAAAATACTGCTGTATTACTCTGTCCCTGTTGTCTGTGTCATCCTCTTCGTCTTCCTCCTCTTCACTCTCCGCAGGCTCCACAGCTACCACAACACCACCATCTGGACCATCCTCCTGCAGGAAAGGCACCTGGCGGTGCAAAGCCAGGTTGTGAAGCATACAGCAGGCCACAATGATATGGCACACCTTCTTTGGTGAGTACATTAGGGATCCACCTGTCATATGGAGGCACCTAAACCTGGCCTTCAGGAGGCCGAAGGTCCGCTCGATCACCCTCCTAGTACGCCCATGGGCCTCATTGTACCGTTCCTCTGCCCTTGTCCTGGGATTCCTCACTGGGGTCAGTAGCCATGACAGGTTAGGGTAACCAGAGTCACCAATTAGCCACACACGGTGTCTCTGAAGTAGTTCCATCAGGTAAGGGATGGTGCTATTTCGCATGATGTACGCGTCATGCACTGACCCAGGGAACGTGGCATTTACATGGGAGATGTACTGGTCAGCCAAACAGACAACCTGGACATTCATGGAATGATAACTTTTTCTGTTCCTGTACACCTGTTCACTCGTGCTGGGGGGGACCAAAGCAACATGTGTCCCATCAATTGCACCAATGATGTTGGGAATATGTCCAAGCGCATAGAAATCACCCTTCACCGTAGCCAAATCGCCCACCTCAGGGAAAGCAATGTAGCTCTGCATGTGTTTCAACAGGGCAGACAACACTCTGGACAACACCTTGGAAAACATAGGCTGTGACATCCCTGATGAAATGTCCACTGTAGTTTGGAATGACCCACTTGCCAAGAAATGGAGTACTGACAGAACCTGCACTAGAGGGGGAATCCCTGTGGGTTGGCGGATGGGTGACATCAGGTCTGGCTCCAGTTGGGCACACTGTTCCTGTATAGTGGCTCTGTTAAGCCTGTATGTCAGTATGACATGTCTTTCTTCCATTGTCGACAGGTCCACCAGCGGTCTGTACACGGGAAGATTCCTCCATCTCCTCGCAAGTCCCAGCGGACGGTGCCTAGGAAGGACAAAATGGAGCACAGAGTCAATCAACCCACAGGTACGTTCCCACAGCTTGCACAGTACACGATTCTCAATGCATTGAATGGCTTGTATGAGTGTTGATGCAAGGCCTAGGTATGTGTGACGCAGTAGATTTTAAGCCATGTGGGCCCTTGAAATGGCGGCTGCCTGACCTGTGAAGTGCGACAGTGGGATGTGAGGTCAATGCGCTGGCGTGGCACACCGTGGCGGGAGGCGGTCGAAGA
Source organism: Pleurodeles waltl (assembly GCF_031143425.1). Lineage (NCBI taxonomy): Eukaryota > Metazoa > Chordata > Amphibia > Caudata > Salamandridae > Pleurodeles > Pleurodeles waltl. The sequence goes on along the minus strand of NC_090439.1, from coordinate 697,710,506 downwards.
CAGCGGCGCAAAGCCGCATTGGTTAACATTGAACCCTATGGGTCTCAGGAGCCAATGACGATATGCGCCGGCGGTCGCGGTACGCACCGCCACGGGCGTGACCGCCATTTTCTATCTGCTTAATCACTCGATACCTGATCTTCCACAGGAGAGGACCTAGACTGCAAGTGCTGCTGTGACCTCGGTGTGGAAGAGACAATGGCTGCTGCGACTGGGGAAAGGGCCCCTGTCTTCACTTCTGAAGAATTGGAGAAACTCGTGGATGGGGTCCTCCCCCAGTATGCGCTACTCTACGGTCCTCCAGACCAACAGGTAAGTACACTGGGACCATGCTTTGTGGCCAATGCCTGGGTTGAGTGGGGTGAATGAACGATGGTGGGGAGGGGAGCGAATGAGGCATGCATCAAACGACCGATGAGAGCATGTGCCACATGGCAAGGGTGGGGGTGGGGGGCCACTCACATCGAGCATGCAGAAAATGATTGTTTATTTTTCTCCCCCTGTACATGTCACATAGGTCAGCGCCCATCAGGAAATCGACATTTGGCGTGCCATCGCCAAGGACGTCCGGACCCTGGGGGTCCACAACAGACGGGGCACCCACTGCCGCAAGAGGTGGGAGGACATCCGCCGCGGGAGCAGGAAGACCGCGGAGGCTCTGCTGGGGATGGCCTCCCAACGTAGGAGGGGTGGCACTCGTCAATTGACCCCCCTGATGTCCCGGATCCTGGCGGTGGCCTACCCCGATTTGGATGGGCGCGTGAGGACATCACAGCAGACACAAGGGGGTGAGTACAAATACATTCTGCTGACTTTGCGTGCAGTGGAGGTGTCTGGGTGGGGGAGGAGGGCTGTGGCTAACCCTAGGCCAGGGCGATTTCCGTAGGCTAGGCCCCTCCGTTAGGCATGGCCCTGTGCCCCCGCCCCCCACCTCTGTAGGTTGCCTAGTACAGCTAATCATGGCCCTGTGTCACCTATCTGTGGATTTGTCGTCCATAGGCTTGTAGGCCATGTCCCACGGATTGAGTAGTGTACCCCAAGAGCGCAGCGTAGTGCAGGGGGCTTCTGTGTCTGTCCTCTCCGCCAACTGTGTCGCCAATGCATGCACTCAACATGTCTTTATTTCTCCCCCCCTCCTTTTTTTGGTGGTCTTCCTGTTCATGTGTGCATTAGCATCATCAGGCAGAGGAGAAGTGGCATCGGAGCACGAGGGAGCTGCATCTCACATGGCCATGGAGGGCCATGCAACCGACTCGGAGTTCACCAGTGAGACGGAGGGCGAGGGGAGCTCCACATCGGGGACACGTGGTGACACCAGCAACACAGACACGTCCTCGGAAGGGAGCTCCCTTGTGGTGGCGGCAACATCCGTGCCCACCGCAACAACAGGTACAGCCGCCACCCAGCGCACCAGCTCCGCCCTCCCAGCAGCCCCTCAGCCTTCGCCCCGTGCCCGCTCACCCAGGAAGGTGGGCATCTCCTTCGCCCCAGGCACCTCAGGCCCTGCCCCAGTTACCCCTGCTGCCCTCAGTGAGGAGGTCATTGACCTCCTGAGGATGCTCATTGTTGGGCAGTCTACCCTTTTGAATGCCATCCAGGGTGTAGAAAGGGAGGTGCACCAGAGTAATGCATACCTGGAGGGCATTCATTCGGGTCAGGCTGCCCATCAGTGATCGTTCAACGCTCTGGCCTCAGCACTGACGGCAGCCATTGTCCCTGTCTCCTGCCTCCCTCCTCCAACTTCCTCAACCCAGTCCCACTCCCCTGTACCTCTGCCTATCCCAGACACACCTACAGACCAGCCTGCACACACCTCAACACCCAAGGGAAGCTCATCCAGACATAAGCACCACACATCACACAAACATTCACCCAAGCAACAGCCACATGCAGACATGCCAACAGCCACTGACTCCTCTGTGTCCCCCTCCTCCTCGTCTCCCTCCTCCCTCCTTGTGACGTCTCCACTCACACTTGCATGCACAACATCATCAGCCACTACGTCCATCACAGCACACCCACCAGAACACTCTGCACACGTGCAGTCACCACCCCCTCTACCATTTACACGTCCCCTGTGTCCTCTCCCAGTGTGCAGCCACCCACCCAACAGCCATCCACCTCACGACAGCCTCCAGCACAAGCACCTGCACCCAAAGACACCAGACTTGACTCACCTACAACCACATCCTCTTCCTCCACTCCCATACCCACTACACCTACCCTTCCCACTGCTCCCAAAAAGTTTTTCCTGTCCAAAATTAACCTCTTTCCATCACCTGTCTCACCCCCTCCATCTCATAAGACTCCAACCAGCACCTCAGCCACCACAAAACCTGGACCTACAAGGACAATAGTCCAAGGATTTTGGAGTCCACCACCTTCAAGGCAAGCTACTTCGGCTAGCAGTAAAGATACAGCCAGCCCACCCCCTGGAAAGAAATCCAAAAAAGCCAGTGCCCGACGTGAGAGGCCAGAGACAGCAGGCTCCAAGGGCACTACCCTGGCACCGTCAGGAAGTGGGGTGCCACCTGGCACACCGACAAAGGGAGGAAAGGGCCACAGAGGAGCAGGGAAGGGTGGCAAGGGCAGCACGCCTGACAAGTCCGGCAGCAGGCGAGCTGCCCAGGAGGGCCCCACCAGCTCCATTCCAGGGGTGAAGGAGGACACCCACAGGCCCGGGACGGCAGCACAGGAGGGCCCCGCAAGCAAGAAGACAGATGTGCACGAAGGGCACGGCAGCCACATGTTGGGTGGCGAGTGAGATCCATGTCATGGCCGGATCTGGTGCCCTGGAGACACATGTCAAGCACCGCTGAACAGGGCCCTTCAAGTCAAGCACCGCTGAACAGGGCACCGCCATCTCAAGAACCGCTGAACAGGGCCCTTCAAGACAAGCACCGCTGAACAGGGCACCGCCGTCTGAAGAATCGCTGAACAGGGCCCTTCAAGACAAGCACCGCTGAACAGGGCACCGCCGTCTCAAGAACCGCTGAACAGGGTCCTTCAAGACAAGCACCGCTGAACAGGGCACCGCCGTCGCAAGAACCGCTGAACAGGGCCCTACAAGTCAAGCACCGCTCCGCTGGGCCCTTCAAGTCAAGCACCGCTCCGCTGGGCCCTTCAAGTCAAGCACCGCTCCGCTGGGCATCGCCGTCTCTGCACCGCTCCGCTGGGCCCTTCAAGTCAAGCACCGCTCCGCTGGGCCCTTCAAGTCAAGCACCGCTCCACTGGGCACCGCCGTCTCTGCACCGCTCCGCTGGGCCCTTCAAGTCAAGCACCGCTCCGCTGGGCCCTTCAAGTCAAGCACTGCTCCGCTGGGCCCTTCAAGTCAAGCACCGCTCCGCTGGGCACCGCCGTCTCTGCACCGCTCCGCTGGGCCCTTCAAGTCAAGCACCGCTCCGCTGGGCCCTTCAAGTCAAGCACCGCTCCGCTGGGCACCGCCGTCTCTGCACCGCTCCGCTGGGCCCTTCAAGTCAAGCACCGCTCCGCTGGGCCCTTCAAGTCAAGCACAGCTGGGCACCGCTGTCTCTGCACCGCTCCGCTGGGCCCTTCAAGTCAAGCACCGCTGCGCTGGGCCCTTCAAGTCAAGCACCGCTCCGCTGGGCACCGCCGTCTCTGCACCGCTCCGCTGGGCCCTTCAAGTCAAGCACCGCTGGACAGGGCACCGCAGTCTCATGCACCGCTGGCCCATTGGCAGAAGGGGCAGGGCCGGATCTGTGTCGGGCAGGGCTGCACGAAGCACTCTGGGCACCATGCCTCCTCCAGAACCAGTGGAGTCTGTAATCCACTTGATTGACTGTGGCTTTGCACTCCCCAGGATGGCACAGTGGGCAATCCACCTACTGTAGAGACTTGTGAGACTGTGGCTTTGCACTCCCCAGGATGGCACAGTGGGCAATCCACCCACTGTCTGGACTTGTGAGACTGTGGCTTTGCACTCCCCAGGATGGCACAGTGGGCAATCCACCCACTGTAGAGACTTGTGAGACTGTGGCTTTGCACTCCCCAGGATTGAACAGTGGGCATGGAGGCCCCTCGTGGATCTGGCGTCGTGGACTCATCTGGCTGAGGTGCCCCCCCTTCCCTTCCCCCTGAGGTGCCTGTAGTTTTGCTATCTGATGCCCCTGCAGTATTCTCTCCAATGGATTCGGGTATCGTGTGTGGGCTTTGCCCATGTGTTTAGACCCATTGGCCCACGAACAATGGCTGATACCCAATTTGCACAGGGCAATTTACATTTGTATATATAGTTATAGATGTTGGATATATTTTTTTACTTAGCCGTTCAATATACTTCAAAATTCATGAACATTTTATTTTGTCTTTGCATTCTTCCAGGGGGTTTGGGGGGTGTCACTCTGAGTTGTTGCTCTGCATTGATGTGTATGTAGTTGTGGGTGAGGGTGAGGGTGGGTGTGTCGCGTATGTGTGTGCCCGTAATTTTTTACCTCCCCCCTCCCCTGTGTCGTAGGTGCAGTACTCACCGGTGTCTTCTGCGCCGGCGTTCGTGCTCCTGGTAGAGGAGCAGGAAGACAATAGCTGGTAGGATGTGTAGTTCGGGTTCCATGCTGTCCAGATTCCTCGTGGAGTGTGTAGTGGTGAGCGTTTTCCGTTCGTAATGTCTGTTTCCGCCGTGTTTTTATCGGCGGGGCTACCGCCCCGGAAAAGGTGGCGGATTGGTGGGTTGTGATAGGGTGGGCAGTACATTGGCTCCCGCCTGTCTGTTGGCGGTGACCGCCGCGCTGTTTGTTTGTCCCGGCGTGGCGGTCGGAGTGTTAAAGTGGCGGTCTCTGCTGGCGGTTCCCGCCAGGGTCAGAATTCAATTTTTTTTACCGCCTGCCTGTTGCCGGGTTGGCCGCCACTTTAACACCGACCGCCAGGGTTGGAATGACCCCCATAGTAAGGAAACTAATACCACATTATTATTTACACTCAATTCATAATACAATAGCGACGGTAAGCAACAAATGGCAACTCAAGATCTACACTTCGCACTACATCACCGACAGCCCACAGTGACTGCAACATGAAGCTCCAACAAAGACCATCTGTGATGCTCGATTGGCACTTTCTGCTACAGCGATAACAGCAAGCGCCAACCGGCATGCTAGTTGTGTTACAGAGAAGGTTACTTTTTCAGTAGGACTAACCTGGCCCCTGTGTCCGGTCTGTGCTCCTTCACTGTCACCCTGAACTTGTGATTTTCCCCCAGTCTAGCACATCTATTTGACTGTGAGTTACGCTTTGTGCTTCTAGGTGCTATGTCGATCTAAAACTTGAAAACTGAGTATCTGCGTTTCTGCTATTTGGGTTTTTGTCATTCGGGTATTATTTTTAAAAAATGATCTATTTTTCTAGATTGGTTTAGAATTTTTCTTGAGTTGTGTTTTCACTCTACTACTGTAAGTGGGCTGCATAAACACCTTACAAAGGGCCTCTAAATTAAGCTTGACTGATTTATGCCCAGCGACAAGAAGATTACTCACAAGTTAATTTTGTGAATTTTGTGAGTTAATTTAATAAGGATTGTAGTTGCCTGAGTAGGATTTCCAACCCCCCTCAACCAATAAACCAATTATTTACATTGGTGTTCAGTGATAGGATCTAGTACTTGTGTTTGTGCAGTGCCACTCAGTGATTTTGTTTCACACTAAAATCCCATATAAATAATCTGACATAAGATTTGCTCCTTTTTAAATTCTCATTAGTTCTAATTTGTTCATTTTTCCCTCTTTCCAAATTTACGTCATGCCTCTCATCCTTCTTGCTATAATGCAGTTAGAGGTGAGTAACATCAACCTCAGCAAGGTAGAGCTGCAGAGGCTCTGCAAGGAGAGAGGGCTCTGTGTGGGAAAGAATGCTTTCAAAGTGGACTTCCTGATGGCCCTCAAAGCCTTTGAGAAAGTCGGGAGAATGCAGGGCATACCAGAGGAGCAAGAAGTGGACCCTGAGGATGGGGAGATTGACTTGGAAGAGGAGGAAACCATTTGCAGAACCAGATGCGGGGATAGTAAAGTATTTCCCCATAAATCAAAGGCTAGCACCATGTATAAATATTGGACCTCCTGAGCCACTCAGGAGTATACTTCTGAACCTGTGGACCTCTGCTGCTTCCCGAGAACTGTTCTGCTGCTTGAGGACTGCCTTGACCCCCAGAGGGCTGCCCTTCTTCTTGAGACCTACCTTCCTCTCCAGATGACTGCTCTGCTGCTACCAGTGGACTGCCCTACTCTTTGAGGACTGCCTGACCCTCCAGGCGCTGCCTCTCTGTTTAAGGGCTGCCCTAATCTCTGAGAAGTATGATGGACCGGCTCCCTTCATCCCAGGCTAACCTGAGAAGCTCCAAATGTCAGTTGTCTGACCTCCTGTCTGAGGTACAGGGACACAACAGGATCCAGAGACCTCCCTGCAACTGCCCAGCTAACCTGTCGCACTAGAACTGCAACTGGACCTGCCTGAGCCCTGCTGACCTCTGTTGGAGTGAGATCCTGATCCCCAAGAGGTGCCTCCCCAGGTCCAGGAACCTTGGCTGGATACATCAATATAGCTCCTGCTGTAAAGAAAAGAGGAATCCTGAATGTTTGTCTTTTTCCCTGGACTAGCACGATCAAAAGACCTCAAGTGGTGCTTTGTTCTTTTAGGCGCTATACCTACCTAAAACTTTACAATTCAATGTCTCTGGTTGTACTGATTGGATTTGTCTTGTTCTGGTATCATTTTATGTGTGCAAATGTTCTCTCTATTTCTAAATTGGTATTTCCCTTGTGTTGCATTGCCACTTTATTACTGTTTGTGTGCTGAATAAATACCTTACACAGTACCTCTAAGTTAAGTCTAACTGCTTTGAGTCAAGCTGTCAGAGGGTTTGGCACAGGTTAATTTAATGACTTTTTTGGTTCACCCTGACAAGGATTGTGTTATTGCTTGAGTGGCATTTCCACCCCTCTTAATCAATAACCCAATTTCTTACAAATATATACAGAAATAGAAGGACTCTAGTAACATGGGGCCATATGTACGAACAATTTTTCCCATAGACACAGAATGGGTAAAAACCTTTGCAACATCTGGCCCATGATTCTTTGTCCATTATGCAAACATAACCTGTGGCACCCTACAGCTAGCATGCATAGGGCTAATGCCATCTTGTGTGACCCTAACCATATATTTAGATTGGTGATGTTGCATAGTACTGCTGTTTCTGTTGTAGGTATGTGGAGGAGTGCAATGTATGAAGGTCTAATAGCCACAATGCACTATTAGACAATGGGGGCCTCCCCATGATGGCCTTTTCTGACTAAGATGCAGGGACCACAGGTGATGGTCCCTGAGAAGGAGAGGCATGGTGGGTGATGCAGCAAGAGGCATGAAGCCAGTGGCACCAGAGGATGTATTTTTTGGGCTTGGCTTCCAAGCTTGATGGGAGCTGTGGTGGCCCTATCTCCCCCCAAAATCGAGCAAAGGCAATAGAGGGCTCAAGACGGCCCTAGAAGGAAGGCACAGAGAGGCCTAATTGAGACTGCAGTGACTGTGGTGAATCCCCACTAAGAGGAAAAGTGGATGTGGGCAGTAGGGGCAGTAGGTGACGCCCTGTGGCAAAGTGGCCCTCCCTGCCACACCCCGCATTTGTGCATGGCAGCGAGAGAAGGGCCGAAACATAGATTCATCAGCCTGGTCTTAAGGACCTGATGGACCCAGAGGATTGGGTGGCATTGGGTGAGAGTGCCTGGATCAGTGACCGGACACCCGCTTAGGAGCCTGAGCAAGGGGCTTAGAACGGTTGATCAGAAGAAAGGAGGCAGAACCAGTGCCTGTACTAAGTGAGACCCGATCCCAGGTGTGAGACTGAATGCTGGACGGAGAGAAGGGTCTCGCAATAGTAAATGCAATGGAGTTGGTGGCTTGACATACTGGATGTGAGAAAGAAGCCTCTTTCTAGCATGGTTACCCCCATTTTTGTCCTGTTTGTAAGTGTATGTCAGTGTGTTTTTACTGTGTCACTGGGATCCTGCTAGCCAGGACCCCAGTGCTCATAGTGAAAACCCTATATCTCAGTGTGTTTTGCCTGTCTCACTGGGATCCTGCTAGCCAGGACCCCAGTGCTCATAGTTTGTGGCCTAATGTGTGTGTTGTCAGTAGTTCTTAACTGTGTCACTGAGGCTCTGCTAACCACAACCTCAGTGCTTATGCTTTCTCTGATTTTAAATTTGTCACTATAGGCTAGTGACTTCATTTACCAATTTTAATTGGCACACTGGACCCCACTCATAAGTCCCTAGTATATGATACCTAGGTACCCAAGGCATCGGGGTTCCAGGAGATCCTTATGGGCTGCAGCATTTCTTTTGCCACCCGTAGGGAGCTCAGACAAACCCCTCCACTTTTCACTGCACTTAAGTAACTTATAAGTCACCTATATATCTAACCTTCATTTACTGAAGGTTAGGTGCAAAGTTACTAAGTGTGAGGGCACCATTGCACTAGCAAAGGTGTCCCCACATAGTTCAGGGCCAATTCCCCGAACCTTGTGAGTGCGGGGACACCATTATATGCGTGCACTACATATAGGTCAGTACCTATATGTAGCTTCACAATGGTAACTCTGAATATGGCCATGTAAGGTGCCTAAGATCAGAGAATTGTCCCCCCATTCCAAATCTGGTATTGGGAAGCCAATCCCATGCATCCTGGCGGCTCCACCATGGACCCCTAGTACTGCCAAACCAGCTCTCTGAGGCTTGCACTGCAGCTACAGCTGCTGCCACCTCACAGACAGGGTTCTGCCCTCCTCAGGTCTGAGCACCTCAGTCCCAGGAAGGCAGAACAAAGCATTTCCTTTGGGGGCTGGGTGTTACACCCTCTCCCTTTGGAAATAGGTGTTACAGGCTGGGGAGGGTAGCATCCCCCAGCCTCTGGAAATGCTTTGAAGGGCAGAGATGGTACCCTCCTTGCATAAGCCAGTCTACACCAGTTCAGGAACCCCCAGTCCCTGCCCCGGCGCAAAACTGGACAAAGGAAAGGGGAGTGACCACTCCCCTGTCTATCACCACCCCAGGGGTGGTGACCAGAGGTCCTCCAGTGTGTCCCAGACTTCAGTGATCTTCTTTTCCAAGGCGTGGGGACACCTCCTGATAGGTCCTTACCTGATAAGGTAGCCAATGCCCCTCTCTGGGCTATTTAGGGTCTCTTCTGTGGGTTTCTCTTCAGATTCTACTTGCAAGTTTCCAGCAGGAATCCTCTGCAACTACTACTTCATCCTCTGACCTCGAATCGACCGCAGACTGCTCCAAGAACCGCTGTAACAGCAACAAAGTATCCAGAAGGGCTACTTTTCCTCTGCAACTTCAGCTCCCGCCAGCAACTGCAACAGTTTCCATGGTGTGCACGCTCTGGGGACTCCTTGTCTTCACCGTCCACCAGAAAGACCAAAGAAATCTCCCTTGGAGTGACGGAGTCACTTCCCTGCTAAAGCAGGCACCTTCTAATTTGACAACCGGTTCTCTTGGACTCCTCTATTGGTGACGAGCATGCTTGTTGGAACACAGAGGGTGGACCTTATTGACACAGACTGTCCTGAGGTCCTGCTGTCCCAATTTGGAGGAGGTAAGACCTTGCCTTCCCCGAGAATGACAGTACCCCTGTGCACCACGTCTTCTTCACCTCCTGTGACCTCTGTGCACTATTTGTAAAATTTCTTCATGCACAGCCTGGCCCAGGTCCCCAGCAGTCTATCCTGTGACGCTCAACTCACTGAGTTGTTCTACGGTGGTGTGGGACCTTTCTTTGTAGTGCTGCACCAACCGCAATTTGCACCTCCTTTGTCCCGTTGTCCTGGGACTCCCGTGGGTGCTGTTTGGTGTTCTGAGGGCTCTCTAAAGTTCTGAGAGCCCTCTCTTCTTCCTCACATAGAGTTGAGACCCTCAGGTCACTCCTGGATCCAGACAGCATCACTTTGATGCAAAACACAACTTTGCCGGAACCAAGGCTTGTTGGAGGAATCCAGTGCCAAAACTCGCCTGCATCCAACTTCTCTGTGTGTGACATCCAGTGTATCATGCAGGAACCCTCTGACTCCTTCCTTGGGTGCATTTCTGCAGTCTTCGTCCAACCAGGGACACTTCTTTTGCACCCTCTTCTGGGTTGGCAGGGGGTCCTGTCCTTCCTGGTACTTCTTCCGACTTCTGGACTTGGACTTCTTCCTTTGCAGGTCTTCAAGTACAGGAATCCACCATTAGTTGTTTGCAGTCTTGCTTGGTTCTTGCAATCACTCTAATCACGACTTGTAGTGTGTCCTAAGGAAAGTTACAGTACTTTACTCCTGCTTTTCTGGGCTCTGGGGTGGGGTAATTTACTTACCTTTACTGTATTCTTACTCTCCCGGTGATTCTCTATACATTACACTTGTCTACGGGGGAATTTGTGATGCGCATTCCACTTTCTTAGTATATGGTTTGTGTTGCCCCGAGAACTTTTTTCTCCCATTGCATTCTATAGCATTTCTTATTGTTTGCACTATCCTATGTCTAATTACTTACCTTATTTTGGTGTCTAGTGTATATATTGTGTATAATACCTCCAGAAGGAGTATTGCTGCTAAGATATTTTTGGCCTTGTGTCACCCAAATAAACTACCATTATTTTTGGTAACACTGAGTATTGTCTTTACTTATGTATAAGTACTGTGTAACTATAAGTGGTATTGCAGGAGCATTGCATGTTTCCTAGTTCAGCCTAAGCTGCTCTACTATAGCTACCTCTATTAGCCTAAACTGATAGAACAGTACTATATTTCAATAATAAGGGATAACTGGACCTGGTGTAAGGTGTAAACTTCACACTTGTATAGCGCACTACTCACCCGTTAGGGAGGGCGGTCAGTTCAAGGATCACAGCAGGGCAAGGTAGGGTGGGGATAGTTTGTGGGTGATGTTTTGATACATAGAGGCATCAGGCTTGGTACATGGTACTACATGGACAAGCACCCATCAGGGGCTGGGAGAGACACCACAACATATAAGCATCATGACCAAGTGGCAGGATTTGACCCTGTTGATATGGAACATTAAGAGTTTGGGGAATAAGATTAAGAGGGGTTTGGTGTCCAAAGCACTCACTAGGTATAAAAAAGACCTAATCATCCTCCAGAAAATGGGCATGATAGGTATCCAACTCTGAGGCTTGGGGAGAGCAAATATAGTGTGGCCAGTCAGGCACAGAACACATCGGATTCCAGGGGTATGACAATCCTTTTAAAGGAATCATTGTCCTTCCATGTTGCCTGCACATGGTCTGATAAAGCGGGTTGTTACACTGCAATACAAGGGGATGGGAGGGCAAAACCATAAGCTTAGTTAATGTGTATGCCCCGGGGATTCCATAATAGACATTGTAACACCTAGTTTACGTCACAACAAACACGCCCCAATCTCTTACTGTACTGGGGTGACTTTAATTTAGTAGTGGGCACCCACCTGTCTAGAATGAGCAATAGACCAGAAAGGGAGCTGAGATTGTGAAAACTGGATGGATTCACTCAAGCATTGGGATAGAGAGCTATCTGGTGCACCCTCCATGACCAGGAGCGATGCTACTGCTTTAATTCCCATGTGTATGACATGATGTCTAGACTGGATTGTTTTTTTACCCCGCAGAGCATGATACACATGTTCATTGCTGTGAAATACCTAGCACAAGGGATGTCGGACCACTCACCTCTGAATGTTACCTTGGCCACGGCTTTAACGCAAGAGTGTCAGGAACAGAGAATTGCAACTTGGAGCCTCAGAAACAAACCTGAGGTGAAGCGCCTAGACATGGTCACACAGCATTATTTTGAAGACAATATGGCGTCTGTATGTAGTGCCGTCATACTCTGGGAGGCCTACAAAGTAATAATCAAGGGGACAATCATTTCAGGCAAGGTAGGGGAGAGAAGGGATAGGCTCAAAAACCTGGTAGCACTGAAACAGGAGATTATGCAGCTCATGTTTGAATACTGCACCTCCCTGACTTGCCAAAGTGTAAACTGTGCCTCAAGGGGGAAGTATACCAAGTGGTGGCCAGAAAGTAGGTCAGAACCTCCTACCTAGCCAAGCAGAAGTGGCTTTGAAAAGCCAAGGTTAAGGCAGGAAAGCAACTGGCTTGGTTGAGGAGTAGGGAACAGGAAGGGACGCAGAGAGAGATAATACTGGACACTGGCATCAGAATGAGTGGGATTGGGACATAGCATAGGCCTTCGTGAGATACATGAAGATGTTTCTAAAACTAAATTGTGTGCACCCCCAGAGGAGGTGCTGGAACTTGTTTGGTACTGTCCCACCAGACAGTTGTGCCAGGCTTGGAGAGAGGAGCTGGAAGAGCACCCCACTGTAGTGGGAGTTACACTAGCTATTGCACAATTGCAGACAGGCAGGGCTCCAGGCCCATAAAGGCTTTGGATAGATTGTTTCCACAAAATAGCCAGATGAGTGGCAGCCTCATTGCATGCAATGTATGAGGAGGCATGCCGCACTGGGCAACTGCCAGTGGATGTCCAAACAGCAACCATCCTCCTCCTTCACTAGACAGGGATGCCCTGGGATAGGTATGAATCCTTCAGGCCATTTCCCTACTCAATACCGAAGCTAAAATATTGGCAAAGGTACTAGCCAACAGAATGTGTGCAGTCGTGTCTGAGTTGGTGCCCCCTGACCAAGCAGGCTTCATGCCCTATAGATCAACTAGATTGACTCTGCAGAGACCCCACAACAACACTGGGGCAGGTGAAAAGCTGATTCCATTGGCCATGGCTTGGCTGGATGGGAACAAGGCTTTTGATTTGGTCAAATGGCCTTTCCTGTTTGCAGTGTTAACTAGGATGGTATTCGAACCCTGTTACTTTAAGTGGGTACGACTGCTTTATACTGGACCGAGAGCAAGGGTGAAGGTCAATGGGTGCCTCTCCTTAGAATTTTATATTTAGAGGGGAATGAGACAGGGCTGCCCTCTATCACTTATGCTATTTGCCCTGGCGGTGAAGGCGCTGACCCTGTGGGTACAAGTAAATGCACAAATCTGGGGTTGGTCGGGAGGCACGAGTTGGGAAGAAATAATTTTGCTGTACACGGATGATATTCTTCTGTACCTCAATAACCTAAACCAGTGCGTCACCAGGGTTGCAGATATTGTTTGTGGGAGGTACTGCGGTCTCACAATCAATTGGGAAGAATCTCTGCTCTTTCCAGTGGAAGACTGGAAACCATTGTCTGATCTACCATTGCTTCTAAGGATAAAGCCCCACAAGTTCAAATACCTGGGCATTTTGATAACCAGAGATGCCACATCCCACTTTGAAGCAAATCTGGTGCCACTGATTTGGACCCTGGAACGGGGATGTTACTCACACTAGCACTGGAACACACTGCCCCTTTCACTGCTGGGTAGAGCGGCAGTGGTTATGATGATTGCGCTCCCCAGACTGCTATCTGTGCTGCAAAATAGTCCATATAAAATCCCCAATGCCTTCATTGTTATAATTGACGTGCTGCTGAGAACGCTACTGTGGTTGGGGAGAAAATCCTGCATTCCAATAGTGGTGCTGCTGCACTCCAAATTTGAGTAGGGTATAGCACTACCAAATGTTAGAAAAAAATATGAGGCATCCCAAGTTACAGTGTTCAATGATTGGGCATATGCGAATTGGGATGACCCAGTCATCGGGATCGATAGGTGGGGAATGGGCAATATTGGTTATTTGCATGCAAGGTGCCAGCAAAACATGGCTGTCTACCCAGACAGTGATTGTAGTATGACATAAGCTGTCTAGGGACATGAAGTTGAACAAAAAACTAACCTTTAGGACACCGCTCTGTGAGGGCTGCAAATTGGGGTCCTGAGGGCTTTCGTGGCTGAGATGCCATTGACATTTCCATGCTGGCGGACATATGTGTCAATACGGATATATGAGAGCCAATAACAATACCTATGAAATGAGAAATACAAATCCCACAATGCAACCTTTAATCCTTTGTAACAATTAGACCCTTTTTCAATTTTCTACTAAATCTAATGCTTAAAAAAAGTTAGGAATAAAAATGACTCTCAAAATAGGTGAATCTGTATTATCGGATGCACAACAAACTACACCACATTGTGGGTCATGTAGTTTTACTATATACAATTCAAAACATATATTTTTCACCACAACTAAAAGAAAAATACGTTATTTCTCACTAGAAAACATTACAAATATTGATGATGAAGAGATGGGTGAAACTTCTGCTGAAGAACATCTCAGTAGCAGTGTACAATCAGAAGGACCATCGGAAATGCTAGATGAACTCCCATGGACAGAAAAGATCTCCAATACGTCCAGCTATGAAGATTATTAAAAATATTACTCCTTCAACAAGACGCATTATGCAAAGTAGATTTTTGCAAAATCACAGAGCTAATGAAAGGCCCAGCAGTAATTCTAAACAGCTCTAGCATTTCAAATCATTGAAAAATCTATGCTGCCAGTACAAAAACAGAAACTAAGGGAAATACATTCTTTTAGGATAGAAATTAAGTACCATTGAGGAAACCCTGATATTTGGTTTTATACACATTTGTGAGTCACATGAGGCTATACTTAATGAAATAAGTACGCTAACACAGGACATATCCACACTATGTGGAACAATGAATGTTGATAGATGTGATGGCCAACCGCAGGGTTGTTGGTTGAGGAGGGTGAATCCCTGCTCAAGCAACAGAGACAGTCTTTGTCGGGGTGAACCAAAAAAGTATCTAAATGAACCTGTGCTTAAGCTTCTGATGGCTTGACACAAAAGCAGTCAGGGTTAACTGCTTGCAATTTGTAAAGTATTTATGTAGCACACAAACAGTAATAAAGTAAGAAAACAACAAAATAAAAATCTCACACCAATTTGGGAAAATAGAGAAGAATGTAATAAATTCTTTGATAGCAAAACTACAAAAACCCAATGGGTAGAATCAGAGATATGCAATTTTAAAGATTTAATATAACTATAGTGACTAAAAGCACAAATCCCCACTCACGTTATCTGGTTGTGTGAGACCGGGTGAAAGTCACAAGTTCAGCCTGACTGCAATGAAGCGGGAGCTGGATACAGGGACAAGGTTAGTCCTGCTCAAAATGATACCTTCTAAAGTCCAGAGTGTAGAGATCAGTTCACCTTGGAGGTGTCCCTGAAAAGCAAGTATAGCATTGAGGATGAACTTTGCTGTAGCGCGAAGAGCAGGCAGGGTGTCATGGATGGTCATCCCTGTCGAATGAAGACCCTGTTGGGCTTTGTGGACAGTCATTGCAGGAGATTTGTGTTGGCAGACACCGCAGGCTGTCAATGCTGTAACCTGAAGTGCAGATCTCACATTGCCTGTCATTGCTGGCGGTCACTGTTGCGCGAAAAGTGGAGATCACCAGAGCTTCACGTTGGTTGTCAGTGTTGGCAACAAGATCTTGGTGGGAATGGGCCTGTTTGTGGCCACGAAAAGCCCAAAACATCAGGATTTCTCCTTTTCCTTTAGGTGGAGCCTAACTGATGCTAATACAAGCATTCAGGACCTGGGAGGCACCCCTTGGGGATCAGGAACTCACTCCAACAGAGGTCAACAGGGCTCAGGCAGGCCTGCAATTTTGTAATTTTCACAGGTGATCAGCAACAAGTTATATTTATGAAATGTGATTTGTCGGAGAATGATTTTCAATGCAATTATGTATATATAATTTCTTGTAAGAGATTATTTTTCTAAAAGTGTCCTATGAAACAGGTCATCTTGACAGTTGCAGGGAGACCCCTGAAGCTCTGTCCCTGTAGCTCAGAATAGGGGGTCATTCAGCTGACCTTTGGAATCACTTCAGCCTGGGATGAAGGCTGCAGGTTCAGTCTTCCTTCTCAAACAGCAGGGCAGGCCTCAAGCAGGAGGGTAGTCCTGTGGCAGCAGGGCAGTTCTCCTTCTGTAGCATCCACAGGTCCAGGAGTGTACTGACGAGTGGGTCTGTGTTTCCGCTTTTTATACCTGGTGCCCACTTAGAGGTGGAAGAAACGTCTGGAGGCTCTCTCCTACAGAAGTGTCAGACATTTCTTGCCTCAATTTCCTGGTCCCAGTCTATCTGCAGCCAATATAGGCTAGTGTGAAGTTCTTTGTGTGTGAGCTGAGGCAGTGTCTTTGAAGTGCAAGTGTGACAGGTGACTGCTGTGCCCCCCTTCATCAAGTTGAAAAGACCCATCCTGCCAACACCTAGGCTTTCTGTTGTGTGGCTGTCTGGGAGGAATATACAGAGACCAAGTGACAACTATACTTAGTCACATGACCCACTAATAGACTGCAGGCACCAAAAGGTTAGGGCAAGAAAATGCCAACTTTCTAAAAGTGACATTTTCAGAATGATTTAGGACTTTATCATTAAAGAGGGTTAGAAATTATAGTTCGTCAGACTACAAACATGACATTCCTACCTGCTGCCATCCAAAAGTTATAACTTATTAAATATAATAAGGTGACCCAATGTTATTTTATGGGTGAGGTAGGCCTTGCAATAGTGGAAACAATTGAGGGTTTTCCACTACCAAGATACGTAAAACTTAAAAAATACATGTCCATCTTTTTAAATACAATGCATCCAGCCCTACTTGCTGGGTAGGTCCTAATCTAGGGTTGACATATGTATTAAAAAGGAAAGTTTATGCCTGACAAAAAGTTTATTTTGCCAGGTCAAAATGGCAATTTAAAACTGCACACACAGGCGTCAGTGGCAGGCATGAGACATTTTTAAAAAGGCTACTTAAGTAGATAAAGACAAGTGAATTAAATGTGCCTATTGGGTAGTAAGCCAATTTTACCATGTTTAAATTAAAGAGCACACACACCTTACCAGAACTGGGACATTTTAGCAGAGATGTTGCCACAGGTCTGTGCTTGATGAAATGGAATATAGACATGCAAGAACTGTTGAGGGATGTGTACTTGAAGAAAGCAAAGAGGCATCAAGCCACAGCACTTTGTGCAAAAGCAGGGTACTCTAGGACACAGGTCTAGGCAAACGACTAATCCACATGCAAGTAATACACCAATATCTAGTGACAGAGCTAAAGGAATTAAAGAAATAAAAAGAGCAAGGCATAAAGATATAACTGTTGTTTTATTACCACTTTATTTTATTTTGTATATACAACTTTAACAGAAAAATAATCTGTATGAAATTTGATTATAGTTGTATTTTAATTTGATAAATGTTACTTGAAAGGAAAACTTAACTTTGTTTTTCATTGTTCTATGAAAAACAGAAAGAAATAGTGTTTACAATTTAAAAATTATGCTTTGTGGAAGGCAAAAATGTCAATATTAAAAAAGTTCACTTTAAAAGTAGTTGTGGGGTATTCATGTTCTAAGATCCCTTCTATCAATGGCTCTGTTGGCTTCTGCTTCTTGATGTTGTAGAGGAGGAGGAGGTATTTCATCACCATCACTATTGTCTTCTTACATCTTTTTAGGAATACCTCCTTGTGTTGCTACATTATGCCATATAGCCCAACGTGCAACAATTTTACTGCAATGCTCCTCCATTCTTCTGTAGGCAAGTGAAGCATCCTCTCAGGAGTCCAAATTTCACTCTAGAGCAGACCTGGCCTGTGCTTTATTATATCTTCCCTGCCTAGCTAAATAAGGAAGTAGATAGGGTGCATTAATCCATGGGCGAGGAGCTTATGCACTGCCATCTAGAAGTAAAATAAAATTATAAGAAACCCTTCACATATAATATAAATTATTATTGTAAATACATGTTTGTAAAAGCATGTTGTATTTCATACCCAAAAGAAAACCATCACCAAGCTATCCTGCAGCCTGACAGGTGTAGCGATCACAGTGACAGAACATTTATCAATCATGGGTACTGTCTGGATACACTGCTACAATGTCAGTCATTGCAGACTCACTATTACACACTACCTGTATATTTAAGGAGTGCTACGATTTCGTATTTTGGTATAAAAATTCAGCTCTGGATGGTGGACAAATTGCTATGTGTGTTCCATCAATGCAACCAATGACTTGAAGGAGTTGTGCTACTCTTAAAAAACCTACTTTGGTGTCAAGGAAGTCATATGGTATATGAAGTAACACAAGGTAAGCATTGATTTTTATCAACATGGCTTCAAGAATATGTTTAAAAACCTGAGATAGTGTATTCTGTGATAATGCCCCCTGCCTCAGCCACAATGGTTTGGTAACTCCCAGATGCCAAAAGATTAAAAGAACACAGAACTAGAAGGTGTGAGGGAATAGCTTGGGCTCTGCATGTGTCTATTTCTAATAAATGATGCATTGAAATAAATAAATCTAAAATAACTCTACTACTAAGCCTGTAGTTTGTAGAAATCTCCTCCTCTGTTTGGACAAAGAGTGTGACTCTGATCCTAAAGATCCTATCTTGCCTGTTTCTTCTACTCTGTACTGCTGCCAAAATGTTCCCCTGCCTCACCATATATTACAACACAGCCATTCTGAAAAGAAGTGAAGCATTCTGGGCCCCTTTTCTATAGTTTGCACCTGGTTGTCACAGTCATCCAGTTGATGGTAAATTGCGAGTGCAAAAACTCAATTTGGGACTAGTCGCAAATTGTGAATGCTTTGAACATACAAAAAACAGAACGGCTGAATAGTTTTTGTGATTACTTAATTGCGATTCAGAAAATGCCGCCATCCCAAAATTGCAAATTGGCAAAAACGTTGTTCACAACAATAAAATAAGAAATGGAAATTATTTAAAACCTTCTTTTTATTAGTAATTAACAGATTTTAGATTTTAACTAGGTAATTACCAAGTTGGTTTAATTGTTTAATTATGTAGTCTTCCAGGAGTTTATTATAATACTAAAAGATCAGCTGTGTGTAATAAAATAATTACATGGGTATCCTGTTTTTTTGGCAGAGATATATTGACCACATTTAGAACACTTGATAAATCAGTCAAAAAGTACAAACAAGGTTGGGGCTAAAAATCACACAACCTAGTTTCCATTAAATTGTAAGAGGGTTGAAACTTGTTCTCCATTTGGTCCAGTCTGCACCCAGGTTTTATGTATTGGAATGCAAAGCTCTGGTTAGACACAACAGGTTGTTAAGAATCTCCATGACCTCAAGCTGAGCTTCTAGAATGTCCTATCCATTTCCAGAGCTGATTGTTGGAGTGTGACTTTTATAATCAATATTAACATGAAAAGCTTGCAATGTAATGTCTAATGAAGCAGCATAAAATGTGTTAATGTGGTACTAATGCACACGTTTGAAATGTGCCCACGGGGACCGGCCACCAATGTATACGATGGTTAATGAAACTGACTAATAATGAATTAATGATGTACTCATGTGTGGTTTGCATTAACGTATCATAATTAGAGTTATGTATTAAGGTTTTGCTAAATTAATCACTAGGCCTTAGTTAGCAAGGGTCTGGGCCTAGCTGCCTGGTCTCATATTAACTGTGTTTTCTAACGTGCAATGTGCTGCTTTTCCTGAAGGACACAAAGCTGTACTTTTCCAGAAGCTAGAGCTATGTGTGTAGCTGTAGTAAATTCTTTCTCATGGGACCCGACTTGCCCAAGGAGACATTCTTGCCGAATGCAACAGTGTAATTCGCAACAGGTGCAAGGTCACCTGGACTAGGAGAAGACAATGGAACTACTGACTGGAGCGACAAGTGTAACTTTTCTTACCTGACATTCTACCCGTTGAAGACGTCAATCACAGGAGCCAATAAACGGCATGAGTAGGTGAAGATTCTAGTAAGGTGTGTGACGGATTATTGGACAAAGATAACGATGCACCAAATATTGCCCAATGGGAAATTAGAGTCTTGTTCGACAACTTTGATATAACGGCATGACCCAAGGAGAAATCAGCCATTAGATTGCCATTCTTACGCTGCCATTACTCTGCCATACTTTGCCTTCTGAGAGAATTTGGGCCTGATTACAACTTTGGAGGAGGGTGTTAATCCGTCCCAAATGTGACGGATAGCCTGCCCACCATATTACGAGTTCCATAGGATATAATGGACTCGTAATACGGCGGGTGGTATATCCGTCACATTTGGGACGGATTAACACCCTCCTCCAAAGTTGTAATCAGGCCCTTTGTCTTATACTTTAAACCATCCTCATCCTATCCCTTGTCTGATACGCACTTCTCCTCCTTATGAGGGAAGAGTTTCTTGCTATGCCCTACTGAGAATTACCTGTTTTATCCTGGCTGATGGCGAATCGACCGGAGTCCTGAGGACGAAGACTGATACTGCATGCTGACCCATTTCGATGGGTAACTATCTGCTGATGAATTGTAATTGTCTGTTTGCCTTTTCTTTCTAGGTACCAACTGCTCTTTTGATAGAGGCCATAGTCAGATGTTTTCCAAATTCATGTTGCCACACATTGTTTTGCATGAAGCACAACATGCTGATGCTGATTAGAGGTTAGATAAGGAGTTCACTAATATCGGGTGCAAATAGACAAATGACTGAATCCTTGCTTCGTTGAACAATGTACTAATGACACTCTGCTAAAGTTTACTCATGTTAACATCGTGCTTTGTTCTAATGTTCATGACCTATGCTTTGATAAAGTCTTACTCGAGTTGCCAAGTTATAGTTGTTTTGATGTACTTATTGATATTGTGACTAATGAATATGATACTAGAGTGTAACTAGTAGGGAATAAATATCCTAAATCTTACTAGATTTGTGTGGTTATTCATGGCCAAAAGGTCATGGTGTGTTTCATTCTTATCACTTGTTATTGATTTAGTTTTGATTGACTAGTTATTGTTAACATTGATTAGGTATTAACCTATTGATTGAAATGTTAGGCGGATATCTCGCTCCGGGAAGTACCCAAACGGGGTCAAAAGATTCATTGGCCTAAAACGAGTCCCCTTGTATGTTAAATTAACAAGGTTTCGGCGCGTTAACATGATCAACTTCCGTGGAAAGGTAAACAGTGTAAACATTTAGTGGTATGTGGTTAGGTCTGACTTAAAACCTGTCGACTCTTAGGAATCTCATCAAATCCACTCCACTTTTCTAGGCATTTGTAAAATAAATCACAAAAAGATTTCTGCTGTGCAATCAAATAGAGAAACTAATTCGTAGGCGATTCAAACAGCTTGTGGTTCCTTTTCATAAATTAGTTTAATATGAGTCCCAAACCGAGTCGGAGGTACCAAACCTGCCCTAATAATTCATTTTGATGGAACAAACATACTAGACCAAAAGTTTGGAATGTTTTTTATAATGACATTTGAAATCCCATCTAGGCTACAGGCTCTACTCAGTTTTATAGAATAGATTAGTGCGATCATGTTTTCATGTTAATTTTCCAGTAAAGGCACTTATGTTTTATAGTTACTACAATAAAATGTCGGAAAATCTGGGCGAAATATAGTTCAGATAGGAACTCCACCCAGGTTGCTTCTGGGTTATCAACATACCTTTTGGGTCGTCTACTTTCTTTCACTCCTACTGCAACCAGTGACAAAACATACATGTGACACTCAGATCAATACCTCCTGACATCCTCAGCCATCCTTCTTTTTCCATTTTCTTTTATTTGTCATCATAATTGTTCTAATCTCCAACACAATTATGACCTTCTTTACCTACATTCCTTATCAGACTAATTGCTGAAGTATGTCCTGAAAATATTACCTTCATATGAGCAGTACAGTGTTGGATGTAGTATTTCGGTTGCTGCATTGGAACGTACTTAGTGGCTTTTTCCAGTGTACTAAACAGGTATCTCTAGACAGGCCTTCTCCGACTTCTTTTTGCCTTAGCTACTTGATACACTCTGTAAAGGTCTGTCTGATCGCATAGGTGTGTGTGCTATCTGTGACTGTAACAATATCGATTTACTGAGCTCCCAAGCATATGTGTAACTTTTACATTTATTTCTATGCACCATGCATACAGCTGCAGCCAATAAAAAAATAAAATTAAAATAAAACATAACTTTCCCGCCATTCCCGCCGACTCCTGCCTCTTCGCTCCTCTGCTCCTAATGGTTGGTGTCCCAGCATTCTCTGGGACACCAGCCCAGGCTTCCCAGCAATCCTGGCACTGCTTTTATGCTAAAAATTGCATGAAAGCAGTGCCAGGATTGGTCTGAGCAGTTCGGACTGCTGCTCAGACAAAGCCCTGAGGTTTGTGCAGTTTCTTTAACCTGGCTGTTCAACACAGCCGGGCTGGAGAAACCTAAGTGCCCATGTGTGTTTGGCCGGCAGTCTGCCAAACACACATGCGCACTTAGTTGCACTCGCTCCTCTTCCCCCCTCCCGTTACTCAGCCCCACCCCTCCCTGCACTGCTGGCTGAGCCAGAAGATGAAAAATAAAACGTTAGTCAACAGATGAAAGATAAAATGTTATTCAGCTGTTGTTTCATTTTTCATCTCCTGACTTTTTGCCGGGGGGGGCAACGCTCCTTCGCCATATAGGAGGAGCCGCCCCTAGGTGCATAAATGTTTACAAAACACCAATTCAAATCCTACAAATTAAAAATGTTAATGTAGTTTCAGTGTTTTTGGACCTAGGACTACTGGGTCCGAAAATACCGAACACGAGGCCAGATGTACTTAGAACTGGTCACAAAATATTGGTCTCAAATTGCAACCAGTATTTTTTGCAACCCGTATGGTAATTTGCAAATTGACCTAGGTACAAATAGGTCGATTCGCAAATCACTGATTGCTAGTGCAATTCAACCTTCATGAATATTAATTAATTAGGTTACTAATTGTGACGCACTAGGAGTAGCAGCAATTACCGTGAGATTGGCTTGCTGAGGTCAGCACACCACCATATCAATGATTGCTTTTAAGTAAGGCATTTTTTTAATGCAGCCTATTTTTCTTAGAAGAAAATGGAATGCGAGTATGCAGTGGTGCTGTGGCCCACTGCCTACTCCTAAAAAATAAAATGCTTTTGTCAACTTTCACAAAAGGGAAGGAGTCCTTTTGAGACCCCATCCTATTTGTGAATGACTTAAAACCTCCTGAAAGTGGTAGAAGAATAAAGTTTTGCAACCATAATTCAGTACGAAAACGTTAATACATACCAATCCTATTCAGTATTTGCAAAGTACCCCCTAAACATGCCATTCCAAATATCAAATCGGCATTGGGCTGCAAATCCATATTGTGGTATGGTAACTCATTACTGAATTGAAATTTGAGTTTATACATAATAAAATGCATACTTGTGATTACAAACAGCCCAAATCTGCCAATTGGTCCATTTTCATCTGCAAAAATGCTCTATATATATGAACCCAAGTTTTACTCAAAACATATTTGTACCTCTTAAAAATGGGACTCCTTTGGGCAGTCGAACTGGCAGACACACACTATGACCCTTGCTGTTTCCTGTCATTGCCATGGGTGAGTAGGCAACAACTCCCTCAGGCACTGCCGACCTGCCCTGCCCCCATGCACCCTCCTGGCCCTTAGGACCTCCACCCTTCTTTGTGACCCCACTCAGATTTAGCACCTACTTAGAACACATTTCTACTGCTTAGGGAAAATTAAAGAAAAAAAGACTCTAATTCCCAGGCTGCATGGTCAGTCCCTATTCTGGAGACAAACATTTGTAATATCTGGCTATGGGATGCAGGGTACAAGGCAGAATCAGTAGCGTAGCTTCTTCTGGTGCTGCAGGTGCTTGAAGGGAACCATGGACTCTGACTATTGCTGCATTTTATAAAGTGGCCAGGGGTCTCATTCCCTTCCTTGCACTGGGGCCCATGACAAAATGGTTACTGTACTGGGAGGAAACTAGAGATTCTGGTCCTGATTTAGAGTTTGTCAAATGGGGTTTATCTGTCACAAACCTGATAATATCCTGTCCGCCATATTGTAACTCTGTTATATTCTATGGCACTTGTAATCCAGTGGGTGGTATATCCATCATATTTGTGGCGGAATAACCTGTCTGCCAAACTATAAATCAGGTCCTCTGTTCCCTCAGCATCCCTGCACCTTTATCTAGCCTACTTATAATAATGAGGGCCATAGTATTTTTTTTTTCAAAGGACATTTATTTCACAGTGACCAAGCCATAGAACTTACCACATTAATGTATAATGCTGAAATAAAAAAATAAAAAACATTTTACATGCCTGCCCTATTCACCTTCTGTGTTGTCACCATTTTATCTTTAAAGATGAAAGAGAGGGTTCAGGAATTTGTGTGCAGCTGTAAGCCTGTATTTTTAAATTTTCCTTTCTTTGTGTTTCTTACACATACTCAAAGCAGACGTGCAATACTCCTCTGGCAGATTCTTTACCTTGACTACTGGCTTGATCATGGTACCACAGTTAACAGAAAAGGGTGCTCCTACTTTAACAGGCCAAAGAAATTACCCTTCTCTGGGCGTAAGTCAGTGGTGTGACAGACACTAGTATAGCCTCACGTTTTCCTCATAGTGCTCCTAGCCACACACACTTTGAAATCTAGGAGTCTTCATGGCTCCTGATCTAATGCTGTAAATGCTGGGATCTGAAAGCTGAACATAATTACAGAGGTTTTTACGATTGTGAATACATCTTCATACTGAAATCACATTGCTTGCCAATCAATCTCAAATTATATGTTAAATTCATTTAGACAAAGTGGGGCTCTGCACATAAAGCCTCTCTCAAAGGGCCTGATTCACTAAAGTAAACTTTCATGTTTGTGTAAGTTCACACCTTTTCAATATTCACAAAACTGCATTTTAGTAGTAAGTTTACGACTGCAGAGACTCCGGGGTCGGAGGGGAGATCTCCGCACATAAAAAGATTGGGGTGTCTTCTCTTTTAAGGTGCGGGGTTCCTCGCCCCATTTGCATAGTCTCCGCACCTACGTATTACAATGCAGTTTTGTGAATACTGAAAAGCGTACATTTACATAAACGGGTCAGATTACTTTTGTAAATCAGCCACATAGTGTTTGGTTTTGTACTTGTAGGCACCTTCACCTGAGCAATTATTTTCATTCAGCATTCAGTATTTATACATAACCTCTAAGGCCACACCCTCTTTCAGTTCATACAAACTCTTCTAAGGCCCGATTCACAGATTTCAATAAGTGACAGCCAGTCATTTGCTCCCACTAGACTATCTACATTTGAAACCCTTTAAAGTTTGACAAAGGATTTCAGGAATAACGTAGCCAATCTACAAGATTTAGAATTCTGCATGCATAGATGTGAAAAAGTGTTTTGCCACGTGCAGCTTTTTTCCTCTACAAAGGGCAATAGTTTTCAGTGTGGTGAAATATTTTCTCTTATATCCCCATTAAAGATAAATTTGCTGTCATATTTATTTTTTTGCAGGATGGCATACACAGAAATGCCTGTAGCTCCCAACCCTAGTATTTAAGTTTGGCAATTCTGCAATAGTGGCAGAACTTCTTCATTCCAAGGTGTACCTTCCACTTTTAAAATCCACTTCTTATGATTCCAAGAAACATGGACAACAGTTTAATTCAAGAGTAATACGCCCCAACTCTCTCATATGGATGAAATGTCACAGAATTCTGCAGAAAAACGTAGTTTAAGCTCAACTGGATGCATCTGCAAATTAACCTCAATATCCATTAAAGTGATTTCAATTTGGGAGCTCACTCACTCACTTTTTACTGGACTTTTTAATGTTTGTAGATGTTATTCTTTTTTTTCATAGAAGAATAGTTTAGGAGGAATACAGATCAACCACCATGTTATAGGTTATCAGAAATATTGTACCGCCATTAGCTTATGCACCATATCATAAACGTTCTATGGCAGGTCCTTACGAAGATCAACAACCTAAAAAGGTGAATAAAACACAACCTGTTTTTCATAGAACACTTCATAATATTTAGCATTGATTAGTTTTACCTGTGATAAAAAAAGATGAACAGTATAAAAAGTAAAGCTGGGAAAGGAGGAGGCTAAAGGGGACTGAAAGAATAGCCTATCTATTGCAACACTTTCTCAAAACAAGATTGAATAAATCCTTACAATATGACCTGAAACTAATGATTAAGGAACTAAATAGCACATAAAATATTAATGTATTAAAGGTTTTCCATATTAAAAGTGCTTTTAGCCTCTGGTACTTGTAATATGGCAGAAGGGATACCCATCGCATTTTGGTAGGGTATCACGTCTGCCAAACTCTAATTAAGGCCCATATGTATCAAAACTAGTCTTACTAGTCATACAGAGAAATAACATTTTATCATCCCTGTTAGAAATGGGGTATTTGGTTGGCAGTCAGGTTACCCCCTGTCCAAGCAAGGACCCTCAGTCTAGTCAGGGTAAAAGAGAATCACCCTCAGCTAACCCCTGCTTACCCCCTTGGTAGCTTGGCACGAGCAGTAGGCTTAACTTCAGAGTGCTAGGTGTAAAGTATGTTTACCAACACACACACTAACTTAATGAAAACACTACAAAATGACACAACACAGGTTTAGAAAAATAGAAAATATTTATCTAAACAAAACAAGACCAAAACGACAAACATCTACAATACACAAGTCAAGTTATCAATTTTAAAAGCAAAAAGAGTCTTCATGTAGTTTTAAACACACACTAACACTGTTAGTGTGAAAATGTACCTTAGGCACGTCGAAAATAACCCCGCATGGGCGCGTGTGCGTCAAAAAGGGATTGTAATGCATCAATTTCACTCACGAGTGAGACCTTGCGTCTTCTCTCCTTTCTTCGGGTCGGGCACGTCGTTTCTGCTCTCAGCAGGAGACCGATGTGTCGATCCAGTCAGTACTCTCGGCTCCGGGCAGGCCTTGTGTTGTTTTTACACACCCAGCAGTGCTTGCGTCAGAAATCAAGCCGTACGATGATCCGAAAACCAAGCACGGTGGGTTGCGATCTCACCAGCCTCCATCAGCGATGCTGCACATCATTTCTCTAGCTCTGTGCATCGATATTTTGGTTGCGTTGCAGGCGAGCATCGATTTTCAGCCGCGAAGCCGGCGGCACGTCGATTTTTCAGCCGCAGATTGGAGTTGCAATAATCTTTTCCCCGCATAGCGTTCTGTGCGTGGATTTCTTCCTCTTAGGCTGCCAGCTTCTCCTTTCAGGGTCCCAAGAACTGGATGGGCACCACTTGGCAGAGTAAGAGTCTCTCCAGAGACTCCAGGTGCTGGCAGAGAGAAGTCTTTGCTGTCCCCGAGACTTCAAATAACAGGAGGCAAGCTCTAAATCAAGCCCTGGGAGATCTTCACAAGAAAGGAAGGTAACACAAATTCCTGTCTTTGTCCTCTAGCACAGGCAGAAGCAGCAACTGCAGGATAGCTCCACAAAGCACAGTCACAGGCTGGGCAGCTCTTCTTCCTCAGCCCTTCAGCTCTTCTCCAGGCAGATGTTCCTCTTGGATTCCAGACGTTTTCAAATTATGTGGTTATGGGTGCCCTTCTTATGCCCATTTTCTTCTTTGAAGTAGGCCTACTTCAAAGCACAGTCTCTCTTGAATGTGAAATCCTGCCTTGGCCAGGCCAGGCCCCAGGCACTCACCAGGGGGTTGGAGACTGCATTGTGTGAGGGCAGGGACAGGCCTTTAAGGTGTGAGTGACCACTCCTCCCCTCCCTCCTAGCACAGATGGCTCATCAGGAAATGCAGGCTACACCCCAGCTCCCTTTGTGTCACTGTCTAGTGTGAGGTGCAACCAGCCCAACTGTCAAACTGACCCAGATAGGGAATCCACAAACAGGCAGAGTCACAGAAATGGTATAAACAAGAAAATGCTCACTTTCTAAAAGTGGCATTTTCAAACACACAATCTAAAAATCAACTTTACTAAAAGATGTATTTTTAAATTGTGAACTCAGAGACCCTAAACTCCATATGTCCATCCGCTCCCAAAGGGAATCTACACTTTAAACATATTTGAAGGAAGCCCCCATGTTAACCTATGAGAGGGACAGGCCTTGCAACAGTGAAAAACGTATTTAGCAATATTTCACTGTCAGGACATATAAAACACATTACTATATGTCCTACCTTAACCATACACTGCACCTTGCCCTTGAGGCTATCTAGGGCCTACCTTACGGGTGCCATACATGTAAGAAAAGAGAAGGTTTAGGCCTGGCAAGTGGATACACTTGCCAAGATGAATTTACAGTTAAAACTGCACACACAGACACTGCAGTGGCAGGTCTGAGACATGATTACAGAGCTACTTATGTTGGTGGCACAACCAGTGCTTGAGGCCCACTAGTGGCATTTGATTTACAGGCCCTGGCACCTCTAGTGCACCTTACTAGGGACTTACTAGTAAATCAAATATGCGAATCACGGATAAACCAATCAAATACACAATTTACACAGAGAGCATATGCACTTTAGCAATGGTTAGCAGTGGTAAAGTGCTCAGAATTCCAAAGCCAACAGAAACAGGTCAGAAAAAATACGAGGCAGGAGGCAAAAAGATTGGGGATGACTATGCAAAAGGGCAAAATCCTACAATCCCTTAAGAATATAATTATTGTATCTTGAAGGTAATTATAACCATAAAATCCAAGAGTAGAAGTAAACAAAAATTCATGAGAAAGGGCAACATAATATCTATCTTATGCTGCACAAGTACTAAAGAGAGGTTTTGGACGCTACAACTGTGAATTATTGCAGTTAATTTGGGTATGTGAAGGCTGTATCAGAAGAATGGCATGGGGAGCCACTAATACTTTGGTAACTGAAAGCACATTGTGACTGTAGGTTGGCTGCTGCCACAGTTATTAAAATACATTTACATCAGTGGTTTTCTCGTATTGTGCTATGGAAATCAGTAAGCCTTTGAACTTCACATTAGAAAAGTCTAGCAGTCCATCATGATCAACTATTTAGCTCTGGACTTCAAATCTTTTTCAGAGTTCAAAATCCTTTGGTGGTGCAATAGCATAATAGGGCTCCATAATTTTGTATAATTTAATTTTGCATTTACACAGCAGCTCTAATTTTGTATTGAAAACTTCCAAGAGGCAGGTGAACATGGACCATGGTCATGTCTTTTTCAGGCAGGCTTGGCACCTTGAGCTAGTACTCCAGAAACTAAACATTTCTAAGCCTTGACTTTAGTATAAGTTGAATAAGATCATGAGGATCAATGGAAAACAGACATCTCAAATACTCATATCATGACCACAGCCAAATGCCTAGATTGAAACGGAACAGCTGTTTTTCTTCACTATGTCAAAGTTGACTGTCCTTCGGAATCTCCAATATTTCCAGCCATAAGAAATGTCAGGGTACAGTAAAAAGCACTGCATACTTCGGAACCCCCGTTTTCTTTTGGGATTATCTAGAGTCTAGCTTCATAAGGCAGAAAATATGTCTCAGCACCAGAGATCTTGGGAGAGCTGAAATCAATCACTTCACACCATATTCCTGTGGCAAGATGTTTTCCTTTTCTGTTCATTCTGATTTTAGGTGAGGTGAGCCTTTCTTTATAGCGGTAAACCTTCAGTGATTGGTAGCTTTTTCTAGACAAATCAAAGTAAAGATCCCCTTCAACTTATACATAGTGTTTGCAATGCTTGCTTTACTTTTTGGCAAAGCTGTCCCAGGGAGCATTCCGATGTTCTAAAATGGAGGAGTGGTACGGTCCTTCTTTTAGCTTTTAAAGCCCACAACCATGTCCACCCATTCTACTTAGGGAAAACCTTCTTACTGTCAAATGAACCAACTTGGTTACTTATCTATTGTCCTTCCTTAGAGAGATGTGCCACTTTGGCTTTAGGAAAATGTCTTCAATTCCCTTTCCTGCAGTATTCTTTTGTTGACTTTGTGTGTGTGAAATAACAGAAGACTAGACCAATCTTTGACGAGTCCATGTCAAGAGTCTATCTCTTCCTCTGACAGGTTTCAACTATGTATACGTTAGGAAGAATGTCATCATCAAGATCAGACTCTTCTAATCAATTTGTCTTCCTGAGGGCCTTCCTGTACGAAGCGTCAGTGAGTCAAAAGCCAAGTTGTTTCTGGCAAAGCAGTAAGTATACAGGGAATTCACATTTTGTTTCAATGTTCTTTGGGATAGAGAGAAACCTATGGAAAATCACTGTTGGAGGCTCCTCCTGGCCAGCATGGCTTCAACTCTAGTTAATGGAATGCAGAGTTAACCAATACTTCAGAAAATATTCTTGTGAAATTTGTACTAAAATGAGAATGGCATTAGACTATCCTGCATCCAATATTGAATAGATGGGAAGTCATTCGTGTTACTCTGCATTTATACCAACAACTAAGGGCCAGATGTAGCAAAATCCGTTTTTGCAACTTGCAAATTGCGAGTCTGAGCGACTCGCAATTTGCAAGTCGCAAAAACGGATGCAGAATGGTGTCTCAGACACCTTCTGTGACTCGCTATGGGGTCGCAAAGACCCACCTCATCAATATTTATGAGGTGGGTCGCATTTTGCGACCCCATTGCGAGTCCCTGCACTCACAGGGATGGTGGCCTGCTGAAGTCAGCAGACCTCCATGTCTGTGACTGCTTTTTAAATAAAGCAGTTTTTTTTTCATTTTGCAGCCCGTTTTCCTTAAAGGAAAACGAGTTGCAAAATGAAAAAAATACCGAAATCACTTGGTTTCGTTTTTTTCAGAGTAGGCAGAGGTCCATAGGACCACTGCCTGCTCTGAAAAAATATTTTTGTCGACATTCACAAAGGGGAAGGGGTCCCATGGGGACCCCTTCCCTTTTGCGAATGAGTTACCACCAGTGTGACACTGGTGGTAACTGCGAGTTGGTTTGCAACCGCATTCGCGGTCACAAAGCAACTCTGAATTGCGATGCAAGTCGCAAATAGGAAGGGAACACCCCTTCCTATTTGCGAGTCGCATTCCCAAATTGCGAGTCGGTACCGACTCGCAATTTGGGAATGAGCATCGCGTTAGGCTGTTTGCATGGCGCAAACTGCGATTTTCGCAGTTTGCACCATGCAAACAGCTACCTACATCTGGCCCTAAATGTGCCGATTAGTATTGCTTAGTGGCCATGTTTTACAAGCAGAGCAAATGCAGTGAGAGATGTTCGGCATGGTCTCATGGCCCAGGAGTCCAAAAACTCCAGAAGTCTAGGTCCATTAAAGTGATTAAATCTGAGACGCCAAGCCAAACAGCAATTTTTCTGGCAATATTGGTGTCTGCTCTGAAAATTTTAGGAAACGTATGTTATGCTTGATAACAAAGACTAACGGACCATAAAATATTACTTAACATAAAACTTTATGCAGCGCTGTCTTGTCTTTGGAGTTCCAGTGACTGCAACATAGATATTTAAAAATGAAAATAATTAAATATCTTCATGAAACACACGAGGATTAAAATTGCCTGATGGGATATCAAATGAGAATAATGCAAGGTTATCATAAAACATTCAAACAATTTGTGTAACTGCTGTAGATCGAGAAGTATGTGACTGTGGATAAATGCGTGTTCCTTGTTGCATAGAAAATTATTAAGACCTTCCTCACTTATATAATGAACACAAGAGATTTATGTTTTAACCATGTTTTTAAGAAAACTGTATGTTTTTTAATCTGATGTTATCCTTGTACCACATGCTTGGAGTTTTGGAAAAACGAATTTTGAAACGTTCCCCTTTAATTATGCCGGTCGTATCATGATGATAGGCTTGGCTAACCTTAAATGGAATATTAAAATTTTAACAAAGCCACCGCAATATCGTTCAAGAAAATTCACCAGTAGCATTGAAGTTCAGTGGCACATGTTGGCGGCATATAATTTCCCCACGAACATGAGTGACTAACAAGGCTGACTTCAAGCCTGCCATAGCAGCCCTGCACTACTGTCGGCAATGTTAGATTATCTCTCTTTTAAAGGAAAATGGGTTGCCATCTTTAAAACTTTAATATTAGCTAATTCACCAATAAACAACACTGGGGGGCATATTTATACTCCGTCTGCGCCGAATGTGTGTCAAACATTTTGACGCACATTCAGCGCAAACGTTGCCCCGTATTTAAACTTTGACGCCCGAGCACACGGACAACAAAATTCCGCTGTGTGCGTCATTTTTTGGACGCGGCAACCCGCCTTGTGTTAATGATATGCAAGGTAGGCGTTCCCGTCCAAAAAATGACTTAAGCGGCCGCGCGTCGTATTTATGCTTTGGGGCAAAAATGACGCACGGCCGGGAGGCGGAGCCAGAAAATGACGCACAGCCCGATTTGCGTCAAAATTTAATGCCTGGGTCAGGGCAGGTGTTAAAATGGGGCAAACACACCTGTATTTAATCAGAACACACAGAAGCAACAGCAGAGCAGCAGGGCAGCAAAAGGGAGACATGGAGGTGATTCCTATCCAGCGTGCACGCAGACGCAGAGCCCAGCAGCTACAACATCAGCTACAACAACACCAGCAGGGACCCCAAAGGCAGCGCAGAAGGCAGGAGAGGATATTCCACCCCAGAACAACCCTTCATGGCCTCAGGGAACACAACATCATCCAGAGGTACAGGTTGAACTGGCAGGCCATTCAGCAGCTGCTGCGAAACATTGAACCGCAGTTGGCACCCACTTTGCTGACACCCCGCACCATCCCAACAGAAACCAAGCTGCTTGCCGTACTTCACATGCTGGCAAGTGGCTCTTTTCAGACAACTGGCGCTCTGGTTGCCGGAATATCACAGCCATCATTCTCTGCCTTTTTGCCCAAAGTACTGGATGCCATGATTGGACTTACACCCCGCCACATCTGCTTCCCTAACACACTGCAGAAGCAGCAGGAAACAAAACAGGGGTTCTACCTCATTAGTGGCTTCCCACACGTCCTTGGTGCAATCGACTGCACACATGTACGCCTTGTGCCACCTGCTGCAACTGAACACCTCTACAGCAACAGGAAGCACACACATTCCATCAATGTGCAGGCCATTGTCGATCACCAAGGATTGATCACCAACATCATGGCTAAATATCCTGGGAGTGTCCATGACTCCTTCATCTTCCGTCACTGCACCATCAATGAACACTTCCAGGATGGACAGTATGGCAATGGACTACTTGTTGGTAAGTACAAAAACCTACTTATATATACACTGCACAGCAACCCTCTAGGACACACAACACATACACCACAACAGCAACATGTGAACAGGAACACACTGAGGTCGTGACATCCCTAGCCATGTTTCATAGGTCTGCGTTGAACCTGTTACACATCTGAAATAGTGCACAGTCTAATGTTAAGACGTCAATGATCACAACGTGTGGAGTGGGTTGCCTAAATGTCACCTTACAAATTGTAAGTGTCCCAATGACGTTTACATTAATCCATTGCATAAGTATTAAAGGTATGGGATGTCCAGGGTACATTGATATGAACGTGTTAACTACACTGTCAATTTTAACCTGTGTATGGAACTATCATCTCGCCCCCAGTGAAGACACAGGGACACCTGTATCACAAGTCACAATGCTAGGGAGGGCAAACTGTACTGCAAATCCCAAAACATACTGCTGACAAACGGTCAGCAGACAAACACTCGTTCAGCCAAGGAAACAACACAATGCAGATGGTACATCTTACAAGCCTAGGATGCGACATTATAACACAAAAGAGTCACAGACAACACAAGACAACTACTGCCATGAAAGGTCATTTCAATGAGGCTAGCTACATCAACATGATCCCATTCATTTTCTCTTGCAGCTGATCAGGGGTATGGCATCCAGCCATGGATAATAACACCTATTGGCAACCCGAGTACTGCAGCAGAGCGTGCGTACAGCGACGTACATAGGAGGATACGCACCATAGTCGAGAGGACCTTCGGCATCCTCAAGTCAAGGTTCCGGTGCCTCGACATCACTGGTGGTAGCCTCCTATATTCCCCAGAGATGGTCTGTAAGATCATCCTAACATGTGCAATATTGCACAACATTTGCATCAAAAGGAACATTCCCCTCCTGGAACCAGAGCCACACATGCCTGAAGAGGAGGAAGAGGAGGATGCTGGCCTCCAACATGAGGGGGAACTACAGAACACGGCCGCTGGTATACGCAGGCAGCAACATATTGTGAACAATTTCTTTTAAATATAATCACCATCACCACTTTAATGAACTAATTTAAATAAACACCTATAATAATCACCATATCATGGTCTGGCTAATCATTTTTGCACACCTTCATCTCTACTTATCAGAATAAGAGTGTTGCCTCATGGAGCATTGCTGATATACTGATTAGGACACTGAAAATCCCAGAGCTAATGTGATGCGTAACATACAATGGTCACATACACACACACTGTAAATGACATATATCATGTACATTTCTCCTTTGAAGGCCAATAGCAGAGGACCACACCTATTTCACACATACATGTTGAAATCAAGGTCCAACACAGCATATGGCACACAACTAAGACACCATCACTCAATAAGGGGAAAACAAGCCTCATACATGAGGCAGTCGATGTGCTTTTGCATCAGTAACAGGAATGTCTGAAGAGACCCTTGACAGCAGTTATTCCAACTGCATCCAATATTTGCAAGGACTATCTGTGACCAGAGTTCCATAGAAGCTGTACATAGACAGCACAAGTGTCACACATTTGAGCAGCATTTGAGCAGCATTGCGCACATGACATTCCATGTACATGTCAGCCCATTTCCTAACTCCTGACACACCCATGCACCTGATCACAACCCATCTGTCTGAAGAGGTCCCTGGAATACTAAGATGTGTACCCTGATATTCCCTCCTCTACACACACAGACTAACAATAGCAATCCAGTGTGCTACACCCTTTCCTATGGTATGCCATTGGCATAGAACATCTGACTGCATGGACGTCAGGTCAATTAATACACTGGCTTCTAGTTTCTAAGCCCTGTTAGCACCTGTAGATTGCTTCCCGTGTGAAAAAGTCTGTTGGCCATTAGAATGCAAATCTCACCTACAGGACTTGTGAGAAACAGATGCAGCCCACATCTGTGATCACCTCCAGGCACACCACCCATTTCAACAAGCACTGCCCCTGCTGATGCCTGGAACAGCATAGGAGTTGCCATTTTGTCAAATACACCGTTAAGCATTGATACTAATTAGGCCGTGTAACACAGCCCTTGGGTTCATTTGTCACCTTCAAAAACACAGGACATACACAGTTTGACATGTCAACTCTCTAGTTCGTCCTCCAAAGAGTCTTAGTCAGACCACTGATTATGCAACTTGTCAAATTGCTGGATCCTGATTCACCCTGCATTCTGTCAGCCTGACTGGCATCTGTCTGTGCATCACACTAAAGTATCCCTTTGTCTACATATGTACCACACTTGCGTTAGCAAACGTCTCATTTATCAGGGGGTATTGGGCATGGGCTTCTTCAATGCATACCCAAATACATTGTATAACATCATCTGCCTTTTAACTGTACCATTTGAGTTAAATCCTCTGTGAAAAGCAAAATTCATGGCCCATCCCTTGTCTGGGTCTCATTTATGCATGAATGACAAAGTGTGACAGTGTCCCAGGGCCGTATGCAGGGATTGGGTACGGGGCCTTCAGCAGAACCAGCAACCTCTGATAATGTCCATGAAAAATCCACACATGTCAGGACCCTGACCGTTCACACATAGAATCACAGTGCTCACAACATATTGATGGGCTGTGTGTGGTTAATAGCTGTGAGAATAATCAGCACAGAGGCTATGATGTTCCCAGATGCAGTGGGAATTGCAAAGGCTAACCTGTGTACAAATGTTGTAATGACACCTGCCGGAACATGACACCTGAGACATTATCTTACTCAGCACACCAAGGTTGCCCTGTTGACTGTCTCTTTACACGTCTTTAGTGACAGGGTGGGACCATCCACATGTAGGTTCTCATGTCCTCATCCACTTTACTCACATTGATCAACAAAGGTTACTCAGTAGATACAGGAATAGCTACCACTGACTCATGATGAGTCCTGGACCGAAGTGTGACAAATTACACCCCAAAAAATATACAGGATCATCATTGGACCACACACATGAAAAAGACACCTATGTGCAATTGATCACTGGAAATATGTGGACACGTGCTGCCTCGTCTGCTGGTCCACCACAGCCACTTGAAAGTTGTGGCTCACTTCTATGACCTCAACTGTGGTGTCATCATACATTTGTGATTCACCTTTGTCTGTCTGGGCAAACAACATGGTACCCACTTCCTCAATGCATGTGTATGACTCACTGTTGGATTCACCAACTAGTGCCGAGGAAGCTGTTACCAAAACTCTAGGACATAGGATGTTGAAAATGTGAAGCATTGACGTGAACAAGCGTCTGCCATCTATCTGGTGCATGCTTTGTCATATGTGGTGTCTACGTTACCCTAAATCTTAGAAGTCTACATTACGGATGTTGCTACATGTATGACTAACACATGTCCTCTCTCATTTCCACAATGACTTGCATCTAAGGATTGGACACATGGACGTCACATTCATACAAGCATATGTGCAATAATGCTTCATGTGATACACACACACTTGGTCAACAAATACATTAGTTGCCAAAGCATACACATTGAGCCAAAGGCATTTAGGTATTGTACATATGTGCGTCACATTGCTATACTCTCCTTATGCCAAACAGACCCAATTTGTGCAACACATATATGTAGGGCACACATATGGCCATCTAGTACGTCAGCCAACTGTAAAAATACTGTGAAGGAAGTAGCGGATCATGGTCCGCTGCAATATGATGTCACACATGTGAACATACACCATCAACACCATAGTGGGTGCAATCAGCCTATCTCTGATGTGGCCCAAATGTAACATAACATAAAAACAGAAAAAATGCCCAAAACCAGTTCATGCACTTAAATTTTGACGTTCCTTTTGGTATGCGTAATTTTTTGTCCACCAATACTGTATTTGCGTCATTTTTTTTGCCGCACAGGAGTGAACATTAGGCCGCATCCAGATATTTGTACAGGCCATGTACTATTATTTGGATGCAGGCTAATTTTCACTCCTGTGCATCAAAACAAATTACGCAAATACAGTATTGGTGGACAAAAAATGACGCATAACGCAAAAAAGGGCGGACATTTTATACAGGAAGTGATGTAATAGGATATCCTGTTTACAGATCATGTACAGTGGGTGTACTTTCACTTTCACTTTGCAGTCTATGATTCTTCTAGACTGTGTGGCTGTGTAGAGAGTGGTGTCCTAAGATTTTGTGCTTTTTTGTACTGTGTGCTGTCTCTATTGTCAATTTGTGAAATAAATATTGTTGGTGTATACTGTTCTACTGTGTTTTGTGTACGTTATCCATTTACTTAGTGTTTTTGTTGTTTGTGGGAGTCTGTTGTGGGTAGTGGTAGTTTGGGGATAGTTGGGCTCTTTTAGTGGTTAAGTTTACTTTTCTTCTGTATTTGTACCCCTACTTTCCCCCTTTTCCCCTTTCTATTTCTTTAACCCCTATTCCCTTTCACATTTCTACAATGTCTGGTAGGCCATGTCTTGGCAGGATGGGTGAAAAGGAGTTGGGGGGCTTCATATGGCTTGTGTGCCATTTCTTGCCACTGATGATCGAGGCAGGGTGATACAGGGGTATCACACAGAGGCGCGCAGAATCCAGTGGGGAAAGGTGCTGCATCACCTGCAGCGTGTGTTTGCCAGCCAGAGGAGTGACCACAAGCTGAAGCACCGGTGGACTGACCTCATCACCAGGGAGCAGGATCTCCTGGACCACCTGGGCATCGTGATTGGTGGCCCTATTGGTGAGTACTAATCATGTAAATGTGCATGAATAAATGCTCTGTAGTGACATCAGATGATTTGTACTATGTCTGCCAGCTAACTTGCTGACTGTGTGTAATGCTGGGGAAACATACAGGAATAATTGATGCACTATGTTAAGGATCACAATTGCTAGCTGTCAGGTAGCACGTGCTCAGCAAACTTGCAGGGTACTTTTCCATGAAGTAAATTGGTGCGGCCCTGTGTGTCAGACAACCAAACAAAATAGGAGCCAATCATGTCTATATAGGGCACTTTTGCCAGAGAAGTAAAGATGTGCCAACATATTGGCTAACTTTGTTGATGCAATAGCTAGACTGACTTTAGAATCACTACATGATGCAGAAAATGAGTGCTGGCTTCACGTCACTTGATTATAGCAAAGTGGCTCAGACATATGTCTCATGTGAGTCTGGTGAGTGTGGAAGGAAAGCGTTCACAGAAGTACTATGAATGTTTGGGATTATTGTGGTCCTTTATCTTTTTTGATACATGTCAGATCTGGATTTGGAAACATCATGAAAAGGTGTAAGGTGCCCTCAATTAACATCTTAGAATGTTTGTTGGAGTTAGTTGTGCTACATTCCAATTAGGGATGGCAGTCCAAAGGTATGCACATGGGTTCACATCTCCATGGTTGGTGCAATTCACCATAGCTGGGCCTTATCAAATGAATAAACTGTTACAACATGAGGGCTTGCAAAAGTCCTTCCCCCTCCCTCTGTACATTGTACCTATGTGTCATAAATGTGTCATGGCCACATAGCATGTTTGACTGGCAATGCAGTCCTCAAGTAACCAGGCTTTGGATGTCTCTCTTGGATGCACATGATGAGACGATTACACTCCATATTTTTTTTGGTCACCAATGACGGGGCATGTTTGCCACCACATGATAGTTATGGCCAATGCATGTGTGCAGATATGTGTGTAACTGTCACAGGAGACCCATGCTATGTACAAGTTGGCCGCGATATATCAGATGCAGTATCATCATGTCTGAATGGCTGCCATTTCCTTATTCAGCCTACACATTGTATATGTTAATTAAATTGTTGGTCTGTGCACAGATTTTGAGCACATTTCTTCCTTCCATGCCTTGCAGGTGGACCGGCACTCTACACTGTGGGAGAGGTGGCTACATTTGAGGACCCCGACCCCTCCAGTAAGTGTTGATATGTCTATTATGTGTTGTGTTTGCTGATTATGGACTCGTGTGTGTTGAATGCATAGCAAGATGTGATGCGTTGGTCAATCATTTGTCTTGTTCCATAAGAGGGATTTCAGTTCCTCAAATGTTTTGAGTTGGCCAATGCGTATCCTATGGTATTATCTAGGGATTGTAGGCCATTCCAGTAGCCCCCACAGTGAGTACTGGGGTGAGTCATGTGGATGACACTTGTATCAACAAGAGTCGCACTGGAAGTCAGCTCAGATTTAGTCAGCCTGTCAGACCCGCATTCTCCAAGATTGGTACAGCAAATTGCTTTCCAATAGACTTCTGCTTCCTTATTTACCAAGGTACTTATTAAACTGTAGGTAGAACCTCCTAGCAGCATGTACTTCCACATGTAGTGCTACAAGTATGTGGAACTTGAGTGCAATGGCCTAGGTGTGCATGCCAATCATGATCATGGGTGTTCTTGCAACTCTGTGTCTGATGTAAGTCAGGCCTTACTGGAAGTATATGTTGTGTACCAAGTTCTGCATTTCCTGACATGTGTGGCCCTATGATTGGTCTAGGGTTTGCTGACTCCTAATTGTTGATCGACCTTACCTGTGGTGTGTGTGTAGAGCCAAACACGTGTGGAGTTTTCTATACACTCCTCGGTCTACATGTTGTTGGAAATTGATAGTTGTTTATCCACCCCCCACCCTCAAACACAGGCATGGGTTTGTGAATGGGGTACCTAGGACTGATGCTAC
The DNA here is from genome assembly GCF_031143425.1 of Pleurodeles waltl. Classification (NCBI taxonomy): domain Eukaryota; kingdom Metazoa; phylum Chordata; class Amphibia; order Caudata; family Salamandridae; genus Pleurodeles; species Pleurodeles waltl. Next base: position 697,670,767 of record NC_090439.1, on the reverse strand, counting down.
CAGTATGTTACACATACATGTGAATAAGTGACTGTTTGGTTGGAACCTAGTATACACACTCAGGTTTGGCACTTGGTACTATACTGGCAAGTCCAGTTACAACTTGAAGACCATGTGGCTTTAGTTTTGCATTCCGTACACTGACATTTGTAGCCCAGGTCTTGGCAGAGGATATGCAGCATGATTCTTAGCTGATAACTGGCAGAACTCAGATGGCAAGTCAAAGCCCATATTGTAGGTTATGGATGTGATATGTGTGATGTGACCTTTGTAGGCTGGCCTGCCATGTACTTCCTCAGGGACATTCAATGATTTGTATTGTGATATGAGCTGTTACAGGTACAGTAGATGTATTGTCTGATTAACTTCTTGTGCCATTTCACACAATGCAGTTACTAATGTAGAATATTTGCATTTGTCTTCACAGCTGCAAACATGACTCCAGACCAGGTCTGTGAATTCCAGCAGCAGGCCATGAGATACCAGCACATCCTGCTGGTGGAGTCGGGGTTCAGGAGGATGGCCCGTCGATATCGGCATGAACGGGCCTCCGGGGCATGGAGGGCCTTCCCACAGGGTGGCCCTACTTTTCCCACCACAGCCACCACCAGCACAACCACCACTTCAAGCCAGGTGGCCCCACCCACAGCTGGGACTGTTGTGCCTACATCTGCCGGACTTCCAGGCCCCAGCATTGCTACAGGTGCAGGACAGCCCACTGGCCTCCTCCACCGGTACCCAGACTGCCCCAGCTCCATCTGTTGACCCTGCAGCCTTCCACAACATGGAACGTAAGATGGACCGTGTGCTGCGCAAGTTAAGCCACCTGAGCCGGGACGTGTGCCACATTAACCGGCGTGTGAAGTCAATCAAGAGGACCCTACGCAGGGCCAACCTCTAGACTGTTTTTGATATGGACATGATTCCCTCCCCTCCCTCCTCTTTCCTTGTTCTTATACTTAGTGAGCTTAGGGGGCTTAGTGTTAGGTTAGTATAGGCTGTTAGTTTAGTTAGTGTTAGTGGGTGGGGAGTGGGGGTTCCGATAGTTTCTATTTTTTCTTATTACATGTGTGGGTGGGTGGGTGGGGTGCTATGTTGGGGTTCTTGTGTGTTTAATAAAAAACAAATTAAAAAAATAGAAAAAAATATATATATATATATATTTGTTAGGATAGTATAGTATGTGTTTAGGTTAGTATGTGTTGTCCTCCATGTGTCCCGTCTCATAAGGAGGGTGGGGGGTGGATGTTTAGAACGTTTCATTACATGTGATAAGTAAGTGTAGCTTAGGTTAGTTAGGGACAGTTATGGGTAATGAGTAGTCAGGGTAGATTAGGGTAGGTAAGATTTTTCCCTCAGTTTCCTCTTCTGTGATTAGCATTTAATAAATATTTAGTTAACCCCTAACAGTATGTGTCAAATGGTACTTGATCCTGGGCTTGGAATCAGTGTACATGAATTTTGTACTATTACATTTGTGTCCTATGCTACAAACAAATCCCAACTGAGCTGTAAGATTGGCAGCTACCCCAGAGCTACCTTGCAAAGTTTCCACCCTTCGTTGCAACCACCAATCACAGTTAATATGGATGACAATGTATTTCTGTTGATAAGTGTGTTTTCTACGTCACAAACAGTGCTTCTAGACTTGGTATTGGGGGAACAGTTTTAGGTCTGACGTGTGATGATCAAGGACACCCTTATAAGATGAGTTCTCGTAGGCACTCTTGTATTCTTGTCTTCATGACTCACATACGTCATTTGTGACACAGTTCAGCATGATTACCTATTTGTATGTAAACTCAGACACCTTCATTCATGCAGTTTTTGTAGTGTTTGCTTATATTAGTGTGAACTGGTATATGTGTTAGTATTGCATGGTGACAACATTTTGCAGCCACTATTTGATGACTTAGATATCCCTTGAGGAAGCATTCTTCTGTCCAACACAGCATGATGGTGTATGGTTTCTCACTTCATCAGATATGTCCCTCAGGATGGGCAGAGTATGATGCAATCATGGGCACTGTGCAGATTTCTCTGACTACATAATATCAGGACAGTTGTATTAACAAGCTACGTAATTTGACAGTAGGCACATTTCAGTTATCTACTGCACAGTTGATATGTCACATTACCCAGGGACAGATTTGTTTTGTAAGTGCTATTTATTGAAAAGTGCTGTAGTGCTATTTGTACATTGTCCACGATTGTGAGTCCATTATAGTGACATCTTACATAGTGATCCTACACAATGGGTTACAGAAATGCTTTTGACATGCTGGGGTTGATGTTTCAGACAGTGCAGAGGGACAGAATTTGCCAATGATAAGGAGAGAGACAATCACTGGGCAGGCTGACAAGATATACAGTGGCAAGCAGAACAGTCATTAAGTAGAGTTGTTGCAAGACTGGCATGTTACAAAGCGCAGGACCTTGGTAATAGTTGGCCATGTGGCAGGGACTAGTGCTTCCGGGTACTTTTCCTTGTGAATGTGATCTGTTCCATGTCTTCTTCTTCTGATGTGTGTGTTGCCTCCTCTGTACCTTGCTGTTGGTGGTTGTGAAGGGGCAACACACACCTCAGTGTTAGAAGACATGGAGTCAGACATCCCGGTCGCTGCTCCCTGTGAAGGTCTTAAGGGCAGTACTGCAGCAAGGAGGATCTGCTGGTTCTTGAGAATAGCAGTCACATCACGATGGTAGGCAGCCAGGTCGGCCCTGAGGGGTTCAATGTTGCATTTGTGCACGCGTTGACAGGATTGCTGTTGTAGGTGTTGTGTCAACTGTATTACAGCTGTGCTGATTTCCTTCTGGGTTTTTTGCTGTACCTGCAATATAGATGTTAGGGCTTGCATAGCTGCTGCCTGATCTGCAGATGACATCATGCACGAACGCACCCCCTCTAGGCTGGCTGGCATAGTTTGCATCCCCACCCGCACCTCCTTGGCCAGCTCCCGCCGTATCCCAACTACAGTTCTCTCAAAGCTGGTGCCTGTGTCATCTGAGTCCTCAGCTGTATTGGAGCTAGCAGGTCTTACAATTAGGGTGGTGGGTGGATCCTCTGCGATGGCTGCTTGTTCTGTGCTCCTCCTTGTGACTGAAGGTGGGGTCTGGAGGGTTTCAAGGACCTTTTGGATAGTCTCCTGGGGAATGTTTATCAGCTTGTCATCCATGTCATCAGGGTAATCTGGGACAGGCATATCCACAGGAGATCCATCTTCCTCTGCAATGAAACAGGGTACAATTAGTGTGTCTGTGTTGTGGCATGAGTGATGTGACATGCCTGCCTTGTGATTAATTCATATTGTGATCTTGTTTCGTGTTCATTGCTCCAGTTCTTCAGATGGGCATTCTCCCAGGCCTATGGCCCACCTGCATGTCACATGTTTGTTATTAAGTTATTACACTTGTCGGTATCATCTCTTCTAGGTGTTGGTTTTGGCCAAATATAGAATTGCCACCTTCTTGTTCTACTCAACCCTCCGTCTACATCCATTCTCATGGTGAGACCTTTCACTGGCTGTGGGTGTTCTGATGGCACTGGCAGCGCACTTAACAATCTGGACCTGCCCCAATCTCTGATCTTTCACATCCACTTAAATTTATTTGACATGTGGCATATCCTATGCCAAGCAATGTTATGAGACGATATGGATGTTGGCATTGGTAATGTGTACTGCTGATGTTGGGGAATGTGTGGTACATTGGATTGCCCTGATTGTTGTAGCAGTGTCCTATTTCCTCCTCTGACTGTGCAGGTGTATTTCAGTGACCAGTTACATGTGCCCCCCAACCCCCCAATGCTGTTGTCTGAGCAGTATGACATTTGGGATGTTACAATGTGACCCAGGCACAGGATGGACCCAGACATATGCAGCATGGGTATGTCCTTAGTGCTGTGTAGCTCCTATTATGTTGAAATTGGCTGATGTTTGCAACAACTATGGGCATTGACATTTGACAGTACTGGGGCCTTTGTCTTTTTCAGGGGGTTGTTGAAGTTGTCATCCTCAACCCCCTAATTTAGGTGTGTATGATCCATGGGGAGGTTACTGGCATTGGTTACTTGAGCTGTACACAGAGCGGAAGTGGTAGTGGCAACTGTTGTCGCAGTTACATTCCAGTTGTCGGTATGGCTAGAGGTTGTTAAGAGGGCCCTAGTTAATGTAGGAGGTATGGTGGCTGACGTGTGCCGGGATGTCAGTTTGACGTTGTGGCCTTCCCTCCTGGCGTGGATTTCCCTTTGCTCCATCGTTGGCATGACAGCATGCCCCCATGGGACTGTTGTTGGTGTAGTGTAATGGTGTGACCCAGCTTCTGTCTGTGCAGGCCATGCCCCCATGCCATACCCCTTTACCCATGCCACTCCATCTATATGATGACTTCCATGCATTTTGTGGTCGGTATCCCCCCCCCCTGCTTACGGTTAACATTAGTGCACTTTAATTCCCCATGCGACTTACCCTGCATGCGCTTTGTCTCCTGGTAGTCTGCGCTGTCCTGTCCTTGAATCCCTGTGACGATCTCCTCAGGGATGATGGCTGCGACCATCTCCTCCATCTGGTCGAGGGCCTCCTGGTGTGCTGGACTCCCACCTCCAGTCTGCAGTGCTGCCTTCCTGTTCCTGGCCATCTTTTCCTTGGTCCTGCGCTTGCAGTCATGCCAGCGTTTCTTGCACTCGATGACTGTTCTGCGTACTTCAGCCACACTGTTAATCTTGTCAACAATTTGTTGCCATGTAGCCTCTCTCCTACTGATTGGCAACTTTGAGGTGACAAACAGTTGGTGCTGGTGTTCCGTCACCTCTTTAACCAGAATTTCCTGCTCCTCTGCACTGAAGCGACACTTTCTTTTCTTCTTATAAGTGTCCTGGTTCTTGTGTGGGTCCTCCTGGCTGGTTCCTGGTCTGTTGTCATCTTCCTGAGGTCTGTAGTGGCATCTGGGATCCATTTTGGCTCTCCTCTGGTGAAATGGCAGTGTTCGCGTTTTTTTTTTTACTCTATTGTGTCAAAAAACGGTGCATATACGGTTTGCGGGATCGTAAATCGACCCACAGTCATTTCCGCCGCGTTAACGTTGTCTTGCTTTATGACTTGACGCTGCGGTGTGCATCAAAAAAAATGACTCCCACCTGTGGTTTGCGCCTGCATCAAAGTATAAATTTGACGCCCGCATGGCGCACCAAAATGGCGTTAGCCGGCGGTAATATTTTTGACGCAAAAGTGCGCTGGCGCAGTTTTGCGTCATTAAATATAAATATGGCCCTGGGTCTGGGGCATTATGTGCAAAAATATGACATGAGCAATAATTACTGAGTGTACTATATTCAACATTCCTCGTAGAAGTTTTTGAATATGGCTCTTATGGAAGGAAGACTGTGAGCAGGGACATACCTTCGACGGGGGCGGAGGAGGAGGAGGGGTGTTTGGGGTGTTACACCCCCCAAATAAATGCATTCTAAGCTTGTTAATTGGGTTGGGGAGGGACTCTGGTCCCCTATGTCTATGTCGGTTTTTCTGGTTGTGCATCAAGAATAAAAGTCAAAGCAGTGACCTTTGTTGTAAAGAGAGAGGGGGAGGAGGATGAAGGAGGAAGGAGGAGGAGGAGAGAGAGAAAGAGAGAGAGAGAGAGAAAGAGAAAGAAAAAGAGATCCATCTGGTGGCTGAATTCAAATTCGAAACTAGATAACCTAAAACCAATACCAGCTTTCTTTCTTGTCCAAGTGATGTGATTCTACCCAAACATTTTATTTCGCAGTGCCTCCTTTTCTTTCTTATCACATATGAGAAAACAATTTTAAAGACTCGAGTTCAGGCTGAGCGCTGTACAAACACCTCTTATGTTTGATTTAACCGACTATAAAGTTGTTCATCTATCAGAAGAGTGTAGGCCACAGTTAGGTTTTACATGACTACTCGTTAGCCACTTGGCTCAATCATGGCATTGCATGTGGGGGCGAGCCATTGATGTTTCTATTTTCATATTTAAAAACAATCACTTTTAATAAATATCTGTCTACGCAGTAATATAATCTGAAGTACCAGGTTCAAACGAATCCGCATGATAAAGAAATACACTTCTTTTAATTTTGAAGATAGTGTATGATATTTTTACATTATGTTTTTTGCTCAGTATACATGCCAAACGTTTTCATGGCTTGGCTCGTGCTTGGACTCTGAGAGCCAAGCTAGTCCCTTGCTTCAGCTCTGGTTCGACTTACCCTATTAATGTGCTGGCAGACTCAAATCTATTTGCAATTTGGGATTAGTACATGGGGCTGTCAGCAACTGGATAAAATAATTTGTAAAAGGTAAGGCCAGGAAACATGGAGCCATGCCTACAGGCACCTATTTGACAACTCCACCATCTAGGCTTCTCGTAGCAGGGACGAAGAAGAGTGCATGCAATGGAAATACATGTAAAATATGTGATCCTAGTGCAGGGACTCCAGGACTTGTGTTATATGTGACTGAGGCAATCAGTTCCTAGGGAGAACAACCAGACCCAAATGGGACAGGCAGGGGTGTAGACGTGGTGTGGGGGTTTTTGGGGTGTGACACCACCAAAATGCATTCTTGGCTTGGTAGTTGGGTTTGAGCATGAGTGCCCTGAGTTGGGTTGCTTTATCTCTGTCAGTATTTTCATTGTTCTCATTTCACCAAGAATTTAGAATTTTTTGGAGCAGAAGCTGAAATACAGATTGTAACTGGTTTACCAAAAAAGAGTGAATCTGCACCCACAGAAGTAGTCCTTGAATGGGTGCAAATATACTACTTAGACAACTGCACCGGTCTCAGGTTTCCAGGCATGCTACTGCAATCAAACACTCAAAAGGTGATGGCATGAATGCTTGTAATTAGTTTAACCAGTGCCAGTCACATGGGAAAGAACTCCAACCCATCGTTTTTCTTTCACTGTGCCTTATTAGATAGAGGTCCACCTAATGCAAGCCAGTCCTGACCCTGATTTTGGATTGTGGGTGAGAGATGTGATCAGGCATGGATGCATGACAAAATACCATGATGGGGTTTGGCTTATTCATGTTTGTACTAAACACATCCCTATTGTGAGGAACGCCTTTGAATGGGGACCTTCCTCATCTATGTTCTCAGTTGAGTGAGTGTGCCTTCTGAAATAGTTAGGGTTGGGTTTCAGAGTGTGTTGCCTTCTTCATTAAGGCAGCACGTGGGAGATTAGGAGCTCAAGGATCTGACTCGGGATTAGCCATACCATATCATGGACTTGAGGGACAATTTACAGAACAATATACATAAAATGCTGTAAAAGTAAGTAAGCTGGACTGAAGAGATTTTGGTAGGATTGGATAATGAGTTGCCACTATCACTAGCTAATACATATGATAGAAATAGCCTCAAACCTCCAGCTCTGAAGATCATATCTGTTCATGGAAGAAACCAGAAGAGCCAGGAGATCCCATCCTCCTGCTGCCTACGTCTGCTTGGGAGAGGCTGGGGAATTTCTTAATCATTTGCAGCTCAAAGTTAGCAGCTATAGGGATGACATCAGGTTTAAGAAAGTATTCTTTATCTGATTGCAGCTCTTTTTTATTATTAAAGCCAGTAGAAGATAGGTAGTCAAAAATAGCAAAGAGTGATCAACATAAATGAATAATTTCCCATATACAGAATAAAGATTCTCCATGAATCAACCAATCTTTTCTCAATCATTACTCGTTTAAATACTTTCTGGAATTTGTTAGGATGGTATTTAACAGTAACATTCAAAACTGGATCAAAGCATTGGTCACAGTTACGTCTTTTGTGCTCTCCAAACCAAAACTCACAAGTCACAGTCTTTACCTTGCCTTTTCATCTGGATACGTTTTGGCAGATGTGAGCTGTTGAAATTTATCAGGGGATGCAGACTTTGCAGAATTTCCATGTACGGGCAGGTGTAGCAGGCATATGAGCTATACATCAGTGTTCATCACCCCTTCACAGAGTAATGTGTACAGATATATACCTGATATCTTACTAAAGTTTAACCTGGCACAAAATGCTAAGAGGGCCTTAGTACACCATTGCATGAAATGAGTACTGATATGTAAAAGTTTGGACCTGACCTATCAACAAATGAATTTGTTATTCTTAATTAAAAAAGAAATATGAGAATCATAAATTGTGAGAGACATAGAGGATTGGGTATGAAACACAGATTTAGCATTGCTTGAGATCTCTAAAAACGAAAGTGTTAATTGTGAATCAGAAGCATTTCCAAATTGTGACTGGTGCACTCACATTCTCTGATGACATCAATAGTAACCAGGTAGTGAATCATGGAGAAGAAGCACTGGTAAAGTCTGTAAACCTAATCCATGAGAACACAGCATCATGGAAGAAAATACGCACATGAGTCCTGTCTCAAAGAGATAGAAATGCTTGTTGAGGAGTGCACTGCCTAAGATAAAAAAAAATTGAGAAGGCTACCATCACAGTACAAGAGCCCACAACAGACAAATATGGGCCAGAATCAGACATAGGATAAATTCTGTTTGGGTGTAAAGCAGGACCATAGACAGTAACTCCTATGAGTGGTACAGTTTCCTGTACCATATCAAGGAAAGTCATACAAATGGGAGGCAGGAGGCTCCTGAAACTAGAAGTACAGCACTTCCACCAGCACACATGGAGGAGAAAATTCAGGGTCTTATTTATAGTATGACAGGTGGCCGCAGTCTGTTAGGGTGGTGAGTCCAATTACTTCAGACACCCTAGCCAGACAACCACCCACCACATTTAAATATCTCCACTGGCCCTACAGATATTTCTTTGCCTTCAGAGAAGCCGCCCCCTTGGAGGCTCCTCTGGAGCCAGTGAAAGGTTGCTTAGTGGCTGTTCAGCAAACCTTTTGGCTTTTCAAAAACAAAGTACCAAGGTGGGAGTTTGTTTTTGAAAAACAAAAAACTAATGGCCCTGACATGCTGGGAGTTTTGTTTTATATTTGGGGCCACCAGGGTTTCCTTGTGATACCCAGGCACCCACTTCCATCCCCAGTGGAGAGGGTCACCGTATCTAGAACTTCATTAGGCAGTGCAGGTGATACCACTACAATATCTACATCTGAGCCCTTATCACCCTCTTTATAATGGGGTACTGTACTCCAGTCAATTGCTGTAGGGTCAAGCCCACGTAACAAAGAGACAAAATTCAGACAAAGTGTAAGTGTGGAAGCATCATTCAAATAACTCATGAAATCCATGTTTAACATGCAATTAAAACTGCACAAAGCAATTTGTGAATTAAGCCAGAAGGCCGGAGTCCTAAACTACATAGTGTCATGAACAATGGTATGTACTGTCACAAGCTGTAACCATATTGTGCCAACAACAATGCAATACCAACAATCACCTACAGGAAATTGGTTAATTTGTTGACCAATTTGCCTCATAAGCATCCATCCTCTTCCTCATAAAATTGTCTTGCTGTTGGAAGTTATCCATGACAATGGCATCATGCACATTATTATTTGAGTGTGTACATAAAGTTTATCCTATGAGTATTTGTTACAGTGATCAGTAATGCATGCCCTTTCCTCAGTGGACATAGTAGTATCTTGTCCAGTTGGTGGTAAACCTTTGTAATGCACCACCACTCTTCTGGGGATCCTTTTATGTCATTAAGGTCTATTTGAAAACAAATCTGGTGCTTTTGTGTGCTATGATAGTATGTCTGTTTCACCTGTGCATCCATGGAATGAGTTACAGAGGAATTATCCAAAGGTGTTCGGAATACATGCTGTCACTTACAATACATACTTTCCAGTATGTATCAACTCAAGAGTTGCTTTCGGTCATGTTGATAAGATTGCTGTCAAGATTTGTCAAGCAAAGGGGTCCCCCTTTTTGCTAAACTGAAAGGGCCCAATTATGAAACTTGAATGAGTCATTTGACCTCCCAGAGTACCTTGCTATTAGATCAGTGTGAGAAATTGGATCATTGTTTGAGTGGAGTGGAAACCCTGCTCGAGAAATAGCCACCATCCCTGTCAGGATGAACAATTAAAGTCACTAATTTACCCTGTGTCTAACCCTCTGGTAGCTTGTTAAGCTTAACTTAGAGGCAATAAGTAAAGTATTTATACAGCACACAAAATGCACTGAAATGAAAATACAATACAAGAAAAATTCCACATTTAGCAAAATAGAATTGACAAAATTCAACCAATAGAACAGGAGTTATGAATTTCTAAAGTTTGAGGTAAAAACTTGCTTTTTTGGGACAAAAATAAGTGCCATTGAGGAAACCATGACATTTGGTTTCATACACATTTGTGAGTCACATGGGGATGTATGTAGTGAAATCAGTGCATCAACACAGGACGTATCCACACTGTGGAATGATGAATGTTGATAAATGTGATTGCCAACCTCAGCGTAAACATTTAAATAATTGATTGCAAGGCTTTGATAGATCTGTGGATCACCTCGTTATCACTACAACTCTTCTGCCTCGAAGGTCCCGTGAGAAATTGAGTTGTTGGTTGAGGAGACTTAAACCCTAATTAAACAACAACCACAGTCCTTTTCACGGTGACCCACCACACTATATTACCCTGTGCATAACCCTCTGTTAACTTTTCACAAAAGAAGTCAAGCTTAACTTAGAGACAATGTGTAAAGTTTTCATACAGCACACAAGAAGCAATAAAGTGAAAACACAATCCAAGAAAAATCCCACATCAATTTAGCAAAACAGAATTGACAAAAATCCAACCAATAGAACTGGAATTATGAACATTCAAAGTTTAAGGTAAAAACTAGCGGCTAAAAGATCAAAGCGCCAACCGCGGACATCTAGTTGTATGGGACTGGGTCAAAAAAAAATATGTCCGACCACGATGGGGCATGGTTTAGATACAAAAAGTGAATTAGACCCAGACTTTGCTTACCTTTGGACTTAGAAGAAATTTCGGCAAACATCATCTGAGAAGGTATCATTTAGCGGGGCAAGGCTGCAGGCAGTTTCTGAGTAGAAGGCGTTGTCCATGGATGAAGTCGCGATGAAGATTTTCATGTTCAGACTAAGGGCCTGATTTAGATATTGACAGATGATTACTCCATCACAACAGTGACCGCTATCCCGTCCGCTGAAATCTAAGTCCCTTACAATATATAATGGGATTTATATGTCAGCAGACAGAATATCTGTCACCTTTGTGACCACGTAACCCGTTCACCAATATCTAAATCAAGCCCTAAGTCCCTTTTTTGGAAGTTGACAATCCCCAGCGGGACAAAACTGTCAGTTGTAGCCGATGAGTGTTCCATGAGGCTGGATACCCATTCTGCGAAGGACAGCTGAACAGAATTTGCTGCTACGAAGAGGAACATAGTGGGAGCTGCCACAAAGTTAGACCAACCAGCGATGCACCTTGGGTGGATTGATGAGCAAGTAGGTCCTGGTTTCGTCTTGGTTCTCATAGCAGTTTTGAGTCAATAAATTTCTGAGCACCAAGTTCTAGATTTTGGTTATCCAAGGTTCAAGGACTGTAGAGGCACCACTTGGAGGGTTGGGGCTCACTCAGGCTCAGTTCAGATGTGAGTTTAAGATGGTTGGAGCCTTTTTTATCCCTGAGGCTCTGATCAGGAGGTTAGCCATCTCTCTCTTGGAGTCACTCTGGTAGTTCTGGGTTCAACCAACGGAACGGGGCTCAAGCAGCAGGACAGGCTTCCGAGGATTCAGGCAACAAAGCAGCCCTTCCAGGTGCAACAAAGCAGTCCTCTGAAGTACACAGCTGGCTGCAGAAGTAGGCAGTCCTTTGAGAGTCCTTCCACAGGTCCAGAACGTGAACTGAGAAATGGGTCTGAGAGAATTGCCTTTGAATTGCTTGGTTTTTCCTGTTTTCCCTACCATGACTGCAGGCTGACTCCATGAACAATAAAGGAGTGTGAAGTTATTTGTGTAGAGACAGGGCACAGCCTATTGACTTGTAAGTGGGGCTGTGCCCAGCTCTGCTCCCCATCCTGCCAGTGATGACCCATTCAAGCACACCTAATTCCTCCAGGCAGAAAATCGCTAGTGCAGGAAAATGCCAACTTGCTAAAAGTGGCTTTAAAAAAATTTTGTAACTTAAAATCAGACATTATCATTAAAGAAGTTTTTATTTTACAATTTCCTAGACACCAAACATGAAATCTCCACATGTTCCCAATCAAAAGTCGGCACTTCTTAAATGTAATAAAGTATCCCAGTGGTATCATATGGCAGAGAAAAACAAATGGGTTCATTTTTCACTACTAGGACATGTACAACGTAAAAGTACATGTCTAACCTTTTAAGTACAATACACCTTGTCATATGGGCTACCTGGGGCCTAGGTTAGAGGTGATGTATAGGTAATAAAATGGGAGTTTAAGGTTTGGCAAGAGTTTTTTTGTTGCTAAGTCGATTTGGCAGTTTAAAACTTCATTCAGGCTGCAACGGCATATCTGGGAAATATTTTAAAGGGCTACTCAAGTGGATGGTGCAATAAGTACTGCAGGCATACTAGTAGCATTTAATTTACAGAGTATGTGGTATACCATGCTACTAGAGACTTATAAGTAAACTAAAGATGCCAATCAGAGGTAAGCCAATTTTACAATGTTTTGGGGAGTGAGCACAGGCACTTTAGCACTAGTTAGCAGTAGTAAAGTGCCAAGTGTCCTAAGTTCAGCAAAAATTTATTCAGAAAAATATGAGGCTGAGGTAAAATGTTTAGGTGAAGGCCACCCTAAGGCTGACAGGTTCAACAGTCAGTGATGATGCATGCAACATTACACATACTTTTTATGGAATAGATGCATTGTTATGTGGTTCCTGCTGTAAAAGTTCTCAGTCTTTCATGGGAGGGAGGGTATCAGAATTTGAGTGTCATCCATACCGCCTAATATGTGGGAAGTGGGCTATGGCATGAAATTGCATCTTAGTGGCCTATAACCTAACAAGGAATACTCAGAAACTATCTGCAGGAGTGTATCCTAGACAGCATGCCTTCCAGGAAATCCTAAACAGCCATGTCTTTATGAGGCAAGAAGGTGCAGTGAGCAGGTTACCTCTATGTGTGTTGGTGAGGTCTGGCTACAATAGATAGCCCTGACTAGCACAGACTTCAAATCATCTAATAATTATAATCTCTGTTTTACTAAATCTGGACTTTCCATACACTTCTACCTCTGTCTGCTCAAAGGCTGTCAACCTCTGTCTGTATATTCTCTCCTTTCTCGCCTCACATCTGTTGGGATCCTACAATGCCTATCCTCTTCACCATCACAAAAACTGCAGTCTTTTTGGAAATTTGCTATGAATTTCGCATCCTCCATTTATACCTAGTAACCACTTTCTTCTACTTTACAGTATTTTCCAAGAGTAATGTGAAGTTTTTGGTGACTTTTTAAAATTTGGGACTACTTTGTACATAGGATTTGCATTTCGGTAATTGGAAATCACTATTTGGGACCTGTGAACTGCATTCACATTTTAGGGACCTGTTTTTTTTAATATGCAGTGCTAATTTACCAAATACTTATTTTGGGGAGTTTAGCACATTGCATTGGCTTCTTTTTCTGTGAGCAATTCATTCATACATCAGAGCTTTCACTGCCACTTAAATTCTTCCTGTTTTTCCATGGAGCTTCTTAGGTTTGACATCCATATGTCTCATGATAGCCAAGAAATGTAAAGGTGTAAATAAGCACTAAGGCCCAGGTGTTCAACTGGCAACAAAATACTGGTCGCAATTTGCAACCATTATTTTTGCAACCAGTGTGGTAATTTCAGAAGCTGCCTATGTATTAATAGGTCTGTTTGCAAACTACCAAATTTTAATGGGTCACAATTTGACCTAGTTCATGAATATTATTTAGGCAGGTCACAAACTGTGACCCACTAGAAATCACAGCCATCATAGGGAAGGTGGCCCGGTGTGGGTGGGTGGGGATGAACCGGATCCTCAATGATCTTATACCAGCTGGACCCTTCTTAACATTTGAGGCCTTCTATTGGTGGTTTCAAAACCTGCTACCAAACCACAATAAACACTTTGTGGGTTTTTTTAAGGGCTTGCTGGCCTTGCCTCCTTGTTTCCCCTCTGGGAGGCATTCACCGCAGGCCTTTACACTATCTGGCTTCACCTCCCGGCCCGCTCTCTGTGAACCAGAATGAGGCTTCACCTTCAATATACCCTGCAAATGAGAGATCCTCTGGCTGAATTTTCTGAGTCCTAATAATTGTTATCTATTAGAGCATAACTCTTTAGAGAGGAGTGAGAAACGTCTGCCCGTTTTCCTTTTCTCTGGAAATTGTATCACACGTATTATTTCCTTCTGAGGAAAAGGAGATGGGTTTGTCCCCTAAATAGAGTGGAACATTACACTGGCAGAGCCTATGTTGGCTCTGTCAGTGTGAAATTTTCATCTGGCAGCCCACCCATGAAAAGGACAGAGCCACACTCTAATGAGGGCAAGGTGACCATAATTGATTTTCTCTGTCGAAGTCTGTTTTGCAATGCACGGTGGGCACGGGCCTAATGTTTTTTTGATAAAAGAACCCACAAAATGTTTTCTAAGCAGGTGTTGTAGACATGGCACCCAGTTGACAATCCTGCAATGTCATGAAGGGAGCAACTGCAGCAGCTGTTGTCTTGACAGCACGGAGACACCCTGCCAGATAGTTTTGTATGGAGGCTGGGCTGACTACCAAACTTTGCCAGAAGCTGGCAGGGTGGGAGGCGGTTTCTCTACTGTGAGGGCCGGCATTGTTGCTGGGAACCTGTCAGCCATACATCTAATTAAACAATGCAAAAACAAATGGTTTTAATGCATGCTTAAAGTGTACTTTAAAACCATTTGTTTTTGCATTTATTTAAAAGTGCTGCAAGTAATTATGTGGCCAGTAGGTCCCTAGCAACAGAACTGGCTCCCACAGGCAGTGAAACAAGCCCCCACCCTGCCATCCCAAAGAAAAGCCTGTCGCCCAGAATGCCAGTCCGGCGCTAGTTGGGACCTCTAAATTTGGTGAGTAGTATCCTCCACCAAGGTAAAAGGGGTCATGGCCTATTTCCTCCAGTAGACCATAGGACCATAGTGGCTCATGCTTATGCTGAGTCAAATATTGAAACTTCCACTGAGGCTATGTTATGCCCAGCTGTAAAGAGAGGTTGTGGAACCATTGTAGAAAAGGGGAGTGTAGCAGGAATCAGGCATCAACATGGATGTCTCTTATTTAGTAGTCTTTTATTAATAGGTGGAAAGGGTACTAGGGTCATTTGTGGAGATGGGCAAGATTGGTGGGTGAATTAATCATTAGATGCCTCTCCTTGATCTTTTTGTCTTTATAGTTTAAGCCATCTTTATGGGCAGCGTGATTGATTGTGCTAAGGCCTTCGAGAAGATGGCACACACATCACATTACAAAGAAGCCTGTCTCTACAGTTGCTGTCTCAGGCCTCAGACACTATGACAGCCCAAGCACATGGGCCCATAAAGGAGCATAGTGGAGAAGCACCTTTGACACTCTCCATCACCAAGTTCCACCTGACTTGTTCTCCCTTCAGAGCCATTGGAGCTTATTGCTGCCTCCCAAAGCCTATGGTAGCTGGGTATGGGGGCAATAGCAAGGTGTTGAACACGTCATCATAGGAACAGTCACTTTCAGCTATGTAAAAGGCAATATTGTTACTGAATCCAATGTATAAATGCCAAACAATTGATGAGAAACTCTCAAGGCTGCAGCTCATCCCTCTGTTTTCACAACCGATTTAGACTCAAATATTGTTTGGCTCTTTGCTGGTCTACATCAACAACGTCCTGTCATATTTCTTAGACTAAATTTCTGTTTTCGTTTGCCTAGATCCCTTGTTTTTTTTCTTGGACAGTGTATTTTTCTTGCTGGTGAGTGCAACAGTTTTGTTTGTACAGGTTATTCCATGGTATATCAGTGTTAACTAATTGAAAGCATGTTAAACAGCTTACTGGTAATGGTGAATATATGCAGGCTTCATATTTGGGGGCAAACTAAAAGGTAGATAGTGGCATTAATAAATAAGTGGTCACCTATGATGTTTGCATCGGCCTGACCTTGGACTTTTGTGATATTCCATATTTGTGACCCTGCATTGTGTATTCAAATAACATACATATCTGGCTGTTTTCTGAATTCCAAATAATATGTATGGGTATACAATTGAGCCATTTCTTCATATTGATATTATGTTATATTGATTTACATATTGCACTAGTCACCCAAGAGGGTATCCATGACCTTGAACAAGTGTGTAGGTGTGTGGTCCCCAAGGTGCTTATACAAAGAGCCAGCCCTTCAACTTCTTGCAGAACCTAAGCAGTGAGGAAGAGAGTCTGTTGTGTTGAGGGAGGTTGTTCTGTATCTTGGGTGTGATGTAGGCGAATGAGCAACCACTAGTTTTGCTTTTGCGGATGCAGTGAGTTGTGTCAGTGAGAGTGAGGCAGAGAGTAGGTGTCTGGTGGGTTAATGAAAGTGTATGCAACTGTTTAGGTATTCTGATCCTCTGTTGTCTAGGGCTTTCTATGTGTGCATGAGAAGTTTGAATTGGCTACACTTGTGAATTTGAAGCATGTTTTATTTTATGTGGCATCCATCTTGTCTTGTTCAAGTTTTATGATACTGAATGATGAGAAAGGCCTGCAAAGTATGTTCAGAATTGGGATGACTGCAGATAAATCAATTTACCCAGACAAATAGCTTGTAACTCTTGCTGAAAAGAGACATCTCATGCAACATGCATTGCTTCATTCGCCCAGCAACAGACAGACATCTGGATGTCCACATAGGTCTGAGGCCAAGGGCCTGCATTTGATTGAACAGGGAGTGTGAAGAAATTGTTTTGGTGACGCCTTGGAAAGTCCCGGCCATTTAAGTGAAAGTCACGCTTGTGGTCATCTTGTATTATGCTGCCATCACAAAATGTTGTGTTACTGTGATTGGTTAGGTGCTTAATGTTTGTGTAGCTCCATACATCTTCTGATCAACATCAAACCATGTATTTGCCTATAGTGATGAAGAAATCACTTATCTCTGTATTATGACTGGATGATGCGCTTTCACGCCTTTGTGGTTTTTCAGGTATAAAAAACCTGATGAAGGTCCTCTCGTCGGACACGTTGTTTGTTAACACATGGCCCCATGAATTCATGTATAAAGCTGCCTATGACATTTTACATTTGTCTATGTTTATTTAATTCAGCTTCTACAGTTCCAAATCTTGGGTGCGATATAGGAGAATGAACAACCTCTAGTTTTGCTTTTGCGAATGCAGGGAATTGTGTGTGATTTAGAGTGTGGCAGAGTGTATATGTCTGGTGGTTTGATGAAAGTGTATGCAGCTGTTGAGGTAGTCTGGTCCTGTGATGTGTAGGGCTTATTTTGCGTGTGTGAGAAGTTGGAATTGGTTGCCCATGTGAATGGGGAACCAGTGAATCTTCTTGAGGTGCAGTGTGATGTGGGTGTGGCATGGATGGTCGAGTATGTGCCTTGCAGCAGTGTTCTGGGTGATCTGGAATCTGTAAAGGAGTTGTTTGGAGATTCTGATGTAGAGAATGTTGCCCTAGTCCAGCCTGCTGATGATGAGTACTTGGGTGATGTGACATATCAAGATCTTTTGTAGCATGCTTAGGATGCGGAAGCAGAAGGTGCACACTATGTTGACTTGAGCTGTCATGTTGAACTTGTCATCAAGGATGATTCCCAAGATTTCTTGTGTGGTCTGTTAATGTTGGTCTTAACTCTGATGGCCACCAGGTGAAATCCCATGCAGACCTCTTATAGCCAAAGACCAGTACTTCTGTCTTGTCGGAGTTGAGCTGCAGGCAGTTCGCATTCATTCTGCTACCATGTTCATGCAGTTGGTGAAGTTGGTCCTGGTAGTAGCTGTCCTGTCTGTCAGGGAGAGGATGAGCTGTGTGTCTTCGGTGTAGTAGATGATGGTGATGTCTTGTGATCAGATGATGTTGGCGAGTGATGTCATGTATATGTTGAAACTGGTGGGGCTGTTGGACAATCCATGTGGGGCTCTGAATTTCACTCTCTTGGTCTCTGATGTGAAGGGTGGCAGCCCGACTCTTTGGGTTCTTCCTGTGAGGAAGGAATAGATCCAGTCGTGAGCAGATCCTTGTCTGCCAAGCTCGTGAAGTCTTCTGATATAGGTGTTATGGGAGACAGTGTCTAATGCTGCAGCAGGTTCAAGCAGGATTAAGGTCACTGTTTATCCTCAGTCCAGGATCATTTGTATTTCGTCATTGGCTGAGTTGAGTGCCAATTTTGTGCTGTGGTTCTTTCTGAATCCTGATTTTGTGTTCTCTAGAAGACAGTAAAGCTCAAAGTGGATTGTGAATTTATTGTTTGTTGGTGTTCTCAATCACTTTGGTTGGATAGGGCTCTGAAAATCACTCTCTTGGTCTCTGATGTGAAGAGTGGCAGCCTGACCCTTTGGGTTCTTCCTGTGAGGAAGGAATAGATCCAGTCGTGAGCAGATCCTTGTCTGCCAAGCTCATGGAGTCTTCTGATAAGGGTGTTATGGGAGACAGTGTCTAAGGTTGCAGCAAGTTCAAGAAGGATTAAGGTCACTGTTTCTCGTCAGTCCAGGATAATTAGAATTTCATCAGAATCCGAGTTGAGTGCTGATTTGATGCTGTGGTTCTTTCTGAATCCTGATTGAGTATGCTCTATAAGACAGTGAAGTTCGAAGTGGGTTGTGAATTTATTGTTTGTTGGCCTTCTCAATCACTTTGATTGGATAGGGGAGCAGGGAGATGGGTCGGAAGGTGCTCAGTTGATTCAGGTTGGCCATTGGCTTCTTGAGGATGGTGTTGATTTCTGTATCTGGAGAAGGATGGAGGTGTTGATGGTGTGGGTCATGGAGGTGCTGTTTGGTGATGTTTCCAGTTTGTAGATGTAGTGGGACCATGGGGCCCCTGAGTAGATGGTCCACATGTTTGCTGATGTTTTGTTTCTGGTGAGGGCTGTCCATTCGGTCAGACAGCTGTCTTGATCAGTGGTAGGTAGGAAAGCAACACGTTCTGTGGGGTTGAATTGGTGTGTAAAGTTGCTGTAGATGTTTGCAATTTTGCTGTGGAAGGTTATGGATAGGTTGACACAGAGTTGTTGGAAGGCAGCAATGTGGTTGGCAGTGGTTAAGGGCGAGGTGGAATCTTTCATGATTGAGAGACTATGCATGCAGCAGTTGGAGCTTCCTCTGATGTTGTCTACTAGTATTTTTTCTTAGTGTCTCTTAATTGCTGGTGATAGCATCTGAGTGCAGCCTTTTAGGTAGTTCTACCTGTGGTGTTGTGGTTCACACACAAACACACACGTTTTTGCAGCAAAAGTGGAAGAGCTGAGGAAGGTGCTGCAAAATAGGAAATGCTTACTACAAAAAATGAGGTTTCCAGGGAAGCTAAGCGAAGGGTAAGAATGGGCTCAGGGAGTGACAACAGCTAATCACAAAAGAGTAAGCCAATTGCTGTTAGCAAACTGCAGTTCTAAAGTTACTGTAGCCAAAAGGGACCGAAACCAGTGGTACTTCACTTTGACCTTGGAATAAGTCTATCATCACACATTGCCAGCTACTGGTAGTACAAGACACTTCCATAGAAAATAATGGAGAAACCAACCAATCACCTCCAACCTGACCCCATAAGAAATTAAGCCACCCACCAAATACATTTTTCTTCCTTCACTATGTCAGTGAATGTATTTGTTGCTTTGCCCCTCATTTTGAGGAGTAATTATTTGCAGAGGAAAGAGAGTGTCTATAGGTAAAGGAACGCCATCTTTGTGATGTGTGGGGAAGCTGTCATTGCCAGATACTACTTTTCATCCTTAACATGGTTGCAGTCTGGGAGCGGGAAGTTGATTTACTGATAGCACTCCATTTCATGGCCATTGGACCTTTTCAGAGGGTTGGCTCTAACGGTATAGGCATCCCACAGGCAAGCCAGACTGAGGCCCATATTTATACTTTTTGACGGACAACTGCGCCAACGCAATGGTTGGATTTCACCTAGGAGTGAGTGGGACATCACTTACGACTCTTTCTCTGTTAGCAAGCTAGCCTGCTACTACTACCACCACCATAAGATGGCACCTTGGGACACCCTGCAGAACAAAGACTGGTAAAGGTAGCAGCCCTTGCTTCATCCATTCAGGTAAGTGAACAATGCAGTAAAGTGAACTAGATTAGTTAGTAACTAACTTCTACTGAAGATGTTGTTTATCTAGGTGTTGTAGGCAATATAGGCAATCCCCTCTAGTGGTCAATATAGTTTTGGAGGGTAGTAGGACAAGAGTATAACTAACTGGTATACACTTGTTCAAGCAGATTTAAAAAAGAGAGTATGCTAAAAGGTGACAGTGGAAAGTAAAACGCCTAAATAAAGTATAATAAATTATGTAACTTTTATTTAGATTAAGAAAGTATAAAATCCAACCTTTCCACCCAATACAGGCCCACCGCTCAGAACACAAAATTAAAATGGCTTGAGAAGTGGACGCCCTCTACACAGGTCATGTGGTGGTCAAGTTTCTGCTCCATCTGGGGCACCCTTTCTGCAGAACGCGATGCTCGAACTAGCAGCCTGAGTGTGGGGGAGGTAGGGATAGTCAACCAGACGCCTGACAGCTGCCGGTGGTGCTGGTGGCAATGTTGCTGCCTGGAGGCTGCGTGTCAGAGTCACCAGATCCTCAGGGTCTGCGCACGTTCCCAACACGTCCACCACAAGACAGATCCAATACTCTAATTAAAATGTCACAGAGTCCAAGTGGGGAAAAGGGGATTAGGTAGGGAACAGCTGGGAAGGGGACCTGTAGGAAGCAAAAAGGTTAAAACGCACAATATCAAGATTATATCACATTAATCATTACTAGACTATGTTCTAAGCATTGTCATACTAGAAAACATGGATAACTTAGGCATGGACTAAAATAGCTAGGCCTCAAGATGTCTGGTTACATGTGAAGGAATCAAGAAGGATTAATACAACCTTTCAATGAAACTTCTCAATGAAATGTTACACATGGATTAGAAACATCTTAACCCTCTAGAATTACGTTTTCAGATTCAAGCATAGTCTTTTGCATGAGGACAAGAAAATAATCTGAATTAATGCTATCACACCATAGGAATTATACTTAAGGGAATTATTATGCACCTACAATATAACATATAGAATACTAGCACTTTAGTTTCTTAGAATGCAGGAACATGAATTGCGCACATTGCGGATTTCCACAAGCTTTTGTAAAATGCCATGAAATGGTTACACACAATGAATAACATGAATTAAACACAAGAAATGAATTGCGTGTCCTGCCGATTCGAATGTCACCACATAAATGCCAGGGAATGGTAACACACAATGAATATCATGAATGGAGCATAAGAAATGAATTGCGTGCCTTGCCGATCCGAAGGCCACCATGTGAATGCCATGAGATGGTAGCGTATAATGAAGAACATGAATTCAGCACAAGAAATAAATCACGCGTTTTGCCGATTCGAATGCCACCATGTGAATGCCATGAAATGGTAGTGCACAATGAATAACATGAATTAGGCACAGGAAATGAATCACGCGTCTTGCTGATTTGAATGCCACCATGTGAATGCCATAAAATGGTAGCGCTCAATGAATAACATGAATTAAGCACAAGAAATGAATCGCGCGTCTTGCTGATTCGAATGCTACCATGTGAATGCCAGGAAATGGTAGCGCTCAATGAATAACATGAATGAAGCACAAGAAATGAATTGCATGTCTTGCCGATTCGAGCGTTCAGCATGGAAATGCCATTAAAACACCAAGCGCACATTCACACGCACAAGAAAAAAATTGTTTCATCATGCAAATTAGGCTCAAGAACTCGAAAGCCTTTGAGAACGGGATCGGGGGCCCAGCCCGACCTCAGTCTTACCACCCTGATCAAGAATCACCAACAAAGTGAAAGGGCAAGGCCTGGAAGATCAAAGTAGGCCTCCAGAACAGGAGCTCAGGAAGTTGCTGCTGCTCTGCACCGGGATCTCTGAATAGTGAGCATGTGGAGCTGGGCTGGCTCCCTTATATAAAATTATTATGCACCTACAATATAACATATGGAATACTAGCACTTTAGTTTCTTAGAATGCAGGAACATGAATTGCGCACATTGCGGATTTCCACAAGCTTTTGTAAGATGCCATGAAATGGTTACGCACAATGAATAACATGAATTAAACACAATAAATGAATTGCGTGTCCTGCCGATTCGAATGTCACCACATAAATGGCAGGGAATGGTAACACACAATGAATATCATGAATTGAGCATAAGAAATTAATTGCGTGCCTTGCCGATCCGAAGGCCACCATGTGAATGCCATGAGATGGTAGCGTATAATGAAGAACATGAATTCAGCACAAGAAATGAATCGCGCGTTTTGCCGATTCGAATGCCACCATGTGAATGCCAGGAAATGGTAGCGCACAATAAATAACATGAATCAAGCACAAGAAATGAATTGCGCGTCTTGCCGATTCGAATTCCACCATGTGAATGTCATGAAATGGTAGCGCACAATGAATAACATGAATGAAGCACAATAAATGAATCGCACGTCTTGCTGATTCGAGTGTTCAGCATGGAAATGCCATTAAAACACCAAGCGCACATTCACACGCACAAGAAAAAAATTGTTTCATCATGCAAATTAGGCCCAAGAATTCGAAAGCCTTCGAGAACGGGATCGGGGGCCCAGCCCGACCTCAGTCTTACCGCCCTGATCAAGAATCACCAACAAAGTGAAAGGGCAAGGCCTGGAAGATCAAAGTAGGCCTCCGGGACAGGAGCTCAGGAAGTTGCTGCTGCTCTGCACCGGGACCTCTGAATAGTGAGCATGTGGAGCTGGGCTGGCTCCCTTATGTAGAGACTTGGCCCAGCCCACAAACCACACCCAGGCATGCTGCAGGGAAAGCTTCTAGAAGGCCCTGGAAAGGGACCACACCCTGACACACTTTGAAGGCCTGCAGCAATACATTGAAAATGAACAGTATTTATAAGCACCTTGAAAATAAGTCTTCAGGATTAAACTCTGCAATGCAAAACGTTAAACAACAGCATATCAGCACAATGCATAAATTACGTTATCTTGAAAGTGCTGGGTTTTTGCAATTTAGTCGCCCGTAGTGCGCGCACTGCCCTGATGTTGAAACTATGGCTGGCTGGTGGAACTGGGGCCTTGGGCATGGGGCAGAGATAGCTGCTTCAACCTCCTCCCGCTCTCCCAGCACCACCAGACGATGGTACCCTTGCTGGATTATCTCCAGCCTCTGCAACAGGGCTGCTATTTCCTGCTGTGTTGGAACAGGTGGTGGACCAGCAGGAGTAGCTATACCAAGGGGGGAAAAAAAACAAAAAGAAAAAAGACAAATTGTAAACCATGCTCTGTGAAAACATGTGTTTAACATTAAATAGTGGCATAGTAGCAGTACATTGCTGGTCTCCTCGGGCCATTGGAATCTGATGTGATTAGGATAGTCAAAGAGCCATTTTTTATTCAAGCATGACTCACATAAGTAAGCACTGACTGGCTGAAAAGAATTAAGGCAGAATAACACCAGATTAAAAAAAGAGTGTTTTTGTTTTCTTTTAAAGCCTTTCCTAGTAAAAATAAATAAACAAACACTTTGGGGGTCATTACAACATTGGCGGTAAAAGTCGCTTACCACCGTGCAGAAGACCGCCAACACACCGCTGCGGAATTCCGCCACAGCTATTATGACCCACATCTCGGAACCCGCCAAAATTCAGCCACCCACACAAGTTCGCCACACCAATGGTCAGTGATAAACTGGCGAAAACAAAACCGACACCGTCACGCCAACAGAAATACGCCCACACTATCACGACACACGAATCCACGCGGCGGTCTTTCAACCGCGGTATTCCATTGGCGGTACACACCGCCGCGCTCAAAATACACACACTCTTACAAAACACAGCCACATTGGACAATTCAAAATACACATACCTGATCCACATACACACACCACTCCCACACACCCAATACAATATAAAACACACACCCACATCACCCACAAACCCCTACTACCAAAACATGAGAACGAAGCACAGAGAGAGACACCACCAGCAAGTACAACAGCATCCACAGGCACATAACACCATCACCCACACAACTTCCACGCACCTCACACAACATACCACTACATATCACCACACTTATCTTAACACACACCACCCCACACATCACCTACACCACCCCATGGCACGGCAAAGACAGCCCATGTTCTCAGAGGAGGAGCTCAGGGTCATGGTGGAGGAAATCGTCCGGGTAGAGCCACAGCTATTGGATCACAGGTGCAGCACACCTCTATTGCAAGGAAGATGGAGCTATGGCGAAGAATAGTGGACAGGGTCAACGCAGTGGGACA
Source organism: Pleurodeles waltl (assembly GCF_031143425.1). Classification (NCBI taxonomy): domain Eukaryota; kingdom Metazoa; phylum Chordata; class Amphibia; order Caudata; family Salamandridae; genus Pleurodeles; species Pleurodeles waltl. Next base: position 697,646,307 of record NC_090439.1, on the reverse strand, counting down.
ACACCCAAGAAATCGGGAGGACATCAGGAAAAGGTGGAATGACCTACGGGGGAAGGTGCGTTCCGTGGTCTCAAGACACCACCAGGCGGTTCAGCGGACTGGCGGCGGACCCCCACCTCCTCACCCACAACTAACAACATGGGAGGAGCAGGTCTTGCCGATTCTGCATCCTGAGGGCCTCGCAGGAGTTGGTGGAGAAATAGACTCTGGTAAGTCAAATCTTAACTATTACATCCCCCACCCTACCTGCATGCTATCACATACCTCCACCCTCGCACTCACCCCTATCACTCCAACTCCTCACAAATGTACCAATATCACAAACCACACATCCCAACACCAAGCCCTGCATGCAACAACAAAGCATGGACACCCATCACTAAAGCATGCCCACTGCACTTACTCATACACCCCCCTAAACCATCATCACACAAGCTCCCACACAGGAATGCCAGCACTGGGGTACACGGTCACCCACCCATTGCACATGCCACACACAGATGCAATAATCATGCCTTTCCACCCCTGCAGGACCACTACCCAACGTCACCAGGCAGGAGGGTCCAGACATGTCCACTCCACCCACAGAACAGGCCCACAGTGATGACAGCACCTCTGTCCAACTGGATCTAGATGACCAGCCCGGACCATCGTGGGCCTCGGGACAGTCGGTTCCCCTCACACAGGCACAGGCCACCACAGACCTTCCCCCCTCTGCAAACACCAGCACAGCACCCACCCAGCAGGCCCATCCCTCCGTCCCCAGGACACGTCAATCAGCTGTGTGTCCACCACTACAGGGAACCCAGGATAACCCACCACCCCAACAACAACAGGGACCTGGGGGCAGTGGTAGGGGGCACACGGTCCAGGGGATGGAGGCCCAGGAACACAGGGGAACTGGAAGGGCTGCTGTGCGACAGGGGGCGGACAGGCCAAGGGAACCCACTCTCCACGAGGCACTCTCCTCCATCATGGGAGCATACCACCACTCCCAGGAGACGATGGCAACGGTACTGGCCAAGTTTCAGGAGACTCAGCGCATGCAGGAGGAACAGTATATGGGCTTCAGGGAGGAACTCAGAACCATCAGCTCCACCCTGGGCACCATCGTAGGGATACTGAAGGAAGTACTCAACACCAGGAGGGACACTGTGGCACTACAAGGGGCCCCTGACACTAGCATGGATGAGGAACTGCCCACCACCTCCGCCAGCGCTAGTGGACAGGACGCCCCGCCACAGGACCAGCACACCAGCACCCCACCCCCTGCAGAGGGAGAACCACCCCGCAAACAGTCCCTGAGATCCAGGAACAAGACAGAGCACAATGCCAAGACCCCCGCCAAGAAATGAGACCACCCTGATTGTCATCCCACTGTCCCACTTTGTCACCCTGTCCATAATTAAACTGCCCCAGCTCCACTTCCTATGCCCATATGGGCAATGCACCTGTGAGACTAATAGACTGGACTGTGCCATGGACACTCCTCTGCCATCACCCCTCACCATTTAACTTCCCCCTCCAATATTTTGCATTTAAATAAACGCACCTAAAGCACAAAATGATCTGGAGTCTGTCTGTGATTTCCAAATAGTGTATTTGCAATTACAGTGAAAAAATGTTCTTGAAATAGTAATGTCAACATACCTATGTCACACAGCTCTAGTCCATGAGGAATCTAAGCAGATGACACACGTTGGGACCCACATCTGTGAAACCGTAAGGGAAAGTGACAACTCAGTGACCATACACTGGGTGAAAACGACAGACAGTAGAGAGGTAGTAGTGTAAAAGTACATGTAGTAGGCAGGAATGTATTCTCACCTGTGTTTCACTGGAAATATTGCTGGATCACTGAGTCCCTGCTCTGCATGTCTTCCTCTGCTTCATCCTCATCACTGTCCACAGGCTCCACGGCTGCCACAACACCGCCATCTGGACCATCCTCCTGCAGAAAAGGCACCTGTCGTCGCAAAGCCAAGTTGTGAAGCATACAGCAGGCCACGATGATCTGGCACACCTTCTTTGGTGAGTAGAATAGGGTTCCACCTGTCATATGCAAACACCTGAACCTGGCCTTCAGGAGGCCGAAGGTCTGCTCGATCACCCTCCTAGTTCGCCCATGGGCCTCATTGTAGCGTTCCTCTGCCCTGGTCCTGGGATTCTTCACTGGGGTCAGTAGCCATGACAGGTTGGGGTACCCAGAGTCACCTGCAAATGGCGAGGGACAACTGTTAGAAACACACTAACATGTAGGGATAACCCCAGACAACCATTCCCACTGTCTTGCTTCCAGGGGCTCACCTAATAGCCACACATGGTGCCTCTGGATTTGACCCATCACATAAGGAATGCTGCTATTCCGCAGGATTTAAGCGTCATGCACTGAGCCAGGGAACATGGCATTCACATGAGAGATGTACTGGTCTGCCAAACATACCATCTGTAGATTCATGGAATGATAACTCTTCCGGTTTCTGTACACCTGTTCACTACTGTGGGGGGGGTACCAAAGCCACATGGGTCCCATCAATGGCACCTATGATGTTGGGGATATTTCCAAGGGCATAGAAGTCACCTTTCACTGTAGGCAAAACCTCCACCTGAGGGAAAACGATGTAGCTCCGCATGTGTTTCAGCCGGGCAGACAACACTCTGGACAATACGTTGGAAAACATAGGCTGGGACTTCCCTGATGCCATGGGCACAGTTGTTTGAAAAGATCCACTTGCAAGGAAATGGCGCACTGAGAGCACCTGCACTTGAGGGGGGATTCCTGTGGGATGGCGGATTGCTGACATCAGGTCTGGCTCCAACTAGGTACACAGTTCCTGGATTGAGGCACGGTCAAACCTGTAGGTGATTATCAAATGTCTTTCCTCCATTGTCGACAGGTCCACCAGCGGTCGGTACACCGGAGGATTTCGCCATCTCCTCACATGTCCCAGCGGACGTTGCCTATGAAGGACAACAGTGACCACAGAGTCAAACAACTCAGAGGTACATACCCACTGTTTACCCAGAACACCAATCATACACAATAGGTGGCCTGTATGTGTGTTGAGACTAGGCCTAGGTATGTGTGACGCAGTTGGAAATTAGGCCATGTGGGCCCCTGAAATGGCGGCTGCCTGACCTCTAAAGTGGGACAATGGGATGTGAGGTAACTGCGCTGGCGTTGTACAACATCGCGGTAGGCGGTCGGAGACCGCGGCGCAATGCTGCATTGGTTATCATTGGACCCTATGGGTCCCAGGAGCCAATGACGATGTACGCCGGCGGTGATGGTACACACCGCCGCGGACATGACCGCTGCAGACGTGACCGCCATTTTCTATCTGTTCAATCACTCGATACCTGATCTTCGACAGGAGACGACCTACACTGCAAGTGCTGCTGTAACCTCGGTCTGGAAGAGACAATGGCTCGTGCGTCTGGGGAAAGGGCCCCTGCCTTCACATCGGAGGAGTTGGAGAAGCTCGTTGATGGGCTCCTCCCCCAGTACACGCTACTCTACGGTCCTCCAGACAAACAGGTAAGTACACAGGGAGCATGTTGTATGGGCTATGCCTGTGTGGAGAGGGCTGGATGTAAGAAGGAAGGGGGCAGAGTTCTGTGTGCATGAAAGACGGTGGGTGCATGTGCCACAAGGCAAGGGTAGGGATGGGGGCCACTCACTTTGACGGTGCAGTTGGTAATGACTTCTCTTCTTCCCCTGTACATTTCATGTAGGTCAGCGCCCACCAGAAGAAAGATATTTGGCGTGCCATTGCCAAGGACGTCCGGACCCTGGGGGTCTACCACAGATGGAGCACCCACTGCCAGAAAAGATGGGAGAACATTCGCCGCTGGAGCAAGAAGATGGCAAAGGCTCAGCTGGGGATGGTCTCCCAACGTGGGAGAGGTGCCCGTCGAACCATGACCCCCCTGATGTTCAGGATCCTGGCGGTGGCCTACCCGGAGTTGGATGGGCGCTTGAGGGCATCACAGCAGACACAAGGGGGTGAGTGCACTCTCATTCAGCTGACTTTGCGCGCAGTGGAGTTGTCTGGGTGGGGGAGGAGGGCTGTGGGTTTCCCTAGGCCAGGGCGAGTTCCGTAGGCTAGGCCCCTCCATAAGGCATGGCCCTGTGGCCCCCCACCCCACCTCTGTAGAGTGCCAAGTACAGCTATTCCTGCCCCTGTGTCATCTATGTGTGCAGATGTCGTCCATAGCCTTGTAGGCCATTTCCCAGGAATTGCACTGTAGAGCCCAAGAGCGCGGCATAGTGCAGGGGACTTCTGTGTCTGTCTTGTCCGCCAACGGTAGCGGTAATCCATGCCCTCAACATGTCTTTATTCTGTTCCCCCCCCTTTTTGTGGTTTCCCTGTTCTTGTGTGCATTAGCAACATCAGGCGGAGGACCAGTGGCATCGGAGCACGAGGGAGCTGCATCCCACATGGCCATGGAGGGCCACACTACGGACTCAGAATTCACCAGTGGGACGGAGGGCGAGGGGAGCTCCACGGTGGGGACAGGAGCTGACACCAGCGACATGGACTCGTCCTCTGATGGGAGCTCCCTTGCGGTGGTGGCAACATCTGTGCCCCCCACATCTACAGGTACAGCCGCCACCCCCCCTACCAGCACCGCCCTCCCAGCAGTCCCTCAGCCTTTGCCCCGTGCCTGCTCACCCAGGAGGGTGGGCATCACCTTTGCCCCAGGCACCTCAGGCCCTGCCCCAGTCACCCCTGCTGCCCTCAGTGAGGAAGCCATTGACCTCCTCAGGTCACTCACTGTTGGGCAGTCTACCATTTTGAATGCCATCCATGGTGTGGAAAGGCAGTTGCAACAAACAAATGCATTCCTGGAGGGCATTCATTCTGGTCAGGCGACCCTTCACCGAGCCTTTCAAACTCTTGCCTCAGCACTGATGGCAGCCGTCGTCCCTGTGTCTAGCCTCCCCCCCTCCAACTTCCTCCACCCAGACCCAATCCCCTGTACCTCTGCCTATCCCAAGCACACCATCAGACCAGCCTGCACACACCTCACCACACAAGGGAAGCTCAGGCAAACATAAGCACCACACATCCCACAGGCACTCACGCAAGCATCAAACACATGCAGACACACCAACATCCACTGCCTCCACTGTGTCCCCCTCCTCGTCGTCTCCCTCCTCCCTTCCAGTCTCATCTACACACACACCTGCATGCACTACCTCTACAGCCACTACGTCCCTCACCAGCACACCCACCATCACACGCCGCTCACGTGCAGTCACCACCCTCACTACCATTCACACATCCCCTGTGTCCTCTCCCAGTGTGTCTGTAACGCCCCCTCCCAAGATACACAAATGCAGGCACAAACCCACCCAACAGCCATCCACCTCACGACAGCCTCCAGCGCATGCACCTGCACCTGCACCCAAAGTCACCAAACGTACACCTCCTACTACCACTACCTCTTCCTCCACTCCCAAACCCCCTCCAGCTACCCGTCCCAGTGTGTCCAAAAAACTTTTCCTGTCCAGCCTTGACCTTTTTCCCACACCTCCCCCACCCCGTCCATCTCATAGGTCCCGAACTAGCACCTCAGCTACAACAACTCCGGGACCAGTGGTGCCTCTAGTCACAGGTATGTGGAGTGCACCGGCCACCAGGACAGCCAGTGTGGCACGGAGCCACAGCACAGCCAGTCCCCCCGTGAAGCATCAGAAGTTGGCCAGTGCCTGGCGAGAGAGGGGGAAGACTCCAGCCAACCAAGCCGCTCCCAGGGGTCCCGGTGGGAGTGTGGACTAAGCTGTGACACCTCCCAAGGTGGGGAAGGGCCACAAGAAACCCGGCAAGTCTGGGAAGAGCAGCACCGCGGAGAAGACCTCCATCATCCCTGTTGTCCAGTAGGCCACCACCAGCCCCAGCCCAGCTGCCCAGGAGGGCCCCACCAGCCCCATCCCCGCTGCCCAGGAGGCCACAGCCAGCCCCAGCCCAGCTGCCCAGGAGGGCCCCGCCAGCACCATCCCAGCCGCCCAGGAGGGCCCCGCCAGCCCCCACCAGCCCCATCCCAGCTGCCCAGGAGGGTCCCACCAGCCCCAGCCCAGCTGCCCAGGAGGGCCCCGCCAGCCCCAGCCCAGCTGGGCCATGAAGGACCACCAGCCCCAGCCCAGCTGGGCCATGAAGGACCGCCAGCACAAGACCCGCTGGGCCAGGAAGGAACGCCAACTCAAGCACCGCTGGGCCATGAAGGACCGACAACTCAAGCACCGCTGAACAGGGCACCGCCAAATCAAGCACCGCTGAACAGGGCACCGTCAACTCAAGCACCGCTGAACAGGGCACCGCCAAATCAAGCACCGCTGAACAGGGCACCGCCAAATCAAGCACCGCTGAACAGGGCAAGCACCGCTGAACAGGGCACCGCCAACACAAGCACCGCTGACGGCCGCCGGGCTGGAGACCATTGTGGCGGACGGTGTGGTACATTGGCGGTTTGGCCAATGTCATAATTGGACAAGTTAACACCATCCTCCAGGGTTGTAATGAGGGCCTATGTGTCATTGGTTGCTCTCAAGGAGGTCCTCAGACTAAGCAGAGAGATTCAGGGAGTGATGTCTTTGGATATCTGGGACTAAGGGCCTCATTCAGAGTTCTGAGGAGAGTACTCATCAAAAACATGACGGATATTCCATCCACCTAATTACAAGTTCATTAAGATCTAATGCACTTTTAATAAAGTGGATGGGATATCCATCACATTTGTGATGGAGTACTTGTCTGCCAAATTTTAAATCAGGCATTTAGTTTGAGAGGTCCAAATAATCAAAGATGTTCAATAAATAGTGTAAAATGTATGTGACCTTGTGACTTCCTTGATGGCAGCTCTAATGTTGCATTACCCTCTCCAACCCACTGCACTTCCTGCTGTCCTATTTCCTAGACCCTCTGTCTCCCCTGTTTCCCTGCTATCTTGTCTTTCATTCTTTCCTTGATGTTTCTGGTACCACTACAGGTCAACATTTAAAATCTGCTTTATCATAATTGTTGTGAATGTGAGGACCAGGATAGCTAAGAACTATTGGCCCCAAGCCAGGAACACTACTCAGACATCCACACTGGCTCAGTGGCTTACTTTATTATAGTTTAGAACAGTGGACTTTAATTCAGAACTTTACGTTTTTGGACAAAATCTGATTTTTTAATTGGTCCCTTTTCTACATACACTTCTTTCTTGACATTTCCTGATATGAATTTATTATTTGCCCAGCTCTCTCCAAGTTTAAATTACTCATCTGAAGGCAGTTTATAATTTTCTCCAAAATAATTTAAAAAAAATTCTTTTTTAATTATCTTTAAAAACAACAAATACAAATATAAAACATTAATAGTGGCTATGGACCGGCTATCATCATAACAGATTGTAGAGGAAGACTGCTGCCTAGCTTTTAAGTGGCCTTGTTGGCGATGTTCTGTGTGGGGAAAGAATGTCCTCCTCCTCATCCAGGTCATTCTCTACCTTCACCAACTCATGCTCCTCATGCTCTTCCTCCTTCTCCTTTTCTCGATCAGGGTTGGCCACTGAGATAGTTCCTTGCTCCTCCCTAACATCATTTTTTTAACGCTAAGGTGGCATCAAGAAGGCCTTTTCCAAGCACCAGATTTACAAAGTGGGGCAATACAGGAATTTTACCACTTTGTAACCCCTTGCGGCACATTATGCCTGCACCAGGCATTTTGTATACAAGGGGGTGTTTCCCCATTAGGAGGCCCAGAAAAATAGTGAAATTTAAGAGATTTTACCTCTCCATTGTTCCCATCTGTTGGAAAATGGGTTATTGGTAGGGCAGGTAGGTACCTACACCTAGCAACAAGCCACAAACCTCCACGTAAGTACAGTTAGGTCTCAGTAAATTAATCCCAGCTCTACCCTTGGTAGCTTGGCATCGAGCGTCAAGGCTTAACTTAGGAGACAAAGTGTAAAACATTCAAATATCACAAAACAGTAATTAAATAAAACACAGGAAACAGTTTAAAAATCCAAAACCAATTTATAAAAATAGCTTATATTTTTATCTTTAAAATGACACAAAAACGATTAAAATCGGTTCAGGGGAACCGGAGATATGAATTTTTAAAGTATTATTATTTTCTAGCGCTTAGAAACAAAAAGCGCCAATCGGGTCATCTGGTTGCACCAGGACCGGGGCAAAGTCAAACTTTCAGGCGGACCGCGATGGAGCCCTGCTCGGCTACAAGTCGCGGGAGGCCTCGGTTAAAAAGTTACCTTCTGACTTAGTCTTTATTTTGAAGTTTTTCTTCACCGGGACGAACCTGCCAGTTGAATCCGACCTCCTGGAGCCCTTGTCCGGATACGCGAAGTCGGTTTCCTCGGTGGTGATTTTTACCTTCGGACTTAGTCGTTTTTTCGAGATGAAAATCCTTCGACCGGGGTAAACCTGGATCTTGATCCGACGTCCATGGAGCCCTTCTCGGATACGATGGCTGGGAGGTCCCGGTCAACTTTTTACGTTCGGACTTAGTCTCTTTTTTGGATGTTTTTCTTTACCGGGACGAACCACGAAGTCAGGCCGGGTCGCGGTTGAGGCAAGCCGGCTAGAATTTCCGCGTCGGGTCGGTCACTTTATGGAGCTTTTTTTCAAAAATTCTCCAATCTTTTCCAAACTTCTGGGGCTTCACCCAGATGTTCTTTTAAGGTTCTTTTGGGGTCCACAGCTCACCCCAAGGGTCCAGAAGTTCTGTGATGGTCCTTGGGAAGTGCGGACTTCAACTCCCAGAATACACCTGGCGCAAACTCCTTTTTGGCCACTGGACAGTGGTCAGCTGGTCGCTTTCTTCAGGAGTTGGTGCAGGGGACTCTGGTTAGCAATTTTTCACCTGTAGCAAACAGGGAGTCCCTCCTTGAACCAGTTGAAGCCAGGCAAAGTCCTTCTTGTGGTGAAGCCCAAGTGTGCAGCTGGTGCAGTCCTTCTGAGTGCAGGGTCCAGGTGCAGGCCAGGGGTCCAGCAGGGCAGTCCTTCTTCTTTAGTTCCTTTCTTGTTGAATTCTGGAGGGGATCTGAGGCGTGGGTGCAGGTCTGCCAGTTTTATCCTTGCTCCTGGGTGAAAAGCAGGGGGGCCCTGGTTCTCCAATCAGGGACAGGGTCGTCCCCCTGTGATGACCACTTCCTGGGAAGTGTGGCAAAAATCCATCCCAGAAGGCAACAGTCTCTAAAAATCCAAAATGGATGAATCTGATTTTTGGAGGAGAGATCTGGCTGAGCCCACCCACTGGTGTGGCTAAAAATCATAAACACACCCCTCTCCTGCCCTCTCCTAATCTAATCAAGGGGGCACCTAGCTGTCTGGGGTTGCAGGATGTGGGGGTGTTGCTGGGTGCTGCAAATGTCCTTCTCTGCCTTTGAAGACCAGTTTGGCAGCCCTCCCCCTTCCTGCCTCACCATCTGCTGAGGGGAGATTCTCTCCCCCAAGCACATTCCTTTGTGTGAAGTCAGGCCACTTCACACCTCATTAAAGTAGCCTGGCAGAAGCTGCTGCAGGCTGGCCAATCAGAGCACAGCAGCAAAAACAATGCAGAGCTGAAATTGGCAACTTTTTAGGTAAAGTCTAAACTTTTTACCTGCACTAGTTATATTAAATCCAACAACTGGAAGTTGTGGGATTTATTATAACAATCCACTTGATACCAAATTCTTGGTATGTAACATTTAAGGAGACTTTAAAATTTAAAATAAAGTCTGCCCATTCTAGCCTATGAAGGCCATTTACTTCAATGAGGGAAAAACGAATTTGGCTGTTTTTACCTCACCAGGGCTTATAAATCTATTTTTATAAAATCCCTGCTTATAGTTACATGGCACCCTGCCCTAGGGGCACATAGGGCACACCTTAGGGGTGACTTATATGTAAAAATAAGGTAGTTTAAGACTTTGGAAGTACCTTTAATTCCAAAGTCGAATTTGCATATAACTTTAATTTAAAAGCAGCCAGCAAGGCAGGCTTGCTTTTAAAATGACACTGGGCACCTCAGCAATGCACCTAGGTGTGCACCACCTATGCTGTGGTCCCTAAACCTACATGCCCTACCATATACTAGGGACTTATAGGTAGGTTAACTTAGCCAATTATAATTAGCCTAATTTGCATATCCATTTTACACAGAGCACAGGCCCTGGGACTGGTTAGCAGTACCCAGGGCACCATCAGAGTCAGGAAAACACCAGCATAAAGTGGAAAATGGGGGCAAAAAGTTAGGGGGCCTCTGCAATCAGCCCCAGTTTCTCACACAACCCCCCCCCAGCCCACACGCCCAGGAGACTCAGCCCAACCCTGGGAGAGTCTTCCTGGCTTGTTAGGCGAGGAAGACAGTGAAGAAAACTGGCTGTCCCTTTGCAGGGCCTACTCTGCCTTATATCCTCCTGTCAGGGTCACTCCCTCTGGGTAGTGAAGCCATCCCAACAGTAAAAGGACCCAACTCAAACTGAAACTTCCCTCTAGGGGGGTCTTCCTCCTCTCTCTCTGCCAACTTGGGTAGTGAGGTGCCCACCTCCCCTACTCCAAACTTTGCTAGGGCAACACCTAGCTTACCCAAAGAGGTCACCCAACACTTGAGCAACCCCACCATGACCAATAGGGTCAGGGGGCCTACTTTGCTATTGGCTCTGGGGTCTGCCTCCCAGGCCAAGTACAGTGCTGCCAGGAAGGGTAGCACCCAGCAGAGGCTACTGACAGCTGTCAGTACCCAGAACCACACCCTAAGCTCTCCACTGACAGGTGGTTGAGCTGCTTTAGGGGCATCTTTGGGGTCCTGGCACCCCTCTTGCTGTCTAGAGTGGGGGGCTACCACCTCCTGTGGCAGACACCCTCCTTCCACTCTCCCTTCTGTCAGTGCAGGGGCAACACCTTGCATCTGGACAGCTGCCTGACTACTCAGGACTTCCTTGGGGTCAGGTGAGGCCTCACCAGTGCCAACTCTGGGCTCCCCCCCTACTGGGGCAGAAGGCCTTTGGCTCCCTGGAACTCTCTTTAAGAGTGGCCTTCCCTTCCTTTTCTTCTTTCCTTTTCTTGGGGACCCCTGTCTCCTAACTGTAGGGACTGACTCCCCAGGACTTTGGGTTGGGGGGGCGCCCTGGGCGACCACCCCATCTGTGACCAGACTCACCTCTGGGAGGTCATTGCCCAGGATACAATCTAGGGGAAGGTCAGCACTGACTACCACCCTAATCCAGTCAAGGATACCCTCCCTCTCTAGGGGCACTATGGCTACAGGTTTGGAGGTGACCTCCCCTGTGGCTATCCTGACTTTCTTTGTCTTTCCTGGGACATACATGTCTGGGGTCACTAACCGGTCACTCACTACAGTGTGACTGGCACAGGTGTCTCTCAGGCCAGTGGTAGGGATCCCATTCACTTGAATGTGGTGGAAGTGCCTACTCCCACCCTCAGGGATCACCAGCTTACCATCTGGTCCTGTCTCCCAGCACAATGCTAGGAGGACTTCATCATCTGAGGAATCCTCCTCTATGGCTACACTGGACAGCCCAGTGCTAACCACCTTCTTTGGACAGGCTGCATCTCCTCTGAAGTGACCTGTCTGCTGACAGTCAAAGCAAGCCCTACTGTCCAAGAGCTTTTTTAACCCTGGGTCTCCCTGTCTCTGCATGTCAGAGTGGGAGTGGGATTTACTCTCCTCCTTCTTAGGGTTCTGGGGTACAGAGGGAGTCTCTGTGGTGGGCTTACCACCTCCCTCCTTAGGTTTTTGGGGACCTGACCCCCCCTTCTTGGAGTCTCCCCCCTGGGACTTGACAACCACCCTGGTTCTCAACCACTCATCAGCTGCCTCCCCTAGCTCTCTAGGGTTGGTCTGCTTAGAGTCCACTAGATGCTGGCGTAACCTTTCTTGGATACAATTGGTCAAGATGTGCTCTCTCATGATCAGATTGTATAACCCCTCATAAGTATTAACTTTGTTGCCAATAATCCAGCCCTCCAGTGCTTTTAGTGAGGTGTCTACAAAGTCAACCCAAGACTGGGTACTGACCTTCTGGGTGTCCCTGAACTTCATTCTATATTGCTCTGGGGTCAGACCAAACTTCTTGGCTAAGCACCTTTTCATACTAGGGTATGAATCTGCCTCCTCCCCCCTTAAGGTCAGAAGCCTATCCCTCCCTGAGTTGGGGACCAACTCCCACAAAAGGGAACCCCAGTATTGAGGCCTAACCCTTCTCATTTGGAGTGCCCTCTCAAAGGCCTCCAGCCACTTATCTATGTCATCCCCCTCTACATAAGCAGGGACCACCCCCTTGGGTAATCTGGGGCAAACTCCCCCACCCATGGACACCTCAGCTTCTTTATCGCTGCTTCCATCTCTTTTTTCTTTGTATGCCCACTTTTTCTTTTCTAGGGCCAGCTTCTCTGCTTCCAAAGCTATGTAGGCTAGCTGGGCTTCCAGCTCTCTTTCCCTGATGGATGGGTTCTCTCCTCCTGAAAGGACCCTCTTCCTACCACTAGCTTTGGGTCTGCCCCTAGTGACTGTATCCATTGAGGACCGTTCCTCCTCTTCCTCACTTGGGGTCTGATGCCTTCCCTCCCCTGAGTGGTTAGAGTTAGCATCTTCCTCTTTTTCTTCCTCCTCTGGAGCTTCCTCTGTCTCTACCTCTTGGGCCTCAGCCCATGCTGTCAGGGATTTAATCAGGATTTGCTTCCTGAGATCAGGGGTTGCAGGCAACCCACTCTCAATACACAACCCCCTAAGCTGGACTACTGTCAGTGTGGGTAGGCTAGCCAGATCAAGCTCCATGGTTCCCTAGTTTTGTGTCAACAAAAACTTTTTGCAAAAATTGGAAACAAGAATTTAGAAAAAATTACAAAAATTCAATAATTGAAACTAATCCAAATTAAAAATTAAAAACAATTTTTGCACTAGGACAATTTAAAGGATTTTTAATTTGTTTTACCTAAAACTGTAACGTGATATTGAACACAAGTACAGGATCCCGTCGCTGCTTCCAATTATGTTGGAAAATGGGTTATTGGTAGGGCAGGTAGGTACCTACACCTAGCAACAAGCCACAAACCTCCACGTAAGTACAGTTAGGTCTCAGTAAATTAATCCCAGCTCTACCCTTGGTAGCTTGGCATCGAGCGTCAAGGCTTAACTTAGGAGACAAAGTGTAAAGCATTCAAATATCACAAAACAGTAATTAAATAAAACACAGGAAACAGTTTAAAAATCCAAAACCAATTTATAAAAATAGCTTATATTTTTATCTTTAAAATGACACAAAAACGATTAAAATCGGTTCAGGGGAACCGGAGATATGAATTTTTAAAGTATTATTATTTTCTAGCGCTTAGAAACAAAAAGCGCCAATCGGGTCATCTGGTTGCACCAGGACCGGGGCAAAGTCAAACTTTCAGGCGGACCGCGATGGAGCCCTGCTCGGCTACAAGTCGCGGGAGGCCTCGGTTAAAAAGTTACCTTCTGACTTAGTCTTTATTTTGAAGTTTTTCTTCACCGGGACGAACCTGCCAGTTGAATCCGACCTCCTGGAGCCCTTGTCCGGATACGCGAAGTCGGTTTCCTCGGTGGTGATTTTTACCTTCGGACTTAGTCGTTTTTTCGAGATGAAAATCCTTCGACCGGGGTAAACCTGGATCTTGATCCGACGTCCATGGAGCCCTTCTCGGATACGATGGCTGGGAGGTCCCGGTCAACTTTTTACGTTCGGACTTAGTCTCTTTTTTGGATGTTTTTCTTTACCGGGACGAACCACGAAGTCAGGCCGGGTCGCGGTTGAGGCAAGCCGGCTAGAATTTCCGCGTCGGGTCGGTCACTTTATGGAGCTTTTTTTCAAAAATTCTCCAATCTTTTCCAAACTTCTGGGGCTTCACCCAGATGTTCTTTTAAGGTTCTTTTGGGGTCCACAGCTCACCCCAAGGGTCCAGAAGTTCTGTGATGGTCCTTGGGAAGTGCGGACTTCAACTCCCAGAATACACCTGGCGCAAACTCCTTTTTGGCCACTGGACAGTGGTCAGCTGGTCGCTTTCTTCAGGAGTTGGTGCAGGGGACTCTGGTTAGCAATTTTTCACCTGTAGCAAACAGGGAGTCCCTCCTTGAACCAGTTGAAGCCAGGCAAAGTCCTTCTTGTGGTGAAGCCCAAGTGTGCAGCTGGTGCAGTCCTTCTGAGTGCAGGGTCCAGGTGCAGGCCAGGGGTCCAGCAGGGCAGTCCTTCTTCTTTAGTTCCTTTCTTGTTGAATTCTGGAGGGGATCTGAGGCGTGGGTGCAGGTCTGCCAGTTTTATCCTTGCTCCTGGGTGAAAAGCAGGGGGGCCCTGGTTCTCCAATCAGGGACAGGGTCGTCCCCCTGTGATGACCACTTCCTGGGAAGTGTGGCAAAAATCCATCCCAGAAGGCAACAGTCTCTAAAAATCCAAAATGGATGAATCTGATTTTTGGAGGAGAGATCTGGCTGAGCCCACCCACTGGTGTGGCTAAAAATCATAAACACACCCCTCTCCTGCCCTCTCCTAATCTAATCAAGGGGGCACCTAGCTGTCTGGGGTTGCAGGATGTGGGGGTGTTGCTGGGTGCTGCAAATGTCCTTCTCTGCCTTTGAAGACCAGTTTGGCAGCCCTCCCCCTTCCTGCCTCACCATCTGTTGAGGGGAGATTCTCTCCCCCAAGCACATTCCTTTGTGTGAAGTCAGGCCACTTCACACCTCATTAAAGTAGCCTGGCAGAAGCTGCTGCAGGCTGGCCAATCAGAGCACAGCAGCAAAAACAATGCAGAGCTGAAATTGGCAACTTTTTAGGTAAAGTCTAAACTTTTTACCTGCACTAGTTATATTAAATCCAACAACTGGAAGTTGTGGGATTTATTATAACAATCAATTTGATACCAAATTCTTGGTATGTAACATTTAAGGAGACTTTAAAATTTAAAATAAAGTCTGCCCATTCTAGCCTATGAAGGCCATTTACTTCAATGAGGGAAAAACGAATTTGGCTGTTTTTACCTCACCAGGGCTTATAAATCTATTTTTATAAAATCCCTGCTTATAGTTACATGGCACCCTGCCCTAGGGGCACATAGGGCACACCTTAGGGGTGACTTATATGTAAAAATAAGGTAGTTTAAGACTTTGGAAGTACCTTTAATTCCAAAGTCGAATTTGCATATAACTTTAATTTAAAAGCAGCCAGCAAGGCAGGCTTGCTTTTAAAATGACACTGCGCACCTCAGCAATGCACCTAGGTGTGCACCACCTATGCTGTGGTCCCTAAACCTACATGCCCTACCATATACTAGGGACTTATAGGTAGGTTAACTTAGCCAATTATAATTAGCCTAATTTGCATATCCATTTTACACAGAGCACAGGCCCTGGGACTGGTTAGCAGTACCCAGGGCACCATCAGAGTCAGGAAAACACCAGCATAAAGTGGAAAATGGGGGCAAAAAGTTAGGGGGCCTCTGCAATCAGCCCCAGTTTCTCTCACCATCATTTTTAATGCCTGCCCAATGCAAACGTTAAAGTGACACCCCCATTGTTTCCAATGGGCCTCCCCATTCTCTGCTGGACCAGCGGCATACTTTTTGGTGCAAGTCGACCAATGCTTCACAATAGTGTCAGAAATGTTGACGCTATTGTGCTATTGTGCACCATGGTGTGCCATATTGTAAATACCGTGCTACCATGGTGACAATAGGATGCAGGGGTGTGGCGCAAAAAAAGTGGTGCATAATAGCTGATGTGCCACTTTCTTGTAAATATGCCCCTAAGTATCATCATCATCGTCCTGCACAGTGTCCCTAATTTCTTGCAAGAAGAAAATGTAAGCAACTGACATACATCAAGTACAGTTTTGTGACTAAGGGGGTCATTCTGACCCTGGAGGTCACCGACCGCCAGGGCCAACGACCGCGGAAGCACCACCAACAGGCTGACGGTGCTTCCTGGGCCATTCAGAAAAGGGGAACCGGCGGTTTCCCTCCGGTTTTCCCCTGGCCCAGGGAATCCTCCATGGCGGCGCTGCTTGCAGCGCCGCCATGGGGATTCCGACCCCCTTCCCGCCACCCTGTTCCTGGCGGTTGTTACCGCCAGGAACAGGATGGCGGGAACGGGTGTCGTGGGGCCCCTGGGGGCCCCTGCACTGCCCATGCCATTGGCATGGGCAGTGCAGGGGCCCCCTAACAGGGTCCCATAATGATTTTCAGTGTCTGCTTTGCAGACACTGAAAATCGCAACGGGTGCCACTGCACCCGTCGCACCCCAGGAACTCCGCCGGCTCCATTCGGAGCCGGCTTCATCGTTGCTGGGTCTTTCCCGCTGGGCCGGTGGGCGGCCTTTTGGCGGTCGCCCGCCGGCCCAGCTGGAAAGCCAGAATGGCCGCCGCGGTCTTTTGACCGCGGTCCGGTCATTCAACGGTTCCCGCTAGGCGGGCGGCTACCGCCGCCCGCCGCGGTTGAAATGACCGCCTAAATTTCTATGCACAATTTTAATAAAGATTGTTCTGAAATCAAAATGATAAAGTTATTACCATGTGAACATAAATAAATATATTAAAATAGATGTTTATCTAAGTATGGAATTATCATATCTCAGCTATGTTAACTCTCCACTTAAGCCACAGATATTTGATTTCTGGATTCCCCTGTGATTTCAGCTGCGTAACCGGTGTCCTTGTTGATGGTGTTGGCAAGGCATCTCCTGGTCCAGCAGCTATAATGAGGCACATTATTATTTTCAATGGTTATTGGGAAACTATAATAGTGGTCTTGATTACAAATACTGACATCAGAGATAAATACATGAAAATAAAACATTCATCACAATTTTTTTTATCATTTTACCTAAAATAAATAATATGAATAATAAGTTAGCGAAAGGCCTAATGATTAGATGCAGAAGTTAAGATAAGAGGTTCCCAGACTTACATGACTGATGGGTTGTAGAGGGCTTAATTTCTGCTGCCAAGTTGCCCCCTGATGTCATTAGTATTGATGTGTGCAAAATAGACAGCAAGGATTGTTGGATGACAGCAGTTTGCAAAAGAAAGAGATGTACATAGGAGAATAAGGTAGGCTAAATCATACACGAAGATGATCATTTGATGAAGGTTAAGAAATGTGCTAATAGATATTTTATGGTGCTGCCCTTACAATGCCAAGGCTAAGGACAATTTTATCAGATAACATAACTTATTCAGCAATTGCATTACATATTGCTTGGGGTATAAATAGGCATATGTGACAATATACATGTAGCTACCATGTGGGTAAACGAAAGCTAAAGGAGCAGGCATTTAACCTACCAGTCTATACCATCCATGTGCTCTGTGACGCCAGTCTGGATGTTGGTGTTGTGCTAGGAGTAGAAGTAGATGTTGTGAAAGATGGTGGATAGGACAACAACACATGGCCTTAAACATAAAAAAAGAAGGTGTATGACTATTTAATAGCAATATATTATCAACATATATATTTAGCAATTTAAACGTTAAAGTTAGATTTACCAACATTTATAAGTGATTAAAACACATCATCAAATATAATGTTAGGGTTTAATAAACCAACTGGTGGTCGCCCCCCAGATGTAGTTGATTTGCATTGAGGGACCTGTCTGTGTGTTGCCATATTGCGCTTGCAATGTCTCCTGTCCCAACTGAAGCAACCAATCTGCTTGAAAGAGTGGCTACATGCTCTTTTTGTGAAGATCTCCTCCACAGGTGTGGAGATCTTCATCAAGTGTGGGGACCTAAAATATGATCATAAATTTACTAGCAGTAAGTTTACAGTAAAAAATTACAATAATGCAGACTTCATAAGCTGAGGGGGATGGAGATATGTAAGTAAGTAGACTCAGTAATGGTGAATTCCTAAAAGTACTAAAGTTACTACAAAGTCTAAGAGTAAATGTACTCATGAGTACATTTACACAAGTAAATTTACCTTTGTGAATAGGACCCACTGTGTCAGTTCTTATCATTTTAGATATGGTCTATGAAAGCTTTTTGAAGTACTGCCCTGACTGCATGTCTTTACATAGTCAGATTTGCATTATCAGTTAGTAACTTTTAGGATTTGTTGGCTCCCCCCTGGAATCACTTGACCCCGCCCCAAGGGGCCTGCCCCTACAGTTTGAAGACCCCTGCCTTAGGGTATATCTCAACAAATACTACAAGTTACTAACTGATAAGGCATATCTATGTAAAGTCATGCAGTCGAGATTTCTGAATGACGGTAGAGATCTAAATTCCCAGTTAGAATTAATGAGAAAAGGTTCAAATCTGAATCTGATGGTGTAAATCTTAATATGTATTATGCGGTCCTAATTATTGCGGTATGCAATAAGTAATAAGAAAGTTGTACTAGGCTGTGGTATAGGCGGTAAAGCTCTGCTTTGGCTTGCTTCATTTCTGCAGGGGTGTACCTTTCAGGTCTCTCAAAAATCTTTTCACTCAACGGTGCATCCCTTGCAGCAGGGAATGCCTTGGGTCTCTTCACTGAGTCCAACCCTATTCAATATCTATGCCCACCCTCTGGCTAAGGTCATTGAGCATTATGGGTTAACCATCATCGCATATGCTGATGAGAAGCAAGTTGTCCTCCCTCTACCTCAGAATAGTGAACATATGGCCTCTTCTCTTCATCCATGCCTGTCAGAGGTTGTGGCAACGATTGTCTCAAATTGCCTAAAGCTGAAGGTAGGGAAGACAGAGTTGTTGCTTTTGGGCAAACATCTTAACATCTGGTCCAATGCCTGGTGGCCAGACAGCCCTGGTCCCTTAGTCACTCCCAAGCTTGAGGTGAAAAGAATCTGGGTATCTGTTTCGGTGGAAAACTCTCCTTCGACAATTGGATCACCGTTCTTGCAGGGGAATGCTTTGAGATGCTGAGATCTCTGAAGAAAAGTCTTCACCTATTATCAGGGTCTGTCCAAAAAACATGACGTCCAGGCCCTGGTTATATCCAGGCTGAACCAATGTAATGTCCTTTATTTGGGTGCGACTCAATCCAGCCTTAGCACACTGAAACAGGTTGAGAATGCTGCAGCACAGATACTGCTCAATCTACCTGTGTGGGCCTGTATTGGAACCCTGCTTAGGAAACTACACTGGCTCCCAGTGGGACAAAGAATCAGCTATTTCCTCTCAAGGTCCATCTTATCTTCAGGCAATGGGTAAACCTTTGTCCCATCCAGAAATCAGAGATTGGCCAAAGCAAAATGGGGCGTTATCCCAAAATTTCAAAGAGTTAGATTGGAGGCAACTCTTTTAGGTACCTCATACCTCAAATCAGGCACGCACTTCCTGTTGCAATTAGGCAGGCTTTATCTGAAACTCCTTTTAGGAAAAAAGCTGAAAACCTGGCTCTTTGGCTTTAGTTGAAAGCTGATCAGCAGGTTTGTCAATTGTATCCTTAGGAGACAGAATCCTAGCTCTGAGACACTATGTAAGAAGTAGCTATGCTTTTTTATAAGTCTTCTTAGTATTATTATTATGAAGTGATGGTGCAAAGCACGCTATGCAATGGGCAGCTGGGGGGGATCACAGATTACTTATACCTTGATCCAGTTATCCGTCCAGCCACAATTCTAATCATGTGTTTACCCAGTGATTCACTCATTCGCCTGTTGTTCCATCCATACTCTCACTCACACACCAATTTACCCACTTAGTCACTCACAAGTCCACATCATTCATCCATTGATGCACTCTTATTCTTCACTCATCATCTATCAATTTAACTATTCACCCATTCATCCACCGATTCATGGGTCATATATATTTCATTACTGTGTGAGGCCACTGATGATAATTGTTATCTTGAAACAATATGGTTCGGGGAGCGGAGTCTGGCTGCTCAACGAGACTCCAGGGGATAAGGATTGCCCAAACAGCTGTCAAAAAGCCTTCTTGGAGTCAGAATGAAAGGAAATATACATGTGATAACAGCGACATAACTCTGAAGTTTTTTCCGAAGTAAGAGATGACAGTTAAAACGGAGTTCTTAATTGAAGCCCTGAAGCCTGGCTACAAATCACCTTAACACGGCCCCTCAGCTGAGCAAAGAACAACACTTTCTGTCAGGACACAGAGTCAGCTGCTGAAGAGATAAGGGGCTTTCTTTGTGTTTAAACTGGGAGGCTGCACCAGGGGAATTAAATTACTGTTGACCTTTGGTTGAACTCTCCACACAGCACAGGGAAGCCTCTGAAAACTCTCAACTCTGAGGTATTTTCTCTTCACTTAACTGTTCAGACTCCATTACCTGAATGTGTGAGCACAGGATTTTCTTGTCAGCAGAGTGTGTGGAGCAAATGCAGTTCGGAAAGTGAATGTTGTACACCATTTCTGCAGCTGAGAGAGTCTGTAAAAGTTACTCATTCTGTCAGGAAATACAGGCAGTTTCTTAACAGATAAGTGGAATTCCCTTTCTTGAAAGTTGAAAGGCTGCTGTAGGGGAAACATATGGACTTTCACTTCTGAGGTATTTCTCTTCATTTCACAGTTTAGAGTCTGCTAGGCAATTAAGTAAATGCTGGAATTCCTATCAGCAGAGGGTGTATAGTGAATTTGGATAGCCAGGCAAAAGATGTGAGCTATTTCAGATGCACTGGTTATCAGGGACACCTGTCTGAAAGCATTCAGTCATTATTTTTTTTAAATTCTAGACGTCTGTGGCAAAGGCTAATTCTGTCAGGAAATACAGCCAGCTGCTGGTGAGATAAGTGAAAAGGCTGCTGTAAGAGAAGCCTCTGACAACTCTCAACTCTGAGGTATTTCTCTTCACTTAACTGTTCAGAATCCATTACGTGATTATGTAAGCGCAGGAATTTCTTGTCTACAGGTGTGTGGCGTAAGTACAGTTTGGCAAGTGAGTGTTGTGCACCGTTCCTACAGCTGAGAGAGTTTGTGAAAATTACTCATTCTATCAGGAAACACAGACAGTTTCTGAAGAGATAGGTGAAATTCCTTTCCTTGAATGTCGAAAGGCTGCTGTATGAGAAGCATATAATCTTTCACTTCTGAGATATTTCTCTAAATTTGACAATTCAGACCCTACTAAGAAATTAAATAAACGCCGGAATTCAGCAGAGGGGGTAAGGTGAATTTTGGGTAGGCAGGCGAAAACTGTACAACATTTCTGATGTACTGTTTTTCAGCGACACCCGCTTGAAAACATATAGCCATAATTTTAAAATCCCAGATGACTGTCACCACTTACAGTGTTAATATCTACCTACTTTGTGAGTCAATTGGATATCATATTTGATTACTAAGCTGTACTTATTTATTGTCTTCTCTAACATTAAAATATAACAGTATGGTCAGTGGCAAATCTAATAGAAAGCCTTTGTTTACACAAATAGTAGGGAACACTGTACCTCCAGGCACGTCTACTATTGTCCCACAAGACATTGCTTCTATGGACCTTATTTTAAAAGAGATCTCTGCCGTGGGGCAAAGATTGGGATCTATGGATGTAAAAATTTCAGATCTCGCAACAGAAATGAAGACAATACGGATGGATCTAAACTCTTTTCATACCAAAGTGGAAATTTTTTATAAAATAACCACTTTTTTGGAAGAGAAATTAGATAATGCGGAGTATTGGGGTCCGAATATCTGGCACCTAAAACAAAAAGTTATAGATTTGGAAGACAGGGCCCAAAGAAATAACATTTGTTTTTATGGAATTCCAGAAAAAATTGAAGTCAATAATGATGTGAAGAACTTGCTACTAACGTTAATATCGCGGCTACTGAACATATCTGTTGAGCATCCCCTTGAGTTGCAGAGTGCTCACAGAATTCGATCAAGAACTTCAACTTCAACTCTTGAATCTAGACCTAGATCGATTATAGCATGCCTCTTACGTCATGAACAGGTCCGCCAGATATTAACAGCTGCTCGTAAACATGGTCCGTATGACTTGGAAGGCCATAAAGTATTTATTGCTGCAGACTTCTCCACTGAAACCAATGCCAAATGAAAAGTGTTCCTGCAACTTAGGCCAAGACTTCGCAAATGGATATCAAATATGGTCTTTTAGAACCTGCCACAATGTGGATCACAATGGATGGGAACTCAAGGGATTACACAGAGCCCGAGTATCTGGTACGCTTCCTGGACAGTTTGGATGACCAGCATATGGACTCAACACCACTGAACAAAACATCTATGAATAGTCTGCTTCAATTACAGAATGATCCACAAAGCCATTGCACCGGTATATTACTCATCCATACCTTTAAGAAACAGTTTGACAGAGATAAAGCAGTCCACTGCGTAACGACACTCACACAGGAAAATCCCAGAGACAAATCGAGATCACCTCTAAAGTCACCCACGTCTTTTAATAAAGTAACTGATGCTCAACCTTCCACTATCACTTCTTCCAGCTAGATGAGTATATGTATACATGCTATGTATTAATATAATGTTATAACTGTTTACTGCAGTTATTCATTCTGCTGGATATGATTAATTTCCTATCCTCATATAAAGTTGTTCAATAACCATGTACATTTCCTACTGTATTTGTATTTGCAGATTTTCTCTTGGATAGATTTTATAACTCCATGGAGTGTTTTTTTCTTATAACCTATTTACCATGAGTGGTTTTCCTTTCCTCCCCTGCAGAGTCTGGGTTTCAAATTGAGGTTTAGACCCACTGACGAAAGATACATATTATTTGATCTGCAGTGTTCTTTTACATTCTAGCACTTAGAACGGTGTACATACACCATTTAGAGTTTAGTGTTAACAATATTTTATGATTATAGTTCCACATATTGGTTTCAGGTTTACTATACTCCAGATATTTTTTTTTCCTCCCTCCAGTAAGTTCTCATTATCACATTACCATATAATTTATCTACTTCCTTTTCCCTTTTTTAGCATTTTGACTCAGTTTCACACAGTACAAATATACTCTAACATTTTCAGTCAGCATCATGACAATAAGTCCTATGCAAATTGTCTCTCTCAATGTCAATGGCTTTACTAATTACATTAAAAGGAAGAAAATTCTTTCCTATTTAGCCTCCAAACATACTGACATTGCTCTCATCCAGGAGACTCATCTATCTGATATAGAATCAGAAAAATTAAAACGAGATTGGGTTGGCCAGATTCTTTACAGCTGCAAATCCCCTTCTCACATATCAGGAGATACTACTAGGAAAAGTGGTGTAGCCATTCTAATACGGAAAACACTGCAATGCCAAATACTACAGTCATGGTCAGATGAGGATGGTAGATTTGTTTTAGTAAAGCTTAAAATTGGTAATAATATATTAGGAGTGGGTTCCATTTATGCCCCTGTTGGGACTAAAGCCCCCTTTTTCCTTCATCTAAATAGAGTGAATGGAATTTCCAGAATAGTTTTGGGAGGCGATTGGAATCTTGCGCCAGATGTGATCTTAGACAGAACAGGTCCCCTGGACACAACTCATGGTAGAGATAGAGTCATACTGGGAGACATCAGAGAAGATCATGGTTTGATCGATATCTGGCATTTACTACATCCATCAGATAAGGGGTTTACATATTACTCGACAGTACATGATTCCCATTCTAGAATAGATTACTTCCTTATTTCACATTCCATTACACCACAAGTACTAGATTGTGATATTTTAGAAATTGCACTGTCAGATCACGCTCCTATCAGTCTCCAGCTTGATTGGGGTCTGAAACGCCCTTGTAGGAAACCATGATGATTAAACATATCGCGCTACAAACTACCGGCAGAAAAGTCACATTTACAATCACAGTTGACTACTTATATGAAAGATAACAAAGGATCAGTTTCTTCTCCACAAATCTTATGGGCAGCCGCAAAAGCCACTATTAGGGGGCAATTATGAGGGATTCTGCCATAACAAATAAACGCAGAATAGAACAACAGGCCATTTTGGAAAATGATATCAAAACACTGACACATACTCATTTTAGTAATCCAACTGAAGCTTCCAGATGCAGATTGGAAAAAGCTAAGATGGAACTTAATACACTATATACTTCCAAAGCAGAATATATGCTATATAGACTTAAGGCTCGCAATTACGAACAAGGAGAAAAAGCAGGCCATTTACTAGCGGCACGATTAAAACAGCGAGAAGCTATGACAGCTATTCCAGCTATATATAACCCTGAGGGTAAACTAATAACTAAGATTCAAGCAATAGCTAATACGTTTGCAGATTATTATACCAAGTTATATAGTTCAGAAGTTGATGATGACCTCCTCAAAGAACAGGAATTCTTTGATAAAATAACACTCCCCTGTCTCAATGAACAGGACCGGCTCATACTGATGAGAAAAATAACAAAGGATGAAATTGCGCAAGCAATCTCCAGTCTCCCATACAATAAAGCACTGGGAGAAGATGGTTTTCCTGGGGAATTTTACCATTGGGTAAAACCAGAAGCAATAGATGCCCTTTATGAGGTTTATAAAGAAGCACAGGAAACTGGTAGTCTCTCCTCACTCTCAAATAAAGCTATCATAACTGTCCTTCCAAACCTGAGAAAGATCCATTATACTGCAGTAACTATCATCCGATTTCTCTTCTGAATACAGATTCAAAGCTATTAGACAACCATTCTTGCCAAAAGACTCAAACAAGTTATCTCTAAACTCATACATAATTCTCAAGTTGGATTCATGCCAGGCAGAAACTCTCGTAGCCATCTCCGCACTTTGGCTCACATACTTTGGTTTTCCAAGGATACTGGAGAAGACAGAGTAGCATTATCCTTAGATGCCGAGAAGGCCTTTGGCCGCATTGAATGGACCTATGTGTTCCGTACATTGCATAGGTTGGGATTAGGTAATGATTTTATCTCTAAGGTTAAATGGTTATACAAGACACCATCTGCACAAGTGAATTGTGGGGGTTTCCTTTCAAAAACCTTTTTAGTGCAAAGACGTACCCGTCAGGGTTGCCCTTTATCGCCCCTCTTATTTCTTCTTGCACTTGAACCACTGGCTGCAGCAATAAGACAGTATTCACAAATAGCAGGCATTTCTACACCAGCAGGCATCTCAAAACTACTTCTATACACGAATGACATATTACTCACACTTACGGATCTACCTACTTCACTCTCTGCACTCATGTCTACTATTTCTCACTTCTCAAACATTTCTGGATACAAAGTCAATTGGAATAAGAGTGAAGCTCTCCCATTGTCCCGGGGCACAACAAAAGCAGCTATCTTAGGCTACAGTTTTCAATGGAAAGCGGATCGCCTGAAGTATCTAGGTATTTATATCAACACAGGTTTAGAACGTATGATTCAAGATAACTTAGATCCACTCATTGCTAAAACGAAGTCAGAATATGAAAAATGGTCCCATCTTAACCTGTCCTTTTGGGATAGAGTCCAGGCAGTGAAAATGATTATAGTTCCTCGTTTCACATATGTTTTAGGTATGTTACCTTTGACAGTTAAAATATCAATACTGCAAGACATTGACAAAGGTATTAAAACCTTTATTTGGGATCTCTGAGACCTAGGCTCAAAATCTCCAAACTGATTGCTCACAGGCGATCTGGTGGCCTTAGTTTACCATGCATTGGACATTACTATACAGCCCTCCATTTATCTCAATTGGTTTATCTTTGGCCAATACAGGATGACCCCCCACTATGGGTTCTTATTGAAAAGCAATCTTTACAGGCATCTTCAGGTTTGCAAATGTTTTATACTCATAAATCACCTGCTTTACAAACTTCTAACCCTATTATTCAGTCTATGCTTAAGATATGGATACACTCCCACTAACTCTTTAAGAGTAATCCGAGACTACATAATGAGGCTCCCATATGGCATAACGCTGATATTAGAATAGGGAAACAGACAATTTCCTGGGATACATGGGAGAGAGCAGGTATTCTAATGCTGGATCATTTATTCACTTTAGAAGGCAAGCTTAATACCTTTACGATGCTTCAGATAGAATTTCAACTCCCTAGCTCTCAAAAGGGGAAATACTTACAATTGAAACAAGCTCTACTTAGTAGACTAGGACCATTTCCGTGGATACCCGAGAATTCCCCAGTCGTACAATACTTAAAAACTTGGGGGAAATTGAAAGGAGCGGTCTCTGGATTTTATAATCTCATTGTGCATAAACTACACTCATCACCATTACTATCACAACTCCACGTCAAATGGCAAGGATTACTTAATGTAACGTATTCCAATGAGGACTGGACGGATGTTGTTATGAACATGGATAAAGGAATCAGAGAGGCAAGAATGAAATTTACTCTTTTCAAAATTCTTCATAATTGGTACTGGTCACCACAAAAACTCAAGGCAGCAGGTTTACTACACCATTCTACCTGTTGGAGGTGTCCTCATGAGGACTGTGATATCCTACACATTTTATTTCGATGTCCAGTTTTGACGGAATACTGGTCTTCTATAACTTCCTCTCTACACAGAGCTATACATGTGCCCATTCCTTTAACAGAAAAATTAGTTATATTACATGATGTTACTGATCTCCCAAATCTAACAAACCATACAAGACGATTGATTGCTATTGCATTCACTGTAGCAAACAATTTGTATATTACGACATTGGAGAACACCACAACGTCCTACACATGATGAATGACTTATTGAAATGTATAACATGGCATCATATGAAAAGCTGATTTACAGATTGCAAGACAATGTTGGGCTTTTCATCCAAATTTGGAAACCCTTTCTAGCTAATCCATATTCTATTAATATTCAAACTTAAATGTTTTCTCCTTCTTTGTCTCCTATCTTTATTAAGACATTTTTATGATTGTTTTGAGTCATCATGTTATTATTAACACAATTGACACTTCACCCATTAACACTGTTATTTTAAGTAGGACTTAAAACTCACCAATGCAACATTGTTGAATTGGCAGGAATATCTCCATTTGAAATGTTATATATGTGGATTTGTATGATATTACTATCTCGACTACCTTCTAACAACCTATAAGCTGTGGTTTAATACACATTGCATAATTCTTTCTTTCCAGATTTTCTTTTATAGGTCTACTTCTAAGAGTTAATGCACAGTTGGATGCCTTATAAATATCTCATATATTGCATTTATTGATATATGTATAATGTTTTTTTGTGTTTAGAAATCTGAGAAGTTAATATTTCATAATATTTTTCATATATGGCCATAATTTGATTTATTGTTTCTCTATTTAACACAGTTTGTATATTGACAGGCACTTCTCAATAAACATATAAAAAAATAAAAATAAACAATATGGTTCATGACTAGCAGGGGGCTACTCCTGTTCATTACTGCCTTAGACCACTATGGTACATTAAAGTCTCTGTCTAATAATAATCGTTATTAGCTGGGGATATTGATGCTTGTTAATGTTTGGATATATTAATGTTCATTATTGCCTGAATCCATGGACGTTCATTAGTGCCTAGGGTCCATAACGTGTGCACTTCCTTTTGCCATTGATGCTCATTACTGCCTGGAGCCACTGAGATTAATTACTGCAGGGAACGGTAATCATTATTAATCCATTGGGCCATTAAGGCTCAGAATTGCCATGAGCAGTTGAATGTGTACGCCATCAATGGTCATTTCTGTCTGTGTGCTTAGCAGCATGCACATCTGTGTGAACACCCTTTGTGCCAGTTCATACGTATATGTGAATATTGTGCCTGTGTGCATGCACCATACAAAAGTCAATCCTTTTGTCTTTACCAATGCTTATACATTGTTGAGACATTTTTGCATAGAACCTCAAGCACAAATGTCAGAAATGACTGGGTGATGTACTACCCCAAGGTTTTAGGAGTTGGAATTTGTAGCGTGTGGGGGCGTGGCCGGGCCACAAAAGAAGATGGCCGCCTAAGTCCCGAGCTCCGCGCCGCAGTGGGCCGAGGAGGCGGCGGGGGCCCTATAGAGGCCGAAAAATCGCCTTAACGCACGCCGAAACCCTCCCACTACCTTGAGCTTCCGTCCGAACCTCAACAACTGGCCGCCGAGACCCTATCGGCCGACAGCGCGCCTCGGAGGGAAAGGGGGAAAAATGGCCTACAGAGAGGGCGGAGCCGCGTCTCCTCGACCAGAAAACCGGCTCTCTTAAGGACGGAGGAACCCAGTCCAGAAGACCCTGAGGAGCCCCCCAAAGCCCAGGACCTCCGATCTTGAGTGGGGACACGCTCCGGAGCATCAGGGGACCTAGGGTGCACAATATCGAGGTAGGCCCAACTGCGGGGGAGGAGCCGCGCTCTCGAGCCGAGAGAGGAGCGGGCCTCCCTATCATTACGGCGACTGGAGTCGCAGGCACAGTCCTTCGCATCCTATTTCCAAAGGGAGACGGTGAGCATTAATCCTCTATTTGGCCCGGGAGAAGAAGACAATACAGCGAAGCGGAGAGGGGAACAAGGTGAGGAGGCGAGGAGGGGCGAACCAGGACAGTAAACAATAGAAAGGAATAAAGACACGGAAACAAGAGAAGAAGGGGAGTAAGGGAAAAATAAGGGGAAGGAGGAAGAAGGAGCAAACAGAAAAGGGGAAGAAGAGAGCTAAGAACCAAGCTAAACAAAGAGGGAGAGGGGAGGCGAAAGGAGGGAAAGAAAAACAAAACAGGAGGAAAAGACAGAAAGAAAGACAAAACACACCAAAAATTCCCCCCCCAACACATCCGGGAACAGAAAAAGGACCAAATAAATTACCGCCTCAACCCTAAAATCCCCCCAAAACAAAACAAAAAAAGAAGAGGAGGGGAAAAAGAAAAGGGAAAAAAAAAAAAAAAAAAAGGGAGAACATCAAAAGTCAGAACACGACAAGAGCCGGCTGACTGCTTAACACTGCTTTCGCCAGACTTCGAGGAAAACTCCGAAACCAGTTGGACAACACACACAGACGGACGAGGCGATGCCCGGCAGCAAAACAAACCAGAAACCCACTAGTAAGTCGGCACGACAATTATCATTCTCCGAAGCTCTCCATCACAAGCGTCCAATATCTACGATAACAGGACCTCATTCACCACCCTCCCCAACACAATCCACCACAATGTCTGACAAGGAACAATCAATAACCATGGAAAAAATACTACAGGAGATCACCGCTGTCAGCCGCCGAATAGAGGGAATGGACGCTTCTCTGTCTTCACTGACCCTAGAAACCAAATCTATGAGATTAGACATTGCAGGTTTTCAAACCAGGGTGACAGGCCTGGAACACCGCATGGGCTCTTTAGAAACGCAGATGACCACTTATCGAGACAGAGACCAAGACCTCCTTTACCTTAGGAGTAAACTCACAGACCGAGAGGATAGGAGCCGAAGAGATAACATTCACCTACTGGGAATCCCAGAGCATGAAGAAGGTACAGACATGCAGGCCTTCCTGGGTTCCATTCTCCCCAAACTAACCTCCCTGGACTTCGACCCACCGCTGGAATTCCAAAGAGCACACAGAGTAGGCCCGAAACATTCTGATACATCTTTAAGACCAAGACCGATAATTGCTTGTCTATTACGCCACAACCATGCCCGACAGATATTACAAACGGTGCGTAAACAGGGCCCTTTCCGGATAGGCCAACATGACATCCGAATAACAGCTGATTACTCCAAGGACACCAACGAACGAAGAAAAGCCTTCCTAGCTCTAAGACCTCGACTTCGCCAAATGGGGATGAAATTCGGCCTCTTCGACCCCGCCAGAATGTGGGTCACCAATAACAGTATATCCAAAGACTTCTATAATCCAGATGATCTGAGCCTTTTCCTTGACTCTTTTCAACATCAGCCTATGGACTCTACCAATCCAGACTGTTCACAAGATACCGGGAGAGAAAACGAAGGGGGAGGACTCTTACCCCGGGCCCAGAGAAAGAAGGCCCGCTCCATCATGACACCAACCTCAATCAAAGGGGCAGGGACACAGAGAGGCTAGCCAGACTACACGACGACAGGGGTCAGGTTCTCCACGCTGTGGCAACCTACACCCAACTGTCAGAAAGAGACAAATCCAGATCACCTCTAAAACCAATGACTGTACCCCCCTGAAACACCGATCCCTCGTTGGGTGCATGTGAGATGATTACAAGACATTGAAACCGGAACGACGAGAACTCACGGAAGGATGAGTACAAGCCCGGGTTTTGTTTGTAACCATTATTACTTAACAGTCGTCAATAACCTTTTTTTAACAACATTAGACGACCATTATGTTTACATGTTCTACAAGATAACACAGGGCTTATTTTATAACACTGTTGCATAGATATCCACTGTATAACACGAAACGCACAAGCCGGATCTTGCAGACCCCACAGGTGATGCAAACACATACATCGGGACCTTGCTCAGTAGGGACAAGTTCCAACACCTAAAGAGAAGCTACCATTCAACCCCTCACAGCACTACTACAATATAAAATATTTGACAACACAACACCACACAATAACAACAAGACTACATGAACAGGCCCGATCCTGCAGACAAGCCGTAACGCTGTCTCCTCCCAGCTAAATCTACCACCCTCCACTTCTCCCTTAAACGGCCGTTCCGGGAAACGAAACGAATGTAATATAATCTACATGCAATAATACACATCCCGACGATCACTAGAGTACTGCCACAGGGGACGATAAGATACAATACAACACAACATTACATATTACGGAGATGCACCACTACTTCTTACGGGAACACTATGGGGGTCATTCCTACCCTGGCGGTCATAGACCGCCAGGGTAGGTGACGGAGGAAGCACCGCCAACAGGCTGGCAGTGCTTCCGGGGGCATTCTGACCGCGGCGGTAAAGCCGCGGTCAGAAAAGGGAAGCCAGCGGTTTCCCGCCGGCTTCCCGCTGCCCCAGGGAATCCTCCACGGCGGCGCTGCAAGCAGCGCCGCCATGGGGATTCCGACCCCCTTCCCGCCAGCCTGGTTCTGGCGGTTTTCACCGCCAGAACCTGGCTGGCGGGAACGGGTGTCGTGTGGCCCCTGGGGGCCCCTGCAGTGCCCATGCCACTGGCATGGGCACTGCAGGGGCCCCCTAACAGGGCACCCGTCGCACACCAGCAACTCCGCCGGCTCCATTCGGAGCCGGCTTCCTCGTTGCTGGTGCTTTCCCGCTGGGCGGGCGGGCGGCCTTTTGGCGGTCGCCCGCCCGCCCAGCGGGAAAGTCAGAATCACCGCGGCAGTCATTTGACCGCGCTGCGGTGTTCTGGCGGTGGAACTTTGGCGGGCGGCCTCCGCCGCCCGCCAAAGTTAGAATGACCCCCTATATCTCCATGGAGACATGACAAACAGGTCAACATTCATACGTATTCCCCAGAATCCTCCCCATGAGGGGGATGTAACCCCCCCATATACTCACGATGACACCTGACACGTAGATGATGAGCAGTAGACCAACCACTTGTATACACAACCCATGTTCCACCCTTCAATAACAACACCCACGCCGGGGCTGGTCCCGCGACATATAAACTAATAGAATGTAATAGGATTACCTGTGTGGAAATAAGTTATATTGCGTTACGTTAGGCTATATTATACTATGTTATGTTATACAAATTAACAGATTGCAGTGACATTATGCTGTTTGACATTATGGGGGTCATTCTGACCTCGGCGGGAAAAGGCGCTTACCGCCGGCCAGAAGGCCGCCATAACACCGCTGCGGAAGCGGTAAACCGCCACGGTCATTCTGACCCGCAACTGGCAAACCGCCAAAAACCCGACATCCACAAAAATCCGCCACACCAAAGGACAGCGGAAAAATGGCGCTGACCAAACCTCCACCGTCACGCCAACAGAAAAACGCCCATACCATTCCGACCCACAAATCCATGCGGCGGTATTTCAAACGCGGTATTCCATTGGCGGTACACACTGCCGCGGTCAAAATACACACACACATAGAAAACTCAGCAACATTGGTCAGTTCGAAATACGCACACCTGATACACATACTAATACCACTCCCACACACCCAACACAATATAAAGCACACACCCACATCACCCACAAGCCCCTACGACCCCAAACATTGATGAAGGCGAGAGACAGAGCACAGAATAGAGAATCCCACAACACAGAGGCACACAACACCATCACCCACACAGAATCCACGCACCAAACACCACACACCACCACACGCACCACACCCAGCACCACAAACGCCACCCCACACCTCAACCACACCACCCCATGGCACCCCAAAGACACCCCAGGTTCAGTGACGCCGAACTCAGGGTCATGGTGGAGGAAATAGTCCGTGTAGAGCCCCAGCTCTTCGGGGCACAGGTGCAGCACACCACAATTGCCAGGAAGATGGAGCTATGGCAAAGGATAGTGGACAGGGTTAACGCGGTGGGACAGCATCCACGCAATCGGGAGGACATCAGGAAGAGATGGAACGACCTACGGGGGAAGGTGCGTTCCATGGTATCAAGGCACAACATTGCGGTGCAGAAGACTGGCAGCGGACCCCCACCTACTCCCCCAGAATTTACCGCGTGGGAGGAGGAAGTCTTGCACATCCTGCATCCTGAGGGCCTCGCAGGAGTAGGCGGAGGAATGGACTCTGGTAAGGCAAATCTTCACTACTGCTTCCCACCCCCACCCCACCTGCATGCCACCCCCACCCTCAGCCCCTCCCCCATCACACCAACCCCTAGCAAAAGGCTCACCATCACAACCCACCCATCCCAACACCAAGCCCTGCATGCGACCACAAAGCATGGACACCCATCACCAAAGCATGCCCACTGCACACACACATCACCCCCACAAGCCACCCTCACAAAAGCCCCCACAAGGAAATGCCTGCACATGGGTACACGGACACCCACCCATCACACGAAATGCCACACACAGAAGTAATAACCATACCTTTATACCCCTGCAGGACCCGAACGCCACCACACCGCCACGGAGGGTCCAGAGATGTCCATCCCACCCCAAGAAGAGGCCCCCAGCGATGACAGCAGCTCTGTCTCCCTGGAGCCAGACGACCAGCCCGGCCCATCGGGACCTCTGGACAGTCGGTTCCCCACAGACAGCCACAGGCTACACCAGACCCAACCCCCTCGGGGAACACCAGCACAGCTCCCACCCAGCGGGCCCATGCCTCTGTCTCCAGGACACGTAAATCAGCAGTGTGTCCACCACTACAGGGCACCCAGGTTGACCCACCACCCCAACAACAACAGGGACCTGGGGGCAGTGGTAGTGGGCACACCATCCAGGGGACAGAGGCCCAGGAACACAGGGGAACTCTCCAAGAGGCCCTCTCCACCATCATGGGAGCATACCACCGCTCCCAGGAGACGATGGCGACGGTACTGGCCCGGTTCCAGGAGATCCAGGAACTGCAGGAGGAACTGTACATGGGGTTCAGGGAGGAACTGAGGAACATCGGTTCCGCAATGGGGACCATCGTCCTTTCCCTTACCCAGATCGTCACCACATTGCGGGACCATGTGGCACCCCAAAGGGCCCCTGTCACTAGCCCAGGCCAGGAACAGCCTACCACCTCCGCCGGCGCTAGTGGACAGGAGGCCCCCACACAACGACAGGCCACCAGAACCCCACCTCCTGCAGAAGAAGAACCACCCCGCAAGCGGAACCTGAGATCTCACAAGAAGACAGAGTAGGATTGCAAGACCCCCGCCAGCCTAAGATACCCCCTGATGTCATCCCCCTGTCCCACATTGTCACCCTGTCCAACCTTGAACTGCCCTTGCTCCATCCTTCCACAGGCATATGGACAATGCACCTGTGCGACTGAGAACTGGACTCTGCCATGGACATTACTCCACCCCCACCCATCCCCGCTTCCCAATCATTTACCTATATGTAGTACTTAAAATAAATCACTTATTCCACTTAAAAAAACAGGAGTCTGCTTGTATTCTTAACAAATGTATTACACATAACGGTGCAATAATGTCCAGTTACTTTGTGATGACAACATACCAATTTCATTAAGCTTTAGTCCATGGGCAAACAAAGCTGAAGTCAGGCAGTGGGTCATACAGCTCTGAAAAGGGAAGGGAAAGTCACAAATCAGTGAACAGGAACTGGGGGGAAACACAGACAGTGGAGACGCATGAGGCCTCAAGTAAATGTAAATTGGGGTGGCTGTTCCTTACCTGTGTGCTACTAAAAGTATTGTTGTATGACTGTATCCCTGTTGTCCGTGTCGTCCCCGTCGTCTTCCTCCTCTTCACTCTCCACAGGCTCCACAGCTGCAACAACACCACCATCTGGACCATCCTCCTGCAGAAAAGGCACCTGGCGTCGCAATGCAAGATTGTGAAGCATACAGCAGGCCACGATGATCTGGCACACCTTCTTTGGTGAGTACATGAGGGATCCCCCTGTCATATGCAGGCACCTAAACCTGGCCTTCAGGACCCCGAAGGTCCTTTCTATGATCCTCCTAGATCGCCCATGGGCCTCATTGTACCGTTCCTCTGCCCTGGTCCGGGGATTCCTCACTGGGGTCAGTAGCCACGACAGGTTGGGGTAACCAGAGTCACCAATTAGCCACACACGGTGTCTCTGTAGCTGTTCCATCACATAAGGGATGCTGCTATTTCGCATGACATACGCGTCATGCACTGACCCAGGGAACTTGGCATTTACATGGGAGATGTACTGGTCAGCCAAACAGACCACCTGGACATTCATCGAATGATAACTTTTTCTGTTTCTGTACACCTGCTCACTGCCTTTGGGGGGAACCAAAGCCACAAGGGGATCCCATCAATGGCACCAATGATGTTGGGGATATGTCCAAGGGCATAGAAATCACCCTTCACTGTAGCCAATTCGCCCACCTCAGGGAAAATAATGTAGCTCCGCATGTATTTCATCAGGGCAGACAACACTCTGGACAAAACCTTAGAAAACATAGGCTGAGACATCCCAGATGACATGGCCACTGTTGTCTGAAAAGACCCATTTGCCAAAAAATGGAGTACTGACAGAACCTGCACCAGAGGGGGAATCCCCGTGGGTTGGCGGATGGGGGACATCAGGTCTGGCTCCAGCTGGGCACGTAGTTCATGTATAGTTGCTCTGTCAAGCCGGTATGTAAGTATGATATGTCGTTCTTCCATTGTCGACAGGTCCACAAGTGGTCGGTACACGGGAGGATTCATCCTTCTCCTCGTAAGTCCCAGCGGACGGTGCCTAGGAAGGACAACATGGAGCACAGAGTCAAGCAACCCACAGGTTAATTCACACAGCTTGCACAGTACACGAATCGCTATGCATGGAACGGCTTGTATGAGTGGCTATGCAAGGCCTAGGCCTGTGTGACGCAGTAGAAATCATGCCATGTGGGCCCTTGAAATGGCGGCTGCCTGACCTGTGAAGTGTGACAGTGGGATGTGAGGTCATTGCGCTGGCGTGGCACACCGTGGCGGTAGGCGGTCCAAGACGTGGCGCAAAGCAGCATTGGTTAACATTGAACCCTATGGGTCTCAGGAGCCAATGACGATGTGCGCCGGCGGTCGCGGTACGCACCGCCGCGGGCGTGACCGCCATTTTCTATCTGATTAATCACTCAAGACCTGATCATCCACAGGAGAGGACCTATACTGCAAGTGCTGCTGTGACCTCGGTCTGGAAGATACAATGGCTGCTGCGACTGGGGAAAGGGCCCCTCTCTTCACTGCCGAAGAATTGGAGGAACTTGTTGATGGGGTCCTCCCCCAGTATGCGCTACTCTACGGTCCTCCAGACCAACAGGTTAGTACACAGGGTGCACGTTGAATGGGCTATGCCTGTGTTGAGTGGGGTGTATGTAAGATGGTGGGGAGGGGAGCGAATGAGGACTGCAACGCACGAAAGATGAGAGCATGTGCCACATGGCAAGGTTGGGGAGGGGGAGGCCACTCACATTGACCAGGCAGAAAACTGATGCGATCTCTTTTACCACCCTGTACATGTCACATAGGTCAGCGCCGATCAGAAGGTCGACATTTGGCGTGCCATCGCCAAGGACGTCCGGGCCCTGGGGGTCCACAACAGACGGGGCACCCACTGCCGAAAGAGGTGGGAGGACATCCGCCGCGGGACCAGAAAGACCTCCGAGTCTCTGCTGGGGATGGCCTCCCAATGTAGGAGGGGTGCCAGCCGCCAATTGACCCCCCTGATGTCCCGGATCCTGGCGGTGGCCTACCCCGATTTGGATGGGCACGTGAGGACATCACAGCAGACACAAGGGGTTGAGTATCAGCACATTCTGCTATCTTTGCGCGCAGGGAAGGTGTCTGGGTGGGGGGGAGGGCTGTGGCTATCTCCAGGCCAGGGCGCATTCTGTAGGCTAGGCCCCTCCATTAGACACGGCCCTGTGCCCCCGCCCCCCACCTCTTTAGGGTGCCAAGTACAGCTACCCATGGTCCGGCCTCACCCATGTGTGCATTTGTCGTCCATAGACCCGTAGGACTAGTCACAATAACCGAGTAGTGTACCCCCATTGTGCGGCCTAGTTCAGGGGGCTTCTGTGTCTGTCCTCTCCGACAACGGTGTTGCCAATGCATGCACTCAACCTGTCTTCATTTCTCCCCCCCTCCATTTTCTTTGTCTTCCTGTTCATGTGTGCATTAGTATCATCTGGCGGATGACAAGTGGCATTGGAGCACGAGGGAGCTGCATCTCACATGGCCCCGGAGGGCCATACGACAGACTCCGAGTACACAAGTGAGACGGAGGGCGAGTGGAGCTCCACAACGGGGACCCGTGGAGACGTCAGCGACACCGACACGTCCTCGGAAGCTCCCTAGAAGTGGCGGCAACATCCATGCCCACCGCCACAACAGGTACAGCCACCACCCAGCGCACCAGCCCAGCCCTCCCAGCAGCCCCTCAGCCTTCGCTCCGTGCCCGCTCGCCCAGGAAGGCGGGCATCTCCTTCGCCCCAGGCACCTCAGGCCCTGCCCCAGTTACCCCTGCTGCCCTCAGTGAGGAGGTCATTGACCTCCTCAGGACACTCATTGTTGGGCAGTCTACCCTCTTGAATGCCATCCAGGTTGTAAAAAGGGAGGTGCATCGGAGCAATGCATACCTGGAGGGCATTCATTCGGGTCAGGCTGCCCATCAGCGATCGTTCAACGCTCTGGCCTCAGCACTGATGGCAGCCATTGTCCCTGTCTCCAGCCTCCCTCTTCTGACTCCCTCCACCCAGTCCCAGTCTCCTGTTCCTCTGCCTATCCCATCCACACCATCAGACCAGCCTGCACACACCTCTACGCCCAAGGGCAGCTCATCCAGACATAAGCACCACAGATCACACAAGCATTCACCCAAGCAACATCCAGATGCAGACATGCCAACAGTCACTACCACCTCTGTGTCCCCCACCTCCTCATCTCCCTCCTCCCTCCCTGTGACGTCTCCACTCACACCTGCATGCACACCACCATCAGCCAGTGCTTCCATCACCAGCACACCCTCCATTACAGTCCGCACATGTGCAGTCACCACCCCCACTGCCATTTACACGTCCCCTGTGTCCTCTCCCAGTGTGTCTGTCACCCCCTCTTCCAAAGCACACAAACGCAGGCAGCCACCCACCCAACAGCCATCCACCTCACGACAGCCTCCGTCACAAGCACCTGCACCCAAAGACAGCACACTTGACTCTCCTACAACCACATCCTCTTCCTCCACTCCCAAACCCACTACACCTACCCGTCCCTGTCCTCCCCAAGTCCTTTTCCTTTCCAACCTTGAACTCGTTTCAATCACCGACCCACCCCCTCCATCTGGTAAGACCAAAAAAAGCACCTCAGCCACCACCAGCCCTGCATCTACAGTGACCATAGTGCAGAGCTATTGGAGTCCACCAGATCCTAGGGCAGGATCATCGGCCAGCAGCAAGGGGACAGCCAGCCCCCCCCCTGGGAAGAGGACAAATAAGAAAAAGGCCCGGCGCGACAAGCCTGAGACGGCTGCCACCAAGGACAGTAGCCTTGCCCCGTCACCTGCCACATCATCCAAGGGAGGCAAGGGCCACAGAGCTCCAGCGAAGGAGGGCAAGGGCAGCAGGGCGGAGAAGTCAGGCTGCAGGCGAGCTGCCCAGTAGGGCCCCACCAGCCCCATCCCGGGTGTGACGGACGACACCCACGGGCCCAGGACTCCATCACAGGAGGGCGCCGCGACCGCAAGTTCGGATGGTGAATGAGCGGGAAGTCTTGCCCAGGTCTGGCTCCATAGACACACAGGACAAGCACCGCTGAACGGGCCCCGCCGGGGCAAGAACCGCTGAATGGGCCCCGCCAGGACAAGAACCGCTGAACGGGCCCCGCCGGGACAAGAACCACTGAACGGGCCCCACCGGGGCAAGATCCGCTGAACGGGCCCCGCCGGGACAAGAACCGCTGAACAGGGGCCCGCCGGGCAAGAACCGCTGAACGGGCCCCGCCGGGAGGAGAACCGCTGAACAGGGGCCCACCGGGGCAAGAACCGCTGAACGGGCCCCGCCGGGAGGAGCACCGTTAAACGGGCCCCGCCGGGAGGAGCACCGTTGAACACGGGCCCCGCCGGGGCAAGAACCGCTGAACGGGCCCCGCCGGGACAAGAACCGCTGAACAGGGCCCCGCCATCTCAAGCACCGCTCCGCTGGGCCCTTCATCTGAAGCACCGCTCCACTGGGCCCTTCATCTCAAGCACCGCTCCGCTGGGCCCCGTCGTCTCAAGCACCGCTCCACTGGGCCCTTCCTGTCAAGCACCGCTCCGCTGGGCCCCGCCGTTTCAAGTACCGCTCCGCTGGGCCCTTCCTGTCAAGCACCGCTCCGCTGGGCCCCGCCGTCTCAAGCACCGCTCCGCTGGGCCCTTCCTGTCAAGCACCGCTCCGCTTGGCCCTTCCTGTCAAGCACCGCTCCGCTGTGCCCCGCCGTCTCAAGCACCGCTCCGCTGGGCCCTTCATCTCAAGCACCGCTGGCCCATTGACAGTGCCGGTTCTGTGTCGAGCAGGGCTTCAGGAAGCACTAGGGGCACCATGCCTCCTCCAATAACAGTGGAGTCGGTAATCCATCTGATGGACTGTGGCTTTGCACCCCCCAGGATGGGACAGTGGGCATGGAGGCCCTTCGTGGATCTGGCGTCGTGCACTCATGTGGCTGAGGTGCCCTCCCTTCCATTCCCCCTGAGGTGCCTGTAGTTTTATCATCTAATGCCCCTGCAGTGTTCTCTCCAATGGTATCTGGTCTCCTGTGTGGGCTTTGCCCATGTGTTTGTGCACATTGGCCCATGGATTATGGAACTTTGACGGAATGTGCCGGACTTTTTGCCTATGGATATCTTGTTGACTATGTTCATTCCTTATTTTTGTATCTTTTATATGGCATATTTGCCATTCCTTCAATGGAGCTATTTATACATATATTTTATCGAACATTTCAATTGTGTCTTTGCATTATTCCGGGGGGTTTGTGTGGTGTCACTCTGACTTGTTGCTCGGCATTGGGGTGTAGGTATTTGTGGTGGGGGGGTGGGTGTATGGCGCATGTGTGTGCCCGTAAGCTTTTCTCCTCCCCCCTCCCCTGTGTCGTAGGTGCAGTACTCACCGTTGTCGTCTGCGCCGGCGTTCGTACTCCTGGTAGATGAGCAGGTAGACAATAACTGGTAGGATGTGTAATTCGGCTCCATGCTGTCCTCCTTCCTCGTGGAGTGTGTATAGGTGAGCGTTTTCCCGTTCGTAGTCTGTTTCCGCCGTGTTTTTATTGGCGGGGCTCCCGCCCCGGAAAAGGTGGCAGATTGGTGAGTTGTGATAGGGTGGGCGGTACATTGTCTGCCGCCTGCCTGTTGGCAGTGACCGCCGCGCTGTTTGTCGGTCCCGCCGTGGCAGTCGGAGTGTTAATGTGGCGGCCTATGTTGGCGGTTCCCGCCAGAGTTAGAATACCATTTTTTTGACCGCCGGCCTGTTTGCGGGTTGGCCGCCGCTTTATCACCGACCGCCAGGGTCAGAATGACCGCCTATGTTGTTTGACATAACGATATTATGCTATATAAGTATAGTAATATTTCAACTGTTATTATGTACAAATGTACTCCAATATCCTGATCTCAACCGGCATTATGTTACTTAGCTCCCTCCCCCCCACCCCTGCCCTCTCCTCTCCTCCGGCCCTTTAGACACCCACCCCTTGATCCCACAAATCACTTCTCCCCCCCCCCTTACACAAACGCCAACACCTACGGAAACATCTACATTACAACCATCACCACATTTATATCTATCATTATAATCATGATTACAAATACACACCCTGATCCACACCCACCCCCTCTCCTGGACCAATATATACCCTCACAACATAGAACCCATTGCGATGACATACATCAAGTACAGTGATCGCTAGCCCCCTTCCACTCGAAAATAGGATAAACATCTACCCTATTAACTCAGACACCGGACACTGCGAGGTATCAACTGGATCCTTCTCCATCTCTTAATCCAGGCCAGTGCGAACTCCCTCTCTACCACCTTTCCCACTGTACCCACCCTCGCCATATTCAAATTATGTCACCAAATCCCCCCCCCATTATCTACACATCATACCCTCCCTCATCAACATAGCTACTACCCTCTCCCGGCCCACCCCCCCCCCTTCCATAATATGCCCATGGCTTCCCCCCATATCCGTTTCCCTCCTCCGAAGCTCAGCTCAGAACTTGTGAATTCCACCACCTTTGGATCAATACTGGCCTCCCCCTGCCCCAACTCCGCCTCCTCGACAGAGAGGCTGCATCGTCGGCATTAGGAGGTCGGATAGGACTCGGACTCGCCGTTTACAGACCGTCCCTAAGGGAGCATAGTACTCCCGATCCTCCCTATATCCCTCTAACCTCTTCCCCTCCTAATCATCACATCCATTCCCCTTTACAGATAAACGCTAACTCTAGCCTTCTTTCCTCCCATATTATCCCTTTCCCCTCCCTCACCAACCCCTACACGTTCTTGTTTCTCCCCCCCCCTTTCTTGTCGGGGTACCCGACCCTCATCAGCTGCCTCTGTCTCACCCCCCGAACTCCCAAATATTCATATTACAGCGAACACAGTACCACACGATTACCACCCCCAGTATTGCTGAAATTCCTTCCTCTAACTCAGTATGCCAGCGACAACCCCCTACATAGTACACCCTCTACGAATCCTCTCATGGAATGTTCATGGCATGACGAATTACATAAAACGGAAAAAGATCTTGTCATATCTCCAATCTAAAAAAGCAGACATAGCCCTGATCCAAGAAACGCATCTTGATAATATAGAGTCCGACAAACTCAGACGTGAGTGGGTAGGAAAGGTCCTCTTTAGCTGCTGTCCAGAAAATCAGGGAATCAAGGGAGGCACTCCTCGTAAATGTGGCGTAGCGATACTAATACGTAAATCCCTGCCGACCACGATCATTAAAACATGGAATGACACAGAAGGGAGATATACATTTGTCAAACTGAAAATAGGAAATACCTTCCTATGTTTGGGCTCTGTCTATGCACCAACCGGACCAAAGCGTTCCTTCTTCCTACAACTCAATCGCGTACTGACCGAAATAGGGACCACACGCTATATCATCGGAGGGGATTGGAATCTTACTAGAGATGCCATACTGGACAGGACAGGCCCCATCGATGTGGGCAATAATCCTGAAAGGGCCTTACTGACGGACATCACAGCAGATGTAGGTCTAGTCGACTGCTGGAGACTAACACACCCAAAGGACAAGGAATTCACATTCATTTCGTCCATCCATGGCACCCAATCACGCCTGGACTATTTTCTTGTATCACATACCATAATCCCCCAAATACTAGACACTAGCATCTTAGATAGCGGACTCTCAGACCATTCCCCGATTTCACTCTCTATTCAGGTGGGCTTGATCTCTCCTGGTCGTAAACCATGGCGCTTTGCCATACACAGATACCGTTCCCCCCAGGGGAAAGAGCAACTCAAGGCCCACATATCCACATACATGACCGAAAACATAGGCTCTGTGACATCCAAGCGGGTCTTATGGGCAGCGGCTAAGGCCACTCTGAGAGGGAACATGATGAGGGACGCAGCACTGGCCAATAGAGATAGGGAGGTCCGCTACCGCACCCTAGAAGACACGATCCAACGCCTCACCAAACAATACACTACTCAACCGTCCCCAGCGCTGCGCCACTCCCTCGAACAAGCCCGAATGGCACACAACGATCTTTACACAACGCAGGCAGAATATGCACTACAAAGATTACGTCACCGCCACTATGAACAAGGAGAAAAGGCCGGACGCCTCTTAGCGGCACAGCTCCAACAGAGAGATGCTGCCTCAGCTATCCCAGCTATAATGTCTCCCTCCGGAGCAGTACTGACCCGCCCGCAAGACATTGTGAATGAATTTGCTACATATTATCAACTCCATTACACCCTCGAAACCCCGACCAACCAGGCACAGACAGGCATTTCTCACTGCGGCAAAATTGCCCTGCCTATCAGAAGCCGGCCGAGCTCTCCTTGAGGGCGATATAAGCAAGGAAGAAATTCTACAGGTTATCACAAAATTCCCATACCATAAATCCCCGGGCGAAGATGGATTCCCAGCGGAATTTTACAGATGGTCAGGAGAGGAGGCAACCACGGCAGTACACGAGGCACTCATGGAGGTGTGCCAGGAGGGCTCTCTGGGTGCCCTGTCCAACAGGGCCACGATTGTCGTCCTGCCTAAACCCAGAAGGGACCCCCTACTTTGCAGTAGCTATCGCCCCATCTCCCTTTTAAACGGAGACGTTAAATTACTAGCTAGTGTCCTTGCAGCACGTCTACGCAAAGTCATACCGTCCCTAATACATCATACCCAGGTGGGATTCGTACCGGGCCGCACTTCCAGAAACCATATGCGCACACTATGCCACACCCTGCTTGAATCGTTAAACCTACCAGAAGAAGCCTTGGCACTATCCCTTGACGCGGAGAAGGCATTCAACCGCATCGAATGGCCCTATCTATTCACCACCATGAAACATTTTGGTCTCGGAGATCAATTTATTTCTAAAGTCAGATTATTATACGATCACCCTACGGCACAAGTTAACTGCGGGGGCTTTCTGTCGGACCCATTCCCCATCGGAAGGGGCACTCGACAGGGCTGCCCCTTATCTCCGCTCTTATTCTTACTAGCAATGGAACCGCTGGCGGCAACTATAAGGAATTCTCAACAGATAACAGGTATCTCCTTACCAGGGGGTTCCTCCAAAATCTATCTATATGCAGACGATATTCTGTTAACCTTGTCTGATTTAGAGAGATCCATCCCATCCCTACTCTATCATAGAAAGCTTTGCACCCTTGTCCGGGTATCCAGTAAACTGGGACAAGAGTGAATCGCCCCTATCTCGCGTAACAACGAGAGCTGCAATCCATGGCCGCCCATTCAAATGGACCCCAACCCACCTCAAATATCTGGGGACATATATTAACCGAGGCTTAGAACACATGGTCAGGGACAACCTAGACCCTCTTATATCCCGGATGAAACAGGACTTTGCCAAGTGGACCTTTCTCAGCCTATCTATGTGGGGCAGAACACAGGCGGTTAGGATGGTCACCCTCCCCCGCTTCACATATGTTTTAGGCATGCTCCCCCTACAGATTCCGCTCTCTCTTCTCCGAAGGATTGATACTTTGATAAGGTCCTTTGTCTGGGGTTCTATACGGCCAAGACTAAAACCGGGGACGATATTGGCGCGCAGACCCTATGGAGGACTAGGTCTACCCTCAGTAGAACAATACGCTCTAGCCCTACAACTATCACAACTAGCCTACACACTACCAGGCACTCCAGACCCCCCACAATGGACAATCACGGATAAACACATACAGGGACAACACTCCGAACTAGGCGGGATATATACCGACTACTCTCACTCATCTAATCCTATCCTCGCGGCCACAAACACAGCGTGGCGCAGAGCCCACCGGCTACTGGGAGTGCACCCTTCTCTACATGCTCAAGCCCCTTTAGCGGGAAACAAATGTATAAAAATAGGGGGAAGTACCCTAAGGTGGCACCAGTGGAACGACGCTGGTATCCACAACATAACTCAAATAATAGATGGCAATGATTTCCGGTCCTTTGAATCCCTACAGGAAGAGTTCGGAATCCACAAAAATCAGGAATGGAGGTACAGGCAACTCATGCAGTGTATGGGCAAGGCCCTAGGACCCCCCCGTGGACGATTAAAACCTCACCCGTTGTCAATTACCTGCAGAAATGGGGCCGGCACAGAGGAGTTATGGCCGG
The DNA here is from genome assembly GCF_031143425.1 of Pleurodeles waltl. Taxonomy (NCBI): domain Eukaryota; kingdom Metazoa; phylum Chordata; class Amphibia; order Caudata; family Salamandridae; genus Pleurodeles; species Pleurodeles waltl. Next base: position 697,601,992 of record NC_090439.1, on the reverse strand, counting down.
TCTATACGCAGAGATTACGAACCATCTTTATTCGCAACCCCTCCTAGAACGACTGCGTCTCAGACTAGCGATAGCCTACACAGTAGAAGATTGGCAAGACATAATCGAAGCCCTAGACAGAGGGGTCCGCGAGGCCCGCCTGAAATTCTGTCTCTTCAAAATCCTCCAGGACTGGTACTGGACCCCCACAAAACTCTTCAGGGCAGGTCTGATACCACATGCGAGGTGTTGGCGATGCGCAGAGCTCCATTGTGATCTACTTCATATTCTGTGCCACTGTCCGACGATACAGCCCCTATGGGAAGCTGTGTTCCAGACACTTAGGGATTTCATATCAATACCAAACCCGTCACCGATAACACTCATTATCTTACACGACATGCGCCCTTACCCCTCCCTATCACGCCCCCATAAACGACTACTTCACACGGCAATTGCCACAGCGAAAATCTGTATTCTTCGACACTGGAGGTCTGCTGTTGCCCCAACACCAACAGAATGGATGACAGCCATGTTCCAAACAGCTACCCATGAGCGAGTCATTTATAACCTACAGGATCAAGCGGCCCTATTTACAGAAATTTGGAGCCCCTTCCTGACAAGACCATGAGGCAGCTGGTTGATGGTCAGTGGATGGCAGTTGACACCCCACCATCTTCCTTTCTCTCCTTCCCTCGCTTCCCTCCCTGCTCTCGTACCCCTTTCCTCCACTCCAGAGACTATTCATCCCAGAGAACATCCTTTACACCATGCCATATCAACCCGCTTAAATACGTACTAGAAACTATCTTTCCTGGCTTTGCTCGATCAGAGGCTAACTGTCCAACATTAGTAGGCAAAACCGGACTCTTTATACATTTAATCCTGAATCCACACAGATACTCTCCCTTGTCTACCCTCCCCTGGAATGGCCCTCTCCCCCCCATAACTATATCCTTTTGGCTCATCCTACAATACACGTTGATAAATGTATCACATGGCACAATCCTATAAGATCGTCGGCAAATGACGAGGAACAACCGGAATATTCATCTAATAACCCAGAAGCAGGGAGCCAAAATATTTGCCTTTCCCCCCTAATATTCTACCTAACCCTCCTACTCCCCCGTTCTCCTCTCTATCACGCTTCTCTCCCTCCTGCTCCCCTCTATTACAATTTGACCCCCCAAAAACCTCTACCCCCTTCCCCGCACCCTTCCTAATTTTCAAACCATAATCTATGTCGACGAATCAATGTACCTATTAGACAATGTACATTCAGATATCATTTGTAAAATTATCATCTGAACCACGGATTACTGAAAAATGTCAACGCATACTGTGTATCGTCTTATGTTTTTTCTCTAATAAAAAAAATTACACACAAAAAAAAGGAATTTGTAGCGTGTAATTGATAGAACCAGAGAAAATTATATCAAGCACTGGACAGAAATGATTCACACATGATTCAGTTATCGAGCCCACTGCCAAAGTCATGTAGACAGAGAGCAATAGCCCAGTTGGTTTATGTGCGAAGTCCACAAATTGCGTGCTGTGAAGTTTTCTAAGCCTTAGCGTGGGCAATGTCCTCATCGCCACATAACGCAAAGTAAATATGGATCAACATCGTATTTTCACATTTGTGCAATGAATGCACTGCAGCTAGTTTTTCGCAAAACATTGCAAAGTCTACCCCGCCGTTTTCCCTCCCTACAATAATGCTAATTAGTGGGTGCTCAATATGTACCCTCAGGTTCAGGTACTCAAAAACCCAACAATTAATCTGAATACACCTACTGCACAGGAAGGCTTGAAGGAGAGTTATCAATTCAATTCTATTTTATTTTGGATCACCTGTGCTGCTACGCTAATGTTTAAAAACGGTGAAAGTGGTTTCTTCTATTCAAAATTTCTATACTATTGCATTTACCTTCAAATGAGTAGGAAGATTTGTATTGGAGACATGCCTATTTTCTGCAGTACTCAGTTTATCAAAACATTCGCAGCGCTTTTGTTTTTTTTAAAAACATCAGAACATCAGTTTGACATTTTGTTCTTTTAAAACGTGTTCCTTTTATGGCTACAAATACCTGAGATGTGAGTGAGCTGGAGACAGAATCATTAAGACATCTAAATCCACACCTAATGCCCATGGGCCTCCATCACTATGCTACACACTAATTCAAATAATGAAGTGTTGTGGTGCTTTCAGAAAGAAACATTGAGGTAAGCAGCTTCCTCTTTATTACGGTAATTAAGTAAGCCATTCTGACGATTATTACTCGTTCATCCTGGATAAGAGTTTGTGAAACAAATATCTTTGGGTGATGTCATTAGGAAAAGGCAATAGTTACATGCTGATCTGCCGGTAGGGGGTGTATTCGGCGGACGTAGCTGGAAGAGAATGGGCCAGAATTTCACATCTATTGTGCAGGGTTTGCATCACAAAACTGACATAAGTCTACGCAAATCTTTTATTTGTATTTACTTTGAAAGTTGCAAGAAAGTAAAGCAAAGCAGCACAAAGTAGGAGTTCAATGAGTGGTACATAGATGTTCCCATGCAACCACCCTGAGTTTTGGCGGAAACCCATATCTACTAGATAGACAGGGTTTTGTGCCAAAAAAATATTGCCACTTGAAACCAGGCATTAAAAAGGAGAAATAGTTTTATTTTTCCTAACTTTTCCTAATTCGCATGTGTGTTGCACTGTACAGCACACATCCAAAGTGAAAAAAGTTTTAAAGTTAGTCTTAGCATAGTATTCTGTACTGGCGGGGTACCCTTTCTGTACAAACCTATGCTAGACTCACACAGACACGTCTGCACTAAGGTGCATAAGTGTGTGTGTGGTGCTTGACAGCATGATTGTGTGGTAGTGCTAGAGAGAGAGCAGGATAGTGACTATCAATGTAGTTATGGCACTTTTCTGCTCTCTACCTGTCATGCAACGCAATGCAGCACAACTTTGGTTGCGGCTCTGCACTTTGTGAACGTTTCTTAAATATGTGCTGATATGTTTAATATTATGTAAAAAATACATACATATAAACCATTGATAGCACTTGGAAAAGGAGTTCAATTATTTTTTTATTTTTTTTATTTGTTTTTTTACTGAGGAGTACAAATTCAGAATAGCCGTCAACAAAAATAGCACCAACAATGGCAGCATAAATTCAAGTAAGAAAGCAAGCAAACAGTACACATAGAGAACCATCAGACATAGAATAATACAATAAATAGCAGGGAACAAAACTGATAGCAAGAGAAGCCATCCCCTAGGGCAAGGACCAGGGTCCCTTAGGTCTATAAACATAAATCACACCATCCCGTAGTGGCCAGTTATAAGTTCTGAAATGGCACCCATGACTGGTTCCCAGATTTACCTTGACCTATGTTGATTTGGGTGGTTCTCAATAATTGCAAGCTCCAGACTGCACAGAAATATGAACTCCTGCTACCAAGATAGAGGATCCGCAGCTTCCTTTGGCAGCCAGGAGTGAGCAATTGTGAGCCCTGCAGAAGTAACCACAGAGAAAAAGACTCCCGCCATTCCACTGGTACATCAGGAGCATGCCCAAAAATCACTTTTTTGGGTCAGGGGTGATATTAATCTTACACAATTGTTTGATTAGAGTAAACACTTTGGGGGTGATTCTAACCCTGGCGGTCGGTGATAAAGCGGCGGCCAACCCGCCAACAGGCCGGCGGTCCAAAAAATGGAATTCTGACCCTGGCGGGAACCGCCAACACAGCCCGCCACATTAACACTCCGACCGCCACGGCGGGACCGACAAACAGCGCGGCGGTCACCGCCAACAGACAGGCGGCAGACAATGTACCGCCCATACTATTATGACCGGCCAATCCGCCACCATTTCCGGGGCGGAAGCACCGCCGATAAAAACACGGCGGAAACAGACTACGAACGGGAAAACGCGCACCTCTACACACTCCACGAGGAAGGAGGACAGCATGGAACCCGAATTAAACATCCTACCTGCTCTCGTCTACCTGCTCATCCACCACGAGTACGAACGCCAGCGCAGACGACAACAGTGAGTACTGCACCTACGACACAGGGGAGGGGGAAGGACGAAAGGTTACGTGCACACACATACGCGATACACCCACCCCCCCAAACCATGTACACACCAATGCAGAGCAACAAGTCACAGTGACACCACCCAAACCCCCGTAAAAAAAGCAAGGACATATTTAAATTGTGACTCGAAATTTATGGGAAATAAATACCACTGATAAGTCACGGTCAAATAGCAATAACAATACAAAAAAACAAAATCTATATCCAGTGCATACGATAAACCGAGGCAATAAGTCCTGCACATCTAACGATATTCCAAGTGTCCGTGGGCCAAAGTGTATCAACACAAGGGCAAAGCCCACACAGGAGACCTGAGTCCTTTGGAGAGAACACTGCAGGGGCATCTGATGAAAAAACTACAGGCACCTCAGGGGGAAGGGAAGGGGAGGGGCACCACAGCCACATGAGTCCACGACGCCAGATCCACGAAGGGGCCACCATGCCCACTGTGCCATCCTGGGGAGTGCAAAGCCACAGTCTCTCAAGTCTCTACAGTGGGTGGCTTGCCCACTGTGCCATCCTGGGGAGTGCAAAGCCACAGTCTCTCAAGTCTCTACAGTGGGTGGGTTGCCCACTCGGCCATCCTGGGGAGTGCAAAGCCACAGTCTCTCAAGTCTCTACAGTGGGTGGCTTGCCCACTGTTACATCCTGGGGAGTGCAAAGCCACAGTCCATCAGGTGGATAACAGTCTCCACCGGTCAAGGAGGAGGCATGGTGGGCACAGTGAACCGTGAACAGTAGTTCGAGACAGATCCGGCACTGTCATTGTGCCAGTGGCGCTTGAGACGGCGGGGCCCAGCGGAGCGGTGCTTGACAGGAAGGGCCCAGCGGAGCGGTGCTTGACAGGAAGGGCCCAGCGGAGCGGTGCTTGAGACGGCGGGGCCCAGCGGAGCGGTGCTTGACAGGAAGGGCCCAGCGGAGCGATGCTTGAGACGGCGGCGCCCAGCGGAGCGGTGCTTGAGGGGGCGGGGCCCAGCGGAGCGGTGCTTGAGACGGCGGGGCCCAGCGGAGCGGTGCTTGACAGGAAGGGCCCAGCGGAGCAGTGCTTGACAGGAATGGCCCAGCGGAGCGGTGCTTGAGACGGCGGGGCCCAGCGGAGCGGTGCTTGAGACGGCGGGGCCCAGCGGAGCGGTGCTTGACAGAAAGGGCCCAGCGGAGCGGTGCTTGACAGGAAGGGCCCAGCGGAGCGGTGCTTGACAGGAAGGGCCCAGCGGAGCGGTGCTTGAGATGGCGGGGCCCAGCGGAGCGGTGTTTGAGACGGCGGGGCCCAGCGGAGCGGTGCTTGACAGGAAGGGCCCAGCGGAGCGGTGCTTGACAGGAAGGGCCCAGCGGAGCGGTGCTTGACAGGAAGGGCCCAGCGGAGCGGTGCTTGAGACGGCAGGGCCCAGCGGAGCGGTGCTTGACAGGAAGGGCCCAGCGGAGCGGTGCTTGAGACAGCGGGGCCCAGCGGAGCGGTGCTTGACAGGAAGGGCCCAGCGGAGCGGTGCTCTTCTGCACGGCGGGGCCCTGTTCAGCGGTGCTCTTCTGCACGGGGGGCCCTCTTCAGCGGTGCTCTTCTGCACGGTGGGGCCCTCTTCAGTGGTGCTCTTCTGCACGGCAGGGCCCTGTTCAGCGGTGCTCTTCTGCACGGCGGGGCCCTCTTCAGCGGTGCTCTTCTGCACGGCGGGGCCCTGTTCAGCGGTGCTCTTCTGCACAGCGGGGCCCTCTTCAGCGGTGCTCTTCTGCACGGCGGGGCCCTCTTCAGCGGTGCTCGTCCAGTAGGTCAAGGGAGCCAGACCTGGCCTGGACTCCCTGCTCAGTCGCCCTCCGACCGTGCTGTTGCTGGACCCTTCTGTGACGGAGTCCTGGGCCCTTTGGTGTTCTTCCCAACACCCGGGATGGGGCTTGTGGGCCCCTTCTGCTCCGCGCTCCTGCTGGCTGACTTTTCTGCCCTGCTGCCCTTTCGCTCCTTAGATGGGGCTCTCGGGCCCTTGCCTCCCCTAGATGTTGTGGCTGGTGAAGTGGGCGAACTTTGCTCCTTGGGGGCAGCCGTGTCAGTCCTCTCACGGCGGCCCTTTAGCTTCCTGGTCCTCTTGCCTGGTGGGGGGCTGGCTGTCCCCTTGCTGCTGATTGAAGTGTCACTGCTGGCAAAGGGTGGGCTCCAGAAACCATGCACCACAGTGACACTCGAAGCTGGGCTGGTGGTGGCTGAGGTGCTCTTGGGACTCTTTGCAGATGGAGGGGGTGGGTCAGTGGAGGGAAAGAGGTCAAGATTAGCAAGGAAAACTTTCTTAGGACCAAGGTAAAAGGTAGGAGAAGTGGTGATGGGAGTGGAGGAAGAGGATGTGGTTGTAGGAGAGTCAGGTGTGCTGTCTTTGGGTGCAGGTGCTTGTGCTGGAGGCTGTCGTGAGGTGGATGGCTGTTGGGTGGGTGGCTGCCTGCGTTTGTGTGTCTTGGAAGAGGGGGTGACAGACACAGTGGGAGAGGACACAGGGGACGTGTAAATGGTAGTGGGGGTGGTGACTGCACGTGTGCGGACTGGACTGGAGGGTGTGCTGGTGATGGAAGCACTGGCTGATGGTGGTGTGCATGCAGGTGTGAGTGTAGACGTCACAGGGAGGGAGGAGGAAGACGAGGAGGAGGGGGACACAGAGGTGGTAGTGACTGTTGGAATGTCTGCATCTGGGTGTTGCTTACGTGAATGCTTGTGGGATCTGTGGTGCTTGTGTTTGGATGAGCTGCCCTTGGGTGTTGAGGTGTGTGCATGCTGGTCTGTGTGGTTGGTGTGGATGGGATAGGCTGAGGAACAGGAGACAGAGACAGGCTGGAGGCAGTCAGAAGAGGGAGGCTGGAAACAGGGACAATGGCTGCCGTCAGTGCTGAGGCCAGAGCATTGAACGATCGTTGATGGACAGCCTGACCCGAATGAATGCCCTCCAGGTAGGCATTGCTCCGATGCACCTCCCTTTCTACCCCCTGGATGGCATTCAAAAGGGTAGTCTGCCCAACAATGATGGTCCTCAGGAGGTCAATGACCTCCTCACTGAGGGCAGCAGGGGTAACAGGGGCAGGGGCTGAGGTGCCTGGGGCGAAGGAGACGCCCGCCTTCCTGGGCGAGCGGGCACAGAGCGTAGGCTGAGGGGCTGCTGGGAGGGCGGGGCTGGTGCGCTGGGTGGCGGCTGTACCTGTAGAGGCGGGGGCCCGGATGTTGCCGCCACCGCTAGGGAGCTCCCATCCGAGGACGTGTCGCTGTCGCTGGTGTCACCACCGGTCCCCGTTGTGGTGCTCCCCTCGCCCTCCGGATCACTTGTGCCCTCGGTGTCTGTTCCTGGTACCACCGGGGCCTTGTGACTTGCAGCTCCCTCGTGCTCCGATGCCAATTCTCCTCCGCCTGATGATGCTAATGCACACATGCACAAGAAGATGAAGAAGAAGGGTGGGGGGAGAAAAACGAAGACCAGGTTGAGTGCATGCAATGTCAACACCGTTGGCGGAGAGGACAGACACAGGAGCCTCATGCACTAAGCCGCGCCTTCGGGGTACACTACTCAGTACTTCTGACTAGGACAACAGGTCTAGAGACGACAAAGGCGCACATGTGTGATGCTGGACCATCGATAGCTGTACTTGTCACCCTACAGAGGTGGGGGCCGGGAGCACAGGGCCATGCCTAAAGGTGAGGACTACACTACAGAAAGCGCCCTGGCCTAATGTCACCCACAGCCCTCCTCCCCCACCCAGACGCCTCCACTGCGCAGAGAGATAGCAGAATGTGCTGATACTCACCCCCTTGTGTCTGCTGTGATGTCCTCAAGCGCCCATCCAAATCAGGGTAGGCCACCGCCAGGATCCGGGACATCAGGGGGGTCAGGGTACGACTGGCAACCCTCCTAGGTTGGGAGGCCATCCCCAGCAGTGACTCGGCGGTCTTCCTGGTCCCGCGGCGGATGTCCTCCCACCTCTTGCGGCAGTGGGTGCCCCGTCTGACGTGGACCCCCAGGGCCCGGACTTCCTTGGCGATGGCACGCCAAATGTCCACTTTCTGATGGGCGCTGACCTATTTGACATGTACAGGGTGGGAAGGAAAAATCATCAATTTTCTGCATGTTAGATGCGATTGGCCCCCTCTCCCCAACCTTGCCATATGGCACATGCTCTCATCTGTCGTGCGTTGCACTCCTCATTCGCCCCCCACCCCACCAACTTACATCCCCCCCACTCCACACAGGCATAGCCCATTCAATGTGCACCCATTGTACTTACCTGTTGGTCTGGAGGACCGTAGAGTAACGCATACTGGGGGAGGACCCCATCCACAAGTTTCTCCAACTCCTCAGACGTGAAGGCAGGGGCCCTTTCCCCAGTTGCAGCAGCCATTGTCACTTCCAGACCGAGGTCACAGCAGCACTTGCAGTATAGGTCCTCTCCTGTGGATGATCAGGTCTCGAGTGATTAAGCAGATAGAAAATGGCGGTCACGCCCGCGGCGGTGCGTACCGCGGCGGTGCGTACCGCGACTGCCGGCGCACCTCGTCATTGGCTCCTGAAACCCATTGGCCTCAATGTTAGCCAATGCGGCTTCGAATAGCGGTCTTCGACCGCCTACCGCCACGGTGTGCCACGCCAGCGCATTGACCTCACATCCCATTGTCCCACTTCACAGGTCAGGCAGCCGCCATTTCAAGGGCCCACATGGCATAATTTGTACTGCGTCACACAGGCCTAGGCCTTGCATTGCCACACATACACGCATTTCAATACATAGATAATCGTGTGCTATGCATGCAGTGGTGAACGTACCTGTGATTTGCTTGACTGTGTGCGTCATGTTGTCCTTCCTAGGCACCGTCCGCTGGGACTTGCGAGGAGAAGGATGAATCCTCGCGTGTACCGACCGCTGGTGGACCTGTCGACAATGGAAGAACGCCATATAATACTACGATACCGACTTGACCGAGCCACTATACATGAACTGTGTGGCCAGCTGGAGCCAGCCCTGATGTCCCCCATCCGCCAACCCACAGTAATTCCCCCTCTAGTGCAGGTTCTGTCAGTTCTCCATTTTTTGGCAAGTGGCTCATTCCAGACAACAGTGGCCATGTCATCTGGAATGTCTCAGCCTATATTTTCAAAAATCTTGTCTAGAGTGTTGTCTGCCCTGACGAAACACATGCGGCGCTACATTGTATTCCCTGAGGAGGTTGATTTGGCCACTGTGAAGGGTGATTTCTATGCCCTTGGACATATCCCCAACATAATTGGTGCCATTGATGGAACCCATGTGTCTTTAGTACCCCCAAAAGACGATGAGCAGGTGTACAGAAACAGGAAAAGTTACCATTCGATGAACGTCCAGGTGGTCTGTTTGGCTGACCAGTACATCTCCCATGTGAATGCCATGTTCCCTGGGTCAGTGCATGACGCGTATGTGATGCGAAATAGCAGCATCCTTTATGTGATGGAACAGCTACAGAGACACCGTGTGTGGCTAATTGGTGACTCTGGTTACCCCAACCTGCCTTGGCTATTGACCCCAGTGAGGAATCCCCGGACCAGGGCAGAGGAACGGTACAATGAGGCCCATGGGCGAACTAGGAGGATCATAGAAAGAACCTTTGGCCTCCTGAAGGCAAGGTTTAGGTGCCTGTATATGACAGGGGGATCCCTGATGTACTCACCAAAGAAGGTGTGCCAGATCATAGTGGCCTGCTGTATGCTTCACAATCTGGCATTGCGACGTCAGGTGCCTTTCCTGCAGGAGGATGGTCCAGATGGTGGTGTTGAAGCAGCTGTGGAGCCTGCGGAGAGTGAAGAGGAGGAAGACGAAGAGGACGACCCAGACAACAGGGACAGAGTTATCCAACAGTATTTTCAGTAGCACACAGGTAGGAATCACCCACGCCATTTAACATTTACTGAAAGCCCCCTGCATCTTTACTTTGTGTATTTCCCCCCAGTTCTTTTAAACTGATGTTTGATTTTCCCTTCCCTTTTCAGTGCTGTATGACCCACTGCGTGACTTCTGCTTGGTTAGCCCATGGACTAATGCTTATTGACATCGGTATGTTGTCATCACATAAATAACAGAACATTATTGATAAGTAATGTGTTATACATTTGTCAATAATACAGGCTGACTCCAGAAGGATTTCAGTGCAATGAGTGATTTATTTTTAGTGCTAGATATTGGTACATGATATTAAGACGGTGATGGGTGAGGGTGGAGTTATGTCCATGGCAGAGTCCAGTTCTCGGTCGCACAGGTGCATTGTCCATATGCCTGTGGAAGGATGGAGCAGGGGCAGTTCAAGGTTGGACAGGGTGACAATGTGGGACAGTGGGATGACATCAGGGGGGATATTAGGTTGGCGGGGGTCTTGGCATCCTACTCTGTCTTCCTTTGAGATCTCAGGTTCCTCTTGCGGGGTGGTTGTTCTTCAGCAGGAGGTGGGGTTCTGGTGGGCCGTCGTTCTGTGGGGGCCTCCTGACCACTAGCGCCGGCGGAGGTGGTAGGCTGTTCCTGGCTAGTGACAGGGGCCCTTTGCGGTGCCACATTGTCCCGCAATGTGGTTTCTATCCGGTTGAGGACCTGGACTATGCTCCCCATAGTGGTAGCGATGTTGCGGAGTTCATTGATGAACCCCATGTACCGTTCCTCCTGCTGTGCCTGGATCTCGGTGAACCTGGCCAGTACCGTCGCCATTGTCTCCTGGGAGTGATGATATGCTCCCATGATGGTGGTGAGGGCCTCTTGGAGGGTCGGTTCCCTGGGCCCGTCCTCCCCCCCCTGTCGCACAGCGGCCCTCCCAGTTGCCCTGTTTCCCCGGGCCTCTGTCCCCTGGACGGTGTGACCACTACCACTGCCCCCAGGTCCCTGTTGTTGTTGGGGTGTTGGGTCAGCCTGGGTGCCCTGTAGTGGCGGACACACCGCTGATTGACGCGTCCGCGAGACAGAGGCATGGGCCCGCTGGGTGGGAGCTGTGCTGGTGTTCCCAGAGGGGTTTGGGTCTGCTGTGGCCTGTGTCTGTGTGTGGGGAACCGACTGTCCAGAGGTCCCCGATGGTCCGGGCTGGTCGTCAGGTTCTAGGTCGACAGAGCTGCTGTCCTCGCTGGGGGCCTGTTCTGGGGGTGGGATGGACAAATCTGGACCCTCCGTGGCGGTGTGTTGGCGTTCGGGCCCTGCAGGGGTAAAGGAGTATGGTTATTGTTTCTGTGTGTGCCATGGGGTGCATTTTGAGTGCCCTTGTCCCCCAGTGCTGGCATTCCCTTGTGGGAGGTGTTGTGAGGGTTTGGGGGGGGGGTGTATGGGTATGTGCAATGGTCATGCTTTGGTGGTGGCTGTCTATGGTTTGTGTTGGCATTCAGGGGTTGGTGTTGTTTAGGGTGGGTTGTGCTGGTGAGACATTGGCAGGGAGGTTGTGTGCTGGGGGTTGAGATTGGGGATGGGGGGGGTTGGCATGCTGGTGGTTGGGGGGGGTGAAGTAGTTGAGATTCGACTTACCAGAGTCCATTCCTCCGTGTACTCCAGCGAGGCCATCAGGATGCAGGATGTTTACCACCTCTTGCTCCCATGCTGTGAATTGGGGTGGAGTGGGTGGGTGTCCGCCGCCAGTCTTCTGCACAGCGATGTTGTGCCTGGAGATCATCGAGCGCACCTTCCCCCGTAGGTCGTTCCATCGCTTTCTGATATCTTCCCGATTTCTGGGATGCTGTCCCACAGCGTTGACCCTGTCTACGATCCTTTGCCATAGCTCTGCCTTCCTTGCTATGGTGGTGTGCTGCACCTGTGTGCCGAAGAACTGGGGCTCAACCCTCATGATTTCCTCCACCATGACCTGGAGTTCTTGGTCCGAAAACCTTGGGTGTCTTTGGGGTGCCATGGGGTGATGTGGATGAGGTGTGGGGTGCTGTTTGTGGTGATGTGCGTGGTGATATGTGGTGATGTGTGCGTGGATGTGGTGTGGGTGATGAAGTTGGGTTCCTGTGTGTGTTGGGGTTTTCTATTGCTGTGCTCGCTCTCTCTATCTCTATCTCTCTCGCTCTCGCCTTCTCTCCGATTTCCAACTAGTGGGGGTTTGTGGGTGATGTGGGTGTGTGTTTTATATTGTAATGGGTCTGTGTATGTGTATCAGGTGTGTGTATTTCGATTTGTCCAATGTGGCTGTGTTTTGGAGCTGTGTGTGTATTATGACTGCGGCGGTGTGTACCGCCAATGGACTACCGCGGTTGAAAGACCGCCGTGTGGATTCGTGGGTCAGAATGGCATGGGCGTGTTTGTGTTGGCGTGACGGTGGAGGTTTGGTCATCTCCAGTTTTCCGCGGCCCGCTGATGAGGCGGCCTTCCTCGGATGTCGGATTTTTGGCGGATTCACAGTTGGTGGTCAGAATGACCGTGGCGGTTTACCGCGGCCGCGGCGGTAGAATGGCGGAATTCTGACCGGCGGTAAGGGCCTTTTACCGCCGAGGTCAGAATGACCCCCTTTGTGCCAAAGTTGCAGAATAGGATTGCAGTTTGGGAAAATATGCACAATGTCCGCCTCTATAGCCCTACACCTAAAGCAGGCCAAAGTTTACCGCATGCGCCATTTGTAGAGCTTGAAAGGAGTGTAATATGTGTCTTTGAGAATTTGAAAAGTGCTCTTGGTGTCGCGAGACGTTAAGAGCACCATGTGCCAACTTAATAGTGTGTCGTATCTCAGACACAAATACGGTACTCTGCAGGTGTTGAGACCATTTAGCAGCAAGCAGCACAGATCTGTTACCGATGCTCCCCTGATGCCCTATAATTTTAATTAAACCATCCAAGAACTTATTATGACTCATACTAATTTCACAGTCCGGTAGCTGCAGCACAAATGTACCTAATTTGAAATAGCAGAAGGCCCCAAATGTTGGGAAGTCATGACTCAAAGCCGGAAAAGATTCAAAAATTCAATTCTTAACAAATTGGCCCAAACGTTGGATGTTAGCATGTCCCTAGCAGCTAGAACAATTATCTTGGAGTGAAAATGGCAGCCTAGGATTATTGCCTAATAACGTGTACTGATGGAATAGAACGACATTACAGTTTGAGTGAATAGCCTGCCAGACCGGATGATAAACTGTTGGTAAATCGTCAGCATTTCATGAACACCTGCAACCACCTGCCCAGAGGCATCCCATATACCCTGGATCATTTTGTTATTATTATTATTATCTTTGAGTTGAAAAGCTAATACCTGTCCCATTTCTTCACGTTTTTCAAAGCACTGTAAATGCCTTGCACGGTATTTGGCGCTTGGCCCTTACCATATCCTCTTCTTTATTTGTGTCTGTACGAATGTCAGTTTTTGAAAGACCCTTAGGGGGTTCTCAGGGCATCTAAAAAGCTTTTGGCAGAATGAATACTCCAATTTGAGTTTAATAAGTGTTTCCTGCAGCTGAGCATCCATGCCCCGCTCCTCTTTACCTTTACAAAGGAGATAACTTGTAGTCTTGCCTCAAACTAATGTTTTCAAGGCATTCCAGACCACAGTAAGGCTTGAGGTTTCCTGATTTAGAAGGATGAACTTCTATAACTTGATATGCAAATACTGACCATATTGAGGGTCTAACAGCAACTTGAGATCAAATATTCATTTACGTAAAGACAGATGGCCAGTCACATAGCTAAATTTAATAAAGATTGAAAGTGGGTTGTGATCCGACATGATCTGTGGGTTCAACTGTATTGTTGTCAGTGGCAAAAGGCTATGACTAGACGGGAAGACGTCCCATGTGGGATAAAATGGACGTGTACCCAGGCTCATAACCCAGAGACACCTTCCAGGCATTGCCCAAATCATCTATATGGCAAATCTGTTTCATAGAAGCCTATGATTTAGCCATCCTTCCCTGAGTACCTAATAGGGAGGACGTTGAATCCACACCAGGCCTCATGACCTAATCAGAATCCCCGGCATATGACAATAGTATCCGTCGAAGTACTGAGTTCACCCAATAGGCAATTAAACATGGAGGGATCATCTAGATTAGGTGCACAGACAACACAGATTGTTAATGAGGGACTAGCATTTGCTGTATGTGTGATAGGTCATCTTCCTATACAGTTGAATTTGACCTAAGGCGTGAGCCAGTCCCTCCCAAACCTATTTTGCAATTTCGTAAATAGATCACTGAATCGAAAAATAGGGTTGGTACATGTCAAAATGCTTTTTTCTTGTCGCAGACAGCCCAATTCTGCGGGCCATTTGCAACAACAACAAAAAAGATACGTACGTCTGGCCACTAATGCTTTATAATCTGGTTTTTATATTTGCTAGGGCCTTGAGGGGATCAACCCTCTTTTTTTTTACCATGGCTACTCTTGGGGGCCTGGCGTAGGAGTTTGCATCAGCCTGCTGGGCTCACAGAGCTCCCTAGATACTCTCTTGATTTAGACCCCTTATACTCTTTCTATTTCTATTATCTTCTTAGGGTAACATACTCCCTTATTTCGCTCTTTCCTAGTTCTTTTTTTCTTTCTCTTTTGATACCGGATGGGTATGTCATAATGGCTATCACAGTTTGCAGTGTTTCTTTTTGTTTCTCTCACCAGTCACTTTGGGGGTGGTGGTGGGTTGGCAACAGATTGTTTTGTGACCATGAATTCGATCACAAAACAATTGCAGCTTACGCAAACGGGAAGGGGTTACCAGGGGACGCCTTCCCCTTTGTGAATGGATGCGAAAATATTTTTTCAGAGCAGGCAGTTGTCCCACGGACCACTGCCTGCTCTGAAAAAATGAAAAGAAAACATTTCATTTTTGTTTTTGAAATGCATCCAGTTTTCCTTTAAGAATAACAGACTGCATTAAAAAAAAACTGCTTTATTTAAAAGCAGTCACAGACATGGTCGTCTGCTATCCCCAGCAGGCCACCATCCCTGTGAGTGCGGCCATTCCCAATGGGGTCGCAAATTGAGACCTACCTCATGAATATTAATGAGGTAGGTGATTTGCGACCCCATTGGGAATCGCAAACAGTGTGAAGTTCAATGTTGTACATATGGTTTTGCGACTCGCAACTTGTGACTCGCAAATGAGTCACAAACTGCGAGTCACAAAACTCTAGGTCATACATCTACCCCAAGTCTTTAGTTATTAGTCACCCCATGACTGCAACCAGGCTTGTGCCTTTTCTGGATGCTGACAGAATCTGGTTTATTTGGCTGGGCCAGTTGAAAGATGAGCTACCAGAACATGAAATTCTTAATCTGAATCAAAACCGCCCTTGGTTATTTGGCACCCTAACCCAATTTCGGCATACATAATTGAAATCGGTGTGCTTGCTGAATTTGACAGCTAAGATTTTTTTTACTGAACAATGAAGTACTGACCAACATATTTTACATAATCAAACACCCCAGCCTATCTTTCGTTGTAAACCTGGTTCATCAAAATTAATGAGAATGCTGTCCCAAACGGGTTTCAGGAAGGGCTCAGAATTTAAGGCCCAAAGGGATATGGTAGTTATTAAGAAAGGTAAACTTACAAGTGAGTAAATCTACACATGTAAGTGTAGTCTTACACTTTTGAATAACTTTGCTATCTATTTTATTCTCCATTTCTAAATGTAAAGTTATTGAAAAGTTCACACTTAAATGCCCCCATCCCCTCAAATGAGATGAAGTCAGTAAAAATGTCACTTACCACCATAGAGGTAATGGTAGTAGTGACTTTACTACTGTAATATACATTCAGCACACTTGACAGAGGCCTCTACAAATGGGATGGAGATTGCCTCATGGTAAAGTACAGGGAAAGATTTTAAAGTCGATTAAAGTTTAAAATACATAATTCAAATATTGCTAGGCTAAATGTTAAGGATAATTGAATTTGTATTTTTATTTTACAAGGAGTACTAATTAAAAATGTTTCATCACAATGAAATTCATTCTGAATATATTATTCAATTTAAATGTATTAAATTCAATTAACATAATGTTAAAGATATGTTTTAAAACTCCTAAATTATAAATATTAATACTTATTTATTATGTATTGAAAGTTACTAAAAGTATGTATATAAATAATTTCAATAAATTCAGTTATTCTTGAGAATACCATAACATTTATTTTTACATTAAAATAGTAATTAAATGTGTATTTATAATTTACATTTTTATTTCAAATATCAAAAATACAATACATTTATATACATATTTTTAAATAGTTCAAATAAATTAATACATTTTAGTATTATTTCTCAGTGGTTTCTATTTTATGTCCCTACCCCCATTTTTATATATAGGTGGGTGTTGAAGTACCAGTGGTTGGCTATGGGTGGTTCTGGACTTACTCATGGTATGAATTAGAGTACATTTTTTATTGTTTTGAGTATCCTTGCTTTTCTAGTTTTAAAAATGGAGTTTGTGAGTAGCAATGTTCTTACTCTTTTGTGGGTGTGGGTATTAGTGTGTGCATGCCCCCCAAAGCACAACCTATCCTTCCTTAACTCCTCCTCAATCCTCTCAAAGCCCTTCCCATCGAGTCATAAGTATTCCTTATTTTAAAGCTACTTTCCTCTGTCCATCCAAAATCGGCTACTAACATGTGTACCTACCTGTGAGGGGATCACCACAGTCACTGCAGTGATCTACACACAAAAATTGTAACCTACCACATGAATATTAATGAGGTAGGTCATTTGCGACCTCATTGGGTATCGCAAACAGTGTGAAGTTCACTGTTGCACATATGGTTTTGCGACTTGCAATTTGTGTCTTGCAGATGAGTCACAATTTGCGAGTCACAAAACTCTGGGTCATACATCTGCCCCAAGTCTTTAGTGATTAGTTACCCCATGACTACAACCGGGCTTGCGCCTCTTCTGGGTGCTGACAGAATCTTGTTTGACCCTCATGAGTAATCCTCAGATTGGCAGGTTCCAGCAGGACTACTGTTGCCCCTAATTTCAGAAAATATGGAATAGTCTCACGCAGACGCAATCTACTCTCTGCCATTTCACAACAAAAGTCAGACCCAACAAAAAAGTTTACCCCACGAGCGTGCACTGGTTTATTTGGCCGGGACAGTTGAAAGATGAGCTGCCGGAACATGAAATTCTTAATCTGAATCAAAACCGCTCGTGGTTGTTTGACAGCCCAACCCAATTTAGGCTTACTTAATGGAAATCTCTGTGCGTGCTGTATTTGACAGTTAAGATTTTTTTTACTGAACAGTGAAGTATTGATCAACATATTTTATATAAACAAACACCCCAATCTATCTTTAGCTGTAAACCAGGTTTGTCAAAATTATTGAGAATGCTGTCCCGAACCGGCTTCAAGAAGGGCTCAAAATTGAACATCCTTCAAAGAAACTACCAATGTGACTTCAACCACCATTGAAGAGGTCCAGAAGGATATGGTGGTTATTCAGAAAGGTAAACTTTCAAGTGAGTAAATCTACACATGTAAATGTAGTCTTACACTTTTGAATAACTTTGCTATCTCGTTTATTCACCATTTGTGAATGTAACGTTATTCAAAAGTACACACTTACATGTCCCCCATCCCCTTAAATGAGATGGAGTCAGTAGAAATATAATATACCAGCATAGAGTTAATGGTAGTAGTGACTTTGCTACTGTATATACATTCTGCACACTTGGCAGAGGCCTCCACAATTGGGATGGAGATTGCCTCATGGTAAATTATAGCTAAAGGTTTTAAAGTAGATTAAAGTTTTAAATACATTATTCAAATATTGCTATGCTAAATGTTAAGGATAATTGATTTTGTGTTTTTATTTTAAAAGTAGTACTGATTAAAAATGGTTCAGCATAATGAAATGTATTTTGAATATTATATTTAATTTAAGTGTATTAAATTCAATTAACATAAGTTTCAAAGATATATTTTAAACCACCTAAATTATAAATATTAATTTGTATTTATTATGTATTGAAAGTTACTAAAAGTATGTATATAAATAGTTTCAATAAATTCAATTATTTTTTAGAATACCTTTACATTTATTTTTACATGAAATTGTAATTAAACATTTATTTATAATTTATATTTACATTTCAAATATAAAAAATACAATACATTTATACACATATTTTTAAATAGTTAAAATAAATTAATGAATTTTAGTATTATTTCTCAGTGGTTTCTATTTTATGTCCCTACCTCCATTTTTTTATATAGGAGGGTGTTGAAGTACCAGAGGTTGGCTATGGGTGGTGCTGGACTTACTCCTGGTCTGAATTAGAGTACATTTATTATTGTTTTGAGTATCCTTGCTTTACTAGTTTTAAAAGTGGAGTTTGTGAGTAGCAATGTTCATACTCTTTTGTGGGTGTGGGTATGAGTGTGTGCATGCCCCTCAAAGCACAACCTATCCCTCCTTAACTCCACCTCACTCCTCTCAAAATCCTTCCCATTTAGTCATAAGTATTCCTCATTTCAAAGCTACTTCCTCTGTCCATCCAAAATCGACTACTAAAATGTATACCTACATGTGAGGGGATTACCACAGTCACGGCAGAGATCTGCACACAAAAAAATAAAATGTACAGAGGTGTTGATCTTCGCACTTAGGTTTGTGTACAGCATCTTGTAGTACATTACTAGTGCTACTGTAGTACTACTAAAGAAACTACAAAATGCAGTTCTGAATATGCCATGTGTATGTTTGCTTTTTGGGTAGCCTCCTATATATGAATGGTGACCCACATTTATGAAGACAATTCTTCTGGCTGATATCCAAAGGATCCAACACACAGAACTGAAGTGTGTTCTCCATCATGAGCTTCTGTCAATGAAATGTCTTCAGAAGATTGTCAGGAACACTCCAATATTCTGAGCTCTACTTTGGTTTTCCTTACATGCTGGCATCAGTTTCAAGTTCTGCTTCAAGGGAGGCAACTTTGGCACCTTACCGTACCTAAGTTTGAAAAAAATATTGCACAAAACACACATCAGATATATTGTCATTTTAGAGTCTATGAAGTGCAAGAAGGGTTAAATCAGAACACAGGCCTCATTCTGCGTGCATCAAAGGATGCTATTATATTTGAAAGTTTCCAAATACCTTCCCTACTCAACTTATGGAGAAAAAGGAAGAAAATGGAAGAAGTTATTTTTTCAAAAGTACATCATTGCAATGTCACAGCCAATTATGAGATCATCAGATGAACTTCAACCTTAAAGCTGAATTTTAAGCTCCTGCTATTCCCAAAACTCACTCAAGATGCCCCTTACATGTTCCCCCTGCACTGTTTACAGATACAATAACGTCCTCCATGCCCATTATTTTGTAATGTACATCCCTATTTTCCTTACATTGTGGGCCTCATCACGACTTCAGTGGTCTTTTCCAAAGACCGCCAGAGCCGCCGGTGCCAAAATAGCACCAGGGCTGGCGGTCTTAAGACTGCCCTAATACGACTGATCTCTTAATACCGCCCAAAATCGGGTGGAATTCCGAGACCAGTTGTGCTGGAGGTTGGCGGTGCAGAGGTGGTACCGCCACGCCCCCAAAAAAATGCCACACCATATTACAACCCATAATACGGTGTGGCGGTGTCCAGACGGCAAGACGCTGCCGGCGGTGGAAGCGCCAGGACCCGTCTCCTCCTAGACTACCTCCTTGATGGACAATGTAAGTGGATTTTCTGACAGGGGAGGGTGTTATGTGTGTGTGAGTGTGTGTGCATGTTTGAGTGCATGTGTGAATGTCGTGAATGGGGAGTGTTTGTGGGTGGGTGCCTGCATGTGCGAGTGAGTGTTTGTGGATGGAGTTTTGGGTTTGTGGATGGGGAGGGGGTGAATGTTTGGGTGAGTGGATGGGCAGGGGATGAGTGCGAGTTTGTTGATGGGGAGGGGGGATGAGTGCATGCTTGCAGGTGTGAGAGATTGAGTGCGTGAGTGCGATTGAGCGGAAGGAAAGAGTGAGTGCGTGTATGCATGTGTTTGTAAGTAAATGGGGTGAGTGTTTGTGTAAGTAGACAGGGAGGGGGTAAGTGATTTTGTGAGTGGACTGGGAGAGGGGGGTGCATGTTTGTGTGAGTGAACGGGGAGAGCAGGTGAGTGAGTGTACACAGAGCAGGGGGAGGTGGGTGTGAATGTATGTATGTGGTGCAGGGGGCGTGAATGTATGTATGGAGTTCAGGGGGAGGGGTGTGTGAATGTATGGATGCAGTGTAGGGGGAAGGGGCTGTGAATGTATGTATGCGCTGGGGGAGTGAATGCATGCATGAATGCTGTGTTTGTGTATGTATGTTACTGTGAATTGGGGTGTATTACGGGAGTGCGTGGGTGAGTGGGGGTGTGTTTGTGTGTTGGAGTACGTGAGTGCATGTGTGTGGGTATGTCAACATGTGTGCGAGTGTATCCTGGTAACAGGAATGCTTATTATAGTCGCCAGGGTGCAAGACCGGCAGCTTTTTCTGTGGTGCAACCGGCAGAAAAATGCAGGTGGTCTCCCACCTCGTGATACCATTAGCGGTATCACGCCTTCTGCCATGCTGGAGGTGCTCACCTCCAGCCCGGCGGAATGCGGTAATGTGGCCGGACGGGTGGAGGCTCGGCTGTTTGACTTCTGCCAAACCACCACACTCCTACTTTGGGGGTATTCCCCACTGGTCTATCAGCGGTGACCCCGACACAGGGGTCCTAGCGGTCTTTGGAATGTCAGGGTCATAATGAGGGCCTATATGTCCTCCTACACATATCCATATCATGCATACATGCAAACCATTTTGAGCAAAGATTTTATTTTCTCAATCACTGCATAATAGTGGATGAAAGCAAAATTCCTAACATAATTGGCAAAGTCTACATGTTTTAACATAATTTACTAATATGACAGTACATCCTTAGATGCCACCAAAGCTGCATTCATTGTCACAGCAAATGCTCACTCACAACAACAGCAGCAGAACAATGCTTCGAACAATTCAGATGCGAAGTAGCTCGGATCTGGCCTGCATAAACCATCCTCTGACAGTCACTAATGCAGGCTACTCATTTCTCTATAATGATATTTCTTAAGTAAGATTCTATAAATGTGGCTACAATGCACATATTATTGGCCTTCTTTTACATAAAGCAAGTGTCCCCATTTAAAATGAAAAAGTATATTAGAAAGACTTTCAAGATTTCTAGGTTTGTATGCCTACTACTATCCAAGATGAGATTCATGATTAATTAGATGCTCTCTAGTAGACTGACTCTTGTCCTTGTCTTATTTACTCCATTACGTGCCAAGGCACCCTCAGAATTGCCTTCTCAAGAAACCACAGAAGGCGTACAGTAGCTCAACCAACTCTCATTGGTTTACTGCTAAGACTTCATTTTGTCTAGCTATGGTCTCTAAATTCAATAAATGTGGTGGCAGACAAGGCATTTGCAGCAGAGGATGATGGACTGAGGTAAGAGCAGAACGTGCAAGCACGGAGACCATCAGAGGAATTCTAAAGTAAGTAAGTCTCTGCTCGAAAGAGTGCATGCAAAAAACAAGGATATGAGTTTTATTAGCAAGGTACGGGCTGTCACGACAATGCTGCCATTCTCTCCTGTGACAAAGACAGTCTTTCAAAAACAATACCCCTTCTTCTTGCACATCATTCAATATAACATGGCATCCTGTTCTTTGTGTGGAAGTTTGTCTATTTTACAGCATTGTTTGCACATGCAGATTAATATCACTTTTTACAATATTGTCTGAAGCAAAAGAAAAATGGAGGTTATGCTGGTCACATATTTTCATGCTCAATTTCACTTTGAACTTCTCTGGTTGGTTCAGTAGCTAATTCATATGCAAAGATAATTAGGCTGAACTAATTAATTTATTTTATTGGGAAGGCAGAAGTGCAGGTCCATAGTTTATATGGAGGAACCCACCATTTCATAGAAGTCTCAATAAGTTTTTTGACTAATATTCTAGTATATTGGGACCTTTGACACTGGAAGACGCTGATCACTTTTTAGCACCTGTACTCTGATTCCTACAACATGGATAATTGTTAAATTCCATTTGGCATATCTGACTTTTATGAGCGATCAAGCATGTCGGTTGCTGTGTGGCTTTGCATCACTCACATGAGACTTTAAAAACATACAATCATGAACAGCTGTTGGTCAAACCTCTGCAAGCGCATGTCAGAATAAAACCTTTTTCAGATGCCAGATGCCTTTCTTTACCTTTAACCAAGTCACCTATAAAATATCCCCTATAGCTTTCAGGGCCTGGTTGCATAATAATCTGAGGTGAAACATACCAAATATTTATCTGGCATGTCTTTAGTAAATATGCTACCTATTGCAAGGCTAATAGTTAAGATATGATTTACTGCCTAGTGGATGCACAGTGCCATCAAAACCCACCTCGTTATACATCCACTGCCATGGAGTTCTCGATCCACTGTATATGGAGTTTAATTTCCATCAAGAGATTATCCTTCATACTTGCATTGGAGGAAAATGGACAAACTCTGTTCACAACTGCCACAGAATCTACTTGATCGGCATGTTGCTGCTATGTGTTAATTTTCAAGGGTACTAACCTTAAACTTATACAACAACCTATATCTAATAATAATTTACTATACCTTCCTTTCTGACCACGTTTCCAAGTATATAGCCATAGTAACTACTCATCTAATGTATTTTTTCTACCCCCACACCTCAGTGGAGGTGGGCAGAACTTGTGGAATTTTACTCTGTGGAAGTTGTGGTGTTATATAAAAAATCCGCTAGATTCCAATGGGGGGAAATAGGCATGTTGCACTGCTCGCACTGTGATTTAGTGGTGGTAGCGTGTTCTGCAATAAAAAATCAGTGCAAATAGCACCAGGCAGTGCACCAGAGGGCACAGCTACTCAAGTTGATTTGCCATGCAAGTAGATTTTCTACTCGAGTGACAGCCATCTAACTGCAAACAGTTGACACTGGCCGTGACCGCCTGTATTAGAAAAATCTTACCAGATCTCCTTCTAGTGACCATAAATGGTGCTAGGGAATGTCAAATCTCAATCATGCTTGCCAGCTTACCATTCAGGAGCCTCACGTGGCAAAAAAGTCTACCAGGTGGTGATTGGCAGAATTTGGCTGGAACTCTGAGTTACAAGAGTAAAGAAGAGTTGCCGAATTCTCCCTATCCACGGTCGGAATTGAATTTTCCACCCACCCATAATCTTGAGTAGGTAAATGCACTTTTTAGAAATCAAATCAGCATTGTAAAACAATCATAATGCTGTACAACTAAGCTGTTTCTATTTCTTTTACAAAATAATTGTATAAGAATAATATATGCAAATTGAAGTGTTTTTAATGAATCAACTAACCCGAGCCTACCCTTAATCCTATTTACCCACTTATCTCACCCCCCCACATCACATGATTCAACGTTGTGCCCAAAGTCTATATGTTCTCATTCCAAACACTGATATGTTCTAGCTTTAAATCTGATACATGATATCAATACTACGATATTTATATGCCACACGTTATAGAAACACTTAATCAAAGTGTAGGCGTACATAATGTATGGTATAAACTAAATTTTACCCCTAATGCCTGAAGGGATTCCTTAGTTTAATCATGAAAATAATACAATTAAAAAGAGTCACACACACTTCTATTCCAAATGCCACACACGGTAGTCCAACAGTCCCAATTCCTTTCACACATGTAAAAGGGAATGAACTAGAGGTGGGCGGAACTCACTGAGTTTTACTCTGTGGAATTTAACAGAGTTACTTAAAAACTCCACGCCTTCTTTCAGAAAGTCTTGCCTGCTCATGTTCTGATCTTTACACAAATAAATGTTGCTGATTTCCTTATGGCAGGGAAAAATGTGAGGCATACATTTCCTCCTCTCCATGCATCCTGCCTGCTTCAAACACCACTTCAGCACACACCTAGTGCTGCCTACTGTTGCCCTGTTACTTCACACTGACAGGCCTTACCCCCAGCCTTGGAAGGACTTGGCTTTCATTCAGTACTAATCACCAAGTCCATGCCCCTGGTGGTAAGACTGTGCTGTTCCTGCCTTTACTTCCCTCTTCTGCTGGAAGCGAGTCCGCCACGTGCATGAACGTCTTCATTCAGTGAAAGGCATCACAGAGTAAAAAGTGCTTAACTTTAATGGGCCAGCCAACATGCCAGAAAAATCACTGCATTAGGTTTTAATTGACGCAATGGAAAATTTACATGGAAATAATCAAACCATGAATTTAACTTTCGAATAATAGGGGTGGGCACTAGTAAACTCCACCAGGTGGTAGCTGGTGGAGTTTTTGCTGAACACTGCACTCCAACAAAGCACAGAGTGTCAAAGCTCTCTGAACTCCTCAGGCAGAGTGGAGTTGACAGTCCACTCCTTGAATGAACTATGATGGTCATTACGAGTCTGGCGGTTGCATGACTGCCAGACTCGCGGTGGCATTCCCACCGCCAACAGGCTGGCAGTGGGACTGCCACATTATGACAGTGGCAGAGCCAGCACGGTTGGACCACCAACACCACCAGGCTGCTGCAAGCTGGCAGTCTGGAGGTCCCGGTGGTTTCCCATCCTCCAGGGCAGCACTGCTTACAGCGCCATCCTGGCGATTAGGAGTCCCCATCCACTAGTCTTTCCTTGGTGGTTCACACCTCCATAGAAAGGCTGGTGGAATGGAGGATTCAAAGAGCCCTGGGGGCCCCTGCAGTGCCCATGACCTTGGAATGGGAAGTGCAGGGGCTCCCATGCACAGCCCCATTGTGCATTCCACTGCCCGATTTACAAGCAGTGGAATGTGCAACGGGTCCTGCTGCACCCGCTGCACCGCCACATTGACGCCAACTCCAATAGGAGCGGGCGTCAATATTAAGGCCCTGTTCACTATAGAGCTGGTGGGCGGTAACACTGTTTCAGCCCACCGGACCTGTGATGAAGTCCTATTAGGGCCGGTGGGGTTCATGCAGCACAGGCAGCCTGAGGGTGGGGAGAGCTTGGCGGGCTAAGTGCCTATGTCTCCCACAATGCAACACATAGGAAATCACAGGACTTCGAAATGGAAGTTGATGGTATTGAAATACACAATCATGTATGGCAAATCTAACATTTTTAAAAATTAAATATATCTGTAACTACACAACAGACACAAAAGGCTCAATTATTTGTATTTACAAATATTCAATATCTTTTACTTCTTTGTTGATTATAGTCCTTCAGCATAACATTATTCCAAATAAAAGTCTGCAGCTGGAGAAGAAAATGAGTGTCCTATCACAGTCTAATTTTTGGGTTCCAGCCCTTCAGTTAGCCTCCACATATTCACGGTTCAGTCCGTGTAATGAGGCCTCCTTTGTCTTGGATCTGATGGACATGTGGGCACCTACTCTTTGGGTCAGGACCAGGGATTGAGAATCTTTTTAGGGGTGCATGGCCAGCTGATTTTTGGTTGGGGAAAGTCAGCAGAAATGGTGCATTTTTGGGGTATAGTTATTTTTAGGGATATGAGGTAAATTAGGAATAGGTGGAATGATGGAGGGAGGTAGAGGGACTGACTCCTTAGAAGAAATTAGGTTGGGCTTTGATATAAGTTTAGGTTAATCAAATGGCATCAGATTGTGAAATGGGGTCAAGGGATGGAATGACAACAGAAGGAATAAAGGGTGTGTGCCAGAAGTACAGGTGTCAGAGGAATCACTATCAGACACAAGACCTCTCTTTGAGGAAGACAGAGCAGAGTCCATATCACCCATAATGTTGAACCCCTGAGAAAGTTGCTGACTGACACACTCAACCGAATTCAACAATGTTTTCCAGCCCATATAGAAGTTCTTAAGATTGTACAATATATTCTCTGAGACCCGGGGTGGCAGGATGGGGACAATAAGAGAGGTGTCTAGGGTAAAGGAGGTCTCAGTCTGTTTATAGACAGGGTGCTGACTTTGTACCAGAGGGACAGAATTGAGTGTAGTGGTGGTGGCCACAGGCACAGATTTTGTGGCCTGTGTTGTTTAGCCACCATCGTGAGGAGCTGGCCAAAACTGGAGACCTCAGATTCCTTTATTGCAGTGACATCCTGGTCAGCCTCATAACATTCATTTTCAGTAGGTCCCACTGTGCCAGTGGCTCCACCTTCCAACTCTCCGTGGCCCTCCTGTTGGAACCCTGAAGACTGGCTAGCTGTTTCTTTGCTTGCTCCAGAGGAAGCTGAAAGCAGACATATGCACTTATCAGTTACATGCTACTGAGGTAAATAACAATAGGTAAGCACATCAAATAGGTCAAAAAAGGATATACTCTAGCATACTAATCGCAATGAAAGGAACACAATGTCACATCATCAATAGCCTGATTTTGATTTTGAAAGACTAGGTTGCTCTGTCTTCCTTTTTTCAAGTGCATTATATTATGTAATACGGCCTAATAAATAGGATGGGATATCTGTCACTTTTTCGGCAGACTGCCCATCTGCTAAACTGTAAATCATGCAAATATAGGTTAATTAACTGATTTCAAGTAAAGCTAACATTTGCTAAGTATGCACAAGTGTTTTCCAATCTCATATACTGTATTCCATCTATAGAGTTAGATAAACTTTAATGTGATTGGAAATTCTGCCAAAATCAGAATTAGGCGCATTGTTTTTTCCTGTGACTTTTAAATATTTTTTGCAGCAGTATTCTGTACATGAAGTATACGTATAGCCCATGCCCAGCATTCATATTTTGACATATCTGTCATCACACTTTCAGGACTATATTCAACTGGCCTGATACAAAACCTGTGTGTGTGTGTTTGTATGCCTGTGTGTGTGTGTGTGTATGTGTGCCTGCATGCACATGCACCTAGGACCTGGACGTTCAATACAAAAAAACAGTCTGAAGTAATGGCTAAAGGATACTATCATCTATAAAGCTATGGGTGAGTGGAGAGGGATTTCTATCCAGCACACATCCTCCCCTAATAAACTATTTCAACCAAAGTAGCGTGCTGTTCTGTAAACAAATGGGATTCTAACACCCGTGCTAATTTTTGAGATACGTCAGGTCATCAGAGATAGCGGTTATTAGGAGTACCAACCCTCACCCATCAAAGGTGGCCTGCTTCAATGCCCAATGGGCATCTTGTAGGGGCACTTTGCCCAAGAAGTTTTTGATGTCTTGCATTTTTATTCCTCAATTTATAGTATCATTAAATAAATATGGTGTATGGCTGTCTTATAAATGAACAGGAAGGAATGGGTCAGTATGTGTGTATGTGTGTGTGTATGTGTGTGTATATATATATATATATATATATATGTATATATATACACACACATATATATATATATAGTGTGCGTGTGTATATATATATATATTTATTTATGTACAGTATATATATATATATATATATATATATATATATATATATATATGTATTCAGTTAAAAAAACAAAAGTTACAGGTACGTTATAGTTAGGCTCACATTTCAAACGTACAAAACCAGTTATAGTGTTACCTTACAGTTGCATGAGGTAACTCTAACTGTAATTGGTGAAATACTATGGTTTTGTACTTTTAAAATGAGAGCATAACTATAACATCCCTGTAACCTTTGTTTTTTTCAGTGAATTTCTATGGTTTTTATTATTTCTAATTCCTACCTATAACGTCCCTGTAACCTTTGTTGTTTTCAGTGAATTTCTATGTTTTTTTTAACATATAGTATTTTTCATTACTATATGTTAATCCAACCACTGCCGCGCATGGTCAAAGGCTATTTGTGGTGGCAGTTGGGCCCTGAGGCCAACCCCCTATAAGCACCCAACCATGCACCATATACCGCATTCACTCAGGCGCAGAAGAGGTTGCTTGCAAGACCTGGCCTGCAGCCATACCCTGTGGCCAACCACCCTAACCAGCCAACCCCACACAGTGCACAGTCCTTTGGTTGTGCACAGCAGGTGTTCGCCATGGCCTCTCTGGGTATGAAAATAGGTGTACAACGGTGTATCTGGGGGGTGAGAGTGTCTGTCTGGGTGTGAGAGTGCGTACATCAATGTTTTAGTGGGTGCATCAGTTTGTTCACATGCCTGTGAGTGGATGCATGAGGGTGTCAGTGGGTCTGTGAGTAGGTGTGTGAGAGTCTGAGCGGGGTTGTGAGTAGGTGTGTGAGGGTCTGACTGGGGCTGTAAGTGGATGCACAAAGGGACTGAGTGGGTCTGTGAGTGGATGCGTGAGGGTCTGAGTGGGTCTTTGAGTGGATGTGTAAGCATGTGAGTAGGTTTGTGAGTGGGACAAAGAGATTGCAATAGAGAGAGAAAGATAGAGAGTTTTTTTTTAGGCTTTGATGGATGATATACTTAGAATGTGCTATTTCTGCACAAATTGAAAAAACAAATGTATTTGACAATTAAAAAGTGTAAGATCACCTTTCAGTTTGAGCCTTAAACATTTGAATAAAAAAAGTGGGAAACAGCAAGGTACACACCTGGACTCGAACCCTCAACGTGATGGTATGTGACCTTCACACTTGAGCTATGTAATTGTTTTTTTCTTTCTTTTTTTGTTTAGCCCTTTATGGGCTATCAGGGACAACGGGGAAAGCCTCAAGGCCTCCCCGTGGTCCCTCACTATTTTTTTCTTTATTTTGTAATATGCCCTTCCGGGCTATCAGGGACCATGGGGGAAGCCTCGAGGACTCCCCCATGATCCCTAACAATTTTGTTTTACTAAACCCTTTACGGGCTATCTGGGACCTTGGGGGAGTCTCAAGATTTCCCCCTTAGTTCCATTGCTCCAGCAAACAGGCAGCTGCTTTTAAAACGAGCTGCCTCATTTTCAGGAGCAAACCTCCATCTCTGTTCCCTGGACGCATACCTACGTGCAGGGACAAGAGATAAAAAGTTTGCTTTTTGTCAGCGGGACCTGTTTGACTTCAAATCTGCAGCAAAGCCATAGGAAACCGCTTTGTCCAGGGGGTGGGCACCCTGGCACATAGGGTAGTCAACCCTGGGGATGGCAGTCACCAGGGCCATCAGTGGCTCCACCAGGGGAGGCCATGCGCCCCCGTCCATCATTGAAGAAGCCCAGGGGAGGTGGTGGTCACTCAGGACCCCCTTTCATTATTTATTATTAGCTTCAATGAGGTGGTGGTCATTAGGACTGCGGGGGGGGTCCTGTGTGCCCCCCTTGCTCCCAATTTACTAAATGCCCGGGGTGTGGTGGTCGCCGGGGTGTGTTGGGGCCGTGCGGCCCCCTGCTCATATTCCATTACAGCCCTGGGGAGGTGGTGGTCCCCGGGCTGTGGGGGAGGCCATCGGGCCTCCCCCATGTAATAAAAGCCTTTTTGCCCCAGGGGTGGTGGTCCCCAGGTCACGGAGGCTGCATGGCCCCTGCTCATATTTCATTATTTGCCCCAGGGAGGTGGTGGTCACCAGGGCCATGGGGAGGGCCAGGAGGCCCCTCCCAAATTAATAAGAAAAGAGTGCCACCTGGATCTGGCCCACCTCGGGCATCTTTAAAAACAAACGCAAGAGACGGCACTTGTTTTTTTAAAGAAAAAAATGTCCTGCAAATTTGCAACCCCATTGCAAATTTGCAGTCAATTTAAAAAAAAATAATAATCTTCATAGCCATGTGGGGTGCCTAATGGACCCCAGCGCCAGAGCTAAAGGGTCAGGGCATTCATACCCTAGCCCTTTTTGTATTTTTTATTCTTTTTTTTTCAGAGACTCAGCTACATCCGAGTACCAAGATTCCTGCCAACACTTCCTCATTGAAGTATTGGCAGCCAATCAGATCTCAGCACACAATCGGAGGGGTCGTAAATCCTTCACATCCCTAGATATACAGATTTGGATTTCCTTAAATTTCTCAAAAACTACTGAACGGATTTACACCAAAAGACTCTTTCTGGACCAAGAGTTACATTTCTGCCAAATTTGATGTAATTTGTCCCAGTGTTTTTTGCGCTATCGTTGTTCAGTTATTCCTATGGGAATTAACATTGAAAAAGCTCTAAATTTCACCCCCTTTATCTCAGCTCCAGCTTGAGGTATCACCCCAAAACTTTCCAGATGGCAGCTCATGTGTCAAATTTTGGGGGAAAATTTCATGAAGATTCGTCAAGCAGCGCCAAGCATAGGCAAGGAAAGCTTTTTCTACTGAAACTAAGTCCTAAGTAGAACTACTAGTGGTGACCGCTAGTAGGTAATATAGGTAGGCTCACATTTTAAACGTACTGAACCCTAGAAATTCACCTGTTATAGTTTGAGTAATCTCAAGTAACTATAACTCGTGCCCTAAGGTAACTATTGCGTGTGCCCCCGCAATGCACAACTATCTGATCAATAATTTTGCTGCAGATGTTACAGTGACATTATCAATTATGTTATCAAAGATGTCATGAGTGCTGTAATTTGTGAGGTAATTAGCAGTGCATGGCGAGGGCATGAGTTATAGTTATCTTAGGGCACAAGTTAAAATGGCAGTGCCCCCAGGACTTGGCCCACCCGGGGGCTTCAGAATTATCAAGTACAGGAGACCGCGCTTATTTTTTTTAATTTAGTTTACTGAATCTGCAGATCCTCCATGACTTATGACAAAAACATTTTAAAAATACATTTTAGCTCTGTGGGGGAGTGCCTCTGGGACCCCATCACCAGAGCTAAGGGGTAAGGGTGTCCCTATCCTCATCCCTTTTCTTTTTACCTATGTTTTTTTCAGACTCTGCTGAAGCCGAGTCCCAAGATGGCTGCCAACACTTCCTTGTTGAAGCGTTGTCAGCTAATCAGATGTCAGGACGAGGTTGGGTGGGTTGGTGAAGCCTTTGTGTTTTTATATATACAAATTTGGAATTTCTTTAATTTCTCAAAAGCTAATGAATAAATTTAAACCAAAAAAGCAAAAGGGTCTTTCTGGACCAAGAAATGCCTCTCTTCTAAATTTGGTGTAATTCCGTCAAATGGTTCAAATGCTATCACTGGTCAAACTCACTATGAAAAAATGAATGGGGAAAAAGTGTTTTGGGACCCCTTTTTTCCTCTGCCCTTATCTGATGGATCACCCCGAAACTTTCCAGACAGATGCAGAAGTGAGCATCATATTTTCTTGGAAAATGTTGTGAAGATTCATTGTGAAGATTCATCAAACTGAGCCAAAGTTATTAGCAAAACAAAAAACGCTTTTTCTATAGAAAATAGGTCCTAACTATAACTACCTACTGGCGACTGCAACTAGGTGATATATATATTTTTATTTTCACTGAAAAAACAAAGGTTAAGGGGATGTTGTAGTTCAATGACAGCTAGCTTATGTGATTTTATGCACACAGCATGAATTATATTATAAGGATGCATGACTGGGTTAAAAGTACTGTAAAGATGGCGACCACTTCGTAGTTACAAAGTGAGTCCTTTGTAAGTATTAATGAATTGAACAGCGAAATGACATGATTGAAAATGGTGGAAAAGACAGCAGTAACATTATGGAACGGTGATCAAGGCTCTGTGGAACCGAAATGCGTTTGTTTTTTCTTGTAACGCTGTTGGATTATTAAAATCAGATGAAATCTCTGTTGGAGTGCCGATCTTCATTCTTTTAGCAAAGGATAGAGAGAATTGTGTATGTATATATACACATATATATATATATATATCTATATATAAATATATATTTGCAATTTGCTTGTTTTGTTCCTACCAAAGTCCATAGCATAAAGCAGTGGGCATTTTAAGTGGGTGTGAATGTAGTAGCACACAAAAAAACAGTTCCTCACAATACAGTAGGATGCCCTTGACTTAGTCAGTGATTGCTAATACCTGTATGTGCTAGGATGTCTTTACAAGTGTTCCATAGTGATCAAGACAATTATAGAGAGTTCTGATTACATTCAGCAACATATACCAACATTTGAATATTTACTTCCCCTATTGAAATCAAGCACAATTTATTGGAGTAGCTTTCCTGTGAGGTTGTCAATGATATCCATTCTAGACCTAGGCCTCTCCATTCCTCCTTAATTTCTTGGAATATAGCGGGCTTACGAAACAAGATTGGTGATCGGACTGGGGCTGTCTTATTGACTCCTGCAGTATTTGCCTTTTTCAGGAAACATGGGCCACTACAAATGTATATAGGCAAGGGTACATATCATTCTGCAAAGAGGCCATCCCTTCTTCTGCGGTGAGGGCAAGAGGGGGCCTTATCACATGGATAATGACTTCCCAGGTAACGGAAATGAAGGAGATCACCGTGAATTCACCTGATATTTTGGCAGTTTCAATTAAACCAAAATTGGGCCCCTTGCTTTTGTGTGTCAACCTCTAAATAGACCAAGTCCCTCTAGTAAAATCTCCGAAACTATATCCTTGCTAAATACATTTGTGTCTGACCTTCTTCCTTCGCATTTTGTCATCATAGCTGGTGACTTTAATGCTTTATTAGAGCCCAATTCCCTTTTTGCAGAGCTGATCCAGGAAGAGGATGAAACATGGGGAATTCCATATTTTCCCATGTCGAGAAACCAGCCCAAATCTAGACCAAGGGTGCTGCAGGTTATTGAGTTAATGCCTGCAACCAGGAAATTGGCATTTTCCCTCAGATATTCCAGCACATTCTACTTTTTGTAGAGGGTCCTATAGTAGCATGATTGACTATCTGCTTATTGATGTTAGGATCTGGCATGAAATTAAGGACATTGAAGTGAGAGACCAATGTTACTGTGATCATTTCCCCCTTTTGTTAGAGTGGGATAGGTGGTTTGCTGAATTTGAGCAAAAAAAGAAAGATCAGAGAGTAATGCCAGTCCTGGAGGTGGCCAGCAATCAGCGTGTACTAAGATGGGAGACTTTCATGAATAAAGGTGCCTTAGCAGCTTGAATGTCTGATTTGGTTTCCAGATATGCAGTCGCTCCTGTACCTAATTCTTATTCTGCCGACCAGATCATGGCTAAACATGTTGATCTCTTTGCTTTCCTGGTGGCCCTTTTTATCAGAGACAACAGGGAAATGGGGAGGTGCAGAGTGTCTAAATTAAATCCATGGTTCAACAATGCTTGCAGGAGGGCCAAGAGTGGCCTATTGAAAGCAGTTAGGCAACGGGATAGACTTGCTATAGTAATAGCAAGGCGTGACTATGCTGACGAAATCTAGTCTAGTAAGGCACAGTGGGCGGAGAACATATGGCAAGAACTGTGGGTAGCAGCCAAGGATTCAAACACAGAGCGTTTTTGGTCCCTGGTTTCCCAAGAAGGTTGGAATTTGATCTCTAGGCCTGATTGCCATATTCCCTCAAATACCTGGATCTCTTATTTTGCCGAACTCTATAGTCAGGACTCTGATTTTCCTGTGGGTATAGAGGATGTATACATGGAGAGGATCAACCGGGCTGGTGCTATTGCACCGTTCACTTGGAAAGAAACAGAGATAGTTATTATGGCCCAAAAACGAGGGAAGGCTCCGGGGCTAGATGAGATCACATCTGATCTATACAAGTCTTACCTGACACTATGGGGCACTTATATTAATCAAGTTTCAAATGCTATATTGGAAAATAATACCGTTCCCCATTCATGGAAGGGTGAAATAATTGTCCCTATCTACAAAAAAGGGGACAAATCGGCTCTGGGAAACTACAGACCGATCAGCCTCTTAGATAATCTCCACAAAAAAATCTCCTTTCAGGTTTTGGGTAGGCTTAGAGCCTGGATTGAAGAAAATGGGGTCTTAAGCCATTTACAGGTGGGTTTCAGGCGAGGGACGGCCATGGTGGACCAGGTCTTCCTGTTTCTTACAATTAAATGGAAGGTGGTGGACCTGGATGGTGGTAGGCTGTTTGTCGCCCTTGTTGTTCTTAGATCTGCTTTTGATCTGGTCTTCCG
Organism: Pleurodeles waltl; assembly: GCF_031143425.1. Classification (NCBI taxonomy): domain Eukaryota; kingdom Metazoa; phylum Chordata; class Amphibia; order Caudata; family Salamandridae; genus Pleurodeles; species Pleurodeles waltl. The sequence goes on along the minus strand of NC_090439.1, from coordinate 697,568,101 downwards.
TCCCAAGCTGTGGGAGACTTTGGCCAAAATTGGAGTCCCGGTCCCATTGCTAAATTTGATTAGGGAGTTGTATTCAGACAGCTTCGCTAGAGTAAGGTGGGGGAAGGAAGGAGAATTATCTGACAAGTTTACCTTACAGAAAGGTGTCAGACAGAGATACGTTTTGGCCCCAAATCTTTTATCACTTTTTATAAATGCCTTTATCCTGTATTTGTTTGATAGCCAAAATGATGCTCCGAAATTGGATGGTATTAAGACACCATGCCTGTTGTTTGCTGACTATACCTTGCTCCTATCCCAAACTGCCTCTGGATTATCTAGGCTTTTGGATACATTTTTGGGGTTTTGCAAGGATTATGGTTTACAAATAAATTGCACCAAAACCAAATGTATGGTATTTGGTGTCCCAAAATTTAGATTAATGAAAAATATAGTCCTTGATGGTGAGGGCCTCGAATGTGTTAGCGATTTTGACTACCTGGGAATTAGGCTAGACAACTCCCACAAATGGACATCACACTTGACAAAGTGTGTTATGTCCCTTAAACAAAAGACTGGGGGCATCTTGAGATTTTCTGCCAAAATGCTTGCCTTTCCTATTACACCTGCAGTGCATATCTATGAAGTGCAGGCTGGACTCGGCGCTTTATATGGTGCTGAGCTGTGGGGCCATGGTAAACGTCATGATGTAGAAAGAGCAGAGATTTTTTTTCATCAAGGCCCTGCTAAAAGTTCCTTCAAGTTCTCCTACTTTGCCTATCCGAATGTATCTAAATTTGCATTCTATTGCTGATATTGCTGCCTTGAGACCGTTGCAATACTGTATTCGGATATGGTCTGCAGTAGTGTTAGATCCTTACAGAACATGGCTAGTAGTGCTTTTAAGAGACTCTCAGGTTGGGAAAATCCCATGTTGCCAGTATGTAAAAAGAGGTTTCCGTTAAACTTCGGTTGAGGTCCTACTGGGCGGACCCTTTGCACCTTCCAAAAAATGCTTCACAGATGTTGAAGGATGCATGTTGGGAGAATGTACAAATATTAACTCTAGCAGCTGTTCTGTCGGTAGCATTACAGATATCTTTTCATCATTTAAGTGCCACTATGAGTTTGAGCATTTTTTTGATATCATTACACATCCAGTGGCGCGTACATTTTACCTAAGATTCAGACTAGGATCCTTACCAGTGCATGATCTTGCCACCAGATTGAAGCAAACTGTTAGCCTGTCAGATCTTTGCCCGGTGGGATGTAATACTAGGGAAACAATTAGCCATCTTTTATTCCACAGCCCTGCATATAAAAAGCAAAGGGTCTGTTGGATAAGAACCCTTTCTAAAACCATGGGCATTAGTTATAGCCACTCGGCCCTCAGGATTTGCAGTACTAATACCCATGGGCTGGTGGTGTGTGCTGTGGCAAAGTTTCTAGCAGCTACTTGGAGTTTCAGAGCAGGTTTCATATATTGACACAATATGTATTCAAGGGTAGCGAGTGTGTTTTTAATTGATTTAATATTGTACATTTTAGAACTTGAATATATGTCTGTATTATACCAGACTTCCTTTTAACATAGGGAGGAAATTCATAGGTTCTAGAAATCTAAATATACTCACTTTAGTTTTATCTTGTTGTTTGCTTGATTTAGAATCTTAGCTTGGTTAATTATTTATGCCACAGGCTCATATGTTTTAAGGGAAACAAGCCACATGTATTTTTGACAGAGATGTTTTGTATGTGATCCTCACGCCCCGGATTTTGATAATGTGAAATGCTTTTTTTATCTTGAGGATTTTATTATTATTATATTTTTTTTATATGTCCTTTGCGAACCATGGTTTTATGTGTGTATTTGTACTGCTTTTATGGTACTTGTTGCCAAAATAAAGCTCGAATGATGATTATATTAGAGTAGCAAAAGTAGATATGTTGAAGCCACACCCCCTCAACTTTGTGGAGGACTTTTGATGCAGCTTCATCTTACTCAAAAAAGACATTTAATAACAACATGAGTTATTGTTGCTTTGTGACAGACTTGTTAAGCAGTTGCTTTTGAGTTGAAAGGAACATCTTGTAAAGTTTGGAAGTGCTGAAATCTTGTTAGAGACTTCACACTGTTTCTTGGGACTCAAAAAGGAGATCTAATCACTACTTGAGTTAATGTAGCTATGTAGAAGGCCAGACCGATTGGCTTTGGCAATGGTTGTTTCTTGTTAATGTGTGTCTGGAATTCTACAGAGAATTCCCACTCCTTGGAATACCAATAAATGGGAGTACTGGAATACTCATATTGATGGCATTCTTCTGTTAGTCACATTTAATGACTCTGCTTCACCAATGTGCATTTATTATAATCATTATTTATCCACCATAACTAGAACAATCTGCACTTTTTTATATAGTCTAAGGCTGTCATTAGGTGTGGGTCATAAATGGTGTGATATTTATCGTACCCGATAAAATCTGACTCTGCAGAGTCAGAATTTATTGGTCCAATAAATATCACCTGGTTACTAGTTTTGGGGGCATAACATGCATATTTCTGTGCTTACCATGCCACGATTGGCACTAGACATTATTCCCAATAAATTTTGTTAGGTTTGACCTGTTGGAATTAACAGGGGAAAACTACAAGGGTGTGATAATTCTATGTCAGGACCAGAGGCTTCAGATTATGCTTCCCTTTCTTTGTACTGCAAACACAGCAGCCAGTAACAAAGGGAAAATATATAAACAGTACATTACCCATGAGGCATGAACACCCTCAATATGACCCACCAATCATGACCCATCATATCCTAGAAAGTCCACCAAAACAGGCAGTCCTTTCTCTTTATTTGCTGCTTACACATCCTGAGATAAGTGCCATTACTTCATATTATAATTATAACATTTATTAGTGTAATTGCATTCAGCGGTGTTCTAACACTTTGTAATCTTGTCTGTTTACATCTATTTCATTCTTTTTTGTGATCTGCCAGTCTTAGGCTTCAGGCACTAATGTTTTGTTTGTTGTATGCAGTATCCTGCCTTTGCGCCCATTTAGTGCATTGGAAGACTTAAATGTCCCCTCGGGGTGGGCACAAGTGTTGTGGTTCATTTCGGGACTGCACACCTGCTTGTTAAATAATTTAACTGCTGGCTTGGAGTAGAGCAGGCAATATGGTGAGTGCTGCAGAGGGAGGAATAATCCTCTTTCCGTCTTGGCACTTGTGCATGTGCACAGCTTTTTAATTTATTTCGGCTGTGCGCACACAATCCTGGCATACTGGCTACTGGCAAGTTTATTGCCTGAGGCGTTTTTGTTCTCTTTGCCTTGTTTTTCCCTTTGCACCCAACGGTGCTGAAATAATACTTTAGAACCTGCTCTAGAGGGTTATTGTAATTGCCTCCCTCCACTGTTACTAGATGGTTGGAGCAATTTGTGCTCACTTTTGCATCTGAGCCCCCACAAATATTCTTAACTTTAACTTTACATTATTATCCCTGCTCAAGAGCTCTGCCTGAGAAATAAAGCTCATCAATATCCAGAGGATGATCAATATGGGGAATATGCTGAGGGGCTCTATGACCAACATATGGAAGAGCACCTAGCGGAAGCTTTAAACTTCCATTTGCAAGAGTCAGTTAATAAGGCATTGGTAAGAGCTCTTCGCCCCTTTGCTCAGCCCATTTTCAATTTTGGCATAAGGAATTTTTGTGCAGGCTCAGGGTCTCCAGCCACTGTAGAGGTTAACTCGTCAGAGCCTGACCCCTGAAAGAGATCCATTTGAAAAAACTATTGAGTCTGTCCTCCTTTATCACAGATACGGCTCTTCCATGAACCACATCTTGTCAATATCTTCAGAACATGACAGACGACTCCACTTCATCTGACTCTGATGGAGATCAATCAAATACACAAGCCAGTGGAAAATGAAAGTGAAAATCTCACAAGACAGGGGAGTCCTCCTCCCCCGTCAGAGTAAAAATATGCATTTCAACCCTCATAATATTGTGCACCCTAGATCATTGTAATGGACCTCTTGTCAAGAGGTGGCGAACTATGTCCAAACAAAACCCAGAAAAGGGTTTGAAAAAGAGGTACGCAATACACTGCGTTCGGAATGTCCTTGACCTTCACTGCCTGAGAAGGTAGCTGATAACCCAGACCTGGATCTTAGCATTGCCACTTTTCTTAAAATGTAAGCTAGAAAACCAAAAAAGGGCATTGGCAGTGCCTGGCATGGGTGCCAGGACAAACTGCTGAATTTATCAGGCCCTCTCACTAAATGCTTGATTTAGCAGTCTTGGCAAAGGAATCTCAGGCAGTGGTAAATCCTGAGGTTCTCCTGGAATGGTCTCAATGGGCTATTTGCCTTTTAGGAAATGCCAACTGTGCCATTTCCATGGAACAGCGCAAGTCTCTACTTATTCAGATCGATCCCAAATTGGTCAAATTAGCTCCTTCTGACGCTGGGCAATCTGCTAATGGTCTCTTCTTTGGAGACAAATTTGTCAAGGACTTAGCCAAATACGTGGCCACTTTTTCTGTGCTAGACAAGGCCCAGACTCCAATCAAAAAAGTATTTTACAGTAGCCATTTTATCAGGGCTGGACGCTTTAGAGGTCAAGCATCAGGCCATGGTGTTCTCCAGACCTCTAGACCCGATTACCACAGCAGAGCCAGAGGAGATTCAAGCTATTCCAGCTCCCCCAGTTTCTAATCCTCACGCAATTGAGGGTGCAGAGGTGGTGATTACAGAGGATACTCCAGAGGAGGACAATACGATCAAGGTGCCTCTTATTCAAGTAACAATTAATCTGTCTGGGGGATTGCATTGGGAGGTGAAGTACGTTTGTTTGTGCACAATTGGCATCAAATCACGCAAGACACGTGGGAATTGGAAATTTAAGTGGATAACATCTGGAGTTTTATGCAACTCCTCTCCAAACCTCTCATCCTCCTCCACTCAATTTTTTCCTGACAAGAGAGTATCTTCATAGATCAAGAGATAACATCTCTTTTTCAAAAGAGGGCAATTGACCAATCTAATCCTCACTCCAAAGGCTTCATAAGTACGATATTGCAAGTTCAGAAAAAGGGCTCTTCCTAGTTCTCAATTTGTGTCACTTCAGTTCTTGGATTGTCTACAGACATCCCAAGATGGAGGGCTTCACCTCATAAGAGATCTATTGCAAGAAGGAGATTGGATGGTGCGTCTAGATCTCAAAGACTGTTATCTAACAATCCCTATTTTTTCCCCTCATTGCAGATCCCTTCAGTTCTTCAGGTGCGACCAATGCTACAAATTCTCGACTTTGCCGTTTGGTCTAGCCTCAGCACCTTGGTGTTTTACAAGGTTATGCGACCTGTAATTCAATGGCTTAGGGAGAAAGGAGTTTGTTTGATTGCTTATCTGGACGACATCCTAATCATGGCCCAACAGCGAAAGTTGGTCCTTTTCCATCTTTCTTGAACAATTAAACTTCTTCAGACTTAGGATTTGTCACAAACAGCGACAAGTCCCACCTTATTCCCACTCAAAACATAGATTTTCTTGGCTTTCAGATAGATTCAAACTCGCAGTGACACTGAGAGTAGCCATCATCAAGGAATTGAGGAAAGCATTTTCTGCTCCTTCGATTTCATTGAGAGTACTTGCCTGGCTAGTAGGCCTCCTAGCTTCTTCTATCCAGGCCATATTTTTGGGTCCTTTACATTATCGGGCCCTACAACGTCTGAAAATTCTTCATCTTTGCAGGGGTGTTTCCTATTCAGAACAGATCTCGTTGTCTCAGTAGACCAGAATGGAAATCCATTGGTGATTGATTCATATGGACGCTTGAAACAGGAGAGCAATTGTTTCCTCAGTTCCAGAGCTGATCATAGATTCGGACGCTATCAGATGGGGCTGGAGTGCGAGAAGTGGACAAGTGGAGACGGGGGAGGGGGCAGATGGTCTTTGGATGAACTGAAACATCATATCAATTGCCTTAGCCTTCTTTCTGGTTTGTTTGCAGTGAAAACACTTTCTTCTCACAAGACAAAATGCTGTATCCTTCTGAAGATGGACAACATCCCATAGTGAGATATATCAACAAGATGGGGGGTACCCGTTCCCACCTTTTGGCAGAGATAGCCAAGGATTTTTGGAACTTCTGCCTGAATCATCAGATTTCAGTGACAGCTGTATATATTTCGGGCAGGGTGAATTTCGTGGTAGATTGGAACTCTCAATTTCTTTGAGATTCCAGCAACTGGAGACCTCACCTTCGTGGTTTTTAGTTTCTGAATCATCTCTGGGGTCCATGCTCAATGGACCATTTTGTATCACGCCTGAACACTCATCTTGTGTGGTTTTACAGCTGGAGGACATATCCTCTGGCAGTGAGTTTGGATGTTTTTCTGCTCTCCTGGATGGGAGATCTGAAATATGTATTTCCCTCATTCTTGCTGATTCACAGAGTTCTCTCCAAAGTTTGTCAACAGTCAATGGAAACAATCTTGGTAACCCCATTTGGAAAGCACAATTGTGGTTCCCTGTAGCGATTGCTCAATGTTGTGCATCTCCGGTTCCGATCTTGTTGTCCGCAGACCTTCTGTTACATCCGCTGGGTTTCCTTCATCCTGTGATTCAGGAGGGACAGCTGTCCCTCATGCCATGGAGACTCTCGAGGGATTTGAATAAGTCTTGATTTTTCAAACCACACCAGGACAGATTTACAAGGCCCTATCGCCAGCTGAGCATCGTATAGAACAGTAAATATTTTTCAATCTGCCATCTCTTCAAAGTAACCTCAGATAGAGGGTAAACCAGTGGGTGAACACCCCATGGTAATTACACTTTTACAGGGTGTACACATAAGAAGACCTTGTCTTCCCAAATATTCCTTCCTTTTGGATGTTAATGTGGTATTAATATTTGCAGTCTTAGCCCACTACTGAAAGTCTTTCCAGAAGATAATTATCATCCAAACTGACACTTCTGCTTTGTTTAATTTCTTGTCGAAAAATGATGTTAAGGCTCTGGATATTGCAGGTAGAATATTTACTCCCACCAGAGTTTCTTTCCGTATTTCCAAACATAATAAATTGAATTAGAAATATATCGGTTATCCATGTTTTATGGATAATTCAAAACTGTGTGTTGTCAAATGAAGATGTAACTTGTGAGTTGCATAGGGAACAAGCTGGTCAAATGTTGATTTTGATACAAAAGTCTGTGAATCCAGTTTCTTCTGCTACTCTATACACTGGGTCAGATGGATTTTTTTTAAGAGAGGCTGAAGAGCTATGGCTTCTAAGGCGTTTTCCTACAGGTCTAGATTAGAAGATATCATGACTACTTCCGATTGGTCGTCAGATTCTACATTTAAGTTGTTTTATCATAAACCCATTGTTGATGTGGCATCTGGAGTAATGGCACAGCTTTAAACTAGCATAATCTGAAGAATCTGGCCATGACATAGAATAAAAACTTTTCTAGCATTCACGTCAATAATTTTAAATTCTATTAAGGACATGGAGGCAAGGGTTTTCCCACCCAGAAAGGTTGATCAATGTTTATACATTTCATGATGCTTTATATTGATTTGCAATGATTCTGTTTTCCTGCCCTCTGTGTTGATTTGGAGTCATGAAGTCGGAATGTTACGGCGATTCTTTCACTTTTCAGAGCCAAAACCAGCTTAGGTGTTGGGAATCGTTGCTTGAAAACCTAGGCGAAACAGCACAGATGTCTGCGTTAGAAGATCCGCACCTGTTGTGCAGGTTCTTCGATCCTCATCTGTCCTGGGACATCGAACTGCAGGTATATTCATTTTCCGTTTTCTGACCATGTGTGTTCCTCTTTTATATTAAATCAGCATGTTATCCCGGTTGATATTTGTTTGTATTGACTCGTTATAGTCACTATGGATTCTTCTTGTTCTTTTTCTGAGACTGGAGACAATTATTCAATGTAAACACTCTTTCACATTTGAGGTAGGACCTTACACAATAGTATTATGTAAGCGATATGCATTATTGTCTAATATTCTATGGACTACAATAACATGCCAGAATGTTCGTATATAAGTGTTCCAAATTTGTTATTTGCGATCTGATTTTAAAATTATCAATCTCCTGGGAAAGAAAATGGAAAAGTCCAAACCGTGTGCGTCAGTGTACGATCTGCAGCTGCTGATTCCTTGGTGGTGTGAATTTTTATAGCAGAAGTATTTTTCAGTATCCAAACATTACACTGGGAACAATTGAGGCAGGCATTGGAAATTCAAGACACACGATTGGCCGGATTTACAAAGCCCTGGTGCCTCCTTGTGCCACATTAGCTTTTTTTATGGTAATGTGGCTCCAGTAGGCAGTTTTCACATGCATTGAGCTACATTGTGACCACTTGTGCACACATTATGCCTGCTTGAGGCATAATGTATGCAAGGGTGTGTTGTGGTGTTAGGAGGCCCAAAAAAATGGCGCACTGAAATGTACAAGATTTCACTGCACCATTTTTGACAATGCTGCTCAGATCAGGCGTTAAAGTGAGGCACCCACTGAAATCAATGAGCCTTTTCGCACTTTGCGCACTTTGCTACACTAGCGTCAAAATGTTTAGCAAAGCGCCACAAAAGCGTAATTTTTTTTTAATCTATTGGTCTAACGACCGCCATGGTGCGCCGTATTATAAATATGGCGCACACATGGTGTCCTTAGGTGGGTCAGGGGCATGCAAGAAAAGTGGTGCTTCAGTACTGAGGTGCCACTTTCTCATGAATCTAGGCCGAAGTCTGATGTTCTCTCTCTACTTTTAGATTCCTGCCATTATTATAACGTACACTTTCGAGATGAGACTGTCTGGTTGTTGCACAATATGAGGACTAAGGCTGACACCATGTGGCAAATCAAGGAATATTGGCATCACTAATCTACAGAAAATATTGCAGAATTTGCGAAATCCAACCTAGAAGAAGCAATATTTTTCATATTTAAAAGCTTCTCTTTAGCGCATTGCTAAAATATCCAGTTGATCAACAGCTGCATTTGGCAATCACTACTGATATATTTTTTTTAAGCAATGTTGTTTTAATGGCAAGTGCATAGAACAAATATTGTAAGACCATTTAAAATTGCCATTTACAGAGAGTTACAGGTATTAGAATAAAGAGGTACAACTATAGCATTCTCTATGGAACTCATAAATTCTATCCTGAATTGGCCGCACAACATTTAAAACGGGAATAAAATAACAATATTCAGGGAATATTATTGTACAATTAGTCAACATAGGACTCTGCTTTCTTTCCATTTTTTACTAATAGGGAGTTGGAGGTTTCGGGGCCGCTTCATAAAGGTATATGCAAAAGGAATACTTAAAAGAGTTTTCCTGTACTACTACTTCGCAATTTTTTTTGTGAATCGGTCACATTTAGTGTACATTTCTGCATGAGACAGTGTCACTAATATTTGCCATGTGGTGTTACAGTCTATGGACTAGCAACACACAAAGCAATGCTTCCGATTATCTCAATTGTGTCCTATTTCTCCCTGAAATGTATTTTTCATTCCCCTGCATCCATTTCTGTTCATCACAGGAAAACGTGCTATAAGGTTTTCTACTGTACTTGAGGATGAGTTGCTCAGGAGCACACTAAGGCCCTCATTATGACATTAGCGGTAAGTCCCGCTTACTGCCATGTCGACTGCCGCCAACATACCGCGGCGGTATACTGCCACCAATATTATGACACACACATAGAAATCCATCACTACACAGACACACACACAAGTCTGCCAGCCCAAAGGTCAGTGATAAACTGGTGGTATCCAAACCCACAACGTTACGCCAACAGAACTGCGCCCACAGCATTATGACCCACGAGTCACCAAAGCAGACATTCAACTGCGGTAAACCATTGGCGGTACAAACAAAACAACATCACATTGGACAAGTCAAACAACACACACCTGACACTCATACACACACCACACCCACACCACTATAAAACACACACCCACAGTATCCACAACCCTTTACGACTACAAACAATTGCCACCAGGGAGAGACAGCAAGAGCGCTCACACAACCAGAGCCACATACCACCATCACCTATACACCACCCACGCACCTTACAACACACACCCCAACACATGACCCCATACACTCTAACACACACCACTCACCCTACACTCATGGCACCACAAAGACACCCCAGGTTCTCAGACGAGGAGCTAAGGGTCATGGTGGAGGAAATCATCTGGGTAGAGCCACAGCTATTCAGAACACAGGTGCAGCAGACATCCATTGCTAGGAAGATGGAGCTATGGCGGAGGATCGTGGACAGGGTCAATGCTGTGGGACAGCACCCAAGAACAAGGGATGCCATCAGAAAGAGTTGGAACAACCTGGGGGGAAGGTGAGTTCTGTGGTTGCATGATACCAGATAGCTGTACAGAGGACTGGCAGTGGACCCCCACCTCCTCCCGACAACTAACAACATGGGAGAAGCAAGTCTTGACAATACTGCATCCTGAGGGCCTGGCAGGAGTAGCTGGAGGACTGGACTCTGGTAAGTCAAATCATTACTACTTCCACCCCCCTACCTGAATGCCATCACAAACCCTCAACCTCACTCCCATCACTCCACCACTACCCACACACTCCACCATCACAACCCACTCATCCCAATGCTAAGCCCTGCATAATATACCAATGCATGGACACCACTCACAGACTTGCATGACCAACCATCACCGATGCATGCACACTAGAGACAATCACCTTGCCCACCAAATAACAACTCACACTAAGGCCAATCTTCCGTGGCAATATCAACCATAGAGGGCAACACACCCATGCACAAGATAACACACGCTGAAACTATAAGATTGCATTTACATCCCCACAGGTCCCCCACACAACGTCACCGGAGAGGAGGTGCCAGCAATATCTAGTCCCCCCACAGAAGAGGCCCACAGTGATGACAGCAGTTCTGCACCCCTAGATCAGGATGACCTACCTGGCCCATCAGGGACCTCCGGACAGTCAGTTACCCAGCCGCAGTCCCACACTACCACAGAGCCTCCCCCCTCAGGAAACACCAGCACAACACCTACCCAGTGGGCCCATACCTCTGTCCCCAGGACACGTCAATAACAGTGTGTCCACCACTACACGGAACCCAGGCAACCCCACAAACACAGGACGATCAGGGACCTGGAGTCAGTGGGCACACTGTTCAGGGGCTCAGAGGCACAGGAAAACAGGGAAGCTGGGAGGACTGCTGTGCGACAGGGGGAGGACAGGCCCAGGGAACCGACCCTCTACGAGGCACTCACAAACATCTTGGGAGCATACCACCATTCCCATGAGACGATGGGCCAGATACTGGCCAAGTTGCAGGAGACCCAGCCGCTGCAGGAGGGACAGTACTTGGGCATCAGAGAGGACTTGAGGGACATCCACACCACCCTGGTCACCATTGCAGGGGTGCTGGCTGACATGGCCAATACCATGAGGGAGGCAGTGGCACATCAACGGGACCCTGACACTAGCCACAACGATAAACAGCCCTCCACCTCCGCTGCCGCTAGTGGACAGGAGGCCCCGCCACAGGAACAACAGGCCACCAGCACCCCACCCCTTGCAGAAGGAGAACCACCACGCAAACGGTCCCTGCGATCCAGGCAGAAGCCAGAGAACATTGCCAAGACCCTGCCAGGAAATTAGATTCTCCTGATTGCCACCCTTGTGTCCTACTCTGTCACCCTGTCCACCTTGAACTGCCATTGCTCCACTTCCTATGCCCCTTTGGACAATGCACCTGTGATACAAATAGACTGAACTCTATCCTGGACTTTCCTCCATCATCACCCCAGCCCAGTGCACATCCCCATTTACTTCTCAGCACTGAAATAAACATCCTCTTAAAAAATACAAGTATGGAGTCTGTCAAATGAATTAAGGATGCATTTAGACATTACAATGAGACTGTACAGTAATGTATACATAGGTATGACCTGTAATGTGCTGCAGTCAATACACCAGGAGTCAGAGTAGGGCAAAAAGATCTGTGAATAGACATGTCAAAGGGTACAGTAAGTGGCCAGAGTAGTGGGAACAGCAGCCTTCCTAGAGAAATCTGCAATGAAAGGTGAAGTTACAGTGTCTTACCTGTGTGTCACTGGAAGTACAGCCGTATGATAGTTGTTCTGTTGTCCACATCCTCATCCTCTGCCTCCTCTTCGTCACTGTCCACAGGCTCCACAGCTGCCACACGCCCATGTCCAGCCACATCCTCCTGCAGAAAAGGAACCTGGCGTCTCAAGGCTAGGTTGTGCAACATGCAACATGCCTCAATGATCTGGAACACCTTCTTGAGTGAGTAGCACAGGGATCCACCTGTCAGATGGAGGCACCTGAACCTGGCCTTCAGGAGGCAAAAAGTGCGCTCAATAATTCTTCTTGTACGCCCATGTGCCTCATTGTAACTTTCCTCTGCCCTTGTTCTAGCATTCCTCATTGGGGTAAGTAGCCATGAGAGGTTGGGGTAACCAGAGTCACCTGCAAATATCGAGGGATGCCTGTTAGCCAGACACAAACCCTTAGGGCCAAGCCCACAGCCATATACCTACAACAACTGGGTGGCGGCCAGGGCTCACCTATTAGCCACACCCTGTGCCTCTGGAGTTGAGCTATCACATATGGGATGCTGCTATTCCTCAGAATAAAGGCATCATGCACGTACCCAGGATACTTAGCATTCACATGGGAGATGTACTGGTCCACCAGGCACACTATCTGCACATTCATAGAATGAAAGCTCTTTCGATTTCTGAACACCTGTTCATTTCTGCAGTGGGGGGGGAGTAAATGCAATATGTGTACCATCAATTGTCCTAGTGATGTTGGGGATATGTCCCATTGCATTTAAGTCACCCTTCACTGTAGCCAATTCTGTTTCATCAGGGCAGACAACACTCAGGTCACCATATTTGAGAACATTGGCTGAGACATTCCTGCTGCCATGGCCACTGTTGATTGGAAGGAGCCACTTGCCAAGAAATGTAGCACTGATAGGACTTGCACAAGAGGGGGATCCCAGTGGGGTGACAGATAGCTGAACTTAGGTCTGGATCCAGTTGGGCACACAGCTCATGGATTGTGGCCCTATCAAGACTGTCAGTGATGAAAATGTGCCTGTCCTCCACTGTTGGCAAGTCCACCAGGGGCCTGTACACGGGGGAATGTCTCCATCTCCTATTCATCCTGAGCGGTTGTACTCTAGGGGTAAAAACAATGAGCATCTGGTCAGTTTTCAGCATTTCGTCATTGTACAATGCATTGCAATTTGTGAAAGAAACAGTATGTTTATGTTTATTCCCAAAATGTGCTTATGCCGGCTGTGACGCAGTTAGGGTCCATGGCCTGCCCCCCCTTGAAATGGCAGACGCCTGTCCTGTGTGGAGGGACAGGTGGAAATTATATAATTCCGCTGACATTGTGCGCCATTGCAGGAGGCAGTCGAGAACTGCAGTGGAACTCCTTATTGGTTATCATTGGGCCCTATGGGCTCCAGTAGCCAATGGTGATGTATGTCGGCGGTGACGGTATGCACCACCGTGGACGTGAGCACCATTTTCTATCTGTTCACTCACTTGCTACCTGACCTTTAACAGGAGAGGACCTACACTGCAAGTGCTGCTGTGACCTGTGTCTGGAAGCTACCATGGCTCGAGTCTCTGGGGAAAGGGCCCCAGCCTTCACCTCGGAGGAGTTAGAGAGACTGGTGGATGGTGGCCTACCCCAGTACCGATTGCTATATGGGTCTCTAGACCAACAGGTGGGTGCACTGTGTGCACGATGCATGGGGCATGAATGCATGGAGTGCTGTGGACAAAGGCCTCGTGTAAGGGGGGCGCTGGTTGAGGGGTCCTGGGCAGAGTGCTGCATGTATAGTGGGCAATGTGTGTGCGTAAGGGGATGGGAGGGATATGGTGAGACATTAGTGTAACAGGCCGGACGGAATGACTGATAGCATTATTCTATGTTTATTTCCCTGCAGGTGAGCACCCATCAGAAAAAGGGTATATGGCGTGCGATCGCCAAGGATGTGCGGACCCTGGGGGTCTACAACAGGCAGAGCACCCACTGTCGCAAACGGTGGGAGGACCTGAGACACTGGGCAAGGAAGACGGTCGAGGCCGAGCTGGGGATGGCCTCCCAACGAGGAAGGGGTGCCCGTCAAACCCTGACCCCCCGATGTTCCGCATACTGGCAGTGGCCTATCCAGAGTTGGATGCGCGCTTGAGGGCATCACAGCAGCCACAAGGGGGTGAGTACAGTTTCCAATTCTGCAAATTGCTCGTGGTGGGGTGTTATTTGGGTGGGGGATGTGGGCCTGTGGGTGCCCCTAGGCCAGGTCGAACATTGCATGGTAGGTTCCATGTTGGGCAGGGTCTGTTGCACTCCACCCCCAAACATGCTAGTGGGCATCTACTACTGGGCAGGGTTCTGTGGGTCTCAGCTATGCTCCTTTTGGCGTTAGGCATAATTTTCCATGGCCTGGTGACTAGCATTGTTACTGGTAGTGCATCGCCTAGTGCATAGGGCTGTCCCCTGTGTGTTGTGTACGCCAACGGTGGTGTTGTTGCTGGCATTGACCAAGTGTATCCTCTGTCTCTCTCCCCCCACTTTTTGTTATGTCACCCTGTCCTTCTGTGCATTATCATCATCTGGCAGAGGAGCAGAGGCACCGGCAAGGGAGGGAGCTGCATTCCACATGAGCTTGGAGGCTGAATCCACAGACGGTAAGGGCACCAGTAGGACGGAGGGTGAGGGGAGCACCACCGCGAAGTCTGGAGGGGACAGTTCGGACAGAGATACCTCATCCGATGGAAGCTCCTGGTAGTGGTGGACACCACTGTGCCCACCCCAACTACAGGTACAGCTGCCACCCTCCCACCAGCACCTCGCTCCCTGCAGCCCCTCAGCATGTTTCCGTGTCCGCTCACCCAGGAGGGTGGGCATCTCCTTCGCCCCAGGCACCTCAGGCCCTGCCCCAGTCAGCCCTGCTGCCCTGAGTGAGGAGTCTATTGACCTCCTGCGATCCATCTCTGTTGGGCAGGCAACCACTGTGAATGCCATCCAGGGGCTGGCAGGGCATTTGCAACAAACAAATGCATTCATGGAGGGCATTCACTCTGGTGTGGTGACCCAACAGAGATCATTCCAGGCTCTGGCCTCCTCCCTTATGGCAGCTATTGTCCCTGTCTCTAGCCTCCCCCCTCCAACTTCCTCTACCCAGTCCCATTCTCCTCAACCCCAGCCTATCCCAAGCACACCATCAGACCAGCATGCACCCAAGACAACACACAGGAGTGGCTCAGACAAACACAAGCACCACACATCATCCCACAGGCACTTACTCAAACAACATCCAGAATCAGACATGCCAACATCCACTGCCTTCACTGTGTCCCCCTTCTCCTCGTCGTCCACCTCCCTCCCAGTAGCATCTCCACTCACACCTGTATGCACTACTATTTCATCCACTACCTCCATACCATCACGCCTATCACTACACACCCCTCACTGGCAGTCACCACCCCCACATCCATGCACACGTCCCCTGTGTCCTCTCCCACTGTGTCTGTGCCCCCTCCTCCCAAAGTACACAAACACAAGCACTCAGACACCCAACAACCATCCACCTCACAACAGCATCCAGCCCATGCAATTGCACCCAAACACAGCAGACAGACACCAACCTCCACTCCCTCTTCCTCCACTCCCTAAACTTCACCCTCTTCCTACCCCAGTGTCCCTAAAAAGCTTTTCCTCTCTACTCTTGACCTCTTCCCTGTACCTCTCCCCCCGTCCTTCACTTCAGGCCATGGTAGGCAGAACCCAGGCCAGCACCTCAGCCACCCAGTCCATGGCCACTGTAGTTTTGGCAGCTACTGCAGGTGTGAGAGGCTCCAAGGGGACACCCATCAGCACTGGCAGTGTTGCTGCACCAGCTGGTAAGGGCATGAAGGGACCACCAGCTACCAAGGGCAAGGAGGCACCACCATCTGGCAAGGGCAAGGAGGCACCACCAGCTGGCAAGGGCAAGAAGGCACCACCAGCTGGCAAGGGCAAGAAGGGACCACCTGCTACCAAGGGCAGGGAGGCATCACCAGCTACCAAGGGCAAGGAGGCACCACCAGCTGGCAAGGGCAAGAAGGGACCACCAGCTGCCAGCGGCAGAGAACAAAGGGCCGGCCAATGTAGGCAGGATGGATAGGGGGTCTGGTGCTGGAGCTGGATCTGAGCACACAACATCAACCATGGCACTTCAGCGGTCTGAGGCTGCAGGGGAAGGGCTAGAGCCTCCCCCCACCACTGCCAGCACCACCACCAGCACCGTTAGATACACCGCCACCTGCAGTGCCACCTGCACCACTGCCATCACTGCCACCTGCAGCCCCAGTGGGCCGCCGTCCAAGGTTGCAGGGGAAGGGCTGGAGCCTCCCTCCACCACTGCCAGCACCACCACCAGCATTGACACCAGCCCCGCCACCAGCACCACCAGCTGCACCGCCACCTGCAGTGCCACCTGCACCACTGTCAGTACCGACACCTGCAGCAGCAGCACCAGCGGGCAGCTGTCTGAGGCTGCAGGGGAAGGGCTGGAGCCTCCCTCCACCACTGCCAGCACCCCCACCAGCACCGGCACTACCACCACTGTGCAGCCGTAGCCGCCGGCAGATGGGCTGTAGTCCTGCTTCCATGGAGTGTCATGCATCCTGGCCACTGCAAATCTCGAGGGTCAGACACCCAGGTGAGGGAATGTGACCTGACACTCCCCAAGGGCTGCATCACTGGGCACAAATCCCCCTCCAGAACCAGTGGAAGAAGGCATCCACTCACCCCTCCTTGCCAGGATGAAGCACACTGGAAACAAGGCCCCCTCCAGAACCAGTGGAAGAAGCCATCCACTCACCCTCTCATTCCCAGGATGAAGCACACTGGGTACAAGGTCCCCTCCAGAACTAGTGAAAGAAGCCATCCACTCCCCCCTTCCTTGCCAGGATGGAGCACACAGGGCACAAGGCCCCCTGTGGCCTCGCACTCCCCAGAACCAAGCAGTGGGCAAACCACCCATCCAGTGGCGGTGCAGTGGGCGGTGCAGATGGCAGGGCTGGTGGCGGTGCAGGTGGCGGTCATTGCGGCAGTGATCACTGTGGTACAGGGTGATGGCCTGTCAGGACAAATGGTGGTCACCAGTCCCTCAGCTGGAGGCTCCGAGCCCTGAAGTGACTTGCCCTTGCCTTGTGTCCTTTCCCCACCTTGGTAGACACTGCTGGGACCTTGGCACTGTCCTCTTTGGTTTTGGAAGAGGTCTTGCTGGGTGGGTGGTGTGTCTTGTCTGTGCTGCATGACGGCCCCTTCTTAACCTTGGCAGGTGGTGGAATCGGGTGGTCTTTAGCATCTGTAGGTGGCGCACTGCCAGCCCTGACAGGTGCCCCCTTCTATCCTCTCGGACTTGCTGTTACCACAGCGGACTCTGACTTGGTGGCTGAGGTGCTGGCCTGGAATCTAGACATCCAGGCCCTAGGGGAAGAACAGGGAGGGGAGGGATAGGAAAGAGGTCAACAATAGCCAGGAAAAGTTTTTTTGACACACTGGAACAGGAAGATGGAGGGGTGTGGGAGTGGAGGAAGAGGTAGTGGTTGTAGGAGATGTTCATTTGCTGAGTTTGGGTGAAGGTGCATGGGCTGGAGGCTGTTATGAGGTGGATTGGTTGTTGAGTGGGTGTGTGCCTGCGTTTGTGTACTTTGGGAGGAAGGCTCACAGACACACTGTGGGAGGACACAGGGGACATGTGTATGGTTGTGGGGGTGATTGCTCGTGAGGGGTGTGTTGTGATGGGCATGCTGGTAATAGAGGCAGTGGCTGATGATGTAGTGCATGCAGGTGTGAGTGGAGACGCTACTGGGAGGGAGGTGGATGAATAGGAGGAGGGGGACACAGTAGAGGAAGTGGATGTTGGTATGTGTGCATGTGTATGGTGCTTGTGTGAGTGCCTGTGTGATGATGTGTAGTGCTTATGTTTTCCTGAGTCACTTTTGTGTGTTGATGTGTGTGCATGCTGGTCTGAAGGTGTGCTTGGGATAGGGTAAGTTAAGGGGATTGGGTCGGGGTAATGGAAGTTGGAAGGGGGAGGCTGGAAAGAGGGACAATGGCTGCCATCAGTGCTGAGGCCAGACCCTGAAATGCTCTCTGTTGGGCCGCCACGACAGAATGAATGCCCTCCAGATATACATTTGTTTGTTGCGAATGCCTCTCAACACCCTGGATGGCATTCAGAATGGTTGACTGCCCAACAGTGAGGGATCTCAGGAGGTCAATAGCCTCCTCACTGAGGGCAGCAGGGCTGACTGGGGCAGGGCCTGAGTTGCCTGGGGCGAAGGAGATGCCCACCCTCCTGGGTGAGCAGGCACAAGAAACATGTTGCTGGGAGGGCGGTGCTGGTAGGGGGGTGGTGGCTGTACCTGTAGTTGGGGTGGGCACAGCGGTATCTGCCACCGCCAGGGAGCTTCCATCGGAGGAGGAGTACTTGTATCCCCTCCTGTCCCTGTCGTGGAACTCCCCTCACCCTCCGTCTCACTGGTGCCTTCACCCTCGGTGGATTCGCCCTCATGGGCCTTGTGGGATGCAGCTCCCTCCGTCACTGATGCCTCTGCTCCTCTGCCGGATGATGCTAATGCACATAAGGACAGGGTGACCAAACAAGAAAGGGGGGGATAGACAGAGGATACACATGGTCAATGCCAGCAACACCACTACCGTTAGCATACACAACACACACTGACCTGCCCTATGCACTAGGTCATGCCCAACCACTCACTAAGGTAGTCACCAGCCCATGGGGTACAATGCCTAACGCCAGAATCTGCACACATGACACCCACAGGACTCTGCCCAGTAGTAGTTGGCCACTTGTTCCATAGGGGTAGAGGTGCTTCAGAGCCTGCATGACAAGGGACCTACCCTGCCAGGATCGCCCTGGCCTAGGGGTACCTACAGCCCACATCCCCCACCCAGCTAGTTCCTAAAGTGTGCAAAGTCAGGTTTCAGAAATGGTACTTGTTAGAAATGGGGTTTTTTGGTTGGCAGTCAGGTTGCCCTCTGTCCAAGCAAGAACCCTCACTCTAGTCAGGGTAAGTCACACACAATCCAACATCAGCCTGTGCTCACCCTCCGGTAGCTTGGCACGAGCAGTCAGGCTTAACTTAGAAGGCAATGTGTAAAGCATTTGTGCAATAAATCATACAACACCATAGTATAACACCACAAAAATACACCACACAGTGTTTAGAAAAATATAGAATATTTATCTGGGTAATTGTAGGTCAAAACGATCAAAGTTGCAATACGAATTTGTAAAGATATCACTGAAAAGTGATATTAAGTGTCTTTAAGTCTTTAAAAAGCAATAAAGTGTCTTTCAAGCACAGAGTACCTGGTTTCTGGTGGGAAATCTCCTCAGAGGGCCACAGGAGAAGAGATGCGTGGAAAAAGGGGTGTGTGCGTCGATTTCCTCTCAGCACACACAGACTTGCGTCGTTCTTTTCCACGCGGGGAAGTCGGGCGTCGTTTTCCGGCGCGCAGACAGTCTCTTTTTGTGGATCGCGGGGATTACCAGATGTCCCGGGTCTGTGCGTGGATTCTCCTGCTTATTTTCCGGCTGCGCGTCGTTCTGCGGGGCTGCGCGTCGAAGTTTCGATCTCACGGTAGGCGTCGCGTCGATTTCTCCTTGGAAGTCGGGCGGCGTTGTCCTTGCGAGGCCGTGCGTTGAAATTTTGGTCTCACGGCAGGCGTCGCGTCGATTTCTCCTTGGAAGTCGGGCGGCGTTGTCCTTGCGAGGCCGTGCGTCAAAGTTTCGCACTCACGGTAGGCGTCGCGTCGATTTCTCCTGGAAAGTCGGGCGGCTTTGTCCTTGCGAGGTTGTGCGTCGAAGTCTCGATCGTCCCGAGGGCGTCGCGTCGATCAGGGTCGGTGTGCGGCGTTTTTCTCGCCGCGAAACAAGCTGTGCGTCGAAATTTTCGGCGCACGGAGCGTCCAAGTGAAAGGAAGAAGTCTTTTTGGTCCTGAGACTTCAAGGAACAGGAGGCAAGCTCTATCCAAGCCCTTGGAGAGCACTTTCACAGCCAGACAAGAGTTCAGCAAGGCAGCAGGGCAACAGCAAGACAGCAGTCCTTTGTAGGAAGCAGACAGGTGAGTCCTTTGAGCAGCCAGGCAGTTCTTCTTGGCAGGATGTAGTTTCTGGTTCAGGTTTCTTCTCCAGCAAGTGTCTGATGAGGTAGGGCAGAGGCCCCGTTTTATACTAAGTTGTGCCTTTGAAGTGGGGGTGACTTCAAAGAGTCTCTAAGAAATGCACCAAGTTCCCTTTCAGCTCAATCCTGTCTGCCAGAGTCCCAGTAGGGGGTGTGGCAGTCCTTTGTGTGAGGGCAGGCCCTCCACCCTCCCAGCCCAGGAAGACCCATTCAAAATGCAGATGTATGCAAGTGAGGCTGAGTACCCTGTGTTTGGGGTGTGTCTGAGTGAATGCACAAGGAGCTGTCAACTAAACCTAGCCAGACGTGGATTGAAGGGCACAACAAGATTTTAGGGCAAAGAAATGCTCACTTTCTAAAAGTGGCATTTCTAGAATAGTAATATTAAATCCGACTTCACCAGTCAGCAGGATTTTGTATTACCATTCTGGCCATACTAAATATGACCTTCCTGCTCCTTTCAGATCAGCAGCTGCCACTTCAACAGTGTATGAGGGCAGCCCCAATGTTAGCCTATGAAAGGAGCAGGCCTCACAGTAGTGTAAAAACGAATTTAGGAGTTTCACACTACCAGGACATATAACTACACAGGTACATGTCCTGCCTTGTACCTACACCGCACCCTGCTCTAGGGGTTACCTAGGGCACACATTAGGGATGACTTATATGTAGTAAAAGGGGAGTTCTAGGCTTGGCAAGTACTTTTAAATGCCAAGTCGAAGTGGCAGTGAAACTGCACACACAGGCCTTGCAATGGCAGGCCTGAGACAGGGTTAAGGGGCTACTGAGGTGGGTGGCACAACCAGTGCTGCAGGCCCACTAGTAGCATTTAATCTACCTGCCCTAGGCACATGTAGTGCACTCTACCAGGGACTTACAAGTAAATTAAATAGTCAATCATGGATAAACCAATCAGTAGTACAATTTACCCAGAGAGCATATGCACTTTAGCACTGGTTAGCAGTGGTAAAGTGCCCAGAGGTCAAAAGCCAACAACAACAGGTCAGAAAAAATAGGAGGAAGGAGGCAAAAAGTTTGGGGATGTCCCTGTCAAAAAGCCAGGTCCAACATGACCCCCTACCAGCCTAAAGCCAGGGGAGAACAATCACTACCCTGATGTACTTCCCTGTTTGAGGCGACAGAACAAGGACCCAGGCCCACAACAGCAGGGGCATGCTCCAGTTCTTCGCCTTCCTGACTCCAATTGGATCACTCTGTCCATACTCTCAGGGCCCACTAAGCCAACCCATGGGGAACCTTTCTCCTTACCTGCGGATCCCATCTGTGCAGCACCTAACCTTACTTTGCTCACAGATGTATCCCAGGAGCAGGATAGTACCACCATGACCAACACAGTGGTGTTGCCCACTCTACCCCTGGGGTGTGACACTTGTCCTCTCCCCAGGGATAACTCTGTCCACCCGGACAGCAAGCCACAGTGATTACTGACAGCTGCCAGGGATGAGAGCCAGGCCCCAGGCCTCTCAAAGCTCTCCAACCACTGTGGCTGTGGAGAGTGGGGGGCGGTAGCCCCAGGTGCTGGGCACCCTTTAACCACTCTCCCTTCCACCAGGTCAGGGATGACAGCCTGAACCTGGTCCTCCCCTCTGGGGCTTTGTACCCTCCCTCCTGGAGCGGTACCCCCAGAGTCCAACATGGTCAGGGTGCTTACAGAAGTCACCCTGTACCATTCCTCCACCAGTGCAGGGCTGTTAACCTGCAACTGGCCCTCCAACCTGGGGCCTGTACCTTCAGGTTGGACTAGGGCCCAGGGTGAGGCTTCCCTCCCCTGCCCTCCCTTCTGGGGTCCAGCCCCCTCCAACTAGGAGTGGCCTCCTCAGAAGACAACATGTTAGGGGCACTGTTATCAGTAGCCCCTCCCTCCAGGTCCGGGGGGACACCCTGAACCTGGTCTTCCAGCCCAGGGTCTGTACCCTCAGACTGGATCACTGCCTGGCAAACCAGGACTTCCTGGGAGGCATACCTACCCCCCACCAGGTCAGTGTTTAACCTCTGCACCTGCCCATTCAACTCAGAGTCACCACCCTGAAGTTGAACAATTGCCTGGCACGCCAGGACTTCCTGGAGGGCACACTGACCCTCCACCAGGTCAGAGTTTAACCTCTGCACCTGACCATTCAACTCAGAGTCACCACCCTGAAGTTGAACAATTGCCTGGCACGCCAGGACTTCCTGGAGGGCACACTGACCCTCCACCAGGTCAGAGTTTAACCTCTGAACTTGGCCATTCAACTCAGAGTCATCACCCTGAAGTTGAACAATTGCCTGGCACACCAGGACTTCCTGGAGGGCACACTGACCCTCCACCAGGTCAGAGTTTAACCTCTGAACTGGGCCATTCAACTCAGAGTCACCACCCTGAAGTTGAACAATTGCCTGGCGCACCAGGACTTTCTGGGAGGCACACCTACCTCCCACCAGGTCAGAGTTTAACCTCTGAGCCTGGTTCCCCAACCCAGGGTCACCACCCTGAGGTTGGGCAATTGCCTGGCACGCCAGGACTTTCTGGGGGGCACACCTACCCCCCACCAGGTCAGAGTTTAACCTCTGAACCTGGTCATCCAACCCAGAGTCAACACCCTGAGGTTGGACAATTGCCTGGCACAGCAGGGCTTCTTGGGAGGCACACCTACCTCCCACCAGGTCAGAGTTTAACCTCTGAACCTGGGTATCCAACCCAGAGTCACCACCCTGAGGTTGAACAATTGCCTGGCACGCCAGGACTTTCTGGGGGGCACACCTACCCCCCACCAGGTCAGAGTTTAACCTCTGAACCCGGTTATCCAACCCAGAGTCAGCACTCTGAGGTTGAACAATTGCCTGGCACGCCAGGACTTTCTGGGGGGCACACCTACCCCCCACCAGGTCAGAGTTTAACCTCTGAACCCGGTTATCCAACCCAGAGTCAGCACTCTGAGGTTGGACCACTGCCTGGCACACCAGGACTTTCTGGGGGGCACGCCTACCCCCCAACAGGTCAGAGCTTATCCCCTGAACCTGGTTAGCCAACCCAGAGTCACCACCCTGAGGTTGAACCATTGCCTGGCAGGCCAGGACTTCCAGGGAGGCACACCTACCTCCCACCAGGTCAGAGTTTAACCTCTGAGCCTGGTTCCCCAACCCAGGGTCACCACCCTGAGGTTGGGCAATTGCCTGGCACGCCAGGACTTTCTGGGGGGCACACCTACCCCCCACCAGGTCAGAGTTTAACCTCTGAACCTGGTCATCCAATCCAGAGTCAACACCCTGAGGTTGGACAATTGCCTGGCACAGCAGGGCTTCTTGGGAGGCACATCTACCTCCCACCAGGTCAGAGTTTAACCTCTGAACCTGGGTATCCAACCCAGAGTCACCACCCTGAGGTTGAATCTTTGCCTGGCATGCCAGGACTTCCTGGGGGGCACTCTCACCCCCCACAAGGGACACACCGTCCCCAAGGGCCACACAAGAGTCTGGTTGGCGCAGGTCTCCCGACCTCTGCCCATCCGGCAGAGTCTGGGTTTCCCCCAAACCAGAAACGGTTTCACCTGGGTCATTCCTGGGGGGCTCTGCTCTCAGAGCTGTCCCCTGACTCTCAAGGTCCTCCACTGGGGTCTGCAACCCCCTCTCAACCCTATGTCTGGACTTCTGCACCCCCTCACTAGGAGGGGTACTGCCAGACACCAGAACTGTTGGGATGCTGGCTACAGTCACCCCCCCAAGTTCTTCTGACACTGCGGGGCTTCCCTCAAAAGGTGGCCCTACGGTACAGGCTAGACTTCCCTCCTGGTGTTCCCTCATGGAACCCTCTAGGACCTGGGACCTACCTGGGACACTACAATCCTCTCCCACCACACTCGGATGGGAACCACCTAGACCACTCCCTTCAGGAGCACCCCCAAATGCCTCTTCAGACTCTCTGGTACTCACCCAGAAGTCTGCCTCCATTGTAAGTTCCCTGGGGTCAGAGAACTCACACTCCACCTGGTGTTGGCGTAGCTCTGGAAAATAAGGACCAGACATATGCTCTCCAGCAATTACATCACTCTGCCCTTCACATGTATTAACCACAGTACCCTTCACCCAACCACCCAGTAACTCAGCCTTGGAAAAGCACTCTACGTCACCCTCTTGAGACTGGTGAGACAGTATCTGCCTGTCCCTGACACTCAACCCATACTCTTCTGGGATGTCTCTACACTCTATATCCAGGACGTCCACCAGGGGGGAACCCTTTTCTCTGTCACTCTCTGCTAGAGTCAGTAAAGTGTCCCTCCCCCAGTAGGAATATGACTCCCTGTGCCAGTTCCCCAATCCTTCTCAGGGACCCTGTGCATAACGGGAACTACCTCATACTCTTGAACCACCTGGGGTGTGTCAACTCCCTTCTTCAAGTGGGGCACCACATCTCTGGGCTTGTGCCCTTCTTCAGCAGTACTGGATGCAAGATTTTTGCTGCCACCATCTGAACTGGACTCAGCCCTTCCGGCCTCCAGTTTCAGCTCTTTACAGCTCAGCTCTTGAGCTGCAATCTTTTCTTCTTCCAGGGCTAAGAGACTTGCTGCCTCAGCCCTTTCAAGCTGCTCATCTAGCTCTTCTAGACACCGCTCTAGAGCTAGGAGCCATTCATCTCCCACTGGTTCTCTTTCCTCATTTGAGTAGTCTTCCTCCTCATGTGAGCAGTCTTCCTCCTCATGTGAGTAGTCCTCCTCCTCATCTGAGGGGTACTTAGTCATTTGGTTTCTTGCTGCCTCTCTCTCTGCCCATCTTTCCTCCCCCCAGACTATGTAGTGATGGAGCATCTCCGCTTTAGTAGATCTCCTTGCTACAGGAAGGCCCCATTTTCTGCATAGCTTCCTTAGGTCAGCCTTAGTGAGGTGGTCCGTACGAACAAAGAATGAGTAGGTACACAATCCCATTTTGATAAGATCTTATCAGCAAAAACCAAAATCCAAAGTCCAAAATATCAATAGTATATCCAGGAGGACATCAGAGAACCAAGAGCCAAAAAAGATGAAAAATCAAGTTGACCTTCAACTGTGGGTAGGTAGTGAAATACTTAGCTACTGTATGTCACTGCACAAACACAAGTCCTATCCTCACCGCTGATCACCAATGTTAGAAATGGGGTTTTTTGGTTGGCAGTCAGGTTGCCCTCTGTCCAAGCAAGAACCCTCACTCTAGTCAGGGTAAGTCACACACAATCCAACATCAGCCTGTGCTCACCCTCCGGTAGCTTGGCACGAGCAGTCAGGCTTAACTTAGAAGGCAATGTGTAAAGCATTTGTGCAATAAATCATACAACACCATAGTATAACACCACAAAAATACACCACACAGTGTTTAGAAAAATATAGAATATTTATCTGGGTAATTGTAGGTCAAAACGATCAAAGTTGCAATACGAATTTGTAAAGATATCACTGAAAAGTGATATTAAGTGTCTTTAAGTCTTTAAAAAGCAATAAAGTGTCTTTCAAGCACAGAGTACCTGGTTTCTGGTGGGAAATCTCCTCAGAGGGCCACAGGAGAAGAGATGCGTGGAAAAAGGGATGTGTGCGTCGATTTCCTCTCAGCACACACAGACTTGCGTCGTTCTTTTCCACGCGGGGAAGTCGGGCGTCGTTTTCCGGCGCGCAGACAGTCTCTTTTTGTGGATCGCGGGGATTACCAGATGTCCCGGGTCTGTGCGTGGATTCTCCTGCTTATTTTCCGGCTGCGCGTCGTTCTGCGGGGCTGCGTGTCGAAGTTTCGATCTCACGGTAGGCGTCACGTCGATTTCTCCTTGGAAGTCGGGCGGCGTTGTCCTTGCGAGGCCGTGCGTAGAAATTTTGGTCTCACGGCAGGCGTCGCGTCGATTTCTCCTTGGAAGTCGGGCGGCGTTGTCCTTGCGAGGCCGTGCGTCAAAGTTTCGCACTCACGGTAGGCGTCGCGTCGATTTCTCCTGGAAAGTCGGGCGGCTTTGTCCTTGCGAGGTTGTGCGTCGAAGTCTCGATCGTCCCGAGGGCGTCGCGTCGATCAGCGTCGGTGTGCGGCGTTTTTCTCGCCGCGAAACAAGCTGTGCGTCGAAATTTTCGGCGCACGGAGCGTCCAAGTGAAAGGAAGAAGTCTTTTTGGTCCTGAGACTTCAAGGAACAGGAGGCAAGCTCTATCCAAGCCCTTGGAGAGCACTTTCACAGCCAGACAAGAGTTCAGCAAGGCAGCAGGGCAACAGCAAGACAGCAGTCCTTTGTAGGAAGCAGACAGGTGAGTCCTTTGAGCAGCCAGGCAGTTCTTCTTGGCAGGATATAGTTTCTGGTTCAGGTTTCTTCTCCAGCAAGTGTCTGATGAGGTAGGGCAGAGGCCCCGTTTTATACTAAGTTGTGCCTTTGAAGTGGGGGTGACTTCAAAGAGTCTCTAAGAAATGCACCAAGTTCCCTTTCAGCTCAATCCTGTCTGCCAGAGTCCCAGTAGGGGGTGTGGCAGTCTTTTGTGTGAGGGCAGGCCCTCCACCCTCCCAGCCCAGGAAGACCCATTCAAAATGCAGATGTATGCAAGTGAGGCTGAGTACCCTGTGTTTGGGGTGTGTCTGAGTGAATGCACAAGGAGCTGTCAACTAAACCTAGCCAGACGTGGATTGAAGGGCACAACAAGATTTTAGGGCAAAGAAATGCTCACTTTCTAAAAGTGGCATTTCTAGAATAGTAATATTAAATCCGACTTCACCAGTCAGCAGGATTTTGTATTACCATTCTGGCCATACTAAATATGACCTTCCTGCTCCTTTCAGATCAGCAACTGCCACTTCAACAGTGTATGAGGGCAGCCCCAATGTTAGCCTATGAAAGGAGCAGGCCTCACAGTAGTGTAAAAACGAATTTAGGAGTTTCACACTACCAGGACATATAACTACACAGGTACATGTCCTGCCTTGTACCTACACCGCACCCTGCTCTAGGGGTTACCTAGGGCACACATTAGGGATGACTTATATGTAGTAAAAGGGGAGTTCTAGGC
Source organism: Pleurodeles waltl (assembly GCF_031143425.1). Classification (NCBI taxonomy): domain Eukaryota; kingdom Metazoa; phylum Chordata; class Amphibia; order Caudata; family Salamandridae; genus Pleurodeles; species Pleurodeles waltl. Next base: position 697,540,809 of record NC_090439.1, on the reverse strand, counting down.
TTGGCAAGTACTTTTAAATGCCAAGTCGAAGTGGCAGTGAAACTGCACACACAGGCCTTGCAATGGCAGGCCTGAGACAGGGTTAAGGGGCTACTGAGGTGGGTGGCACAACCAGTGCTGCAGGCCCACTAGTAGCATTTAATCTACCTGCCCTAGGCACATGTAGTGCACTCTACCAGGGACTTACAAGTAAATTAAATAGTCAATCATGGATAAACCAATCAGTAGTACAATTTACCCAGAGAGCATATGCACTTTAGCACTGGTTAGCAGTGGTAAAGTGCCCAGAGGTCAAAAGCCAACAACAACAGGTCAGAAAAAATAGGAGGAAGGAGGCAAAAAGTTTGGGGATGTCCCTGTCAAAAAGCCAGGTCCAACAGTACTCACACTCTTGTGGCTGCTGTGATGCCCTCAAGCATCCATCCTACTCCGGATAGGCCACCACCAGGATGCGGAACATCAGGGGGGTCATGTTGCGACGCGCACCCCTTCCACGTTGGGAGGCCGGCCCCAGTTGGGCCTCCGCCGTCTTCTTGGTCCAGCGGTACAGGTCCTCCCATCTCTTGTGGCAGTGGCTGCTCTTGTGGCAGTGGGTGACCAGGACCGCCTGTGATAGACCCCCAGGGTCTGCACCTCCTTGGCGATGGCATGCCAAATACCCTTCTTCTGGTGCGGCACTGACCTAGACGGAAAAGACAGCAGAAATTGTATTTACTCACCCATCCGTACCATCATACTCATTGCCCACCAGTTCCCACCCATGCCCTGACGCACATACACTGACCACCTCTCATGCAGCATTCAGGCCAGGATGCCCTAGCACCCCCCAACATATGGCTTACATCCACACCACTCCAAACAAGCATTGCCCACACATCATGCTCACAGTGTACTCACCGGTTTGTCTGGAGGACCGTAGAGTAACGTATCCTGGTGAGGGACCCCATCCACCAGTTTCTCCAACTCCTCCGCAGTGAAGGCAGGGGCCCTTTCCCCAGACACTGTAGCCATTGTCTCTTTCAGACTCAGGTCAGAGGGGCACTTGCAGTGTAGGTCCTCTCCTGTTGATGGTCAGGTTGCAAGTGAGTGAATAGCTAGAAAATGGCAGTGACGTCCAAGGCAGTGCGTACCGACTCTGCCAGCGTACATCGCCATTGGCTCCTGGGACCCATAGGGCCCAATGATAACCAATGCAGAGGTGCGCGGCATTCATCAACCGCCTACTGCGACGCAGCACGCCAGCTCACTTACCTCATTTCCCCTTGTCCCTCCTCACAGGTCAGGCAGCCGCCATTTCAGGGGGTCACATGGCATGGCACCTAACTGTGTCACAGCACATATACTGACGCTCGAGTTCAAACACTCCTCCTGTGACATTAATTCTAACACAGTTGTGCTATCCATGTGGAAATATGACCTTCTGCTCACTGTTCTCCTGCATAGGCTACAACCGCTGAGGCAGATGATGAGATGGCGGCATCCTCCGGTGTACAGACCCCTGGTGGACCTGTCGACAATGGAGGACAGACACATTATCATCACATACAAACTTGATTGTGCCACAATCCAAGAACTGTGTGCCCAATAGGAGACAGACCTGATGTAAGCTATCCGCCAGCCCACAGGAATACCCCCTCTAGTGCAGGTCCTGTCAGTGCTCCACTTCCTGGCAAGTGGCTCCTTTCAAACTACAGTGGCCATGGCATCAGGGATGTCTCAGCCAATGTTCTCCAACGTGTTGGCCAGAGTGTTGTCTGCCCTGCTGAAACACATGCGCAGATACATCGTCTTCCACAGGTCGAGAATTTGGCCACGGTGAAAGCTGACTTCTATGCCCTGGGACATATCCCCCACATCATTGGTGCCATTGATGGTACACATGTGGCATTTGTTCCCCCCGCAGAAATGAACAGGTGTACAGGAATAGAAAAAGCTATCATTCGATTAATGTACAAATGGTGTGTTTGGCGGACCAGTACATCTCTCATGTGAATGCCAAATATCCTGGCTCAGTGCATGATGCCTATATCCTGAGGAATAGCAATAACCCTTATGTGATTGGCCAACTCCAGAGGCATCGGGTGTGGCTAATAGGTGAGCCAAGGGCCCCACACAGTATAAGAAGGTGTCTGGGCATGGGGTTGTCCCTAATGGTTAGTGTGTGTCTAACAGTTGTCCCTCAATATTTTCAGGTAACTCTGGTTACCCCAACCTCTCATGGCTACTGACCCCAGTAAAGAATCCCAGAAGAAGGACAGAGGAATGTTACAATCAGGCACATGGGTGAACAAGGAGGCTTATTGAGAGGACCTTCTGCCTCCCGAAGGCCAGGTTCTGGTGCCTCCATCTGACTGGTGGATCCCTGTACTACTCACCCAAGAAGGTGTGCCAGATCATTGTGTAAGTTGCACAACCTAGCCTTGAGACGCCAGGTGCCTTTTCTGCTGGAGGATGAGCCTGGTGATGGTCTTGTGGCAGCGGTGGAGCTTGTGGACAGTGAGGGAGAGGTGGCAGATGAAGAAGATGAGGACAACAGAACAAACATTATCCAGCAGTGACACACAGGTAAGAGACTGTAACTCGACTTCACATTTCAGTATACTTTTGGACATTGTACATAGCAGCCTCTTACCCTCTGTCTATGGCCACTGATGGTTCCCTTTGGATTCCCTTTTTTCAGATCTGTGTACCCCATTTTGGCTCCTGCTATGTGTACTGCTGCCTACCAACAGTCATACATTATAATTCAAGGAACATAGACGTTGCAATGCTTTGAGAATGTTGTAAGAATACATCCTTCCAATCATTACACTAACTCCAGTATGGTTTATATTTAAATGGTGTTTATTTTTTGTGCTAAATAGTATGGGGGTATGGGCAAGGGGCTGGGGTGATGGTGGAGGAATGTCCATGGTAGAGTCCAGTCCAGTGGTATCACAGGTGCATTGTCCAAGGGGGCATCTTAAGGGGAGCAATGGCAGTTCAAGGTGGACAGGGTAACAGAGTGGGACAGAAGGGTGACAATCAGGAGAGTCTTATTTCCTGGTGGGGGTCTTGGCAATGTTCTCTGTCTTCTGCCTGGATCGCAGGGTCCATTTGCGGGGTGGTTCTCCTTCTACAGTGGGTGGGGTGCTGGTGGCCTGTTGGTCCTGTGGCGGTGCCTCCTGTCCAGTAGCGTGGGCGGAGGTGGAAGGCTGTTCCTCAGTTTGGCTAGTGTCAGGGGCCCTTTGTTGTGCCACTGTCTCCCTCATGGTCTTGCCCATGTCAGCCAGCACCCCTGCAATGAAGACCAGGATTGCGTAGATTTTTTCGAGGTCCTCCCTGATCCCCAGGTACTGTCCTTCCTGCAGCCGCTGGGTCTCCTGTAACTTGGCCAGTACCGTGCCCATGGTCTCCTGGGAATGGTGGTATGCTCCCATGATGTTGGAGAGTGCCTTGTGGAGGGTTGGTTCCCTGGGTCTGTCCTCCCGCGTCACACAGGAGTCCTCCCAGCTTCCCTGTTGTCCTGTGCCTTTGTCCCCTGAACCATGTGCCCACTGCCACTGACCCGTAGGTCCCTGAACGTCCTGTGTTTGCGGGGTTCCCTGGGGTCCCTGTAGTGGTGGACACACTGCTGATTGACGTGTTCTGGGGACAGTGGCTTGGGACCACTGGGTGGGTGCTGTGCTGGTGTTTTCTGAGGGGGGAGGGTCTGTGGTGGTTTGGGACTCTGGCAGAGGAACTGACTGTCCAGAGGTCCCTGATTGGCCAGATTGGTCATAGTGATCCAGGCGTGCAGAGCTGCTGTCATAACTGTGGGCCTCTTCTGTGGGGGGACTGGATGTTGGTGGCACCTCTTCTCCGATGACGTTGGGTAGGGGTCCTGTTGGGATGCAACTGCATTATTATTGTATCTGTGTGTACCATCTTGTGCAATGGGTGTGTTTCCTGTATAATTGTGCTTTTCCTGTCGCCTTGGCCTTGTGTGATTGCTGATTGTGTGGGCTGAGTGATTATCTTTATTGGGCATGCTGTGGTGATGGGTGACCATGCAGGGCTGTGATGGGTGTCCATGCATTGTTGTTGTATGCAGGGCTTGGTATTGGGATGGGTGGGTTGTGATAGTGGGGTAAATGTGAGGTGGGGGAGTGATGGGGGTGAGGGTAAGGGTAGGGGTTTGTGATGGCATGCAGGTATGGTGGGGGATATAGTAGGCCCTCAGGATGCATGATCGCCAAGACTTGCTCCTCCCATGTTGTTAGTTGTGGGGGAGGAGGTGGGGGTCCACCGCCAGTCCTCTGTACAGCAATCTGATGTCTTGAGACCACAGAACGCACCTTCCCCCATAGTTCGTTCCACCTCTCCTGATGTCATCCCTGGTTCTTGGATGCTGTCCCACAGCATTGACCCTGTCCACGATTCTCCGCCATAGCTCCATTTTCCTTGCAATGGACTTCTGCTGCACCTGTGATCCGAATAGCCTCGCGCTACCCGGATGATTTCCTCCACCATGACCCTTAGCTCCTCCTCAGAGAATCTGGGGTGTCTTTGTGGTGCCATGGGTGTAGTGTGAGTGGTGTGTGTGAGGGTGTGTGGGGTGATGTGTTGGGGTGTGTGCTGTGAGGTGCGTGGATGTGTATCAGTGATGGTGTTTTGTGGCTCTGGTGCTGTGGGTGCTCTTGGTGTCTCTCTCTCTCTCTCTCTCTGTTGTAGTTTTTTTGGGAGTCGTAAAGGGTTGTTGGTAGTGTGTGTGTGTTTTACAGTGTTGTGGGTGTATGGTTTTGGTGTGTGTATGTGTGTCAGGTGTGGGCAGTTTGAATTGTTCAATGTGGTGTTGTTTTGTTAGTGTGTATGTATTTTGAGCACGGCGGTGTGTACCGCCAATGGTTTACCGCGGTTGAAAGACCGCCCTGTTGATTTGTGGGTTGTGATACTGTGGGCTTATTCCTGTCGGCGTGACGGTGTGAGTTTTGCTATCGCCAGTTTATCACTGACCTTTGGTCAGGTGGACTTGTGTGGGTGTCTGTATTGTGGCGCTATTCTCAGTGTGGGTCATAATACCCGTAGTGGATTACCGCCACTGTCACGGTATGTTGCCAGCCATCGGCACAGCGGTAAGTGCCATTTACCACCAGGGTTATAATGAGGGCCATAGTGTGCACAGAGCAAAGGGTTTCTCCAGAGGCTTAACAGAGGCTAAAGTAAAAAATATTAATGCTCTCTTTTGTGGTAGTGTGGTCGAGCAGTTAGGCCTATCAGTGGGAAGCGAAAAGCAATTGCTGTACACAAACAGGCAATAAATAAAGCCCACACTCAATAACTAACTCCAGGTCATTTGTTTTTATATAGTAAAACTATAGTTTGTTACTTTATTTCTGATTGCATGCAAGCACATTTGCAAGTAATTAGCAAGCATATGTATCTACACCACTTTGTTTCAATTTCTCAAGTTAAACATTTTTCAAGTAAACAGCAATGATCTGTTTTAAAAGTTGTCAGTGCAATTTTCAAACATAGTTCTAGGGAGGATGAAAAGTCAGTACAGTTTTGAGGTAAGCACAGGGCTTAGAGTTCCAGTCTCCGGGGGTTAGGTTGTCCACAGGTTGGGGATCAAGTTAACCACAAACACCCACCACCAGCAACACGGATCCAGCCAGGTGCAGAGGTCAAATTTGCTGCAAGATTTAAAAATGGGCTCTATGGAGACTGGGGCTACTCAGAATTAGATATGCCAGCAGGTATGTACCTGTGTCTTCAGAGGGCAGTCCTGTGGTGTTTAGAAGAGCAGCGGGGGGCAGAGGTCAGCACCAAACACACACCCTCAGGGGCAAAGGGGTGGACAGGTACAGGGTGCTAACTCAGCTTCGGGCTTCCAATGCTTTTGAATAGGGGGACCCCTGGGGTCACAAGTAGGCTGCAGGCTTAGTCCTGGAGGTTGATTCAGGAAAACCATAGCTGGACAGAAAGGAGGGCTGCCTGCCGCACGTTGCTGCACCAGAGGTCGGGTTCCCCAAAGCCAGAGGGGTCAGCTTAGCAGTCCTTCTTTCTTTTTGCTGTCTTCTTGAGGTCATCAGGAATCTGGTGAACTAGGTTCAGGGGAGCCCTTAAATTCTGAATTAAAGGGCGTTACAGTGGTCAGGGGGCACTAGCCAATGGCTACTGTCTCTTAGGGTGACCACACCCTTCCGGTTTCTACTCCTTTTGGGATGGGGGGCACAGACCTAACCCTATTGGTCCCTGTCCTCCATACCAAGATGGGGGATTCTACAGGGAGAGGGTCACTTCAGGTCTGGACACCTCAGGGGTGATCCTAGCTAAAGTAGTCACTCCTTATTTTTCCTAATTTTCCCTCCAGACTTGCCACCAAAAGTAGGGCTTTGTCCGGTAGGTGGGCATCCCCACTAGCTGGAGTGCCCTGGGACACTGTAACAGGAGGCCTGAGCCTTTCGGTCTCACGGCCAGGTGTTACAGTTCCTGCAGGAAGTTAGTGTGAAGCACCTCCACCCAGTGAAGGCTTTGGCCCGTATTTATACTCCGTTTGCGCCGAATTAGCGTCGTTTTTTTCGACGCAAATTCAGCGCAAAACTAACGCCATATTTATACTTTGGCGTTAGACGCGTCTAGCGCCAAAGTATGGGCAAATAGCGTAATTTTTTTGCGTGAACGCCTTCCTTGCGTTAATGAGATGCAAGGAAGGCGTTCCCGTCTAAAAAAATGACGGCGACGCAAATGCGTCGTATTTATACTCCCGGGCAAAAGTCACGCCCGGGAGGTGGCGGGTCAAAAAACCCCGCATTTGCGCCACTATTTAACGCCTGGGTCAGGGTAGGCGTTAAGGGGCCTGTGGGCTCAAAATGAGCCCACAGGTGCCCTCCCCTGCCCCCAGGGACCCCCCCTGCCACCCCTGCCCACCCCAGGAGGACACCCAAGGATGGAGGGACCCACCCCAGGGACATTCAAGTAAGTTCAGGTAAGTATAATTTTTTATATTTTTAAATTTTTTTGGGGTGGCATAGGGGGGCCTTATTTGTGCCCCCCTACATGCCACTATGCCCAATGACCATGCCCAGGGGACATAAGTCCCCTGGGCATGGCCATTGGGCAAGGGGGCATGACTCCTGTCTTTACTAAGACAGGAGTCATTTAAATGGCGTCTGGGCGGCGAAAATAATGGCGCAAATCGGGTTGAGGCGATTTTTTTGCCTCAACCTGACTTGCCCCATTTTAAGACGCCCTAACGCCATTTTCCCCCTACGCCGGCGCTGCCTGGTCTACGTGGTTTTTTTCCACGCACACCAGGCAGCGCCGGTCTGCTAGCGCCGGCTAACGCCATTCCATAAATACGGCGCCCGCATGGCGCTTCAGAATGGCGTTAGACGGCGCGAAATTTTTTGACGCTAAACTGCGTTAGCGCAGTTTAGCGTCAAAAAGTATAAATATGGGCCTTTGTTTCTTGCCTCAGATCCATGAGGTCAGAAACTTGTATGGAAGTGGCAGGCTGGCACAGACCAGTGAGTCCTGCACTAGAGGTTTGGCTAAAAGATAAGAGGCATCTCTAAAATGCAATCTGGGTGCATTGTTCAATAATTTCAAGACTGGCATCAGTGTGGGTTTATTGTGCTGAGAAGTTTGATACCAAACTTTCTATACTTCAGTGAAGCCATCATGGAGCTGTGGAGTTTGTAGTAACACACTCCCATCCCATGTACGTAAAATGGCCACACTGCACTTAATGGACTTAGACATTGTAGGAGCATATTGCTCATGTAGCTATGCCTTCACTTGTGGTATAGTGCTCTCTGTCTTACAGCTGAAAGGCCTGCTGGAGGGGTGATTTACTTATGCCACAGGCAGTGGTTTGTGGACATGGGACCCTGAGGGGGGTGCTATATCGACTTTATCTTTTTCTCCCCACCAGCACACACAAGCTGCAATGGTATACACCTATCAAGGAATGTTTGGCTTACCTATAAGTCTCTAGTTTATGGTACAAACTGTACTCAGGGCCTGTAAGTTAAATATAACCAATGGACCGTGGCACCCATTGTGCCACCCACTACAGTTAAAGTGCAAACATGACTGCAGGCCTACCATTTGTAACCTGGCTGTTACCTTTTTAAACTGTAAATTTGACCTGGCAAAAAAAACCTTCTGAGAGGTCAAGACCTTTCTTGTACTTTATTATATGTCATGCCTAAGAAGACATTATTGCCCATATGGAAAGGTGCATAGTATGCAGATGTAGGACATGGGCAGGTTGAGAACCTGATTCACAAAGATAAGTTTATACTTTTGTGTAAGGACAGGCCTCTCTTTTATGTGTGGAGTTCTCCACCCCAACGTCAGAGTATCTGCAGTCTTAAACTTAGATTAAGGCGGTCATTATAAACCCCGTTCCCCGCGGTGGCGAAGCTGAACAGAATCCCGCCATTGGAGGTGAATAGAAACCCGCCATATAAAGATGCAAAAATCTGAATCTGTCAACATTTTCCCAGCCACCAGTCACCAGTCACCGCCAGGACCATGTTGGCAGAAATGCAGGACATCCCACCCCGACACTGCCGAGCGCACAAACTCCCCGCCCTCCAAGTAATGATGCACAAATCACCCCGGAGGTCAATGGAAGTTGGACGACCAGCAATGGGACACAACAGTAAGAAATACACACATTGGCAAGTTTGAAACCAACACACCAGACACACGTCCACAAAACTATAAAACACACACAGACACACCCCACAATCCTTTGCAACGCCATTAGGACAACTGAGATTGAGAACTCCACAAGCAGACACTGAACGCCACAACAGACAAATCACACACCCAACCACACAACAGCACCCTCAGCTAGTTCCACACAACACACCACTCACAACACACACCATGGCACCCCAAAAACACCCACGCTTCACAGAAAGGGAGCTAAGGCCCCTGGTGGATGAGATACTGATGGTTGAGCCACAATTAGTTGGGGCATAGGTCCAGCACACACCCATCGTCAGGAAGATGGAGTTATGGCAGACCATTGTCAACAAGGTTAACGCAGTGGGACACCATCCATGCACGAGGGACGACATCCACAAGAGATGGAACGAACTGCACCGGAAAGTGAGGTCCATGGCATCCCAGCACAACACTGCAGTCCTGAAGACTGGAGGAGGACCTCCACCAACACCACCCGACCACACTGACTGGGATGAAAAGGTCCTGGCCATCCTGCACCCTGAGGCCCTCACTGGACTCACTGGAGGAATGGACTAGGGTAAGTCATCCACAACTACCCCTTATCCACCACACCTGTAATGCATGCACCACCCTACCCCTCCAACATCCACGAAGACCACTACCCCACCCAGGCCACAATCACTACATCCAGTCCCCAAGGATGCCCACAAATCCACCAACAGGCCCACATATCTCCCCCTGTGCACAGCCACCCACCCCTGCACGGAATCACAAAGGTACTACACCACCCACAATGCACCTCCACATCCTAAGCAAAATACATTAGCAACCTCACAAAGGCACCTTGCATGGCCCAAAAGTGGAAAACCAGCACAAAACAGCCCTGCCCTGTGCCCCCCCATCCGATTATGCAACTGTAACAGACATGTCCATTCCCCCCAACAGGCACCACCACCCATGCCACCCTGATAGACAGCCAAGGAGTGGCAGTGCCCCCATGGAGACAGAGGCACCACCCAGGACACTGTAGAGGGAACCCTGGACAGTGAGGAATACCCTGGCCCCTTACACAATCCTGGACTGTCACCATCCAACAACCCCACCCAGGAACCACAGACACCCCTACCACACGCCCTGCAACATCAGGCCAGGGCAACCATCCCCACACACGTGTATCCAGGCCACAGACTGGTGAAACACAAGGACAGAGGCTACAGTCACCACCTACCAACAGGCAGGAAGACGATGGCCCCAGTACAAGTGGTACTCCCAGACCGGTGAAGGGGACACAGGCACAGGGGCTAGGCCCAGTGGGAGGGCATCAGTGGCCCAGGGGGGAGGCTACAGGATGGATGCCGCAGCCCAGGACGTGACTTCAGAGGTCCTGGGAGCATACCACCATACCCAGGACAGATTGGCCCAGATTGTTCCCACCCTGGAGCAGAGTCAAAGGCTGCAGAGAGCCCAACACCAAGAGACCATGGAGCAGTGGAAACTGCACAATGCTACCATAGCAGGTGGGCTGCTGCCCCTTGTCCCAACCCAGCCTGAGACCCCCACAGACCAGGAAGCCCCTACTACAGGCCAAGATACAGACCGGCCAACAACAGGAGCAGCAGCAATTGGACTTGTGCCACTGTCTGAGGACAAACAGGAGACCTGCACCTCAACTCGTACAGGCCAATACAAGGCACCCAAATGGTCCCTCAGGCCTAGATATGGCACTGGAACACCTGCCAAGACCAAGGCCCTCTCTAGGAAGTGACTCTGACAAGAACTGTCACCAAGTGTGGCACTGAACCACCGTCCGCGCTGTGCAATAACAACCCCAAAAACTGTAAATAACAGATGGACATATTACCACTGCCAACAATCGCTGAGACCATGTAGTCAATATGGACATCCACCAGCAGCCCACTCCCATCACTGTAAAGAGCACCATGGCTTCCCACCAAATAAAACACCTATTCACCAATGCAAATGTTCTCTGTCATTATGTTGAATGACATGCAATTGTCTTTGAAATCATTTATTCATATCTTAATAGCAGGAATGGCAACCCAAACATAACATGTGGTTGTGCCAACAGAATTGTCAAACAAGTTGTCCATAATGTCACATGTCCCATGCAAACCTGGTCACCGTGACAATGTCTATAGACCCAACAACCCCATAGTCTGCTATGTGCCCAAAAGTGTCAGAAACACTTAGCTATGATCCATCCTCTCTCCCCTTGTAGGTGTTCCATCATGTGTGGCACACTGCTGTTCCTCAGCACAAAGGAATCATGAACTGATCCAGGAAACATGGCATTCACATGTGAGATGTACTGGTCTGCAGTGCACACCAATTGAATGTTCATGGATTAAAGGTTCTTCCTGTTTCTGTACACCTGTTCACTTACTCGTGGGGGGATGAGAGCTATGTGGGTTCCATCAATGGCACCTATCACATGGGAAATGTTGGCACAGGCTTAGAAGTCAGAGTTGATGGCAGGGAGGTCAGCACTTTGGGGAAACCTCACATAGGACTGCCGGTGTGCAAATGCATTCAGGAATCTGGACAGTATAATGCTAAACATTGGCTGTGAAAAACCTGCTTCCATGCCAACTGTCACTTGAAATGAGCCTGTGGCCAGGAAATGGAGTGCAGAGAGCACCTGTTCTTCAGTAGGGATGGCATGTTGATTCCCATTACCCGGGCTCAGTGCTGGATCCAGTAATTCATAAAGTTCAAGAATTGTAGCACGGATGAGTCTGTAATTGATAATGATGTGACGCTCCACCATGGTCTTCAAATCAACAAGTGGTCTGTACACTGATGGGACCCTCCCTCACCACATGGGTCTGTACCTAGGAGGAGTTGAGAACACATGTGAGGAACACACATACATCTGCCCACAATGTTAAATATTCAGCACTGCTGGCATACAAGTCGAGGACACATATGCATAGTAGGATGTTAAACTGGAGTGACGTCCTGAATGAATCATGAGGACTGTTGTGGTGAATAAATGTATATTTGTTCATGCCTATGGGGGTTGGGGACAATAGGGCCTGCATGGGGCAAATGAGGAATTAATAACTGCATAGTAATGGCCATAATGTCTGTCCCTGGTAACCCAGAAATGTTGTAGTGGAAGTGACCTCAAACCGCTAGCGGTTGTCGTAATAGCGTAAGGCGTGTTCACCACCGTGCGATCATTCATTGGTTAACATGGTTGTCAATGGGGATTTTTAGCGTGTCATGATCGCCGCTGGTGGTGACGGTGCACACCGCCGCAGAGCGTACGCCATCTCGTCACCCAAACTTCACTCGACTCCCGGATTACGTGCATGCAGGTACTCCACTGAGTGTGCTCCTGTGTCCTGCCTCTGGTCCTGGAAATGGCACGAGAGGCAGGGAAAAAGTACCCTGTACTCCTAGCTCTACAGTCGACCAGATGTACAGCTGAGTAGGTGGATTGGGGGGCATGGATGTGTGTAATGGTGGTAGATGGCTGTAAACATGTGTGCACGTTTGACACTGTACAGTCGTGGGATTCATGACATGCTGCGTGTGTGAGGTCCTGTTATGCTGTTGTGAGTGTCCGTCCCATAGGGTATGTATAGCCAGCTGTATGTAATGGCCATAGTCTGACCTCTGTGTTTGTATTTCTGTGTGTCCCATATAGGTCAGCTTCCATCGGAAGAGGGGACTCTGGCATGCCATCGCCAGGGAGGTGCGGACCCTGGGGGTCTACAACTGGAGGAGCACCCACTGCAGGAAGCAGTGGAAGGACCTGCGGCACTAGGCGAGGAAGACCTGCGAAGCCCAGCTGGGGAAGTCCTCCCAATGAGAAAGGGGTGCCCTTCGGGCACTGACCCCCCTAATTCACTGCATTCTGGCTGTTTCGTATCTGGACCTGGATGGGCGCTTGAAGGCTGCACAGCAGACACAAGGGGGTGAGTACAGAAACCAATGTATGCCTCCTTGATGGATTTGTGAGTGTGCAGTGGTATGTATGCTGTCTAGTGGCAGGGACTCTGACTGATGTCCTTTTACATAATGGCCCCTGTGGGGAGTTGGGTTGTAAGGGTCAGGCCTACAATATTTCAAGTCCTTCAGTGATGTAGGGAATGGCTGTAGAGCAGGGTTGTGGCCACTACTCAGGGGCATAGCCATGTGTATAGCGGTAGGTGCTGCATGGTGGAATATTTGCAGGGTGGGTGTATGTGTGAACCAGTTATGTACCTCCATTCAGCTATTTACAAGTGTCTCTCCTGTTTTGTCTCCCCATCCCTGTTCTCTTGTGTGGTCTGTGTACATCAGCATCATCTGGTGAGGGAGCTGAGGCACTGGCGAGTGGGGATGCAGCAGCTCACAGTTCCACAGAGGTAGAGTCGATCGACGCCAAGGGGACCAGTGGGTTGGAGGGCGAGGGGAGTACCACGGGGGTGGCAACTACCACTGGAGGTAGTGACTCTGATACCTCCTCCGATGAGAGCTCCCTGGTGGTGGCGAACCCTGGTGGGCCCACCCATTCTGTGTCATCTTCCGCCACCCCCATACCATCACTGCCCTCTCATTTTCTCCCCACTGAGTTGCTCGTGCCCACTCACCCAGAAGGGTGGTCGCCTCCCTCACCCCAGGTACCTCATCCCCTTCCCCAGTCAGCCCTGCTGCCCGCACAGAGGAGGCTATTGACCTCCTGAGGACCATCTCTGTAGGGCAGACAACCATCGTCAATGCCATCCAGGGGCTAGCATCAGAGGTGCAGCAGACCAATGCCTACCTGAATGGCATTCACAGTGCCGTGTCTGGCCTACAGAGATCTTTTCAGGCTCTGGCCTCCTCTTTGATGGCAGCCAGTGTCCCTGGTCCCCTCTCCAACCACCTCTACCCCTTCCAGCACCCCACTCCCTTCACCCGTCCCAAGCACATATTCTGACAGCATGCACACACCTCAACACACAAGAAGCACACTGCAAAACACAAGCACCACACTTCCCACCTCAGGCATACACACAGCCAACATACAAAGGCACACACCTCAACATCCATTTCCCCCAGTGTGTTCACCTCTTCCGCCTCCCTGTCTGTCACCTCTACATGCACACTCACAGGCACTGCACCCTCATTCACTGTTGCTGACCCTATTTTTGCAGTCACCACAAAATCAGACATCCATTCATGCACTCCAGACACCACACCTGCACTCACCACAACTACTTTGGTTGACACGTGCAGCACACTCACTAAACTTGCAGACACACAAACAACATACATTTATACTGGCAGCCTGTCTTGTCCCACTGTGTCCACTCCCCTTCCTCTCAAGACACTCAAATGCTCCAAAACACCCACCCAACACACATCCACCACACCTCAACATACTGTACAGTCACCTGCACACACATCACGCACACCTACACCTGTCATGACCACTCCCTCGACCTCCACTCCCACACCTTCCTCCAGGTCCACCCAGATTGCCCTAAACAAACATTTCCTATCCCGTGTTGACCTATTCGAACCGACTGGCCCACCCAGTCTCGTCCATAAACGTGCCCACCTCCTTGCCCTGTCCACTCCTACCACATCACAGCCCGCCCCTGTCCGCCCTTCCCATTCCCATGCTACCTCCCCTATGAGCAAGAGACTCCATGCTGGCCCAGGATCATCTGCCGCACAGCAGTCCAAGGCCTCTCCACCTCCTTCTAGGACCAGACCCAAACGTAAAGCCAAGCCACCCCCTCCCCTGTTCCCTGAGGTGCCTGGATGCCCCATTGTTGCCCCTATGAGGTGGAGTACCTTTGCACTTGTGGTAGTCAAGTTGAGGCCAGGCCCATCGGACTTCGGAATATGGACTGGCCATTGGCCTTCTGTTGGACTTCTGTTGCTCATGAAGCTTATTTAAAGTTAGTGTGGCCAGTTTTGGTTTTGGCACACTCAGGATCCGTGGTTCATTGTTTCTTTGTGGGGGGTGTTGTGCACATGTGTGTATTTTGGGCAGGTTTAATTTGCCTTGTGTCGGGTAAATACCTCTTGCTGTGGGGTGTACGGCTTGTGCTGTTGTGAGGGGTTGTGGGTGTGTTGCGGGGTGGGTGGAGTGGGTGGGTATGTAACTGTGTCCTTTCTTCCCTTGTATAGAAGGTTGCGGTTCTCACCATCGTCATCTTCGTCGGCGGTCTCGGTCGTGGAGGTATATGGCAAGGAGCAGGACTGGCATGATTTGCAACTCTTTATCCATGTCTGCTTAGGCGTGTTGTGTGAGCCTACAGTGAGTGTTTCCTTTTATTTGGCTCGTTTCCACCTGGCTTTGCGTGGCGGTGGTTCCCGCCCCGGAACTGATGGCTGTCTAGTGCTTCAATTTTTGATGGGTGGATAGGGCCTTTCCGTCGTCCTGTGGGCCGCCTCTGCCGTCATTGTCGGCACTCCTCTGCTGGCGGTGAGTGGGTTTCAGGCTGCCTGTTTTTCAGGTGGTTCATTATTTGGCGGTCCAGACCGCCTGACTATTGGGGGTAGTTACCGTCACCTCCGGCGGAGCAGTGTTTACCGCCATTTTCAAAATGAGGGCCTAAATCTGTGAATACTGAAATAGATTAACCTTATACAAAATTGTAAGTTTACTTTTGTGAATGAGGTCATTAATGTGAAACATGTACTTACAGTGACTAATCCCCAATAGCTATTTTCACTTTAGCAAGGGTGGCTTTTCCATAGGAAAATACTGGGTATGTTATTACATCTAATAATCATAGTTTTAGTTAGGAAACATCTAGTAAAATAATTCAAAGACTCTTGTTAATAGTTATACAAACTCCAATTTAACAGAAAAATCACATTTATTAAAACTATTAAGGAAAAATGACTTATAGAAAGCTATCTTTTTCCCATCTAAGGCCTCTGGTGGCCAATTTGCATGAGCTCCAACTGGCAACTGGTAGCTGAATATCCCCCTTGATGAAGTGTACAAACTGCTCCTAGAGCAGAACATAGGCCTTGTGTGTGGGACGATCATGTTGTTCTTCTGATAGGATGGCCAGTGGACTTGCTAAGAAACTTGATTCAGTTTAAAGATGCCTACTCTATCACAGGCAAATGTTAGCTGACACCTGGGTAGTCTCTTCCTTTGTGCCCTCATTCAGATAGGTATCAATCCCAGTGGGAGAGAAACTGCCCCTAGAGCTGGTTTAGAGGGACAGCAGAAAATGTCTGCTCATTTGAATAGCCGCATCTCTGGGGTAGCACAGACATCTTGCACAGGGGAAGACGTGTGCTGCCATCTTGGGATTAGGTAGAGAGGGGCACTATGAGATTGTTTGCAGTGGGGCACAAGGATAATGCTGCAAAAGTGGGTTGTGTAATTTCCAAATGGACCTTAGTGATTCACCCTAACATGAATTGTGGTGATTGCTTAAGGCGGGTCATATCTCCCCTTAATTAATACACCAGGTTCTTACATTAGTGTTCAGTTCCTTACATTGGTAGGATTCATGGCTTGTTTTGCTGTACTGTTAGTAACTTAAGGTAAAAGAAAAAAATGACTTTAATCTGTCATCAAAACTCATAATTTTTATTTTTCGATTGCCTTTAGATTTTTTCTTGGTCATTTTTTAGTTTTTCCTAAGTTCACTCCTTCCCTCAATGTTTGTACAAGTGATTTTTTAAAGATCAGAAGTAGATCTTAACAATACAGAGAGCATCACATGGTTGAGCTGAGGAAAATGTGCAAGGACAGAGGGCTGAAGCTGATGAAGGAGTCTAGGAAGTACTTCTAGATTACCCTCA
Organism: Pleurodeles waltl; assembly: GCF_031143425.1. Taxonomy (NCBI): domain Eukaryota; kingdom Metazoa; phylum Chordata; class Amphibia; order Caudata; family Salamandridae; genus Pleurodeles; species Pleurodeles waltl. The sequence continues at coordinate 697,524,372 of NC_090439.1, read as the reverse complement.
ATGCAAGGGAGGAAAAGCAAAAGTTGCAAAAGTTTCATTTGAACAAAGAGGAGGTGGAGGTGAAAACAAAAAGGACAGTGGAAAGGCTCCAGTGCCAGAGGAGCATGTGCCCCAAGAAGTTAAATCCCGTACTTCTTAAAGAGCAGGGAGTAGTGTGACATCCCACAATTTGACCCCATTTAGAACTGGTGAACAGACAAGCAGAGAGAAACCTGAAGTTACAACTTTCTACCCTGGCCATAGAGGTAAAGAGGAGAGAATAGCAATCCTGGCAGTGGAGGAGTAGAACATAATCTTGGCCTTTTGAGGAGAAGAAAGTATTTCTAGCTTTCAAAAGGAGCTATTGAGAACTGCACTTGAATACAAGGAGGGCTTCTGAGTCTAGTATTGACAGTTGCAGTGAACTTAAGTGCCTAGGAGAAATAAAACATCCCTAAAGATCTGGGGCCAGATGTAGCAAATAAAAAATTTGCGAGTTGCAAAGTGCGAGTCCATGCGACTCGCAATTTGCAACTCGCAAATTGGTATGCAGTACGGTGTCTCAGACACCGACGGCAACTCGCTATGGGGTCGCAATGACCCACCTCATCAATATTCATGAGGTGGGTCGCAAATTGCGGCCCCATAGCGAGTATAGGCACTCGCAAACACGGAGGCCTGCTGTCGTCAGCAGACCTCCATGTTTGTGACTGCTTTCAATAAAGCAGTTTTTTTTTTTTTAAGTGTAGCCCGTTTTCCTTAAAGGAAAACGAGCTGCACTTAAAAAAAAAAAAAAAACCTTTAGTTTCGGTTTTTTTTCAGGGCAGGTAGTGGTCCCTTGGACCACTACCTACCTTGAAAAAATATTTTTGGGTCCATTCACAAAGTGGAAGGGGTCCCATGGGGACCCCTTCTAATTTGCGAGTGGGTTACCATCCACTTGAAGTGGATGGTAACTGCGACACCATTTGCGACCGCGTACGCGGTCGCAAATGGTATTTCATACCACTCAGAATCGCAAATAGGAAGGGAAAACCCCTTCCTATTTGCGATTCAGAAATGCATATTGCGGGTCGGTACCGACTCGCAATATGCATTTCTGCATTGGGAAACGCGTTTAGCGACTCGCAAACGGCAATTTTTGCCGTTTGCGAGTCACTAAATGTTTCCTACATCTGGCCCCTGGTGCTTTCTATGTGGTGGAGGATGACATTGATAAGTGGTTTGCAGCATGTGAGGTACTTGAGTCCTAAGGGCAGACTGGAGGGCTAGACTCTGGAAGCACATGCCCACTGTAGATAAAAAACACCTTATTGGCCCTTGAGGTAGCTGACCAGATGAAGTATGTCTCAATGAAGAAAGTCTGTGTTGCTAAATTTAGTCCTACCCCTGAGAAATATTACCTGAGGCTCAGAGATGGCCAGAAGCAGTCACCCCATTCATGGGTGAATTTTGTAGATTCTTCCAGTAAGGTACTAGATGGTAGGATAAAGGGCAGCAAAGTGAATGGTTATTATGGGCTTTGTAATCTGATGATGAAGGAGACTATACTGTGCAAATATTTTGCAAAGTTGCTGTAGCACCTGATTGATATCCAGGTCACAGTGCACAAAGTATGTGAAGGAGGCTGACCTCTGGATTAGTACAAGGGTGTTTTAAAATGGTACCTGGGGAAAGGGTATGGTCAATGACCAAAGATGGTTTGACACATGGTAGAGAAGCTCAGCCGCATAACCACATTGATCCTTTATACTCCTGCCTACCATTAATTCCCATTACAACAGCAAGGTTGAGGGAGGCTACCAGACCATGGGGAGTAACATTGGCAGTAATTGGGGTCCCAAACTAGGAAAAAACACCAACTGCAATGTGAGTGCAGCCTCTGGAGCTGAGGTCATGTGGTGGCAAATGTCTTTCTGCTGAGCTTGAGAGGAGGTGGGTAGCCAGGCAGTAAGCAGCTAGGCACCGGGACACATTTTTTACCTCACGAGTGGTGAGATTCTCTGCTTTCCCAGAGGAGGCCCACATGGACAGGAAGATCAGGCCTAACAAGTGGGGCCAAGGGCTAAGGACCACTGCTCCCTGTTCTTAGGAGAAACCAATGCAGGGCTGATTGGAAGCCATAAGACAGTGCAGCTATACTACATGAGGAGTCAGCCATGAGGGAGATGAGGACATGCCCAGGAGATGGTGGGTGAACAGGCAAGTGGTCTGGACCTAAAGTGTGGGGATCCATGAGGCCAATTCCCTGACAGGCACTCTGGGCTGGTCCAGGGCCCTGAGTTAGAGAAACCACAATGCATTAGGGTGCCACAAAGGTGGATGGTGCTGCTCTCAAGAGGAGGTTGGTGCTTATCCCTGGGGGTTCTTGAACTCTGAGAGTCTCCAATTTATGTGACCATAAAACACTTTATTGACCTTTAGAGTGTATGGCAGGTTCAGAGGCTGAGGAGGAGGACATTTCGACCCTGAGTGGGATGTGGTGATGATGGACACGATTGGATGGGACCTGGGGGGGCAGTCTGATTGCCCTGACTTATCTTCAACATTAATTGATAGGAGCTGGTGACACAGCTCATGCCACCTCCTGTGGTCAACTAGGTAATGTGCTTGTGGAGACAAAGAACACATTAGAGACGATCACTGGTAGTGCCCTCGCATATCCTGAGTGGTGCGAATCCATGTGTGACAATCCACCATGGCTAAAGACAAACCTCCACTAGCTGGAAGATGTCTAATATTTATGACCATACAGAAGTGATGAGCCAACTACAAGTGTCAACATCATCTGGGGGTTCCCAGTTGTTGGGACGGTAAGGGCCTACACTATTCCTGGATGTTCCAACAATACTGCAAGCCATCAATGCCTCTAAGGATGCTTTGGAAGCTAGGCACAATAGGAAAGAGGCAGGATCTGTGAGAAGCCGTCTACCGAATCATGGACGTGGAGAAGTGCTCATGACCATAGAGGGCACTTTTAAAACTATACATTAAACAATAGTGACATTCATGACATCTTCGAAGATCCTAGAGGCTAGGGCGGAGGATGCGAAAGATTGTGCCTGACAAAATAACCCCCTTGTATTGGGGGTGTTCTCAGAGGATTGTCATGGTGAGTCCTTGGTGCAGGTCCTTGAGGGATGGTGGCCATAATTGATTTCTGCTGATAGGATATCCTTGTATTTTGTGATTGAGGGCATTCACTGCATGCTTCAGCAATGCCCCCCTCCAAGAGCGCCTTCCCAGCTGAATATTATGAGGTTTTTGAATGATTAAGATAGGTGTGAAACCCTTTGTTTCACAAAGAACATTGGACAAATATGCTACGATTGAACAGCCATAATGAACTTCCCATATTACACTTGGTTTGTCCAGAAGCAATTAAGGGTGAGCATAATTTGCATATTTCTGTAGAGCTTAATCATGCAGAACTCCCTAAGAATTCTGTGAGATTACAAGGAAATATGCAAGAAGAGTAATTCTGCATTTTCCAAAATGGATGCAAGGATGCATTTTTATGCTAAAAAATAGCTCTAAATGCAGCAGAACATGATTAGTGAGCTGGAGCACCTCTCACATTTGCTAAATGTGCTCGCGGAGTAGGTTTTTCCCCAACTTACTCCTGCCATTTAGCACTGTTTTCCATTTTGGATGAGAGGGTGCATTTTGTGCTGAGAATAGAAGCAGAACATGATTAGGGATCATGAGCAGACACTCACACTCGCTAAATATGCTCCTATTAATTGTTACTTGTGTTCTCTGAATTTGCTCCTGCAGTAGGATTTCTTTCTCCAAATTCAACAAGCAGGAGGAATTGCATAATTATTGGTAATTCTGCATTTAAAAGTAGTGTGGAATTACTAATTACTCAGTTCACACTGGTATAATTAAAATTCTGGCCAGGCCTAGAAGCAATGCAAATCTCTTGAGGAGGCCAAAATAAAACAACATACTCTAAATATCTGATATATGGTCCTCTTGCTGGCCAAGTTGAAGATGATGTTCCAGTCATGCATCTTCTTCTTTGAGACATCTGAGGCGGCCCCAGAATGTGTGGAGTAACATCAGATGGTGAGGCTACACCAACAGCCCTCCCTGTAGTGATGAAACCAGAAAGATGGGGATTCACCATACAAAAACACGAGAAAACCTCTCACAACAGAAATAGAGCCCGCTCTATCAGATGAAGACTGGTGGAATCCATCTAGATTCCAGCTCAATGCAACCGAACCAAAAAGGAGACATGAATGTCTGGGATGAACGAGGGGAGGACTTCAGTTGGAGAATGATGGGACCCCTCCAGATGGGCTGCCACTGGGAAGTGATCCTCTCAACTAAATCACTAGCTGTTGACCTGACGTTTGTACCTGGTTGATGCCTTTTCTGGTGTCAGTTTTAGCACTGTGAATGTGGTGAATTGATACTTGCTTGTGAAATTGAGTGACAAGTGGAGGAGGGATGGAGGCACGCAGACTAAGTGGACACATGCCAAGACTGCTACACAATCTTCGGTTCATCACAGGTATCACTATCATTATAGTTTTTTGACCCTGGAAGGGGAAGGGGAGTTTGGTACAGTTGGACTATATTCTTTTTTTGAAGATTAGTTGGGGCATTCTAAAGTTTCTACCATGACAGATGCTCCATGCTCTTAAGGTGTTGGTTGGGACAAAGTGGATTTGAGTCAGGAAATAGGATGGTTGTGGGTAATTGTTTTCTTGGTTCCACACTTCGATATATAGGCAAACACTGGGTTAATACATGGCTGAGGGTTCAGACACAGTGTTGGGCTTAGGTTGGGTTCTTACTTTTATTGTGAATGGGTTGCTGGACTGCATCAAATGAGGTACTATTCTTGAGGTGGCCAGGAGGCTGCATTCCAAGATACTTTTCATACATGAAACCAATTTGTTGTGAAATTGATGCCATTTTCTCACTTGTCTGGGCTTCTCCCAAGTCTACCATGCAGGTTTTACTAACTAGTAATTCTAGGGGAGTAGTCATACTAATCCACAAGGGTCTTCCCCTTAAAGCTAATCAAGTGTGGCAGGACAATATAGGTAGCTATGTCGCAGTGACAGGAAAGGTTTAAGGACAAGTGATGTCCCTGATGTGCATGTACACAGCTTGTTTTGGGCGTGTGGCTCCTGTGGGGATCGAAATGGTGTGACTGATTGAGTTTGTTATTGTGCAGTGGAGTGGGGTACCAGCAACACGGTCTACTCATTCTTACCCGGTTCATGGAGGCCCACAGGATGACAAATGCCTGAAGGCAATTTCACCCAGAAAAAAGGGGTTTCACATAAAACTCGAGGGCCCATGGGACATTCTGTATCACAAAGTGGAGTGGGTTCATATTAGCCAAGGCAAATATCACTGCTAGTTGATGACCCTTATGTTTCTCGGTCCCCAACGAAAAAATATTCTTTTATGGATGGAAAGGCCTCACCCACCTAATAGAGGCCTGCTTCATCATTTGGTCAGTTTAACCCCCCCCCCCCCCCATCCCCAAGATGGTACTGGTTTAGGCAGTCTCAACCGTAGTCATGCAGGATAACCTGCTTCTACTGGGACAGGGAGATCAGAATAATTTGTGTTCTGGTCAGTGAGAACCAGGGTTTAGGAAGATAATTAAAATACCTTAATGCCTATCTAAAGGTGACGGCATGAGGTAGGGATAAGAACAAGTCTGTGGTGTGACACTGGTCTCAATGAACCAGTACACCATAATTACTGCTTTATACAAATGCCAAAATGTTTTGGCCTTTTCACAAGTACTCACTTTTGAAAATATTTTTTCTCCAGGAAGTCCTGTGGCCTTCATCAGGGCAAAAAGTCTAAGTCTGCTTTCCTACTGTCTGTTACATGTCGCCTTATCATACATGCAACTAGGTAATACTAATTCCTACCTGGTCTACTATGTGTCCCCTAGGGTCATATATCAGCAAAAAGGAAAAATAAATCTCATTATCAAGATTATACCCATAAATTATGAATCAAAGACACTTCCTGTGGAACCAAAACCACCAGAAATCGTGTAACACTGCACACTGCACTCTATGTGTAAAAATGTGATCATTCACAAATCCAAAGTGACGTCAAGCTAAATGAGTGAAAATACAGTCATAAATTTAAAACCCTTACATACATCTTGTCTTACCCTGCAATTGTCAGGTCCAGGTCCCATCAGTCAATAGGGGGTGGAGTGCCAGTTATAGTCACACACTATATTAGTAAGAAAATAAAGCAACAATAAAGAAAAACAGGTAATTAATGTAATCCTTTACTTTCGCATTTTCAGCAGGTAACGGATACTACATGGGAAATAAGCTAGGTTGCCCTCGAAAGAATGTCATACACATCGCTCTCCTTTAGCTTTACCTCATGAAAGATTTAAATTCTATATGTTCATGATTTTTTAATCATGTACCCCTGAGGTCTCTATTCCTGTAGGCTTATTTTGAGTAAAATCGTTTCACAAATTCTTCTATCACCATTCGTCATACTCCTAAGTTTATTGCAAAAAATGACACTGTAGGAGGCTGGCCTGGTTTGTAGTGGGTACCTTGGATACTTACACCTTACACCAGGTCCAGTTATCCCTTGTTAGTGAATGTACTAGTGTTCTAGCAGCTTAGGCTCATAGAGGTAGCTATAGCACAGCACCTTAGGCTGAACTAGGAGACATGCAAAGCTCATGCAATACCACTTGTAGTTACACAGTACTTATACACAAGTAAAGACAATACTCAGTGTTACCAAAAATAAAGGTATTTATTTGGGTGACACATTACCAAAAATATCTTACAGACAATAACCCTTCTGGAGGTATTATACACAATATATACACTAGGCACCAAAATTAGACAAGTAAATAGTCATAGAACAATGCAAACAGTAGGAAATCCTTTAGAATGCAATGGGAGAAAATAGGTCTGGGGAAACACAAACCAAATACTAAGAAAGTGGAATGCGAAACACAAATTCCCCCCTAGACAAGTGTAGTGTGTGCAGAATAGTTCTGAGAGTAAGAATACAGTAAAGGTAAGTAAATTACCCCACCCCTGAGCCCAGAAAAGCAGGAGTAAAGTACTGCAAGTTTCCTTAGGACACACTACACCTCGATTTGGGGATTTTGCAGCAGCCAACCAAGTCTGCAAAGAATAACTGCTGGTTTATTGGACCTGAAGACCTGCAAAGGAAGGGGACCAAGTCCAAAAGTCGAAAGAAGTTCCAGGCAGGACAGGATCCCCTGCCAACCCAGAAGAGGGTGCAAAAGAAGAGCCCCGGTGGGACTAAGACTGCAGAAATGCACCCTAGGAAGATGCCAGCGGGTTACTGCATGATGCAAAAGATGTCCCACAGTGTGAAGATTGTTGCAGATGAGATTTCGTGTTAGAAGTTGCCAACAAGCCTTGGCTATGACAAAAGTGTTTTTTTGTCAAAAAGGCACTGGATGGACCCAGGAGGGACCTGGGGGCCTCAACTCTGTGTGAGAAGGAAGCGAGGGCTCTCAGCACTTTAGAGAGCCCTCAGGATGCCAGCCAGCACCCCCAGAAGCCGCAGGATCTGAGTTCAAAGGACGTGCAAAATGTGGTTGATGCAGCACAACAAAAGAAGGTCCCACGCCGCCAGAGAACAACTCAGTGAGTTGAGCATTGCAGGGTGGGGTGCTGGGGACCTGGGCCAGGCTATACGCAAAGGAATTTTGCAAAGAGTGCACAGAGGCCTCAGGAGGCGATATATATATATCTAAACAAAACAAGACCAAAACGACAAAAATCCGACATACACAAGTCAAGTTATGAATTTTTTAAGATTAAACTCAAAAATAGCGCTTAGAAACAAAAATGCTTCGATAAGATGTTAACACGGCGTCGTGACGGAGTCGTTCCCAACAAGCCGACACCAGCGGCGCCGGACACGGAGTCGTGTAGACCCCCAAGTACAGTACCTTTGGTGAAGAGTGAAAACAAGCCGATGCGTGATGTGGGAATCGCGGCGTCTGTGTGAAACGTTGAATCCATGCACGTTGAGCGGCGTCAGTCACGACGTGGTGTGGCGACTTCTATGGAGTCGTGGACTTCACCGGGGCTGCTGCGGCGTCAGGCCTGCGAAGTGCGTCGCGTTCCAGCGAAGGTTACGGCGTCAGGTGCAGGCGGCGTCACCGGATTCAGCAGCGGCGTCGGTCCGGAGTCGTCTGAAGTCGCTTTCCTTGGATTTCCACCAGCTTTCCTTTCAAGGGCCCAGGGACTGGATAGGGCACCACTTGTCAGAGCAGGAGTCTCTCCAGAGACTCCAGGTGCTGGCAGAGAGAAGTCTTTGCTGTCCCTGAGACGTCAAACAACAGGAGGCAAGCTCTAACTCAAGCCCTTGGAGATTTTTTCACAAGATGGAAGGCACACAAAGTCCAGTCTTTGCCCTCTTACTCTGGCAGAAGCAGCACTGCAGGAAAGCTCCACAAAGCACAGTCACAGGTAGGGCAGCACTTCTTTCTCAGCTATCAGCTCTTCTCCAGGCAGAGGTTCCTCTTGGTTCCATAAGTGTTTCTAAAGTCTGTAGATTTGGGTGCCCTTCTTATACCCATTTTAGTCTTTGAAGTCACCTTTCTTCAAAGGGGACTCACACCTTCTTGTGAAATCCTGCCTTGCCCAGGCAAGGCCTCAGACACACAGCAGGGGTTTGAAGCCGGCATTGTCAGAGGCAGGCACAGTCCTTTCAGATGAGAGTGACCACTCCACCCCTCCCTCCTAGCAGAGATGACTAATCAGGAAATGCAGGTTACACCCCAGCCCCCTTTGTGTCACTGTCTAGTGCGAGGTGAAAAACAACCCAACTGTCAAACTGACCCAGACAGGGAATCCACAAACAAGGCAGAGTCACAGAATGGTTTAAACAAGAAAAATGCTCACTTTCTAAAAGTGGCATTTTCAAACGCACAATCTTAAAACAACTTTACTAAAAGATGTATTTGTTAATTGTGAGTTCACGGACCCCAAACTCCACATGTCCATCTACTCTCTAGGGGAATCTACACTTTAATCATATTTAAAGGTAGCCCCCATATTATCCTATGAGAGAGACAGGCCTTGCAACAGTGAAAAACGAAATTGGCAGTATTTCACTGTCAGGACATATAAACCACATTACTATATGTCCTACCTTATCCATACACTGCACCCTGCCCTTGGGGCTACCTAGGGCCTACCTTAGGGGTGCCTTACATGTAATAAAAGGGAAGGTTTAGGCCTGGCAAGTGGGTACACTTGCCAAGTCGAATTTACAGTGTAAAAATACACACACAGACACTGCAGTGGCAGGTCTGAGACATTATTATAGAGCTACTTATGTGGGTGGCACAACCAATGCTGCAGGCCCACTAGTAGCATTTACAGGCCCTGGCACCTCTAGTGCACCTTACTAGGGACTTACTAGTAAATCAAATATGCCAATCATGGATAAACCAATTACATACAATTTACACGGAGAGCATATGCACTTTAGCACTAGTTAGCAGTGGTAAAGTGCTCAGAGTTGAAAAGCCAACAGCAACAGGTCAGAAACAAATAGGAGGCAGGAGGCAAAAAGACTGGGGATGACCCTGCATAAGCAAAAGTCCAACAATAGGTGTAACATCGTTCTTGGGGAAGGCAAGGTCTTACCTCCTCCAAATTGCATTAGCAGGACCTCAGGACAGCCGATGTCGATGATGTCCACCAACAGTGTCCTTAGGAGCACACTCATTGCTGTGAGAGGAGTCCCAGGGTACCGGTCGTCGCCTTGGAAAGAGCCTACTTGGAACAGGGGAGTGACTCTGTCACTCCACAGGAGACCTCTTCGGTCTTTCTGATGCAGGATGAAGACAGGGAGTCCTCAGGGCATGCACACCATGGAAACTGTTGCAGTTGCTGACTTGGAGCTGAGGTTGCTGAAGAATGGTGTCTCTTGTAGACACTTTGTTGCAGTTACAGCGTTTCTTGGAGCAGGCTATGGTTGATCCGAGGTCAGAAGAGTCTGAAGTTGTTGCAGAGGATTCCTGAAGGAAACTTACAAGCAGAATCTGAAGAGAACCCACAGGAGAGACCCTAAATAGCACTAAGAGGGGGATTGGCTACCTTGTCAGGTATGGACCTATCAGTAGGGGTCTCTAAGGTCACCTGATGGCACGAGCCACTCAGAGCCCTCCCGAGTGCCCCCACACCTTGCAAAGCAAGATGGCTGAAGAATGGGACACACTGGAGGAGCTCTGGGCGCCACCCCTGAGGTGGTAATGGAGAGGGGAGTGGTCACTCCTCTTTCCTTTGTCCAGTTTCCCACCAGAGCAGGGGAGAAGGAGTCCCTGAACCGGTGTAGACTGGTTTATGCAAGGAGGGCACCATCTGTGCCCTTCAAAGCATTTCCAGAGGCTTTGGGAGGCTACCCCTCCCCAGCCTGTAACACCTATTTCCAAAGGGAGAGGGTGTAACACCCTGCTCTCAGAGGAAATGCTTTGTTCTGCCTTCCTGGGACTGGGCTGCCCAGAACCCTGTCTGTGAGGTGGCAGCAGCTGTAGCTGCAGTGCAAGAATCAGGGAGCTGGTTTGGCAGTACTGGGGGTCCATGGTGGAGCCCCCAGGATGCATGGAATTGGCTCCACAATACCAAATTTGGAATGGGGGGACAATTCCATGATCTTAGACATATTACATGGGAATATTCGGAGTTACCATTGTGAAGCTACATATAGGTATTTTCCTGGTATGTAGTGCATGCGTATAATGGTGTCCCCGCGCTCACAAAGTCCAGGGAAATGGTCCTGAACTATGTGTGGGCACCTTTGCTAGTGCAAGGGTGCCCTCACACTTAGTAACTTTGCATCTAACCTTCAGCAAGTGAAGGTTAGACATATAGGTTTCTTATAAGTTACTTAAGTGCAGTGAAAATGGCTGTGAAATAATATGTGCATTATTTCACGCAGGCTGCAGTGGCATTCCTGTGTAAGGGTTTGTCTGAGCTCCTTATGCGTGGCAAAAGAAACGCTGCAGCCCATATGGATCTCCTGGAACCCCAATGCCCTGGGTACCTAGGTATCATATACTAGGGACGTATAAAGGGCGTCCAGTATGCCAATTAAAATTGGTAAATGAAGTCACTGGCCTACAGTGACAAATTTAAAAGCAGAGACAGCAGAAACACTGAGGTTCTGATTAGCAGAGCCTCAGTGGCACAGCTAGGGACTACACAGGCATTCATTAGGCCACAAACTATGAGCATCGGGGTCCCTGCTAGCAGGATCCCAGTGAGGCAGGCAAAACACACTGACATATAGGTTTTTATCTATGAGCACTGGGGTCCTGGCTAGCAGGATCCCAGTGACACTGTAAAAAACACACTGACACACACTCACAAACAGGCCAAAAGGGTGGTAACCATGCAAGAAAGAGGCTACTTTCCTACACACACCATACAATTATATCATTGTATTGGGGTGCTGGCGGTCAGACTACTGTATTACGATGTTGGCAGTCCCATAGAGCACAGACTGCTGTAGTCCCACTGGCACCGCTAGGCAACTCAGACCACCGTAGCGACAGGCAGGCCAAACAGGCCAATGGAGCCATTGTTTCTGCCAGACACATTAAGATGTTGCACACCACCAATGTGGCCATGGCAGCCCAACCACCACATCCCAGCAGGTAGAAATGGAGAGTATAAAGGGAACAACTGACCTACAGACAGCCTTACACATCCTGTGCCTTGATGGAGATGATCACACCCTCTTGCTGCTCCTCATCGAAGGAGCCCAAAATCTATGCCGCCGTGGATGCAGCCAGTAGTAAGACAAAACACCTGCCTATGACATTAAGCTCAACAGATTGTGGAGTGGCCATCTACATGACGGGCACCAAGTACACTTGACATTGTGTCCCAGGTCGTAGTCATTCACAAAGAATGACACATTCACAGCCATTAAAAGCCCTCATTGGGCAGGTCACTTACACTGCACTGCTACACCCCACAAAAACACTTATCTGCTCATCTAAGTCACAGGGACTGTGAAGTATACAGAACAGTGTGTCACACAACAGCAACACAACAGCAACATCACACAAAATTCAAATTACACCCTCACATTGCACACATGCTATAGACTGTCATCAGATTGAAGACACATATAAGTATGGCTGTGTCATGGAGCACAAATACCCTTCCCATGAAAAATCCCCGCAAAGGACCCACACATCACGCACATTGCAAAAAAACGGAAGGTCAATGGGCTGTACAATAGTTTGTGAGACAACTATCAAAAGCTCACAATGCAAACAAAACCTGCACAATAGCAATGGGGGCATCAGGCTTCCTCATGGAAGGATGCTGCCCTGGGAGACATAATACTTTGCACATACCCCTAAAACAAAATTTACAAAGGAACTGGCCCTTCAGGTATCTCAGGGACAAACAATAGTAGAACCAAGTGACATGCCTATCTGCATAATGTGCAAGTCAAGAAACCACATACAACAGCAACTTCATGGCCATACATCTAGATACAGTGACTGCAAGATGCACACATTGAAATGGACATAAATTGAGTCAAATGCAAAGGAAGCCAGCACAACTGAATACCCTCTATGTGTGGACAAACAAAACTCAAGCTTCCACACATGAGAAAAATGTACAACCCACAACAGGGGGACAAGTCCGTCACCATACACACTGACATTGGCCAACACAAGATAAAATGCTTACCATAGCAAACAGAACACAATGCAATGACACCCTAATTGGATTGAAATATCCATACAGTGAATATCTATCTTTGTCTTGGGGGACACCATCACTGCTCCCAAAGTCAGATATTACAAACAACAGCAAGTAGATCAGCATTCAGGGTGAAACACACACAACACTAGGCACAAAACACAAATTACAGAGGACCAATATAAAGGTAGAAAATTAATGGTAGGACAAAAATGTACCCAACAAAACAACAAATTTGGTATTTTGGATCTGAATGCCTAGGAGCAATGGCCATTTGCCAGTCCAAATATGTCCATGCACAGTACTGTGCCCACACCTGACTCAAATCACTGCTAGGGAATCTCCAGAGGAAGGGGCATCAAGTGGGCAGGCAGGCACCTAAGGGATCATCCTTGGGTAGGGTAGGGTGGGGTCAGATTTGGGATGGGTGAGTCTGGGTTTGGGTTGGGGGGTCTTTTTTGGAGGGGTGGGATTCTTCTTTGCGGAAGAGGTGTGGGTGCTTGCAGGGGGCAGGTGTGATGGGGGACTTGAATATGGAAGGGATGGGTTGGAATGTGGGTGGGGGCCTCTTTGGTTTGGGAGGGGGTTTGGAGGGAACAGGGGAAAGGGCATGCTCAAAAAGGAAACTCTCCTTGGGGAAATGGGTAGGATCATTGAAAGGGATTGGGTATTTGGAGGTTGAGGAAGTGGACGTCTTATGTGTGGGTGTAGATGTCTTGGGTGTGTGCGTGTGTGAGGTATGCTTGTATTTGGGTGGTGTCTGTTGCATGTGTGAGTCTGGGCATTTGTGTGTCTTTGGGGGGGCTGAGAGGCAGAGCTCCTGGGTGATGCAAGAGTGGTGGATGTGCATGTGCCAGTTGAAGTAGTGTCTTTTGGTATACTGGATGTGGTGGATGTGTCTGTGTGTTGGGGTAGTGTCTGTTGGTATGCTGGATGTGTAGATGTATCTGTGTGTTGGGTGGTGTCTGCAGGCATGGTGGATGTTGTGGATGTGTCTGTGTGGTTGGGTAGTGTCTGCAGGTATGGTGGATGCCGTGGATGTGTCTTTGTGTGTTGGAGTTGTATCAATGGGTATGGCTGATGTGGTGGATGTGTCTGTAAATGTTGTGCTTGTGTCTGGGTGTATGGTGTCTGAGGTGTGCAGGTCTGTGGGATGTGAGCGGTTGTCTAGGTATATGGTGGGTGTTGTGGATGTATCACTGGCTGTTGTGGTGGTGTCTGTGGGTATGCTGGATGTGGTGTGTGGGTCAGTACGGGTGGTGGGGGTGTCTGTTGAAGTGGTGGCTGATGTGTCTGTCGGTGAATGGTGAGTACCTGTGTGCTGGTGTGCCTTGTGGTGTTTGTGTCAATGTGTGCTGCTTGGTTGTGTTGAGGTGGGTGCGTGCAGATGTGTCCGTGTGCTTAGGACAGGTTGGGGAAAATGGAATTTGGAATGGGAAGAGGGAGGTGGAAGTGGGGAGTATATTCCTGCCGGCAGTGAGGAGGCCAGAGCCTGAAAAGGTCTCTGTAGGCCAGGCATGTAACTATAAATGCCTTTCAACATTGGACTAATGAAGTTGGCTTGCCAAACCCCAGGTGGCATTCACAAAGTCAGGCTGCCTCACGGAGATATTCCTCAGCAGGTCAGTAGCCTCTTCACTCAGGGAGGCTGGGGTAACAGAGGCTGGGGCTGAGGTGACTTGGACAAAGGAGACGTCCACTCTCTTGGGTGAGTGGACTTGGCCAACTGGATGGGGAGCAACAGGGAGGGTAGTGATATAACTAGGGGTGGCGAACAAGGACGATACAGGAGCAGGTACTGATGTGTCCGCCAACACTAGAGTGGCCAATGGAGGTAGAATTTGGTGATGACAAGGTTGATCCTGTTGCCTCGGTGGCAGTCCCCTCACCCTCCGGGCTACTGGATCCCTCTGTTTCATTGGTATCATGACTAGAGGTACCATAGCCAGATGCTTCTTCACTTGATTGTGCCCTGTCTCCTTTGCTTGCCTGGGATGATGCAGAAAATAAAAAGAGGAATAGGGTCACCACATGTTTCTGATCACACTTGAACAGCTGTGATTAGCAAACTTTACCATGGCATCAAGTAGGCCCCAGCAAAAAACTACATCAAAGTGTCTCCTACATACCATACCATATGCATGCATGCCACCTGAACTCTCAACAGTTGCCAAAAGCAAAATCAGGATCTCAAATAACTCCTATTGCATGGGTGAAGTTGTGCAAACACAGTGACTATTAAACAGGTCGAAGACCACATCACCTTCAAAACTTTGCCGCATGGAGCATACCTCAGTTACCTGTTATCATGCAATAGTAGGCCAGTGGCAGGTTTGTTCCCACAGATCCCACACAAGGTCATGCAGACATCTATTTGTCACATACACAATTACACACCAATGAGAAATGATGCTCCAAAATCCTGGCATGTTGCTAGCCAGTAGCATGAAGAAGGTGACATGGAAATACTCATGTCACATTGGAAACCTATCAATAACGCACACTTCACCATGTGTAATTTGTCCTAGTGGAGTCATGGAGGTAGACTGATGTTGCTCAGATATACTACACATTTGGCATGTAAATGTATACAATTGACTGAAGGAAAGTACCCTCTATTTGGAATGTTACCCCCAATTTCTCCCTTATGTCAGTGTGTTTTGACTGTGTCACTGGGATCCTGCTAGCCAGGACCCCAGTGCTTTTGGTTTTTAGCCTACTTGTCAGTATGTTTCACTGTTTTAGAAAGTATGCTTGAGTGTGTCACTGGAGTCCTCCTAACCAGGACCCCAGTGCTTATGCTCTCTCTGTTTCCAAATTGATCATTACATACTGGCAACCCAGTACTTCATCCCAAATTGGCATACTGCTCACCTGTTGGAAAATGGGTTATTGGTAAGGGCAGGTAGGTACCTACACCTAGCAACAAGCCACTAACCTCCAATTAGGTACAGTTAGGTCTCAGTAAATTAATCCCAGCTCAACCCTTGGTAGCTTGGCAACGAGCGTCAAGGCTTAACTTAGGAGACAGTGTGTAAAGCATTCAAATATCACAAAAACAGTAGTTAAATAAAACACAGGAAACAGTTTAAAAATCCAAAACCAATTTATAAAAATAGTTTATATTTTTATCTTTAAAATTACACAAAAACGATTAAAATCGGTTCAGGGGAACCGGAGATATGAATTTTTAAAGTATTATTATTTTTCTAGCGCTTAGAAACAAAAAGCGCCAATCGGGTCATCTGGTTGCACCAGGACCGGGACAAAGTCAAAGTTTCAGGCCGACCGCGATGGAGCCCTGCTCGGCTACAAGTCGCGGGAGGCCTCGGTTGAAAAGTTACCTTCTGACTTAGTCTTTATTTTGAAGTTTTTTCTTCACCGGGACGAACCTGCCAGTTGAATCCGACCTCCTGGAGCCCTTGTCCGGATACGCGATGTGGGTTTCCTCGGTGGTGATTTCTACCTTCGGACTTAGTCGTTTTTTCGAGATGAAAATCCTTCGACCGGGGTAAACCTGGATCTTGATCCGACGTCCGTGGAGCCCTTCTCGGATACGATGGCTGGGAGGTCCCGGTCAACTTTTTACGTTCGGACTTAGTCTCTTTTTCGGATGTTTTTCTTTACCGGGACGAACCACAAAGTCAGGCCGGGTCGCGGTTGAGGCAAGCCGGCTAGAATTTCCGCGGCGGGTCGGTCACTTTATGGAGCTTTTTTTTTAAAATTCTCAAATCTTTTCCAAACTTCTGGGGCTTCACCCAGATGTTCTTTTAAGGTTCTTTGGGGTCCACAGCTCACCCCAGAGGTCCAGAAGTTCTGTGATGGTCCTTGGGGGGTGCGGACTTCAACTCCCAGAATGCACCTGGCGCAAACTCCTTTTGGGCCACTGGGCAGTGGTCAACTGGTCTCTTTTTTTAGGAGTTGGTGCAGGGGATTCTGGATAGCAATTTTTCACCTGTAGCAAACAGGGAGTCCCTCCTTGAACCAGTTGAAGCCAGGCAAAGTCCTTCTTGTGGTGAAGCCCAAGTGTGCAGCTGGTGCAGTCCTTCTGAGTGCAGGGTCCAGGTGCAGGCCAGGGGTCCAGCAGGGCAGTCCTTCTTCTCCTTAAGTTCCTTCTTCTTGAAAGTTGGCGGGGATCTGAGGTGTGGGGGCAGGTCTGCCAGTTTTATTCTTGCTCCTGGGTGAAAAGCAGGGGGGCCCTGGTTCTCCAATCAGGTACAGGGTCGTCCCCCTGTGATGACCACTTCCTGGGAAGTGTGGCAAAAATCCATCCCAAAAGGCAACAGTCTCTAAAAATCCAACATGGCTGAATCTGATTTTTGGAGGTTACATCTGGCTGAGCCCACCCACTGGTGTGGCTAAAAATCATAAACACACCCCTCTCCTGCCCTCTCCTAATCTGATCAAGGGGGCACCTAGCTGTCTGGGGTTGCAGGATGTGGGGGTGTTGCTGGGTGCTCCAGATGTCCTTCTCTGCCTTTGAAGACCAGTTTGGCAGCCCTCCCCCTTCCTGCCTCACCATCTGCTGAGGGGAGATTCTCTCCCCCAAGCACATTCCTTTGTGTGAAGCCACGCCACTTCACACCTCATCAAAGTAGCCTGGCAGAAGCTGCTGCAGGCTGGCCAATCAGAGCACAGCAGCAAAAACAATGCAGAGCTGAAATTGGCAACTTTTTAGGTAAAGTCTAAACTTTTTACTTGAACAAGTTATATTAAATCCAACAACTGGAAGTTGTGGGATGTATTACAACAATTAATTTGATACCAAATTCTTGGTATGTAACATTTAAGGAGACTTTAAAATTTAAAATAAAGTCTGCCCATTTTAGCCTATGAAGGCCATTTACTTCAATGAGGGAAAAACAAATTTGGCTGTTTTTACCTCACCAGGGCTTATAAATCTATTTTTATAAAGTCCCTGCTTATAGTTACATGGCACCCAGCCCTAGGGGCACATAGGGCACACCTTAGGGGTGACTTATATGTAAAAATAAGGTAGTTTAAGACTTTGGAAGTACCTTTAATTCCAAAGTCGAATTTGCATATAACTTTAATTTAAAAGCAGCCAGCAAGGCAGGCTTGCTTTTAAAATGACACTGGGCACCTCAGCAGTGCACCTAGGTGTGCACCACCTATGCTGTGGTCCCTAAACCTACATGCCCTACCATATACTAGGGACTTATAGGTAGGTTAACTTAGCCAATTATAATTAGCCTAATTTTCATATCCATTTTACACAGAGCACAGGCCCTGGGACTGGTTAGCAGTACCCAGGGCACAGCCAAGAGTCAGTAACCACCAGTACCTATCCAAAAAGAGTGGGGGTGATCAGGCAAAAAAGGAGGACTTTCCTACACTGCCCCCCCCCCCAGATGAAAGGTGATGGGTACTAACCTACACCCTGGTAGTCCTCATCAGCTAAGTGGAAAAACCTGGAAAGGCCATCTGCATTGGCATGGGCAGTCCCAGGTCTGTGCTCCACTGTGAAGTCCATCCCCTGTAGGGAAATGGACCACCTTAACAGTTTTGGGTTTTCCCCCCTCATCTGCATCAACCATCTGAGAGGTCTGTGGTCAGTTTGTACACGGAAGTGAGTGCCAAACAAGTAAGGCCTCAACTTCTTCAGGGACCAGACCACAGCAAAGGCCTCCCTCTCAATGGCACTCCATTTTTTCTCTCTGGGGAGTAGTCGCCTGCTGATGAAGGCAACTGGGTGATCATGGCCTTCTTCATTAACTTGTGCTAACACTGCCCCAATCCCTTCCTCTGAAGCATCTGTTTGTACTACAAACTCCTTGCTATAGTCAGGGGCCAGTAACACTGGTGCTGAACACATAGCCTGCTTTAGGGTGTCAAAAGCTTTCTGACACTCTGGGGTCCAAATGACCTTCTTGGGCTGTTTCTTGGAGGTAAGCTCAGTCAGAGGGGCCACTATGGTCCCAAAATTCTTAACAAACCTCCTGTAGTACCCAGTCAGGCCAAGAAAGGCCCTTACCTGAGTCTGGGTTTTTGGAGCCTCCCAATCCAGGATAGTCTGGATCTTGGGCTGAAGAGGTTGTACATGGCCTCCACCAACAAGGTGGCCCAGGTACACAACAGAGCTTTGCCCTATCTGGCACTTGCTTGCCTTGATAGTCACTTCCTTCAGGTGGACCAGGTGGTCCTTCCAGGTGGAACTAAATACAGCTATATCATCCAGATAAGCTGCACTGAAAGATTCCAACCCAGATAGGACTCTGTTCACCAACCGTTGGAACGTGGCAGGAGCATTTTTCATGCCAAAGGGCATCACCTTGAACTGAAAGTGGCCCTCTGGTGTGGAAAATGCTGACCTCTCCTTAGCTCTTGGACTTAAGGCAATCTGCCAATATCCTGAGGTCAGATCAAATGTGCTCAGGAATTTGGCAGCCCCCAACCTGTCAATGAGCTCATCAGCTCTAGGTATGGGGTGAGCATCAGTCCTAGTGACTGCGTTTAGACCTCTGTAGTCCACACAGAATCTCAATTCTTTCTTCCCACCTTGGGGATTAGCTTTGGGCACCAGTACCACCGGACTGGACCAAGGACTATCAGAGGGCTCAATTACCTTGAGGTCCAACATCTTAGCCACTTTAGCTTTGAGGTTGGCCTTGACCTGGTCATACAGCCTGTACAGCTTGTTCTTGACAGGCAAGCTGTCACCAGTGTCAACATCATGGACACACCAATTGGTGAGTCCTGGGGTCAGGGAGAACAGACTAGCAAACTGTCCCAAAACTTGTTTACAGTCTTTTTGTTGCTGGTCTGTCAATTTGGGAGAGAGTACCACTCCCTCCACTGACCCATCTTTTGCCTTTGAGGACAGGAGGTCTGGCAGAGGCTCACCCTCCTCCTCCTTCCCTTCATCAGTGACCATTAGCATGGTCATGTCTGCCCTGTCCTGGTGGGGTTTCATCCTGTTAACATGCAGGATCCTGTGAGGATTCCTGGGGGTGCCAAGGTCCACCAAGTATGTGACCTCACCTTTTTTCTCCAGAATTGGATAGGGCCCAGTCCACTTGGCCTGTAGTGCCCTAGGAGCCATGGGCTCCAAAACCCACACCAGCTGTCCTGGGTGATACTCAGGCAGGGTAGCCTTTTGATCATGCCAGAGCTTCATGAGTTCCTGGCTGGCCTCCAGGTTTCTGCTTGCCTTCTTCATATACTCAGCCATGCGTGACCGCAGGCCCAATACATAATCTAGCACATTCTCCTTGGATTCTTTGAGAGGCTTTTCCCAAGACTCTCTCACCAAGCACAATGGGCCTCTTACAGGGTGCCCAAACAGTAACTCAAAGGGGCTGAATCCAACCCCCTTCTGTGGCACCTCTCTGTAGGCAAACAGCAGGCATGGGAGGAGGACATCCCATCTCCTCCTGAGTTTGTCAGACAAACCCATGATCATGCCCTTCAGGGTCTTATTAAATCTTTCCACAAGACCATTGGTCTGTGGGTGGTAGGGGGTAGTGAACTTATAAGTAACACCACACTCATCCCACATGGCTTTCAGATAGGCTGACATAAAGTTTGTGCCCCTATCTGAGACCACCTCCTTTGGGAATCCCACTCTGGTGAACACACCAAGTAGGGCCCTAGCCACTGTGGGAGCAGTGACTGTCCGGAGGGGTATTGCCTCAGGGTACCTGGTGGCATGGTCCACTACCACCACAATGTACCTGTTACCTGAAGCAGTTGGTGGGTCTAGGGGACCAACAATGTCAATCCCCACCCGCTCAAAGGGAGTCCCAACCACTGGCAGTGGTATCAGGGGAGCCTTCGGTTTGCCTCCTGTCTTGCCACTGGCTTGACAGGTGACACAGGAGCTGCAAAACTCCCTGACTTTTTCTGACATTTGGGGCCAATAAAAATGGTTGACCAGCCTGTTCCAGGTCTTGGTCTGTCCCAAATGTCCAGCTAAGGGGATATCATGGCTTAAGGTAAGGAGGAATTCTCTATACTTCTGGGGGACCACTACTCTCCTAGCAGCCCCTTGTTTGAGGACCCTTGCCTCAGTGTAGAGAACTCCATCCTCCCAGTAAACCTTGTGGGACCCACTGGTATCCCCTTGTTCTTGCCTGGCAGCAGTCTGCCTCAGGCTCTCAAGAGTGGGACACTCTCTTTGTCCCTGGCACAAATCTTCTCTGGTGGGCCCACCTGCCCCTTGCAGTTCTGCCAAGTCAGGCATAGTTTGCAGGGAAAGTGTCCCTCCCTCAGAGTTCAGATCCTCCCCCTCAGGGTTGGATTCTTCCTGACCCTCTGTACTTGTTGGGGCTGGCAAGCCAGACCCAGTGCCCTTTCTCTTTTTCTTGGAGGCTTGGCCCATTGTTCCAGGGTCCAAGCGTCCAGCATTTCCCTGTTGTGCTGCCTGTGACCTGGTCACAGCACACACCCATTCAGGGAGGTCCAGCATCTGTGCATGGACCCTTCTCTCCACTTCTGACCATTCAGATGCTTCAAGATCATTTCCCAGCAGACACTCTACTGGGAGGGCAGGAGCTACAGCTACCTTCTTAGGGCCAGTCACACCTCCCCATTCCAGACTCACCATAGCCATGGGATGGAGTTTGGTTCTGCTATCTGCATAAGTCACCTGGTGGAAGACACCAGGTAAGACCTGCTCTGGAGAAACCAGCTTTTCTGTGACCATTGTCACACTGGCTCCTGTATCTCTCAGAGCTTCCACTTCAGTCCCATTGACTTTAGGCCTCTGCCTATACCTCTCCATAATGGGAGTTAAGGTGGCCATAGTTGCAATGTCCACCCCACCCACGGATACTAAGGTGACTTCAGTGTACCCTGATTCCACCCCTGGGCCAACTTCCACCCCCAACCCTATACTAGCAATCCCCTGGGATTGCCCACCAGTGGGGGGCTTCTTGGAGCAGATAGCATCTCCTCTTGTATGTCCAGGTTGATGACAATCAAAACACTTGCCGGCCTTAGCAAGCTCCTGAAACCTTCCTGCTTTAGCAGGATCAAAATTCTTTCCCTGATACCCTTTCCCTTTAAAAGTGAATTGGCTCGGGGCTCCCCCTCCCTGAGAAGTTTTTGGGGACTCTTGTGAGGACTCTTTGGGCTTTTTATCATCTTTCCCCTGGTTCTTCCCCTGAGAAGAACCATGTCCTCCCTTTTTCTGATCACCCCCTGGGGGTTTCTGGTTAACCCTAGTTCTTAACCAGTCATCTGCTGCCTCCCCCAGCTCTCTGGGGTTGGTCGACCTAGAGTCTACTAGATACTGGCGGAGCCTCTCTTGGACACAATTAGTTAGAAGGTGCTCCCTCATAATCAAATTGTACAGCCCCTCAAAGGTACTTACCCTGTTGCCCTGCATCCAGCCCTCCAGTGCCTTTACTGAAATGTCCACAAAGTCCACCCAGGACTGGGTGCTTGTCTTTTGGGTGTCCCTAAACTTGAGCCTATACTGCTCTGGGGTCAGACCAAACTTTTTAGTCAAGCAACTCTTCATACTGGGGTATGAGTCTGCATCCTCCCCACTCATGGTTAGGAGCCTATCCCTCCCAGAGTTGGGAACTAACTCCCAAAGAAGTGAACCCCAGTACTGAGGCTTGACTTTCCTCATCTGGAGGGCCCTTTCAAAGGCCCCCAGCCACTTATCTATGTCATCCCCTTCTACATAGGCAGGAACCACCCCTTTGGGTAATCTGGGGGCAAAACCCCCATCCAGGGACACCTCAGCTTCTTTATCGCTGCCACCATCTCTTTTCTCTTTGCTTGCCCACTTTTTCTTTTCTAGGGCCAGCTTCTCTGCTTCCAAAGCTATGTATGCTAGCTGGGCCTCCAGCTCTCTTTCTCTGATGGATGGGTTCTCTCCTCCTGAAGGGACCCCCTTCCTACCACTAGCTTTGGATCTGCCCCCAGTGACTGTATCTACTGAGGACCGTTCTTCCTCTTCCTCACTTAGGCTCGGATGCCTTCCCTCCCCTGAGTGGTTAGAGTTAGCATCTTCCCCTTTTTCTTCCTCCTCTGGAGCTTCCTCTGTCTCTACCTCTTGGGCCTCAGCCCATGCTGTCAGGGATTTAATCAGGATTTGCTTCCTGAGATCAGTGGTTGCAGGCAACCCTCTCTCAATACACAACCCCCTAAGCTGGACTACTGTCAGTGTGGGTAGGCTAGCCAGATCAAGCTCCATGGTTCCCTAGTTTTGTGTCAACAAAAACTTTTTGCAAAAATTGGAAACAAGAATTTAGAAAAATTAAAAAAAATCAATAATTGAAATTAATCCAAATTAATAATTAATAAAAAAATTAAAATTAAAAATTAAAAATTAAAAAAATAATTTTTGCACTAAGACAATTTAAAGGATTTTTTATTTGTTTTACTTAAACTGTAACGTGATACTGAATACAAGTACAGGATCCCACCGCTGACACCAAAAATGTTGGAAAATGGGTTATTGGTAAGGGCAGGTAGATACCTACACCTAGCAACAAGCCACTAACCTCCAATTAGGTACAGTTAGGTTTCAGTAAATTAATCCCAGCTCAACCCTTGGTAGCTTGGCAACGAGCGTCAAGGCTTAACTTAGGAGACAGTGTGTAAAGCATTCAAATATCACAAAAACAGTAGTTAAATAAAACACAGGAAACAGTTTAAAAATCCAAAACCAATTTATAAAAATGGTTTATATTTTTATCTTTAAAATGACACAAAAACGATTAAAATCGGTTCAGGGGAACCGGAGATATGAATTTTTAAAGTATTATTATTTTTCTAGCGCTTAGAAACAAAAAGCGCCAATCGGGTCATCTGGTTGCACCAGGACCGGGACAAAGTCAAAGTTTCAGGCCGACCGCGATGGAGCCCTGCTCGGCTACAAGTCGCGGGAGGCCTCGGTTGAAAAGTTACCTTCTGACTTAGTCTTTATTTTGAAGTTTTTTCTTCACCGGGACGAACCTGCCAGTTGAATCCGACCTCCTGGAGCCCTTGTCCGGGTACGCGATGTGGGTTTCCTCGGTGGTGATTTCTACCTTCGGACTTAGTCGTTTTTTCGAGATGAAAATCCTTCGACCGGGGTAAACCTGGATCTTGATCCGACGTCCGTGGAGCCCTTCTCGGATACGATGGCTGGGAGGTCCCGGTCAACTTTTTACGTTCGGACTTAGTCTCTTTTTCGGATGTTTTTCTTTACCGGGACGAACCACAAAGTCAGGCCGGGTCGCGGTTGAGGCAAGCCGGCTAGAATTTCCCCGGCGGGTCGGTCACTTTATGGAGCTTTTTTTCAAAAATTCTCCAATCTTTTCCAAACTTCTGGGGCTTCACCCAGATGTTCTTTTAAGGTTCTTTTGGGGTCCACAGCTCACCCCAAGGGTCCAGAAGTTCTGTGATGGTCCTTGGGGGGTGCGGACTTCAACTCCCAGAATGCACCTGGAGCAAACTCCTTTTGGGCCACTGGGCAGTGGTCAACTGGTCTCTTTTTTTAGGAGTTGGTGCAGGGGACTCTGGATAGCAATTTTTCACCTGTAGCAAACAGGGAGTCCCTCCTTGAACCAGTTGAAGCCAGGCAAAGTCCTTCTTGTGGTGAAGCCCAAGTGTGCAGCTGGTGCAGTCCTTCTGAGTGCAGGGTCCAGGTGCAGGCCAGGGGTCCAGCAGGGCAGTCCTTCTTCTCCTTAAGTTCCTTCTTCTTGAAAGTTGGCGGGGATCTGAGGTGTGGGGGCAGGTCTGCCAGTTTTATTCTTGCTCCTGGGTGAAAAGCAGGGGGGACCTGGTTCTCCAATCAGGTACAGGGTCGTCCCCCTGTGATGACCACTTCCTGGGAAGTGTGGCAAAAATCCATCCCAAAAGGCAACAGTCTCTAAAAATCCAACATGGCTGAATCTGATTTTTGGAGGTTACATCTGGCTGAGCCCACCCACTGGTGTGGCTAAAAATCATAAACACACCCCTCTCCTGCCCTCTCCTAATCTAATCAAGGGGGCACCTAGCTGTCTGGGGTTGCAGGATGTGGGGGTGTTGCTGGGTGCTCCAGATGTCCTTTTCTGCCTTTGAAGACCAGTTTGGCAGCCCTCCCCCTTCCTGCCTCACCATCTGCTGAGGGGAGATTCTCTCCCCCAAGCACATTCCTTTGTGTGAAGCCAGGCCACTTCACACCTCATCAAAGTAGCCTGGCAGAAGCTGCTGCAGGCTGGCCAATCAGAGCACAGCAGCAAAAAAAATGCAGAGCTGAAATTGGCAACTTTTTAGGTAAAGTCTAAACTTTTTACTTGAACAAGTTATATTAAATCCAACAACTGGAAGTTGTGGGATTTATTACAACAATTAATTTGATACCAAATTCTTGGTATGTAACATTTAAGGAGACTTTAAAATTTAAAATAAAGTCTGCCCATTTTAGCCTATGAAGGCCATTTACTTCAATGAGGGAAAAACGAATTTGGCTGTTTTTACCTCACCAGGGCTTATAAATCAATGTTTATAAAGTCCCTGCTTATAGTTACATGGCACCCAGCCCTAGGGGCACATAGGGCACACCTTAGGGGTGACTTATATGTAAAAATAAGGTAGTTTAAGACTTTGGAAGTACCTTTAATTCCAAAGTCGAATTTGCATATAACTTTAATTTAAAAGCAGCCAGCAAGGCAGGCTTGCTTTTAAAATGACACTGGGCACCTCAGCAGTGCACCTAGGTGTGCACCACCTATGCTGTGGTCCCTAAACCTACATGCCCTACCATATACTAGGGACTTATAGGTAGGTTAACTTAGCCAATTATAATTAGCCTAATTTGCATATCCATTTTACACAGAGCACAGGCCCTGGGACTGGTTAGCAGTACCCAGGGCACAGCCAAGAGTCAGTAACCACCAGTACCTATCCAAAAAGAGTGGGGGTGATCAGGCAAAAAAGGAGGACTTTCCTACATCACCCCTTATAAGTCCCTAGTATATGCTACTTAGGTACCCAGGGCATTGTGGTTCCAGGGGATCACTATGGGCTGCAGCATTACTTTTGCCACCCATAGGGAACCCATGCAAATGCTAATACAGGACTGTCATTGCAGCCTGTGTGAAATGGTGCATGCACGATTTCACAGTCATTTACACTGCACCAGGTCACTTATAAGTCACCTATATGGCAGGTCTTTCAACTATGAAGGCTTTGTGCAAAGTACCTGTGTGTGAGGGCACCCGTGCACTAGCAAAGGTGCCCCCATGTCATCCAGGACCATTTTTCTGGACTTCGTGAGTGCAGGGACACTATTTTACGCTTGGGCTGGACATAGGTCAATACCTATGTCCAACTTCACAATGGTAATCCCGAAAATGGCCATGTAATGTTTTTAACAACTGGGAATTGTACCCCAATACTGATTCCATTATTGGTTGTACATTCCCATGCACTCTGGGGCTCCACAGTGGACCCCCAGAACATCCGTACCAGCCTTCTGAGGTTTTCCAGGCAGCCCCAGCTTCTGCTGTCTCACAGACAGGTTTCCGTCCTCCTGTTGCTTGAGCAGTTCAAGCCCAGGAAGGCAGAACAAAGGCTTTCCTTTGAGACAGGGGTGTTACACCCTCTCCCATTGGAAATAGGTGTTACAGGCATGGGAGGGGTAGCCTCCCAGAGCCACCGGGAATGCTTTGAAGGGCACAGATGATGCCTTCCTTGCATAATCCAGTCTACAGTGGTTCAGGAACCCCCAGTCCCTGCTCTGGTGTGAAACGGGACATAGGAAAGAGAAGTGACCACTCCCCTGTCCATCACCACACCAGGGGTGGTGCCTAGAGCTCCTCCAGAGTATCCCTAGTTTTTGCCATCTTTGATTCCAAGGTGATGGGCCACTGTGGGAGCATCTGAGTGGCCAGTGCCAGCAGGTGACATCAGAGCCCTCCCCTGATAGACGCTTAACTGGTTCGTTGACCAATCCCCCTTTCAGGCTATTTAGGGTCTCTCCTCTGGGTGTTTCTTCAGATTCAGATTGCAAGATTCTATCAGGAATCCTCTGCATCCTTTATTTCATCTTTTAGCGACGGACCCGCAGCTGAACCCTCCAGGAACTCTACAAACTGCAACAAAGAAGCAAAGATGACTTCTGCAATATTGTATCTTCAGCTCCTGCCAGAAACTGCAATAGTTTCCAATTTGTGCATCCTCTGAGGACTGCCTGTCTTCAGCATGCACCAAAAGAACTGAAGGAATTTCCCATGGAGTGATGGAGTCACTTCCCTGCTTCAGCAAACACCTCTCTGCAGCAACCATCAGTGGCGTGGGTCCCCTCTCTAGTGGATCCAGCAACACGAGTGGTGGAATAAAGTTACCCCAACAGTCCCAAGGTCCAGCTGTCCAACTTTGGTGGAGGTAAGAGCCTTCTTCCCCACGCAAGACAGCACCCCTGTACACCATGTGACTTGCAGTTGCCAAGGCTTGTGTGCAATCTTCCAAGAAGTTCTTTGTGCACAGCACAGCTTAGGCCCCCAGCACTCCGCCCTGCAATGCACAGCTTCCTGAGTGATTCTCCCACAGTGTGGAATTCCTTTGTGTCGTGCTGCATGGGCCTCCATTTGCACCTTCTTTGTCCCCAGGCTGTGGGACTCCTGTGCATGCTGCCTGGTCTTGCAAGGGCACTCTGAGTTGCAGAGAGCCCCGTCTTTCTCCCCCTCCTGGGTAGAGGCTACCAGGTCCCTCCTGGTCTGGGGCAGTACCATCTTCCACTAACCTTGTGTTTTGCATGTGCCAAGGCTTATTGGCAGAATCCAGCAACACAAACCAGACTGCAGTCATCCATCCGGCATGGGACATCTTCTGCATCAACCAGGAAACCGCATCTGTCTTCTTGGGTGCATAACTTACTTCTTCTTCACACCTGTGGTTCTTCATTTGCACCTTCATCGGGATTAGCAGGGGCCCCTTTTGTCCCTGGACTCTTCAGTGCTTCTTCAACTTGATCCCCTTCTTCAACAGGTCTTCAGGCCCAGGAATCCATTGTTAGTGTCTTGCAGTCTCTTCTGGTTTTGCATAATCTTCTATCACAACTTCTTGTGTGTTTCAGGAAACTTACTGTGATTAACCCTGTTTTCCTGGGCTCTGGGGTGGGTTCCATTACTTACCTTTGGTGTTTTCTTACACTCCTAGCACCTATCTATACACTACACTGGCCTAGGTAGGAAACCGACTTTCACATTCCACTATTTTAGTATATGGTTTGTGGTCCCCCTAGGCCCATTGCAACCTTTTGTTATTTTCACTATTTGCACTGTTTTCTGACTGTGTACTTACCTGTTTTTGGATACTAGTGTATATAATGTGTATATTACTTACCTTCTAAGGGAGTATAGTCTCTAAGGTAATTTTGCCCTTTGTGTCACCTAAATAAAGTACCTTTATTTTTGTAACACTGAGTATTTTATTTTATGTGTGTGAGTACTATGTGACTTGCATGTCTACTAGTTCAACCTTGGTTGCTCTGCTACAGCTATCTCTAGACAACCTGGCTAATACACACTAACTACATTTCCCTAGTAAGGGATACCTGGACCTTGTATAAGGTGAAAGTACCTGTGCTACCCACTACAAACCAAGCCGGCCTCCTACATTGACAAAATGTGCAAATTGTCAAGGAGATGTGTCTGTAAAATACACAACGAAAGGCCACATGTACGAATATTTGGAATTGCAATTCCCTGATTGCAATTCCATGTGAATCGGAATTAGGGAATCGGAATTCCAAATGTAAGAAACTCCACTGAGTTTCTTTTGCGATTCCCGGTGGGTCACAATAGTTCTTCCCCATTAATATTAATGAGGTAGGTCACAATTTGCAACCCACCAAGAATCGCAAAAATCACAGGGATGGTAGGCTGCTGGTGTCAGAAGACCACCATGTCTGTGATTGCTTTTAAATAAAGCAATCTTTCTTTTTAAACATGGCCCGTTTTTCTTAAAGGAAAATAGGATGCGTTACAGGCTGCGTTTAAAAAGAACAAAATGAAATGTTTCAGTTTCATTTTTAGAGTAGGCACTAGTGTGTTTTGTGGAAACTTGCTGTACTTTCCTCCTTCTTTCCTGGGCTCTGGGGTGGGGTACTTTACTTACTTTTGGTGTTTTCTCACATTCCCAGCGCCCCTCTACACACTCCTCTTGCCTGGGTGGGAAACCGACATTTGCATTCCACTATTTTAGTATATGGTTTGTGTCCCCCCTAGGCCCATTGTAACCTATGGTGATTTTCACTATTTGCACTATTTTATGACTGTTTACTTACCTGATTTTGGTTACTAGTGTATTTTTTATGTATAATACTTACCTCTGAAGAGAGTATAACCTCTAAGATATTTTTGTCCTTGTGTCACTAAAATAAAGTACCTTTATGTTTGGTAACACTGAGTATTGACTTTCATGTGTGTAAGTACTTTGTGAATACAGTGGTATTGCAAGAGCTTTCCATGTCTCCTAGTTCAGCCTTGGCTGCTCTGCCTACAACTACCTCTAGACAGCCTGGCTTCTAGACACTGACTACATTTCACTAACAAGGGATAACTGGACCTGGCATACGGGGTATGTACCTTAGGTACCCACTACAAACCAGGCCAGCCTCCTACAATGTTGCTGTGGACACATTGACTAATGTTACAAATCATGTTTGTCACACATAGGTACCCTGGGAGAGGGAGGATGTGACAACCTTCTGTCTACCATCCACTGCCAGACCTTCAGACCATGGAGGCAAGCCATGTCATCCGGCTATACAGTCTGAATAGGCAAAACAATAGTGGACTTATGCCGTCATATGGAGCCAGGTCTGATGACAGCAGTAATCCAACCTGCATACCACCCATTGTACAAGCCATGTCAGTATTGCACTTATTGGTTACAGGACCTTTCCAACATACAGTGGTCCTATCTGCTGGTGTGTCCCAATCTATGTTTAGTCTGCTGTTGAAGTATTTCCTCTCAGTAACGTTGAAACACATTAACAGCTATATCAGGTTCCCCCGATGTGACGACTTAGCCATTGTGAAGACTGACTTCTATGGTTTTACCTGCTTTCCACACGTGGTGGGAGCCATTGGTGGCACACATGTTGGCTTGGTGTCACTGCAGGCCACTGAACAAGTCTATCGAAGCTGAAACGTGCAAGTTGTCTGGCGGATCTCTCCATCTCAAATGTGTGTACCCCCTATCTAGGATCAGCACATGATTAATTAATTATGTTGAACAGCACCATACCCTAGCTGATGTCACTACTGCAACCAGAGAAGGCCTGGTTTATTGGTAAGTCACATCTGTCCTGTTCATGTTTGAGCAATGTCAGGTGCTACAGTCATGATTTGAGGGACTCATTGGTTAACTTATGCCCCATTCCTTAACAGGATACTCAGCATATCCAAACCATTCTTGGTTGTTGACACCGCTGAGGAATCTAACTATGCAAGGGGAAGTTTATTTCAATGAGGCCCATGGAAGAACAAGGTGGGCAGTGGAGTGGGCTTCTGGGCTCCTGGTGTCCAGATTCTGCTGTCTGTAGAGGACTGGTGGAGCCCTCCTCTACCCAACCGGAAAAGTGTGTCTGATCACTGTGGCATGTTGCATGCTCCAGAATTTTGCCCTGTGGAGGAATATCCTGTACATCCCTGGGGAGGGGGGTCTCCAGTGCCACTGGGTGAGAGTTCTAAAAAGCCAACTGAGGATGACTGTGGTGAAGAGGAAGGAGGAGACTTGCAAGGAGATCTCATCCACAGCTACTTCTCATGATTGTAACTATGTCATGTGATGGTATGACTGTGACTGTACAATGAACTGTAGTTGTGTGAATGTGTAGAGTTGAGTGTTTTGGAAACAGCTAGGGATCTGATACTGTGCACAGGCTGCTTGATTAGGTAGCTTTTGACACATACACAACTTAATGATGTTGCTTTGTTTGTGTCAGTTTGATTACAATGTACTTTGATTTCCAGATGCGTACTATCTGACTTGTGTCATATGTATGGTTTCATGACAATACTCCTTGTTTTGTTTATTGTACAGGTACCTCCACTATGGCATCTTCATGTGGGCAATTCAGAGTTGTGACATTGGCAGGTATGTGATGTATTTCTGAGATATAAAGTGGACATGGATCAGTCCATACAATGTAGGTCACATAGTATGGGTGTATGAGACATGTGCCAAGACAGCTTGCACAGTGTTTGGATGGAAGGTCAGGACTTCCAATTAGACTTGTTTTGTGTGCTGTGGAGGGCCTGATGCATCATGTGTGTCATCATGGGATCATAAAATGTGTAGTCCTAGTCTACAACCAACTCATTTTCTCTTCACATTGGCTAAACACTGTTTTTGTATGACCTGTATATAGATGTAGATTTGTTTCATCATTGTAGGCTACTGTGCCTGTGCCACAAAATGTACATATGTTTGTGTAATACCACCAGATGCATGAGCATTGGATTATGATGGCCTTGTGATCAGGGACTTTTGTACTGCCATCTGTCTGTACCTTGGATTATGTGATGTTGATTTATTTTAGTGTGGTATGTTATAAGGCTCAAGCTGGTGACATCAATGTCTTCAATGTTTGCCTTTTCTATAGGACAGTGTCTGTCAAATCCCTTCCTTCCATGATCTGGAGGTCTGTTCCTGTAAATATGTTGATTTACTCAGTATAAGTCAATCATTTATGATTTTCAATAGTTCAGACATTGACAGACTATGGTCCTCATTATGACATTGGTGGTCTTTCCCTAAGACCGCCGTGCTGGTGCCCGCCAAAAGACTGCAGTGGCGACGGTAATCCGCACACCCTATTATGACACACAAAAACAAAATTGCCTGAATACAGCCACAAATCTGACACCGCCATGTTGAAGGACGGCGGCATAGAAGCGGTCCTACCACCCACAACGCCATGCCAGAAAAAGACTGTGCTCACCAGTAAGACCCACAGATATGCACAGCGGTCTTAGCACAACGGTAATCCATTGGTGGTCGGGACCGCGGCAGCTGTAATGGAACCTCCACTACAACATAACAGCACATTGGTCAATTTGAATACCCCACTCCTGATACACATACAGACACCATATCCTTCCCCACACACCACGATAAATCACACACACACACACACATCACCCACAAATCTTTGCTGTGACAAATTACCATATATTACACAACCACTCTAAAGATTGCACTGCACACACACATCACACACACCATGTCCCGACAAAAGCACCCCCGTTTCACCGATGATGAATTAAGGACCATGGTGGACAAAATCATCAGGGTAGAGCCACAGCTGTTTGGGGCACAAGTCCAGCAATCTTCCATGGCAAAGAAGATGGAATGTACATTCCCCTCTAATAACTACACCTGAGTACTGAAGCATGACAAATAGCACTCAGCTCGCAGCCCCTGTAAAGTACATCAGGTAGATGTGAATAACAATCCTTGTTATCTACAGATGAAACTGAGAATGTTATCAGCCAAACAGTGCCACGTATAGCCAGTCCTCCACCAGATGAAGACCCCAGTGATTACAGGGACACAGGTTGCCTGGAACTGTAAAACATACCTGGCCCATCTTGTCACTCTGGGCAGTCCACCTCCACCAGCCTCACCCAGGACACCTCCCACAACCTAGGCCACCACAACATCTGTTGCCCAATGCCCCAAACCAGTGTCACAAGGCCACATCAATCCATAGTGTGCCCACCTGCACAGGGACTTCAGTCAGCACCTACCATACAAGACGCTGAAGGTCCTGGTGTAAGTGGGAGTGGGCACGCAGTGCCGGAGACACAGGCACAGGGGGCTAGGGCCAGTGGAAGGGTATCTAGCTCATTGCAGTCCCGCGTGAGTCCTCCACCCACCCCCTTCACTAGCCACACTACTGACCAGCCCTCTATATTTGCTGCAGCTAGTAGGATGGTGGCCATGCCTGAGGACTCCCAAGCCACTGCTGAGCCTCCCCCTGTAGCTGTGGAACCCCCACACAAACATGGTCACAGAGCCAGACATCTTGCAGGAACTGAGGCCAAGACCAACCCGACTGCCAGGAAAGAGCCTCTCCAGAACTATCTCCCTTGTGTGCCATTGAGACACCTTGTTGACTCTCTACTGCCATAGCCCCATTTTCAAATGCCACATGGATACTGGACCTGTGCTACCAACTGCTTGGCCGAACATACTGGTGTTTTGGAACACCATGGTCCCCCTCCTTTGCATCCTATACATCCTTTGGTATTCACAATAAATACACTTACACACAAGTTATGGTGTTTTGTGTTTACTTATTGTAATATTGTAATTACAAAAGTGTGACATGTGACAATAATTGAGTATTAACACACAGTGAAGATGTGAATACATCATCCTGACATCCGGTTCTCTTCTGCAAAGTCAGTGTCCACACATCCCTGGGTCCTCAGGTAGCAGAGAGAGAAGAGTAGTCGAACATCATCCATAGCACTTCTGCGATTGATAGCAAAGAAGGTACATCACACATGAATAGCACAGTTGGCAATAGTATGTACCTGCAAATTTTGATGGTTACACTGATTACAATGTAGGTTTACACATTGATAGACAATCCAAAGCTATTGAACACATGACCTTAATCCTGTTCAGGTAATATGAGACAAGAATGTAGATGCATCTAACAGTAATGAACTGAGTAATACACAATCATTTTAGTTGTCCTACACCGCTCACACCTTTGGATGGCAAGTATATGCATCAATTGAAGTTACAATAAGCAGCAAACTATGCATATTATCATATAATATCAGAACGTAGTAGTTACAAATGTGTAAATAAGTAGATAGGATGTTTGAAGTATATGCAACACAGACAGATGAACTAGATTATATCACAGTAGGACTTAGTGGATTGTAAATGTTGTAAATGTTGACCTACTTGACAGACCTTTCTTGTATACACTCATCTGGTACCCAAATGAGACCAAAACCTACTCATATCAGAAATGGATAACGAAGTACAACCAACATTTACTCCAACAGAAATTAGAAATGTAAAGATGTACCTACCAGAATGTTAGCTGAGGTACTGCTGGATAAGCTGTGTTGTTGTGACTATATCTTCCTCATTCCCATCTTCGCCACTCAGATCTCCTCCCTCTTCTGCCACAGGATTGTCCCTAACTCCTTCATACTCCAGCAATGGGATATTCCTCCTTAGTGCCAGAATCTGGAGCATGCAGCAGGTCACCACAATCTGGCACACCTTCTGTGGTGAGTACTGTAGGTAACTCTCAGAAATGTGTAGACACCTGAACCTTGCCTTCAACAGCAGACCGAATGTCCTTTCGATCACCCTTCTTGTCCTCCCATGAGCCTCATTGTACTGTTCTTCATCCCTGGTCCTTGGATTCCTCACTGGTGTCAGTAGCCAGGAGAGAAAGAGATAACCTGAATCACCTGTGGATAGTGTAAACTAACATTTACAATCCACTATGTTACATACAGACTGAGTAGGAAGGCTGGGGTAACACTAATTTCACATACACTCATTATACTCACCAATGAGGTAGGCTATCACTCTTTGTAGAAGCACCATCAACCGTGGGACACTGCTATTCCTGAGGATGTACGAATCATATACAGACCCAGGAAACTTTGCAGTCACCTGGGAGACGTACTGGTTTGCTAAGCAGACCTTCTGCACATTAATAGAGTGAAAGCTCTTATAGTTTCTGTACCCTTGCTCATCAGCTCTGGGTGGTATTAAAGTAATGTGGGTGCCATCAATGGCCCCAATCACATGAGGAATATGTCCCATTGCATAGAATCCAGCCTAAACATGTGGCAAATCTACAGTATGGGGAAATTGAATGCAGCTTTCCATATGTGTTACTAGGCAGACAAGACATTCCTCAACTCATTGCTGAACATTGGTTGAGACATGCCTGATGCCATACCTACTATCCCCTTGAATGAGCCAGTGGCCAAGAGGTGGAGGATGGATAGCACCAGCACAGTTGGAGGATGGCTGTAAGTTGTTGAATGTCTGGCAGCAGATCACACTCCGACTGGGTACACAGGTCCCTGATTGTAGCATGGTTCAATCGATATTTGGAGATAATGTCTAGTTCTTCCATTATTGCTAAGTCAACCAGGGGCCCGTACACAGGTGCATGCCTCACCCTCCATAGTGGTTGTTATCTACATATGGCATACAACACAAGAGTGACAACGATTGCACATATCACATCTGCTACCACTTCTTGCATACAAAGCAGACTTAAAAGTGCAGAGCTATCATAATACTCATGTATTTTGCACATACATCTGGGTTTTACAAAGGATGACATCAGAAAGATGGTTGTATGTCATTGCTAGTGTGCTGACTCCATCATTATGTGAGTTTTTTCCAGTCTGTCATCATTTCATTTTCTGATTCTGTGTACTCTCAAAGTTGAAATTGCTTGATTGTATTGTACACAGTCCTAGAACATAACTTATCACATGTCCATGATGAAAATGATTAGTGAAGTTATGTTTTCGGACCAGTAATAGTGTAAAATGACTTCTGCCTGTCCTGCATGCAGGGGACAGATATTAGTGAGCTCAGTCTGCTGGCGTATGCCGTCATGGCGGTAGGCGGTTGGAACCGCTGTGCACCTCCTCATTGGTTAATAACATATGGGCATGGCATACAGGGACCAGTGACGATTACCACCGGCGGTGACGGTGTAGACCGCTGTGGCCATGACTGCCATTTTCCACAGTGTATCTCATTTGACTCCTGACTCTCCAGCTATCAAGACCTCCACTGAGTGAGCTGCTGTGTCATGTTCCCGGGAGCCACGATGGCGCATGTTACAGGTGATAGGGCCCCCGCCTTCAATTTGTGGATGGATCCTATCCCTGTACACAAAGCTGTATGGGGCTCCGGAACAGCAGGTAGATCACATTATGATATTTATGTAGCTTCATGGGTATGTAAGAGTGTTAGTATGTGTATGCAGGATATTCCAGTGGAGGATATAGCTGGAAATATGACTGCTAGGAATGTTGTATAAGTGTGAAGTTGTGTACAATCCTGATATGTGAAAAATTTGTAGGCCTAAGGATGTTAAAGGTTATTAGGTCTCCAAAAATGTGCCTTTCCTTCTGTGTCTCCCATGCAGGTCAGCACCAATCAAAAGAAAGAGTTGAGAAATGCCATCACCAAGGAAGTGCAGACCCTAGGGGACCATAGCCGGCAGAGCACCCACTGCAGGAAGCGGTGGGAGGACCTGAGATCCTGGGCCTGGAAGACCGCAGAGGCCAAGTTGGGGATGGCCTCCCAACGAGGAAGGGGTGCCCGTCGAACCCTGACCCCCTAATAGCTTGCATACTGGCAGTGGCTTATCCGGATTTGAATGGGCACTTGATGGCAACACAGCAGTCACAAGAGGGTGAGTTACAGTGTTTATTTACTGTACTGTTTGCTTTCGAATGGAAGGGGTGTGTTAGCGAATGGATGAAGGATTTCTATTATAGCTATGACAGTTGATGTAGGTAGGATACAGTTGTGCTGTAAATATTAGTTGCTGTGATAGGCAAGTATCTGTGCAACAGGTTGGCATGGCATTTGTACTGTGCCATATTGTAGGATATGACAGGGATATACACAATCTTGAGTTAGTTCCAGTACCTATCTATTCATGTGCATTATACATGACACAGGTAGGTATGGCACTGTACAAAAGTCACTTATGGACTGACTTCTCACAGTAATAATCCTGTATACAAGAGCCATGACAGTGTTGCGTAATACCTGAGTGTTATTATAGAGGTTTCATGAGTGAGTATACACATTAGAGTGCATGCACAGTAGGTGTGTAGATATGTCTATTGACGTTGTAGAGGGTGCATGCAGGAATATCAAATGAGTTTTGTTGTTGATTTGTGCAAATGTGCAAAGGGTATGTGTATTGATCTTATGCTCCCATCTTTCTCACCCCCTCACCTCCTTTTTGTACTATCCTATCCTTGTATGCAATAGCATCAGCAGGTGAAGGAGTAGGGGCAACAGTGAGTGGTGAGGCTGCAGCCCACGGAACCCGGATTGTAGGGCGAGGGGAGCATGGGGGAGACTGGAGCAGATACCATGGATTCAGATTCCTCCTCCTATGGAAGCTCCCTAGCGGTGGTGGAACCTTCTGGGACCATCCCAGCACCATCCTTGTCCGCCACCCTCGTTACCAGCACCGCCCTCCCAGTAGCTTCCCACCCAGTTTCCCGTTCCCACTCACCCAGGAGGGTGGGTGTCTCCTCCGTCACAGGCACCACAGGCCCTGCTGCCCTCAATGCTGAGACTATTGACCTCCTGAGTCCATCTCTGTAGGGCAGACAACCAGCATGAATGCCATGCAGGGCCTGGTATCCCAGATGCAGCAGAGTAATGCCTACCTGGAGGGCATTCACGTTGCCTTGACTGGCCTACGGAGATAATTTCAGGCTCTGGCCTCTTCATTGACGGCAGCCATTGTCCCTAGTACTTCTGTCCTCCCTTCTGCTATATGTGCCCCATCCCAAACCCCTCTCCCCTCTCCCAGCCAAGCCACACATACTGACAAGCACTCATCCAAGCCAACAGACAAGGTACGCAAAGACAAACATAGGCACCACAAATCACATCACAAGCATGCACACACTCAAAACACAAAAGCAGCCACAGCATCAGCCACTACCTCTCCTGTCTCCCCTAGCACATCCTCCCTTACAGTCACATCACCACTCACACCTGCCAGCACTGCATCCTTACTCCCAGTTCCTGTCACCACTTCTGTGTTGCCGTCAGTCACCACAACAGCAGATACTCATAAATGCACCCCATGCACCACATCCTCACTCACCACAATCACTGACACATGCAGCACACTCACCTTACATGCAGACACCACCCAAACATCCATCCATACAACTGTCTGTCCTTTTCCAGCCTCTCTTCCCCCTCCTCCTAGAACACATAAATGCCTGCACTCACTCAATATTCCACCACCTCACACAAACATACTCTACATACATCTGCACCCATATCGAGCACACCTACACATACTACAATCACTCCCTCTACCTCCACTCCCACACCAATCTCCCTGTGTTCCTAAGAAGCTTTGCCTTGCCCACCTCGACCTGTTCCCTGCGCCTGTCTCACCCGTGTTGCCCCTCTCCATCATAGTTCCCTCCTCAGGCCAAGTCCTCACCTCCAAGTCCTCCTGTGACCCCCATTCTAACTCTGCTGCCCCTCCATCTGCCAAAAAGCCTCCACCTGTCCCCCAAAAAATCACCTGCCCCTAAACATAGGTCCAAAGCCCTTGCCCCTCTGTCCAAATCAAAGAAGAAATGCCCACCCCATCTCAGACCAAAGCCAAAGGACCCCCTCCCAAACCCAAACCCCCAACCACTGACCCTTGAGGTGCCTGACTGCCCCAAAGATGCCCCTATCTTGCAGAGGCCATAAGCGTGTCAGAAGCCCAGTTGGGGCCTTTGCCAGACACAGTAAAGACTTTTGGACATTGGACTACCCTAAGGGCCTTGGTGTTTATGTTGCATGTTTGCTTTGTATTTACATTTATATAAATATGGACAGCAGGATTCCTGTTGGTTTACTTCCAATACATTTGTCGAGTCTTGTTGTTTACAGGTAAGTTTCCATACATCTATTATGTGCTGTACAATGTGCATTTCTAGGCATTTTGTTATTCAAGTCCACTGTTATTTCTTGTATTTGGCCATTGTATGTATTGTTGTGTATTTGTATATGTTTGTGTTTCTCAGCTTGAAAGTGATATTGGTATAGATGTGTAGTTTTGATCTGGAGTCTGTGTTTGTGACATGTGTGTTGATTTGGCTGTATTGTGTGTGTGTGTCTTGCTACAGGTGTTGTATAGTGTGTGTGAGCGTGTGTGAGCATAAGTGTGCATTGGTGTCCATGCATTGTGTGTATGTTGTGTGTGGGTGTGTAACTCTCCCCTTCCCCCCTTGCGTGCTCTACAGGTGTACTCACCAATAGCGTCTTCGTCGGCATTCGTGGTCATAGAGGAGGAATGCGAGGAAGAGCACTGGAAAGACTTCAAGGTGATGTTCCATGGCTTCCACTGAGTCTTTTGTGTCCCTGGAGGTGAGTGAGTCCTTTTATTCTTGCTGTTTCCACCAGGCTTTAGGAGGCGGTTTTACCACCCCGGAAATTGTGGCAGTCTGCAGTTTCGTAATAGGGTGGCTGGTGCAGTGGTTACTGTAGGAAAGTACCATCTTGCCTGGCATGTTACCCCTATTTTTACTGTATGTATGTTTGTTTTTGCCTATGTGTCAATGGGATCCTGCTAGCCAGGACCCCAGTGCTCATAAAGTGTGCCCTGTATGTGTTCCCTGTGTGGTGCCGAACTGTATCACTGAGGCTCTGCTAACCAGAACCTCAGTGTTTATGCTCTCTGTGCTTTTAAAATTGTCACTGCAGGCTAGTGACTAATTTTACCAATTTTGATTGGCACACTGGAACACCCTTATAATTCCCTAGTATATGGTACCTAGGTACCCAGGGTATTGGGGTTCCAGGAGATCCCTATGAGCTGCAGCATTTCTTTTGCCACCCATGGGGAGCTCTGACAATTCTTACACAGGACTGCCACTGCAGCCTCAGTGAAATAACGTCCACGTTATTTCTCAGCCATTTTTCACTGCACTTAAGTAACTTATAAGTCACCTATGTGTCTAACCTTCACTTAGTGAAGGTTAGGTGCAAAGTTATTTAGTGTGAGGGCACCCTGGCACTAGCCAAGGTGACCCCACATTGTTCAGGGCAATTTCCCCGAACTTTGTGAGTGCGGGGACACCATTACACGTGTGCACTACATATAGGTCAATACCTAAAACTATGTAGCATCACCATGGTAACTCCAAACATGGCCATGTAATATGTCTAGCATCATGGAATTGTCATCCCAATACCATTCTGGTATTGGGGTGACAATTCCATGCATCCCCAGGTCTCCAGCATAGAGCCTGGGTACTGCCAAACTAACTTACCGGGGTTTTCTCTGCAGCTACCGCTGCTGCCAACCCTCAGACAGGTTTCTGCCCCCCTGGGGCCTGGGCAGCCCAGCCCCAGGAAGGCAGAACAAAGGATTTCCTCTGAGAGAGGGCCTCCCCTGGCCTCTGGAAATGCTTTGAAGGGCACAGATGGTGCCCTCCTTGCATAAGTCAGTCTACACCGACTCAGGGATCTCCCCAGCCCTGCTCTGGTGCAAAACTGGACAAAGAAAAGGGGAGTGACCACTCCCCTGACCAGCACCTCCCAGGGGAGGTGCCCAGAGCTCCTCCAGTGTGTCCCAGACCTCTGCCATCTTGGATGCAGAGGTGTGAGGGCACAATAGACAGCTCCGAGTGGCCAGTGCCAGCAGGTGATGTCAGAGACCCCTCCTGATAGGTGCTTACCTTTCTCTGTAGCCAATCCTCCTCTGAGGGCTATTTAGGGTCTCTCCTGTGGGCATTTCACCAGATAACGAATGCAAGAGCTCACCAGAGTTCCTCTGCACTTCCCTCTTTGACTTCTGCCAAGGATCGACAGCTGACTGCTCCAGGACGCCTGCAAAACCGCAACAAATTAGGAAGAAGACTACCAGCAACATTGTAGTGCCTCATCCTGCTGGCTTTCTCGACTGTTTCCTGGTAGTGCATGCTCTGTGGGCTGTCTGCCTTCACCCTGCCCTGGAAGCCAAGAAGAAATCTCCAATTGGTTGACGGAGTCTTCCTCCTGACAACGCAGGCACCAAACTTCTGCATCACCGGTCCTCTGGGTTCCCTCTCATCTTGACGAGTATGGTCCCTAGAACACAGAAGCTGGGTCCAAGTGTCCCTGACAGTCCAGTGGTCCT
Source organism: Pleurodeles waltl (assembly GCF_031143425.1). Lineage (NCBI taxonomy): Eukaryota > Metazoa > Chordata > Amphibia > Caudata > Salamandridae > Pleurodeles > Pleurodeles waltl. The sequence continues at coordinate 697,483,806 of NC_090439.1, read as the reverse complement.
TCTGTCCAAATTTGGTGGAGGTAAGTCCTTGCATCCAGACACCAGACAGTAATCCTGTGTACTGCGTGAACTGCAGATGCTAGGGCTTCTGTGCACTTTTGTAAGACTTCCTTCGTGCACAGCCTAGCCCAGGTCCCCAGCACTCCTTCCTGCATTGCCCAACTCACTGAGTTGGACTCCGACTTCATGGGACCCTCTTTAGTGGTGCTGAGTCGACCGTCGTGCTCAGATCTTCTGAATGCCTGTTCGGGTACTTTTGCGGGTGCTGCCTGCTTTTGCATGGGCTCTCCGTATTGCTGAGCGCCCCCTCTGTCTCCTCCTCCAAGGGGCGACCTCCTGGTCCTTCCTGGACCCTGGCAGCACCCAAAACCTTCAACCGTGACTCTTGCAGCTAGCAAGACTTGTTTGCGGTCTTTCTGCGTGGAAACAACTCTGCATCCTCCAGCACGCCGTGGGACATCTTCTGACCAAAGGAGAAGTTCCTGGCACCTTCTGTTGTTGCAGATTCTTTAGCTTCTTCTACCCGGAGGCAGCCCTTTTGCACCTTCATCTGGGGTTTAGTGGGCTCCTGTCCCCCCTGGACACTTACATGACTTTTGGACTTGGTCCCCTTCCTTTAGAGGTCCTCAGGTCCAGGAATCCGTCTTCAGTGCTTTGCAGTCAGTTGTTGTCCTTGCAGAAATCCCCTATCTCGATTTTACTGTCTTTCAGGGGTAGTAGGGTAACTTTACTCCTACTTTTCAGGGTCTTGGGGTGGGGTATCTTGGACACCCTTAGTGTTTTCTTTCACTCCCAGCGACCCTCTGCACACTACACTAGGCCTGGGGTCCATTCGTGGTTCGCATTCCACTTTTTGAGTATATGGTTTGTGTTACCGCAGAGTATATCCTCTGAGATACTTTTGGCATATTGTCACTAAAATAAAGTACCTTTATTTTTAGTAACTCTGAGTATTGTGTTTTCTTATGATATAGTGCTAAGTGATATGAGTGGTATAGTAGGAGCTTTGCGTCTCCTAGTTCAGCCTAAGCTGCTCTGCTATAGCTACCTCTATCAGCCTAAGCTGATAGAATACCTCTAATCTACTACTAAGGGATAACTGGACCTGGCACAAGGTGTAAGTACCACAAGGTACCCACTGCAAGCCAGGCTAGCCTCCTACAGTTATCGCCGGGCTGGTGATGGCAACCGTCGTTGATGGTGGTCAGACTGCATTGGCAGTACTGTCGGCAAACTGGCTATGTTTCAGCGGTAGATCACTGTGGTCCTAATATGGCTGTCTGCACCGCTGGCCTGGCAGCGGTCTGACCACCATTGCCGGTGTGGCAGAACCATGACTGCCAGAGTCGTAATGAGGGCCTGTGTGTTGAACCCTAATAACATTTTTAGTTTGACCAGACAAATATATGTATGTGTTTGCGCTGGATGGTTGTAATCCTAGCTGGTCATTGTGTACATGCAACATATCCAATCTTGAATAAGTACCTTGAATGGTATGCTTCACACGGTCTGACAAATCTACATGGCTAATTATGAAATCAAAATGAGTCAGTGAAGAGTGATCTTATTCTGGAGCTTTGACTTTCAGAAAATACCTTTGGCATGACTCAACAAAAATTAAAATCTGAAAGGGTCAGTCATGGTGAATGAAATCATTGGGGTAAATGCCACACCACTGGGAGTCCAAAGTCTAGAGTATGCCTCCTAATGGAAATGGTAGGTGGTTCAGGATCAGTCCAGAGTGAATGTGTAACACACAAACGAGGTACTTAAGGAGGAAAGGAAGAGAGTTATTGCTGGCATTTGTGGCTGTTTTGCCATCCGCACCTTTTGGATTCTTTGCTGGATGTCCCTGCTTGTGGGGGAGGATCAGCTGCTACAGAGGCAGAGGTGTCTGTGGCTTGTTGTTTCTCTGGCAGGGTCAGCCTTCCTGTGGCTGGCATCGATGTTGATGGGCTTGCTGTTGATGAGCCAAAGGAAGGGCTTGAGTGGTTTAGAAAAGCCTTGCTCAGGGTCGTGTTGTGGGCCTCCATCTGTTCACGCATGTCCCTTTGCATGTTCACATGTAGCTGCTTGATTCCCCGTGACGGGCCATTCAACACCTGGCCCATCACGCCTTGTGACTCCTGATAGACCCCAATACATGGCTGATGGTGCCCTGGCCAAGAGCAGCCCCTGTGGCCTCACCCCGTAAGATCTTGACAGGCAGTGACTTACCATCTATGGGCAGAGGGCGGATGCCCTGAGAGACATAGCAGCCAGCATGACTTCTGTTAGGCTTCATCAGTGTCTTCAGAGCAGGTAATCCCTGATGTAGTCCACCAACTTGTAACAGCTGACAACCAAGTTAGCCACTATCCTGTGCCTTTGTTTCCCCAGGAGTGGGGCAGTGTCTCTTGTTCTCTTGGAGTAGCTGTGAGTCAAACTATGCCTGTAGATTTTCTTCTTTGGAATAACCTAGAGCATACCATCTGGAAAGAGGAATATCTCAGGTCAGATCTTGAGATGTTAGGATGGCCTGACTGTGGGAAGCCCACCAGGGAAGTTCCCATGGTCAAGGAGGAGACCTGCCTTGAGGTGGAGGATCTGTTACCTATAGGGAAATAGATTTCTGCCTTGGAATATGTGTTTCAGATAGTAGTGGGTTAAGCTTCAAGAGGAGAATCACAGGCAGAGTTCTGCAAGGCATAAAGTGCCAATCTGTAGCCATAATCAGCAAGCAGCTGCTACTCAGGCAGCAAATTTGGAGTACAATTGAAAGGGCAGCATTTGCATTACTCCTGGCACTGAAGCAACTAAGACCATACTTCTTTGTGACTCATTTCTAGGTTCAGAAAGATCACAGACCCCTCCAATAGCTGATGCACATGGGGGGGGGGGGGAGAATCTGAAACCACTGAAGCGGTCCATTCCCTACAGGGTTTAGAGTTGATGGCGAAAAATGCCAGGAACTGACTACACTAATGCTGATGATGGTTTGTTTTTTTCCACCTTAGTGATAAGAACTCCCATGAGGCTGGGTAGTTCTCACTGTGTTCTGCCAGGGAGACCCATGAAGGAAAGTATTAACTTTTGTGTTGTATCCCCAGATTTTTGTCTTGGCTGTTTTTATTATCTGTATATCTCTGTGCACATTACCCCTGCTAACCAGTGATAAAGAACCTGGGCTTCCTTTTTATACATGATAAAAAAGGCATACACCATAAATATACTACAAAGAGTACCCAGGGCCTATAGGTTAAATGTCACTAGCGGACTGCAGCACCCTTGTGCCACCGACCACAGTGACAATGCAAACACATAACTGCAGGCCTATCATTATGTAGCTTGGCTTTTACAGTTTTAAAATGCAGATTGTACCTGTCAAAATAACCTCTTTTGACAAGTCAAAACGCTCTTTTAAATACGGGTAGGTCCCCCCGAAGTAAGCCTTAATGGCCAAAATGGAATATGCATGGCATTGAATAGTAGGACATGTATAAGTTTAATGTTAAACATATCCTTTTAGTGAAAAAGCTCCAAAAGCTATTTTCACTGTAGCAAAGGTGGCCTATTCCATAAGGAAAATCTGGATTAAATCATTACATTTTATAATGCCATTTTGAGTTAGGAAACAGATAGACTTTTAATTTAAAGAATCTTTTTAGTAGCTATCAAAATCCAATTTAATGGTAAAACCACACTTCTAATAATTATTGAAGAAAAGGTAGTCTTAGAAAGTTATCTTTTCCATGCTTAAAGCCTCTAGAGGCCCATTTCCTTGAACTCCAACTGTTGCCTGGTAGCTGAAAAGCCCCCTTTATGAAGTATGAAAACTCCTCAGAGAGCAGAGCAAAGGCCTTTGGTGTGGGGAAGTGTAGGAAGCTGGCCTTGTGTGTGGTGCGTACCTATGGGACTTACACCTTACACCAGGTCCAGGTATCCCTTATTAGTGTAGTGCAGTCAGTGTCTAGAAGCCAGGCTCCGTAGAGAATGAGCAGTCAAGTCTTAACTAGGAGACATGCAAAGCTCATGCAATACCACTGTAGACACACATAGACTACTTACACACATGAAAGAAAACACTCAGCCCCATATTTATACTTTTTTTAGCGTCGCATTTGCGTCATTTTGAGACTGAAAAGCGGCGCAAACTTACAACATACAATTGTATTTTGTAAGTTTGTGCCGATTTTGCGTCAAAAACCGACGCAAATGCGGCACTAAAAAAGTATAAATATGGGCCTCAGTGTTACAAAAATAAAGATACATTATTTTGGTGACACAAATACCAAAAATACCATAGAGACTACACTCCCTTAGGAGGTAAGTAATACACAAATTATATACACTAGAATGCAGAAATATGTGGAAAAACAGTTAGAAAACAGTGCAATTAGTGAAAATCACAATATTTAGAAATGGGCCTAGGGGGAGCACAAACCAAATACTAAGAAAGTGGATTGCGAAAGTCGGTCCCCCACCTAAGCAAGTGTAGTGTGTGGAGGGGAGCTGGTAGTACTAGAAAAGCCCAAATGTAAGTACCATATCCCAGACCAGCAACCAGGAAAACAGGAGTAAATCACAGAAAGTTTCCCAGAGCACACATGGCGAAGTAAAGAAGACTATTGCAAAACCCAGAAGAGACTGCAAGACACCAACAGTGGATTCCTAGACCAGAGGACCTGTGGAAAAAGGGGACCAAGTCCAAGAAGCGCAGAAGAGTCCAGGAAGAGCAGGAGCCCCTATCCACCAGGATGAAGGTGCAAAAGGTGAACCACCGGTGAAGAAGGAGAATCAGCACTGCACCCAAGAATGCGATGTCGGATTCCTGGAGGATGTAGCTGATGTCCCAGGATTGTAGTCAGGTTTGCATCATTGGGTCTGACAACAAGCCTTGGCATACAGAAGGCTCGTGGATAGTGGAAAATGGCACCTTAGGGGACCAGGTGAACTCTAGCCAGGAGGGGGAGATAGAGGGGCCCTCAGCAGTACAGAGAGCCCACAGAAGACTAAGCAGAACCCACAGGAGTCTCACATGACAGAGACAGGAAAGTCATGGAAGAGGCCCACACAGCACTACGAAAAAGGCTCCCATGCCGCCAGAGAACCACTCAGGGAGCTGTGCATCACAGGAAGGAATGCTGGGGCTGGAGCTTCAAGATGCATGAAGATCTTGGAGGAAGGATGCCAACAAGCCTTGGCAGCTGCAAATGACGCAGTGCATGGAGGTACTGTCCAGTGTGGGCAGGCAAGGGCTTACCTTCACCCAAGTTGGATCATTGGATGAGAGGACCATCGGGACCACTTCAGTCCACACCCATGATGCAGGATCCATGCAGCTCAGCAGGAGAGGGGATCCACACAGCCGGTTGTTGCCGCAGCTGGTGCATGCAGAAGCAGAGGAGTGACTCCTTCACTCCAAGGAAGATTCCTTCTTTCTTCTGATGCAGGCTGAAGCTGGACTGTCCTCAGAGGATGCACAACCAGGGAAATGTTGCAGTAGCTGGAAGGAGCCAGAGATACAACCTTGCAGCAGGCGACTTGCTTCTATGTTGCAGCTTGTAGGGACCTGAAGAGTCCAGATGCAGTTTCTTCAGTCAGAGGTCAAAGTGGGATTGGTCACCTAGCTGGATGACCATCTATCAGGAGGGGGCTCTGACATCACCTGCTGGCACCGGCCACTCAGATGCTCCCAGAGTTCCCTGCCAACCTTGAATCCAATGGGAGAGGGTGTAAAGCCCCTCTTTCAAAGGAAATCCTTTTTTCTGCCTTCTTGGGCATAAGCTTCTCAAGCAACAGGAGGGCAGAAACCTGTCCGGGAGGTAGCAGCAGCGTGGGCTGCCTGGAAACCCTTCTGAAAGCTGTAACGGCAATACTGGGGGTCCTCTAAGGAGCCCCCCAAAAGCATTGAATCATACAACCAATGCTTGCAAAAGCCTTGGGATATGATTCCCACACGTTTGATACTAAACATGCCTATGTTCGGAGTTACCATTATGGGTAGTGACCTATGTCCAGTACACACGTAAAATGGTGTCCCCGCACTCACAAAGTCTGGTAAAATGGGCATGGAGTTTGTGGGGGCACCTCTGCTAGTGCAGGGGTGCTCTCACACACAGCTTCTTTGCAGTTCATTTGGATCCCTTGGAACCCCCAATGCCCAGGGTACCTAGGTACCATATACTAGAGACTTATAAGGGGGCGCCAGTGTGCCAATTGTGGGTGAAATGCAGAGTTTTGGGATACAGAGCATGCATAATCACTGTGGTCCTGGTTAGCAGGATTCCAGTGAACACAGTCAAGCACACTGACATCAGGCAGAAAAAAGGGGTAACCATGCCAAGAAATAGGGTACTTTCCTACAGGAGGTGTTTGTATTCCTCTGATAGGAAGGCCATTGGGCTGGTCTGAGGGACCTGAATAACTTCAAAGAGGTCTTCCCTATGACAGAAACATGTTAGCTGACACCTGGGTGGACTTTCCCTTTGTCCCCCCCAATCAGACAGGCACCAATCCCAGTGGAAGAAGAGCTGCTGCCAGATCTGGTTAGGAGTGACCTCACAGAAAGGGTTGCTCATTCCCATGACCACACCTCATTGGCACACAAGCATGACACATACACACAGGCACTGCATAGGGAAAGAAAGGTTCTGCAATCTTGGTTTTAGATAGAGAGGAGCACTGTGGAAGTAACTGTAGTAGGGTACAAAGAAAAGGCTACAAAAGTGGGTATGGGTAACCCAGGGAACATTTACCCTATTGAATAGGGAGGAGAGGGGAGACTTCCTCACCTACAAACTGGTGCCAGGCATAAATGTGGTACACACCATACCTTCGTCAGATCAGTAGTTGACCTGCGGTAGGTCAGATCAGAAAGGACTTAGCCTACTATCTCAAACTTTACAAGAGCATAGAAGACTGGAACTTCTCTCCCTCTTGTACCGAGCGCAAAGATATAGGCTCCAAAGATCATAAGGCTGACCTGCTGTTCAAGCAACAGAAACACAACGAGCTTTAAGAGGCCTTTCCTGCAAATTTCAAGCTTATCATTTCCAAGTGGACCTGCCTTCGATTATGCTGGCAGCTGCTGCTGGAGTGAGTCTTGATGCACAAGTGCTGCTCCTAATGTCCTGAATTCCTGGGCTGTGCTCAAAGTGTACCAACATTTCCTAAAAACCTGGGACTTAAATTTTTTGGGTTCCAAAAACTTCCAGAGGACTAGGACTAACCTGTAAACCTAATCTGGTGAAGGTGCATTGCTGCTGGGCTGGAGATTCAGGTTCTTCATAAGGACCTTTACTGCAGCAGCAAATCTGATTCAGCAGGACTTTACGGAGAAGGTATTTGGCCTTGTGGAGCTCTGTTCATGTATAACCTGCAGCCAACCCTGCTGGAAGAATCTGAGCTCCCAACATGTAAATAATGGCTTGGCCTGGGTGTAACTTGCGGAGTTTTGCTTAGCAGAATTCCACAAAGTTCCCAAAAAACACTGCAAGATTCCGGGGAACTCCACTAATGGGCAGAATAATGCTCATTCACCCATTCACACTGCTTTTTCAGGCCAGTAGTGTGTTCTGCACTGACAAATTAGTGTGAATGGCACCACACGTCCTACTAGTATTATTATTATTATTTCTCTAACTTTTACCTCTCCACACTATTAAAATAATTTTAATTTTGCCTTGTTTATTTTTAATACTGTGGCCCTTATTATGACATTGGCGGTAAGTCCCACTTACCGCCATGCCAACTGCTGCCAACATACCACCACTGCAGCGGTTTACCGCTACCCATAATATGACCCACACATAACAATCCGTCACTATACAGACACACGCACAAGCCTGCCAGACCAAAGGTCAGTGATAAACTGGTGGTACCAAAATCCACACTGTTATGCCAACAGAACTACACCCACAGCATTATGACCCACGAATCTCCACGGCGGACATTGAATGGCGCTAAACCATTGGCGGTACATACCGCCATGCTCAAAATACACACATACCTACAAAACAACACTACGTTGAATAATTTGAATAACACACACCTGACACTGAGGGAGACAGGCCAAGAGCTCCCACAGAACCAGAGCCACAAAACACCATCACCCATACACCATCCATGTACCTTACAGCACACACCCAAACACATCACCCCACACACCCTCACACACACACCACACACAGTACATCCATGGCACCACAAAGACACCCAGGTTCTCAGAGGAGGAGCTAAGGGTCATGATGGAGAAAATCATCCAGGTAGAGCCACAGCTATTCGGATCACAGGTGCAGCAGACATCCATTGCCAGGAAGATGGAGCTATGGCGGAGGATCGTGGACAGGGTCAACGCCGTGGGACAGCACCCAAGAACAAGGGATGACATCAGGAAGAGGTGGAACGACCTACGAGGGAAGGTACATTCGGTGGTAGCAAGACACCAGATAGCAGTACAGAGGACTGGTGGTGGACCCCCACCTCCTACCCCACAACTAACAACATGGGAGGAGCAAGTCTTGGCAATACTGCATCCTGAGGGTCTGGTGGGAGTAGCAGGAGGACTGGATTCTGGTAAGACAAATCTTTACTACTTTCAGCCCCCTACCTGCATGCCATCACATACCCCCACCCTCACCCTCACTCCCATCACTCCACCACCTCCCACACACCCCACCATCACAACCCACCCCTCCCACAACCAAGCCCTGCATGCAACACCAATGCATGGACACCCATCACAGACCTGCATGGACAACCATCACCAAAGCATGCACACTTGAGACAATCACCTAGCCCACCAAATCACCACCCACACAAGCCTAAGCAGCCAGGGCAATAACAACCTTAGAGGGTAACACACCCATGCACAAGATGTCACACAAAGAATCAATAACACTGCATTTACATCCCCACAGGTACCCCACACAACGTCACCAGAGAGGAGGTACCAGCAACATAGAGTCCCCCCCAGAAGAGGCCCACAGTGATGACAGCAGCTCTGCACGCTTGGATCAGGATGACCAACCTGGCCCATCAGGGACCTCTGGACAATCGGTTACCCGGGCACAGACACAGACAACCACAGAGCCTTCCCCCTTAGGCAACACCTCACAGCACCCACCCAGCGGGCCCATACCACTGTCCCCGTCAATCAGTAGTTCTAAGATAGTGGTGCCTCCATCTGACTCTAGTGCCATTTCAAGGTTGCTGAGATAGCTGGTACAGGTGCACTGCTGGGGACAGGGCTGCTTAGCATACAACTTTCACACTCTTCTTCCTCATCACCTTCACCTCCCACCGTGATCAGAGTTGATTTCACTCTCTCATCACTACCACCACCTGCAGCAATTTTTTAAGGTGCTCTTCCCACCAGATTGCCTGATGTTCTTTCACATTAATTATTTTCCTTCCAGTAGCATAGTTTGAACCAGGCTTACCTCAAAGAACACTTGCATGGCAAATGGAGCATATTGCAATGTTATTCGTTTGCTATCTAATCATAAAGAAATTGCAAACTGGGGAGGAGAGCTTTTTATTGGGCTACTGGTGCCACTACCAATATCCGGAAGAACTGGAGATAGGTGGGCGTGTCAACAATTGCCTCTTTGCAGTGGGTACTGCCACTGAGGTAGTGGTGGATGCAGGTCACAGCGTGACCTTACAAATATTGAAAATGGCAGTGATGGTGGTGGTGGTACCAATGACACATCCCATGGAGCAGGATGAATAGGAAGGGTAATGTCAGTGTCCTCTGAGCCAGCTTCCATGAAAATGACTGGCTCTTCCTCCTCATCCCCTTCTATAATTGTTAGGCTTTCACAAATTTTCCTTTTCTCTTGTCTCTGATATGGTGTCTACGATTCAGCCTGTATCCAATCCATATCCAAATCATCAGAAGGGGAGCTTGGAGAAGATGGTTGAGTACAATTCCTTTTTCCTGCTGGGGATCGGGAAGCAAATGGTTAAAAAAGGGGTACATCTTGTTCAGCAGGAAGCTAAATCTCCTGCTCTGCTCCTACATCATAAAGATCTACTATTGCTGTCTGTGGCTCCTGCTATGCACTTTGCTCAGTTAACTGCAACTATTGGGTATTAATTTTCAGCTGAGACAGCTCCAGTTCAAACTCACTTCTCATCACCATGATTACAGTGGCTGCCTTGCTTAGAAACATGGCTTTGGGCTTAGGTTGGGGTGGTGCCATTGATGGGGAGTGGTGCTCTAGCTTGCTTATTGGAGGACGATGCTACAGGCACACATTTCAGTAATATGTTTGGTGCGGCATGCCAGTGGTGGAAATCTGATTCTTTTCCACCTCACTGGCCACTTTCTCGGCAGCACCTTTCTTGGGGCCATCTTTAAGCTTTGTCAGTGGGAGAGACTGGAGCTCTCACATGCTGTGACATGTCACTTTGTGCCGGTGATCTATCTGGCAGTACTCTGTGTGTGATATCTCTTGTATACCCTATACAATCAAGATACCAACATACAGATGTAACTGTTTGCTCTAGGTGCTTCTAAGGGGAGACATCTGTGGCAGACAGTGGGGTACAGGGATTTGAATAGTCCTTAAAAAATGAATGCTGCTGTGTGCCTCTGACAGGCATGGGGGCCAGGGGAAACTAGAATAATCATAAAAAAATGAATGCTGATGTGAGCCTATGGGAGACAGGGTCACTAGAGGAAAATTGAATAATGGCAGGCATGGGGACCACGGGAAAATGAAATATCCTTAAACAATGAATCCTGGTGTGTGTGCAGCTGTGTGCTTATGGCAGGCAGGGGGCCTGTGGAAAATAAGTTATCACAATCTAGCTGGTTGCACAAAATGGCCTCCGGCCACATTGTCAACCAACATTAACAGCAGCAAGAAAGGAGGCATGGAGAACAAAGAACACATGCAGCCCTATGGCAAAAGCATACTGCCTGGCTGCACAAAATGGCCACCAGCCACATGGTTAAACGACAACAGCAAGCAATGAGGCATGGAGAACAAAGAACACATGCAGATCTATGGAAAAAGCATACTGACTAGCTAGACAAAATGGCCACCAGCCACATGGTCAAACAACACCAAGGAAGGAGGCAAGGACAACAATGAACACATGCAGTCCTATAGCAAAAGCACACAGGCTGGCTACATAAAATGGCCACCGGCCACATGGTCAAACAACAAGCACGGAGACATGGATAACAAAGATCACATGCAGGCCTAATGATACAGGCTACACAAAATGCCCCCTGGCTACATAGCATGGAGAACAAAGACAAATGGTGGCCTATGGCAAACATGCAACACACACACACACACTGCCCAGACAAAGAAGGCATGATAATAATAAAGAAAACACTACCATTAATTCATCAATGACAAGAATGAAAATTGAGTTAAATATAAAAATGTTCACTCAAAATCATCTTTTGGAGTAGATTGAGCTGTTTGTGGAGCAGAAAATCTGCTTGAGAAGTGGCCATGGCTGCTCCCACTCACCAGGGTCACAAAATGAGCACTGGAAGGCTATGTGGCGACCAGACACCATGCTAGTAGCCAGCAAATCAGGCAGCCAGCAAATCTTGTTGTGCTTTCCAGTATGCACCAAAACAAGTCTCACTCACGCCAACAGAAAAATAATTCCGTCAAGGGCCAGATGATGGAATTTATTGGGAACTCTGTGTTACACGCGTAGTGCGGAGTTTCTGAATTCCACCAACTCTGCGAGTACAGTTATATTTCCACCCAGACCTAATAAGGTCCTGATTTACATCTTGGTAGTAAGGATAGTCAGTTGCAACACTGATGGATTGTCCTTACCACCAAGATAATGGTATGCCCACCTGATTTAAATGTTAGTGGACAATTGGTATAACCACAGCAGATATGACTCCATCCCACCATGGTTACACTTCTCTGGCGGCCCAACAGATTTTCGGCCATCAGAGACTGCAGATGGGTGGGCATAAAGGTCAGTTTTCATTGCCGTCACTGCCAGTAAAACCCTGGCAGTGAGGGGCAGTAAAGTCTGTGTAATGTTCCCCTTGCCATGAAAAGATTTTTTTTTTTTTTCATAAAGAAAATCTTGCTTCAGGATTTTCCCTTTGAAAATAGAAAAAATAATGTGATGGATGGCTCTATCATGTTGAGAGAACTGTGCATCAAATTAAAATAAACATTCACAGGAACCGCCATGACGGCGGTTCCTGCCACAGCTTTAGAAATGATTGCTGGCTTGGTGGTCAATTCTAACTTTGGTGAATAGGTACTCCATTAGGGTGATAGAGTAACTTATTCCTCTGCCCTGATGGAGTAAACTCCATCCGTCAATATATAAATGAGGCCCCAAGTCAAAACGTAGAAATCTTCACCAGCTAAGGGCACCAAAAGAACCCAACTGGTAATTGATACTCTGTGAACACTAAATCCAAATTACTCCTGCTGTGAGCTGTCCAACCAAAAGACAAAACTTCACCAAGGCCTTGTGCAGCAGCTGATCAATGTTGTGGAACCCTCCTCGGGTGCAGCCTGCTGCCTTGTACTACTGAGGATTTTTGACTTCCATTTCAGAGACTAAGGCCTTATTTAAAAGCTCTTTGACACAGGGCAGTGTAGCAAGTGACCTTGTGGAACTGCCGTGTGCCACAGGAAAAGGGCAGAAACGCACCATATGTACAATGTACAGCACATTTCTGTCTTCGTCCCCTGCGCTGGCACACAATGGGCTGCCTAGCACTCACACAGGCACTCTTGCACCATGATGCAAGGATGCCTGCGTCATAGGCAGGATTGTTTCCATGCATGAAGGGACACCTTCCTGCTGAAAAGCAATCCATGGAGGCTTTTTCCTCTTTCTAAGTGCGCTGCAGAACTCAATGCACAGAAAGAGGAAAGAACAAGGAGAAATAAAGATATTTCTCCTTGTTGCGCCTCACCTGGGGGGGTTTCCAGATTCTTGTAAATCAGGAATGGGTCAAAACCCTTGGGTGTTGCATGAGAAAACCCACCCAAATGCCCATGGAATGCCACCCTGATGCAGTGTAAGGCAATACCGTGACTTGTGCTGCGTTGCCTTACACAATTTCTCATAGCCATGGAAAGTCACAATAGGTGGACTTGCATGGCCTGGTAGATATGGGCCTTCACAAAGTACAGTCGTGCTTCACAAAAACAGTGCATCGGTGGTGCACAAGGATTTTAAATAAGCCCCTAAGTCCAAAGGTAAAACTTTAAACTGAGCTGAACCAGTTTTCTGTAGCTGACCCACATTCCATTGCAGTCGATTTCAAATTGCACCTAGATCCTGATCTGTCACAGCCAGTTGACAACGCTTGGTGGGGAATGCTTTTAGCACTATTTCTAACCTTAAAATTTTTAAAATCATATCTCCAGTCCTCCTTATTTCATTTTTTACATTTTTATGACATTTAATTTATTGGAAAAATCTCTATTTTCCGAAATTGGTTTTGGATTTTTATTGTATTGTATTTTGACTTTTCACACCGCCTCTAACATAAGCCTGTCTGTTCTGTGCCATAGCTACCAGGAGGTTGAGCTGAGGTTAATTTAGTGACTTTAGTGATGCACTTTAACCAGAATTGTGGTTACTGGCTATTGCTTAAGGTGGGTCATCCACTCCTTAACTAATATCCTGATTCCTTACAACATGCAACAAAGTGCAACCCTCTCTGTCTGTGCAACTCTATCTATCTATCTATCTATCTATCTATCTATCTATCTATCTATCTATCTATCTATCTATCTATCTATCTATCTATCTATCTATCTCTCTATCCTACATACCTGCCTGTTTGTCTGTCTGTCTATCTATCTATCTATGCAAGCCTCTCTAGTTATTTGCAAAGTGTAAAAAAGTCAATAACTGGGGAGGAGAGCTCTCTTATGCCAAAGCCTGAAAAACTTGTTAAGGGAAAGCTGGGCTGTTTTGTTTGTCTTTGTCTTGTGCAGGCAGTGAAAGCAGAAGGGGTTGCATTAACTTTTAGGGTTTAAAAAAGAGGGGAGCAGGTGGTGTTGGTACAACTACATGACATGGATTTAATAAAATAAAGGCGGTCTGTACCTCCTCTGTATCACTCTTCACAATAATAGTCACAGACACATCATCTTTCTCACTTCAAATGTTTTCGGGAACCTTTCATTTTCCTCTCTCTCATGGTGGATCTTGATCAGACTCCAATCAATGTCAAGATCATTAGAAGGGGGCTTAGAGAAGGTAACTATTCTTTGTTTATCACCAAGGAACCAACTGGATCAGCAGCCGATCCCATTTGGACACTGAGCAGATTTTCTCTTGGACTTTTAGATGTACAGACCTCTCTACCCCTGCCCCGTATGCTAATGCTATTAGTAAATGATTGATTGATTTGCATTTTACTTCTACTATTACAGTTATGCTAAATATGGTAAAGGTTTGCCAAATCTCTCCAAAACTTAATACCAGTCTGCAATACTGCACTAAAGATAATATTAAATAGAAGCATTTTTGATCTTCCTCCTCATTAACTTTGCCCCCTTTGTTAGTTCTTCCTGAAACCTAAGACTACTTCACTGAGTTTAACACTCTATTAAAATCTATGAAAATAAATTAACCTATGGCAAAGTTATAAGCAAATGTACACTTTTTTGAGTCACCTTATTTAACCCCGCCTCTCCTTGATGGATATATACGTTTTTGGACAAAATATTGAGTGGTAACTGTTGTGAGAAAGAACCATCAGAAATAAAATATTGTGATAAAAAATATCCTGAAGCAAAAATACTGTTGTCAAGAATATCATTTTTTAGGTAAGTAATATCGTTTTTAAGCATATTGTTCTTCTATTGTTTTCAGTTACATAGTTGTAAGAAATATTGCTTTTTAATTCATATATTAATTATATGTGTTATTATATTTTGTATCGTTGTTATTATTTTTGATTATAGTTTGTAATTTTATGTGACTTACATTTTTGTATTTATTAGTTAATAGTAATGTGTAGTGTTGCAGTGAGTTGCAGGGATTTTAGGATGTTTGGGTGGAAAGTTAATTAAGTAATAATTCTTTACTGATTATTGAAACATTTTTAATTAATCATGTAATTGATGTTGCAGATATAAATAATATAATACTGATTTCTTTTAGTTATATTTTAGGTGCAGGTTGCTAGTTTTGTAGGGGTATAGAGTGGGCAGCTAATGATGCGATAATGAATGAACAATTATTTTTTAATATATAACTAACTAATTGATTAATAATTATATAATCATATTTAGTCATATTTTAGGTGTGGGTTGCTAGGTTTGTGAAGGCTTAGGGTAGGAAGGTAACTAAGTAATAATTAATTAGCAATTCATTATTAATTAATTATTTCATTGATTATTAGTTATCTATTTTGTGTAATATTTATGTATTTTAGGTATATTTTAGGTGTTGGCTGCTGGGTTTTTAGGAGTATTGGGTGGGAAGTTAATCAATAAATAACATTCAATAAGTAATTTTTAATTAAATATTTAATTAATTATCAATTATATAGCTTGTGCCACACTTATTTGTTTTAGTTTTATTTTAGGTGTGGGCTCCAAGGTTCATAGGGGTATATGGTGGAAAGGTAAAAATGCAAAAATTCAATAATTATGTTACTAATATTTTGTTAAAATAGTAAATAATTATTAGAATTCATGTTTTGAACTAGTAAATAATTATTATTAAAATGGTGATTTTTTTCAATTTAAGAATTATTTACTTAATTGATTATTAGTTATTTTTATGTTTAATATATTTATTGATAATTAATAAAGTATAACTTAATAGGGTTATTCAAATATGTACTAGGTTTGAAGTGATGTACTTTCCCTACTGTTGCTTGGACTAGAGTGTAAATAGTAAATGTAACCCCTCCGACGTCCAACCCTTTCCCTACTGTTACAGATACTGAAGTGGGAATAGTAAATCCTACCTCTCCAAAGTTCAACACTTTGATACCGTTGCACACACTTGAGTGGGAATATCAAATGTAATCCCTTTGAAGTCCAATACTTTCCCTACTATTGAACTCTTTGGAGTGGGAAGAGTAAATTTAACCCCTATGAAGTCCAACACTTTCCCTACTGTTGCACCGACTGGAGAGGGAATAGTAAATTTTACCACTTTAAAATCTAGTGCTTTCCCCACAGTTCCATAAACTGAAGTGGGAATAGTAAAGCTAAACCCTCCTGAAGTCCAACACCCCTTTAATATAAATGTATATTAAAAAATATGTTTTGGATGAGATTAGTGGTAAATAATATTTTATTTCTGATATTTCTGTACTTACTATTATAATTATAGGGACAAAATATTCTGGTAAATGGTTTTGACACAATATTTGTGTCAAACGATATTGTTTGCCATTGTCTCAGTGATCCAGATTTTCATGTAACTCAATGTGTCAAGAACTATCTATACATAAGAGTCTATCTAATTTATACAGATCTGTGAATAGGCACAAATGTATTAACATAAAAAAGATTTTTGAGCCCCTTTTTAATTTGATCACTTTTGACTGAGCTGTATGCAACTTTACATGCCAACAGAAAAGTCAAAATGCTGAAGGTTTGCTAAATGTAATACTGATTCATGAACCAGTTATTTGTAAACCAATCTTTTATGACCACCCCATTTATATATGTCACAATTGATGAATCAGCTCACATTTGAAAACACTATAAGTAAGCAAAACATGCTAAAATTCTGCTAAATGTCATGCAGATTCTTCACATGCACCAAAATTAGAAGCAAATCAGTATACATACATATGTATATGTACTAAACAAGTGGAGGTAGACAGTTTTTGATTTATTGACAACCTTTTCACTGTTCAAATAATCCGCATGAAAGCAGTAGATATAAGTTGCTAAATTCGTCATGGCAAGTTTCACATTTCCCATTTTGACTCCTATAAGATTCTTTGCTTTGGATACAAAAATAACATCTGAGAAACATGACACCAAATGTGGCTTTTAAAAATAAATGTATTTGTTGAAGAGCCGTATCTTGGTTTGCATACTTCCATTCAGTAGTTTCTAAGGAAATAGCATAAAAAGTGTTTCAATCTAGGCATGAAGAGGTTATAGAGATACATGGACCATTAATCATGAAATTTATGTGAACCTGGGTTTACATGCTTTCTGTGAGCCCAAAATTAAAAATATATAAACTTCGCTGAATAAGAAAGCTTTTTCTCCTGGCAGCCATTTCAGTTCTCCTAAATCCAAAGCCAGGTGTGTGGACGTGAAGGTCTCTGACTGACATTTCACAAAGACAAAAATCTGCTGCTTCCACCATTACATGACTCAGTGCTTTGATCCCAGAGTCCTGAAGAATAGGATTGGCCCGGTAGCCAGCCACATTGGGTTGGGTACTGCAGCTAAAAGTCATACACTACAGCAGTTGGCTGCCAGTGGAGGGTTGAGCACCAGACCTACCCAGAAGCCGGGTTCCTTCAGCCAACTCCACTGCATACAGCTAAAGATTTGAATACCTGTGAAGGGCTGGGAGTAGGATTTGTCTTCAGGCTTTGCCGCTTAGCCAACCCTTCCTTTACATGGCTAAAGACCATGTGCTGCAGGGTGGGGATGCCAACAGCACGTTGATTTATGGCGGAGTTCAGCTGTTTGGTACCGGTCTCAGATTTCCATTTACCTAGTCTCTGATATCGATGCCCGTTAAAAGAAATCGATCAATGGAGAAGCCTTTTCAACCTGAATCTTCAATGGAAAGCAAGGGAGAGTAACTGTATATTCTCTGGTGTCTCCATACTATTTCCTCTCCTGATAATGACCCTGCACTGATTAATATGTTATTAGGGTTGAAACGTTGACAGAACACATAAGTGTGGACTAGGTTTTAAGTTTGTTAATGTGGATGTGGATATCCAAAGTGCAGATATCCTACCATAACACATCATTTGTTCCAGTCACATGTATGTTTGTATATAGAACAAGTGCACGCTTTTCACCTTGTCACTCTGCACTGCACCGTCACTTCATAGGAGCACCTTTAGCATCATGATATTATGACATTCTTGTTTTGATATTAATAAAATTATATATAATCTCCAAAGAATTTCCTTCCAAGGGTTTTTTTTTAAAACAATTAAAAGAGTGGCCCTGGAAGTCAAGGGTGACACTTCTCCCTTGGGGACCATTTGTTTCTGATACAGGGGGCCTGCAGCCAATTTTGTTGTGCACACCTGAGTCTGTGTGCAGTGACAGCTATCTGTAAACAGAAGGCAAGATAAAAAAGTGAAACAGAAAAAAAGATGATAGTGAGGTTATGGTTATCCTTTCTTTTAAAACCATAACCTTTGATGAAAAGGGTGCCTACTAAGCATCAATGATATCCTCTGAGATGTCATCAGCGATGTCACCAATAATATAATTCATCATGTTATGAGTGATGTAATAACTGAGGTCATAAACAGTGCATGAGAGGGGTATAATTTATAATTAGTTTAACAAAATAACTGGCAGATTTCAGTGGTTTAGTTTTGTAATAATAACCACAAAATAACTGTGTTTTTTCCCAGTGAGTACTAACTTTACTTCAGATCTAGAGAAATTGTCTTTGTTTATCTCCTCTCAAATTGTAATGGGTAAGTCGTTGGTCAGCTATAATTGCTATGCTTACTGCACAGAAAACAGTATTTATAACAGAAAACATTGGAAATGTACAAAAAACTACTCAGCTCAGTCTTATAGGAGAGATAAAGCATAAGACAAAACAAAAGAAAATTCAAGAGAAACAACAGTTCATTTCTGAAAAATTATTTTTGTAATTTGATTAATAACTTAAAAAATATTCACAAAAATAATCCACTGCTACAACAGGACCAATACTCTTGTCTCAAATTTCCACTAAAAATAGTTTGATAATACCTACAGTTCACAACTTATGGTGTACAAAAAACTGGCAAAGAAAACAACAGAAATATGCAACACTGAAATTCACACAATTTGACCAAATAGCCACAACTCATAATCACATATAACAAATAGCAAGTTAATATTTGAGATACTTAATATAGTGAAAAATTATAATAGTATTTAAGACAGAATATAATTTACAAACAGTGCAACAATCTCAAATCTGGCTAGTGGGTAGAACATTCTAATTTGCACACATTTATACTATCCATAGTGAACATATTGAAAACAACATTACATTCATATATTTATATAATCCTACTTACAACTATTTTCATCCACATCAACAAATGAAGATATTTTGCAAAAAATAGTAATTGATTTTGAACATCCAGTGCTTATAACTTCGCAGAAAACATTCTCACTCACTTAAGGTCAAGTCATTTTCATTTTAGCCTAGCTTTAAAAAAATTCCAAAAGACCTCTTTAGTACAAGACATTGCAACCAACAAACTAAGGGCCTTATTATGAGTTTGGCGATCAGACCACCAGACTGCCATGCTGGCGTTCCTGAAAAGACAATCATTTTGACGGCCTTTCATACTGCCGTATTATGAGTTACACAGGCAGGACCACCAACCAAAAAAGGCAGACTGGTAGCAGCATGGAGGCCTGCAAATAGGCAGTCCGAACTCATTCCTGGCAGCACAGCGACCAAAGGCTGACCATATTACAATTCCAAAGTCACAATGGCTGCCACCCATTGCGGTTGCCCAGTGGAGGTCTGTACCACGGCGGTCCGCTGTCACCAATGTAATACATAATATCACAGTGGATAGATTTGAAAACAACACAGCTGGCACACATTGCCACACTGGACACATCTGCAAAGGAAACTGTAAAAAACACCCTTTCACACACCACAATCCTTTGCATATACACTGCAAGATCAAGCTAGAAAGAGCAAATTATTTACTACACAGTACAAATACTAGGCAGCACCTTTTCTCACCATCTCTTTTCACACTCATCACACACTTTTGTCCAGCCACACACTTTTGCACCACCCCCCTTTAGTAAGTCACCTTCATTCGTCTAAATTTTAAGTACATTATTTTTCCATAATGTCACATTCCAAAAATCCCTGTTTCACAGATGAAGAGTTCAGAGTCAGGGTGGATGAAACCCTAAGAGCAGAGCCACAATTGCTTCGAGCTCAAGTTCAGCACACTCCTCTCAGTAGGAAACTTGGAATGTGGGACACAATAGTCAACAGAGTCAATGCTGTAGGCACCACCCTATACATAAAGGAGGACATCAGGAAGAGGTGCAATGACCTCATGGGCAAGGGCCGTTCCTTGGTGTCTAGGCACCAGTTGCAGACCAAGAAGACTGGCAGTGGCCCTCCCAGTGCCCCATTACATCTCTATCCCTGGGAGGAGAAGGTCTTGGCAATCCTGCATCCTGAGGGCTTGACAGTAATACCTGGGGAAGTAGAGTCTAGTAAGTCACAACGCTAAAAATGTCACTAAAATGCCATGTCATGCATGCTCACCTTTTGCCACCCTCACTGTCACTCTACTTACCAGCCCAGTGTCCACCTGTCCAAAGACCCCTGGCTGGCAATTCACACTTGAAGTAGACTCACCTGGGGGAACATCTGTGTAAAGTGTGTGTACTACAGGAAGTTACATAACTACAACTCCCAAGCATCAGACCAGTGTTTCCTTCACCAAATACCCTTGTTTGAAACTCCCAATTGAAGTGTACACACTTGGGTGGATAACATTTGCCAAGTGTGTGTAGTATAGGGGCTGATGTGACTATAACTCCCACTTGGCACTGTCACTCAAACCACGAGCATATTGTCACCTTCTTCAAATCCCCTTGTTTGTTAACTCCCAACTGTAATGTACTCACCTGGCAGGATAACATATGAATAGCATGTGTGGTACAGGGACTCACATGATTGCCAGGGCCAAGAGGCACTGTTACTATCACTCTACTCAGCCAGGCCTTTGTCCACTTCACCAATACCCTTGTTTGCTAACTCACAATCATAGTATACTCACCTGGGAGGATACCATTTGTATAGTGAGTGTGCTAGAGAGAGTGACATGACTGGAACTCCCTGCAGGCCCTGTTTCTGTAACTCGACCAGCAGCACAGTGTCCTCTTCTCCAAAGACCCCTGTGTCTCAACTCTCTATTGACATGTACTCCCCTGGGAGGATAATGTTTGTATAGTATGTGAAGTACAGGGAGTTATACCACTTTAAATCACAGGAGGCCCTCTTACTGTCACTCCAACCACCAGTCCAGGATTCCCTTCTCCAAAAACACATGTTTTAGAACTCTCACATGAAGTATACTTAACTGGGGGGATGTCATTTCTCAGGTGTATGAAGTACATGACTGCCAAGGCAAGGAAGCTCTGTCTCTCCAACTCCAAACACAAGCCCAGTGTTCACATGCCCAGATACCCTTGTTTGTTAACTTGCAATGGAAGTGTACCCACCTGGGCGGGTAACTTTTGTATACTGTGTGTAGTACAAGGAATAACATGGCAGCAACTCCCAGGAGGGCCTGTCCCTATAACTCCAATTACCATCCCAGTGTGCACTTGCCCCAATGAATCTGTTAGTGAGCTCTCAAATTATGTTTACTCACCTGGGAGGTTATCAATTTTCAAGTGTTGGGAAGTAGTGAGAGTGACCTGGCTGCAACTTCGAGGAGGCACTGTTCAAGTGACTCCAAACAGCAAAACAGTGGTCACTTCCCTGCTAACTCTCAATTGAAGTTTACTCACCTGGGAGGGAATAAGATATAGATCATGCTCAACTCTGAGATGTGTCTGGCCACCTAGCTCCATCTTGAACTGCTAAGCCAAGATGAAACTATTGAGGACAGGAAGGACTGCTCACTCAGTGTGCAACAAAAGTAATACCCAAGGCTTCAAAGTGCATCACCAGAATGGTATTGGTAGCAGACACATTCACAGTGCACTGACCACATGATGCCCATCTTCCCAAGTGCTAATGACTTACACCATTCAGCAGCTGAATGAATTAAATGGAATTGGCATGCTTCACAAATGTCAGGTCAATACAATCAATAACATGGGTATGTGTCACAATAGGATAACCTGCACACCATATATGTACAAGGGCTTTGTCAATTTGCACTGTAAACTTTGGGACGTCACAATCCAAACAGTAACATTGTATCTTTCATATCAACAGGTCGAGCTGCCACTGGGCACACAGAGGCCACTGAGGAGACTGCCAATACCCCAGGCCTGAAGCACTCAGTGAAGAAGACTAACCTGGACTTCTGGATGTGGAGGGCGCTTCAGGCCCATTTGGACAACCTGTTCCGACCTCAACTGTGAGTCTCACTAGGGCCACATTAAATCCTCCCAGCTCAGTTGCCTCTACATCACAGGCAGACATTCACCCCCCAACCTGTGACCCAGGGACAGTGGCAACCATCTTGTGCCCCCCCCCATCCAGGATCCTGAGGCACAGCACCACACCTTGGAGAATGAGGGTCAAGGAACCATTAGGCGAGGACAACCTGCGGCAAGGGAAAAGGTCCATGGGGGTAGGGTACGTATGAGGGAAGCTGTGGGCCAGCAAGGTGAAGCCACTGGGGCTGATCCTGGCCAGGACTCCATCAGCAGTGTCTTGGGGGTCTATCAGGAGTCCCAAGGCATAATGGACTTCCTAACAAGGGTGTTGAGGGATATCAACACCACCCTGATCGGGGACCATCAACAACAATCTTCCCCTTCCTGTAGTGCAGCTAAACCTGGCCCTTCATCGGTGCCAGCCACTGGAAGGGAGGCCCTGTCTGATGAAGAACCCGCCCCAGACACCCCTGCCTCTGTAGCAGCAGATCACTCCCCTCCCCACGCAAGCATGGCGGTCCAGCAAAGACTCCAGGAGGTAGGGATGGCAAGAAACCCTCCACTGCCAGCAAGTGACCTCTTCATAAGTACCTCCTTTGTGTGCCACATATTCACTCTGTTGACTGTTCTTCAACCACATTCCATTTCCTATGGGAGGAGTATGTTGGACCTTGGGCTGACAATTGTGGTGCATCTACTCCAATGATTTTATACACCATGACTAAACGCTTCACTGTTCTTTTCAACCATGCCCAAATTCAATTTTAAAGAACAATTTTCAATAAATCCACCTATCACAAAGTCATTGTCTGCTTCCACACAAAACACGTTGTTCCAAGTGTCTGGCCACACTAAACATTTTATTTCACTGTACAGCACATAGGCTGTCCATAGGTCTAGATTGTCTAAGCCAAGAATGGCGGACTCATATTGTGTCAGGGTAGATACACTAAGGTACAGCCCCCCACCCCCAGACCACAGAAGGAATGGTCTTGTCAGATAATGTTCTGTAGAATAGGTAAACAGAAAAGTGAATAGTGTCACCAACCTTATCACATGCTAAACAAAAGTAATCAAACATCACATAAATCAAAGTACAGACACAGGGTAGTACAACAGTCCCTGATCATAGGTCTATCATAATCTAATGACCTTGCATCTGGTGGCATGACAAAAACATATATCAGTATTGTGGCACAGGCACTGTGACCTGCAATGATGAAACACATCTACAGATACATACAAGTCATACAGGAAGACTGTTTGGCCATTGTGAAGAGTGAATGTCATGCTTGCACCTGATGACAACATATTTCATCTACACATGACCACACACATCATGCAATCAGCACAAAACACCACAATAAATAAGTACAATGCACACTTCTGACCTTCCACCCAAACACTGTTCAAGCTACCTTGGCACAGGTCTCATACAACCCAAATTTGTGACCTAAATTACCTGGAACAATCCATGTCCACTTCCTATGTCGGAAAAGAATCAGATACCTGCCAGTGTCACCACTCTGAAATGTCCACATGAGGATGTCATGGTGAAGGTAACTGGACAAAGACAAAACAAGGAGTATAGGCTTGAAAACATTTCCAATTATACAAGTCATATGGCACGCATCTGGAAAGGAACTTACATTGCAATGAGATTGACACAAACAATGTAGCTATATCAAGGTGTGGATATGTCAGAGGCTAACTCTTCAAGCACTCTTTGGCTAAATAATGCAGAGCATTAGCTCCTCAGTTCTTGCCAAAACACTGTACTAAACACACTCTGGCAACTACAGTTCTTCGTACAGTCACAGTCATTACGTCACATGGCATATTTATACTCAAGAAAAGTAGCTATTGATGAGATCTTCCAGCAAGTCAGCTCCTTCCACTTTAACACTGTCATCCTCACGTGGCATTTCAGGAGGCTTGTCCGGTGGCACTGCAGGCTCCCCATCCTCTGTGATGTACAGGATATCCCTCTATAAGGTGATGTTGTGGGAGCATATAGCATGCCACAGTGATTTGACACAATTTTGCAGGTGAGTAGTGGAGAGCTCCACCTGTCCACTCCAGACAACTAAATCTCGCAATCTTGTTCTTCCATGGGACTCATTGAATCGGACTTCCCCTGGTGTAGTTGGACTCCTCACTGACGTCAACAACCAAGGACGGTTTGGATATGCTAAGTCTCCTGTTAAGGAATAGGACGTATGTGCATCTTATCAGATTTGTGGCACCAGACATTGCACACACTCAAACATGACAGATGTGACTTACCAACCAGCCAGGCCCTCATCCAGTCCTGACATCAGCTGGGGGAGAGTGCTGTTTTACATAATTAAAGAATCATGGAATGAACCCGGATAATGGACACAGACCTGTGAAATGTATAGGTCTGCCAAACATACAGTTTGCACATTGATGGAATGGAAGTTATTTCTGTTGCTGTATACTTGTTCATTGGCATGCAGTGGCACCTAGCCAACATGTGTGCTCTCAATAGCCCCCACCACATGTGAGAGATATACAAAACCATAAAAATAAGCCTTCACATGGGCTAAATCCTCACGTCAGAGAAACTGGATATAACTATCCAGGTGTTTCAAAAGTGCTGAGAGGAAGTCCTTCATAACCAGACTGAACATAAGTTGGGAATTTGGCAGCTAACAGGTCCACTGTACATTGGAAGGACCCTGTGGTTAGGAAGTGTCATACAGATGTGACTGTTACAATGGGTGGTATGTTAGTTGGATTACTAATAGCTGGCATCAGATCTGGCTCCAACTGTCTACTATTGCTTGCCAATTCAGATAATATAGGAGTATGATATGCCATTCTTCCATGGTCTGAAAGTCTGGCAGTGCACAGTAGACAGGGGGTTGACACATCCTCTCTCTCCCTGGCTACCTAAATATGACAAGAAATTAGTTCTAACATTAGACATTGTGTCCCCAGCCTCATACATAATGCATGTCAATGATAACTTGTGTCAAGTCATTTTAGAAGGGATGGACATGGCAAACAGTACACAACACAGCTGCTAACAACACAAGGGTCACATGTGACCCCCATGGTTTGCTACACGTGTCCACATCATGTCTCTGTACCAAATTCAAATATGTGCATCACAAATGCCCCTTGAAATGTGAATGGATAGCTGAAGCACAAAAATGACGCTTGATGAGGGTGGACTGTGACCCACTGTTAAATGCCATCTGTGCCCTGCAACATTCTACAATGGTGTTTTAGTAGTAGGACCTGCATGACAAGATGGGATAAGTATGGTTGTGAACTCAAAACAAAATTTATGGAGTTGTGACGCAATTTGTGAAGCCCAATACTGCATTTAAGGCCTCTACATTGGCGGCTCCCTGAACTACTTCACTAGAAATTAGGAACCGCCCATGACTACCGGTGGAAGTCGTCACGGTGGTAGATGGTTGCAACCACAGCAGACACAGCCATAGGCTAACGCTATTGCCAATGGTGGTCTCAGCCCAACAGATGTGTCCACCTGTGGTGACAACCGTGTACGTAGCAGACATGACCGCCATGTGGGGCATATCCACTCACTTGAATCCTGACACTGCTGCCAACAAGACCTTCACTACCGAGCTGCTGTGTACTGCCTCTGGGAGCAACCATGCCATATTCAGCAGGTGATAGGGACCCTGCCTTCTCTCCAGAGGAACAGTAGAGGCTAGTAGATGAGGTCCTACCCCTGTATAAACAGCTCCATGGTGCACCAGAGGAGCAGGTATGTACCTCATGTGCACAGTTTTCTCTGCACTTCACCATCCTTTCCTTACTCATAGGCTGGAATGTGCCCATGTGTGCAAGAGTAACTGCTCATGTGCCTGTAGGTGCAGTCTGTGTGGTATCAGTAGGAGGGTCAATCTGCAGGTATTGGTGGCCAGTGCCATATGTTGAGTTTATCCACATTGTGGTGCGTGTGCTTTTTGTATTCTAGATCCTCCTTGTCCTGGATGCACATAACTAGGTGAGGTGACATTACAGCCAAACACTGACATCTCTTTTCTTATGATTGCTGCATATGTGAGATGCACTTTGCATCATAGACAACGTGTGTCTCTGACTCATGACAGGTCCCTTTCTCCCACAGCCCTGTTGTCACCTCCAGACAGGTCGCATTTGTCCTGTGCAGGCTTATTGCATAACTGACATTCCCACGGTGCAGTCAGTGTGTTGATTCCTGGGAGGCCATGATATGTGACTCAGTAGCTTGGTCACATAGCAGAAACTGTACAATGCGTGCCTTTTTTATTTGATGACATCTCTGTTGGATGGACACATATGTCCAAAAGTGTGTTCTGTGGTACAGGTCCATAACACAGAACCCCATCCACTGAAGTGGCATGAGTCTGCATTTATTATTGCACATATCCACAAATTGACACAGTAGACATTTTCTGAACCCACTGTGCCAGTTTTTCCATTGTTAACCATGAGTGAAGTTTGTTTGTACTCTGGCAGTAGCCTGTAGGGACTGTAGGCAGAGAGTCATTCTCACAGAGTGTGAATGTGTTGGTCCGTTCATTCCTAAGTAGTTTACCCTTCAGAAGCCACACAGGTGTGAACAGGCGTGGCCCATCCTTTAGGCCGGAGGGACCATGCCCCCCCACCTTTTGCACCTCATGAAGAGTGCCAGTCAGGCTGAACAAAGGTCAGCCTGCCAGAAACGCTTCATGTTCAGGTCAGGAAGCTAGGAGCAGACATGCGCAATTTGCGCAGGCTCCCGGCTGCCTGAGCGGAACTTTGCTGGGCTGAAGAGGTCACAGCTCCTGTGGGTGTGACCTCCTTGGCTCAGTGAAAGTTGCCTCAAGGCCTTCCCCTGGGTGACAAGGGACATGTCACACATTGACTTTGTCCTGGGCGCTTCAGGTTTAAGCTCTGAAGCTCCCAGGGCGAGTGTCAATCAGTGTTACCTCGTCAGAGAGTGGGGTGGGATCAGCAGTCTCACTGACCCCATCCCACTCTGTGACGAGGTTGTGTAGTGAATCCTAGTTCGTTTTAATGGGATAGCAGGAGTTAGCTTAGCCGCTGGCTTGTAGACTCGTGCCCCCGTCACCTAGTGACTTTTAACCTAATTAGCTTGCTCTGTCTTAGCCCATTTAATTATTTATTTATTCTAAGATGGCTGCCTTGTTTATAGTTAGGCCACTTGTTAGGAGTTTCATTATCAGTGTCACCGCGCCAAGGCGTCAAGATCAAGCACCAAAGACAAACAAACAGTAGGTGTTCACACTTAGGGATTTTCCCTCTCTATACTTTCGAGGGATTGTTGATATTAATTGCCGTCTCAAGCATGCCTGTTATGTATTGTTTTGGAATACACCTACGTCAGGGGACCTTGTAAATCTGTATAAATACATCACACTTTAGACAGATAATCAGAGGGATTCCGACCAGAGGGCATCGCCACCATCACTGATACCGATGCTGCAGTTGTCTTGATGCTGACCCAGTCTTCGTGTCCTGACAGAGTCTGAGATAGAGACCTCATTCCAAGGTAACGAGGGTTGGGGGCTCCTCTCATGGACACGACTTTGGCAGATTAGGTTTAGCAAACCCAGCTCTCCTTTAGGTAGGAGGTTAGGCCTATTCACATGAGGGTAATAGGGCATATTCCATCTTATATATCTTTTTCATGTATTGCAAAATGGTGGGGGTCTTCATAACAATGACTCTCTTCTTCACAATACTGTTACTTGCTATATTAATTATCCTAATCATTGCAGTCCATGCAACTTATCGCAAATTGCAGTTATGTTAAATAAAAATCTATTATAACTTCACTGCATCTGTGTCATTGCCCGTGTTTGTATGAGACATAATATATCTGTGAGAAGAGGGTAATATCCGTTTAACCACGACATACCCTGAGATATCTTACTTTGAGTCAATGCGTAAGCGACTGCCATAAATCACCTTTTACTATTGTGTTTCTGGTGAGATACTGCTAGTGAGCCGGTAAGGTTGGGACAACAGTTGCGACTTGTTGTAGGAAAGACTCAGTCGCCTACAAACAAAAGCACTGATATCCTTAAACCAGCAGTCTTGCTCAGAACAAGAGTCCAAACTATGACATGGCGCCACCAACGATGGTGTTTAGGCACTAATTTACGGATACCCTGACTATCACTGTCTCACAGACAACAGGTACCCTAAGTACCATTATACGGAGACGTCCGTGGTCTTTGGGAGAATCCTCCTCAACTGAACAGGTAACACCTAATTAAGCTGTAGGTTGTTCGAGCTCGAACTCATAAAAAGGAAAATACTTCCCCCATCTGGTGTTCCGTTTCCCTAAAACAACTATGGCTAATACCATAGATATTCCTGCAAATGCTAGACATGCACTGACATAACATTTATTAGCGCATGGCCGTACAGAAGAGGGCGGGGATGTTACTCTGATAATAGAGGCAACTGAAGCATACCAACCAGAAACATTTTATTGTTGGGTCACCTTTCCTGAGGTTGACCAAAGAACGCACACATTTCACACATATGAAGTTGCAAACATGCCTGTACGGCACGAAGCATATCAGTATCATGAAATATCGCTCACATATCAAGAGCATCAGAACTGGTTTGAAGGCGCCCAACCACATGTACTATGAAGAGTGAGGTTAGGTCCCTTAAGTAATGAGGGTCCTACATGGCCTATGTTCGCCACATATACACCTCACCCAGGCATACAGGCTATGCAGATCGCAGATTTACGAGTTTTATATAATGAATTAGTGGCATTATATAGACGATTGGTTCAGTTCGTAATGCGAACATTGAACACAACACCAGCACGTCCAGCACCGCCAGTAGCTGGTGGTTATCAATTGGCTACTGTGATTAATCCAAAAACAGTGCATACTATTATGGGTAAAGTGCCCACGGAACGGATAAAAATAACGTTCTGGATAGCCCAGAAAACTAATCAGCAGGAAGCTGTGTTTCCCCATACGGGACCACAGGAAAAACGTAGACTGCTCACGATGTGCTTGTCGTTTGGAATGGTTCCCTCGGTGGATGACTGTGCCACATGGGGTACAGTCTTCGCTGCCATATATACTACCACACATGGTACCCCGACACTTGCCAATTTACCGGAAGTGTTAAAACAAATACAAAATGAGCATGGGGCTGCACCAGCCCTGGATCTGGGGATGAAATTAATGCGTAACTTTGACGCCGTCTCCTCAATTATAGTGAGTAATATTAAAGGGGAAGCAGTATTACTGGCGATACTCCAAATTTGGAACAAGAGAGACAGCTACCGAAATAATTTCCGATACCTATACTTGTATAGGATGGGATAGTTTGGGAGCCAAACCTAAAAAATTGGAGTTACAAGGTACTTCCCATAAGGAGGGTAGGAAGCAGGCACAAGAGGGCTCTAAAAAGCGCTGGGAAAAACAAAAAGATTTCAAAGAAAAGAGAAATAAGAGAGCTGAATCTCCACACCCGGAGTACTCCGAAAGGAGGTATAATCTCAGAAATAGGGAGAACATTAGAACTCCAGACAGATATACTGATTCACGTCCCTCTCGTTCCTTTCAGGACGCACCGGATAGACGTAGCGAGAGAAGGGGCCGTCAAGATCGACGTCCGGAATACGTGAAAGAAAAAAAAGACTCGCCACAGTCTTCCATTAAAAAAGAAGAAAAGACTCCTCAACAAAAGCCACAGTTTAAAAAGAAGAAGGTGGCAGCACTGACAGTTAAAAATGCCAGTAGTATTGAGAACGCTATTGAGGAACAAGACGTGGGCAGTGACTCTGTTAGACTGCGCGGCAGAGGTCACGATATGTCGCCAGAGTCTGAAAGATCATATGGACACGACAGCAACTAGCGATTACATCGCGGTTGAAACAGCGGATGGCTGCATTCTTCCCCCCGATAAGGTTTATGATTTAACGATTCGGATAGAGGGAGACATGAAACGCACTATTAGTGTGATATTTTGGGATGAACTTACTAGTGATATCCTATTGGCCGAGAGAGACTGGCAACCTGATCACATCCGCAAGCTCCCGCATGGGGAAGATGTCATTTTGCCTTCATTCTCCGATCTTGTTCCAGAAGCAGCAAAAAAAGCCTATGCTGTTAAATGGGCTTTAACGCAGGCACCTGCGCTATACCGCAATCATGTAGGTTGGGACAAGGAGTCTCCTTGTCATGTTATTCCCGTTAGGTCAACTCCCCAACCGCAGCCACAATACCCTGTTAAGCATGAAGCAAAAGCTCAGGTGAAAGAGATCCTGTCACAACTTGAGTATCAGGGAGTAATAGAGCCCTGTACCTCTGCGATGAATAACTCATTATTCCCCATTTCAAAGCCTGATCATTCATATAGAATAGCAGTTGATTACAGACACTTAAATAGTAATACACGCACATATGCTTTACAGAACTCACATAGCAAGGCACTAATAAACAATATAGTGAGTAAAAAATATAAAACTACATTGGATATATCTAATGGATTTTCCTGCCAGAATTTAGCACATGAAAGTAGGGACCTAAGTGCATTTTCATTTGGCTCTCAGAAACGCTTTTGTCGTTTACCTCACGGTTATAAAAAATCTATTTTGAACGAGATTGATTCCGATGCCTTGTCCTATGTGGATAATATCTATCTCACCAACGACACCTTCAACATTCATCTTGCAAGGGTCGATCGGATAATTTGGGGATTTGCGGACATCGGTTATAAATTTAACTTTAAGAAAAGCAAAATAGCCTTTCTTAGTGTGTTATTCCTGGGATATGAGCTATCAAACGAAGGGAAAAGCCTGGCCCCACACTTTCTAGAAAAGTGTGCTCAACTGCAGCCTCCCAACACACTTAAGAAATTACAGTCATTACTGGGTTTCTTCAATTTTGGCAGAACATACATCCCGGATTATGCAGAGCGCGTTAAGCTACTTTATGACTTAATTCAGCCCAATTTTTCTAGCAGGCGATGGACGATTGAGCACACACACATCCTTAGAGACATGCAACGGGACATGCTAGAAGCAAAACACTTACACACACGTGACAATACAACAAATTTGGTCATCAGAATAATTGCTGGTGCCCTTGGGTTTACTTATGTCACCTTTAATGAGGGTGACACAGTGCCGATAGCATATAAATCACACTTATACTCAAATGCTGAAAAACGTTTTGCACCTACAGAAAAGATTCTGACAGCAGTTCAGATGGCCGTCATAAAGGAGAGGCCGCTTGCCCAGGGGAAACGCATTATTGTTGTCTCCCCGGTGCCAGCCTTAGAGGCTGTCACTAAAGCGAGCGTTCGGAACGCTAAGGCATTACATCCACGTTGGATTCAATGGGCAACGTCTCTGACCGCCACGGATGTTTATTATATATTCGATCCAAGACTTCAGACACAAGAATTTCTCCAGTATGAACAGGAGTACCCGCTCCTCTAAATATTTTGCCACTCAACAGTTATAATACTATCATTTATACTGACGGATTAGCACAACCGGCTGTAGGTACTAAACATCAATACTCTGCAGCTTGTGCAGCCGTGTGCGGGGTGATGGAAGATGGAGTTTTCCACCCTCACAATACCTACACGTAGACCTTAGGGGACTGCGCGGCCCAGTTGGCTGAGCTTAAAGCTCTTCTTCTAGCGCTCGAACATACTGAGGCAGGAAGCCAGACTTTGATAGTCTGTGATTCCTATTACTGCGTCCAGTCATACAATGAATATCTCCATCATTGGAAACTGAACGGGTTTAGGGATTCTAAAGGGAACACCATTAAACACAAACTATTGTGAGGAAGGGTGCTGATCTTAAGGATACGCTACCGAATGTCCATGTAGTTCATACATTAGGACACCAACGTGTAGGAATACACGTTGCAGGTAATACTTTGGCTGATGAAGCGGCCAAAGCATCAGTAGCTACGGCTTCTGTGGCTACAGTGACTCATTCTCGGACGAGATTGGATAATGAAATACTGATTGCCGTTAAAGCTTCAGCTGCAGGCAAGACCCTTCCGAAAGGTTACCCTACAAACTATACTTACCATATCAGTGCACAGAATGTTGCTTATACAACAATTCCTGGGGTTGGAGATCGAGTGATCCCCAATGAAGACCAGAGATTGGAGCTGATTACAGCCACACATGAGGGTGTCGCTTCTGTACATGCTGGTATACAGGCCACAATAACAATTCTACAGCAATGATACTGGTGGCCTGGTCTATGCAGACGAACTAAGCAGTATGTCCTTTGCTGTGACATTTGCCAGCAGATTAAGGGCTCTAATATCAAACGCCCTCCACAGACATCCCTCTTAGTGTCAGACAAGCCACTTCAGTGTGTGTACCTAGACCATTGTGGTCCCTTACAACCTGATGGTGCGTACAAATACATTCTAGTGGCTGTGGATTCCTGTTCTAGATTCCTGTGGGTATGGCCACAGCAGTCGGCTGACGCCCGGACTGTTATAAAAGATTTGCTGATCCTTATCGGTACATATGCGGTTGCAGCATTCCTTTCGGACCAGGGTCTTGCATTTGCCTCTAAAGCATTCAGGGACACCATGGGGACGATGGGTGTTGAACTCCATTACTCCTCACCATACCATCCCGAGGGAAATTCGGTCGTGGAGAGGCGAAGTCGTGATCTAAAGCAGTTCTTAACAGCTCGAGTATTAGGTTCAGGCCGTAGTTGGTTACATCACCTATATGGGGTCCAGAGAGCACTGAATAATCTGCCAAGACAGTCCTTGGGGGGACGTTCACCATATGAGGTTCTCTTTGGGATACCTATGTATGTCCCAGATCTTGATGCCCCTGGTATGGTGGCAGCAGAAACACCATTTGACATAAAAGAACGTCTCACTGTTTTACAGGAGCTTCAACAATTTCTTGATGATAAATCATCTGCAAGTGCTGCCACCATACGAATAAGGGACTTGGCGAAAACTTCGACTGGCTGGATTCCTAACGTTGGGGATCTGGTTCGTGAGAAGATCGCTGTAAAGAAGGAGTTCGGTCCATCGTACAGAGCGCCTGTACCAGTTTTGGGAATAAAAGGTACCAGGACTGTCATTTTGCCACCACTGCCTGGTTCTAAATCGGACAGGTTCATCTCCATTGATGACATCAAATTACACCATGTGGCCGATCCTTCACAGTAGACCAGGAGGTCCCTTGGGTGGTTCCCGATCCCCTCTCACTGCCCAACAGGACATCCATCTACATAGTAGGATGAACATCACTACTGATTATGCAACTATGTCAACTGCTGTTCCAGACACTTCCTCGACAATGGGGAGGGCGGAAAATGAACTTTTGTTGGTTCCGGTCACATCTTCAGTGACCACCCCGCTTCAAGATTTGGCTGTATTTTACACAAACACTTCTACAACTAATGACGTTGTCTATCAAGAGCCCCCACGTGCAATGGATCAGAATCCTGTGTTTGCAGAGACTGCCTCTGGCTATTTCGTTGACATTGATGATTTTTCTTCGGATTCATCCTCTACAGTGGTTGACAACATCTCCAAAAGTAGTAAGCTGTATCGATGGCTTAAGAAGAACTATTTGAACTACCCATGGAACTATTTTTGGCTCTGTTTGACATTTATTGCATTATTTTTATGGGTTGGTTTTGTGACTGTTTTCTTTTTGCTTATAAATGGTCACTATATTCCTGATCGCTCCTCAGTGGAGCCTGTTGATGAAATTTTAACACCTCATCTTTCTTCACATAAGCTCCGGAGAGATTTGTCCCCTGTAAATATTACAGCAATACCAATTACTGATGGGATTGTGTGGGACAAAGTTCCATTCGATATATACGGGCCTACAGAGATTATTCAAATACCATACGTGTTCAAAATTTCAATGTCTGATGTTATCACATCTAATGTTGTCTCTGATGATTGGGATGTCCAAACAGTCGATTCCATGCTAACTGAAATGAAGGACTATTCCGCTTTTGAAAGTGATGATGTATATGACTATACAATGAATTATGGGGAAATGTTCTGCTATAACAAATGGGGACATCACTACCTACACTGTGCCACTAGCTATAGGCCTCTCTTGAATTACACACAGTGGGAACACTGTTCTACACCACAGGTGGGGAGTCCGAAGTATTATAGGGATAAATTTACATACTTTTCTGGGCATGATCCAAGAAAAGCAGAGTCGTATTATTTTAAGATACGTCAGGCACAAATTAGGAAAATTTTGCTAACAGATACAAAACTGATTTACTCAGATCCCTTTGTTTCCCTGCTCTCGATAGAAGGTTACGAATATTGGAAAAGCACTATTGACTTGAAAAGTGTATGGGGAACACAAGATTGGCAGATACAGGGTAGGGCGGCTTTGTTTCGAGCATGCCTGATTCCTATGCAAATGATTTTCTTAAATGACACTATTGAGCAGACATCCTGTCTGGGGTTAGCAAAGATTAAAGATCTCAACACGCCCAGTATCCCTACTCCGACAAAATTTAGAGATTGGCAACGCTTCCTTGATATCACAGAGGACAGGCTAGATGCAATGGTTAAGGCTGGTACCTATAATTCTTCACTTTCCAGTCCCGGCGGGTGGTTGGTATGGCCCACAGATACTAATGAGTGTCAAAAGCGTTTCTTGAACTCTTCAGGGTTTGTTTCGATAAATAGACCTGACCCTCGCTTTCTATCAGGACAAGATACAGGCATAGTTACAACATACAGTGTGGGTAAACTGTGCCAGCAATGGGTGCAAAAACACACGTTAACAGCAGTTAAGAAACACCTGAACACTCTTTCGGACAGTATAGACTTACAGGATTTTCTGCTAGGTCCTAGAAAACAGCGCTCAAAACGGTTTTTATATGCTATGTCCAATGAAATTTGGAAGCTTTCCCAGATTGAGGCTGCTGCGCGTTTAAGGCAACTAGATAAAGATAATTTGGAAAAAACATTAGCTGTTGTCGACAATGGCATGAACACACTGTCCAACAGGATTTATTCACTATCAAATATAGTGTTATCTGCTATTGATATCACCCAGACAGACTTGTCCTGGTTATATCATGGGCAAACACAGCTACATTCCATCATACAGCTGGGTTGGACATTACAGACACTGAAAAGTGGCCACATTCCGTGGAGGTATATTAATGGGAGTGAATTCTTCACTGCTTTTAATTTTTCCAGGGAACAAGAGACAATGGCTAAAAGGGAGGCTACTTTCACCCTGCTTCAAGTAGAGAAATTAGATAAATTGGCCTTCACGGTAGCAGAGAGTCCTCTCACGGCATTATTAATTTACCGATTTCGACCTTTTGTTTCTCGAGCTGCCTGAAACATCTTGCAGTGGGATGATATGAGCAACTAGGAGATAGCTTTATTAAGGAAGTGGGAGTTGCCCTTTGACTATAGATGTCTGAACGGTGAAAAGGAGGTCTTTCTTAGCAGAAGTGAACGTGAGACTGCTGTTCGTCATTCTATGATATGCAAACAGGTGTCTCTTCACGGTCTTTGCAATGCGGGGGTCGCAAATTTGGCCTGTTTTCTGAAGGGTACTCCCGTCCCCTTGATTCGTCCAGTGTTTCATGTACTTTCCAATGGAAGTTATTTTCTACTGAACGATCAAAGTTGTTGCGGCTTGCAACCTGGAATTGCCTACGCAATCTCGGTCACGAAGGTCGTTACGTGATGTGGACATGTTTTGTTTCCCCCCACACGAGAGATAAAAGTATCTGACATGTGGCCCCACATAGATACTATTAATGTGAACTATGACAAGTTGAGTAGACTAAAGGCGTTATTGTTTCAGAAACAGGTCGCCTTGACATCCGCAAAAGAGACGTATGCTCTCCAGATTGCGAGATCATCAGCCGAGATACAATCCCTTTTAAATACCAATTTCCCCAACCACTTTGGAGAGCTGGTATACAGAATATTCAATGCTTCGAGTACCACTAGGATTGTTAATTTCTTTAAGGCTGTCGGATCTGGTTTCGTGTCCATCTTCCAGACTGTCTTCGGAGTCATCCCGTCAGCCATCCATTCTCTCTTTTCAAGTGTGTTTGGTGGCTTTCCAATTATGTTGGCTTTGATTGGCGGAGTACTACTGCTATTTCTTCTGATTCGCAGTGGTTGTTTCTTTCCAGCAATGCAGAGCAATGGAGCCGCTCCCACCAACTCCACTGTGCCGTGAGCGCATGGTTCAGATCTTCGGTGCACCTTTGCTGGTGGAACTGGAGTTTGACTGGTCGTGTCATTTTGGCCACTTCTCTGGTGTGTACAACCAGTCTTCCGCTGCATATGGTGTCTCTTTGAACATCTGCCTATGGTCTGTCTTGCTGTTGCACCGACATCTCCTGTGGACCACGAACTGCTGATGTCCCCAATGAGGGTTCATACACGGTCATGCCCCTTGAGACTGAGGTTGCTCCGCGAGGCCACCTATGAGCCTTCCGTTATGAGATCTACCATGGATGAGGACACTGCAGCAAGTGTTGATGCACCAGGAAATACGGCTCACTTCTGCTCTGTGGATCCGTTTGTCCGCCCTGCACTAGACTTAACTTCGGACGATGTTGACTCATTTTTGAGGTCCTTGACTGGTGACTTCGATGACATTCTTCAAGATCATGCGTATAACACATAATTTGATGAATTGACTTGCCATTCCCGATTCCAAATTATGCAATTTAGTAGACATTTGATGTTGCACGCTGTACTTGTCATAGTTGATATTAACATCTCTGTATGTATATTTAGACAAATTTGTTTTAGATATATTTTTAAAACATGCGACTGCTTTTTGCCTTGTTTTAGCGTTTTGCTTTTAAGTTCAGGAGCAATTTTTTAGCTTTTTTGAATCCTGTGCCTTCATCATACCTGTTACGGCAATGGGGAGGGTGTAGTGAATCCTAGTTAGTTTTAATGGGATGGCAGGAGTTAGCTTAGCCGCTGGCTTGTAGACTTGTGCCTCCGTCACCTAGTGACTTTTAACCTACTTAGCTTGCTCTGTCTTAGCCCATTTAATTATTTATTTCTTCTAAGATGGCTGCCTTGTTTATAGGTAGGCCACTTGTGATGAGTTTCATTATCAGTGTCACCGCGCCAAGGC
This sequence comes from Pleurodeles waltl, assembly GCF_031143425.1. NCBI lineage: Eukaryota > Metazoa > Chordata > Amphibia > Caudata > Salamandridae > Pleurodeles > Pleurodeles waltl. The sequence continues at coordinate 697,446,379 of NC_090439.1, read as the reverse complement.
GTCAAGATCAAGCACCAAAGACAAACAAACAGTAGGTGTTCACACTTAGGGATTTTCCCTCTCTATACTTTCGAGGGATTGTTGATATTAATTGCCGTCCCAAGCATGCCTGTTATCTATTGTTTTGGAATACACCTACGTCAGGGGACCTTGTAGATCTGTATAAATACATCACACTTTAGACAGATAATCAGAGGGATTCTGACCAGAGGGCATTGCCACCATCGCTGATACCGATGCTGCAGTCGTCTTGATGCTGACCCAGTCTTCGTGTCCTGACGGAGTCTGAGATAGAGACCTCATTCCAAGGTAACGAGGGTTGGGGGCTCCTCTCATGGACACGACTTTGGCAGATTAGGTTTAGCAAACCCAGCTCTCCTTTAGATAGGAGGTTAGGCCTATTCACATGAGGGTAATAGGGCATATTCCATCTTATATATCTTTTTCATGTATTGCAAAATGGTGGGGGTCTTCCTAACAATGACTCTCTTCTTCACAATACTGTCACTTGCTATATTCATTATCATAATCATTGCAGTCCTTGCAACTTATCGCAAATTGCAGTTATGTTAAATAAAAAGCTATTATAACTTTACTGCATCTGTGTCATTGCCTGTGTTTGTATGAGACATAATATATCTGTGAGAAGAGGGTAATCTCCGTTTAACCACAACATACCCTGAGATATCTTACTTTGAGTCCATGCGTAAGCGACTGCCATAAATCACCTTTTGATATTGTGTTACTGGTGAGGTACTGCTAGTAAGCCGGTAAGGTTGGGACAACAGTTGCGACTTGTTGTAGGAAAGACTCAGTCGCCTACAAACAAAAGTACTTTTATCCTTAAACCAGCAGTCTTGCTCAGAGCAGGAGTCCAAACTACGACAGTTAGGACTGCTGCCTTCCCTCACTGGCTGACTTAGGGTCAGCCAGTGAGGGAAGGCAGCAGTCTCAACCCTCCTGGGACCTCCTATGCTGAAGGTAAGTGTGTGTGTGATCTTTTTAAACAAATGTTTGGTGCATGCGTGTATGTTTGAATATTGATGAGTGTTGTTATTGGATGTGCGTGCATGTGTGTGTGAAAGAATGTGTGAGTGTGCTTCCGTCTGCCCCACTCCCCCCTAAAACTGCCGGCCGCCACTGGGTGTGACGTGTCTCATAGTGGCTCACATCTTAGCCAGGTTGCTAGAGCATATCCCACATGATGTCAGTAAGCTTGCTTAGTCATTGTAGGGCCTGAGAAGGGTGGTGGGTAGGTTTACAGATCTGGAAATGTATGTGTGTAGTTATGTCCCTTTTACTGTTGGCTTGTATGTGCCACACGGGGATTATTGACATATAGGAAAGCTCTAGCTTGATGTTACTGACATGTATGTGACTCAACCATTTGTCATGAGACCTGTGAACATGATCTCTTGATGTATATTTTGCATCCCTGCAGGTCAAGGTCCATCAAAAGAAGGGAATATGGAGATCCATTGTCAAGAAAGTGCAGACCCTGGGCGTCCACAGCCTGTGCAGCACCCACTGCAGGAATAGTTGTGGGGACCTGAGACACTGTGCCCGGAAGATGGTGGAGGCCCAGCTAGGGCTGTCCTCCCAACATGGGTGGGGTGCTCATCAGACCATGACACCCCCTAATGGCCTGCATTGTGGTGATGGCATATCCAGAGCTTGATGGGCATTTGAGGGCAGCACAGCAGCCACAAGGGGGTGACTACAGGGCATATTCCTGCCTGTCCCATTGCCAAGTGATTGAGTGAGACTCTGACAGCTCCTCTTGACACTTACGGATGAGCCATGAGTGATTGTTTGTGTTGTCATGTCATGTGCTGCATACTGATGTGCCTTGCCTATTGTCCCAAGGACATAGAACACAACTGGGTGGAACCCACAAACCACTTGCTCTGCAGGGACCACATATGGCTCTATACATTGATCTATAAAGTACTGTTAGTTGTTGCAATGGGTTTAATTTCTATGCAACAGACCACTACTCCTAAATGTCTCAGGCCAAAAGTAAATAGGTGATGGGTCACTGTCCTCTACCATGTGTCTGGGAAAATGTGTATATAGACATCTGCCACCCTGAAGCTATTTGTCTTCAGTGTATGATGAGTGCTGGTACCTCTTTGCCGTCTGTAATGCAATTATCTCTGACATACATGTGACAGAGACTACAATGGTCTTTGGATGCAGCTATGGATCACTACTTTCCCTTGGTAAGTAGAGTATGTCTATTGACATGATTTATGTTCCATGTGTTGACCCTATTTCTCTTTGTCTAAGCAGCATCAGTACCAGCAAGTGAAGGAGACAGGGCACAGCCGAGTGGGGATGCATCTGGCCACGAGACCTCAGGTCAAGACACCACTGACAGATAGGTACAGAGGGCAAGGGGAGCACCATGGTGTAGACCACAAAATTATCATCATCATCAGATTCTTCCTCCATTGGACACTCACTAGTGGTGGTCGACCCACTGGGGCATCCCTATGACCAATCTTGTCCACCACACCTGTTCCATCACTGCCCTCCCCCTTACTCCCCATCAAGTTGGCCGTGCCCGCTCACCAAAGAGGGTGGGCATCTCCTTCCACACAGGCACCTCCACCCCAGCCCCTGTTACCCCTGATGCCCTCATTGGGGAGGCTATTGACCTTCTGACAAGTATCTCTGTGGGTCAGACAGCCACTGTGAATGCCATCCAGGGATTGGCAAGTCAGCTATAATAGTTTAATGCATTCCTGGAAGGCACTCATGATGTAATGTCTGGCCTACAGAGATCTATTCAGGCTCTGACCTCCACACTGAAGGCAGCCAGTCAGCCCCCACCTTCCGCACCCCCTCTATCTCCCTCTTCCCAATCCATATCCCCCTTTCTCCTACCTACCCAAAGCACACAGACAGATCTGCAGGCATCCATATCAACACACAAGAGGAGCACACACAAAAATAAGCACCACAAAACACATGAGTGTGCAAGAAAACAGCCACCCACAGATACAACAACAGTCACAACATCTCTAGACAACCCCACCACCCCCAGCATCACACACACCACATCCAGCATAACCATACAAACCGCACCAAGAGTCAGTGACCCACCACACCCAGCATACCTACAGACATGACCCCAGCAGACTCCCAGACATCCACCACAAACACCACACCCACAGACACCACACCTACAGACACACTGACATCCACCACTACCACCATACCCACAGTCACCACCCCAACAGCCACACATACACACATACCACTCCATTCCCCAGCACCTCCACCTCTCAGTCCCAAAAGACACACAAAGGCACTCTTTCAACAGACACACACCACACACAAGCATACCTCCCAGAAGCACGCACCCAGAACATTCACACCAACACAGCAGACAACCACTCCGGAACCCCTTCTGTTGACTGTCCCAGTGTCTTTAAGAAGGTTTTTTTTTGGTTTACCTGACCCTTTGCCCTGTTGCCTCCACCCCTTGTCCCAAACACCAGAGGCCCCCAATCACCTCCCAGCCCATACTTCCACCTAACAGGTCTCTCCTACACCCCCTGCAGGCACCCACACCTCTCTCCCCCAAGAAGAAGACCACCTCTTCTAAGCCCAAGCACATGCAGTGTAGGTCCTCTCCTGTTGAAGATCAGGTAGCAAGTGAGGACTATGATAGAAAATGGCAGTCACATCCACGGCAGTGCATACCGTCACCGCCGGCGTAGATCACCATTAGCCACTGTAACCCATAGGGCCCAATGTTACCCAATGAGGAGTTGCACGGCGGTTCCCGATCACCTCCCGCAACGGCACACAACGTCAGCGGAATTACCTTACTTCCACCTGTCCCTCCACACAGGACAGGTAGATGCCAGTTCAGGGGGGGGCAAGCCCTGAATAATTGCTGCGTCACTGTTTAAATTTGGACATAATGGACAATTCACACTGACCCATTACAAATTAACAGCATGCAATGTTCTGTTGTAGCCCAATTGTTCAGTTTGTGACCGGCTCCTCACTCTTTTGCCCATAGATTGCTACCACTGCAGATGAATAGGAGATGGAGACATACCCCCGTGTACAGACCCCTGGTGGACTTGGAAACAATGGAGGACAGGCACATAATACTCACCTATAGACTTGACAGGGTCACAATCAGAGAGCTGTGTGCCCAGTTGGAGCCTGACCTGATTTCTGCTATCTGTCACCCCACTGGGATCCCCACGTGTTGCATTGCATCATGGTGTCTGGCCCTTAGACCACACCAGAGTATGCCACACACTTGTACTTACATTGTCATGAGTTACCAGATCATAAACCAGCCTTAGTCAACAGCATCATTGGCTAAACATTTGTCAAGGTTCTCATATGCATGGACATGTCTTGCACATGGTCCACCTATGTTATGCTGTTGTGAAACGAACAGTGGGAATTCTGACATAGTTTGTTGGACCTACAATATGAGTTCCATCACATATGTACACGCACAGTACACACATTGTAAACATGTGGAAACACATATGTGGAAAGTCTTCATACCCACACACATTTGAATACTGTCCCAGTCCTCCCATGCATCACACCACCTATAGATATATAGGGAAACACATTCCAATGTTACCGGTACACAGTGAAATACTCATGTATACGTTTGTTGCTCTAGCATACATACAATGAAGATACGATACATAGCACACGTAACTAGAAATGTGAATCTGGGTGCCTGTCAGCCTTCCCTTTAAAATCCACGCATGGCCATCATGAGTAAAAAAATTGACGTATACGGTAGTACTTCATACATTACAAATACCAAAAATGACACCTTGCTCCTGCGCATCTCAACTAAATCGTCATGTCTTGTCAGCCTTCAAGCAAAAAAAAACGCATTGCCATCATGCGATCAAAATATTGACACATGCGCTAGTTCTTCAAACATCACAAACACAGAAAATGAGGCCTCGCACCTATGCGTCTAAACTAAATCATCAATGCTTTGCCAGCCTTCATACAAAAATTCATACATGGCTGTCATGCGTCAAAAAAGACGCATATCAGAAAATGTGATGCCTATGCTCAGGAAGTAATGTAATAGGACTTCCTTGCTGCACACATGGAAAAGTTAATTTACTTTCACTCTTACTTTACAGTCTTGCAGTCTGTGCTTGGGAGAGGTTGTGTGGTGCTTGTGCTGGTGTGGGGAGTGGTGGAATTGGAGCCTTTTGTGCTGTGTGCTGTCTGTGTCTTGTTCTTCTAGTAATTTGTGTCATTGCATTTGTAAATGTTTGTCCTGCTATTGTGTCAGTATTGTTGGGTGTTTGTCTGAGAGCTAGATAAGTTTGTTGGGGTACTTGGGAAATAGTTTTTTTTTTTTTTGGGGGGTAGTTAGGTTGCAGTGGAGGGATACTGCAACATGTCAGGGAAGGAAAGGGCACAGAGAATGACTGGGGATGAGCAAGGGAGGATTCACCTGGTTGGTGTGCCATTACCTTCCCAACATGGTGGCCATGGGTGGCCGTGTGATAATAGCTAACCGAACAGAGGCATGGAAGCCACGCAGTGGCAAGGTGCTGTACCAGCTCACAAGAGACTTCTCAGTCCAGCTCACTGACCACCAATTGAAGCACCGGTGGGCAGACCTCATCACCCGTAAAAGGGATTTACTGGATTACATGGGTATTGGGGTAAGCAGAACAGTTCGTAAGTACCCCTTAAACATAGCAATATCCTTTTTAGCATTTGCATGACAGTGGGACATAAGGATTACCTCAGCATGTCATGACAAAGGTGAGGACACCAAGTTCTGTGTCTCAGCCAACCTGCATTCATGAAAGGTCAGCAATGCACTGGTTGCTTGCATTTTGCACACTCCTCTCTTTGTATCTAGTGTTGCATATTCATGTTGAAGTGCAGTGAAAAAAACATGTGTAATGGTGCAAGGGTCCATGATTTCCAGGCACAACTGTCTATGTCCATCATGGGCCTGACAACTCGGGAAATGTGCATTGCCGTGTTTAAGTGATTACAAACATGATGCTGGGGTATAGATAGCCATGGATGTGTGGGTTCCTTGAGTCACATATGTGCAGAGTGACACAACAAGGACCCAAATGTAAGTAGGGCGTTAGAGGCTCCCACTGCAACATAAGTGTCTGTAAGAAATTTGCCTCTTTCTAGCATGGTTACCCCCACGGTACTGCCAAACCAGCTCTCCGAGGCTTGTACTGCAGCTACAGCTGCTGCCACCTCACAGACAGGGTTCTGCCCCCTGGGGTCTGGGAAGCCCAGTCCCAGGAAGGCAGAACAAAGCATTTCCTCTGACAGCAGGGTGTTACACCCTCTCCCTTTGGAAATAGGTGTTACAGGCTGGAGAGTGGTAGCCTCTGGGGTGGGGTAATTTACTTACCTTCACTGTATTCCTCCTCTCCCACCGATTCTGCACACACTACACTTGTCTAGGGGGGAATTCATGATTCACATTCCACTTGTTTAGTATATGGTTTGTGTTGCCCCTTGACCTATTTTCTCCCATTGCAGTCTATAGGATCTCCTACTGTTTGCATTGTTCTATGACTATTTACTTATCTAATTTTGGTGTCTAGTGTATATATTGTGTATAATACTTACCTCCAGAAGGAGTATTGTCTCTAAGATATTGTTGGTACTGTGTCACCCAAATAAATACCTTTATTTTTGGTAACACTGAGTATTGTCTTTACGTGTGTAACTATAAGTGGTATTGCATGAGCTTTGCATGTCTCCTAGTTCAGCCTACGCTGCTCTGCTATATCTATCTCTATCAGCCTAAGCTGCTAGGACACTACTACTTCACTAATAAGGTATAACTGGACCTGTTATAAGGTGTAAGTACTCAAGGTACCCACTACAAACCAGGCCAGCCTCCTACAGTGTCACATACTGTTAAGGTAATGTGTCTGATCGAAGCAAGTATTGCCAGACCATATGTGATAAGTTGCGCAATGCAAGCATTGTGGGGCTATTATAACCTGGCTCTACATAATGTCAGCGCCAGGCATGATGAATGCAAAGGCTGTATTCTGACAGTAGGAGGCACACAAAAATGTATTATTTAAGTCTACTAGATTTCACCGCAGCAATTTTGGTGTTTACTTCAATGTGTGCCAACGGCAGAAGGTAAGATGACACTCCCTTTGTTTTCAAAGTGCCTAATTCACTTAGCATGTTGGGCAACTTCATGTATGGTGCAAAGCATGCAAAGTGCCAACATAATGCAATAGGTTACAATGCTAGTATCCTACCAAACGCCATGGTGTGCCATGTGTCAAATACGGCTCACACATGGTGGAGTTAGGTGATGGTAGTAGGCCGCAGCAAAATGTGGAGCTTCTGAGTTGATGCTCCATTTTCACATTGATTTTCAACATCATTCTAAGCTTCTGACAATTGACAGTGTCCTGCCCCCTAGAAATTGTTACGTATGTATTTGAGACATGGACGTATGTGTGAATCCCATATATGTATATGTTTTTGTGGGCTAACAATGTCTATCTAATTGGCATGTTATAGATGCCAGTTGGTCATTCCGCAACCTAAGTTGACGAGGTCAATCAGCTAATCAAGTGGAATGTGTAACAGTTGTCCATGCTTTTCTTTGCACTACAATCTCAAAGCTATGTTTTCCTGTCATGTCTTGCAGGTGGACCTGCGCCCTACACCATCGGCGAGGGTCAAAGATTTGGAGAGCCCAATGCAGCCAGTAAGTGTTACCTTGTATGTCAAATATGTAGATCAGGGGTTGTGTGTGAGATAGTATGAGGTGTGCAATGCGATAAACAAATGGCATGTGTGTCAATTGAGACACCACAATCTAACCCTTGGTATTGACTGTATGTCTGATGGCATGTTGGGGAGGTGGAATACAACAAAATTATGCACAAGTGCCAACGTGTGCTTTAATGGATTTGTGAGTCTTTTGAATGGGTAAATATGCAGAGAACCACAGTGATGTCAGTCAAGGTATGTGTCAGAGGTGCTGGGTTTCTGAAATGTCTGTATGTTGCTGACATATTTTTCACAGCAGATGTTACTGCACTGTGTGAAATACATAGCACAAAGTTTCTCTGGACATGGTACAATTTATGTCCATGAGTAGAGGTCTCCAAGGGGCTTATCAATGAGACACTTGCACCACCGGTGCTTCACTACTCTTCAAAAGTGAAGTGATGCACGGGCCACTCAAGGAGATTTTTGAGAAAGCCAAAAGTTAGTTGAGTATACGTTGAGATGTCAGCTATTGTTCTGATAATTGTAGTACATGTCTATGTATAGAAGTTAAAAAGATGAGTGCAGATGAACCTACATGAGCTACCCATCATGATAAGTGTGAGAGAGCATGGTCACATCACGTGTGTATGAGATGTGCATGCTGAGTGTTTACCTGGTACTTGGGAGACGTTCCAAGCTTGTGCACAGATAGTGTGCCACATTGAATAGCTGTTATCCCTGCAACATGAACAATAAATATATTGTAGATGTTTGGGAGGCAGATTGGTATAGACTTTGGGCTTGACATTGTTTAACAAGGTCTTGTGAACAACATCTGTCATCTGAAGATGCTGTTTCCATTGCATGTTTTTACTTCCTCTGCCCAACACACTTTTTGATGACATGTTCCCCTCATGTTTTAGCATCCTCAATGACTCCTGCACATATGCGTACCTTTCTGAAAAGGGCAGAGAGGTTCTGTCACATCTGTGAGGTTCAGAGAGGTTATCGCAGGATGGCCAGTGTTCGAAATGGGGTCTTTGGTTGGCAGTCAGGTTACCCCCTGTCCAAGCAAGGACCTTCACTCTAGTCAGGGTAAGTCACACACATTCCAAATTATCCTGTGCCCACCCTCTGGTAACTTGGCACTGAGCAGTCAGGCTTAAATTACAAGGCAATGTGTAAAGTATTTGTGCAATACATCATGCAATAACATAGTATAGCACCACAAAAATACACCACACAGTGTTTAGAAAAAATGATAACACTTATGTGATAAGATGCGTTTAAAATACGATTAAAATGCAATAAGTATAGGTTGAGATATCACTGTAAAAGTGATATAAAGTGTCTTTCTTCTTTGAAAAGCAATAAATGTCTCTTTCAAGCAAAAAGTATCTGGTTTGCGTTCAAAATCTCCACAAAGTACCGCAGAGGAGGAGATGCATCGAAAATAACGAGGTGTGCGTTGATTTCTCAGGCTGCACACAGCAATGCGTCATTTAGTTTTCAAGGAGGGATGTCTGTGAGTCGATTTCCGGCACTCGGTGGTGGATCCTCTTTGGGTTGCGGGGTTTTCGGACGCCTGGATTTTCCAGCACTGACAGGACAAAGGGCCAGATGTATTCAAAAGTTCTGCACTCGCAAACGGTGCGAATCAGTAAATTCGGTCGTTTGCGAGTGCAAAACAGTGGTCTGCGATGCATGAAATGCATTTGCAGACCACAAATAAGAAATCGCTAAAATTGCGATTTCTTGCGTTGCGACCTGCAACTTGTGAGTTGCAGTTTGCGATTTGCAATTTCCAGGTCGCAAGGCTATGCTGGAAAAAATAGCTAATTGCGATTTTTCCAAAAATTGCATTTTGCACTTTCAAAATACCATGAAATGCAACCAGGTGGTAACCTGGTGCAAAATGTAAACATGCAGTAAAACTGCATTTTTAAATTGAACATGTAAAGCACACATGCCCTTTTGGCATGTGTGTACCTTACATGTTAAAAAAAAAAGAATTGGGGTGCAGGAGAGGGGGCTTAGGCCCCCAGCACCCTGGCCTTTTGCATTTCCAAAATTGCGATTTCTGGTTCAGGCCCATAGCTGCGAATGGGGCCGGTATCGCAATTTGCGATTCGGTAATAGCATTTGCGATTTTTAAGAAATTGCTATTACCGATTCGCAAATGTGATACATGGCCCTTTGCGAGTCGGTAATAGCGATTTCTTAAAAATTGCTATTACCGAATCGCATTGGGCCGTGATGGTACATCTGGCACAAAGTCACAGGGGCTACGTCGATCCGGTCGGTGGTGAGTGGAAATTTCTATTGTACGGCAGGTGCTGCGTCGATTCCTCTCTGGAAGTCAGGCTGCGTTGTTCCGGCTCAGCTGTGTGTCAATCCAGTGGGCCAGGCATCGAATTTCCGGTCGCTACGCTGGTGCTGCGTTCTCGTTGCAAAGGCAGGCTGCATTGCTCCGGTTCGGCATGCAGTGAATTGTTCACCGCGGTGCAGGCTGGGCTTCGTTTCTGGCAGGCTGTGAGTCAATTTCCGCCACAGGAGTCCTACTTGTAGAGATGAGGGCCCGTATTTATACTCCGTTTGCGCCGAATTAGCGTCGTTTTTTTCGACGCAAATTCGGCGCAAAACTAACGCCATATTTATACTTTGGCGTTAGACGCGTCTAGCGCCAAAGTATGAGTAAAGAGCGTCATTTTTTTGCGTGAACGCCTTCCTTGCGTTAATGAGATGCAAGGAAGGCGTTCCCGTCTAAAAAAATGACGGCGACGCAAATGCGTCGTATTTATACTCCCGGGCAAAAATCACGCCCGGGAGGTGGCGGGTCAAAAAACCCCGCATTTGCGCCACTATTTAACGCCTGGGTCAGGGTAGGCGTTAAGGGGCCTGTGGGCTCAAAATGAGCCCACAGGTGCCCTCCCCTGCCCCCAGGGACCCCCCCTGCCACCCCTGCCCACCCCAGGAGGACACCCAAGGATGGAGGGACCCACCCCAGGGACATTCAGGTAAGTTCAGGTAAGTATAATTTTTTACATTTTTTTTTTTTTTTTGGGCGGCATAGGGGGGCCTTATTTGTGCCCCCCTACATGCCACTATGCCCAATGACCATGCCCAGGGGACATAAGTCCCCTGGGCATGGCCATTGGGCAAGGGGGCATGACTCCTGTCTTTACTAAGACAGGAGTCATTTAAATGGCGTCTGGGCGTCGAAAATAATGGCGCAAATCGGGTTGAGGCGATTTTTTTGCCTCAACCTGACTTGCCCCATTTTAAGACGCCCTAACGCCATTTTCCCCCTACGCCGGCGCTGCCTGGTCTACGTGGTTTTTTTCCACGCACACCAGGCAGCGCCGGTCTGCTAGCGCCGGCTAACGCCATTCCATAAATACGGCGCCCGCATGGCGCTTCAGAATGGCGTTAGACGGCGCTAAATTTTTTGACGCTAAACTGCGTTAGCGCAGTTTAGCGTCAAAAAGTATAAATATGGGCCGAAGTCTTTTTGGTCCTGAGACTTCAGGGAACAGGAGGCAAGCTCTATCCAAGCCCTTGGAGAGCACTTCTCATCACAGCCAGAGAGCAGCAAGGCAACAGGGCAACAGCAAGGCAGCAGTCCTTCACAGAAAGCAGTCAGGTGAGTCCTTTGGGCAGCCAGGCAGTACTTAAGTGAAGGTTGCAGATTCTGGTTTAGGTTCTTTTCTCCATGAAGTGTCTGAGTTGCTAGGGGCAAAGGCCCTGTTTAAATACCCAGATGTGCCTTTGAAGTGGATGAGGCTTCAAAGAGTGGCTTAGAAGTGCACAAGGTCCCCTTTCAGTTCAAGTCTGTCTGCCAGGGCCCTAGTAGTGAGTGTGGCAGCGCTTTGTGTGAGGGTAGGCTACTGTCCTTTGACATGCAAGTGTCAGGCCCTCCACCCTCCCAGCCAGGAAGACCCATTCAAAAATGCAGATGTATGCAAGTAAGGCTGAGTATCCTCTGTTTGTGGTGTGTCTGAGTGAATGCACAAGGTAGCTGTCAACTGAACCCAGCCAGACGTGGATTGTAAGGCACCGAAGGATTTAAGTGCAGAGAAATGCTCACTTTCTAAAAGTGGCATTTCTAAAATAGTAATATTAAATCCAACTTCACCAGTCAGCAGGATTTTGTATCACCATTCTGGCCATACTTCATATGACCTTCCTACTCCTTTTAGATCAGCATCTCCCACTCAAACAGTATATGAGGGTAGTCCCAATGTTAGCCTGTAAAGGGAGCAGGCTTCACAGCAGTATAAAAAGGAATTTAGGAGTTTTACACTACCAGGACGTGTAACTACACAGGTGACTTATATGTATAAAAAGGGGAGTTTTAGGCTTAGCAAGTACTTTAAATGCAAAGTCGAACTGGCAGTGTAAGTGCACACACAGGTCTTGCAATGGCAGGCCTGAGACAAGTTGAAGGAGCTACTTAAGTGGGTGGCACAATCAGTTCTGCAGGCCCACTAGTAGCATTTAATCTACAGGTCCTGGGCACACATAGTGCACTTTACTAGGGACTTATAAGTAAATTAAATAATACAATTGGGTATGATCCAATGTTATCATGTTCAAAGGGAGAAAGCATATGCACTTTAGCACTGGTTAGCAGTGGTAAAGTGAGCAGAGTCTTAAAACCAGCAAAAACAATATCTAAAAAGTGGAGGGAGGCAGGCAAAAAGTTAGGGGTGACCACCCTAAGGCTGTCAGGTCTAACAGTAGAGGTTAGGTTGGTGAAGTTTAGTGTGTAATTTAGATTTTTGATAGATAGTAAGTTTTAGTATCAATAAATCATATTAGTTTCCTACAATATGGTGCCCATGAAGATTGACTGTCTGGGTGCCTTTGGGTGTGCATTCATTATTGATTAACATATGTGGCTATGTGTATCCCCTATGACCAGTTACTAGTCTGATTGGCAGCAGTACGACATCAGCTACTCAACACACTATTCAGTGCAGTTCCTGATACTTTGATTGTGCATGGATACAAATTCCAAGACAGATAATCAGTCACCATCTATTGTTTTTGTATGTCACATTCTTTGTTCAAAAGTTTAGAACATTGCACTCCACCTCATTTGGGGAATGGATACTGGCACACTAACGGCTGGCCATCACAGTCTCACATATGCATATTTTGTTTGTCACATCAACGTTGTACTGGTGCAATCATCAGAGACATTTCAAGACACTTGTGTCTGAACCAAATATGCCATAAGTAAACTTGCATGGTACCTGTTTAGTACATGCTTGGAAGACTGAGAAATTATTTGGGAGTCCACAATGCTATCAGTGACCCTAATCATGTTTGAGTCTATGGCCCATATTTATATTTGCATCAAAATGTTTACCACTGGCTTGCAACATTGCAAGCCGGGTGCCATATTTATGAAATGGTGCAGGCCGGCGGTAAGGATCGGCTAGTGTCAAAAGAAATGACGCTAGCCAGGGGGCAGTGGCGGTAGGGGGAAATGGCATTAGGGCACCAGAAATGATGCCAGGCTGGTTAATACTAATATATATGGTGATAACCAGCCTAACGTCATTTTATGATGCAATAGCACCCAAAAATGACTTCTGTCCTAGTAAAGACAAGTGTCATGCACAGCACCCCAATGGCCATGCCCAGGGGACCAGTGTCCCCTGGGCAAGGCCATTGGACCTAGTGCCATGCAGGGGGGCCATGTAAGGGGCCCCCAAAGACAAAGAAAAATATTAACTTTAAACTTACAAATACCCATACTTACTCGGCGTGGGGTCCCCTAACATCTGGTGTCCCTCTGGCGTGGGTGGGGTTGTTGCTGGGCCTTGGGGTGGGTATCTGTGGGCCCATTCCAGGGTGTATAGCCATGGAAATGTATCCACAGCTACTCTAACGGATGGTCTGACCCAGGCGTAAAGTAATGGCGCTAAGCAGGTTTAGAGCCATTATTTAGGTCTGCCTCTCACCCATGCGCCCTTTTGCACAGGGGGATTAATATGCCGCCACGGGCTTAGAGTCATTTTTTGGAAGGAACGCCTACCTTGCATCTCATTAATGCATGGTGGGTTCACGCATCCAAAAATGACGATAACTTAATTATTTTGATGCTAGAGGGTGTGGCGTCAAAATATAAATATGGAGCTAAGTTTGCACTGTTTTAGCGTAAAAATAAATGACGCTATAAAGGGCGCAAACAGAGTATAAATATGCCCCTCTGTAAGTGGCTTTGTGTCTGACAGAAAGCCACACATGTCCTTTTGTTCTGTGCTGATTGTGATAGCTTCACACAATGCATACATCTGTAACAGTTGATAGATCACTGAAAAAAGCAGAACATTTGTGAATATGGTAGTTTATTTACTTGTGCAAGTTTTGTTTCAGATAATGTACAATGTACAATTCATTGACCCCATGAGAGATCCCAAGCTATTGAATGTCCAGTCAAAGTCCAAGGGTGAGGGACAAGTCATCAGGCACATGTATGAGAGGTGTGCATCAGTGAGGAGGTGTCCAAATTGACATACGAATTGAAACTATGACAGTCCATGCATGATAAGACAACAGTGGCAGAGTGAAGAGGGTGTTTTGCCATCTGTCACTACACTGGCATGATCTTAAGCACAGAACTAAAGAGATACTGTCCATGTGGCACAGACTGTAGCTACCGGGTGTTTTTCTGGTGAATGTTGTTCCTTCCACATCTTCATCATCTGATGTGTGTGGGGCCTCTTGTGCCATAGGTGGTGCTGTTGTTGAAGTTGAGGGGGGGCACACACAAATCAGGGTATAGTTATGTGGAATCAAAGGTCCTGGCAGCTGCCATTTGTGGGAAAGCAAAAGACATACTGCAGCAAAGAGGAACTGATGGTTTTGCAACACAGCAGCTACATCACAATGGTAAGCAGTCATGCTTTAAAGGAGGGAGGCCACATTCTGCTGCATGGACTTTTTGGATAGCCCCCAACCTTTTGTCAATCAGGTTACTATCACTTTGGGAGAGCAATTGTTTCAGGCTCTGCCTCAGGACAGCAGCTATGCTGGCCGGTGGACTGCTGGACTCCACATAGTGGAAAGTAGGTGCCTCTGATGGCAGAAGAGTTGCCCTTATTTGGACTGAGGCACCTCTGTATTCCTGTGGCTGTGCCGGTCGGTGCTGTGTGTTGGTTGTTGGGTGGTTTATGTGGAGAGCCCGAAACACTGTGTATCCTCCCTGTGACTGGAGATGGTGTCCGGAAGGTACCCAGGACATCCTGGAGAGTGTCAGCATTGATGGTCGGCAGCTTGAAAACCAGATTATCAGAGAAATCCCGAACATGCAGCTCCGCAGGAGGTAAGGCTTCATCCTCTGCAATGGGATAGTGAAATGTCAATCTTGGACTGTATTGGCTGTTGACATGAGTCATCATTTACTTGATACTGGTGGCTTAGTGACATGGTACAGACCCACACATCAAGGCACACATTTATGGACCCCTAGTGGCAAACAGTGCCACATGAGCATCATTTCTATGGAGTCAACATAGGCACAATCTGCCAGTTCACATTTCTAGGTGTGTCCCACCCACCTTGAATGGCTTATCATGGTCTTCTGCATATGTACCTCTTTCATTGATTTGACTGTGTACATATGCATGCCTTGGGCGTTGTTAGGGATTTGTACACACACCACAAATGGAGATGTACACAATAATTTCCATTTGATTTAACAGATATTTGAGTTCGTAACTGTCTCCTCTGCCACCCTACATGTGTTGTTAGAGTGATGGAAGGGTGTGAGCTGTCTACATTAATCCTCCTAGCCACTTTGAGTCATATGTCCAGCATCTTGCACAACCCATTGTGAGACTTAACCATCTCGTGTGTATGTGTGCAAACAGGAATTTATCCCTTCCTGTTGTACAATACTCAACCATGCATCATAGCTACAAGGATGCCTGCATTTCTGCACTGCGTGTTTTTTTGCTGGAAGTTAGACCATCCTGTTTGCACACATACACATGAGGTGGTTCTTTGTTACGATGTGTGGTGCAGGATGCTGAATGTAGGAGGCTGGCCTGGTTTGTAGTGGGTACATATGGTACTTACACCGTATACCAGGTCCAGCTATCCCTTACTAGTGAAATTTAGGCAGTGTTCTAGCAGCTTAGGGTGTCTAGAAGAGCTGTAGCAGAGCAGCTTAGGCTGAACTAGGAAACATGTAAAGTTTCTGCAATACTGCTATATTTATACAGTACTTATACACAAAAAAGCCAATACTCAGTGTTACCAAAAATAAAGGTACTTTATTTTAGTGACACAAGGCCAAAAATATCTTAGAGACAATACTCCTTCTGGCGGTAAGTATTATACATAATATATACACTAGAGGCCAAAATCAGGTAAGTAAATAGTCATAGAACAATGTAAACAGTACAAAATACAATAGAATGCAATAGGTCTAGGGACAATACAAACCATCTACTAAGAAAGTGGAATGTGAATCAGAAATTCCCCGCTAGGCAAGTGTAGTGTGTAGAGAGGCACGGAGAGTGTAAGAAAACACAAAAGGTAAGTAAGATACCCCGCCCCAGAGCCCAGGAAAGTAGGAGTAAAGTACTGCAAGTTTTCTCAGGACACACTACAAGTTGTAATATGAGTTATTGCAAGAACCAAGCAAGACTGCAAGCAACAATTGGTGAATTCCTGTACCTGAAGACCTGCAAAAAGAGGAGACCAAGTCCAGAAGTCGCAAAAGATTCCAGGAAGGACAGGAGTCCCTGCCAACCAAGAAGATGGTGCAAAAGAGTATTCTCTGGTTAAAAGAAGTCTACAGAAGAGCATCAAAGAAGATGGCTGTGGGTTCCTGCGTGGTGCAGGAAATGTCCCACGTCAAGATGTTGGATGCAGGTTGTTTGTGTCGATGAATTCATCCAACAAGCCTTGGTTTGCATCAAATGGCGCTGCTTGGACCCAGGAGGGACACGGGGACCTCAACTCAGACTGAGGAGGCAGAGGGGGCTCCCAACACTGGAGAGGCCACAGGTGACCAGGCAGAACCCACAGGAGTCCCAGGACATGGGGACAAAGAAGATGCAAATTGCAGTTGGTGCAGCACAACAAATGAAGGTTCCACGCCACCGGAGAAAAAATTAGCGAGTTGTGATTCGCAGGATGGAGTGCTGGGGACCTGGGCTACACTGTGCATAAAGGATTCTAGGAAGAAGTGCACAGAAGCCCAAGGAGCTGGAGATGACATGGTGCACAGGGATACTGTCTCAAACAAGGAAGGCAAGATCTTACCTCCTCCAGATTTGGACAGCTGGACCTTAGGACAGTCTGGGTCATGTTGGTTCACCACCTGTGTTCCAGGGAGCATGATCGTCATCAGGGGAGGAGTATAAGAGAACTGGTTGTCATCACAGAAGGTGGCTGCAGAAGCAGGGAAGTGACTGTGTCACTCCACAGGAGATTCCTTCGGTTCTTCTGGTGCAGTGTGAAGACAAGGAGTCCTCAGAGCGTGCACACCTTTGGAAACTGTTGCAAATGCTGGCTGGAGCTGAAGGTGCAGGTCACAGGAGTCATCCTGGATACTTTGTTGCAGTTACAACAGTTCCTGGAGCAGTCTGCGGTTGATTCAACGGTCAGAAGCTGAAGCAGAGGATACAAAGGATTCCAGGAGGAGTCTTGCAAGCTGAATCTGAAGAGACACCTACAGGAGAGACCCTAAATAGCCTTGAGAGGGGGACTGGCTACCTACCCAGGTATGCACCTTTCAGGAGGGGTCTCTGGCATCACCTGCTGGCACTGGCCACTCAGAGATCTCCAGAGTGTCCCCACACCTTGGAAAACATGATGGCTAATGCCACGGACACACTGGAGAAGCTCTGGCCATAATCCCTGGGGTGGTGATGGACAGAGGAGTGGTAACTCCCCTTTCCTTTGTCCAGTTTCCTGCCAGAGCAGGGACTGGGGGTCCTTGAACCGATGTAGACTGGCTTATGCAAGGAAGGCACCATATGTGCCCTTCAAAGCATTTCCAGAGGCTCTGGGAGGCTACCCCTCTCAAGCCGGTATCACCTATTTCCAAAGGGAAAGGGCGCAACACCCTCCTTCTAAAGGAAATGCATTGTTCTGCCTTCCTGGGACTGGCTACTTAGACCCCAGGAGGGCAGAAACTTGTCTGTGAGATGGCAGCAGCTGTAGCTGCAGTGCAAGCCTCAAGGAGCTAGTTTGGCAGTAGTGAGGGTCCATGGTTGAGCTCCAGGATGTATGGGATTGGTCCCCCTACCAGATTTGGAATGCGGGGACAATTCCATGATCTTAGACACATCACATGACCATATTCGGAGTTACCATTTTGAAGCTACATAAAGGTATTGACATATATGTAGTGCACATGTGTAATGGTATCCCCGCACTCACAAAGTCCGATGAATTGGCCCTCAACAGCGTGAGGACACCTTTGCTAGTGCAAGGGTGCCCTTACACTTAGTAACTTTGCACCTAGCCTTCAGTAAATGAAGATTAGACATATAGGTGGCCTATAAGTTACTTAAGTGCAGTGAAAATGGCCGTGAAATGGTGTGGGCACTATTTCACTCAGGCTGCAATGGCAGACCTGAACAAAAGTTTGTCTGAGATCCTTATTGGTGGCAAAAGAAATTCTGCAGCCAATAAGGATCTCCTGGAACCCCAATGCCATGGGTTCCTAGGTACTATATACTAAGGGCTTATAACGGTGGGTCCAGTGTGCCAATTGGAATTGGAATATGAATTCACTAAACTATAGTGACTAATTTGGTAGCGGAGAAAGCATAAGCACTGGAGTTCTGATTAGTAGAACTTCAGTGACACAGTTAAGCACTACTGACAACACACACATAGGCCACAAACTATGAGCACTGGGGTCCTGGCTAGCAGAATCTCAGTGAGATAGGCAGCCATAGCTGGGCAAAAATGTTGCCTATATGGCTGTAAGAGAGAACCGGGTTGCTGTTTTTCTTGAGTTGGAGCAGGGCAGGGCTGCTGTCCTATAAGCTCCACACTAGGACAGGGCTGCTGTCCTAAGTGTTCAGAGGTAATGCAGGGTTGCTGCATCAAAGTTTCTCTGGGAGGGCTGGAGGGTTGCTCCATATTTACTAAAATGGTGCAGTTCTGCTCATCTGGGTTAGTTGGTCCATAGAGAGGTACTTTTACCTCTGGGAGTCCAGCTGTGGAAGCTGAGGGCTCCTTTGGTACAGGTTCCACCCCAGGAGAAGTTTCCTTAGTTGCAGGGAGGGGAAGGGATACTTTGATAACCTTTTTACCTCTTGGTGGAGAGGGATCCTGAGATTTCAGGCCCTTTTCTCTCCTTTGTTTTTTCATTTCACCAGAAATGAGAGGAAGCATGTTCTCAGGGATACCCAGCATAGATGCATGGGTCCTAAACTCTACCTCAGCCCAACCTGAGGCCTCTAGGTGATTTCCCCAAGAGACAATCTACAGGTAAGATAGGTGATACCACCATCTGGTTTGGGCCAGTAACTCCACCCTAAGTTGAACTACAGCTAAGGGGATAGACTGAGTGGAATTGTTGACATCATTAACTTAGTACGTCTGTCCAAGGAGGTGTTGTGCGGGTGACACCAAGTTTTCAATAAATGAAGGTTAGACATATAGGTGACTTACATGTCATTTAAGTGCAGTGAAATTGGCTGTGAAATAGTGTAGGCACTATTTCACTCAGGCTGCAATGGCAGTCCTGAAGAAAGGTTTGTCTGATCTCCTTATGGGTGGCAAAAGAAATGCCTGGAACCCCCAATGCCCTGGGTACCTAGGTACCATATACTTGGGACTTAAAAGGGGGGTCCAGTGTTCCAATTAGAATTGGAATATGAAGTAACTAAACTATAGTGACTAATTTGGAAGAAGGGAGAGCATAAGCACTGAAGTTCTTGTTAGTAGAACTTCGGTGACACAGTTATGCACTACTGATACCACACACATAGACCACAAACTATGAGCACTGGGGTCCTGGCTAGCAGGATCCCAGTGAGACAGGCAAACACACTGACAGGTAGGGTTTTAACTATGAGCACTGGGGTCCTGGCTAGGAGGATCCCAGTGAGACAGTAAAAACTCACTGCACACACTCACAAACAGGCCAAAGGTGGGGGTAACCATGCTAGAAAGAGGCTACTTTCTCACACTGAACACATGACTCAAAGTGGCTAGGAGGATGCATGTGGAAAGCCCATCCACTTTCCATCACTCTGACAACACATGCTGGGTAGCATGGTGACCTGATACATTTTGTGGCTTGTTGATGTGTGGATACATCATGTTGGTTCACACATCAGGGGCGGCATTGTAGTCGTGGTACTAAGGACTGACATTGTTGTAGACATATTATGGACTACTTTCAATGTGTGTTGCAATCATCTCAAACATTGTAAGTGGCAGACAACATTCCTGTTATTTGAATTTGCAGTACGTTTACCTTCCTGCACATTGTGCATTTGGACCGGCAATAGGAGCACCCCTACACCATGTAGGGTGTATGGCAAAGTTGGTATTGTCCTTCATTTTTTTGCCATCACCAAGAGGGATTAATTGACTATCTGTAACAATTACACATCACTGCACATTGGAAATGATGCTGCACAGCAAGCTGAGCTGTTGCACTGCGTCTTTCTTCGTACATGGGTAAAAATGTGCCACAATGCCTGGACAGAGACTCCAGTGATAGATAGTAGTAACTCATAATTACCATGCCAAGGTTAAGCACCTTGCATACCTTATCCTGGCCTAATTCCCATGTGCTACTCTCACACCTGACACTACATGTAGTTGGCATTCAATGTGTATGTTTGGGATCTTCCCATGCAACACATGTGTCCGATGCCTTTAAAGATATGTACATCTGGATTTGGGTCAGTGTAGTCCAAGAACTCAAGGGTGGTGTGGCAGTGACAAGTGGGTGTGTGACAAGTTTGTTTTTCCAATGAATTTAGTTGTTCATTGTGTGTTGCATTGTGCAACACACATAGCGCAAACTTTCTATGTGTTGGTGCATTGATCCCAAACCACCATTTTCCTTGCAGCCCCTTTGCCCCAGCTAAGGGCGCCATGGAAGCACCTTATTTACATTACTGCTCACCATGGTAGACAGTTCCACAGTAGCCTCATGAGTTTTTGGCAATTTAGTGGTGCTTTACTGCAATGGCAATGGCACAATAAATGATAGCACTTGTATAGCAAAGCAAAGGGAGATCTACTGCTTACAATGCTTGCGTCACTTTCACATCTGCCTTTGGCAGGTCTCACAAAAAAGATTGACAGATAGCACAGTGCAATCTTAATGCATTGTCTTCCCCATTTGTTCTTTCCTCCTTGTGTAAGAAATATTTCCTTGCATACATCATATTTGGCACAGGTATGTTGTGGTGCAAGGATATACAAAGTGGATCCATGTATGCATTGTGTTACTTTGTTAATGCGGCACAAGGGGAATGGGCAACTTTAGTCCACATTGGCATCAAACTATATGATGCTTATGTTGCAGTAAGGGCTTGTAAATATGGGCCCCTAGTGCGACAGTAAGACCACTTGTGGCTGATGTTATGTATGACCGTTTCTCTTTGTGCATGACACCATCCATTCCCACTACACAGGTAACCTTGCTACATGGTGACATGGAAACTACTTGGACAGCAGCACAGATGATAATCACAGATGTGCCCCATATGTTGTGTCTGATCACTTTTGTGCCCATTCCCAATGGTGCATCAAGGTGTCTCTCAGTTCTTGTTGGCCCACCCTGTGCAACATCTTACATGTTGCCCAATGAGTGTTACACATGGGCATGTGGTTCAGTTGCAACTGTGAAGGGATTGTTTTGAGGGTTGAGTAATGGTTTGTGCATGTAGGGGGAAGGTATGAGCACATTAGAAGTATTTGGTCATGGTTGTGTCCCCATGCTACCCTTTTGAATGCATTCAGTGTGTCCTATGTGCCTCCCCCATCACATTTGTTTGTTTCCAGATTGCTCCCCCTGCAACTTGCCCTTCATTTGTGGTAGGTCTTGGATGTCTACATTGTCCTGTCCTGGGACTCCAGTGACCAGCTCCTCTGGGATGACTGCTGCCACCATCTCCTCCAATTCATCCAGGTGACAGTCCTCTTCACCTCTGCCACACTGTTGACTTTGCAGACAATTGACTGCCATATGGCCTCCTTCCTACCTATTGGCAAGTTAGAGGTGACAAAGAGCTAGAGTTGGTGCTCCGTTATCTCTCTGACCAAGATGGTATTCTCCGTCTCACTGAATCAACACTTCCTCTTCCTTTTCCCCTTCTCCTGTGATGTTGTTTGTCCACCCTGGCTTGCACTGGACTGATTTGGGTCTCTGATGTCCTGCATTCTCCATTTTAGGTCCGTGTGCTTTTCTTTGCTTTCTCGCAGTCTTTTTTATGCTTTTGAGGCAAAAATGGTGCTAGAACAAGTAAATATGTTTAGATAATGAATACATTAGCTGCCATTAATGAGTAAGGTGCTGCACAATATCAATTACTTGACTATATGTGCAACATTAATGGAGCCATGCTGGTGTGTCTGCTCCTCTGCAGCATGTTCTTGGGGCAGCTGTAATGGCATGTTATTAAAGCATTTTATCATTAAATCCAATGGCCCTGCTCTTCTACTCTCTCTACAAATCTATCCTGAGTCCAAAACTTAGGGGTTGATAGAGTCTGGTAGATGGGATACTCCCTCACAGACAAGGTGGATAACGGATATTCCTTCTGCCATATTCTAGTAAACAGTGCATACAATATAAATGATCCACTGTAGTACAGCAAATGGGTTACATAATTGTATTTACCATAGAGTATCCCATCTACCAAACTGTAAATCAGGCCCTTAGTCCCATGTTACCCCCTGGCCTTACCCTTTGTTGCATTGTTTTTTCAACAAATACCTTCACTTGGCAATGGTGAAGGTTAGTGTACAGGAAGGTAAGAGTTATGGTGAATGAGTTAGGAATAGGTTTAGCTGTAGAATGGTTGGTTGTCACTGGTCATGTACTACACTCTTGCTTAGTCACATTGGTCGACTCAAGGAAATATTGGAACTATAAATCCATAATGGAAGCCATGAAGTATAAGTCACTCAGGGAGGAAAATATGCCACATGCCGTGATGGAATCTACATTTCTGGGTAGGCTGAGACAGAAAGAAAATATAATGAAGTGAAGTAGTTGAATGACTGGGCACACGGAAACACACCTTGTCTTTGGTTAGTATTCATCGCAGATTTTGTGCCTCACTGTTAACTGAAGCAGATGCACATTATAATGCCTATGCTGCAGCTCCAAATTAAACCATGCAGCAGTTTTAGGTGGTGAAATGCAGTGGGCAGGAAGGTGATAGACACATTGGGGGTCATTATGATCCTGGCGGTCCTGCTCCGTCATGCCGGCTGCCAGACCACCGACAGCGTGGTGGTGCACAACCATCAAATTATGACAACGGTAGTGAACGGGCTGCATTGCTGCCGGTTTATCACCTGTACCGCCAGAGGGGTAGGACCGCCTGGCCGAAGGTTGACCATCTTCGACCATGCGGTCCACCTAACGCCGCCTGTGGTATTTTGAGCATCCTTACCTCCAAGGATTCTGTGGCGGCAGCCCCGTCATGGAATCCCTGGCGGTAACAACACTGGTGACAGGAACACTCATTCCTGTTGCCACTGCAGGACTCTCCAAACCCCCTTCATGTAGGACCCACCCCATCAGAAGCCCCCCAAGTAGTGACACCCCCATCCCCGATCCCCATTCTGTACCCCCACTCCATCCTCATTCTGTACCCCCCACCCCTGATCACCATTCTGTACCCCATACCCCATCCCCATTTTGAACCCCCGATCCCCATTCTGTACCTCCCGACCCCGTACATCCACGCAGGCACACATCACACATACATTTCTACACGCACACTCATTCACACAAACATGCACACACGGCCACAACACCCCCTCAACCCGCATATACGCATTTACACAAGCACACACACACTTGTTTACACAT
The DNA here is from genome assembly GCF_031143425.1 of Pleurodeles waltl. Taxonomy (NCBI): domain Eukaryota; kingdom Metazoa; phylum Chordata; class Amphibia; order Caudata; family Salamandridae; genus Pleurodeles; species Pleurodeles waltl. Next base: position 697,422,585 of record NC_090439.1, on the reverse strand, counting down.
GCACACAAACACCCCCAACACTCCCACCCCTTCCATTTACACAAACACACACTCATTCATGCACACAACACTCAACACCCCCCTCCCCTGTCGGTCAATCACCTTACCTGGTGGTTGTCCGGGAGGGAACAGGGGTACATGACGCTTGCTCCGCCGCCAGCACCCCATCCCCACAACACAGCCACGTGATTTACCATGATTTAATACGGCAGGCGGTGTTGTGGTGACGTGTGGTGGCAATGGAGCAACCTCCGTTAGACCACCGACCGCCAGTATGGCTGCTGGCTGATTCCTCACCTAAGAGTGGCAGAGAACAGCCAGCAGTCATAAGATGGTGGTCTGAAGACTGCCAATGTCAAAATGACTACCAATGTTTGTCTTGCTTAACAAATACAGTATTGTCAATAAGAAAGCAAGGTGACTTACCACTTGTCCCTGCCACCAATTGGGAAGCTCGCCCCCCCTTGACTTGCTGGGCCTCCTATGACATCCCAGCTTGGCTGGCACTGTTGGCAGCACTGGTGCTCTGTACGCCTAAACAAAAACATAATGCACACATTTTTTATGCCAGAGTAGACACCTAAGTAATTATTTTGCAGAAGAGGCAACAGCAATACCTCACTAAGTAAGGAGGTATTACTTTGTGAGGTTTGTTGATTGACAACATTTTTAAAAAACAGGTATTAGAGGTCAAGTCAACCAGAAACTTTTTTCTCCCGATGGAGGGACTATGAATAGATAACAATTAAACACAATAAAGGGAATGAAGGACTTATTATGGTATTGGTTGGCAATGGTATCTCATTCCTGCTAAGCTGCACTGTCATGGAACTGCTGTTATAAGACAACAGTGGTGGAAATGACCACTCTATCTTTATTCCTGCAGCTTTTGACTGTTTGAGCAAGAACACCTTAAGTGTTGAATCTCAACCAACATGTTTGGTGAATACTCTGGCCTGTGATCCTCTTTATGCTTCCTTAAATCAGTTCTTTAAACAGAACTTCACAAAACATGTAAGAGAGGGGTGAGGAAAAGCTCACTAAAAATGAACCAGAAGCACGATAAAGACAGGAGCAAGTGAGCTGAAGAAACAGGAAATATAGAAAGCACAGGGAAATGCAGGGATAAGAAACATTAAATAGAGGAGATGAACACAGTTAATAGTATAAACGGACAAGGCCATACTAGTGGAAATAGTTAAACATAAGAAAAAATAATATGCATGACTTAGTGGGGTCAGCAGAACCATCCGCCTTGGCACTGGTGGTCCAACTTGCCTTGGCGCTGGTGGTGGTGATAGCTGCTTGCCTTGGTGTAATCTTGCCGTTGGGTTCTTAGGAAAGGAAAAAAGAGTACAAAAAACATTGATTGGTGGTTCTCTCCACAAAAAACCTTTAGACAGACACAACATTATACTTTTAAAATCAGATAGCCTATTTGTAGTTTACTAACCTAAAATTACATTTTGAACTATTTATTCATTCTAACAAATCATCTATGCTTCTCCACCACCTTTTGATGGGTCACGTTGGTTTGCCTTTATGTAATGCACATCAGGGAGATTCAGACTGTATGAGCTACATAAAGTCACACAGAGAAGAGCACCAACACCCATGATATACTACTATCATAATAGTGGCATTCCTTAAGCCAAACCAAGCAAGCGAGCACTTGGCTGGCTCACACTGGGACAGAATCCTGACAGGACCTCTCTCATTCAATTAGTATCAACTCCACTCCTCCACTGCTATGGTCCTACACCTTCCTGGCAGGCTGGCATTATCAAGGGTCTGTGTAGCCCTTCTGCCATGCAAGGTGGTGCACTGGCAAAGCAAACTTTAAGTGATATTTATTTACCAAGCCATGCAAAGTCACTTTGCGTGGTCCTGTGTGGCCCTGTGTGGCTTGGTCAATCTAGAGTAACAAAACAAGGGAGCACAAGTTGTTGCCTTGTCTTAATTTATGCTGGAAAGGCACCCTGCATTACATGGATGGAGCCTGACAGTGGCTGTTCCTGTTCCCTTGCATCCAACCATACATACTATTTTGGTGCATTCCCCCCTTTTCCACCACTGGTAAACTCAGAAATGCTCTGATGCATAAAACTCCATTTATCTATCTGAGTTGCACACACAAACATTAAAAAACCTCCTGACTGAACATACTCCCATGCTCAGAAATAAAATTTCCTTTATGCACCAGAGGGAACACATGACCACAATCATTGTTGCACAGATCTATCTATCTATCTATCTATCTATCTATCTATCTATCTATCTATCTATCTATCTATCTATCTATCTATCTATCTATCTATCTATCTATCTATCCATCTATCCATCTAGCTATCTATCTCTCTATCTCTCTACTGAAAAGCTACAGGTTAAAGCAAAGCTATAGTTATGTGAATTTGTCAGTGACAACCTTATTGTTTTGAACTAAAAAAGCAACAAAATTCACCAGTTATAGGTAGCAGTGGTAACTATAACTTGGGCTCCTGCAATGATGCTTATGACCTCACAAATGACATCACTCATGACATGTTTTATGACATCATTTATGACATCACTGATGACATCTCAAATGAATGGCAAGGATGAGGTCCCCTGGTCCTAGAGGCCAATCCTAAGATGCATAGCAAAGGCTCAACACCCCGTCGCAGATGGCCAAAGGCCGTGTATCGCATGGGCTTGGATGAGCGCAGGGTTGTGGGCCACTGGTCCTTGCTGCAAGCAAGGCCATGGGGCTATCTCTAGGAGGCTGGCCTGGTTTGTAGTGGGTACCTTGGGTACTTACACCTTATAACAGGTCCAGTTATCCCTTATATGTGAATGTAGCAGTGTTCTAGCAGCTTAGGCTGTTAGTGGTAGCTATAACAGAACAGCTTAGGCTGAACTAGGAGACATGCAAAGCTCATGCAATACCACTTATAGTTACACAGTACTTATACACAAGTAAAGACAATACTCAGTGTTACCAAAAATAAAGGTATTTATTTGGGTGACACAGTACCAAAAATATATTAGAGACAATACTCCTTCTGGAGGTATTACACACAATATATACACTAGACACCAAAATTAGACAAGTAAATAGTCATAGAACAATGCAAACAGTAGGAAATCCTAAAGAATGCAAAGGAAGAAAATAGGTCTAGGGGCAACAAAAACCATATACTAAAAAAGTGGAATGTGAATCACGAATTCCACCCTAAGCAAGTGTAGTTTGTACAGAATTGCTGGGAGAGTAAGAATACAGTAAAGGTAAGTAAATTACCCCACCCCAGAGCCAGAAAAGCAGGAATAAAGTACTGCAAGTTTCCTTAGGACACACTACACCTCGTTTTTGGGATTTTGCAGCAGCCAACCAAGTCTGCAAAGAACAACTGCTGGATTATTGGACCTGAAGACCTGCAAAGGAAGGGGACCAAGTACTGAAGTCAAAAGAAGTTCCAGGAAGGACAGGAGCCCCTGCCAACCCAGAGGAGGGTGCAAAAGAAGAGTCCCTGTTTACTTGAAGACAGCAGAAATGCCCCCTAGTAAAATGCCAGGTGGTTTCTGCATGATGCTAAAGATGTCCCACAGTGTGAAGATTGTTGCAGATGAGATTTCGTGTTGGAAGGCACCAACAAGCCTTGGCTATGGCAAAAGAGTGTTTTTCATCAAAATGGCTCTTGATGGACTCAGGATGGACCTGGGGGCCTCAACTCTGTGTGAAGAGGAAGAGGGGGCACTCAGCACTTTAGAGAACCCTCAGGATGCCAGCTAGGACCCCCCAGAAGCCACATAATCTATGATCAAAGGAGGTGCAAAATGCAATTGATGCAGCACAACAAAAGAAGGTCCCACGCCACCAGAGAACAACTCAGTGAGTTGAGCATTGTAGGGTGGACTGCTGGGGACTTGGGCCAGGCTGTGCATGAAGGAATTTTGCAAAGAGTGCACAGAGGCCTCAGGAGATGAAGAAGACACAAAACACAGGGGTACCATTGTTCTTGGGGAAGGCAAGGTCTTACCTCCTGCAAATTGCATCAGCAGGACCTCAGGACCCCAGTGCTCATAGTTTGTGGCCTAATGTGTTGATGATGTCCACCCTCTGTGTCCTTAGGAGCACGCTCATTGCCATGAGAGGAGTACTAGGGTACCAGTCGTCGCCTTGGAAGGTGCCTGCTTGGAGCACGGGAGTGACTCCGTCACTCCACAAGAGATTTCTTTGGTCCTTCTGATGCAGGATGAAGACAGGGAGTCCCCAGAGCATGCATACCATGGAAACTGTTGCAGTTGCTGACTTGGAGCTGAGGTTGCTGAAGAAAAGTGTCTCTTGTAGACACTTTGTTGCAGTTACAGCGTTTCTTGAAGCAGGCTAAGGTTGATCCGAGGTCAGAGGATGCTGCAGTTGTTGCAGAGGATTCCTGAAGGAAAATTGCAAGCAGAATCTGAAGAGAACCCACATCAGAGACCCTAAAGATCCCTGAGAGGCGTATTGGCTACCTTATCAGGTATGGACCTATCAGGAGGGGTCTCTGATGTCACCTGATGGCACTGGCCACTCAGAGCCCTCCAGAGTGCCCCGACACCTTGCAAAGCAAGATGGCTGAAGTCTGGAGCTCTGGGCACCACCCCTGGGGTGGTGATGGACAGGGAAGTGGTCACTCCCCTTTCCTTTGTCCAGTTTCCCGCCAGAGCAGAAGGGGTCCCTGAACCGGTGTAGACTGATTTATGCAAGGAGGGCACAATTTGTGCCCTTCAAAGCATTTCCAGAGGCTGGGGGAGGCTACCCCTCCCCAGCCTGTATCACCTATTTCCAAAGGGAGAGGGTGTAACACTCTGCTCTCAGAGGAAATGCATTGTTCTGCCTTTCTGGGACTGGGCTGGCCAGAGCCCAGGAGGGCAGAACCCTGTCTGTGAGGTAGTAGCAGCTGTAGCTGCAGTGCAAGCCTCAGAGAGCTGATTTGGCAGTACTGGGGGTCTATGGTGGAGCCCCCAGGTTGCTTGGAATTGGCTCCCCAATACCAGATTTGGAATGGTGGACAATTCCATGATCCTAGACACCTTACATGGCCATATCCAGAGTTACCATTGTGAAGCTACATATAGGTATTCACCTATATGTAGTGCACGCGTGTAATGGTGTCCCTGCACTCACAAAGTCCGGGGAAATGGCCCTGAGCTATGTGGGGGCACCCTTGCTAATGCAAGGGTGCCCTCACACTTAGTAACTTTGCACCTAACCTTCAGCAAGTGAAGGTTAGACATATAGGTGACTTATAAGTTACTTAAGTGCAATGAAAATGGCTGTTGAATAGTGTGTGCACTATTTCACGCAGGCTGCAGTGGCAATCCTGTGTAAGGGTTTGTCTGAGCTCCCTATGGGTGGCAAAAGAAATGCTGCGGCCCATATAGTTCTCCTGGAACCCCAATGCCCTGGGTACCTAGTACCATATACTAGGGACTTATAAGGGGGTCCAGTATGCCAATTGAAATTGGTAAATGTAGTCACTGGCCTACAGTGACAAATTTAAAAGTGGAGAGAGCATAAGCACTGAGGTTCTGATTAGTTGAGCCTCAGTGACACAATTAGGCACTACACAGGCATACACATTAGGACACAAACTATGAGGACTGGGGTCTTGGCTAGAAGGATCCCAGTGAGACAGACAAAACACACTGACATATAGGTTTTTATCTATGAGCACTGAGGTCCTGGCTAGCAGGATCCGAGTGACACAGTAAAAACACACTGACAAACACTCACAAACTGGGGCTAACCATGCTAGAAAGAGGTTACTTTCCTACACTAGCCCCCCACCATGTATGGCCAAAGTTACCATAGTGTAGGAGTTATAGTTAAGTGAGATAAATGCAACTATAACTGGAGAATGTTTGTGTTTTTTAGAGTTTAAAACATTACTGTTACTGAATTTTTCACCTAACTTTAATGTTACTTGAATCTTTGTTTATAAATATATATATATATATATATTCACCTGCAGTGAACATGAAATTACACAGTACCAATAAAAATGTCCACTACTCGGGACATAGGTCATGTCTAACTGCATCATGTCCAGAGTGAACGTCTTTATTTTAGTACTGTCTGATTACAGTTAAGCTTTTAATGAACATACACATATATATACACACATATACACATATATATATATGTGTATGTTCATTAAAAGCTTAACTGTAATCAGACAGTACTAAAATAAAGATGTTCACTCGGGACATGATGCCGTTAGACATGACCTATGGGAGCAAAACTTGACATCTAACTGAATTGTGTCCCGAGTAGTGGACATTTTAATTGGTACTGTGTAATTTCATGTTCACTGCCGGTGCGCTTCACTGGTATGATGCTCCAGCTGTCACACTTCCAGGGTTCCAGTAGGAGCTACTGTTGAGCTTTGCCGCGTTGCTTAGATTAATGTATAGTAATGAGAATTACTCTATATTAAAAAAGCCATTGAAATTCACTGAAAAAAACAAAGGTTACAGGGACGTTATAGTTAGGAAATAGAATTTAAAAATACCTTAAAATTCACTTAAAAACACAAAGATTACAGGGACATTATAGTTAAGTCCCAAATTTACTTACACAAAACCATAGAAATTCAGCATTCACCATTCCATTTGGTGAATATGGTCATGGAATCAAATATACTTGTAAATATCTAACACAAAGGCACTCATTTTTAGACCTGAGAAAGATGAATGGTTGATGGGACCAGTCAGGGTTCAAGCCAGTGGCCAGGCGATCAGTCGGAGAAATGTGTTGAGTCTGTGTCATTAAATTCTGCAGCAACCTAAGGGCAATATGTACAAATTTGTTTGCAGGGGCAAACGGGCTGATACACAGAATTGGCCTGTTTGGGAACTCAAAAAAGCATTTTGGTACACATGAATCCCAAATATTGATTTGGTATTTGGAAGTCGCTCATTTAGGCGTGGTATGTGTTAATGTTTTACAACTGAATTACGGTCACCAAACATTGTTTTTAACGTCTACTAAAAGGTGCTGGTAACCACACCATTAAGAGGGCCGGGTCCATCCAGGTCTCAGACCCGGTCGTAATTAAAAATTAACATTGAAACGGGTCCTTATTGGGCCTTATATTCATGACCTGATATTTACATGCAGTAGCACTGAGGGAAAGCCTCACAAAACTGTCAGGCAACGCAGCGCAGCAATCAAAAATGCTGTGCTGCGTTGCATGACAGGGAGGGAGCAGGAGAGCACCATACCTCCAGAGATATGGCTCCCTCCTCCCCTTTCCCTAGCGCCAGCGGTGATATTAGCTGATGTGCGTCACACACACCTTTGCGCCATAGTGCAAGGGTGTGTGCGACAGTCTAGCATAGGTTTTGTACTGGAAGGGTAAGGTTTGTATGTGTGCTGCATAGTGCAGTATGCATGAAAAGTAGAAAAAGAAAGGAGAAATGACAACATTTCTCCACTTAACACCTGTTTTAAAAGGCATTATTTTTTTAGGCAAAAGCCTTTCTCCCTTTTTTGGTGGATAGGGTTTTGTGTCAAAAAGGGTGGGTGGTTGCATGGGAATGCCCATGTAACGCCCTCTTGACGCTGAGTAATGCAAAGCAGTGCTTTGCGCTACTTTGCATTACTTTTAGTCATTTTCCAGAGCAAAACTAGTTTTCCACTTGAAAGTAAATAATATAAAAAAGATTTTGTACTGGTTTGCATCACTTCCATGATGCAAACCCAGTGTAAAATGTTAATAAATCACCCCCTGAACGATTTCTGAATTATGATTGTGAAAAAGTTAAAGTAATCCATGTCAACAATAGAACTGATGTTTATTTTTCATATGTTTAACTTAATCTTGCATTCTAGAAGAGAGTGTGTTGTTTCCAGGATGATGTGTTTCTTTGTTTGCTTCAAATAGATAAAACTCAGCGTTTCTTGATGTGAGAAAATACACAGTTCATTATATTCTTTAACTTGGTGGGACATACATTGTTGCGAAAGCATTGGTTTTTGGTATATACCAAGCATGCAGACATATTGAACATCAAATGATGAGCATCATAACAGGTCATTCAAAAGTCATAAATCAACTTAGAGTCATAAATGATTAGCATTGTAACATGTCATAAATCATCTTACATCCATAAATCATTCCTTGGTTGATCATAAATCACTTTTGCCCATCACCATAACATCTTATGACAGCACTTTTCTCTGAGGCCAACTTAGTACCTTGCAACTGATGTCCGGCGTTTGCAGCACTGTGGCCATGCCTGGGCTGCAAGTGCCCTGTCTGCCCTGGGCTGACCATCTCTTGGACCTGTGTTTGTCCTCTAGTGTCCCTACCGTGATGAATTTCCAGGACCCTGTTCAGGTGTGTCTGGCCTTCTGTGTTGTCATGGTATTTATTGTAGCTGTCCTGGCCATGCTGCTGGTAGTTACACGACCAGCGTCAGCTCCCCAAGTCCAGTCACAATGCTCTCTGCTGTTAAGAAAGCCCTAACAGCTCGAGCACCCCTACAATGTTTAGAAGGAACACATCCATCATGGCCCCGGATAGGGGAATCTTGTCAACCACATAGTAATTGGGCATCTAGAGGTTAATGAGGCCATGCCTGACAAACTCTCAGCCCATGCCCTTGCAAAATGTATACAATGAGATGATAAGCTTCCTCCTGGACCTCTGAACTGTGATAAGGTTTATGGCCCCTCTCCATTCAAATCTAGCTACCACCTTGGACCACAGTATGTCAGCAGGACGAAGCATTTTGGCAACAGTTGTCAAATCTGCCTTCATGATCTCCAAAGCTTTTGACCCCCTAACTTTCTGAGAACATTGCCACCGAGGTGTGCCACAATGGCATCAGGTTTACCCAGTGTTCACGTGCCTCCTGCACTCTTGCCAGCAATTGCACACACTCCATACCAGGTCTGCACATCCACACTACAGTGGTGTTTTACAGTCATATCCAACCGTAATGCTTCAGTGAGCTGGCCCAGCACTGGCTCCTCTTGATGTAGGAGTGGCCAAGTATCCAAACCATCCATCCTCTGGCTCCATCCTCTGCAACAACAAAATAGCCTGGATAATTTTTTTTCCAAGTGGTTCTTTATTAGCATTTTTCAGTACACAATAGCAAAGGTCTTGAATCACAATGTAAGTTGTGGCCAATACATGTGAAGCAGCACTCATTCCACAAAATTGATTGCCACTGTAGAGTTCTGGGGGTCTGTCACTCATTTCTTTTACCCCACAGGGGCTATGGGTCACATGGCTGAACAATATAAAAAGCAGTCAATAAACCCTCAATTACCAATCCGAAAACTGGGTAAAATTTGGGGCAGCTCTCACAACCTACATGTCTAGTTGGTGTCCTTTTAGTGTTGGCATCCCTCCCTATTAACCCTCGGGTTCAACAAGCTGACATGGTATGTGGGTGCTATTCAACCGTCTTTGTCGGCACTATCTACTTCACTTAACATATGTGCATATCCTACAGCTAAACTAGCAGAAGGAATCCTATCTAAGAGTGTTCACAGTTGTCTGTCATCTGTTTTAGCAGTCAATTTGTCCAGATGAGTGTCCCATTTGTCTCCCGGGGGGTCCTTGATTCCACTTGCTTGCATGGCTAGCCATACCTCTAGCACAATAGTGGTCCACTTGCAGAGGTCCCACAACTAGGTTTTCAATGGGGGAGCTGTATGAGATTTGCCAGTCACCGCTCTTCGTCTCTTGATTAGAACATGTGCCAACTCAACGCATTTATAGCTCTATAATTGGTGTCTTGCTGCAATGGAATTTACCTTTCCCCGTAAGTCTTTCCACCTTTCCTGATATCATCCCTTGTTCTGGGGTGCTGTCCCACGGCCTTGACCCTGTCCACGATCCTCCGCATTAGCTCCATCTTCCTAGCAATGGATATCTGTTGCATCTGCGCTCCAAATAGCTGTGGCTCTACCCGGATGATTTCCTCCACCATGACCCTTAGCTCCTCATCAGAGAACCTGGGATGTCATTGTGGTGCCATGAGTGTAGTGTGAGTGGTGTGGATGAGGGTGTGTAGGGTGATGTGTTGGGGTGTGTGATGTAAAGTGTGTGGGTGGTGTATAGGTGATGGTGGTATGTGGCTCTGGTTGTGTGTGCGCTCTTGCTGCCTCTCTCTGGTGGCAATTGTTTGTAGTCATAAAGGGTTATGATTAATGTGGGTGTGTGTTTTATAGTGGTGTGGGTGTCTGGGTGTGGTTGGTGTATGGGTGTCAGGTGTGTATAGTTTGAATTGTCAAATGTGATGCTGTTTTGTTTGTGTGTGTGTATTTTGAACGCAGTGGTATGTACCACCAATGGTTTACCGCCATTGAATGTCCGCCGTGGAGATTCATGGGTCATAATGTGATGGGCGTAGTTCTGTTGGCGTAACGGTGTGGGTTTTGATACCGCCAGTTCATCACTGACCTTTGGACTGGCAGATTTCTGTGTGTGTATGAATAGTGACGGATTGGTGTGTGTGTGTCATAATATAGTTAGCAGATGTCTGCCGCCGCGGCAGTATATTGGCGGCAGTCGGCATGGCGGTAAGTGGAATTTACCGCCAATGTCATAATGAAGACCATAGTTATTTGCAGGTTTATAATTCTTGACCATAAGAAGGAGGCAAAATGAACCCATAGATTGATTGGAGACACATTGCCTTCCACCACAGAGTCTAAGAAGTTAACACATTCAGCCATTACTGTGCCACTAGTGGATAGGCTCCTTTTTATGCACTCTCAATACATGCGCCGCCACCCACAACCCGAGCCACAGCATGGTGATAAATTCTAGATTTATAACATCGGTCTGGGGGAGATGATCACTCTCACACTGAGTGGATATTGAAAAATGTTCAATGAAGGGGAGCATTTCCACCTTATAGATGGTGAAATCCAAATAGGAACATGTCTGCCTATCAGATCTCGTCCAACTTGGGGGAGTGTCTTGGGGGAGACGGCCATTGAGAACCTTAAATCCCATGCTGTTTAAAAACATTACCACATGCTCACCCAAGGGTCCATGAGGGTAGACCCACCCTTGGCCTTGACTGTTTGGGTACTGACAGATTTGTGTTAAAGTCCCCAGTTACCAAACAATTAACATAGGGCTGTTTACTGGCTAGCTCACCCAGAATCTGCATCAGACGATTCAACGTCCCCCTTTTTTCTCTTGATCCCAGGGAAATATAGACATTTATCAAAAAGAGGGTTTGTTGCAATCTCCAATTACTAATCTCAATACCCTGAACCCAGATTTCCTCCAAAAAAAGTGACATAATACGTTCTTTTAACTAAACAGTAACATAGATAGAAAACCCATTCCTAGAATGGACACTTTTATACTCTCTACAAGCAGCTTTCCAAATTTCCAAAAACCCTGGCAACAGACAACTTGCCCCCACCCATGTTTCCTGCAGAGCAGTTATTTCATAATAATTTCTAAACAACAATACATCCACATATTCAATCTTTTGAGTGACCCCACTTATATTTCAAGAACATAATGTCAGGGGTTCATACATTACCACAGGAGACACCTCCCACAGAGATCATTCAGACTGCTGATGTAGTGAGGCTGAAGGCAACCAATCTGAAATAGTCCCCAACTGGTTACCAACATCTGTACTTCCTATACCACTATGTGTAATAGAACTGCCCTGAGCACCTTTCAAATTGAAAATGGCTTCAACTTAAGGGGGGGTCCTAGGACTTAATGGTTCAGTCAACAATAAGGGGTAGCCAGGATTCTTATGGGGAATGATCGTAATACCCCAGGAATTAAATATATCTTCTCTAGCAAGAATTGACTGTGCTAGGGCAACGGAGACCAATGTCACCACAGTGGCTTCCCCTGTCTGTGAGCCCTTTTGGGGAAGAAATTCAATGGAAACGATATTGCCAGATCCAATACCACTCAACTCCAGAATAGCTTTCAAAAGTCTTAAAATGTTCCCTTTATTCAAAATGTCATGGCCACCTTTCAAGCAGTATTCTTAAAAAAATAAATTTTGCAGTTGTGCACTCAAAAAACAATGATGGAAAACAGGATGATGGCCTTAGATGGAGTTGGCCCGCCAGCCTAGAAATGCTTCTAGGATCATCTAGCCACATCACCAAATGATCAGCAAAAGAAATAATATCTTGATGATTTGGAGCTGCTAGTGGGAGCTGGCTGTTTTGAATTTGAAGAGGCAACCTAAAATAACTATCAACTCTCGGTCTCGCTATTTCACAAGTAACTGTTTCGTAAGCCGTGGTGTATGATTTGTTAATGTTACTAAGATATCTACAGGACCATCCCCCACAGCTTGTAGCAATTGATGCATCAGAGCCATCAACTTTACTTTTTCTAAGGGTACCCGAAACTTCTTCGGATATGGTTCCACCCCCATTGTTACAGACATTAGTCAATAATCTTCGCACAGACTCGCTTGATGGTAACAAACCACCTTATTTAACCAAAGATGGGCCAATTGGCAAGGTCAAATTTGTCCCCTCCTGGGACTGTTGTAAATAATTTTGAGCCAGTTGTTGACATTTATGTGCATTGCCGGCTTAGGAGAGACTCTGCCTTTTATTCCTCTGTTTTCAGAGCCTTTTCTTTTCTCTCTTGCTGAGTGTATGCTGCACCAAGGATCTATCTCTAATGATTATTTTTATAAACCAACTTGTGGAGCACAGTGAAAATAGGAAAGATCGAAGTGGTTCTATGGATTCGACTCCAGATGGGCAACCCTTTTGACAGTCTGAGCTATCTGAAATACCTTGCTCAGGAACTCCTGACAATTTCATGCTGGCAAGGTTTAATGTTTGTTAAGCTCTTTATAGGGAGGAAGTAATCATCCAATGTTTTAATTTTTATTTTTTTTCCATGCCAAATCTGGGTGAAGTCCCAAATTCATTGAAGTAGCTGATGACACTAAGCAGGGTGAAGCTTCTTGATTTTGGATAAAACTGAGCTTGAAAGGGTAGAAAAGGATGGAAGGCTTTTTATAAACAGAGAACAACAGCAAACTGCTTGGACCAAATTAGCGACTCTTGCACTCTGAAAACAAACTGATTTAAATTATCTAATTTATGATCAATCCCCACCACATAAGTGGCTACTGTATTCAACAACAAGTCAATTCGTTGAGTGCTGAGTGCCACCACTCTCCACATTTTTAACAACTGGAGTTTTTAAAAATAAGCTAGCAAAGGTGTCTCACGAAACATCAATGAACTCGGTTTGCGGCAGGATCCAAAGGTTTCAAAACTTCAGTATTGAACAGTTCCACATCTTGTGAAGTGGTCCGAAGGGCTACTGTCACAATGGGGCTTAAAGGTGAAGGTTGTGGCCCATGTCATTGAACCCACAACAGCTAGGCTATGGCATTGCGTACTACATCATCTTGTTGGTACTTCTTACGCTTTTGGGCAATAGTTGGTTCCCTTCTAGCTTTACCAGAACACATGAACTTCATAGTTCTTGTGACCCACCCTTCAGAATTTAACCAATGAGCTGTGAAAAAGAAGTTCAACATACCGCTGGTCACTCTAATTTTAAGTGGCAGTATTGTGATGCAGCAGCAAGTCAAATAGGGAAGGGGGTAAAAAGGCTTGAGGATGTAAGGGGAACAAGTGGGGACAGGGCAACATAGGGCAGCTCAGCTCGTGCAAACTAGACTGGCTTAATGCCAGCTTCCTCCGCCCAACGAGAGCTGCCTGCAGCCTAGGCTTCTGCTGCCCCGCCCCTCCCACTTGCCTTCAGTCTTCAAACTTCACCCTTCAAGGCTCATGTCCTTCACTTGGCTCCACTTTCTTGTTTCCACCTCCGTACTATGCCTGCAGCTCTCACCATACTCAAGTTGATAACCCAGCAGTAGCATAGGGAGCAGGAGCAGCTGACGACGAGCCTCAGGCCAAAACAAGTCAGAAAGGGCCTGGGGCTTAAGGCCTAAGGCCTGGTGCTGGGTGCCTGGTGGACTCCTCAAGGAGACCAGGGGGCCTGAAGGACCCGAGCAGGTCAAGTGGGACTAGTGGGCCCAATATCCAAGGACATGGCTGAGAAATGAAAGATACAGAGCAGTGCCACACGAGCAGTGCCGCACGAGCTCTAAGCTCCGTCCATCCATACTCCACCTGCTCCGAATGCATCAATGCGTCAGCATGCTGCTGCTTTCATGCAACACTTGTCTCTCGTCCTTACTGTGCTTACATATAATAGAATAAGCGCAGTTGAGACTTCTTCATCCACAGCTAAACACAAAGCCTCAGTCAATGTGAGGAGAGCAGATTCCTTACTGTGGAAGGGTCTAAATCCAAAGGCCTTTAGGAGATTATTCACATGTTTCTCCAATACCTTCAGCAAGAATGGTAGGAGAGAAATGGGTTAAAAGCTGTCAGGCATGAGTGGGTCAAGCAAGGGTTTTTTAAAGAGAAGAATGACTTTGGTGAGAGTCCATGCAGGGAGCACCACAGCAGAGGACAGAGCAGCAGAGGACAAAGAGTGATTCACTAGAACTCAAAATGTAGGAATGAGGAACTCCTGCATTTCAAATATAAGTTGAGGTTTAATAGGGTCATGCTCATCAGGAAGATGAAAGAAATATTATCCAGTAAGTCCAACTCTGTCAGCTCATCTTCCTGTGGCAATCTGCCCACGTTTAATAAAGGGCCATCAACCTCCGTTCTGCAAGTGTCAGCAGAAAAATAGATATAAATATCAATGACATTCCTTAGGAAATGATCCGCAAGCTTGTCACAACTCCTGTTGGATGCATCAGCCAAATGCAGGTTAGATGCTTGTTTAGTCAAGCTGTGGACTATGGCATACATTTCTTTTGAGGTGTTGCTCCTTTTTTAATTTTATCAGCATATAAATCAGTGGGGCCTTTTTAACCATTTTGTGATAGACTTTAATGACTCTCATGCACATTTTTTAGCTAAGGTGTCATATGATTTCCTCCAGGTGCACTCAAGCACTTTATAATGATTTTTTCCAGCAATCAATATGTCATCGAACCAAGAGGCCAAAGGTGTCCTTTTCAGCCTACCAGAGCACACAGGTACAAAGACAGCTAAAGCAGAGGTTAACCAAACATTCATCTTCAATACAACTGACTCAACATTAAGGTCATATTTAGGAGTGTTAACCTGATTATAGTTGCCAACATTTTTAATATCAAGTTCACCATTGCTTTCCACTAACTGGTTCAGGTGCAGAAAAACCTGAGGCACTTGGGATTTTCAAATCCTTTTGGACCATAAGGTTATCTGACCACACCACCGACAGTGGGGATGATACTCAGAGGTTGGGAGTGCTTCTGCCTAAAGTCCATGAGAGCTTAGCTATCATCCTCGTCCCCCCTGCTTTATTCTCACTTTCATTTATGGACCCTTCTAATTGGGTAAGTTGAGACAAATAGTTGTCTAGACCCAAAACTGAGATGTGACACACTGGCCACAAATCACTGGCTTGAAGGTATCCCACTCTACCCCACAATTAGATGTTGTCCCTTTATTATTCTCAAAATATTGGTCCATACTCGTTCCCATACTGTCACAGAACCCAGGATTCTACAGTGATAGTGTATAGAGTCTCCAGGTGGGTATTGGAGCCCATGGTCTACCCTATTGGACTACTAATGGTCAGAGATATTGCAACCTAGGTATTCACCTTTAAGTATTTGGACAACCATTGCCATATTACAGAATGGCAAATCTACTTGTATATGTAATTGGTGTGCATGTGAATAGGGTGAGTATCCCATTGTTTGAGGGTACAGTGTACTCCATGGTTCATGAAGGTGCCGACTTTGTACACAATTCCTAAGTGCAGTTAAGGCTTTTATGATGGCTACTCCTTTCATCAGGGGAGTTAATCTGTTTATTCCCATGTTTTGTACACATTTAAATCCCTTTTTCCAGATGCTGGGGTTCCCAAATCTTGCATTATATTGTGTGGGAGGGCCTCAAAAAATAGCACCTGATTAGTGTTTGTGACATGCAGCGCTACTAGTAAAATCTGCACCCCATCTAGTCTTTCCTCTGTCACCACATAATGTTCCTCTATTTCTACATGTCTCTTAGTGTTTATTAGCAGGACTGTGGGTGTGATCCAGATCAGAACCACCCCTCACTAACGCTGAGTAGATGGCTTCCACTATTGGCCTCCATTTTAGAATAACATAAATCTTGTGACGGCGGTTAAGAGTAGCCATCCATCAGACATTCCAAGTAAGAATGTTGTATTTTAGAACCTTATCTAAACAATCCCCTGCCATAATTCCTTGATCAAAATCTATGCCAAGCTACATTTGTCAACCTCTCATCAATCCAAGCCTGCTCAAAAGTAGGTGAAAGATACGCCAACTGTCTCTAATGTGCCACATAATAAAACAATCCATGACTTTTCCCAAATCCCACACTCAGATCATTACTGAAACACGCCACAGACCGAGTATTGACCAACAACGAAATGTTTAAACTGTTGTCCAGTACAGCCAAGGGGAGGACCTTCAGTTTACAGAATGCTATTTCTGTATTGTCTGCTGCAGCATTCGTCCACTCCATGGCCTTTAAATCCTTTCTCTTAGTCTGCTGTTGAGCCCCCCCAACTTAACTCCCTTCTCCCGGTTACGTCGCCAGAGCAATCACATTCTCACTATGAGCGCAACATTTCCAATATGCAATTGTTAAGCAAAACTGCAACACACAAGAAAAAAGGATATGTTCCCAACACGTCAAGGTACATCTTCAGCACTCATTGGGGCAAAGTCTGGCCCTGCCCAGAGGTCTAATTCAAAGTGTGCTAGTGCAGCATCCTTGTCCTCTCCTGGGAAGCTTGGTTTGTTGCTAGATATCTCCACTTCTGGACTTTTATGTTTTTCCAGTTCGACAACCACTTTGGCTCATTCTCTCATTGCCTGGACTCTGGAGGGCCAGACTGTGTCCCTTTTGGCCCTGCGTATGTGGGAGCATAGTGTGTGCCATCCAGAGACCACTGAAAAGTCTGATGGTCTCCAACCAGTCTCATGCTTCAGCAGGTGATGAGAAAACAATTGTACCCTCTGTGTCCAGTACATGAAGGTTAGCTGTTTACATGAGGGAATATTTGAGCCCCAGTTGTCCGAGCTTTCTCTTGATCACCATGAAGGAAGTTCGCCTTTGCTATACCTCATTTGTGCAGGCTGAGTAGACATTCAAATTTCCATTTTGATTTCCCTATGGGCCTTTATTTTGAGACAGCTGTATGAGTGGTCGCTATAATTATAAAGACATGCCACAACTGGCTCCAGCATAGCCCCCAGGGGAGAAGGCCTGCCTAGTACCCTGTACGCACATTCTATCAAGAAGAAATGAGGAGGGTTTCCCTTGTAGGACATTCGTCTGCAACCAGTGTTCCAAAAAGAGATCCATATTGGGGACTGCCACTCACTCCTGTAGCCCCACAATGTCCACATTACTGTGCCAGACGTGGCCTTCCAAATCCTCCTCTGTGCAATGCCAGTACGTCCCTTCATCCTGTAGGGCCTTTACCTGCTTCTGAATATCCTTAACTGTTGGATGTAACATGGCTAAAGAGAATTCAACTTTTTACCCCCTGTCCCTGAGTTTAGCTTGATTCGAGTGCAGTAGGCTCAAGTTAAGTGGAAGGGTGAGAAGTTTGGGTTCCACGAAGGTCATGATACATCCAATGGCTTGCAGTAATTGCTAAAATTCTCCAGCCTGGCATGTCAGCAGAGGTACCTCCATAGCCATTGCCATTGACCTCTCAGGGCTGGCGCCTTGTTGGGCCATACGAGTCCCTTGATATCCCGATTTGAGGGGTCATTGTTTGACCATTGTCTCTTTCTTAAGTGGGAGATATTGATGACGTCCCGTAGTAGTTCCAAACTGACCTCAATGTAAGGTGAACACCTACCAGTGAAACATTCCCTGATGGGGGATGTAGAGGGGTCACATTCATACTTAGCTGCCTCCAAATATCTATGATAGTAGGCCTCCACAACTGGGAGAGAGGACCTCAAGGCATCTGCAACACCAACTCTCAAGGAGCACTGTAACCAAGGAGGGGGTACACACTCCCAGCAGTTCCCTCGACTGTGAAATGGCTTCAAAGTCAGTTCTTTATTTAGGGCACCCACCACAGCCATCATGCACACTCTCTCATGACTAGTGTAGCCATAATGGAATTAACACCATAAGAAAGGGGTTCTCACACGGCCAAGGCGCAAAGAGCGTGCATGCCACATTTCAGTTACTGCCTTACAAAATTGCAGGTACAAATTCTCATCCCAGCCAGTAGCGTCAGAACGCTGCCCCTCAGCCGCCCAACATCAGCAGTTATAGCCCCCCGCTAGCACCAGGGAGGGGCAGGCGGCCATAAATCCACAAATCCATCACGATATATGGCTGCTCATTCTCTCTTCCTCAGCCAGCTCTACTGTCCAATGCCTTCTGACCTCGCTACTCTGCTGTCATGGGCACACACCGTCTGTACAGCCTTTCCAAACATGAAGGCTCCGGTGCTCCTGTCGTCAATCGGGTGTGGTGTGGAAAGAGCCCCCTGTCCCCTTCAAGGATCCTAGGGCCAAGGCCAAGGGACAGCTCAGGATAGCTCCCGGATGTTTAACTCCACCATCAAAGGCCAAGCCCAGGCCGATAAAGCCAAACATCACTGTGGTTTCTCCAGAGTTATCAGAGTATTGTCTCAGGGAGGGCCCAGCAGAGAGAGGCATACCTCCACCAACCTGCCAAACCTAGTGGCAAAGGAGGGCTACAGGATCACTGGGGGCAGGCAACCAAGTCAGAGCTCTTCATATTGCATCCATCGCTGCTATCTTGGCTCCTCCCATATATCCCACATTATTTATTTTCTGATCTAATGTAAGTCCTAAAGGCTTGAGATTTCCACCTGCTAAACCACTTGATCCGTTCCGTCCCCAAGCATCACCTTGCCATGGTTGGGACTGCCACAATGCAGAAGAAATAACAACAATGACTCTCCAGTGTGATACCTGCCTGGGCTAATGATAAGTGCATTGCGATTGTGAACTGTAATTTGCTGAGATATGTTCTATTGAGGTGCACGAATAATGGTAGTCCCCCTTTCGGTCTGTCCTGCAGATAAAACCATGTCAGGCAGACTGGGCCTCATGCAGGGATGCAATGAAATCTAGCTGAGTGAGCTTGCCCTTACCTTCCTGGTCAGTCTTTGACCACCTAAGCACAGTGGTGACTTTCCCCCATTTAAACATCTTCAAGCTGCACACATGTATTCCCTGGTTTGACGCTGGGGAGAGCTACCAATTCACTGATTCTGTAGGCCCCAAAAATTACAATGGAATGGCAATCTTGAATAATCACATTTCCCTGGACATAATGCATGGCGGGTAGTATTTGTAACATAGCCCACAACATAGCCTACAGTCTAGTTAAATCGATGGGCTTCTTCTGATCTTTACATTTTTTCTGGATACTGTTTCACCCTTCCATTGCTGTGTGGCAGTAGAAAGAGTTGGTCCAGTCCTTTTCAATGTTCAACTTGGAAAAATAAGCCAACATGCTTAGGCTGGTCTGAGCCCACTCTTTTGATTTACCACTGGTGAATGCCTAGTTATGAATTTCTGCATCTTGCAGAGTGTTGCTCTCCATGTGTGAGGTATCCTGTCATCTAGTGGTTGAAGTCGGAAAGTGCTACTTGTTTTAGCTTTAGCTTTATTTTTTCTTTTCAATTGGTCTGTGTGAAACCAGATCCCTCTGGTTTGAGCTACCCCCCTTTTGTGTGTGTGTAAGCTATCAGATTATTTTGTATTCCTTGTGATTGTGTATACGCCGGTTGAATAAATATAATATCTGTATGTATTTATTATTTTTGTGAGGTAATTCCACCCATCTTTCTCAGAAAGTGCACCCTGCACTTATCGTAAGTGATGGTAGTTTTGGGTGCGAGAGCCCTATCAACAAGGATCAGTAGGTCTGTTTCACCACATCCCATAAGCTGTAGGGGAACAGTGTCATTCACCAATGGCGCCAATTGCTGGAACCTTGTTCACTGAAAATAAGAGTGAGCATCTGCAATTCAGTTATCACATCCTAACACATCTTGCTTTTATAGCTATGTTTGCACTCAGATGGCAGCCTATTAAGAATTGTAACACACCCAAGACCCTAAGGCAATTAGCTGTGCCGATATTCAGTGATTGCACCACCTTGTGGTTGTCTGACCACAGCGTCAGAGGTTTGTTAGTCAGCTTTATACTCCATAGTGAGAATGCTACCACAATGGGGAAGAACTCCAGCAGCCTATTAAGTATTGTAACACACCCAAGACCTTAGGGTAATAAGCTGTGCCGATGTTCAGTGATTGCACCACCTTGTGGTTGTCTGACTACAGCGTCACTTGTTTGTTAGTGAGCTTTTTACTCCATAGTGAGAATGCTACCACAATGGGGAAGAGCTCCAGCAGTGCTATTTTTTGTCAGACCCATCTCATGCTACTTGCTTGTCCACCAAGCTGTGCACCAGACAGAGCCCAGAATAGCACAAAAGCTCTTGCTTCCTGCAGCATCTGTTAAAACCTCAAGTCGCTCTAATACCACCCAAACTTCACACCAGGCTAGCATCCCATTGAAGGTGGTGAGGAAGGCTTGCCACTGCTGATGGTCCTGCTTGACCACCACAGTTAGCCTGACTCTATTATGCTTTTGGGTGAGGCCGCTTGGCAGCCATGCCAGTTTGTTTAGGTAATATTCTCCCTGCAGGGATGACCCTCCCTACAAAGCTGAGTTTGCAAAGTAAGTACTAAATCTCCCCCAATAGTCGCTTTCTTCCTGACTATTAGTTCTTCAATAGCCTGTTTTAGATCCACAATCATCTGGGGAGGGGATATACACATGACTTAAACTGAGTCTAGCTCAATGCCCAGGAATGTCAATTGTGTTGATTGGCCTTCCATTTTGTCATGTGATACTCTGAGTAGTACTGCCAGGGTGATGGAATGACCTAGTAGGGTGCTGTATTGTGGTGAACCTGGGTCCCCCACAATAAAGAAGTCATCGAGGTAGTGCAACCTCCTTCCCTCTAGATATCTCTCTACTAGTTACCACTCTAAGGTATTGAAGGCCTTGAAGTATGAACAGGATATTGCACAGCCTATGGGAAGGCATCTTTCGTAGCAGAAAAATTCATCCAGCTGAAAACTCAGAAAGTGATAACTGTTCGGGTGCACTGGAATGAGGCAGAAGGAGGATTCAGTGCCAGCCTTGGCGATTAAGGCTCCTTTTCCTGCAGCCCTCAACATATCCACTGCTTCATGTAGTGAGGCATATGATAATGAATACTGTTCTTGGTCCCACACATCATTCACTGACCCTCCTGGGGGATATGAGAGGTAGTGTGTGAGCCTCAACTGGCCTTGCTCTTTCTTGGGGACAACTCCTTGCAGGGAGACTATGAAGTTCTCCAACAGCAGTTCCTGAAATCGGCCAGTCACACAGCCTATCTGGAATTCCTTGGCCACTTTACGTCTTGCAACCTCAATATTCTTTGAGACAGACTTGTGATTTCTACAGAGGCATCCTCCCTGAGCACCATTGGAGGGGATGGGAAATCTGTCTTCGAATCCTTTTGGAAGTAGCTGTGCATCATCTTGTTTGGGAGAGCGATTGAGTAATTGAATGAGTAGTCTGACCTGTGTAAGGGTAGTTCTGTCATTTCTTTAGATGATCCCACACCAGGGGTGTATCTTTGCTATTTCTTGGGGGATCTTTCCTGTCATTGCCCTCTTTTCCCTTTTTGCACTCACTGAAGGAGTGGAAGCCCCCACAACTGCTACATGTGTATCTAAATTTGAAGGCTTGTCCCCACTTGAAGTCACCCTTCTCAAATTCTGAGCAGGTTGTAGCTTAAGACTTTGCTGTTGTCCCCCCCAGAGTAAGGCTTACCCTTACTTCCTTGGTGATACCACTCTGTTTACTTCCTGCTTTCATAAGACCAAAATGCAGGTTTGTGTGAGTCTACCCCCTCTTACAGAGCGACTATGAGATGATTTAGGAGGCTGCCTCTCTATATAGTGTATGAAAATGACGTGCGTTGTGCATAGAGTCCAAGCAATCCCACTTTGGTATCCAGATATAACATTTTTGTGGTAGTGTGTGGGAGCAGTTACGCTAATCCAGAAGTTGAGGTGAGCATTTGTTGTACTCACAGTATCAATAAATAAAGACACAAACTCAGAAGAATAACTCGAGACCCATTTACAATAATAGTACAGATTTAAGACCAAGAACTTTGTTACAGAGTAAGTACTTTTTTAGTTATGAATTTTTAAAGTTCAGAAAATGTATTGTTTTCATGCGTTCTTATGCACCATAGTAATCAATGGGAAAAACTAGAAAAATGCATATGAAATTAGGCTCTCACAAGTGTCACCTTCTTTTTTTAGGTCAAGGTCATGCACCAGCAGGAAAAGTTCAGGTGGTTCCTGGTTTGAGCAAGAGCAGTGGCTGAAGATCATGGTGCTCGCGTGCAAAGGAGAATGGAACCACTTGGAACCACATTGTACAGGGGGACTTAAAGGTAAGTACGAAGGGTCTACTTAGAGGGAGAAGGTTGGGAACCATGGGACCATGGGAGCACAGGTAGTTGGTTGGTGCAGGGGCCAGGGAGGCCGTGTGCAGCGTAGAAATGTCAGCCAAGCATTGTGCATCTTGGAATTCACACAGTAAGGAGTAAGCAGCTTTGAGGGTGGATTGCAGGTCAGATAGGTCACTCAGATGTTGGATCTCTGGTGTCCTGAAGTCCTTTGGTGGGTGCTTGCTTCTGTGCTTTTGGGAGTCCGGAATGAATTCTGCTTCCGGGTATTTGCTGTTGGGGGGTTTGATACCCAAACTTAGCAGGGAGGCAGGTCTGATCCTCTGGTGCTGTTGCACAGTTTTGTGCTAGGCAGCTGCATTAAGGTAGTTGGTCAGCAGCTGGTCAGTAAATCAGACGTTACAGGTTCCATTCCTGCAGGGTGCAGGAGAGGGATACCTTTACTCTGAGGGAGGTCCTAGGTGACTTTTAGAAGGCTGGAGATACTCTGGGGTTTTGTAGAGTCCTTTGGGTTTCCTGGCAACACTGCAGTGACAATTGTTGAGTCCTTGGAGCAGCACGCAGGGTTTGGCACCTAAGTCTTCTTTGTCCTGGTCCTTCAAACCTGAGGTTTCGGTCAGGGGATGCCACCCAAATACTGTATTTAGGGGGCATTAGAGGGGAACCTGGCAGTGGCCAATGGGCTACCTACCTTAGGGTGGCTACACCCAGTAAGTGTCCACCTACTGTGGGGGGTGAACAACCCTGAACATAATTGGCTATTCTTTATTACCATCAAAGATGGAGGGAAATGGAGCTGAGTGGTCATCTCACCTGCCACACCTGAGGGGTGGTGCAGGCTGAGGGTTTCCCCCCCCTATTCTTTCTAAGTTTCCTGTTGGTTTTCCCACCTAGAGTGGGGATAGAACCGGTGGTCTGCATTCTGCTTGTAGCAGCAGAGGCTGGGGTCTGAGTTCAAAGGCGGCAAGGCCTTTGAAACTGACCGCTGGAGCAGGATGCCTGCCTGGGGAAGGAGGTGTGACACCACCATCCAGGAAAGGCTTTGTCTTCTGGCTCCTGAGAGGAAAGGCTCTCACCCCAGGAGTCCAGTATTATGTCTGGTGGTGGCAAGTTAGCTAAGACCAGTCAGCAACCATGCCAGGGCTGTTAGGTTTTGCAGGGGGCTCCTCTAAGCTGCCCTCTTGGTACCTTTTATAATAAATCCTGCACTGGCATCAGTGTGGAGTTATTATTCTGTGTTGTTTGATACCAAGCAGGGTCCAGAGAGGCTAACATGTAGCTGGGGAACTCGTAGTGACCAATGTCCAGCACATGCCTTTACTCTGGCTTCTCTGTATACTTACTAGGTATGCGAATTAGCAGAGACACAATAGGGGCATATCTGCTCGTGCAAATGCAATATAGTGCATCCTGCCTTAGGGCTATAAGGCCTGCTAGAGGTGTGACTAATCTATATTGCCTGCAGTGAGTGTGGATATAGCACCCAGGGAAAATGCCATGTTGAGTTTGCAAATTAGAGGACACCTTGTCATGCAACTTGCAATGGCAGTTTACATGAAGATGGTGTGGGGTCTCTCAGAGTGGCACAATTGGTGCTGCAGCTCTGGGAGGCCCTCTTCAGTACCCGTGCCTTAGGAACCAGGGGTACCATTTGCATAGGACTTACAAGGCTGGCTGATGTGCCAATCACAGTACAGTTTTGGGGAAAGAGATCTCGCCCTGGGAATTTGTTTAGCAGGGGCACAGGGCATTTACAGTTCAAAACCAAATCATGGTTCGGGCAAAATGTGGGGTGCTAACCATGTCAAAAGATGCACTTTCCCACATATTAGTAAAACCAGTAACCTACTTATGATCCCAATCTACAATAGGCCATGTTTGTATTTTTGCCATGAAGCTCTTATTGTATCTTAACCAGGCTCACCTTGATACTTGAGCTGCACCTCGTAAACCTTCTGATCATATACAAAAAGTGTTGCTGTGCTTTGAGGAAACCTTTCAACAAACATACATGCTAGTGTAGAGAATCAATGCAGCCAGTTGTCTGTGGACCTCTTGATTCTGAGCCTACGTTTCTCCTTCCAATCCTCATCTTTCTTGTGTGACTATGTGTAAACCTGCATTCTTATCTTTTAGCAGAGAAAATATGTCAATAAATTCTTTATTCCAGATCCTCTCTTTTGCAGCTAGGGGGAAAAGGCTTACTAGTCCCTTCTTGTGTGCGATTATGGACGGATCCCATACTGATGGCCCAATGTATTCCCTGGTCAGACTGATCAGATTGCCATTTGCCGTGCCGTGTTAGGTACCACCCTCACCGAGCCTCTGACAGGTTTGCTACTGCTATCTGGTTGTGTGGGTCCCAGCTTTTTGGCTATTCTTATTGGACTCCTGTTTAGCAGCTGTGACATCCTTGCTGTCTTTGTGGTCTGCTCCTTGCCCTGGCTGTGCCTGCCCTGCTGGTGCTGCTTTACCTGTCCCTGATACCTTGCCCTGGGGGCTGACAACCACTGGTCTGGTCTAGGGTGTCACCTGCTATTTTGTTCCTTTGCCTGTGGTACCGCTCTGTACTTGATCCTCCATTGGTCAATGTACCAAAATACCATTCATGTGGAACACTATAGAAAAACAGAGATTTATGCCCAAATTTAAGAAGGCCAAGTGCCACAATAGCTTCATTTTGGGATAAGGCCACCTGAACTTGGTGGATGCAATGCCGAGTTCTCCTGTTTGGCATAAAGCCGCATTAATCTGGATGAAAGAGATGGGCCAGCGTACGAGTAAGACATAATGCCAGTACTTTGGCGCATATCTTTATGTCAGCATTGATAAGGGAGATTGGCCGATATGATGCACATTGGTCCTGCGGCTTTGGCACAGTCGAGTTCAGGGGGAAAGGCCCCCATCGACAGTGCCTCAGCATAAAAATTCAGGAGATGAGGAACCACAGTGAATGCAATGTTTTGTAGTACTCTATTGGGTACCCTTCTGGCCTCGCTGATCTCCCCCATTGAGCTCAGATTTGGCAGCATTTCCTCCTCTGCCATCAATGGTTGGTCTAAGTCCTGGGCAAGAGTAGGTGGGATAGTTGGTACCGGAAAATCCCATACTATAGAGATGCAGCAGATCCACCAGATGCAGGAGGGGGTCTTTAACTTACAGGTCTTGGTAGTAGGTTGCAAAGGCCTGAGCTATAGCTACCAACTCGACTTGGTTGTTTCCCTCTCTATCACGTATGGCTGGCATGACTCTAGGTGCTGCCCTGTGTGTTGCCAGCCAATAAAGCAAATTGCCTGACAATACCCATCTCATACACACTCCTGGTCGATGCTTGCCAACATTGTTTAGCCTCCTGAAGGGATATTTGGCGTAGTTCTTACTGCACCAGGGCAAGGTGACGTTACATCACCAGTGCATCCAAGTGTCTAGTTTGCCCCTCCAGCTCCAATATCTTGGCCTCGAGCTGATCACATTGAGCTCTCTGGTGCCGCTCCTGTCCATGAATATAGCCCCTCCTTGTTGGCTTACAGGCCACCGACATCATCACCCCCGAGGCCACTGAGCCCACATTGCATCGAAAGAAAGCCTCAATCTCCCCCTCTACAAAACTGGATCACTCCGGGAACTTTAGATATCAAGCATTGAGTCTCCAGATCGGTCGATGTGCCAGGTGCACAACACCCCAATCCACGAGCAGTGGCGTGTGGTTGGATATATCCCTAGGAAGGATCTCAACAGACCTCAAATTCATTCCAACTGTTGATGGAATCCACACAAGGTCAATTCGGGCCTCGGTGTGATGGGTGACAGACTGGTGGGTGTAGGCACACTTGTGTGGGTGCCACACCCGCTAAGCATCACAAAGTCCCCACGAGTCCACCCAGGCATTAAGGTTCATCGAACTGAGACTTCGGGCGGAGCTAGGCTCTGCAGAAACATCCCAAAGCGGGTCCGGCACTGCATTGAAGTCACCCCCCACCAGTGTGAAGCCGGCTCGGAGTAGCGCCAACAGCGATCCAATTGCCTCACAGGTAGACTGCAAAACATGTGGGGGAATATAACAAGACACCAAATTGTACTACTTGGCCTCCATCTGACCCTCTATTCCAATGTACCCCCCAACGGGTCCACATGAATCTTAGTCACTGTCAATGGTAGCGACTTATGAAGCAGGAGTGCCACTCATGAAACCAGAATGGTAGACCCTATCATATCCAAAGCACCCCAAAGAAGGAAGGAGCAGCGAGTTCCCAGTAGGTGTGTCTCTTGCAGGAGGACAACCCCTGGGGCATGTCTCTTGATAAATCTGAGGACTGGAGTCCATTTAATGAGTTCTAGGATCCCATTAACATTCAATGAAATGATCAAAATCATAGTGAGTACAAATTTAGATGTGTCTGGCCCACAAGGCACCTTGACAGTCAAAGGACAACCCGCGGGGTGGTAGACCACGCAACTAAGAGCTTTTAATCCATCACCCTATGGCTGTGTCTCAGGACATTTGTGTGTAGAAAGTTAGTGGTACACAAAGTCTGCATGTACACTTGAAAACAGGGTGCAATATTAACTACTGTACTAACAGAAATAATACCCTACCCTCCCTAACTTCTCCCACCCCACACTTCCACCCAAGAAGCATCTGTCACCCCCTTAAACATCCTAACGCAAGATAACTTGTGGAGGTGTTAGACGATCTACATCTGGATACCCCCTCCCCTGACAGCTTCAATTGCATTAATACTAAGCATATAATGGGAGGCATTACCCAGCACTTGCAGCCTCACCCTTAATCATCAACTCATCCTTTTCCCCAAGCACTCAGGATGGAAGGACCCAATATTGAAGCACTTCTGTCCAGACATAGGTGGTCATTATGACCCTGGCGGTATTACGACCGCCAGGGCCAAAACGACGGGAGCACCGCCAACAAGCTGGCGGTGCCTCCCGACCGCCGCGGTCGCACCGCCGGGGCCGGCGGTTTACCGCCACAATGGCCCCGGCGGATGTAATCCACCAGGGCAGCGCTGCCCTGGGGATTACGACCCCCTTACAGCCAGGAAGAGGCTGGCGGTAAAGGGTGTCCTGGGGCCCTTGGGGGCCCCTGCACTGCCCATGCCACTGCGGGCAGTGCAGGGGCCCCCTAACAAGGCCCCGGCCAGCTTTTCACAGTCTGCATAGCAGACAGTGAAAAGCGCGACGGGTGCAACTGCACCCGTCGCACGGCCGCAACACCGCCGGCTCCATTAGGAGCCCGCTCCTATGTTGCGCCTCATTCCTGCGGAGCCGGCGGGCACAAACTTGTTTTGCGCCCGCCGGCCCAGCGGGAATGTCATAATGGGGACCGCCAGAGTGCGGTTACAGCGACGGTAGAACTACTCACACATCCACTTATATACCTATACAGCTACAATGATACCCACTCACTCAGTAAAACAACTACTGACACAGCCAGGCACCCAATAGTACAGCCACTCACACTACCACTTACAGACATATGAAGACACACACATATCCACTCATGACATACAATACTTTCACTGATCAGTAGCTATGGAAGAATACTAGTTTAACTTCTGAAATCTTCTTTTACTCATATAAACATTTTCTACACACTTGCAGAAACTGGATGATGTCATCAGTGATGTAATTTGAGATGTCATCGGTGAAGTCATCAGTGAGTGATGTAATATGTGATGTCATAAGCATCATAAACAACTGAATTTCTCTGGTTTTGTGGAAGTAAATCCAGGACCTACCTATGACTTTGCTGTGACCTTTGAAGTTTTGCAGTGAATATATATATATAAACATATATATATATATATATATATATATATATATATATATATATATATATATATATATAAGTATATATATATATATATATATATATATATATATATATATTATGCATAGAAAGTTTCGAGGTGATCTGTCGAGCGGGGGCCGAAAAAAAGCGAGCTCAAAAAAGGGTGTGTTTACATGGTAATTTCTATAGACACGATTACCACTGGATGGAATTAACCAAATTGCCAGAAAGCTAGCTGGTGGTGCACAGATCACGCTTTTCCTTATTTAGAATAAATCCATTCAGTAGTTTTTGAGAAATGTAGGGAAATTCAAATTTGAATGTCTCTGGCAGCGAAGTATTAAAGACGAGCTTGTGCAGGGAAATGCACAGCTCTGATTGGCTGCGAACACTTCAAACCAGGCTTGAGCTGAGTCCCAGAAAAAAGGTCAAAATAAAAGAAAAGGGGCCAGGGTAGGGACACCCTAACCCCTTAGCACTGGAACCTACCCAGAGGGGAAAAAAATAAAATTATAATTTTTTTGCTGTGAGTTCACAATATTTGCAAATTCATGGCAATAAAAAAAAAACAAAAAAAAACAAGCACAGACTCCCATGTTTGCTTTTTTCATAGGCCTTTGGGAGCGCCAGGTCCTGAGGGTATTACAAATTTTGTGTGGGGGGCCTCCCGGCCCCCCCCCCCCACAGCTCCAGAGACCACCATCTCCCTAGGCCTTTTCTTTTTTTTTATATGTGGGGGCCCACGGCCCCCGCTGCCTGGGAGATCGCCACCTTGCGGGGGCATCCATTTAAAAATATGCAGGGGGGCCAGTGCCCCCGTGCCCCAGGGACCAGCACCCTTTGGGGCAAAGTGCAAAAAAAAAGAAAGTGGGTCCCTATGAGACCCCTGCACCCTGGGGACCACCATGCTTGGGGGCTATGTCCTGTTGGAGGGGGGCCGTGTGCCCCCCCTACTGGAGCCACTGATGGCCCTGGGGACCCCTACACCCTGGGGCCGGCTCATGCTATGTCCCAGAGGTGCCCACCCCCGGAACATAGCTGCTTGCTGTGGCCTGACTGCAGCACTGCAGCAGCCAAGCCACAGCAAAACTTTGGGTTTTGACAGCAGGACCTTTAAAGCAGGTGAAGGGACAGAGATGAAATGCTTCAGCAAACACGGAGCTGCTGTCAAAGCAGCTTCGTGCTTGCTCAAGCAATGGCACTCCAAGGGAAGCCTAAAGGCCTCCTCCGCTGTGCCAGGTAGCCTGTAAAGAGCGTTTTATTTTATTTTTTAATTAAAAAATAATAATAATTGTAATTAAGAAAAATATATAGGGACCGTGGGTGAGCCATTAAGGCTTCCCCCACGGTGCCAGATAGCCCATAAAGGGCTTTTGATTTTTTTTTAGACTTTAAATAAATTATATGAAAGCACATAGAGGGCTCGAAAAAAAAAAAAAAAACATAAATTAAACCCCCACAGACCTTCACACTGAGCTGTGGGGGTTCGAGTCCAGCTGGACTCATTTTCATGTTTTTTTTCTTAAATAAAAAAAAATGAATTGCATTTTTCAAAAAACAAATCATTTTTTTATTTTAAATTGGAGACAAATAACTCATTCTAAGTATATCAGACATCAAAGCCTAAAAACTCTATCTCTCTCCCTCTCACTTTCTCTCTCTCTCTTTCTCTGTCTCTCTTTCAATCAATTCTCCCACTCGCACACCCACTCAGACTCTCACTCACCTACTCACAGACCCACTCAGACACTCACAAACCCACTCACAGAGCAATTCAGACACTCACGTAGCCACTCACAGTCCCACTCAGATCCTTGTGCACCCATTCACAGCCCAGTCAGACCCTCATGTACCTACTCTGACCCACTCAAACTATTATGCACTCACTCACACACCCAATCAGACTGTCACACCCACCCACTCACACACCCACTGACCCCTTGAGGCACCCACTCACAGATATGTGCATGTAGGAGGCTGGCCTGGTTTGTAGCGGGTACCTTGGGTACTTACACCTTACACCAGGTCCAGCTATCCCTTATTAGTGAAATGTAATAGCGTTCTAGCAGCTTAGGCTGAAAGAGGTAGCTGTAGCAGAGCTTCTTAGGCTGAACTAGGAGACATGAAAAGCTCCTGCAAAACCACTTATAGTTACACAGTCCTTATACACAAGTAAAGACAATACTCAGTGTTACCAAAATAAAGGTGTTTATTTGGGTGACACAGTACCAAAAATATCTTAGAGACAATACTCCTTCTGGAGGTAAGTATTACACACAATATATACACTAGACACCAAAATAAGGCAAGTAGTTAGACATAGGATAGTGCAAACAATATGAAATGCCATAGAATGCAAAGGGAGAAAATAGGTCTAGGGGCAACACAAACCACATACTAAGAAAGTGGAATGCGAATCACAAATTTCCCCTAGACAAGTGTAGTGTGTGCAGAATCGCTGGGAGAGTAAGAATACAGTAAAGGTAAGTAAATAACCCCACCTTAGAGCCCAGAAAAGCAGAAGTAAATTACTGCAAGTTTCCTTAGGACACACTACACCTCATGATTGGAATTATTGCAAGAACCAACCAAGTCTGCAAACAACAACCAGTAGATTCCCTTACCTGAAGACCCAGAAGAGGGTGCAAAAGAAGAGTCCCCGGTGGGATGAAGACTGCAGAAATGCACCCTAGGAAGATGCCAGTGGGTCCCTGCATGATGCAAAGGATGTCCCACGTCGTGAAGTTGGATTCAGTCCAGTTTTGGCGCTGGATTCCTCCAACAAGCCTTGGTTCTTGCAAAGTCACGTTTTGCGTCAACTAGGTGCTATCTGGACCCATGAAGGACCTGGGGGCCTCAACTCTGTGTGAGGAGGAAGAGGGGGCTCTCAGCATTTCAGGGAGCCCTCAGAGCACCAGAAAGCTCCCAGGGGACAAAGGAGGTGCAAAATATGGTTGGTGCAGCACTACAAAAGAGGGTCCCAATGCCGCTGGAGATCAACTCAGCGAGTTGAACGTCGCAGAATAGAGTGCTGGAGACCTGGGCCAGGCTGTGCATGAAGGAATTGAGTAAATAGTGCACAGAGGCCTCATGAGGTGTAGATGTGGTGCACAGGGGTACTGTGGTCTTGGGGTAAGGCAAGGTCTTACCTCCTCCAAGTTGCGACAACAGGACCTCAGGACAGTCTGTGTGTTATGGGGTCCACCCTCTGTGTTCCAAGGAGCACGCTTGTAGCTGTGAGAGGAGTCCAAGAGAACCGGTCGGTGACTTAAAAGGTGCCTGTGTGAGCAGGGGAGTGACTCCATCATTCCACGAGAAATTTCTGCGGTCCTTCTGGTGCAGGGTGAAGACAGGGAGTCCTCAAAGCATGCACACTGTGGAAACTGTTGCAGTTGCTGGCTGGAGCTGAAATTGCAGAAGAAAAGTATCCCTTGTGGATACTTTGTTGCTGTAACAGCAGTTCCTGGAGCAGGCTGCGGTTGATCCGAGGTCAGAGGATGAAGTATTAGTTGCAGAGAATTCCTGGTGGAAACTTGCAAGTAGAATCTGAAGAAAACCCACAAGACAGACCCTAAATAGCCCTGAGAGGGGGATTGGCTACCTTATCAGGTAAGGACCTATCAGAGGCACTAGCCACTCAGAGCCCTCCAGAGTGCCCCCACACCTTGCAAAGTAAGATGGCTGAAGTCTGGGACACACTGTAGAAGCTCTGGGCACCACCCCTAGGGTGGTAATGGACAGGGGTGCCAGAGCAGGGGACAAGGGGTCCCTGAACCGGTGTAGACTGGCCTATGCAAGAAGGGCATCAAAGCATTTCCAGAGGCTGGGGGAGGCTACCCCTCCCCAGCCTGTAACACCCATTTCCAAAAGGAGAGGGTGTAACACCCTGCTCCCAAAGGAAATGCTTTGTTCTGCCTTCCTGGGACTGAGCTGCTCAGATGCCAGGAGGTCAGAACCCTGTCTGTGAGGTGGCAGCAGCTGTAGCTGCAATGCAAGCCTCAGAGAGCTGGTTTGGCAGTACTGGGGCTCCATGGTGGAGCCCGCAGGATGCATGGAATTGGCTCCCCAATACCAGATTTGGAATGGTGGACAATTCCATGATCCTAGACACCTTACATGGCCATATCCAGAGTTACCATTGTGAAGCTACATATAGGTATTCACCTATATGTAGTGCACGCGTGTAATGGTGTCCCTGCACTCACAAAGTCCGGGGAAATGGCCCTGAGCTATGTGGGGGCACCCTTGCTAATGCAAGGGTGCCCTCACACTTAGTAACTTTGCACCTAACCTTCAGCAAGTGAAGGTTAGACATATAGGTGACTTATAAGTTACTTAAGTGCAGTGAAAATGGCTGTGAAATAACGTGTGTGTTATTTCACGCAGGCTGCAGTGGCAGTCCTGTGAAAGGGTTTGTCTGAGCTCCTTATGGGTGGCAGAAGCAATGCTGCAGCCCATACAGGTCTCCTGGAATCCCAATGCCCTGGGTATCATATACTAGGGACTTATATAGGGGTCCAGCGTGCCAATTGAAATTGGTAAATGAAGTCGCTAGCCTATAGTGACAAATTTAAAAGCAGAGAGAGCATAAGTACTGAGGTTCTGATTAGCAGAGCCTCACTGACACAGTTAAGCACTATACAGACACACACATTAGGCCATAAACTTAGAGCACTGGGGTCCTGACCAGCAGGATCCCAGTAAGACAGGCAAAAACATACTGAACTACAAGTAAAAATGGGGGTAACATGCCAAGAAAGATGGTACTTTTCTACAGCGCACATACTGACACACCCACTAAAACACTGATGTACGCACTCTCACACCAAGACAGACACTCTGACAGCCACTCTTACCCCCAGATACAGCCTCTCACACACATTTTCACAATCACAGAGGCTGTGACTAACTTCCTCCTTGCATGTGCAAAAAGCTGTTCACAACATCGGGTTGAGGGGGTTAGGATGGTTGGCTGCAGGGACTGACTGCAGGCCAGCCCTTGCGGGTAACCCCTACTGCGCATGTGAGAAGGCAGTGCACGGTGCAAGGTTGGGTTCTTATAGCGGGTTGGCCTCAGGGCTGCGGTTGGCCACACCTATAGCAATTAAAATTACCATATGTTAAAAAATCATAGAAATTTACTGAAAAAACAAAGGTTACAGTGACATTATTGTTAGGTTCTGAATTTACTCTGACAAAATCATAGGAATTCAGCAGTTACAGTTAGAGTGCTTTCAAGTAACTAAAACTCACACTTTAAAGTAACTATAACTTGCGTATTCACCATGCACAGCTAATTACGCCACATATTTTATCATTGATGACATATTCTATGCCATCTCTCATACTCTCACTGCAACATTTGCAATAAACTTACTGATGAGACAACTGTACATGGCAAGGCGTTTTTTTTCAATGAATTTCAATGGCTTTTTAACATAAAGTAATTTCCATTAATATAGGTTAATACAATCACTGCGGCACACAGCCTTTGTCTGTGTGCAGCAGCGGTTGCCCACAGGGCCTGCCCTGCGGCCAGGCCCTATGGCCAACCCCTATAACCACCGAACCTTAGGCTGCGCACAGCCTGCGGCCATGCATGCTGGGGTTGGACACAGGGCCTAGACTGGGGCCAGGCCCTACTGCCTACCCCACGAACCATTCAACCCTGAAAGAGAGAGTAATTGAGAGATCCAGAGAGGGACAATGATTTAGGCTTTGATGAATTATATATGTAGAATAAGATATTTTAGGACAAATTTTAAAAAAAGTGTATTTGTCATTTAAAACATGTGAGATCACCTTTCAGTATGAGCCTTTAACTTTTGAAGTTTAAATGAAATGAAAGAAGGGAAAAGACCAGAGACATACTTGGAGTGAAACCCTCAACTTTTAGTGTGAGGGCCTGTGACCCTAACAATGACACCACAGGTGACTCCTTACCCTGCTCTTTCCAGACATACCTATGACATTCATCGCATGCATGTGATAGGAAGGAACGTGAATGTTCCATCACTAGGAAGGTTTAACAGTCAAAACACTAATCAATAAGCACATTGCCAAGTGATACTGTGATTTGAATCTTTAGCCTACTCAGTGACAGCACAAGATTTTGACAATTAGGCCACCAGTGACTCTGTTATGCTCTGCTTCCAAATGTAAGCATAACATTCATACCAAACATCTTGCTAGTCTTACTCTTTGAAGTCATTGCATGAAGAGACCAGTGCAATGACAATCTCTTTTCCTTCCCATTATGGGATAGAAGAGTGAGAAAGAGAGTGACTGAACCGCAGTTATAGCCTCAAGGCCCCCGCAGCCCTAGCCGGCTCCCCACATCCTGCGGCAGCCGGCATTGCTCTCACAAGCCGAAAGCTGCCTTAAAAAGCAGCTTCCTGCTTGTGTGAGCAATGTATTCATCTATTTCCCTGCATGCTTATTTATGTGCAGAGAAACAGATGAAAACTCCTCTTTCTGACAACAGAAGCTGTTTGTCAGCTCCTGCTGTAAGAAACCAGACTTTGTTTGCTTTTGCTTGGTGAGTGCTGTCAGCTCCCACCAATAAAAAGAAAACAGTTATGTCCAGGGGGTTGGCATTCCAGGACATAGCAGGAGCTGGCCCTGGGTGGTGTTGGTCCCTAGAGCTCTGATTTAATCTTGCCCCGGGAAGGTGGTGGTCCCCAGGGCTTGAAGGTCCGCAATGGACCCCCCTCATAATTTTACTAAAGCCCCAGCGAAGTGGTTGTTCCTCGACTTGTGGTAAAAAAAAAAAAAAAATGCTTTTTAGCTCTGGGGGGGATAGGGGGGTGTCTCTGGTAACCAAGCACCAGAGCTAAGGCATCAGGGTGTCCCTACCCTGGCCCCTTTTGGGGATGAATTATCCCTTAACTCTTGGTCCTACAGGAGGGCCCTGCGAGGAGAAGAACATGTAGGGGTTGCAGCTGGGGATGGAATGGGTTCTCTGGAGTTAGGGAGGGGCTAGTGGCAGGGCCAAATGGTGCAGGGGGCCTGCTCTAGGGACAGCACTTCTTAATGTTGTTCTAGCACAGGGAAGAACCTACATTTTCCTCCCCTTCCCTGGTGGTGGCCACTTTTACTGCCCTCAAGGAGACTCTTCCACTTTTGCTCAGGCACTCTTGGTGAAAGATCTGGTGATTCTCTTGGTGGGTGCACTACTGCTGCTGGTGTTTGGTTCCTCCTTCTCTTTTCTGGATGTTTCATGTGGACATGCCCACTTCCAAGTGGAGGATCACAATTTTCGCAGCTGAGCCTACTCTGCTGAAGTTTGATTAGCCCAGTCAACTGAATACAATAACAAGCAAAACAGAGATGCTCTTAAATCATTGGCTAAATAATGCAAATCTCTATATTTATAGCTTACAATGTGTAGACTTTACCAAAGTACTCACTATCCAGTGCTTTCATGAGAAAATGATGTGATGTAGAGATCAAATACATTGCTAAATCCCACTAATGATAATTTATCAGCCATTCAAAGTATGCGCAGGGTAATCTAAGAATTTTGTTAAATGAAAACATATTTTTTGTGTAATATATCAAGTTTCACAACAGTTTTAATGCACTGTTTATATTCAAGGAAACACTTTGAGTACCAGCTTAAAAATAAATCTAAATGCCTTTAAGAAAGGTTTGCATATATGTATTGCAACAAAGTTCTTCACATTATTTATTAATTGTTTGAACTTACATTTTAAAACATGTCAAATGTATGTTCTCTATGAAGTTAGGTAAAGGTACGCAATGTCAGCCTTTCAAAAAAATGACAAAAAATTATTGAAGATAAAGAAAAAAATAATCAACATACATCTTACTAACTATCGAAACTTTCAAACAACCACACAATATTAAAGTGAATAAGACAAATTATGAGAACTCTCATAGTGAACACTTGAAAAGACAGCACTCTCAAAACGAACATACATCTATGTGACAAATGCAAATATACATGTACTTACAGTCTCTCAGCTACTCACGTTCTTCGAGATGAGCATGGGTGGTCAATCAGGCAGCCTTCGGGACCTTCCTGTATAGTTGTGTCATGCTAGGTTGCTGTGTAGATGGCTGGAAGGAGAAGCCTATACTGTAATGCCCTGGGCCTTAATGGGGGCCCAGCAACTCAGCTTCTTCCAGAGCTTCCAGCACACCCTCCCAAGACAGTTGTAGATACCCACTCCATTGCAGCTTATGGTGACATCCTTTCATATTTGAGCTCACACTGCATTGCTAAAATTGGAATTGGGTCCTCCATAAATCTCAGTGTAGTTGATCTTGATTAGCCTTGAGATGGAACCTCCATATACAAATGCAGACCACTATGAAGTATTGTTAATTACTAAGAAGCCACATGTTACCGAAATCCTCAGGAACCAAATGAGAATTAGGATCTAATGCAAGAGGTGACTAGCGGAAAATGAGGCTGTTGTGAGTGTTTCCAGGAAAAGCAGTGTGCACATCTGTGAAGCTGCCCCTAGCTTCAGAGACAGCTTGCATGTTGATGGAGTGCCAGTGGTGTCTGTTGCAGAAAAGATGTGCTGTGTGATGAGGTGGCTAAAGTGTCATGTGATTGCAGTTAAGTGCACCTAACACAAGAGGGAAGTGGGCAAAGGCATAAAATTCCCTTGCTACCCTTTGCCTTTACAATAGCGATTGTGGCACAGCTATAAACTGATGCACTCTTCTGTTGATACATCTCAGAACCTGATGCAAGCATCAGAACTGGCATGCCTGCGAGATACCAACATTTTCAGAGGAGATCCTCTGGGAAGATCCAGTAGCCATAAAATGGAGTGCAGTTTGTATTTTGAAATAGGTAGGGACAGCCTGGGAGTGGCCTGTGGCTAAATACAGTTCCTGCTCCCAGTCAGCAACCAAGTACAGAATCATATCAGGTGGGAAAATTTATCTGGAAATAAATGTTTTCTTGGACATATCACAGATGTTGATCCTTTTCATGTAAATGCTCTCTATCCTCCTTCCCAATTAATTCCTCCCCAAAGCAACGGCAAACACCACAAACAAGTTAAACAACATAATGAAGGCAGGAAAAGAGTTTCATAAATGTGTTACATTTTAAATGAAAAGCCTGGCTTTGGTTGGTTGTTGTTGTTTCTTCTTCTGGAGCTGGTTGGTGGAGTTGAGACCAATCACACATTTCATTGCCATATGTGTTGCAAGTGTTGGAATCATTGTTATATATATCTCCAGAATTTAATTATTTAATGGCTCTTGAAATGATTTAACAGCACTATATTTAAAATAAAAATACATTGTTAAACATAAAATTAAAATAAATGAAGAAATAATAACAATTGCAGTGATGTATACAATTCAATGACAAAATGATATTATACATCACTGTAATGTTTTTATTTTAAATGTATTTTCTATTTTAACTTCTGTTTAGTGTATGGAATCATAATAAAATATTGTAAGAAAAATTTAATATATAATGACGTTTTTTTCATTTATCTAATATTAAATTGCTATGTTGTGTGTTTTAAGTTCCTTTCTCTATTATGTTCTCTGAAGGGTGCTGCAGTGACAGTATTTGTCAATTTGTGATGCTTGACTTGTTACTGTTTTGTTTATGTTTTGGCCAATAGTGACTTTGCAAGTGGAGTTTGTGAATATATGTTCTCCAAGGTAGCAGTCACTCACACTCGGATTCTGTTACATCTCCTGTGCGATAACTAAGAAGCAGAGTTCAGCAAGGCCCTACATGACGAAGAAGGGATGTGTGTCCTAGAATACCCCCAAAAGATTTCCCACAATGTTTACCTGCAAGTTATGAAGTTCAGTCTTCTATGTAGAGCCTATCTTTCACCCCAACAAATTCATGGAATCTTTCCGGAGGCCCCTGACACATGTATTGTGCATCCACAATGGCAGATCTCAAACGTGTGGTGGGGGATTTGTGGTATTTTCCCAACCCACTGTCATACTGGTCAGAGATAAGGAAGATGATTTTGAAACTTGGAAACCACAGGTTTACCAAGTTTAGACACATAGGAAGTTGGGGTAGTGGGTATATCTAGAAGGCCTCAGAGACTCAAGACTGCCATATGTTTCTTGGACCTGGCCCTCATACCCATGGAATGGGTTATTACACTGAAATGGAAATGTGCATTCCTACCCCCTGCAGTGCAGCCTGGAAACACACAGCAGACCTGTGAGTCCAGACAGAGGCAACAGATGTACAAAGAGAGGAGGCCAGAGGCATTCGTTGTCGCTCGATTGGTACAGCATAGGGCAAATTACTATCCCAGTTTACAGGCATCTCTCTTTAAGTTGAGGAGGAGTTACAAGTGTGGAGAATGCATGTTTCCCTGTCCCCAGCAATGTATTTAAAAAAAAATCTAGAATTACAAAGATTTGTAAACCTGGGCTTGTGCCAAAATGGTGTGTCTAGCCGACAGAGGAGTAACAAGGAGAAGTATCTGTATTTATCCCTGTTAATTCCTCTTTCTTTGAATCCTACCTTCTGCAGTACACGTAGAAAGATGAATATGCCTCAGAGGATTGTTTTTGTGAAGGATGGCTTTCTACAAGAAACAGTCATGTCTGTAATGCAGATGCCTGTGTTGGTGCTAGGCGGCACTCAGTGCACAAGTAAAATAAGACAGCAGAAATTCACCATATCTTGGTAAATATGGAGAACCTCTGCTCTCTCCCTTTCACGCAATGCAACACAGCAACTTTGCTTACTGCCCTGAGTTCCCTGAAAGATTAGTAAATATGCCCCAAAGAATATTAATTATCCTACATTCCCGGATTTCCATAATTGCCAAGTTGGAAGAAGTAACACTTGCATTCTAAAGTTCTGATCAAC
Source organism: Pleurodeles waltl (assembly GCF_031143425.1). NCBI lineage: Eukaryota > Metazoa > Chordata > Amphibia > Caudata > Salamandridae > Pleurodeles > Pleurodeles waltl. The sequence goes on along the minus strand of NC_090439.1, from coordinate 697,383,330 downwards.
AAAAAATAAAAAAAACTGTTGTCAGATTCTAATTGCACATGTACCAATACCACTCAAAGTTGACATATGTATCAATACAACTTAAAGTGACAACAATGAAGTGAAATAAAATAATGAAACAAAAAATAGAAACCATTTTAAAATTAAACTTTGTTATAAAGTGTTGCTTACCTATTTTAAAGGTCCCTGTAAGAGATCAAAAGAACAGCAAATCAATACTAACAAAAGTGCAGTGTTAACATAAACAATTTAGCATTCAAATGAAATTATATTTGAAGATATACTGTAGATATGTTTTATGAACATTCCTATTACGTGAAAATATGTGTATGGATTATAGCAAGTAGAGTAAAAGAGTGAATGTGCCTTATAAATATATAAGCACATAAATGTAAATATTCTTTTTTAAAGTGTGTCTCGCTGTGTCATATTGTCATCATACGTCAGGCACACACCTCAGAACGACAAGTTTTTAATAAACGTGAAAATGTTTAAAAGTCCTCTAGTTAAAATTCATAAATTTCACTGTAGAGCAGGGCAGGCTAAATATATGCACACACATGGCACACTTAACAAAAATGACATCAACACAACTGATAAATGAGGTGCATCTGCAGGGGCTAAAGATTTGTATCTCTGGCTATTTGACATGCATTTATTAAATTAAAGGACAGTTGACATTGTAACTAGGATTTTTTTTTTTTAATTGATCATCGTGATGCCACAAATATTTTCAATAATTTACATAAAAATTATATATAAGAATTGTGATTTGTGCTGTTCGTTTTACAGTTTACTCTTACAGTAAACCAAATTTGCCTAAAAAACACATTACGTATTATTTTTTAAATAAAAAAACAATGGGCCGAATTTAAGAAAAGTGGTGCTGCATCCAATGCAGCGCCGCTTTTCTTGCATCCGCCTAAAGCCACCATATTTTCGCTGTATTTATGATACAGCTAACTATGGCGGATTTAGGAAAAATAGTGTCAAAATGTTTGATGCTATTGTGGTGCTTTGCTCGACTAGTGTCAAAATGTTTGACACTAGTGAAGCAAAGTGCAAGAGGCCCATTGATTACAATGGGTGCATCCTTTTAACACCTGTAGTTTGGGGTCTCTGAACTCACAATTTAAAAATACATCTTTTAGTAAAGTTGGTTTTGAGATTGTGTGTTTGAGAATGCCACTTTTAGAAAGAAGGCATTTTCTTGCTTAAACCATTCTGTGACTCTGCCTGTTTGTGGATTCCCTGTCTGGGTTAGTTTGACAGTTGGGCTGTTTGCACCTCTCTCTAGAGAGTGACACAAAGGGACCTGGGGTGTAGCCTACATATCCTGATGTGCCATCTGTGCTAAGAGTGAGGAGAGGAGTGGTCACTCACACCTGAAAGGGCTGTGCCCGCGCTCACACAATGCAGTCTCCATCCCCCTGGTGTGTGTCTGGGGCCTGGCCTGGGCAAGGCAGGATCTCACAAACAAGAGAGACTTTCCTTTGAAGCAGGCCTAGTTCAAAGGCAGAAAGGGGTATAAGAGGAGCACCCCAAACCCCTGAAATTAGATCACCTCTGGAATCAAGAGGAACCTCTGCGAAGGAGAAGAGCTGAAGAGCTGAGGAGAAGTGCTAGCCTGTCAGTGACTGGGTTTTGTGGAGCTCTCCTGCAGTTGCTGCTTCTGCCTGTGAAAGGGGACAAAGACTGCACTTTATTGTGTATTCCTGCTTGTGGATAATCTCCAAGGGCTTGAACTGAGCTTGCCTCCTGTTGTTGAAGTCTCAGGGCCATCAAAGACTTCCCCTGCCAGCAACTGGACTCTCTGCTGAGACTCCTGCGCTGCTAAGTGGTGCCTTATCCAGTTCCTGGCCCTTGAAATGTGAAGGTAGCAGACCAAGAATGAAAATCCACGTACAGACCGCTGTACAGGGAAATTTTTGATGCACCTTACGTGAGGCAGTTAAGAAGCGATGCGCAGCTGAATTCAATGATCCACCTGCATTGCGGCTCGAATATTGACGCAGCGCGGCTTGAGAAACGACATGCAAGACTGCTAACGGAGGTCAATAACGATGCAAACCCCACACAGCATGATTTTGTAATACTGTGCGACCGGATTTTCAATGCAACATAGCTGGGTCCGGAAAAAAAACGCAAAGCCTGCCCGGACCCAAAGTGCCTGTCGGGATCGACGCATCGCTCTCTTGAGGGAGAGGAAAAATGACACACGTCGACCAGACCAGAGGAGGAACAATGCACGGTCTTGCTTGCGAGTGAGAAATCGATGCATCACTGGCCTTTTTTAGACGCACACTCACCCGTGCAGTGTTATTTTGACGCCATCCAGGAAAATTTGTATGCTAACAGTGATCTCACTGTTTCCTAAAGGATTTAAGACTCTTATTCTTAAAAAATTCATAACTTGACTTGTGTATGTTGGATTTTTGTCGTTTTGGTCTTGTTTTGTTTAGGTAAATATTATCTATTTTACTACACCTGTGTTGCGTCATTTGTAGTGTGTTTGTACAAATACTTTACACCTTGCTTCTGAAGTTAAGCCTGCCTGCTTGTGCCAAGCTACCAAGGGTGTGAGCGGGATTTACTGAGGGTGGATCTCCTTTACCCTGACTAGAGTGAGGGTCCTTGCTTGGACAGGGGGTAACCTGACTGCCAACCAAAGACCCATGCTAACCAGAACTTCAGTGCTTATGCTCTCTCTGCTTCCAAATTAGTGACTTTAGTTTATTGACTTCATATTCCAATTCCAATTGGCACACTGTCCCCTCCTTATAAGTCCCTAGTATATGGTACATAGGTACTCAGGGCATTGGGGCTCCAGGAGATCCTTTTGGGCTGCAGCATTTCTTTTGCCACCCATAAGGAGCTCAGGCAAACCCTTATTCAGGAATGCCACTTCTGCCTGCATGAAATAGTGCACACACTATTTCACAGCCATTTTCACTGCTCTGTTGCAGTTGCTGGCTGGAGCTGAAGTTGCAGAGTCACAGTAGCCTTCTTGGATACTTTATTGCAGTTACAGTGGTTCCTCGAGCAGTCTGCGGTTGATCCGACTTGCAGAGGATTCCTGGTGGAAACTTGCAAGCTGAATCTGAAGAGGAACCCACAGGAGAGACCCTAAATAGCAATGAGAGGGGGATTGGCTACCTATCCAGGTATGCACCTATCAGGAGGGGTTTCTGATGTCACCTGCTGACACTGGCCACTCAGAGGTCTCCAGAGTGTCCCCATGTAGGAAAGCACCATCTTTTCGTGGCATGTTACCCCCATTTTTACTGTATGTACGTTTGTTTTTGCCTGTGTCACAAGGGATCCTGCTAGCCAGGACCCCAGTGCTCATAAAGTGTGCCCTGTATTTGTTCGATGTGTGGTGCCTAACTGTATCACTGAGGCTCTGCTAACCAGAACCTCAGTGTTTATGCTCTCTCTGCTTTTAATGAGGCTGATAGAGGTAGCTATAGCAGAGCAGCTTAGGCTGAACTAGGAGAAATGCAAAGCTCCTACTATACCACTTATACTATATAGCACTACATCATAAGAAACACAATACTTAAAATAATACTTAAAATAAAGGTACTTTATTTTAGTGACAATGTGCCAAAAATATCTCAGAGAATATACTCCCTTGGGAGGTAAGTAAAAATACACAAAATATACACACAAACCAAAATCAGGTAAGTAAACAGTTAGAAAAGTAGTGCAAACACTGTAGAACACAATAGGATGCAATAGGATACAATAGGCCTAGGGGCAACACAAACCATATACTCCAGTTTGGAATGCCAACCACAAATGGACTCCAGGCCTAGGGTAGTGTGTAGAGGGTTGCTGGGAGAGTAAGAAAACAATAAGGGTGTCCGAGATACCCCACCCCAAGACCCTGAAAAGTAGGAGTAAAGTTACCCTACCACACCAGAAACACAGTAAAGTCGTGATAGGGGATTCTGCAAGGACAACAACTGACTGCAAAGCACTAAATATGGATTCCTGGACCTGAGTGCCTGTAAAGGAAGGGGACCAAGTCCAAGAGTCACGCAAGTGTCCAGGAGGTCAGGAGCCCACTAAACCCCAGATGAAGGTGCAAAAGGGCTGTCTCCGGGTGGAAGAAGTTGAAGATTCTGCAACAAGGGAAGACGCCAGGAACTTCTTCTTTGCAAAGAAGATGTTGCACGGTATGCTGGAGGATGCAGAGTTGTTTCCACGCAGAAAGACTGCAAACATGCCTTGCTGGCTGCAAGAGTTGTGGTTAAAGAAAGTGGATGCTGCCTGTGCACAGGAAGGACCAGGAGGTCGCCCCATGGAGGAGGAGACAGAGGGGGCACTCAGCAAGACAGAGAGCCCACGCAGAAGCAGGCAGCACCTGCAGAAGCACTTGAACAGGCGTTGAAGAAATCTGAGCACTGCAGTCGTCTCAACACTACAAAGGAGCTCCCACGAAGCCGGTGGTCAAATCAGCGAGTTCAGCAATGCAGGACGGAGTGCTCGGGACCTGGGCTATGCTGTGCACAAAGGATTTCTTGCAAAAGTGCACAGAAGCCCTAGCATCTGCAGTTCACACAGTACACAGGATTACAGTCTGGCGTGGGGAGGCAAGGACTTACCTCCACCAAATTTGGATAGAAGGACCTCTGGACTGTCGGGGTCACTTGGATCCAGCTCCTGTGTTCCAGGGACCACGCTGGTCAAGATGAGAGGGGACCCAGAGTACCCGTGGTGCAGAAGTTTGGTGCCTGTGTTAGCAGGGGGAAGATTCCGTTGACCCATGGGAGAGTTCTTCTTGGCTTCCAGTGCAGGGTGAAGGCAGACAGCTCTCAGAGCAGGCACCACCAGGAAACAGTCGAGAAAGCTGGCAGGATTAGGCGCTACAATGTTGCTGGTAGTCGTTTTGCTACTTTGTTGTGGTTTTGTAGGCATCCTGGAGCAGTCAGCGGTCGATCCTTGTCAGAAGTCGAAGAGAGAGATGCAGAGGAACTCTGGGGAGCTCTTGCATTTGTTATCTGATGAGAAACACACAGGAGAGACCCTAATTAGCCCTCAGAGGAGGATTGGCCATCTAACCAGGTAAGCACCTATCAGGAGGGGTCTCTGACGTCACCTGCTGGCACTGGCCATTCTGAGGCCTCCATTGTGCACTCACACCTCTGCATTCAAGATGGCAGAGGTCTGGGACACACTGGAGGAGCTCTGGGCACCACCCTGGGGAGGTGAGGGACAGGGGAGAGGTCACTCCCCTTTCCTTTGTCCAATTTTGCGCTAGAGCAGGGGCTGGGGGATCCCTGAACCAGTGTCAACTGGCTTTTGCAAGGAGGGCACCATCTGTGCCCTTCAAAGCATTTCCAGAGGCTGGGGGAGGCTACTCCTCCCCAGCCCTTAACACCTATTTCCAAAGGGAGAGGGTGTAACACCCTCTCTCAGAGGGAATTCCTTGTTCTGCTTTCCTGCGATTGGGCTGCCCAGACCCCAGGAGAGCAGAAGCCTGTCTGTGGGTTGGCAACAGCAGTAGCTGCAGAGAAAACCCCAGAGAGCTAGTTTGGCAGTACCAGGGGTCCATGCTGGAGCCCCGGGGATGGCATGGGATTGGCACCCCAATACCAGATTTGGCATGGGGGGACAATTCCATGATCTTAGACATGTTACATGGGCATGTTCAGAGTTACCATTGTGAAGCTACATATAGGTATACACCTATATGTAGTGCACATGTGTAATGGTGTCCCCGCACTCACAAAGTCTGGGGAAATTGCCCTGAACAATGTGGGGGTACTTTGGCTAGTGCCAGGGTGCCATCACACTTAGTAGTCCCCTTGCCAGTGAAAGACAACCACAGGATAGCAGCCCACTGTGCTTGAGGGACCCTCTGAACTTTACAGGCCCTCTCAAGTGCAGCAAACCACTTATAGATGTAATTCCCATCCTTGTAAGGGGGAACAACTTTGTGAAGATTTCTGTAATCAAATGTATGTTTCCTAACACTTGAGTTCCTGAAACTGCTGCTGCCACCATCGGGAACTAACCCCAACCCCTGCTTTTCCCTTTCCACAGCCAGAGATTCCCTGTCTCAGTCCAACTGTTGCTACTGTAGCCTCAGTCTAACCTCCGCTGACCTCAGCTTTCTGAGTTCCCTATCTAGGGACTGTTCCTCAGGGTTAGAGATGTGGGATACGTCTGAGACAGAAGTAACATGGGAATTGTCAGAGGCAGATCTTTCCCTAACTGGAGCCACCCTAGTTACCTAGCTTCTAGGTGTGAAGGGAGCCCTTCTGGTGTGCGACCCCTTCCCACCTCCAGCTACACTAGGGGGTTTGTTGATGGAAAGATCAGTGGAAGGACCCTCCCCAGGATTATCAGAATGCCCCTCTGAGCCTACCTGGTTGGAATATTCCTCTACTTCCCCCTCTGGCTGTTCCTGACCAGTGCTAAGTCCCTTGTCATCCTTTAGGAGAACATTTAAGAGGAATTCCTTACTGGGGTTCTTCCCAATCCCTAAACTTGTTTTAATGCAGAGACCCCTGATCTTTTAAAGTTCAAACTATCATATGTTGTTATCACAACTCTAGGGGTGGCCTCTGCATCAGACATGTTGACAGAAAGAGTTTAGGAAAAAGAGAAAAAAGTTAGTAAGCTATTAGGCCTAACATTTTAGAGAAAAGAACACTTTTCAGAAACTTTTAGAAACTTTTTTAAAGACTTTTTAGAAAGTTAAAAGTCACTTTTAGGTACAATTATGTATAGCTTTAAGTGTTGGAGTTAGCTTTTCTTGTGAAAAGCACCAGTAACAAAGTGGTAAAGCAATTGCAAGTACTTATCCCACCACTGCACCCCAATGTAGGAGGTTGGCCTGGCTTGTAGTGGGTACCTTAGGTACTTACACCTTATACCAGGTCCAGTTATCCCTTATTAGTGAAATGTAGTAGTGTGCTAGCAGCTTAGGCTAATAGAGGTAACTGTGGCATAGCAGTTTAGGCTGAACTAGGAGACATGCAAAGCTCCTGCAATACCACTATAGTTACACAGTACTTATACACAATAAAAGACAATACTCAGAGTTACCAAAAATAAAGGTACTTTATTTTAGTGACACAAGGCCAAAAATATCTTAGAGGCAAGACTCCTTCTGGGGGTAAGTATTTTACACAATACATACACTAGAGACCAAAATCAGATAAGTAAATAGTCACAGAATAGTGCAAACAGTAGAAAATACTACAGAATGGAATAGGGTCAACACAAACCATATACTAAGAAAGTGGAATGCAAATCACAAATTCCCCCCCAGGCTAGTGTAGTGTGTAGAGGGGCGCTGGGAGTGTAATAAAACCACAAATGTGGGTAAAATACCCCACCCCAGAGCCCAGGAAAGTAGGAATAAAGTGCTGCAAGTTTGCACAGGACACACTACTAGCCGTGATAGGAGTTATGGCAAGAACCAAGCAAGACTGCAAACAACAAATGGTGGATTCCAGGACCTGAAGACCTGGAAAGAGAGGAGACCAAGTTCAGAAGTTGCAGAAGATTCCAGGAAGGACAGAAGGCCCTGCCAACCTAGAAGATGGTGCAAAAGGGGATTCTCCGGTTGGAAGAAGTCTACAGAAAAGCACCAAAGAAGATGGCTTTGGGTTCCTGCATGATGCAAAGGATGTCCCATGTCGAGATGTTGGATGCATGCGAGCTGCAGTGCTGGATTCGTCCAACAAGCCTTTGTTCAAGCAATGTCGCATTTTGCGTCAAAATGTCGCTGCCTGGACCCAGGAGGGACCGGGGGCCTCAACTCGGACTGAGGAGGCAGAGGGGGCTCCAACACTGGAGGGAACCCACAGATGTCCACGCAGCACCCACAGATGACCCAGGTGCAAACTGCAGTTGCTGCAGCACTACAAAAGAAAGTCCCACGCCGCTGGAGAACAACTCAGCAAGCTGAGAGTCACACGATAGAGTGATAGGGACCTCAGCCAGGCTGTGTATGAAGGATTCTTGCAAATAGTGCACAGAGGCCTCAGGAAGTGGAGATGACTCTGCGCACAGGGGTACTGTCGCAAACGGGGAAGGCAAGCTATTACCTCTGTCAAATTTGGACAGCTGGAACTTAGGACAGTCTGTGTCAAAGGGGTTCACCACCTGTATTCTAGCAAGCACGCTCATCGCCAGGAGAGTATGTAAGTTTGTTTTTTCCTGTCTCACTGGGATCCTGCTAGCCAGGACCCCAGTGCTCATAGTTTGTGGCATGAATGTGTGTACCTGTGTAGTGACTAACTGTGTCACTGAGGCTCTGCTAACTAGAACCTCAGTGCTTATGCTTGCTCTGCCTTTAAAATTGTCACTATAGGCTAGTGACCATTTTTACCAATTCTAATGGCACACCGGAAAACCCTTATAATTCCCAAGTATATGGTACCTAGGTACCCAGGGTATTGGGGTTCCAGGAGATCCCTATGGGCTGCAGCATTTCTTTTGCCACCCATAGGGAGCTCAGACAAATCTTACACAGGACTGCAACTGCAGCCTGAGTGAAATAACGCACACTTTATTTCACAGCCATTTTTCAATGCACTTAAGTAACTTATAAGTCACCTATATGTCTAGCCTTCACTTGCTGAAGGTTAGGTGCAAAGTTACTAAGTGTGAGGGCACCCTTGTACTAGCAAAGGTGCCCCCACATAGTTCAGGGCCATTTCCTGGGACTTTGTGACTTCCGGGACACCATTACACGCGTGCACTACATATAGGTCAATACCTATATGTAGCTTCACAATGGTAACTCCAAATATGGCCATGTAACATGTCTAAGATCATGGAATTGTCCCCCAATGCCAAATCTGGTATTGGGGTGCCAATCCCATGCATCCCCGGGGCTCCACTATGGACCCCGGGTACTGCCAAACCAGCTCTCTGGGGTTTTCTCTGTAGCTACCGCTGCTGCCAATCCACAGACAGGGTTCTGCCCTCCTGGGGTCTGGGCAGCCCAGTCCCAGGAAGGCAGAAAAAAGAATTTCCTCTGAGAGAGGGTGTTACACCCTCTCCCTTTTGAAAGAGGTGTTAAGGGCTGGGGAGGAGTAGCCTCCCCCAGCCTCTGGAAATGCGTTGAAGGGCACAGATGGTGCCCTCCTTGCATAAGCCAGTCTACACCGGTTCAGGGAACTCCCAGTCCCTGCTCTGGTGCGAAACTGGACAAAGGAAAGGGGAGTGACCACTTCCCTGTCCATCACCACCCCAGGGGTGGTGCCCAGAGCTCCTCCAATGTATCCCAGACCTCTGCCATCTTGGATCCAGAGGTGTGAGGGCACTCTGGAGGCCTCTGAGTGGCCAGTGCCAGCAGGTGACGTCCGAGACCCCTCCTGATAGGTGCTTACCTCACTAGTTGGCCAATCCTCCTCTGAGGGCTATTTAGGGTCTCTCCTGTGGGCTTTTCTGCAAATAACGACTTGTAAGAATTCCTCAGAGTCCCTCTGCACCTCTCTCTTCAACTTCTGCCAAGGATCGACTGCTAAATGCTCCAGGACGGCTGCAAAACTGCACCAAAGTAGCAAGAAGACTACCAGCGACATTGTACCACCTAATCCTGGCAGCTTTCTCAACTATTTCCTGGTGGTGCATGCTTTGGGGGCTGCCTGCCTTTACCCTGCAGTGGAAGCCACAAAGAAATCTCCCGTGGGTTTACGGAATCTTCCCCCTGCTCCAGCAGGCACCACACTTCAGCGTCACCAGTACTCTGGGACCCCTCTCATCCTGACGAGCGTGGCCCCTGGAACACAGGTTGTGGACCCAAGTGACTCAGACTGTTCAGTGGTCCAACTGTCCAAATTTGGAGGTGGTAAGTCCTTGCCTCCCCTCTCCAGACAGTAATCCTGTTCACTGTGTGAACTGCAGCTGCTAGGGCTTCTGTGCACATTTCCAAGGCATCCTTCGTGCACAGCCAAGTCCAGGTCCCCAGCACTCTGTCCTGCATTGCTCAACTCCATGAGTTGACCTCCGGCTTTGTGGGACCCTCTTTTGTAGTGTTGAGGCGACCGCGGTGCTCAGTCCTCTTAAACCCATGTTCAAGGACTTCTGCGGGTGCTACCTTCTTGTGCGTGGGCTCTCTATATTGCTGAGAGCCCCCTCTGTCTCCTCTCCAAAGTGGCGACATCCTGGTCCTTCCTGGGCCCGGGCAGCACCCTTTTTCTTTTTCTCAACCGTGACTAACAAGGCTTGTTTGCTGTCTTTTGCCAAAGAAATAACTCTGCGTCGTCCAGCTCTCCGTGAGACATCTTCTGCATGAAGGAGAAGTTCCTAGCATCTTTCGTTGTTGCAGAATCTTCAGCTTCTCCCACCCAGAGGCAGCCATTTTGCACCTTCATCTGGGGTTTAGTGGGCTCCTGCCCCTCCTGGACACTTTCACAACTCTTGGACGTGGTCCCCTTCCTTTGCAGGTCCTCAGTTCCAGCAATCCGTCTTCAGTGCTTTGCTGTCTGTTGTGGTATTTGCAAAATCGTCTATCACAAGTTTAGTGTGTTTCTGGGGAAATAGTAGTACTTTACTCCTACTTTCCAGGGTCTTGGGGTAGAGTATCTTGGACATCCTTAGTGTTTTCTTATACTGACAGCAACCCTCTACACACTACACTAGCCTAGGGGTCCATTTGTGGATCACCTTCCACTTTCTTAGTATATGGTTTGTGTTGCACCTAGGCCTATTGCAACCTATTGTATTCTACAGTGTTTGCACTACTTTCTGACTGTTTTACTTACCTGATTTTGGTTTGTGTGTATATTTTGTGTATTGTACTTACCTCCTAAGGGAGTATATCCTCTGAGATATTTTTGGCACATTGTCACTAAAATAAAGGGCCATATTTATACTCTGGTTGCGCCGAATTTGCGTCGTTTTTTTCGACGCAAATTCGACGCAGAACTAACGCCAACTAACGCCATATTTATACTCTGGCGTTAGACGCTTCGGGCGCCAAAGTGCCCAGAGTGTGCGTCATTTTTTAGCGTGAACCCCTTCCTTGCGTTAATGATATGCAAGGGAGGCGTTCCCGTCTTAAAAAATGACTCCCAGGCCTTTACGTGGTATTTATACTCCCGGGCAAAAGAGACGCCCGGGAGTGGGCGTGGCCAAAAACGGCGCATTTGCGCCGCTTTTTAACGCCTGGGTCAGGGATGGCGTTAAGGGACAAGTGGGCTCAAAATGAGCCCAGAGTGCCCTCCCCTGCCCCCAGGGACCCCCCCTGCCACCCTTGCCCACCCCAGGAGGACACCCAAGGATGGAGGGACCCACCCCAGGGACATTCAGGTAAGTTCAGGTAAGTATTTTATTTTTTATTTTTTGTGGCATAGGGGGGCCTGATTTGTGCCCCCCTACATGCCACTATGCCCAATGACCATGCCCAGGGGACATAAGTCCCCTGGGCATGGCCATTGGGCAAGGGGGCATGACTCCTATCTTTACAATGATAGGAGTCATGTTGATGGGGGATGGGCGTCGAAAAAAAATGGTGCAAGTCGGGTTACGACGATTTTTTCGACGCAACCTGACTTGCCCCATTTTAAGACGCCCATACGCCATTTTCCCCCTACGCCGGCGCTGTCTGGTGTACGTGGTTTTTTTCCACGCACACCAGGCAGCGCCGGTCTGCTAGCGCCGGCTAACGCCATTCAATAAATACGGCGCCCGCATGGCGCTTCAGAATGGCGTTAGCCGGCGCTAATTTTTTTGACGCAAAACTGCGTTAGCGCAGTTTTGCGTCAAAAAGTATAAATACGGCCCAAAGTACCTTTATTTTTAGTAACCCTGAGTATTGTCTTTCTTAAGATATAGTACCTATATGATATAAGTGTAATAGTAGGAGCTTTGCATGTCTCCTAGTTCAGCATAAGCTGCTCTGCTACAGCTACCTCTAGACAGCCTAAGCTGCTAGAACACTCCCTACATTTCACTAATAAGGGATAACTGGACCTGGTATAAGGTGCAAGTACCTTAGGTTCCCACTACAAACCAGGCCAGCCTCCTACATTCACTGAGGCATTATTTTGACAGTAGCCTCCAAGATATGAGGTAGAAACGCAGATAATGCACTCTGTGAGACAACAGCCTGTGCAACAAAAGTATTCTTTAGCGACCCAGGTCTTGGAAAGTGAGTACCACAATTAGGCCCATATTTATACTTTTTAATGCAAAATTGTGCAAACTGCGTCATTCCCGAGCGTCAGCCAGGTGCCAAATTAATGGAATGCCGCAAGCCGGTGAAAAGGGTGGGCTAGCGTAGAAAAAAAGGATGTTAGCCGGGTGGGGGTGGCGATATGAGAGAAGGGGGTTTTGCACCAAAAAATTACGTTAGGGTGGTTAGAGGCTAAAAAAAAAAGCCTCAAACCAGCCTAGCGTCATTTTCTGGTGCAAAACCATCCATAACACATGACTTCTGTCTTAGAAAAGACAGGAGGCATGCCCACCACCCCAGTGACAGCACAAAGGACCAGTGTCTCCTGGGAATGACCATTTAACCCTGTGCCATGCAGGGGGGCCCAAGCTGGGCCCTTGATGACACTTTGGGGGTCATTATGACCCTGGCGGAAGGCGGAGAACCGGCGGTAAGACCACCAACAGGCTGGCGGTCTTACTTTGTGGAATTATGACCATGGCGGTTACCGCCATGGTCATCCGCCGGTTCTCAGTTCCGCCCGCCAGGGCGGAGGCGACCGCTGGGCTGGAGACCTGGGTCTCCAGCCCGGCGGCCGTCACTAGACCGGCAGCGGTATTTGGACCCGGCTTACCGCTGTGGATTTCCAGCTGTTTGAACCGCCATGAAATCCATGGCGGTAAGCACTATCAGTGCCAGGGAATTCCTTCCCTGGCACTGATAGGGGTCTCCCCCACCCGACTCCCTCACCTACCCCCCACCACCCCTGCTACCCCCCAAAGGTGGCAGGGCCCCCCTCCCCATCCCGACCCCTAACATCACATCACCCATACCCACACGACACGCACGCAGGCGCCACCTACACACTTACACGCACACATGCCGACATACATGCCTACATCCACACACACAGTCAGACACGCACACCTACATTCAAACATACACACACACATCCATACAGACATACCCACAGACATACACGCACTCATTCCCATACACACAACACCCCCGCAAGCATACGCACACTCACACACCCCCTCTACATACACACACGCACACCCCCATGCACGCACACAACACACAACACCCCCCTCCCCTCACGGACGATCGACTTACCTGGTCCAACGATCATCCGGGAGGGGACGGGAGCCATGGAGGCAGCTCTGCAGACACCACACTGCCAACAGAACACCGCCACGGCAAATCACAGGACGTGATTCGCTGGGCGGTGTTCTGTTGGCGTGGCGGTGGAGGTGGAGCAACCTCCACTTCCCCGCCTCCCGCCAGTATGGCTGTTGGCGGCTCTCCGTCCGTAAAAGGACGGAGAGCTGCCAATGGTCATAATAGGCCGAGCGGCAAACCGCCACCACTGGCGGTCTTCCGCACGGCGGTCCCTGGGCGGTCTTCAAAAAAGACCGCCGAGGTCAAAATGACCCCCTTTAATTTAAAAAAAAAATACTTAGCTATACTTACCCTATTTACGTGGGATGGGGTCGTCATCTTCCGCAAATGTGCTAACGTTACTTCACTGAAACCATAGGTGTTGTCAAAAATCAAAGCTTCACACCAAAAGCAGGTGTAGCAAATGTGCCACGTCCTTTCAGTAGGAGAGTGGTAAAGGTGTGGTATATACCTGGTGGTGCATTTTAGAGAATTGGTAAGGTAGCACATTGTCATTTTCAGAGAGCACATTCTAAGTTGAAATGGCCACTAAATTTGCGTCGACATGCAGTTTCACTGGTTTTACTGTAGCACACAAAAGTAAATGTGTGGAAATGTTGTTTCTGTGAATATGTATCATTTGCACATCTCCAAGTAAAGTGTCTTAACTTGTTTTGATCCTACTAAAATCTGTGTTTCCATCATACTTCAAAATTACAAAAAATTGCTTCATTTGTGCTTTCCTAATTGCCAACATATATTGAAATATGTGTGTAGATCACTTAGAGGTATTTACATGTTGTGTGTTAGAGCAAAAGTGACATCCTATAGCCATTGCAACTGAAGTTATGGTCTAGGTTGTTCAATGAGAGCTATAATCATGTTCCTGCTTAGCCTGTCTTTGTTAATAATTTCCTCCTTACCTTGGTCAACAGGAAAGACACTGCTTGAAGATTTTCCTTTTGTTTCTCTCTTGTTGCAAAGTGCAAGTAGAGAGTGTCTAGACTCTGCAACTACTTTTACCGTTCACTATTTTTCCATGCACGTTGCTTATGCATTATTTCACATGGATTAGCGTCACTTTTCTATATCAGTTTTGTGCAGCCTTTCTCGAATTTTTCGGACTGGGTCTATCCTATTATGTCACTTTCCGTATACTAAAACATTTCTGCTACAGAAGATGAAATTAATTTTTGCGTCACACATACCTGATAATCTGAATCAAATACAAATTTGTGTCGGAAAGTAGGTCTTCTTTGAACACCGGCATTAACCTTTAGAAAATCCGTTTCTTAAAACACATTGTAGAACTAAGCAGTTTGCACATCGAAATTGCATTTTGTGCTAATTGGAATAAGCAAACTAAATTTCAAAAACTGCATTACAACTTTTTTCCACCGGGTGTCAGACATTGACCGTTGTTTGGTTTTCAGATTACTCTTTTTGTCAAGATGCCACGATAAACGATACGGTTATCGGCTTTTGAGTCGTAAGAGAAAATAGCTTCATTGAAATTCATAATCAATAGTTCCTTTAGCGCCCCACATAAGTCTAGTAGGCGCTGTATAAATGCTGCAATGCAACACAATTGTTGGTTTCATTAAAATCTAATTCTACCAACTAAGGGCCAGATTTACAAAAAAGCGCAGTAAATCACCTTGCTGCGCTGCACTGTGTCATTTGGAAAGGACAGGAATGCACTGTATTTAAGGAATAAGGCACATTCCTCTCCTTTCCTCCTGTGGAGGCGCACAGTGGGCTGCCTAGTGCCAACGCAGGCATTAAGGTTTTGGAGCATCCTCAGGGTTGGTAAATACGGGGATGCATCAAAATCCATGGGTGTTGCTTGGGAACACCCATCACAACGCTCATGGAACACGTCCCTTGCGCAGAGTAAGGAAATGCAGCGATTTGTTCTGCCTTATTCCATATCTATGAGGCATTCAAAGCCACGCAAAGTGACTCTGCGTATCTCAAAGATATGGTTGCAACGAATGCGGCGCCGTTGCGTCAGATAAGTGGCACAACAGCAGTGTAGGGGAATGTTTCCTATCTGAAGCCCATAAATGACCAGATTAGGGGGCAGTTTTAAGAAAAGTGTGGGTGCAGGGCCACTTTCCTTGCGCCTCCTACCACCACGTGTGTGCCGCATTCAGGGCAGGGGCAATAGTGTCCGAATTTTTGACGCTATTGATGTAGTGTTCTGGATTAGAGGTTACAGGGGTTATAAAGTGGTGTAATGCATGCATTGCACCACTTTGTAAATATGGCGCAGCATGTTGGCCATTATATCGCCATATTAGCTTAAAAAAAAAAATGATTCTAATGTGGCGATATATGGTGCAAGGGGCTCTTAAATCTGCCCCTAATACTTTAGAATGAAAGCAAACAGTAAGCAAGAAACCAACCAACCAGTTCATTTCTGATTCGTCCTACTGAGCTTGTGGGTGTTTGTAGCGCATGTTTAACAAGAGGTGAGTCCCAATGCGGAATAACTGACTTTTTTTAACCAAATTAACACTCAGCTTAGTCCTGGATGATGAAAGGCAGAGAGATTCAGCCAGGATCTGAACCCTTGGTCATGCAATGAATGACAGCTATGTGTAGCAGATTAATTGTCTTTTGTACCATCACACCATGAAGTGAGTAAAAGTTAATTGTTAAACAAATGGAATTTAGCCCTGTCTGGGTATGAAGGCAGGAGGGAAAATATAAAGAGATGGCTTCAAGTTTTTTTGCTAAAATAATATTTTGCTTAGTTTGCTTCATATTCTTCAATAAAAATGAGAACTGAAAAGGTGAATAAGGAAATTATTAGTAAGGAAGGAATGAGTAATTCTTTTAGCAAAGGCAAAAACGTATAATTGAGCTGCTTACCCAGTCAATAAGGGGCATATTTGTTGGAAAGTGGCACAGAGCAGCAAGTCACCTTCATGTGCTGCGTCACTGGGAAAGAGCAGGAATGTGACATATTTAAAGCATACAGCATATTCCTGACTTTCCCCCCTGTGCTGGAGCACAATGTGCTGCCACGTGCCAATGCAGGCCCCATTGCACCATGGTGCGAGGGTGCCCAGTTGGATGCAGGATTGTTTTTGTGCAGGAAAGGACACCTTCCTGCACAAAAACAATCATGAGAGGATTTTTCCTCTTTCTGTGTGTGAAAAATGCAGCACACATAGAAAGGGGAAAGAACAGAAGAATTAAAAATGTTTCTCCTCATTATTCCTCTACTATGGTGGTGTAGAATTCTGGCGCATTCCTGGTTTACAAATCCTTGTAAATCTGGAAATGCATCAAAATCGATGGGAGCTGCAAAGAAACATCCACCGCAACACCCATGCAATGCCTACTCAGAGCAGAGTGGCATCACAAATCTAACTTACAGGTTTGAGTCACACATGTACTGCGTTGCGTGGTGCAAACATGATGCAAACCTCTCTATTAAATGTGTTGCAGAATTCATTAGGCCTGAGTCACAGAGGTAACTTACACTTTGGAGGGAGTTTACTACTTTTTGGTCTTCACAAACTACACTTCTGTAGTAATTTGCAATTATGTAGTAACATATACTTATGTGGTAAGTCCAGCACTACATATGGCCAACTTATGGTACTGCAACACCCTCCCATAGCAAATAATGTAGTAGGGAATTAAAATGAAACCTCGTAAGAAATCATGAGAAATTGAATTCAATTATTTAAACAGATAAATAGATAAACAAATATAAATTGATGTTAAAACTGATAGATGTTTATAATAAATATGTACTAATTGTTCATTTTTTAACATCAATGTGTATTTATTTAACTTTTTGTTAAATATATAAAAACTCACTTATTTGTAACACATACCACTAGTATTTTTACTTATTATTTATCATTAATTCATATTTATTTTTTAAACTATTTTAAATAATTTAATTTAACATTGTTTCTTATGGGGCTTTATTTGAAGTCCATGGCCGGATTTACTGACTTTAGTAAATCTAGGTGTGCATCTAAATACATGGGAGGATGCAAAGAAATGCCCATGCTCCATTCATGTAACACAAGGCAGCTCGAGGCAGTGTAAGGCGCTGAGATGCGTTACTTTACAGGTGAAACATGATGCAAGACCTTGCAAATATCGATTTGTGTGGCTTTATAAATGTCACTTAAGCACTTGCATTGCCTTGCATGGACTTAAATGACAGAAGTAAGATGCAAGTGTTTAGTAAATCTGGTCCCAAATCTTCCCAGAAACCTCAACAGCAAACTAGAGTCTGCTAAACCTGATCTTCCAGCTGTGGATGCAGGATGTTATCATTACTCTTCCATTGGACACTATAGACCCTATTCACAAGGTAATCTCTGAGTCTAAGTTTAGGCCTGAAGTCTAAGTTTAGACCTAAAGTATAACTTTAGATCTGAATTCTAAGTTTAGACCTGAATGTTATGTTTAGACCTGAAGTCTAAGGGGCAGAATTATGGAAAGTGGCGCTGCACTGAGTGCAGCCCACTTTTCCTGCATCACTTAGCACCCCCGCTACCGCCACCATGTGTGCACTGTATTTAAAATATGGTGCACCATGGCGCAGGGTAGGCGGCAATAGAGACATTTTTAATGACTCTATTGATGTACTCTGCAGGAGTAGCGCCAACCTGTTGGTGCTACTCCTGCAGAGTACATAGGGGCCCATTCTAAAGAATGGAAGCTTCCTTTTAATGCCTGCTCTTGAGCCGGCGTTAAAATGCCGTAATAAATGGCGCAAGGAAATTCCATAGATTTCCTTGCACCATTGTACCCGGCTCCCCTAACAGGGATACGTCTCCTTTGCATACATTATGCCTGGTGCAGGCATAATGTAGCGCAAAGGGTTACAGGGTGGCACAATGCATGCTTTGCCCCACCCTGTAAATACGGCGGAAGTCTAACTTTAGATGTGCCATCTAAATTAGACCTGAAGTGTAACCTTAGACCGGAAGTCTAGCTTTAGATCTGAAGTCTATGTTAGACCTGAAGTCTAATTTTAAACCTGAAGTCTAGCTTTAGACCTAAAGTCTAACCTATACTTGAAGTCTAACCTTAAGTCAAAGTTTGACCTGAAGTCTAAGGGGCATAGTTACAGTTTTTTGGTGCAGGGCAGTGCCAAAAGCCTTCTTGCTGCACTGCCCTGTATAAAAAAAAGGGCAGGAATATGTTGTATCTATAAGATACAGCGCATTCCTGTCCTTTTCCACAGCTCTGGTGCACCATTTACTGCTATGCGCCAATACAGGCACCCCTGCACCATGATGCAAGGGTGTCTATGTTGTCGGTATGATTGTTTCCGTGCAGGAAAGGAAATCTTTCTGCACAAAAACGATAAATTGAGGTGGTTTTCTCCTAGTCCGCAGCACACATAGAAAGAGGAAAAACAAGGAAAAATAATGTTACTTCTTTTTGTTGAGCCTACCCTTATGCCTCCCCTGGAGAGACGTAGGCTTTTGACACATTCCAAGGTTTACAGCATGTTGTAAATCTGAGAATGTGTCAAATGCCATGGGTATTACGTGGGAACATTCACCATAACGCCCATGGCGCGCCTCCCCATCGCAGTGTGAGGCAACGTAGTTGCATGCGCTGCATTGCCTCACTCCAAATATACAAGGCCATGAAAAGCCAAGCAGGGCGGCTTTACATGGCATTGTATATTGCTCTGCAGTGTGTGCCACAGGAGTATCAAAAAAGTGACACTCCAGTAGTGCACGGGGGCTTTTAAAGAAGCCCATAAGGTTAGAACCGAAGTCTAAACTTAGACTTCAGGTCTAAACATAGACTTCAGGTCTAAGATTGCCCATGTGAATCGATCCATTAGACTTTAGATGTAAAGTTAGAATTCGGATCTAAACTTAGACTTCAGATTCAAACTTAGACTTAAGTTCTAAATGTACTTTTGTGAATCAGGCGCTTAGGCTTCCGGTCTAAAATTAGACTTCAGGTCTAAAGTTAGACTTCAGATCTAAACTTAGACTTGAGGTTCAAATTTAAACTTAAGGTCCAAGTTATCTTTGTGAATCAGGCCACTTAGGCTTCAGGTCTAAAATTAGACTTCAGGTCTAAGCTTAGAATTAGGAGCAACGTTTACCGTTCTGAATTGGGCCCATTATCTTTACTATCTATCTCCTACAGTTTACCATTTGAGGACTTCACCCTAACTGCAGAGGCTCCCAGGGGTAAAGTACATATGATTGAGTTTCATATTTATTTAGATAAAAGTATATTTATTTAACTATTTTAAATCATTTAAATTGTTTAATATAATTTCCTATGGGCTTTTATTTTCACTCTTCACCTAGATTGATTTCAAATAAAGAGTCTTGCAGTACCTGGTTTGGCCATGTGTCGTGCAGGACAATCTTCTGCCCTGAGATGGAGTAATTTACTACAATTTTGGGGCCCTTTACGGTTGTAATAAATATAGAAGCGCAGTTTGTGAATAACAATGAGCTTCCTTTTTTTGGGTGGGTGCAAGAACATACTTAAACCCCTTCTATCACTCTTTAGCCCCTCCTTACTCCTCCTTAAACCTCTCCCTTTTAGTAGTAACCATTCCCCATTTTGTAGCCCCTGCCCCATCCTTCCATCATTTACCACTAAAACATATACTTACTTGTGCAGAAACTCCACATTCGCGGTGGAGAGCTCTGCATGAAAAAAATAGGACAAGTGGAGGCAGCCCTTTCTCATGTATGTTTGTGATTAGCATTTTGTAGTACATTTGTAGTATTGAAGTACTACAAAATGCAGATGATGGATAGGCCCATTGGTATTTATTAAGTGAGTGCTGACTAGGTGCAGGCGAAAGGGAAGTACACAAATATTAGTACTGTCTGATGGGAGTGGGGATGCTCAGGTAATTTGACATTATTTTTGTGGTGGGACAGTTTGAGGCTCTCAAAAGAGGTAGGCAGAGTAGTCTCTCAATGTGCATAGTACAGTGAAAAGTAGAAACAACAAATGAAACAGCTAGTAATAATAATAATAATAATAATAATAATAACAATAATAATAATAATAATAATAATACTCTCTCATAGGTTGGGGACAGTATGTTTATTTTATACAGCAAACCAACCCATTCTACTGGGGCTTCCTCGTGTTTTTGTAAATGACATCTACGTGGCAGCATAGCTCACACCCCATTGCTATAGCATGACCTTGGCTTGCCTAGATTTACAGCAGCTTCGGTCCTTGGCACTGCCCTCTGTGCATGTGCAACTTCCGACTCGCCCAGTGAGCTGCAAACAACCAAATACCTTTCCTCCCCCTGTAATCCTTCAAAGCCCAGATATTAGGGATGGAGATGATGAAATCGTCGACAGACCAAATAAACCAACGAACCCTGAAAACTATAGCAGAAAATTGCTTAAGGCTTTGAAAAAATGAAAGGATTCTGACTAGCAGATTTGGTGTAGAATTAAACCTGGTACAAGCTTCTTTGCTGCCATTACCATTTTATCGTTGTTATTCTTGTCACTTAGCACATACTTTATGTATTCTCAGAATGTAAAGTGATTTCTTCACATAGGCACTTTACCATGAATGTGGTAAAAACGTTACATCTATGCTGGGATGCGATATTGCCAGTAGATGGCAGTAGCATCCTAAGATACGATGCCTGAGTCACAGCTTCTCTAGTTGGGTCAGTTGGTTTAGAAGATTCTACTGACTTGCATGCTATAAGTATCATGGAATCTCGCTACGTGATATACACAGGGACGCAGGCAACAACTGGGGGCCCGAGAGTCCCTGTGCTGTAATTTTTGTGAATAATCTGAAATTCCTCCTTGAGCCAAGGAATGCTAGGGCCCTGCGCCAGGTAAATAGTGAATGTTCTTTTCTAATTTCTGGACTGCTAGTAGAAATTATTCACTATTTGCCCGATGACCTTGAAAATTGCAGCGAAACTTCCCTATTTACCTAGCCACTGACTAATAATAGAGATTCTGCACAGTTTGGTCGTCATCTGTACAAATAGAAGACAAACAACTAGTTACACAGCCACTGGCTAAATAGTAGACATTCTGCACTGTTTGTTCATGCAGTTAGCAGAAAAACTGCAACATTTACCCGGCTGCTTGCTAAATAGTTGAGCATCTGCTTTGTGTGACTGGTGGCCATGCAAATAGCAGAAACATTTTACTATTTTACCCGCCAAGGTAAATTGCAGAGATTCTGCACAGCTTGGCCAGGAGCCGTACGAATAGCAGAAAACATTTTCTAATTATCTGGCTAGTGGTTAAATAGTATAGATTTGCACTGCTGAGCTTGTGACTGTTCAAGAGCAGAAAAACGTAATTATTGACCTGGCTGCTGGATAAATACTAGGGGCCATATTTATACTTTTTGACGCACAACTGCGCCAACGCAGTTGTGCGTCAAAAAATGTAACTCCGGCTAACGCCATTCCAAAGCGCCATGCGGGCGCCTTATTTATTGAATGACGTTAGCCGGCGCTGCGGACTGGTGTGCGTCAAAAAAAATTACCCACACCAGGCAGCGCCGGCATAGGGGAAAATGGAGCTTGGGCGTTAAAAAATGGGGCAAGTCAGGTCTGAGGCAAAATATTGGCCTCACCCGATTTGCGCCATTTTTTTTTACTCCCAACCCCCATTGAAATGACTCCTGTCTTAGCAAAGACAGGAGTCATGCCCCCTTGCCCAATGGCCATGCCCAGGGGACTTATGTCCCCTGGGCATGGCCATTGGGCATAGTGGCATGTAGGGGGGCACAAATCAGGCCCCCCTATGCCACAAAAAAAAAAAAAAAAAAAAAATACTTACCTGAACTTACCTTAAGTTCCCTGGGATGGGTCCCTCCATCCTTGGGCATCCTCCTGGTGTGGGCAAGGGTGGCAGGGGGTGTCCCTGGGGGCATGGGAGGGCACCTCTGGGCTCCTTCCGAGCCCACAGGTCCCTTAACGCCTGCCCTGACCAGGCGTTAAAAAATGACGCTAAATCGTCTCGACGTCATTTTTTCTGGCCCGCCCACTCCCGTGCGTCATTTTTGCACGGGAGTTTAAATAAGGCGCACATGCCTTGGAGTCATTTTTTAGAAGGGAACGCCTACCTTGCATATCATTAACGCAAGGTAGGTGTCCACGCAAAAAAATGACGCAAACTCCAAGATCTTTGGCGCTAGACAGGTCTAACGCCAAAGTATAAATATGGAGTTAGCTTTGCATCGGATTTGCGTAAAAAAAAACGACGCAATTCCAGCGCAAACAGAGTATAAATATGCCCCTAGATATAGACAACCACATAACAAAGCAACATCACAATTTCCCTGGCCACTGACCAAATAACAAAGGTTTTGTACTATATAGCCCTCCCCTGCCCCCAGGGACCCCCCCTGCCACCCTTGCCCACCCCAGGAGGACACCCAAGGATGGAGGGACCCACCCCAGGGACATTCAGGTAAGTTCAGGTAAGTATTTTATTTTTTATTTTTTGTGGCATAGGGGGGCCTGATTTGTGCCCCCCTACATGCCACTATGCCCAATGACCATGCCCAGGGGACATAAGTCCCCTGGGCATGGCCATTGGGCAAGGGGGCATGACTCCTATCTTTACAATGATAGGAGTCATGTTGATGGGGGATGGGCGTCGAAAAAAAATGGTGCAAGTCGGGTTACGACGATTTTTTCGACGCAACCTGACTTGCCCCATTTTAAGACGCCCATACGCCATTTTCCCCCTACGCCGGCGCTGTCTGGTGTACGTGGTTTTTTTCCACGCACACCAGGCAGCGCCGGTCTGCTAGCGCCGGCTAACGCCATTCAATAAATACGGCGCCCGCATGGCGCTTCAGAATGGCGTTAGCCGGCGCTAATTTTTTTGACGCAAAACTGCGTTAGTGCAGTTTTGCGTCAAAAAGTATAAATACGGCCCAAAGTACCTTTATTTTTAGTAACCCTGAGTATTGTCTTTCTTAAGATATAGTACCTATATGATATAAGTGTAATAGTAGGAGCTTTGCATGTCTCCTAGTTCAGCATAAGCTGCTCTGCTACAGCTACCTCTAGACAGCCTAAGCTGCTAGAACACTCCCTACATTTCACTAATAAGGGATAACTGGACCTGGTATAAGGTGCAAGTACCTTAGGTTCCCACTACAAACCAGGCCAGCCTCCTACATTCACTGAGGCATTATTTTGACAGTAGCCTCCAAGATATGAGGTAGAAACGCAGATAATGCACTCTGTGAGACAACAGCCTGTGCAACAAAAGTATTCTTTAGCGACCCAGGTCTTGGAAAGTGAGTACCACAATTAGGCCCATATTTATACTTTTTAATGCAAAATTGTGCAAACTGCGTCATTCCCGAGCGTCAGCCAGGTGCCAAATTAATGGAATGCCGCAAGCCGGCGAAAAGGGTGGGCTAGCGTAGAAAAAAAGGATGTTAGCCGGGTGGGGGTGGCGATATGAGAGAAGGGGGTTTTGCACCAAAAAATTACGTTAGGGTGGTTAGAGGCTAAAAAAAAAAGCCTCAAACCAGCCTAGCGTCATTTTCTGGTGCAAAACCATCCATAACACATGACTTCTGTCTTAGAAAAGACAGGAGGCATGCCCACCACCCCAGTGACAGCACAAAGGACCAGTGTCTCCTGGGAATGACCATTTAACCCTGTGCCATGCAGGGGGGCCCAAGCTGGGCCCTTGATGACACTTTGGGGGTCATTATGACCCTGGCGGAAGGCGGAGAACCGGCGGTAAGACCACCAACAGGCTGGCGGTCTTACTTTGTGGAATTATGACCATGGCGGTTACCGCCATGGTCATCCGCCGGTTCTCAGTTCCGCCCGCCAGGGCGGAGGCGACCGCTGGGCTGGAGACCTGGGTCTCCAGCCCGGCGGCCGTCACTAGACCGGCAGCGGTATTTGGACCCGGCTTACCGCTGTGGATTTCCAGCTGTTTGAACCGCCATGAAATCCATGGCGGTAAGCACTATCAGTGCCAGGGAATTCCTTCCCTGGCACTGATAGGGGTCTCCCCCACCCGACTCCCTCACCTACCCCCCACCACCCCTGCTACCCCCCAAAGGTGGCAGGGCCCCCCTCCCCATCCCGACCCCTAACATCACATCACCCATACCCACACGACACGCACGCAGGCGCCACCTACACACTTACACGCACACATGCCGACATACATGCCTACATCCACACACACAGTCAGACACGCACACCTACATTCAAACATACACACACACATCCATACAGACATACCCACAGACATACACGCACTCATTCCCATACACACAACACCCCCGCAAGCATACGCACACTCACACACCCCCTCTACATACACACACGCACACCCCCATGCACGCACACAACACACAACACCCCCCTCCCCTCACGGACGATCGACTTACCTGGTCCAACGATCATCCGGGAGGGGACGGGAGCCATGGAGGCAGCTCTGCAGACACCACACTGCCAACAGAACACCGCCACGGCAAATCACAGGACGTGATTCGCTGGGCGGTGTTCTGTTGGCGTGGCGGTGGAGGTGGAGCAACCTCCACTTCCCCGCCTCCCGCCAGTATGGCTGTTGGCGGCTCTCCGTCCGTAAAAGGACGGAGAGCTGCCAATGGTCATAATAGGCCGAGCGGCAAACCGCCACCACTGGCGGTCTTCCGCACGGCGGTCCCTGGGCGGTCTTCAAAAAAGACCGCCGAGGTCAAAATGACCCCCTTTAATTTAAAAAAAAAATACTTAGCTATACTTACCCTATTTACGTGGGATGGGGTCGTCATCTTCCGCAAATGTGCTAACGTTACTTCACTGAAACCATAGGTGTTGTCAAAAATCAAAGCTTCACACCAAAAGCAGGTGTAGCAAATGTGCCACGTCCTTTCAGTAGGAGAGTGGTAAAGGTGTGGTATATACCTGGTGGTGCATTTTAGAGAATTGGTAAGGTAGCACATTGTCATTTTCAGAGAGCACATTCTAAGTTGAAATGGCCACTAAATTTGCGTCGACATGCAGTTTCACTGGTTTTACTGTAGCACACAAAAGTAAATGTGTGGAAATGTTGTTTCTGTGAATATGTATCATTTGCACATCTCCAAGTAAAGTGTCTTAACTTGTTTTGATCCTACTAAAATCTGTGTTTCCATCATACTTCAAAATTACAAAAAATTGCTTCATTTGTGCTTTCCTAATTGCCAACATATATTGAAATATGTGTGTAGATCACTTAGAGGTATTTACATGTTGTGTGTTAGAGCAAAAGTGACATCCTATAGCCATTGCAACTGAAGTTATGGTCTAGGTTGTTCAATGAGAGCTATAATCATGTTCCTGCTTAGCCTGTCTTTGTTAATAATTTCCTCCTTACCTTGGTCAACAGGAAAGACACTGCTTGAAGATTTTCCTTTTGTTTCTCTCTTGTTGCAAAGTGCAAGTAGAGAGTGTCTAGACTCTGCAACTACTTTTACCGTTCACTATTTTTCCATGCACGTTGCTTATGCATTATTTCACATGGATTAGCGTCACTTTTCTATATCAGTTTTGTGCAGCCTTTCTCGAATTTTTCGGACTGGGTCTATCCTATTATGTCACTTTCCGTATACTAAAACATTTCTGCTACAGAAGATGAAATTAATTTTTGCGTCACACATACCTGATAATCTGAATCAAATACAAATTTGTGTCGGAAAGTAGGTCTTCTTTGAACACCGGCATTAACCTTTAGAAAATCCGTTTCTTAAAACACATTGTAGAACTAAGCAGTTTGCACATCGAAATTGCATTTTGTGCTAATTGGAATAAGCAAACTAAATTTCAAAAACTGCATTACAACTTTTTTCCACCGGGTGTCAGACATTGACCGTTGTTTGGTTTTCAGATTACTCTTTTTGTCAAGATGCCACGATAAACGATACGGTTATCGGCTTTTGAGTCGTAAGAGAAAATAGCTTCATTGAAATTCATAATCAATAGTTCCTTTAGCGCCCCACATAAGTCTAGTAGGCGCTGTATAAATGCTGCAATGCAACACAATTGTTGGTTTCATTAAAATCTAATTCTACCAACTAAGGGCCAGATTTACAAAAAAGCGCAGTAAATCACCTTGCTGCGCTGCACTGTGTCATTTGGAAAGGACAGGAATGCACTGTATTTAAGGAATAAGGCACATTCCTCTCCTTTCCTCCTGTGGAGGCGCACAGTGGGCTGCCTAGTGCCAACGCAGGCATTAAGGTTTTGGAGCATCCTCAGGGTTGGTAAATACGGGGATGCATCAAAATCCATGGGTGTTGCTTGGGAACACCCATCACAACGCTCATGGAACACGTCCCTTGCGCAGAGTAAGGAAATGCAGCGATTTGTTCTGCCTTATTCCATATCTATGAGGCATTCAAAGCCACGCAAAGTGACTCTGCGTATCTCAAAGATATGGTTGCAACGAATGCGGCGCCGTTGCGTCAGATAAGTGGCACAACAGCAGTGTAGGGGAATGTTTCCTATCTGAAGCCCATAAATGACCAGATTAGGGGGCAGTTTTAAGAAAAGTGTGGGTGCAGGGCCACTTTCCTTGCGCCTCCTACCACCACGTGTGTGCCGCATTCAGGGCAGGGGCAATAGTGTCCGAATTTTTGACGCTATTGATGTAGTGTTCTGGATTAGAGGTTACAGGGGTTATAAAGTGGTGTAATGCATGCATTGCACCACTTTGTAAATATGGCGCAGCATGTTGGCCATTATATCGCCATATTAGCTTAAAAAAATGATTCTAATGTGGCGATATATGGTGCAAGGGGCTCTTAAATCTGCCCCTAATACTTTAGAATGAAAGCAAACAGTAAGCAAGAAACCAACCAACCAGTTCATTTCTGATTCGTCCTACTGAGCTTGTGGGTGTTTGTAGCGCATGTTTAACAAGAGGTGAGTCCCAATGCGGAATAACTGACTTTTTTTAACCAAATTAACACTCAGCTTAGTCCTGGATGATGAAAGGCAGAGAGATTCAGCCAGGATCTGAACCCTTGGTCATGCAATGAATGACAGCTATGTGTAGCAGATTAATTGTCTTTTGTACCATCACACCATGAAGTGAGTAAAAGTTAATTGTTAAACAAATGGAATTTAGCCCTGTCTGGGTATGAAGGCAGGAGGGAAAATATAAAGAGATGGCTTCAAGTTTTTTTGCTAAAATAATATTTTGCTTAGTTTGCTTCATATTCTTCAATAAAAATGAGAACTGAAAAGGTGAATAAGGAAATTATTAGTAAGGAAGGAATGAGTAATTCTTTTAGCAAAGGCAAAAACGTATAATTGAGCTGCTTACCCAGTCAATAAGGGGCATATTTGTTGGAAAGTTGCACAGAGCAGCAAGTCACCTTCATGTGCTGCGTCACTGGGAAAGAGCAGGAATGTGACATATTTAAAGCATACAGCATATTCCTGACTTTCCCCCCTGTGCTGGAGCACAATGTGCTGCCACGTGCCAATGCAGGCCCCATTGCACCATGGTGCGAGGGTGCCCAGTTGGATGCAGGATTGTTTTTGTGCAGGAAAGGACACCTTCCTGCACAAAAACAATCATGAGAGGATTTTTCCTCTTTCTGTGTGTGAAAAATGCAGCACACATAGAAAGGGGAAAGAACAGAAGAATTAAAAATGTTTCTCCTCATTATGCCTCTACTATGGTGGTGTAGAATTCTGGCGCATTCCTGGTTTACAAATCCTTGTAAATCTGGAAATGCATCAAAATCGATGGGAGCTGCAAAGAAACATCCACCGCAACACCCATGCAATGCCTACTCAGAGCAGAGTGGCATCACAAATCTAACTTACAGGTTTGAGTCACACATGTACTGCGTTGCGTGGTGCAAACATGATGCAAACCTCTCTATTAAATGTGTTGCAGAATTCATTAGGCCTGAGTCACAGAGGTAACTTACACTTTGGAGGGAGTTTACTACTTTTTGGTCTTCACAAACTACACTTCTGTAGTAATTTGCAATTATGTAGTAACATATACTTATGTGGTAAGTCCAGCACTACATATGGCCAACTTATGGTACTGCAACACCCTCCCATAGCAAATAATGTAGTAGGGAATTAAAATGAAACCTCGTAAGAAATCATGAGAAATTGAATTCAATTATTTAAACAGATAAATAGATAAACAAATATAAATTGATGTTAAAACTGATAGATGTTTATAATAAATATGTACTAATTGTTCATTTTTTAACATCAATGTGTATTTATTTAACTTTTTGTTAAATATATAAAAACTCACTTATTTGTAACACATACCACTAGTATTTTTACTTATTATTTATCATTAATTCATATTTATTTTTTAAACTATTTTAAATAATTTAATTTAACATTGTTTCTTATGGGGCTTTATTTGAAGTCCATGGCCGGATTTACTGACTTTAGTAAATCTAGGTGTGCATCTAAATACATGGGAGGATGCAAAGAAATGCCCATGCTCCATTCATGTAACACAAGGCAGCTCGAGGCAGTGTAAGGCGCTGAGATGCGTTACTTTACAGGTGAAACATGATGCAAGACCTTGCAAATATCGATTTGTGTGGCTTTATAAATGTCACTTAAGCACTTGCATTGCCTTGCATGTACTTAAATGACAGAAGTAAGATGCAAGTGTTTAGTAAATCTGGTCCCAAATCTTCCCAGAAACCTCAACAGCAAACTAGAGTCTGCTAAACCTGATCTTCCAGCTGTGGATGCAGGATGTTATCATTACTCTTCCATTGGACACTATAGACCCTATTCACAAGGTAATCTCTGAGTCTAAGTTTAGGCCTGAAGTCTAAGTTTAGACCTAAAGTATAACTTTAGATCTGAATTCTAAGTTTAGACCTGAATGTTATGTTTAGACCTGAAGTCTAAGGGGCAGAATTATGGAAAGTGGCGCTGCACTGAGTGCAGCGCCACTTTTCCTGCATCACTTAGCACCCCCGCTACCGCCACCATGTGTGCACTGTATTTAAAATATGGTGCACCATGGCGCAGGGTAGGCGGCAATAGAGACATTTTTAATGACTCTATTGATGTACTCTGCAGGAGTAGCGCCAACCTGTTGGTGCTACTCCTGCAGAGTACATAGGGGCCCATTCTAAAGAATGGAAGCTTCCTTTTAATGCCTGCTCTTGAGCCGGCGTTAAAATGCCGTAATAAATGGCGCAAGGAAATTCCATAGATTTCCTTGCACCATTGTACCCGGCTCCCCTAACAGGGATACGTCTCCTTTGCATACATTATGCCTGGTGCAGGCATAATGTAGCGCAAAGGGTTACAGGGTGGCACAATGCATGCTTTGCCCCACCCTGTAAATACGGCGGAAGTCTAACTTTAGATGTGCCATCTAAATTAGACCTGAAGTGTAACCTTAGACCGGAAGTCTAGCTTTAGATCTGAAGTCTATGTTAGACCTGAAGTCTAATTTTAAACCTGAAGTCTAGCTTTAGACCTAAAGTCTAACCTATACTTGAAGTCTAACCTTAAGTCAAAGTTTGACCTGAAGTCTAAGGGGCATAGTTACAGTTTTTTGGTGCAGGGCAGTGCCAAAAGCCTTCTTGCTGCACTGCCCTGTATAAAAAAAAGGGCAGGAATATGTTGTATCTATAAGATACAGCGCATTCCTGTCCTTTTCCACAGCTCTGGTGCACCATTTACTGCTATGCGCCAATACAGGCACCCCTGCACCATGATGCAAGGGTGTCTATGTTGTCGGTATGATTGTTTCCGTGCAGGAAAGGAAATCTTTCTGCACAAAAACGATAAATTGAGGTGGTTTTCTCCTAGTCCGCAGCACACATAGAAAGAGGAAAAACAAGGAAAAATAATGTTACTTCTTTTTGTTGAGCCTACCCTTATGCCTCCCCTGGAGAGACGTAGGCTTTTGACACATTCCAAGGTTTACAGCATGTTGTAAATCTGAGAATGTGTCAAATGCCATGGGTATTACGTGGGAACATTCACCATAACGCCCATGGCGCGCCTCCCCATCGCAGTGTGAGGCAACGTAGTTGCATGCGCTGCATTGCCTCACTCCAAATATACAAGGCCATGAAAAGCCAAGCAGGGCGGCTTTACATGGCATTGTATATTGCTCTGCAGTGTGTGCCACAGGAGTATCAAAAAAGTGACACTCCAGTAGTGCACGGGGGCTTTTAAAGAAGCCCATAAGGTTAGAACCGAAGTCTAAACTTAGACTTCAGGTCTAAACATAGACTTCAGGTCTAAGATTGCCCATGTGAATCGATCCATTAGACTTTAGATGTAAAGTTAGAATTCGGATCTAAACTTAGACTTCAGATTCAAACTTAGACTTAAGTTCTAAATGTACTTTTGTGAATCAGGCGCTTAGGCTTCCGGTCTAAAATTAGACTTCAGGTCTAAAGTTAGACTTCAGATCTAAACTTAGACTTGAGGTTCAAATTTAAACTTAAGGTCCAAGTTATCTTTGTGAATCAGGCCACTTAGGCTTCAGGTCTAAAATTAGACTTCAGGTCTAAGCTTAGAATTAGGAGCAACGTTTACCGTTCTGAATTGGGCCCATTATCTTTACTATCTATCTCCTACAGTTTACCATTTGAGGACTTCACCCTAACTGCAGAGGCTCCCAGGGGTAAAGTACATATGATTGAGTTTCATATTTATTTAGATAAAAGTATATTTATTTAACTATTTTAAATCATTTAAATTGTTTAATATAATTTCCTATGGGCTTTTATTTTCACTCTTCACCTAGATTGATTTCAAATAAAGAGTCTTGCAGTACCTGGTTTGGCCATGTGTCGTGCAGGACAATCTTCTGCCCTGAGATGGAGTAATTTACTACAATTTTGGGGCCCTTTACGGTTGTAATAAATATAGAAGCGCAGTTTGTGAATAACAATGAGCTTCCTTTTTTTGGGTGGGTGCAAGAACATACTTAAACCCCTTCTATCACTCTTTAGCCCCTCCTTACTCCTCCTTAAACCTCTCCCTTTTAGTAGTAACCATTCCCCATTTTGTAGCCCCTGCCCCATCCTTCCATCATTTACCACTAAAACATATACTTACTTGTGCAGAAACTCCACATTCGCGGTGGAGAGCTCTGCATGAAAAAAATAGGACAAGTGGAGGCAGCCCTTTCTCATGTATGTTTGTGATTAGCATTTTGTAGTACATTTGTAGTATTGAAGTACTACAAAATGCAGATGATGGATAGGCCCATTGGTATTTATTAAGTGAGTGCTGACTAGGTGCAGGCGAAAGGGAAGTACACAAATATTAGTACTGTCTGATGGGAGTGGGGATGCTCAGGTAATTTGACATTATTTTTGTGGTGGGACAGTTTGAGGCTCTCAAAAGAGGTAGGCAGAGTAGTCTCTCAATGTGCATAGTACAGTGAAAAGTAGAAACAACAAATGAAACAGCTAGTAATAATAATAATAATAATAATAATAATAACAATAATAATAATAATAATAATAATACTCTCTCATAGGTTGGGGACAGTATGTTTATTTTATACAGCAAACCAACCCATTCTACTGGGGCTTCCTCGTGTTTTTGTAAATGACATCTACGTGGCAGCATAGCTCACACCCCATTGCTATAGCATGACCTTGGCTTGCCTAGATTTACAGCAGCTTCGGTCCTTGGCACTGCCCTCTGTGCATGTGCAACTTCCGACTCGCCCAGTGAGCTGCAAACAACCAAATACCTTTCCTCCCCCTGTAATCCTTCAAAGCCCAGATATTAGGGATGGAGATGATGAAATCGTCGACAGACCAAATAAACCAACGAACCCTGAAAACTATAGCAGAAAATTGCTTAAGGCTTTGAAAAAATGAAAGGATTCTGACTAGCAGATTTGGTGTAGAATTAAACCTGGTACAAGCTTCTTTGCTGCCATTACCATTTTATCGTTGTTATTCTTGTCACTTAGCACATACTTTATGTATTCTCAGAATGTAAAGTGATTTCTTCACATAGGCACTTTACCATGAATGTGGTAAAAACGTTACATCTATGCTGGGATGCGATATTGCCAGTAGATGGCAGTAGCATCCTAAGATACGATGCCTGAGTCACAGCTTCTCTAGTTGGGTCAGTTGGTTTAGAAGATTCTACTGACTTGCATGCTATAAGTATCATGGAATCTCGCTACGTGATATACACAGGGACGCAGGCAACAACTGGGGGCCCGAGAGTCCCTGTGCTGTAATTTTTGTGAATAATCTGAAATTCCTCCTTGAGCCAAGGAATGCTAGGGCCCTGCGCCAGGTAAATAGTGAATGTTCTTTTCTAATTTCTGGACTGCTAGTAGAAATTATTCACTATTTGCCCGATGACCTTGAAAATTGCAGCGAAACTTCCCTATTTACCTAGCCACTGACTAATAATAGAGATTCTGCACAGTTTGGTCGTCATCTGTACAAATATAAGACAAACAACTAGTTACACAGCCACTGGCTAAATAGTAGACATTCTGCACTGTTTGTTCATGCAGTTAGCAGAAAAACTGCAACATTTACCCGGCTGCTTGCTAAATAGTTGAGCATCTGCTTTGTGTGACTGGCGGCCATGCAAATAGCAGAAACATTTTACTATTTTACCCGCCAAGGTAAATTGCAGAGATTCTGCACAGCTTGGCCAGGAGCCGTACGAATAGCAGAAAACATTTTCTAATTATCTGGCTAGTGGTTAAATAGTATAGATTTGCACTGCTGAGCTTGTGACTGTTCAAGAGCAGAAAAACGTAATTATTGACCTGGCTGCTGGATAAATACTAGGGGCCATATTTATACTTTTTGACGCACAACTGCGCCAACGCAGTTGTGCGTCAAAAAATGTAACTCCGGCTAACGCCATTCCAAAGCGCCATGCGGGCGCCTTATTTATTGAATGACGTTAGCCGGCGCTGCGGACTGGTGTGCGTCAAAAAAAATTACCCACACCAGGCAGCGCCGGCATAGGGGAAAATGGAGCTTGGGCGTTAAAAAATGGGGCAAGTCAGGTCTGAGGCAAAATATTGGCCTCACCCGATTTGCGCCATTTTTTTTTACTCCCAACCCCCATTGAAATGACTCCTGTCTTAGCAAAGACAGGAGTCATGCCCCCTTGCCCAATGGCCATGCCCAGGGGACTTATGTCCCCTGGGCATGGCCATTGGGCATAGTGGCATGTAGGGGGGCACAAATCAGGCCCCCCTATGCCACAAAAAAAAATAAAATAAAAAATACTTACCTGAACTTACCTTAAGTTCCCTGGGATGGGTCCCTCCATCCTTGGGCATCCTCCTGGTGTGGGCAAGGGTGGCAGGGGGTGTCCCTGGGGGCATGGGAGGGCACCTCTGGGCTCCTTCCGAGCCCACAGGTCCCTTAACGCCTGCCCTGACCAGGCGTTAAAAAATGACGCTAAATCGTCTCGACGTCATTTTTTCTGGCCCGCCCACTCCCGTGCGTCATTTTTGCACGGGAGTTTAAATAAGGCGCACATGCCTTGGAGTCATTTTTTAGAAGGGAACGCCTACCTTGCATATCATTAACGCAAGGTAGGTGTCCACGCAAAAAAATGACGCAAACTCCAAGATCTTTGGCGCTAGACAGGTCTAACGCCAAAGTATAAATATGGAGTTAGCTTTGCATCGGATTTGCGTAAAAAAAAACGACGCAATTCCAGCGCAAACAGAGTATAAATATGCCCCTAGATATAGACAACCACATAACAAAGCAACATCACAATTTCCCTGGCCACTGACCAAATAACAAAGGTTTTGTACTATATAGCCAGCACTCAAATAAACAAAAAACAATCTTCACTCATTAAACAGCTAATGACAAAAAAACAGACATGTACAATTAGGCCAGCAGCCATGCAAACAGCAAATAAATGTAATTATTTATGTAGCTGTGGGTTAAATAGCAGAAAATATAAATTATTGGACCTTGTGGCTGGCTAAATCGCAGACACTGTGCATAACTTGGCCTGTAGCTGTCCAAATGTCAGCAGAAGTTCACTATTTACCTGGCTGCTGCCTAAACGACTTAAAATCTGTTTTATTATGTCTTTGGCAGAGTTCAAGAGGTGTTTACACCAGTAGAACTGACAACAAGCATTAAACAAGATTGGTATCCACCTCTGTATGAAAAGTAGGCTCCTGATATATTATTATTTAATTTTTAAAAGGTGGTATAAAATTCTACACATACTTTGTGCAAATGGAGTAATATTTTGCTAACTGACCTACGTATTGCTCAGTCGGTTAAAGAAATACTGAAAGGCAGGGGTTGCAGAACAACCTACTTAAATATTATTCATTAGACATTTGACAATTTGTGACCCTCTGTGATTGCATGTAATCACTGGGATGGTGAACTGCAAGGGACAGCATACCATCTATGACTGCATTCAAAAGTGAAAAACGTTTTTAAAGCGTCCCTTACATCCTTAAAGGAACAAGTGCTGGTTTAAAAAATGGTTTTGACAAACATCTGAGCCCCCCACCCCCAAGGCTGTTAACATGGTTTACAAAGGATAATGGTCCTAAAAATACCATTCTCCTTTGCCAATTACTTACCACCCCAACTTTGGGGGGGGGGGTATCTCATCAATGGTTTGCAACAATAATTGTAGTCACAAAATATCAATTCATTATTTTCAAATTTTGGAAAGGAGAAGGAGAAACCCCTTTCATGAACCCTCCTATTTGCAATTCAGAAAAAATCACAAAACTCCTTTTATGAGTGGAAAGACATTTCTAACTCACAAAAAGGGTTTTCTACATAATGTTAAATACTTTTGTGTCACAAACTCTGTGATTTTGCAACACGAGGCCCATAGTTCTAAAACTGAATTAGATACAGGCACTAACTTATAGGTCTAAAGCTCCTAAATGTTTGAATGTTTCCACGTTATTTTGATAGACAAGGCACAGAATAGCACTCCATAACGAAATGGGCCAAGACATAGCGACTTGGGAGACTTTTTATGGAGCTGTCTCATGCTCCACAAATGCTCCTCCTCCTTTACAATTACCTGCAGCAATGACTAATGATAAAAATGATTAGATCCTTTGCAAAAATAGTTAAAGCTGTTTTGTCTTCTACAGCTATGTATTCACTCTTACTCACAAAGCCATAGGAATGGACAAGGGCCAGGTATAGAATTACCAAAAGGCTTCACATTATGAGAAAACCTATTTTACTGCAGCAAATCAGTGCATTCTAGAATTATTAATTCTGGTCCAGCTCAATTGAACAAATCTGACTAAAACATTTGAAAACAATGATTAGTAAAAGCAAAAACCAGAAATGAAACATTGTATACCAGTGACATAGAGCCATCTAATATTTAGGGTGATTTTGTCAAAATAAAAACAATGGTGTTGGGCCTCTTTTGAAGTGACCAACACAGTATAATTGAGAGGTTTCATTACAATGGGCCTCATTTACAGTTTTGAGGTCAGAGGTAACTCCATTAGCATGGCAGAGGACAATACTTCTGACATCCTGAGGGAGCTCTGCCCACCAAATTTAGTCACAGATGTAAGAGGGCCCTAGCACCATTCTAACAACACGTTAGCACAATTGTTTGATGCTAATGTGGCATTAGAAGGCCAGAATAGCTGTGCCATCTTTACAAAGTGGCGCAATGCAGGCACTGTGCCACTTTGTGACTCTTTGCACTACATTTTGCATGCACCAGGTATAATGTATGCAAAAGGGGCGTTCTCTCATTAGGGGAGCCGAACAAATGGTGCAAGGAAATCTAACAGATTTCTTTGTTTCATTTTTTTCACCACTTTTACGCCTACTCAGAGCAGGCGTTAAAAGGAGGCACACCATTGATTACAATGGGCCTCAATGAGCTTTGCAGAATTAGGTTTAAAATTGTTGACTCTAATCCTGCAAAGCTCCGAACTAGCATCAAAAATTCTGATGCTAGTCCTGTAAAACCACCAGGGTGCGCTGTATTTTAAATATGACACACATATGGTGGCATTAAGGGGGGACTAGGGGGCTCAAGAAAAGTGGCGCTGCACTTTGTGCAGCGCCACTTTTCTTAAATATGT
Source organism: Pleurodeles waltl (assembly GCF_031143425.1). Lineage (NCBI taxonomy): Eukaryota > Metazoa > Chordata > Amphibia > Caudata > Salamandridae > Pleurodeles > Pleurodeles waltl. The sequence continues at coordinate 697,346,970 of NC_090439.1, read as the reverse complement.
CCCTTAGAATGTTTCACTGGCCCTGTGGACAGCTCTCTACATTGACAAGATCTGCTGTCATGGTGATTCTTGTCTATGCATTAATCATTTAAATGACAGTTCAGTTAGGCATGAGGGCTGGCCAGAAAACCTAAATTTCGTTTTCCGTTTTTCAAAATCAAAGTCTCGAAAAACAAAAAAATGAATGACCTCACACAGTGGGGGCCCGATTCTCAAAGGTAAACTTAGACTTTTGGTCTAAACTTAAACCAAAAGTTTAAGTTTCTGACTTTCAGTATTCACAAGAGCCATGTACGAGTAGTATCTTTATGTCCACACTCCGGGTGGAGTCTCCACACTCGGGTGGGGAATCTGCACTCAGGCAGAATCTCCACACTCAGGGCAGAATCTCCACAATTAGGGCGGAGTAATCAGAAACAAATACTTGCTAATTGTTTTTGTGAGAGCTTGTCTTACTCGCTCTGACCTCATTCTAGGGCTGAGAAGGAACTTGTATTCGGAGCTGTTTGGATGCAGGTCAGGACCTAATCTGGTTATGTTTTCAATGAATCGCTGTGTATCAGATAGGTGGACAGAGAGCAAGAAAGTGGCATGGTAAAGCGTGGTAATATGTAATAAGAGGGTACTGTAATTGTAGTGTACCGTAGTCGTAGCGTGGGGGAGTAATAGGCGCAGTGAGCGTACTGAGTGGACCTTATTACTATGGTTTTCATAGTTTTTATATTCTTAGCGTGAATCAGCACGACGGTGTTTGTCAGACGGTTCCTCAATGTTTTCCTTGATTTCACATGCCCCTACCCACTCCCTCTGGCGACACTCGCACAACTCCCCCTCAGTATAGGCTCTCACCTCCGTGCCACTGTTGCGGCTGTTGCTCATCCTATTCTCTCCTTGTGGTGCTTCAGTTGGTCTTCAGCCACTCCTGGCTGCTCCACACTCCAAACGAGGGTTCCATTCTTGCCCCAGGCCCCCAGGCTTCAGGCCTAAGGGCTCAGGCAAGGCTGGGGGTGGATGCCTCCCTTTGTCACAGGCACCTCACAGGTACCTCACCCATGGCGGCACCTCTCCTTTCCTCTCCTCTTCCACGGTACAGCAGGACTGAGTGCCAAGACCTGGAGTCTACAGGCAGGGAGGGTCACAGATATGGTCACATGGTCACCGATAAGATCCAAGGCACCAAGGGCCAGATGTAGGAACCGTTTTGCATGGCGCAAACTGTGAAATTCGCAGTTTGCAGCATGCAAAACGGGCATCGCGATGCACATTCCCATTTTGCGAGTTGGTACCGACTCGCAAAATGGGAATATGACTCACAAATAGGAGGGGTGTTCCCCTTCCTATTTCCGATTTGCACCGCGATGCAGAATTGCTTTGTGACCGCGAATGCAGTCGCAAAGCAATTCGCAGTTAGCACCCATGTGAAGTGGGTGCTAACTCATTGGCAAAAGGGAAGGGGTCCTCATGGGACCCCTTCCCCTTTGTGAATGGTGCCAAAAATATTTTTTCAGAGCAGGCAGTGGTGCAATGGACCACTGCCTACTCTGAAAAAATGAAACCAAATGTTTCGTCTTTTCGTTTGTATTGCAACTCGATTTCCTTTAAGGAAAACGGGCTGCAATACAAAAAAAAAAAAAACTGCTTTATTAAAAAAGCAGTCACAGACATGGTGGTCTGCTGTCTCCAGCAGGCCACCATCCCTGCGAGTGCAGGGAATCGTATGGGGGTCGCAAATTGCCACCCACCTCATTAATATTAATGAGGAGGGTTTTTGCGACCCCCTTGCGATTCACAGATGGTGTCAGGGACACTATTCTGCATATGGTTTTGCAACTTGCAAATTGCGAGTCGCAAAACCATTTCATCCTACATCTGGCCCCAAGTCCAGGCACCACATCGAGCCGTCCTGTGGCACGCATCCTCCAGGTAGTGATCTGTACTCCTCTCCTTTTGCCGCTTCTCAAGGGAGAGGGGTTCTCCCCTCCACAGACACCACCAGCTCCTGCTGGTTTCACTGAGCCCGCTGGGCCTGCTGAGCCCCGGTTCCCTGCTGGTTTCCTGCTGGACTCCTTGCCACGAGACCGCGAGCTGCGAGCCATTGCTTGGATCACATTGCGTTGGGTCGCGTTCTGTCTCCTTACACTACGTTCATCAGCCGTCTGTCTCTCTGTCAGAGGAATGGCAACAGACTGCTGGAATAACAACAGGCTGCTTTGTGGCCAATGTAGACGTTGCATCAGGACTCTCCCCTAGCCTAATGTTGATTTTCACTTTGCCCCCTCTACCTTCATAATCACTTATGAGCGAACCTTGAAATATATGACTTCAGGATGTGTGATGTACAAAACCTTATCCAGTGTCAAGTAAAATAGACTATGATGGTATTCATGCATTAGAGGAATTCAAGGCAGACAAAAAGTGTACACCACAAATGTCTGACCTCTTAGTCCACAATGGGCATTGTTGTCCCAGGGGAGGATGGAGGGCAAAAGAATGAAGGTTACCCAAATCTTGGTTGACAATTATACATATCCATTTTAATCTGCAAAACACTGACAAGATCTCATATGCAGAGGTGAAACAGGTGTGTATTTTGAAGAGCACCCCTTTAGAATTTTTAAGAGACCACATCATACCTATGATGCATGATGGCCCTAAAAATGAAGGTGTATTCAAAGGTAGGCTGTGGAGGACACCCCAATTACTTCCTTCATTTAACTATCAGTAACATTCAAATAGATGTTTGCCTGTTAATGTGATATCTGGTTAATGCCAGTGCTGTGTTCAGTCAACAGCTTCCGAGTGCTGCTGTTGACCAGGGGACCACATGAAAAGGTCATGAGGGCCATATTTGGTCCCAACCCATAGATTGCATATTACTGGTTTATATCTATGGCAAATAAGTGTAAAATAAAAACCATCATCCCATTCACTTAAATATGGATATGTATGTTGCATCACATCTGTTGTCAGGACCTCCTCAATGATCCCTAATACACCATCCAGGAGTTTGGGAGACATCCTGGCTGCAGCAGTCAAGCTTACTACCATCCGTCCCTCAAGTAAACTTGCCATATAGGCCATCATTATAAGATTGGCGGTAAATGCCACCTACCGCCGCGGCGACTGCCGCCAAAAGGCCGTCACCGCAGCTTACATCCGTTCGCCAAATTATGACCACAGCCGGATTTCCGCCACAAGAAGACCAGAAATCTGGCTGTGGCCATACTGGTGGATGGGTTAAGGTGGCGCTACTCCCACCAGCAGCACCACCCCAGTAGACCGCCACCAGCCATATTCTGAAAAATAACACAGCCTGGCGGTGGTCTGCTGGCGGGCGCTACTGTTGGTACCAACGCCCTGTCTGTCCCCTGCCGGAAGACTCCCTGGATGCAGGGGGTCTTCCGACAGGGGAGGGGATGGGGGGTGTTGTGTGTGTGTGGGGGGTGTTGTGTGTGAGTGTGTGCCTGAATGTGAATGTGTGTATAGTGTTGTTTGCATGGGTGTGTGCATGTGTGAGAATGCGTGTATGAATGGAAATGTGAATGCATGTTTGCGTGTCAGTGTGAATGTGTGTACAGATGTGTGTGAGAGTGAATGGATGCATGCATGTATGAATGTGTGTATGCCTGTGTGAGTGAATGTGTGTAGGCGTGGAACGTGTCTGCAAATGTGCGTGTATGGGGGGTGGGGTATTGGAAGGGGGGAACGTGGATAGAGTGGGTGTGGGAGTCATCTGGGGAGTGTTTGGAGGGGTAGGGGGGCCGCATGCCAGTGACAGGGAAGGAATTCCCCGTCACTAGTAGGGCCTACCGCCATGGTTTTCGTGGAGTTATGAACACCTTGAAAACCATGGCAGTAGGCAGGGTCAAAACTCTGCCGACGGTACATTAGCGGCTATCTCTGGCCCGGCGGCTGCTACCGCAATGGCGGTCAGAGTGGTATATTGGAGGGTTGGCTTCAGCCAACCCACCAATGTCATGATGTCTGTTGGCTGTACTACTGCCACATTATCACCAACTGCCTGGGTCATAATGACCCCCATAGTGTTGCAAGTTATTGAAATCCAAATCATTCACAATAATTAAATCCTTGTGGAAGGACATTAGAAGACATAGCCACTTTTGCATAGCATCCGAAATTGGTTTGTAAAATGTTCCCAACATAAACAGTGATGCGTGTGTTAAGTGTGCATGTTCACATATACTGTAATTCATGCAGAACATTAAGTATGGTGTCACTTTCTTCTCAAGCTGCTAAAATAGGACCATATCTTCTGCAACACACATGAAGAGCAAGGTTCAGCAGCTGACATCAAGGGGGATCTCAATATCACACAGAGCTGTGGTGAGCTGGTGAGTTTGCTTTTGCATTGCACATCTGCATTGAACACCTCAATACTATGGTGTGAGCTGTCACATGTAGGGGTACACAAACCAAATCACATGTGGAACATCTGTTGATGCAATTATCAATTTACAAATCCCTTGTATTGCACCACATGATACTTTAAGTCAAATATTTATCCTGTTGCAACCTCTGTCGTTCAGGTGCTGAGGAAGTTGAGTCACTTCTGGCAGAAGGACCATCCACCAGTGGCAGACGATGGGCAATCCAAGGGGAGAACCTACTCCTCTTCAAGCAGCCTTATCAGCTGCCTGTAATGCACAAGAAGAGGAGAAGGAAGTAGAGGATGAAGATGAATTAGAGAAGGATAAAGAAGATCTGGCACTGTTTGCAGCTGACGATGAGGCTGATCCTCTGCCCACAATTTTTTGCCCACTGGGCAATAGATCTAAGTCCACACCTGCTCCAGCCAGCATAGTGCCTCCCACTCCATCCCTGATGATTGCACATTCCCAAGAGTCAGCCAACCAGCCACAGCAGTCACATACCCTAACACAACCATCAACCTCTCACAGTCCTCATGTCCAGGTCAGAAGTCTTGGATTCCCTTCACACTCCTCCCATGGCAGTACATCCTAGGCCTTCTCTCCACCATCTAAGAGACCTACCACCCCTGGTGAGGAGCAGGTATCCCCAAGCCTCCCACATGCCACCACGTCCCCTCTGTTGGTGGATTTGACAGTGGTATCCGAGGCCATCCCATGGAGGGGGGGCTGGTGGATGGTCATGGTGGCCAGTGGTAGGAAGATTTTTTAGAACAGCAGGCTGATGTGAGGCAGGACATTCGTGCCAGAGGGCCTACTCGGTCTGATTTTTCAGACTCACTATAGGACATGAGTCAGTTCCCTCAGATGGGTGACAGACTGACCCAGGTCTTGAACAGGATGAATAAATCTTGCCAAGACATGTCAAAGAAAAAAAAGGACAATATAGTCATTCATAGGGAAGAGAGTGCAAGACACCATGCTTTGGCTATGAAGATGATGAAGGGCATGCTGAAACTGATCCAAAGTCTCCATTCATGGTCAACACATGGAGGGGACACAACGCATCTACCTACATCACATAACACCCAGCCACTGATACTACAACCTGCACAGGCACCCCCGACCTTCACAGGTACCACCCCCCCTTGCACATGTCTCCCACTGCACAGTCACATTACCCTCCTGGTCAGTCACATTCCCCCACCTGTACAGGCACCATCACCCCCTGTCCAGGCACCTCTCCATACAGGCACCCTCACCCCCTGTCCAGGTACCTCCCTACCTGTACAGCCATCCTCAACCTCTGTCTGTCTAGGCACCTCCCTTACCTCTGCAGGCACCCTCATCCCTGTCCAGGCACCTCCTTCACCTGTACTGCCACCCTCAACCCCTGTAATGGTATCTCCATCACCTGTACAGGTACCCTCACCATCTGTACAGGCACAGCCCCAGCTGCAAAGCTACCCTCACCCCCTGTTCAGGCACCTCCACCACTTGTACAGGCATAGGCATCATACCCACCCACACATCATCACCAAAACGTTAAATGCACTTACTCATAGAGATCATCACCACCACAATTGCAAAGTTGCAAGAAAGATCCTACATGTTCACTGTAATATATGGTTTTACTACACTTTGCAAATAAAATATATTTTCCACATTTCAATTGAGTTGAGTAATAGTTGATTAATCTTGCTGTAGGCCATATATGTGTTGATAAATGTGTGTAAGACATGTATATCAGTAGAACCATCTGTGCACCAAGGTATCATGTTGAAAGCATCGCTAAACAACTACTGATGTAACTTCAGTAGTGGGAATACAGCAACTATAATGAAACACACAACACAGTGATGTAGATTTCTAAAATGTTATCCGAGACTTTTACTTAACACTGTCAATTGGAAAGGAGAAAGGAAATCAAATAGATTCTTAAATTGGATTGGGCAAGGGGACTTGGAGGGGAGTGGGCAAATTAAATATAACATGTCAGAAAGTATCAGCGGAACCAGAGTATGTACAGGAAGTTGAAAAAAGTCTCTAGTAAAAACAATGTTCAGTCACTGGCCATCCTTATTGTCCTTGACAACAATGTTCAAGTACTCTTCTACTTTGGACTCCTCTTGGCCGACTGGTGCAGGACCAGGCAGTCCACGGAAGTGGGCAACATGAGGGGTATGAGACGTAGCAGGGGAAACAAAGAGGGAAGACAAACTGGGAGACATGAGTACAATGGTGGGGAGGGCGCTGGGCCAAAATAAGCAATAGAGTTTCCCCCAAGGATGTGATGGAGGCACTGAGGTGAGCCATATTTTGGGATTTTGCCTCTCAGAAATTACAGAGTTCTTCTCTGATCTCCTGTAAGATCTGAGAGGACACATTCACCTCAACCTCAGATGCCAACACAAGTTCCTGGGATACAGCCTGAGGATCACAATACATGAAGGGGTCTGGGTTGAACAAGATGGATGTGGTGTATTGGGCAGATGCCTCCCTTAGCTCATGTGGGTGGGCACATGAAGGGGTAGTAATGGCAGGGGATGCAGCTGGAGGCCTGATGGAATGGGGGTGTCAGGAGTTAGGGAGGTGTTGGTGGCAGACGCAGATGTTGACTGGGCATGGGGACACCACATCAAAATTCCGTTCTGCTTTAGGGGAGGATCACATTCTCCCCTCAGTTGGTGGTGTCCCTATTAGCACTCCCCTTTAATGTCCACAGCCTGCACCCGGGCTGATGATGTTGTCTGAGTAGCTTTGGTTCAGGTGGGTGCACTTCCCCTGCGTCGGTTTTCATCTCCCTCTTCTTTCTCGCTGTTGGTATCAAGAGGTCGAACTCACCTATGAATTGAAGTTCCACTCTCCTGCCCCTGGTCCTGGGTGGATGTCCCTTGGCCAGCCGTGTCCCCTGAAAGAGGAGCCAAACAATTATGTAGTTGGTGTACAAATCAGAAAGAAGCTCACAACAAAATTAAGCAAGTGCTGACTTTGTAAACCTTTGATCTCACTAGAAAATGTAATATTTTTGGAACTTAAAAGTATGTGTATTTTCACTGCAATATCCTGATATTACACACACAATAAAATCTGTCTCAAGTTTGATCTGTGTCCTCTTCAGTGATTACTAACCCTCACATTCAGCATTGTTGTGATGTGAGTTTCTGAACACTGAAACATAGTTATCTTCCAATGTAAAAGTTTACAAGTGTGGATAAGACACAGTCAGGATGGATATATCCACACCTAAAAGTGGTTCCAAGATTATCATGCAATTTGTACCATCTTCAGTCATACACTTACTATCAGACGTCATCTGTTGTGTAGCATACAGAAGCACTACATACTTGAAATGCACAGTGTACAGATACTAACAAGGCCTTGAAAATGACTGTATCAAAGATTTATTCAAAATATTTGAATATGCCTGAAGAGAACATCAGACAGTGTACATGGCAAGTGTATCATTTAGCATATCAAGACAGCCTTGTCTATGCTGTATACTGATAACCACATGTGCATAGTTAGGACATTGACCCAGAAATTAGAAATGGCATATTTGCCTTTGTATTGAAGATGTGGGTATGTCCTATTTGATATGTTTGTATCATTTTGAGTAAAGCAAGTATCACAAACTCTGCCTTTACTTCAGTATCCCAAAATATGTTATCCAACGTATGAACAAATGTACTCAAAAGCATGCATGAGTCAGCATCCAACATCCAAACCCCTCACATACAAACACTAAACATTGTGCAAGCCCTTCCTTCCCCGTTGAATACAAGTGTTACGAGGTCCTTTGTAGATAACCATGATTTTGTACGTGTATTTACTCATCAAAATGCAATAGTAAGTGTAATTTCCCCAGTTATGTTTACTACACTACAAGTCCCAGAATGCCTTCATAAAGCAGCCTTCCAATTGCTCTAAGTAGACATAGACCTCATGAGTACTGTAACTAGTTTGCACACAAGGTGAAAGCAGCGGACAAAAGACAAACACAAAAAGCATACATAAAACAGCATCCAACACCAAAACACCTCACATAACAACACTAAACATTGTTAAGCCCTTCTTTCCCCATTGGACACAACAGTTTTGAGGTCCTTTGTAGACTAGTCATGATTTTGTAAGTGCATTTATTCATTAAAATGCAACTGTAAGTGAAATCTTCTTCAGTTTGTGTTTACTACACTACAAATCCAGAATACCCTCATAAAGTGGATTTCCAATTGCTCTAAGGAGACATAGGGGGTGATTCTGACCCCGACGGTCAAGGACCGCCGGGGCCGGCGGGAGCACCGCCAACAGGCTGGCGGTGCTCCGCAGGGCATTCTGACCGCGGCGGTATGGCCGCGGTCAGAACAGGAAAACCGGCGGTGTCCCGCCGGTTTTCCTCTGCCCTGCTGAATCCTCCATGGCGGCACAGCTTGCTGCGCCGCCATGGGGATTCCGACCCCCTCACCGCCATCCTGTTCCTGGCGGTTTCGACCGCCAGGAACAGGATGGCGGTGAGGGGTGTCGTGGGGCCCCTGGGGGCCCTTGCAGTGCCCATGCCAATGGCATGGGCACTGCAGGGGCCCCCGTAAGAGGGCCCCACTTTGAATTTCAGTGTCTGCCTAGCAGACACTGAAATTCGCGACGGGTGCTACTGCACCCGTCGCACCCTTCCCACTCCGCCGGCTCCATTCGGAGCCGGCTTCCTCGTGGGAAGGGGTTTCCCGCTGGGCTGGCGGGCGGCCTTCTTGAGGTCGCCCGCCAGCCCAGCGGGAAACACAGAATACCTGCGGCGGTCTTCTGACCGCGTAGTGGTATTCTGTTGGGGGAACTTTGGCGGGCGGCCTCCGCCGCCCGTCAAAGTTGGAATGACCCCTATAGACCTCATAAATACTGTAACCATTGCACACATAGGGTGAAAGCTGACAAATAAACATGAAGTAACATCTCTTTTACCACTCACACTATACTACCAGACACATGAAGCCATTTATGCACTTACCAGGTCTCTGCTGATCATACTTCTACAGTTGAACATGGAGGGTTGGACAAGCTGTTCTTAGGACCCTATGGTAATGTGGGCTAGGGTGAGACCTATGCACATGTGGCTGGGAGGACAGGCCCAATAGTTCCTGGGTCGTAATCCGGGCCCAACATTGCAGGTCCGCCACTTGTTTTTTAAACATTTTGACCCACTGATGGTATACACCGCTCTGTGATGTCTTCCCAGAATCTGGTGTGCCAGGCAATACCTAGCTGTTGCTCTGGGTCCCTATAAAGCTGAGGGTCCTTATCAAGCACCTCCTCAGCTAAGATGTTTAATTTAGTCTCGCTGAAAGGGGGTGCCTTGTAATCAAGTCCCTCAGCCATGCTAGTCACAGCTTTGGTAGACAGAGCATCAGGATGCCAGAGGATCTTTTTTGCAGATGACGATGACTCACAAAGACTGTGAAATGGCTGTCTACAGCTTCTTTTATGAGCTTCCTTCTGTTTGTTTTTTGTTTGTCATATTGTTTTGCTTTCCTTACCTTATCTTATGACTGAGCTTACAAAACTTCTCTGGAATGCACTTCTTAGTTTAAAGAAGACATTTATTATTATTACTTCACCACGAGGTTCCTGAAAGACGAGATTAGTAGGTTGGAAGCACACGTTTAAAAGTAGTCACAACACTGAAAGCAAAATATATCAAAGTACTTCTCAATTGCAATGTACACAGCAAATACATGTGATTATATTATAGCATAACTTCAAAGCAAAGAATAAAAGTTAAAACCGCATCACCGTAGGGCCTATCACTGCTCGTCATCCTTCTCATGCCTGCAAGTTGATGACTCCTGTTCAACTGCGAGAAGGAGATTTTCCACCCAAACGGGAGGCCAGGCAGCTGACATCTGCTCCTGACTGAAGTACTGGAGGATCTCCCCTTGCTGCTGCCCAGGGACACAGTTAAAAAAGCCTGGCCCCTTCCTCTCAGACCTGGGAAATAAAACAAGCCATTAGTGATTGGCAAGATCTCCTAAGCCTCTCCTCTTCCCAAGGCTGAGCAGAAAGGAAAACACCAAATATACGCTCTCTTATCACGTTAGGGTTTGTGTGAATTCAATTTGAAAAACACAGCTTGGTCTGCCATGTGGAAAAACACAGCTCATCTGCACTGTCTCAACTGCAATGTCTAACTCCACGTTAAAGCCAATATGGAGCTTACCTAAATAGCAAATGTAATGTCTAATGCCATGTTAAAGCCAATAGGCAGCTGAACTGAATACAGAATGTAATGTCTAATGCCATGTTAACGCCAGTAGACAGCTAAACTGAATACAGAATGTAATGTCTAATGCCATGTTAAAGCCAATAGGCAGCTAAACTGAATACAGAATGTAATGTGCTCCTGATGAACATTGAACAACTAATATGCGCAGTGGTGAAACACAAAGTCATTGGTCAAACACAATTAATGGCATAACACATATCCTGTATGAAATGTTTGGGTTCAGGCCCGACTGCTGATTCTCCACTCCATGTGCAGAGTGTCCGTTCCACGTGCGGAATGTAGGTGCTCAGAGCGGCGACTCTGCACTCAGGGCAGCGACTCCATGTTCGAGCTGCAACACAATGATTTACTGAAGAAAAGTGCACACAGGTGACAAAAAAGGAAGAAATGCAGTACCTAGCATTACATGCAGCCATTTAAAGTTTTTTCTGAGCCATCCTCACGACCAACAAAAGAGTTCATCACACCGGCAGCTGAATTAGGCATATGTATGAGAGCGTTGCTTCATGTTAGCACCATGCAAAGTGCTACATGCATGACACAAGCCTCAATGTCAGATATGTGAAGCCACGCAAAATGAATTTAAGTGGCTTTGAGTGGCCTCATAACTCAGAAGTAACGGTGCGTTGTATAAGATGCTGTATTACACTACTGTGCCCTGACTTGCAGTGATTATTCCCACGCAACCCCTCTAGATTTAGATTTTGATACATTTCCAGATTTAGAAGGCTGTTTAACCTTGTAAAAGTACCAAAACTGAACGTCTCCCCAGATGAGGCGCAATGAGGAGCTAATTGACTATTTCTCTCCTGCAGCACACATAGAAAGAGGGAAAACCCTCCACAGTCTGTTTATGTGCAGGAAGGTGCCACTTCCTGCACAAATACAATAATGCATGCAACACTGGCTTCCTTGCAACATGGTACACCCCATTTTGCACCATATGCCTTAGATATGGCAGTTTCCTGACATTTCGCAATGATACAGAGCAGCTCAGCAAGGTGATTTGCTGCACAGCACTACACCACTTTTTAGTAAATATGATCCAAGCTCATAACACTGCTTGACAACCCCATGTCATGTGTGTATTAGGGCCATCCTCCACCGTACAGTCTGCCACACAGCAAACCAACTCTAAACAATGGGAAAGGTGTGCTTGTTTGTGTAGGAGGCTGGCCTGGCTTATAGTGGGTACCTGATGGTACCTACACCTTGTGCCAGGTCCAGTTATCCCTTATTAGTAGTGTTATAGCAGCTTAGGCTGATAGAGGTAGCTATAGCAGAGCAGCTTAGGCTGAACTAGGAGACATGCTATGCTCCTACTATACCACTTATTTCATAGAGCTCTATATCATAAAAATCACAAAACTCAGAGTTACTAAAAATAAAGGTTCTTTATTATAGTGACAATGTGCCAAAAATATCTCAGAAGATATACTCCCTTAGGAGGTAAGTAAAATACACAAAATATATGCACAAACCAAAATCAGGTAAGTAAACAGTTAAAAAAGTGGTGCAAACACTGTAGAATACAGTAGGATGCAATAGCCTAGGGGCAACACAAACCATATACTAAGAAAGTGGAATGCAAACCACTTATGGACCCCAGGCCTAGTGTAGTGTGTAGAGGGTCGCTGGGATTGTAAGAAAACACTAAGGGTGTCCAAGATACCCCACCCCAAGACCCTGAAAAGAAGGAGTAAAGTTACCCTACTTCCCCAGAAACACACTAAAGTTGTGATAGGAGATTCTGCAAAGACCACAACTGACTGCAAAGCACTGAAGATGGATTCCTGGACCTGAGGACCTGCAAAGAAAGGGGACCAAGTCCAAGAGTCACAAAAGTGTCCAGGGGGGGGCAGGAGCCCAATAAACCCAGGATGAAGATGCAAAATGGCTGCCTCCGGGTGGAAGAAGCTGAAGATTCTGCAACAACGGAAGATGCCAGGAACTTCTCCTTTGCATAGAAGATGTCCCACGGCGTGCTGAAGGACGCAGAGTTCTTTCCATGCAGAAAGACCACAAACAAGCCTTGCTAGCTGCAAAGGTTATGGTTGAAGAAAATGGGTGCTGCCTGGGCCCAGGAAGGACCAGGAGGTCGCCCCTTGGAGGAGGAGACAGAGGGGATGTGCAGCAGCACAGAGAGCCCATGCAGAAGTAGGCAGCACCCACAGAAGCACTTGAACAGGGGTTCAGGAGAACTGAGCATGGCAGTCGTCTCAACACTACAAAGGAGGGTCCCACGAAGAAGGTGGTCAACTCAACGAGTTGAGCAATGCAGGACAGAGTGCTGGGGACCTGGGCTGTGCTGTGCATGTAGGATTCCTTGGAAAAGTGCACAGAAGCCCTAGCAGCTGCAGTTCATGCAGTACATAGGTTTACTGTCTGGCGTGGGGAGGCAAGGATTACCTCTACCAAATTTGGACAGATGGACCACTGGACTGTCGGGGTCACTTGGATCCAGCTCCTGTGTTCCAGGGACCACGCTCGTCAAGATGAGAGGGGACCCGAGGACCGGTGAAGCAGAAGTTAGGTGCCTGCGTCAGCAGCGGGAAGATTCCGTCGACCCACGGGAGATTTCTTCTTGGCTTCCAGTGCAGTGTGAAGGCAGACTGCCCTCAGAGCATGCACCACCAGGAAACAGTCGAGAAAGCAGGCAGGATTAGGTGCTACAATGTTGCTGGTAGTCTTCTTGCTACTTTGTTGCAGTTTTGCAGGCGTCCTGGAGCAGTCAACAGTCGATCCTTGGCAGAAGTCAAACAGGGAGATGCAGAGGAACTCTGGTGAGCTCTTGCATTCGTTATCTGAAGAGAAGCCCACCGGAGAGACCATAAATAGCCCTCAGAGGAGGATTGGCCACCTAGTCAGGTAAGCACCTATCAGGAGGGGTCTCTGACGTCACCTGCTGGCACTGGCCACTCAGAGTCCTCCATTGTGCCCTTACACCTCTGCATTCAAGATGGCAGAGGTCTGGGACACATTGGAGGAGCTCTGGACACCACCCCTGGGGGCGGTGATGGACAGGGGAGTGGTCACTCCCCTTTCCCTTTTCCAGTTTTGTGCCAGAGCAGGGCCTGGGTGATCCCTGAACCGGTGTAGACTGTCTTATGCAAGGAGGGCACCATCTGTGCCTTAAAACCATTTAAAGAGGCTGGGGGAGGGTACTCCTCCCCAGCCCTTAACACCTATTTCCAAAGGGAGAGGGTGTAAAATCCTTTGTTCTGCCTTCCTGGGACTGGGCTGCCCAGACCCCAGGAGGGCAAAAGCCTGTTTGTGGGTTGGCAGCAGCGGTAGCTGCAGTAAAAACCCCAGAGAGCTGGTTAGGCAGTACCCGGGGTCCATGCTGGAGCCCCGAGGATGCATGGGTTTGAGACCCCAATACCATATTTGGCATGGGGGGACAATTCCATGATCTTAGACATGTTACATGGCTATATTCGGAGTTACCATTGTGAAGCTACATATAGGTATTGACCTATATGTAGTGCACACGTGTAAGGGTGTCCCCGCACTCACGAAGTTCGGGGGAATTGTTCTGAATTATGTGGGGGCACCTTGGCTAGTGCCATGGTGCCCTCACACTTAGTAACTTTGCACCTAACCTTCACCAAGTGAGGGTTAGACATATAGGTGACTTATAAGTTACTTAAGTGCAGTGTAAAATGGCTGTGAAATAACGTGGACGTTATTTCACTCAGGCTGCAGAGGCAGTCCTGTGTAAGAATTGTCTGAGCTCCAAAAGAAATTCTGCAGGCCATAGGGATCTCCTGAAACCCCAATACCCTGGGTATCTATGTACCATATACTAGGGAATTAAGGCTGTTCCAGTGTGCAAATCAAATTGGTAAAAATGGTCACTAGCCTGCAGTGACAATTTTAAAGGCAGAGAGAGCATGAGCACTGAGGTTCTGGTTAGCAGAGCCTCAGTGACACAGTTAGGCACCACACAGGGAACACATTCAGGCCACAAACTATGAGCACTGGGACCCTGGCTATCAGGGTCCCAGGGAGACATATAGAACACACTGACAAATACGGTTTTCACTATGAGCACTGGGGTCCTGACTAGCAGGATCCCAGTGAGAAAGTAAAAACACACTTCCATATACTCACAAACAGGCCACAAGTGGGTGTAACAATGCTAGAAAGAGGGTACCTTCCGACAGTTTGGAGTGTAGGTATTTCAAAAATCTAAGATTGATATTTACCTGTACAATTTTCAGTTTCAATTCCAACTGTAATTGTTCTTCTTGTACACAGAGCCAAACATAAATGACTCCATGCATAGGCATAGTTCATTGTGACACTTAAGGGCATATTTTTGGGCATTGTTCATTGTGACACTTGAGGGAAATATTTTTGGCCATTTGGCGTAGGTCTGCATGTAGTCACCTTGTAACGCTGGCCTGTGTCATGGTGAAATGGGAGGAATGCACTGTATCTACAGTGTGAAGCAGATTTTTGTTCTTCCATCAGCACTGGTAGACAATGGGCTGCCTAGCGGCAATGTAGGAACCCATGAACCATAGTGCAAGGGTGTCTGTGTTGCATGCAGGATTGTTTTTGCGTAGTAAGGGGCACCTCCCTGCACAAATGCGGAACGCAGCACATATAGAATGAGGAAAGGAGGAGAAAAAAATATATTTCTCCTAGGTGTGCCTCCGCTGGGGAGGCATAAGACTTTGGCGCATTCCTGGGTATGCAAGGTATGGTAAATCTGGGGGTGCATCTAAATTCATTGGTTTTGGATGGGAACATGGAGCACCTCCCTTGCATAGAGTAAGGCAGTGCAGCCATTTGCACTGCCTTGCCTTACTCCATATCTGTGAGACCATTCAAAGCCACACAAAGAAATATGGTTGCAAGGTCTGCGTTGCCAGTGCGTCACAGAAACTGATGCTTGGGTGGAACTGGGGCTCATAAATATGGTCCTGGTGTGGAGAAAGTTTAAGATCCCCATTGTCTAGGAAGATCACACAAATACAATGACATGTGCTCCCCTTAGGCGGTGGAGTCATTTGCATCTTTGTTAACACTATGCACTGAAATAGACACAAAGGGCCTCATTATAACCTCAGCGGTCTGTAGCAGGGACTTTTAACACTTGACAACATCTGTTGTGGACAAACTATTTGTATGGCTATTTGTATGGCTTACAGAGAAGTTTCAGCATGCAATTTATAGATAGTGATAATTTGTCCACCAGTCATCATTGACAACTGACTGTGCAACCACATAAAGTTTGTAACTCAACTGGTGGCTCAAGAGAAAAAAGTCTCATACAGCTAGTCACACACCTGTATACCCTACACTCTGTTAGGTACAATAGCCCCATTTCCTAGATTCTGACCTATGTGATGGGGTCAGAAGTATGTTTAAGCCATGACCAGCTGCAATGTTGTGTAAGACACAACAGGCAACTATAATCTTGCATGCAGCCTCAGGGGAGTACAGCAGCATGCCCCTTGTATGGTCAATACATTTGAACTGTGACTTTAGGAGTCCAAAAGTACACTCAGTTATGGCTGGTGTCAGTATGTGTGCCCAATTGTACCTTTGCTGAGGTACAGTGATTGCATGTCTGAATGTTGTGAGGAGATGAGGGGAGAGTGCATATGCCGTCTCACCTGAGGAGGGAAAAGTATATATATTGATGCATGGCCCTGTTGCTTTTATTAAGTTACTAATATATGAAATGGTACATGCAGTGAGTGTAGCAAAAAATGATTACATTGTGATGTATAAAAATAACATTACATATATGCAAGCTTCTCTGTAAGTTTTGTACTTAACCAGAAGCCACCTGTTGTAAAATGCTTTCGTTGCCAGCTGCCTGGTAATCCTTTGCCTTCCTGCCTATGTATGTGGCATATGTATGTACTAATGCACTCTCCTATTTACACAGCACAGTACCTGATGCAAGCATTGGAACTGGCTCGCCTCCCGTGATATGGCCGCAATGTCATTGAACATCCTCTGGAATGAGTCAGGGGCAATGAGAAATGAGTAGGGGTGGGCGATGAACTCAGCTGCGCTTGCAGAGTTCTCCGAGTTTTTCCCACTCTGCGCTCCACTTAGAGCATGGAGCTCCAAAAAACTCTGCGTTGTGGAGTAGAGCGGAGTTTTTTCCTTGCTCACGCTCATAAATGGTGAGTTGGCCAGCACGAGCAAGGAAAATCTTACTCAAGACCACCTGGTGAGACTTCTTAACACGCGGTTCCAGATGGTTGCCCACTGCTCACATTGAGAAACCTTACGTTTGCATTAAGATAGCTGCTGCTCGAGTAGAAAATCAACTTGAGTGGCAGAAAAGAAGCAGCACCCTCTTGCGCTGTGCAGGGAGCGGTTCACACACATTTTTAAACACAAGACAAACACCTGGTGGTAAAAATCAGTGGGAACAGCACCACCTAATGCACTTCGCTGCTTGCGGAATGCTGCGTAGCATGGCTGAGTTTTTTTGGGCACTTTGCGGAGCACTACTCCACGAACTCCACCCAGGTCTAGGAATGAGAAATGGAGAGCTGCTAGAATCTTGACATAGGCTGGGATGGTGTGGGAACCTAATCAAGATCTTGCTCCTACGCAGAAACCATCTTCAAGATGACTTAAGGAGGAAAACGGAACCTGGACCTGGAAGACTTTACATGACCTATGATTGTGGTTGCATGTGAAACTATAGAGGAGATATTGTATTGCATTATGAAGTATTTCAACATTTCTACACACCCACATATGTAACTGCCCAGAATTTGTGACTGCTTATTGCTGATATGGTAATGTCAAGTACAGAAATGGGGGCCAAATTGTGGCAGGATCTTGTCCAAATAAAACACTGCTTAACATGTTAAAATTCAAAACTGCCATTCTCAAGTTGCTTTGAGCAGGTTAATAAACTGTCACAGTGGCTGAAGGGGGACATTCATGACATGGGACCAATAAGCATTAATGCCCTAAACCTATTCTGCTAGGTGAATATTATAAACAAGTGTGCTTATTCACAGGTAGCAGAGTGAATGTCCAGATGCATTACTTACCGGTCTCCTGTTTTCGCACAGAAGCCCCTTTAGAGAGTTTCAGTCAATTTAGTTCCTGCAAGTGCACACAAAGTACTGTGCCCCCAAACACCAATTTTCTACTGTAACTGTCCTTCCTCTGGGGCCCCGATTTCACCTGTCTGTCTGCATTCCCTGTTTACTGCTGCTTGCTGACCGCTGCTGTGTTGCCAAATTTGAAATGCTAAGCAGGCACAATCCCCTTTAAACAGAAGCCTAAAACTAGTGCAATGCCTTCCCTAAGAAGCTCAAGAAAGAGCCCTGCTCTCAAAAATCATTAAAAGGAACAGTTTGAACATGACATGATAAAAACAGTGTATTTTCATAAGTGAATGAAACATTTATTTAACATGCTTTAAAAATACACTCATTTGCAGACAGTCACATACACCTACTATGTACCACAAAATATCTTTGTGCCATAGCTTGAAGCTTCTTTTTGATTTCTACATGTCTTATTGATATTAAAATAACATAAATGTTTTTATTTATTCAAAATGTTACTGAATTTCCATCTGTAAACAGTTAGGCTTAATACAGGCACATACTTTTTTTTATAAACTACTGTATTGTACATTTGTATGTGCACTTAGTTTCAAATGATTCACACGTACAAGATAGCCACCACACTGCCATTGCCTGGAGTCCCTTTTTTTCTTTATGACCGGATAAATAAAGACCCTTTTCACATTATTTATTTGGCCCCTGGTCAAATTGTGCATTATCTCTACTATTTAGTCAATGGCCGGCTAAACAGCAGATACATACTATTCTGCCTGCCGCTGTGTAAACAGCAGAGATTTTGCACTATTTAGCCAGCTGCAGGGTAAATAGCCACATCTATAGTATAGAGCAACAGAAACAGTCTGTATACTTGTAGCTGAGTAGGGACTCTGCCTCGAATGGGCAGACATCTCTTTATTTATCTTAGGGGTCATGCCCGTCCTCCAGGTGTGTGCTACATCAGACACATCTGATGTTTTTTGAAAAGCAAGTTCAGTGCATCCCTTCCCACCTTAGAAGCCTTGTTCCTCCACCTCTTGCCACAAGTCCTCGTTTGTTTCTGCAGCTGTGGACTACATAACAAAGTCCTTCAGTCTTGTGTTGGGGTGCTGGTGTGGTTGCAGGAGATAATGTTGACTGTGTATCCTGGCTTTCCACATAATTCTCTGATGTCACTATGCCCCACACTAGTATGTCCTTACTGTTTTTTCATGGCTGTTCAGAGGCACATTCCTTGGATCAATACCAGGGAGTGCTAGAGGAGTAACCTTGACTCCCTCAGCAAGTTCCTCTGGGTTTTCAGAGTCACTCTTCTTATGTCCCCCTCCTGGTGTTATTGCTGGGCATATCTTCTTCAACCATAGTATGTTCCATGTTATGGTTTCTGACCTTTACATGGCTGTGACCATTGTTCCTTTGCAGGTGACTATGTCTCAGATTCCCTGCTCATGTTAGGTCTGGTATTTCCAGCTGGGGTGTTGATCTTTGAGAGGGACAGTGTCACTTTCTTCTATCCCACTATCTTTGGCCTGTCAGACCATGGAGGTACGACTGTTATTGAAGGTTCTTGTTGGCTACCTTGGTATTGTAGTTTTGCAGGCCTCCATCTGGTTGTTGTATGGAAAATTTCTCTTAGCCCTCTTGTAAACATCAGGGATGCTGTGGTGCACTGCGTGACACAGTGATGCTGGTTGTGGTATGCTCCTAGAAAGCTATTTATGGCTCATTTGGGCCCATCATGCTGGTCTACACTGTTCCTGAGCACTTTGGTCAGGGTGCACATAAACCGCTTGACATCTCTGTGAGCTAGGGGCCACCCAGGTGTAATGTGCCTCTGCTTGATGTTGAAGCTACTCAAAACTTCCCAGAATTCATGCCTTTGAGAAGGCCCCATTGTCCTACCGCACATTTTTCTGTAGACCAAACATCTAAAAAATCTACTCTATTTTGGGCATCACATACTCGGCCACTACCGCCTGGACTAACTCTATCACTGGAAATTTTGATTATGTGTCCTAAAACACAAGGTTCGAAGTGACCATCCGGGAAGCTTCGGAAGTCAAAACAGGTCAATGTCTATACTGCAGTGCTATACCCTTCAGTGATGAAGGGGCCTAGTATGTCTTCTTCACTGTTTAACTTGTAGGGTCAACAAGTAGCTTTCCCTGAGCTGTGCTTCTGTTTTTCTCTTCCCTAGTGGATGTGGTGTGCCAGTGCTACTAAGAGATATGGCATTGCTCTTGGTTCTAGTATTTTCCACCCTTGAAGAATTAGACCTTCACCGGCCATGCTGAGTTTTGCACGTACTCTCCAGATTGGTTCAAGGATGTCCTTCACTGTTTGGTTGAGCGTGAGGGAGTTCTCTAGGACTGTTACCCATTTGTTCTGGACTATGGCCTTTTAGGTTCACTCCAGAGAGCTGTCGAGCCACAAGGAATTGGTGAATTCATCAAACAAAAATGCTGTAGGGCATGCTTCCTGGTAAATCTGGCAAATATACTGTTCTTTTGCATGTCTGTGCTGTCAGTCTTGTGGCGGGAATGTCTGGACAAAAAGTCTGCTGGGTTCTCTGCTTCTGATCTGTAGCTGATGCTGAATTGGTATTATTGTATCAGGATAGCCCACTTTTCAATGCTGTGGGGAGGGTGACTTGATGTGCCTTGAAAGATGCTCACTAGTGATTTGTGGTCTGTGATGACTTTGAATTAGTGCCCTATGAGGTATATTTGAATGTGGGTGCAGGCCCATTTGATGGCCAAGGCCTTGCACTCAATTTGAGTGTATCTTGTCTCAATGTCTCATGGTGCTCGACTTGCAAAGGCCACAGAGGTCCAGCAGTCTTTTTTTTTATTGGTGTAATAGGGCTGTTCTCAATGCAAGCAGGGTAGTGTCATTGATTAGTTCTGTTTCTAATGTGGGGTTAAATTATGCAAATGAAACATTATAAAGTAACGCATCCTTGGTGCTTTGAAACTTCACCTACTGGGCCTCCCCCAGTCACACCAGGCAGACACTTTTATAAATGCTTTCAGTGGGTTAATGAGGGTGCCTAGGTCAAGTATAAACTGGCCACAAAAGTACACCATACCCAGAAAACTCCTTAAATTGGTGACTGTTGTCAAAGCTGGAGCATTCTGGATGTCATTGGACTTCTGTGGGTCTACACTTATTTCTTCTGCAGAGAAGATGTAGCTAAAGATTTTGACTTGCTGGTCGATGAATGAACATTTTGCCTTGTTTAGCATCAGGCCGCTCCCTGACAACTTCTGGAGGACAGCTCAGATGTGGTGGTACTTCTTCCCTCATTTTGGAGGACAGGAGTACATCATCCCTGATGTTCATTATACCTTTTAACCCAGATAGGGTCTCTCATATTGCATTTTGAATACGGCTGCTGCAGATGATATCCTGACATTTAACCTCATGTATTGTCAAATCCCCAGATGCATTTAAAAAGCAGTGATGTATCTAGTCATTGGATCCTGGCCCGATTGGAGACTTTGGAGGACAATTTGACACCTCTTAGGCTGGCGATGATGTCGTTATTCAGTGGTGTAATATGGTGCCCAGGCTTGATGACCTGATTTGGGAATCTCATGTTTATAGAGATTCTGACCATGCCAGGCTGTTTAGGCTTTGGGCTGATGATCATAGTGAAGATTCAGAGGGTAGGACCTGTTACTTTTTCTCTTGCACCTAGGGCCACATGTACAAAGCTTTTTTCTCGTCTCAAATGGCCCGATTTGCAGAATTGGGTTGTTTGTGGCAAGAAAAAGGCATTTTGCAATGAACAGACCCATTTTTGCGATTTGGTAATCTGTTTACCAAATCGCAAAATGGTTTGCGAGTCGCAATCAGGAAGGGGCATTCCCTTCCTAATTGCGTGTCACACTGCGGAGTATGAAGGTTTTGTGACCGTGAATGTGGTCACAAAACAATCGAAGATAGCACCAATTTAGAATTAGTGCTAACCCATTCGAATACAGGAAGGGGCCCCCACGTGACCTCTTCCCCTTTGTGAATGGTAGCAAAAATATTATTTTGGAGCAAGCAGTGATCCCATGGACCACTGCCTGCTTTGAAAAAATGAAAAGAAAGCTTTTCATTTTTGTTTTTGAAATGCATCCTGTTCCTTTAAGGAAAACGGGCAGCATTTAAAAAAAAAAATACTGCTTTATATAAAAGCAGCCACAGACATGGTGGTCTGCTGTCCCCAGCAGGCTACCATCTCTGTGAGTGCCACCATTCCCAATGGGGTCACAATTTTCGACCTACCTCATGAATATTTACGAGGTAGGCCATTTACGACCCCATTGGGAATCGGAAACAGTGTCCTTGACACTGTTGTACATCAGGTTTTGCGAATTGCAAATTGCGAGTCGCTAAGATTCACAATTTGCGAGTTGCAAAACCTAATATTCAGACATGTGGCCCACAGTTCTTTGAGTTATGTGAGCTTTTCTTCCATTTGAGGCAGTAGATGAAATGAGACAAGGCTGTATCTCATGGCCACAAGTTTGATTGCCTCATTGATATGAACTTCACTTTATACTCATTTAGGCACCCCAGCCCTGTGAACACGTAGTTGAATTTGTACAGCAATGGTTCTATACGCCACTAGTTCTCCAACAATCTGGCAGCTGAGCAGTGTGTTTTCTGTCTTCATGGTGACATAGAACCTGACTTCCATTTCTGGTCTCATGGCTTAGGAGGCCATCAAATATTCCCACCACGGGTAGAGGGGTATTTGTCCAATATACAAAAATTATGGTCTTAGTCATAGCTAATGGTGGTCATTAGGTGAAAAGCTGATATCTGTCTCCCACCATTACTTTTACTGAGGCTCCTGTGTCAATGGGTGCTGGGATGGATTGACCATTAAATCTTACCTTACAGGCCAGCTGCGGCCTTTTGGTTGGTGTCTGCAGGAAATGAGTAAGACCTCCCCATCACTTTCATCATCTGCATCTTAACAGTCATATCTGGACAGCGGGCATCAGAAACCACTGTGCTTCTGTACGGCAAACGCCCAAACAGGGGTATAGGTGGATGCTTGGGCTTCTTTTCTGTACCCCTTCGCACTGCTGTGGCACCCTTGTGCAAAGTGGTTGTACTTGTTTTCTCTTATTTTTCCTTGTGCTGGGCACTCTGTTGGGGGGTGGGAGTCATAAACGCAGTAGTTACATGGCGTCCCTTGTGTGGGTGGTGTGGATGATGTCCTGGTGGACATGCTCTTTGTAATAGGTCAGTTGTTTCAGCATTCACATGGGTGACATGTTCAGGTGTATGTGACAAGCTTACTTACTCCAGAGCCTCTTCCATTTTTTCAGCTCTGCTGTGTGATAGCTTGCGTGTTCGGGCCAATACTAACATGTCCTCCAGTTTCATCCCCAGCTGTCTGAGGATAAGCCATAATAGCACGCTTGACTTGTATCACTGTATGATTTGAGCCCTGACTTCTTTCTGAGGGTCGGCATGTGCTCACCACTTTATGCAGCTGTGCATAGAATCCATCAATGGATTCATTGTTCAGCTGTTGAGCCTACATAAGCTTGAAACATTCAAAATCTATATTTATTTGCGGAACAAACTCAGCATTGAGTGCCCCAATTGTGGCATCATAATTGTCCTCATCCCCTATGTTTAGGAGATTCTCAAATATTTTGAAGACTTCTTGCCTAGAGTAATGAAGTAATAGCAACTGGCAATAGTGACTGATTGACTACTGGATCAGTATCACAAGTGGTGTGGAAATAGTTTGTGAGCATTCTGAGACATTTCTTCTACCACACTTCTGCTGTCACCGGGTTCATTATTTCACCACATGAAAGTAGAGCACAGGCTGTGATGCAAACAGGGGTTCCTGCTGGTTGTGGTGATATGACTGCTGGCTGGTACCATTGTTTGAGCAGCTGCATCAGGACTGTGTTGGGGCTGATCCTGGCACATGGTGGTAATTGATTGGCTGCTGGGATCAACTGTGAATGGAGATCTATGGCTGTGTCGCGTTACGCGGCCTCCCTCACCTCTCCAGGGGTGCAAGTGTGTATGGGACAAGAGTCCCTGCCTTGAGTTGGCCTCTGGTGGGGCAACTAATGGGATTGGTAGGCCCAGTCACTGTGAGGCAAAAGTGAAGTCCAGGGCGCCGCTCTATGACCTGCATAGTATTGAGGCCACTCAAACAGCAGTACTGCTGGAGGCTCACTGCTCGGACCTTCAGTTGGTGGGCTGCCTCATCTTGGTGGTCTCGCACAGGTGCATCCCTGCATTTTGTTGGGTGTGGTACAGACTGTGGTCTGCAAAATCATAACAAGGCCGCCCCACTAAGAGCTATACTATCTCACAGTATTACCACAACACACATATGGAGCCCACTGCTAAAATAAATTACATCTATATATTACATATTCAATTACATTCAAATATTTTTAAAATAAATACTCAAAATGTCATTTTCAGTATCAAACATGATGTACTTCCAATAAAGAAGTAACATTTGAATAAGCAAAAAACTCTAAACACCCCTACTGCCGCCAATCCTTAATTATATCCCACATATGACCCAATACAAATTTATACCCATTCAATATTACCCATACCGAATCAAGCCCAAACTCTTGTCACTTCAGTTCAGCTCACTATAAAAACAAAAAATATATTAAATATTTTGTCACTGTCAAAAATACAGCATTCCTCTTTGTGGTATCCCATTAGATACAATCATTATTGTTGTAGCTTACTGATCAAAATAATGATTATCCAATTGAATTGCTAATAGGAGAAAATGTTTACTATCTCTCAAAGTTCAAATAACATATTTATATTTAGCATACATTTTACGATTTCACATGACAGTAGTGTTGACGCGCATTTCGGTGTTTTTACCACATGAAAAACCACCTTCATTAAGGCGCTTCCAAAGAACAATGGCCCATATTTATACTTTTTGACGCAAAGCTGCGCCGGCGCAGTTTTGCGTCAAAAAGTTTACCGCCGGCTAACGCCATTGCGATGCGCTGTGCGGGTGTCAAATGTATACTTTGACGCACGGCGGCGCAACCAACAGGTGGGAGTCATTTTTTTTATGCACATCGCGGCGTCAAGTCGTAAAGGAAAACGACGTTAACGCGACATAAATGACTGTGGGTCAATTTACGACAGCGCAACCCGGAAAGCGCCGTTTTTTTTTACGCAATAGCATCAAAAAATACCAGCGAACACTGCCCTTTCAGCAGAGGAGAGCCAAAATGGATCCCAGATGCCACTACAGACCCCAGGAAGATGACAGCAGACCAGGAACCAGGCAGGATGATCCATACAGGAACCAGGACATTTATAGAAAAAAAAGAAAGTGTCGCTTCAGTGCAGAGGAGCAGGAAATCCTGGTTAAAGAGGTGACGGAACACCAGCACCAACTGTTCATCACCTCTAAGTTGCCAATCAGTAGGAGAGAGGCCATATGGCAACAAATTGTTGACAAGATCAACAGTGTGGCTGAAGTACGCAGGACAGTCACCGAGTGTAAGAAACGCTGGCATGACTGCAAACGTAGGACAAAGGAAAAAATGGCCAGGAACAGGAAGGCAGCACTGCAGACTGGAGGTGGGAGTCCAGCACACCAGGAGGCCCTGGACCACATGGAGGAGATGGTCGCAGCCGTCATCCCTAAGGAGATCGTCACAGGGATTCAAGGACAGGACAGCGCAGACTACCACGAGACAACGCACATGCAGGGTAAGTCGCATGGGGAATTATAATGCAATAATGTTAACTGCAACCGGGGTGGGGAATACCTACTACACAATGCATGTAAGTCAGCATATATATGGAGTGGCATGGGTAAAGGGGCACGGCAGGGGGGCATGCCCTGTACAGACAGAAGCTGGGGCACGACATTACACAACACCAACAACAGTCCCATGGGGGCATCCTGTCATGACAACAATGGAGCTAAGGGAAAGCCTCGACAGGTGGGAAGGCCACTACGTCAAACTTACATCCTGGCACTCGTCAGTCAAAATATCTCCTACATCAACTAGGTCCCTATCAGTAATCCAGTAGCCAAAACAACAACTGCAATGTAACTGCAACAACAGTTGACACTACCACCTCTGATCTCTGTGCAGCTATAGTAGCCAATGGCAGTAACCTCCCCATGGAACATACATACCTAAATTATGGGGTGAGGATGACATCTGCAACAATCTCCAGAAATAAGACAAAGGCACCAGTACACTCAAATGTCAATGCCCATAGTTGACACATACATCAGCCAAAGTAAACAGCAATAGGAGCCACACAGCACTAAGGACACACACATGCTGCATATGTCAGGGTCCTTCACGTGCCTGGCTAACAAGGCAACATCACAAATGTCATACTGCTCAGACAACAACATTGAGGAGGGGACACATGCAACTGGTCACTGAAATACACCTGCACAGTCAGAGGACCAAATATAGGACATTGATACTATAAACAGGGCAATCCAATTAAACACACATTACCCAACATCAGCTGGAAACATTAACAATGTCTACATCCATATCACATCGTAACATTGCCATGCATAGGATATGCCACATAACAATTACAATTAGGTCAATGTGAACAATCAGAGATTGGGGCAGGTCCTGAGAGGCAAGTGTGCTGCCAGGGCAATCACAACACCCACAGCCAGTGAAAGGTCTCACCATAAGAATAGATATACACGGAAGGTTGAGTAGGACAAAAAGATGACTATTCCCTAATTGGTACAAAGCAATACCTAGAGGCGATTAGGCAGACAAGTCTGATAACTCAATATCATACATGTGACACACAGGTGGGCCATAGGCCTATAACAATGCCCATATGAAGGACAGCAGATACCAATACCAAACAAGATCACAAAATAAATTCATCCAAAGGCTTGCATGTTACGGCAAAATTGTCACAACACAGACACACTAATTGTACCCTGTTTCATTGCAGAGGAACATGGATCTCCTGCCGATATGCCTGTCCCTGATTTCCCTGATGACATGGATGACGAGCCCATAAACATTCCCCAGGAGACCATCCAAAAGGTCCTTGAAACCCTCCAGACCCCACCTTCAGTCACAAGGAGGAGCACAGAACAAGCAGCCATCACAGAGGAACCATCCACCACCCCAATTGCAAGACCTGCCAGCTCCTACACAGCTGAGGACTCAGACGATACTGGAACCAGCTTTGAAAGAACTGTAGTTGGAGTACAGCGGGAGCTGGCCAAGGAGGTGCGGGTGGGGATGCAAACTATGGCAGCCAGCCTTGAGAGGGTGCGCTCGTGCATGATGTCATCTGCAGATCAGGCAGCAGCTGTGCAAGCCCTAACATCCATACTGCAAGGACTACAAGAAACTATAAAGGAATTCACCACTGCAGTAAGGGAGTTGCCACAACACCTTGCACCCCAAACTTTCCACTGCATGCACGAATGCAATCATGACTCCCTCAGGGCCGACCTGGCTGCCTACCATCGTGATGTAGCTGCTATTCTCAAAAACCAGCAGGCCCTCCTTGCAGCAGTACTGCCCTTAAGAACTTCACAGGGAGCAGCCACCGGGATGTCTGACTCCACGTCTTCTAACACTGAGGTGTATGTTGCCCCTTCACAACCAACAACAAAAAGGACAAAGCAGGCAACACACACATCAGAAGAAGAAGACATGGAACAGATCACATTCTCACGGAAGAGTACCCGGAAGCACTAGTCCCTGCACCATGGCCTACTTTGACCAAGGTCCTACGTTTTGTCAATTGCCAGTCTCACTACAACTATACTCAATGACTGTTCTGCTAACCACTGTATGACTTGTCAGCATTGCCAGTGAATGTCTCTCTCCTACTATTCGGCAAATCCTGTCCCTCTGCACTGTCTGTTACATCACCCCAGCATGTCAGGAGCATCATCCACACCCCTTCTGTAGGATCACCATGTAAGAATGCACCAGAACGGACTCAGCAAACATGGACAAATGTACATTTTGCACTACAGCACCTATCAATAAATAGCACTTGCACACCTAATATGTCTCTGTGTTATTATACACATCAACTGTGCAGTAGATAACTCAAAAGTGCCTGTGTGACAACCATGTAGCTTGTCAATACAACTGTCCTGACATCATGTAGTCTGAGACATCTGTGCAGTGGCCAGGATTGCATCATAGCCTGACCATCCTGAGGAGAATAATTGATGAAGGGACAAACCACACACAATTATGCTGTGTTGGACAGAATAATGCTCCATCTATAGCAATCCAAGTCAACTAATGGTGGCTGATAAATGTAGGCACCATGCAATACTAAAACATTAAATTATGCAGTATAATCTAAGCAAACACAACTAAACACTGCATCAATCACCCTTTCTGAGTATACTTCCATGAAGGGAAGTCATGCTGAATTTTTGCACACATGATCTATGTCAGCAATGAAGACAACAAGACAAGAGTGTTAACAACACCTCATCTACAAAGATGTCCCTGAACATCACACTGCAGTCCGACCTAATAAATTACACACAATACCAAATCTGGAAGCACACTTTGTGATGTAGAATACCTACTCATCAACACAAATCCTTGGTGATCCATGTAAACTACTAATGGTGGGTCCATCAAATGGTGGATACTTACCAAGTTAGCACAGGGGTAGCTGCCATTTTAAACCTCTATTTTCTTTGGTGTGTAGCATAGGACCCAAATGTCATAGAAAAACAATCACCTACACTGATGTCAAGGCCATGATCAAGTAGCAGTTAACACATAATGCAAAGGGTTAACTATATGTTTATTCATATGTATTCACACCAGAGGCAACTAAGGGAAAAGTCATACCTACACTAATCTAACCTGACTACTCCTAACCCACAACTGTCCCTAACTAACCTAAGCTAAACTTACTCTACACATATAACGAATCGATCTAAACATCAACCCCCCACCCACCATTATGAGACAGGACACATGCAGGACAACACATACTAACCTGAACACATACTATACTATCCTAAACAATCATATATTTTAATTATTTATTTATTTTTTTAAACTTTTTTTTTTTTTTTTATTTCTAAACAGGCAGGAATCCCAACATTGACCCCCACCCACCCACCCACACACACAAAAATGAAATATAGAAAGAATAAGGACCCCCCACCCTCCTCCCGAACACTAACTAAGCTAACAACGTACACTAACCTAACACTAATCCCCAAAACCCAACTATCATGACAAAAAGGAAAGAGGAGAGAGGGGAGGGATAAATTTAAAACAATCAATAAAGTCCTAGAGGTTGGCCCTCCGTAGGGTCCGCCTGATGGACCTAACCCTCTTCCTAATGTAGGCCAAATCCTGGCTCAGCTTGTCCATCTTACGAATAAACTTGTCCATTTTCCTGTCTAAAGCCAGGAATGCCGCAGGGTCAATAGGAGGGGCTGCTGCTGTCTGTGTGCTGGCAGAGGTGCTCAGTGTGGGAGTTGTTGGTAGCCCACTGGACTGTCCTGCAGGTCTGAAATTGCTGGGTCCGGGTCATGCTGCAGAGGCAGGGTCAACTGTCCCCGCCGTTGCTGGGGCCACTTGGGGAGAACTGGTGGATGTGGTGGTGGTGGCTGTAGTGGGCAATGTTGGGCCACCCTGTGGTGAGGCCCACCATGCTCCGGAGGCCCGATCCGCTTGGTATTTTCGGGCCATCCTTCGGAACCCCGATTGCACCTGCAGGATGTGCTGGTATCTCATTGCCCGCCTTTCAAAATCATGCCTCTGTGCGGCACTCATGTTTGCAGCTGTGAAGAGAAAGGGCAAGTATTTACCATAGGAAATGCATTGGGTGTAATAGCACAATGGGTCAATTGCACATTACTTTTACTGTAGTTGTAACAGCTATTTTCACAACATAGATCATTGAAAGTCTCAGAGGAAGTACATGGGAAGCCTGCATACAAAAGGGCATCTCACACCTAGCATATACATGTCTCTACATGATGGGTGACATCAGCCTAAACTTGTCATCCAAATAATGGGTAATGCAGCTGACATTATGGCTGCACCTCTTCCGCCTACTGACTTCACTACATATGTCACTATATGTGATAACAATCACACCCCTCAATATCTGCCATTTGTAATTGTTTTTTGCTAGTATAGAGCTCATGTGCCATAACCGAGTTTGTACACTAGGTTCAAAACAAAGTTGCAAATGGTCACAAGTATGTGTAACATACTGGTTGCTACAGTCCTAGGTACCCTATTCTCAAACACATGGCAGTCTTTGAGGGTGGGGTGGGAAGAACAACCAACAATCCCATATTCAATGCACACCCAGGAGTGTATAGAAAGGTCAACAAGTATTTGCCTCCACACACAACACCAGTGAAGGGCTAGCAACAAATTGGAGTTAGCTAAACCTTGTCCTATCCAAGGTCCACACATGTCAAAATGTACTGACTTAGGCCAACATCACATACTACCAGTGAGGCATATTTTACCACACACACAGAGGAGCAAGAACACCCATGATCATGAGTAGAATGAACACCTAGGCCATTGCACTCTAGTCCCACACACTTCTAGTTCAACTTGTGGAAGTACATGCCCCCGGAAGATCCAACCCACAGTGTACTCAGTCCATCCTCAACTAGGGAAGCTGCATATTTCAGACAAGCCTTTTGCAGAAGCTATCTGGGAGAATGTCAGTCTGAAATGCAGACTCAGTCCGAGACAAGTCCCAGAGCAACTCTTACATTAACCAGTGTATTCCACATGATTCATCCCATTCCCCATAGCGGGCCCTACTGGAATGGCCTACAGACCCAAAATCTGAGAGATGGATAAGCATAGGTCTACTAAAACTGAAGTGATATTTGAAATCCCACTAATGGAACAATACTAATGAATGGGCAGCACATCAAACCTTGAATTCTGTTCAACACACAGTAGTCCATCATGCATCACCAGCAAACAATAAAAATAGCACACATGCAACACTCACTGTAGGTGTCGGGGTCCGCAAAATGAGCCACCTCTCCCACAGTGTACGGTGCAGGTCCACCTGTAAAGCATGGAAGGAAGAATATACTCAGAATCCGTGCACTGACAAACAATTGCAATTACAAAGACAATGTGATAATATGACATGCGTAATGAAACACTTTCACACATGCTCATACTGCATGGAATAATTCTTGAGCAACATTTACATTGGATGAGTCTCCTGCTACAGTTACACACCCTACTACACACATGCAGTGGCCTGGACAGTCATGTGGTGTCAAAGATGCACCTCCATTAGTATGCCCCAACAATATAGGGGTGCATTCATCTCATCATGTGCATCCAAGAGAGACATCCAAAAGCTGGTTACTTGAGGACTGCATGACCCCTCAAACTCAAACAGCCTATGTGGTCATTTTCTCCACACACCAACCAGACACACATGTGACATATGTGTGTACAACATAGCTAACTTCAATTGACGTGAAGGCAGCACTCATTTATAGCATCATATTGGGTTTACAAATGTCAGTCTAGCTATGGCATCTACATATGTAGGTATGATGTTTCAACATACATTTTTCACTGGCTATTGTGACCTGTACAGTTCAAATTGAGTCATTAACATGTTGCTTGTCTGACACAAAGGCAGCACTACATTACATACTGCTACAGGCAACCGGTATGTGTAGAAAACATGAGCTACCTGACTGCTAGCATTTGTCTTCCTTCACATTGTGCAACAATTACCCAGTAGGTTTCACTAGCATTACACACAGTCAGCTACTTATCTGGCAGATTGGGTAACAATCATCACATGTCCCCACACAGCTTTCAATTGAGCACATGTAATTGATGTGTACTCACCAACATGGCCACCAATCCTGATTCCCAGGTGGTCCAGCAGATCTTGCTCCCTGGATATCAGATCAGCCCAGCGGTGCTTAAGTTGATGGTCATTCCTCAGGCTACCATAGACACGGACCAAGTGATGGCGCACCTTCCCCCACCGGACTTTACGGGCCTCCGTGTGATACCCCTGTATCACAGGACCCCCAGCCTCCAGCATGAGTGGGAGGAAATGGCAAACAAGCCATATAAATCCCCCCAATTCCTCCTCACCCATCCTGGCAAGCCGTGGCCTACCTGACATCTCAGCACTAACAAAGTGGAAAAAGTTGGAGAAAAAGGAAAAGGGGGAAATGGGGAAAGGTAGAGTAGTGAAAAACAAAGAAAACTTAAGAATAAGAGCCCAACTAACCCCTAAATTACACTACCCACAACAGACTCCCACAGACAATAAAAGAAACACTGGACTTGACAAAATAATACAATACAGACTCAGACAGTATTCAACAACAAGACAATGATGACAAAAGCACAATAGAGAAGGTACACTGGACACAAAAGCACTAAAACACAGGACAACACTTTCCACACAGCCACACAGTCTAGAATAATCTGAGACTGCAAAGTGAAAGTGAAAGTACACCCACAGTACAGATTGTGTAAACAGGATATCCTATTACATCACATCCTGCATAAAATGGCCGCCGTTTTTTTTTCTCTGTTATGCGTCATTTTATCACGCATACAGATTGTGCGTCATATTATTTGATGCATAGGAGTGCACATAATGCAGAGTCAAAAATTATTTCATCATTGTTCCCTTATATTTGTTTGAGGCTTATTTTACAGTTCTAGAGTTGAAATTTAAGCCGCTGGCAAATATGATAACCAAATATGAAAATTAATTTTGACACTGCATTATATGCACTCCTGTGCGTCAAAAGTTATGACGCCCAAGCTGTATGCGTGGAAATATGACGCATTATAGAAAAAATGGGGGCCATGTAATGCTGGTTATTAATATATTTATTTTAATTTGATTTTTTTGACTCAGCATTATGTGCACTCCTATGCGTCAAAAATTATGACGCCCAAGCTGTATGCGTGGAAATATGACGCATTATGACAAATATGTCTTTAATTTGTCAAATTGTGAAAATAAATTTGTCATGACCAAACGGTGCTAAGTGATACACATTTGGGGTTAGCTATGGCAAATGTCCCTTATAGGATGTTTAGAAGGTATTCACAGTGCAATAGTAATGATTGCTCAGAATGGTTATTACTCATAATTGTACACATATTTTGGGTAATTGCTGATGGCTAATTTCAAATTAAGAATGGGATACCAGGATGTATTCCTTAGCAAAAATGTGTCCACATTTATCACGGTAATCAAAATTATATATAGGCCAAATAGGTAGTGCAATTGTCACCTACACTTTTTAAGGGGGTAACCATGTCCTAATTATGAGTTTGTGTATCTTATATGTGTTTTACTTTTGACATGTAGGCCACACATGTGCCTTATGCATGTGTGTACTTCACATGTGCATATCTCATGTATATTTGGGGGGCGGTAGAGGTGGACTTAGGCCCCCAGCACCCTAGGGTTTGCTCTTCCAGACTTGCTAATTTATCCAAGGGTTTCCCTAATTCAGTAATGCTAAACCTGCAGCAGCAGGCTCATGGAAGCACATAGGGTATGATTCACTGTTTGCCATTCTGTAATCCCATTTGCCCATTTGACGTTTGCTCTATTGATTCTTTGGAGCAATCTGACATACCATTTTGCATTGATATTTTTTACTAAATCTCAACGTTCCTCATGTGCTGATGACAAATAGGTTGTTGATGTATGTGGCCCTTTATGCATTACCTGGTTTAGTGGCATGTTTCATTCTTCCTGCTAGGTTACAACTGGGACACTACTGTGATTGGCTGCTTGCAAATATTTTGTTGATTGGATGGTACATGTTTATGTGTGTGGTCCAATATAGATCCACTATCAACTGTCAGGGTGTATGTTGTCACTGTAACTTCCAGGTCTCCTCATGAGTTAGTGGCAGCTAATCTTGTTTCAATTGGGCATTGTTTGTAGCTAAAATGGAGAGAAGCCATTGAGGACATGGTCACCTACACATGGATGGTCCCACCCTGTCACTGAACACGTGTAATGAGACTTTTGAATGGGCAACCTTGGTGTGCTGAGTGAGAGAATGTCTCAGGTGTCTGGATCTGGCATGTGTAATTGCCACATTTCTACTCCAGTCGGCCCCTGTGGATGGTAATGTATCATGAAACATCATGGCCTCTGTGCAGAAGTAAATGGCTGGTATTCAACACACGACTCATCTTTATCATTTGAAAAAGTGTTACTCAGCGTTTTGAACAGTCAGGGTCCTCATATGTGTAACCTTTTCATGGACATTATCTGAGGTTGCTGGCTTTGATGGAGGCCATTTACACCATCATACACTAAGGTCCTGGTCCACTGTCACACTTTTAAGTTTAGGCATTAGTGAAGGTCAGACAACGGAAGGGCCAAGATTTGGCTATTCATGGGCACTGTCACAAATCGGATGCAAATGACAGTCAGATGATGCACTACTATGTATTTGAGTATACATTGATGAGGCTAATGACAAATTAGTGTCTGAGGTACAAAAGGTTTTGGACAGCACGTGTGGTCCATAGGTGGACCCCAGGTATCTGTAGAGTGACCCACGGACAGGTGCCAGTCAGGCTGACAGGATGCTTGGTCAATCAGGAGCAAGCTCTTTCAGTAATCACATGATCACATGTTCTGACTAGGACTGGTCAGAGGGAGCATTAGACAGTTGAGATGTCACACTGTGTATGTCCTGTGTTGCTTTGAAGGTGACACATGAACCCTGATAAAGTTTTCAACGGCAACATTTGTGTCAAAGCCTAATGATGTAATAGCTCAAATTCAAACATGTATGCAGTAGGAGGCATCTGCAGGGACGGGGCATGTAGATTTGGGTGGTGTGCATGGAGGGGATCACAGGTGTGGCCTCCATCTGTGTCTCACTAGTCCTGTCAGATGGGATTAGCTGATAAATAGCCTACAGTACCTTTCACAGAAGAATCAATCTACAGGTGATACCAGGCCTTATAAACTCCAAGGCAGTGTATTATATGAGCTGTGTTCCATGCAGTGAGATGGTAGTATGACAATGGTCGGCATAGTAAAGGGTGTGGCACACTGGATGACTCTTGTGAGTGTGTGTGTGTAGATGAGGGAATCTGAGTGTACACAAATCTGCATTCCAGGGACCTCTTCAGACAGGTGGGGTGTGAGCAGCTGCAAGTGTGTGTAATGTTTTTAGAAAAGGGCTGACATGTAGATGGGATATGATGTGCTGGATGCTTGTCATAGGTGTAGCGCTTGTGCTGTGTATGTTCTGCTTATGTGTAACTCTAGTGACAGATAGTCATTGCAATGATAGTAAGTAGTTGGAATTACTGTTGGCAAGAGTCTAGTACTACATTCCTGTTCCTGAAGCATTAGCGTGTGAACTGCCTGATGTATGAGGCCTGTTTTCCCCTAGTTGAGTGATGGTGTTTTAGTTGTATGCCATCTGCTGCGATGATCCATGTTTCCTACATGTATGTGAGTCATATGTGTGGTCCTCAGCTATTGCCCTTCAAAGGTGAACTGTACAGGATGTCTGTCATTTACATGGTGTGTGTATTTGATCATTGTATGGTGGCCATTACATTTGTGGTGTATTTTTGTTTGTGATGATTGTTATATAATTATTG
Organism: Pleurodeles waltl; assembly: GCF_031143425.1. Taxonomy (NCBI): domain Eukaryota; kingdom Metazoa; phylum Chordata; class Amphibia; order Caudata; family Salamandridae; genus Pleurodeles; species Pleurodeles waltl. Next base: position 697,311,599 of record NC_090439.1, on the reverse strand, counting down.
CTCAATGAGACGACATTCTTCTTCAGCTATTTCAAACTAAAGGTGGGCAGAAAAGAATAGGCCAAACCATGATGTGGTGTTTGTTATCAGTGTTTATTTACAATAGTGCATTAAGTGGTGATAGTGATAATTAAGAAAATAAATTATTTACAATCTGTTGGTGCCTATGCACTCCAGCAGCCGTGTTTGGTTGTTCCCCCTCCTGTTGCAGGCCAGCATCCTCCTCTTCGTCGTCTTCAGGCATGTATGGGTCTGGTTCCAGGAGGGGAATGTTCCTTTTTACACAAATGTTTGTGCAATATGGCACAAGTGAGTATGATCCTACAGACCATCTCTGGGGAATATATAGTAGGCTACCGGCAGTGATGTCAAGGCAGCGGAACCTTGACTTGAGGATCCCAAAGGTGCGCTCGACAATGCTGTGTGTCCTCTTATGGGCATCGTTGTATGCCCGCTCTGCAGCAGTAGTCGGGTTCCCAAATGCTGTCATTAGCCATGGCTGGATGCCATACCCCTGATCAGCTGAAAGAAAAACGCAGAATGGGATCATGTAGATGTAGCTGGCACTATTGAAAAGACCTTTAATGGCAGTAGTTGTCTTGTGTTGTCTGTGACTCTTTTGTGTACTAATGTGACAACCTATACTTGTAGGCTATACCATCATCATTGTGTTTTTTCCTTGGCTGAGCAAGTGTTTGTCTGCTAACCGTTTTTCAGCAGTATGTTTTGGGATTTGCAATAGAGTGTGCCCTCCCTGGCATTGTGACTTGTGATACAGGTGTCCGTGTGTCTTCACTGAGGGTGAGATGATAGTTCCATGCACATTTAAAATTGAAAGTGTTGTTAACACGTTCATATCAAAGTACCCTGTACATCCCATCCCTTGAAACTTATCCAATGTATTAATGTAAAGGTTATTGTGAGACTTACAATTTGCAAGGTGACATTTAGGCAACCACACTCATTAATGTCTTAACATTAGGCTGTACAGTAGATTCCAATGTGTGACAGGTTCAATGGTGACTTAAGTAACATGGCTAGTGATGTGAGGACCTCAGTGTGTTCCTGTCTAGATGTTGCTGTTGTGGTGTATGTGTTGTGTGTCCTAGAGGGTTGCTGTGCAGTGTGTATATAATTAGGTTTCTGTACTTACCAACAAGTAGTCCATTGCCATACCGTCCATCCTGGAAGTGTTGGTTGATGGTGCTGTGACGGAAGATGAATGAGTCATGTACACTCCCAGGATATTTAGCCACAATGTTGGTGATCAATCCCTGGTGATCGTCTATGGCCTGCACGCTGATTGAATGTGTGTGCTTCCTGTTGCGGTAGAGGTGTTCTGTTGCAGCAGGTGGCACAAGGCGTACGTGTGTGAAGTCGATTGCACCAAGGATGTGTGGGAAGCCACTGATGGCGTAGAACCCCTGTTTAGTTTCCTGCTGCTTCTGCAGTGTGTTAGGGAAGCAGATGTGGAGGGGTGCCAGGCGAATGATGGCATCCAGTACTTTTGGCAGAAATGCGGAGAATGATGGTTGTGATATTCCGCCAACCAGGGCACCAGTTGTTTGAAACGAGCCACTTGCCAGCAGGTGAAGTACGGCAAGCAGCTTGGTTTCTGTTGGGATAGTGCGGGGTGTCACTAAAGTGGGGGCCAACTTCTGTTCAATGTTTCGCAGCAGCTGAATGGCCTGCCAGTTCAACCGGTACCTCTGTATGATGTTGTGTTCCCTGAGGCCATGCAGGGTTGTTCTTGGGCGGAATATCCTCTCCTGCCTTCTGCGCTGCCTTTGGGGTCCCTGCTGGTGTTGTTGTAGCTGCTGTTGTTGCTGCAGGGCTCTGCGTCTTCGTGCACGCTGGATAAAGATCACCTCCATGTCTCCCTGTTGCTACTCTGCTGCTCTGCTGTTTGTTCTGTGTGTTCTGATTAAATAAAGGTGTGTTTGCCCCATTTTAACGCCTGCCCTGACCCAGGCGTTAAATTTTGACGCACATCGGGCTTTGCGTCATTTTTTTGCTCCGCCTCCTGGCCGAGAGTCATTTTTGCCCGGAAGCATAAATACGATGCACGGCCGTGTGCGTCGTTTTTTGGACGGGAACGCCTACCCTGCATATCATTAACGCAGGGCGGGTTGCCGCATCCAAAAAATGACGCACACAGCGGATTTTTGTCGTCCGCGGGCTCGGGCATCAGAGTTTAAATATGGGGCAATGTTTGCGCTGATTGTGCGTCAAATTTTTTGACGCACAATCGGCGCAAACGGAGTATAAATATGCCCCAATGTTGTTAAACAGGCAAAGTGGGAGAGTTTCTTCTTAAAACCCTGATTTTTCTGAGCAAATAGGTCTTAACACCTAAAATACGGCAAAAGGTTGTAAGAACAGGGCTCAATTAAAATCCATATTAAAAAAAGAAGGCAATGAATTTCAAGTAGATTATTCTGACAACCCTCATCACTGAAAAATGTGAGCAGGTACAAAAGATAAGATCACAATTGTGAAAACAGATGTTCAGGAAAGAAGGAAGAAGACTAAGAAAGAATACCCAGTGTCACCTTAAGGACCATCTTAAGTTACCACCCGAATTGACAAATGTTCCCATTCAACCCAGGAAACAAGAGAACTGGATAAGTAAAAAAGGAGATATTAAAGGAATCACCAATGTGTCTGTATCCAACCACCAAGAAGTTTCACCCAAGTAAGTTAAATTAACTCACCCATCTACAACTCTGTGTATAGAACCACAGATCTCCATCTTTCATAAAGGTATATTTGTTCAACTGTCAAGATGAACTATAAAAGTAGTTCAGACCCAGGGATCAATGTGCTACTTACTTCTAAACTAGACTCAACAGCTACCAATCCTCCTGTACACAAATAAACATCAACTGATTAACAGTCTCCCAGTTCCAGAACAGTGATGGAATTCACTAAAGAGGTACAGACAGGCCATTAGAAGGGTACCAACTATTTCTCGTCCATAATTGTAGACTTGAAAGGTGTATATAGATCAAACATAAAAACGATAAAAGGAACACACCCGCTCCGAACAGTGGATCCTTTAAGGTACCATCCAAAGTATGTATATCCAACATATATAGGCCTCCTCTTCCGGTTCGCTACCGGAATCCCAGTGACAGCAGAGCAGGAGATATAAACAAAAAGATCTCGTATATAGAATGCACGTAAGCAGGGGAATCCTGATATATAGAAACTTACAGAAAAACTTTAAAAAAATAGAAGAGGTAAGTCCCTCTTATAGGCATGCATGAAATACTATCTGCCGTGAAACTAAGCGCAGATGATGGCAGCACTAGCAACATCAGGCAACATGATTACTTCCCCCAGCACAAGCTCATACTAAAGGGATGACACTTACAGCAGCATCTTTCTACAAATCTAAGGGAACAACATAGAAGCATCATAAAACACGAATACCTTAACAAACATATAGTAACAGATCCATCGACATGATACACAATATGGATAAAAACCTTTGCCTACTCAAATACACATAAAGGCCCTCATTACAACCTTGGTGGTAAATGCCGCCTACCGCCGTGCTGACGGCCGCCAATGTACTGTCACCATGGCAGTATTCCGCTACTGGTATTATGACCCACACTGAGAAATCCGCCACTATACAGACACCCACACAAGTCCGCTAGACCAAAGGTCAGTGATAAACTGGCAGTACCAAAACCCACACAGTTACGCCAACAGGAATACGCCCACAGTATCAGGACCCACGAATCACCGCATTGGTCTTTCAACCACGGTAAACCATTGGCGGTACACACCGCTGCGCTCAAATTACACACACATGAACAAAACTACACCACATTGGACAATTCAAACTACACACACCTGACACTCATACACACACCACACCCACACAGCCACACCACTATAAAACACCCACCCACATTACCCACAACCCTTTATAAGAAAAAAAGATTGCCAACTGACAGAGAGACAAGCCAGGAGCACCCACTCAATCTGAGCCACAAAACATCATCACCCATACACCATCAACACACCTCACAGCACACACCCCCAACACATCACCCCACACATCACCCCACACACCCTCATACATACCACTCACATCCCATCCATGACACCCCAAAGATACCCCAGGTTTTCAGAGGAGGAGCTAAGGGTCATGGTGGAGGAAATCATCCGGGTAGAGCCACAGCTATTCGCATCACAGGTGCAGCAGACATCCATTGCAAGGAAAATTGAGCTGTGCCGGAGAATTGTGGACAGGGTCAACGACGTGGGACAGCACCCCAGAACAAGGGATGACATCAGGAAGAGGTGGAACGACCTAAGGGGGAAGGTACGTTCTGTGGTTGCAAGACACCAGGTAGCAGTACAGAGGACTGGTGGTGGACTCCTACCTCCTCCCCCACAACTAACGACATGGGAGGAGCAAGTCTTGGCGATCATGCATCCTGAGGGCCTCGCAGGAGTAGCAAGAGGACTGGACTCTATTAAGTCAAATCTTTACTACTATCACCCCCCAACCTGCATGCCATCACATACCCCCACTCTCACCCTTACTCCCATTACTCCACTACCTCACACATACCCCACTATCACAACCCACCCATCCCAATACCAAGCCCTGCATGCCACAACAATCCATGGACCCCCATCATAGACCTGCATTGACACCCATCTCCACAGCATGCCCAGTAGAGAGAATCACCTAGCCCACAAAATCACTGCACACGCAAGGCAAAGCTGACAGAGAAATCACAATCATACAGGGAAACACACCCATGCACAAGATGGCACCTGCAGATACAATAACACTGCTTTTACATCCCCAAAGGACCCCTACTCAACGTCACTGGAGAGGAGGTGCCAGCTACATCCATTCCCCCACCAGAAGAGGCCCACAGTGACGACAGCAGCTCTGCACGCCTGGATCAGGATGACCAACCTGGCCCATCAGGGACCCCTGGACAGTCAGTTACCCTGCTACAGACACACACCACCACAGAGCCTCCCCCCTCAGAAAACACCACCACAGCATCCACCCAGCGGGCCCATGCCACTGTCCCCAGGACAAGTCAATCAGTGGTGTGTCCGCCACTACAATGACCCCAGGCAACCCCACAAACACAGGACGATCGGTGACCTGGGGTCAGTGGCAGTGGGCACACGGTTCAGGGGACAGAGGCATAGAACAGCAGGGAAGGTGGGAGGACTGCTGTGCGACAGGGGGAGGACAGGCCCAGGGAACCCACTCTCCAGGAGGCATTCACCAACATCCTGGGAGCATACCACCATTCCCAGGAGACAATGGGCCAGATACTGGGCAAGTTGCAGGAGACAAAGTGGCTGCAGGATGGACAGTACCTGGGGATCAGTGTGGACCTCAAACACATCTACACCATCCTGGTCACCATTTCCGAGGTGCTGGCAGACATGGCCAACACCATGAGGGAGGCAGTGGCACAGCAACGGGCCCCTTACACTAGCCACACGAAGAACAGCCCTCCACTTCTGCCGGCGCTAGTGGACAGGAGGCCCGCCACAGGAACAACAGGCCACCAGCACCCCACCCCCTGCAGAAGGAGAACCACCCCGCAAACTGACCCTGCGATCAAGGCAGAGGCCAGAGAACATTGCCAAGAACCCCACCGAGAAATAACTCTCCTGATTGTCACCCTTCTGTCCCGCTCTGTTACCCTGTCCACCTTGAACTGCCAATGCCCCCTTCCTATGCCCCCTTAGACAATGCACCTGTGATAGCAACAGACTGGACTCTAACTGGACATTCCTCCACCATCACCCCAGCCCATTGCTCATCCCCCTCTACTTATGAGCACTGAAATAAACACCCTTGGAACAAATACAAATCTGGAGTCTGTCAAATGATTCAAATATGTATTAGTACAACATTATCAAAGCATTGCAAGTCATACGTGTAGTTAAATTTACATTGGAATGACCTTTAGTGGTCAGCAGTAAACATACCAGGAGGCAGAGTGGGCCACAGAGATCTGAAAATAGAGATGCCAAATGGTACAGTAAGTGGCCATGGACATAGGGAAATCAGGGGGCCATGTACAATGTCCAACAGAAAAATGAAATGTAAACGGAAGTTACAGTGTCTTACCTGTGTGTCACTGGAAGTACTGCTGTATTATATTACTTCTGTTGTCCACATCTTCTTCCTCTGCCTCCTTTTCCTCACTGTCCACAGGCTCCACCGCTGCCACAAGACCATCTCCAGGCACATCCTCCTGCCGAAAAGGCACATGGTGTCTCAAGGCCAGGTTGTGCAACATGCAACATGCAACGATGATCTGGCACACCTTCTTGGGTGAGGAGTGCAGGGATCCACCTGTCAGATAGAGGCCTTCAAAAGGCCAAAGGTTCTTTCAATTATACTCCTTGTTCGCCCATGTGCCTCATTGTAACGTTCCTCTGCCCTTGTCCTGGCATTCCTCACTGGGGTCAGTAGCCATGAGAGGGTGGGGTAACCAGAGTCACCTGCAAATATCGAGGGATACCTGTTAGGCACACACTAACCCTTAGGGACAACCCCCAGACACAAACTTATACTGGGTGGGGACCTTGGGTTCACCTACTAGCCACACCCGGTGCCTCTGAAGTTGAGCCATCACATATGGGATGCTGCTATTCCTCAAGATAAATGCGTCATGAACAGAGCCAGGATACTTGGCATTCACATGGGAGATGTACTGATCCGCCAAACACACCATCTGCACATTCAGAGAGTGATAGCTTTTTCTACTCCTGAACACTTGTTCATTTCTCCGGGGAGGACAAATGCCACATGTGTACCAACAATGGCACCAATTATGTTGGGGATATGTCACAGGGCATAAAAGTCAGCTTTCACTGTGGCCAAATCCTCCACCTGGGAGAATACGATGTAGCTGCACATGTGTTTCAGCCGGGTTGACAACACTCTGGTCAACACGGTGGAGAACATTGGCTGAGACATCCCTGATGCCATGGCCACTGTTGTTTGGAAGGAAACACTTACCAGGAAATGGAGCACTGACAGGACCTGCACTAGAGGGGGGATACCTGTGGGCTGGCGGATAGCTGACATCAGGTCTGGCTCCAATTGGGCACACGGTTCATGGATTGTGGCCCTATCAAGTCTGTATGTTATGATAATGTGTCTGTCCTCCAATGTTGCCAGGTCCACCAGGGGTCTGTACACAGGAGGATGTCGCCATCTCATATTCATCCTCAGCGTTTGAAGCCTAGGGAGGAAAATGGTGAGCAGAGGGTCATATTCACACATCAATTGAAATAATGATGCATCTTTTCCTTTACAGAACCTGTATGTGAATCCGAAAGTCAGTTGCTGTGCCAATGCCTGCTGTGAAGCAGTTAGGTGCCATGCCCTGTGCCCCCCTGAAATGGTGGCTGCCTGACCTCTGAGGAGGGACAAGTGGAAATGAGGTAATTTTGCTGGTGTTGTGCGCCGTTGCGGTAGGCGGTCGACGATCGCCACGCAACTTCGCATTGGTTATCATTGGACCCTATGGGTTCCAGGAGCCAATGGCGATGTACGCCGATGGTACGCACCCCCGTGGACGTGACCGCCATTTTCTATCTATTCACTCACTTGCTACCTGACCTTCAACAGGAGAGGACCTACACTGCAAGTGCTGCTGTGACCTGTGTCTGGAAGCGACAATGGCTCATGAGTCTGGGGAAAGGGCCCCTACCTTCACTGCAGAGGAGTTGGAGAAACTGGTGGATTGGATCCTACCCCAGTACACGTTACTCTACGGTCCTCCAGACAAACAGGTGAATACACTATGAGCATGATGCATGGGCCATGAATGTATGGATTGCTGTGTGTGAAAGCCACATGTAGGGGGGCTGAGGTGTCCTGGCCAGAGTGCTGCATGTATGGTGGTCATTGTATGTGCGTCAGGGGATGGGTGGATCTAGTGGGCCATGAGTGTGATGGTCCGGACGGTTAACTAATTCTCTTTTCTGCTGTCTTTTCCATGCAGGTCAGTACCCATCAGAAAAAGCGGAAAAAGGGTATTTGGCGTGCCATCGCCAAGGAGGTGCTGACCCTGGGGGTCTTTGACAGGTGGAGCACCCACTGCTGCAAACGGTGGGAGGACCTGTGCCGCTGGGCAAGGAAGACGGCGGAGGCCCAGATGGAGCTGGCCTCCCAACGAGGAAGGGGTGCCCGTCGTACCCTGACCCCCACGATGTTCCGCATCCTGGCGGTGGCCTATCTGGAGTTGGATGGGTGCTTGAGGGCATCACAGCAACCACAAGGGGGTGAGTACAAATTCTGAATCATGACTGTGCGCACCTTAAAGTTTACTTGGGTGGGGGATGTGAGCTGTGGGTGCCCCTAGGCCAGGGTGAACATGGCCGGGTAGGTCCCTTGTTGGGCAGGCTCTGAAGCACTCCTACCCCAATAGTGTTAGTGGGCATCTACTACTGGGCAGGGTCCTGTGGGTTGTAGGTGTGCAGCTAATGACATTAGGCATTGTACCCCCATGTGCTGGTGACTATCTTAGTAACTGGTAATGCATGGCCTAGTGCATAGGGCTGCTCCCTTTGTGTTGTGTACTCCAACTGTAGTGGTGTTGCTGGCATTGACCAAGTGTATCCTCTGTCTCTCCCCCCCTTTCTGTTTTGTCACCCTGTCCTTGTGTGCATTGGCATCATCTGGCGGAGGAGCAGAGGCACTGGAGACAGAGGGAACTGCATCCAACATGGGCCTTTGATGCTGAATCCACCAACGGTGAGGGCACCAGTGGGTCGGAGGGCAAGGGGAGCACCACGACAGGGACAGGAGGGAAGACCACAGAAAGCGACTCCTCCTCTGATGGAAGCTCCCTGGCGGTGGCGGCCACCTCTGTGCCCACCCCAACAACAAGTACAGCCGCCACCCCCCCACCAGCACTGCCCTCCCAGCAGCCCGTCAGCGTGTTTCCCGTGCCCGTTCACCCAGGAGGGTGGGCATCTCCTTTGCCCCAGGCACCTCAGGCCCAGTCAGCCCTGCTGCCCTCAGTGAGGATGCAACTGACCTCCTGAGATCCCTCACTGTTGGGCAGTCAACCATAATGAATGCCATCCAGGGTGTCGAGAGGCATTTGCAACAAACAAATGCATACCTGGAGGGCATTCACTCTGGCGTGCCTGCCCAACAGAGAGCATTTCAGGCTCTGGCCTCCGCACTGATGGCAGCTCTTGTCCCTGTCTCTAGCCTTCCCCTCCAACTTCCTCTACCCAGTCCCAATCCCCTCAACCCCAGCCTATCCCAAGCACACCTTCAGACCAGCATTCCCCAAATCAACACAGAAAGTGGCTCAGGCAAACACAAGCACCACACTTCATCTCACAGGCACTCACACAAGAACCATCCCCATGCAGACACACCAACATCCACTGCCTCCACTGTGTCCCCCTCCTCCTTGTCATCCACCTCCCTCCCAATAGTGTATCCACTCACACCTGCATGCACTACATCCTCATCCACTACCTCCATCACCAGCACGCCCATCACAACACACCCCTCACTGGCAGTCACCACCCCCACATCCATGCACACATCCCTTGTGTCCTCTCCCACTGTGTCTGTAACCCCGCCTTCCAAAGTACACAAACGCAAGCACCCACCCATCCAACAGCCATCCACCTCACAACAGCATCTAGTCCATGCACCTGCACCCAATCTCAGCAGACACCTCCTACAACCACTCCCTCTTCCTCCACTCCCAAACCCTCTCCCTCTTCCCACCCCAGTGTCTCTAAGAAGCTTTTCCTGGCAAACATTGACCTCTTCCCTACCCCTCACCCCCGTCCTTCCCCTCGGATCAGGGTGGCCAGAACCCATCCCAGCACCTCAGCCACCAAGTCGACGTCCGCTGTAGTTCCAGCAGCTATCAGAGATTTAAAGAGGGCACCCGTCAGCCCAGCCAGTGTGCCACCAACCCCTGCCAAGGCCAAAACCATTCTGCCATCTGGCAAGGTGAAGAGGGGGACAGCATCCAGCAAGGGGAAGAAGCCACAACCACCCAGTAAGGCCACCTCAAAGACTCCAGCTGCCAGACCCAAGGTCACACCACCATCTGCCAAGGGGAGGAAGTGGCACAAAACACCAGGCAAGGCACCTCAGCTGCCCGAGGCTGCAGGTGAAGGCCTGGTAGCTACCAGCACAACCGCCAGCACCGCCACCTGCACCGTGGCCAGCACCGCCAGCAGCTCCGCTGCTAGCACCGCTGCAAGCACCGCCACCTGCACCACCACAAGCACCACTACTGTCAGCAGCAGCAGCCCCAGTGGCAGCCATCTGAGCCTGCAGGAGAAGGGCTGGAGCCTCCCTCCACCACTGGCAGCACCCTCACCAGCACGGGCACTACCACCAGTTTGCAGCCATAGCTGCCGCCAGTCTAGCCCTGCCTCCATGGACTATCATGCAACCTGGTCCCTGCAAATCTCGTGCCTCAGACACCCAGGTGAGGGACTGTGAACTGCCACACCCCAAGTGTTGCATCACTGGGCACAAAGCCCCCTCCAGAACCAGTGGAGATGTGCATCCACTCACCCTATTGATGGCAGGATTAAGCACACTGGGCACAAAGCCCCCTCCAGAACCAGTGGAAGATGCCATCCACTCACCCGCTCCTTGCCAGGATGAAGCACACTGGGCACAAAGCCCCTCCCAGAATCAGTGGAAGATGCCATCCACTCACCCCCTCCTTGCCATGATGAAGCACACTGGGCACAAAGACCCCTACAGAACCAGTGGAGATATGCATCCACTTGAGAGACTGCGGCCTTGCACTCCACAGGACCAAGCCATGGGCAAACCACCTACTTGAGAGACGGTGGCCTTACACTCCCCAGGACATCGCTGTGGGCATGGAGTCCCCTCCAGAAGCAGAGGCTTTATTCCATCTTCCGACTGAGGTGCCCACCCCTCTCCCGTCCCCCTGAGGTGCCTGTGTCTTTTCGACCTGATGCCCCTGCAATGTTCTCTCCGTATTGAGGCAGGAGTCAAGTGTGGGCTTGGCCTATGAGTTTTGGCCCAGTGGCCCACGGACATTTTGAGTGGACAATGTACCGCCTTATGTACGTATTGTATATTTTTGTAAATACTGTTTTTCAAATTATTACGTATATCTGACTATTTCTAAAGTCTCACTGATTTGACTCTATTCCTTTTGTTCTTGCGTTCTTCCAGGGGTTTACGGGGTGTAAATGTAATGTTGATGCACGTGTTTGTATGGTGTTGTGGATGAGGGTGGGGGTGTTGCGTGTTGTGTATGTGTGTCACTCTCTTTTTCCTCCCCGCTCCCCTATGTGCTAGGTGCCGCACTCACCGTGGTCGTTGTAGCCGCCTTTCGTATTCCTGGTAGATGAGGAGGTAGACCAGCATGGGCAGAATGTGCAGCTCGGGCTCCATGGCATCCTGGTTCTTCGTTGAGTTTTGAGAGGCGAGTGGTTTCCTTCCAAGTACTGTTTCCGCCGTGCTTTTGGAAAAGCTGGTGGTTGGGTGGGTTGTGATGGGGTGGGCAGTACATTGACTTCCGCTTTCCAGCTGCATCGAGCTGAGGGCTACGACCCAATATCCACTAGCATACCAAGGACGCCCAATAAAAGGGCATAATTCCCTTTAGGATACACCCTCCCCGATAACTCACCTGGAGAGATGTTGGAGGGGCCCAAACTGCTCCTTTCTTCAAACTGAACATCCCAAACACAGAAGGTTGGAAGGATAAGGAGCCCACAGGACCCTTCGTATAAATATCTATCCGACTCCAAAATAAGACCAGAAATAACATATCAAACTACTACTAGGAATTCCAAAACACTAGTACATTCAAACAGAGGCGTTATCTCGGGAGAAGTACAATGCCTCAGAATGAGGTCAGCAGCACGTGTGTAATGGCTAACTAGAATACAAGACAACATCTGATAGGTGCTATCTTGAAATAGTCAAACACCACAGTCTAGGCTTAATGTCCACGGAATCTTCGAAACTTCATGATCAGCACCCCACTGGTATTGCTGTTCAAACTGACAATTAAAAAAAAATTACTAGGAAAACACATACCAAAACCCTGCTATCCAACAATAACTATATGGTAAATACTCAAAAGGGAAAGAAAAGAGAGAGAAAAGAGGGAAGAGAGAAAGTACATAAGGACTAACTCAAAACCACACGATCTGCATCCCAACTCATATGATGGCTTTTCCTTAAGGAATAACCTTATTGAGTCCATATTTGCCTGCGTCCAGGGAAAACATCCAGGAAACTTCTCTTTCCTTACTGATTCTAGTTTCATCCTGTCCCTTCGTTATATTCACCTTTTCCAGTATGGTCCAAGTCTGATCTTGTCCCGTATGCTCCATATGTTTACAAAGTTCAACCAAAGATGCTCCCACTCTATTGTTCTAGATGGCTGGCCATGCAGGTCAGTTGTTGCTCACTCTTGTGCTGACACAGTTACTTCTCCCACTCAATGGCCAAGGTTTTGGGAGAGCCTCCACAGTGCAGCAGAGGTGGGAAATTTGTCGCCAGCGTTCTGAGGCCAGAGTAGTATACAGCAACAGAAACAGTCCATATACTGGTAGTTGGGTATGGACTTGAGTGACCAGATATCCTTTTATTTATCCTGTGGGTTGAGCCCGACCTCCAGCTAGACCAGTACACCCCCGTCCCAGCTAGGGTGAGCTTACATCATGCATGATAGGAATCCTTTGGATTTTTAAGGTAGGTGAGCATGAGACTCGTGCCTTCTCTGCGCTACTGGAAACCATTGTCACCCTACACGTCTTACATTACCAACTCAGAATACTGAAAACAGTATGCCATGTGTGTCACCACATTTAAGGTTGAAAACAGATGGACAGGCCATTGCAGGGATTTCATCATCCTAAAGTACCTTAATTTGAATCATAACCCACCCAAGAAAGAACCACTCTGTCGTTCGGCGTGTTATTGGACTCCTACTGCCAAGGTATCTCCCAACGAATATGGGGGCCAGGATCTATAGTGGTTTATGGTTCCTATTGCTCTATGTTTGTGTGAAGGTAATAGAAATAATTAGCTACCAGCATTTTGCTATTTTGGAGCACAGTAAAGAACAGGTATTACTATTGTTTATTTTAGTAATATTCAATGTATTGACCACAGAAGGACGAATGTCTAAGCTGTTATTGCCAGGATTCAAAGAGTAAACTGATATTAGCAAGCAGGTGTTAGCAGGGATAGCTCATCTAGAAGAACAATTCTCTTGATTGTCAGCCTTCATATGCAATGGTAAAATAATACCAGACAGACAGAAGAAAGAAAAATTAGTCTCTCATGAACTGGAAAAACGCACCCTTGATTTTTTGTTTTTGAAAGGCAAGGTAGAAGTGCCGTCAGGTGCACAATGCTTTCAAAGAATGGCTTGCTGCCAGGCTGGCATTGTTTGCTATCACAAAATGACCCCAGCCATGTCAGCGGAAACATTTTAGGTGAAAAAAAGATCCTGTCTGCCCGGCAGCTAACTTTCAATATTGTGGATTAACGAAGTTGTGCTGTGAGGATTTTAAGTACATCACTTGATCTACCTGCTTTAAAAATTGTTAATATGTGTAGTGCAAAGATTTAAAAACCTAACTCATTGATGACCACTGGTTTGGAAATCCTTGTCTAATTTTGATATGTTCCACTCAGGGTTCATCTGTCCGATATGGCAATCTGACAGTGCCAGAAGGATTAGTCTGACACGTCGGCATATGGGCTTTATTTTTTTTTGCAAGCTTGGTGGCCTCTCTTGTTGCCTGATGGGCGGTGTTTACTGTTGGTTTTCCTGATATTGCCACACACATCCCCTGCACCAAGTAGGGTGTCATGAATGAGATAAGTCAAAGATAGGTAGTAAAGATCCATTTATCCAAGACAAACATGTCTTAAAATGAAGACAGCCTATTCCCAACTGCCACCAAACAGTAATCCATCCTAACATTCCTTGTCCCCGTTCAATGACACAACAAATATTGTAGGGAAAAGGTAAAAGGAAAGTAAGAAACAAGTAGCTAAGGTAAGGTAAGATAAGGGACAACAATGGATCCAACGGACCAAACTATACAACATATCTTTTTTTGAACAAAGAAAACTACACAAAGAACAAAGGATCACTCCAGAACAATTCTACATAAAGGTGCTCTAATCCAATCCTGACTGATGATTTGACCTGTTAGTGTAGGAATGTGGCTTTCTTCTAGCATGGTTACCCCCATTTTTGTCCTGTTTGTCAGTGTGTTTTTACTGTCTCACTGGGATCCTGCTAGTCAGGACCCCAGTGCTCATAGTTTGTGGCCTATATTTCTGTGTGTTTTACTGTATTGTCAGTATGCTTGACTGTGTCACTGGAGTTCTGATAACCAGAACTCCAGTGCTTATTCTCTCTCTGTTTCCAAATTTGTCACTATAGTCTAGTGACTCCATATTCCAATCCAGATTGGCACACTGGACCCCCCTTATAAGTCCCTAGTATGTGGTACCTAGGTACCCAGGGCATTGGGGTTCCAGGAGATCCTTATGGGATGCAGCATTTCTTTTGCCACCTGTAAGGAGCTCATACAAACACTTCTTCAGGACTGCCACTGCAGCCTGAGTGAAATAGTTGCACACACTATATGACAGCCATTTTCACTGCATTAAGGCAACTTATGTCACCTGTATGTCTAACCTTCAGTTACTGAAGGATAGGTGCAAAGTTACTCTGTGTGAGGGCACCCTTGCACTAGCAAAGGTGCCCCCAAGTTGTCCAGGACCAATTACCCAGACTTCATGATAGCTGGGACACCATTAAAAGCGTGCACTACATATATGTCAATACATATATGTAGCTTCACAATGGTAACTCAAATATCGCCATGTGAGGTGTCTAAGATTGAGAAAGTGTACCCCCATCCACTTCTGGTGTTGGGGGACCAATGCCATGCACCCTGGGGGCCCCAGTACTGCGAAACCAGCTCTCTGAGGTTTCCACTGCAGCCCCAGCTGCTGCCACCTCAAAGACAGGTTTCTGCCCTCCTGGGGATTGAGCAGCTCAATCCCAGGAAGGCAGAACAATGCATTCCTTTAGGAGAAGGGTGTTACACCCTCTCCCATTGGAAATAGGTGTAATTGGCATGGGAGGGGTGTCCTCCCAGAGCCTCTGGAAATGCCTTGAGGGCACAAACGGTACCCTCCTTGCAAAGTCCAGCCCACACCGGTTCGGGGACCCCCAGTCCCTGCTCTGGTGTGAAACTGGACAAAGGAAAGGGAAGTGACCACTCCTCTGTCCATCACCACCCCAGGGGTGGTTCCCAGAGCTCCTCCAGAGTGTTCCTGGCATTAGTCATCTTCGATTCCAAGGTGTGGGGACCCTCTAGGAGCATCTGAGTGGCCAGTACCAGCAGGTGACATCAGAGACCTCTCCTGATAGGTGCATACCTGGTTAGGTAGCCAATACCACTGTCAGGGCTATTTAGGGTCTCTCCTCTGGGTGTTTCCTCAGATTCGGTTTACAAGGCTCGACCAGGACTCCCCTGCATCCTCTGCTTCAGCTTATGACTGTCGGATCAACCACAGACTGCTCCAGGAACACTGTAACTGCAACAAAGTATCCAAGAAGGCTATTGTGACCCTGCAACTTCAGCTCCTGCCATCAACTGCAACAGTTTCCAGGTTGCGTACACTCAGAGGACTGCCTGTCTTCATTCTGCAACAGAAGGACCGAAGGAATCTCCTGTGGAGTGCGGAGTCACTTTCCTGCTTCAGCAGGCACCTCTCTACAACGACAACTGGTACTCTGGGACTGCTCTCCTGTCGACGAGTGTGATCACTGGAACACAGGTGGTACACCAAAGTGATCCTGACTGTCCAAAGGTCCAGCTGTCCAAATTTGGTGAAGGTAAGGGCTTGCCTCCCCGGGCCAGACAGTACCCCTCTGCACTGCATGTTCTACAGCTCCTTGGGCTTCTGTGTAATTTTTTCCAGAAACCCTTAATGCACAGTGTAGCCTAGGACCCCAGCACTCTATCCTGCAACGCTCAGCTCCCTGAGATGTTCTCCTGCGGTGTGGGATCCCTTCGTGTTAGTGCTGCGATGACTGCATTTTGCAACTCCTTTGTCCCCGTGTTCTAGGACTCCTGTGCTCTAGGACACCTGGTCTTCTGAGGCCTCTCTAAAGTGCTGAGAGCCCCCTCTGTCTCCTCAGTCTGAGTTGAGACAGCCAGGTCCCTTCTGGGTCCAGGTAGCGCCTTTTCCCGCCACCCCCACCATTTGCATGAGCCAAGGCTTGTTGGCGGAATCCAATAATGAAAATAGCCTGCATCCAATGACTAGACGTGTAACATCTCTTGCACCAAGCAGGAACCTGCAGCTGTGTTCTTTGGTGCATTTCTGACTTCTTCTTCCAACTGGAGAATTCACATTATCACCTTCATCAGATTAGCAGGGGCTTCTGTTCTTCCTGGACTCTTCATCTACTTCTGGACTTGGTCTCCTCTCTCCAGGTCCAGGAATCCATTGTTGTTTTCTTGCAGTCTTGCTTGGTTTTTGCAAAATTCTTTACCACAACTTCTAGTGTGTTCTGAGGAACCTTGCTGTACTTTACTCCTGCTTTCCTGGGCTCTAGGGTGGGGTAATTTACTTACCTTTGGTTTTTCCTACACTCCCCGCACCCCTCCACACACTACACTTGCCTAGGGGGGAAACGGACATTCGCATTCCACTGTTTCATAATATGGTTTGTGCTGCCAATAAGCCCCTAGGCCCATTGCAACTTATTGTGTTTTTTTTTACTGCTCTATCTCATGACTGTTTCCTTACCTGATTTTGGTTACTAGTGTATATATTGTGTATAATACTTACCTGCAGAAGGAGTATTGCCTCTAAGATATTTTTGGCATTGTGTCACTAAAATAAAGTACCTTTATTTTTGGTAACATTGAGTATTGTCTTTCTTGTGTATAAATACTGTGTGACTATAATGGTATTGCAAGAGCTTTGTATGTCTCCTAGTTCAGCCTTGGCTGCTCTGCTACAGCTACCCCTAGACAGCCTAAGCTGCTAGACACTACCTATTTCGCTAAGGGGGATCACTGGACCTGGTATAAGGTGTAAGTATGTCTGGTACCCAGTACAAACCAGGCCAGCTTCTCACATTGGTGGTGCAGCGGTGGGATAAGTACTTGCAATTGCCTTATCACTTTGTCACTGGAGCTTTTCACAAGAAAGTGTACTCTAATACTTAGACCTATATACAATTATACCTAGCAGTCTCATTTTCACTCTAAAGAAATTGTTTTCCAAAAATGTTTTCTTTTTCTCTGAAAACTTGGGTGAAATAGTTTTGCTTCCTTCTTAATCTTTTACCTAACTTTTCTATCACTATGACCCTCATTATGACCCTGGCGGTGGGTGATAAAGTGGCAGTAATACCGCCAACAGGCTGGTGGTAACTACCGCCAAATTATGACCAGGGCAGAAAGATCCCCAAAAGACAGCAAATGTACCACACCGACCGCCAGGGCGGAAACAACAGCCACCACGGCGGTAGCCGCCTACAGCCAGCGGAAGTCAATGTTCCGCCCACCATATTAAGACCCTTCAAACCGCCACCTTTTTCCGGGGTGGTACCAATGACATCAAAGGGCTGACGGAAACTGAGCTCAGAAGTGAAAGGACTCTCCATTGGAGACACAGGGAAGAACCACGCCGCCATGGAACCAGAACTGCATGTTTTTCTGATGATATTCTACGTTCTGCTCCACCACCAACACCAACACCAACACCAGAGAAAATGACAACAGTTAGTACAGACGCCTAGCACACAAGGGAGGGGGGGAGGAAAAAGAGAGTGACACGCACAACACACACCATTCACAGACACACACCATACACACAACCAGATGCACTGCAAAAACAATTTGAACCCGTAATTCGGCTGAATAATTCAAGGACAAAACGATTTCACCAAATTGTTTGCAATAAGATCAACACAGTAGAAATAATAAGTTAGGCAAGATAATAGATATATACATATTTACAGAAAAAGGGACAGAGCCCAGTCCTCAATTTGCATGGGCCACATGGCCACAGGACAAAGTCCAAGGCCACACTTGTCACCTGCTTCACCATGGAGAGAACACTGCAGGGGCATCAATTGGTAAATAGGCAGGCACCTCAGGGGGTCTGGGGGGCACCTCAGCCGGGAGATGAAACAAGATCACTGGTTCTGGAGGGGGCAACATGCCCTGCACTTGGTCCTGGGGAGTGATGGGCCACAGTCTCTCATGTGGGTGTCTTGCCCATTGATTCTGGAGGGGGCAACATGCCCTGTACTTGATCCTGGGGAGTGATGGGCCACAGTCTCTCATGTGGGTGTGTTGCCCACTGGTTCTGGCTAGGGTAACATGCCCATTGCTTTGTCTTGGGGAGTACAAGGCCACAGTCTCTGGAGTGGGTGTCTTGCCCACTGGTTCTGGATGGGGCAACATGCCCTGTGCTTGATCCTGGGGAGTGATGGGCCACAGTCTCTCATGTGGGTGTCTTACCCACTGGTTCTGGAGGGGGCAGGCAGCACAGCAGCCCATGGAGGCAGGATTACATAGCGTCTGCTGGCGGTGATGGCTGCACAGTGGTGGTGCTGCTGGTGGGGGAGGCTCCTGCACATTCCCTGCACCCTCGGACGGATGAGCAGTGGTGGTGCTGCTGGTGGGGGGAGGCTCCTGCACATCCCCTGCACCCTCGGATGGATGCACAACCATGGTTGGGGTGGGGTCTCCGTTACAGTTGCTGGTCCAGGTTCCTTGCTCTTCCTGCCTACTGGTGTAGGCTCCTTGGCCTTTCAGGTGGCAGGTGCAGGCTCCTTGGCCCTTCAGGTGGAAGGTGCAGGCTCCTTGCCCTTATTGCCTGCTGGGGCAGGCTTCTTCCCCTTTAGCCTGGCTGGTGCAGGCTCCTGCCCCTTCAGTACATGTTGCCTGGATCCCTTTCCACCACAAGTTGGTGCGGTTAGGAAGGGGCCCGTGGACTGTGTGGCTGAGGTGCTTGGCTGGGTTTGTGATACCCTGGCCATATATGTAGGGCCAGAGGGAGGGGTAGGGAAGAGGTCAATGGTGGATAGGAACAGTTTTTTAAGGACTTTGGGGCGGGAAGAGGGAGAAGGAATGGAAGTGGGGCATGAGGGAGTGGTTGTTGGAGGTGTCTGCTGCTTTTGGATGGATTTTGTTGTGAGATGGATGGCTGTTGGGTGTCTGAGTGCTTGCGTTTGTGTACTTTGGGAGGGGGGACAGACACAGTGGGAGAGGGGACATGTGCATGGATGTTGTGGAGGTGTCTGCCAGTGAGGTGTGTGTTCTGCTTGGTGTAGTGATGATGCTGGTAGTGGACGATGATGTAGTGCATGCAGGGGGAAACGCCCTCTATGCCGACTCCTAAACAACGAAGTCCTGGTTAACAAAAGCGGAACAACGCTTTCCTTAACCACGACTTAGTTGTTTAGTGCCTTAACCTTCCATGTGCTGAACAACGCACATGTGTGGTTAAGGCACAAACAAGGGAGTTAGCTGAGGAGGACGATGCGGACGATGAGGCGGCGACTCAGGTAAGTCGGGCGGGGTGGAGGGTCGGGGTTTTAGATTTTGGGGCAGGGGTGGGGGGTTGGGGTGTTTCAGGTTTTGGGGCGGGGTGGGGGGACAGGGTATTTTAGGTTTTGGGGCGGGGTGGAGGGTCGGGGTGTTTTCGGTTTTTGGGAGGGGTGGGGGGTCAGAGTGTTTTAGGTTCTGGGGTGCGGGAGGGGGATCAGGGTGTTTCAGGTTTTGGGGCGGGGTGGGGTTCGGGTGTTTTAGGTTTTGGGGCGGTGGTGGGGGTTGGGGTGTTTTAGGTTTTGGGGCAGGGTGGGGGGTCGGGTGTTTTAGGTTTTGGGGCGTGGTGGGGAGTCGGGGTGTTTTAGGTTTTGGGGAAGGGTTGGGGGTCAGGGTGTTTTAGGTTTTGGGGTGGGGGTGGGGGGTAAGGGTGTTTTAGGTTTTGGGGAGGGGTTGGGGGGTCGGGGTGTTTTAGGTTTTGGGGTGGGGTGGGTGGTCGGGGTGTTTTAGGTTTTGGCGCGGGGTGGGGGGTCGCGGTGTTTCAGGTTTTGGGGTGGGGTGGGGGGTTGGGTGTTTTAGGTTTTGGGGCGGGGTGGGGGGTTGGGGTGTTTTATGTTTTGGGGCGGGGGTGCGGGGTTGGGGTGTTTTAGGTTTTGGGACGGGGTGGGGGTCGGGTGACGCATGCAGGAACAATGGATGCCTATCACTAATGCCTTTACCAGGAATGCCTTTACAACGAAAAATCATTGTTAAGGCATTCTTGGTAAAGGCATTAGTGGTAACAATGAGGTTGTTGTTCCGACCTCGTTGTTCAGGGACTCGTTGTTCCGGCAGGCGTCGTTCCGACATACATTCTATGCAGGTGTGAGTGTAGACATGGCTGGGAGTGAGGTGGTGGAGCAGGAGGAGGGGGAGACAGTGGAAATAGTGGATGTTGTTGTGTCTGCAACTGGATAGTGTTTTTGTGAGTGGCTGTGGGATGAAGTGTGGTGCTTGTGTTTGCCTGTGACACTCTTGGGTGTTGTCTTCTGTGCATGTTTATCGGTATGTGTGGATAGGTTGGGGTTGAGGGGAATAAGACTGGGCAGTGGAAGTTGGAGGGGGGGCAGTAGAAACAGGGACAATGGCTGCCATCAGAGAGGAGGCCAGAGCCTGAATCGATCTCTGTTGGGATACCAATCCAGTGTGAATGCCCTCCAGGAATGCATTATATTGTTGCATCTGGGCTGCCAGCCCCTGGATGGCATTCACAATGGTTGACTACCCTATAGAGATGGATTTCAGGAGGTCAATAGCCTCCTCACTCAAGGAAGCAGGGCTAACTGGGGCAGGGCCTGAGGTGCCTGGGGTGAAGGAAATGCCCACACTCCTGGTTGAGCAGGCACGGGCAATTTCATGAGGGGCTGCTGGGTGGGTGGTGCTGGTATGGGGGTGGTGGGTGTACCTGAAACTTGGGTGGTCACAGAAGTGTCTGCCACCACCAGGGAGCTTCCATCAGAGGAGGTATCTGTGGGAGGTATCTGTGTCTGAACTGTCCCCTCCAGTCTCCGCAGTGGTGCTCCCCTCACCCTCTGGGTGCCCTCACCTTCGGTGGACTCTGCCTCCTGGGTCCTGTGAGATGCAGCTCCCTCCGTCGCTGGTGCCTTTGCTCCTCACCAGATGATGCTAATGCACATAAGGACAGGATGACAAAACAATAAAGGGGGGAAGAGACGAAGGATACACTGGGTCAATACTGCACCAACACCACTGTTGGCATACACAGCACCCTCACACACCATGAACAGGCCTACGTAATATGCTTTACACTACCAGAGAAATAGCTTGCCACCAAGGCATGGGGAGGGGCACACACCGCCAAATGCAACACACCTGGGACCCACACAGCCCTGACCAGTAGTGGGTGCCTACTAGCTAGGTAGCAGGATAATCCCTTCAGAACCCTAGCCACCAGGGGACCTGTGCTGCAATGTCAGGCCTGGCCTAGGGTCACCCACATACCCCACCTGGATACCACCCTACCATGCGTAAGTTGTAATGATTGGCACTGTACTCAACCCCTTGTAGCTCCTGTATGCCCTCAAGCACCCATCCAGCTCTGTATAGGCCACTGCCAGTATGCGGCCATCGAGGGGTCAGGTTTCGACAGGCACCCCTCACTCATTGGGAGGCCATCCCCAGCTGGGCCTTCGCTGTCTTCTATGCCCAGCGTCTCATGTCCTCCCACCGTTAGCGACAGTGGATGCTCCGCCTGCCATAGACCCCAGGATCCACACCTCCTTGGTGATAGCACACCATTTATCCTTCTTTTGATGGGCGCTGACCTGCAGAGGCAATACAAACAGGAAGATAGAATTAGACAAACAGTCCTGCCTGGTACACATTGACCCACCATACCCCTGCCCATCACCATTTATAGACACATGGCCCAGCACACAACCTGTTCATCGCCAAGAGGACATCCACCCACACCCCTTGCACAAGGCCTTCACACACACAACTCCATGCATTTATGCTACATGCATCGTGCTCACAGTGTACTCACCTGTTGGTCTGGAGGTCTATACAGCAGTCTGTACCGGGGTAGGAACCCACCCACCAGTCTCTCCAACTCCTCCGAAGTGAAGGCTGGGGCCCTGGTAGGTTCCCGACACAGGTCACAGCAGTACATGCAGTGTAGGTCCTCTCCTATGGAAGGTCAGGTAGCATGTGAGCAATCAGATAGAAAATGGCGGTCACGTCCGTGGCGGTGCATACCGTCACCACCAGCATAGATCACCATTGGCCAATGTACCCCATAGGGCCCAATGTTAGCCAATGAGGAGCTGCACGGCGTTTCCCGACCGCCTCCCACAACGGCACACAACTTCAGCAGCATTTACCTCACTTCCACCTGTCCCTCCACACAGGACAGACGGACACATTTCGGGGGGGAGGGCAGGTCCTGGTAGAATGCTGCATCACAAGAGATATTAGCACAAAATGCACAAATCACATTGACCCATTACATGTTTACAGGATGCAAAGTACTGTGGTAGCTCCATTGTTCAGTTTGTGACCGGCTCTTCAATCATTTGTCCCTTAGATTCCTACCACTGCGGATGAATATGAGATGGAGACATACCCTGTGTACAGACCCCTGGTGGACTTGGCAACTCTGGAGGACAGGCACATTATCCTCACCTATAGACTTGACAGGGCCACAATCACAGAGCTGTGTGCCCAATTGGAGCCTGACCTGATATCTGCTATCCGTCACACCACTGGGATCCCCCCTCTTGTGCAAGTTGTAGGAAAGTACCATCTTGCCTGGCATGTTACCCCCATAATTCACCGTATATATGTTGTTTTAGTCCTTGTGTCACTGGGACCCTGCTAGGCAGGGCCCCAGTGCTCATAGTATGTGCCCTGTATGTGTTCACTGTGTGGTGCCTAACTGTATCACTGAGGCTCTGCTAACCAGAACCTCAGTGTTTATGCTCTCTCTGCTTTCCAATTTTGTCACTAACAAGGTAGTGACTAAATTTACCAATTCACATTGGCATACTGGTACACCCATATAATTCCCTTGTATATGGTACTGAGGTATTCAGGGTATTGGGGTTCCAGGAGATCCCTATGGGCTGCAGCATTTCTTTTGCCACCCATAGGGAGCTCTGACAATTCTCACACAGGCCTGCCACTGCAGCCTGAGTGAAATAACGTCCACGTTATTTCACAGCCATTTACCACTGCACATAAGTAACTTATAAGTCACCTATATGTCTAACCTTGACTTAGTGAAGGTTGGGTGCCAAGTTACTTAGTGTGTGGGCACCCTGGCACTAGCCAAGGTACCCCCACATCGTTCAGGGCAAATTCCCCAGACTTTGTGAGTGTGGGGACACCATTACATGCATGCACTATACATAGGTCACTACCTATGTATAGCGTCACAATGGTAACTCCGAACATGGCCATGTAACATGTCTAAGATCATGGAATTGTCAGCCCAATACCATTCTGGTATTGGGCTGACAATTCCATGATCCCCAGGTCTCTAGCACAGAACCCGGGTACTGCCAAACTGCCTTTTTGGGGTTTCCACTGCAGCTGCTGCTGCTGCTGCCAACCCCTCAGACAGGATTCTGCCCTCCTGGCGTCCAGGCAGCCCTGGCCCAGGAAAGCAGAACAAAGGATTTCCTCTGAGAGAGGGTGTTACACCCTCTCCCTTTGGAAATAGGTGTGAACGGCTGGGGAGGACTAGCCTCCCCTAGCCTCTGGAAATGCTTTGATGGACAGATGGTGCCCATCTCTGCATAAGCCAGTCTACACCGGTTCAGGGATCCCCCATCCCTGCTCTGGCGCGAAGGTGTCCAGAGGTCCTCCAGAGGTGTTGGGGGCACACTGGACTGCTCTGAGTGGCCAGTGCCAGCAGGTGACGTCAGAGACCCCCTCTGATAGGCTCTTACCTCTTTGGTAGCCAAACCTCCTTTTCTGGCTATTTAGGGTCTCTCCTCTGGGGAATTCTTCAGATAACGAATGCAAGAGCTCACCAGAGTTCCTCTGCATCTCCCTCTTCGCCTTCTACCAAGGATCGACCGCTGACTGCTCCAGGATGCCTGCAAAACCGCAACAAAGTAGCTAGACGACTACCAGCAACATTGTAATGCCTAATCCTGCCGGCTTTCTCGTTTCCGGGTGGTGCATGCTCTGGGGTAGCCTGCCTTCACCCTGCACCAGAAGCTCTGAAGAAATCTCCCCTGGGTTGACGGAATCTTCCCCCTGCTAACTCAGGCACCAAGAGACTGCATCACCAGTCCTCTGGGTCCCCTCTCATCCTGAGGAGCGTGGTCCCTGGAACACAGCAACTCTGTCCAAGTGAATCCCAGTCCAGTGACTCTTCAGTCCAAGTTTGGTGGAGGTAAGTCTTTGCATCTCCACGCTAGACTGCATTGCTGTGTACTGCGTGATTTGCAGCTGCTCCGGCTCCTGTGCACTCTTCCAGGATTTCCTTCATGCACAGCCTAGCCTGGGTCCCCAGCACTCCGTCCTGCAGTGCTCAACCCTCTGAGTTGGCCTCCGACATAGTGGGACCCTCTTTTGTAACTTCGCGTGGACTCCGGTTCACTCTTCTTCTAAGTGCCTGTTGGGGTACTTCTGCGGATGCTTCCTGCTTCTGTGAGGGCTCTCTGAGTTGCTGAGCGCCCCCTCTGTCTCCTCCTCCAAAAGGCGACATCCTGGTCCTTCCTGGTCCTTAGCAGCACCCAAAAATCTCTACCGCGACCCATGCAGCAAGCAAGGCTTATTTGCGGTATTTCTGCGTGGGAATACCTCTACAAGCTTCATCGCGACGTGGGACATCTGTCTTCCAAAGGAGAAGTTCCTAGTCCTCTTCTTTCTTGCAGAACTCCACGCTTCTTCCATCCGGAGGCAGCTTCCTTGCACCTTCATCCGGGGTTTCCTGGGCTCCTGCCTCCCTGGACACTGTCGCGACTATTGGACTTGGTCCCCTTGCCTTGCAGGTCCTAAGGTCCGGAAATCCATTGTCAGTTCACTGCTGGTGTTTGTTGTTCTTGCAGAATCCTCCTATCACGACTATTGTGCTCTTTTGGGGTAGTAGGTGTACTTTACTCTTACTTTTCAGGGTCTTGGTTGGGGTATCTTGGACACCCTGACTGTTTTCGTACAGTCCCAGCGACCCTCTACAAGCTCAAATAGGTCTGGGGTCCATACCTGATTTGCATTCCACTTTTGGAGTATATGGTTTGTGTTGCCCCTATACCTATGCTTGCCTGTTGCAACCAATTGTAATTCTACACTGTTTGCATTACTTTTCTTGCTCTTACTTACCTGATTTTGGTTTGTGTACATATAACTTGTGTATATTACTTACCTTCTTACTGAGGGTACTCACTGAGATACTTGTGGCATATTGTCATAAAAATAAAGTACCTTTATTTTTAGTAACTCTGTGTAATTGTGTTTTCTTATGATATTGTGCATATGATATGAGTGGTATAGTAGGAGTTTGCATGTCTCCTAGTTCAGCCTAAGCTGCTTTGCCATAGCTACCTTCTATCACTCTAAGCTGCTAGAAACACCTCTATTCTACTAATAAGGGATAACTGGACCTGGCACAAGGTGTAAGTACCTTTGGTACCCACTACAAGCCAGGCCAGCCTCCTTCACAAGTGCTATCTGTACTCCATTTCCTTGCAACTGGTTCTTTCCAAGTGACAGTGGGCTGGGCAACAGGAATGTCACAGCCAATGTTCTCAATAGTGCTGACCAGAGTGTTGTCTGCCCTGATAAAACACATGTGCAGGTACATTGTTTTCCCCAGGTTGAAGATTTGGCCACAGTGAAGGCTGAGTTTTATGCAATGGGACATATCCTCAACATAATTGCGGCGATTGATGGAACACATATTGCATTTGTACCCCCCCGGCAGAATGAACAGGTGTTCAGGAATCATAAGAGTTTTCACTCCATGGATGTTCAGATGGTGTACTTGGTGAACCAGGACCAGTACATCTCCCACGTCAATGCTAAGTATCAAGGGTTGGTGCATGATGCCTTTGTCCTAAGGAATAGCAGCATCACAAATATGATGGGCCAACTACAGAGGCACAGGGTGTAGCTAATAGGTGAGCCCTGGTTCCCACCCAGTAGATGTTGATGTATGGGTATGGTGTGGGCCATATAGGATAGTGTGTGGCTAAATGTTGTCGCTCAATATTTGCAGGTGACCCTGGTTACCCAAACTTATCATGGCTGCTGACCCCTGTGAGGAATGCCAGGACAAGGGCCGGAGAACGTTATCATGAGGCACATGGGTGAACCAGAAGGAACATTGAAAGGGCCTTTGGCATCCTGAAGGCCAGGTTCCAGTGCCTCCATCTAATAGGTGGATCCCTGTGCTACTCACCAAAGAAGGTCTGCCATATAGTGGTGGCATGCTGCATGTTGCATAACCTGTCCCTCAGACACCATGTCCCATTCCTGCAGGAGGAGGAGGCTGGAGATGCCCATGTGGCAGCAGTTGACCCCGTGAAGATGAGGAGGCAGAGGATGAGGATGAGGACAACAGAACATATGTGATCCGACAGTACTTCCAATGACACACAGGTAGTGTTACTTCACATTTCAATGACTTTTGTTTTAATTTGTGTGGCAATGGCATGCTGATATTGTCAACTTCTAGGCCCACTTACTGTTCCCTCTGGAAATTCATTTTGCAGATGTTGGTGACCTGACATATACTGCTGGTGTGATCACTAAAGGCAGCTACATGTCATTAATCTATGCTCATTCTCTGCACAGTTGATTTGCAATGTTTGTACCTGTTATAATAAATACATGTTTGACATACATGACATACTCCAAAATGTTTTTTGTACAAATGGTGTTTATTGAATTGCTAATATATAGAGGGGCAAGTGCAATGGGATGGGGTGATGATGGAGGAAAGTCCAGGCTATTGTTCCAGTCTGTTTGTAGCACAGGTCAATTGTCCAAGGAGACATAGGAAGGGGAGCAATGGCAGTTGATGGTGGACAGGGTGACTAAGTGGAACACAATGGTGACACTCAGGAGAGTCTCATTTCCTGGTGGGGATCTTGGCAAGTGTCTCTGGCTTCTGTCTGGATCGCAGGGAATGTTTGTGGGGTGGTTCACCTTCTGCAGGGTGAGGGGTGCTGGTGGCCTGTGAATTCTGTGGCAGGGCCTCCTGGCCACTAGCTGAAGTGGAGGTGGAAGGCTGTTCAGATGTCTGGCTAATGGCAGGGGCCTGCTGGTGTGAGACTATCTCCCTCATAATGTTATCCATGTCTGCCAGAACCCCTGCAATGGAGATCAGGGTGTTGTTGATGGCCTGCAAGTCCTCCCTGACCCCTGTGTACTGTCCCCCCTGCAGCCGCCTGTTCTCCTGCACATTGTCCAGGATCTGGCCCATCGTGTCCTAGGAATGTTGATAGGCTCCCAGGATCTCAGAGAGTGCCTCCTGGGGAGTCGGTTCCCTGGGCCTGTCCTCCCCCTGGGAATGTAAATGATGTGTTATGGTTTCTGTGTCTGACATATTGTACATCCGTGGCTTCCCCTGTTTGGTTGGACGTGGCCTGCCAGCTTTCACTTGTGTATGTTAGTGTATAGTGGGATAGTTTATCCTCTATATTGTGCATGCTTTAGTGATGCGTGCCCATGCAGGACTGTGAGGGTTGTCCAAGCTATGGTACAGCATGCAGGGCTTGGCACTGGGATGAGTGAGATGTGATGGTGGGGTATGTGGGAAGTAGTGAAGTGGTGTGAGTGAGGGTGAGGATATGTGATGGCATGCAGGTAGGGGGGTGATGATAGTAGAGATTTGACTTACCAGAGTCCAGTCCTCCTCGGACTCTGGGCAGGCCCTAAGAATGCAGTATTGCCAAGACTTGCTCCTCTCATGCTGTGAGTTGTGGGGGGGGAGGTGGGGGTCCACCGCCAGTCCTCTGGATAGCGAGCTGGTGTCTTGCTGCAATGGAACGTACCTTCCCCCATAGGTCATTCCACCTCTTCCTGATGTCATCCCTAGTTCTGGAGTGCTGTCCCACAGCGTTGACCCTGTCCAGGATCTCCCCCATAGCTCCATCTTTCTAGCTATAGATATCTGCTGCACCTGTTCTCCAAATAGCTGTGGCTCTACCCTGACAATTTCCTCCATCATGGCCCTTAGCTCCTCCTCTGTGAAACGGGGGTGTCTTTGTGGTGCCATGGGTGTTGAGTGATGTGTGTTGGTGAGGGTGTGTAGGGTAATGTGTTGGGGTGTGTGATGTGGAGTGCGTGAGTGGTGTATAGGTGTGAGTAGCGTGTGGCTCTAGTTGTGTCAGTGGTCTTGGTGTCTTTCTGCTAGCAAAGGTTTATATTCGTGAAAGGTTGTGGGTAATGTGTGTGTTTTATAGTGGTGTGGGTGTGTGGGTGTGGTGTGTGTATGGTTGTCTGTGTGTGTTGTTTGAATTGTCCAATGTGGTATTGTTTTGAATGTGGATGTCCATTGTGAGCGTGGCGGTATGAACCGCCAATGGTTTACCGCAATTGAATGTCTGCTCTGGTGATTCGTGGGTCATAATGTGGTGGGCGTAGTTCTGTTGGCATAACGGTGTGGGTTTTGGTACTGCCAGTTTATCACTGACCTTTGGTCTGGAGGATTTGTGTATGTGGCTGAATATGGACGAATTGGTGTGTGTATGTCATAATATGGTGAACGGATATCCATCGCGGCAGCGGTAACTTGGTAGCCATTAGCGTGGTGGTAAGTGGGATTTGCCGCCAATGTCATAATGAGGGTCTATGGGGGTCATTCCAACTTCGGCGGGCGGCGGAAGCCGCCCGCCAAAGTTCCCCCGCCAGAAGACCGCACCGCGGTCAAATGACCACGGCGGTCATTCTGACTTTCCCGCTGGGCGGGCGGGTGACCGCCAAAAGGCCGCCCGCCCGCCCAGCGGGAAAGACCCAGCAACGATGAAGCCGGCTCCGAATGGAGCTGGCGGAGTTGCTGGGGTGTGACGGGTGCAGTGTCACCCGTCGCGATTTTCAGTGTCTGCTAGGCAGACACTGAAAATCATTATGGGGCCCTGTTCCAGGGGAAAACCGGTGGGAAACCGCCGGTTTCCCTTTTCTGACCGCGGCTTTACCGCCGCGGTCAGAATTGGCCAGGAAGCACCGCCAGCCTGTTGGCGGTGCTTCCGCGGTCGTTGGCCCTGGCGGTCCATGACCGCCAGGGTCAGAATGACCCCCTATATCTTCTATTGAGGCTACCCCAGGGTAATAAAGACACCCTATTAGAACCTTAACTTGAAAAGACTGGTGGAGGTTTGCTTAGAAAGAAGCTTAGGGATTGGGGAGAACACTAATAAGGATTTTCTTTTAAACCTCCTCCTGCAGGATGAGCAGGGTCAATCTGATAACCATGTAGAGCATGAAGAGGAGGTAGAGGGGGATTCTGACCAGGTAGTTCAGGAGAGGGTCCTGAAAATGCAGGGGGGGGAGGTCCTTACTCAGATCTTTCCATTACCAAACCTCCTAGTGTAGCTGGTAGCGGGAAGGGGTCACACCCAGGTAGGGCTCCATTCACACCTAGAGGCCAGGTAGCTAGGGTTACACAAGTTAGGGAAAGATCCACTTCTGCTCATTCCAACATCACCTCAGTCTCTGAAGGGTCTATCACATCCAATCCTGAGTATAACTCCCTAGATAGGGAACCCAGAAAGCTGAGATTGGAGGAGGCTAGACTGAGGCTGGAACAGCAACAGCTGGCCCTAGATAGGGAAGCCTTAGCTGTAGAAAGGGAAAGACAGGGATTGGGGTTAGTTCCCCATGATGGTAGCAGCACTGATAGTTTCAGAGGTTTTGAGGTCAAGGAGGACAACATTAGCTCCAGAAACTTATATAAAATTGTTCCACCATACATGGTGGGGGATGATATTCTAAAGTGGTTTGCTGCACTTGAGAGGGCCTGCAAGGTTCAAAGGGTCCCTCAGAAGCAGTGAGCTGCTTTACTTTGGTTTTCCATGTCTGACAAAGGGAAGGACAGACTCCTCACTGTTAGGGAGGAAGATGCAGACAACTATGTTTTAAAAAATGCACTCATTGATGATTTTGGGCTCACCACAGAGCAATACAGAATTAAGTTCAGGGAAACAAAGAAAGAATCTTCACAAGATTGGGTTCACTTTGTGGACTGTTCAGTGAAGGCCTTAGAAGGTTGGTTACATGGCAGCAAAGTGTCTGATTACCAGGGTCTCTCTAATCTGATTTTGAGAGAGCATATATTGAATAGTTGTGTGTCTGAGTTGTTACACCAGTATCTTGTGGAATCAGATCTGACCTCTCCCCAAGAATCGGGAAAGAAGGCAGACAAATGGGTCAGAACAAGGGTGAGCAGATAAGCTCCTACGGGGGTGACACAGAAAAGAAGAAAGATGGTAAAAAATCTCAGGATAAGCATGGGGGCAAACATTTTTAAAAAAAGATCCTTCTTCGGGTCCACAAAACTCCTGTGGGGATGGGGATAAATCATCTTCCTCTTCTTCACACTCTCCACACAATAAAAAACCCTGGTGCTATGTGTGCCGAGGTAAAGGCCACAGCCAAGGGGATAAGTCCTGCCCAGGTAAATCCCCTGAGCCTACCATCACTAATACATCCACTTCAAACTCTAGTGCCCCTAGCAGTAGCAGTAATAGTGGTGGGACTACTGGCAATAATCAAACAAAAGTTGTAGTTGGGTTCAATTTTGGGTCATCATAGAAACTACGGTAGGTAAAGAAACCCCCAAGACTGTTCCTGTCACACCTGGTGGCATTGGCCTTGCCACCTTCGCTGCTTGTCCTCTTAATATGGACAAATACAAGCAGAGAGTTTTAAGAAATGGTGTTGAGACCCAGGCCTACAGGGATACAGGTGCAGGTATCACTTTGGTGACTGAAAACCCATTGTCACCTGCACAACACCTCCTTGGACAGAAGCACCAGGTTACTGATGTCAACAACTCCACTCAGTCTCTCCCCTTAGCTGTAGTGCTACTTAGTTGGGGTGGAGTTACTGGCCCAAAGCAGGTGTGATATCACTTACCTTACCTGTAGACTGTCTCTTAGGTAATGACCTAGAAGCCTCAGGTTTGGCTGAAGTAGAGTTTAGGGCCCATGCATCCATGCTGGGTGTCCCTGAGGAATTGCTTCCTCTCATTTCAGGTGAAATGAAAAACCAAAGAAGAGAAAGAGCCGTGAAGCCTCACGATCCTTCTCACTCAACAGGTAAAAAGGTTATAAAAGTAGTCCTTCCCTACCCTACCACTAAGGATACAATTCCTGTGGTGGGAGACCCTTCTCCTGGGGTGGTACCTGTACCAAGGGTGCCCACAGCTGCCACAGCTGAACTCCCAGAGGTAAATGTCCCTCTCTGCGGAACCACTAAAACAGATAAGCAAAACTGCACTGTTTTAGTAAATTTGGAGCAACCCTCCAGCCCTCCCTGAGAAACTTTAGTGCAGCAGCCCTGCACTACCTCTGAACACATAGGACAGCAGCCCTGTCCTTGTGTGGAGCTTATAGGACAGCAGCCCTGCTCCAACCCAAGAGAAACAGCACCCCTGTTCTCTCCTTCAGCCATATGGACAAACCTTTTGTCCAGCTATGGCCTTGCTGAGACAGCATCCCTGTCTAGCATTCCTATCCTTAGGACAGCAGCCCTGTCTTGACATAGGATCAGTGGAACAGGTACACTGCCCTACTTTAAACTTTACAAATACAGAATCTGTGAGTAAGCACTTGCACTGTTTTCTAGGCCAAAATCTCTTAACAGGGTGGTTTACCTCCCCACAGGGAAGAAACCAGACAGTGGATGATAAAGAGAGTAACCACTTTATTGCAGAGCCACCCTCCACTTATCACCACTTAGACAATATTTTCTCAACCGGCCAAGGTTAGCTTTATTGTCCTTCGTTGGGGGGAGGGGGTTGTGTAGGAAGATAGCTTTCTTCTAGCATGGTTACCCTCCTTTTTGGCTGATTCTCAGTGTGTTTTTACTGTCCCACTGGGATCCTGCTAGTCATGACCAGTGCTCATGGTTTGTGGCCTATATGTCTGTGTGTTTTACTGTGTTGTCAGTATGCTTGACTGTGTCACTGGAGTTCTGTTAACCAGAACTGCAGTGCTCATGCTCTCTCTGTTTCCAAATTTGTCTCTATAGTCTAGTGACTCCATATTCCAATCCAGATTGGTACACTGGACACCCCTTAAAAGTCCCTAGTATATGGTACCTAGGTACCCAGAGCATTGGGGTTCCAGGAGATCCATATGGGCTGAAGCATTTCTTTTGCCACCCATAAGGAGCTCATACAAACACTCATTCAGGACCGCCACTGTAGCCTGAGTGAAATAGTGAACACACTATTTCACAGCCATTTTCACTACACCAGGTAACTTATAAGTCACCTATATGTCTAACCTTCAGTTACTGAAGGATAGGTGCAAAGTTACTGTGTGTGAGGGCACCCTTGCACTAGCAAAGGTGCCCCACGTTGTCAATACATATATGTAGCTTCACAGTGGTAACCCCGAATATGGCCATGTGAGGTGTCTAAGACTGAGAAATTGTACCCCCAATGCAATTCAGTTGGGGGGGCAATTCCATGCACCCTGGGTGCTCCACCATAAACCTCCAGTACTGCCAAGCCAGCTTTCTGAGGTTTCCACTGCAGCCCCAGCTGCTGCCACCTCACAGACAGGTTTCTGCCCTCCTGGAGATTGAGCAGCTCAATCCCAGGAAGGCAGAACAATGCACTTCCTTTAGGAGAGGGGTGTTACACCCTCTCCCATTGGAAATAGGTGTTACAGGCATGGGAGAGGTATCCTCCCAGAGCCTCTGGAAATGCTTTGAAGGGCACAAATGGTGCCCTCCTTGCATAATCCAGTCTACACTGGTTTAGGGACCCCCAGTCCCTGCTCTGACATGGAACTGGACAAAGGAAAGGGGAGCGGCCACTCCCCTATCCATCACCACCCCATGGGTGATGCCCAGAGCTCCTCCAGAGTGTCCCTGGCATTAGTCATCTTGGATTCTAAGGTGTGGGGAGCATCTGGGAGCATCTGAGTGGCCAGTGCCAGCAGGTGACGTCAGAGACCCCTCCTGAATAGTGCATACCTGGTTAGGTAGCCAATCCCCCTCTCAGGGCTATTTAGGGTCCTTGGTTTTTCCTCAGATTCGGTTTGCACGACTACACCAGGACTCCTCTGCATCCTCTGCTTCAGCTTCTGACCGTCGGATCAATCCCAGACTGCTGCAGGAACACTGTAACTGCAACAAAGTATCCAAGAAGGCTACTGTGACCCTGCAACTTCAGCTCCTGCCATCAACTGCAACAGTTTCCAGGTTGTGCATGCTCTGAGGACTGCCTGTCTTTATTCTGCACCAGAAGGACAGAAGGAATATCCAGTGGAGTGACGGAGTCACTTCCATGCTTCATCAGGCCCTCTCTGCAACAACAACCGGTACTCTGGGACTCCTCTCCTGTCAACGAGCATGATCCCTGGAACACAGGTGGTGGACCGAAGTGATCCTGACTGTCCAAAAGTCCAGCTTTCAAAATTTGGTGGTGGTAAGGGCTTGCCTCCCTGTGCCAGACCTTACCCCTATGCAGCATGTGTTCTGGAGCTCCTTGGGCATCTGTGCACTTCTTCCAGAAATCCTTTGTGCACAGCTTACCCCAGGTCCCCAGCACTCTTTCCTGCAACGCTCAGCTCCCTGAGTTGTTCTCAGGCGGCGTGGGGTCCCTTTGTGTAGTGCTGCGATGACCGTATTTTGCAACTCCTTTGTCCCCATATTCTGGGACTGCTGTGGGTGCTGGCAGGTCTTCTGAGGACTCTCTAAAGTGCTGAGACCCCCCTCTGTCTCAGACACCCAGGACCCTCCTGGGCCCAGATAGCACATTTTGCTGTAAACCACAACATTTGTGTGAGCCAAGGCTTGTTGGTGGAATCCAATGATGAAAACCAGCCAGCATCCAACAACTCGACGTGGGACATCTCCTGCACCAAGCAGGAGCCCGCAGATGTCTTCTTTGGTGCATTTCTGACTTCTTCTTCCAACTGGAGAATCCACTCTTGCACCTTCATCCAGGTTAGCAGGGTCTCCTGTTCTTCCTAGACTCTTCATCAATTTCTGGACTTGGTCTCCTCTCTCCACAGGTCTTCAGGTTCGTGAATCCATTGTTGGTTTCTTGTTGTTTTGCTTGGTTTTTTAATAATCCTTTACCACGACTTCTAAGTGTTCTGAGGAAACGTACTGTACTTTACTCCTGCTTTCCTGGGCTCTGGGGTGGGGTAATTTACTTACCTTTGGTGTTTTCCTACACTCTCAGTGCCCCTCTCCACATTAGACTAGCCTAGGGGGGAACCAACATTCGCATTCCACTATTTTAGTATATGGTTTGTGTTGCCCCGAGGCCCATTGCAAACTGTTATGTTTTCACTCTTTGCACTTTTTTATGACTGTTTACTTACCTGATTTTGGTTACTAGTGTATATATTGTGTATAATACTTACCTCCAGAAGGAGTATTGCCTCTAAGATATTTTTTGCCTTGTGTCACTAAAATAAAGTGCCTTTATTTTTGGTAACACTGAGTATTGTCTTTCCTGTGTATAAGTACTGTGTGACTATAGTGGTATTGCAAGAGCTTTGCATGCCTCCTAGTTCAGCTTTGGCTGCTCTGCTACAGCTACCCCTAGACAGCCTACACTGCTAGACACTGCCTACATTTCACTAAGGTGGACCAATGGACCTGGCATAAGGTACCCACTACAAACCAGGCCAGCTACTCACAGTTAGGCAATGGAAAAATCATTCAAGTCAACAACATGAGATGATTCAATATGTGTTTCTGCCACTAATGCTATATCTCCCTCTTCACCAGTAGGGGTAGGTGGAACATATCCTGAGCTTTCAGCAGTTCCAGCATTCTCAACACATCAACTGTAGCATCACGTCTAAGCTCAGGTTCACAGCCATCATCATCATTATTTTACATTGCCATTAGTCAATGTATTAGCCAAACGTTTCTTGCTCCAACAGTTTTCATCTTAAGTGACTACATTCCCTTTCTTTACTGTAGTAAGCACTCTCACAGAAAAGGTGCTTAAGGTTTGAAGTTGTGCGATGCCTCTTAGTTTGAAACTAACCATGTCTTTTGAAATGACTCTGGCACCTTGCAGTTGCTGAATGCAGCAACAGAATAGCTGGCACCTTATAGTCTTTTGAATCCTTTAGGTGTACCTTTGAAATATCTCATGCAGGCACACTACACTCTTTTTAACCATTCTAGAGTGCCTTTGAAATATCTCATGCGGCTGTGCAGTGTGTTTGAATAATAATGTTTATAAAAACAGGACGGCGACACATTTGAGCCTAGCATTTATCCCGAATGGAATCATTTAGTTGTGCATATGAGTTTTGGAAGAGTAGCAGCATACAGCCAATCTAATCAGCTTCTCATGTGTAATGTAACAATGTCATGTCCATCTTTACTTTCAATAAATTCTAGTTAAATAAACCTGAAAAGAAATTCCATATGTGTATTTCACAAAATAAGACCAGTGCCAATATCAATATGTTTGGAACTTAAATCAGTTCTTGACAAGCTGGTGGAAGAAAAGATTATCACACACACAGACTCATCTAAATGGGAAAGTCCCATTGTGGTTGTTCACAAGAAGAATGGAGACATTAGGCTATGCGCAGACATGCATACCATAAATAAAAACATAATGATAGATTGTCATCCTTTACCAAAGATAGGTGAATTATTGTCTAATATTAATGGTGCCAAAGGTTTTTCTTTGTTGGACTGACATTCTGCGTATCACCAGATACAGCTCGCTGAAGATTCGTAAAACGTGACCTCCGTCCTCACTCCCTTTGGAGCGCTCAAATGTCTAAGTTTGCCATTCGGTCTTGGGTCTGCAGCAAGTGCATTTAAAAAATGGCTTCATTCCATTTAAAGCAACATACCAGGTACCAAAGCACACCAAGATGAGTTCTAATGTTTGCCAGTACCATTATAGAACATAATGTAATTCTCATCAATGTTTTAGATGCAGTCAAGGAGATAGGCATTACTCTTAAAGAATTAAAATGTTGCTCCTTGAAACTTGATTATCTTGGGCATCACATTTCAGTCAAGGGCATCACTATAGAGTTGTTTTTAATTCAAGCCATAAAAGATGTTCTACCACCAAAAGATAAGGACACCGTGAGATCTTTTCTTGGCATGAGTGAATATTACTCAAGATTTATTCAAGAATATGCCATGGTTGTTCTACCTCTTTGCAAACTACTTCAGAAAGGGATACAGTTTGTGAGGAAAGATGCCGCTAATCAAGTTTTCCAAAAAATCAAGGAGCTGATTACTCAGGCACCAGCATTGTCACTTTTCAAGCCTGGAGGCAAATGTATTATGTTGATGCAATCCAGATTGGCCTGGGAGCTGTTTTATCTTAAATTTACAGTGGTAAAGAGCACTTGGCTTCTTTTGCTGCTCGATCACTTAAGCTACCAGAATCTCAATACAGTGCTATTGAAAAAGAAGCACTCACGTGTTTCTGGATGATTGAGAAATGTAAAACGTTCCTGTGAGGTACATACTTTGAACTGTACACAGACTATAAACCTCTGATTCATTTGATGAATGGTAATGGGACTCGGACAGCATCGGCTACACTAGTCAGACTTCTTTCTCAATTGCAGGAGTATAATTTTAAAATACATTATTTTCCTTGCGGAAATAATTTGAGAGCTGTTTGCCTCTCTAGAATTTCTTTACAAGATGTTGAACAACCTCAGGATTTTGATTATGTTGAATCTGTAGTGGCAACATTAGACAATATTTAAAATTAATCAGATGTTGTATCTAGAGAAGAGTGGATGTGGATGAAAACAGACACTGTAGTATGTGCAGTTAGGGAATTTATCAAAAAAGGCTGGCTCAAGGAAAGATCACTACCTAATTATGGGTTTACCATCTAACCCAACACAATACTACTGGTGTTTCACCTTTTTTGTCTACTAACCCCTTACTTGCTAAACACCCCTCCCCCCCCCAGTGCTGAGCCCTTTTTTGGCAATGTGGGACAGTTTGCACTTAGGCCCCCACAACTGTTGGTCCACATAAGCTATCCATGCCAAATTTCTGTCCTTTTTGCCAACATCCTGGGGATTTTAAAAGTACCCAGAGTTTGTGGATTTCCCTGGAGGAGACTGAGAAATTAGCCAAAATACAGCTAAATTTAGTTTTTTTAGGGAAAATGGGAAAAAAGTATCTGTTTTTTACCCTTGCAACAAAGGCTTTGTGGTGCTAATATCACCATCTTTCCAGCTTTCAGAAACATTTCTGAAAAGAAGACAACATTCTGAATTGAACAAGAGGTTATTTATGTAGATCCTTCAAGGTTTTCCTACAGAAAGTAACAGTTTAAATAAAAAATATTAAAATTGAGTTGTAAAAGCATACATTTCGGTCTATGTTTGCTTCTGTAATTTTTTCCAGCTATGGCAGTTTTTGAAAGCAATATACCGTTACGTCTGCTGGACCCTTCTGGTTGTGGGGCTATATAGGCCTCATAGGTTCATCAAAAACCCAAGGTACCCGGTGCCAATAAATGAGCTGCATCTTGCAATGGGGTTTCATTGTACACCTGGTATGCAGCAATTCATTTGGCAAAATATAAAGAGTGAAAAAGAGGTATCAAGGAAACCTATGTGTTTCTGAAATAGGCACAATATATGGAGTTTAGCAGCAGTGGGGATGTTCACATCTCTGAATTTGAGAGTACCCATACTAGCATATGAATTACAGGGCATTTTTTAAAGTGACTTATTTCTTATACATTGTCTTACATTTGGAAGGCAAAAATGTGGAGAAAGACAATTGGAAATAACACTTGTTCTTCTATTCTGTGTTCTGCCAAGTCTCCAGATACAAATGGTACATTACTTGTGTGGGTAGGCCTAGTCCCAGTGACAGGAAATGCCCCAAAACTCAACGGGGATGAATTTCATTTTTCCAATGAAAACTGATGCGTTTTTGCAAAGTGCCTAGCTATGGATTTTAGGATCTAGCTCACCCGCCACTTAGGGAATCCTATGAAACCCACACATTTGTGAAAACTAGACACCTAGGGGAATCCAGAATGGGGTGACTTGTGGGGCTTTCACTAGATTCTGACACCCAGAATCCTTCGCAAACCTCAAAATTTGGCACAAAAACCCACGCTTTCCTCAAATTTCAGTGAAGGAAACTTCTGGAATCTGAGGGGATGTTAGACCTGGAATCCTTGGCATTGTCTCCTCTTTCTTTTTTGCCTCTGCTTCCTATGTTCTGACTGTGTGTTGGACTCTGTTTTTGCTGTTGTTGGTCCTCTGGGCACTTTACCACAGCTGACCAGTGCTAAAGTACAAGTGCTCCCTGTGTAAAATGTATGTGTAATTGGCTTTTCCATGATTGGCATATTTGATTTGCTAGTACTTAGTATGTCTCTAGTAAAGTGCACTAGAGGTGCCTTGGGCCTGTAACTCAAATGCTACTAGTGGGCCTGAAGCACTGATTGTGCCGCCCACATGAGTAGCCCTGTATACATGGCTCAGACCTGCCACTACAGTGTCTTTGTGTGCAGTTGAAACCTGACAATTTGGCCTGGCAAGTGGACTCACTTGCCAGGCCCAAACCTTCCCTTTTTAAACATGTAAGGCACCCCTAAGGTAGGTCCTAGGTAGCCCCATGGGCAGGGTGCAGTGTATGTTAAAGGTGGGGCATGGACTGATGTTTTTTACATGTCCTAACAGTGAAATATTGCCAAATTCGGTTTTCATTACTGCAAGGCCTATCCCTCTCATAGGTTAACATGGGGCTGCCTTTAAATATCCTTAAAGTGCAGTTTCCCTTTGAGAGCAGATATAGAAGTGGAGTTTGGAGTCTCTGAACTCACAATTTAAAAATACATCTTTTGGTAAAGTTATTTTTTAAATTATTCATTTGAAAATGCCACTTTTAGAAATCGGGAATTTTCTTGCTTAAACCATTCTGTGACTCTGCCTGCCTGTGTATTCCCTGTCTGGGTCAGACTGACAGTTGAGCTGTTTGTGAATCCCTTCTAGACAGTGACACAAAGGGAGCTGGGGTGTAGCCTGCTTATCCTGATAAAGCATCCGGGCTAGAGTGGAGGGTGAAGTGGTCACTTACACCTGAATGGGCTGTGTTTGCCCTTACACATTGCAGTCTCCTACCCACTGGTGTGTGTCTGTGGCCAGGTCTGGGCAAGGCAGGATCTTGTGAACAACAGAGACTTTCCTCTGAAGTTTGCCTATTTCAAAGGCAGAAAAGGATATAAGTAGTGGACCCCACACCCCAGTTTTTCAGATTACTTCAAGATTTGTTTCTGGAACTAAGAGGAACCTCTGTCACAGAGAAGAGCTGAAGAGCTGAGAAGAAGTGCTGCCCTGCCTATGACTGTGCTTTGCTGGGCTATCCTGCAGTTGCTGCTTCTGCCTGAGGAAGGGGACAAAGACTGGACTTAGTGGTATACTCCAAGGGCCTGGACTGAGCTTGGCTCCTGTTTTGAAGTCTCAGGGCCATCAAAGACTTCCTCTGCCAGCATCTGGACTCTCTGTTGAGATACCTGCCCTGCCAAGTAGTGCCCTATCCAGTCCATGGGCCCTTGAAAGGTGAATCTGGTAGAACAGGTGTAGGAGGCTGGCTTGCCTTATAGTAGGGACCAATGGTACTTACAGCTTGTGCCAGGTCCAGTTATCCCTTATTAGTAGATTTGTAGTTTTCTGGCAGCTTAGGCTGATAGAGGTAGCTATAGCAGAGCTACTTAGACTGAACTAGGAGACATGCAAAGCTCCTACTATACCACTTATATCGTATAGGTACTATATCATAGGAAAGACAATACTCAGAGTTACTAAACATAAAGGTACTTTATTTAAGTGACAATGTGCCAAAAATATCTCAGAGGATATACTCCCTTAGGAGGTAAGTAAAATGCACAAATTATACACACAAACCAAAACTCTTACAGCTAGCAAGGCTTGTTTGCAGTCTTTCTGCGTGAAAATAAATTTGCATCCTCCAGCACGCCATGGGACATCATCTGACCAAAGGAGAAGTTCCTGGCACCTTCCGTTGTTGCAGAATCTTTGGCTTCTTCCACCCGGAGGCATCCCTTTTGCACCTTCATCTGGGATTTAGTGGGCTCCTGCCCCCCCTGGACACTTGCGTGACTCTTGGACTTGGTCCACTTCCTTTGCAGGTCTTCAGGTCCAGGAATCCGTCTTCATTGCTTTGCAGTCAGTTGTTGTCTTTGCAGAATCCCCTATCTTGACTTTACTGTCTTTCTGGGGAAGTAGGGTAACTTTACTCCTACTTTTCAGGGTCTTGGGGTGGGGTATCTTGGACACCCTTAGGGGGTCATTCCGACCCCGGCGGGTGGCGGGCGCCGCCCGCCAGGCGGAAACCGCCCAAACACCGCCCGCGGTCAAATGACCGCGGGGAGCATTCTAATTTCCCGCTGGGCCGGCGGGCGATCTTCAAAAGATCGCCCGCCAGCCCAGTGGGAAAGCCCCAGCAAAGATGAAGCCGGCTCTGAATGGAGCCGGCGGATTTGCTAGGGTGCGACGGGTGCAGTTGCACACGTCGCAATTTTCAGTGTCTGCTTTGCAGACACTGAAAATCTTGATGGGGCCCTGTTAGGGGGCCCCTGCAGTGCCCATGCCAGTGGCATGGGCACTACAGGGGCCCCAGGGGCCCCACGACACCCGTTCCCGCCAGCCTCTTCCTGGCGGTGTAAACCGCCAGGAACAGGCTGGCGGAAGGGGGTCGGAATCCCCATGGCGGCGCTGCATGCAGCGCCGCCATGGAGGATTCCCTGGGGCAGGGGAAAACCGGCGGGAAACCGCCGGTTCCCCTTTTCTGACCGCGGCTTTACCGCCGCGGTCAGAATTGCCCCGGAAGCACCGCCAGCCTGTTGGCGGTGCTTCCTCTGCCCTCTGCCCTGGCGGTTACAAACCGCCAGGGTCAGAATGAGGGCCTTAGTGTTTTCTTACACTCCCAGCGACTCTCTATACACTACACTAGGCCTGGGGTCCATTCGTGGTTCACATTTCACTTTTGGAGTGTATGGTTTGTGTTGCCCCTAGGCCTATTTTCTCCTATTACATTCTATTGTGTTCTACAGTGTTTGCACTACTTTTTTAAGTGTTTTACTTACCTGATTTTGGTTCGTGTGTATATTTTGTGTATTTTACTTACCTCCTAAGGGAGTATATCCTCTGAGATACTTTTGCCATATTGTCACTAAAATAAAGTACCTTTATTTTTAGTAACTCTGAATATTGTGTTTCTTATGATATAGTGCTATATGATATAAGTGGTATAGTAGGAGCTTTGCATGTCTCCTAGTTCAGCCTAAGCTGCTCTGCTATAGCTACCTCTATCAGCCTAAACTGCTAGAACACTACTAATCTACTAATAAGGGATAACTGGACCTGGCACAAGGTGTAAGTACCATCAGGTACCCACTATAAGCCAGGTGAGCCTCCTACATTGGCAGCAGTGATGGGATAAGTACTTGTAACTGCTTAATCACTTTGCCATTGGTGCTTTTCATAAGAAAAACATATACCAAATACTAAAAATTATACACAGTTAACCTAAACAGTTTAACTTTCTTTCTACAAACTAATCTACTAATAAGGGATAACTGGAAATGGCACAAGTTGTAAGTACCACAAGGTACCCAGTATAAGCCAGGCCAGCCTCCTACATTGGTGGTGCAGCAGTGGGATAAGTACTTGTAACTGCTTTACCACTTTGTCATTGGTGCTTTTCATAAGAAAAATATATACCAAATACTTCAGAATATACACAGTAACCTAAACAGTTTATTTTTCCTTCTCTGAAAACTTTCTAAAAAGTTTCTGAAAGGTTTCTGAAAACTTTTTAAAGTTTTCAAAACGTTTGAAAAAAGTTTTTCTCTGTTCTTTAAAAAGACCCCAAAACATTTTTCTCTCTCTGTCCTAAACCATTTCTATCATGTCTGCAGTAGAGCTTACTCCCATAGTTGTCCAGGCAACATATGGGAATCTAAACTTTAAAAGTTTGAGGGGTCTCTGCATTGAAAGAGGTTGAGCAATTGGTAAGAATCCTACAAAAGATCTTCTCCTTAGCCTTCTCCTGGAAAGTGACCAGAACCAGTCTGGCCCATCCCAGGATCAGGAGGTAAAGGAGGGGAGGTACCCAGCCAGACTCAGAGGAGTCCCCTGAGGATGCTGGGGAGGGTTCTTCCAAGGACCTGCCAACTAACAGGCCATATAGTGACACTGGTAGTGGGAGGGGATCACACACTAGTAGGGCACCTTTCACTCCTAAAGCCCAGGTTACCAGGGTCCGGCCAGTTAGGGACAGGTCCAAGTCTGCCAATTCCCACATTTCTTCTGTGTTTCACAATTCCCAAGCCTCTCACCCTGAGGATAACTTAATGGAAAGGGAAATCAGAATGTTGAGGTTGGAAGAGGCCAGGCTGAAGCTTAAACAGCAGCAGCTGGCCTTAGACAGGGAATCTGTGGATGTGGAAAGGGAAAGGCAGAGGTTGGGGTTAGTTTTTCATGGTGGCAGCAGCAGTGTTTTTGATAGCAATCCTGTTAGAGAGGAAGATTCGAGAAACCTGCATAAGATAGTCTCCCCTTACAAGGAGGGGGATGACATTAACAAGTGGTTTGCTGCACTTGAGAGTGCCTGTATGGTACAGTTGGTCCCTCAGAGGCAGTGGGCTGCTATCTTGTGGCTATCTTTCACTGGTAAGGGTAGCGATAGGCTCCTTACTGTCAGAGAAAGTGATGCTAACAATTACAAAGTTTTGAAGGATGCACTCTTGGATGGATTTGGCTTAACCACTGAACAATACAGGATTAAGTTCAGAGACACCAGAAAAGAGTCCTCTCAAGACTGGAAAGACTTTGTAGACTGTTCAATGAAGTCCTTGGAGGGTTGCTTACATGGCAGTAAGGTGACTAACTATGAAAGCCTGTATAATCTAATCCTCAGAGAACATATGTTGAACAATTGTGTGTCTGAATTGTTGCACCAGTACTTGGTAGACTCAGATCTGACCTCTCCTCAAGAATTGGGAAAAAAGGCAGACAAATGGGTCAGAACAAGAGTGAACAGAAACGTTCATACATGGTGTGACAAGGATGGCAAGAAGAAGGATGGTAAGTCTTCTGACAAGGGTGGGGACAAAGATAAAAAACATTCTGAGTCTTCATCAGGCCCACAAAAATCCTCTGGGGGTGGTGGGTCCAAATCCTCTTCTCACAATCAGAAAAAGCCATGATGTTATTTATGTAAAGTAAAAGGCCATTGGGCAAGTGATGCCACTTGTCCAAAGAAAAACACCAAGGCTCCCACTACCACAACCCCAACTGCAACCTAGTGCCCCTAGTAATAGCAGTGGTGGAGGGAAGTCTCCTACAAACAGCCAATCCAAGGGTGTAGCTAGGCTTACTATTGGCAGTGTAGTTGGGGTTGGTCTTGTTAGGGAGACCACAAAGGTTGTGTTAGTCTATGATGGTGGCATTGATTTTGCCACCTTGGTTGCTTGTCCCCTTAATGTGGGTAAGTACAAGCAACTACCCCTAATTAATGTTGTTGATGTTGAGGCCTACAGCGACACAGGAGCCAGTGTAACTATGGTTATAGAGAAACTGGTTCACCCTGATCAACACCTACTTGGTCAGAAGTACCAAGTGACTGATGCTTACAATAACACACATGGCTGTTGTGAATCTCAACTGGGGGGTGTTACTGGTACAAAGAAACTTGTGGTAGCCACTGAATTACCTGCAGATTGCTAACTAGGCAATGATTTGGAGACATCAGCTTGGGCTGAAGTGGAGTTGGAGGCTCATGCAGCAATGCTTGGCATTCCTGGGCATATTTTTGCTTTAACAAGGGTCAGGCCAAGAAGCAAAAAGGACAGGGAAACTTGGATCCTGAAACAATGGATCAAGTGCCTCCAAAAGCTAGGGGTAGGAAGGGTAAATCCTTGCACACTATCTCTCCCTCACCAGAAGATTTCTCCTTTGAGGAAGAGGAATCCTCTCCCTGTGCAGAACCTACACCAGATGAGCTGGCAGCAGACACTGCTGAGCTTTTGGGTGCAGGGGGGCCTGCTAGGGAAGAGCTGAGTGTGGCACAGCAGACCT
Source organism: Pleurodeles waltl (assembly GCF_031143425.1). Taxonomy (NCBI): domain Eukaryota; kingdom Metazoa; phylum Chordata; class Amphibia; order Caudata; family Salamandridae; genus Pleurodeles; species Pleurodeles waltl. Next base: position 697,267,224 of record NC_090439.1, on the reverse strand, counting down.
GTCCCACATTAGAGGGTTTGAGACATCAAGATGTCAAACAGCAGAATGGGGATGTCAGTGATAGCCATAAGGTGTATTGTGAAGACAACCTCCTGTATACTGAATCGAGGGACCCTAAACCTGGAGCTACCAGGAGATTGGTCATCCCTTTGCAATACAGAGAGTTTCGCCTTACCTTGGCACATGACATTTCTTTGGCTGGGCATTTGGGCCAAAGTGAAACTTGGCACAGATTTGTCCCCCTGTTTCACTGGCCTCATAAATCAGAGGACACTAAAGAGTTTTGTCACTCTTGTGTGACCTGCCAAGCCAGTGGCAAGACTGGTGGAACACCAACGGGCCCCTTAATTCCACTTCCTGTGGTTGGGGTGCCTTTTGAAAGGGTAGGGGTTGACATAGTTGGCCCCCTTGACCCTCCAACTGCTTCAGGCAATAGGTTTTTCCTGGTGGTAGTGGACCATGCCACTAGGTACCCTGAAGCAATCCCCTTAAGGATCACTACAGCTCCTGCAGTGGCAAACGCCATCCTGGGAATCTTTTCCAGAGTTGGCTTCCCTAAGGAAGTGGTGTCAGACAGAGGTGGTAACTTTATGTCTGCCTACCTCAAAGCAATGTGGGAGGAGTGTGGTGTAACCTACAAGTTCACTACTCCTTATCATCCACAAACAAATGGTCTGTTTGAGAGGTTTAATAAAACTCTCAAACGTATGATAATGGGACTCCCTGAAAAACTCAGAAGGAGATGGGATGTCCTGTCACCTTGCCTCCTTTTTATTTACAGGGAGGTACCCTAAAAAGGAGTGGGCTTTAGCCCCTTTGAACTTCTCTTCGGTTACCTTGTGAGAGGTCCCCTCGCACTTGTTAAAGAAGGTTGGGAAAAACCTTTAAAAGCTCCTAAACAGAACATTGCGGACTATGTACTTGGCCTAAGATCGAGAATGGCTGAGTACATGAAAAAGGCCAGTAAAAACCTTCAGGCCAGCCAGGAGCTGCAAAAGCAATGACATGACCAGAAGGCTGTCCTGACCCAGTATCACCCAGGACAGAAGGTGTGGGTATTGGAGTCTGTGGCCCCAAGAGCACTCCAGGACAAATGGAGTGGACCCCATCTAATTGTTGAGAAAAAGGATGAGGTTACCTACTTGGTAGACCTGGGCACTGCCAGGAGTCCCCTTAGGGTGCTCCATGTCAACCGCCCAAAACCCTACTATGACAGGGCTGATCTCACCCTGCTCATGGTAACTGATGAGGGACAGGAAGAAGAGAGTGACCCTCTCCCTTATCTCTTCTCCACCACTGAAGCTGATGGCTTAGTGGAGGGAGTAGTACTTGCAGATTTCCTTACTGCAGAGCAGAAGGACAACTGTGTAAATCTCTTAAGTCAGTGTTCTGAACTCTTCTCACTGATACCAGGTACCACTACTTGGTCTGAGCATACAATCAATACTGGAGACAGTTTACCTGTCAAAAGTAAACTCTATAGGCAGTCTGACCATGTCAGAGACTGCACAAAACAAGACTAAGCACTTTTGATTTAACTGCAGGGTATTGGCAGATTAAATTATCAGAAGATGCTAAACCCAAGACTGCATTTTAAACCATTGGAGGGCACTATCAATTCACTGTAATGCCCTTTGGTCTGAAGAATGCACCTGTCACTTTTCAAAGGTTAGAAAACACAGTCCTACAAGGGTTGGAAGCTTTTAGTGCAGCATATCTGGATGATATAGCTGTCTTTAGCTACACCTGGGATGATCACCTGGTTCACCTGTGGAAAGTTTTCCACAGAAAGTTTTGGAGGCCCTGCGAAAGGCAGGCCTCACTATCAAGGCCTCAAATTGCCAGATAGGGCAGGGGAAAGTGGTTTATCTGGGCCACCTGGTAGGTGGGGAACAGATTGCACCACTGCAGGGGAAGATCCAGACAATTATGGAATGGACTCCCCCTAAAACTCAAACCCAGGTGAGAGCCTTTCTAGGCCTCACAGGGTACTATAGGAGGTTTATTAAGAATGATGGCTCCATTGCAGCTCCACTTAATGACCTCACTAGTAAAAAGATGCCTCTAAAGGTATTGTGGACAGCTAGCTGTCAAAAAGCTTTTGATGAGCTCAAACAGGCCATGTACTCTGCACCTGTCCTAAAAAGCCCTTGCTACTCCAAAAAGTTCATAGTCCAGACTGATGGTTTTGAAATGGGGGTTGGGGCAGTGCTATCATAGCTTACTACTGAGGGCCAGGCTCAACCTGTTGCTTTTATCAGCAGGAGGTTGACCCCTAGAGAAAAGCGTTGGTCTGCCATAGAGAGGGAGGCCTTTGCTGTGGTCTGGGCACTGAAACAGTTGAGACCATACCTGTTGGTACTCACTTTATTGTTCAGACAGACCACAAACCTCCACTTTGCCTAGAACACATGAAAGGTGAAAACCCTAAATTGTTGAGGTGGTCCATATCCCCACAGGGAATGGACTATACAGTGGAACATAGACCTGGGAGTCCCCAATTCAATGCAGATGGACTCTCCAGATATTTCCACTTAACAATGAAGACTCATCTGGGCAAGGTTAGCCTTATTGTCCCTCGTTTGGGGCGGGGGGGCTTGTGTAAGAAAGTACCATCTTGCCTGGCATGTTACCCCCATTTTTTACTTGTGAATATGTTTGTTTTTGCCCGTGTCACTGGGTTCCTGCAATCCAGGACCCCAGTGCTCATACGTTTGTGGCCTATATGTGTTCCCTGTGTGGTGCCTAACTGTATCACTGAGGCTCTGCTAATCAGAACCTCAGTGTTTATGTTCTCTCTGCTTTTAAAATTGTCACTGCAGGATAGTGACTAATTTTACCAATTCTGATTGGCACACTGGAATACCCTTATAATTCCCTAGTATGCGGTACCTAGGTACCCAGGGTATTGGGGTTTCAGGAGATCCCTATGGGCTGCAGCATTTCTTTTGCCACCCATAGGGAGCTCAGACAATTCTTACACAGGACTGCCACTGCAGCCTGAGTGAAATAACGTCTATGTTATTTCACAGCCATTTTGCACTGCACTTAAGTAATTTACCAGGTGTGACAGAAACTGTCTTGGGACTGACTACCCCAGTTTCTATGATGGACCCATAAGTGAACCCAACTACACCCTTATTTTGTCTGTTGCCAGCAGTCCCCCCACTATTACCACTACTGCTAGGGGCACTAGGGTTTGATGTATTAGTGGTGGTAGGCTCCGGGGGCTTACCTGGGCAGGACTTATCCCCTGGCCTATGGCCTTTATTTTTACACACATATCACCAAGGCTTTTTAATGTGTGTGGGTTGTGAAGAAGAGGAAGATTATTTATCCCCACCCCCTGAAGAGTGTTTAGAATTTGAAGAAGGATCTTTAGTTTCACTTTTATCCCCATGCTTATCCTGAGATTTCTCAACATCTTTTTTCTTGCAATCCTTGTCACCTCCTGTATGAACTTTTCTGTTCACTCTTGTTCAGACCCATTTGTCTGCCTTGTTTCCCAATTCTTGGGGAGGGGTCAGATCTGAGTCTACCAAGTACTGGTGCAACAAATCAGACACACAATTGTTCAAAATATGCTCTCTTAGGATTAGATTATACAGGCTTTCATAGTCAGTCACCTTACTGCCATGCAACCAACTATCCAAGGCCTTCACTGAACAGTCTACAAAGTCTGTCCCGTCTTGAGAGGACTCTTTTCTGGTGTCTCTGAACTTAATCCTGTATTGCTCAGTGGTTAAGCCAAATCCATCCAAGAAGGCATCCTTCAAAACTTTTTAGTTATTAGCATCACTTTCTCTGACAGTAAGGAGCCTATCCCTACCCTTACCAGTGAAAGATAGCCACAAGATAGCAGCCCACTGCCTTTGAGGGACCAACTGTACCATACAGGCCAGCTCAAGTGCAGCAAACCACTTGTTAATGTCATCCCCCTCCTTGTAAGGGGAGGACTATCTTATGCAGGTTTCTGGAATCCTGCTCTCTAACAGGATTATTATCTAAAACACTGCTGCTGCCACCATGGGGAACTAACCCCAACCTCTGCCTTTCCCTTTCCACATCCAGAGATTCCCTGTCTAAGGCCAGCTGCTGCTGTTTAAGATTCGGCCTGGCCTCTTCCAACCTCAGCTGTCTGAGTTCCCTTTCCATTAAGTTATCCTCAGGGTGGGAGGCTTGGGAATTGTGAGACACAGAAGTAATGTGGGAAGTGGCAGAGTTGGACTTGTCCCTAACTGACTGGACTCTAGTAAGCTGGCCCTTAGGAATGAAGGGTGCCCACTAATGTGTGACCCCCTCCAACTACCCGTGTCACTAGGTGGCCTGTTAGCTGACAGGTCCTTGGAAGAACCCTCCCCAGTAACCTCGGGGGACTCCTCTGAGTCTGACTGGGTACCCCTCTCCTCTACCTCCTGATCCTGAGATGGGCCAAACTGGTTCTGGTCACTTTCTAGGAGAAGGCTAAGGAGAATATCTTTTGTAGGATTCTTACCAATTGCTCAACCTCTTTCAATGCAGAGACCCCTCAAACTTTTAAAGTTTAGATTTGCATATGTTGCCTGGACAATTGTGGGAGTAAGGTCTACTGCAGACATGATAGAAAAGGTTTAGGACACAGAGAGAAAAAAGTGTTTGGAACTTTTAAAAGAACAGAGAAAAACTTTTTCAAACTTTTTCAAACTTTTCAGAAACTTTTTGGAAAGTTTTAGAGAAGGAAAGTAAAACTGTTAATGTTACTGTGTATATTCTGAATTATTTGGTATATGTTCTTCTTATGAAATGCACCAATGACAAAGTGGTAAAGCAGTTACAAATATTTATCCCATCGCTGCTGCCAATGTAGGAGGCTGGCCTGGCTTATGGTGGGTACCTGATGGTACTTACACCTTGTGCCAGGTCCAGTTATCCCTTATTAGTAGATGAATAGTGTTCTAGCAGCTTAGGCTGATAGAGGTAGCTGTAGCAGAGCAGCTTAGGCTGAACTAGGAGAAATGCAAAGCTCCTACTATACCACTTATATCATATAGCACTATATCATAAGAATCAAAATACTCAGAGTTACTAAAAATAAAGGTACTTTATTTTAGTGACAATGTGCCAAAAATATCTCAGAGGATATACTCCCTTAGGAGGTAAGTAAAATACACAAAATATACACACAAACCAAAATCAGGTAAGTAAACAGTTAGAAAAGTGGTGCAAACACTGTAGAATACAATAGGATGCAATAGGCCTAGTGGCAACAGAAACCATATACTAGGGGTACCAGCAAAAATCAGGGGAGGGCCCTGAGGACTCTGGGGAGGGTTCATCCAAAGCCCTGCCAGCTAACAGGCCACCTAGTGAAACTGGTAGGGGGAGGGGGGTCACACACTAGTAGGGCACCTTTCACTTCAAAAGGCCAGGTAAATAGAGTCCATCCAGTTAGAGACAGGTCCACTTCTGCCAATTCCCACATTTCTTCTGTGTCTCAGAATTCCCAAGCCTCCCACCGTGAGGATAACACCCTAGAGAGAGAACTCAGAAAGCTGAGTTTGGAAGAGGCCAGTTTGAAGCTGTAACAGCAACAGTTGGCCTTAGACAGGGAATCTCTAGATGTAGAGAGGCAAAGACAGAGGTTGGTGTCAGTTCCCTATGGCGGCAGCAGCAGTGTTCTTGATAGTAATCCTGTAAGAGAACAAGATTCTAGGAACCTGCATAAGATAGTCCCCCCTTACAAGGAGGGGGATGACATTAACAAGTTCGCTGCACTTGAGAGGGCTTGTATGGTACAGTTGGTCCCTCAAAGGCAGTGGGCTGCTATCTTGTGGCTATCTTTCACTGGTAAGGGTAGGGATAGGCTCCTTACTGTCAGAGAAAGTGATGCAAATAACTACAAAGTTTTGAAGGATGCACTCTTAGATGGATTTGGCTTAACCACTGAACAATACAGGATAAAGTTCAGAGACACCAAAAAAGAGTCCTCTCAAGACTGGACAGACTTCATAGACTGTTCATTGAAGGCCTTGGAGGGATGGTTATATATAAGGTGACTGACTGTGAAAGCCTGTATAATCTAATCCAGAGAGAGCATATTTTGAATAATTGTGTGTCTGATTTGTTGCACTAGTACTTGGTAGACTCAGACCTGACCTCTCCCCAAGAATTGGGAAAGAAGGCAGACAAATGCGTCAGAACAAGAGTGAGCAGATAAGCTCATACAGGGAGTGACAAGGATGGCAAGAAGAAAGATGGTGAGAAATCTCAGGATAAGCATGTTGATAAAGGTAAAAACAAAGATCCTTCTTTACATCCTAAACACTCTTCAGGGGGTGGGGATAAATCATCTTCTTCCTCTTCTTCACAACCCACACACACTAAAAAGCCTTGGTGCTATGTGTGTAAAAATAAAGGCCATTGGCCAGGGGATATGTCCTGCCCATGTAAAGCCCCTGAGCCTACCACCACTAATACATCAAACTCTAGTGCCCCCTAGTAGTAGTGGTAATAGTGGTGGGACTGCTGGCAGTCAAATTAGGGTGTAATTGGGTTCACCTTTGGGTCCATCATAGAAACTGGGGTAGTCAGTCCCAAGACAGTTTCTGTCACACCTGGTGGCATTGGCCTTGCCACACTGGCTGCTTGTCCCCTTTCAATGGATAAGTACAGGCAGTCAGTTTTAATAAATGGTGTTGAGGCCCAGGCCTACAGGGACACAGGGGCCAGTATCACTTTGGTGACTTAGAACCTAGTGTCTCCTGCACAAAACCTCATTGGACAACAGTACAAGATTATTGATGTTCATAACTCCACTCAATTCCTCCCCTTAGCTATAGTTCAGTTTAGTTGGGGTAGAGTTACTGGCCCTAAGCAGGTAGTAGTATCACCTAGCTTACCTGTAGACTGTCTCTTAGGTAATGACCTAGAGACCTCAGGTTGGGCTGAGGTAGAGTTTAATACCCATGCATCCATGCTGGGCATCCCTGAGGAATTGTTTCCTCTAATTTCAGCTGAAATGAAAAAGCAAAGGAGAGAAAAAGGCCTGAAATCTCAGGATCCTTCTCCTACAACAGGTAAAAAGGGCATCAAAGTATCCCATACCCACCCTGCCATTACGGATAGAATTCCTGTGGTCGGAGAAATCTCTTCCTGGGATGGAACCTGAACCATCAGCTAGCACAGCTGTACTGTAGGAAAGTACCATCTTGCCTGGCATGTTACCCCCATTTTTTACTTGTATGTATGTTTGTTTCTGCCTGTGTCACTGGGATCCTGCTAGCCAGGACCACAGTGCTCATAAAGTGTGCCCTGTATGTGTTCCCTGTGCGGTTCCTAATTGTATCACTGAGGCTCTGCTAACCAAACCTCAGTGTTTATGCTCTCTCTGCTTTTAAAATTATCACTGCAGGCTAGTGACTAAATGTACCAATTCTGATTGGCCCACTGGAACACCCTTATAATTCCTTAGTATATGGTACCTACGTACCCAGGGTATTGGGGTTCCAGGAGATCACTATGGGCTGCAGCATTTCTTTTGTCACCCATAGGAAGGAAGCTCAGACAATTCTTACACAGGCCTGCCACTGCATCCACGTTATTTCACAGCCATTTTACACTGTATTTTAAGTAACTTATAAGTCACCTCTATGTCTAACCTCACTAAGGTGCAAAGTTAATAAGTGTGAGGGCACCCTGGCACTAGCCAAGGTGCCCCCACATTGTTCAGGGCAATTTCCACGGACTTTGTGAGAGTGGGGACACCATTACACGCGTGCACTACATATAGGTCAATACCTATGTGTAGCTTCACAATGGTAACTCCGAACATGGCCATGTAACATGTTTAAGATCATTCTGGTATTGGGGTACCAATCCCATGCATCCCCGGGGCTCCAGCATGGATCCCTGGTACTGCCAAACTAGCTCTTTCGGGTTTTCTCTGCAGCCACCACTGCTGCCAACCCTCAGACAGGTTTGTGCCCTCCTGCGGTCTGGGCAACCCAGTCCCAGGAAGGCAGAACACAGCATTTCCTTAGGGAGCAGGATGTTACACCCTCTCCCTTTGGAAATAGGTGTTACAGGCTGGGGAGCCGTAGCCTCCCCCCACCTCTGGAAATGCTTTGAAGGGCGCAGTTTGTGTCCTCCTTGCATAATCCAATCTACTCTGGTTCAGGGATCCCCAGTCCCTGCTCTGGTGTGAAACTGGACAACGGAAAGGGGAGTGCCCACTACCCTATTCCATCACCACCCTAGGTGTGGTGCCCAGAGCTCCTCCAGTGTGTCCCAGACTTCAGCCATCTTGCTTTGCAAGGTGTGGGGACACTCTGGAGGCCTCTGAGTGACCAGTGCCAGCAGGTGACATCAGAGACCCCTCCTGATAGGTCCATACCTGATAAGGTAGCCGATACCCCTCTGAGGGCTATTTAGGGTCTCTCCTGTGGGTTCTCTTCAGGTTCTACTTGCAAGTTTCCAGCAGGAATCCTCTGGAACTACTACTTCATCCTCTGACCTCGGATCAACCGCAGACTGCTCCAGGAACCGCTGTAACAGCAACAAAGTATCCAGAAGGGCTACTTTTCCTCTGTAACTTCAGCTGCAGCCAGCAACTGCAACAGGTTCCACAGTGTGCATGCTGTGGGGACTCCATGTCTTCACCCTGCACTAGAAGGACCGAAGAAATCTCCGGTCCCTGCTCAAGCATGCACCTTCTAAGTCAACGACTGGTTCTCTTGGACTCCTCTCCTGGTGACAAGGCTGCTCCTTGGAACACAGAGGGTAGATCCCTTCGACACAGACTGTCCTGAGATCCTACTGTCCCAATTTGGCAATTTGGAGCTCATTGTAGGAGTCTGGCCTGGTCTGTAGTGGGTACCTTGGGTACTTACACCTTACCCCAGGTCCAGTTATCCCTTATTAGTGAAATGTAGTAGTGTCAGTCAGTCAGTCAGAATAACTTTATTCGGCGTATTGCCATAAAAGTACACATACATACATATAAATCATCATAAAATACAGTACTTATTGCATTATCCAAAGGCAAGACTCTTCGATCTACAAGTCTATAAAATCTAAGCATACCACTTAAGCCTACTGAATCAATATAGAATAATAAATACTTATAAAATCGTATACAACAGTAAAACAATATCTGAATTCCCTTAATAAATAGTCACATTGCTAATTCATATCAATTCCTAATGGTCATAGCGGATTTGATAAAACTTAAAATAGAGCTGCACATTTGTTTGGATGAAAGGTTTTGAATGCCAAGCAATCCTTCTTTATAAGAAAGGGTGTGCAAATTACGCATTATAGGTAATAAAAAAGTTTCCCTAGGAACTGAGTAGAGTGCACAAAATAAAATAAAGTGACAAGTACTTTGATTTGAAAAATTGTCGTAAGGGCATGGCGGTAATGTTTTTTCCCACACACATTTTGTCAGAAACGCCACTCTAAAATGTATCATGTTAAATCTAAAAAGTACAAGTAAAGAGTATAGAGAAGGGATCGGAAACCAAACAAAATAAGGTTCTATCGAATTTGATGATGAAATTTGTACATATAAATTAAAAGAACCCAATTTCTCTGCCACTTTATATCTAAGATTTGTAATGTACTCTTTATATCGGAATTTAACGATTTCTTTCGCATTGGCGGGCAAGAGCTCTGGTTTGAAATACATAAACTCCAAGTCCAAATTTCGAAAACAGTTGTGAACAAAATTTAACCATGGAATTTTGTTGTGGTTTGCTAACGAAATACAGTCTTTTACACAATCATGTGTTAAAGTAGCCGCCGGATTTGACCATACTTTTATCCATAACAGAAGGGGGGCAATATCTATCAAATCTGTAATGTAGCGGATTCCCAACTCCTCATGGCATATAATATTCGCTATGTTCTTGGGTACCATAAGTAGCCGATGGATACATTTATTCTCTGCCAGTTGTAATATGCTTGAACTGGTATATCCCCAAAGGCCACCCCCATAAATCGCCGCCGAGACACATTTGGATTTATAAAGCGTGATGATCTGGTGAACCGGTCTATGCCCTAATCTACGGGCAAAGCGAAAGATTGCTTCAACATTTCTTTCCATTTGTTGGAGCTTAAAATTCAAATGAAATTTCCATGACAGAGTGGAACTTAGGTACAGACCTAAAAAGCAAAAGTCTTTTACCTTTGTTAAGGTGTTCCCCCCATTATAAAACATTTGGTGTGTGTGTTTTTAGGACCGCAAGTCAGGACATGTGACTTTTTAAAATTGACTTTCAAATCAAGCTCTTGTGTGTGCGTTAAAAAAAGATCCAAAAGGGTCTGTAGACCATTGGCCATGCGGGCAATTAAAACGGCGGCGGCGGCATACAATAAAATCGGCAAATGTCTAAAACTCATCCTTGGGAAATCCTTACCATTTTGAACTAAATAGCTATACAAGCCATTTCTATACAACAGAAATAAAAAAGGTGCCAAAGTACAGCCCTGTCTAACACCCCGACTGGATGCAAGGGGATGGGATCTTTCGCTGTGTTGTCCAAACTGAATTATAATAGTAAGGTCAGAGTATAAACGTTTAATCAGATCCAACAAATCTTGCTCAATCCCCATTGTGTCCATTATTTCCCACAATTTTACTCTATTCACCATATCAAATGCACTGGACAGATCTATAAAGGCTAAGTGGATAGATTCCCTTTTTGCAATAACATACTTGCTAAGGATAAGATGTAAGTTTAGGGCCTGATCCACTGTGCCTAATCCAGGCCTAAACCCATATTGAATTGGCGATAAAATGTAGTAGTGTTCTAGCAGCTTAGGCTGATAGAGGTAGCTGTAGCAGAGCAGCTTAGGCTCAACTAGGAGACATGCAAAGCTCCTACAATAGCACTTATAGTTACACAGCACTTATACACAAGTAAAAACAATACTCAGTGTTACCAAAAATAAAGGTTGTTTGTTTGGGTGACACAAGGCTAAAAATATCTTAGATGCAATACTCCTTCTGGAGGTAAGTATTATACACAATGTATACACTAAACACCAAAACAAGGTAAGTAATTAGACATAGGATAGTGCAAACAATAGGAAATGCTATAGAATGCAATGGGAGAAAATAAGTCTAGGGGCAACACAAACCATATAATAAGAAAGTGGAACGTGAACCAAGAATTCCGCCTACACAAGTGTAGTGTGTAGAGAATCACTGAGAGAGTAAGAATACAGCATAGGTAAGTAAAATACCCCACCCCAGCGCCCAGAAAAGCAGGAGTAAAGTCCTGCAAGTTTCCTTAGCACACACTACAAATCATGATTAGAGTTATTGCAAAAACCAAGCAAGACTGCAAACAACAAATGGTGGATTCCTGGACCTGAAGACCTGCAAAGGAAGGTGACCAAGTCCAGAAGTCTAAAGAAGTTTCAGGAAGGACAGGAGCCCCTGCCAACCCAGGAAAGGGTGCGAAAGAAGAGTCCCTGATTGGACGAAGACTGCAGAAATGCTCCCAAGGAAGATGTCAGCGGGTTCCTGCATGATGCACTGGATGTTCCACGGAGAGAAGTTGGATGCAGGTGAGTTTTAGTGCTGGATTCCTCCAACAAGCCTTGGTTCTGGCAAAGTTGCGTTTTGCATCAAGTTGGCGCTATCTGGACCCAAGAGGGACCTGGGGGCCTCAACTCTGTGTGAGGAGGAAGAGGGGACTCTCAGTACTTTAAGGAGTCCTCAGAACACCGGATAGCACCCACTGGAGTCCCAGGACATGGGGACAAGGGAGGTGCAAAATGCAGTTGGAGTAGCACTACAAAGGAGGGTCCCACGCCACCGGAGATCAACTCAGCGAGTTAAGCATTACAGGATAGAGTTCTGGGGATGTTGGCCAGGCTGTGCATGAATGAATTTTGCAAATAGTGCACAGAGGCCTCAGGAGGTGAAGAAGACATGGTGCACAGGGGTACTGTTGCTCTCTGGGAAGGTAAGGTCTTACCTCCTCCAAATTGGGACAGCAGGACCTCAGGATAGTCTGTGTCGACGGGGTCCACCCTCTTTGTTTCAAGGAGCACGCTCATCATCAGGAGAGGAGTCCAAGAGACCCAGTCATCGACTTAGAAGGTGTGTGCTTGAGCAGGGGAGTGACTCCGTCACTCCACGGGAGATTTCTTCGGTCCTTGTGGTGCAGGGTGAAGACAGGGAGTCCTCAGAGCATGCACACTGTGGAAACTGTTGCGGTTGCTGGCTAGAGCTGAAGTTGCAGAAGAAAAGTAGCCCTTCTGTATACTTTGTTACTGTTACAGCAGTTCATGGAGCAGTCTGCGGTTGATCAGAGGACGAAGTAGTAGTTGCAGAGGATTCCTGCTAGAAACTTGAAAGTAGAATCTGAAGACAACCCACAGGAGAGACCCTAAATAGCCCTCAGAGGGGTATTGGCTACCTTACCAGGTATGGACCTATCAGGATGGGTCTCTGATGTCACCTGCTGGCACTGGTCACTCAGAGGCCTCCAGAGTGTCCCCACACCTTGCAAAGCAAGATGGCTGAAGTCTGGGACACACTGGAGGAGCTCTGGGCACCACACCTAGGGTGGTGATGGACAGGGTAGTGGGCACTACCTTTTCCTTTGTCCAGTTTCGCGCTAGAGCAGGGACAAGGGGTCCCTGAACCGGTGTAGACCGGCCTGGCTTATGCAAGGAGGGCCCCATCTGTGCCCTGCAAAGCATTTCCAGAGGCTAGGGGAGGCTACCCCTCCCCCGCCTGCAACTCCTGTTTCCAAAGGGAGAAGGTGTAAAACCCTGCTCCCAAAGGAAATGCTTTGTTCTGCCTTCCTGGGACTGAGCAGCTCAGACCCCAGGAGGGCAGAATCCTGTCTGTGATGTGGCAGCAGCTGTAGCTGCATTGCAAGCCTCAGAGAGCTGGTTTGGCAGTACTGGGGGTCCCTGGTGGAGCCCTTAGGATGCATGGAATTGGCACCCCAATACCAGATTTGGAATTGGGGGACAATTCCATGATCTTAAACACCTTACATGGCCATATTTGGGTTACCATTGTGAAGCAACATATAGGTAATGACCTATATGTAGTGTACGCATGTAATAGCGTCCTCACACTCACAAAGTTCCGGGAATTGGCCCTGAACTGTGTGGAGGGACCTTTGCTAGTGCAAGGGTGCCCTCACACTTAGTGATTTTGCACCTAGCCTTCATTAAATGAAGGTTAGACATATAAGTGACTTATAAGTTACGTAAGTGCAGTGAAAATGGCTGTGAAATAATGTGTGCACTTTTTCACGCAGGCTGCAGTGGCAGTCCTGTGAAAGGGTTTGTCTAAACTCCTTATGGGTGGCAAAATAAATGCTGCAGCTCATAAGGATCTCCTGGGACCCCAATGCCCTGGGTACCTAGGTACCATATGCTAAGAGCTTATAACGGGGGGGTCCAGTGTGCCAATTGAAATTGGTAAATGAAGTCACTAGCCAATTTAAAAGCAGAGAGAGCATAAGCACTGGGGTTCTGATTAGCAGAGCCTCAGTGACACAGTTAAGCACTACTGACAACAAAATGAGCACTGGGGTCCTGGCTAGCAGGATCCCAGTGAGACAGGCAAAACACCCTGACATATAGGTTTTTAACTATGAGCAATGGGGTCCTGGCTAGCAGGATCTCAGTGACACAGTAAAAACCATGCTAGAAAGATGCTACTTTCTCACAACTCAGTTTTACAAAAATAAAGGTTCTTCATTTTGGTGATACAAATGCCAAAAATACCTTACAGACTATACGGCCTTAGGAGGTAAGCAATATACACATTATATACACAAGAATGCAGAAATAGCTGTAAAAACAGTTCTAAAACAGTGCAAATTGTGAAAATCACAATAGTTAGAAATGTGCCTAGGGGAAACACAAACCATATCCTAAAATAGTGGAATGCGAAAGTCGGTTTCTCACCTAGGCAAGTTTACTGTTTAGAGGGGTGCTTGGAGTATTAGGAAACACCAAAGGTAAGTAATAAAACCGACCCCAGTGCCCAGTAAAACAGGAGAAAATCACAATTACTTTCCTAGAACAAACAAGAACATGTGATCGAAGATTTTGCAAGAACCAGAAGAGACTGCAACACATCAACGATGGACTTCTGGACCTGAAGACCTGTGGAAGAATGGGACCAAGTCCAAGAAGCACTGAAGAGTCCAGGGAGAACAGGAGCCCCTGCTAAGCCGGATTAAGGTGCAAAAAAAGGACCACCTGTGAAGAACAACAGTCAGTACTGCACCCAAGTAGACGGATGTGGGTTCCTGGTTGGTACAGATGATGTCCCTTGCCAGAAGGATGATTTCAGTCTGGTTTGCATCGCTGGATTCTACCAACAAGATCATGGTTAGCAGAAAATGGCGCTGTCTGGTACCAGGAGAGACCTGGTGGCCTCTACCCAGGAGAGAGAGAGACAGTGGGGGCTCTCAGCAACTCAGAGATCCCTCAGAAGACCAGGCAATGCACAGGAGTCCCACAGCACGGGGACAAACAAGATGCAAATGGAGGTCCACTCCACAGTACACAAAGGACTCACACACCGCCAGAGAACCACGCATGAGGCTGTGCGTCGCAGGAAGGAGTGCTGGGGGCCAAAGGTGCACGAAGAACTTTGTGGAAGGATGCCAAAAGCCTTGGCAACTGCAAAACACGTAATGCACAGGGGTAATGTCTTGCGTGGGGAGGCAAGCGCTTACTTCCACCATAGGTGGGCAGTTGGACGTCTGGACCGTCGGGACCACTGCAGGCCACCACCTGTGTTGCTGAATCCACGCACTTCTTCAGGCGAGGGGACCCAAGCAACCAGTCATCGCTGCAGAGGGGGACTCCTTCACTTCAAGGGAGATTTCTTAATTCTTCTGGTGCAGGCTGCAGACAGGAAGTCCTCAGAGGATGCACAACCTGGAAACAGTTGCAGTTGCCAGCAGGAACTGAAGATACAATGTTGCAGAAGTCATTGTTGCTTCTTTGTTGCTGTTTGTAGAGTTTCTGGAGGGTCCAGATGCAGTTCCGCCGGTAAGAAGGTGAAGTAAAGTATGCAGATGATTCCTGCTGGAGGATTGCAATTTGAATCTGAAGAAACACCCAGGAGAGAGACCCTAAATATCCTTGAAAGGGGGATTAGTACGCTACACAGGTAAGCACCTATCAGGGGAGGGCTCTGACGTTACCTGCAGGCACTGGCCACTCAGATGCTCCCAGACTGCCCTACCAACTTGGAATCCAAGATGGCAAAACCCAGGGACACTCTGGAGGGGCTCTGAGAACCATCCCTTGGGTGGTGATGGACAGGGGAGTGGTCACTCCACTTTCCTTTGTCCAGTTTCACGCCAGAGCAGGGACTGGGGGTCTCTGAACCGGTGTAGACTGGATTATGCAAGGAGGGCAGCATCTGTACCCTTCAAAGCATTTCCAGAGTCTCTGAGAGGCTACCCCTCCCATGCCTGTAACACCTATTTCGAAAGGGAGAGGGTGTAACATCCCCCTCCCAAAGGAAATCATTTGTTCTGCCTTCCTGGGCTTGAGCTGCTCAAGCAACAGGAGGGCAGAAACCTGTCTGTGAGGTGGCAGCAGCTGGGGCTGCCTGGAAAACCTCAGAAGATTGTAATGGCAGTACTGGGGGTCCTCTAAGGAGCCACCAGAGTGCATGGAATCATATAACCAATGCTTGCAAAAGGCTTGGGGTATGATTCCAACATGTTTGATACCAAACATGTCTATATTTGGAGTTACCCTCATGAAGCTGCACATAGGTAGTGACCTATATATATTGCATGCGTAAAATGGCATCCCCGCACTCACGGAGTCTGGCAAAATGGTCCAGGACGCAAAGTGTCTGATTACCAGGGTCTCTATAATCTGATTTTGAGAGAGCATATATTGAATAGTTGTGTGTCTGAGTTGTTACACCAGTATCTTGTGGAATCAGATCTGACCTCTCCCCAAGAATCGGGAAAGAAGGCAGACAAATGGGTCAGAACAAGGGTGAGCAGATAAGCTCCTACGGGGGTGACACAGAAAAGAAGAAAGATGGTAAAAAATCTCAGGATAAGCATGGGGGCAAAATTAAAAAAAAAAAGATCCTTCTTCGGGTCCACAAAACTCCTGTGGGGATGGGGATAAATCATCTTCCTCTTCTTCACACTCTCCACACAATAAAAAACCCTGGTGCTATGTGTGCCGAGGTAAAGGCCACAGCCAGGGGATAAGTCCTGCCCAGGTAAATCCCCTGAGCCTACCATCACTAATACATCCACTTCAAACTCTAGTACCCCTAGCAGTAGCAGTAATAGTGGTGGGACTACTGGCAATAATCAAACAAAAGTTGTAGTTGGGTTCAATTTTGGGTCATCATAGAAACTACGGTAGGTAAAGAAACCCCCAAGACTGTTCCTGTCACACCTGGTGGCATTGGCCTTGCCACCTTCACTGCTTGTCCTCTTAATATGGACAAATACAAGCAGAGAGTTTTAATAAATGGTGTTGAGACCCAGGCCTACAGGGATACAGGTGCAGGTATCACTTTGGTGACTGAAAACCCATTGTCACCTGCACAACACCTCCTTGGACAGAAGCACCAGGTTACTGATGTCAACAACTCCACTCAGTCTCTCCCCTTAGCTGTAGTGCTACTTAGTTGGGGTGGTGTTACTGGCCTAAAGCAGGTGGTGATATCACTTACCTTACCTGTAGACTGTCTCTTAGGTAATGACCTAGAGGCCTCAGGTTTGGCTGAAGTAGAGTTTAGGGCCCATGCATCCATGCTGGGTGTCCCTGAGGAATTGCTTCCTCTCATTTCAGGTGAAATGAAAAACCAAAGAAGAGAAAGAGCCCTGAAGCCTCAGGATCCTTCTCACTCAACAGGTAAAAAGGGTATAAAAGTAGTCCTTCCCTACCCTACCACTAAGGATACAATTCCTGTGGTGGGAGACCCTTCTCCTGGGGTGGTACCTGTACCAAGGGTGCCCACAGCTGCCACAGCTGAACTCCCAGAGGTAAATGTCCCTCTCTGCGGAACCACTAAAACAGATAAGCAAAACTGCACTGTTTTAGTAAATTTGGAGCAACCCTCCAGCCCTCCCTGAGAAACTTTAGTGCAGCAGCCCTGCACTACCTCTGAACACATAGGACAGCAGCCCTGTCCTTGTGTGGAGCTTATAGGACAGCAGCCCTGCTCCAACCCAAGAGAAACAGCACCCCTGTTCTCTCCTTCAGCCATATGGACAAATCTTTTGTCCAGCTATGGCCTTGCTGAGACAGCATCCCTGTCTAGCATTCCTATCCTTAGGACAGCAGCCCTGAATTGACATAGGATCAGTGGAACAGGTACACTGCCCTACTTTAAACTTTACAAATACAGAATCTGTGAGTAAGCACTTGCACTGTTTTCTAGGCCAAAATCTCTTAACAGGGTGGTTTACCTCCCCACAGGGAAGAAACCAGACAGTGGAAGATAAAGAGAGTAACCACCTTATTGCAGAGCCACCCTCCACTTATCACCACTTAGACAATATTTTCTCAACCGGCCAAGATTAGCTTTATTGTCCTTCGTTGGGGGGAGGGGGTTGTGTAGGAAGATAGCTTTCTTCTAGCATGGTTACCCTCCTTTTTGGCTGATTCTCAGTGTGTTTTTACTGTCCCACTGGGATCGTGATAGTCATGACCAGTGCTCATTGTTTGTGGCCTATATGTCTGTGTGTTTTACTGTGTTGTCAGTATGCTTGACTGTGTCACTGGAGTTCTGTTAACCAGAACTGCAGTGCTCATGCTCTCTCTGTTTCCAAATTTGTCTCTATAGTCTAGTGACTCCATATTCCAATCCAGATTGGTACACTGGACCCCCCTTAAAAGTCCCTAGTATATGGTACCTAGGTACCCAGAGCATTGGGGTTCCAGGAGATCCATATGGGCTGAAGCATTTCTTTTGCCACCCATAAGGAGCTCATACAAACACTCATTCAGGACCGCCACTGTAGCCTGAGTGAAATAGTGAACACACTATTTCACAGCCATTTTCACTGCACCAGGTAACTTATAAGTCACCTATATGTCTAACCTTCAGTTACTGAAGGATAGATGCAAAGTTACTGTGTGTGAGGGCACCCTTGCACTAGCAAAGGTGCCCCACATTGTCAATACATATATGTAGCTTCACAGTGGTAACCCCGAATATGGCCATGTGAGGTGTCTAAGACTGAGAAATTGTACCCCTAATGCAATTCTGTTGGGGGGGGCAATTCCATGCACCCTGGGTGCTCCACCATAAACCTCCAGTACTGCCAAGCCAGCTTTCTGAGGTTTCCACTGCAGCCCCAGCTGCTGCCACCTCACAGACAGGTTTCTGCCCTCCTGGAGATTGAGCAGCTCAATCCCAGGCAGGCAGAACAATGCACTTCCTTTAGGAGAGGGGTGTTACACCCTCTCCCATTGGAAATAGGTGTTACAGGCATGGGAGAGGTATCCTCCCAGAGCCTCTGGAAATGCTTTGAAGGGCACAAATGGTGCCCTCCTTGCATAATCCAGTCTACACTGGTTTAGGGACCCCCAGTCCCTGCTCTGACATGGAACTGGACAAAGGAAAGGGGAGTGGCCACTCCCCTATCCATCACCACCCCATGGGTGATGCCCAGAGCTCCTCCAGAGTGTCCCTGGCATTAGTCATCTTGGATTCTAAGGTGTGGGGACCATCTGGGAGCATCTGAGTGGCCAGTGCCAGCAGGTGACGTCAGAGACCCCTCCTGAATAGTGCATACCTGGTTAGGTAGCCAATCCCCCTCTCAGGGCAATTTAGGGTCCTTGGTTTTTCCTCAGATTCGGTTTGCACGACTACACCAGGACTCCTCTGCATCCTCTGCTTCAGCTTCTGACCGTCGGATCAATCCCAGACTGCTGCAGGAACACTGTAACTGCAACAAAGTATCCAAGAAGGCTACTGTGACCCTGCAACTTCAGCTCCTGCCATCAACTGCAACAGTTTCCAGGTTGTGCATGCTCTGAGGACTGCCTGTCTTTATTCTGCACCAGAAGGACAGAAGGAATATCCAGTGGAGTGACGGAGTCACTTCCATGCTTCATCAGGCCCTCTCTGCAACAACAACCGGTACTCTGGGACTCCTCTCCTGTCAACGAGCATGATCCCTGGAACACAGGTGGTGGACCGAAGTGATCCTGACTGTCCAAAAGTCCAGCTTTCAAAATTTGGTGGTGGTAAGGGCTTGCCTCCCCGTGCCAGACCTTACCCCTATGCAGCATGTGTTCTGGAGCTCCTTGGGCGTCTGTGCACTTCTTCCAGAAATCCTTTGTGCACAGCTTACCCCAGGTCCCCAGCACTCTTTCCTGCAACGCTCAGCTCCCTGAATTGTTCTCAGGCGGCGTGGGGTCGCTTTGTGTAGTGCTGCGATGACCGTATTTTGCAACTCCTTTGTCCCCATATTCTGGGACTGCTGTGGGTGCTGGCAGGTCTTCTGAGGACTCTCTAAAGTGCTGAGACCCCCTCTGTCTCCTCAGTCTGAGTTGAGACACCCAGGACCCTCCTGGGCCCAGATAGCACATTTTGCTGTAAACCACGACATTTGTGTGAGCCAAGGCTTGTTGGTGGAATCCAATGATGAAAACCAGCCAGCATCCAACAACTCGACGTGGGACATCTCCTGCACCAAGCAGGAGCCCGCAGATGTCTTCTTTGGTGCATTTCTGACTTCTTCTTCCAACTGGAGAATCCACTCTTGCACCTTCATCCAGGTTAGCAGGGGCTCCTGTTCTTCCTAGACTCTTCATCAATTTCTGGACTTGGTCTCCTCTCTCCACAGGTCTTCAGGTTCGTGAATCCATTGTTGGTTTCTTGTTGTCTTGCTTGGTTTTTTAATAATCCTTTACCACGACTTCTAAGTGTTCTGAGGAAACGTACTGTACTTTACTCCTGCTTTCCTGGGCTCTGGGGTGGGGTAATTTACTTACCTTTGGTGTTTTCCTACACTCTCAGTGCCCCTCTCCACATTAGACTTGCCTAGGGGGGAACCAACATTCGCATTCCACTATTTTAGTATATGGTTTGTGTTGCCCCTAGGCCCATTACAAACTGTTATGTTTTTCACTCTTTGCACTTTTTTATGACTGTTTACTTACCTGATTTTGGTTACTAGTGTATATATTGTGTATAATACTTACCTCCAGAAGGAGTATTGCCTCTAAGATATTTTTTGCCTTGTGTCACTAAAATAAAGTGCCTTTATTTTTGGTAACACTGAGTATTGTCTTTCCTGTGTATAAGTACTGTGTGACTATAGTGGTATTGCAAGAGCTTTGCATGCCTCCTAGTTCAGCTTTGGCTGCTCTGCTACAGCTACCCCTAGACAGCCTACACTGCTAGACACTGCCTACATTTCACTAAGGTGGACCAATGGACCTGGCATAAGGTACCCACTACAAACCAGGCCAGCTACTCACAGTTAGGCAATGGAAAAATCATTCAAGTCAACAACATGAGATGATTCAATATGTGTTTCTGCCACTAATGCTATATCTCCCTCTTCACCAGTAGGGGTAGGTGGAACATATCCTGAGCTTTCAGCAGTTCCAGCATTCTCAACACATCAACTGTAGCATCACGTCTAAGCTCAGGTTCACAGCCATCATCATCATTATTTTACATTGCCATTAGTCAATGTATTAGCCAAACGTTTCTTGCTCCAACAGTTTTCATCTTAAGTGACTACATTCCCTTTCTTTACTGTAGTAAGCACTGTCACAGAAAAGGTGCTTAAGGTTTGAAGTTGTGCGATGCCTCTTAGTTTGAAACTAACCATGTCTTTTGAAATGACTCTGGCACCTTGCAGTTGCTGAATGCAGCAACAGAATAGCTGGCACCTTATAGTCTTTTGAATCCTTTAGGTGTACCTTTGAAATATCTCATGCAGGCACACTACACTCTTTTTAACCATTCTAGAGTTCCTTTGAAATATCTCATGCGGCTGTGCAGTGTGTTTGAATAATAATGTTTATAAAAACAGGACGGCGACACACATTTGAGCCTAGCATTTATCCCGAATGGAATCATTTAGTTGTGCATATGAGTTTTGGGAGAGTAGCAGCATACAGCCAATCTAATCAGCTTCTCATCTGTAATGTAACAATGTCATGTCCATCTTTACTTTCAATAAATTCTAGTTAAATAAACCTGAAAAGAAATTCCATATGTGTATTTCACAAAATAAGACCAGTGCCAATATCAATATGTTTGGAACTTAAATCAGTTCTTGACAAGCTGGTGGAAGAAAAGATTATCACACACACAGACTCATCTAAATGGGAAAGTCCCATTGTGGTTGTTCACAAGAAGAATGGAGACATTAGGCTATGCGCAGACATGCATACCATAAATAAAAACATAATGATAGATTGTCATCCTTTACCAAAGATAGGTGAATTATTGTCTAATATTAATGGTGCCAAAGGTTTTTCTTTGTTGGACTGATATTCTGCGTAACACCAGATACAGCTCGCTGAAGATTCGTAAAACGTGACCTCCGTCCTCACTCCCTTTGGAGCGCTCAAATGTCTAAGTTTGCCATTCGGTCTTGGGTCTGCAGCAAGTGCATTTAAAAAATGGCTTCATTCCATTTAAAGCAACATACCAGGTACCAAAGCACACCAAGATGAGTTCTAATGTTTGCCAGTACCATTATAGAACATAATGTAATTCTCATCAATGTTTTAGATGCAGTCAAGGAGATAGGCATTACTCTTAAAGAATTAAAATGTTGCTCCTTGAAACTTGATTATCTTGGGCATCACATTTCAGTCAAGGGCATCACTATAGAGTTGTTTTTAATTCAAGCCATAAAAGATGTTCTACCACCAAAAGATAAGGACACCATGAGATCTTTTCTTGGCATGAGTGAATATTACTCAAGATTTATTCAAGAATATGCCATGGTTGTTCTACCTCTTTGCAAACTACTTCAGAAAGGGATACAGTTTGTGAGGAAAGATGCCGCTAATCAAGTTTTCCAAAAAATCAAGGAGCTGATTACTCAGGCACCAGCATTGTCACTTTTCAAGCCTGGAGGCAAATGTATTATGTTGATGCAATCCAGATTGGCCTGGGAGCTGTTTTATCTTAAATTTACAGTGGTAAAGAGCACATGGCTTCTTTTGCTGCTCGATCACTTAAGCTACCAGAATCTCAATACAGTGCTATTGAAAAAGAAGCACTCACGTGTTTCTGGATGATTGAGAAATGTAAAACGTTCCTGTGAGGTACATACTTTGAACTGTACACAGACTATAAACCTCTGATTCATTTGATGAATGGTAATGGGACTCGGACAGCATCGGCTACACTAGTCAGACTTCTTTCTCAATTGCAGGAGTATAATTTTAAAATACATTATTTTCCT
Source organism: Pleurodeles waltl (assembly GCF_031143425.1). Classification (NCBI taxonomy): domain Eukaryota; kingdom Metazoa; phylum Chordata; class Amphibia; order Caudata; family Salamandridae; genus Pleurodeles; species Pleurodeles waltl. The sequence goes on along the minus strand of NC_090439.1, from coordinate 697,244,824 downwards.
TGCGGAAATAATTTGAGAGCTGTTTTCCTCTCTAGAATTTCTTTACAAGATGTTGAACAACCTCAGGATTTTGATTATGTTGAATCTGTAGTGGCAACATTAGACAATATTTAAAATTAATCAGATGTTGTATCTAGAGAAGAGTTGATGTGGATGAAAACAGACACTGTAGTATGTGCAGTTAGGGAATTTATCAAAAAAGGCTGGCTCAAGGAAAGATCACTACCTAATTATGGGTTTACCATCTAACCCAACACAATACTACTGGTGTTTCACCTTTTTTGTCTACTAACCCCTTACTTGCTAAACATCCCCCCCCCCAGTGCTGAGCCCTTTTTTGGCAATGTGGGACAGTTTGCACTTAGGCCCCCACAACTGTTGGTCCACATAAGCTATCCATGCCAAATTTCTGTCCTTTTTGCCAACATCCTGGGGATTTTAAAAGTACCCAGAGTTTGTGGATTTCCCAGGAGGAGACTGAGAAATTAGCCAAAATACAGCTAAATTTAGTTTTTTTAGGGAAAATGGGAAAAAAGTATCTGTTTTTTTTCCCTTGCAACAAAGGCTTTGTGGTGCTAATATCACCATCTTTCCAGCTTTCAGAAACATTTCTGAAAAGAAGACAACATTCTGAATTGAACAAGAGGTTATTTATGTAGATCCTTCAAGGTTTTCCTACAGAAAGTAACAGTTTAAATAAAAAATATTAAAATTGAGTTGTAAAAGCAGACATTTCGGTCTATGTTTGCTTCTGTAATTTTTTCCAGCTATGGCAGTTTTTGAAAGCAATATACCGTTACGTCTGCTGGACCCTTCTGGTTGTGGGGCTATATAGGCCTCATAGGTTCATCAAAAACCCAAGGTACCCGGTGCCAATAAATGAGCTGCATCTTGCAATGGGGTTTCATTGTACACCTGGTATGCAGCAATTCATTGGGCAAAATATAAAGAGTGAAAAAGAGGTATCAAGGAAACCTATGTGTTTCTGAAATAGGCACATTATATGGAGTTTAGCAGCAGTGGGGATGTTCACATCTCTGAATTTGAGAGTACCCATACTAGCATATGAATTACAGGGCATTTTTTAAAGTGACTTATTTCTTATACATTGTCTTACATTTGGAAGGCAAAAATGTGGAGAAAGACAATTGGAAATAACACTTGTTCTTCTATTCTGTGTTCTGCCAAGTCTCCAGATACAAATGGTACATTACTTGTGTGGGTAGGCCTAGACCCAGTGACAGGAAATGCCCCAAAACTCAACGGGGATGAATTTCATTTTTCCAATGAAAACTGATGCGTTTTTGCAAAGTGCCTACCTATGGATTTTGGGTTCTAGCTCACCCGCCACTTAGGGAAACCTATGAAACCCACACATTTCTTAATACTAGATACCAAGGGAAATCCAGAATGGAGTGAATTGTGGGGCTCTCAGCAAGTTCTGTCACCCAGAAACCTTTGGAAACCTTAAAATGTGGCTAAAAAACATATTTTCCTCAAATTTCAGCAATGCAAAGTTCTGGAACCTAAGGGGAACCACAAACTTTCTTCCACCCAGCATTCACCCAAGTCTCCCAAAAAAATGGTTCCTCACTTTTGTGGGTAGGCCTAGTGCTTGCATCAGGAAACACCCCAAAACACAACGTGGACACATCACATTTTTCCAATGAAAACTGATGCGTTTTTGCAAAGTGCCTAGCTATGGATTTTAGGATCTAGCTCACCCGCCACTTAGGGAATCCTATGAAACCCACACATTTGTGAAAACTAGACACCTAGGGGAATCCAGAATGGGGTGACTTGTGGGGCTTTCACTAGATTCTGACACCCAGAATCCTTCGCAAACCTCAAAATTTGGCACAAAAACCCACGCTTTCCTCAAATTTCTGTGAAGGAAACTTCTGGAATCTGAGGGGATGTTAGACCTGGAATCCTTGGCATTGTCTCCTCTTTCTTTTTTGCCTCTGCTTCCTATGTTCTGACTGTGTGTTGGACTCTGTTTTTGCTGTTGTTGGTCCTCTGGGCACTTTACCACAGCTGACCAGTGCTAAAGTACAAGTGCTCCCTGTGTAAAATGTATGTGTAATTGGCTTTTCCATGATTGGCATATTTGATTTGCTAGTACTTAGTATGTCTCTAGTAAAGTGCACTAGAGGTGCCTTGGGCCTGTAACTCAAATGCTACTAGTGGGCCTGAAGCACTGATTGTGCCGCCCACATGAGTAGCCCTGTATACATGGCTCAGACCTGCCACTACAGTGTCTTTGTGTGCAGTTGAAACCTGACAATTTGGCCTGGCAAGTGGACTCACTTGCCAGGCCCAAACCTTCCCTTTTTAAACATGTAAGGCACCCCTAAGGTAGGTCCTAGGTAGCCCCATGGGCGGGGTGCAGTGTATGTTAAAGGCGGGGCATGGACTGATGTTTTTTACATGTCCTAACAGTGAAATATTGCCAAATTCGGTTTTCATTACTGCAAGGCCTATCCCTCTCATAGGTTAACATGGGGCTGCCTTTAAATATCCTTAAAGTGCAGTTTCCCTTTGAGAGCAGATATAGAAGTGGAGTTTGGAGTCTCTGAACTCACAATTTAAAAATACATCTTTTGGTAAAGTTATTTTTTAAATTATTCATTTGAAAATGCCACTTTTAGAAATCGGGAATTTTCTTGCTTAAACCATTCTGTGACTCTGCCTGCCTGTGTATTCCCTGTCTGGGTCAGACTGACAGTTGAGCTGTTTGTGAATCCCTTCTAGACAATGACACAAAGGGAGCTGGGGTGTAGCCTGCTTATCCTGATAAAGCATCCGGGCTAGAGTGGAGGGTGAAGTGGTCACTTACACCTGAATGGGCTGTGTTTGCCCTTACACATTGCAGTCTCCTACCCACTGGTGTGTGTCTGTGGCCAGGTCTGGGCAAGGCAGGATCTTGTGAACAACAGAGACTTTCCTCTGAAGTTTGCCTATTTCAAAAGCAGAAAAGGATATAAGTAGTGGACCCCACACCCCAGTTTTTCAGATTACTTCAAGATTTGTTTCTGGAACTAAGAGGAACCTCTGTCACAGAGAAGAGCTGAAGAGCTGAGAAGAAGTGCTGCCCTGTCTATGACTGTGCTTTGTTGGGCTATCCTGCAGTTGCTGCTTCTGCCTGAGGAAGGGGACAAAGACTGGACTTAGTGGTATACTCCAAGGGCCTGGACTGAGCTTGGCTCCTGTTTTGAAGTCTCAGGGCCATCAAAGACTTCCTCTGCCAGCATCTGGACTCCCTGTTGAGATACCTGCCCTGCCAAGTGGTGCCCTATCCAGTCCATGGGCCCTTGAAAGGTGAATCTGGTAGAACAGGTGTAGGAGGCTGGCTTGCCTTATAGTAGGGACCAATGGTACTTACAGCTTGTGCCAGGTCCAGTTATCCCTTATTAGTAGATTTGTAGTTTTCTGGCAGCTTAGGCTGATAGAGGTAGCTATAGCAGAGCTGCTTAGACTGAACTAGGAGACATGCAAAGCTCCTACTATACCACTTATATCGTATAGGTACTATATCATAGGAAAGACAATACTCAGAGTTACTAAAAATAAAGGTACTTTATTTTAGTGACAATGTGCCAAAAATATCTCAGAGGATATACTCCCTTAGGAGGTAAGTAAAATGCACAAATTATACACACAAACCAAAACTCTTACAGCTAGCAAGGCTTGTTTGCAGTCTTTCTGCGTGAAAATAAATTTGCATCCTCCAGCACGCCATGGGACATCATCTGACCAAAGGAGAAGTTCCTGGCACCTTCCGTTGTTGCAGAATCTTTGGCTTCTTCCACCCGGAGGCATCCCTTTTGCACCTTCATCTGGGATTTAGTGGGCTCCTGCCCCCACTGGACACTTGCGTGACTCTTGGACTTGGTCCCCTTCCTTTGCAGGTCTTCAGGTCCAGGAATCCGTCTTCATTGCTTTGCAGTCAGTTGTTGTCTTTGCAGAATCCCCTATCTTGACTTTACTGTCTTTCTGGGGAAGTAGGGTAACTTTACTCCTACTTTTCAGGGTCTTGGGGTGGGGTATCTTGGACACCCTTAGGGGGTCATTCCAACCCCGGCGGGCGGCGGGCGGCGCCCGCCAGGCGTAAACCGCCCAAACACCGCCCGCGGTCAAATGACCGCTGGGAGCATTCTAACTTTCCCACTGGGCCAGCGGGAAAGCCCCAGCAAAGATGAAGCCGGCTCCGAATGGAGCCAGCGGATTTGCTGGGGTGCGACGGGTGCAGTTGCACCCGTCGCGATTTTCAGTGTCTGCTTTGCAGACACTGAAAATCTTGATGGGGCCCTGTTAGGGGGCCCCTGCAGTGCCCATGCCAGTGGCATGGGCACTACAGGGGCCCCCAGGGGCCTCACGACACCGGTTGCCGCCAGCCTATTCCTGGCGGTGTAAACCACCAGGAACAGGCTGGCGGAAGGGGGTCGGAATCCCCATGGTGGCGCTGCATGCAGCGCCGCCATGGAGGATTCCCTGGGGCAGGGGAAAACCGGCGGGAAACCACAGGTTCCCCTTTTCTGACCGCGGCTTTACCGCCGCGGTCAGAATTGCCCCGGAAGCACCGCCAGCCTGTTGGCGGTGCTTCCTCTGCCCTCTGCCCTGGCGGTTACAAACCGCCAGGGTCAGAATGAGGGCCTTAGTGTTTTCTTACACTCCCAGCGACTCTCTATGCACTACACTAGGCCTGGGGTCCATTCGTGGTTCACATTTCACTTTTGGAGTATATGGTTTGTGTTGCCCCTAGGCCTATTTTCTCCTATTACATTCTATTGTGTTCTACAGTGTTTGCACTACTTTTTTAAGTGTTTTACTTACCTGATTTTGGTTCGTGTGTATATTTTGTGTATTTTACTTACCTCCTAAGGGAGTATATCCTCTGAGATACTTTTGCCATATTGTCACTAAAATAAAGTACCTTTATTTTTAATAACTCTGAATATTGTGTTTCTTATGATATAGTGCTATATGATATAAGTGGTATAGTAGGAGCTTTGCATGTCTCCTAATTCAGCCTAAGCTGCTCTGCTATAGCTACCTCTGTCAGCCTAAACTGCTAGAACACTACTAATCTACTAATTAGGGATAACTGGACCTGGCACAAGGTGTAAGTGCCATCAGGTACCCACTATAAGCCAGGTGAGCCTCCTACATTGGCAGCAGTGATGGGATAAGTACTTGTAACTGCTTAATCACTTTGCCATTGGTGCTTTTCATAAGAAAAACATATACCAAATACTAAAAATGATACACAGTTAACCTAAACAGTTTAACTTTATTTCTACAAACTAATCTACTAATAAGGGATAACTGGAAATGGCACAAGTTGTAAGTACCACAAGGTGCCCAGTATAAGCCAGGCCAGCCTCCTACATTGATGGTGCAGCAGTGGGATAAGTACTTGTAACTGCTTTACCACTTTGTCATTGGTGCTTTTCATAAGAAAAATATATACCAAATACTTCAGAATATACACAGTAACCTAAACAGTTTATTTTTCCTTCTCTGAAAACTTTCTAAAAAGTTTCTGAAACTTTTTTAAGTTTTCAAAACGTTTGAAAAAAGTTTTTCTCTGTTCTTTAAAAAGACCCCAAAACATTTTTCTCTCTCTGTCCTAAACCATTTCTATCATGTCTGCAGTAGAGCTTACTCCCACAGTTGTCCAGGCAACATATGGGAATCTAAACTTTAAAAGTTTGAGGGGTCTCTGCATTGAAAGAGGTTGAGCAATTGGTAAGAATCCTACAAAAGATCTTCTCCTTAGCCTTCTCCTGGAAAGTGACCAGAACCAGTCTGGCCCATCCCAGGATCAGGAGGTAAAGGAGGGGAGGTACCCAGCCAGACTCAGAGGAGTCCCCTGAGGATGCTGGGGAGGGTTCTTCCAAGGACCTGCCAACTAACAGGCCATATAGTGACACTGGTAGTGGGAGGGCACCTTTCACTCCTAAAGGCCAGGTTACCAGGGTCCAGCCAGTTAGGGACAGGTCCAAGTCTGCCAATTCCCACATTTCTTCTGTGTTTCACAATTCCCAAGCCTCTCACCCTGAGGATAACTTAATGGAAAGGGAAATCAGAATGTTGAGGTTGGAAGAGGCCAGGCTGAAGCTTAAACAGCAGCAGCTGGCCTTAGACAGGGAATCTCTGGATGTGGAAAGGGAAAGGCAGAGGTTGGGGTTAGTTTCTCATGGTGGCAGCAGCAGTGTTTTTGATAGCAATCCTGTTAGAGAGGAAGATTCGAGAAAGCTGCATAAGATAGTCTCCCCTTACAAGGAGGGGGATGACATTAACAAGTGGGTTGCTGCACTTGAGAGTGCCTGTATGGTACAGTTGGTCCCTCAGAGGCAGTGGGCTGCTATCTTGTGGCTATCTTTCACTGGTAAGGGTAGCGATAGGCTCCTTACTGTCAGAGAAAGTGATGCTAACAATTACAAAGTTTTGAAGGATGCACTCTTGGATGGATTTGGCTTAACCATTGAACAATACAGGATTAAGTTCAGAGACACCAGAAAAGAGTCCTCTCAAGACTGGAAAGACTTTGTAGACTGTTCAATGAAGTCCTTGGAGGGTTGCTTACATGGCAGTAAGGTGACTAACTATGAAAGCCTGTATAATCTAATCCTGAGAGAGCATATGTTGAACACTTGTGTGTCTGATTTGTTGCACCAGTACTTGGTAGACTCAGATCTGACCTCTCCTCAAGAATTGGGAAAAAAGGCAGACAAATGGGTCAGAACAAGAGTGAACAGAAACGTTCATACATGGTGTGACAAGGATGGCAAGAAGAAGGATGGTAAGTCTTCTGACAAGGGTGGGGACAAAGATAAAAAACATTCTGAGACTTCATCAGGCCCACAAAAATCCTCTGGGGGTGGTGGGTCCAAATCCTCTTCTCACAATCAGAAAAAGCCATGGTGTTATTTATGTAAAGTAAAAGGCCATTGGGCAAGTGATGCCACTTGTCCAAAGAAAAACACCAAGGCTCCCACTACCACAACCCCAACTGCAACCTAGTGCCCCTAGTAATAGCAGTGGTGGAGGGAAGTCTCCTACAAATAGCCAATCCAAGGGTGTAGCTAGGCTTACTATTGGCAGTGTAGTTGGGGTTGGTCTTGTTAGGGAGACTACAAAGGTTGTTTTAGTCTATGATGGTGGCATTGATTTTGCCACCTTGGTTGCTTGTCCTCTTAATGTGGGTAAGTACAAGCAACTACCCCTAATTAATGTTGTTGATGTTGAGGCCTACAGCGACACAGGAGCCAGTGTAACTATGGTTATAGAGAAACTGGTTCACCCTGATCAACACCTACTTGGTCAGAAGTACCCAGTGACTGATGCTTACAATAACACACATGGCTGTTGTGAATCTCAAGTGGGGGGTGTTACTGGTACAAAGAAACTTGTGGTAGCCACTGAATTACCTGTAGATTGCTAACTATGAAATGATTTGGAGACATCAGCTTGGGCTGAAGTGGAGTTGGAGGCTCATGCAGCAATGCTGGGCATTCCTGGGCATATTTTTGCTTTAACAAGGGTCAGGCCAAGAAGCAAAAAGTACAGGGAAACTTGGATCCTGAAACAATGGATCAAGTGCCTCCAAAAGCTAGGGGTAGGAAGGGTAAATCCTTGCACACTATCTCTCCCTCACCAGAAGATTTCTCCTTTGAGGAAGAGGAATCCTCTCCCTGTGCAGAACCTACACCAGATGAGCTGGCAGCAGACACTGCTGAGCTTTTGGGTGCAGGGGGGCCTGCTAGGGAAGAGCTGAGTGTGGCACAGCAGACCTGTCACACATTAGAGGGTTTGAGACATCAAGATGTCAAACAGCAGAATGGGGATGTCAGTGATAGCCATAAGGTGTATTGTGAAGACAACCTCCTGTATACTGAATCGAGGGACCCTAAACCTGGAGCTACCAGGAGATTGGTCATCCCTTTGCAATACAGAGAGTTTCGCCTTACCTTGGCACATGACATTTCTTTGGCTGGGCATTTGGGGCCAAAGTGAAACTTGGCACAGATTTGTCCCCCTGTTTCACTGGCCTCATAAATCAGAGGACACTGAAGAGTTTTGTCACTCTTGTGTGACCTGCCAAGCCAGTGGCAAGACTGGTGGAACACCAACGGCCCCCTTAATTCCACTTCCTGTGGTTGGGGTGCCTTTTGAAAGGGTAGGGGTTGACATAGTTGGCCCCATTGACCCTCCAACTGCTTCAGGCAATAGGTTTTTCCTGGTGGTAGTGGACCATGCCACTAGGTACCCTGAAGCAATCCCCTTAAGGATCACTACAGCTCCTGCAGTGGCAAACGCCATCCTGGGAATCTTTTCCAGAGTTGGCTTCCCTAAGGAAGTGGTGGCAGACAGAGGTGGTAACTTTATGTCTGCCTACCTCAAAGCAATGTGGGAGGAGTGTGGTGTAACCTACAAGTTCACTACTCCTTATCATCCACAAACAAATGGTCTGTTTGAGAGGTTTAATAAAACTCTCAAACGTATGATAATGGGACTCCCTGAAAAACTCAGAAGGAGATGGGATGTCCTGTCACCTTGCCTCCTTTTTATTTACAGGGAGGTACCCTAAAAAGGAGTGGGCTTTAGCCCCTTTGAACTTCTCTTCGGTTACCTTGTGAGAGGTCCCCTTGCACTTGTTAAAGAAGGTTGGGAAAAACCTTTAAAAGCTCCTAAACAGAACATTGTGGACTATGTACTTGGCCTAAGATCGAGAATGGCTGAGTACATGAAAAAGGCCAGTAAAAACCTTCAGGCCAGCCAGGAGCTGCAAAAGCAATGACATGACCAGAAGGCTGTCCTGACCCAGTATCACCCAGGACAGAAGGTGTGGGTATTGGAGCTTGTGGCCCCAAGAGCACTCCAGGACAAATGGAGTGGACCCCATCTAATTGTTGAGAAAAAGGATGAGGTTACCTACTTGGTAGACCTGGGCACTGCCAGGAGTCCCCTTAGGGTGCTCCATGTCAACCGCCCAAAACCCTACTATGACAGGGCTGATCTCACCCTGCTCATGGTAACTGATGAGGGACAGGAAGAAGAGAGTGACCCTCTCCCTTATCTCTTCTCCACCACTGAAGCTGATGGCTTAGTGGAGGGAGTAGTACTTGCAGATTTCCTTACTGCAGAGCAGAAGGACAACTGTGTAAATCTCTTAAGTCAGTGTTCTGAACTCTTCTCACTGATACCAGGTACCACTACTTGGTCTGAGCATACAATCAATACTGGAGACAGTTTACCTGTCAAAAGTAAAATCTATAGGCAGTCTGACCATGTCAGAGACTGCACAAAACAAGACTAAGCACTTTTGATTTAACTGCAGGGTATTGGCAGATTAAATTATCAGAAGATGCTAAACCCAAGACTGCATTTTAAACCATTGGAGGGCACTATCAATTCACTGTAATGCCCTTTGGTCTGAAGAATGCACCTGTCACTTTTCAAAGGTTAGAAAACACAGTCCTACAAGGGTTGGAAGCTTTTAGTGCAGCATATCTGGATGATATAGCTGTCTTTAGCTACACCTGGGATGATCACCTGGTCCACCTGTGGAAAGTTTTGGAGGCCCTGCGAAAGGCAGGCCTCACTATCAAGGCCTCAAATTGCCAGATAGGGCAGGGGAAAGTGGTTTATCTGGGCCACCTGGTAGGTGGGGAACAGATTGCACCACTGCAGGGGAAGATCCAGACAATTATGGAATGGACTCCCCCTAAAACTCAAACCCAGGTGAGAGCCTTTCTAGGCCTCACAGGGTACTATAGGAGGTTTATTAAGAATGATGGCTCCATTGCAGCTCCACTTAATGACCTCACTAGTAAAAAGATGCCTCTAAAGGTATTGTGGACAGCTAGCTGTCAAAAAGCTTTTGATGAGCTCAAACAGGCCATGTACTCTGCACCTGTCCTAAAAAGCCCTTGCTACTCCAAAAAGTTCATAGTCCAGACTGATGGTTTTGAAATGGGGGTTGGGGCAGTGCTATCATAGCTTAATACTGAGGGCCAGGCTCAACCTGTTGCTTTTATCAGCAGGAGGTTGACCCCTAGAGAAAAGCGTTGGTCTGCCATAGAGAGGGAGGCCTTTGCTGTGGTCTGGGCACTGAAACAGTTGAGACCATACCTGTTTGGTACTCACTTTATTGTTCAGACAGACCACAAACCTCCACTTTGCCTAGAACAAATGAAAGGTGAAAACCCTAAATTGTTGAGGTGGTCCATATCCCTACAGGGAATGGACTATACAGTGGAACATAGACCTGGGAGTCCCCAATTCAATGCAGATGGACTCTCCAGATATTTCCACTTAACAATGAAGACTCATCTGGGCAAGGTTAGCCTTATTGTCCCTCGTTTGGGGCGGGGGGGCTTGTGTAAGAAAGTACCATCTTGCCTGGCATGTTACCCCCATTTTTTACTTGTGTATATGTTTGTTTTTGCCCGTGTCACTGGGTTCCTGCAAGCCAGGACCCCAGTGCTCATACGTTTGTGGCCTATATGTGTTTCCTGTGTGGTGCCTAACTGTATCACTGAGGCTCTGCTAATCAGAACCTCAGTGTTTATGCTCTCTCTGCTTTTAAAATTGTCACTGCAGGATAGTGACTAATTTTACCAATTCTGATTGGCACACTGGAACACCCTTATAATTCCCTAGTATGCGGTACCTAGGTACCCAGGGTATTGGGGTTTCAGGAGATCCCTATGGGCTGCAGCATTTCTTTTGCCACCCATAGGGAGCTCAGACAATTCTTACACAGGACTGCCACTGCAGCCTGAGTGAAATAACGTCTATGTTATTTCACAGCCATTTTGCACTGCACTTAAGTAATTTACCAGGTGTGACAGAAACTGTCTTGGGACTGACTACCCCAGTTTCTATGATGGACCCATAAGTGAACCCAACTACACCCTTATTTCGTCTGTTGCCAGCAGTCCCCCCACTATTACCACTACTGCTAGGGGCACTAGGGTTTGATGTATTAGTGGTGGTAGGCTCAGGGGGCTTACCTGGGCAGGACTTATCCCCTGGCCTATGGCCTTTATTTTTACACACATATCACCAAGGCTTTTTAATGTGTGTGGGTTGTGAAGAAGAGGAAGATGATTTATCCCCACCCCCTGAAGAGTGTTTAGGATTTGAAGAAGGATCTTTAGTTTCACTTTTATCCCCATGCTTATCCTGAGATTTCTCAACATCTTTTTTCTTGCAATCCTTGTCACCTCCTGTATGAACTTTTCTGTTCACTCTTGTTCTGACCCATTTGTCTGCCTTGTTTCCCAATTCTTGGGGAGAGGTCAGATCTGAGTCTACCAAGTACTGGTGCAACAAATCAGACACACAATTGTTCAAAATATGCTCTCTTCGGATTAGATTATACAGGCTTTCATAGTCAGTCACCTTACTGCCATGCAACCAACTATCCAAGGCCTTCACTGAACAGTCTACAAAGTCTGTCCCGTCTTGAGAGGACTCTTTTCTGGTGTCTCTAAACTTAATCCTGTATTGCTCAGTGGTTAAGCCAAATCCTTCCAAGAGGGCATCCTTCAAAACTTTTTAGTTATTAGCATCACTTTCTCTGACAGTAAGGAGCCTATCCCTACCCTTACCAGTGAAAGATAGCCACAAGATAGCAGCCCACTGCCTTTGAGGGACCAACTGTACCATACAGGCCAGCTCAAGTGCAGCAAACCACTTGTTAATGTCATCCCCCTCCTTGTAAGGGAGGACTATCTTATGCAGGTTTCTGGAATCCTGCTCTCTAACAGGATTATTATCTAAAACACTGCTGCTGCCACCATGGGGAACTAACCCCAACCTCTGCCTTTCCCTTTCCACATCCAGAGATTCCCTGTCTAAGGCCAGCTGCTGCTGTTTAAGATTCGGCCTGGCCTCTTCCAACCTCAGCTGTCTGAGTTCCCTTTCCATTAAGTTATCCTCAGGGTGGGAGGCTTGGGAATTGTGAGACACAGAAGTAATGTGGGAAGTGGCAGAGTTGGACTTGTCCCTAACTGACTGGACTCTAGTAAGCTGGCCCTTAGGAATGAAGGGTGCCCACTAATGTGTGACCCCCTCCCACTACCGGTGTCACTAGGTGGCCTGTTAGCTGACAGGTCCTTGGAAGAACCCTCCCCAGTAACCTCGGGGGACTCCTCTGAGTCTGACTGGGTACCCCTATCCTCCACCTCCTGATCCTGGGATGGGCCAAACTGGTTCTGGTCACTTTCTAGGAGAAGGCTAAGGAGAAGATCTTTTGTAGGATTCTCACCAATTGCTCAACCTCTTTCAATGCAGAGACCCCTCAAACTTTTAAAGTTTAGATTTGCATATGTTGCCTGGACAATTGTGGGAGTAAGGTCTACTGCAGACATGATAGAAAAGGTTTAGGACACAGAGAGAAAAAAGTTTTTGGAACTTTTAAAAGAACAGAGAAAAACTTTTTCAAACTTTTTCAAACTTTTCAGAAACTTTTTGGAAAGTTTTAGAGAAGGAAAGTAAAACTGTTAATGTTACTGTGTATATTCTGAATTATTTGGTATATGTTCTTCTTATGAAATGCACCAATGACCAAGTGGTAAAGCAGTTACAAATATTTATCCCATCGCTGCTGCCAATGTAGGAGGCTGGCCTGGCTTATGGTGGGTACCTGATGGTACTTACACCTTGTGCCAGGTCCAGTTATCCCTTATTAGTAGATTAGTAGTGTTCTAGCAGCTTAGGCTGATAGAGGTAGCTGTAGCAGAGCAGCTTAGGCTGAACTAGGAGAAATGCAAAGCTCCTACTATACCACTTATATCATATAGCACTATATCATAAGAATCAAAATACTCAGAGTTACTAAAAATAAAGGTACTTTATTTTAGTGACAATGTGCCAAAAATATCTCAGAGGATATACTCCCTTAGGAGGTAAGTAAAATACACAAAATATACACACAAACCAAAATCAGGTAAGTAAACAGTTAGAAAAGTGGTGCAAACACTGTAGAATACAATAGGATGCAATAGGCCTAGTGCAACAGAAACCATATACTAGGGGTACCAGCAAGAATCAGGGGAGGGCCCTGAGGACTCTGGGGAGGGTTCATCCAAAGCCCTGCCAGCTAACAGGCCACCTAGTGACACTGGTAGTGGGAGGGGGGTCACACACTAGTAGGGCACCTTTCACTTCAAAAGGCCAGGTAAATAGAGTCCATCCAGTTAGAGACAGGTCCACTTCTGCCAATTCCCACATTTCTTCTGTGTCTCAGAATTCCCAAGCCTCCCACCGTGAGGATAACACCCTAGAGAGAAAACTCAGAAAGCTGAGTTTGGAAGAGGCCAGCTTGAAGCTGTAACAGCAACAGTTGGCCTTAGACAGGGAATCTCTAGATGTAGAGAGGCAAAGACAGAGGTTGGTGTCAGTTCCCCATGGCGGCAGCAGCAGTGTTCTTGATAGTAATCCTGTAAGAGAACAAGATTCTAGGAACCTGCATAAGATAGTCCCCCCTTACAAGGAGGGGGATGACATTAACAAGTGGTTCGCTGCACTTGAGAGAGCTTGTATGGTACAGTTGGTCCCTCAAAGGCAGTGGGCTGCTATCTTGTGGCTATCTTTCACTGGTAAGGTTAGGGATAGGCTCCTTACTATCAGAGAAAGTGATGCAAATAACTACAAAGTTTTGAACGATGCACTCTTCGATGGATTTGGCTTAACCACTGCACAATACAGGATAAAGTTCAGAGACACCAAAAAAGAGTCCTCTCAAGACTGGACAGACTTCATAGACTGTTCATTGAAGGCCTTGGAGGGATGGTTATATATAAGGTGACTGACTGTGAAAGCCTGTATAATCTAATCCTGAGAGAGCATATTTTGAATAATTGTGTGTCTGATTTGTTGCACTAGTACTTGGTAGACTCAGACCTGACCTCTCCCCAAGAATTGGGAAAGAAGGCAGACAAATGCGTCAGAACAAGAGTGAGCAGATAAGCTCATACAGGGAGTGACAAGGATGGCAAGAAGAAAGATGGTGAGCAATCTCAGGATAAGCATGTTGATAAAGGTAAAAACAAAGATCCTTCTTTACATCCTAAACACTCTTCAGGGGGTGGGGATAAATCATCTTCTTCCTCTTCTTCACAACCCACACACACTAAAAAGCCTTGGTGCTATGTGTGTAAAAATAAAGGCCATTGGCCAGGGGATATGTCCTGCCCATGTAAAGCCCCTGAGCCTACCACCACTAATACATCAAACTCTAGTGCCCCCTAGTAGTAGTGGTAATAGTGGTGGGACTGCTGGCAGTCAAATTAGGGTGTAGTTGGGTTCACCTTTGGGTCCATCATAGAAACTGGGGTAGTCAGTCCCAAGACAGTTTCTGTCACACCTGGTGGCATTGGCCTTGCCACACTGGCTGCTTGTCCCCTTTCAATGGATAAGTACAGGCAGTCAGTTTTAATAAATGGTGTTGAGGCCCAGGCCTACAGGGACACAGGGGCCAGTATCACTTTGGTGACTTAGAACCTAGTGTCTCCTGCACAAAACCTCATTGGACAACAGTACAAGATTATTGATGTCCATAACTCCACTCAATTCCTCCCCTTAGCTATAGTTCAGTTTAGTTGGGGTAGAGTTACTGGCCCTAAGCAGGTAGTAGTATCACCTAGCTTACCTGTAGACTGTCTCTTAAGTAATGACCTAGAGACCTCAGGTTGGGCTGAGGTAGAGTTTAATACCCATGCATCCATGCTGAGCATCCCTGAGGAATTGTTTCCTCTCATTTCAGCTGAAATGAAAAAGCAAAGGAGAGAAAAAGGCCTGAAATCTCAGGATCCTTCTCCTACAACAGGTAAAAAGGGCATCAAAGTATCCCCTACCCACCCTGCCATTACGGATAGCATTCCTGTGGTCGGAGAAACCTCTCCTGGGATGGAACCTGAACCATCAGCTAGCACAGCTGTACTGTAGGAAAGTACCATCTTGCCTGGCATGTTACCCCCATTTTTTACTTGTATGTATGTTTGTTTCTGCCTGTGTCACTGGGATCCTGCTAGCCAGGACCCCAGTGCTCATAAAGTGTGCCCTGTATGTGTTCCCTGTGCGGTTCCTAATTGTATCACTGAGGCTCTGCTAACCAAACCTCAGTGTTTATGCTCTCTCTGCTTTTAAAATTATCACTGCAGGCTAGTGACTAAATGTACCAATTCTGATTGGCCCACTGGAACACCCTTATAATTCCTTAATATATGGTACCTACGTACCCAGGGTATTGGGGTTCCAGGAGATCACTATGGGCTACAGCATTTCTTTTGTCACCCATAGGAAGCTCAGACAATTCTTACACAGGCCTGCCACTGCATCCACTTTATTTCACAGCCATTTTACACTGCATTTTAAGTAACTTATAAGTCACCTCTATGTCTAACCCTCACTTAGTGAAGGTAAGGTGCAAAGTTAATAAGTGTGAGGGCACCCTGGCACTAGCCAAGGTGCCCCCACATTGTTCAGGGCAATTTCCACGGACTTTGTGAGTGCGGGGACACCATTACACGCGTGCACTACATATAGGTCAATACCTATGTGTAGCTTCACAATGGTAACTCCGAACATGGCCATGTAACATGTCTAAGATCATGGAATTGTCCCCCCAATACCATTCTGGTATTGGGGTGCCAATCCCATGCATCCCCGGGGCTCCATCATGGATCCCTGGTACTGCCAAACTAGCTCTCTCGGGTTTTCTCTGCAGCCACCACTGCTGCCAACCCTCAGACAGGTTTGTGCCCTCCTGCGGTCTGGGCAACCCAGTCCCAGGAAGGCAGAACACAGCATTTCCTTAGGGAGCAGGATGTTACACCCTCTCCCTTTGGAAATAGGTGTTACAGGCTGGGGAGCAGTAGCCTCCCCCCACCTCTGGAAATGCTTTGAAGGGCGCAGTTTGTGTCCTCCTTGCATAATCCAATCTACTCTGGTTCAGGGATCCCCAGTCCCTGCTCTGGTGTGAAACTGGACAAAGGAAAGGGGAGTGCCCACTACCCTATTCCATCACCACCCTAGGTGTGGTGCCCAGAGCTCCTCCAGTGTGTCCCAGACTTCAGCCATCTTGCTTTGCAAGGTGTGGGGACACTCTGGAGGCCTCTGAGTGACCAGTGCCAGCAGGTGACATCAGAGACCCCTCCTGATAGGTCCATACCTGATAAGGTAGCCGATACCCCGCTGAGGGCTATTTAGGGTCTCTCCTGTGGGTTCTCTTCAGGTTCTACTTGCAACTTTCCAGCAGGAATCCTCTGGAACTACTACTTCATCCTCTGACCTCAGATCAACCGCAGACTGCTCCAGGAACCGCTGTAACAGCAACAAAGTATCCAGAAGGGCTACTTTTCCTCTGTAACTTCAGCTGCAGCCAGCAACCTCAACAGGTTCCACAGTGTGCATGCTGTGGGGACTCCATGTCTTCACCCTGCACTAGAAGGACCGAAGAAATCTCCGGTCCCTGCTCAAGCATGCACCTTCTAAGTCAACGACTGGTTCTCTTGGACTCCTCTCCTGGTGATGAGGCTGCTCCTTGGAACACAGAGGGTAGATCCCTTCGACACAGACTGTCCTGAGATCCTACTGTCCCAATTTGGCAATTTGGAGCTCATTGTAGGAGTCTGGCCTGGTCTGTAGTGGGTACCTTGGGTACTTACACCTTACCCCAGGTCCAGTTATCCCTTATTAGTGAAATGTAGTAGTGTCAGTCAGTCAGTCAGAATAACTTTATTCGGCGTATTGCCATAAAAGTACACATACATACATATAAATCATCATAAAATACAGTACTTATTGCATTATCCAAAGGCAAGACTCTTCGATCTACAAGTCTATAAAATCTAAGCATACCACTTAAGCCTACTGAATCAATATAGAATAATAAATACTTATAAAATCGTATACAACAGTAAAACAATATCTGAATTCCCTTAATAAATAGTCACATTGCTAATTCATATCAATTCCTAATGGTCATAGCGGATTTGATAAAACTTAAAATAGAGCTGCAAATTTGTTTGGATGAAAGGCTTTGAATGCCAATCAATCCTTCTTTATAAGAAAGGGTGTGCAAATTACGCATTATAGGTAATAAAAAAGTTTCCCTAGGAACTGAGTAGAGTGCACAAAATAAAATAAAGTGACAAGTACTTTGATTTGAAAAATTGTCGTAAGGGCATGGCGGTAATGTTTTTTCCCACACACATTTTGTCGGAAACGCCACTCTAAAATGTATCATGTTAAATCTAAAAAGTACAAGTAAAGAGTATAGAGAAGGGATCGGAAACCAAACAAAATAAGGTTCTATTGAATTTGATGATGAAATTTGTACATATAAATTAAAAGAACCCAATTTCTCTGCCACTTTATATCTAAGATTTGTAACGTACTCTTTATATCGGAATTTAATGATTTATTTCGCATTGGCGGGCAAGAGCTCTGGTTTGAAATACATAAACTCCAAGTCCAAATTTCGAAAACAGTTGTGAACAAAATTTAACCATGGAATTTTGTTGTGGTTTGCTAACGAAATACAGTCTTTTACACAATCATGTGTTAAAGTAGCCGCCGGATTTGACCATACTTTTATCCATAACAGAAGGGGGGCAATATCTATCAAATCTGTAATGTAGCGGATTCCCAACTCCTCATGGCATATAATATTCGCTATGTTCTTGGGTACCATAAGTAGCCGATGGATACATTTATTCTCTGCCAGTTGTAATATGCTTGAACTGGTATATCCCCAAAGGCCACCCCCATAAATCGCCGCCGAGACACATTTGGATTTATAAAGCGTGATGATCTGGTGAACCGGTCTATGCCCTAATCTATGGGCAAAGCGAAAGATTGCTTCAACATTTCTTTCCATTTGTTGGAGCTTAAAATTCAAATGAAATTTCCATGACAGAGTGGAACTTAGGTACAGACCTAAAAAGCAAAAGTCTTTTACCTTTGTTAAGGTGTTCCCCCCATTATAAAACATTTGGTGTGTGTGTTTTTAGGACCGCAAGTCATGACATGTGACTTTTTAAAATTGACTTTCAAATCAAGCTCTTGTGTGTGCGTTAAAAAAAGATCCAAAAGGGTCTGTAGACCATTGGCCGTGCGGGTAATTAAAACGGCGTCGTCGGCATACAATAAAATCGGCAAATGTCTAAAACTCATCCTTGGGAAATCCTTACCATTTTGAACTAAATAGCTATACAAGCCATTTCTATACAACAGAAATAAAAAAGGTGCCAAAGTACAGCCCTGTCTAACACCCCGACTGGATGCAAGAGGATGGGATCTTTCGCTGTGTTGTCCAAACTGAATTATAATAGTAAGGTCAGAGTATAAACGTTTAATCGGATCCAACAAATCTTGCTCAATCCCCATTGTGTCCATTATTTCCCACAATTTTACTCTATTCACCATATCAAATGCACTGGACAGATCTATAAAGGCTAAGTGGATAGATTCCCTTTTTGCAATAACATACTTGCTAAGGATAAGATGTAAGTTTAGGGCCTGATCCACTGTGCCTAATCCAGGCCTATACCCATATTGAATTGGCGATAAAATGTAGTAGTGTTCTAGCAGCTTAGGCTGATAGAGGTAGCTGTAGCAGAGCAGCTTAGGCTCAACTAGGAGACATGCAAAGCTCCTACAATAGCACTTATAGTTACACAGCACTTATACACAAGTAAAAACAATACTCAGTGTTACCAAAAATAAAGGTTGTTTGTTTGGGTGACACAAGGCTAAAAATATCTTAGATGCAATACTCCTTCTGGAGGTAAGTATTATACACAATGTATACACTAAACACCAAAACAAGGTAAGTAATTAGACATAGGATAGTGCAAACAATAGGAAATGCTATAGAATGCAATGGGAGAAAATAAGTCTAGGGGCAACACAAACCATATAATAAGAAAGTGGAATGTGAACCAAGAATTCCGCCTACACAAGTGTAGTGTGTAGAGAATCACTGAGAGAGTAAGAATACAGCATAGGTAAGTAAAATACCCCACCCCAGCGCCCAGAAAAGCAGGAGTAAAGTACTGCAAGTTTCCTTAGCACACACTACAAATCATGATTAGAGTTATTGCAAAAACCAAGCAAGACTGCAAACAACAAATGGTGGATTCCTGGACCTGAAGACCTGCAAAGGAAGGTGACCAAGTCCAGAAGTCTAAAGAAGTTTCAGGAAGGACAGGAGCCCCTGCCAACCCAGGAAAGGGTGCGAAAGAAGAGTCCCTGATTGGACGAAGACTGCAGAAATGCTCCCAAGGAAGATGTCAGCGGGTTCCTGCATGATGCACTGGATGTTCCACCGAGAGAAGTTGGATGCAGGTGAGTTTTAGTGCTGGATTCCTCCAACAAGCCTTGGTTCTGGCAAAGTTGCGTTTTGCATCAAGTTGGCGCTATCTGGACCCAAGAGGGACCTGGGGGCCTCAACTCTGTGTGAGGAGGAAGAGGGGACTCTCAGTACTTTAAGGAGTCCTCAGAACACCGGATAGCACCCACTGGAGTCCCAGGACATGGGGACAAGGGAGGTGCAAAATGCAGTTGGAGTAGCACTACAAAGGAGGGTCCCACGCCACCGGAGATCAACTCAGCGAGTTAAGCATCACAGGATAGAGTTCTGGGGATGTTGGCCAGGCTGTGCATGAATGAATTTTTGCAAATAGTGCACAGAGGCCTCAGGAGGTGAAGAAGACATGGTGCACAGGGGTACTGTTGTTCTCTGGGAAGGTAAGGTCTTACCTCCTCCAAATTGGGACAGCACGACCTCAGGATAGTCTGTGTCGATGGGGTCCACCCTCTTTGTTTCAAGGAGCACGCTCATCATCAGGAGAGGAGTCCAAGAGACCCAGTCATCGACTTAGAAGGTGTGTGCTTGAGCAGGGGAGTGACTCCGTCACTCCACGGGAGATTTCTTCGGTCCTTGTGGTGCAGGGTGAAGACAGGGAGTCCTCAGAGCATGCACACTGTGGAAACTGTTGCGGTTGCTGGCTAGAGCTGAAGTTGCAGAAGAAAAGTAGCCCTTCTGTATACTTTGTTACTGTTACAGCAGTTCATGGAGCAGTCTGCGGTTGATCAGAGGTCAGAGGACGAAGTAGTAGTTGCAGAGGATTCCTGCTAGAAACTTGAAAGTAGAATCTGAAGACAACCCACAGGAGAGACCCTAAATAGCCCTCAGAGGGGTATCGGCTACCTTACCAGGTATGGACCTATCAGGAGGGGTATCTGATGTCACCTGCTGGCACTGGTCACTCAGAGGCCTCCAGAGTGTCCCCACACCTTGCAAAGCAAGATGGCTGAAGTCTGGGACACACTGGAGGAGCTCTGGGCACCACACCTAGGGTGGTGATGGACAGGGTAGTGGGCACTACCTTTTCCTTTGTTCAGTTTCGCGCTAGAGCAGGGACAAGGGGTCCCTGAACCGGTGTAGACCGGCCTGGCTTATGCAAGGAGGGCCCCATCTGTGCCCTGCAAAGCATTTCCAGAGGCTAGGGGAGGCTACCCCTCCCCCGCCTGCAACTCCTGTTTCCAAAGGGAGAAGGTGTAAAACCCTGCTCCCAAAGGAAATGCTTTGTTCTGCCTTCCTGGGACTGAGCAGCTCAGACCCCAGGAGGGCAGAATCCTGTCTGTGAGGTGGCAGCAGCTGTAGCTGCATTGCAAGCCTCAGAGAGCTGGTTTGGCAGTACTGGCGGTCCCTGGTGGAGCCCTCAGGATGCATGGAATTGGCACCCCAATACCAGATTTGGAATTGGGGGACAATTCCATGATCTTAAACACCTTACATGGCCATATTTGGGTTACCATTGTGAAGCAACATATAGGTAATGACCTATATGTAGTGTACGCGTGTAATAGCGTCCTCACACTCACAAAGTTCCGGGAATTGGCCCTGAACTGTGTGGAGGGTCTTTTGCTAGTGCAAGGGTGCCCTCACACTTAGTGATTTTGCAGCTAGCCTTCATTAAATGAAGGTTAGACATATAAGTGACTTATAAGTTACGTAAGTGCAGTGAAAATGGCTGTGAAATAATGTGTGCACTTTTTCACGCAGGCTGCAGTGGCAGTCCTGTGAAAGGGTTTGTCTAAACTCCTTATGGGTGGCAAAATAAATGCTGCAGCTCATAAGGATCTCCTGGGACCCCAATGCCCTGGGTACCTAGGTACCATATGCTAGGAGCTTATAACGGGGGGGTCCAGTGTGCCAATTGAAATTGGTAAATGAAGTCACTAGCCAATTTAAAAGCAGAGAGAGCATAAGCACTGGGGTTCTGATTAGCAGAGCCTCAGTGACACAGTTAAGCACTACTGACAACAAAATGAGCACTGGGGTCCTGGCTAGCAGGATCCCAGTGAGACAGGCAAAACACCCTGACATATAGGTTTTTAACTATGAGCAATGGGGTCCTGGCTAGCAGGATCTCAGTGACACAGTAAAAACCATGCTAGAAAGATGCTACTTTCTCACAACTCAGTTTTACAAAAATAAAGGTTCTTCATTTTGGTGATACAAATGCCAAAAATACCTTACAGACTATACGCCCTTAGGAGGTAAGCAATATACACATTATATACACAAGAATGCAGAAATAGCTGTAAAAACAGTTCTAAAACAGTGCAAATTGTGAAAATCACAATAGTTAGAAATGTGCCTAGGGGAAACACAAACCATATACTAAAATAGTGGAATGCGAAAGTCGGTTTCTCACCTAGGCAAGTTTACTGTTTAGAGGGGCGCTTGGAGTATTAGGAAACACCAAAGGTAAGTAATAAAACCGACCCCAGTGCCCAGTAAAACAGGAGAAAATCACAATTACTTTCCTAGAACAAACAAGAACATGTGATCGAAGATTTTGCAAGAACCAGAAGAGACTGCAACACATCAACGATGGACTTCTGGACCTGAAGACCTGTGGAAGAATGGGACCAAGTCCAAGAAGCACTGAAGAGTCCAGGGAGAACAGGAGCCCCTGCTAAGCCGGATTAAGGTGCAAAAAAAGGACCACCTGTGAAGAACAACAGTCAGTACTGCACCCAAGTAGACGGATGTGGGTTCCTGGTTGGTACAGATGATGTCCCTTGCCAGAAGGATGATTTCAGTCTGGTTTGCATCGCTGGATTCTACCAACAAGATCATGGTTAGCAGAAAATGGCGCTGTCTGGTACCAGGAGAGACCTGGTGGCCTCTACCCAGGAGAGAGAGAGACAGTGGGGGCTCTCAGCAATTCAGAGATCCCTCAGAAGACCAGGCAATGCACAGGAGTCCCACAGCACGGGGACAAACAAGATGCAAATGGAGGTCCACTCCACAGTACACAAAGGACTCACACACCGCCAGAGAACCACGCATGAGGCTGTGCGTCGCAGGAAGGAGTGCTGGGGGCCAAAGCTGCAAGGTGCACGAAGAACTATGTGGAAGGATGCCAAAAGCCTTGGCAACTGCAAACCACGTAATGCACAGGGGTAATGTCTTGCGTGTGGAGGCAAGCGCTTACTTCCACCATAGGTGGGTAGTTGGACGTCTGGACCGTCGGGACCACTGCAGGCCACCACCTGTGTTGCTGAATCCACGCACTTCTTCAGGCGAGGGGACCCAAGCAACCAGTCATCGCTGCAGAGGGGGACTCCTTCACTTCAAGGGAGATTTCTTAATTCTTCTGGTGCAGGCTGCAGACAGGCAGTCCTCAGAGGATGTACAACCTGGAAACAGTTGCAGTTGCCAGCAGGAACTGAAGATACAATGTTGCAGAAGTCATCGTTGCTTCTTTGTTGCGGTTTGTAGAGTTTCTGGAGGGTCCAGATGCAGTTCCGCCGGTAAGAAGGTGAAGTAAAGTATGCAGATGATTCCTGCTGGAGGATTGCAATTTGAATCTGAAGAAACACCCAGGAGAGAGACCCTAAATATCCTTGAAAGGCGGATTAGTCCGCTACACAGGTAAGCACCTATCAGGGGAGGGCTCTGACGTTACCTGCAGGCACTGGCCACTCAGATGCTCCCAGACTGCCCTACCAACTTGGAATCCAAGATGGCAAAACCCAGGGACACTCTGGAGGGGCTCTGAGAACCATCCCTTGGGTGGTGATGGACAGGGGAGTGGTCACTCCACTTTCCTTTGTCCAGTTTCACGCCAGAGCAGGGACTGGGGGTCTCTGAACCGGTGTAGACTGGATTATGCAAGGAGGGCAGCATCTGTACCCTTCAAAGCATTTCCAGAGTCTCTGAGAGGCTACCCCTCCCATGCCTGTAACACCTATTTCGAAAGGGAGAGGGTGTAACATCCCCCTCCCAAAGGAAATCGTTTGTTCTGCCTTCCTGGGCTTGAGCTGCTCAAGCAACAGGAGGGCAGAAACCTGTCTGTTAGGTGGCAGCAGCTGGGGCTGCCTGGAAAACCTCAGAAGATTGTAATGGCAGTACTGGGGGTCCTCTAAGGAGCCACCAGAGTGCATGGAATCATATAACCAATGCTTGCAAAAGGCTTGGAGTATGATTCCAACATGTTTGATACCAAACATGTCTATATTTGGAGTTACCCTCATGAAGCTGCACATAGGTAGTGACCTATATATACTGCATGCGTAAAATGGCATCCCCGCACTCACGGAGTCTGGCAAAATGGTCCTGGACGACGTGAGGGCACCTCTGCTAGTGCAGGGATGCCCTCACACACGGGTACTCTGTACCTAGCCTTCAGTGTTGGAAGGCCTGGTATATGGGTGACTTATAAATGACCTGGTGCAGTGTAAATGGCTGTGAAAGGGTGCATGCACCATTTCACACAGGCTGCAATGGCAGTCCTGTAGAAGCCTTTGCATGGGCTCCCCATGAGTGACAAAAGTAATGCTGCAACCCATAGTGATCCCCTGGAGCCCCAACGCCCTGGGTACCTAAGTACCATATACTAAGGACTTATAGGGGGTGACCAGTATGTCGATATGGGAGGAAATACTGGGGTACCAGTATGCAGTGACAATATTTAGAGTCGAGAGAGCATAAGCACTGGGGTCCTGGTTAGCAGGACCCCAGTGACACAGCCAAACACATATCAGGCAGAAATTGGGGATAGCATGCCAAAAAGAGGGTACTTTCCTATTTAACCCCCCCCCCCCCAAAGGAGGGTCAATAAGGCTAGCCTTGCCCAGATGAGTCTTCATTGTCTAGGTGAAATATCTGGAGAGCCTATTTGCATTGGAATTGTTACTCCCAGGTCTATGTTCCACTGTAAAGTCCATCCCCTGTAGAGAAATTGATGACCCCAACAACTTAGGGCTTTCACCTTTCATTTGTTTAAACCATAAGAGAGGTTTGTGGTCTGTCTGAACTATGAAGTGAGTACCAAAGAGGTATGGTCTCAATTTCTTCAGGGTCCAGACCACAGCAAAGGCTCTCTACGGCTGACCAACACTTTTCTCTAGGGGTCAACCTTCTACTAATAAAAGCAACAGGTTGATCCTTGCACTCTGAATTAGATTGTGATAGCACAGCTCCAACTCCTACCTCTGAAGCATTTGTCTGGACAATAAACTTATTTGAGTAGTTTGGGCTTTTCAGGACAGGTGCAGTACACATAGCCTGCTTAAGCTCCTCAAAGGCTTTCTGACAGCTAGCTGTCCACAATAACGTTTTAGGCATCTTCTTAGATACGAGGTCATTAAGAGGGGCAACAATGGACCCATAAATCTTAATAAACCTCCTGTAATACCCTGTGAGACCAGTAGTGCAGAAGTGAGACCAAGAAAGGCTTTGACCTGGGTCTGTGTTATAGGTGGAAACCAGACTAAGATAGTCTGCATCTTCCCCTGTAGTAGTTCAATCAGTTTCCCACCAACTAGGTGTCCCAGATGAACCACCTTCCCCTGCCCTATCTGGCACTTTGAAGCCTTGATAGTGAGGATTGCCTTTTGCAGGGCCTCCAAAACTTTCTAGAGGTAGTCATCCAAGATGGGGCTGAATATAGCAATATCATCAAGATATGCTGCACTGAAAGCTCCCAGTCTTGGAGGACTGTGTTCACCAGCCTCTGAAAAATTTCAGGTGCATTCATCAAACCAAAGGGCATAACAGTGAACTGACAATGCCCTCCAAAGGTAGAGAAAGCAGTTGTAGGTTTACCCTCTTCTGATCTGCCAATACCCTGCAGTCAAGTCAAAAGTGCTGAGATTCTTGGCAGATGCCAGTGTATCTATAAGCTCATCTGCTCTGGTTATAGGGTGAGTATCAGTCTTTGTGACTGTATTGAGCCCTCTATAACCTACACAGAACTTCATCTCCTTTTTCCCATTTTGAGAATGAGGCTTGGTTACTAGCGCCACTGGCTGGCCCAGGGGCTATCCGAGTGCTCAATCACTCCTAAGTCCAGCATCTTCTGAACTTCAGATTTAATGCAGTCCCTGACATGGTCAGTCTGTCTATAAATCTTACTTTTGACCATTAAACTGTCTCCAGTATCCAAGATGTTCTCACACTAAGAGGTCTGGCAAGATGTCAGAAAGAAAAGTTCAGCGAATTGGCCTAGGAGGTTCCTGCAATCCTCCTTCTGCTCTTTAACAATCTACAAGAACAGCTCCTTCCACTGAGCCATCAGCTGCAGTTTTTGAGAAGAGATCAGGGAGAGGGTCGCTCTCATCTTCCTGTCCCTCATCAGTGGCCATGAGTAAGATTAAGTCAGCCCTATCATAGTAGGGTTTCAGGCGGTTCACATGAAGTACTCTAAGAGAACTTCTGGGAGTGCCTAGGTCCACTAAATAAGTGACCTCACCCTACTTTACCACTATCAGTAGTGGGCCACTCCATTTGCCATGGAGTGCTCTGGGAGCCACAGGATCCAATACCCACACCTTCTGTCCTGGTTGGTACACCTGCAGGACAGCCTTCTGGTCATGCAATTGTTTTTGCAACTCCTGGCTTGCCTGAAGGTTTTTAGTGGCCTTTTTCATATACTCTGCCATTCTAGATCTTAGGCCAAGTACATAATCCACTATATCTTGTTTAGGGGGCTTCAAGGGTTGCTCCCACTTCTCTTTCACAAGAGCTAATGGACCCCTCAAAGGGTGACCAAATAGGAGTTTAAATGGGCTGTAGCCCACTCCGTTCTGGGGTACCTCCCTGTAGAGGGAGTGACCACTTCCCTGTCCATCACCACCCCAGGGGTGGTGCCCAGTGCTCCTCCAGAGTGTCCCTGGGTTTTGCCATTTTGGATTCCAATGGGTTTTGCTATCTTGGATACTCTGGGAGCATCTGAGTGGCTAGGGCTAGCAGGTGACATCAGAGCCCTCCCTTGATAGGTGCTTACCTGGTTAGATGACCAATCCCCCATTTAGAGCTATTTAGGGTCTCTCCTGCGGGTGTTTCTTCAGATTTGGATTGCAAGACTCCAGCAGGAACCCTCTGCATCCTTTACTTCATCTTCTATCGATGAAACCACTGCTGAATCCTCCAGGAACTCTGCAAACTGCAACAGAAAAGCAAAGATGACCTCTGCAACACTGAAACTTCAGCTCCTGCCAGCAACTGCAACAGTTTCCAGGTTGTGCATCCTTCAAGGACTGCCTGTCTTCAGCCTGCACCAGAATACCCAAAGGAATCTCCCATGGAGTGACCGAGTCACTTTCCTGCTTCAGCAGGCACCTCTCTGCAGTGACAACTGGTGGCGTGTGTTCCCTGTCCAGACGACAAGAGTGGATCCAACAACACTGGTGGTAGACTAAAGTGACCCTAACAGTCCCAACATCCAGCTGTGCAACTTTGGTAGAGATAAGAGCTTGCCTCCCATGCAAGACAGTACCCCGTACACCGCATGACTTGCAGTTGCCAAGGCTTGCAATTGACCTTCCACAAAGTTCACAACTTAGGCCTCCAGCATTCCATCCTGTGATGCACAGCTTCCTGAGTGGTTCTTTGGTGGCATGGGATCCCTTTGTGTCCTGCTGTGTAGGCCTCTATTTGCACCTTCTTTGTCCTGATGCTGTAGGACTCCTGTGTGCGGTGCCTGATCTTTGGAGGGCTCTTTGAGTTGCAGAGAGCCCCCTCTGTCTCTCCCTCTTGCCCTCCTGTGTAGAGGCCACCAGGTCCCTCCTGGTCCCAGGCATTGCCATCTTCCTCCAACCGCAAGCTTTGCATGTGCCAAGGCTTGTTGGTGGAATCCAGTGATGCAAACCAGACAGAAATCATCTATCTGGATTGGGACATCTTCTGCACCAACCAGGAACTTACATCTGTCTTCTTGGGTGCATAACTGACTTTGTCTTCTCACCTGTGGTTCTTCTTTTGCACCTTCATCTGAATTAGCAGGGGCTCCTGTTCTTCCTTGACTCTTCAGTGCTTCTTGGACTTGATCCCCTTTTTCCACAGGTCGTCAGGTCGAGGAAACCATTGTTGGTGTTTTGCAGTCTCTTCTGGTTCTTGCATAATCTTCTATCATGACTTCTTGTATGTTTCAGGAAACTTACTTTGATTTTGTACTGTTTTCCTGGGCTCTGGGGTGGGTTCTATTACGTACCTTTGGTGTTTTCTTATACTCCCAGTGCCACGCTACACACTACACTTGTCTAGGTGGGAAACCGACTTTCACATTCCATTATTTTAGTATATGGTTTGTGTTCCCCTTAGGCTCATTGCAACCTATTGTGATTTACACTGTTTTCTTAGTGTGTACTTACCTGTTTTTGGATACTAGTGTATATATTGTGTGTACCCCTGCTAGTGCATGGGTGCCCTCACACACAGGTACTCTGCACATAGCCTTCAGGGTTGGGAGGCCTGGTATATGGGTGACTTATAAATGACCTGGTGCAGTGTAAATGGCTGTGAAAGGGTGCATGCACCATTTCACAGAGGCTGCAATGGCAGTCCTGTAGAAGCTTTTTTCATGGACTCCCTATGAGTGGCAAAAGTAATGCTGCAGCCCATAAGGATCCCCTGTAACCCCAATGCTCTGGGTACCTAAGTACCATATTCTAGGTACTTATAAGGGGTGACCTGTATGCCAATTTGGGATGAAATTCTGGGTTACCAGTATGCAGTGACAACATTTAGGAGAGAGATCATAAGCACTGGGGTCCTGGTTAGAAGGATCCCAGTGACACAGTCAAACACACTGACTTCAGGCAGAAATTGGGTTTAACATGCCAAAAAGAGGGTACTTTCCTACAACCAGTATCTGTCAAAAAAGCTTGGAGGTGACCAGGACAAAAAGGAGGATTTTCTTACATCACTGAAATGCAGCATGCGCTGCAATAGCAAAATCCATGCAAAACATCCAGTAGGACTGCAAGGTGCACTTCTGCACTAACCCCATTATGAGCGTAAGCCGCAAAAATATCATCAGCTCTGCCAGCAAAGTGGGAGTTCACTGACGTGCCCTAGAAGAGGGCCTAGAGTGCCTCCATGCTCCCTCAGAAAGTGTTCTGCATGCAAATTTGTTTGCTGCACAATTTGCTGAAGGAAGTCAGCATCCAAAAAGAGATGGACGCAGTCGACTGGCAAAAAGTTGCTTGTATCGACTTTACATTCAGCGTCACCAATAAAAGGTGGAATTTAGGCTGAACCAAATTCTATGGCTGCCAAGATAGCACTCTGTCTGTCCTTGCTGCTGCATGCACCTGCTCTCTGGGTTGGGCTAACCCGCTGTTGTCCCTCTGCACAGACTGTGCTTGTGAAGGGACAGCATGACTGTACCTCATCGTTTTCCTCAGAATCACTGGAAGAGGTGACATTGGATGGGACTCGGCCGACTGAAAAATCACTCCCAGATTCTGCTCCATTTTACTCTCCCTCAGGTGCTGTCTCAGTATCTCCTGTCTCAGTCTCTGATCCTGCCTCCGAGCTACCCGCCATAACCCAAGTAATGGCTTCAGCAGCAGTCAACAAATGAGATGCCAGCTCTGCTACTCTTTAAACTGTCCCTCTAAAATACTAGCCTATGCAGAAGACAGATATGTTGTCAGCAAAATTTCTGATGGGTGTGTGTGATGTGTGCAACAATAAATGTCACCTTACCTTCTCTTCTTCCTTCAATCAGCAGGTTCTCTGTATATATAGTGAAAAAACAAACAGCCTTTAGTTCTAGCAGTGCCCAGTGCGACAATAGTTTATGGCGCTCCTGTCTCATGTTCTTTCCTTGTATTCCCTCACTACCACCCAGCAAAAGTGCCATTCATCTCTCCATAGCCCCTCCGCACATACATTTAATTTGTTTTAACGCGCAAGTAATGGCTGGCTTTACAAATCCACTCAGCCTTTCAGAGCTCTGTTCTTAGCAGCAGGCATATAAATCTTCTGCCTTACTTAATGGCGTCAAAACTGCCACTAGACAAAAGTCTGATCCCTTTCTCTAGAAGGAACATAGGGGGTCATTACCGCCAGGGCGGGGGTTGGCGGTAGCACCGCCAACAGGCTGGCGGTGCTCCGACGGGCATTCTGACCGCGGCGGTACAGCCGCGGCCAGAAGCGGAAAGGCGGCGGTGTACCGCCGACTTTCCGCTGCCCATGGGAATCCGCCATGGCGGCGCAGCTTGCTGCGCCGCCATGGGGATTCTGACACCCCATACCGCCATCCTGTTCCTGGCAGGTTGCCCACCAGGAACAGGATGGCAGTATGGGGTGTCGTGGGGCCCCTGGGGGCCCCACAAAGAATTTCAGTGTCTGCTTTGCAGACACTGAAATTCGCGACGGGTGCAACTGCACCCGTCGCACCTTCCCAGTCCGCCGGCTCCATTCAGAGCCGGCTTCCTCGTGGGAAGGGTGTTTCCCACTGGGCTGGCGGGCGGACTTTTAGCGGTCGCCCGCCAGCCCGGTGGGAAACCCAGAATGACCGCCGTGGTCTTTTGACCGCGGAACGGTCTTCTGGCGGTTCCAAGCTTAGAATCAGGCCCATAATCACAAGAATAATCCTGACATTTTTATTGCTGCCTGACAGCTGTCTATGCCTGAAAGATATCTATCTATCTATCTATCTATCTATCTATCTATCTATCTATCTATCTATCTATCTATCTATCTATCTATCTATCTATCGATATATATCTTATAAAAAATCCCCTTGCTATATATACATATATATATAGAAAGAGAATGAGACGCCCTCTCTCTAATCACTTTTTTAAATATATGTATGGCTTTCCTGTGGGCTTACCACTGCCCCCAGGAAAACCACACATTTAAAAAAAAACTAAAAACGAAGTGATATATATATATATATATATATATAAATATATATATATATATATATATACATATATAGAGAGAGACATATGCATATGTATATATGGCCCTTATTACAACCCTGGCGGTTGGTGTAAAAGTGGTGGTAATACCGCCAACAGGCCGGCGGTAATTACCGCCAAATTATGACCATGGCGGTGTTATCTGCGATAGACAGACAATGTACCACATCGACTGCCAGGGCAGAACCAACAGCCATCACGGCGATAGCCGCCTACAGCCAGGTTTCCGCCCACCATATTGTGACGTAGAAAACTGCCACCTTTTCCGGGGCGGTAACAATGACATCAAAAGCTTGACGGAAACAGAGCTCAGAAGGGAAAGGACTGACCATTGGAGACACAGGGAACAACCACGCTGCCACACAGCCCGAGCTTCATGTCTTCCCCATGGTCTTCTATGTGCTGCTCCACCACGAACACCAACGACGGCAAAGACTACGATGGTGAGTACAGCCGCCTAGCACACAAGGGAGGAAAACAAAAGTGACACACACACGCCCAACACCCCCTCTCAACACCATACACCCAATCAGCTGCATTACTAAAACATTTTTACCCCGTATCGCAGATGAATAATGCAAGGACAAAACGTTTTAGAAAAAGTGAATGTAATCAGAGCAACACATCAAGATAAATAAGTGAGGTAAGAGAATAGATATATACATATGCACATAAAAAGGGACACAGCCCAGTCCAAAATGTACGTTGTTTGCATGGCAACAGGCCAAATTCCAAGGCCACACATGGCACCTGCCTCAACACGGAGAGAACACTGCAGGGGCATCAGTTTGGAAATAGGCAGGCACCTCAGAGGGACGGGAGATGGGGGGGCACCTCAGCCGGCAGATAGAACAAGACCACTGGCACTGGTGGGGGCAACATGCCTTGTGTGTGGTCCAGGGTAGTGCAAGGCCACAGTCTCTCAAGTGGGTGACTTCCCCACATGCTTTGGAGGGGGGCAACATGCCCTGTGCTTTGTCCTGGGGAGTGCAAGGCCACAGTCTCTCAAGTGGGTGACTTGCCTACATGCTCTGGAGGGGGCAACATGCCCGGTTCTTGATCCTGGGGAGTGCAAGGCCACAGTCTTTTAAGTGGGTGACTTGCCCACATGCTCTGGAGGGGGCAACATGCCCTGTGCTTAGTCCTGGGGAGTGCAAGGCCACAGTCTCACAAGTGGGTGACTTGCCCACTGGTTCTTGAGGGGGCATCATGCCCTGTGCTCTTGATCATGGGGAGGCTGGGGTAGGTGGGTTTCTTACCCACTGGTTCTGGAGGGGGCATTGTGTCCTGTGTCCTTGATCCTGCGGAGGCTGGGGTAGGTGGGTGTCTTACAAACTGGTTCTGGAAGGGGCATCGTTCCCTGTGCTCTTGATCCTGGGGAGGCTGGGGTAGGTGGATGTCCTACCCACTGGTTCTGAAGGAGGCATTGTGCCTTGTGCTCTTGATCCTGGGGAGTGCAACGTCACAGTCTCTCAGGTGGGTGTCATACCCACTGGACTTGCAAAGGGCAGCACGCACAGCAGCCCATGGAGGCAGGATTACATACCGTCCGCCGGCAGTGACGGCTGCTCAATGGTGGTGGTGGAGCTGCTGCTGGTGTGGGGAGGCTCCTGCCCATCTCCTGCACCCTTGGACAGCTGCTCAATGGTGGTGGTGCTGCTGCTGGTGGGGGGAGGCTCCTGCCCATCCTCTGCAGCCTTGGACGGCTGCTCAATGGTGGTTGGTGGTGGGGACTCCGTCACAGTTCCAGCCCCAGGCCCCTTGCTCTTCCTGCCTTCTGGTACAGGCTCCTTGCTCTTCCTAGCAGCAGCTGGGGCAGGCTCCTTAGTCTTCCTGGCAGCAGCTGGGACAGGCTGCTTAGTCTTCCTGTCACCAACTGGGGCAGGCTCCTTTAGCTTCCTACCAGCAGCAGGGGCAGGCTCCTTAGTCTTCCTGGCAGCAGCTTGGGCAGGCTCATTTCCCTTGAGGCTGCCTGGTGCAGGCTCCTTCACACTCAGGACATGTGTCCTGGATCCTTTCCTATCACGATTGGGTATGTTGACGACTGGGCCCATGGGCTGAGTGGCTGAGGTGCTTGGCTGGGTTTTTGCCACCCTGGCCAGACTTGCAGGACGGGGGGAGGGTTAGGTAAGAGGTCAATGGTGGATAGGAAAAGTTTTTAGGGACACGGGGCGGGAATAGGCAGAAGGTTTGGGAGTGGAGGAAGAGGGAGTGGTTGTAGGAGGTGTCTGTCTGCTGATTTTGGGTGCAGGTGCATGGCCTAGATGCTGTTGTGAGGTAGATGGCTGTTGGGTGTCTAAGTGCTTGCGTTTGTGGACTTTGGGGGGGCAGACACAGTGGGAGAGGACACAGGGGACATGTGCATGGCTGTTGTGGAGGTATCTGCCAGTGAGGTGTGTGTTATGCCAGGTGTGGTGATGATGCTGGTAGTAGATGATGGTGTAGTGCATGCAGGTGTGAGTGTAGACGGACCTGGGAGGGGGATGGAGGAGGAGGAGGGGGACACTTCTGGATGTTGGTATATCTGCATCTGGATGGTGTTTGTGTGAGTGCCTTTGGGATGAAGTGTGGTGCTTGTGTTTGCCTTAACCACTCTTGTGTGCATGCTCGTCTGCCTGTGTGCTTGGAATAGGTTGGGGTTGAGGAGAAGGGGATTGGGAAGAGGAAGTTGGAGGGGGGATGGTGGAAACAGGGACAATGGCTGCCATCAGAGAGGAGGCCTGGGCCTGGATTGATATCTGTTGGGCTGCTAAGCCAGTGTTAATGTTAATGCCCTCCAGGAATGCATTAGTCTGTTGCATCTGGGCTGCCAGCCCCTGGATGGCATTCACAATGGTTGACTGCCCTACAGAGATGGATCTCAGGAGGTCAATAGCCTCCTCACTCAGGGCAGCAGGGCTCACTGTGGCAGGGCCTGAGGTGCCTGGGGCGAAGGAGATGCCTACCCTCCTGGGTGAACTGGGACGGGCAACTCGATGAGGGGCTACTGGGAGGGCGGTGCTGGTACAGGGTTGGCAGCTGGACCTGTAGCTGGGGTGGTCACAGAGGTGTCCGCCACCACCAGGGAGCTTCCAACTGAAGAGGTATCTGTGTCAGAACTGTCCCCTCCAGTCTCTGCCGTAGTGCTCCCCTCTCCCTCCGTCCCACTAGTGCCCTCAGCATAGGCACACACCGGCAAAAACAACACACCTGGACCCATGCTGCCCTGATCAGTAGTGGATGTCTACAAGCTAGGTAGCAGGACTAGCCCTTCAAAACCCCAGCCACCAGGGGGCCTATGCTACAATGTCAGGCCTGGCCTAGGGGCACACACTGACACATATCCCCCACCGGGATACCACCCCACCAGGCGTTAGTAGTAATGATGGGCACTGTACTCACTGCCTTGTGGTTGCTGTGATGCCCTCAAGCACCCATCCAGCTCAGGATAGGCCACCGCCAGCATGCGGGCCATCGGGGGGGTCAGGGTTCGACGGGCACCCCTTCCTCATTGGGATGCCATCCCCAGCTGGACCTCCGCTGTCTTCCGTGCCCAGCATCTCAGGTCCTTCCACTGTTTCCGACAGTGGGTGCTCCGCCTGCCGTAGACCACCAGGGTCCGCACATCCCTGGCGATGGCACGCCATAATCCCTTCTTTTAATGTGCACTGACCTGCAGAGGAAATACACACAGGAAAATAGTATTAGTCAGACAGTCCTGCCTGTTCTACTTATGGCCCACCATACCCCTTCACATCACCATTTGCACACACATGGCCGAGCATACAACTAATATGCCGCCCGGAGGACATCCACCTACCCCCCTTACACGAGGACTTCACACACACCACTCCATGCATTCATGCCACATGCATCGTGCCCACAGTGTACTCACCTGTTGGTCTGGAGGCCCATACAGCAGTCTGTACTGGGTAGGACCCCATCCACAAGTCTCTCCGACTCCGCCGAAGTGAAGGCAGGGGCCCTTTCCCAGCCACATGGGCCATGGTAGGTTCCAGACAAAGGTCACAGCAGCACATGCAGTGTAGGTCCTCTCCTGTTGAAGATCAGGTAGCAAGCGAGGAATCTGATATAAAATGGCAGTCATGACCATGGCGGTGCATACCATCACCGCCGGCGTAGGTCATGATTGGCCACTGTAACCCCTAGGGCCCAATGTTACCCAATGAGGAGTTGCACAGCGGTTCTCGACTGCCTTCTGCAATGGCGCACAACGTCAGCAGAATTACCTCACTTCCACCTGTCCCTCCACACAGGACAGGCGGACGCCATTTCAGGGGGGGGGCAAGCCCTGGATAATTGCTGCATCACTGTTTAAATCTGGACATACTGGACAATTCACACTGGCCCATTGCAAATTAACAGCATGCAGTGTTCTGTTGTAGCCCGATTGTTCAGTTTGTGACCGGCTCCTCACTCTTTTGCCCCATAGATTGCTACAGCTGCGGATGAATAGGAGATGGAGACCCCTGTGTACAGACCCCTGGTGGACTTGGCAACAATGGAGGACAGGCATATAATACTCACCTATAGACTTGACAGGGCCACAATCACAGAGCTGTGTGCTCAATTGGAGCCTGACCTGACGTATGATATCCATCACCCCACTGGGATCCCCCCTCTTGAGCAAGTTCTATCTGTGCTCCATTTCCTGGCAACTGGTTCTTTCCAAGTGACAGTGGGCTTGGCAGCAGGAATGTCACAGCCCATGTTCTCAATAGGGTTGACAAGAGTGTTGTCTGCCCTGATTAAACACATGTGCAGTGTACATTGTATTTTCCCAGGTAGAAGATTTGGCCACAGTGAAGGCCAAGTTCTATACAATGGGACATATCCCCAACATAATAGGGGCGTTTGATGAATACATATTACATTTGTCCCCCTGACAAAATGAACAGGTATACAGCAATCGTAAGAGTTTCCACTATGAATGTACATACGGTGTGCTTGGCGAACCAGTACATCTCCCACGTCAATGCTAAGTATCCTGGGTCGGTGCATGATGCCTTTGTCCTGAGAAATAGCAGCATCCCAAATGTGAAGGTCCAACTACAGAGGCACAGGGTGTGGCTAATAGGCAGTTCAGATGTCTGGCTAGTGGTAGGGCTCCGGTTTGTGAGACTGCCTGGCTCATAATATTGGCCATGTCTGCCAGGACCCCTGCTGTGGAGACCAGGGTGCTTTTGATGGCCTGCAAGTCCTCCCTGATCCCCTGGTACTATCCCTCTTGCAGCCGCCTGTTCTCCTGCACATTGTCCAGGATATGTCCCATCATGTCCTGGGAATGTTGATAGGCTCCCAGGATCTCGGTGAGTGCCTCCTAAAGAGTTGGTTCTCTCGGCCTGTTCGACCCCTGGCACAGAGCACTCTTCCCAGTTTCCCTGTTGTCCTGTGCCTCTGTCCCCTGAACCGTGTCCCCACTGCCACTAGCCCCAGGTCCCTGATTGTCTTGGGTAGGAGGTGTGCCCTGGGGTCCCCGTAGAAGTGGAAACACTGCTGATGGACGTGTCCTGGGGACAGAGGTATGGGTACACTGGGTGGATGCTGTGGTGGTGTTTCCTGATGGGGGAGGCTCTTTGGTGGTGTTTGACTGGGCCTGGGTAACCAGCTGTCCAGAGGTCCCTGATGGGCCAGGTTGGTCATCCAGATCCTGTAGTCCAGAGTTGCTGTCATCACTGTGGGCCTCTTCTGTGGGGGGACTGGATATTGCAGGCACCTCCTCTCTGCTGACATTAGCTGGGGTACCTGTGGGGATGTAAATGCGATGTTATTGTTTCTGTGTCTGACATATTGTGCATCCATTGCTTGCCCTGTTTGGTTGTATTTGCCCTGGCAGCTTTCACTTATGTAATTTGGTATATGGTGGGATAGCTGATTCTCTCTAGTGTGCATGCTTTAGTGATAGGTATCCTTGCAGGGCTGTGAGTGGTGTCCATGCCTTGGTATGGCATACAGGGCTTTCATTGGGATGAGTGAGATGTGATGGTGGGGGGTATGGGTCGTGGTGATGTGATGTGATGGGATTGAGGGTGAGTGTGAGGTTGAGGGTATGTCATGGCATGCAGGTAGGGGGGTGATAATAGTAGAAAGTTGACTTACCAAAGTCCAGTCCTCCTCCTACTCCGGCAAGGCCCTCAGGATGAATGATTGCCCAGACTTGCTCCTCCCATGTTGTTAGTTGTGGGAGTTGGTATCTTGCTGCAATGGAACGTACCTGCCCCCGTAGGTCGTTCCACCTCTTCTTGATGTCATCCCTAGTTCCTGGGTACTGTCCCACGACGTTGACCCTGTCCACGATTCTCCGCCATAGCTCCATCTTCCCAGCTATAGATATCTGCTGCACTTGTGCTCCAAATAGCTGTGGCTCTACCCTGATGATTTCCTCCACCAAGGGTGAGGGTGTGTAGGGTGATATGTTGGGGTGTGTGATGTGGGGTGCCTGGGTGGTGTATAAGTGTAGGTAGTGTGTGGCTCTGGTTTTGTCTGTGGTCGTGGTGTCTGTCTCGTGCCAATGGTTTGTATTCATAAAGGGTTGTGGGTAATCTGTGTGTGTGTTTTATAGTGGTGTGGGTGTGGTGTGTGTATGGGTGTCAGGTGTGTGTTGTTTCAGTTGTCCAATGTGGTGTTGTTTTGTTTGAGTGTGTGTATTTTGAGCACAGTG
The DNA here is from genome assembly GCF_031143425.1 of Pleurodeles waltl. NCBI lineage: Eukaryota > Metazoa > Chordata > Amphibia > Caudata > Salamandridae > Pleurodeles > Pleurodeles waltl. The sequence continues at coordinate 697,207,905 of NC_090439.1, read as the reverse complement.
TTATGTACCGCAAATGGTTTACCGCCATTGAATGTCCACTGTGGCGATTCGTGGGTCATAATGTGATGGGCGTTTTTCTGTTGGCGTAACGGTGTGGGTTTTGATACTGCCACTTTATCACTGACCTTTGGACTGGTGGAAATGTGTCTGTGGCTGAATAGTGACAGATTGGTGTGTGTGTGTGTGTGTGATAATATAGTGGATGGATATCCGCTGCGGTAAGTTGGCGGCAGTCAGTGTGGGGGTAAGTGGTAGTTACCGCCAATGTCATAATGAGGGGCAATATCTCTCTCTATATCTATCTATCTATCTATCTATCTATATCTATATATATCTATATATATCTATATATATCTATATATATATATATATATATATATATATATATATAAATGCATATATATATGTTTACAGAGAGAGAGATCTGTCTCTCTATATATACGTATATGCATATATATATATATATATATATATATATATATATATATATATATATATATATATATATAGAGAGAGAGAGAGAGAGAGAGAGAGTTAATCTCTCTCTATCACTTTTTTTATGCATGTGGTTTCCTTGGGGGCCAATCGCAATCCCAAGTGAAACCATGCAAAGCACTGGAGGATTTTTTAAAGCCCTCCCTGGTGTCGGACAGTGGTCATGGCCCGCACCAGGGAGGGTGGGCATGTGCTGGCCATTGTCCAACACATGCACTAATGTGGTTAAGGAGAGGAAAACTAAGAGGTGAAGTGTGCCCTGATTGTGTTAAAGATGTAATTCCCAATAACAGTGATTGTCCTTGCAAGGTCAACAAAATGGTTAAAGAAAGAGTTACCAACATTCAGTCAAAAAGTAATGACAATTACGATAGTACACATGGTGTCAAAAGTATAGACCTTAAAATAGCAGATTGGGTACCAAGCAAGAAATCTACAAGGTTAAGAAAGGGAATCCTGCTGTCACCTCACGAGTACAGATTTGTAAAGTGTCTAATGGTTCTGTTGTCTTAAAAGAGAAAGGTTAGTGTAGAAAGAGATCACCTGTGAAGTTGACACCTGATCATGCCATGAACATTTTATCACACATAGGGGCTGATTACGAGTTTGGCACTCCTGTGACCGCCATGTTGGTGGTGTCAGTCTGACTACCAACTGTCTGGCGGAGCGGACCGCTGTATTACGAATTCGGTGGTCGTACCCACAGAAGACCGCCAGTGGTCCACTGTCATCGCCAGCCAGCACAGACCGCTGTGGTCACAAGTGAGCACAAACAGGCCAGCGGAGCCTGTGTTTCTGCTGGACCCATTACAAGGTTGCACACCGCCAGTGTGACTGTGTCGGTCCAACCACCATGTACAAGCTGGCAGAGATGGACAGTGTAAAGGGAAGTACCCACCTGAAGGCAGTCTCACATGTCTGAAGCTGCCATGGAGCCCTTCTCAAACATCATGCCACTGCTCCTGCTCATCCAGAGACAACAAAATCAACATCGACGTGGGTGACACCAACCATTAGTACACACACCTACCCATATCATTAACCCTCAAAAACTGCATGTAGTGCCGGCAAATACATCATAAGTGGGGGAATGCCATGGGCGGCAGGTACATATTTTATACAATACACACTCACTAACACACAGCAACACAGACACATACAGATTCACAATGTGCACACTTGGGCCAGCACACGCACATTACAGGGCAACACCACACAAATACACACAGCCACACAGCTTAGGCACAGGGACACTAAAGGCTACACAACATTGTCACACAAAGCAGCAACAGCACTCCTACAGCATGTGTACAAACACAACTCACACACTCACATCCAACACTTGCCAGTGACTATCCCCACATGCAATACACATCTCAACCTCTGTTGCATGGAACACAAACAACACCACCAGCAGACAACCCTGCAATGGGCACACACAACACACATATCTCACCAAAGTGCCATGCAAAAAACACAGAGAAGCAAATACACCAGGAACAACCTCACATCTATACCTACATATTTGGGAAGGGGCCAACTGGGACACCTAGGAAAGGGGAATGCACTTCCAACAGGACCCTTAATCAACATGTCCTCAGGAAATGGCCCTACATGGGTCACAGGGACAAACAATACTAAAATAATATTGCCATGCACATCTAAACAATGGGGAGGGGCAAGTCAACAAAGTGCAACAACTCCTACTGCATAGAACTGACCTCTACAGGAAACAACTGCAAGGACACACACCTAAATGGGCACATGCACAGGAAAATGCAAACACAGCTAGCACAACTGTACACAGAAACCATATCATGGGGACAGGTCCAATACCATACATGCCACATTGTTTAACACAATGAGAAATACATGCTACAACAAACACAACACAATGTCACAATACCAATATTGCAATTATACACACATCCCTACACACAAAAGGCATACCTTCCTCCTGGGGGACACCAACACTGCACACAAACTCACATACTGCAAACAAAACCAAATGCACACAACTGCATGCACACTACTAAAGTCAATCAGTAACGACATACAGCTAGAAAAGGAAATGCAGGAGAAAGGTGTACCCCCAGAAAACAAAAGTTTAGATTTATTAAGTGTTCAAACTCAGAAAGTCAAAGGCCATGGGCCAGTCCATCAATTCTGCCTAAATGGCCTTTTGGGAGTGGCAACGGGAGGACAGGGTTAAGGCCAAGGTCACACAGGAAAAACTTATTGGACACACAGGGGCAGTCAATAAAGGGGGATGGGATTTGGAGGTTGAGGGAGTGGTCGTATGATGTGTAGGTGTGATGTCATGGGTGCATACTTGTGGGAGGAATGCTTGTTTGTGGTGGGTGTCTGTTGGGTGGGTGAGTGAGGGTGTTTGTGTCTTGGGCTTAGGGGGATGGAGGTGCTGGAGGAAGCCGTGGTGGGTAGGTTGCTGTCTGTTGGGGTGGTAACTGCAGGTATGGTGGATGGGCTGGATGTAGGTGTGTCTGTATTTGTGGTGCCTGTGTCTGCTGTGGTTGTGTGTGCGGTAGGATGGGGCAATGGTATCAGTGACTGTTGATGTGGTGCCTGTAGGTATACTTGATGTTGTGTGTGTGATGCTAGGGATGGTGGGAGTGTCAGGGGGAGTTGTGACTGTTGCTGTGTCTATGGGTGGATGTTGTCTGTGTGCATGCCAGTGTGTCTTGTGCTTCTTGTGTTTGTGTGCGCTCATTTTGTCTGTTGAGGTGGATGCTTGAGCGGCTGTTTGTGTGCTTTGGGTGAGTCTGGGAAGGGAGTTTTGGATGAGGAAGAGGGTGGTGGATGGGGGACAGAAGGTGGGGGGGTAACTGGCTGCCATCAGTGTGGAGGCCAGTGCCTGAAAGGATCTCTGTAGGCCAGCCATTGCACTTTGAATGCCCTCAAGGAACACGTTTGTTTGTTGGAGTTGTGTCACTAGTCCCTGGAAGGCATTCACAATGGAAGACTGACCCACAGAGAATGTCCTCAAGAGGTCAATAGCCTCCTTACTGAGGGCAGCAGGGGTAACAGGGGATGGGGCAGAGGTGCCTGCAGCAAAGGAGATGCCCACCCTCTTAGATGAACGGGCCCGGGCAACTGGGTGGGAAGCAACATGGAGGGCAGTGATAGAACGGGGGTGGACAAGGATGGTACAGGGGGGTCCTTGATAGTCTGCCACCACTAGGGAGTGGCCGCTGGAGGAAGAATCTGAAGATGATGACGTAGTCCCGGTCTCCCCCTTGGAACTCCCCTTGCCCTGCAGGCCACTGGGATTCTTTGTGTTGGTTGTATCTTGGCCTGAGGTCCCGTGGCCTGGTGCTGTTCCCACTTCGCTCTGCCCCACCTCCTTCGCCTGTTTGCACTGATGCTGCAAATACAAAGACAAAGAGGGTCATAACATGTACATGACTCCCCTTCAACCACAACTCTGAGTGACAGATAATACCATCTTGTCAACCAGCCCCCAGCAAAACCTTCAACTAAGTGGCACAATCATGTGCCATCAGATAGCCATGCATGCCATCTGGACTTACCAAAGTTACCCACCAGAAAATCTGGATCTCAGACAACTAAAACTGAATGGATGAAGTATAGCAACCAGAAAAACATGCCTACAACTAGGTGACTTCTCAGTCCTCCAAGAGGTGCCACATGGAGCAGACCCCAGTCAACACTTGTATTCCAGTGTAAACTACTCTGCCACATTTCATACGCAGCAAATTCACACACTTAACTTGCACTTATATGACGTACCAACAACTAAAGATGATGCCAATGAAAACCACCTAACTCAGATTCCTATCTGCAATATCCTGGAGTAAGTGACATGGAAATACCTATGTCACAATGGACACATACCAACAATTTACAGCTCAATAACTTACACCTGTCCCAACTAAGTCAAGGAGGTAGTAGCAAGGTCACCCAGATAAGCCTCACGTGTGGCATGAAAAGGACCAACATTGAATTCAGGTCTAATATGTCTGGGAGAGATGTATTAGGAAAACACACAACAATGAATCTACAAGCCACAGGATAGCCACCACTAATGTCCGACACCAATCAAAATTACATCATCTTAGTGTGTCTATTGTAAACATCTGCTCCTTGCATGCTGGAGAGTCCTTCTCATAGACAGCCAATATACCACAACAACCACCAGTGCAGTATGAACACTGAACATGGCAGTAGCCACCTACAGGCAGGCGGAAGACATGGATCCATATTATGACATAGTACACCACCAGGATTTCCCGGGCGCTGGCAATGACACCAAAAGCCTGGCGGAAACACATCATTTGAAAGGAGAGACTCACCTTCAGGGACACAGATGAGTCTGCGGCTGCCATGGAACCAGAACTGCAAGGCTTCCTGATGCTGTACAGTGCCATGGCCATCTTGGAGCACCAAAGCTGACTAGATTGACGATGGTGAGTACAGCCCACTAGCACACAAGGGAGGGAGACAAGGGGGAGAGTGACACACACACACACACAACACACACCATACAAGTCTGCGGGTCTGCTGATGTGGTGACTGTGGGCAAGCTGTGTAGGTGGAAGGTTCAGGGACTGTTGATTCAGTGCATGCAGGTGTGAGTGCAGATGTGACTGTGAGGAAGGAGGAGGAGGGGGAGACAGTGGAGGCAGTGGATGATGTTGTGTGTGCATCTGTCTATTGGCTGGTGAGTGCTTGTGGACTGAAGTGTGCTACCTGTGTTTGTTTGTGCGAGTCTTGTGTGTAGTTTTGTGTGCATGTTTGTCTGAATGTGTGCGTGGGATGGGTGGGGGTGAGGAGACTGTGACTGAGGAGTGGTAGTTGGAGGGGGACAGAAGAAACAGGGACACTAGCTGCTGTCACTGAAGAGGACAGACTCTGAGATGATCTCTGTAGAGCTGCCAAGCCACCGTGAATGCCCTCTAGGAAGGGATTGCATTGCTGCATCTGGGATGCCAGCCCCTGGATGGCGTTCACTATGGTTGACTGCCCTACAGAGATGGATCTCAGGAGGTCAATAGCCTCCTCACTCAGTGCAGCAGGGCTGACTGGGGCAGGGCCTGAGGTGCCTGGGGCGAAGTAGACGCCCACCATCCTCGGTGAGCAGGCATGGGCAACTCAGGGTGGGGGCTACTGGGAGGGCAGTGCTGGTACGGGGGTGGCGGTAGAATCTATAGCTGGGGTGGTATCAGGGAGCTCCCATCAGAAGAGGAAACAGAGACAGTGGTATCACCTCCTGTCCCAGCCGTGGTGCTCCCCTCGCCCTCCGTCCCACTGGTCCTCTCAGCGTTGGTTGCTTCTGCCTCCGGGGTCCCATGGGCTGCAACTCCCTCTCTCGCCGATGCCCCTGCTCCTTTGCCAGATGATGCTAATGCTCACATAGACAGGATGACAAAATGAGAGGGGGAAGAGATGGGGTACAAGGTCAATCACAGCTCCAACAGCACAGATGGCATACACATCACTGTCACACACTGAGACTGAGAATGGGCAGTATGGACCACACTGGCATTCCGTTGGCTAAGTATCACAGCAGGTAGGAGCCAAACACTACCAGCTACACAGCCACTGGGGCCAATTAAGCCCTGTCTGCCATGGAAAGCCAGCTACCTAGCTATCAAAAACATGCATATTACCCTATTTACCTAAGCTGGACCACGCAGCAATGTCTAAACTGGCATATTGGGGCATCCACTGACTCGTGCCCTGCACGCAAATCCAATGCCAGGCAACAGAGATGGTTGTCAAACATACTGGACTCATCCTCTTGTGGCTGCTGTAATGCCCTCAAGGGCCTATCCAAATCAGGATTGGCCACCGCCAGTATGCTCGCCATCAGGGGGCTCAGGTTCTGACAGGCACCCCTTCCTCATTGGGAAGCCATCCCCTGCTAGGCATCCACAGTCTTCCAGGCCCAGCGTCCCAGGTCCTCTACTGTTTCCTGCAGTGGGAGCTCCACCTGCTGTAGACCCCCAGAATCTGCACTTCCTTGCCGATGGCATGCCATAACCCCTTCTTCTGATGGGTGCTAACCTACAGAAGAAACACAAACAGTGGGACACCATGAACAATCCAGCCTGTTACACATATGGCATAGAAACGGCATTAGCCCTTCATCAGGCACACACATGACCTGTTCCCCTGCATTAACACTGCAACCAGCCATACCCCACCCCAATGGGACACTGCTGGCACATTCATATATCTCCATGTCGCGTTCAACGTACCCATAATGTACTCACCTGTTGGTCTGGAGGCCCATTCAACTGCCTATACATAGGTATGAACCGATTCACGAGCCTCTGCAACTCTTCCGATGTGAAGGCTGGGGCACTTTCCCCTGCTGCACGTGCCGTGGCAAGTTCCAGACACAGGTCACAGCAGCACAAGCAGTGGAGATGTCATCCTGTGGAAAGTTAGGAATCAAGTGAAATGATAGAAAGAAAATGGCAGTCACCTCTGCAGCAGTGAACACCATCACCACCAGCGTTAATCATCATTGGTTCCCATACCCCATAGAGGGCCATGTTAGCCAATGAGGAATTGCACGGCGGTGCAGACTGCCTCCCGCCATGCTGCGAATGCCGGCGGAGTGAAGTCACTTCCACCTGTCCCTGCATACAGTACAGGCAGGTGTCATTTTCTAATGTTAGTACATATGTACAGATTTAAAAGTACATAATTGTAGTCAAATGTACTCACCTATACAATTACAGTGTCTATCATACAAGCATGCTCTGTGCACACTTCTGTAGTGAGTTCATGGTTCCTGTTGTCACTCCCTTCTTACTTTTGGGTCCCTTAGGTACCAACCACTGAGGTGGAATAGGATGAGGAGGCAAACACCCATGTAGAGACCCCTAGTGGACTTGGCTACACTGGAGGACAGGCACATCTTACTAACCTATCGTCTGAACAGAGCCTCAATCACAGAGGTGTGTGCACAATTGGAGCCTGATGTGCTACCTGCTATCAGTTGCACCAGAGTAATACCCCCTCTTGTGCAGGTACTCTCAGGGTTCCATTTCCTGGCTACTGGCTCTTTCCAGGAAACAGTGGGCTTGGCTGCAGGAATGTCGCAGCCAATGTTTTCTATTGTACTTGCAAGGATGTTGTCTGCCATGCTCAAACACATGTGAAGCAACATTGCATTCCTCCAAGTAGACAATTTACCCACAGTGAAGGCTGGATTCTGTGTGAAGGGACATATACCACATGTAATTGAGGCCATTAATGAGATCCATGTTGCCTTTAGTCTCCCCAGGGCCAATGAAGAGGTGTAGAGGAATCGGAAGCGTTTCCACTCACTCAATCTCCAGATGGTATGCCTTGCTGACCAGCACATCTCCCATGTCACTGCCATGTATCCTTGTCCGGTTCATGATGCCTTTGTCCTGAGGAACAGTAGTGTCCCACAGCTGATGGCACAACTACAGAGGCACAGAGTGTGGCTTATAGGTGAGCCTAGGTCCACACAAAATGTATCTCAGTGTATGCCTTCTCTAGTCTTTAGTAGGCTGGCCTCGTTTGTAGTGGGTACCTTAGGCACTTACACCTTATACTAGGTCCAGTTATCCCTTATTAGTGAAGTAGTAGTGTTCTAGTAGCTTAGGGTGATAGAGGTAGCTATAGCTGAACTAGGAGACATGCAATACCACTTATAGTTACATAGTCCTTATACACAAGTAAAGACAATACTCAGTGTTACCAAAAATAAAGTTAGTTTATTTGTGTGACACAGTACCAAAAATATCTTAGAGGCAATACTCCTTCTGGAGGTGAGTATTATATACAATATATACACTAGACACCATAATAAGGTAAGTAATTAGACATAGGATAGTGCAAACAATAAGAAATGCTATAGAATGAAATGGGAGAAAATAGGTCTGGGGAAACACAAACCAAATACTAAGAAAGTGGAATGCGAAACACAAATTCCCCCCTAGACAAGTGTAGTGTGTGCAGAATCGTTGTGAGAGTAAGAATACAGTAAAGGTAAGTAAATTACCCCACCCCTGAGCCCAGAAAAGCAGGGGTAAAGTACTGCAACTTTCCTTAAGACACACTACACCTTGTGATTGGGACTATTGCAATAACCAACCAAGTCTGCAAACAATAACGGCTGGATTCCTGGATCTGAAGACCTGCAAAAGAAGGGGACCAAGTCCAGAGGTCGAAAGAAGTCCCAGAAAGGACAGGAGCACCTGTCAACCCAAAAGAGGGTGCAAACGAAGAGCCCCCGGTTGGATGAAGACTGCATAAATGCACCCCAGCCACCGGGTTCCTGCATGATGCAATGGATGTCCCATGACGTGAAGATGGATGCAGATGTGATTTCATGTTGGAAGTCTCCAACAATCCTTGTTTATGACAAAGTTGCGTTTTGCGTCAAAATGGAGCTGACTGGACCCAGGAGGGACCTGTGGGAGTCAACTCTGTGTGAGGAGGAAGAGGGGGCTCTCAGAACTTTAGAGAGCCCTCAGGACACCATACAGCATCCTCAGGAGTCCCAGGACATGGGGACAAAGGAGGTGCAAAACACGGTTAGTGCAGCACTGCAAAGAAGAGTCCCACACTGTCGGAGGTCAACTCAACGAGTTGAGCATCGCAGGATAGTGTGGTGGGGACCTGGGCCAGGCTGTGCATGTAGGAATTTTGCAAATAGTGCACAGAGCCCTCGGGAGGTGAAGAAGACGTGGTGCACAGGGTTACTGTTGCTCTCAGGGAAGTCAATGTCTTACCTCCTCCAATTTGTGTCAGCAGGACCTCAGGACAGTCTGTGTCATTGCAGTCCACCCTCTGTGTTCAAAGGAGCACCGTTGTCGCTGTGAGTGGAGTCCAAGTGTACCGGTCATCGACTTAGAAGGTGTCTGCGTGAGCAGGGGAGTGACTCCGTCACCCCACGTGAGATTTATTCGGTCCTTCTGGTGCAGGATGAAGACAGGGAGTCTTCAGAGCGTGCACACCGTGGAAACTGTTGAAGTTGCTGGCTGTAGCTGAAGTTGCAGAAGAAGAGTATCTCTTGTGGATACTTTGTTGCTGTTACAGCTGTTCATGGAGCAGGCTGCGATTGATCCGAGGTCAGAGGATGAAGTAGTAGTTGCAGAGGATTCCTGCTGGAAACTTGCAAGTAGAATCTGCAGCGAACTCAGAGGGGAGACCCTAAATAGCCATGAGAGGGGTATTGGCTACCTTATCAGGTAAGGACCTATCAGGAGGGGTCTCTGGTGTAACCTGCTGGCACTGGCCACTCAGAGTCCTCCAGATTGCACCCACTCCTTGCAAAGCAAGATGGCTGAAGTCAAGATACAAGATTTGGAATGGGGGAACAATTCCATGATTTTAGATACCTTCCATGGCAATATTCTGAGTTACCATTGTGAAGCTACATATAGGTATTGACCTATATGTAGTGCACAGGTGTAATGGAGTCCCTGCACTCACAAAGTCCCGGGAAATGGCCCTGAACTATGTGGGGGCACCTTTGCTAGTGCAAGGGGGCCCTCACACTTAATAACTTTGCACCTAACCTTCAGCAAGTGACCGTTAGACATATAGGTGACCTATAAGTTACTTAAGTGCAGTGAAAATGGCTGTGAAATAGTGTGTGCACTATTTCACACAGACTGCAGTGGCAGTCCTGTGAAAGGGGTTGTCTGAGCTCCTTATGGGTGGCAAAAGAAATGCTGCAGCCCATAAGGATCTCCTGGAACCCCAATGCCCTGGATACCTAGGTACCATATACTAGGGACTTATAAGGGGGGTCCAGTGTGCCAATTGAAATTGGTAAATAAAGTTACTAGCCTATAGTGACAAATTTAAAAGCAGAGAGAGCATAAGCACTGAGGTTCTGCTTAGCAGAGCCTCAGTGACACAGTCAATCACTATGCAGACACACTCATTAAGCCATAAACTATGAGCACTGGTGTCCTGATCAGCAGGATCCCAGTGAGACAGGCAAAAACATACTGACATGCATGTAAAAATGGGGGTAACATGCCAAGAAAGATGGTACTTTCCTACAGAGTCATTCCCCTTGCCATTGTGCAGGACTAATGTGTGTCCCTCACTCCCTGCAGGTTATTCCGGCTACCCAAACTTGGCCTGGCTCCTGACCCCTGTAAGGAATCCAAGTGTACCTGGAGGATTGTTTAAAGGGCCTTCGGGCTCCTGAAGGCTAGGTTCAGGTGCCTCCATCTGACAGGCAGATACCTATGCTACTCCCCTGAGAAGGTCTGCAGGATTGTTGTTGTGTGCTGCATGTTACACAATTTGGCCCTCAGATGGCATGTGCTCTATCTGCAGGAGGAGGGGGTGACAATGCAGATGTGGTAGTAGTGGACACTGATGACAGTGAGGAGGAGAAGGAGGAGGAGGATATGGACAACAGGACACATATGATCCTGCAGTACTTCCAATGACACTCAGGTAAGACTGTTGTACTAAGCATTTCTCATTTTTTGTGTTGTGCTGTGTGGCTCTAGCATTATGCTAATCATTACCTTTGCATCCCACCTGACTGTCACCTATGCCTTCCCTTATTGCAGATGTTGCTGTGGTTACAACAGTGTAATGTTGTGGTATGTATAGACTGCTGAGACACATATGTAGGATGATCAACATGTAACTGGAAATGTACACAGGTTCATGCAGTCCATAACAATTCTATACATTGTACATTACTTTCAGATAAAGTACTATTACTCAAGGGTTGTTTGGCAGGGGGAACAGTTGCAGTGGTAACATCCACTGAAGGAAAAAATCCTCTAGGGAGCCATCTTCTGGCTCCTCCTCCTCAGCATCCTCCTCTCAATGAGCTTCTGCCCAGGCCCTCAGTGCCATTTGAAATTCCTCCTTTCTGGAGGCACCTTGGGTGGATACTCCCATATCCCTACAGAACCCTTTCAGCTATTTGACAGTGTATGTCTCCAACAGGGCCAGGTCAAAATCTCCTGCTTGAGACCCAGCCTGAGACATGTTGAGTAAGGATTTTGGTAAACAAATTGACAGGAAAAACGAAATTGCAAAAAAGAGATAAAAATCAAGTTGACCTTCAGCTGTGGGTAGGTAGTAAAATACTTAGCTGCTGTATGTCACTGCACAAATACAAGTCCTATCTTCACTGCTTAGCACCAATGTTAGAAATTGGGTCTTTGGTTGGCAGTCAGGTTACCCCCGCTCACCCCCTTGGTACCTTGGCACGAGCAGGAATGCTTTACTTCAGAGTCTAGTTGTAAAGTATTTGTACCAACACACACAGTAACTTAGGGGGTGATTCTAAGCTGGGAACCGCCAGAAGACCGTACCGCGGTCAAAAGACCGCGGCGGTCATTCTGGGATTCCCACTGGGCTGGCGGGCGACCGCCGAAAGTCCGCCCGCCAGCCCAGCGGGAAACACCCTTCCCACGGGGACGCCGGCTCAGAATGGAGCCGGCGGAGTGGGAAGGTGCGACGGGTGGAGTTGCACCCGTCGCGAATTTCAGTGTCTGCAGAGCAGACACTGAAATTCTTTTTGGGGCCCTCTTACGGGGGCCCCTGCAGTGCCCATGCCACTGGGGGGCCCCACGGCACCGCATACCGCCAGGAACAGGATGGCGGTATGCGGTATCAGAATCCCCATGGCGGATTCCCATGGGCAGCGGAAAGTCGGCGGTACACCGCCAGCTTTCCGCTTCTGGCCGCGGCTGTACCGCCACGGTCAGAATGCCCGGCGGTGCACCGCCAGCCTGTTGGCGGTGCTACCGCCAACCTCCGCCCTGGCGGTATTTACCGCCAGGGTCAGAATGACCCCCTTAGTGTAAACACTACAAAATGACACAACAGAGGTTTAGAAAAATAGGAAAAAGTAGGCCTACTTCAAAGGAAAGCCTCTTTTGATTGTGAAATCCTGCCTTGCCTTGGCCAGGCCCCAGACACACACCAGGGGGTTGGAGACTGCATTGTGTGAGGGCAGGCACAACCCTTTCAAGTGTGAGTGACCACTCCTCACCTCCCTCCTAGCACAGCTGGCTCATCAGGATATGCAGGCTACACCCCAGCTCCGGTTGTGTCACTGTCTAGAGAGAGGTGCAATCAGCCCAACTGTCAAACTGACCCAGACAGAGAATCCACAAACAGGCCGAGCTACAGAATGGTTTAAGCAAGAAAATGCTCACTTTCTAAAAGTGTCATTTTCAATCACAATCTTAAAATCAACTTTACTAAAAGATGTATTTTTAAATTGTGAGCTCAGGGACCCCAAACTCCACATGTCTATCCACTCCCAAAGGGAATCTGCACTTGAATCATATATAAAGGCAGCCCCCATGATAACCTATGAGAGGGATAGGCCTTGCAACAGCGAAAAACGAATTTAGCAGTATTTCACTGTTAGGACATATAAAATACATTAGTATATGCCCTACCTTAAACATATAATGTACCCTGCCCATGGGGCTACCCTGGGCCTACCTTAGGGGTGTCTTACATGTAAGAAAATGAAAGGTTTAGGCCTGGCATGTGGGTACACGTGCCAAGTCGAATTGGCAGGTTAACTCTGCACACACAGACACTGACGTGGCAGATCTGAGACATGATTACAGGGCTACTAATGTGGGTGGCACAAGCAGTGCTGTAGGCCCACTAGTAGCATTTGAATTACAGGCTTGGGCACCTCTAGTGCACTTTACTAGGGACTTACTAGTAAATCAAATATGCCAACCATGGATAAACCAATCACCAGTACAATTTACACAGAGAGCATATGCACGTTAGGACTGGTTAGCAGTGGTAAAGTGCTCAGAGTTCAAAAGCCAACCACAACAGGTCAGAAAAAATAGGAGGCAGGAGGCAAAAAGATTGGGGATGACCCTGCATAAGGGGAAAAAGTCCAACAGGGATGATGGTTGGGAAAAGTCCAGTGTAGTGGTACAGTCTGTTTGTGGTACAGGTCCAGTGTCCAAGAGGCCATAGGAAGGGGAGCAATGGCAGTTCAAAGAGGACAAGGTGACACAGTGGAACACAAGGGGGACATTCTGGAAAGGCTCATTTTATGGCGGTGGTCTTGGTCTTGGCAACTGTCTCTGGTGTCTGTCTGGGTCGGTGGGACCATTTGCTGGGTAGTTCACCTTCAACAGAGGGAGGGGTGCTGGTGGACTGTGGGTCCTGTGGCAGGGCCTCCTGTCCATTAGCTGCAGCAGATGTCGAGGGCTGGTGAGTACACTGGCCAGTGGAAGGGGCCAGCTGGTGTGCTGTATAATCCCTCATGATGTTGGCCATATCACCCAACTCCCCTGCAATGGAGACCAAGGTGGTGTTCAGGTCCTGTAATTCTTGCTTGATCTCCTGGTGGTGTTCACTCTGCAGCTGCTGGTTTCCTCCATAATGTTTATCACCTGACCCATCTTGTCCTGGGATTGTTGGTAAGCCCCCAGGATATTAGTAAGTGCCTCCTAGGCAGTCGGTTCCCTCGGCCTGTCCTCCCCCTGGTGCACAGCTCTCCTCAGATTGTCCCTGGCCCCCCATGCATGTTTCCCCTGAATGGTGTGCCCACTGCCACTGACCCCAGGACCCTCATTGTCTTGCCTGTGAGGTGTGGCATACTACTGACTGCCGTGTCCCGGTGACAGAGGTGTGGGGACTTTGTGTGGCTGCTGTGGTATTGGATTCTGAGAGGGGAGGCTCTGTAGTGGACTGGGTATGGGCTAGGGTAGCCGACTGACCAGTGGTCCCTGATGGGCGAGGGTGTTTATCCAGATCTCCCGAGTTGCTGTCATCACTGGGGGCATCTTCTGGTGGGGGACTGGGTAGCCGTGGCACCTCCTCGCCGCTGGGATTGGCTGGGGCACCTGGCTACATGTCTGTAACATATTCTGCATCACTGGCTTCCCCTAAATTATTGCTGTTGCCCTGCTACCTTTGTTTGTGTATGATGATGGATTGTGGGATTGTTAGTTCTCCATGCTGTACATGCACTGGTGGATGGAAGGGATGTGCATGCAGTGGGTATTGCATGCAGGGCTTGGCATTTAGGTTTGTTAATTGTGGTGGTGCACTCTGTGGGATGGGGTGGGGTGAAGGGAGTCAGGGTAAGCGGTTGGGATGGCATGCAGACATAGGGGGTGATAGGTTGTAAATGTTGACTCACTAGTGTCCAGTCCTCCAGCTACTCCAGTGACTCCCGCAGGATGCAGTATTGCCTAGACTTGATCCTCCCATGCTGTCAACTGAGGGGGAGGAGGTGGGGGTCCACCACCTGTCCTCTGGATGGTGAGCTGGTGCCTTGCTGCAATGGAAAGCACCTTCCCCTGTAGGTTGTCCCACCTCTTCCTTATGTCATTCCTTGTGCTTTGATGTAGTCCCACAGCGTTCACCCTGTCCACAATCCTCCGCCATGGTTCCATCTTCCTGGCAATGGAGATCTGCTGTACCTGTGCTCCAAACTGCTGTGTCTCTACCCTGACTATTTCCTCAATCATGACCCGCAACTCCTCATTGGTGAAACGGGGGTGCCTTTGTGGGGACATGGGTGTTGTGTGGTGTGTGTAGGTTGTGCAGAGGGTGATGTGTGATGTGATGCGGTGTGTGGTGTGTGGTACATGTGGGATAAAGAGGTAGTTGTGATGTGTGAGTGCAGTTCTTTTTTGTGTTAGCGTTGCTAAGTGTATCCATCTTGTCGTGTTAGCAAAGGATTGTGGGTGATGTTGATGTGTGTTTTATTGTGCTGTTGTGGGTGTGTGAGGTGTGTGTATTTGTGTCAGGTGTGGGTTTTTTGTTCTGGCCAATGTTGTCTTGTTTTGTATTTGGGTGTCCTTATCAGAGTGAGTCTGCACATGCCTCCATGATGACAGATTAGCATGGCCACACGTCATCTGAAGCTCAGTGGCAATATACACATGGCTCAGTTTAAACACACCTCACACATATAATTCTCAATCCATAATTGTTTTGCCCGCCATTGCCCTCAGTTTGGACCCAGATATATGTTATCAGTCTTAACCCTGATCCTCATGGGAACAGTGTAGTCTGAATTGCCAGGCCCGGTCCTCCCTAAACTAAAACACAAGCCGCCTGTGGATGGTTTTGCCCTAGATAGGGCTCTTCAGCCAGGTATAGCTTTGTTCAAGTGCACAGTGTACCCAGGACCCACATCTGGGCATACAAAGCACACAAATAAAACAAAATACAAAGGATACCACTGAAAGATAAAATTTTAAAATGCTAATATATGCAAAAGTGCAATCACAATCATCCAGTTATGAGGACTAAACTGTAACCCAGAACTCCCAACTACACGTTTTGTCATTGGAAGAACAAGTAATTAGTAGAACATGGGTAATGTGTTCCCAGTGTCAAAGCACAAAAACAATGATTCACATTAAAGTGAATAATAATAAACAAAAGGCTTTTTCTGAGTAATAGACAACTACTGAGAAATTATTGATATGTCTTGTAGGGAGAATTGACACAAATAAAAGCTTGTGTTTTACACTTATCTGTCGACGGCATTATAACCCCTAGAAGGGTGGGCAGTTCACATCATGACTATGAATGCAGGGACATCCTAAATAAAAAGAAAAAAACAATGAGGGGGATGTGGAGGTGGACCATTGTGGGAATTAGCATAATAATAAGACAAGGGGTATCTGAATGGTAATAGATGTGGTATGTAGTAGTGAGCATGCACAGTGAAATCAAATCATAATATCTTTCTTTCTGTAAGGCTGTGAAGAGAATTGAAAAAATCATTATGGTGGGACACACTATGTGAGAAAAGCTGTGTGAGACCTACGGCTAGACACTGACTTGCCAAGAGTAAGACTGTTTCCATCAACGTATGGAGATATGACTGGGAGCCAAATTATCAGAGCATCAGGGGGTCGCTGTATGCTCAGAAGGCATACTGGGGTGATACAAGATGCAGGGGAATGATGCCAGTCCTTCTTCCCTTGTGATATGGCCAGGGGCCAAAGGTAAGTGCCACCGAGGATGAAACCTTCCTGGTGAGGGTAAATCTGTATGTCAGAGGGTTGCTGTATGCTCAAGTGGCATACGGGAAAGTGTGGAACCTTCCTCATGTCACACTCAAGTATAGCGTGTGATAGAAATAACCGTGAAAGAGGATGGGGTGAAGCCTTGGGCACAAGCGAGAATAGAATTGAGGAGAGTTCCATCCATCAAGTAAGTGTTAGACCACCTAAGTGTTAGTCCACCCTGGGGCAGATATAGGCAGGGCTCTAAGGTAAAAACAATGCAACAACCTATGCGATCCCCGCCAAGAGTGCAGGAGCAAGTGACAATGGGAGCAGGGATTACAAAGACATATATAAACAGAAGTAGCATACAGAACGGAAAAGGAATAGCACAAGGAATAACATCAATAAAAGTAGGTTATTATAAAGTATTAGTTTACACATATATGGAAATTTTGGCAAGAGAAAGAAACACAACCAAATATCACCAGGAACATCAGCAAGGGAAGGATGGGTTAATCAAAGGATCTGTTAACCCTAAAGTCAAATTTGAATGCGATAAGTTCCTTGAAACACTTCAGGAGTGATGGATAACCTTGGTGGTTGTGTGAAGCAAAGTTCCTACTCTCTTCCATGGAGTTCAAACCCTCTGTAGGAGAGGCACATTTTAGGGGTCACATTAAAGAATAAAAGTTGCTTTCCTACATGGCAAAGACACGTTCCCTTGCTATGCATTACTGCAATGTCTTTAAATTACAACCCTGCCAGAGCACAGTGGTGCTCATGCCACCCATATATGTTTTATTATATATGTGGTTTGTATAAATACTCACTGTCTCTCAACATATGATATTTAATTTTCATGTGTTTGGTGTTATTCTTTCAAGTTACTGTAGACTTACAGGAAATGTAAAAATGGCAACAGGGTGTGACCAACTTTGCCAGTTCAATTTTAATGCCAGAGCACAAGCACTGTGGAACAGAATTGCAGTGTCACAGTATACATAGTCCTATTAAAACAAAAAACAGGGTGCAACAAAAGGCAAAAAAATCCAGGTAACCGTAGAGAAAATGTGAATTTGCTGCAGTAGGTGTAATTGATGGGATAGGGTAAGGTTTATGGCAATAGATTGCAGGATACATGTGGTATGACAGGTGGTAATAAGAGCAGTAGAAGGCTGTATCCTCTAATAAAGTGTCAGAGACAAAACAATGTAAAGTAAAAACACTTTGGGTTAGGCTTAAAGAGGGGTAAGAAGGTTCATAGCATGTCAATGGGTTGGAGGTTGGCCTATCCCATTGTCAGGCCCGAACCCATCCCTAATCCCCCAATGATCTTTCTGAAATTTGGTTCTTTTGGGTATAGGTTTAACATAGGAGACTGCAGAGAGGGGGGAAATCTCAATTTGCTTCCATTATGGATGCTGAATGGCCACACTGTCTGTTCTGTGAATCAGCAGCCAAACCAAGAACTCTGACAACCAGGGACATTTACGGATCCAGGGAAGTGTGGCTTGCTTGGCTACCACTACACTGTCTAACCCATCATCCTCTCCAAAGGTAAAACTTTGGCTAAAACCATACATTTATATTAAGGAAATTATCAAATGTAGTACTATCCTCAGAATTCCTACAGCTCAACTTTCATAGACATTTCTTTAAACAATTTTTATTGTTTATGCAAAGCTTATATGGTGTATTAGGCCAGTAAGTATGGAAACTGAAAGTATAAGAAGGAAACGCATAAACAAAAGCACATATCTACCAAGGGTAGGTCGCTCCCCCTGCCGCTGCAGCTCCTCCAGGTTCCTGAGTTCCTGAGACCCACCCCACAGTAAGTACTCCCCACCTCCCAGCCCCTCGTTCTGCCCCGCGCTACTCACCCTCTCTCCTGCTTCTTTTCCTCTTTCCTTCTTCTCTGTTCTTCCTCCTCGCTCCTCGTCTGTATTCTTCTTCTGTACTCCTCTTCTCCCCGTCTTCTCTCCTCTTCTCTTCTTCCTCATCTTCTGCTGTGGTATTCTGCACTCTTTTTCTTCGTTTTTTGTATCTCCCTCCGTGTTCTTCTGTGTTCCGCTGTCTTCTTCTGTCTTCCTCTGTGTTTTTCTGTCTTCCTCGGTGTTCTTCTGTCTCCCTCTGTGTTCTTCTGTATTCTTCTCTGTTCTTCTGTCTTCCTCTGTCTTCTTCTGTCTTCCTCTGTGTTCTTCTGTATTCTTCTCTGTTCTTCTGTACTCCTCTCTGTTCTTCTGTGTTCTTCTGTGTGTCTTCTGCTCTTCCGGTCTTCTGCTCTTCCAGTCTTCAGTCCTTCCGGTCTTCTGCTCTTCTGTTCTTCTTTTCTTCTGTTCTTCTTCTTTTCTTCTTGTCTTCTTGTCTTCTGCCTTCGGCTCTTCTGCCTCTTCCGTCCTCTTCTCCCCGCGCCTGCCCTCCTGCTCCTGCCTCATCCCCCTCCCCCACTCGCATCCCCCTCTCTACCTCTCCTATCTAACCCGTTCACTTTCTACCTCCCTCACTCCTCCTATCTACCTATCTCTCCATCTCTCTATCCCACTATCCAACTTCCTCACTCTCCACCTCCTCCTATCTTCCTATCTCTCTATCTTTTTCCCTATCTATCGATTTCTCTATCTACCTTTTCTCTCTACCTATTTCTCTATCTCTCCCCCCTCCCGCCACCCCCTCTATTACCTATCTTCCTATCCCCTCACTCTACCTCTCACCCTCACCCACCTCTACAACCCCCCCTCCCCTATCTTCACAACCCTACACCTATCTTTCTCCCTAATCTCCTAAACCTCCTAACACTCTCCCCCCTCCACCCTTAAACCCCCCTCCCCCAGCTCTTCTCACTCTACCTGTCCCCCCCCTCCCTCGCACTTTCCCGCCGCGACCTCCTGCACGCCCCCGCCCCCCAGCTCCCATTCGCCCCCAGCTGACCCCTCCCCCCCTCCTACCTCATATGGCGGCCGCTGCGCGACAGTGGTAGCGACCCTTGACCCAAGGGTAGGTCACTCCCCCTGCCGCTGCAGCTCCTCCAGGTTCCTGAGTTCCTGAGACCCACCCGACAGTAAGTACCCCCCACCTCCCAGCCCCTCGTTCTGCCCTGCGCTACTCACCCTCTCTCCTGCTCCTGCCTCTTTTCCTCTTTCCTTCTTCTCTGTTCTTCCTCCTCGCTCCTCGTCTGTATTCTTCTTCTGTACTCCTCTTCTCCCCGTCTTCTCTCCTCTTCTCTTCTTCCTCATCTTCTGCTGTGGTATTCTGCACTCTGTTTCTTCGTTTTTTGTATCTCCCTCCGTGTTCTTCTGTGTTCCTCTGTCTTCTTCTGTCTTCCTCTGTCTTCTTCTGTCTTCCTCTGTGTTTTTCTGTCTTCCTCGGTGTTCTTCTGTCTCCCTCTGTGTTCTTCTGTATTCTTCTCTGTTCTTCTGTCTTCCTCTGTCTTCTTCTGTCTTCCTCTGTGTTCTTCTGTATTCTTCTCTGTTCTTCTGTACTCCTCTCTGTTCTTCTGTGTTCTTCTGTGTGTCTTCTGCTCTTCCGGTCTTCTGCTCTTCCGGTCTTCAGTCCTTCCGGTCTTCTGCTCTTCTGTTCTTCTTTTCTTCTTTTCTTCTTTTCTTCTTGTCTTCTTGTCTTCTGCCTTCGGCTCTTCTGCCTCCTCCGTCCTCTTCTCCCCGCGCCTGCCCTCCTGCTCCTGCCTCATCCCCCTCCCCCACTCGCATCCCCCTCTCTACCTCTCCTATCTAACCCGTTCACTTTCTACCTCCCTCACTCCTCCTATCTACCTATCTCTCCATCTCTCTATCCCACTATCCAACTCCCTCACTCTCCACCTCCTCCTATCTTCCTATCTCTCTATCTTTTTCCCTATCTATCGATTTCTCTATCTACCTTTTCTCTCTACCTATTTCTCTATCTCTCCCCCCCTCCCGCCACCCCCTCTATTACCTATCTTCCTATCCCCTCACTCTACCTCTCACCCTCACCCACCTCTACAACCCCCCCTCCCCTATCTTCACAACCCTACACCTATCTTTCTCCCTAATCTCCTAAACCTCCTAACACTCTCCCCCCTCCACCCTTAAACTCCCCTCCCCCAGCTCTTCTCACTCTACCTGTCCCCCCCCTCCCTCGCGCTTTCCCGCCGCGACCTCCTGCACGCCCCCGCCCCCCAGCTCCCATTCGCCCCCAGCTGACCCCTCCCCCCCTCCTACCTCATATGGCGGCTGCTGCGCGTCTGCGCCGCTGGCGCGCCGGAGGCGCGCCAGAGGCAAGCCCGTCTGCGCCCGTCCGCGCCTGGCCCGCGCCCAGCGCCATGACCCCTCGTCCCCAGCGCTCCCAAGCCCCGATGATCCGCTATGACCCCACCACCCTCCATGCCCTCAACCCAGGACGCTCCAACACCTGCTTCCAAGCTCACCCCAAACGCACCCATGGACCCTTCGCCTGCAACTCCTGCAAACGCATCTTCCACCACGCAACAACTACGACCACAAGTCCACGCGCCATCAACCACCTCAAGTGCGTCCTAGTCAACGCTCGCTCCGTTCACAAACACGCCGTTGAACTCTGGGACCTCCTAGACTCCACAGCACCGGACGTCGCCTTCATCACGGAGACCTGGATGAACGCCTCCTCTGCTCCAGACATCGCCACCGCCATCCCCGAAGGCTACAAGATCTCCAGGAAAGACCGCACCAACCAAGTAGGAGGAGGTATCGCCATCGTCTTCAAAGACTCCATCAGCGTCACCACCTCCACTGAAGACTCCCCTCTTGCCGCTGAACACCTGCATTTTCAGATTCGCACCGACCCGAGGACCACCCTCAGAGGATCCCTCGTCTACCGTCCTCCCGGACCTCGCGCCCCTTTCAGCGACACCATCGCCGACTTCATCTCCCCGCACGCCCTCGCCTCACTGGACTACATCCTCCTAGGCGACCTCAACTTCCATCTGGAACAAAACAACGACCCCAACACCACCACCCTGCTCGACAACCTCGCCAACCTCGGCCTCAAACAACTGGTGAACACTGCCACCCACATCGCCGGACACACACTCGACCCTATCTTCTCCGCCAGCAAACACGTCTTCTTCAGCCACGCCTCCGCCCTTCATTGGACCGACCACAGCTGCGTCCACTTCACATTCCGACGCGAGACCCGCCACCTTCGCACTCAACCCATCCCTCGCCGACAGTGGAACAAGATCCCTGAAGAGCAACTCTTCGCCGCACTCGCCGCCAACCAACCCACCCTCACCAGCGACCCCAACGTCGCAGCCCTCAACCTCACAAACTGGATCTCCAACTGCGCAGACAACCTTGCTCCCCTCAAACGCTCGCAGTGACAGAACAACACCAAGAAACCCCTCTGGTTCTCTGACACCCTCAAAGAATCAAAGAAAACTTGTCGCGCACTTGAGAAAGCCTGGCGCAAGGACCGCACCGCTGACAACATGACCGCCCTCAAGAACGCTACCCGCAAACACCACCACCTGATCCGCACTGCCAAAAGGAATTTTTTCACCGACAGACTGGACAAAAACAGCCACAACAGCAGAGAACTCTTCAGCATCGTCAAGGAGTTCTCCAACCCCAGCGCCAACGCCAACGCCGTCACGCCCTCACAGGATCTATGCGAATCCCTCGCCACTTTCTTCCATCGCAAGATCAGCGACCTCCACGACAGCTTCGGACACCAGACCCAACCTAACACAACCGAACCCACATCCCCGACCATCACCCTCAACAACTGGACCCACATCAGCACGGAAGAAACCAAATCCATCATGAACTCTATCCACTCCGGCGCCCCTTCGGACCCCTGCCCGCTCTTCATCTTTAACAAAGCCGACAACATCATCGCCCCGCACCTCCAGACCGTCATCAACTCTTCTTTTTCTTCTGCTACCTTCCCCGAATGCTGGAAACACGCCGAAGTCAACGCCCTACTAAAGAAACCTACGGCTGACCCGAGCGACCTGAAAAACTTCCGCCCCATCTCCCTTCTGCCTTTCCCAGCCAAAGTAATAGAGAAGACCGTCAACAAACAGCTGACCACCTTCCTGGAAGACAACAACCTGCTCGACCCCTCACAGACCGGATTCCGAACCAACCACAGCACTGAAACCGCCCTCATCTCAGTCACAGACGACATCAGAACCCTGATGGACAACGGTGAAACAGTCGCCCTCATTCTTCTCGACCTCTCGGCTGCCTTTGACATCGTCTGTCACCGCACCCTAATCACCCGCCTCCGCTCCACCGGGATCCAAGACCAGGCCCTGGACTGGATCGCCTCCTTCCTCGTAAACCGCTCCCAAAGAGTCTACCTCCCTCCGTTTCGCTCAGAACCCACTGAGATCATCTGCGGCGTACCTCAAGGCTCATCACTCAGCCCGACACTCTTCAATGTCTACATGAGCCCCCTCGCTAACATCGTACGCAAGCACAACATCATCATCACCTCCTACGCCGACGACACCCAACTAAAATACTCTCCCTCACCAAGGACCCCGCCAGCGCCAAGACCAACCTACAAGAGGGTATGAAGGACGTCGCAGATTGGATGAGGCTCAGCCGCCTAAAGCTGAACTCTGAAAAAACTGAAGTCCTCATCCTCGGCAACACCCCGTCCGCCTGGGACGACTCCTGGTGGCCCACGGCCCTCGGCACCGCACCGACCCCCGCAGACCACGCCCGCAACCTCGGCTTCATCTTGGACCCCCTTCTCACCATGACCAAGCAAGTCAACGCCGTGTCCTCCGCCTGCTTCCTCACCCTCCGCATGCTCCGCAAGATCTTCCGCTGGATCCCCGCCGACACCAGAAAAACCGTGACCCACGCCCTCGTCACGAGCCGCCTGGACTACGGCAACACCCTCTACGCTGGGACCACCGCCAAACTCCAAAATCGCCTGCAACGCATTCAAAACGCCTCAGCCCGCCTCATCCTCGACGTACCCCGCAACAGCCACATCTCCGCACACCTGAGACACCTGCATTGGCTCCCAGTCAGCAAAAGGATCACCTTCCGACTTCTCACCCACGCACACAAAGCCCTCCACGACAAGGGACCGGAATACCTCAACAGACGCCTCAACTTCTACGTCCCCACCCGCCCCCTCCGCTCCTCTGGCCTCGCACTCGCCGCCGTCCCTCGCATCCGACGCTCCACGGCGGGTGGGAGATCTTTCTCCTTCCTGGCGGCCAAGACCTGGAACTCCCTCCCCACCAGCCTCAGGACCACCCAGGACCACTCCGCTTTCCGGAGACTCCTAAAGACCTGGCTGTTCGAGCAGCGATAACTACCCCCTTTGTCCCTAGCGCCTTGAGACCCGCACGGGTGAGTAGCGCGCTTTATAAATGCTAATGATTTGATTTGATTTGATTTGATATCTGCACCTTTTACCCCACCCTCACTACCAGCCACATTTTAGCAAAATGAGACAAAGGATATCCAGTCACCAGATACTTTGGTCCTGTCTCCATCAGTCCCATCCTATTCCATAAATGGACAATCTTCATCATGCCACAGTTGTCGTACAGAGCATGCAGGATCCAGCACTATGACCCTGTCCTCCTTTCCTAGTCTTCACCTGATAAAAATGGTGCACAAGTTGTGCAGCTTGCAAAAGAAAACGAGCTAAACCATAAAATGAAGACACCCAAATTTTGCTAGGGATGGTCAGAACTCAGGGAGGTTTACTCCACAAAATTCCACAGAGTAACACTAAGACTCTGCAAGATTTTGTGGAGTTCAACAAGTGGGCAGAAATCAGTACTTCGAGCTGTGTTTTAACACCAGGATCTTGTTCTGTGCTGAGAAATCAGCGTGAACATCATCAGGCAGTGTGCCATAAGGCATTTCTGTTCGAGGTGGATTACTGCCACTGCTATCTTTTACTTGAGCGGCAGCCTTCCTAACAAAAATGATCGTGACCACCTGTGACCGCATGAGATAAGAAATACACACCTGGTGCCCTCCTAGCACCCAAAAATCACAGCAAGGCACACCAACTCCCACATGCTTGCCAGCTTACTGTTGGTAAGAAATGCTCAAGAAAAAAAACTCTACCACACATCCATTGGCACAGTTTGGCCGGAACTCTGCTTCAGAAAGCAGAGCGGCCAAGCCTCTGCAAACTTTGTTGGTGGAGGGGAGTTTATCACCCACCCCTAAATTTTGATTTGTAAATTGTCCCATTCTAGTAGCATTTGGAGCTCTGGTTTGTCGGCCTGAGCCTTTCTGCTACCAAGGAAAACCTACCAAACCAGACATTTTTAAAAACTAGATACACCAAGGAGATCAGGGCGGTCCCCGCAAATATCCCATTTTGGTTAAAATCACACTTTCGTCTCACATTTCTATGATGAAAAGTGCAGTAATCAGTGGGGATTCAGATCATTCCTACCATCCCGTGTTGCTACACTTCAAAATACAGTTTCTCAGTTTTGTGGCTGAGCTTATAACTATTATATTTTACCATGCAAATTGACGCATGATCGTCACACAATAAAATATCATGATAAGCTGCAACTCAGTTACTGGCTCTGAGAAACACGTTTATGGACAACTAACCAATGCTACATGTTCGTGTGACAAGGACAGTGTAATGAACCTAATGCTATGCTAGTTTTTGTAAATCAGCCATTTGGGCAAAGAAATAATAATGAAAACATTGTAACCTATTTGTATTTTTTCCTTCTTTTAACATTATATTTGATTTCAACATTATGGCCCTCATTATGACATTGGCGGTAAGCCC
The DNA here is from genome assembly GCF_031143425.1 of Pleurodeles waltl. Lineage (NCBI taxonomy): Eukaryota > Metazoa > Chordata > Amphibia > Caudata > Salamandridae > Pleurodeles > Pleurodeles waltl. The sequence continues at coordinate 697,182,691 of NC_090439.1, read as the reverse complement.
GCTTACAGCCGTGCTGACTGCCGCCAACATACCGCCACCACAGCGGTTTACCGCTACCCATATTATGACCCACACATAGCAATCCGTCACTATACAGCCACACACACAAGTACGCCAGCTCAAATGTCAGAGATAAACTGGCGGTAGCAAAATCCACACCGTTACGCTAACAGAACTATGCCCACAGCATTATGACCCACGAAAGACACTCCAGGTTCTCAGAAGAGGAGCTAAGAGTCATGGTGGAGGAAATCATCCAGGCAGAGCCACAGCTATTCGGATCACAGGTGCAGCAGACATCCATTACTAGGAAGATGGAGCTATGGTGGAGAATCGTGGACAGGGTCAACGCCGTGGGGGAGAACCCAAGAACAAGGGATGACATCAGGACGAGGTGAAACGACCTACGGGGGAAGGTGCGTTTCGTGGTTGCAGGACACCAGATAGCTGTACAGAGGACGGGCGATGGACCCCCACCTCCTCCCCCACAACTAACAACATGCAAGGAGCAAGTCTTGGCAATACTGCATCCTGAGGGCCTGGCAGTAGCAGGAGGACTGGACTCTGGTAAGTCAAATCTCTATTACTATCACCCCCCTACCTGCATGCCATCACATAGCCCCACCCCTACCCTGACCCCATCACCCCACCACCTCACAAACACCCCACCATCACAACCCACCCATCCCAATACCAAGCCCTGCATGCAACACCAATGCATGGACATCACTCACAACCCTGCATGGACACCCATCACTAAAGCAAGCACATTAGAGAGAATCACCTAGCCCACAAAATCACTACTGACACAAGGCAAAGCTGACAGGGCAATCACAACCATACAGGGCAACACACCCATGCACAGATGTCAAATGCAGAAACAATAACACTGCATTTACATCCCCACAGGTCCCCCACACAACGTCACCGGAGAGGAGGTGCCAGCAACATCCAGTCCCCCCACAGAAGAGGCCCACAGTGATGACAGCAGCTCTGGACGCCTGGATCTGGATGACCAAGCTGTCCCGTCAGGGGTCGTCATACAGTCGGTTACCCAGGCACAGTCCCATACCACCACAGAGCCTCCTCCCCCAGGAAACACCACCACAGTACCCACCCAGCGGGCCCATACCTCTGTACCCAGGACACGTCAATCAGCAGTGTGTCCACCACTACAGGGACCGTAGGCAACCCCACAAACACAGGATGATCAGGGACCTGGTGTCAGTGGCACGGTTCAGGGGACAGAGGCACATGACAACAGGGAAGCTGGGAGGACTGCTGTGCTACAGGGGGAGGACAGGCCCAGGGAACTGACTCTCCAGGAGGCACTCACCAACATCTTGGGAGCATACCACCATTCCGAGGAGACAATGGGCCAGATACTGGACAAGTTGCAGGAGACCCAGCGGCTGCAGGAGAGACAGTACCTGGGGATCAGGGAGGATCTGAAGGACATCCACACCACCCTGGTCACCATTGCAAGGGTGCTGGCAGACATGGCCAACACCATGAGGGAGGCAGTTGCACACCACTAAGCCCCTGGCACTAGCCACACTGTTGAACAGCCCTCCACCTCCGCTGCCGCTAGTGGACAGGAGGCCCCGCCACAGGAACAACAGGCCACCAGCACCCCTCTCCTGCAGAAGGAGAACCACCCCGCAAATGGTCCCTGCGATCCAGGCAGAAGGTAGAGAACATTGCCAAGACCCGCATCAGGCAATAAGACTTTCCTGATTGTCACCCTTGTGTCCCACTCTGTCACCCTGTCCACCTTGAACTGCCATTGCTTCACTTCCTTTGCCCCCTTGGATAATACACCTGTGATACCAATAGACTTGACTCTATCCTGAACTTTCCTCCATCATCAAACCAGCCCGTTCCACTACCCCCTCTACTTCTTAACACTTAAATAAACACCATTTAAAAAATACAAGTATGGAGTCTGTCAAATGGTTGAACAAAGTATTTGTTTAACAAGCTTTAAACACTGCAATACAACTGTACAGGAATAAATACATAGGAATGACCTGCAATAGGCGGCAGTCAACACACCAGGTACCAGACTGGGGCACAGATATCTGAAAATAGAGATGCCAAAGGGTGCAGTAAGTGGCCATAGAACTGAGAGAATCTGCCTGCCATGTACAATGTCAAATACAAAACTGTCAGTGCAAAGTGAAGTTACAGTGTCTTACCTGTGTGTCACTGGAAGTACTGTCGTATAATAGCTGTTCTCTTGTCTTCATCCTCATCCTCTGCCTCCTCATCTTCACTGTCCACAGGGTCCACTACTGCCACACGCCCATCTCCAGCCTCATCCTCCTGCAGAAAAGGCACCTGGCATCTCAAGGCAAGGCTATGCAACATGCAGCATGCCACAATGATCTGGCACACCTTCTTGGGTGGGTAGTACAGGGATCCACCAGTTAGATGGAGGCAACGAAACCTGGCCTTCCGGTGGCCGAATGTCCTCTCTATTATTATTCTTGTTCGCCCAGGTGCCTCATTGTAAAGTTCCTCTGCCCTTGTCCTGGGATTCATCACAGGGGTCAGCAGCCATGAGAGGCTGGGGTAACCAGAGTCACCTGCAAATATCGAGGGATACCTGTTAGCCAAACACTAACCCTTATGGCCAACACCATACCCATACACCAACATATACTGGGTGAGAACCATGGGCTCACCTATTAGCCACACCCGGTGCCTCAGGAGTTGAGCCATCACATATGGGATGCTGCTATTCCTCAGGATATAGGCATCATGCACAGACCTAGGATACTTTGCATTGACATGGGAGATGTGCTGGTCCGCCAGGCACACTATCTGCACATTCATCGATTGAAAGCTCTTTCGATTTCTGAACACCTGTTCATTTCTCCGGGGGGGGGGGAACAAATGCAATATGTGCACCATCAATTGCCCCAATAATGTTGGGGATATGTCCCATTGCATAGAAGTCAGCTTTCACTGTGGCCAAATCCTCCACCTGGGGGAAAACAATGTAGCTGCGCATGTGTTTCATCAGGGTAGACAACACTGTGGTCAGCACTATTGTGAACATTGGCTGAGACATTCCTGCTGCCAAGCCTACTGTCACTTGGAATGAGCCACTTGCCAAGAAATGGAGCACTGATAGGACTTGCATCAGGGGGGGATCGCAGTGGGGTGATGGATAGCAGATATCAGGTCAGACTCCAATTGGGCACACAGCTCTGTAATTGTGGCCCTGTCCAGTCTGTAGGTGAGGATAATGTGCCTGTCCTCCATTGTTGCCAAGTCCACCAGGGGTCTGTACATGGGGATGTCTCCATCTTCTAATCATCTGCATTGGTTGTAATCTAGGGGGCGAAACGGTGAGCAGCTGGTCAGTATTCCACATTTCCAAACACTACACTGCATTGCATGTTGTGAATGTAACAGTATTTCGTTGGATACGCCGAAATGGTACCTATGTGTACTGTGACGCAGTTAGGTGCCATGGCCTGCCCCCCCTGAAATGGCGTCCGCCTGTCCTGTGTGGATGGACATGTGGAAATCAGGTAATGCCGCTGACGTTGTGCGCCGTTGAGGGAGGTGGTCGAGTACCGCCGTGCAATTCCTCATTGGTTGTCATTGGGCCCTATGGGTTACAGTGGCCAATGGTGATGTATGCTGGCGGTGACAGTACGCACCGCCGCGGACATGACCGCCTTTTTCTATCTGTTCACTCACTTGCTACCTGACCTTCAACAGGAGAGGACCTACACTACAAGTGCTGCTTTGACCTGTGTCTGGAACCGACCATGGCTCGTGTCATTAGGGAAAGGGCCCCTGCCTTCACCGCTGAGGAGTTAGAGAGACTAGTGGATAGGGTCCTACCCCAGTACCGAATGCTGTATGGGCCACCAGACCAACAGGCGAGTACACTGTGAGTAAGATGCATGGGTCATGAATGCATGGAGTGCTGTGTGTGAGGGCCACATGTGGGGGGTGGTTGGCGGAAGGGTTCTGGGCAGCGTGATGCATGTATGGTGGGCAGTGTCTGTGTGTAAGAGGATGTGAGGACTATGGTGGGCCATGAGCGTAACAGGCCGGACGGTATCTGATACCTTTTTCTATGTTTCTTTTTCTGCAGGTCAGCACCCATCAGAAAAAAGGTATCTGGCATGTCATCGCCAAGGACGTGCGGGCCCTGGGGGTCTATGGCAGGCAGAGCACCCACTGTCGCAAACAGTGGGAGGACCTGAGATGCTGGGCCAGGAAGACAGCGGAGGCCCAGCTGGGGATGGCCTCCCACGAGGAAGGGGTGCCCGTCGAACCCTGACCCCCCTGATGGCCAGCATACTGGTGGTGGCCTATCAAGAGCTAGATTGGTGCTTGAGGGGATCACAGCAGCCACAAGGGGGTGAGTACAGTTTCCCAATATACTACTTGTGCGTGGTGGGGTGGTCACTGGGTGGGGTATGTGGACCTGTGGGTGCACCCAGGCCAGGCCGGACATTGCAGGATAGGGCCCATGTTGGACATGGTTCTGATGTAAAATAGCTCCAACCAAGCTAGTAGGCATCCACTACTGAGCAGGGATCTGTGGGTCTCAGGTATGCTGCTATTGAAGTTAGGTATTCCTGTCCATGGGGTGGCGACTAGCATTGTGACTGTTAATGCATTGCCTAGTGCGTAGGGCTGTTCCCTGTGTGTGTGTGTTATGTATGCCAACGGTGTTGTTCTTGCTGCCATTGACCAAGTGTATCCTTTGTCTCTTCCCCCCCCTTTATGTTTTGTCACCCTGTCGTTATGTGCATTAGCATCATCTGGCGGCGGAGCAGAAGCACCAGCGACAGAGGGAACTGCATCCCACAGGGCACAGGAGGCAGAATCCACTGACGGTGAGTGCACCAGTAGGACGGAGAGCAAGGAGAGCACCACGCTGGAGACAGGTGGGGACAGTTCGGACAGTGATACCTCCTCTGATGGAAGCTCCCTGCTGGTGGCGGACACATCTGTGCCCACCCCAACAACAGGTACAACCGCCACCCCCATACTAGCACTGCCCTCCCAGCAGCCCCTCAGCGAGTTTCCTGTGCCCGCTCACACAGGAGGGTGGGCATCTCCTTCGCCCAAGGCACCCCAGGCCCTAGGCCCAGTTAGCCCTGCTGCCCTGAGTGAGGAGGTTATTGACCTCCTGCGATCCATCTCTGTTGGGCAGTCAACCATAGTGAATGCAATCCAGGGGCCGGCAGGTCATTTGCACCAAGCAACACACAAATGCATTCCTGGAGGGCATTCACTCTGGCATGGCAGCTCAACAGAGATCAATCCAAGTTCTGGCCTCCTCCCTCCAACTTCCTCTACCCAGTCCCATTCCCCTCAACCCCAACCTATCCCAAGCACACATTCAGACCAGCATGCCCCCTGGACAACACACAGAAGTGACTCTGGCAAACACAAGCACCACACATCATCCCACAAGCACTCACACAAACACCCTCCAGACGCAGACATAACAACATCCACTGCCTCCATTGTGTCTCCCTCCTCCTTGTCGTCCACCACCCTCCCAGTGGCATCTTTCCTCACACCTTCATGCACTACCTCATCATCCACTACTGCCATCACCATCACGCCTATCACTATATACCCCTCACTGGCAGTCACCACCCCCACATCCATGCACACGTCCCCTGTGTCCTCTCCCACTTTGTCTGTGCCTCCCTCCCAAAGTACACAAATGCAAGCACTCAGACACCCAACAGCCATCCACCTCACAACAGCATCCAGCCCATGCACCTGCACCCAAACACAGCAGACAGACACCTTCTACAACCACTCCCTCTTCCTACACTCCAAACCTTCACCCTCCTCTCACCCCAGTGTCCCTAAGAAGCGTTTCCTCTCTGCCGTTGACATCTTCCCTACACCTCCCCCCGTCCTCAACATCGGGCCAGGGTGGTCAGAACCCAGGCGAGCACCTCAGCCACCCAGTCCCCAGCCACAGTAGTGTCGGCAGCTACTGCAGGTGGGAGAGGCTCCAGGGAACCAGCCATCAGCACTGACAGTGTGCCTGCACCAGCTGCCAAAGAGAAGGGCAAGGAGGTACCACCAGCTGCCAAGGGGAAGGGAAAGGAGGCACCACCAGATGCCAAGGGGAATAGCAAGGAGGCACCAACAGCTGCCAAGGGGAAGGGCAAGAAGGCACCACCAGCTGCGAAAGCGAAGGGCAAGGGGCCTGCACCTGTAGGCAGGAAGGACAGGAGACCTGGTGCTAGGACTGATTCTGAGGCCCTACAACAACCATGGCGGTTCAGCCGTCCGAGGCTGCAGGGGAAGGGCTGGAGCCTCCCCCCACCACTGGTTTCCCAGACACCAGAACCACCACCAGCACCGCCACCAGCACCGCCACCAGGACCACCACCAGCACCGCCACCAGCACCACTCCCAGCAGTAGCAGCCCCAGTGGGCAGCTGTCGAGGCTGCAGGGGAAGGGCTGGAGCCTCCCCCCACCACCACCAGCACCACTGCCAGCGGCAGCAGCTCCAGTGGGCAGCTGCCCGAGGCTGCAGGGGAAGGGCTGGAGCCTCCCCCCACCAGTGGCATCCCCGACACCAGCATCACTACTGCCACTACTGAGCAGCCGTCACCACCGTCGGGCAGTGTGTAGCCCTGCCTCAATGGGCTGAAGTGCGTCCTGGACCCTGCAAATCCTGTAGGTGTGACACCTGTAGGAAAGTACCATCTTGCCTGGCATGTTACCCCCATTTTTACTTGTGTGTCAGTTGTTTTTGCCTGTGTCACTGGGATCCTGCTAGCGAGGACCCCAGTGCTCATAGTTTGTGGCCTATATGTGTTCTCTGTGTGGTGCCTCACTGTATCACTGAGGCTCTGCTAACCAGAACCTCAGTGTTTATGCTCTCTCTGCTTTTTAAATTGTCACTGCAGGCTAGTGACCATTTTCACCGATTCTGATTGGTACACTGGAACACCCTTATAATTCCCTAGTATATGGTACTTAGGTACCCAGGGTATTGGGGTTACAGGCGATCCCTACAGGCTGCAGCATTTCTTTTGCCACCCATAGGGAGCTCAGGCAATTCTTACACAGGACTGCCACTGCAGCCTGGGTGAAATAACGTCCACGTTATTTCACAGCCATTTTACACTGCACTTAAGTAACTTATAAGTCACCTATATGTCTAACCCTCACTTACTGAAGGTTAGGTGCAAAGTTACTAAGTGTGAGGGTACCCTGGCACTAGCCAAGGTGCCCCCACATTGTTCAGGGTCATTTCCCTGGACTTTGTGGGTGCAGGGACACCATTACACGTGTGCACTACATATAGGTCAATACCTATATGTAGCTTCACAATGGTAACTCCGAACATGGCCATGTAACATGTCTAAGATCATGGAATTGTCCTTCCATGCCATGTCTGGTATTGGGGTGCCAATCCCATGCATCATCTGGGCTCCTGCATGGACCCCGGATACTGCCAAACTATCTCTCTGGGGTTTTCACTGCAGCTACAGCTGCTGCCAACCCTCAGACATGCTTCTGCCCTCCTGGGGTCTGGGCAGCCCAGTCCCAGGAAGGCAGAACAAAGGATTTCCTCTGAGAGAGGGTGTTACACCCTCTCCCTTTGGAAATAGGTGTTAAGGGCCTGAGAGGAGTAGCCTCTCCTGGCCTTTGGGAATGCTTTGAAGGGCACAGATGGTGCCCTCCTTGCATAAGCCAGTCTACACTGGTTCAGGGATCCCCCAGCCCCTGCTCTGGCACAAAACTGGACAAAGGAAAGGGGAGTGACCACTCCCCTGTCCATCACCACCCCATGGTTGGTGCTCAGAGCTCCTCCAGTGTGTCCCAGACCTCTGCCATCTTGAATGCAGAGGTGTGAGGGCACAATGGAGACCTCTGAGTGGCCAGTGCCAGCAGGTGACGTCAGAGACCCCTCCTGATAGGCTCTTACCTGGTTAGGTAGCCAATCCTCCTCTGAGGGCTATTTAGGGTCTCTCCTGTGGGTTCCTCTTCAGATAACAAATGCAAAAGCTCACTCGAGTTCCTCTGCATCTCTCTCTTCAACTTCTGCCAAGGATCGACCGCTGACTACTCCAGGACACCTGCAAAACCGAAACAAAGTAGCAAGAAGACTATCAGCAAAATGTTAGCACCTAATCCTGCCGGCTTTCTTGACTGTTTCCTGGTGGTGCATGCTCTGAGGGCTGTCTGCCTTCACCCTGCACTGGAAGCCAAGAAGAAATCTCCTGTGGGCCGACGGAATCTTCCCCCTGCTAACGCAGGCACCAAACTTCTGCATTACTGGTCCTCTGGGTCCCCTCTCATCTTGATAAGCATGGTCCCTGGAACACAGGAGCTAGATCCAAGTAACCCCAACAGTCCTGTGGTCCTTCTGTCCAAATTTGGTGGAGGTAAGTCCTTCCTCTCCACCCCAGACAGTAATCCTGTGTACTGCATGATCTGCAGCTGCTAGGGCTTCTGTGCACTTTTGCAAGGAATCCTTCATGCACAGCCTAGCCCAGGTCCCCAGCACTTTGTCCTGCATTGCTCTTTTCACTGAGTTGACTACCGGCTTCGTGGGACCCTCTTTTGTTGTGTTGAGATGACCACCATGCTCAGATTTCTTGAATGCCTGTTCAAGTGCTTCTGTGGGTGCTGCCTGCTTCTGCATGGACTCTCTCTGTTGCTGAGCTCCCCCTCTGTCTCCTCTTCTAAGGGGAGACCTTCTGGTCCTTCCTGGGCCCGGTCATCTCCCACTATCTTCAACTGTGACCTTTGCAGCTAGCAAGGCTTGTTTGTGGTCTTTCTGCATGAAAAAAACTCTGCATCCTCCAGCACGTCGTGGGATATCTTCTGACCAAAGGAGAAGTTCCTGGCACCTTCCGTTGTTGCAGAATCTTCAGCTTCTTCCACCCAGAGGCAGCCATTTTGCACCTTCATCCGGGGTTTAGTGGGCTCCTGCCCCCCCTGGACACTTGCGTGACTCTTGGACTTGGTCCCCTTCCTTTGTAGGTCCTCAGGTCCAGGAATCCATCTTCAGTGCTTTGCAGTCAGTTGTAGCCTTTAGAGAATCCCCTACCTCGACTTTACTGTCTTTCTGGGGTAGTAGGGTAACTTTACTCCTACTTTTCAGGGTCTTGGGGTGGGGTATCATGGACACCCTTAGTGTTTTCTTACACTCCCAGCGACCCTCTACACACTACACTAGGCCTGGGGTCCATTTGTGGTCCGCATTCCACTTTTGGAGTATATGGTTTGTGTTGCCCCTAGGCCTATTGTCTCCTATTGCATCGTATTGTGTTCTACAGTGTTTGCACTACTTTTCTAACTGTTTCCTTACCTGATTTTGGCTTGTGTGTATATTTTGTGTATTTTACTTCCCTTACCTTTATTTTTAGTAACTCTGAGTATTGTGTTTCTCGTGATATAGTGCTATATGATATAAGTGGTATAGTAGGAGCTTTGCATGTCTCCTAGTTCAGCCTAAGCTGCTTTGCTTTAGCTACCTCTATCAGCCTAAGTTGCTAGAACACTACTAATCTACTAATAAGGGATAACTGGACCTGGCACAAGGTGTAAGTACCATCAGGTACCCACTGTAAGTCAGGCCAGCCACCTACAACACCCGGGTGAGAGACTGTGACCTTGCACTCCCCAAGGGCTGCAACACTGGGTACAAGGCCCCCTCCAGAACCAGTGGAAGGAGCCATCCACTCACCCCCTCCTTGCCAGGATGAAGCACACTGGCCACAAGGCCCCCTCCAGAACCAGTGGAAGAAGCCATCCACTCACTGCATCCTTGCCAGGATGAAGCACACTGGGCAAAAGGCCCCCTCCAGAACCAGTGGAAGAAGCCATCCACTCACCCCCTCCTCACCAGGATAAAGCATATTGGGCAAAAGGCCCCCTCCAGAACCAGTGGGCAAACCACCCACTTGAGAGACTGTGGCTTTGCACTACCAGGACCAAGCAGTGGGCAAACCACCAACTTCAGAGACTGTGGCTTTGCACTCCCCAGGACCAAGCAGTGGGCAAACCACCCACTTGAAAGACTGTGGCCTTGCACTCCCCAGGACATCGCACAGGGCATGTTGCCCCCTCCAGGACCATCTTGCAGGTGAGGTGCTCCCCTGTTCCCCGTCCCCTGAGGTGCCTGTGTATTTTTGACCTGATGCCCCTGCAGTGTTCTCTCCGTGTTGTTGCAGGAGTCAAGTGGAGCCTTGGCCTATGTGATGTGTCCCTGTGGCCCACGGACATTGAGGCCTGGGCAGTGTCTCTCCATTTGTGTATATGTATATACTGTTTTGATCTTGAAGCACGTATTTCTACTATTTTATCTTATTACACTCACTTTAATCTATTCCTTTTGTCCTTGCATTATTCCTGGGTACGGGGTAGATATGTGATGTTATTGCATCTGTTTGTGTGTATGATGTTGGGGTGGGGGTGTTGCGTGCGTGTGTCACTCTCTTTTTCCTCCCCCCTCCCTTGTGTGCTAGGAAGCAGTACTCACTGTGGTCGTCTTCGCCGGCGTTGCTGTTTGTAATGCTTGAAGAGGTATACAATCATGGGGAAGATGTACCACTCGGGCTCCATGGCATCATGGTTGTTCCCTGAGTATCCAGAGGTGAGTCCTTTGCCTTCTGTGTACTGTTTCCTCCGTACTTTTGATGTCGTTGGTACCACCCCAGAAGAGGTGGCGGATAGGCCTGTTTTAATTCTGTGAGCAGTACATTGTCTTCCACCTGCCTGTTGGCGGTTACCGCGGTGGTGCTTGTTGCTACTGCCATGGCAGTCGGTGTGTTAAAGTGGCTGTCTGTATGGGCGGTTTCTGCCGTGGTCATAATTCCATTTTTTTACTGCCAGCCTGTTGGTGGTATTACCGCCGCTTTATCACCGACCGCCAGGGTTGTAATGAGGGCTTATGTTTTTTTCAGGAATCTATGAGCAATATGCACAAATGACCCTGTCTGAATTCTGAACTTTGTCGACTTTGAAGAAATGTGTAGCATGCAGGTTCATTCATAGGTTTAACACCTGTTTGCACCACAAATTGCAAGTATGTAGAAACCACAAAAAATAAGAAAAATCAAAACCACTTAGAAATACGCACAAACTGTGATGAAAAAGAAAATTTTCTTTACAATTCACTCAGTTCCTGAAAGCTGAGAAGATTAGCACAACAAACATTTTGTTGATTACATTTTTTGGAAGACATTGGCCACTTTCCTGCATAGCACTTTCTTAATTTTTTTTGCTATATTTTGAATATTTTCGTGGTTACTCCATGGGAATCCACTAACCCTCGTACCTTTCATATCCCACAGATGTGAGGAAAAATGCAGATTTGGCCTTGAAATCTTTTGTGGGAATACACATGTTCCAAGTAGATAAAAGGGTTGGGAAAATATCTGCATGTGCCAATGACCTACTCACACAGCACCAGGCCTGGTAAGATTCACAATAAAGAGAACAAAGGAGGGTATCCAGACCTCCAGAGCCAATCAAAGGATGGGCTCTCCTTTGAGATTTTGGAGGGAAGGGACCAGGCAGCTGAGTAATTTAGGAACATGGCTTATGACCCTTAGAGGGATTTTTTGAAAAACTTCTTTGAGTTTCCACCTTGAAATGTCCCAAAATTCTATGAAGGAGGATTTAGACAGGGGTGGGGAAATGATGTTCCATCCTATAATTGGGCAGAGGTGCTTACCTTGTGGAAGTTTTCACCCCTCTTAATAACACCTGAGAGACAGAGCAAGAAAACATAGATTTTACAAGAAACCAAGGAAGATTGCCCCTCTAATGGATGGACCCCTCATGGCTGGAAATCTGGAGCATGGGCAAGTTCTGCCTTCGGCTCTGTGGACCTGACTCTCCAGCACCAATGGTGCTGACGCCATTGCAGCCTCTGGAGAAGGGAACAGATATGAACCTGCTTGAGGTCTATGGAAGAAAAGCATTCACTGGGACCATCTCAGTACTGGGTGTGTAGGTGGATAACCCTCATCAGAGGTAGGCATCCTGGTTCCTGCTGACACATAGGTGCCTTGCATGTAGCCAAAAGAAGCCAGGAAGCCTAAAGAGTGCAGCTGTGGGGGGTATTGTGGATTGAGGGCTATGGGGTGCTACAGGAGGAGACCCAGCTTAAAAAATAGCACCAGGCTCTGGAAAAAAGGACATGTCCTTTGCAAGGAGCTATGGAATCAATTACACACTTTGAACCCTCACTCATAAGAAGGAGAACTGTAAAGAACCACACCTCCCAAGGATTACTAACATTTTATTTGCCAAGAGGCCAGAAACCTATCCATTTGATGGCTGGGACTCACATCCAGGAGTAAACAAATCCAGATTTCATGCAAAATGGCCCGGTTGTTTTGTTTTCACAACTCGATAAAGCCAGTATGCCCATCTTTTAATGAATGCACACCATTATATTGCTTTCAGCATATGTGTGACGGATTGTGTTTTAGGGTTCAGTTTTTAATGGCTGCACACTGTTATAGTGCTTCAACATAGGTATTTCCAAGTGCAATCATGTACATATTGGCTAATAAATATTTAGTATTGACTAGGGTGGGCATGATAAACAACTTTTCCTTTTAATAAGCAAGAGCACTGATTGAAGAATGATTTATTTGTTGCTGTTTGCTGCTTACCTAATTATTGCGGTATCAGCAATGCCACCATCCATGAGTAGGCCTTTGACTACCCTCTTTTGTAGACATAGGGCCCAATTGACAAAGATAAAGTAACACTTATGTGTAAGTTTATGATTTTTTTCGATGCGAAACAGTATTTTACTAATAGTATTTTACACAAAAACAGAAGTTTACCTTTGTGAATCAGACCCTTATTAATTGTGAAGGACTCTCAAATATTAGTCCACTTTCTTACACTTTATATAAATGCATCTAAGATGCAAATGATTAAAGTTGGCCCATCCTCGTGGCAGTAGGGACACAAATTAGAGACATTTGAACATAATAATGATCTACTTTAGCTTTATTGTGAATCCTTTACTTGTGTAGCAAGCGAAACCAGTGGGTGATGTTAAAGAATACTGGTTTTTACTTCCTGAACAGTGTTAGAGGGCAAAACTCTACATATCCTGCAGAGATCAGGATGAGAGATGCAGCATTAGAAACGGAAAATGTCCCCTTTCCAACGCTGTTGTTACCAACTGGATCCTTACTTGAAAATCTATGCCACTAGAAGCCAGAAATGTGTTTGGGATGGGGGAGCAATCCCTAGGGTATGGGCCTTTGCTCCTTTCACCCCAACATTATCAGTCCTTCTGCCTCCACCAGAGGGTAGACGCAGTGCATACCCCCAGTCTGCCCTCCTCCAGAGAGTCAGAAAGCACACTAAACACCAGTCAAGTTATTTGGAATGGTTGGTCCTAGCCCACCCTTCCATAGGGCGATACCCCCACCCCAAATGGGAAATACAGACTGTCTTCACCCTCCCCAGGAGGCAAAATGTGAGGTTTGGCCAAATCTGCCTTCCTCTGGGGGCAGAATGCCCACTAAACACAAGGGAATGTTCTAAAAAAAAGAAAGGGGTAGGAATTGTCCAGCCTGCCATAGGAATATGTCACCACCTCAAAGGGGGCAGTACAGTCTTTCTGCCCCGCTGAGAGGCAGGTTGGGTAGTTAGATCTCAGTCTGGTTCACTGAGGTTAGACATTCCACTGGGCACCAAGGAAATAAAAATAAAGGGGTGGGGTGTCTAACCACTGGGGGTCAGATATGTGTTTTTACCCAATTTGAGGTTTGTACTTAATCTGCCCCTTATTGCTCAGGAAGCTTTCTAAACACCAGAGATGTTACAGTGGGGCAAAAAAAGCAGTGGAAGCATCTGACCATGGGATTTGGCCATAGCACCATGCCAGAACAGGTTGTTTAAGGCTGTACCACAATTCTTCTCTCAGAGGAAGCAAAAAGACCAATAGTTATCAGGGACAGATCAAACCAAGGACAATGGCAATCCTTTGCGAGGACTCCTCCTTTCAAAAACTTTGGAGTTTGGGAGACATCTCTGGGTTATGGCTGAGTCCGGGATCAAATACCACACCTAGGGCCAGATGTACGACTTTTTGTTTTGAAACTCGCAATTTGCGATCCATTTTGGAATTGCAAATTGCAAGTCCCAAAACAAAATTTACAGCAGTGTTAAGTACACTGTTTGCGATTCCCATTGGGAATGGCCGCACTCACAGAGATGGTGACCTGCTGGGGACAGCAAACCACTATGTCTGTGACTATTTTTTTAAATAAGGCAGTTTTTTTTAAATGCAGCTCATTTTCCTAAAAGGAAAACGGGATTCATTTCAAAAGAAAAAAGAAAAGTTTTCTTTTCATTTTTTCAGAGTAGGCTGTGGGACCACTGCCTGCCCTGAAAAAAATATATTTGCTACCATTCACAAAGGGGAAGGGGTCCCTTGGGCACCCTTTCTTGTTTGTGAATGGGTTAGCACCAATTTGAAACTGATGTTAACTGTGATTTATTTTTACCACATTCACAGTCGCATAACAGTCATACATACCATTTGGTATTTGGCAAGGACTCCCTGAACACTTATCCTTCCTAATACCGAATCGCCAAACACCGGATAGTGATTTGATAACAAGATACTGCATCACAATTTGGGCTTTGTACATCCCCAAAAACATTTTTCTATTCATAAATGGGCTGATTCTGAGAATCGGCCCATTTGCAACTAGACAAATGCTTTGTACATGTGGCCCCCAAGTCTCTTTCAGGTCTTTTTTTTGACAGGGAATGTTAATGTTTCTACATTGTGTTTTTGTGGCCTCTTGTGTCGTGGGTACTAGTTTCACCCACACAAGTGGTGTATCTTTTTTATTGGGGCAAGTGAGAGAATGCTAGGTAGTAGAAATATGTAGGTTGTCACAGATTCTAGAAGCTTGTCTTATAGAAAACTGTATTTTTTCTAAAAATTGAAGCTTTAAGGGCCTTATGGGTAAAAAAAGATAGAGGGATTCATGCAATCTGGACCAGCTTGGATTTCCCTTGCTGTCTATATTTTCGAAATGTGTGGGACCGTAGGTTTCAGTGGGTAACTGCTGCTACCAGGCCTGAAATCGGCAGTTAATCAGTTTAAAAAAAATCTGTCTTGAGTCGAAAAATGTCTTTGATGTGAAGTCTGTATAAGCGCAACACTGCGTGTGAGTATATATCAGTAATATGAAAGGGGTACCTCTGTTCATGATGAAGCTCATTTAGTTAATTTTTCTCTAAATGTGCCTGTTATCACTTTTGTTCCTCAATGCTTGTATATTATTTTCCCCAACTGACACAACGAGCCAGCCCAAAAATTGTCTCTACTGCATTATTAGAGCGTCACTTTCCACCTCATCTCATTTTATCAGTTCTTTTGGGCAGGATCGGGAATAACTTACAAGACATGGCTATCTGATATTTAGCAAGGGGTACTGCCGGATCTGCAAACCTCTGTTCTGCCTCTGCTTGCTTTGCCCTTTCATTTTACCCTAAGATGCATGATTCGATCATCTATAAGCGGCTCAAACTACTGATTTCCAGTCTCAGGTCTGAAATATCCTTCCAATATTTTAATATCTCCGAGCAACTCCAAAATGTGTGTCAGATCTGCATTTTTGGGTTAACATCTTGTGCATTAATTTAACATTCCTTAAGTAACCTATGCAATCTACACAGTGTGAGCTATGCTCTGTGTGGTGTGCTAAACTAAATTTACTTAAATGTTGCATTTCTGGAGACCTTTGAGAGGAAAACAACTGTTGGAGCCCATTCGTTGTCAGGTACCTGCCTAGAAATATCGTGCTCCCTTTATTCCGTCACTAAAGATGATTTAGTAATTTTGTCCGGATATGATGTGGCTGATCTTCAAAATTGCTTTTCAAGTCTTACCATATGTAAGTATGGTTTAAAGTGTAGGATGATTCTTATTTGCTTGTATTTGTTTTAGTAAGGCATTATAGAGTGCGAATTGGCCTTTTGACAATGTAATATCATGTCTTAGCTCCTCAAACATGAGTAGTTTGCAATTTTCAAATGATCACCCAGTTTAGTTATACTTTCATCTCTCTCATCCAACTAACTGTGATCCCAGCTTATTAAGGGCCGTACATTTTGTGGTTTAACACCGCCCTGAAATACGATGGTGCAGCTTCATGCCGCAGCAGCTCTCTTCATTCATAACCAAAAGTTCCATTTGAAAGTATGTGAAATGCTGAATGAATCAAAGTGACGGGAGTACACTTCAGATGGCATGCCAAGTTGGTGACCTCCCCATTGCAAAGGCCATGCAAGGACACCTGCTTACAAATCATACAATGAGTAACAGTAGTCTCACATTCACGTTCGCTAAGCAATACCTCTGTTTTGCCGTTCAGACACTTTAAATTGAAAGGCAACTCCCTTACCTCGTGTATGTGACTGTCTCCTAGCCGCTCATATCTACCTGCGGCAAAATATTTTTAACAATTCGTGAAAAGAAAGGTGGAAATTGGTAGATTTATAACCCGATGTATCAACTATACTACTTAGGGAATTTCTGCCACAATAAAAGGCAACTTTTCAAACCTTTCAATGTTAAGCATGGTGTAACTAGCTTCTTTCTTAGCCATTGTCTGGTGCTGCCTAGATAGACTGAAAGTGGCAAACAAGTCACTATTGTTTATGCATTTCCAAGGCACGCAGTCATTTTTCAGGACTTGCAATGTTCAACCCAACTGCATGATGGAGCACAGTTGACTCTGCCCTGTCATTCTGTGTGATGTCAATCACAGATGACACAATATTATTTAGGGTACATATTCTTTTAGACAAAGTGTTCATGCCATTATTGACAACAGCTAAAGCTTTTTCCATATTTTCCCAATCTATCTGCCTCAAAAGTGCAGCAGCTTCCTTTGGGAAAGCTTCTAAATCTCATTATATATAGCATACAGGAAGAGTTTTGAGAGACCCTTTCTAGGTCCTAACAAGAACTTTTGTAAGTCTATTTCTTCAAAAAGGAGAACAAGATGTTGCTTCATAGCTGCTAAGGTGGAGGAGCATAACAACTGTTGGTACAGTTTACCCACTCTGTATGTAGTAACAATACAGGAGTGTTTCCCCGAGACATAGCAAGGGTCTGGCGGGCTTTCTTTGAAACCCCCCGAGGAATTAGCAAAATGTGCCTAGCAACTGTTTCTGTCCTTTGGCCACAATAACCACCCGTCGGCACTTGAAAGTGACGTATTAAAGGTACCATTCTATACCCAAGCTGTTAGTTGATCTTCAGTAACATTTAAAAGCGTTTGGCAATTGTGAAATTTAGCGGGTGCAGGGATGCTGGGTGTGCTCATTTGTTTTATTTTTTCTAAACCCAAGTATAATGTGTGTTGAACTGTTTCATTTAAAATATCATTTGTAAAGGAATAAGGCATGCATGCTCTACACAAAGCTTCCCTACCCTGTATCTGCCAATCGTTTGTTCCCCACACACTTTCCAATCAATATTTCTCTTCCAAAACTCATAGGGGGTCATTTTGACCCTGGCGGTACGAGACCACCAGGGCTAAAATGACGGAAGCACCGCCAACAGGCTAGCGGTGCTTCCTGGCCTATTATGACCGCAACGGAAGCGCTGCGGTCGCACCGCCACATTTACCCCGGCGGTGATAATCCGCCTAGGCAGCGCTGCTAGCAGCGCTGCCCAGGGGATTACGAGTCCCCTTTCCGTCAGCCTTTTCCTGGCGGTTTGAACCGCCAGAAAAAGGCTGGCGGAAAGGGGAGTCGCAGGGCCCCTGGGGACCCCTGCACTGGCCATGCTACCGGCATGGGCAGTGCAGGGGCCCCCTGACAGGGCCCCATGGAGCTTTTCACTGTCTGCATAGCAGACAGTGAAAAGCACGACGGGTGCAACTGCACCCGTTGCACAGCCACAACACCGCCGGCTCCATTTGGAGCCGGCTCCTGTGTTGCGGCCGAGATCCCTGCTGAGCTGGCGGGCGGAAACCAGGTTTCCGCCCGCCGGCCCAGCGGGGATCTCCAAATGGCCGCGGCGGGAGTGCGGCCGCATTGGCGGCCGCCCGGTGGTCCGATCTTGGCGGGCGGCATCTTAATGACCCCCATAGTCTTCAACAGCAAGCCGGAAAACAAAGTAGTCTGAATAAATCAGTTTTGTATCAGTTAGTAATATTTCCTCATTCTAGAAAGTAGCAAGTTGAAACAACGTGACTCATGTTTTCCCATGTCATGCCCAGTAAAATATGCAAACTTTTCTACATATGTTTTGGAACTCCCCACAGGTGGAGTCAGACAATGTTTCCACTGTGTATAACTGAAAACTGATCTGGGTCTATTGGCTCGGGGCAGAAAGTAGTGTACCCAATGATTGTAATAGAACATTTCGCCATTCCGTGTGTTTCTACACATATCTTGACTTTCAAAAACAGTGTAGTAGTCTAACACGGTAAGCATAGAATCAACTGTTTTAATATCCCAGTCATCGGAGACAATACCAGGTATAATAACATCAGTCATTGATATTTTAAACACAAATGGAATTTAAGTCACCTCAGCAGGGCAGTATTTATGTCAAAGGGCACTTTATCCTAAACAATCCCATCAGGAATCCAAACCTCCGACATGTTCACAAGGGACAAGTATGTTTGAACTTTATAAGAAGATAAGTAATGTATTAAAACCTCCTCCACCAGCTCAATGGCAGGGCGTTCAGGAAGGGAATGCCCATTTATCAAGAGAGAGAAAAGAATGACAAAACCAATCCATAGAAGAAAGGCAAGCAATGTCAATATCATTCAGACATAATACCATGGACAAACTAAATAGTTATTTTTAAGCCATATGTACAGCTTACATGTATTTGATACAGTTTCTGTTATAGAATCAGAAGAATCAAAAGAAAAGCCATCAATGCCGACAAAGTAACCAGAAGCAGTCCATGCAAATACAGGAGCCAGTGAAGAGCTGGTGGATGAATCCACTTGCTGTGGAGGTTCACAGTAGACAATGCCGTCTGTCTGTGTGGAATTGGAGTTGTATACTTCCACATTGCTGACTTCCCCGGTCATTGAAGTGGTGACTGGAATCAGCAAAAGCTTATTCGCCACCCTTCCCATGCTCGAGGAGGCAATTGGTTCATTGTTATACCAAATAGTGCTTGCAGAAATGTTGTTTACTGCTTGTAGAGGTATGTCCTGTGGGGTAGTGAGAGGGGAGCAGGTACTACCCAATGGAACTCATGGTCTACTGTGCAGGTCCGGCCACATGATGCAATTTGACATTGTCAATGGAGATGAATCTGTTTCCCTTAGAAATTGGCAGCAGTGGTATTATGACAGTTTTGGTATTGTGTGTTTCCAGGACTGGAACCAGTGCTTTGTAGGATGGGCCAAATTCCTTCTTCACAGCAATCATTATGTAAAGTGTTTGCAGCTGAACTTGAAAAAATGCAGTAATTTGTGTTAGTATATGAAGGAACTGATGCCTCAGACTCAAGATCATGTAGATTACCATTCCTGGGAACCACAGGAGTTGAATTTGATGACCCAATCAAATGTTGACCAACATTAACTAAAAACAAGTGATCATAACCAAAATCACCAATGACATCATTCATGTGTTGTTTGATTCTATCTGCCTGTTCAGAAGACAATTTGACAAGACATATTTTGCTCTACCACCCTTTCACCCTTTTTTATTGAGCAAAACAGAGCCTTTGGCAACTTTAATTATCTGTGTTGGTGATGAAAAAGATGATTCACCTTTTTTGACTTTCTTAGATTTTTTTATCAAAACCCAATCTCCATTATAAAATGATCTGTCTTTTATACCATGTGAATTGCAGAATTTTAAGTTAAATCTGCCCGATGCTCTTGACGTGCTGGAAATGCTTGTTCTACTTTCCCCATCTATTTGTTATTATTTTTACGTCTAATGCGCATATTTTTATGACGCATGTTTTAATGGCCATATCTTTTTGATACTGTAGGTTATTGATTTGATACTGGTAAGGGCTTTATATTAACATATGAGAGACTTCTTGTGATGCTGGGTTAAGGAAAGGGCTTTTTAAAACAACAGGGACAGCGCTTGCTTTTATTTCAGGCGTGTCTTGGAGTTGTTCTTCTGCATGTAGGAGATTCTTTCTCCATGGGCATGTGCAGAGCCTGCCCTTCAGCACAGAAGCAAGTGTCATTTTGGTTGGTGTTCTAGCTTCGTTGCGTCACACCCGGTTGCCTACTTAATGATGGCCAGGGAAAGGACACGCCAATGGCATGCCAAAGGCTAGCTCGTCTGCGCCTTCCATGGCCAGTCGGGGACAAGAGCCTTTAACCCCTGCCCCTTTTACCCAAATGGTTTGTGTTACACCCTGGAAATCCTATAAAGTCTCAATTGAGCACTAGATAAAGCCCACTACCACTCACTATTACACGATAACCTGCACAGTAAATGCCCAGAATGTGGGTTTACGTTATCCCCAGGTTATGTTAACAGAGTAATACCTATTGCTAAAAGCTTCCAATGCACGTTTTCTCTAGCAAAGAAGTAATCCAGGCAATTTTCTAATACCGCTAGGACCTTTCACTTTATTAATTGTAGATTACTGCCTAGACACAGTCTGGAGATATTCGCTCTCCTGAAAGATCTACAACCAACAACCATGTTCATTATGGAAACCTGCCTGAACAAGGAATGTGGGCCTGATATCGCCACAGCACTTCCTCCAGTTTATGCTATAGCAAGACACGATAGGTCAGGAAAAAAGGGTGAGGGGTTGCAATTGTATTTTAAGCAAATTTAGACTTAAGGGCTACCCCCATATTGAATATGGGTTGTGAAAATGTAATGTTTTCAATATAGCTCTCAGACTCCTTTACTTTCTCTGACCTACTTATATATAGAACTCCAGGACCAGCTGGAAACTATTCGGCCCAATCCAGAAATAGTAGCATCCCAAATTCTTAACTTAATTTCACCTTCCTGGGTGATTTAAATATCCATCTGGATGACCCTTCCTGTGCTGATGCACTGAATTTTCTAAATGATCTTAGAACAGTACAACTGGAGCAAGTTGTTACACTTCCCACCCATAACAAGAGACATATCTTGGATCCTGTGTTTACTAATATAACCAATATGAAGGAACATGAGCCTCTGCCTTTCCCCTGATTAAGTTTGATATTTCAAAATCAGAGGCTCTAGATCTAAAGATCTTGCCTACCACATTCATTAGACAATGGTCAAAACCTGACCTAATACAGTGGACAGAAGGCTTTCAGACGACAGCTTGCATCAGTTTGGTGATGTCAATCTAGATTATAAGGCATTTGAGTAGTGGCTTGTAACATCATTAGATTTGTTGGTTCACAGAAAATTGCTGACATCCTCCAGTAATAAACCCACAGGCACCTGGTTCACTCCTGAAGTTAGGGAACTAAAAAGTCAATGTAAAAGAAAAGAAAGGAGATGGAGAGTGCTATATAATGAGGAGAGGAAGATTATTTTAAAAAATGCCCTTAAATCCTGTCTGTATGCAACCAGGAAGGCTAGGGCTGCGGGTTTTGCTGACAGGATCGATCAGGATTTGAATAAAGGAAGTCTTCAAAATTATAAATCTTTTTTTACAACCTAAAGTGGCAGGAAAAGGTACCCCTCTCACTAACGAACGCTATGAAGAATTTGCTAGATTCTTCATTAGTAAGGTCAATCTCCAGTGAAAGATTGGAAAATAATTACAAGAGCAACCCAGAATGTTCACGTAAACTTGCGTACAATTATAACGAAGTACATATTCATGTGAAACTCACTTTTCAAAAACTTTTTGTGTCATGGCAGAAAAATATCTTGCTTTTGACTTAATCATCCCACATATTTTGAATAAAGACAGTAAATCATCTGTCATAAGCATCCTAGGGCCAGATGTAGCAAACGTTTGCGACTCGCAAACGGGCCGATTCGCAATTTGCGACAGTGCAAAATCGGAAATGGGATGCAAAAAGCCCATTTCCGACTCGCAAAAAGCGATGGGACCCGTTTGCGAGTCGCATCCGTTGTGACCCCATTTTGCGACCCGCGAATTGCAAGTCGCAATTTGCGAGTCGCAAACATCATGCAATTGCAGCTCGCAAATTGCGACTAGTCGCAAAAAGCCCAGTTTGCATTTCCCATTTACCACTAACTCAGAGCAGGTGGTAACCATTACCAAAGTATAAAAGGGGACCCAGAAGGCATCTGGGTTACTCAAGATGGCGGAGATATACCTGATAGCAGTGAGGAGGAGAGTCTACGCAGCCCAGCAGAGGAGGAGGAGGGGCCACAGACAGGAGAAGATATATAGAACCAGGCAGACTCTTTTTCAGCAAACTGAAGAGGAGATCTATGACAAATACCGCCTTAGCAGCGCAGCCATTCTAGAATTAATAGATTTACTGAAACCACAGCTAGAACACAAGACTCTGCGTGGCTGCGCCATCCCTACGCATGTGCAAGTGCTATGCGCACTGCACCTCTTGGCTTCAGGGAGCTATCAGGGGGTCATTGCCGTGGCAGGTGGGGTATCCCAAAGTGCAGTGTCAAGGTTCCTCAGGGCATTCCTAGATGCCTTAGTCACGCACATGTCTCACTTCATATACTTACCAAGGAATGAGGCAGAAATTAACAGCACCAAGCTGGAATTTTACCGCATTGCCCACTTTCCTCATGTCATAGGGTGTGTAGATGGGACACACATTCAAATATGCCCCCCTGCTAATCTGGAACACATTTTGTGCAACAGGAAGTGTACCCACTCACTCAACATTCAGGTTGTTTGTGATGCCCATTATGTCATCACGGACATCGTAGCTAAGTTTCCTGGCAGTACCCATGACTCATAAATTTTTAGGCATAGTGGGATACATCAACGCCTTGAACATGGGGAATTTGGAGACGGTTACCTCCTAGGTAGAGCCACAGACACTTGCAGACATACACACAGGTCACTGTGCACGACAATCTGGACTTCCTAACCGTGTACTTTTGTGCCCAACAGGTGACAGTGCATATGCTCTCAGGCCTTGGATCATGACTCCGTTTTTAACACCCAGAACTGAATCAGAGAGGCAATACAACAGTGCGCATAATAGGACCAGGAACCTGATCGAGCGCACCTTCGGACTTCTGAAGGCAAGATTCAGATGCCTCCACCGCAGTGGAGGCGCCCTCCAATACACCCCCATTACCGCTTTCAAAATTGTGGTCGCATGCGCCATCCTCCACAACATAGCCACCCGACGTGGGCTACCTCTCACCCCTGCAGACCCAGATCCTGATGATGAAGAGCAAGAACAACCACATCGCCATCATGGGGATAGGAGTCTAGCTAATCAAGGCAGACTGAGACGGGACCACATTGCAACGCAATATTTTGGACGGTACGTGTCAACTCCCACCATACTCACCTATTAACCATTTGTTAAGTGGAACAAAAATAACTCTTTTATTAATGTCATGAAGAAACTATATACAAGTTGAAATTGTCCATGGGCAGGAAAATGCCAACCAGTCATGTGGCACATTAACGCCATGTGCCACATTAATCTGTCCTGGCTGTTATCTATGATCTCCTGCCCCTCCTGCCAGCCTGGCTGGTCCCTGCTGCGTCCATGGTGCTGTGCCTACCACTCCTCAGCACCCTACTGTGAGTGGCAAAGACACTGCTCACTGTTGAGCCCTCCTCCCAGGTGTATTTGTTAACTTCCTGGCTGTGATGTCATCATCATGTGCCAGGAAGTGTATCCAGGGTGTTCTGGTATGCTTTCTGGAGTGTTCTGCTGCATCTGCAAGCAATTTTGAAGGTATTCGCAATTTGCAACACCCACTCGCTAATTGCGAGTTCGTTTTTTGCACACTCGCAAACAGCGACCTCGCAAACTGCGGACTCGCACACAGCGTTGCGAGTGCGGCTGCGAGTCGCAAAATCGGATCGCTTTTTTTTCTGGCATTCCAATTTGCGACTCGCATTTTACGAGTCGCATCAACTCGCAAAATGCAAGTCGCAATTTTTATTTTTGCTACATCTGGCCCCTAATGTGGTCCAACAAAACCAGTACCCATACATGTGTAACAACACAAACTTTTATTATTGTAAGAAACCCAAACATTACCAAGGCATAGGATATGCCTTGTGTAATCACAATGCAAAGAAGAATAGTGAGAAAAGTGTACCCCAAGTGAAAACGACACCACGTCAAAAAGCAATCAAGCAATTGCTGGTATTTTTCTAGTCTCTGATGTATCTCATTAAGACAGCCTCTTATTGAAATTTAGATGCATTTATCAATACCGTAGTTTTTCTTCTTTCAAAACACAGCAAGAGAGAAAAAAAGAGAGATTGTTATTGCAGTGGTCTCTCCATGTAATGACTTCAAAGCATCGCACTAGCAAGATGTTAGTTTCAAATGTTCTAGTTAGGTGTTAATGCACAGCAGAACAGTCTTCCTTGAGGCCTTCTGGTAATGCTCTTGAACTGTCACTCAGTGGGTAGAAGGTTCAAACCTTTCTATCTCATAGTAGTGAATCCGTACATTTACTAGTGTTTTGAATGTTAAACATTCCTTGGGATATATTTCTAATCAAAAACTTTGGGTTGAATGTCATACTTACTTGAATAACTCTGTTAACAGATGAATTTCTATGGTTTTGTGCATGTAAAATCTGAACCTAACTATGACATCCATGTAACCTTTGTTTTTTTAGTGAATATATATATATGTGTGTGTGTGTGAGTGAGTGTGTGTATATATATAATTGAACCTTGCACGCACAGCTGACTATATGAAACAATATAGAGGGTGTAATTGGAAGAAGCCCTCAGTGATGATGACACTCGTGACTTCTGGACGTGGAGGATGATTCAGGCCCATCTGGACAACCTAGTCAGACCCCTACAGTGAGTTTCACTGTGGCCACATCAACAGCTCCCAGCACAGTTGCCTTGACCTCACAGGCAGCCATTCGTCCCTCAAACTTTGTCCCTAGGACAGTGGCAACCATCTTGTGCCTCCCAGTCTGGGATCCTAAGTCGCAGCAAAAAACCTCAGACAATGATGGTTCTGCAACCAGTATTAGGGGGCACCCTGCAGCAAGGGCACAGGTTCAGGATGGTAGGGTGCGTGGGAGGGATGTTGTGGGCCACTGGGGTGAGGGCACTGGGGATGCTCCTGGCCAGGACACTATCAGTCAAGTATTGGGAGTCCCAAGGCATGATGGGCCTGGTACTTTCGGAACTCTGGGAGATGAAGCAGCTGAAGAGGGACATCCATGGGGATATGCTTCAACAATGGGAAGCCACAAATACCAAGCTGGCCTCCCTAACAGGGGTGTTGAGGGACATTAACAGTATCCTGATCAGGGATCGGCAGCAACACCCTACCCCTTCCCTTGGCACAGCAACACCAGGTCCTTCTTCATTTGCGCCAGCCACTGGAAGGGAGGTGCTGTCAGGGGAAGAAACCACCACAGATACCCCTGCCTCTGTAGCAGCAGCCCCCCCATGCAAACAGGGACATCCAGCTAAAAATTCAGGAGGTGCAGATGGGCAGGCACTGACCACGTCCAGCAAGTGACCTCTTCCTGAAGGAACTCCTTTGTGTGCCACAGGTTCACTCTGTTGACTATCTTTTTTTAACCACCTTCCATTTCCTATGGGAGGAGTACAATGCACTGGACTTTGGGCTAAAAATGATGTTGTATCTAAATCAATGATTTCATCCACCATGACTGAACCTTTCACATTTCTGTTCTGTCATGTCCCTTACTTTGTATTCTATGCCCAAATTCACAATAAATACCACCTATCACAAAGTTTGTATCTGCTTGCTTATGTTTGAAGTGTTGCTATCTAGAGATGTAAGACCATGTGAAGCAAATTATGAAGACACAAGATACTAGTGCACTGAGGGATGTGTTACATGTGCAGTATCCTGCAAAGGATAACAACCAACACACACAAACACATTGGTACAAGTGGCTGTTCACACCAAACATTGTATTTCACTGTGCAGCACATTGACTGTCATAGTGAAGAATGGGTGACTCATATTGTGGAAGCAATTTGACCACAGCACACAGAGATATATAGTCCAATCGCGTAGCGAAGATATGTATCCTTGGTGGTATAGTTGAGGTTGGAGAGAACAAAACGTGAAGATCCGGAATTTGTTATGGAAAGTATCTTTAATTGTAGGCACAGTTTGCCTCAGGATTGCGCATTCTTCAAGATACAGCCAACACGTGTTCTCGCTACGTGATTGGACTATATATCTCTGTGTGCTGTGGTGACATTGCTTCTGTTGTTACTGTGTATTTTGGTACACATTTTTGTGCCTACTGGGTAGTAAGGCACCTGACCATCTGGCACCAGACTCTGACTGTATTTACATTTGTTAACTGTACTGGTTTTACTCCGTAGATGTGCGGCATCTTTCATCCTTACTACCCCTTTTTTCTGTTTGTGACTCATATCGTGACAAGGTAGATTTACAGAGGTATAGTCATATATAGGTATGTATAGCACCCCAGCCCACAGAAGGAAGGGCCTTGTCTGACATTGAACTGTAGAATAGGCAAACAGAGAAATCGTTGATGTCACCAGCTTGAGCCTTATCACAAACCAAACCAAGTTATCAAACATCACAAAAACCAAAATACAGACAGAGGGCTGTAAAACTGTCCCTGATCACAAGTCCATCATAATCCAATGATCATGCATCAGGTGTTATGACATAAACATATGTCAGTGTTGTGGCATACACACTGTGGCCAGCAATGATGAAACACATCTACTGCTACATATATGTCATACAAGAAGAGTATTTAGCCTATGTGAAGGGTGAATGCCTGGCTCACACTTGATGTCAACATATTTTAATGCCCACATAATCACACACATTATGCAATTGGCCCAACAAAGCACAGAAAACAAGTACATTGTGCAATTCAGACCTTTAACCCAAACACTGGCCAAGCTGCCTTGGACAGTTCTCATACACCCTAATTCTGTCACCTACATTACCTGGTACAATCCATGTCCACTTTGCATTTTGTAACAGCATCAGATACATGCCAATGTCACAACTCTGAAATGCCCACATGATGATGTTGTGGTGAAGGTACCTGTACAAAGACAAAATTAGGAATCTAGATTTATTAACAACTATAACACAAATCACATCTGAAAATGAGGATACATTGCAATGAGACTGACACAAACAAAGCAGCTACATCAAGATAGGGATATGTCAAAGGCTAATTCTTCAAGCAGTCTTTGACTGAATGTTGGAGAGCATTAGCTCCCCAGTGTTTGGCCAAATCACTCAACTACACACATTCTGACAACTACAGTTCTTCGTACAGTCACAGTCATTACATCACATGATATACTTACACTCAAGAAAAGTAGCTATTGATGAGATCTTTCTGTAAAGGCAGCTCCTGCCTCTTCATCACTGTCATCTTCGCTTGGCATTTTATGAGGCTCACCTGGTGGCGCTGCAGGCTCCCCCTCCTCTGGGATGTATGGGATATTCCTCCACAGGGCAATGTTGTGGAGCATGCAGCAGGCCACCATGATCTGACACACATTACCGGGTGACTAGGGGAGGGCTCCACCAGTGCAGTACACAGACACCTAAATTGGGCCTTCAAAAGCACGCTCCACTACTCACCTTGTTCTTACACGGGCCTCATTGAAGTGGACTTCCCCTGGCGTAGTTGGATTCCTTATTGGCATCAACAACCAAGGACGGTTTGGATATGCAAAGGCTCCTGTTAAGGAATGGGATATATGTGCAGATATGAGTCCCGCTTATCAGATTTGTCGCACCGGACATTGCACCCACACAAGCAGGACAGATTTGACTTACCAGCTATCTAGGTCCTCTCTGGGTATAATTGTGACATCAGCTTTGGGATAGTGCTGTTCTGCATTATGAAGGCATCATGGACTGAACCCAGATAAGGGGCACAGACCTATCAAATGTATAGGTCCGCCAAACATACAACTTGGACATTGATGGGATGGAAGTTCTTTCTTTTGTGGTATACTTCATCATTGGCATGTGGTGGGACCAAGCCAACATGTATGCCATCAATAGCCCCCCTACATGTAGGATGCATACAAAACCATAAAAGTCAGCCTTCACTTGGGCCAAATCCTCACATTGGGGAAACTTGATGTAGTTGTCAATAAATGTAAACATTGCTGAGAGCATATCCTTCAACATCAGACTGAACATAGGTTGGGACATTCCACCAGCTTGGACCACTGTATTTTGGATGAACCCTGTGGCTAAGAAGTGCAACACCGACATGACTTGTACAATGGGTGGTATGCTGGTGGGATAATTAATAGCTGGCCTCACATCTGGCTCCAAATGACAACATAAGTCCACTACTGTTCACCAATTTAGATGGTAAAGGAGGATGACATGTCTTTCTTACATTGTCTGAAGGTCTGGCAGTAGACAGTAAACAGGTGGTTGTCGCATCCTCCCTCTCCCTGGGTACCTATACATGACAAGAAATGAGTTCTGACATTAGTCACTGTGTCCAAAGCCACACACCTTTCGCATGTCAAGGATAACATATGACATGACAATTTAGGAGGGAAGGACATGGGAAACAATGGACATTACAGCTGCTAAAAACACAAGGGTCACATGTTACCCCCTTGGTTTTCCACACATAAGTACACATCATGCATATGGATCAAAAGCAAAATTGTGCATCAGAAATGCCCCACAGAATGTGACTGAATGTCCCGAGCACAAACATTAACTTTATACAGGGGTGGGCTGTGCCCCACTGTAAATTGCCATATGTCCCCAGCAACATACCACATTGGTGTTTGTGTAGTAGGGCCAAGATGACAAAACAATGGGAGCAGGTTTTTGTGCCCCAACAACATTTTCTGAGGTATGATACAGTTTATAATGCCCAATCCTGCATTTCTGGCATCTAAAATGTCAGCTGCCTGACCTGCTTCACTGGACATTAGAAACCGCCCATGACCACCGGCCGAAGTCATCATAGCAGTAAGCAGTTGCTACAGCAGTGGACACAGCCATGGGCTAACATTGTTGCCAGTGGTGGTCGTAGGCCAATGGCTGTGTCTGCCACCGGTGACGACTGTGTACGTGGCAGACGTGACCGCTATGTTCTGAAAAATCCCTCATTTGACTCCGACACTGCTGCCAGCAAGACCCTCACTATCCAACTGCTGTGTATCACCTCTGGAAGCAATCATGCCATGTCTAGCAGGTGATAGGGCCCCTGCCTTCTCATCAGAAGAGTTGGAGAAGCTGGTGACTGAGGTTCTACCCCTGTATGGACAGCTCTATGGTACACCAGAGAAGCAGGTAACTGCTTCATGTGCACACTTTCCTCTGTACATCATAATCCGTTTCCTTCTCTCAGGCTAGATTGTGCCCATGTGTGCCATACTGAATACTCATGTGCCTGTTGTTGCAGTTTGTGTGGCATCAATGGTTGAGTACATTTGCAGGTATTGGTGGCCAGTGTCATATGTTGAGTTCATTCACATTGTGGTGTGTTTGTTTTTTGTGTTCCCTAATCCACCTTGTGTTGGATGCGCAGAACTAGTTGAGGTGACATTACAGCCATCGACTGACATCTTTTCCTCCTGAGTGTTGTACATGTGAGACAACATGCATGTGCATGGCAGCATGAGCTGAGTATCCATGTTGTGGGTATCAGCTATGAGTAATGTGAGCTATCTGTACGTTGCCACAGAGATTACTTCACACATGTGCCCTTGTTAGACTATTGATTGGAAGGCATGACATCACTCTTTCTGCCCTTCAGGTTGCCTCACACACCACATGCCAATTTTGTATTGGCTACATGATGTACTGCAATGCATGGAAGTGATGAGAATGTAGGTTATGTCTGCTAAGCCTGCAGACACCAGGGCCTGTCACATGTCTCTCCCAGTATGGGTCCTAGTCTAGGCCGGGAGAAGTCACTGTGGCTATGAAACAGTAGCACTGTGCCCACTCCATGTACCCCAGCAGATCCTGTCATGTGGCTAATATGAGGCTCTGTTATAATATGCTCCCCAGAATGCCTCATTCCTTTGATCAGATTGGGAATTGGTACAGGGATGGGTTACTGCTTTGTGACAGATATGCACTTAGCATCATTGTCAATGTGTATTTCTGACTCCTGACAGGTCTCTTACTCCCACAGCCCTTTTGTCACTTTCACTTAAGTCATTTTTGCCCTGTGCAGGCTCATCACATAACTGACATTTCCACAGTGCAGAGAATGTTCTGATTCCTTGGAGACCATGATATGTGACTCATTAGCTTGGTCACATAGCAGAAACTACACAATACATGCCTTGTTATGTTGGATGTCATCTCTGTATCATGGACACATATGTCCAAAAGCGTGTTCTGTGGTACAGACACATACCACAGAACCCCACCCCTTGAAGTGACATGAGTCTGCCTTTGTTCCTGCAAATGTCAACACATAGACAGACTAGACACTTTTTGTACCCACCATGCCAGTCCCTTTATTGTTACCCATGTGTAATGTATAAGTTTTTACTCTGGCATTTGCCTGTAGGAACTATGGGGGTCATTCTGACCCTGGCGGTCCTTGACCGCCAGGGCCGCGAATGACGGAAGCACCGCCAACAGGCTGGCGGTGCTTCCAAGCCCATTCTGACCACGGCGGTAAAGCCGCGGTCAGAAAACCGGGGCCGGCGGTTTCCCGCCGTTTTACCCCCGGCTGGGCGAATCCGCCCCGGCAGCGCTGCAAGCAGCGCTGCCCTGGGGATTCTGACCCCCTTCCCGCCAGTCTGTTTCTGGCGGTTTTCACCGCCAGGAAGAGGCTGGCGGGAACGGGTATCCTGGGGCCCCCTGCACTGCCCATGCCATTGGCATGGGCAGTGCAGGGGCCCCCTAACAGGGCCCCATGAAGCTTTTCACTGTCTGCTTAGCAGACAGTGAAAAGCGCGACAGGTGCAACTGCACCCGTCGCACGCCCGCAACACCGCCGGCTCCATTCGGAGCCGGCTCCTGTGTTTCAGGCCTCCTTCCCGCTGGGCCGGCGGGCGCTAACATGGTTAGCGCCCGCCGGCCCAGCGGGAAGGTTGAAATGCCGGCAGAGCTCTTTTGAGCGCGTAGCGGCCAAATGGCGGCTCCCGCCTGGCGGGTGGCAACCGCCGCCCGCCAGAGTCAGAATGACCGCCTATATGCAGAAAGTCATTCTCACTGAGTGTGAATGTGTTTGTCCATTCATGCCTAAGGAGTCTACCTTTCAGAGGCCACTGAGGTGTGATGTGTCTCATAGTGGCTCACATCTCAGTAAGGTTGCTACAGCACGTCCCACAAGATGTGTATAAGCCTGCCAAGTCATTGTAGTGCCTTTGGGAAATGCATGTCTGTAGACATGGCCCTGTACTCATTGGCTTGGATACGTCACACTTGGGGAGTATAGACAAAATGGGATAGCCCAAGCTGGATTTAACTGACATGTATGAGACTACCATTGGTGACGGAACTTGTGAACATGATCTCTTGATTTGTCTTTTGCATCCATACAGGTCAACACCCATCAAAAGAAAGGGATATAGAGACACATTGACAAGAAGGTGCAGACCCTGAATGTCTGCAGCCAGCATGCCCACTGTCGCAAGAGGCGGAAGGACCTGAGATGATGGGCCTGGAAGACTGCAGAAGCCCAGCTGGGGCTGTTCCCAACGTGGGTAGGGGTAGGTAATGGCCAGCATTCCGACTTTGGCCTATCCAGAGTTTGATGGGCATTTTTGGGCAACACAGCAGCCACAAGGGGGGAGTACACAGCATATTCCTGCCTGTACCATTGTCAAATGCTTGAGTAAGGTTCAAACTACTCCCCCGACCTAAATTAGAGATTGTGTTGACATATCGTGTTTTATACTGATGTGCTTTGCCTGTTGTACCAGGGAGCTAGGACAGCACTGGGTAGAATTCTCAAACTACTAGCTCTGAAAGGACCACACATGGGTGTGTACAGTTATCAATCACGTACTGTTTGTTGTTGTGGTGTGTGTATTTTCCATGCAAAAGAACACTACTCCTCCGTGTTCCAGGCAAAAGGTAAGTAGGTGATGGATCACTGTCCCCCACCATGTGTATGTGTAAAAGTGTATGTTGGCATCTGCCACCCAGAATCTTATTTGCTTCAGTGTCTAATGGGTTCAGGTGCCCGACTGCAGTCTGTAATGTGAAGATGTCTAACATACATGACAGGGCTTACATTGTACTTTGGACGCAGCTATGGATCACTACTTTCCCTTGGTAAGTGGGGACTGCCCATTGACAAGATGTATGTTTCATGATTGTTGCCAACATTCCTTGTGCCTACATGTCAGCATCTGTCCTATTCTCTTTAGTATACATATATAAGCTTCAGTTTCATGCTTGGTCTCCCTATGATGTCTGATTTCTCTCATATATATTTATGCATGGCAAACTGTTTGTGGAACAGTACATTAACAATGGGTATATTTTTTTATGTTGTGTCACTACACGAGTGTGTCACCATTGTCTATTGGCTGACACATTCCTTCATGCATCATAGCATGTAATTTGACATATAGGACTGCAGTAGCAATGAGGGACATGACAGATAGGCCTAGAGTTAAAAGCCAGAATGTGAATATATATGTCCTTGATGCCTCATCAGGTGGATAATGCACTGCACATGAGAAATAGTTAAGGTTTGTGCCCTGACTGTTGGCATGTTTCATGGAGTGACTTGCAGTTATGTCCCAATCACATGTGTTTGGGTACAGGCATTCATCTACAGATGACCATCTGGGTTGGCATGAGCAAGATGAAGCAGTGATGTAGCTTCCCAATGGGCTATATGTTGGGGGCCTTCTACAAGTCTTTCCAACTTCTGTGTCTCTCCTACATGCAAATGACTAATGGCTTCTACTGATGCACTCAGAGTATGTCATTGTAAGGGGTCCTAGACATTAGTGGTGATCACCCTGGGGCTTGCTGATTCATAGTGTTGTGTATTCTGGGGACATCTCTCCCTGACATCGTGCACATGATGTCTACAGTGTTAATTTCAATGCCCCATGTGTGACCTATCAGTGCCACATCAATGATACCTCCTTGACTCTTTTGGGACAGATGTCACTTGGTGAAGATCGCATTGTGGAACTGCTTCCAGTGTGCCATGAGTATTTCCTGTTACCTTATCCAGGCTATTGTACTATTGACATCAACATGGCAGGATTTTGGAGCATCCTTTTTATTGCTGGGTCCTTATGTATGTGACACATAGATGTGCATGTCCTTGTGTGGGTTCTGTGGGAATACAGTAGGCATTGGCCTACTAATGTGTGACAACAGGTAACTGAGGTCTTCTCCATGGGGTAAAGCTTTGTGGGTGATGAGGCCTCCTAGCTGTTGACTGGTTACTGTGATTGCACAATTTCAGCCAAGCAGTTGTAGTTTTGTGAGATCCTGATTTCCCAGTGGGCAACTGTTGACAGTTCATGTGGTATGCATGCATATGGTATGGCACATGTATGGGCCTCGCAGTTGTGGTTTGTTGCTGGGTCCTACTTGGCATCATGATAATGTTAACTAATCAGAGCTGTTGTTCAAGTACGTTCATGGACTTGTGATAACCCTATTTTTCTTTGTATTTGCTGCATCTGCACCGGCAAGTGAAGGAGACGGTACAGAGCCAAGTGGGAAAGCATCTGGCCATGAGATCTTGGGTCAAGAGACAACTAACACAGAGGGACCCAGTGGCCCAGAGGGAAGTGCCACGGGGAGACAGGAACATACTCATCATCACCATCAGATTCCTCCTCCAGAGAACACTCCCTAGTGGTGGCGGACACCCCCTATAACATCCTTGTCCACCACTCCCCTTTCTATCACCACACTCCCTGTTGCTCTCCACCAAGTTGGCCATGCCCGCTCACCTAAGAGGTTGAGCGTCTTCTTTGCAGCAAGCACCGCCGCCCCAGCTCCTGTTACCCCTGCTGCCATCAGTAAGAAGGTTATTGACCTCCTGAAAAGTATCTCTGTGGGTCAGTTAGCTATTGTGATTGCCAACCAGGGATTGGTGACCCTACTACAACAAACAAACACATTCCTGGAAGGCATTCATGATGGCAGCCAGTCATCCCCCACCATCTGTCCCCCTCCACTTGCCTCTTCCCACTCCAAATCTCTCCTTCTCCTACTTACCCAAAACACACTGACCGGTCCACAGGCAACCACATCAACATCCAATAGGAGTGCACATAAACACAAGCACCAAAAAACACAGTGGCACACACATAAACAACAGACACCCACAGACACAGTTACAATTTCCCTTGACACCCCTACAATCTCCAGCATCACACACCACATCCGGCATACCAACAGGGACCACACCAACAGTCACTGACACACCCAGCACACCCATCATACCCACAGACACCAACCCAGCAGACCCCCAGACATGCACAAGCACCACACCCACAGAAACCATAACTACAGACACACACATCCACCATACCTGCAGTCAACATCCCAACAGCCACCCACCCACTCACCACTGCTTCCCAAGCACCTCCACCCCCTTGCCCCAAGAAACACAAACGCCCACATTCACCCACCAAAGACACCGACCACACATGAACATACCTCCCATAAGCATGCACCCACCACATCTACACCTACACAGCATACAATGACTCCCTTAACCTCCAAATCCTGACCCCCGTCTGCTGACCGTCCCTGTGGCCCTAAGAGACTATTTGTTTTGACCTTGACCTTAGCCCTGTTTCCTTCATCCCATCCCAAACCCAAGAGGCCCCCAGCCAGCTCCCAGTCCTTCTCTTCCACCTCCCAGGCCCCCCCTTTCCCCTCCTGCAAGCATCCATACCTTTCCTCCAAGAAGAAGCCCACACATCCCAAGAAGAAGCCAGCCCTCCCAAGTCCAAGCCCAAAGCCACAACCCCACCCAAATTGGACCCCCTCAACCTCGATGGATAATCCCTGAGGTTCCTTCCTGCCCATTGTTACCCATTCCTGTGAAGGTTCCATTGCAGTTGGGAGTCAGGTTTGTCACAACCCGGTACTACTTTGGGGCAAGACTATGGCCCTCATTACAACCCTGGCGGTCAAAGACCGCCAGGGCTGTTTTGGAGTTTGTACCGCCAACAGGCTGGTGGTACAAACTTGGGCATTACGACCGCTCGCACCGCGGTGACCGGTGGTTTCCCGACACTTTTGTCCTGGCGGTTGTAATCCCCCAGGGCAATGCTGCTTGCAGCACTGCCCACGGGATTACGAGTCCCTCTCCCGCCAGCCTTTTCATGGCGGTATGAACCGCCATGAAAAGGCTGGCGGAAAGAGGAGTCGCCGGGCCCCCTGCCATGGCCCCATGGAGCTTTTCACTGTCTGCACAGCAGACAGTGAAAAGCGTGACAGGTGCTCCTGCACCTGTCGCACAGCCGCAACACCACCAGCTCCATTTGGAGCCGGCTCCTGTGTTGCAGCCGAGAGCCCCGCTGGACTGGCGGGCGGAAACCAGGAGCCAGAATGTGTAGGAAACCTTGTTGTTGAATAATTAAATATATAAATAAATAAATTGAGACACTGTCAGTAATTAGAACCATTTGGACATGTAATCAAATAATGCGTTGTGCAAAGCTCTGTGCTAACTCTAAGTAGGCAACCGAGTCAAGAGTATAAAAGTCAAATGGACACAACCTCTAGCATTACCATGCATATATGACTTTTAGGTAACACGTCTATTAAATCCATTGATACTCTATGCCATAGAACTGCAAAAATAGACAGAGGTCTTGATAAAAACATTGGTTTACTATGCAAACTCATAATTTGAGCACAGATTCAGCATGTTTTATATAACTCTCTACATCAGCAGACTTAACCAACAAAAATATTTTTTTACTTCTGCCACGATTTTCCAGCATGTACAGTCAATTTTGAATCAGGAAGCCAATGCAGAACCTGTTTCAACAGAACCAATGGCAAATAAATTGATTTTCCTTGATTCAACAATCCATCTCTTTCATATCTTTCTTCTTGCTCAGTTACACTGCCTCTTTATCTGTGATAACCTTTCTGTACATACTCAGCTTTGAGTCTATATTAAGAGAATGGATTGATCATGTAAAGTTTTTGAGAGGTAAATTATTGGTGACTCCTCTGTCAACTGATGTTCACAATCAATTTGAACTTGTTGAAATAGACTAGGACACGCACTCGTTTTAAGTCCTATAGCTCTTTCACAGGAATTGCCCTCTTTGCACAACTGGCATGTTTGTCCACTTTATTCACACCTGAGGCACCTTGGTATTAAAGAAGAGGCTGTACACACTTGTGCAGCCCCTTCTTTGATACAATAGAGTCAAATATATATAGCGCTGATGCTATCCTAATTAGGCTTTCCCTCATTTTATGGGAGCATGACTCTAACCAATTGAGGGAAACTCTTTGCCACTGTGCTTGCACAATACTATGGATGGGGGTGCTGAGACAAAGAGGCTAATCATGTGGTACACTAACATTGAGCCACAAAGTGGAAAATGAACATAGAGGGGCGTGGATTTACTTTTCTTAGCCCCACATCTACATACTTTAAGGGTACATGCATGTTGAATTATGTATAGAAAAGTTATACATATTTACCTATTGATACTTTTGTCCTCGATTTTTGGCTATGATATTTAGGTATAGTCGCTCCTCGATATTCAGGCACCACCTTTCATTGTTGATAAATATAGTTTGCCACAGCTACAGGTTTTCTGTAGGCAACAGTCCTGATCCTTGAATTTTAAAGATTCTAGGTTTACTACTACAATCTTTTATAACATTAGTTGACCTTCCACTGTACTAGATAAAGCTATCTTCATTTCCTTTTCTATCTAGTTTAACTGTAATTCCTATTCTACTGTCTAACTGTATATGCTCAGATGACTCAATAATTCTACTGACTTCTAACTTAGGCTCAAATCTACTGGGACATATTTCAATTCACTTCCTAACTCTTACTGCAGAGCAAAATGTCCACTAACCTTGCCACCTGGATCTAACAAGATTGATGTCAATCTCCTTGTTTCCCTGACCCTATTGATAATCATGCTAGTAGTCCTATCCTTGACAGCTGTAGATCTGAGAAATAGGATTAGGGTGAGAGAGAAAACATATACACTAAATAGCCTCACTCTGTCTGTTCTTTCAGCTGAGCGCAATCTACTCTGCAGAAGTGCTAATATCTATAATGAAAAAAATACATTTTAGAAACTTCACCTTTTAGGTTCCATTTCACTAACCCTAATATGACATATGATGTACTACGTGACAATTTATGTAGTTCTAACACTCTGTAGATGGTAAAGCACTGGGAATTCCTAGCACTGAAAAGTGTACTATTATGGATGCAAGACAATTCTTGAACTAACACATTGGGCCATATTTGCAAGGCCCTATCACCACCAAAGTGTCACTTTTAGTGAGGATCCGGGGGTGCTATGCACTGCACTGTATTTACAAGTGCTTAAGGCCACCTTGTAAATACGGCCCCTTCCCACACAGCACTTTGCATGGAAGGGGCGTGCAATGGGTGTTGCTGCAGGCGTTACACTGCAACACCCATTGCATTTTGACGCTGCCCCAGATTTATGAGTTTCGGTAAACCTGAGGCGGTGCAAAAATTTAACACCACCCCAGGGGTGCCATTAGCATGGCGCAACGAGGAGGACTGTTTCATTTCTCCTCGTTCCTATGTGTGGGGCGTTCTGCAGCGCACATAGAAAGAGCAAAACACTCTAGAAAATTGTTTTTGTGCAGGAAAGTGTCCCTTCGTTCACAGAAAACAATCTCCCCTGCAGGGCACTCATCCTTGCACCATGGTGCAAGGGTAGCTGCATTGGCATTTGGCAGCAAAATTAATGCCTGCGCAGGTGACAACTCAGGGGTTCACACTGTTCTATTAAATACTAATCATCCCTGCATTTTAAAAATGACGGTGCGGGCACTGCCAAACTTGACGCAGTGGCAGGCTCCGTCATTTTTGCATAAATGTGGGTCATTGTTTCAATGTCAATAACCACTTTCAGTGATTTAATAACTTTATGCTCTGTATGTTTTTTAATGTAACAAGTCATCAGTTGTAACATAAGAAGAACAGAATAATATTGAACCTGCTCTTAAGGCAACAAGCATTAACTGCCGCGAAATAGCAATACCTCAATATTATGACTAACAGAAAAATCAAAAGGTCTGTACAAATGACGATCCTCCTTGCTCCTCTCCCTGAAAAAATACAGCAGGTTAGAATTCATATCATTTGGAGAGATGACTCTAGAAAATAATTTATAAATATCAAAGTGTTAATACTTGAATACAATGCAATCACAGAATACTTCTCTGAATATGAACGTTTTTTAAATCTTCAGGCATAGCATTTATAGTCCAATGCTGGCAACAGGAATCTGGTTGTGTGAACGAAGCATCTTGATTGTCTGGCAAAGAATGGTCTGAATCACCAGGAACTTATACTCCATCAATTCCGTATAGACATCACTATTGCAAGTTTCTTGAGAGTCTATTGGCTCCCTGGCAGTTGTACTTTTTTTTACTCAATCCAAGTTCCTTGTGCATTAGGCACATCCCAGTTGCGAAGACTTAGTCCTTGCAGCTTTCCTGCTGTGTGCGCACTGTTGAACTCAGCTTCCTTGGAAGAATCACACAATCATGAAGTTCATCACAGCACATCTCCTTACCCGTCCTGCTTTCTCAGTTGATCATATTCCATTTGCCATGACAACTTTTCACCTCAGTCCAATAAGACTCAACTGCAAGCGATTAAATGTTGCACTATAACTTAATAGAATTTGATGGACCTGTTTTAAGTTGAGCAACTCATTGCCATTGCTCACAGGCAGGACACCATCAGACTGCAAACTATTGAGTGTAAAAGTAAAAAAAACAGCTGGCATTTCCATCTATGAACCCAGGATCTATAACAACATCCACATATCCATTAGGACTGACCAAACACTGCTCCAGCTTAGGAAATAATTAAAGACTCACCTCTTTGTAGAACACTACATCACCAACCACTCCTCTCCTGATTCCTTTTTAGGGTCGAGCCTGCGTTGAATGCGCTTGCGCATGCGTATCGCAGCGAGACGCTTTAGTGTTTAGAAAAGGGCTCGGAGCCCTGTCGACGTCACGTCAGTGTTTTTCATTGGTTCGTGGGCTTGCCTAATAAAATCTGCTTGCTTTCATTAGTCAAAGGCATGCATATGTCATGCCTTTTCCGGTGGCTAGCCCTTCTCGAGCGCATCGACCAAGTACAGAAAACATGCGAGGCTCGCTGTTTTCTGTCCGGCTCGAGGACTACTTTTTCTATAATTTACTAGCGCAATTTCGCTTGGCAGAAGTCGAGCGCTTCACATAGTTAATTGCACTTTTTTGGGTTACGTACATAAATGCACTTTTTCCGATAGGTGAAAAGTCGGGTTAGGAGTTTACAACGCTATCAGCTCTAACATGACCAAACGTGAGACCCGTTGCATTGCAAATGCTTGTTGTCTTTCTGTTTGCCTTTGCCTTTTGCCTAGGTTTGCACTATAAAAATAGTATATACATGCATTTTCAAAGGAAAGATTGTGTCATTTCCTGTCAATTTGCACATCTGATCACAAAAGCAGAAAGAATATAAAGGAAACTGTCATTAATCTCCACTAATAGAATGCTCCAGTTTGCAGCATTGTGACAAAAAAACTACCTTAATTTGATCATGATGGAAAGTCATGTCTTTACAGAAGTGCAACGAACACTGTTGAAGAAATAATGCAAACTTCTCTGGATTGCCAATACACCTTCCTTAAGGTGATAAGAGTGTGACTGGAAGCACTGGAATGCACATAAAACTTGAAGGTGTATTTATTAAAAGGTTGCATATGAAGTGCAGCAACCAAAGTTGCTGTGCTGCATTGTGCAAAGAAAAAAGCATAGCATAGAGCCACTTCTACAAATATATGGCTTTGTTGATTTCATCCCCAGTGCTGGTGCTGAAACAGGCTGGCCAGTGTCATTCATACGCCTTTGCACTATACTTCCATGGTATATGTCTGATGACTAGCACAGGTTTTTTACTGGAAGGATAGCCTTCCAGTAGAAAATGCTATGCTTAGACAAACATTGAAAGGGTTGCCCACATTGTATGTGCTCTGTACAGTGCAAAACACCTGCTCTGTAGAAAATGTTTGGAGAAATTTAAAGAAATCTCCATCTTAACACCAGCATCAAGGGGGTGTTATGCTTTGGGACAAACCCCTATCTATCACTGTTAGAAAATAGGACTGTGTATCTGTGCTCCACTCATGAGATATCCTCTCAAACCAAAGAAGTGTAACGTAGCGTAACACTCTTTTTGCGTTACTTTAATTCTATTTTCCAGTGCAAATAATGTTTTATTCTTTAAAGTAAATACTATATGTGCATTTGTGCTGGTTCGCGTCAGTTTTTCTGATTTTGTACCAGCACAAAGTTGTGATAAATCTGCCCCTTAGTGTCTCTTAAAGAGGTGCTAATACCAATGAATCACCATTCTCGGAATCTAAGCCCAAGGTAATTGACAAGCATCCATTTTCTCTTACTTTAGCATATTACCTATCCCTTGTTTTGCTGTAGTCAG
This sequence comes from Pleurodeles waltl, assembly GCF_031143425.1. Classification (NCBI taxonomy): domain Eukaryota; kingdom Metazoa; phylum Chordata; class Amphibia; order Caudata; family Salamandridae; genus Pleurodeles; species Pleurodeles waltl. The sequence continues at coordinate 697,141,932 of NC_090439.1, read as the reverse complement.
TCCTGATTATAGTGCCTTATTCTCTGATTTTACTGATCTAACCTCTTGTCATTTCGTTGCAAATAGCTAAAATCTGAAACATGATAGTGCCAAAATCTATGGCTCATGTTGGTTGGATAAGCAGTCTGTCAGAAATCATTAATCTTGTACTTCAGATCCAATGTAATTGAGGTACTTTTCTGTCCCCATTGTCTCCACCAATGACCACACAAACAAGAATGCAGAGGCTAGTGGTAGAAACAAGGAAAGTGGAATGGAATGAGTGAGAAAACAGAGGCATGGGGCTCCACTACTCTGACTTGTCACTTCTGCTAGGCACCAATGTCTGCGGAACATAGCGGGTGTCTAAAGGTAAAGATGCATGTATCTTTAGTAACTTGCCATAAAGTGCATACATCTAAATGTAATACTGAATAGATACCTTAAGGAAATCTCGGTCTTCTAACTTTGTACTTTGAATTGTAACTTGTAATTCCTAAAACTAATCATACAAATGATGAGTATCTGAAATATATGTTTATCAACAGTACTCTCTCATGCTACATTACTACCCACTCTCGTATTGGAAGATGAGTTACAATTTCTACTTGACTCTTGCGTCATGGCAAGGTAGTTTGCAAACACTGAGATTCTGTAATTCATATCTTAAAAACTTTTATAAACATTACTACAACCCTAATACCTCACTCATAGACATTTACACATAGCATAGATCTGCCCTGAGAATCCTTTCTATGCAGACACAGGATAGACATCAAGTGTAATGCAACTCGACTTTCAGAATCCTTCTCTGTATTTCCAACATCCATTAAACAACTCCAAACAAAACAACTATTTTTTGCACAGAAAATCCTGAATAAAAGTGGCAAGGTTGTAGCAACATTGCATCATGACTGCCTAGAAAAAGATGCTGTTGTGACTAAGGGCCGATAAAACAGGTGTACTTCTCTTTAGTGTAATTACTCATATTTACCCCAAATTACTCATAATTAGATGTTGTGTGAAAAGTGTAATCCAGCATTTGGCACTATTTTCTTAGGGATAAATGCACCCTTGTTTCCAAAATGGGTTAGAGCATGCCTTTTGACGCTACGAAAGTAGCACTAAATGCTACAGGACATGACCTGCAAAAGCCAGGAGTTGAAGTTTGTTGTTCCTATGCTCCTGCAGTGAGATTTTCACCCCAAATTACTATTAATTACTCAAGCTGGAGTAATTGTGTAATTTTGGTAACCGCATCACACGAGTAATAAAGAATTAGTCCAGTTACTCTTACATAATTAAAATCTCACTCAGGCCTTGTGGCTATAGGAGATGGTATGCCCAGAAATCCAAGACTATGGCAGTCATTATGAACATGGCGGTTCGGCACGCCATGCCGGCAGTGGCGGCTGAAGCAACCAGCCGGCATGGAGGGCCGAACCGCCACATAATGAAATGGTTGACGGCCGCCAGCGACAGCCGTCACCCACCGCCAGGCAGCCTGGCGGCAGGATGAAACACCATCTGCCAGGGTAGCTGCGCTACCCTGCGGATAATGTTTTATATGCTGCCAGCCTTTTCCGGGGGGTGCTATCGGAGGGGGTGCCCCTGCACTGCCCATGCATTTTGCATGGGCAGTGCAGGGGCCCCACTGCAGGCCCCCATAGCGCATGTCACTGCCCAATTTACGGGCAGTGACATGCGCAATGGGTGCTGCTGCACCCGCCTCACACCAACATTGGTGCCGCCCTCAATGTTGCGGGCGTGTTCCCCACCAGGCCGGCGGGCGGAGACACTGTCTTCGCCCGCCGGCCTGGCGGGGAAAACATTATATGCCCGGTGGATTTTCCAGGAGGCTGGCGGTCGATGAAAAGACCGCCAGCCTGAACAAGGCGGGAAATCCCGCCGTGTTCAAAATGACCGCCTAGATGTCAGTTCATGGCCTGCTGGGAAATGTGGTTCATAGTTGTGACACTGATGAGTAGTGTTTTTCTACAAACACATATAACCTCACTCTAGACAGTAATGACACTCTGCAAGGGCTAGCAATCTTTTATTCTCTGATTGGAGTGCATGGGAAGGATTGGAGTATAGCTCCCCATGCTCATCAAACCTTAAGCAGTAAGCATATATCCAGACATGTTTCCTGACAATTTGCTACATTTCTAAATGAGCAAATTTTTTATGCCTGCATTTATTCACAGGCAGCTTCCTGGGAATGCTCTTGCAGTTATTATTGACTTCCCAGAAAGTTAGAAATGTAAAATCAAAAGGTATGCATAAGCCTACATGAGTACATTTCCAACTTTCATTGTGAAATCGACCCAATGTGAATAGGTTAAACCCACATGAGGGCAATGTCTTCATGAACACTGGGCACATACAAATTCTCTTCCTTTCACATTTAATTTATATTTTTTGTTTCAGAAAACCCTACAACATGTGTCATTTTTTAGCATAACAGCGTGTAATGTATGTATGGCATGGTTGAAGAGAAACACATTTTGAAATTAGTAGCAAAAGTGGCAATGGTCTTATTGCTATCACTGACTAAACTTCAACAAAGTCAAAACATTCTAGATATAGTAAGAAGGCAGACTTCTTTCAGGAATCCTGAGCTTAACCTTGGTACTTTGGCACAAGCCGCAAGAACTTCCTCAAATAAATTATCTTGTGGTACATGAACAACAATACATGGCTTGAAATCTTGCGCATGCTTTCGACGTGATGCATGCATCCTGATGCATACATAGTGTATGTTTTGAGTGGTGCTTCCGATTTTATGGTATTTATTGTTTTTGACAATTCATCTGTATTTATCCATGTTTATTTTTTGCTAATTTTTTCGTATTTATACATTTTTATTTTGTATTTACTATAGAAATGAAGCTGCAATGGGTATTTTCCCGTGTTTATTTAAATGATAAATGTAAACTTGCACTTAAATGTTTAAAAGGTTTCAGCCGTATATAGTACAATAGCATTATCTGAAAACATTTGCATTGTAGAATAGCATACATAACTGCAGATCTGAACTTAATGATGGTTATCTTAGAAATCTATTGTCTTTTTTTCATTTTCCTACCTCTCAACCTGTACCCCTACTGACCTGACACACTGATAGTATAGAAAATCATCTAAAGAAGGCCTATTTTCCTATTTTCAGTGTTTTTCTGTATTTAAAAATAAATAAAGGCAGGAAAATAAATAGTTCTGTCTGTATTTATAAGTAAAAACGGAATCTGGGAGCCCTAGGTATGCTGTCTTACAGCCATTTTAAAATTACTGTTCTAACATGTCAGATGGCCATGGTAGAACCTGAATCCTGTGCTTAACCTTGGTATTTTGGCCCAAGCAGCAAGGCCTTTCTGAAAGAAATTAACTTGTAGTACATACATAACAACACAAAACAGCATCATAGTTATGAAGTAATGAAGCTGAAATGCATGCACCAGTTTGGTAATAAAGAATAAACTTTAGTGATTAGAATGAAACAACAATGAAGTAAATCTGACATAAATATAAGAAACTGGTAACAAATAGAAAGTGCATGTTTTTTGAAAAAGCATTAGCAAAGACCAAAGGTTTCAGCTATAAAACATCAAGCTATTGGCTTTGCCAATGCTTATTACTGGTCACAGATGTATACGTTTATCAAGACACATGCATGACCAGACATTTTTCAAGAACTTTTCTATTAAAGAAAACCCATTTCAAGATGGCCAGTCCACCAGATGCAGGTGCTGTGAAGCATGGTCATTTCTTCGACTTGATGAATGCAACATAATTCATACATGCACATAAGTCATGATGCATGGAAACCATTTTGAAATTACTGTTCTAATGTGGCAGATGACCATGCTAGAACAATACATTAAAATGTAAATATTGTTCAAAAAGTATTCGTAAAGCTCTGAAAAGGATGGGAGCAGCCTAGTAGCACTTTACATATGTTGGTCCTTCACCAAATAAAACAAAAAAACAGTTAGAAAACATAAAACATTCACCATGAGGGATGGGATGTGTAGCCAAGTGGGCAATGTGAGGGAGCAGAGAGGGAGCAATGAGGGAGTGCATGGGGGAATAAGGAGGAAAAAGGAGAAGAGCGCAAGGGAATAAACTGACTCCTGTGGAGTGCTCTGTACTAAATAATAAAGATTCCCCTCAAGTACGCAGTGGAAGGATATAACTCATCCAGTGAGAACATTGTGGGGCCTTAATGCTTCTGGGTAGAACAAGCACAAGAAGAGGGATGAAAGACATTGAAACAAGAACAGAAAACTAAGATAAACAGTAAGGCCACCCAATCATGTGCACAGGACTGACCCAAGCCCACTCTAAGTATAATTCATGAACTGGAAATCATAGGTCCTCCTGCAGAGTCAGTATTTGAGACCTAATAACACTAACTTTATTCAAAGCCCTCATGCTGTTGATTATTAAAGCGAGCAAAAGAGGAGACAGTGTTGAATTAGCATACACCATCCCAACAAGGTATTCACACTCTGCCAGCTTCTCTGTTATATTTTCTTGATATTGTTTACACGTACGACTTTCTGTCTCAATGTCATTGAACCCTTGCAAAGAGCTCTGATGCATACACGTCTGGTTTTTGCAATGGCAAACAATTAAACTGGATAGTCAGATAGACGTATCATGCTATATAATCCCTAACAGACCAACAAATGTTATCATGGTACTCACTGTTAGCTTAGAGTCACCTCAATAGGTAAGGCATGCCTGATTATTTATGAATTGGTTTACGTGTTCAAATAATTATATACTCTGTCCCTGAAGTTGCTAGATGTCACAATACACATTTACAGTATTGTTTTCTGATTTTGCAGCATGTCACTCAGCTTGAGAGCTACCCTGTGGTGACAGAATCACTGCCACATTCGTAAAACTGTAAAAGGCCAGTTATCAGGACAGCATTGCAAGTAAGAACAAACATTTGAATAATTTTAACATTTTGAAACCCCCCACCTTTCTCTTTCGTTCCCCACTTTTGCCTCTGTTCACCCAGCCCCCACCTTCATTCACCTACTATCCACACTCTCCTTCCGTACCCTGCCTCATTCGGGCATCCCCTACACTGTCATCCTTCATCTGCTTCTTCCTCCCCACCCAGAAGAGTAGACAGGCCCGCATCTGACTCTCCACCCTGCTACTGCCACCCAGCAAAAACACTGGGGGCATTTTACTGCCCCACCAGCAAAAACACTGCAACACTACAACTCTTCAAGCAGCATCCCTGAACTACACTTTTTCACCCCTCAACTCTCTCAACAAATCTCATAATCTCAAAATGTACTATGCTTTGCCTATGTCTGAAAGGTGCAAAAGTACTGCCTCTTCCTCCTTGATCCCCTCATGTGTCAATACCTAAATGTCATGGTCCCAGCAAAAAACCTTCATTGCCTGATTGAGTTTCCTTCTAGCCCTGTCAATCACCCCATGTTTCATTGCTCCCCTTCATGTCCTCCGGGGCACAAATTCTGTCCACACTAAACAAGTTCCAGCCTTCCTCTGCTGAAGCAAAGAGAGGTCCTATTGCATGTGTTGCAGTAGAGTGAGCCCAGTTAGGCGTATTAGATCATTTCTCCGAGGTGAAGCACCAAAACATCCGGACAACCCCAATTTGGTTTCATGGATGTCACAAAAGGTAGCAAATTGCCCCGTCTCAACCCGCTCTTCCCCTACCACCTTCCAATCTGCCTGATCAGTGTCCAATCCCACCGAAGCCGAGCAGCCACAGTTACCACCCTGATCCAGAATGAGTGGGTCTCAAAATTACTCACCTGACAGCCAACCCGCCGCAAATCGATCCACAAAACAGCCAACAACTGAAATGTCGTAAGCATCTCACTATTTTTGTGACAGAACATACCCTCATTCACAGACACCATCCTCACCTGAAAGCACACTTCACTATTCCCTCCTTTACTCATCCACACTCATTTCCCCCTACCAAGCTGGTCTGTCTTGAACCTCCTCAGCCAAATGCCTGAACGGGCATTTTCCAATTGCACCACCCCATGTTTCATGCCAACAACCTTGCCCACCTCCAACAATTCAGACACATGGAAATCCCCCCCAAAAATCTATTTCATGCACATCTGAAAAAGCGCAGCCTCATATTGATCTGTACAGCTGAGAGGCAGCACGTGTAACAATTCCAGTAGCAATTCGAAAAGTGATGGCCTCGCTCAATGCCTTACCTTGCCCTGTCCTTTCTTTCCCCACCCTTTTAACATTCTCCCCAGAATGTCATCTTTAGCTGGGTTGAAACCAAAAAACAACTTCCCATAGAAAGACACCCCCGCTTACTTGCCCTGATCTTTGCAGATGACAAACACTTTTGAATAAAAAACAACACAAAACGTATCACTTGTCCCTCAAATGAACTCTGATCCTGACTCCACCACTGCTCCGCAATCCCCTCAAAAGATTGAAACTCCAACCATGCCAGACCTTAACTCTTCCGAATGGACTAGGTTAATGACTTCTCAACAGGCCTAACGACCATCATGCCCCCTACTCCCAAATTTCCACTTGGACCGCCATCTTGTGCTCATCTACGCCAGGTGCCAAGCTGTGAAAATGTTGCCACTGTGCATGAGACAGCGAATCAGCAAAGAATTGTTGACCCCTGAAATGTGTGCTGCCTTAAATATGATATTCAAAGTTATATAACAAAGCCATAGGAGCCTCAGTACTCTGAGATCCCTTGCACTTTGCCTGTTCACCAAGTACATCACTGTCAAGTTGTCCATGTGAAATATTACTGTCCAATTAGCTAACCCCATCTCTCCACACCACCAGTACCGCTAGCAAATGAAAAAAATCCATGAAGGCTATACGCCTGCCTTGAGCCAATCACCGTTAAGGCCAAGCTTTCACGTACCACCTGCCATTCCAGAACAGAACAAAACCAAAGAATATCTGAACCTGCCACACCATGTCCTCCTCCCAAAAATTATGGTGACTCCATTATAGTGTGTAAGGAGCACTTCCCAGACCGAAGGTGCCGAAGAAAGATCACAGTTTCTTCCACTCTGTCTGCTGGCAGTCGTGCTATGAGTGCTAATGTGTCCAATTCATTGCCCAGGAATGTCAGTACAGTACTTGGACCCTCTGTCTTTTCTGGAGCCAAAGGAACCCCCATTTCACATGCCAATTGTTCAAAACACCTCAACATCCTGCCACATGCCTGAAACTCCACCTTGCCCACAAAAAGAAAATCATCTAAGTAGTGAGACACTTCCTGATGTCCACTAACCTTCATGAAAACCCACTGCAAAAAGCTACTAAAAGCTTTGAACAAGGCACATGAGATAGCACAACCCATAGGGAGGGCCCTGTCCACATAGATAGCCCCATCCAACTGCATGCCCAGCAATGAATAAGCAAGAGTTGAAAAGCCGCCTTTATGTCACACTTAGCCAGCTCCGAACCCCTACCACACTCCTGAACAAGGCGAATAAGATTGTATAAATTGAGGAAATCATTCACCTATGCCTCCTCCGGCCATAACAAATGATGAATGAGTCAAAACTCCCCTTTTTCTTCTTTGGCCCCATCACCAGTGGTAAAATCATGAAGTCTTGCATGGGTGACTCATAAAAAGGGCCTACAATACTCCCTTTACTGACCTATTTGCTCAATTTGGTTGACACCACATCTGGCAGCTCCCTGTCTGACCACAAGTTTTCAGCCCACCACTTCACCTGCGGCCCTTGATAGCCCACCCAGAAACCTTCTCTGAAACCCCATTCTAATCTCAGTGCACATCTTGATCAGGATACATGCGCAACCAGGGCAACAACTTGGTAACCCTAATTGGTGTAGGAGCCCTTTGGCCCAGGAGCGCCTGGAGCTCCGCGACCTCTGGATGAGCTCCTTGCTCCGCTGGACTGGCCAGTGAGAAATACTGCATGACAGGGTGCCTCCAACCGCAGTTGGAGCACTCGTGTTTGAATTTACATGGATGCCACGAGCTGAAGCCTTTATTGAAATTTCAGCAGGCTCCTGCAGTAGGAACAGCAGAGCACTGTGTGTTACCCGCCCCACCTCGGCTGGATGGAGTTGAAAAGGCTTACATAACACCCGCATGCCACTTGCCGTGTGGGTCAATGCCACCAAATGGGATGACGCCATCCACTACATCCACAATTTGAAATCTACATCCCCTCACAGTTTCTCTGGGTTAACGCTCACCCTCGCCCCCTATACACCTCATTGTAGCTAAGCCATGCATATCCCCCAAAGTGCATCTGAGCCTCACTGATGATATCTATATACTAAAAAAGCGCAATGGCTCCATCTGGGTACTTGTCACAATAAATGCTTGCATAACTAATGAAAGAGGATGTCCAATTCTCCATTGTAATGGGAACACATGGCCTACGTGCCAACTGCCACTCTGGGAACACATGGCCTACGTGCCAACTGCCACTCTTCTTCCTTAGACCCTTCCTTTGCCTGTATGTCCCTGTGTTGGAGCTTAAATACGTCTACGTATTCGTGCTTCGATATCCTGGCTTTTGTTTTTTCAGCCATGTAAAAACACCAAACTCATATAGCGTAGCCATTTCTTATGTCCTTCCCCATTCTTCTCTTTGCCCTCTGCCTCCCCATCAATCACTTTCTCCCTAGCCGCCTTAGTCGCGGCATCCTACTTAGCAGTTTTTTCACCCTGGGGTTGTACCTGTATGGCCCCAGTACCAGATCCCTTGTGGATTGACTCATCCCCACCCCAATAGACTTGAACTGGGTCATACAAGAGCTGCGCTGGGGGTAACCCACGCAGACCACCATTCACCCTTACCTTTGAGGCCCATCTGTTGTGTCACCTTTTCCCAAACCAGCTTGCGGCTACGTCTGCGATTGTCCTGATGTGCGTCCTCTGTTGCTCCCTTGACCGGATTCTATTCCTGTAAAACATCAAACAAAGAGGGGGTTGCTCCGCTCCTGCACTCCTTGTCTCTCCCTTTTCCCTTGCTCACCTCCACTTTTTGAATTTCCCCATCTTCCCACGCATTGCTGTCATCCTCATAAACGAGCTCCACTTCATCCTCCACATCCATGTCATACCTCATATCCACATACTCAGCATCCGATACACCAAACCGCGCCTCCTCGCCATGTCCCCCGTGGCGCTTGCCATGTGTCTGTCATGATGGCTCCCACTCCATAGGGAAGGTTGCTGCAGGCCCCCTAGTTCTTCTGATCAATGTCCAGGGGCCGTTTTGCACCCCGTTGGCATCGCCGTCTGTCTGCCAGTCTCACCTACTGGCTTTGGCTCTCTGCACACCACCTGGCTGCCTTGGCCACTTGTGCTTCTCATGCTGCTGGACCCCTGTTCTGATCTATTACCGTCATGTGGTAGCCATACCCAACAACCCTTTTCTACTACATGACCCTCTGCATCCTAAGAACCCCCTGTGCCCTCTGCACCCGTCTTCCTCTTGTGTTGCCTTCCCACCCCAGTGCCTCATCCCTATCTCTACACAACTGTGCCCATCTGTCCTCTGTCTCCATAACCAACCTACGCTGCTCCTGGGTCCTGGCTTCAATGACCACTGTGGACCAATCTGTGACCACTACTTGGCGTGCTCTTTCACTTTGTGTCCCTTCGTCACTGGACCTTGCACGCTCCCAGGGCTACCAACCCCCACTTCATAGAATGTCCTACAGCCTCCCCTATCCATGAAGATCTCCATCTTGTCAAGCCTGGGACCAACCCCCTGCCTGTCCTTGTTATACCTTATTTTTTCCCCCTGAGGCCTGGCCTGTCAATGGACCACATCCCCAGTCCCTGTCTGAGGATATGTCCAGGGGTAGCTCCCCTCTGGGTGCTCAATCTGCCCCTGCCCTGGTGGAGGATCCTCTCTGCCTGTATCAGCCTGCTCTGCAGGCTCTACCACCTCCCCTGTGACCCGAGCCCCCCCAAGGTCAGCCCACTCACTAATGGGCCTTCCTGCCTGCTCTGTTGCCTTCCTGGGGCCTTCCGGAGAGCCAGAGGTGGATGCGCTACATCCCTGCCCCTCGCTGACTTCCTTTTAATTTTGCCCCCAGTTGGTGATCGGCAAGCTGCGACCACCACTGCCATGCCTTGATCCGCTGGCGCATAGCCTGCACAATGCCTACCCAGGCTTGGTCTAAAATGCCAGACCTGAGCTGGTCTGCTCTCCCCGCCTCGCCTAATACGATGCCATGACACAATCAATGTACTGCATTTAAACCCTATGCTAACCGATTCCCTACCGCCTACGGCCAAACTTCCAGTAGGACATCAGCTACTGCGCAGAAGAGGCCAACCCCTCCCCTACTCTAACTATATATAGACCCCACTGAAGCCTCCCCCCTCCAATCCCATCCTTGTGACGCTTGTCCCATCACGAAGGATCCCGTGGGGGGACTAGCCTACATCTCTGCTCTCCACGGGACCCTTTGTTGTTGAGCTTTCCTGTTTTGCCACAAGAGAAGTGAAAACATCACCTCTTCAGGGGAGTCATGCAGCCCAGCCCACTGTTCATCCAAGTTGTGTTGATGTGATGGTTTGCTCTCCTGAGCTGCACTGTAGTCGTTTGCGGTGTTAACATGTCAACTCACCTGATTCAGGTAGACACAAGTAATGAAATACTCTCACTCCTCAAGGAAATCTTGCCCAGGTACTGGATTTATTTAATTAAGTTTAAAGTACGTCAGCAGGTTTTCTGGAGATATACAGTACTTCATGATCTTCTTCTTCAACAGCTGATCAGAAAAGCACAGTTTTTGCACTGGTTTGTAATAAGATTTGCTTCTTTAAACATGTTGCAGGCAAGTGAATTATTAGTAAGTGGAGGTATGCACCTTCCATTAGTAGTAATACCACAATCACTAATAAGGTCAAGTAAATTCTCAATAAATGAATCCTTGCTCAAACCTTGTTAGCTAGGCAATAAGCAGTCAGGCTTAACTTAGGAAACTGGTAAGTGTAAAGCATTTCATATCACCAAAACAGTAAGTAAGCAAAAGGCACAACACAATGAAAATCTCACACAATACATAAGAATAGAGAATATTTGTGTCTTTAAAATGACACCAAAATTACAAAAACTCAATATAGGGAACTACAGATGCAAATTTTTAAAGATGAAATAAAAACAATGCGCATTCTAGTGACAAAAAAAATAAAGTGCCACTCGCGACTATCTGTTTACACTGGACCAGTCAAAGTTTTAGGACAAATGCAATGGAGTGCAAGTCAGATAAGTTGAGCTCTAGGTCCTGATCAAAAGTTTACCTTCAGACTGGGAGGCATATATATATAAGTCACTTGCACTGCCTTACAATGCATCGGGGGCATTCCATGGACATTGTATGGGTTTTCCCACGCAACACCCATGGGTGTTGATGCATTCATAGATTTACAAGGCAATGTAAACCTGGAAATGCGTCAGAATCTTACACCTCCCCAGGGCAGGTGCAACAAGGAGAAATATCTTTATTTCTCCATGTTCTTTTCCTCTTTCTATGTGGGCTGCATTCTGCAGCCCACATAGAAAGAGGAAAACGCCTCCATGGATTGTTTTTGTGCAGGAAGGTGACTCATCCTGCACATAAACAGTTCTCCATGCAACACAGGCACCCTTGCACTATGGTACAAGGGTGCCTGTGTTGACGCTAGGCAGCAAATTGTGCGCCAGCGCAGGGGGAAAGGACAGAAATGCATCATATCTCATAAATACAGTGCATTTCTGTCCTTTCAAATTGGCGTAGGAAGCGCAGCAAAAATACTTGTCGAGCTGCCCTATGCCAATTTTCCGTAAATATACCCCTTAGTCCTTTTCTAGATATTTTCCTCTCGAAGTCGAGCCCTCGGGTACCTCAGATCTGGAGTTCGATTCGACAACAGTGGCCTGGTGGAGCAAAATGCCCCGGTGAGCCTCTAGAAGTCTTTGTCTTTGGAGCTTTCAGTGGAACAAACCAGCGCAGTCAGGCCGATACACTGTTCAATGACGGAGGCTTGACTCTTGACACCGAGCCGATCCCGTCCTAGAGTTTTTAAGATAAAACTTGTAGAAAGTTTCATAGCTTTCAGAACTTCTTCTTTGTTGTTTGCTTTGGGGAGAAAAGTGTCCAGCATAACCAGCCAAGGATCCAGAAGCTCTGGTTTGCCTCTTGCGGGTGTTAGGACTCAATCTTCCAATATGTAACTGCACAGTCCAGGAAAATCCACTCTTAGCTGGTCAGCTGGGATAGCCCTCTCTTTGTCTGAGGCAGATACCATCTTTCAGCACTTTTCTACCTCTTGGTGCTTAGGGGGTCCACTCTTTTTTCTTGAGTCAAGCACAGTCCTTTCTTTGTGGAGCCTTGAGAGTACAACAGGTGCAAGCCTTCTGTAGTGCAGTCCAAGGGTCCAGCAGACAGTCCTCCTTCTTCTTTAGTTTCAGGCAGTGTTTTCAGGAGCTCCTGAAGCTCTGACACATTTATCCTTCATCCTGGACTGGCATAAGACTAACCAATAGAGGTAAAGTTATCTACCTCTCCTATGACCACTTCCTGTGAAGTGGGCGGAATTTCTGACCCAGAATGCACTCTTTTGATAAAATGGAGAAATTCTGTCCTTGGAGTATGTGTCTCTGTGACACAACCCAGAGGTGTGGCTGACATCTGACTACACTCCCCCTATAGCTTGGCTATGGCTGTAAAAGGCTGACAAATCAGAAGAGGCATCTTCAGGATACTAAGTTCTAAAACTAATTTCATGTAATAGTTATGATAAATCTCACCTTGACAAGATGTTGGATTTATTGTAACCATTATTGTGATACTTTAAATGATATTTCTAGCTAATGCTATTTAAGTGTTAAACTGCAATAAGTTTAAAAAAGCTTTTCCATGTTAGCCTATGGAGCTAGCAGCACTACAATTGGGTAAATGCCTTTGGATGTTTTTCCCTACCAGGGCATATAAAACATATTGTATATCATCCCTGCCTTTTATAACAAGGTACCCTAACCTTGGGGCACCAGGGACAGACCTTGAAGGTGACATAAGTTACAGAATGGTAGTTTTGGAATTCCGAAGACTTTTAATCGAAAGTTGAATTTGGGCTCAGTTTTATTTTAAAAACAGCCTTGAAAGCAGGCCTGACTTTTTAAAATACACCAGACACAACAGCAGTGTACATTTAAGTGCATTTATTCCCCTGGGATCTCAAAACCTACATGCCCTACCATATACTAAGGACTTACAGGTAGCTTTTCTTAGCCAATTAGAATTGTACCAATTTACCATATACATTTAGAGAACACAACACTGCCCCTAGGCCTGTTGGCAGAGAACAGAGCACTTTCAGAATCAGTAACCACCTGTACCAGTCTAAAAATAGGAGTAACCAGGACAAAAAGGGATGCCTTTGCCACACATGTATTAGGCACACTACAATGTATGTTGCTCACATGTGGAGTGTGTTTTATGGTCTTCAATCAAATAGAAAGATGTTTATTTTGAGCAGCACAACTTGCTAGTTTTCATATTGTACGTGAAAGATATGTGTTTTATTCCCATATTACAAACGTACAAAGCAGTTTCATGACACAAAAATAATTTTAAACTCTACTTCTTAACAATTGTTTCCCTTTGTTACAAATAGCTTTACATAGATAAGCTTTCCAGAGTATAAATGATTTCAAAATTAGATCACTTCAATTTCCTTTGATTATCGCTACATTTAGGACCTCATTACAAACCTGGCGGTAAATGCCGCTGACCGCCGTGCTTATGGCCGCCAACATACCGTGACCATGGAGGTATTCCGCTACTGGTATTATGACCCACACTGAGAAATCCGCCACTATACAGACACCCACACAAGTCTGCCAGCCCAAAGGTCAGTGATAAATTGGAGGTAGCAAAACCCACACCGTTACGCCAACAGGAATAGGCCCACAGTATCAGGACCCACGAATCACCGCGGCGGTCTTTCAACCGTAGTAAACCATTGGCGGTACACACCTCCGAGCTCAAAATACCCACACATCTACAAAACACCACCACATTGGACAATTCAAACTACACACACCTGACACACATACACACACCACACCCACACACTCAGACCACTATGAAACACACATCCACATTACCCACAACCCTTTCAATGAAAAAAAAGATTGCCAACATAGAGAGGCACAAACCAGGAGCACCCACTCAATCTGAGCCACAGAACACCATCACCCATACACCATCCACACACCTCACAGCACACACAACAACACCACACCCCACACATCACACCACACATCCTCACACATATCACTCACACCACATCCATGGCACTCCAAAGACACCCCAGGTTTTCAGAGGAGGAGCTAAGGGTCATGGTGGAGGAAATCATACGGGTAGAGCCAGAGCTCTGTGCATCACAGGTACAGCCGGTGTCTATTGCTAGGAAGATGGAGCTATGGCAGAGAATCGTGGACAGGGTCAACGCCATGGGACAGCACCCCAGAACAAGGGATGACATCAGGAAGAGGTGGAGTGACCTATGGGGGAAGGTGCATTCTGTGGTTGCAAGACCCCAGGTAGCTGTACAGAGGACTGGCGGTGGACCCCCACCTCCTCCCCCACAACTGACAACATGGGAGGAGCAAATCTTGGCAATAATGCATTCTGAGGGCCTCACAGGAATAGCAGGAGGACTGGACTCTGGTAAGTCAAATCTTTACAACTATATCCCCCACCCTACATGCATGCCATCACAAACTCCTACCCCTACCCTCAACCCCTTCACTCCACCACCTCACATATACCCCACTATCACAACCCACCCATCCCAAAAATAAGCCCTGCATGTAACACCAATACATGGACCCTCATCACAGACCTGCATGGACACCCATCACCACAGCATGCCTTTTGGGGAGAATCACCTGGCCCACAAAATCACCACACACACAAGACAAAGCTGACAGGGCAATCACAACCATACCAGGGAAACACACCCATGCACAAGATGGCACACGCAGATACAATAACACTGCATTTTCATCCCAACAGGACCCCTACTCAACGTCACCGGAGAGGAGTTGCCAGCAACACCCAGCCTCCCCCAGAGGAGGCCCACAGTGATGACAGCAGGTCTGCACACCTGGATCACAATGACCAACCTGGCCCATCAGGGACCTCTGGACAGTCGGTTACCCTGCCACAGTCCCAACCCATCACAGAGCCTCCCCCCTGAGGAAACACCAGCACGGCACCCACTCAGCGTGCCCATGCCACTGTCCCCAGGACACGTCAATCAGCAGTGTCCCCCCATTACAGGGACCCCAGGAAACCCCACAAACACAGGACGATCAGGGTCCTCGGGTCAGTGGCAGTGGGCACACGGTTAAGAGGACAGAGGCACAGGACAACAGGGAAACTGGGAGGACTGCTGTGCGACAGGGGAAGGACAGGCCCAGGAAACCGACTCTCCTGGATGCACTCACCAACATCCTGGGAGCATACCACCATTCCCAGGAGACAATGGGCCAGATACTGTACAAGTTGCAGGAGACCCAGCGGCTGCAGGAGGGACAGTACCTGGGGATCAGGGAGGACCCCAAATTATCTACACCATCCTGGTCACCATTGCAGGGGTGCTGGAAGACACAGGAAAGACCATGAGGGATGCAGTGGCACGCCAACAAGCCCCTGACACTAGTCACACCGAAGAACAGCCCTCAACCTCCACCGGCGCTAGTGGGCAGGAGGCCCCGCCACAGGACCAAGAGGCCACCAGCACCCCACCACCTGCAGAAGGAGAACCAACCCGCAAATGGTCCCTGCGATCCAGGCAGAAGCCAGAGAACATTGCCAAGACCCCTGCCAGGAAATAAGACTCTCCTGATTGTTCTTCTTGTGTCCCACTATGTCACCCTGACCACCTCGAACTACCATTACTCCCCTTCCTATGCCCCATTGGACAATGCACCTGTGATACCAAGAGACTAGACTCTAACTGGACATTCCTCCACCATCACCCCAGCCCATTGCACATCCCCCTCTACATATGAACACTTAAATAAACACCCTTGGAACAAATACAAATGTTGAGTCGGTCAAATAATTGAAATATGCATTACTACAACATTCTGAAAACATTGCAAGTCATATGCACAGTTATATATACATTGGTCTGGCCTTTAATGGGCAGCAGTAAACATACCCGGTGCCAGAGTGGGCCACAGAGATCTGAAAATAGAGATGCCAAAGGGTACAGTAAGTGGCCATAGACATAGGGAAACCAGGCTGCCATGTACAATGTCCAACAGAAAACTAAAATGTAAAATGAAGTTACAGTGTCTTACCTGTGTGTCACTGGAAGTACTGCTGTATTATATTACTTCTGTTGTCCACATCTTCTTCCTCTGCCTCCTCTTTCTCACTGTCCACAGGCTCCACCGCTGCCACAAGACCATCTCCAGGCTCATCCTCCTGCAGAAAAGGCACCTGGCGTCTCAAGGCCAGGTTATGCAACATGCAACGATGATCTGGCACACCTTTTTGAATGAGTAGTACAGAGATCCACCTGTCAGATGGAGGCACCGGAACCTGGCCTTCAGGAGGCTGGAGGTTCTTTCAATTATCCTTCTTGTTCACCCATGTGCCTCATTGTAACATTCCTCTGCCCTTGCCGTGGCATTCCTCACTGGGGTCAGTAGCGATGAGAGGTTGGGGTAACCAGAGTCACCTGCAAATATCGAGGGATACCTGTTAGACACACACTAACCCTTAGAGAAAATCCCATACCCAGACACCAACATATACTGGGTGGGGACCTTGGGCTCACCTATTAGCCACACCCGTGCCTCTGGAGTTGGCCCATCACATATGGGATGCTGCTATTCCTCAAGATAAATTTGTCATGAACACTTGTTCATTTCTCCGGGGGGGGGTGGCAAATGCAACATGTGTACCATCAGTGGCACCATTGATGTTGGGGATATGTCCCAGGGCATAAAAGTCAGTTTTCACTGTGGCCAAATCGTCCACATGGGGGAATACGATGTAGCTGTGCATGTGTTTCAGCAGGGCTGACAACACTCTTGTCAACACGTTGGAGAACATTGGCTGAGACATCCCTGATGCCAGGGCCACTGTTGTTTGGAAGGAACCACTTGCCAGGAAATGGAGCACTGACAGGACCTGCACTAGAGGGGGATACCTGTGGGCTGGCGGATAGCTGACATCAGGTCTGGCTCCAATTGGGCACACAGTTCTTGGATTGTGGCCCAATCAAGTCTGTATGTTAATATAATGTGTCTGTCCTCCATTGTCGCAAGGTCCACCAGGGGTCTGTACACCGGAGGATGTCACCATCTCATATTCATCCTCAGCAGTTGAAGCCTATGGAGGAAAACGGTGAGCAGAGGGTCATATTCACACATCAATTGAAATAATGATGCATCTTTTCCTTTACAGAACCTGTATGTAAATCCGAGAGTCAGCTGCTGTGCCAATGTCTGCTGTGACACAGTTAGGTGCCATGGCCTGTGCCCCGCTGAAATGGCGGCTGCCTGACCTGTGAGGAGGGATAAGTGGAAAATGAGGTAATTCGGCTGGCATTGTGCGTTGTTGAGGTAGGCGGTCGACGACCGCCGCCCAACTTCGCATTGATTATCATTGGGCCCTATGGGTTCCAGGAGCCAATGGCGATGTACGCCGGCATTGACGGTACGCACCGCCACAGATGTGACAGCCATTTTCTATCTATTCACTCACTTGCTACCTGACCTTCAACAGGAGAGGACCTACACTGCAAGTGCTGCTGTGAGCTGTGTCTGAAAGTGACAATGGCTCATGTGTCTGGTGAAAGGGCCCCTGCCTCCCCTACTGAGGAGTTGGAGAAACTGGTGGATGGGGTCCTACCCCAGTACACGTTACTCTACGATCCTTCAGACAAACAGGTGAGTACACTGTGAGCATGATGCGTGGGCATGAATGTATGGATTGCTGTATAAGTAAGCCACATGTAGGGGCGGTTGAGGCGTCCTGGCCAGAGTGCTGCATGTATGGTGGTCAATGTATGTGCATCAGGGGATGGGAGGGATCTGGTGGGCCATGAGTGTGACGGTCTGGACAGTTAACTAATTCCTTTTTCTGCTGTCTTTTCCATGCAGGACAGCGCCCATTAGAAAAAGAGTATTTGGCGTGCCATCGCCAAGGAGGTGCTGACCCTGGGGGTCTTTGACAGGTGGAGCACCCACTGCCGCAAACGGTGGGAGGACCTGCGCCGCTGGGCAAGAAAGACGGCGGAGGCCTAGCTGTGGCTGGCCTCTCAATGAGGAAGGGGTGCCCATTGTTCCCTGACCCTCCTGATGTTCTGCATCTTGTCCGGAGTTGGATGGGCACTTAAAAGCATCACAGCAGCCACAAGGGGGTGAGTATAGATTCAGAATAATGACTGTGAGCGCGTTAAGGTTTACCTGGGTGGGGGATGTGGGTGGTGAGTGCTCCAGGGCGAACATGGCAGGGTAGGTCCCTAGTTGGGCAGGCTCTGAAGCACTCTAACCCCAATAGGTTTGGTGGGCATCTACTACTGGGCAGGGTCCTGTGGGTTTCAGGTATGCAGCTAATGGCGTTAGGCATTGTACCCCGTGGGCTGGTGACTATCTTAGTAACTGGTAGTGCATGGCCTAGTGCATAGGGCTGCTCCCTCTGTGTTGTGTACGCCAACGGTAGTGGTGTTGCTGGCCTTGACCAAGTGTATCCTCTTTCTCCCCCCCTTTTATTTTGTCACCCTGTCCTTGTGAGGGAGCTGCATCCCACATGGGCCAGGAGGCCGAATCCACTGACAGTGAGGGCACCAGTGGGACGGAGGGTGACGGGAGCACCACAACGGTGACAGGAGGGTACAACACAGACAGCAACTCCTCCTTCGATGGAAGCTCCCTGGCGGTGGCGGACACCTCTGTGCCCACCCCAACAACAGGTACAGCCGGCACCCCCCCACCAGCACCGCCCTCCCAGCAGCCCCTCAGTGTGTTTCCCGTGCCCGCTCCCCCAGGAGGGTGGGCATCTCCTTCGCCCCAGACACCTCAGGCCCTGCCACAGTCAGCCCTGCTGCCCTCAGTGAGGAGGCTGTTGACCTCCTGAGATCCCTCACTGTTGGGCAGTCAACCATTCTGAATGCCATCATGGGTGTCGAGAGGCATTTACAACAAACAAATGCATACCTAGAGGGCATTCACTCTGGCGTGGCGGCCCAACAGAGAGCATTTCAGGCTCTGGCCTCCGCTCTGATGGCAGCCATTGTCCCCGTCTCCAGCCTCCCCCCTCTAACTTCCTCTAGCCAGTCCCAATTCCCTCAACCCCAGCCTAGCCCAAGCATACCTTCAGACCAGCATTCACTCAAATCAACACACAAAAGTGGCTCAGGCAAACACAATTACCACACTTCATCTCACAGGCACTCGCACAAGCACCATCCCCATGCAGACACACCAACATCCACTGCCTCCACTGTGTCCCCCTCCTCGTCTTAATCCACCTCCCTCCCAGTTACGTCTCCACTCACACCTGCATGCACTACATCCTCATACAGTACCTCCATCACCAGCACGCCCATCACAACACACCCCTCACTGGCAGTCACCACCCCCACACCCATGCACAAATCCCCTGTGTCCTCTCCCAGTGTGTCTGTGACCCCTCCTCCCAAAGTACACAAACACAAGCACCAACCCATCCAACAGCCATCCACCTCCCAACAGCATCCAGCCCATGCACCTACACCCAAACTCAGCAGACAGACACCTCCTACAACCACTCCCTCTTCCTCCACTCCCAAACCCTCTCCCTCTTCACGCCCCAGTGTCCCTAAGAATCTTTTCCTGGCAAAAATTGACCTCTTCCCTACCCCCATCCTTTCCCTCGGGCAAGGGTGGCCAGAACCCAGCCCAGCACCTCAGCCACCAAGTCGACGTCTGCTGTGGTTCCTGCAGCTATCAGAAGCTCTAAGGGGGCACCCGTCAGCCCAGCCAGTGAGCCACCAATCCCTGCCAAGGCCAACGCCATTCCACCACCTGACCAGGTGAAGAGGGGGAGCCACATCCACCCACAAGGCCACCTCAAAGACTCCAGCTGTCAGACCCAAGGTCACACCACCTCTCCCAAGGGGAGGAAGGGACAGAAAACCCCAGGCAAGGCACTTCAACTGTCTGAGGCTGCAGGAGAAGGCCTGGTGGCTATCAGCACAATTGCCAGCACCGCCACCTGCACCGCAGTCAGCACCGCCAGCAGCACCACCGCTAGCACCGCCGCAAGCATAGCCACCTGCAGTGCACCTGCACCGCCGCAAGCACCACTACTGTCAACAGCAGCAGCCCCAGTGGGCAGCGTCTGAGGCTGCAGGAGAAGGGCTGGAGCCTCCCTCCACCACTGGCAGCACCAGCACTTGCACCACGGCCAGCACCGCCATCTGCACTGCTGCTAGCACCACCGCAAGCACCACCATCTGCACAGCTGACATTAGCACCACTACCATCAGCAGCAGCCCCAGTGGGCAGCCGTCCAAGGCTGCAGGAGAAGGGCTGGAGCCTCCCTCCACCACTGGCAGCAACCCCACCAGCACCGGCACTACCACCAGTTTGCAGCCATAGCCTCCGCCGGATGGAGTCTAGCCCTGCCTCCATGGGCTATCATGCAACCTGGTCCCTGCACATCTCATGCCCCAGACACCCAGGTGAGGTACTTTGAACTGCCACACCCCAAGTGTTGCATCACTGGGCACAAAGACCCCTAAAGAACCAGTGGGGATATGCATCCACTCACCCGATCCTTGGCAGGATGAAGCAGACTGGGCACAAAGCCCCCTCCAGAACCAGTGGAGCACGGCATCCACTCACCCTATCCTTGGCTGGAAGAAGCAGACTGGGCACAAAGCCCCCTAAAGAACCAGGGGAGAAAGGCATCCACTCACCCTATCCTTGGCAGGATGAAGCACACTGGGCACAAAGCCCCCTCCAGAACCAGTGGAGATATGCATCCACTCACCGAAACCTTGGCAGGATGAAGCACACTGGGCACAAAGCCCCCTCCAGAACCAGTAAAGAAAGGCATCCACTCATCCTATCCTTAGCAGGATGAAGCAGACTGGGCACAAAGACCCCTCCAGAAACAGTGGAGAAAGGCATCCACTCAACCTATCCTTGGAAGGATGGAGCAGACTGGGCACAAAGCCCCCTACAGAACCAGTGGAGATACACATCCACCCACCCTATCCTTGGTAGGACGAAGCAGACTGGGCACAAAGCCCCCTCCAGATACAGTGGAGAAAGGTATCCACTCACCCTATCCTTGGCAGGATGAAGCACACTGGGCAAAAAGCCCACTCCAGAACCGGTGGAGGAAGGCATCCACTCACCCTATCCTTGGCAGGATGGAGCACGCTGAGCACAAAGCCCCCTCCAGGACCAGTGGACAAAGCCATCCACTTGAGAGACTGTGGCCTTGCACTCCCCAGGACCAAGCAGTGGGCAAACCACCCACTTGAGAGACTGTGGCTTTGCACTCCACAGGACCAAGCAGTGGGCAAACCACCCTCTTGAGAGACGGTGGCTTTGCACCCCCCAGGACCAAGCAGTGGGCAAACCACCCACTTGAGAGACTGTAGCCTTGCACTCCCCAGGACCAAGCAGTGGGCAAACCACCCAGTTGAGAGACTGTGGCTTTTTACTCCCCAGGACATCGCTGTCGGCATGGAGCCCCCTCCAGGAGCAGTGGCGTTATTCCATCTTCTGGATAAGGTGCCCCCCTTCCCCATCCCCCTGAGGAACTTGTGTCTTTTCGACCTGATGCTCCTGCAGTGCTCTCTCCGTATTGAGGCAGGAGTCAAGTGTGGGCTTGGCCTATGAGTTTTGGCCCAGTGGTCACGGACATTTTGAGTGGACAATGTACCCGCCTTATGTACATAGGGGGTCATTCCGACCCCGGCGGGCGGCGGTCGCCGCCCGCCTGGCGGGAACCGCCATATGGCCGCTCCGCGGTTGAAAGACCGCTGGGGCCATTCCGACCTTCCCGCTGGCCGGCCGGCGCTAACATTGTTAGCGCCCGCCGGCCCAGCGGGAAGGCGGCCTGCAACATTGAAGCCGGCTCCGAATGGAGCCGGCGGTGTTGCAGGTGTGCGACGGGTGCAGTTGCACCCGTCGCGCTTTTCACTGTCTGCTAAGCAGACAGTGAAAAGCAGGCTGGGGCTCTGTTAGGGGGCCCCTGGACACCTGTTCCCGCCATCCTGAAACAGGCTGGCGGGAAGGGGGTCAGAATCCCCATGGCGGCGCTGCTTGCAGCGCCGCCATGGTGGTTTCGCCCAGCCGGGGGAAATCCGGCGGGAAACTGCCGGACCCGGTTTTCTGACCGCGGCTTTACCGCCGCGGTCAGAATGGGCAGGGAAGCACCGCCAGCCTGTTGGCGGTGCTTCCGTCATCCGCGGCCCTGGCGGTCTTTGACTGCCAGGGTCGGAATGACCCCCATAGTGTATATTTTTGTAAATACTGTTTTTAAAATTATTACGTATATCTGACTATTTCTAAAATATCCCTGATTTGACTCTATTCCTTTTGTCCTTGGCCCTAGGCCCTAATTACAACCCTGGTGGTCGGTGTTAAAGCGCCGGTAATATCACCAACAGTCCGGCGGTAAAAAAAATTGGGATCACCACCACGGCGGAAACCGCCAACACAGACAGCCACTTTAACAACCCGACCGTCACGGTGGTAGCAACTAACACCGCAGTGGTAACCGCCAACAGACAGGCGGAAGACAATGTACCGCCCACACTATTACAAGGCACCAATCAGCCAGCTTTTCCAGGGTGGTACCAACTCCATCAAAAGCATGGCGGAAACAGAACACAGAAGGGAAACCACTCACCTTTCGACACTCAATGAAGAACCAGGATGCCATGGAGCCCGAATTGCAGCTCCTACCCATGTTGCTGTATCTATTAATACACCACGAAGTGGAAAGAATGCGGCGGAGGCGGCGACGATGATGGTGAGTATTGCACCAAGCACATAGGGGAGGGGAGGAGGAAAAAGAGAGTGACACGCACATACATGACACCCAACAACCCCACCCACAATAACACACACACATATCCAATAACATCACAGATACACCCCTAAACCCCCTGGCAGAACGCAAGGACAAAACGAAATGAGTTGAACTAGTGTAAAATTTGAACAATTAGTAAGACCAAGAGAACAGCAAATAAACAGTATACATAAATATTTACAGCAAGTACACAAGACCGTTCACTGTCCCATGAAATGTCCGAGGACCAGTGGTCCCAAAAAGCATGGGCGAAGCCCACACATGACTGCTGACTCAAACCGGAGAGAACACTGCAGGGGCATCAGGTCAATAAAAAAACAGGCACCACAGGAGGATGGGGAGGGGGCCACCTCAGCTGGATGATGGTATGACACCACTGCTCCTCAAGGGGGCTCCATGCCCAATGCTTGGTCCTGGGGAGTGCAAAGTGACAGTCTCTCAAGTCTCTCAAGTGGCTGCACTGCCCACTGCTTGGTCCTGGGGAGTGCAAAGCCACAGTCTCTCAAGTGGATGGCTTCTCCACTGGTTCTGGATGGGGCCTTGTGCCTATTGTCCTTCATCCTGCCAAGGACTGGGTGAGTGGATGTATCTCTCCACTGGTTCTGGAGGGGGTTTTGTGTCCAGAGTGCTTCAACCTGCAAAGGACTGGGTGAGTAAATGTATCTCTCCACTGGTTCTGGAGGGGGCTTTGTGCCCAGAGTGCTTCATCCTGCCAAGGACTGGGTGAGTGGATGTATCTCTCAACTGGTTTTGGAGGGCGCTTTGTGCCCTGAGTGCCTCATCCTGCCAAGGACTGGGTGAGTGGATATATCTCTCCACTGGTTCTGGAGAGGGCTTTGTGCCCAGTGATGCTGCACCTGGGGTGTGGCAGTTCACTTCGTCTCACCACAGTGTTTCATCCACACGATGTACCTGGAACAGGTAGCATGATACTCCATGGAGGCAGAGCCACACTCCATCCTGCGGCGACTTAGGCCGCCAATTGCTGGTTCGTGTCAGTGCTGGAGGTGGTGTCTCAAGTGGTGTGTCCATGGTCCAGGACGTTATGTGAAGACTCTGATGGCTGACACTGGGGATGGGGCTGACGTCCAACAGAGTGGCATCGGCTGTGCACATGGTGGTGCTGATGGTGGTGCAGGTGGCGGTGGCTGCGGCAGAGATGCTGCCAGTGCTGGCCGTGGTGCAAGTGACTGTTCTGGTGGATGGAGACACCATACCGTCTCTGGCAGCCTCGGATGGCTGATCCTTGGGGAGGATGCTGCAGACTGACGTTGTAGCATCGGCGGTGCAGCTGGCGGAGGAGGTGGCGGTCAGAGCGGCAGTGGTGACTGGGGTGCATGTGGCTGGCATCCCTGATGATATGGTGGTCACCAGCCCCTCACCAGGAGACATTGTGCCCAGAGGTGATGTGCCCTTTGGCTTGTGGTCCTTCTCCATCATGACAATCACTGCAGGGACCTTGGCACTGTCCACTTTGTGTTTGGGCGAGGTCTTGCTGGGTGGGTGGTGTGACTGTCCCATGCTGGAAGCAGGCTCCTTTTTGACCTTTGCAGGTGGTGGAATAGGGTGGTCCTTCTTTTCTGTCAGTGGCACACTGGCAGCTCTGACGGATGCCCCCTTAGACCGTACTGGAGTAGCTGGGACCACAGTGGATGCAGATTTGGTGACTGAGGTGCTGGGCTGGGATCTAGACATCCTGGCCCTAGGGGAAGGGCGGGGGAGGTGTAGGGAAGAGGTTAATGTTTGCTAGGAAATGTTTTTTTAACACACTGGGACGGGAAGATGGGGGGTTGCGAGTGGAAGAAGAGGGAGTGGTTGTAGGAGGTGTACGTCTGCTGAGTTTGGGGGAAGGTGCATGGGTTGGAGGCTGTTGTGAGGTGGATGGCTGTTGAGTGGGTGTGTGCCTGCATTTGTGTACTTTGGGAGGGGGGCTTAGACACACTGGGAGAGGACACAAGGGACGTGTGAATGGTAGTGGGGGTGGTGACTGCATGTGAGCGGTCTGTAGTGATGGGCGTGCTGGTGATGTAGGCAGTGGCTGAGACTGGGGGGAGGTGAAGGACGTGGAGGAGGGGGACACAGTAGAGGAAGTGGATGTTGGTATGCGTGCATGGGTATGGTGCTTGTGTGAGTGCCTGTGGGATGTGTGGTGCTTGTGTTTGCCAGAGCCACTTTTGTGTGTTGATGTGGGTGCATGCTAGTCTGATGGTGTTCTTGAAATAGGCTGAGGTACAGGGGATTGGGTCTGGATAGTGGAAGTTGGAGGGGGGAGGCTGGACACAAGGACAAGAGGGACCTGGCTTGGCAGTTCGGGCTGGACTGTTCCCATGAGGAACAGGGTCAAGACTGATTTGTATATGGTTGGGTCCAACCTGGGGTGACGTGTTGAGCAAAAAAACAATGGATTAAGCCCAGATCTTTGTGACTGGGGGTGAATGTTTGATTTGCTCTGCATTCCGTCCATCATCTGTTCTTTTTGCATTTTTCGCCCCAAGTGGGAAGGGTATGCCCAAACGTGGGTCCCGTGCTCACTGTGCCACTGGATTCAAGCTAGCCTAGCTGAAGAAGGGTGATACCCTGAAACCGTTCCTAGGATGCTTGTTTCCGGTCCAGGGAGGACCTGGCTTGGCAGTTAAGGCTGGACTGTTCCCATGAGGAACAGGGTCAAGACTGATTTGTATATGGCTGGGTCCAACCTGGGGTGGCGTGGTGAGCAAAAAAAACATGGATTAAACCCAGATCTTTGCGGCTGGGGGTGAATGTTTGATTTGCTCTGCATCCCGTCCAATCATCTGTTCTTTTTGCATTTGTCGCCCCAAATGGGAAGGGTTTGCCCAGACGTGGGTCCCATGCTCACTGCGCCACTGGATTCAAGGTAGCCTAGTTGATGAAGGGAGATACCCTGAAACTGGTCCCAGGATGCCTGTTTCCAGTCCAGGGAGGACCTGGCTTGGCAGTTCGGGCTGGACTGTTCCCATGAGGAACAGGGTCAAGACTGATTTGTATATGGCTGGGTCCAACCTGGGGTGGCGTGGTGAGCAAAAAAAACAATGGATTGAACCCAGATCTTTGTGACTGGGGGTGAATGTTTGATTTGCTCTGCATTCCGTCCATCATCTGTTCTTTTTGCATTTGTCACCCCAAATGGGAAGGGTATGCCCAGACGTGGGTCCCGTGCTCACTGCACCACTGGATTCAAGCTAGCCTAGCTGGTGAAGGGTGATACCCTGAAACTGGTCCTAGGATGCTAGTTTCCGGTCCAGGGAGGACCTGGCTTGGCATTTTGGGCTGGACTGTTCCCATGAGGAACAGGGTCAAGAATGATTCATATATGGCTGGGTCCAACCTGGGGTGGCATGGTGAGCATAAAAACAATGGATTGAACCCAGATCTTTGTGACTGGGGGTGAATGTTTGATTTACTCTGCATTCCGTCCATCATCTGTTCTTTTCGCATTTGTCACCCCAAATGGGAAGGGTATGCCCAGACGTGGGTCCCCTGCTCACTGCGCCACTGGATTCAAGCTAGCCTAGCTGGTGAAGGGTGATACCCTGAAACTGGTCCTAGGATGCTAGTTTCCGGTCCAGGGAGGACCTGGCTTGGCATTTTGGACTGGACTGTTCCCATGAGGAACAGGGTCAAGAATGATTCATATATGGCTGGGTCCAACCTGGGGTGGCATGGTGAGCATAAAAACAATGGATTAAACCCAGATCTTTGTGACTGGGGGTGAATGTTTGATTTGCTCTGCATTACGTCCATCATCTGTTCTTTTTGCACATGGATAATGGCTGCCATCAGTGCTGAGGCCAGAGCCTGAAATTCTCTCTGTTGGGCCGCCACAGCGGAATGAATGCCCTCCGTGTATGCATTTGTTTGCTGCAAATGCCTCTCGACACCCTGGATGGCATTCACAATGGTTGATTGCCCAACAGTGAGGGATCTCAGGAGGTCAATAGCCTCCTCACTGAGGGCAGCAGGGCTGACTGTGGCAGGGTGGGGCCTGGGGCAAAGGAGATGCCCACCCTCCTGGGTGAGTGGGCACGGGAAACACACTGAGGGGCAGCTGGGAGGGCGGCGCTGGTAGGGGGGTGGTGGCTGTACCTGTGTTGGGGTGGGCACAGAGGTGTCCACCACCGCCAGGGAGCTTCCATGAGAGGAGGATTCGCTGTCACTGTTATCCCCTCCTGTCCCTGTCGTGGAGCTCCCCTCGCCCTCCATCCCACTGGTGCCTTCACCCTCCATAGATTCACCCTCCAGGGCCATGTGGGATGCAGCTCCCTCCGTTGCCGGTGCCTCAGCTCCTCCGCCAGATGATGCTAATGCACACAAGGATAGGGTGAAAATACGAGAAGGGGGGTAAAGACAGAAAACACACATGGTCAATGCCAGCAACACCACTACCGTTGGCGGACACAACACACAGGGAGCAGTCCTATGCACTAGGTCATGCACTAGCAGTTAGTAGGAAAGTCACCAGCCCATGGGGCACTATGCCTAACACCATTTGCTGCACACCTGGAACCCACAGGAGCCTGCCCAGCAGTAGATGGACACTAAAAATATTGGGGTTGGAGTGCCTCTGAGCCTGCCCAACAAGGGATCTACCCTACCAAGTCCTCCCTGGCCTAGGGGAACCCACAGCCCACATCCCCCTCCCAGACAATTATTAAGGCGCACAGAGTCAGCATAATGACACTGTACTCACCCCCTTGTGGCTGCTGTGATGGCCTCAAGCACCCATCCAACTCCGGATATGCCACCGCCAGGATCCGGATCATCAGGGGCGTCATGGTGTGAAGGGCACCCCTTCCACGTTGGGAGGCCAGCCCCAGCGGGGCCTCCAACGTCTTCTTGCTCCAGGGGTGCAGGTCCTTCCATCTCTTGCAGCAGTGGGTGCTCCATCTATGATAGACCCCCAGGGTCCGCACTTCCTTGGTGATAGCACGCCAAATACCCTTCTTCTGGTGGGCGCTGACCTAGAGGAAACGTACAAGAGCATAGGAAATTACTCAGCCGTCCCAACCGTCAGACTCATTGGCCACCAATTCTCACCCATGCCCTGATGCAGATACACTCACCATCCTCACATGCAAGCCTCAGCCCCCCCCATGTATCTTCCATTCACACGACTCAAATTGGCCAAGCAGCATGCTCACAGTGTACTCACCTGTTTGTCTGGAGGACCGTAGAGTAGCGTGTACTGGGGAGGACCCCATCCACCAGTTTGTCCAACTTCTCCGCGGTAAAGGCAGGGGCCCTTTCCCCAGACACTCGAGCCATTGTCGCTTCCAGACTGAGGTCACAGCAGCTCTTGCAGTGTAGGTCTTCTCCTGTTGAAGGTCAGGTATCAAGTGAGTGAACAGATAGAAAATGGCAGTCACGTCTGCGGCGGTGCATACCGTTGCCGCCGGGGTACATCGTCATTGGCTCCTGGAACCCATTCGGCCCAATGATAACCAATGCTGAATTGCGCGGTGGTCTTTGACCGCCTACCGCGATGCTGCAGAACACCAGCACAGTTACCTCATTTCCCCTTGTCCCTCCTCACAGGTCAGGCAGCCGCCATTTCAGGGGGGCACATGGCATGGCACCTAACTGCGTCACAGCACAATTTGGTAGCTATACAGACAAACTACGCCACACACAGATTTACTCACATTACTGCAAAGTCACTTGTGCAACCTATGTGTTACCTGACCCTCTGCTCACCATTCTCCTCCATAGGGCACATCCGCTGGGACAGATGATGAGATGGTGTAATCCTCCAGTGTACAGACCCCTGGTGGACCTGTCGACAATGGAAGACAGACACATCAATATCACCTACAGACTTGATAGTAACACCATCTAAGGCCTGTGTGCCCAATTGGAGCCAGACCTGATGTCAGCTATCCGCTATCCCACCGGAATCCCCTCTCTAGTGCAGGTCCTGTCAGTGCTCCATTTCCTGGCAAGTGGGTCTTTTCAAACAACAGTGGCCATGGCATCAGGGATTTCTCAGCCAATGTTCTCTAATGTGTTGACCAGAGTATTGTCTGCCCTGCTGAAACACATGCGCAGCTACATCGTGTTTCCACAGGTTGACTATTGCCCACAGTGAAAGCTGACTTCTATGCCCTGGGACATATCCCCAACATCATTGGTGCCATTGATGGTGCCCCAGTGACAATTGTCCCTCCCCCCACAGACTGAACAAGTGTACAGAAATCGAAAAAGTTACCATTCGATGAATGTGATGATGGTGTGTTTGGTGGACCAGTACATCTCTCATGTGAATGCCAAGTATCCTGGCTACATTTTGAGGAATAGCAGTATCCCTTATGTGATGGGTCAACTCCAAAGGCACCGGGTGTGGCTAATAGGTGAGCCCAGAGTCCCCACACAGTATGAGTAGGTGTCTGGGTATGGGGTAGTCCCTAAGAGTGTGTCTAACAGTTCTCAATCGACATTTGTAGGTGACTCTGGTTACCCCACCTCCCATGGCTACTGACCCCAGTGAGGAATCCCAGGACAAGGGCAAAGGAACGCTACAATGAGGCACATGGGCGAACTAGGCGTATTATTGAGAGGACATTTGGCCTCCTGAAGGCCAGATCCCGGTGCCTCCATCTAACAGGTGGCTCCCTATACTTCTCACCGAAGAAGGTGTGCCAGATAATCGTGGCATGCTGCATTTTGCACAACCTGGCATTGCGGCGCCAGGTGCCTTTTCTGCAGGAGGATGGGCCTGATGATGGTCTTGTGGCAGCAGTGGAGCCTGTGGACACTGAGGAAGAGGAGGCAGAGGAAGAAGGTATTGACAACCGAACCAACATCATCATGCAGTACTTCCAGTGACACACAGGTAAGAGACTGTCACTGCTGCTCACATTTCTGAATACTGTAGGACATTGTATAAGTCTGCCTCTTCACCTCTGTCTATGGACACTAACAGTTCACTTTGGCTTCCCTTTTTACAAATCTGGGTATCTCATTCTGCCTTCTGCTATATGTACTGCTGCCCAACAACTGTCATACATTAGTATGAGCAAATTAATATTTACATTGATGTTTGTTGGTGATGTTGTAATAATAAATTTGTGAAAGAACAGACTGATTCCAGATTGGTTTGTGATTCAAGGGTGTTTATTTAGGTGTTTAAGTATAGGGGGATGTGCAAGGGGGTGGGGTGATGGTGGAGGAAGGTCCATAGTAGAGTCCAGTGTCTTGGTATCACAGGTGCATTGTCCAATGGGACATAGGAAGGGGAGTAATGGCAGTTCAAGGCGGACAGGGTGATATACTGGGACAGAAGGGTGACAATCAGGAGAGTCTTATTTCCTGGTGGGGGTCTTGGCAATGTTCTCTGTCTTCTGCCTGGATCGCAGGGACTGTTTGCGGGGTGGTTGTCCTTCTGCAGGGGGTGGGGTGCTGGTGGGCTGTTGTTCCTGTGGCGGGGCCTCCTGTCCACTAGCGCTGGCGGAGGTGGAAGGCTGTTCTTCGGTGTGGCTAGTGTCAGGGTCCCTTTGTTGTGCCACTGCCTCCCTCATGGTCTTGCCTATATCAGCCAGCACCCCTGCAATGGTGACCAGGATGGTGTATATGTTGGTGAGGTCCTCCCTGATACCCATATATTGTCCCTCCTGCAGCCGCTGGGGCTCCTGAAACTTGGCCAGTACCATGCTCATGGTCTCCTGGGAATGGTGGTATGCTCCCATGATGTTTGATGGTGCCTCGTGGAGGGTCGGTTTCCTGGGCCTGTTCTCCCCCTGTCGCACAGCAGTCCTCCCAGCTTCCCTGTTGTCCTATGCCTCCGTCCCCTGAACCGTGTGCCCACTGCCAAGGACCCCAGATCCCTGATCGTACTGGGTTTGTGGGTTTGCCTGGGGTCCCTGTAGTGGTGGACAAACTGCTGATTGACGTGTCCTGGGGAGGGTGGCGTGGGCCCGCTGGGTGGGTGCTGTGCTGGTGTTTCCTGAGGGGGGAGGCTCTGTGGTGGGTTGGGACTGTGGCAGGGGAACCGACTGTCCAGAGGTCCCTGATGGGCCAGGCTGGTCATCTTGATCCAGTCGTGCAGAGCTGCTGTCCTCACTGTGGGCCTGGATATGGATGGCACCTTCTGTCCGGTGACGTTGGGTAGGGGTCCTGTTGGGGTGTAAATGCATTGTTTTTTTATCTGTGTGTGCTATCTTGTGCAATGGGTGTGTTTCCCCCTATTACTGTGCTTGCACTGTCGCATTGGCTTTTGTGTGAGTGGTGATTGTGTGCCCTGTGTGAGTCTCTCTATTGGACATGCTTTTGTGATGGGTTTCCATGCATGTCTGTGATTTGTGTCCATGCATTGTTGTTGCATGCAGTGCTTGGTCGTGGGGGTGGTGGGGCATGATGGTGGGGTGTGTGGGAGATGGTGAAGTCAGGTGAGGGTGGGAGTATGTGATGGCATGCAGGTAGGGTGGGGGGATAAAGTAGTTAAGGTTTGCCTTACCAGAGTCCAGTCCTCCTGCTACTACTGCGAGGCCCTCAGGATGCATGATCGCCAAGACTTGCTCCTCCCATGTTGTTAGTTGTGGGGGAGGAGGTGGGGGTCCACCGGCAGTCCTCTGTACAGCAACCTGGGGTCTGGATACCACAGAACGCACCTTCCCCCATAGGTCGTTCCACCTCTTCCTGATGTCATCCCTTGTTTTTGGATGGAGTCCCACTGTGTTGACCCTGTCGACAATTCTTCACCATAGCCCCATCTTCCTAGCAATGGAGGTCTGCTGCACCTGTGATCCGAATAGCTGTGGCTCTACCCAGATGATTTCCTCCACCATGACCATGAGCTCCTCCTCAGAAAACCTGTGGGTGTCTTTGAGGTGCCATGATGTGGTGTGAACGATATGTGAGGTGGTGGTTCATGTGATGTGTGGGGTGCTGTGTTGGGGTGTGTGATGTGATGTGTGTGGATGGTGTATGAGTGATGGTGTTAAGTGCCTCTGGATGCTGGTGTGGTCTTTGCTGTTCTCTCTCTCCGCTCCTTCCAACTTTTTCGCTGTAAGGGGTTGTGGGTAAGGTGGGTGTGTGTTTTATAGTGGTGTGAGTGTGTGGGTGTGGTATGTGTATGTGTGTCAGGTGTGTGTAGTTTGAATTGTCCAATATGGTGGTGTTTTCTAAATGTGTGTGTATTTTGAGCGCAGCGGTGTGTACCGCCAATGGTTTACCGGGGTTGAAAGACCTCTGCGTTGATTCGTGGGTCGTGATTCTGTGGGCGTATTCCTGTTGTCGTAAATGTGTGGGTTCTGCTATTGCCAGTTTATCAATGACCTTTGGTCTGGCAGACTTGTGTGGGTGTCTGTATAGTCGTGGAATTCTGAGTTTGGGTCATAATACCCGTTGCGGATTTCCCCCGCGGACATGGTATGTTGGCGGCCGTCGGCACGGCGGTCAGCGGAATTTACCGCCAGGGTTGTAATGAGGGCCTTATTGTCCTCTCTTCCTCTCCATGCGTTTAAATATTGAAAACAAAGGGCCAGGACAAGACCTAGTAAGCTGTTTTGAAAGTGAAAATGTAAACATCACAATGAGATGGCTGTAGTTTTTAAAAAAGCTTGCAGGGGGAGCAGAGAATGTCTGGAACTGGAAAAGCACTTTCCACAAGGAATTGAGCACAGTTCTCAGGAGATGCTCTCGTTATAAAAAACAGTTTTGCACACACACCTGTGGCCACCAACGTTATTGTTTATTTGTAGCAAATGAATAAATATCTAGATATTAGAAATGATCCGCTAACACACCACGTTGCACTTTGTATTTTTTCAAAAATGATATTCTTCTACAAGAAAGCGTATTTTATTCCCAAATTTGAAGGAGGCAAATACTAGGTACTGTAGATAAGCCCTGTTTTATCTGCAGTCGCTACACACGATCCACGCTTTTATAATTGTACTTAGCTGCATCCATCGCTCCATTATATGCCGAAAAAGGATAGATCTGGCTCATGATTGTTAATTGTCACGCTGTGCACATTCAGTATCCCTTCAATTTTTATATGAGTAATACCTGTTATTGGGATAAACTGTGTTTTATGCATATTAATTTATTTTTTCGGATTTTAAAATAACT
The DNA here is from genome assembly GCF_031143425.1 of Pleurodeles waltl. Taxonomy (NCBI): domain Eukaryota; kingdom Metazoa; phylum Chordata; class Amphibia; order Caudata; family Salamandridae; genus Pleurodeles; species Pleurodeles waltl. Next base: position 697,108,770 of record NC_090439.1, on the reverse strand, counting down.
GTCCATTTTTAATGTGATATAGGAATGAATTCATTCTGTTTCTATTCTTGTTACTTGCATGTCTAAGATGGTCGAATAAAGTTCTGATTTGATATGATTCACTATTTTTTTACCTGCAGCTCCAAGCGTCTCCAAACATTCAGGAAAGATGTCGAAGTTGTCATGGCATGGGTTCAAGCATGAACATATGTTTCATCAACTCTCTTACTTAGGTCGACAGCGAAAAGTCATCTCATCACAGTTCTTGTTGATTTTCTTCTAGGTGTATGTAGATGTTTCAGTCTTCATGATCTTCCACACTGTCCCAGCCTCAGGAAAAGAAGACATAACAACAAGCAGGCTTTGTGTGATCAGGATCTTGGAGACTGAAGTCAAATCACGTCTCCTCAGTCCTTTACCTCGCAGATAGAAGTTCTTCCTGCTTGCAGTAGGCAGTCTTCCTATCAGCTGTTTGTCTTAAAAGTGGTTGCAGCATTTCTTATAATATATACTCTACTGTCATTGGTGAAATTCACTAAGTGGATAAAGCTACAGCTCCAACCCATGTGTGCCCACTATTTTACTGCACCATGAGACAGTTCTTCTTTCCCAATGCTGATTAACTCGTAAGTAGGCCCACTATTCTTTGTTCTCCAGTTGTCCGAAATGGCAGACCTATGTTTGGAACATGATCTAATCCCTCCCTCCTAAAGTCTACAAAACCCCACCCAAAATCATAGCAAAATTCGACCTCTCGCTCCGGCTTTTCCTGTGTGGGGATAGCAGCGCCCCCAGGTTGACAAGATCACGTGACTTGAAAGTAGGCAAGTGCTATGGTAGTTGGCATAACAGAAGGAAATTGAAGGGGAGAAAGGGTTTTGTTCAGGGAAGGCTGTGATCAGCGAGAAATCGATTCCTCTCCCACGAAGAGAGAAGTTATGAATAGTCCTAATCAGTTGTAAACAAGGGATTAGGGCCCACAGAACAGTCTGGATACCTTAATCAAAGTATGCAACTAAATATGTCACCTTTGGATCATTTTAAAAAGATCAATTTTGAGTAACAATTTTCTCTGTCAAAAAACTGACTTTTCTACCAGGTTTCTAATTCCAATGAGGTAAAAATAGGTTTTAGCCAGTGGTGCAGTTTTAAAAGTGTGTAGCTGCTCATTTGTAACATGGCACTTAAGCTCGAGCTATCTTTTTTAAATACTAGTTTGTTTACAGCTCGCATTTCATATCAGGTTAGGGATTAAGCAACTGGGCCCAGCTTTTGTAAGGCACAAATATATCTGATTTACGCAGTGTTCAGTAGTGCAAGCTTAAATGTTAAACAGGCTCAGTTTTACTTTTAGTATTCATGTCTAACCATGAGCACTTACTTCATAGCTGCCCTGATGCTCAGGTCTCATACTTTGCTCCACATGTGAAAGGCAAATCTTAGCTGGCAGGTGTGCATAAAGAATTTAACATTTGAGCACTCCATGCTATTTGTGGGTATTTACAACCGTCTCACAAAAAGTTAGAGATGCCAATTTAATAGCAAACTGCTTTTCAGGTTAAAGGAAGTGCTCATGTAGCTTGGGACCTTAGCACATCCTAACTCTACAGAGGTCGAAATATTAGCTATTTTGAGTCAAAATTCAAAAAACAAATGTCAGGGGAAATGTAGCAGAAAGATGAATTTCCAACAATGAGCTGCACCTGGTTTTGTAAATCCAGTCCTATGTAGGACATGCGTGACAGTGACTTTAAGGTGCTAGTTTAGAATTTACAGCAGGCTTTTTGCACAACCTTCAGTTAGACGTTTCGTGCAGGTTAAGGTGCATTGAGGCTTCTTGCTAAACTATGTAAGGTGAGCTCCTTTAAGCACAGACTGCAGGGGTTTCCTAGACAGAAATATATTTTCGGCCCTCCGGGGGGAGTTTTGATGGGCATAGTATGTGATTTATGTAACATAACATGGAGGCAGCAGGTTGTTTTCTCCAATCTGAATGCTAGGTCACTGAGGGCTGCTACTTTTGCTAGCACAGGTGTTCTAATAAAAATTATTAATGAGTATTCATGTATTCTAAATAATGGATTTTTGTAGAAAATACAATAACGTAGAAAAATAATGCACACATTTGAAAATGGGATTACGATGAGTGGCCACCAGTGTTCACAAAGTGTACTTATTAATAGCCTAATACTATGAAATGTTGAGCATATGTTTGACTAATGTGGTAATATGTCATATTAAAGGTTATGCATTATGTATTCGCTTTATTAGTTGTAGGCCTTAATTTAGCGAAGATCTTGGCCTACTTGCCAGGCCTTACGTCAAGCTGTGTTTCTTAACATTTAATAAATGGCTGTCCTAGAGGGTTAACATGTGATTTTCCATTGTATTGTGTAAATGTGCTCCTAGCTGGGAATGTTTTTCGCATGAGAACCGACTGCTGGAAGATGCTGTTCTTGCTAAATGTAACATTATGTGTGTAATGTGTGTAAGACTGACTTTCTCAGGAGGAGGACAATGGAAACACTGACTGGAGTAGAAGCTGCAACAATATTGTCACCTGATGAGCTGGATGATTAGAACATTGCAGGACAACCAAGCAACATGTGAAGAGAGTAATAGTAGAATTCATAGATTTGGAGTTTTACTTTTATTGGACAAAGTGTGAACATGCAATCCCTTGACCAATAGGGATACATTCTGTTTTCAAGTAAACAACCTGGCAGTCTCAGTACATAAAACTGATATTTGCTCCTGAGACAGTATTTATGAAGTTCATGTTTACTGTGACGTTTATACTGAAGTATTCCTGTTCGTCATTTTTTCTTTTCTACTGTGAGTGTGGGTGAATTAGAGATTATGTATTTCTGTCACTGTGAAGTAATACCAAAATAATAAACAATAAATAAACATCATAACGTCATACTTACTGTTTCTGGGAATATTGCAGTCAAGTTTTAACCACATTTTACCTCAAAAGTTTACCCACTCATTTTTGTTTATTTGCAGACAGCACATCCATGAATGTGCAAACCCAAGATATGGATGTTCTAAGAAGGAGTGGAACACTACAGCATAAAATGTATGTGCAATGCACAGTACTTTAAGTCCATTGCACATACATAATAATTACGAACAATCAAACGATGTGTGATTATGCTCCATAGGCCACTCAGATTTGTACAGGACAGAAGTGTGCTGTGCTCAGGGAAAACTGGTAAAGCAGCACTTGTAAGCATAGAAGGGTAAGTTTGCGTGTCCTCCTAACTGTGGTTTGGGGACAGAAAGTACCACCACAATGCCTGCACCTAAATCCCATAGTTGGCTTACAATTGTCTCTGATACCTCAACAACTCTGTCATCGTACACCAGATCGTGTGCAAATTTTAAGGCCACCTCGTGTGGACTTAAATTAAGGCCATAGCTTGCAGCACAGTGTAAGTACCGATTACAAGCAGTGCCCTGCTTCTGAAGCTGTGTACACAGCTCCAGTTAAGGAGCACCAAGACTCCCATGCATTGTTCATTTATCAGCATTTAGAGTATGGTGATGGCAGAGTAATATGGCCCTGACTGTTCTGTCCTTCTAGCCATTTCCATAAGAGGGTGAAATTTATTGATGGCCTCTACCCTAATATAACACTTCTGCTGTACCCTACCTCACCCAGGAAGCATACAGGAGGTTGCTGGGCCTATTCATCGCATCATGTTAAAGACACAAAGACATCACGAATTGGGCTGGACGTTATACTTAGGAATGCCAAAAAGTATAGAGAGGTCCCTCAGAGCAAGTTATGACAGCAAAAGACTCTGGGAATCAATTCAAAAGATGGAAACACAAAGAATCCTTTGTGAACAGTATTATTGTGTATGGGTGTTTAGCCACGAGACGGACGCTTTCGCTAAACTGTGTTCTGCTAGCAGAAGACAACTCTTTCACTTTTTATAACACCTTTTATTAGAGTTGGTTAACCTATTGGTAAACCTGCACTGAGCTGTTAGTTTGGGGTTGCTGACTTTGCATGCTCCACAGTTGGCACCCTTGAGTTTCATCCTTACTATTTTCTTGGGCTTCACCCTTCTGTTATCATGTTCTTTCTGATTCTGCAGATTCCTCATGAAATTGTGAACTGAATCTCCTTGTGTTGAATGGTTTAGTTTGCCTCATCCAAACGATGCTTAATTGCTCCTTGTGAAATTTGCCTGGCAAGCTGAGAAACAAAGCAGGTGGGATTACAGTGTAATATCAATTTTTTTAATTTCAGAATTGCCTAACTTTCTTTGCTTTCTAGCTCCTGTTCTTATTTAAACATACTGGATTTTGGTTAAAAACGTTCGCATACTTTTTATATAGCCTCGTAACCCCCAAATCACAAAGGGGGTGCTCAGAAAATCGGAAATTCGATCCCACAGAGTACTACTATGTTAGTTTGGTGTAAATTGCCAGCGTGCAAGTATTTCACACAGGATTTCATGAGTACTCCTGGAAATCTGCCATGTAAAGGCATTGAAATCTTCCTCATGAAGGAGGCAATAGAGGGGGGGATTGAGCATTTTGATACAGCAAAGCAGGTCACGCAATAATGTTTGCTTGAAAAATGCTCTTATCAGTAAACACAGACCGGACTCCGGGTCCCACTTGTCACGCAATCCCTGACAAAACGAATCAAAATGATTTTAATAGTTTTAACTACCATCGACACAAAAGTCATGCACAGTGGATGCCTATGTAATTTTCCCAAAAAAGTACCACCACAAGCGTCGGACTTTCAGAAAATAATGAATAAAGCTTTTAAAGTCATTACAGAGCTGGATTAGCATGACCAAGCAGGAATTTTCCAAGGTGCTTCTTTTCATAAACGTTTTTGTACCAAAACATGTTCATGTGAACCTTTTTACCTTTTCTGACTCCGTCTGCATGTTACTCCAGGATTTGTGCTGCTTGGCCCTTATTGGTGCTGAGTGCATTTTATTGCTTCTGCCTGACCTTACCATCATCCTGCTGTATCATAGACTTGCTGTCCTCCTGGATCCATGGAAGCTCGTTCATCTGAAAGCGCTGCAGCCAAGGGGTAATGAGTCCAAGGTGAGGCAGGCTTGGAAGCTAGGCCAGGGATGAGTAGGGATGATTGTGTCTGTATTAATATGTGTTTGCATGAGTGTGCATCTGGGTAGACAGGTACCTCTTTTTGTATCTACGCACTTGTTTGCCACAGGCCTGATTTTGTGCTTCTCTCTGAATCTGTGCATTTTGTAAGTGTGCGCCTTTAAGCCGCCTTTAAGAAGAACAGGGATGGCGCCTACTAGTGCATCTCTGTGCCTCTGTCCCTGTGCCTCTTTGTTCTGCGGGCTGTTTGTATGAGCTACCTACCTGTGTGAATTGGGGTGTTGGTGAAGCGTGCATTGTAAGTCTAATGAGGCTATCATAAACACTGACAGCATCACGGAAACCATGTGCTAATTTGTGGCTCGGTTGAAGTCTGCTGATGACATGATATGTTCTAAATTTAGGTTAAAAACTTCTCGCATTTTATTGAACATTTTCTTGAAAAAAGAGAAAAACAAACAAGAGAAAATAAGCATGGTTTCACAGATGTGAATTGACTGAACAGGCTTGAGGACGGATTTCTGCCTTGTGGCATTGTTAAGTTTGAATTTTGACTAATAAATATTCATGTCTTCCGAATCATGAATCTACATAGAAAATGAATTAATATAGAAAAATAATGCACAACTTGGAAGATGAGCCTACTTGAGTGGCCGTCAATAATCACAAAGTGCCCTTATGAATTGCTTATTAAAATGAAATCTCATGCTCATGTTTAGATTAATGTAGTAGTATATTATATTAATGATCATTTATTATGTATTTGCTTTATTAATTGTATGCCTTAAGTTAGCGAGGTCTTGGGCCTAGTTGCACAGCCTCTTGTTAAGTTGCACTGTTTAAATGATTCACACAAAATGGCTGCATTGAGAAATAGATTTGTATTTTTCCACCGTGTTGACCAAACACTAGTCAATGATTTTCTTTCCCATGCGAACTGCTTGATAGAATATGCTGTATTAGCTATAGATACATTGTAGGGTTTAGAGTGTGTGAAAGCGATGTTCCCAGGAGCTAACGATGGATGCACTGACTGAAGGACCGAGAGCTACAAAATTGTTACCTGACGAGTCCGACGATGGGAACAGGAGAAGAGGAGCCAATCATCGACATGTGAAAGACAGCTTAGTTATATGTTTGATTTGAAGTTCGACTTTCATTGGAATAAATGTAAACATACGATTCTTTGACCAATAGCAACGTGGGAAGAAGTACTAGAGAACTTTAACTTAGCCCAACTGCCCTGAGAGGAGAGACTTCACTTTTCCTTAAATCCTTTACTGAGAAGCATCATTCTGATCATTCCCATTCCTGAGATATTTTCTATCTAGAACTTTATGCTGACCGAACAGATGTCCAGTTGACGAAGACAGTCACAGCTTGCTGATCCATACCGAGGAGAGGTATAGCGAGATGTTATTGATGATGAAATCTGTCCTTTATTTCTAGGTACCAACCGCTAATTTTGTTAGAGGTATAGCTAGATGTTTTCCAAATTTGTGTTGACTAAATTGTTTTGCATGAAGCCCAACATGCTATTCTAATCAGAAGGTTAGCCTGTCACGACTCACGTGCTGCTTGTGCCTGGAATTTGCAGATCTAGTGGCGTGAATCTTCAATGTTCGGCTTTGGCCCAAAAAGGGGCGACTCTTTCTGGTAGCCACGGTGCTGTAGGCAATGGAGACACCAAGAACAGACCGTGCCCTTCAGAAAATAGCGCCAGAGGGAAAAAACCCCTTAAAAAGGGGAAAAAACCTCCAAACAGGAAGACTCCTGGAGAAAAACAAGAACAAACAAACAGGAATCCAAAAGGAGCAAAAATCAGAAAACACAGAATGCTGAATCCAAAACCAAAAGGCAAGGAAATCAGGAGCGAAGACACTAACTGAGCAGAAAGTGTTGCAGCGCAAAGAAAGAGGAAAAACACAGCCCTTATATACCAAAAAACAGGAAGTGACCCACAGGAAGTAAAAGGACACCATCTTAGATAGGGAAACAATACATAGAACAGAATAGTAGAGGAACCATAGAGAATAGGGAACAAGGAATGCTGGGAAAGCACAGGAATCTGGGAAGGAGGAAAAAACATAAAGAAAGGCACACAACAGACTGCAAAAAAGAAGAAAGGACAAAGAAACGAAGAAAAACAGGTAAGAGGGTTCAGAGACCCCTGGGACAGTGAAAGGCAGAAGGAAGAACGAGGCCCCAAGCAAATCTGGGGCCTCGAAACGCGCAGGAGAGGCTGGGGGCGCGCCGCGTCTTAATAACGCGGTGCGCGGCCCGAGCCGAACGCCCGGCAGAAGTCGAGCTCTCGGCTCGCGCCGCACGGTGCGGCGCGACAGTAGGTCCCCCTCCCGAAGGCCCAGGTTTAAGAGGGAATAAACAGTGAAAGCGTTGAATCAGGAGAGGAGCGTGAACGGAAGAGGCATCTTCCCATGAACATTCACTGAGAGGATAACCCTTCCAATGAATCAGATACTGAAGTTGTTTATGAAAAAGACGAGAGTCACAAATTTCCTGCACTTCATATTCAGGAACATCATCCACAAGGACAGGAGGTGGACAAGGAAACTGACGTGAGTAAGGATCAGGCACATAAGGTTTAAGCTGAGAAACATGAAAAACCGGATGGATCTTCCATGTATGGGGTAAGTGAAGACGGACAGTGACAGGATTGACCAACTGGAGAATACGGAAAGGCCCATAGTAACGAGGTGTGAACTTGTTTTGAGAGAGACGTGAGGGCAAGAATTTGGAGGAGAGCCAGACTTTATCTTGCAGATGATAATTTGGATTGGTTGTACGTCTCTTGTCTGCAGCCTTCTTCATATACCTCTTGGTATGTAACAAATTAGATCGAATTAGTTTATGGAGTTGGAGAAGGCGTTTGGAGAAATAGGTAATAGCAGGTAGAGGAGAGTTGGATTGTGGAGAAGTAGGGAAAGAGGTAGGATGAAAACCATAGGAACAGAAAAAGGGAGTGACCTTGGAGGCACTATGGACTGAGTTATTGTAGGAAAATTCAGCTAAAGAGAGGTAAGTGCTCCAGTTACTTTGGGTAGAATTGCAAAAGCATCGAAGATATTGCTCTAGTCCTTGGTTCAGACGCTCAGTCTGTCCGTTGGTCTGAGGATGGAACCCTGAAGACAGGGCTCTATTTATATTCAGTGTTTTACAAAAATGCTTCCAAAATCGGGAGATGTACTGAGGTCCTCTATCAGATATTATGGTATGTGGAAGTCCATGGAGACGGAAGACATGATCTATGAATATTTGACTTAGTTCTTGAGAAGTAGGCAGCTTTTTTAGGCCAGTGAAATGAGCCATCTTTGTGAAAGAATCCACTGTGACCATGATAACCCGGTTTCCTGCTGATGGCGGGAGTGAACACATAAAATCAGTAGAGATAGTATGCCATGGGGCCGATGGAACAGGCAAAGGCTGTAGTAATCCTGCCGGTCTGGTGTGAGGTATTTTGACTTGGGCACATATGGGACAGGCCTGAACGTATTTTTCCACATCCAGTTTCCAGGTAGGCCACCAGAAAAATCGTGAAAGTAGTTCTTGTGTGGCTTTGATGCCTCTATGACCAGCTACAGGGGAATCATGGCACATTTGTAATGCTTTCTTTTGCACCTTGTTTGTAGGGAGGAATATCAGGTCTTGGTAATAAAAATATCCTTGTTTCTTGTACAATAATGGTCTTAGTTCTTTTATGTCATGGTCCGATAGGTTGGCGTATTCTTGTTGTACTTCTTCCAGGAAAGACTGAGCCAATCCAATGATCTTACTGGGTTCTAGAAGATACTGGGATGAGGAAGGAGAACACTCTGGATATCGGCGAGACAGAGCATCAGCCAGAATGTTTTGAGATCCTGGAATATATGTAATATAAAAATCGTACTAACTGAAGAAAAAGGCCCAGCGGGCCTGACGACTATTCTGGCATACAAAATTTCTTAAACATTGTAAATTACGGTGGTCTGTCCTCACCTCAAATGGTTCCTTGGAACCCATCAGAAACTGTCTCCACTCAAGGCAGGCTGTTTTCAGAGCCAATAATTCCCTTTCAAGTACGGAATAATGTTGTTCAGCTGTGGAAAGGATATGAGACAAATAGAAAACAGGATGTTCAAGGTCATCATCCTCTTGTCGTTGGAGTAAGACAGCTCCGATGGCTCTCTCAGAAGCATCAGTTACTACTATAAATTGTTTGGTGGTATCTGGATGTCTTAAGATGGGGGCTTGGGTGAAGGCTCTCTTTAAGCTTTGAAAGGCTGCTTCAGCAGCCTCAGTCCAGACAAACCCCTTCTTTAAATTGTCCATCTTTAAGGTGTGAGTTATGTGGCTAGTCTGACTGGCAAAGTCTAGAATGAATTGTCGATAGAAGTTTGCTAAACCTAGGAAACATTGTGTTTCTTTTATGGTAGAAGGAGAAGGCCACTCTAGGATAGCTTGTACCTTTTCTTGATCCATAGCTATGCCGGTGGGACTTAAATGATAGCCCAGATATTTGACTTCCGTCATGTCGAACTCACATTTCTCTGGTTTGCAAAACAGTTGATGATCACGAAGTCTTTGAAGAACTTGTTTCACATGGGAAGTATGGAGTTCAGGATTTCTAGAATAAATAAGAATATCATCTAGGTAGATCAAGACTGTCTGATTCAGTAGGTCTGAAAACACTGAGTCCATAAATCTCTGGAAGATTGCGGGGGCGTTAGTAAGACCAAACGGCATAACCCTATATTCAAAATGGCCAAATGGGGTCCTGAATGCTGTCTTCCATTCGTCGCCTTCTCTTATGCGTAAAAGGTGGTAGGCTCCTCGTAAATCCAATTTAGTAAAACGTTGGGCCCCTCTGATTGCTTCCAGTATGTCCCTGATGAGAGGCAAAGGATAACGATCTTTAATGGTAATTTTATTCAAACCTCGAAAATCCAGGCACGGACGAAGATCCTTAGTCTTCTTGGGCACAAAAAAGAGAGGGGCCCCAGCCGGAGACGACGATGGAACAATAAGACCACTCTGTATATTTTCGTCCAGATACTCCTTTAGAACTTCCTTTTCGGGTTCCGTGAGGGAGTACATCCTCCCAAAAGGAACAATTGTGCCGGGTTCCAATGGAATTGCACAATCATATTCTCGATGTGGAGGTAGCACAGGTTTTGACGGTTTTTGGAAAACATCCTGAAACTCCAAATAGTGGTCTGGGACCCCTTGGACCGTATTAATGGACATACCAGTGACACCTTCAGTAGCTAAGGATCTTTTCGGAGACCAATACTTGTCGGAAGTAAAACAGTTCTCATGACAAAATTGCGAAGACAAAGAGACTGTCCGGGTAACCCAATTTATATATGGGTTATGTCTGATGAACCACGGAATTCCAAGAATGATGGTATGGTTAGGGGACGTAATAAGATCGAAGGAGATGTGTTCTTGATGGTTTCCCACCTGTAGACTTAACATCAAGGTAGTGGTGTCTACAGGACCAGAGGATATCAAAGATCCATCCACAGTGTGTACCTGTTCGGGTACTGCTTTTGCTTGAGTAGGAACTAGGTTAGCAGCAGCCCACGTCTTGTCCATGTATATACCACTAGCACCACAATCTAGTAATGCCATAGTCTTTTCTTGACGACCGTCAGGAAGTTGTAACAGGACAGGAAAGATGAACAAGGCAGTTGTATTGTCATTAAAGGAGCTGATGGAAGGTATAGCTGTAGATCCCGTCCCCTCCCTTCTTACAGAGGACGGGAGGTGGCGTTTCCCGAAGGCCTGGACGGACGTACTGGACAGGTACGGAGCATGTGACCAGCAGAACCACAATACAGGCACAACCCTCTCTTGCGTCTGTCTTCTCGTTCACTAGCAGAGAGCGGACCTCGGGTAGTATCCACCTGCATGGGTTCCCCTTCGATGTCTCTAGCAGGAGTGCGAGGTTCCTCGGAACGCTGCAGGTATGCACGTGAGCTACTTGGCTGGGCAAACCCTCTACTCCTTTTCTTTTCTGATCTCCGTTCCTGAAGACGATATTCGATGGACAGTGCTTGATCCATCAGGCCACGAAGATCTTCCGCTCTGGTAGAATGCACTAGTTCATCCTTTATTTCTTCTTTGAGTCCTCTACGAAATAATGTTACCAGAGTACGTTCCACCCAAGTGGTCTCTGCCGCCAGCTGACGAAAACGGGTTATATATTGCAGGACGTCTTGGGAGCCTTGTTGGATGTCGCACAAGGCTTCTTCAGCGGAGGCTTCCAATCCAGGACGGCTAAACATCTGTTTGAAGCGACTCACAAAGGCGGAATAGTCTGACAATACAGGGTCGTTGGAGGACACCATCGGGGTTGCCCAGGCCAAGGCTGGACCGGATAAGGCACTGATAAGATAACCCACCTTGGTCCTGTCGTGGGAGAATTGAGTAGGTCGGAAGGCGAAATACACCGTTAAAGCATCCAAGAACTCGCGAAGCTTGGTTGGTTCACCAGAGAAACAAGGGGTAGAAGCGGAGATTGTCGGAACATCACTGGTGCGGAGGGCCAAAGCCTGTCGTAACGCAGCATTTTCATTACGTAGTTGTTGCAATTCCTGGGCTTGTTGCTGAATCGTGGTCAACAGAGATTGCTCCGGATCTGCAGCAGCCGCCACTGTATTATCCATGGTGTTTGAGGACGTCGGAATGGTTAGGCGCTGCAATCTGTCACGACTCACGTGCTGCTTGCGCCTGGAATTTGCAGATCTGGTGGCGTGAATCTTCAATGTTCGGCTTTGGCCCAAAAAGGGGCGACTCTTTCTGGTAGCCACGGTGCTGTAGGCAATGGAGACACCAAGAACAGACCGTGCCCTTCAGAAAATAGCGCCAGAGGGAAAAAAACCCTTAAAAAGGGGAAAAAACCTCCAAACAGGAAGACTCCTGGAGAAAAACAAGAACAAACAAACAGGAATCCAAAAGGAGCAAAAATCAGAAAACACAGAATGCTGAATCCAAAACCAAAAGGCAAGGAAATCAGGAGCGAAGACACTAACTGAGCAGAAAGTGTTGCAGCGCAAAGAAAGAGGAAAAACACAGCCCTTATATACCAAAAAACAGGAAGTGACCCACAGGAAGTAAAAGGACACCATCTTAGATAGGGAAACAATACATAGAACAGAATAGTAGAGGAACCATAGAGAATAGGGAACAAGGAATGCTGGGAAAGCACAGGAATCTGGGAAGGAGGAAAAAACATAAAGAAAGGCACACAACAGACTGCAAAAAAGAAGAAAGGACAAAGAAACGAAGAAAAACAGGTAAGAGGGTTCAGAGACCCCTGGGACAGTGAAAGGCAGAAGGAAGAACGAGGCCCCAAGCAAATCTGGGGCCTCGAAACGCGCAGGAGAGGCTGGGGGCGCGCCGCGTCTTAATAACGCGGTGCGCGGCCCGAGCCGAACGCCCGGCAGAAGTCGAGCTCTCGGCTCGCGCCGCGCGGTGCGGCGCGACATAGCCAGGAGACTCAAAGAGAATGTTTGCTAATTATTAACAACAGTTGATGTCAGTTCTTTGCTGAACCTAAATGTATACTATTTCTATTGCACAGTTATTCTTGCTATTGAGTTGTACTGTAATCCTTGAATGCATTACCATGCTTGCTTTGATTAAATTGAGATTCTTCAGGAGGTTTGGTCAACCAGTTTTGTTTCTGTAGGTTCTTCATCTGATTCTGAGATTACGTTATGTGATATTAGAATTGTTAATACAGGGAAATTAACATTCTAAATTTTACATAAATGTGTGGTTATTTGTGGCCAAAGGGGTCATGGTGTGTGGACATTACAGACTCCAAAGATCATTGATCTTATTGATTGACATTGTTATTGATTGGTATTGAATTAGGTCCGATGTTGGGAATTACTGTAAGCACAGTCAAAAGGTCCATCGAACCTCTAAAGTGTCCCATTATAAATTAAAGATAAAAGCCAAATAAGGTCAGACGCGCTAACAGATGGAAGCAGAGTATGATGATTAGTCTCCTTAACAGCCCATCATAAAGGCCCGGTACATGGTTAGTCTCCTTAAGAGCCCATCCTAAAGTTCAGAGATAGGTAGAAGAGCAACACGGTTACGCCTCCACAAAAGTTTGCCCTTGGAAAATAGCTGGTACCCAGAGATTGTAGTAGGGTAATGGTCCGTTCCCTAAAGAGAAAATAATTTGCAGAATGGGCAAGAGAAATTGGCGAAAGTTCAGATTTTTGGATTCAGTGTTACGAAGTGGAGAGAAAATATGTCCCTAAGAACTTAGGATGACTTTCCCAGAACTTTGGAGCTTGCCAATGATTGTTTGAAATCGTTTTCGGCGTTCTAGTGACAGAGTTAAAGGAATAGGTTTTACGCTTGCACAGCTTAAGCAAATCGCAGGTGAACTGTGATGTTTGAAAGGGTTTAGGGAGTCTGCCTACTCCAAAGAAGTTGGTGAAGGATTTTGTGTACTCCAAATGAAGTAGTTGAAGGAGTTTACGTACTCAAAAGTGTGAGAGTAGGGAAGTCATCGAAATTCACATGTGTGTGGTGCTTTGTACTCAAGAATTGTCCACATGGTTTTTGGTATACGGACCCTGCAAGGTCTAAGTCTTTGGAGTATATTGAAAAGTGTATGAGACACTTGGTTTTTGTAGTAATTTCTCTGATTTAATAGGTCAATCGGGCGTGGTTGACTAAAGTGAGTGAAAGGTTTTTCAACATGAGATCTGGAGAGTCCTACGTGTACCAGAAGAGACTCAATGATCAGTTGAGAGTAAAATTTGCAGGTCCAATTTTGCTTGTGAATCAGGGAAACTGAGAAAGAAAGAGTAGCTGTTAGAGCGAAAGGCAGTTAGTGAAAAATCCATAAGGTTTCTGAAGCAATTGTGTTACCCTACCTGTAGTAAACTGACAAATTGGATTTTGATTTTGTTTAGTGCACGCAATAATTTTGCATTAGTTTAGTGTGAATCTGAGTTTAGGAGGGCAGACTGAAAGACTTTGTCAGCTGCTGTACGTGTGAGTGTGACATCAATAGAACAGTCATGGGATAGGTTGGTTGGTGAGAAGGGTAGCGCACAGATTGGCGGAACACCATGAAGTGCAACTGGTTGAGAATGTTGGCGAAGAGATCTTGGGATTGAAAGACACTTCCTGATTTGATTGAAAGTGGCATATAAGTCAGAGAGATAACATTTTTCAAAGCTTTAAAGAGTGCTCTAAGGAGAGATACATATATTTCAATGAGTATAGGAGAAATTACACACCAGAAGGTACAACCGCATACATTGTATTTGAAGAGAAGGGTGCAGCGCCATGTCTTTGACTGAAACAATGGTGCAAAGTGACAGAGAAAGATGGGAGTCTAGCATTTCCTTCCCATGGACATTTAATTTGAGGCACTTAGATAATTTGAGGAGGATACTGTATGATTTGAAACCTCCTCCGAGACCAGCACAGTTCGAGGCATTAGCCATTTGGGAACTAGTAGCTAGACAGCAACAGCAATTAAAATTTGAGAGAAGAATGAGAAAGCCTGAGAAGACACTAGCAGAGGCTAAATGTGACAGTGATCACAGATTTTGGAGAACCAAGACTTTACAGGGAATTAAATGGTTTCCTGCAATTACACAGGAGAATAAGAATGAAGCTAGAAAGAGCACTAGAAAGAGGGATTCATATCCATCAAATGACACAGAGCAGAAATCCACAGGATCTAGGAAATCTTTGACACACGATGAAGAGTCAGATGTTGATGAATTCATTTTACAGTTATTGAGAAATTGTCCCCCGCCATATGCAGCAGATGAGAGAAGTTCAAACACCAGTGTAGATCCTACAGCCCTGATGTCAGTTGAATCAACCCAGAACCAGATACAGGTTAGCCATCATTTTCCAGTTCCTTCAGCAGTTAAGACGCATATGCCGCAAATGGATATTCCAAGAATTTACCGTGATTTGCCTATTGTAAATATTGCAACAAACTTGATAGTCCTGACAGGACAAGTTTACCAGAAGCCAACATTAGTCCAGATAGAGTCTACTCAGAATTTGATGTCCCGATACAGTCACAGACAGTCCCAAGCTATACCTCAGGCAGGGATGTTCACTTCAACAAATCAGAATACATGAATAGTGCACCCACAAGATCCAAATGTCAGACCAAGCCCAGATGCAATGTCAGTATCATTTACCATAGGTCTGGTCATACCATTGTTTGCCCACCAAAATAATGAGAACAGTGAGCAGAAGTCTCTGAACCCGAGGTTAGAAAGGGAGCGAAGTAACGCAAATGCTAGAATGACAACTCCATGAGATCAACGTTTGATGGAACAGGTCCGTTAATTGGTTTAAGTCCTTTCAGGACTCCTCCAAACAATGAGGTGAGATCATACATAGGTCCAAATCCAAGCATGTTGACACCAGAAACCTTGAATCTGATGCTACAGCAAGTGCCAGGTGTGAGTTAAAATCATGTTACGCCACAAGGTTTAACAGCTAAGCAATCAACTGAATGGTTGGAGAGATTGAGTAATACGCAAGGCGATCCTAATGGAGGAAGTGCCCTGAATTTGACCAGACGTAGACTAGAGGCAGAAGACCTAATCGAGGGAACCATTGGGTTAGACAGGATTGACACATTTAAAGAAGATGAGTTGTGTTACTTGTGCAAGCTGAATACTAACAAAGCAGGAATAGTGCATCAGAAACTAGCAGACCTAGCAGAGAACTACAACATAGAGGTTGAGAAAACAGAGCACTTGAAGAGGAGTTACAGATTAGATTTTTATTCAAAAGATTTTGAGAACATGAGAATACCAGGAATGAAAATTCACCTTAGAGAATTAATACAGAGCATTGAAACATGGAGAGCATTAGACAAATGGGAAGGCAGATTGGTGAAGAAAAGAGACAAGAAGAAAAGGGATTCTGCAAATCTTCCTGCAAAAGCGCAGCAGGTTGAGGACCCAGTGAACATTCTACCAATAAGAAAGATTCCAGGAGGAAATGTTGTTCATGTCCCATGGAGCAGAAGTGATATTCTGTTCTTTACAAACGATTATCCCAGGTTCGAGAGCGAGGCCCGTAGAATGGTACCAACAGACAGACAGGTTTGTGAAACTCGCAAAATGCCTATGGGAGGATTTGAACATCCTTTTAGAGATAGTAGTTCCAGCAGACTAATGGATTGAATGCAAGAGGAGCATAGATTGGCCGAAAAGAGAACCTCAGAGAGATCCAGCAACAGGCGCACCATCCCTTGACGTAATGAAATATTACTATAAGCTGATTGAATTTTTGAAGATGAGAATTTCGCCTAAGAACAATGACTGGCAGAGAATAGGCCAGACAGCCCAGGAAGCGAAACAGTCAATACATGCATATTATGAGAAATTGCTGCAGGGGTTTAAACAGCACAGTGGTACAGAAACAATGGAGCCGAAAGACATGATTCATTTTGTGTTCATATTTGTTGAAGGATTGAGACCTGAAATTAGCCAGATGATTAAAAGTCATTTGATCTCCTGGCAAGCAAAGCTGATTGATGAGGTATTGCAGTTTGCAAAGCACTGTATTGAAGAGATTGAGTTGAAGCAGAGAAAGTTGAAAGAGAAGGCAATGGTGATGCAGAACTAAGTGGTACAAACAGGAATGCAGGGAAATTTTCTGCAGCAACAACTGCAGGGAAATGCGGTGTTTCAGAATAAAGCAAGAGGTAGAGGTCATGGAGGAATTGGAAATGGAAATCATAGTTCTGATTTGAATACTGTAGTGGTTCAGAATGATGTGCAGGAAATGAAGAGATTGTTGCCAGGTCACGCCTGTGGAGGGCTCGGACATTGGAAGCGGGAGTGTCCGATGTTAGTACAGGAAGGTGTTGTTCAGCAAACAAGTGACATCAATTCTTTTCAAAACATGAGAGGACTGAGAATGAGAGGTCATAATCCAAATTTTCAAAATAATGTGAACCAGATGCAAGGTTTTCAGCCCAGGTAACAGGTGCAAATGCCAGGTTTGCAGATGTGCCAGTCACAGCAAACAAAATCACAAGTTCAAATGGTACCTTAACAGCAAATTCAAATAACTCAATGGACAGCAGCATGTGATGTTTCCTCAGCAAGTCACATGTTAAAGGTTTAATCAGAGTAATAACACAGTGCACCAATTCCCATTACACAGTGACAATGTAATAAATGATGATTAGGTGAGTGAGAGTTTGGATGAAGAAGAATGTGTGCTTGTAGCTTCCCTGGAAGTAGATCAGAAAGGTCCATATGTAAAAGGAAAAGTAATGGGTTGCAAAGTTTCATTTTTAGTTGACACAGGAGCTACACACTCTACAGTGAGAACTGCAGAAGTTTCAAACCTGCCCCTTCGAGGGAAAACCGTCAGGATTGTAGGAGTAGCGAATCAGTACTTGACAAAGAATTGGCAACTTTAAAGGATTACACAAATTTGTAGTTTGTGACTCGAGTCCAGTATCCTTACTGGGAAGGGACTGTGTAAAAAAAGATGCTAATTTATTTGCTCAAATGATGGAATTGAAATTCAGACAAACATTGATGATGAAGATGACCTGACCCCAGAAACAGATTGTGACACAATAAATGAGGAGTACCCTTTGATTAGCTTCTTTCCAGTTTTCACAGTGAGTGATCTTTCTTCTGACTTACAGGGAACAGGTAAAATGAAAGTGTGGGATTTGACAGGAAAAGACATTGGTCTAATAAAAGGAGTTGAGCCAGTTAAGGTCCCAGTCAAGCCAAATGCGATTTTCCCCGGATTTCTCAGTACCACATGACACAGGACACATTTGAAGGGATTGCACCAATGATTGCAGAATTTGTTAACCAAGGCGTTTTGAAAGATGGGTTGAGCAGTCCATGTGATTCACTGATAATGGGATTACGAAAGCCCTGTGGGAAATGTAAAATTGTTCAGCATTTCAGAAAGGTGAATGACATTGTAATTAAATGTTTCCCCGTAGTGCCAAACCCAGCAGTGATTTTGTTTCAGATCCCATGTGATGATGAATGGTTCACCATAATAGACCTGTCACAAGCATTTTTTCTGTACCTCTTCATGACACTAGTCAATTTCTTTTCTGTTTCAAATTTTTGGATTGAGTTTACTGTTGGTGTAGAATTCCTCTAGGGTTTTCAGAGTCACCTTCCATTTTCCACCAGATCTTGAAAAAGAACCTGGAGTCATTGGAATTGCCATACCAATTGACATTGGTATGGTACATTAATGATTTGTTGATTGCATCCAAAACAAATACAATTGCCTTGCTGAACCATTTAGAGAAGAATGGTCATAAAGTGTCCCCAGCAAAATTACAGTACTGTCAGAAAGTAGTGAAATATTTGGGTCACCTAATTGAGAAAATAATTAGGAAAATATTCAGAGAGAGGGTCACAGCCATATTGCAGACAAAGAGATGTCAGAATGGTTTTGAGAATGGTAACCTATTGTTACCATTGTATTCCCATCTTTTCAGTCATTTTTAAGCCATTGCAGAAGCTGATTCACCACTGGGCCACTGTCATTGACTGGGAGAGGGACCTGATTGACCTGCTGGGCGTCCAGGTTGCACAGCTTGGTGAGTACTAGTAATTAATTATTAATAATTTTGATGTGTCCTGTCCTATAATGCAATTTTTCTTTCAAGTAGCAAGCTGATCACATTCAGAGGTAAGTTAAGTTCACGTAACATAACGTTACAAATATTATGCAACACAATTTGAGTGAGCCAGGTGCTTGGTGCTACCTGGTCCTGCTTTTTGCTGTAGGCACTTGCTTGGACTGATGCTCATTATGCTGGTTATGCTGACCCCTTTTTGTCCTCCTATCACAAAGATAGTGGTACTGTAGTAGTAGTAGTAGAGGGAAGTAATACATATCAGTGAGTTAGCGTTCGCTGTGTCTTTTTTTTAATGTCGCTTGTACAGTCCCAAGCATTTTTCAAGTGGTGTATGCATGCATCTATGCATTGAAAACGGAAACTGACTGACTTGGCCGATGAAAGGGGGGTTTGCGAATGTGATTTGCGAAGCAAAGCTCTTTCGTTGCAATGCATTAGTATTTCCAAATGTAGTTAGGAAATTTTAAATAGGGCTTAGGTAAGGTGTTGTTAATTAGGAATAGGTCAACTCGTTCATATAGGTATTAAGCAAACTGAATCAGAAAAGTACAATGTTAACATGTTACTGCATTTGCCTGTTCAAATATTTTCTATGATATTAACTGTACCAGTAATCTATTTTTGTTATCTTCTTTATTTATTACATCAGGACATAAGGGCAAGAAGAGGGCATTTGAAGGTCGGGCCGAGGGGGGTGCCACCACCAGTGCCGCAGCATATGTAAGATGCACTACCAGTGCAGTGGCCACAGCACGCAGCTCTGCTGGCCCAGTAAGTTCTTGTTAATTTTTATTTCTCTAACATTTAACTCTCCCCAAATATTTTAATTTTCCTCCTTTCTCTTATGCCATGACTCTTTTTTTCAAATGTTCTGTATTATATTCAATGTTTATTCATTTTATCCCACCCTGCATTATCCTTTTTTCTATTGTTCTTGTTTCTGTAGCTGACCTCCTCTGTTTTTGTAATCAGTAGCTAAAGCT
Organism: Pleurodeles waltl; assembly: GCF_031143425.1. Taxonomy (NCBI): domain Eukaryota; kingdom Metazoa; phylum Chordata; class Amphibia; order Caudata; family Salamandridae; genus Pleurodeles; species Pleurodeles waltl. The sequence goes on along the minus strand of NC_090439.1, from coordinate 697,089,054 downwards.
TTCTTCTGTTTGATTATGATGTCCCTCTCCCCTAACCTAACCCTGTGACTGGCACTGTAAGACTAATACACTAGGGGCCTCATTTATTAGGCCCGTGGCACAGAGCAAGTGTCTTGCTGTGCTGCCCTCTGCCACCGGGAAAAGCCAGAAATGTGCTGTATCTACAGGATACAGCACATTTCTGTCCTCTCTCCCTGAGCTGGTGCAGAAATTGGTACCTAACACCAAACAGGCACCCTTGTAGCATGGTGCAAGGGTGCCTGCATTGTGAGGATGATTGTTTTTGTGCAGGAAGAGATACCTTCCTGCACAAAAACAATTCACAAAGGCTGTTTACCTCTTTCTATGTGTGCTGCAGAATGCAGCACACATAGAAAGAGGAAAATGCTGGGAGAAATAAATATATTTATACCCGCTGCATCATTCTTACGCCACCCCTGAGGTGGAGTAGGAATCTGACATATTCCCAGACTTTTAAATCCGGGAATGCATGAGATTCCTTTGTGTTCCATGAGTGTTGCTTAGGATCACCCCAAGCAACACACATGGAATGCCCCTTTCATGCAGTGTTATGCTTGAAAGGGGTCCATATTTACAAGGCCATGAAAAGCCACGCAAAGTGGCTATGCATGGACTTGTACATATGGATAGGCACACTGCAACACTGGAGCATCAAAACAATTGTACTCCGGTGGCGCTGTGTGCTGCTAGGGCCTCGTAAATTACATAGGTAGTCTAATGTAAAGATTGCAGAGTTTGCAGACCCAAGCAAGCTCTTCTAAGCATGTTTGTTGAGGAGGCTTTCTATTTCTTGCTCATGCTCAAATGATGAGAGAGTGGCCAAGGTTATGGTGAGCCCCGCAATGCTGTGTTGTATTATCCCAACAGTTTTGATGAAAGTGCAGCATGGCAGTAAAGTAGTATAAGGACGGTCCCATTGGATTTGCCAAAATTGCCAACCAAAACCAAACCATATATCCTTCATTGACAAATCTATTCTACCCCTTCATCGTGCTTCAATTACTATGTCTCTACCCCTCCATTATGGTTGGCTTGATTACTAGCTTTTCTAACATTGTCAACCAGCAAAATGCCCAAAGTAATATTTTAGGTGGGAGAGGAGACACTGCCAACTCAACTGTAGTCATGGTTATATTTTGTTAAAAAAGGGGAAGGTGTATGTGGCATCTAAAATGTGTAATATTGTTTTTTCTAGCTGCACAGACCACCAGTGCCGGAGCCAGCACCAGTGCACCAGATGCGGCACCTGAAGAGGAGTCTCTGTGGGAGCAGGGACTGGTGATCGTGAGTTAGATTGTTTGGTTATTGACAATTACTAGTATACCCACTATATTTGTTAAGTCAGGCAGATCCCATCCATCCATCATCATCCATGCCTTTCTGTCCATGGCACTTCACAAGTTGTGAGTCTAACCCATGGGCCATTATGTGATGATGATAAACCCATCCAACGGCATCATGGTTCAATCCAGCACTGCAGTGTTGGCTGTGCAATGTGTGTCTGCTTCTTTTAATGTAGCATTTACAAAGCTTTCAATGGATTGAATTAGAGTCCACATTGAGAAAAAATATTTTGGCTTTTGCCAATTGTTACGGCCTAGACAAGTGGTTCATACTTCATGTAGCTTCCATAATGGATTTGCACCTGTTCAAATATGACATTCATCACTTTCAGCTTCAGCTGCCGTGACAGACTAAGCCTAGTCTACCTCATCAGTGAACCACCCCTAGCCCCCGTATTCTGTAGTAAAACCTCTGTCGTACCTACCTGGACTTTTCCCTGTACCTTACTCTGCTGGAGCAGAATAAGGGTCTGAATGAGAGAGCTTGGTGGAGAGGGTTACTCCATTGTAAATGTGATGGATATCCTGTTCACCAAATTACAAATTGTAATACAGCGGATGGGATATATGTGACTTTTGTGATGGAGTAACCCCTCCGCCAAACTAATTAGTCCCTAACTCAAGTTTCCTTTCCCTTACTGTGAAGTGAATGCATTTGATTTAAATCATTTGTGTTTGAGACTGAGGCCAGAAAATAAAGTGGGATTAAGTGTCTGTGATTTTGTCTTTTGTGGATGGGATACTCTGTGACGAACATATCCATTAAATATAAATATATCTTGTTCCTTTTCCTCTACTGCAGCACATTGTTGTTCCCACTGTCTACTTAAGCCAGACCGTATATCTATGTTCCGCATGTTATGCATGACGTGTATGACATATATCATCTGCCTCTTGTAGTCAGGGTAGAATTGAAAGGCATTTGGAGAAGAGCAGGGCCATTGGAATCAAAGATAGGTTTTTGCCCATTGCAGCTGCACCGACTGCAGACTGCAAAGAGTAGCAAATTTGTAATGTACCTAATGTGCTAACTAGGTATCACACTTCCAGTCATTTAGCACAACAAGAGTAGAATACTTATACTCCAGCCCACCCACTTCTAAAAAATTTGATTGTTTAAAGAAAAATGATACTGTATTGCAAAATTGGGTGGTGCATCTGCATTCTCCTTAAATGTCCAGCACACTTGGGTGCCTGCCTCAAGAACGGTCAAGTAGGTAAGCAAGAGTGCTGAGCTCATCTTTTACCTTTCGTTTGTGCAGGAGAGAAGGACTGTCAATTGACTCAGAGCAAAAAACAAGGGGACTCAGAGGTTGCATGTGTGCCACCAGTGAAACACACACCCTCATCAGCATTTCCCAAGTCAATTTACCACTCTCCATTCCACATAGCTGAGTACTAGGCCTCAGAGAGAAGGTTTCTATTTGAAGCCGATAAATCTGTTCTTCTAGCTTTTGTTGATGAGGTAACTCTGCCCTGAGTCCTTCCATCCTCCTCCTGACTCTGAGTAACTCCATCCCAGTCCAGACACAAGCAAATGTAGTGCACTGCTGTTGAAGAACAAATAGAGAAAATAAATTGCTGTATGTTGTATAGATTTGTGTGTGTTAATTTAAGTGACTAGTCTGGTCTCTGAGGTACCCGAAAAAAGGAATAGACCTTACAGCCTAATACAGGTACATTTTTGCTTAGTAAGTTTGTAAAGGTAAATCCCCTTCAGGAAAAATTATCGCCCATCAGGAACAATTATCGCCCATCATGCACCAAACATTGCAATTTAACAAAATCAAGTTTACTATCAATTGAACACCCTCCCTCATTGCCTGTCACCACCTAACTAATCAATCATCACTCACAATCACTCACCCATTGTTGCAATAGTTGTACTTAATTAGAGTTAACTCTTCCAATGCAAGCAAGGGTAGGTTAGGTACACAATTGTATCTTTGACGCAGTCAACACATTGGAATTTGGTATTGACATTCTTAAAAATAAATTATCTCCTGGAGCAGCCCTGCCAAGTGACGCAGAAAAAGGATATGATAGGATAGTCTCTTTTTCTTTTGTGCACCTAAAAGCAACCAAGAAAGAAAAACATGTAGTTAGTGAAACATGGCATTGCTGCAGGTTGAAATAGTACAGATAACTGCAATATTAGGATGGTTGGTTACTTATATAATAAATACCAATTTAACCAAACATTGTAAAGTCAAACCACACCACCATACCATTCAATTTAATTTCAATTCAGGCAACACAACATACAGATATATATCTTTGCTTTATCTCCATATATTTTAAAGGAGACACTTGTGGTAGTCAGAGAGAGGTGCATGGGTAATTGTAATAATCCATATGGTGGCACGGAGGTCTGGGGGAAATGGAATAATCATTAAAAAAATAATTATGCTGCTGATGTTTCTGCAGTGCACCACAGTCAAGGTGTCCAGGAGAAAATTGAATTTTATATCTAAAGAACTGAATGCTTTAGTGCTCCTGTGTGCCTATGGTGATGGATGGATGAATTGCTTGATTGATTGGATGGATGAATAATGGATGGATGAATGATTGGATCGATGGATGGATCAAGGCAACATTGTAAGAATAAAACATTTAAAAATCCAAAATAAAAATTAGCAAACAAAACTTTTATTAAGAATAAAATAATAAAAAATGAAATAAAAAATTGAAATAAACAAATAAAATAAAAACATTCAAATAATATTTTTTTTTTTTAAATGCAAATTAAACAAATGATCAATAATGGCTGATATTTGTATGAAAGGACAAGAAGAAAGAAATGATTGTGAAGAAATGAGGTGCAAAATAAAAAATGCAAAAAAAAAAACATTTAATAATTAATGATGTAAGCAAGCTTCAACCAAATCTTATTCAATTAGTACACAAATAGTACAATGATCCCCAAGCACATTATTAATCTGGTGTCACACATCTATCCATGCAAGCCTATGGCAATGGCACATTGGCTGGATTCACAAAATGACCACCAGCCACATGGCCAAACAACAACAATGAGCAAGGAATTATGGGGAACAAAGAACACACGCAAGCCTATGGCATGAGCACACTGGCTGGATGCACAAAATGGCTGCCTGCTACATGGTCAAACAACAATAGCAAGGAGGAATGGGGAACAAAGAACACATGCAAGTCTATGGCATAAACACACTGGTTAGATGCACAAAGTGGCCGCCAGCCGTGTGGTCACACAACAACACTGAGCAAGGAGGCATGGGGAATAAAGTACACATGCAAGCGTATGGGAAACCCAGAATGGGTGGATGCACAAAACAGCCATCTGACACATAGTCAAACAACAATAGTGAGCAAGGAGGCATAAGGAACAAAGAACACATGCAAACCTATGGCAAAAACACACTGGCTGGATGCACAAAATGGCCACCAGCTACATGGTCAATACACAAGATTGAGCAAGGAGGCATGGGGAGCAAAGAACACATGCAAGCCTATGGCAAAAACACACTGCCTGGATGCACAAAATGACTAACAGCCACATGGTAAAACAACAGCAATGAGCAAGGAGACAGAGAGAACAAATAATACATGCAAGCCTACGGAAAAAACACACCAGCTGGATGCACACAATGACTGCCATTCACATGGTCAAACAACAACAGCAAGTAAGGAGGCATGGGGAACAAAGAATACATGTAAGCTTATGTCAAAGGCACACTGGCTAGATGCACAAAATGGCCAGCAGATGCTTTGTCGAACAACAACAGCGAGCAAGGAGGCATTGCGAACAAATAACACATGCAAGCCTATGGAAAAAACACACTGACTGGTGGCACAAATTGTCCACCAGCCACATGGTCAAACAACAACAGCGAGCAAGGAGGAATGGGGAACAAATAACACATGCACACCTACAGCAAAGGCACACTGGCTGGATGCACAAAATGGCCACCAGCCACATGGTCAAACAACAACAGCAAGCAAGGAGGCATAGAAAACAAAGTGCACATGCAAGCCTATGACATAAACCCACTGTCTGGATGCACAAAATTGCTGCCAGCCACCTGGTCAAACAACAACAGTGAGCAAGGAGGCATGGAGAACAAAGAATACATGCAAGCGTATGGCAAAAACACACAGGATGGATGCATAAAATTTCTGCCAGCCACTTGGTCAAACAACAACAAAGAGCAGGGAGCCATGGGGAACAAAGAACACATGCAAACCTATGGCAAGAACACACTGGCTGGATGCACAATATGGGCATCAGCCACATAGTCAAACAACAGCGAGCAAGGAGGCAAAGAACACATTCTGGCCTATGGACTTAGACTACACAAAATGGTCTCTGTCACATCGCATGGAGAACAAAAGCAAAAAGACAAATGGTGTCTGATGACAAATACACACACACACATTCACACTGGCTAGAAAAATGTGGCATGGTGGTAACAGTGAAGGAAACACTAACATTAATTCAGCAATACAAAACTTAGCTGAGCTATAAGGATATTAGAACAAGACACATCCTACTATGCCCTCAAATATTACCCCATATATACACTTTTACAGAAAAATTAAAAATGCAAAAAAAGCAAAGTATTTTGACTTTAATCCAATGCCATACCTGCCCTGAATGAAGATTTAAAACCATATACCACAGAAACATATCTTTCATGCACTGATGTCTAGTACTGGGCCTACTGGCTAGATGGCCCATTGGAAGTCTAGGCAACATAGTAAAATAAATGCATATTTCAAATGTAACAAACATAGAGAAAAGATACTGAGCTGTGCAACAGTTTTCCTTCAGAACGAATGAAAAATCAATGAAATACAAAGAAATTTAACTAGGTCTCTACTTGAACTCTAGGCCACCCACCACAATGAAATTTAAAAATCAAATAAAAGTACAAAGAGATACTGGTGCATGCCCTATCAAAGAAAAAACACCCTTATACAATAATTTTTAACCTACTTGTGTGATATCACAGAAGCAAAGTCCTTATATCCAAAGTTATGTATCCAGGAGACAAAGAGAGTGACCCTTCCACCTCGAAATCCAAGTGAAAGGTGACCAGTAGATGAACAAAGCACTGGCAGGAGCCTGTTGGACAGGAACAAGAAGTTTAAATCTCTGGGGCACTTCTTTCCTGTTGGAAAGAAAAGTTAAAAAAAGGCTTCTTGAACCAAAAAACAACTTGAACAATCTGTTGGAGATGAAAATCCACTCACAAACCTATTTTTGAGTAGATTTAACTGCTTCTCAAGTTGAAGATTTACTCAAGGTGCATTTGCTCTCTCGAGTGGCACTATATCACCGCCATCGTGGACAGAAGCCACGCAAGCAGGTGCAATATCTCATGCGTGCTTGCTAGTGGTCTGAGAGTATCATAATGCTCACAAGCGAGTGCCAAAAGCAAATCTTGTGTGTGTGACTAGAAAAAAAACTCCACTTCATACCGGATGGTCAAATTCGGGAACTCCACACTACTCAGTGTAGATTTCTGTCCAGTTCTACTTCTAAGCCTCAAGAGCTTTCATCTGTATTGTTAATAACCCTGATATCAGAAATCACTGGTGTGGGGTTTGTAAGTCCTTAGCTTGAGAAAGCGAGCGACCTACCTTCCTGAGGACATCAGTTGTAGTGGCTTATGTCTTTTACTATAAATGGATATTCTACATATATTGTTAGTTTGAGTTAGTTTGAGTACTTCCTTCCTGTTAGAAAGTTAATGAATTGATTCCCTACACCTTTAATTTCTTCTGATTTCAAAAAATTCCAGGATTAGTTTGTCAAATGAGCAATAACAGTTCATAGTCAGCATAAGGGTAATTTCACTACCTTCACTCTCCTCTACTAGGATTTTCAACTTGGTTTCCATGAAGGAGATTTTGTTTTAACTGATTGTGCAATACTTTTGTATCAATCAAAGGTAAAAGAAACAGGACTCACAAATATCACAGTGATTCTTTGGATTAGACTACAAGTGACATTTTAGTGATATTAGAAAACAGTTGTTAAGAAACTGCATTTTAGACTTTATTTTGTTACATGTGTACCTTGGCAGCCATGCATATTCCCATTCAACCGAGTCACTTTATCTGCATCTTGGAAAAGTCATAATTGTATCAAAGACATGGAGGTGATCAATATTTATTTTTCCTTACTATGCTAGTTTGTTCTTTTAGCCGCAAGAAATTGAAACAGTACAAATAATGAGAAGTTGAACTTAAAAACTACAACATTCAGCAGCCCAAAATACAGAACTATTAGTGTATCTTGCACAGCTTATCCATTAGGCCACTATACAAAAGACAATGTAGTCTTTTATCTTTCTTGATAAAATTTGTCAGCCCATCTTGTGAAGAAATAGGAACATAATGAAGAAACACAGATAACAGGGAGTGAGAAATCCACATACAAATATTTGTCCTCCCTAGAGTAGTCATGGAGGTTCAGGAATCAGAAATGGTGGCACTAAATAAAAATGAGAAAGATCAAAAATATGCAAGGGGTAATTTGAAGGGGAATATGGGCACTGGAGTACAATATTATTCAGTATAAGGAAGTGGGCTAATAATCGTCTCAGATTCTTTGATAAAATCCGCACTTCCCTATGTGTTTCATCAAAAGCTTTAAAGGTGGACACTAGTGACCAATTTGCAGATCATAGAATGTCTTCCATTTTGGTTTGCAGCCCAGAGGGTTTTGGAAGCCATAACTTCTTAGGAGGAGTGAACATTGAATACTGAAAACCAAATCAACACCAGCTTGGCTCATTATCCATTTAACCCACCAAGCAAGAGTGTCGAAAGAGACTGAGAATGTTTCTTAAACATAAAGAAGATGCTCAGATAAAGACGTTTTAAGTGAAACAGTATGTAACTCATATTTTTTCAGACAATGAACCATGTAAACATTTGAGTTGATCTGGAAAAGCAGGATACTCCAGAAAAGAAGATTTTTCTTTGTATAGAAATGTAAAAAGACTAAAAGGAGTGAACTAACGTGCCCGTTAGTCCAAAGCTTTGATATCAAAGAATCTTTTATATGAAATCAGGCACAACACAAAAACATTGTATGTTTTGCAGGTAGAACTTTCTGAGAAAGGGCATAATAGGTAGACCAAGTATTGAAGAGAATGAGCACCACATTAACTTTCCATAAACGTCTGTACTCAGCAGTAGGGGCAGTATTCAACCTAACTTGTTGGAGACGTCTGCAAATGAAAGGGTATTCTCCGATTATTCTCCTATTGATATACCTACAATGTAAAAAAGTAGGCAGCCTATGAGTCTCCTACTATAGAACTAGGGAAGTTGGATGTTGAATCTGGTTGCAAAGAATGTGCTGGCATCAATTATGTTGTAGTTGTTTGAAAATTGAGAGGTAAAGATTCCAGTTGCTGTAGTATTTTAGGCAGCAAGTCTACCAATCCGCCATTGAGTTTAGATGGCCCAGAAATTATTCTGCCTTGACTGAAAACGAAAGATGAAGACAATACTCCCAAAGCTGTTTGGCTATATTTTTCTTAGAGCTTTTGAACTAGTGCCACCTAAATGCTGTAATATTGTCCATTGTCATTCAAATGCAGCATTAGGAGTAATTTGTGGATGAAAAATTGGATCACAAAGATACTTGCAATGAGCTCTAAAAGTTTAAGTGCGTGGCACACTCCTTCTATAAAGATGTACTGTCACTGGAGAATTGAGGGCAATGAGCCCATCAAACTGATGAACGTATTTTGAATTCTAATAGAAGTTCTGGGGTGGAGTTGAAAAAACTCTTCCATTCCAAAATATGACATACTCCAGCCACCATATTGTCTCTTCTCATGTTTTCTGATCCAGCGGAATTAGGCCTGAGCTCTCTTCTAAGATGAAAATGCTTCAATCTCTTGAGAGCACCATCATTCAGAGGTAAGTGAGAATGCCTAAATACATACAACACTTACCAGATGATGAAGGAAAACATGAGAAAGAGAAAGTTATTAGTAATGGTCTGATTTCTATCTGGGAGTTGAAGTGTGCAGGATGTACAATTCACTATAACATCCAGGAATTAGGTGCATAAGGCTGGTTCTAGATGAGATTTAGACTGTTAATAATGGAACCGAAACATTTCAGAAGGTGAATTGCCTTCTGCAGGTGAGAGAATGGGAGACGTGGACTGGACCCTTATAAGTATGTCGTTCAAACTGCTAATCATACGAATGACCTGAAGTGCAGATGTGTTGTCAGAGCATCCAGTAGCTTGACAAAACACCAAGGTACTGAGGAGAACCCAAAAGGTTGCACTTTGCCATCGGAACTGCAGAACTTTCCTGTGAGGAAGATGAACACCTTGGTATGCATCCTTTAAGTCTAAATGGACTTGCCAGTCCAGAGGTTGAAGACAGTCCCTGAGAATGAGAATGGACTTTATCTTGATATGATGTTAAATGTCAAAAGAATTGAGACTGTAATGACTGATAACTGGCTGCAATTTTTTGTTTTTCTTTTTGACCAGAAATAGATTGCTGAGAAAACCGGAGTGATCTGGGCTCCCAATTTTTGTTGCTCCTTAGATGATCCTGGATCTCTTAATAGATCAATAGTTTGGAAGTAAAGTTTAGGGCAGAATGGCAAAAAATTATATTTGGTACCCTACTACTGCTTATAGAACCTAGGAATCAGCCAAGATATTAAACCAATTTTCAGGAAGTGAAAAATCAAAACTTCCAAAATAGTATTGCCTAATATATTCAGCTACATGTGGAATACGTACCAATCAAAGCATACAGGATGAAAAAGTACTGATGGATCAAATAGAGGTTTCCACCCAAAAATTCTAAGTTTCCAAAGAACAGGAAGAATTATTTTCATTTACAACCTTCGATGTACGTCTTAGGTTATGTATGTTAGACTCAAGCTAAATCAAACTTGTGCTATCTTGGTCATCAAAATGTGAATCCGAAGCATATTGGTAAACATTGGAATCATCCTCACCATGATCGGAGAATGGAATTGCTTTGTTCCTAGGTAAATATTCGACTTCAATATGAAAGCAAATTTTTTTCAGGCTGATACTAGCATCAGCCAAAAGAGAGAAAATCTTACACTCAACAACAATAGGATCGCTACTCAAATTGGTAGTAGAGTTCTGCAAACTCAGGAATAATATCATTAGTATCAAAAGGATGTTACATTGGTTGTTTATAAATTAGTTTTGGGAGGGAAATAACATTTATGTCACACAAATCTTCACATAAATTAGTACGAGGCAAGGTAAGCATGTATGAGCAAATATAAAGACTTTCCTGTCTCTAACAATAGCTCCCATCGATGCTGGTGCTTTCACAAATTAGTAAAATTGTGTCAGGTTTCCTATAAAAACTACCTTCAGAATGTTTGTGGCTTGCTCTGAATGTTAGTCTTTGTAAACATGTGAAGGACCCATAGTGCACTCAGTTAACTCAAGGATTGTTGTCATTTCAAGCTGAGGATCTAAATTCCAAAGAAATACATGCAGTCAAAAGCAACAATTGTCAGTAACACTCCCAATTTCAGGAAGCCAGATCTGAAGTAAAATAGAACTGATAGCTGCCTTCTAGGAGACAGCATTTAGGGAGCAACAGCTCAGAGCTCTTTAAACTCATTGTTGTTTTGTTAAGCAAAAAAGGCCCTATCAAAAATAACCAACAGTCTTACAAAGACCCTGACTTAATAAAATTAGGAAGTAGCCATAAAACAACCATGTTCTGTTGGAAATATGCAGTCAAATCTGGCTCTTGTCCATAAATTCCTCTGGTGGTCATGTATGCTGGAACGTGGCCTCATATAATTGGCTTCTGTAGTTTCCTATCTTCTCACAGTAAGATTAAGTGTATATTCCCACAAGGTACTTCATTTTCTCCAGGTCTGTTTAACTATCCTATGGCCCCATTGTTTCTCTTAATTTCATTTTTGTTTAGAGCTTGTCATGTGTACACTGACAAAACTCAGATCAACTTCAAGCCAGATTGTTTAGCTTTGATTATTGGAAAGTTAATTAATTTTTATGATTGAGCCTCTGCACATAAAAATATAGGACTGTCCAATCCTTTTATGTGTGGAGACTCCAAACTATAAGGATATTATTTGTAAAATACCTTTGTGAATAGTAAACAATTGTAAACTTATACAAAAGTGTACGTTTACCTTTGTGAATCAGGCCCTACGATTGTAATTTTATTACTAGTAAAATTACCAGTACTAAAATGATGCTTGTAGCTTATGAATATCAAAACAGCAGTAAACGTACTACAAAGTGTAAGGTTATCTTTATGAATTAGGCCCAATGTAGTTAAATGGTTTTGGTGATATTGTGTGTTTCTTCTTAATATAGTGCTGATAGAAACCTGATTGGCTCCCTGTGTGCCCCTGTCCACATATCTGCCCAGTGACAACTTAACATTACTTTGATAATCTAGTCTAATTCACGCCTGTCCCATTATATATTATTTTGACCACTTGTTTCACCCACACCTCTTGTTGGGGTGCAAGTTCCCTAGTGGCATATGGCCCTTGATTTGTATCCAACACACATCTCTCTTTCAGGCTGGTATTCTCTCTCCCATGTAGGTAGGTAAATACCCAGAAAAATGTGTCCTGCAGGGGATGACTTCTTAATAGCTCTGCTTCCTGCTAGTGTCCACTCTTTCAGACAAATATCGGAAATACCAAACACCTCTGTAGCCAGTAAACTGTATTTGCTTTGAATTCTGGAGAGCCATATGTCACAGCAGCATTGAAATGTTTCATGACCAAGACCTTATGTTTCTGTTACACAAAAGGCTGGGACAAAACCTAGCTCTAGAAGAAGCTCTATTGCTGTATCTACCTTTAGCAGCTACCATGCATGGAGACGAGGTGACTTTAGGAAGAGAATCTGCCCATAAGCCACAATAATTTGCCAGCTACTGAGGAGGAGACGAGACAAGATATTCTCCATCTCCTGTAGGTTGACAACATTTTGAGGTCACTAAAAATATTTTTTTTGTGTATCTGCATCCACTCATACTACCATAATTTATGTGACCCAGTATTGCCCTCCACTGAGAATAAGATGGACATAAAGAATACCCTGTTTAACCTTGAGCTTTTAAGATGTGCCTTTTTTGAAATAACTTGTTACTGTGAAAACATAACAGAAGTCAAATGACTTATGGTTCAAGAGATGTCATTAGTCAAAGGTGTAGTAGCAGCATATTTCTACCTGGATTGCTTTCCTAGTCCCTGGTGGGATTAGTCAATTCTAGTTTATGCCTCTGGACACATGGGTGCCCCCTTCACTGAAATATTTCAGCTGTGACTAGTCACTCATACATGCCACCTTCTAAAGTTTTTTAACTTCACCTAGTGAGAAGTGCAAGGTACCAATGTGTCTTCTTGTATCACTTGGCAACCTTACCAGTCACAAGAACACCTTTGTGATCCTACTTGTACCTTGAATTGTGTATGCAACATCCTTATTATCAGTACTGGAATTTATAGCCACTGACCCCAACTGATAGAAAGGCTGTCAAATTTCTTATGTCAGTGATACCTCCAAAGCTGTGGGAACGGATCCAGTTCAGTATTGATGGGTGAAAATTGGGTTTTAGCATGATCACTGCAGCACTGGCAGATCTACACACACACTTCTTGAACTCACAGCTACAGCAAAAGCTTATACAAAGCGAAATTATGTATATAGCTATAACTTCAGCCAAGTCTACTTTGTAAAAGCATGATGGCCCAGCCTAGGAATTGCTGATCACATCCTTCATGGACATATTTAACGTGGTTACTTTAAATGTACTCCAACCTTGAGATTACTTATGCCATGGTGGAATCGCTACCATGGGCATTTTACTCAATGCAGGAGGAGGCTGCTTCAGAGAAAAAACCTCGCCTCTGAGATAAAAAAAAAAAAATAGGGCAGACTATCATTTATTGGTCTGGCACAGTAAACATCTCCACCACATCAGAGAGCTGGTGGCCTACCAATTGTTCATAAATGCGCCCCTGATCATGATAAAAACATTCCCCTTCCATGTCAAGCTCTTCTTATGCTCCATGAAGGATCCATTAAAACATTGTTGTTTTTTCAAATCTTTTTCATGTGCAAGGAATTAGAGATTTAGAATGTGTGATTTGTCATCTTTCTGATCTCAATACTACGAAAGTGGATGAAGACGTCCAAAAGGTTATTCTATCATGGCACAAAAAGAAGGGACCACCAGCATGTTTTCCAAATAGACGTTGCAGGGTACAGAATTGTTTTTACACAACCACATGATGGTGACTAATACACCATCATCTGTCACCCAAGGCTGGCTGCTCTCATTTAAATTTCAGCTCGTGATGTTATGGAATCATAGTTGCTATGTGATATATAGAGAATAGCTAAAAATATACTGCTGATGACAAGAAATTGCCAAGGAACTGTGTGATAGATCGAATCCACCTACACAAAGCAAGAAGACTTATGTAGGTGGGTCCTGGCGTTCTACAGCAATAATCCTGAGAGTAAATTCTGTCATTCTCAGCTACTTCATTTCTGTACTGCTGTCTACAGTCTTCCGAGAAAATATCCTCTGTGTTTTCTTCCTCACATCCTAATGGAGGGAAAATGTTTGTTCAGCCTTGCACAAATTGGTAAGTAAGACAATTAAAAATGTTCCTATAAAAAGTTCGAACATCAGGTATCTAAACAAACGCATTGTTTGCAGGCCATCAAAATAGAGACAATGAAGGTTGTAATAGAGTAAAATAACATTAATATAGAGATATCTGCACATACCCAAAATAACATAGTATAATGTTGCTGTGTCATTCATTTTTATACCGCCCAGTACACTACGGGGAATACAAAGACATTTTTAAAGTGCTTCTGTACTACTGTTATGTACTTTGTGAATTGGCCTGAAACATTTAAAATGGGAATAAAATGGAAATATTAATATGAAACTATTATAAATAAAACAAATGCCCTCTTCTTACTTTAAACAAAACGGAGATGGATGTTTTAGGCCCATTCGCAAAGGCATGCAAGAATAAGCAAAAACAGTATTTCTTTAGTAATAATTCATGTGCTTATAATTGTTTTTGTGAATCGGCCCATATGTCTCACAAGAGTCAGTAGTGGCAGCATCAGCAACAGAAATGGTGTCAAAATGATGAAGAAGATGTTTCAAAAAGCACTCCCTAAACTATATACAAAAGCTCTTAACGCTTCAACTAATATTTCGGGCATACTGCTGTTTTGTTTAATCTTATATGCGCGCAAACTGTGGAGATTCAGTATGCGTAGAGTTTGGAAATTAGAAACATTTCACAAATTTCGCTTGATTTTCATTTCATGGAATTGATATTACATAAAAACGTTTCCCTTCTTCCACATCCACTCTTATACCGTGAAATATTAGCACACATCCCTAAATTTGCATGATTATTTACAGCCCGATCAATCTAAGGTTCAAAATTCCAAATGAGCGTGAGAAATGCATTATCAATGCCTGTGAATAAACAGGACTGTATGAATGTTCATTCCATTTGCACTGCTTTCTTTCTGACACTCAACAGGAACCCCCGATTCTAGTCACCAATGTGTCATTTTCCATTTCAGAAGATAAGATTTCCTTACTGTGAAAAATGTCTGCGTTTGTCAATAACATCTCTACAAAGAAAACCAAGAAGCCTAATTGTAAACTGCCTTTTGTGGTATGTTTTGCAGTACTACAAAATGCTATTCATAAACCGAATTATGGAGTCTATGTTTTGTTGCTCAGAGACCTCTGTCCGAGTGCAGTCTCATCACATGTACCTGTTTTAACAGAAAATATGAGTGACAGGAAAATAGGGAATACTTACCACTAAATAGGAGGGGAATATGGATGAATAAAGAAGGGTTATGGGAGCGTCAGGAAGGTGTTAAGATAGGGATGTCTACTCAAACACAAAAGAGTAGGGCTATTCCTCTTCACTAACTGCACTTTTAAAGTTATTACAGCCAAAAAAAGACACACAGTGGTAGTAAAGTACACCAGCTCGGAGCAGAAGTAAGTGCAGCACTAGACATGGCCAGCAACCAGGACTTTGACTGCCTCCCATAAAACCCATAGGAAATATTGTTAAATTAAATGAAATTAGTTTAAACATTAAAAATATAAATGTGTAATATATGGTTAAAAATACATAAAACAGTAAGGGGCTGATTCACAAAGGTAAACTAAGACCAAAAGTCTAAGTTTAGACCTAAAGTCTAACCTTACTCGCAGTTTGACTTTTGGTTCAAGTTTAGACTCTTGGTCTAAACTTAAGGCCTCATTAGGAGTGTGCCAGTCCGAGGAATGCCACACTTGCATTGACGGTCCGACCGCCACACTCTGGGCACTCCGACTGCCCAATTATAACACTGGTGGGCAGACCCACCAGGGGACCGCCATCCCTGCAGGGAACATGGTTCCCAAAGTGGTGACGGAAGTCTGAGTTGTACTCAGCCAGGGCACCACTGAACTTAGCACCGGCTAGCTGATTACAAATCCCCTCACCACCAGCCTTTCCATGCCAGTGAAACCTCCATGTAAAGGCTGGCAGTGAGGATGTGCTGGGGGCCACAGGCGGGCCCTGCACTGCCCATTGTATGGGCAGTGCAGGGCCCCCTCTGCCCGCACCGTCAGAATGAGCAGTGCACATTCTGTAGGTGGTCGTCGGCCCCCTCTGTGCTACGACATAGTACTCAACTCCTTTAAGGGAGCCGCGTGCTATCTCGTAGCACTGTTCCTGCTGGTCTGACCAGTGGGAAGCCTCTATTACAATGTTCCCACTGGTCAGGCCGGCCGAATCATTGTAATGGGGGGGAACACCACCGCCCTGGCAGTGGCATCCTCCCCGCAAGTTTGGTGGCCCTGCGTTGGGACCACCAAACTCAGAATGAGGCCATTAGACTTTTGGTCTAAGTTTACCTTTGTGAATTGGGCCCTACATATTTTAATGTAATAATACAATATTTTAATTACCTATTGCATTTAGAAATTATTGTAAAAATGGTCTTTCAATTAATTCTAACCATCAATTTTATTAACAATTAATGCATAATATCTGTTCTACCTAAGGTGTGAATCTATTTTTTAATTTAAATTTGATAAAAAATTTTTTTATGTAATTCAATATAGTTGGAATTAAATACCTTACTGTTTAAGTAAAACGTTTGTTAACACTGCTGTAGCATTTCTGTTATTAGTTTCTACAATCAAAGAATATATACATATAGAATTAATTTACATTACTATTAAAAATACACAATAGAATAACTAACTCTTTTCAAGTTGAATAAACATTTTTGTTTTTCTCTATTTTTTGCTGTAAGGAGACTGGAGTTATCAGGGAGTTCTCTGTATGGTACAATATGGGGAAAAATAATCTATACTTTGTCATAGGGAGATGTTTGCAGTCAGGATGGAAATTTCCACATTGAAGAGAACAGGGAGAAGGCGAATATTGTATTAAAGTTGGAAATAGTTAGAAAAAAAATTAGTTTTAAATTATAATGCAAATAATATTGTATATTATTGCAAATGTAGAAATAGGGGAAACATGCTACATCACTAATAACCATATTAAAAAATACTTAAGCAATGCAGATAAATTAAATTACATTGAAATATTATTCTCATGTTCAAATTATAAAATACATTCTAAGCTGATTTTTAAAATTATCCTCTAATAATTATAACAAGTGATATATGGAGTTGGTTAAAAGTAATACAATTATATTTTAATGACATTTACTATTACATCGCTTTTAAAATGTAAAGGTGTTGGCCAGTTGTGGTGCTAGATTTACTGCTGTTTTTAGTCATTAGTAACTTACACTTTTAATTTGAATCCTACCCCCTTTTTTTAGGGGTGAGATGAGTAAGTCTAAACTTTTATGTAACTTTAAACTCAGATTTTGTGAGGTGTGAAAAATATCAAGGTTACTTTAATGTTTAAGAGTAAATTTACACTTGTAGAGGGTATTGCCTGGTGTGAAACCAAGACGGCTGAACTCTACTGTGCTCTGCATCATGCTCGGCTGATAACTTCTCCCTCATTTGTGTTTTGACTTATTTTGTATCAGTACCAATTTGAGGGTCCTCTACCAACAGAGATTAAGATCTGGGCTACCTGTGGTCCCCTTCTATCAGCACAGATCTTGTTTTGGATCCTGATCTCCTGACACAAGTGGGTCCTTTTGATGGGGGTGGCTGGTGTGCCTTTGGCTGCTGCTCATGTTGCTCACCGAGTCGGGCAGCCAAGAGGGCCATGCGGGTGCTGCAGCTTTGGACATATGGCCTCGCCCATGCCCAGACTCCCCCATTTTAACTACTGTGGTGATGGGGGGAGGCCTCTCATATGGTTGCTGATGAGTGAAGGGCCAAGCAGATTGCAGGGGGGAGGGCCAGAGGCTGCATCCCAGTCTCTGAGGCAGTAAAGCATTATTGTCACATGTTAGATCTTCAGCAGGTAATTTTATACTGTCATCAGTCAAATACCACTGGGACTTGGCATGAGTTGTTTTCCTTATCAAGGCTGCTGCCATCCCTTTATGCTCATGAGGTGGTGCTAGTAATGGGCAACCTTAAATTTCGGAGACAAAGAGGTAACCAAATGGCCTCTTGCGGGCCAGAGCACTGCCTATTCCACCTTGCAATGTGAAGCTCCGTATAGGCTGGGTCTAAAAGTTTCTTTCAGTCTCAAATGTGCACTGGTGCAGTGGAGTGCGACAGACCTGTGGGTCTGTGCAATAGGGCTATCTGGTCTTATTTCCTGAGATCTCTTTGATTCTTGCTCTGTGTGGCCTCCTGTTTACCCTTGGGTGATGGTAAAAGAAGAGCAAAAGAAAAATAGTAGGCTCACATTTGAGAGTCAGGTTGCCAGTAGCCACATATCTACTTTTGATAGGACTGGTGTGGGGGCTCTGGTGGATGGACCATCTTTTCCTGAGCCATAAACTGAAGCCCTGTTACTGGACTTGAAGGCATGTCTGGCCACAATAGCCAGAAAAACTGTCATTATGACTCAGTGACTTGATAGACAAAATGTGCACAATGTAGAGGAGAGGAGGATCTCTGACATTGAGGACAACTCTGTGGCAACAGCTGAGAAGTTAATGTATCCTGGCTTGAAAAGCTGATGCAGATCATGCCAGCAAAGAAGAAAGTTCCTCCCTCAATAATGTTTAGATCACATGGATGTCTGAATCAACAAATATAGGGGAGCCCAGATGTCTTTATAGAGATATTGCTGTCTTACCTTCTTCACTGAGAATCTCTTTCCACAGCTTTCCCAATCAAGAGAGCACACTGATCCCTTCGACCTAGGGCCCCCACTTTGACCCCATCCCTATGCCACTTACTGCATGTCTCCTCAGTTTTAAGGATCGAGACGCAGCACTTCAACTTGCTAAAGAGAAGGTTCCTCTGTGGCATCAGGTACAGGAGATATCCATTTAGCTGGGCTTTACATCAGCTATGCAAGAAGCTAGATGCAAATTAATCGACATCAAGTGTACTTTGTACTCAAAATATGCCGTGTTACATCGGGCTAGTTTGCATGGTGGAAATAGACAGCAGGATAGATCTTTTTGAAAGTGGCAGAAGCAGCATGGATATGTAAGAAGTATCTCAAGTCATGTGAATTTACTCTGGACCCTAACTGTGTTGCCAGACAGACAAACCTTAGTTACACTGGGCACACAACAGGGACATATTGTGTCATTGCTATTGTTCGTACCTGTCATGGATCTATTTGGCAGAAAATTACAAGAAAATTACAAGAATCCCATCTGCAGAGAGGACTTGCCTTCCACTCAAGATGTATACCGATACCTATGTGCGTGGATGATATTTTTCTGGGTGTCTGCCACCCCCTAGAAGAATCTATTCCCATTGATCTGTGAAGTGAAAACATAAAGAAAATATTTTGGAATTAGGATCAATTGGGACAAGGCAAATTTGTTTTCCTTGACTGATGATGAGGAACCCTCAGAGCTAGAATTCCTGATCCATTGTGTCACTAACTCTATCAAATGGTGGGGGCATGGTTAACCACCAAAGATGACGGGTACTTGAGCGATAGTGCTCCGGACTAGGCCTTAAAATGTATGTGCAATCCCCGCACACAAGCCATCTGGGCCTACGGAGGGTGGTAGCATGTCCCTGCAGTCCATGGCAACAAAGAACGGTCCTGGAGTGCTATTATTTCTGGTCTCCCAGGGCCCGACAACTGAACTGTGCCACCGAGGCCCAGGCCCAGGGACATCTCTGCGGCCTGTGGCTGGAGGAGAGAGGGGCTCCGTCAAGACGTGGACTGGAACTGGTGGATAGTGCCGCATGTGGCTCTTGGGATCCTCTGCTCTGCAGCTCTCCTGTGAAGGGATTGGAGCACACCCAAGGCACGACAAGGTAGAGATCAGGGACGAAGTGATTTCAGCTCCGAGAGCAAGGACGGCACAGCCCAGTGGTGTGTGGTGGCTGTGGCTCCCTCTCTCCCTCCCCATATCAACTGAGTGAGGGATCATGAAGGTGATGATTGCACAGTGGATCGGAGTGAGGAGGCACTGGAGGTGAAATGATGGCCTGCCGGTAGGCCTGGGGCAGAGTGGCAGGCATGGGCCACAGAGAAGGGCAGCCCCAGATGTCGCAGCCTTTGGAGCAATCTGACAGCCTGAGCACATACAAAGCGTTCGCCCACAGTGGAACACCTCCAGTCCATGGAAGCCACTGACAGAGACTTTGGGGTGAGTGAGACATTCCACCTGGGACCTGCCGAGGCACTGAGTGTCCTCTTCATCCCCCCAATGAACTAATACAGGGGGCAGATTGAGTGGTGGACTGAGCGCTCCCCTTCCTCTCTGGATTCCATTGTTGATGTTGCAAAGGGACTAGGGGTTTGACGGTCTTTAATTCCTGGTACTGATTCAGCCAGATACCCCTACTTGAAGAGGCTGGCTCAGCTGGGGATATAAGCAACCTTATACCAGGCTAGGACCTACAGAAGGACGCTAACCAGAGCCAGCAGTGGAAGCATGGTTGGAATGTGGTGAATCAGTGGTGCCCTCCTCCCCATTGCATCAATGTGAGAGGCAAACATGTGAACAACCTGGACCTAGCGGCCCTGGCTGAGAAAGGACATACAGAGATACTTCCTCCAGGACTGGCCTGGACTAAATGCAGCAGGAACGGTGCAGCACCGGTGCATCCTCCCACAGTGTCGTGCACTGGTGATTGCTGCCTTATATTGCCTCCATAACCAGTGCTACTCAACCAAAAACATGGGGCAGACAAAATCCTCCGCAAGTGGCCAAAAGTCCCTGTCTAATGCCCAATTTACTCCCTTCTGAGGACTCGTTGACCCCTACTCCAGAGGATTGTATCCTCCCTACAGACTTAAACCCACAAGTGGATAAATTAGAACTTACATTACAACAAATACAAGATTCCAGTATTTCACTTGAACAATGTCTGGAAGCTGTCACAGCAGACATTACTTTACTTAAAGATGATCAACTTAAACTAGCCGAAAAAGTCAAATTAATGGAACAACAGTTATCGGCTATTACTCCTGTACAGGCAGCCCACACCAAGAAAATTGCACGATTGCAACATCAAGTGGAATACCTCCAGGATTGGGTGGAAGATGCTGAGGGGTGGTTCCGAAGGAATAACATCTTTCTTGTAGGAGTGCCAGAGGGGGCCCAAACCCTACTAAGTTCATAAAGGATTGGTTGAAGTCATTATCAGTGTCAGTGGAACTTTCACCTCTGTTTGTCATGTAAACAATCCACAGAGTGCCTATGAGGAAACCACTACCTGGAGCTCTCCCACTCCCCATGGTGGCCAGGATCCTGAACTATAAAGTTCATGGCACACTGTTGCGCTTAGCCTGGGAAAAAACACCCCTCCTGTTGGCTAACTCCCAGGTTTCATTATTTCTGGACTATACTCTGGCGGTACAGCATAGGCGCTTTAGCTTTCGAGACATCAAGAACTGACTACGTGCCAGCGGTCTGAAGTGCGCCTTGCTGTTTATAGCCAGACTGAAAATCATTTATGACCAGAAGTCCTTGTTCTTTGACCAGACTGAAAATCATTCATGATCAGAAGTCCTTGTTCTTTGACCAACCAGAGGAAGCATGTGAATGGCTGGTCAGAGAATTTCCTGAGACTGAGGACACTATCTCACAAAAATCTGTCTCAACCAGGTTGCACAGAACACCTAGGAGGCATCAAATGAGACAAACTCATGTGCTCCAGACCAGGATGACTCCTACTTCGCAGCAGGCCCTGGAGGGCCGTCAAGAGGCCATATGCTCTGCGAACTTCATGAGACTTTCTAGGAAGTTTGAGCTCTGGGATGGCATGGATCAGATACAGACTCAGGTGGTAGTGTGGCTCTGTTCCCTGCCATTACTCCACAGCTGTCACATGATTAGCTAGTTGAAGGAGAATAGGTGTGACACTGACTCTCTCCCCATTCTACTGGAGCATGCATAATAATAAATGAGGGTGACTGAGAATGTGGGCGGGAATTGTGGGGCAGTTGATATGCAATCTGCCCAAGTACTGATATAGCGTTTTTTTTTTTTTGTAATGTTCCGCACCCACATACAGTATGAAGGTACCGGGTCGGGATGCACTGAGTACAAAATCAGAGTGTCCATAGTGGTTTAAGTACTGGTACTACAGCTTTGACCATGACTAAGGCAGGAATTAAGCTGGGGCATTTGTAGGATACCAAGCGGTTATGACCTGATTCATGTCAAAGTTTGGTCCACCTAGTGATTTTAGATGGACTGTGTATTAGTTCTGTTTGCTGTTTTATATGTTCTGGGGCAGACTCAGCATAGTCTGCTACTGTCACCGATTACTGAGATGGGAGGAGCTTGAATGACTGGCTGTGGACTCAGATGTTGGGAACGGGAGGGGCTCTGATAATTGTTCCACTAGATAAAATGTTCATTTAGTGATTATTGTTATTGTTATTTGGAACATGAGAGTTGTGGGCCCTGTATACAAAAGGCATACATAACTTGCCCATATAAATAGACATAAGACACATATAGTATTTCTCCAAGAAACATACCTTACCACACACGCAGCACAAAAAATGCACAGGAAATGGTGAGGACAGCTTTTTCACACGTCAAATTCTGCGTTTGCGTGTGGTGCAGGAAAATGGCTTTGAGGCAGCATTCCCTTTGAGCTGCTAGAATCCAAGATAGACAATGAGGGTTGATCTGTTTTACTGATGTACAGATTAGATTGTACTAGGATGTATATAAGCACCATATTTAGAGCAGGATGCTATTGGGCTCAACTCTCTTTGGTTCTGATGGACTGGGTTGCTTATCCCTGGCTGCTGGGTGGAGATTTCAACTCCGTCATTGATACTAATCTAGACCGCTCCCACCCCTTCTTGCTGGGGGCTCTGACAGTGCACCAGGCTATGGCACTAAAGAGTTGGATGAATGGATGGGAATTACGTAATGTGTGGAGCAAAAGGCATAAAGGGCACAGAGAATCCTCTTTCTATTCCCCTCCCCATGCTCTGCATTCCAGGCTAGAAAGGTGTCTATGGAACACGCACCTTTTATGCTATATATGCAAAACACCAAATATTTGGGGGAAACAATCTCTGATCGCAATCCCCCAGACCTAACACTTTCGTGGGACCATATTTCAACCCCTATCACGGCCTGCCGTCTACAACCATCTCAACTGGAAGATGCAGTCTTTAGAGAACAATTAGCTACAATGATTGATTCATACTTGAGCTGTAATGAAGGCACTGCTTTCTCCCCTCTAATGGAGTGAGAAGCTTTGAAGGTAGTAATTTGTGGTGCCTCGATTGCACAACGGTGGGAGCAAGGCATGAGATCAATCGGGAACTTACTTGTTTAAAAGGTAAACTGGGTACCCTGGAGGCAGCAGTGGCTGAGTCTGCTGAGACATTAAATACACTACAGGAGGCCCGCATCACACATGCAGATCTTCTAGAATGACTCCATTTCAAAGATTATTTCACCTACACACAAAAAACACATTCAGAGGCAGACAAGTTGGGGCGCTCTTATTACGCTTTATCTGTCTACCTCCTACTCCTACCCCAATCCTATCCATAATCAGTCCAAAACAAGAGATGCTTGTTTCACAAAATTTAATTAACAGGGCCTTTCAAGACCATTATACTGCCTTATATGCTGCCACCTCTAGCTCACATCCCACTGCCAAGGATAACAACAGCAGAGAGATTGGCTCTGGAGGCTCCTGTCACAGCTAAGGAGATACTGAGTGCAATGATAGACCTAGCCACAAATAAAGCACCCGGATCAGATGGGCTACCAATCAAATTTTAGTCCAATGTCAAAGCTGGCCCCTAAATTGGAGAAACTCTAGGGTGCCTTGTTAGACACTGGCATGTTAGCCCATGATACCAGAGAAGCATTAGTTACCTCTTTATTGATTTGCAAACCTCCTGCAGAACATTCTTCATATAGACCCCATCTATTCTTGATACTATATACAAAATCCTAAGCAGGATTCTAGCCTGTAGATTGCTCCCTCTGCTCCCACGTCTTTTGCATACAGATCAATGTGGCTTCATCCCCCGATGCAGTATTTCTTTGAATATATGCCGTCTTTGCAGTGTGATGGAAACGGCATGCAAAATATACCCACTTGCAGGCTGCATCTCATTGGATGTGCATCAAGCCTTTGATACCCCTTTGTGGGACTTCATGTTAACAGCTTTGGCCAAATATGGTATACAGCAGACTTACCTAAAATGGATATGCCTTTTCTGTGTGGAACCTATGGTGAGGGCTAAAACTGGTGTCATTATTTCTTAATCCTATAATATATACAGTGGAACAAGACAGGGCTGCCAGCTATCTCCTTTATTGTTTGTACTAGAGATCGAATCCTTAGCACATTGGCTGCAACACAGCTCACCTGAATGGGGCATATCTATCGGTCTCAGGGGGCATGCTATATCTCTGTATGTGGATGATATAATACTGTATATTAAGGACCTCCACATGGGGCTAAATGGGATTGCTCAGACCTTGAGTACCTTTGGTAAATTGGCTGGTCTACATATTAATGTGGATAAATCCAGTGCCTATTTTTTTCCCCAGTAATGGATCAACTAACATAAAGGTTCTGCCAGATGAATCTCCAGGTTGCGCCAACTACGTTAAAATGTTTGGGGGGTACAGATATATCGAGAGTCCACAGTTCCGCTAGATGGGAATCTCAATTCTCTTAAAGCGCAAATAGCCTTTTGGACCACCTTGCCACTGTCAATGGCAGGTTGCATGTACATTGCCAAAATGGTCATTCTACCTTGCTCCTGTATTTCTTTACAAATATGCCAGTGATAATACCCACAGCGGTGCTCTGATCGTTAAAAAACATGCTGCTAGAACTGATCTGGGTTCAGAGTGTCACAGAATTAGCCTCTGACGGTTGAGGAATGGGCGCTCCTGATTTTAAATCATATTGCATGGCGGGACAACTGCAGTGGCCATCTTATTGGTTAGCCGGACACAACCTCTCCGAAATTGAATATACGACGGCGCAGCTGGCTGCAGGGCAGCTGCATGGTCTGTTATGTCCAGGTGGAGGGTGGCCCCATAAAATGCCCATGCTATTACGACTAACTTTAACGAATTGGAGAATGGCCTAAAGATACACTGCCTCTATGCTACCCTATGCGCCACATGCCCCCTTAAGAGACTTACCTCCGGTGTCTGGAATTGTGACATTGTGTCTACTTGCTCCATGGGGAGGGGATGATGAAATGACACTGGGTTCCTTGTTTCATGATGGGAACACATGCACACATGACCTTCCTTCCTATATCCTCCTCTTGCATGTGAGTATAGTTCGCTATGTACATCGTTTTTTTGCCGCAGATGGAAGTGAACCTCCTACACTCGAACTATTGCAGGCACTGCACACCATGGGGAACGTAGAAACTTAGGGGGTCATTCCAACCCTGGCGGTCCATGATCGCCAGGGCCGGGGACCACGGAAGCACCGCCAACAGGCTGGCGGTGCTTCCAGGGCTATTCTGACCGCGGCGGTAAAGCCGCAGTCAGAAAAGGGGAACCGGAGGTTTCCCGCCGGTTTTCCCCTGGCCCAGGGAATCCTCCATGGGATTCTGACCCCCTTCCCGCCACCCTATTTCTGGCGGTTCTTACCGCCAGAAACAGGATGTTGGGAACGGGTGTTGTGGGGCCCCTGGGGGCCCCTGCATTGCCCATGCCACTGGCATGGGCAATGCAGGGGCCCCCTAACAGGGCCCCATGAAGATTTTCACTCTCTGCTTTGCAGACAGTGAAAATCGCGACGGGTGCAACTGCACCCGTCGCACCCCTGCAACTCCGCCGGCTCCATTCGGAGCCGGCTTCCTCGTTGCAGGGCCTTTCCCGCTGGGCCGGCGGGCGCCCTTTTGGCGGTCGCCCGCCGGCCCAGCGGGAAAGCCAGAATGGCATCCGCGGTCTCCTGCAGCTGCTGGTCCTCCTATGGTCCTACTTCTCTTCTCCGCGAGCCATCCATTCTTGATAAAAGTGGGTTGACTGTCTCTTGGGAATAGCATTGAGGCTAACATTTGTATGTCCAAGCTAACACAGTTATGTTTAACATTGAAGATAAGTCTATGATTGAAGCTGATCCTGATATATCCCC
The DNA here is from genome assembly GCF_031143425.1 of Pleurodeles waltl. Classification (NCBI taxonomy): domain Eukaryota; kingdom Metazoa; phylum Chordata; class Amphibia; order Caudata; family Salamandridae; genus Pleurodeles; species Pleurodeles waltl. Next base: position 697,062,950 of record NC_090439.1, on the reverse strand, counting down.
CACTGATTCCCTAGGTGCTATTAATGATGATTTAAAAGTATTGCAAGGGGATCTGTTACCCCCTGAGAACATCAATGGGAGGGAGAATGGTATGAACTATTCACCTGTATCACAAGAACCAGCTCTTTGTGATGCCACTGCCAGCCCTCCCAAAATAGGAGAGTTGGCAGAGCTGCTACCATGTGAGTTAGTCCTAAAACCTGGAAGTAATATGGGTGGGGCAGTCAACGCTGATCGCAGGGGTTATCTTACGCTGATGTCAGGGAATCTGGCAAGAATTAGACATAAACTGGTTGATGCTGAATACTTGTCTCATATACAGAAGTGTGATCTTTGCATGTTTCAAGAGACTTGGGTCCCTGTGAAAATATTCATTAACGGTTTTACCTCATATAGCAACCGCCTTAGTCCGCTGCCTGTACCATGGGATTAGGGCCCATTTGAGGACATCCCTTCAATCACTAAAAGTTAGATGAGAACACGATTTAAATCTTCAGCTCTCCGACCGAGACTGGACTCGAATACTACAATACCCCAAAGATGTCTTGTGTAACGCACAATGTAAGCTTATACCATTACATATATTACACAGAGCATACTTGACACCACGCAGGATCAACACAATATTTGACATTATTACACTGCTATGTCCACGCTGTAAAAGTCAAGGTGATGACTTATTACATATGCTATGGGCTGCCCCAAGCTTAACCTTTACTGGTAGGATGTAGTTGCGGTACTGTCTAAGATCAAAGACATCCTGTTGTAACATGGAACAAATGAAAAGCAGCCACCAACTTCAAAGAATAAATGTTTATTCTTTCCATGTCAACACCGATGCCCTCAGCAGCTGCTCCAGGTCAAGACAGCCAGTCAACTGCCTCTGCTAGAACATCCACTGACTCGTCAGAATACCGATAGAACATTACACCATGCAACCTTCTACAACAAAAAGGATTCACCATTCCAACACCACATACATCTTCCACCTTAACACTACAATTTAAACTAAACACAACTTGACCCCCAAAAACAATATATTCCTAATTTTTCCCATGTAAACAAATAATACAATATATATAAAGAGTTGCAACATCTCACAGGGTCTGCTAATGTTTAACTCTTTACATGTAGATTACATAATAAACACACAGGAAGGGCTAAAACATCTCATATTCATGTAAAAATTTATGTTTACTAACATACCCCCTGGATCTACAAAGCTTTCACAATGATCTTCTCCTTTATACACATCTGTATTTCCACATTGCCCCAGACGACATGGGGCAGCAACATCCAGCATGTCAGCTTCATCCCCTCGTATATTTGTACTCTCATATTGACCCAGACAACTCTGTATACTACCACCAGAACTCATAGATGGAAACTTTCACCTCCACTGATCCTTGAATTAATTCATCCACCACCATCCTTTCTTCCACCAATATTCCCCCCAAAACTGAGTCCTCTTCCAAACACAACTCCTGCATGTTAATTCTTATGAACAACCTCATCACCTTAAGCAATTTTTACAATATCTCTTTTGTTCCACCATTTTCCATTCTCCACCATAACTGAGTGCCTAGCAACTTTTACCACCTTAGTACCAGGATAATATTTTGACCTCCCCAATTCCTTTGGCTTAAGGCCTCCTCACCTTAACTCTATCAGCTTCTCAAAATTGCACATCTTTCACTTTTTTGAGATTATCATATCTCATTTTACTTGAAGCTTGTGCTCTTCCCACTCTCGCTCTCACCTATTTCATATCTTGAGCAGACTCAATCCTCTTAGTTTCTTGCACCGCCCATCCAGGAGACAGCTCATTGAATTAATGCCTACCTTTTAATAAAACAAAAGGGGCCATTCCTGTCATAGAGTGGTGCGTGTTATGATAATACCAAATCCTTTCTGCCACAACCTCTTGTACCTGTCTCTCCAACCGATTAGCTAATTGTATAGTCTCCTTAAACATCCTGTTCACTATCTCCACCAACCTATTACTTTGTGGACTATATAAGACTATATAACGCAGTAGTTAAATTTTTCACATTACAATTCCTCAGAAACTCAACCAAACAATTCAAAACAAATTGAACACTATTATCAGTAACTAAAAATGCAGGAATTCCTTCACTACGGAACAAATCTCTCAAAAACTCTATTACATTATCTGTGTTCGGCTCTCAAAAATTTGTATGTAATCCATTTGGAATGATAAACCTTTTCCCATCACTCTGACCCCCAATAGGTCCAATAAAATCCATTCCTAGCTTGTCCCAAGGTCTCTAAGGGAATTGTACTGGACATAACGGCATCTCCCTGGTATGGACACCTTTATCAGCACCTTTACATTTGCTGCAATTTCTTACCATCATCTCTATTTCACTTTCCATTCCTGGCCACCAATAATACAAGTGCAGATGCTTTCTAGTGCCAATAATTCCTACATGTCCTTTATAAGCCAGTTTAAATAACCTGCTCCTCAATTCACTAGCGGAAACAAATTTTCTCCTCTCAGCACAAGGACATCTTCCACACTCAACTCCTGTTTTACTTTAAAATATGTTCTTATTTCTTCTGTTACCTGATTTTCTCCAAGTCAACCATCACAAACATATCTTCTCAAATGAGAATTTGATAGTTATCCTTAGATGCTACTTCCTTCCAGGATTGTCTAGAAATGATCTCATCCAATACAAACAACCCATCAATCATATCAATCATAACATTCTCATCATCACATTTTACTTCCTCTACAGTACTTGGTACAGGACACCTGGAAAGAAAATCCGCCCTGCTATTTTTCCAAACAGCTAAATGTCTCATTCTAATATTAAATTCGTACAATTTGGATAATAATCTCATAAGCCTAGGACTGGTTTAATTAAAAGTTTTATCATTCCAAAAGTATACCAAAGACTTACGAAAAGTAACTACTGTACCTTCTCTGCCCCACAAGTATGTTGAAAAATGATTTACTCCCTATACACAAGTCAATGCTTCTCTCTCAATTGTGCTGTAATTCTTTTCAGCTTTAGAAAGACACCTAGATGCCTCTTTCCTTCCTGTACATTCTTTGCCTTCAACCATCTGGCTCAAAACAGCACCTTACCCTATTCCACTAGCATCCACATCATCTCAGAAAGGTTTCAAAGCAGGAGCTTCCATTATAAGAGTTTTAAGTGTTATGAACAATTGTTCTTGATCTTCCTCCCACTCAAACCTTGCTACACTCCTTAAAAGCCTCCTTATATGTTCAGTTTGGAATGCAAGATTTTGTACAAACCATGAATAGTATTTACAAAGACCCAAAATTGACCTTAATTGGTCTTTAGCCTTAGGTATGGAGCATTTGTGAATCACCATTAAAAGATCTTCCTTGGGTAAACTTCCATGAGCTGTAATTTTATGCCACAGATAATTTACAGTCTTGACCATGAATTTACATTTTTCCTTTACTGTGATCCCATGATTTGTCAAGATGCTCAACACCTTGTCTAACTTGTGTAAATGCTCCTGAACTGACTCTGAACCAATCAGAATATCATCCTGATATGCTAACACCCCGTTTTCATTTCCAAAAAGTTGATACATGAGTTTTTGAAAGACAGATGCTGCTGAGGCCAACCCAAACAGCATTCATAAAAAATGGAATGCACCAACTGGCATAACAAAGGTTGTAAGGTAACAAGATTCTTTGCTAACTTCAACCTGATGATAGGCTGATTTGAGATCAGTTGTGGAAAATACTTTCATTCCCCCCACTGTGCCAGCATATCCTGAATTCTTGGCAATTGAAAACAATTCACCAAAATGTTCTTATTCAAACACCTCAAACCCACACATAACCTAAGATCTCTTCTCTTCTTAAGGGCCACCACAATAGGTGATACCCATTTTGATGTGTCCACTGGTTTGATAACTCCTTCAACACAGAGATTTTGTGACTGTTTCTTGAGCCTTCCTCTGATGCTTAGTGGCACACTGCATACTTTGTGCTCCACAGGAACAGCCTCTGGTTTAAGTAATATTTTGTGTTCATACCCCTTTACCATTTCCAGCTTGTCTCTGAAGATAGTTTCATGTTTATTAAGAACATCTTGCAATGAATCCATTTTACCTCAACCTTTTCCACTAACTCAATTGGTTGATCTGTGCCTGGTCTAACGCCCATTCCAAATTGTCCTTGGTCTCTCCACCCCAAAATATTATAACCTCTTTTAGCTACATATATTTTTGTACTTATGATTTTGTGTTGATATTTGATTCTATCCTGAAAGTAATTCACCATATCTGTCTCTTGAGCACCAAATGCAACGGTTTGTATATCAGGTGGTAATAATGTAACCTTTTTCCAATTTGAATAAAAAATGTTATCCGATATAATAGTAATAGGTGAACCAGAATCCACTGTAACATCTATATCCACCTCCCAATCTTCACTTTACACATGGGATCCTTAAAAGAACCTGATTCTGGTCTGGAAAATGTATCAAAGTCAGAAAGTGTATCAACTAGCAATACATGCTTCATTCTTAGATCAAAAGCATCCACATTATCATGCCATACAGGTTCTTCTTGTAATTCTACTAACATGAACTTTTGTGAAGTCTTGCACTCCTGTGCACAATGACCAGTTTTTTTACATTTTATACACATCTTTCCAACTGTAGGACAATTAGTAGCTCTAGCAACATGTGACTTCGATCCACACCTAAAGCAAATTATGATTGTATTTCCTTTTTTTCCTTCATTCAAACCAAATGAAGATCCTTTAATTTTGGATGCAACCAAGCTTATATTTTCTGAATGTGCCATTTTTGTTTTGCTCTATTCTTTCAATGCTATAAGGGAGTCCCTCGCTATCTCCAACATTTCATTCCATGTGGGATTTCTGCAACATAGAATTTTCTCCTGAATTCTATTGTCATCCATATGATCTATATGATAGTGATCTAACTGGCCAAAATTTTACAAGTAGAAGCTAAAATCCTTAATTGTGCTATGAAGCTGTTCATTGATTCATGTGAAAAATGTGTGCCTTTCCACGATGATGCTATGATCATCCTTCAAATGGTTTCCAAATCTATTCACTGCCTCTGTTAATACATCCCACTGGTCAGGTGATGAAGATTGTGCCACTGGTTGATGATCGAAAATTCTTTGTCCTTCATTTCCAAGACAATTATATAAAATAGCTTTTTTCCTAGTGGCTGAGTACTTTAGTCCATCAATGACTATTAAGTAACTTTGAAAGGATTTATGCCAGTGGTGCCATTTAAGTGCAGGAATCCCTGGTTCAGGCAGAAATGGAATTGGTAAATTTGCAGTTTGCATGACAGTACATATAACATTTCTGCTAACTTGAGCATATAATTCAATTTGCCTGAAAAGCGATGTTTTGTGAAAAACAAATATACACTAAATAAACATTCCTTCAACTTGTCTGTTAAATTCTATAAACCTGACTGACAATAAAAACTGCAAATAAACTCAGAATAATATGTCCAATCAGGAATGATTACATCACACATGATGTACAATGAGAGTCAACGTAACAATTCTTGTAACTTTCATGGAAATTCCTATGATAGTGCTGATCACACCGAAGGAACAGTAAGGTATTCTTCAAATTTTTTTTATCTTATTTAATTTAAAACAGTATGTGAGACTGAAGCAATAGCAAATTAATTATTAAAAGTCACGATAATGTTTAATTTAACGTGTGGTTGAATAATGCGAGTGTAAGAGTCACTGATATTTAGACTTGCGTCGTAGACTTAAGTGTGCGAGTTTAACTGACTAGTATAAGGATGTTTTTTGAGACTATGAATGGAGCTGAAATAAAGTGTGCAAGTCACTGATGATCAGAGTCACATTGGTGATTTCAGTGTGTGAGTCACCGTAAAGTCGTTTTTTAGCTGTGCACGTTATGATATATGTACACTGACAATGTTCACTGAGAGTTAATGAAGCTGAATAAAGTGTGCGAGTTACTGACAATCAGACTTGCATTCATGATTTCAGTGTGCGAGTCACTGTAATGTTGTCTTCAACTGTGCTTGTAACACCATTTTCTGTGCTCATGCATGCCTAGTATGTTTTTCACAAGCTGAATCAAAGTTGCAAGGAAATGAGGAGTGACGTGATCAGGATTTCACGCTCACGGTTAACATGCCTAATAAAGATGAATGAATACTCTGACCCCACTTTAAGTTAAACACATACCTCAACAAAGTTTACTGCCTTCTTGAAGTAGAACAGCAAATGTAAACATTTGTTCCTAGCTGATAGCCACGTAATCACAAAATCACATGAAACAGCCTTCACTTCACTGTAACGACGTGCCACTCCCTTGATTAATGACAGCTTGAAAAGTCACCTTACCAAAATGAAGAGAGAAATCAAAATGTAAATACCAACTCGAACTGCGAGTACACTCAATTGAAAAGCTGAAATGCATAGGTTCAGGAAAGATGCTGACAGCTTGAGCTCGGTCGTCGCCAAATTATATGGAATGTGGAACAGATGAAAAGCAGCCACCAACTTCAAAGAATAAATGTTTATTCTTTCCATGTCAACACCGATGTCCTTAGCAGCTGCTCCAGATCAAGACAGCCAGTCAACTGCCTCTGCTAGAACGTCCGCTGACTCGTCGGAATACCTATAGAACATTACACCAGGCAACCTTCTACAACAAAAAGGACTAACCATTCCGACACAACATAACAGATCCCATAAAGGAATGCCCCAGAGCAATGTCTATTGGGTTTGCACCTCAGACCCAGAGACCCTAATTTGGTGCTCAGATTTTCTAATACGGCCCTCTTGTTGGCAAAGCGTTTGTTGACAAGGAATTGGAAATCCCCGAGGGCTCCTCAGTTGTTGACTTGGTGGGAGGACATAGAACACTGAGGACTGGTGAAAAGCATGGTTCTGCAAAAGGGGGAGAGAAGAGGCCTTCGCAAACGCCCTATCTCCATGGCATGGGATACTCTTTAGGAGGCCTTAAAGACATATGAGTCAGACCCTGACACGGAGAGGAGAGCACCGCATGTAATATCACTTGGCATTTACAGCGCCTATCCCGGTCCTGTGGCCAAATGTTGTCCCTATCCACATATGTATTACATTGCAGCTTTTTCCATGCATCTCAGTATAGTACTGTTAATAATACAATGTGCTTTTTTAGGTAACAAATTTATAAAAGAGTCATTCGGAGTGGGAAGGTTTAGGGTTCTGATAAGGAATTCTAATGAATGAATCAATCAATCAATCAATCAATAATTTCTTAAGCGCGCTACTCACCCGGTAGGGTTTCAAGGTGCTGGGGGTGGGTGGGGTGTTACTGCTCAAAGAGCCATGTTTTGAGGTGCATTCTGAAGGCTAGGAGGTCCTGGGTCTTGCGTAGGTTGGTGGGGAGGGAGTTCCAGGTTTTGGCAGCGAGGTAGGAGAAGGATCTGCCACCGGAGGTGGTGCATTGGATGCAGGGGACTGTTGCGAGGGCGAGGTCGGTGGAGCAGAGCTGGCGATTGGGATGTGGAAGTTAAGTCATTCGTTGAGGTAGGCCGGTCCGGTGCAGTGGAGGGTTTTGTGAGCGTGGATTAGGATTTTGAAGACTATCCTTTTGTTGATGGGTAGCCAGTGTAGGGATCTGAGATGGGCTAAGATATGCTTGTGGCGAGAGAGGTTGAGGATGAGACGTGCGGCGGCGTTCTGGATTCGCTGGAGTTTTCTCTGAAGCTTGGCTGTGGTCCCTTAGTAAAGGGCGTTGCCGTAGTCCAGTCTGCTGCTTCACAAGGGCGTGGGTGACCGCTCTTCTGGTTTCTTTCGGAATCCACTTGAAAGTCTTCCGTAGCATGCGGAGGTTGTTGAAGCAAGAGGATGATATGGCGTTGACTTGCTGAGTCATGAATAGAGACAAGTCTAGTATGAAGCCGAGATTGCGTGCATGGGTGGTGGGTGTCGGGGTGGTACTAGGGTGGCAGGTCACCGTGAGTCGTTCCATGCTGTCTTGTTGGGTCCGAAGATGACGATTGCGGTTTTTCCTGAGTTCAGTGTGAGGTGGCTTGCTGTCATCCAATTAGCGATGGCCAGGAGTCCGGCGTGGAGGATGTTCTTGGCGGTAGATGGGTTCCTCGTGAGGGAGAGGATGAGCTGGATGTCGTCGGCGTAGGAAATTATGTTGAGGCCGTGGGGCAGATGATGCTGGTGAGAGAGCGTAATTTAAACGTTACTTATTTTTAGATGTGAAAGCTTATATTTAACAATGCTGCATTAATAATATCATTTATTGAAATGTATTTTAAACGTGGAGAATTTTCACATGCATAAACTAATGTCGACTGTAAGAAATAATTGCTTGTATTATGACTAACTGAAAACATTAACATGTATGAAGACTGCATTTTATTAGAATCCATACATCTTAAGTTAGCGTGAGTCAAAAACTAGCTCTGTAGCTCTCATATTAAAGCGTATTTTTCTGTTTCTCCAGTGTGCTGACTTGCAAAAGGCCATGACCCAGCAGTTGTTCTTTTCTTCGCTTATTTGCAACAATGCTAATTTTTCTCATCCGCATGCTAGCAGCTTTAGTATAAAATTATGGACTTTGCAACAAACATGGACACTTTCAAGGACATTAAATTGCGGAAAGGAGAACTCTTGACCCGAAGTGTGTGCCAGAAAATGAAGTAACCCCTGATGTGCCAACTACGAAAAACGTCAATTTTGAAGACCAATTAGAAGAATGAAAAATATCATAGAATGACAAATGCATTACTTAATGTATAATTTGATAGGTTACAGATAGTGGGGTGTAGTGACTGTCCAATAGAATTTTGGGGGAATGTATTACGAAAAAGGGATAAAAACCCATGACACAAGAGACAAAGAGCATTAGGTAGGGAATGATATCGATTGCATCCAGAAACTCTGTCACTCTATTTGGTGATTGAGACTTAGACAAAACGATCCTCACCCTTTTTGTCCCTTTACATTTTCCTCCTTATGAGGGAAGTGTCCCTTGCCCTTAGATTAGATAAACTGACGGCGATCTAACTGATGTCCTGAAGACGAAGACTGATCCTGTATGCTGACCTATTTCGAGGAGGGTAATTATACTGTTGCTAATGGAAATTCATTTGTTTGCCTTTTCTTTCTAGGTACCAACTGCTGTGTATTTTTTTGATTAGTGACCTTAGTTAGATGTTTTCCAAATTGATGTTCTAAATTGTTTTGCATGATGCCCAACATGCTAATGCTAATTAGTGGCTAGATGAGGCATTCACTTGACTGACGTAGTTGACGTGACTGACGTGGTGCTATGCTGAACTGAACATTATATAAGATTTAGGCGTTTAGATTATTTATCTTCATATTACTATTTTATGATTATGATCTTTTATATTATTGTCATATAGCGACTATGCTCATTTGCTTCTTGGTTTTGAGATTAATACATTTGCTATTAGATTGTAATCAATAGGGAATAAAATTCACAAAACTCCAGTAAGGTGTCGTTATTCATGACTGAAAGGTAATGATTGCGCCGAAGGTTTACTAATGTCAAAAGTGAAATATATTGTGGTGATATATGTTGACAATATTATTGACGTATTGTTTGATGTATTGATTAGTTATCTCGTCTTATGGTGTCTCACCACTGGGTCCAAAGATTCATCGACCTAAAACGAGTCCTGATGTGTATAAAATTAACATAGATGGACGCGTTAACAGTTCTGGTAGCAGAGCGACGGTTAGGCCCTTGGGGGCCCTAGGACGGAGTTTCATTGTTTAATTTGTTTTCTGTGATAATGCAATTTGGAGAGATGATGGGTTGCTAGGTTCGCCATGGCTTTCCCGGGGATCTCGGAGCCTGCCTAAATGAGTTGGGAATGTTCTTGGCACCATAGTATTTGTGGTTAGGGTCTTTGTGCTTACCTAAGCTTATGCATCTTGCAGGTGGTTGTGAAAATTTGCATGTATTTAGGCCAAATTAAGTGTTGTTTAGCAGGAGTATGCGTACTCCACAGTATGAGAGTAGGGAAGTTGGCGTACTTCATGTGAATGTTGCGCTTGTTGCTCAAAATTATCCACGTGGTTGGTTGTTGTGTACGGACCTGTTGAGGTCTAAGACTCCGGAGTATGATGATAAATGTGGTTTATGTTGTGATCTGTGCGGTTTAATAGGTCAATCGGGCGTGGTTGACAAGTTGAGTTTGAGTTATGATGTATGTGTGAAACCTTCGATGGAGATTTGACAAATTCTAAAGTGCACTAGAAGGAGTCATTGACAAGTCGAGAGTAGGATTTGCAGGTCGAATTCTGCTTGCGTTTGTGGGAACTGAGAAGTAGGGAGTAGCGGCCGAGGCTTCAAGTGAAATCTCTGTAAAGTTCTGAAGCGAATGTGTTACCCTTCCTGTAGTAAACCGACAGATTTGTGTTGTCATTTTAAGGTGCTCGCAATAATTCGCATTAGTTTGTATGAGTTGTAAGAGGTCAGTGAAGAGTGGACGAGCCGCAAGACTTTGTCAGCTGCAGAGTGTGTGAGTGTGACGTCAGTGGTGCCGCGCTGAGATAGGTCAGATGCCGGGAGGGGTCGCGCACGGATTGGCTACTGTCCGTGAGAGGCAATAGGTTGAGAAAGTGCAGGTGAAGAGTGTCCTGGGAACTAAGCCATTTCTGATTAAATACGAAATAAAGAATTGCAAAAATGAATTTTGTCAAGGCATTCAAAAGCGCTTTAAAGGGAGATGTGTATATTGTCGCAACCGATGGGGAACCTACACCACCTGAGGGTACTCCAGCTTATACAGTTATGGAAGAAAAGGGTGTTGCACCTTGTTTATGGATGAAACAATGGCGCAAATTAACAGAGAAAGAGGGGTGTCTAGCATTCCCAGAACATGGGACATTTAATCCAAAGGTGCTAGAAAATTTGAGGTGGATGTTAAGTACCCAGAAACCACCTCTGAGACCGGCACAATACGAGGCTTTGGCAATCTGGGACTTGATGGCTCTTAAACATAGACAAGAAAGGTTTCAGAAAAGACTGAGAAGGGCAGAAAAATCCTATGCAGAAGCTAGATGGGACAATGAGAGCAAAATCTGGAGATGGGGAATTGTAGATGGGTTGAAGTTATTCCCAGCAATAACACAGGGAGAAGAGACACAGGGAAAGAAAGCCTCCTGCAAAGCCAACAAAGATTCAGGCAAAACTAAAGAAAATAAAAGGTCCTGGGAAGAGGAAGATGATTCAGATGATGATGAATTTATGGATTGATTGTTACATGATCGTCCGCCACCGTATGCGGTGAGTGACAGTTCTCCAAGCACTAGCTTGGATCCTGGGAACCAGACGCAGGAGAAGGGAGTTACTGATACGGTACAGACTAGTGATACAGCCTCGATACAGAATGGTGTCAGTTTACCCACTGCACCAGACTTACCGATACAGTTGCAGCCTCCACCGCAGATATAAAGAATTTACCCTGATGTCCCAGTGCTTGAGACTACTACAAACTTGATAGTGCCGCCAGACCCGATATACACAAAGCCAAAGTTAATACAGATTGAATCGACCCCGAAACTAGTGTCTCAACCGCCACAGCTGATACCTGGGTATAACCCTGTAGCAGGACCACCGTTAGTACCTGTACCGGGTACACTGGAGCAGACCTATGGTGTTGCTGCTCCAAGGAGTCTGGGTCCAGGTCAGACACCTGCTGCTATATCACTACCTATTACTGTTGGTCCCCCAGTGCCGTTATATGCACAAGGTAAAACAGGGGTGAGTGAACAGGGAGTGATGACACAGGAAGCGATAAGAGGAGGGTTTATGGGGACTCCACAGATAATGGCCCCTGGAGAGCAAGCAAATGAGCCACCGAGATCTTTAATGTACCTTAGTTCAGTAGGGGCACCTCTTGAAGCAATGCGTCAAGCAGGGTTGGGAGTCTTAACTCCACAAACTGTGAGTACGAATACCTCACACTCTCCAATGATACATGCAGGGAACATTTCACTGCAGGGTTTTACAGTACAACAGCTAAATGAGTGGTTAGAGAGAACTTGTACCTCACAAAAGACTACAGTGACCACAGTTGAACCTGAGAAAGAAAAACAAGATGAATACTTGAATTTTGTACGACTAGGGGCAGAAGCTGCCGAGTTAGTGGAAGGAACAATGGGAGTAAATAGGTTGGAATCATACACAGAGGCAGAATTGAGGTACTTATGCCCCAAGATTACCAAAGAGGTAGGCAAAGTACATCAGAGATTAGCGAATTTGGCAGACAAATACAATATCGATATCGGAAACACTAAACATTTGAAAAGAAGCTACAGATTGGATTTTGACTCCAAAGATTTTGAACACATGAGATTTGCAGGCATGAAGGCACACCTGAGAGAACTGTTGCAAAGTGCACAAATTTGGGGTGCATTAGAGAAATGGGAAGGCCGATGGGCAAAGAAAAGAGATAAGGGAAAGGGAGATAGCCCAGGGTCTAATAAAGTTGGGACCACACCTAATCTAGATTCAGTAAAAATCTTACCCATGAGAGAGACAGCTGGTGGTGTTTTAGTGCATGTGCCATGGACTAGGGGAGACATTTTATCCTTTACGAATGATTATCCTAGGCTAAGAGAAAAGCCGATCGAGTGGTAACAACAGACGGATAGGTTCGTGAAGCTTGCAAAGTGTCTCTGGGAAGACTTGAATACTTTGTTTGAGATTATTGTTCCGCCAGATTTGTGGCTTGAGTGCAAGAGAGGGGTAGATTGGCCCACGAAGGAACCGGCAAGAGATAAGGTGACTGGAGCACCTTCAGAAGAGGTGATGAAATATTATCATAAAGTAATTGAGTTCTTGAAACAAAAGGTGTCGCCGAAGGTGACCGATTGGCAGAAAATCGACCGGACCTCTCAAGAGGTTAAGGAGTCAATACATGCGTATTACGAGAGACTATTAAAAGCGTTCAAACATTACAGTGGTACTGAGACTATCGAACCGAAGGACATGAACCATCTTGTGTTTAGGTTCGTCGAAGGGCTGAGGCCGGAGGTCAGCCAGATGATTAAGAATCATTTGATTTGTTGGCAAGCTAAACCGATTGATGAAGTATTACAGTATGTGAAATACTGTAGTGATGAGATTGAGTTGAAGCAGAAAAAGTTGAAGGAGAAAGTGATGGTGATGCAGATAAGGGCTGCACAAGCTGGAATACAGGGGAATGGAGTTCAGCAAATGATACAGCAACAACCGCAAATGAATGGTGTGTTTCAGGCACAGCCGAGAGGCAGAGGTCGAGGGTTTGTGAACCGTGGTTCGGACATGAATAATGTTGTTATTCAAAACGACGGTCAGGGAATGAAAAAGATGTCACTGTGTCATGCGTGCGGGGGCATGGGGCATTGGAAACGGGATTGTCCGAATATGGTGCAGGATGGTGTAGTTCAGCAAAGCATTAATGTCGGTACATTACAAAATCCACGAGGTCCGAAAATGAGACATCAAAACCCGAATTTTCAGAATAATTTGGTACAAATCCCAGGGGTACAACCCATGCAGCAGATGCAAATGCCGCGTTTTCAGTCAGTATCAATGCAACCAGTGCAGCAGCAGATTCCTATGGTGCCTAGACAGCAAATGCAATTACCCATGGCTCCGATGGGACAGCAACAGGTGATGCTTCCTCAGCAGGTCACAGGCCAGGTAACAAACCAAAACAACACTGTGCAACAATTCCCATTACGAGGTGAAAGTGGCATGAATGAGGATTGGTCAGATGACAGCTCAGACAGTGAAGAGTGCAGGCTTGCAGCATCTTTAGAGGTGGATCAGAGAGGCCCATATGTAGAGGGAAAAGTAATGGGCTATAAGGTTTCCTTTTTGGTTGACACAGGAGCTACACGCTCTACAGTTCGAAGTGCAGAAGTCCCGAGATTACCTCTCTCAGGGCATACTATACGAGTGGTTGGTGTCGCAAACCAGTACTTGACTAATCCGATTACTGATCCGGTACAGGTTGAAATTGGTAATTTCCAAGGCCTGCATAGATTTGTTGTATGCGATTCAAGCCCAGTATCCTTACTAGGGAGAGACTTACTATGTAAGACAAAATTTTCGATTACCTGTTCCAATGATGGAATAGAAGTACAAACAAACAGTGACGATGAGGGAGATGAGAGTCGATACATAGAGGAAGGAGGAGAGACTAATGAAGACTACCCTTTGATTACTTTATTCCCAATGCATACCTTGATCGACCTACCTGTTGATTTACAAGGGACCGTAACAGAGAAAGTGTGGGATTTGACTGGGAAAGAAGTAGGGTTAATAAAGGGAGTAGAACCAGTCAAGGTACAGATAAAGCCGAATGCAGTGTTCCCACAAGTGCCACAATACCACATGACCCAGGACATCCTCATTGAGGTGTCACAAATAATTGCAGATTTTCTCTGACAGGGAGTCCTGAAAGAAGTTTTGAGCAGTCCGTGCAACTCTCCCATTATGGGTTTGAAGAAGCCCTGTGGGAAGGTTCGAATTGTGCAGGATTTGAGGAAAATAAACGAAATTGTGATAAAATGCTGCCCTGTGGTGCCTAACCCAGCAGTAATAATGTTTCAGGTTCCTTGTGATGCTGAATGGTTTACTGTAATAGATCTATCACAAGCATTTTTCTCGATACCTCTTCATGAAGACAGTCAATTTTTATTCAGTTTCAAATTCCTGGATAAGGTGTACAGTTGGTGCAGAATTCCTCAGGGGTTTTCTGAGTCACCATCCATCTTTAATCAGATATTGAAAAAGGATTTGGAACCTCTTGTGCTGCCTTTTAATTCGACTCTTGTGCAGTACATTGATGATTTGCATCTAAAACCAGAGAAAGTTGTAAATATGATACCATTGCATTGTTGAATCATCTGGGAAAGAATGGACACAAGGTGTCACCCAGAAAGTTGCAATACTGTCAAAAAGAAGTGAAATACTTGGGACATCTGATTGAGAAAGGGTCCTGAAGAATATCAAAGGAAAGAATAACAGCTGTTTTGCAGATGAATCCCCCAATAACAAAAAGAGATGTCAGGATGTTTTTGGGAATGGTGGGCTACTGTCGCCAGTGGATACCCAACTTCTCGATCATCTCAAAACCTTTAATAACATTGACGGGAAAAGGAGTTAAGGACGAACCATATACAATCACTTTGACAAAAGAGGAGCTTGAATCATTTCTAGAATTGAAGGAATGCATGTGCAGGGCACCAGCATTAGGAATGCCTGATTATGAAAAACCTTTACTGTTGTTCTGTCATGAACGTGATGCTTGTTCTTTGTCTGTTTTAACACAGGTCCACGGAGATGCAAATTGCCCTGTAGCATATTTTTCAGCTACTTTGGACCCTGTCGCAGCAGCCTTACCGGGTTTTTTGCGAGCAGTTGTAGCAGTTAGTCAAAGCCTTTCACAATGTGAAGGCATAGTCATGGGATACCCCCTGACAGTAATGGTTCTACATTCAGTTGAAATTCTGTTGACACGAACTAAGACACAACACATGACAAATGCACGACTCACTAGATATGAGACGATTATACTGTGGTCACCAAATGTTACACAAAAGAGATGCACTGTGCTGAACCCGGCAACCTTACTTACCAATGAAAATACAGAAATCAAAGATGGGGACGAATTTGAGCATGATTGTCTTGAGGTGACTGAGCTCTGTAGCAAACCTCGCCCAGACATACATACAGGATACCCAGTTAAAAGAAAACGATTGCATTATGTTTGTGGATGGGACCTGTCTAAGAGATTCAGCAGGAACATTGAAAGCCGGTTACGCAGTGTGTACCATAACTGGCATCGTTGAAGCCTCCTGGCTCGAGAAAGTGTTTTCTGCACAGGTGGCAGAATTAATAGCTCTTACAAAAGCATGCCACGCAGCTGTAAATTTGAAAGTCACTATCTATACTGACAGCAGATATGGATTTGGAATTGTGCATGATTTTGGCCAACTCTGGTCACAGAGGGGTTTCATGACCTCCTCTGGTTCTCCTGTGAAAAATGGTGAACAAATAAGAGATTTGTTACATGCGATTCAGTTACCTCTTGAAATTGCCGTGGTAAAGTGCAGTACCCACACTAGATTACAAGATTTTGTGTCAATGGGAAACAGCAATGCAGATCAGGTCGCAAGATTTTGTGCATTAAATTGTATATCATTTAAGGAGCAGTGGGAATTGTTACCACAACCTGAAAATGACAAGAGTTTAAGTCTAGCATTACGAGTGGTCGATACCTTAGATGAGCTAAAGACATTACAAAGTCGTGCTAGCACAGAAAAAAACGTTCCTGGCAGAGAATGCAATGTGTACAAAGGGCAGATGATCTGTGGGTTTCAGAAGAGGGAAAACTGGTTCTGCCAAATAGTCTTTTGTCGCAGTTTACACGGTTATATCATGGGCAGGCCCATCTAGGAAGAGACGCCATGATCAGATCCTTTAAGATTGATTGGTTCAATCCAAAATTCAGACATGCCGCAGAAATCACTTGCCACAGGTGCGTCATCTATCAACAGATGAATGCTGGAAAAGGAACTGTGGTAACTTTGAGCCACATTGGGAGAGCTGGAGGTCCATTCAACAAAATGCAAATGGATTTTATCGAAATGCCTGTTTGTGGAGGATTGAAGTACGTGTTGGTGATTGTGTGTGTTTTCAGTCATTGGATTGAGGCATATCCCACACGTAGGAATGACAGTCTTACAGTTGCAAAACTACTACTCAGAGAATTAATACCAAGATTCGGGTTTCCGGTTTCTATAGAATCAGATAGGGGGAGACACTTCGACAATGAGGTGATTAAACTTCTGTGTGCCGCACTCAACATTGAACAAAAGTTGCATTGTAGCTATCGCCCTGAAGCATCAGGACTAGTTGAACAGATGAATGGTACTTTAAAATCAAGAATAGCAAAAATGTGTACTGCAACAAACATGAAATGGCCAGATGCTTTACCTCTAGTACTGATGTCTATGAAAAACACCCCAGATAAGAAAACGGGACTGTCCCCCCATGAAATCCTCATGGGAAGAGCAATGAGATTACCAGCGGTACCTGCAAATGCACTAGTGAATATTACAGATGATATGGTGTTGGATTACTGCAAAGGTTTGGCTGACGTGATTCGCTCTTTCTCCCACCAGGTGGAAGCTAACGCGTTGCCACCAATTGGCGAACCAGGTCACTCTCTGCAAGCTGGAGATTGGGTGGTTGTCAAGAAGCACGTGAGAAAATCGTGTCTTGAGCCACGTTGGAAGGGGCCGTATCAAGTAATATTGACGACCACCACTGCTGTGAAGTGTGCCGGGGTTCCCAACTGGATACATGCCAGTCACACAAAAAGGGTAACGTGTCCTGTTGAAGAGGAACTTGAAGTTTCTGATACAACAACTTCAGGAAGAGAAATCTCAGAGTCAGAGATCAGTCAAGAAGGAACTGAGACTACCGGAGAGCCCACTGAGAACAGCCTTGTCCCTCAAACTGTCAATGAGTTTGAGAGAGGTGACGGAGTGCCTATCTCAGTTGAGGCAGCAGGAGAACTAAGTCAAGGAGAGGTTCTCCCAGAAGTAGACGAATACGGATTAGAGCCCGAACTCAGCATAGAACCAGAAGACGAAAGAGAAGGAGAAATTGTAGATACAAATCAAAACATGTCAGAGTCTCCTGAACCAGTTGCAGGTCCGTCAAGAGGAAACACCATATCACAAGAGGAGGGTGCTGTCCAACGTCCTGAAGGAAAACACCGAACCAAGACACATAGAGGCGATAATTGGCCAGACAAGTCACATCCTAAAATAAGAGAGGTATCAAATGGGACAATAATAGAAGAAAGTGATACTTCACAAGCAGATGATCTGAGTGAAGGAGAACAACAAGGTGAACGAAGGCTAAAAAGAAAAAGAATAGCAAACAGAAGATATACAGTTCCTGAATGGGCATACGCTACAACCTCTGAATGGCAACAAGAATTCTTAGCATTCTGCTTTGATCAAGAAGTACCAGGCCAATATTACGGTACCTGAAGATATTCAAAGGGGAAACTCGGCTAAAATTGAATTCGTGAAAACTGAAAAGAGAAAGAGACTTTAGAAACTACTGGAAAGTGACACTAAACCTGGATTTGACTTTAAAGAAACCTGATTACGACAAGCTGCTAACCTGAATTGACTAAAAGGGTCCTGGAGTGAGTGAAGACGCTGTAACATACGCAAAAAGAGTTTGCTTCTCAAAGTTGATTGTTGATCTGCTATTCTGATTCTATACAAACATGGCTTACAGTAGCAAAGGAAGTAAGGTGTGTGGTTGGTTAGGTCTTATAATAGTTGTTGTATGTGCAGTAATGATTGTGGGAGTGATTGTGGGAATGCCATGGAGAGAGAAAGAAACTATTAATGCAACTTTGAAACCTGAAACTACCACTACTAAACTATCACCGTGGGAGAGATTTGAGCAAGACACAAGACATATGCATGAGGGAACTAATGCAAAAGGGGAACTTTCTACTAATGTCTTCTATCGCTTATTAAATGAGTATGTGGAAACTATGGATGTGAAAGATTGTTATGTATGTATTAAAATTCCTTCATCTGTGGAGGACGGAGTTACTTATCATAGCCTCCCTCTTACTTATGAAATTAGTTGCAGCTTGCTATTAACAAGATTCTATAATCAAGAACATGTGCAATACTTTTATTCAAATTTGGATGTTGTGTTTTCTTTTGTGCCTGTGATTGAATTCTTAAATAAATTAGCTAAAGAGCATGATATTAAAATAGTTAGAGGATTCTTTGAGCCAACACTTACATTTGGAACTGCTTATGCACATCGCAACAATTTGACTTGCTTATTGTCTCCTGCAGAGAAAAGCTTTTTAGATCACACAGATGATAGACGCAAAGCATTGAAAGAAAGGTTAGAAAAAGGCCTAGAAAAACGTACCTATGCAAATGATTATGCTTATACTGCAATCAAAACACAAGGCAAATTAGCTATAGATGCATTACACGTAGGTAGGCTCTGTATATATAGACCAAAATCCGATCAAGATAATTTGTTTGTGGGTACGAGTAAATGTAGGCATGTGTTTTTGTTTCAGAGTAAATGGACCTTTATGTTAAATGGACAAGATCCAGCAATCCCTGGAATCTATTATATTTGTGGACTGAATGCATATTACTGACTTCCTAAGGGATGGTATGGGACATGTTATTTGGGAATAGTATTTCCAAAGATATACCAGATTGATGACTTAAAACAAATACCTAAAACGTCTGAATCACAACATCCTAGACAAAAACGAGAATCAGTGGCGGCTGTCATTGGTGATATATTTGGAGCCATAATCCCATCAGTAGGGGTTATCTTGAATTCTATGAAAATTCAAAAGTTGTCTACTATTGTGGATAACATGCTGACAAATTTTACAGGAGCTATACTCCTGATGGATACTGAACTTGCTGCAGAAAGAGCTATGACTCTTCAAAATCGGCTTGCTTTAGACATTCTTTTAGCAAAGAGTGGAGGTGTTTGCAAAATGCTTAATGAGCGTCATTGTTGCTCATTTATTCCAGATAACAGTAAGAAAATTAGAAACATGCTTACTAACCTTACCAAAGATAGTGCAGATTTGAAGGATCTGAAAGAACTTGGTGTTTGGGAGAAATTTGGAAAAGGAATTGCCCGAGTGGGAAGCTGGTTTACCAACATTTGGAATGGGGTACTTGCAAAAATTATGATGGGTCTATTAATTGTTTTAATTTGTCTATTAGGATTATGGGGGGTATGCTAAGTCAATGACAAGATAAAAAGAAATTGGACTAAAAGAACCAAAAGAAATGAAGAAAGTGAAAGAGAGAAAATGTTCAATGAAATATGGGAAAGCTCACATAAAGGGCAAGATGTTGAAATGCGTATTATGCGCAAGGTGAAAAATTAAGATTAAAAAAAGAAGATTGTGTGATGACGAGCGTCATCAGAGGAGGGACTGAGAGAGCGTAATTTAAACGTTACTTATTTTTAGATGTGAAATCTTATATTTAACAATGCTGCATTAATAATATCATTCATTGAAATGTATTTTAAACGTGGAGAATTTTCACATGCATAAACTAATGTTGACTGTAAGAAATAATTGCTTGTATTATGACTAACTGAAAACATTAACATGTATGAAGACTGCATTTTATTAGAATCCATACATCTTCAGTTAGCGTGAGTCGAAAACTAGCTCTGTAGCTCTCATATTAAAGCGTATTTTTCTGTTTCTCCAGTGTGCTGACTTGCAAAAGGCCATGACCCAGCAGTTGTTCTTTTCTTCGCTTATTTGCAACAATGCTAATTTTTCTCATCTGCATGCTAGCAGCTTTAGTATAAAATTATGGACTTTGCAACAAACATGGACACTTTCAAGGACATTAAATCGCGGAAAGGAGAACTCTTGACCCGAAGTGTGTGCCAGAAAATGAAGTAACCCCGGATGTGCCAACTACGAAAAACGTCAATTTTGAAGACCAATTAGAAGAATGAAAAATATCATAGAATGACAAATGCATTACTTAATGTATAATTTGATAGGTTACAGATAGTGGGGTGTAGTGACTGTCCAATAGAATTTTGGGGGAATGTATTACGAAAAAGGGATAAAAACCCATGACACAAGAGACAAAGAGCATTAGGTAGGGAATGATATCGATTGCATCCAGAAACTCTGTCACTCTATTTGGTGATTGAGACTTAGACAAAACCATCCTCACCCTTTTTGTCCCCTTACATTTTCCTCCTTATGAGGGAAGTGTCCCTTGCCCTTAGATTAGATAAACTGACGGCGATCTAACTGATGTCCTGAAGACAAAGACTGATCCTGTATGCTGACCTATTTCGAGGAGGGTAATTATACTGTTGCTAATGGAAATTAATGTGTTTGCCTTTTCTTTCTAGGTACCAACTGCTGTGTATTTTTTTGATTAGTGACCTTAGTTAGATGTTTTCCAAATTGATGTTCTAAATTGTTTTGCATGATGCCCAACATGCTAATGCTAATTAGTGGCTAGATGAGGCATTCACTTGACTGACGTAGTTGACGTGACTGACATGGTGCTATGCTGAACTGAACATTATATAAGATTTAGGCGTTTAGATTATTCATCTTCATATTACTATCTTATGATTATGATCTTTTGTATTATTGTCATATAGCGACTATGCTCGTTTGCTTCTTGGTTTTGAGATTAATACATTTGCTATTAGATTGTAATCAATAGGGAATAAAATTCACAAAACTCCAGTAAGGTGTGGTTATTCATGACATGCGCCGAAGGTTTACTAATGTCAAAAGTGAAATATTTTGTGGTGATATATGTTGACAATATTATTGACGTATTGTTTGATGTATTGATTAGTTATCTCGTCTTATGGTGTCTCACCACTGGGTCCAAAGATTCATCGACCTAAAACAAGTCCTGATGTGTATAAAATTAACATAGACGGACGCGTTAACACTGGCGAATGGAGCCATGTAGATATTGAAAGTGTGGGGCTGAGTGAGGATCCGTGGGGGACTCCACATATGGTCTTGGTGGCTTTAGACCGGAATGGAGGGAGGAAAACTCCTTGGGTTCTTTCGGAGAGGAAGAAGGTGAGCCAGTCCAGGGCTTTGTGGGGAATTCCAGCGTCGAAGAGGCGTGTGCGAAGGGGTTTGGTGGCATATGGTGTTGAAGGCTGCGGAGAAGTCTAGAAAGATGAGGGCAACGGTTTCACCCTTGTCAAGTCTGGTCCTGGTGTCGTCAGTGCAGGTGATGAGGGCGGTCTCAGTGCTGTGGTTTTTGTAGAATCCAGACTGGGAGAATGAAGAATATACTGTGCCACAGTTATGCAAACTGTAATCTAATACTGACTGAGAATATTTGCTTCTCTCTAATAACCAACTGATGCTATCACTGTTTGGATGCACAATGATATTAAGTGAAAAAAATGTATCAAGCTGAGAAACCCTAATATAAATTTTGCTAAAAAAAAACTCCATTAAATGCTTGGAAATATATTTCCGTAGGGACACAGAGGAGATCTCCAAACTGAATGATAGCCAAGCCATAAACAAACTGACACAGTAAGTGAATACTTGAATGAAAGGGCCTCTGTTGAGTTCATTAAATGATTGTCCTCTCCAGATTTCTTCACTTGTTTCTTAATAGTACTAAAGTTTTAAAGAAGTCCTTTTTGTACTCGAAGAATGCTCTTTATCCACTCGGTTTGGGCTGACATATAAACCAGTATATGATCGGACATCCCTGTTCTTTCATATGAGAAAATAGGATTTTAAGTACCTGACCTAAAGACCTATTAACTGGCAACCCATGAACATTTTCTTAGATGGTGGTATCACCCAGAAAAGAGACTACAATACGCAATCCCTTACAGGGTGTGAATCAGAGCCACAACTCTGGTTTCCCTACATTGCTGCCTCTGACTAGGCCTGGCTGAGGCTGACACATGTGGCTGGGTTTTCTTCTTATATTCCTCAGCCACATGCCTGCCCAATAACCGCTTACTCCCATTAATGAAAGAGAGCAAAATGAAACACACTAGCAAATGCCAGCTTAAAGATACTTGGTCACTTATACACAGATCAGTTCACTCCAAATAGTGACCAATCACCCCTTGCTGTCTACATGTACATGAGGCTATGATGTGTGACCTAGGACAACCTCCAGAAGTTCGCTACCAAACAACAAGAATTGACACAGATAATAATTAGGTCGCCTGACACCATCAGGTAAGTTTCACAACTTCATTCATAAAGATGATTCACTATATCACAAACAAGCTATCGAAAGAGATCTAGTAAGTGAGCTAGCAACAAATAAATGGATATATTGCAGTACAAAAACCTGATTAATATCAGTTATTCATCTCCACAAATGTTTATATTTTACGTACCTACATCAAGCTCAAACATCACCTGTCAAACAGCACAGGATTGATCCCTCTAGGCCTCATGATTGCCAGATGTGTAGACCTGAATGGGCAGGTATCTTCCATCAACATTGGACTAGGCCTGGGCAGAGTTTGTGGAGTTCTGCTATGCAGAACTGCAGAAAAAACTGCTGCGCTATGCAGAGTTCCGCGAGTATCAGAGTTTGGGTGTGTTGCGCTGTTCACACTGATTTTCCTGTGCAGGAGTGTTAGAAATGGGGTCTTTGGTTGGCAGTCAGGTTACCCTCTGTCCAAGCAAGGACCCTCATTCTAGCCAGGGTAAGTCACACACAATCCAAATTATCCTGTGCCCACCCTCTGATAGCTTGGCACTGAGCAGTCAGGCTTAACTTAGAAGGCAATGTGTAAAGTATTTGTGCAATAAATCATACAATAACACAATATAGCACCACAAAAATACACCACACAGTGTTTAGAAAAATATAGAATATTTATCTGGATATTTGAAGGTCAAAAACATGCAATAAGAGAATGTAGAGATATCACTGGAAAGTGATGTAAAGTATCTTAAGTCTTTTAAAAACAAACAAAGTCTCTTTCAAGCACAAAGTACCTGGTTGGAGTGAAAAATCTCCGCAAAGGGCCGCAGAGGAGGAGATGCGTGGAAAATGGTGTGTGCGCCGGTTTCGCCCCTTCACACACGGACTTGCATCATTATTTTTCACACTTGGAAGACGTTGCGTTGATTTCCGGCATGCGGACGGGTCTCCTCTTCGGGTCGCGGGGTTTTCAGACGCCCCGGGGTCTGTGTGTGGAATCCTGGGCTTGTTGACCAGCTCTGCGTCGGTCCGGTGGGCGATGCAGGGAAATTTCTCCCTCACGGCAGGCGCTGCGTCGATTTCCCTTCTGGAAGTCAGGCGGCATTGTCCAGGTGGGCCGTGCGTCGAAGTTCCGGTCGCACCGCAGGCACCGCGTCGATCTTTTCCTCGCAAAGTCGATTCGGTTCAGCGAGCAGTGAATTTTTCACTGCAGCACAGGCTGTGCATCGAATTTGTCGCTGCACAAGGAGTCCAGTTGCAAGAGAGAAGTCTTTTTGGTCCTGAGACTTCAGGGAACAGGAGGCAAGCTCTATCCAAGCCCTTGGAGAGCACTTCTGCAGCAAAGCAAGAGAGCAGCAAGACAGCAGGGCAACAGCAAGGCAGCAGTCCTCTGTAGAAAGCAGTCAGGTGAGTCCTTTAGGCAGCCAGGCAGTTCTTCTTGTCAGGGTGCAGGTTCTGGTTCAGGTTTCTTCTCCAGGAAGTGTCTGAGGTGGTAGGGCAGAGGCCCTATTTTTATACCCAAATGTGCCTTTGAAGTGGGGGAGACTTTAAAGAGTGGCTTAGAAGTGCACCAGGTTCCCTTTTAGTTCAATCCTGTCTGCCAGGGTCATAGTAAAGGGTGTGGCAGTCCTTTGTGTGAGAGCAGGCCCTCCACCGTCCCAGCCCAGGAAGACCCATTAAAAATGCAGATGTATGCAAGTGAGGCTGAGTACCCTGTGTTTGGGGTGTGTCTAAGTGAATGCACAAGGAGCTGTCAACTAAACCCAGTCAGACGTGGATTGAAAGGCACAGAAAGATTTAAGTGCAGAGAAATGCTCACTTTCTAAAAGTGGCATTTCTAAAATAGTAATATTAAATCCAACTTTACCAGTCAGCAGGATTTTGTATTACCATTCTGGTCATACTAAATATGACCTTCCTACTCCTTTCAGATCAGGAGCTACCACTTCAACAATGTATGAGGGCAGCCCCAATGCTAGCCTATGAAAACAGAAGGCCTCACAGTAGTGTAAAAACGAATTTAGGAGTTGTACACTACCAGGACATGTAAACTACACAGGTACATGTCCTGCCTTTTACCCACACAGCACCCTGCTCTAGGGGTTACCTAGGGCACACATTAGGGGTGACATATGTAGAAAAAGGGGAGTTTTAGGCTTGGCAAGTACTTTTAAATGCCAAGTCGAAGTGACAGTGAAACTACACACACAGGCCTTGCAATGGCAGGCCTGAGACAAGATAAAGGGGCTACTAAAGTGGGTGGCACAACCAGTGCTGCAGGCCCACTAATAGCATTTAATCTACAGGCCCTTGGCACATATAGTGCACTCTACTAGGGACTTATAAGTAAATCAAATAGTCCAATTTGGTGTGATCCAAGGTTACCATGTTTAAAGGGAGAGAGCATATGCACTTTAGCACTGGTTAGCAGTGGTGAAGTGTGCAGAGTCTAAAAACTAGCAAAAACAGTGTCCAAAAAGTGGAGGGAGGCAGGCAAAAAATTAGGGGTGACCACCCTAAGGCTGTCAGGTCTAACAAGGAGTTTCTACTGTCCTGTAGCATCAGCGTGAATGGCATCACGCAGAGCACCAGAGGGTGCTAACTTCTTTCTGACACTCAAGCGGATTTTCTATTCGAGCGGCAGCTTCCTCAACGGGAGCGGCGGTTTTCTCATTGTGAGCAGTCACAGCCTTCCACGACAGCTCATGACAGCTCACATTCAGAAAACTCACTTGTGCTTGCCAAATTTGCAATTTCTCTTGCTCGCACTCACCAACTTAACATTTGAGAGCAAGAGAAAAAACTCCACTCCGCAACACTTTGCAAAGTTTTTTGGACCTCCGCACAGAGGGCGGAAAACTCTGCAAACTCCGCTGGCAGAGCAGAATTCTTCACCCACCCCTACTTTAGACATGTCTACCTATCCTGCAATATTGACATGAGATATTCTACACATTATCTGAAATGACTTCAAGTAACTTGAAGCCAGACCCGGACTGGCACTTCTTGGTTATATCAATTTACTATCACTCCACAACCCTAGATATGTAGTTAATTCACTTTTGCTTGTTAAGCTGGTGGTTGCTATGCACTGATGCTGTGTGTAGCTCCTGACTAAAGATACAAGACCTAATCACTTGTATTGATCAAACTAAACTATATTCATCCCTCCAACCTATTAAACCCCCCAGGACATCTTGGCTCTTTGAAAGCATACCTTGCATAGCAAGATTCAGACAGCTCCAATGCTCGGCTAGATGCAGGTGTGGGGGAGACAGCAGATGACCTGAAATTATGAACTCAACTAAATGCACATACACCACAGTGACTGATGTGTTTATTCTCTGCCTGAAGGGTGAGACAGTTTGCATCCGTCAACTACATCCGTAAGCTGTAACTTGAATTAGTCCCCGAGGGTGACACGCATCCCCTTCTAATACATAAATGCTGCACTACTGTATAGTTTGCAAATACTTTTGTAACTACGCGGAAATCAAGATTATTCTGTAATTTTCTACTATAATCAAGTAAAGCAAAAAAAAAAGTGAAAACAAAAAAATACTTACACGTGTAAATTACTCACCGGTTTAACTTTGTGAATAGCTGTATATCTGAGAATCATCAGTGAGAATTATATGTAGAATTTATGTCTAGCCTCATGCAAATGAGACGCTCGTGGATAAAGAACGTGTTGTGACTCCGGCCCATCGTATCTGCTCTGATCCTGCCATCAAAAAACTGTAATTTATTTAACTAACTATATGCTATTTATTTGTTTATTTGTAGATCACACAACTATCTAGTTGGAAAGAGCCAGACCAGGCTCCAAGTCTGTGTTGGAGTGCCCAGTATCGTAGAGCGGCGGCGATGTCCAGGTAGTTTTTTTTTTTTTTTTTATGTGTATTTCGTTTTTATTTTATCCCCCCCACCCCCACCACCACTTTTCGAAGTCGCCAGCCGTGACTGAACTAGACTGCAGAATCGGGTCTGGCTGAAAGTACAATCAGGAATGGCTGAACCTCATAGATAACTCCTGATAAAGGATTCGGCTCAGACATAGAGATATGGAAGAAAGAAAACCTTGGCTGAGAACATTACTTCCCCAAAAGATAACTACTGACAGAGAGTGAAGATTTTCTTCTGCCCACAGGCATATCGCCTAGGAAAGACTGACTGGTGAAGGGCCCTCGTTCCTCCTTGGTGGTGTATATAACATGTTACCACCTGATTACTGGTGCAAACACAGGATGGTATTTTAGGAGAGAAGAGAATGCACTGCTGCCAGCTCCTTCTATTTGGAAGACACATGTTTCTCTTAATTTTACCAGAGACGCTGCATTGCCATGTCCCCCAAAATTGCTCTCCATCCAATCTTCATTACATCTGTTGTAAGCACCATAGGTGAAAGGAACTCTGCTGGAATCTCCTGTCTCGATTGCTTGGAGTTAGCCACCATTGAAAATGTAAGTGGATTTGTGCAGTCACAGGTACCATCGTTTAATAATTTTACTAGGGGTGGTGAACCAGTGGTGAAGAGGATCGCACAAAAGGATCGGATGGGGACCACCTTCCTTTGGATTCTTAATAATTCTATTGTAATTGTCTTGCCTTTGGTCAGCAGTGCTGATAGATAAGAGGTTTCCTTTCCTAGTGAAGAAGCTCAAAAGTGAAAAAATATGAGCTTTAGTTAATCAGCCTGGAAAGTGTACTCCATTCTGTATTACAGAAGAAGGAAACAGGAAGTGAGGTAGACACTATGGGTGAAAGGGCTTCATATAGGATAAATAATTTTAGCTGAAACAGGTAAACAATACCTTTAGGATAGGGGAATTGCTCACCTAGTAAGGACGGGATGAAAAGACGGAAAAGGAGGTAATTTAATTTTGTAGCAAATGTGTCAGTTTGGATATTTCACGTTGATATGAAAACCTGCCACTGATACACAGACATTCGCACCATTCTATGTAGTTCCCTTCACACCTCTGCTTAATTGAAATATTGCCAACAGCCATGAAGGCAGCCCACAGAAGAGATTGTTGGATAGTTGATATGCGACATGTCGCAGCCTCAAGATTAGAAATGTGTCGCTGTCATAAGGCATAGCCATACACACAAATGAGCTACTCAGGGGAGACGGAGGTCTGACATAAATATTTAAAAAGGTGGTTCATATGTGATCCCCTTGGAACAGCACCTATCGTTTCCATTCATTTCAAGGATGACGCCATGTTTGTTTGAAGTGGTCCTGAACAGCTTGTGATGCTGCCGAGATTAAGAAAATCATTATCTATTGACTTTTTGAGACCCTTATGAAAAGGAATTTTGTGAAAGACAATCCTACAAATTGATCCTACCAGCCGGTTGTGGAAATTAAATGCTGAGCAGCAGAAGTAACCAGAAGGTGCTTGCCCTAAAATCAGAAGAGAAGCTTAAATGAAATTGCTTGTTTGTGAACAGTACATCTGTAGGGGCATGTGAACACTTCAGAGCTGTCCAGCTCACATTACCGCCCCATCTCTCTGCCCTATTAGTATTGCTCCCGCCCCTCTCGCTTCCTGTTGCTTCTTGTACCCGTTTGTTTAAGCATCCTAATAGGAAAGAGACACAGGTACGTGCATCCCGCACGAAGAAACAGAATTCTGGCTTTTGTTGGCTTGAGTTTACGTTTCCCATTGTGTTTGTCTTAGTTATATTTGTAGTTCAGGTGGCTTGTGTTTTCAGTTTGGTGTGCACTGCAATCCACCTGCTATTCGTCAGCATCCTTGAGATATTGGGGCCAGAAGGACGTGGTGCTGACGTCCGCACGAAATGTTACATTTTGTTCATTTATAGGTTGTCATGTGAGTTGCCCGAAAATAATAAAAAGAGGATTAAAGGAAAAAATTAGATAGTGTTCTTTCTCTTTTCAGTATCTAAATCAACTTTTTAGTACTCAACTGATCAAGACGCTCCTGTTTTCAAACTAATTGTTCACGATAAAAGTTTAAAAAACGAAAAAGGGTTCCAGGCACTGTCATGCAGGGCCGTAGCCACGGGGGACATTTGAGGGCCAGGCCAGCCCACAACAATCTTTTCTCCCACCCAAATGACCAAGGTAGCTGGGACACTATAAAGGTGCGGGAGATCAGAAGGTGAATGAGCAATAAAAATCAATTTAATGGTTGTTTGTATCTTGTTACATTTGGTCAGTGTTTCAAGACCTTTCAAATGTCAGGCTATGTTTCCTGACAAATTACTCTGATTCATTTATGTGGAAATGCAGTTTACTTCACTTCCTTTGGCTACAAAGTGAGAACATTTTGTAAAGTAAACTAGGTGACAAAGTCTCGGTGGTACACACAGGGTCACTGGAATTAGGCACCAGGCAAGGTCTAAATTATGTGGTAGTGTTGATTAAATTATGTGGCAAAATACACAAATTATGCAGCTTAATGCAGTACATTTTTTAATAGTATAAAAGTATCACGTCATTATTTTGGCACTTTTACACTTTAGCTCTGTCTGGGCAAAGGTTTATTTTCAACTAACCCAGGGTTCCCCTGAGGAGGTAAATTCTATTGTGGAACTGATGCTTTGGGGAGAAATAAGAATATGCACACTTAAGGGGGTGTAAGATGCACCAAATATCCCACAGGATACTGTGGGTCATCCAGTCCACTACAAAGTGGGTGTCCATACGTGCCTGTGCTCTATGTAGTCGAGGTATGGATTGGTCTTGGCTGATGTAAGGCACACAATTAAAGTCTCTCCCCAAAGGCTCATAGCCTGCAGGCCATGGAGCAGTGTAGGGGGAAGAGGGTCAAGGAAGTGGGGTTGACCAGAGTTGGGCATGTACAGCACCACCAGAGAGATTGGGGTGTCATCCAGTTGGCCTTCAATCAATGCATACAGCCCATCCAGGTCCACTCTTTGGTGCACAATCTGAAGAGGGACTGCAGTCGCCACCCATATTAGTACCCAAATGGCATGCCAAATAAACCATGCCCTTCATCTGGCTCCTGCATCATCACTGCAAGTGCTACAACTTTAGTGCTTTTATGTGCGTTTCTTTGATGTAGGCCACATGTATATGCCTATGCCTTAGATAAGAGTACACCTGATAGCGCCTCCTAGGTGTTTCTAGCCCCCACACATTCCATGAAGTTATAAATGTGAGGGTAGTCTGTAATGTCAGCTTACTGTACATTTACTAAATGATGAGTCACTCTGGCATCCTCTATCCAGCCCCCATCCCCCCTAACCATGCACCCGGCCTACCCACACAACCCACCTGCATTTCAAACAGAAGAAAGAAACAAAGGAATGTATAACAAGAACATAAACTGTAACCTCCAATTCCTCGCCCCAGGTCACGACAAGAACAAGCCCCTGACCAAAAACAACCTGTGAAACAGTGTATATCCACCAAGATTGTGGGGGAAAGTTTACCAAGGTGGTGGGGGAAATGAGTTCAGATGAAATGAGGATAATTACCATGTAGTCCCTCACACAATAGAGCGGGTGGGAAACCCCCATAGTTGCTGTGCGCAACAAGTGATGCTCCAATGAGAGCACAGCAATGCAGAATGTGGAGAACTTGTGCAGATCACCAGCTAAGCAATCTTCAGGGTCATGGCCTGGCCTGCTCACAGCACAGGGGGAATGTCCACCAAGGCCCTTTCTCGGTCTTCCTCCAGAGAGGACATGCAGTGTGCAGCGGAACCAGTAGTGTGACTGTGATGAGATTCCAGTTCAGCCGCCGTTCAGCCATCTCCCTAATTGGCTTGAGCCTCTCTCAGCTGGCCTGGGGGGGCTGTTGCGCTGCTGCTTGCAGGGTGTTCTTCTTGTCCTCTTCCCACTGATGCCTGCTGTGTCCTGTGGTGGTGGTGAGACCCCCTTCATCTCCAATCATTACCAAGCTCCAACAGGGGAAATGAAGAAGTGGGTTGTGTCAGTGTCTAGAAACCACAATTTGGCTGGGAACATCAAAGAGTAATGCAGTCCAATTTGATGAAGTTGGCGTTTGACAGGCATGAAGGAAACCATGTTGGGACTATACCTCTGTAGTATAGTCTGAATATACTGTATGTTCACTTGGCTGTTCTCCACTTGCAAAGGGCCCCTGGCACAAGTAACCTGTATAATATGATCTAGATCTTAAAAATGTAAAAGTCTTGTCACCGCCGGCCTCAAGGTGACCCAAGAGTGTGCTCACTCCACTGAGAAGAAAGTGGACCATCGTCCATCAAGGACCATGTGAATCTACCAGTTCTCCAAAATGAGGTCCATCTTTTGGCCCTTCACACCCTCCAGAAGTCCTATTAAATGAATATTTTTGTGCCTTGAGCTGCCTTCCACATCTTTCGGGCGGGTGTGTAGCAACATCAACCCTGCTTGGAGAGTCTGTAGTTGGGACTGAATATCAGACACAGATGGGCACAGACCCACCAGGGCTGACTCGTTAGATTCTACTCAGTCTACTCAGTCTACTCAGGCTCTCAGATTGGCTCAGTCCACCCATAGGAGGCTCTTCTCAATAATGAGGGTGTCCAGCTTAGGATCTAGTGTAGTCTTTACATCCCTAATGACCCCCAAAAGTTCATCTAATCTGCTCATGGTGGCAGCCCCAGTTGTCCCCTCATGAGGGCTGTCTGTCACTGATGGTCCAAAATTCTACAAGGGAAACGCCGTCCAGCTTCCTTGTTTAAGGCCTTCTTGGCACCTCACTGCTTGACCATGTTCACACTGATAGAGTTAAGGGATTCCTCTGACTTGATGACAGGGTTGAGTGCCATCATGAAGTTGAGGGGCACAGTCCACTGGCACAGGACCTCAGGCACAAACAGTAGTGTCTCCCCGGGAGAGAGAGTAATCTAAAAGATGGCAGTGGAGAGGGGGGACATATAATTTGGGGAGAGCATTCCAACTGCCAAGTCGTGCTGAGTGGGAAGGAGAGGGGCCCCATCCCAGCACCAGTGTTGCAGAGAGCGCAAATTTGAAGTGCTCCCCAGTAAGCTCTCACTTGTGACCACCGTCCAACAGAGGGTAGTCTCTCCACAATGCCCCTTCTCCCTCAATGTCCGCAGACAGACTTACCAGCTGCATCCCAGTTAATGGCAGAGGAAGAGATCTGGGCTCTTCTGAGCTCAGTGCTAGGGAGCGTCGCTCCTTGGTGCAAGTTGATCACAGGTGCAAACAAAAGGTCTTAGGAGTGAAAAAAGAATTCTATATCACAAGGTCAGGGCCTCAACCATCATAAAGTGCTGGGGTGCCACATTGCTGGTAGGGGATACTGTATCACAAGTTTCCAGCCCCTGGAGCTGCCAGGTGCACAATTGTCTTAATCGTGAGGGTCCAGTGGCACTCCTCAGCAAGGCTGCTGCTCCTTCTTGGCCCAGGCTGCAGGGGAGAAGAGAGAAATGGGAATGCACTCCCCCTCTGTGGGGTCCTTAGGCAGGTGGGGTTCACCGTTTGGCCCAATCGCATTAACGGTCAGCCCTCGAGGAGCAGAGACTCAGAAAAGGGTGGCGTGGTGTCTAGAGTGGCCCAGGGTGCAGTCCCAGTGGGTGCTCTGCTGCATTGCCACCTCCCAAGCAGAAGCCCATGGGCAAGCATGGAGCCTCCGCACCTGTGCCCATGGAAATGGGGAGCCTCGTTCTGTGACATCCACCTCTCAGGCCCAAAGTCTCCAAGACAACACCTCTTATGTCGCTTCCAGCAGCACTGATCAGTTCAGGGCAGGCACTGCAGGGTCAGCACATCCATCTCAGGGCATGCAGGAAGCCACAACTCAGTCAGCGTCCTCCGGCAGGGTCGATCATCCGTGCACAGGAGGGTCCAGAAGGAGCTGTCCAGTGACTATGCACAGCCTTGAATTGTCTGAAAGTAGGCCCCGGCCTTGAGTCTCTTAGCAGCATCTCCTCTCCGTCTGGCCAAGGCTGCCCTGCACTTCAGCACGTGGTTATACGTGCAAGAGTGGCAAGGTAATAAAAGACCCTCTGTAAACTGCAAACCCAATCGAGGGTTCCCCGACGTATCAGGATCCTTGTATGTGGGCGAGGTACATGGAGCTCTGCTACTGTGCGTCCATTTCGTTGGCCATCTTGACAAAGTCCCCTCAGCTGCTTCATCCATCACCCACCTACCATCATCTGAAGCTGCAGGTTTGGAGGGTGAAAGAGGAGAGTTGATCTCTTCCTGTATCTCTCTTGATCCATGCCTCTAGATAAGAGTGCCCAAAGTAATTTTATAGCCACCACTGGGATTCTCTTAACAGAATATATCAGAGTGGTAACTTTTCAAGTAAACCATATTCCTGAGACCAATTTGCAATGACTTCCTAAGTGTTTTGAAAATATTGTATCTGCTACTACATTGACATTGCAGTGGTCAACTATCAGAGCACTCAGGTCTCCATGGGGTAATTTGTTGACAGTTGAGTCCATTATGTCTAAAATTCGTAAGGGTCTTGAATTGATAATGCTAAAGGTCCAATGCCTTTTCTTGCTTCTTCCACTGATTCTAGCATTGTTACAAGATTTTTCTATTGAACCATTGGATGAAGTGGCCAAGACATTTCGAACCCTCA
Source organism: Pleurodeles waltl (assembly GCF_031143425.1). Lineage (NCBI taxonomy): Eukaryota > Metazoa > Chordata > Amphibia > Caudata > Salamandridae > Pleurodeles > Pleurodeles waltl. Next base: position 697,029,565 of record NC_090439.1, on the reverse strand, counting down.
AAACCTTCTCTCTTTTTGCAATCACTACAATCATGAGTTACGGGGAATTTAGATCCTTTCCATGTAATCACCCATATTTGAGGATTTTTGAGGACATAAATGTTTTGAGTTCAAGACCACGCTTTAGTCCAAAAATCATGTCAACCTTTCATAGAGGGAAGGCATGATTCTATGCCCAAATCTTGTCACAGATTAATTGAATGTTCAATTCAGACCATTTCAACCACAGGAATGGATACTTCATAGGCACAATGGGCGCTTTTTTATATTTTGACAATAGTAAGTCAGTAACATGGACTACTTATTCTAAGCTTATTTCTCTTCTCATATCGCATTCAGTTCAGGATAATGAATTACTTTTGCTTCAAAGATTCTCTTAAAGCTGCTGTTTCATCTGCATTTTCCTTTTCAATTTTTAACTAGCATTGTTTTCTTCGGAAGTGTTTATAATAACGTATCGATATCAGGGAAAGGAATGAAGCAATGAAGGAGATGAGGAAGTATTGTCTGGGTTACTAAACCGTAATCTATATTGTTTGTGTTATCCTTCCAAATATTCAATTTTCGGCCTTTAGATTCTGTTCATATTATAGAGGTTCCTCTGATTCTGAAGCTGCTGTGCAGACTGCATCATAGATATCTAGCTGCAAAAATCAAATGTAAATTAGGTGAAGGAATAGCTCAGTCCCAGCCCCTGGCCTGATACCACCCCCAATAATGGGAGAGCATGGAGCCTTTAGGTCTGCCATCCCACAGCTTCTTCTGTCCCCTTTCACCCCCTTACATTTCTCACCCCCACTCCCATTTGCCACCTGCTTGGTGCCAGTAGTAAATAGAAGTGTTAATGTACATGGGGTTGAGATTTCCATGCAGAATATTTGGGTCAATGGGGTTAGTCCCCATTTATTGGAATTAACCCATAAGAGCTGGATTTAGGTGCAGGGAAACACACTGGAAACATTATTTTCCACCGAATGGCAATCCTGCCCCATAATCTGACCAACTCATAAGAGACACTCTTCCTTGTCATTTTCTCTGTGAATGGGTTGAAAGCACTTTTAAAAAGTGCTGTTCTTAAGGATTAGGAGTCTAGTGTCCAAAGATCCAATCACATTAGTTACATTTTGGAACAAGTCACATACTTTCTTATAGGGGGCGTGGCCAAGACTAGCATGGCGTAGGCTGCAGAAATCGGGAGCTCCGGGATCCGTGGCCGTAACCACACCGTAATAACCCATCCTGAAATAGCATTTTTGGAGATGGCGAGTGATTACTTTTGTCAGAAGCGGAGAGTTTGCATCAGAGGCAATTTTTAAAGCAGAAATCTACCTAGAAAGTACTCTTCACCAGAAATCCGACGGCACCCAAAAGATGGTGGGCGCCTGCGGCCATTGAAGACAGCGCCGGGCGCCTGGGCGCAGCTTTCCCTACCCGGAGGTACCGCTGAGAAGCAGCAGCGGAGGAGACTTGGAGGACAGCGATCGAGATCCGGACGGCTGCCGAGCACAGACGATGGATCCCGCGAGCAAAGATACCAGTAAAATAAACGGTAACCGCAGGAACCAGGGCGGAAGGCCGCAGGGCGCGCAAGTGCAACTCCGGGGAGAAAAATACTTACCAAGAGGGCTGCGGGGGAGCCCAGGTGCTTAGCGCCCCTAACCAGAAAATAGCAGCCTACTGAAACAGAGACAGGAACTTCCAGCACTGCCACTCGATGATGGAGGGAGCGGCGGTCCAGGAACGTGGGTTCAGGGACAGCTAGAACGGAGGAGAGTCGGTGACTCCAAAATGGTCCACGACGCCCAGAGACAATAGAGCGCAGGACAGGGGCCACTGGTGGACACGCATGTGAGCGGCCTCGAGAACCAGTTGGAGTAGGAAACACTTGAAAAACAGCACAGAGTGCTGAGAATCCCCTATATGTATACAGTATTGATACGCATACAAGGACCCATAAATAGACTACTCCCTCTGACAAGTATCCAGAGAATAGACGAAAGGAGAAGAACACAGAATAAAGTAGAGAACGAAAAGTTGAGACTCAAAATGGAAACTGCCACCTAACATTGACATCAAGCAAAGCAAACCTAGAGTACAATGCCCAGCGACAGGTGGGCCATACTGTCCACATAAAGGACACCGCACAAGAGTGAAACAGGCCACAAAGTAACCCCATAAACAGCTGGAGAATTGAGAAACATAAGGGAACCCCTCCTCACACGATACGAGAAATCAGAGGAACTTGATTGCGAATACTCTGAGCCGGTGAGACCTCAGGATCACATACCACAAAGATGGGGAAGACCACTAAAAAAAGGGACTTCGACATGGGAGCCCTTCTACACTCCAGAACACTATCAGAGGGCCCGAATCCAGCAACGCAAAGCCCACCGCGAGAGGACCCCGAGGAGCCAACTCTACAAGATGTCCTACAAGCAATAGCGGCATCCCGAACAGCGTTAGAAGTCAAAATAGACACACTGAGCATAGACTTGGGACTTCTGAGAGATGACCACAAAAAACTAGCTGGAGTATCCATAGCTGAATGGGGAAATAGCGGAAGCACTCCCAACACTAACACTATCAAGCACTAGACTCAATGATGTAGATAATCGCCTTAAATCACTTGAAAACAGAGCAGAGGATGCAGAAAACAGGGCAAGGCACAATAACATTAGGATCACAGGGATTCCAGAAAAAAGCAAAGGGGCACACATGGTGGATTTTCTGGAAAATTGGCTAGGATCAGAGGTAGCCCCGGAAGGCCTATCCACATTTTTTGCCTTGGAAAGAGCGCACAGAGTGCCTGGCAGACAGCCCCCCCCCGGGTGCCTCCCCAAGACCAGTGATTGCGAGACTGCTCCATTTCAGAGACAGAGATCACATACTGAGACAGGCACGGCAGAAAGGCAAACTAACTGTAGGAAACAACAGGGTCTCCATCTTCCCCGACTTCTCCAGGGAAGTACAAAGACGCAGAGCGAACTGTTATGCAGTGAAATGCAAACTGCACAAACTAGAGATCCCTTATTCAATGCAGTTCCCTGCCAGACTCAGGGTGGTCGCTTCATCAGGCGCAGAATTATTTTCAACGCCAGAAGAGACCTGGGCATGGATAGAGTCCAGATCAACATCCGAAACAAATGCTAACTCGCAACACAGGGGGAAAAGACAATGAGCAAGACCGACTAGACACCAGTCGACCTACAGACGTGATTCCCTCACCACAGACGAAGCACTCAATGAAAGAAGACAAGCAATGGAAGCAGCAGCTAGAATCGGCAGGGCGACCGGGGGCCCTGGAGCCTCCCCGCCCCGGAGCCCACAGAAAGAAGATGAACATTCAGACTCTGATAGTGGGACAGCAACTTCCACGCAATCGCGCATTGTACTGCCTGTGATCACCCCGGGTACCGCAGACGACATCATCTAAACAATATTTGACAAACTGCGAAAGCTCAACCGCACGACAAACTGTGTAACGAAAAGCCCCAGCGGGAACAGAAAACCACACTTACGATCATGAAGCTGACAATACATTGGAGGCAACATCTAGGAACATTTCCCTCGCCATCAAAGACTAGCGCGGTCAAGGGAGCCCGGATTCCTGGGGCTCCCGTTCACCTGAAGAGTGACGCAGCACCCCCATATTGACTGTGACGACCACAACAAGGCTTAGGAAGTTTATCTCAACTTTGTTGACGAGTGAAAGTTTGGGCGAAGCCACTATGTCCTTTGCTCTGGGGAAGGGGAGTTGGGATTTTTGTTATTTTAAAAAATTGCAGTTTATGAGGAACGGGCTACGCATGAAACAAAATAACGAGCTAGACAGTCACAATTTTATGACAAATGGCTGGGGTAAGAAACCTAAAATGTTTAACATGGAATGTTAGGGGGATTAGATCTATGGCCAAGCGCCACCAAGTATTTGCATGCCTCATTAGAAGGGGAATCCATATAGCAATGCTCCAGGAGACACACTTAGATGCAACAGAGGGCCGGGCACTCCAAAAACGTTGGAGAGGTAGAGTTTTCTGCACAACCTATTCGGTGTTTGCTAGAGGCACACTGATATGGATAAAAGCAGGGATCCCATACCTACATCTGACAGCGCTTAACGACCCTCTGGGGAGATACACGATAATTACAGGAAAAATAGATGGAAAGAGGTTACACTAGGAAGTATCTATGGCCCCAACTCGAACCAGGGAGAGTTCTTGGCTACCTTATCCACTAGATTAGCAGAGTATCTTTCGGGAGCGATAATAATGGGAGAAGACTTCAATTGTATCGCAGACACGGCGCCAGATAGATCACACACCCCGCTCTCCACATCACCAACAATATGAACTGCAAACGCTTATCGGGCTTGGCAAACTAACTGGGGCCTGATAGACATTTGGCAAGCACAAAACACCCAAGATGGAGAATATTCATATTTCTCACATATGCATGACCTACACTTCAGGCTAGATACCTTTCTAACCTCGCCAGACATGTACAGCGCAGTGAAGACAAGCGAATATCTAGCTCAAACAATATCTGATCATAACCCGCTCATGGCTACCCTGAATTGGTTCCAGACAAATGCACCCATACCCACCTGGCGACTGCAGCCTCTCATGTTAGAGGATGAAGCATTTAAGCATACCATAGGTGAAGCGATTGACATGTATTTTGATACAAACGAGAACTCAGCCTCCTCCAAGCTAATCGAATGGGTCGCATTCAAGGTGATTCTCAGGGGAAAATGTCTCTTTGTGGCCTTGGAAGTCTGACGAACCCTACTGCAAGATGTGGAAAAAGCAGAGCGTAATCAAAGGAAATTAGAGCGACAATGCCCCAAAACCCCAGACCAGAGAGACTCCCTCACTGCAGAACGGGAAAAAACAATGACGGCAATAGATCGATTGGGATGCTATGACTACAAGGCATACTTAGCTAGAACACACGCGGAGGGAGACAGGGCGAAAACGCTCCTAGCATGGCTTGCAAACCCAGATAAGAGAAGCTCAGTGATAGTGCAACTCGCCCTGCCTGGGGGGTCCCAGGTGACCTCACAGACAGCCATTAATGAAGAATTTGGGAAATTCTATGCAGACCTATACTCCAGCAAAGTACACACCACAATATCAGAAATTCAGAGTTTCTTACACCGTCTGCCACTCCCCAGATTGTCCGCATTAGACGCGAGGGACCTGGGAGCACCAATTACATTAACAGAAGTGTAGGCTGCAGTAACCTCTATGGCGCGTAATAAAACGCCAGGTCCAGATGGGCTACCAATAGAATTTTATTCAACTTTTTTCTCCAAGGTTGCTAACAGTATATAAAGCTTAGCAGCTGAAACCCATTCTTTCCCAGCTTCTGCATAAGAAGCACTGATTATACCATTACTGAAACCAGGGAAAGACCCCACAGAAGTCACTTACTACAGACCCCTGTCAATGCTAACCACAGACTATAAGATACTAAGTAAAATACTAGCAACACGACTCATGCGCCATATGCCCCAAATCATACATTCAGACCAAGCTGGCTTTTATACCAGGGTGTCAAACAGCACACAACATACACCGCCTCATAGCTCTAATGAATAGCGATAGCTTCGATAAAGACAAGGCAGCAGTGCTAGCCATCGAGTTTGAAAAAGCATTCAACAGTTTGGAATGGCAATATCTCTACGAAGTCCTTAGTAGACTAGGACTGGGCACCCATTTCGTCGCATGGATGAAACTACTGTATCTCAACCCGAGAGCTAGAGTACGTACGGGTACCACCATATCTGATAGTTACACAGTGGCGAGAGGTACCAGACAGGGCTGTCCCCTTTCGCCCTTGCTATTCGCACTGTCGATGGAACCGATGGCCTGCGCCGCTAGGGAGAGCAGAAACTACAGAGGCATCTCCATAGCAGATCGCCCCCATCACATTGCACTATACGCAGATGACCTTTTATTCTTCCTCAGAGACACGGAGGAAGATCTGCAGGGAGCCCAATCATTGCTAATAATATTTGGAGACCTTAAAGAGGGAAGACATCCTCCCCCAGACATGGGAGAATTACAATGGGAACCAGGGAACCTCAAATATTTAGGTGTTCAGATATATCACAAGCCACAGAACCTCTATGAGGGTAACATTGAGTGAGCATTAAGGAGTATCAAAGGGTCCATTGGATTCTGGGCAACACTTCCCATTTCGGTAGCAGGCAGAATAGCATTATTAAAGATGATAGTTCTTCCTGGGCTGCTTTACTTCTTCGTCACTCTCCCAGTGTGGATCCCGAGTAGCTTTTTCAATGCTCTGAAATCTATTCTCACGGGATTCATATGGGGAACGGGTAGACGCAGACTTTCGTTAGCATTAATGCGTAGGACAACTGAGGAAGAGGGACTGGCGGTCCCAGACTTTGAAGACTATTACCTGGCTGGCCAGCTTCAATCGCTGGCCAAGTGACGTACGACACCTGAAAGTGAAATCCTACCCTTCACTCCTGAATTGAAAGAGATGGCAGGGGTAATATTGAACCTCACTGGCCCAAGACCTGGTGGTTTTCGAGCCCTAGCGGTCATTCATAGATGCTGGAGAAGATATCTACACAAAGCGCAATGCCCCAGACCCTATGCACCAGAAATGCCATTACGATGTTTATTAACATTCCCACACAATGCAAACTGGGCAGCGATCAGGAGATGGGGGGACGCGGGAGCCACTACACTAGGCACACTATATGAGGTAGACTCCTTACTATCATTCGCAGACTTTCGTGACAAATACCGACTCCCACCAGGAGGTTTCTTAATACACAAAGCAATCAGGAAGCACTGGGGTACCGGAAACATCGAACCCCCCACATCCACAGCAGTGCAATACCTAGTTAGTACGGCAGAAACTACCAGAGCAGTTTTAACTCTCTACAGGAAAATTCGCGCAAGCGAGACCAGACCACTATCGGATCTTAAACTAAAATGGGAGGTAGACCTAGGAGAAACTTTAGAAGACAACACATGGGAACAAATCCTAACCTGGACCGTGAGAACTTCCAGAAATGCCCGCTTTAAATTAATAAACACATACGTCTTACATCGAGCATATCTTATGCCAGGAAGAATAAAGAGACATTACGGAGCCCTGGAGGCTTCTGCCCCAGATGCAAAGAGGAAGGGGCCAAATTCATACACATGTTCTGGACTTGCCTAATTGCACATGCCTACTGGCACAAAGTTATACGATTGATATCTGACCACATAGAGCATGAGGTACCGGACGACCCTGGCTACTTCCTTCTAGGAAACTATAGATGTCAACTCCAGCATAAATACACTAATCAATTCCGAGACCTGGCCCTTGTATTAGCCAAAAGAGAAATAGCAATCATATGGAAAGCATTATCAGTGCCTAGATCACAAATATGGGCGAGGGAGGTTCTCAAATGGTCCAAAGCTGAGGAAGCGATCAGGCAATGGGAGACTCGAAGGGGCCAGGGCCCAATTGCCAGAGCGGAAACCTGGAGCACCCTAGTGGATGAATGGGAGCAACTAATAAAAGAACGACAGACCATCTAACCCCTAAAAAGAAAAAAAGGCTCTCAGCGAATGGACACGGACATCCCCCGGAACATTCCATAACCCATAGACTACAATGAAACACATTACTGGATATACCTAAGCCACACTTTACTGGAAAAAAAATAAAAAATACCAACTCCCCATGAGGGACCTAGCTCACACACTCATTAACTAATACACTATATCAGCCTAGTACTAGACCGTTAGTTTGGAGAAGTGGGAAGGGGGAGGGAGGGTAGATCCCCTCAGGTAAAAAGTGTACATACTGATAAGCAATCAACAAATCACTATGTCACTATGCAACAACTGCCTGTTCACCAAAACCATGAAGAACCAGAGAATAAATGAAAATGATATCAGTGAACAAGTGCCCAATCAAAGCAAAGTAATGTTGAAATTATTATATCCACCGAACATCGAATTTTACCACTCTGCTTGAGAGGAGGGCTAGGCACATTACAATGTTTGTACTAATATATGTACTAAAACCAATAAAATGTTTTTAAAAAAAAAAGTCACATACTTTCTTATGCTGTTGTATTGTACAAAAACTATTGAGGGACCCACACAGTTCTAGCTATGTAAAGACAAGGATATGCACAAAAGTGGAAACTGACAATATGTAATAAAATCACACTGACCAATACTATTTGTCTTTGGAACAAATATAGATTCAAGACCTCAAGACATTTTTTTTTTTCTATGTGAACATTCCCCATTATTTTAAATGAAATGGGGACAGTCAAGGTCATTGGAACATAGTGTGAGTTGATACCTTGGTCTGCAGGCATCCAATAAAGAACATCCAATAAAGAACATCCAATACATAATGTCCAGCCAGAGCTTTTACTTTTCAAAAGAAAATATACTTTATTCCACACACACTGCTCAGTAGTACATATTAATTAACAAATATATACACAATGACAGGTGAAAATGCCTATGGTGACACCCTCTCAACGGTTCACATCTCTAACGATCCCCAAAACCTATCCCAACATACACTAGATAAAATACAATTGGATGTAGTTATCAAAAGGCAGGTCTACTGACTTTGCAAGGGTGTCATCACATGGAGAAAAGAAGAAATATGTCAAGGTAAACCACTGCAAGGGCATTAAAACTGCTATGGGTGGCAACATCTTACAGTGATATTCATTAGGGCATGCAATGATTCACTGCTAACAATGTGATTGTCAATAAAGTGTTAAAAAAATGTAAGACACCTGTATTAACCCCTTTAGCTGCTGAGATTTATCCACTCCCAGCGCTAAGCCTTTTTTTGATATTTGGGTTACTTCACACTTATGCCTTCATAACTTTGTGTTCTTTTTTTTAACATCCTGGGGATACTAGGGTTCATAGGTTAAATTGGCAACAGTTGGGAGTACATTGTCTCACTCTCCAGCATGCAGTTTGCCCAATTGCATTATGGTAAATGCAGTAAACATTTGTGCTTACTTTATTCATAGTCTGTAGTTTTTCACCTTAGTGGTTGCAGCTAGTGCTGTATATCTCTAGACTCATGTTTCTGGGTTTAGCCCTTCATCAGTACAGCACAGCAGGCTTTTCTCTGGGGTTGGTGGAAATGCTACCAAAGTCCTCTCAGGTCTCAGTACCACTCACTGGCACACAGGTGCATCAACCAAAGCTCATCAGCTTACTTGCTCAAGGGAGACTTTTCAAACAGGAAATAGTTGGGAGCACACTGTCACACACTCCTGCATGCAGTTTACCCCATTGCATTATGATAAATGCAGTAAAAATGTGTGCTTATTTTGTTTGTAGCCTACATCTTTTCACCTTATTGGGTGCAGTGAATGATGTATATCCCTACACATGTGTTTCTGGGTTTAGCCTGTCATCAGTAGAGAGCATCAGGCTTTTCTCTGGAGTTGCTGGAAATGCTACCAAAGTCCCCTCAGGTCTCAGTACCACTCACTGGCACACCGGTGCATCAACCAAAGCTAGTCAGCTTGCTGACTTAAAGTAGCCTTTTTAAACAGGAAATAGTTGGGAGAGCACTGTCTCACACTGCAGCAAGCAGTTTGCCACATTGCTTTATGGTAAATGCAGTACAAATGTGTGCTCACTTCATTTGTAGTCTGTAGTTTTTCACCTTAGTGGGTGCAGTGAGTGTGCAGTATATCTCTAGACACATGTTTTTTCATTATGCATAGTTACCAAAATTACACAAATTTCTCTAGCGTAATTAAAATTTCATTCAGGGCTATTCATAAAGTAAAATGTAATGAATGAAAAATGGGAGAAAGTAAATGTAGGCGTTTTTGGAAAGTACTAAGTACTGATTCCTGGAATAGTAGCTATTTGTACACCTTTGATTTTGGGTTACACATACAATTGTGATTCTGATGGCAATTTGAGATGTGATCTTTAGTGCACATTGTCTTATATTTGGAAGCCAATAATGGAGAGAAATTAAATTCCTACTCTTCTCCTGAGAAAAACTCTACCCCACTCTTGTGGATGAGCTTAGCACTTGCAACACAAAAAGCCCCAAATGCCAATATGAAGACATCAGCATTTCCTATAAAAAATGACCTGTTTTGGTGATGGATAGCTATGATATTTTGGGCTGAGAACAGCTGGCACCTAGGGAAACCTACAAAACCTAGACATTTCTGAAAACTGAAAACACCCTGAAGAGTCTAAAGTGATCTTAATTGCATGGATCCCAAGACACTTTCATGACTACAATCTCCTTAAAACTCAAACTTTTCCCAAAAACATACACTTTCCTTGCACTTCTGTGACAGAAGCTTCCAATATCTGTAAGAACCCACAGAATTCCTACCACCCAGCATTTTTGCATGTCTCCTGAAAGAAACACTACCTTACTTGTGGAACATTTCAAACTTTTGGCAGAAATTCTGCATTGTCCTCAAATTTCTGGCAGAAATTTCAGTAATCTGCGAGGATCTACCAATTCTTCACAGTACAAGTTCGCAAACCTCTCCAAATAAAAAGGTTACTACCCTTGTGCATATGGGCCTAGTCCCCGTGACACAAAGGCCCCAAAATACAACATGAAGACATCAACATACCCTATCAAAAAATGACCTTTTTTGGCAATGGTAGTAGCTTCAGTATTTGGACCCAGGTCAAACCACCACTTAAAAAGCCCTTCACAACTCAACTGGACACCCTGGGGAGTCAAGGTGGTGGCATGCTTTGTGTGGATCCCACTACGTTTTCTTACCCATAACCCTCTGCAGACCCTGATTCTTGTCTAAAATGAGACATTTTCTTCATATTTCTGTAAAGGAAATTTCAGGAAAATTCTGGGAGCCACAAAATTCCTACCACTCTGCATTCTCACACTTCTAATAAGAACGATACCTCACTTGTGTGGCTGAGCTTGGAGCCTGTGACTGCAAAGCCTCAAAACACGACATGGCAACTTCAAATTTTGGACATGAAAAATAACACTATTTGACAATGGGGACAGCTGTAGAATTTAGGCCTGGGCTCAGGCACCACTCACAGAAACCTAACACACTCAGACTTTTTTCAAAGCTATACAACCCACGGATCAAGGAATCAACCCAGGGACAAAGATAAGTTAATATGGCCTTAGCTTGACTCATAGTTTGTTTTTTTCCCTTTCATAGGTGCTGGGCCCAGTCACACATATGAGAACTATTTCCCTCATAGAAATGTGAGAAAAATATGTGATTTTTTTCTAAGTTTGAGGTTTCCAGGACATTCTTGTTAAGAAACATTCTTGGAACCTGCCCATCTTGACTCCTTTAGGTGTCTAGTTTTCAGAAATGTCTGACTTTAGTAGAATTTCCCTTTTTCCGGGCTGGCCCCAAGTCTCAATAGTGCAGCCATTCAGCATGGTAAATGAAAGAAATTGGGATTTACCCCAGCTCTGCTAGCCCATAGTTCAAAACGATGTACAAAACATTCTAAATTTCCTCTTGCTTGCCAAGGGGATGAGGATATTGTAGGCTATAGGCAAACAGAAGGTCTGTCAAGCTTTAGCGGTGGGGGATAAGCACACCCGCCCCATATCTTTTTCATTAAAAATGTATTGCTGGTGGTTTGTGGGCTTTCTGCCCCTCCCCCCCATGGCAGATTCATTGTAAAATCACCAATCTGCCCACCCCCAGCTCCCGAGGGAGGACAGAGAGACTGTTGGGCTCTTCTGGGGTGGCGGCACAGCCTGAATCATGTGTCGCCCCCCACCTAATTTTGCACTTAAAATGAAGATGACTAGGATTATCCCCCAATGTGCCTTATGTGAGCGCAGAAAGACTTTATTACCATTAGTCAGGAAGGGTGGCACACTGCTGATTGCCTCAGGGTCCAATCAAATCCCCAAATAGAAATCTCTGCTGTGTAGTGGGCTTTATACCTCCCACGAGGCATGAGTTTGGGGCAAGACCCTCTATCTGTCCCCAGGAGGCAGAAAAACTGTTCTGCCATGGGTGAGGAGGGTGAACATTGGCCCTTGTCCCAAAGGCTGCTCCCCCCATGAAACTAAATCCCTGATGGATAGTAGGATTTCTACCCTGTTGGAAATTAGCCCTTTCTGCAGGGTCATCCAAGATTTTTGCCTTCTGTTGCTGAACCATTTTTTCTTAGTCATGGGCCTCTGTGCAATGTACCCATGCTAAACAGTGGTAAAATGTGTGTGGTTTTACCTTTAAATATGGCAACATTGGCAAATACAGATTGGCACATTTAATTTACTTGAGCCTCAAGTATGTGGTAGTACCTATACCAATGGCCTGTAATAGAAATGCTACTAGTGGACTGCAGCACTCATTGTGCCATCAACTAAAGTAGCTCCTTAAAGTAGGCCCTAACTGCTCATAGTACATGGTGTGTGGTATTTAAAATGTAGGACATGTGTATTTAATGCATTACATGCCCTGGCAGTGAAAAACCTCCAAAACTGTTTTTCAGTGTGTCAAGGCTGGCCTCTCACAGGCTAACACTGGTTTACCTTATTGCGTTCCATTAATGCTAAATTCACTTTAGGAACAGCAAGAGAAATACTTGTTCCACTCATTTTAATTGTAATTCTACATCCCCTTTCAAATTATTATTTTTGAAACACCCCATTTAGAAAGTTAATGTCACACCCATCGGAGTGATCCTGTTAAGTAGATAGGGGGAGGGATCCATACACTGAACAAAACAGAAAAAACCCTACACTATGGATTCTTTGGGAGTTTTAGTGGTTGTGTAATTACTCCGAGCCTATGCTTATCAACAACGCAATTTATATTCTTCAAGAGGTTTTTTCGTGTTTGTCACACGCTTGTACACAGATCTAAAATTGGACTGAAAACATTGATTTAAAAACACAACAAAATTAGCACAGTGGAGACACAAAAAGTATGCACAATTATAGATAAGAACATTACTTAGACTTTTTCTTTAGACATATAGCCTGTAAGGAAATGCCTCCTTGGCATGGTTACCCCCTGACTTTTTGACTTTGCTGATGCTATGTTTTGAATTGAAAGTGTGCTGAGGTCTGCTAACCAGGCCCCAGCACCAGTATTCTTTCCCTAACCTGTACTTTTGATTCCACAATTGGCACACCCTGGAATCCAGGTAAGTCCCTTGTAACTGGTACCCCTGGTACCAAGGGCCCTGATGCCAGGGAAGGTTTCTAAGGGCTGCAGCATATCTTATGCCACCCTGGGGACCCCTCACTCAGCACAGACACACTGCTTGCCAGCTTGTGTGTGCTGGTGAGAACAAAACGAGTAAGTCGACATGGCACTCCCCTCAGGGTGCCATGCCAACCTCACACTGCCTATGCAGTATAGATAAGTCACCCCTCTAGTAGGCCTTACAGCCCTAAGGCAGGGTGCACTATATCATAGGTGAGGGCACCAGTGCATGAGCACTGTGCCCCTACAGTGTCTAAGCCAAACCTTAGACATTGTAAGTGCAGGGTAGCCATAAGAGTATATGGTCTGGGAGTCTGTCAAACACGGACTCCACAGCACCATAATGGCTACACTGAAAACTGGGAAGTTTGGTATCAAACTTCTCAGCACAATAAATGCACACTGATGCCAGTGTACATTTTATAGTGAAATACACCCCAGAGGGCACCTTAGAGGTGCCCCCTGAAACCTTAACTGACTATCTGTGTAGGCTGACTGGTTCCATCAGCCTGCCACAACCGAGACATGTTGCTGGCCCCATGGGGAGAGTGCCTTTGTCACTCTGAGGCCAGTAACAAAGCCTGCACTGGGTGGAGATGCTAACACCTCCCCCAGGCAGGAGCTGTAACACCTGGCGGTGAGCCTCAAAGGATTATCCCCTTTGTTCCAGCACCGCAGGGCACTCCAGCTAGTGGAGTTGCCCGCCCCCTCCGGCCACGGCCCCACTTTTGGCGGCAAGGCCGGAGGAAATAATGAGAATAACAAGGAGGAGTCACTGGCCAGTCAGGACAGCCCCTAAGGTGTCCTGAGCTGAAGTGACTCTAACTTTTAGAAATCCTCCATCTTGCAGATGGAGGATTCCCCAATAGGATTAGGGATGTGACCCCCCTCCCCTTGGGAGGAGGCACAAAGAGGGTGTACCCACCCTCAGGGCTAGTAGCCATTGGCTACTAACCCCCCAGACCTAAATACGCCCTTAAATTTAGTATTTAAGGGCTTCCCTGAACCTAAAGATTTAGATTCCTGAAACTACAAGAAGAAGAAGACTGCTGAGCTGAAAAACCCCTGCAGAGGAAGAACAGAAGACACCAACTGCTTTGGCCCCAGTCCTACCGGCCTGTCTCCTGCATTCCAAAGAAACCTGCTCCAGCGACGCTTTCCAAAGGACCAGCGACCTCTGAATCCTCAGAGGACTGCCCTGCTTCAAGAAAGACAAGAAACTCCCGAGGACAGCGGCCCTGCTCCAAAAGACTGCAACTTTGTTTCGAAGGAGCAGATTTAAAGACCCCTGCAACTCCCCACAAGAAGCGTGAGACTTGCAACACTGCACCCGGCGACCCTGACTCGACTGGTGGAGAACCAACACCTCAGGGAGGACCCTCCGGCGACTCCAAGACCGTGAGTAACCAAAGTTGTCCCCCCTGAGCCCCCACAGCGACGCCTGCAGAGGGAATCCCGAGGCTCCCCCTGACCGCGACTGCCTGAACCTAAAGTCCCGATGGCTGGAAAAGACCCTGCACCCGCAGCCCCCAGCACCTGAAGGAACGGAACTTCTGTGCAGGAGTGACCCCCAGGAGGCCCTCTCCCGTGCCCAGGTGGTGGCTACCCCGAGGAGCCCCCCCTTGCCGGCCTGCACCGCTGAAGAGATCCCTTGGTCTCTCATTGAAAACCATAGAAAACCCGACGCGTGTTTGCACACTGCACCCGGCCGCCCCCGCGCTGCTGAGGGTGTACTTTTTGTGCTGACTTGTGTCCCCCCCGGTGCCCTACAAAACCCCCCTGGTCTGCCCTCCGAAGACGCAGGTACTTACCTGCTGGCAGACCGGAACCAGGGCACCCCTTCTCTCCATTGAAGCCTATGTGTTTTGGGCACCTCTTTGACCTCTGCACCTGCCCGGCCCTGAGCTGCTGGTGTGGTAACTTTGGGGTTGCTCTGAACCCCCCACGGTGGGCTACCTTGGACCCAAACCTGAGACTTGTAAGTGATTTACTTACCTGCTAAAACTAACAATAACTTACCTCCCCCAGGAACTGTGAAAATTGCACTGTGTCCACTTTTTAAAACAGCTATTTGTGTTTTATGTGAAAAGTATATATGCTACTGTAATTATTCAAAGTTCCTAAAGTACTTACCTGCAATACCTTTCAAATGAGATATTACATGTAGAATTTGAACCTGTGGTTCTTAAAATAAACTAAGAAAATATATTTTTCTATAACAAAACCTATTGGCTGGATTTGTCTCTGAGTGTGTGTTCCTCATTTATTGCCTGTGTGTATGTACAACAAATGCTTAACACTACTCCTTTGATAAGCCTACTGCTCGACCACACTACCACAAAATAGAGCATTGGTATTATCTCTTTTTGCCACTATCTTACCTCTAAGGGGAACCCTTGGACTCTGTGCATACTATTCCTTACTTTGAAATAGTGCATACAGAGCCAACTTCCTACATAGCCCATAACCAACCAACGTTTTTGGTCAGAGCTTTCAAGGTTTAAGAACTGACACTCCGAATAAGACAAAAGTAGTGAGGTAGAGGGACAAAGGGAAGCTTGGCTTTGTCAAGATGGGCCACTCTGAGTTAACAAAGGGGAGGAGCTGTCACCTATCACAGTTGTACATCACAAAGACTCAGCCTGAGCATTCACACAGAGAGTTTCACACTAGTCCTATGTGATCCTAGATAAGCTGGAACCAGCACAAGGAGGAAGGGTATGTCTAACACTGCAAGGAGTGAAAACCTGTGGAGGCTTCTTCTTCCTCAAAGTGGGCACCAGGGATGAATAATGGACCTCATATTCCATCTCTTCAGTACCTTTCTGGATCTGTGGACTCTGCCAGGAAGAAGGACTGCTATGCTACTGAAAGGACTGCCACTCTGGTAAACTGCTGCCCAGACTGACTGCTGCCTTGCTGTCCTCTTGTCTGGGTGAGAAGGACTGGACCTGCATCTCTAAACCTAGGACCCCAGAGTGCTTTACAACATTGGTGGCTTCTTCTGCATTTTAATGTTTTCTTCATTTTTGTTTTTGATATTTAAGGCATGATTTAGAGTTTGGCTGTGGGAGATACTCCATCACAAGCATGACAGATATCCTGTCTGCCGTATTACAATTTCATTATAGCCTATAGAACTTGTAAAGTGGCGGATGCGATATCCGTCACATTTATAATGGAGTAACCAATCACCAAACTTTATATTAGGCCCTCAAGGCCTCATTATGAGTTTGGGGGTCCTGTGGCCGTCATTTTGGTGGTGGTGGTCTGACCAACAACATGGTTGCAGAACGGACCGCCAAATTATGAGTTGGGCAGCGGTGCACACATAAGACCACCAGCAGTCCACCGGCACTGCCAGGCAGGACAGACCGCTGCAGTTGTCTGAAGGCACAAACAGTCCGGCGGAGACCATGTTTCTCCCGGACCTGTGAGGAGATTGAACATCGGAAACGTGACCACCACGGTCTAACCACCACGGAACACCAGGCGGAAACGAACAGTATAAAAGGAGACACTCACCTCCAGGAAGCCGTACACGTCTTAAGCCGCCAAGGAACCAAAACTAGAAGTCATCCTGCTGCTCCTGCTCACTGAAAGCCAACAGAATTGTTGCCGACGAGGATGACAACAACTGTGAGTACATACACTCACTTGTCATATGTGTAAACTGTGCAGGGGACTCTGGTTAGCAAGTTTTCACCTGTAGCAAACAGGGAGTCCCTCCTTGAACCAGTTGAAGCCAGGCAAAGTCCTTCTTGTGGTGAAGCCCAAGTGCGCAGCTGGTGCAGTCCTTCTGAGTGCAGGTTCCAGGTGCAGGCCAGGGGTCCAGCAGGGCAGTCCTTCTTCTTCTGTAGTTCTTCCTTATTGGAATCTGATAGGGATCTGAGGTGTGGGTGCAGGTCTGCCAGTTTTATCCTTGCTCGTGGGTGAAAAACAGGGGGGTCCTGGTTCTCCAATCAGGGGCAGGCTCCTTCACCCTGTGATGACCACTTCCTGGGAAGTGTGGGAAAAATCATTCCCAGGAGGCAACATTCTTCAAAAATCCATCACGGCTGAATCTGATTTTTGGAGGTTACATCTGGCTGAGCCTACCCACTGGTGTGGCTAAAAATCATAAACACACCCCTCTCCTGCCCTCTCCTAATCTAATCAAGGGGGCACCTAGTTGTCTGTGGTTGCAGGATGAGGGGGTGTTGCTGGGTTGTTCCAAATGTCCTTCTCTGCCTTTGAAGACCAGTTTGGCAGCCCTCCCCCTTCCTGCCTCACCATCTGCTGAGGGGAAATTCCCTCCCACAGGCACATCTCTTTGTGTGAAGCCAGGCCACTTCACACCTCATCAAGGCAGCCTGGCCAGGCTGCCAGAGGCTGGCCAATCAGGGCACAGCAGCAAAAACAATGTAGGGCTCAAATTGGCAACTTTTCAGGTAAAGTTTAAAACTTTTTACCTGAACAAGTTATATTTCATCCAACAACTGGAAGTTGTGGGATTTATTATAACAATCAATTTGATACCAAACTCTTGGTATCCATTACTTAAGGGGACTTTAAAATAAAGTCTCCCCATTCTAGCCTATGGAGGCCATTCACTACAATGAGGGAAAAACAAATGTGGCTGTTTTTACGTCACCAGGGCTTATAAAACTATTTTTATAAGGTCCCTGCTTATAGTTACATGGCACCCAGCCCTAGGGGCACATAGGGCACACCTTAGGGGTAACTTATATGTACAAATAAGGTAGTTTAAGACTTTGAAACTACTTTTAATTCCAAAGTCAAATTTGCATATAACTTTCATTTAAAAGCAGCCAGCAAGGCAGGCCTGCCTTTAAAATGACACTGGGCACCTCAGCAGTGCACCTATGGGTGCACCACCTATGCTGTGGTCCCTAAACCTACATGCCCTACCATATACTAGGGACTTATAGGTAGGTTAACTTAGCCAATTATAATTAGCCTAATTTGCATATCCACTTTACACAGAGCACTGGCCATGGGACTGGTAAGCAGTACCCAGGGCACAGCCAAGAGTCAGTAACCACCAGTACCTGTCCAAAAAGTGTGGGGGTGACCAGGACAAAAAGGAGGACTTTCCTACAGTCCACCACTACAGGGACCCCAGGCAAGCCCACAAACACAGGACGACCAGGGACCTGGGATCAGTGGCAGTGGGCACACGGTTCAGGGGACAGAGGCACAGGACAAAAGATAAGCTGGGAGGACTGCTGTGCAACAGGGGGAGGACAGGCCCAGGGAACCGACTCTCCACGAGGCACTCACCAACATCTTGGGAGCATACCACCATTCCCAGGAGACGATGGTCCAGATAATGGCCAAGTTGCAGGAGACCCAGTGGCTGCAGGAGGGACAGTACCTGGGGATCAGGGAGGACCTGAGGGACATCTACACTACCCTGGTCACCATTGCAGGGGTGCTGGCAGACATGGCCAACACCATGAGGGAGGCAGTGGCACACCACTGGGCCCATGACGCTAGCTACACCGATGAACAGCCCTTCACCTCCGCTGACGCTAGTGGACAGGAGGCCTTGCCACAGGATCAATAGGCCATCAGCACCCCTCCCCCTGCAGAAGGTGAAAAATGCCTTAAACGGTTCCTGTGATCCAAGCAGAAGCCAGAGGACATTGCCAAGACCCCAGCCAGGAAATAAGACTCTCCTGAATGTCACACTTGTGTCCCACTATGTCACCCTGTCCACCTTGAACTGCTATTGTTCCACTTCCTATGCCCCCTTGGACAGTGCACCTGTGATACAAATAGAATGGAACTTTTCTCTGGACTCTCCTCCACCACAACCCTAGCCTGTAGCAATACCCCATCCACTTATTAGCAATAAAATGAACACCGTTGTAAAAAATACAAGTATTGAGTCTGTCAATTGAATGAACTATGTATTCGTTTAACAATCTGTAAACATTGCAATTCAACTGTACAGTAATGTATACATAGGTATGACGTGTAGTTTGCTGCAGTCAACACACCAGGAGCCTGAGTGGGGCACATATATCTGTAAATAGACATGCCAAAGGGTACAGTAAGTGGCCATAGTAGTGGGAATATCATCCAGCCAGTGACAACATCCAAATCAAAACTGTCAATGGAAGGTGAAGTTACAGTGTCTTACCTGTGTGTTACTGGAAGTACTGTCATATGATTGATGTTCTGTTGCCCACATCCTCATACTCTGCCTCCTCTTCATCACTGTCCACAGGCTCCACCGCTGCCACATGTCCATTTCCAGCCTCATCCTCCTGCAGAAAAGGCACTTGGCGACATAAGCAAGATTGTGCAACATGCCAGGATGATCTGGCACACCTTCTTGGGTGAGCATCACAGGGAACCACCTGTTAGATGGAGGCACCGAAACCTGGACTTCAGGAGGCTGAATGTTCGCTCTATAATTCTTCTTGTTCATCCATGTGCCTCATTGTAACGTTCCTCTGCCCTTGTCTTGGGATTCCTCACCGGGGTCAGTAGCCATGAGAGGTTGGGGTAATCAGAATCACCTGGAAATATTGAGGGATACCTGTTAGCCAAACACTAACCCTTAGGGCCAACCCCATACCCATACACCAATATATACTGAGTGGAAACCATGTGCTCACCTATTAGCCACACCCGGTGCCTCTGGAGTTCAGCCATCACATATGGGCTGCTGCTATTCCTCAAGATAAAGGCATCATGCATAGAGCCAGGATACTTTGCATTGACATGGGCGATGTACTGGTCCGCCAGGCGCACTATCTGCACATTCATCGAGTGAAAGCTCTTTCGATTTCTGAACACCTGTTAATTTCTCCGGGTCGGGGGGGGGGACAAAGGCAATATGTGTACCATCAATTGCCCCAATGATGTTGGGGATATGACCCAGTGCATAGAAGTCAGCTTTCACTGTGGCCAAATCCTCCACCTGGGGGGAAACAATGCAGCTGCGCATGTGTTTCATCAGGGCCGACAACACTCTTGTTAGCACTATTGAGAACATTGGCTGTGACATTCCTGCTGCCAAGCCCATTGTCACTTGGAAAGAACCAGTTGCCAAGAAATGGAGCACAGATAGCACTTGCACAAGAGGGGGGATCCCAGTGGGGTGACGGATAGCAGAGATCAGGTCTGGCTCCAATTGGGCATACAGCTCTTGGATTGTGGCCCTGTCAAGTCTGTAGGTGAGGATAATGTGCCTGTCCTCCATTGTTGCCAAGTCCAGCACGGGCCTGTACACAGGGGATGTCTCCATCTCCTATTCATCTGCAGCGGTTGCAATCTAGGGGGCAAAACGATGAGCATCTTGTCAGTATTCAACATTTCCAAAATGTACAGTGAGCATTGCATGTTGTGACTGAAACAGCATGTTGTTGTATAGGCCAAAATGATGCCTATGTGTGCTGTGATGCAGTTAGGTGCCATGGCCTCCCCCCCTGAAATGGCGTCCGCTTGTCCTGTGAGGATAGACAGGTGGAAATGAGGTAATGCTGTTGACGTTGTGCGTCATTGCGGGAGGCGGTCGAGTACCGCTGTGCAAGTCCTCATAGGTTGTAATTGGGCCCTATGGGTTACAGTGGCCAATGGTGATGTATGCCGGCGGTAACGGTACGCACCGCTGCGGACGTGACCGCCATTTTTTATCTGTTCACTTACTTGCTACCTGATCTTCAACAGGAGAGTACCTGCACTGCAAGTGCTGCTGTGACCTGTGCCTGGAACCGACCATGGCTCGTGTCACTGGAGAAAGGGCCCCTGCCTTCACTGCTACAGAGTTGGAGAGACTGGTGGATGGGGTCCTACCGCAGTACTGAATGCTGTATGGGCCTCCAGACCAACAGGTGAGTACACTGTGAGCACGATGCATGAGGCATGAATGCACGGAGTGCTGTATGTGAGGGCCTCGTGTAAGGGGGGTGGTTGAAGGGTCCTGGCCAGCGTGCTGCATGTATGGTTTGCAATGTCTGTGCATAAGGGGATGGGAGAGATATGGTGGGCCATGAGTGTAACAGGCCGGACTGTATGACTGATACCTTTTTGCTATGTTTCTTTTCCTGCAGGTCAGCACCCATCAGAAAAAGGGTATATGGCATGCCATCGCCAAGGATGTGCAGACCCTGGGGGTCTACAGCAGGCAGAGCACCCACTGTCGCAAACGGTGGGAGGACCTGAAACGCTGGGCAAGGAAGATGGCGGAAGCCCAGCTGGGGATGGCCTCGCAATGAGGAAGGGGTGCCCGTCGAACCCTGACGCCCTGATGTTCCGCATACTGGCGGTGGCCTACCCAGAGCCGGATGGGCGCTTGAGGGCCACAAGGGGGTGAGTACAGTTTCTTACTATACTACTTGTGCGTGGTGGAGTGGTCTTCAGGTGGGGGTTGTGGGTCGATTGGTGCCCATAGGCCAGGCCGGATATTGCAGGGTAGGTTCCATGTTGGGCAGGGTCCTGATGTAAAATACCTTCAACCAAGCTAGTAGGCATCCACTACTGGGCAGGGTTCTGTGGGTCTCAGGTATGCTACAACTGGCATTAGGTATTCTTGTCCATGGCCTGGTGACTAGCATTGTGACTGGTAGTGCATTGCCTAGTGCGTAGGGAGGTTCCCTGTGTGTGTGTGTGTGTGTGTGTGTGTCGTGTACGCCAACGGTGGTGGTGTTGCTGCCCTTGACCAAGTGTATCCTCTGTCCCTCCCCCCCCTTTTGTTTTGTCATGTCACCCTGTCCTTCTGTGTATTAGAATCATCTGGCAGAGGAGCAGAGGGACCAGCGATGGAGGGAGCTGCATCCCACAGGGCCCATGAAGCAAAATCCTCTGACTGTGAGGGCACCAGTGGGACGGAGGATGAGGGGAGCACCATGGCAGAGACAGGAGGGGACAGTTCTGACAGTGATACCTCCTCCAATGGAAGCTCGCTAGTGGTGGCAGACACCTCTGTGTCCACCCCAACTACAGGTACAGCCGTCACCCCCATACCGGCACCACCCTCCCAGCAGCCCAGCAGCCCCTCAGCGAGTTTTCCATGCCCACTCAACCAGGAGGGTGGGCATCTCCTTCGCCCCAGGCACCTCAGGCCCAGCCCCAGTTAGCCCTGCTCTGTTGGGCAGTCAACCATAGTGAATCCCATCCTGGGGCTGGCAGGCCATTTGCAACAAACAAATGCATTCCTGGAGGGCATTCACTCTGGCATGGCGGCCCAACAGAGATCAATCCAGGATCAGGCCTCCTCCCTAATGGCAGCCATTGTTCCTGTCTCTAGCCTCCCCCTCCAACTTCCTCAGCCCAGCCCCATTCCCCTGAACCCCAACCTATCCCAAGCACACATTCAGACCAGCATGCACCCAAGACAGGAGTGGCTCAGGCAAACACAAGTACCACACATCGTCCCACAGGCACTCACACAAACACCATCCAGATGCAAACACACCAACATCCACTGCATCCACTGTGTCCTATTCCTCCTCCTTGTCCACCCCCCTCCCAGTAGCGTCTCCACTCACACCTGCATGCATTACATCCTCATCCACACCCTCCATCACCATCACGCCTATCACTACACACCCCTCACTGGCAGTCACCACCCCCACATCCATGCACAGGTCCCCTCTGTCCTCTCCCACTGTGTGTGTGCCCCCTCCTCCCAAAGTACCCAAACGCAATCACTCAGCCACCCAACAGCCATCCACCTCACAACAGCATCCA
This sequence comes from Pleurodeles waltl, assembly GCF_031143425.1. NCBI lineage: Eukaryota > Metazoa > Chordata > Amphibia > Caudata > Salamandridae > Pleurodeles > Pleurodeles waltl. Next base: position 697,006,635 of record NC_090439.1, on the reverse strand, counting down.
GCCCATGCACCTGTACCCAACCACAGCAGACAGACACCTCCAACAACCACTCCCTCTTTCTCCACTCCCAAACCTTCACCCTCCTCCCGCCCCAGTGTCCCTAAGAAACTTTTCCTCTCGGCTGTTGACCTCTTCCCTACCCCTCCTTCACATCGGACCAGGGTGGTCAGAACCCAGGCTAGCACCTTAGCCACCCAGTCCACGGCCACAGTAGTGTCTGCAGCTACTGCAGGTGTGAGAGGCTCCAGGGAACCACCCATCAGCACTGGCAGTGTTCCTGCACCAGCTGCCAAGAGGAAAGGCAAGGATGCACCACCAGCTGGCAAGGGCAAGGAGGCACCACCAGCTGGCAAGGGCAAGGAGGCACCACCAGCTGGCAAGGAGGTACCACCAGATGGCAAGTGCATGGAGACACCACTAGATGGCAAGGGCAAGGATGCACCACCAGCTTACAAGGGCAAGGGCAAAGGGCCTGCACTTGCAGGCAGGAAGGACAGAAGGCCTGGTGCTGGGACTGATTCTGAGCCACCCCCACCACCAACCATGGCGGTTCAGCCATTCCAGGATGCAGGAGAAGGGCTGGAGCCTCCCCCTACCACTGCCAGCACCGCCACCAGCACCGTCACCTGCACCGCCACCAGCACCGCTGCCAGCAGCAGCAGCCCCAGTGAGCAGCTGTCCGAAGCAGTGGGCAAGCCACCCACTTGAGAGACTGTGGCTCTCAACTCTCCAGGACCAAGCAGTGGGCAAACCACCCACTTGAGAGACTGTGGCTTTGCACTCCCCAGGACATTGCACAGGGCATGTTGCCCCCTTCAGGACCAGTGGTGTTGTACCATCTTCCGGCTGAGGTGCTCCCCCGTTCCCCGCCCCCCTGAGGTGCCTGTGTATTTTCAAACTGATGCCCCTGCAGTGTTCTCTCCGTGTTGATGCAGGAGTCAAGTGGGGCCTTGGCCTATGTGATGTGGCCCTGTGGCCCATGGACATTGTGGACATTTGTATATATGTATATACTGTTTTTTGAGGATGTATTTCTAGGATTTTATCTTATTACACTCACTTTAATCACTTCCTTTTGTCCTTGCATTATTCCTGAGTGGTAGGGGGTGAATATGTAATGTTAACACACCTGGTTATGTGTATGGTGTTGGGGTGGGGGTGTTGCGTGTGTGTCACTCTCTTTTTCCTCCCCCCTCCCTTGTGTGCTAGGCTGCAGTACTCACCGTGGTCATCTTTGCCGGCGTTGGTATTCATGGTGTAGGAGGAGGTAGACCAGCATGGGAAACACCTGCAGTTCGGGCTCCATGGCGGATCGTGGCGTGGTTCTTTCATGAGAGTCCAGAGGTGAGTTGTTTCCCTTCTGTGTTCTGTTTCCGCCGTGCTTTTGATGTGGTTGGTACTGCCCCAGAAAAGGTGGCGGTAGGCCGGTCATAATAGAGTGGGCAGTACATTCTCTTCCGCCTGGCTGTTGGCGGTTTGTGTTCCATGGTACATCGATACATATGTCTGTTGTATGTGACGACAGTCCTGGCCTGTGTGGAATGCAAGTGTGTAAGTTGTATTTGCAGATGTGATGTTTGTGTGTTGTTGGTGATGTGTGTGACAATGTTGTGTATAGCCTTCACTATCCCTGTGACTGAGATGTGTGTGCGTGCATTTTTGTGTAGTGTTGCTGTGCAGTGTGAGTGATCAGCCCAAAGAGGGCTTTTTGTGACTGAATGTGTCCGTCTTCATGTATGATTTGGACGGTGTACATGGAGAGACGTGTAGTTGGTGCTCGTAGCGTGACGCCCATATAATGTGGACGACGGTGCTTTGATATGCTGTTAAGGTTTATGACAGAGGTAGAGGTGTGTACTCATGGTCAGTTGCACCCACGGCAGCATTCATTTTGTGCTCCTTCGATGATCAACAACAGCGGCAGGACGTGCGTGATGGGTTCCATGGCAGCATCAGATGTGTACGTCTGTTTGCAGGTGCGTGTCTACCTTTATACTGTCTATTTCCGCCTTCTGTGACATGATGTTGGACCGCTACATTCACATTTGCAGTGTGCAAACTCATAATGTGTCTGGGTGCAACACAGGCTCCGTCGGCCTGTTTGTACTGCCTTGTGACCCTGGCAGTCTGTGCTACTTGGCGGTGCCCCGGAACCGCGGCGGTCTTTGCTCCACATGCCAGCATGACTAGTAATAAAGCTTTCTGACCGCCATCCTGCCAGCATTTGGACTGCCACCGCTTGCATGTTGGTTGATGAACGGCCAAACTCATAATGAGGCCCTAAATGAGGAAACAAACTAGCAATTAAATGCAAGTTGTCTCCAGTAGTAACTCTTTTTCCATTGAGTAAAGAAACTAGGATCAACTGGCCTTTTGTTGATCACTCTGAGTTTGAAGGAGTGGCATTCTTTGGAAATACAACAGAACCATCAACAGCATGGAACTCTGGACAGATGAACAGTGACAGATTTCCCATCCCCCGAAATATAAATCTAATTATTTCATATGGGATTCATATTTCAGTGGACAGGATATCCGTCACTGTTGTGATGGAGTTACCCACCCGCCAAAATCTAAATCAGGCCCTAAGTTTCTTGCGAGAAGAGTATTGAATAATTCTCTAAAATTAGCTTGTAAGCTCGAGTAGAAAGTGCCTTATACCTATGAAGAATTCATACCAGCATCTTTAGAGTTGTGGGATGCCCATTCCTATGACAAAAAGTGATCTCTCAATTTTCCTTCTCTGTGTACTGGTGTGATTAAATCTTTTGGGGTGCTATTGGATTGCTCTTAAGATGGCCATTCCCACATTCAAAAAGATCATTTTGAAATTATATATTTATAATCCGATTCATTGAATCACCACTTTCACACCATTTGTTACGACTTTTCTGGGTGTACTGCTCCTGGGTTATACCTAGATGGGGAATAGCAATTTGAGTGGCGGTCAAACCCCCATGATTTCAACAGAAACATTCACATTTCTGGATGCGGATGGATCAGAACCCGCATACAACTCTATGCATTTGATTAGAGATCAGCTCTTTTAGCTAATCAACTAGTGTACCTGCTGCGGCCATTCTTGATTTGAATTGAACATGAGTTAATTCATACCCTCTACCTTGCTTACCACAAGAAGGTATAGGTCATAGGATCTAATTTTTTTGCAGAGCAGGAATACTTTTGAACATGGCTAAGATTGCAGAGTGGTTCAGACGTCAATATTTTGACTTTCTCTTCAGCATAATTTGAGAAATTAAAATGTAATATCTTGGGGTTTTCAGCCTTCTACCCTAGGTCATGATTAGATCTTCTTCTGCTTGGGGTGTTTTGCTCCCCACCAACAACAGTATTCTGACTAGCAAGATTTCCCTTAGACTTAGACCAATTTGCGGATTTCAACATGTGAGACAATGGTTTCTGCCCATCTACTCTGCAAGGTTTTTTCACTTTTTGCTTAAATGTTTTTTGACCTTTTACTGAGGGTAAGCCTCATAGCTGGTGCCTCTCCCATGGTTAACTCATGGTACATGGACTGCACATGTTTACCAACAGTGTCTGCCTTTTAAGGTAAGGCTGCTGTGATGCAGCAAGGGTAAGGGGCACTTGGCTGGTTAAACTTGAACATGTGTGCACATGTGTGCACATGTGTGAGGGCTGCATGTGGGAGACTTCTGTCATGCGCAGTCCAGTCACTTCACATAGGAGGCCTGGCACAGAAGGGACTATGCAGGATTGGCTATTGACCTGGGTTAAGTCTCATAATGTTAGTGTACACTGATAAGGAAAGTCAGTGTGGTTTATTGTCTTGTCTGCAGTGACACTTCATTATATACTAAAGGGGAAGAATGCCTTTAGAGCACAGCTTCACTTCGCTTTGGCCTACAGAGACCAGCATCAGATCGAACTATGGTGGAATCTATGGCCCTCATTCCGACCCAAGACCGCCAGGGCCGCGGGCAACGGAAGCACCGCCAACAGGCTGGCGGTGCTTCATTGCCCATTCTGACCGCGGCGGTAAAGCTGCGGTCAGAAAAGGGAACCGGCGGTTTCCCGCCGAATTTCCCCTGGCTGGGCTGAACCTCCATGGCGGCGCTGCAAGCAGCGCTGCCATGGGGATTCCGACCCCCTTCCCGCCAGCCTGTTTCTGGCGGTTTTTACCGCCAGGAACAGGATGGCAGGAAAGGGTGTCGTGGGGCCCCCTAACAGGGCCTCAGCATGATTTTCACTGTCTGCATAGCAGACAGTGAAAATTGCGACGGGTGCTACTGCACCCGTCGCACACCTGCAACACCGCCGGCTCCATTCGGAGCCGGCTTCTGTGTTGCAGGCCCTTTCCCGCTGGGCCGGCGGGCACTCCCTTGGTGGGCGCCCGCTGGCCCAGCGGGAAAGTCAGAATCGCCCCCGCGGTCTTTTAACCGCGGGCGGCCATTTGGCGGTTCCCGCCAGGCGGGCTGCGACCGCCGCCCCCCCGGGTCAGAATGACCCTCTATATGCCAAATCCAATAATAAGAGTTCAAAGACAATGGCCCTCATCATGACACTGGTGGTAAATCCCGCTTACCGCCATGCTGACGGTCACCAAATTACCGCTGAGGTGGCAGATATCCCTTCACCATATTATGACACACATATACCAATCTGACAGAATACAGCCACATACACAAATCTGCCAGACTAAAGGTCAGTGATAAACTGGTGGTCCTAAAACCTACACCGTTACGCCAACAGAACAACGCCCAACACAATATGACCCACGAATCACCATGGCGGACATTCAACAGCATAAAACTATTGGTGGTACATACCGCCGCGCTCCCAATGGACACCCACAAACAAAACAACACTACATTGGACAGTTCAAACAACACACACCTGACACCCATACACACACCACACCCACACACCCACACCACGATAAAACACACACCCACAGTACCCACAACCCTTTACGAATATAAATCATTGGCACGAGACTGACACCAAGACCACTGCAACAACTAGAGCCACACACCACTCACACCCATACACCCCTCACACACTCCACATCACACACCCCAACATATTACCCAACACACATCACATAACACCCATGGCACCACAAAGGCACCCCTGTTTCACTGAGGAAGAGTTAAGGGTCATGGTGGAGGAAATTGTCAAGGTAGAGCCAGAGTTATTTGGAGCACAGGTGCAGCAAATATCAATAGCAAGGAAGATGGAGCTATGGCGGAGAATTGTGGACAATGTGAGAAAGTAGCCTCTTTCTAGCTTGGTTATCCCCACTTTTGGCCTGTTTGTGAGCGTGTGTCAGTGTGTTTTTACTGTGTCACTGGGATCCTGCTAGCCAGGACCCCAGTGCTCATAGACAAAAACCTATATGTCAGGGTGTTTTGCCTGTATCACTGGGATCCTGCTAGCCAGGACCCCAGTGCTCATAGTTTATGGCCCAATGTGTATGCCTGTGTAGTGCCTAACTGTGTCACTGAGGCTCTGCTAATCAGAACCTCAGTGCTTATGCTCACTCTGCTTTTAAATTTGTCACTGTAGGCCAGTCACTGCATTTACCAATTTCAATTGGCACACTGGACCCCCCCTTATAAAACCCTTGTGTATGGTACCTAGGTACTCAGAGCATTGAGGTTCCAGGAGATCCATAAGGGCTGCAGCATTTCTTTTGCCACCCATAGGGAGCTCAGAGAAACCCTTACACAGAACTGCCACTGCAGCCTGCGTGAAATAGTGCACACACTATTTCACAGCTATTTTCACTGCACTTAAGTAACTTATAAGTCACCTATATGTCTAACTTTCACTTGCTGAAGGTTAGGTGCAAAGTTACTAAGTGTGAGGGCACCTTTGCACTAGCAAAGGTGCCCCCACATAGTTCCGGGCCATTTCCCCAGACTTTGTGAGTACGGGGACGCCATTACATGCGTGCACTACATATAGGTCAATAAAAATATGTAACTCCATGATGGTAACTTCGAATATGGCCATGTAACATGTCTAAGATCATGGAATTGTCCCCCATTCCAGATCTGGTATTGAGGAGCCAATTCCATGCATCCTGGGGGCTCCACCATAGACCCCCAGTACTGCCAAACCAGCTCTCTGAGGCTTGCACTGCAGCTACAGCTGCTGCCACCTCACAGACAGGGTTCTGCCCCCCTGGGGTCTGGGCAGCCCAGTCCCAGGAAGGCAGAACAAAGCATTTACTCTGACAGCTGGTTGTAACACCCTCTTCCTTTGGAAATAGGTGTTACAGGCTGGGGAGGGGTAGCCTCCCCCAGCCTCTGGAAATGATTTGAAGGGCACAGATGGTGCTCTCCTTGCATAAACCAGTCTACACCAGTTCATGGACCCCTTCTCCCCCGCTCTGGTGAGAAACTGGACAAAGGAAAGGGGAGTGACCACTCCTCTGTCCATCACCACCCCAGGGGTGGTGCCCAGAGCTCCTCCAGTGTGTCCCAGACTTCAGCCATCTTGCTTTGCAAGGTGTGGAGGCACTCTGGAGGGCTCTGAGTTGCCAGTGCCAGCAGGTGATGTTAGAGACCCCTCCTGATAGGTCCATACCTGATAAGGTAGCCAATCCCCCTCTCAGGGCTAATTAGGGTCTCTCCTGTGGGTTCTCTTCAGATTCTGCTTGCAAGTTTCCTTCAGGAATCCTCTGCAACTACTTCAGACTCTTCTGATCTCGGATCAACTGCAGGCTGCTCCAAAAAAATGCTGTAACTGCAAAAAGGTGTCCACATGAGACACTTTTCTTCAGCAACCTCAGCTCCAAGTCAGCAACTGCAACAGTGTCCATGGTGTGCATGCTCTGGGGACTCCCTGTCTTCATCCTGAACCAGAAGAACCAAAGAAATCTCCTGTGGAATGACAGAGTCACTCCCCTGCTCCAAGCAGGAACCTTCCAAGGCAACGACCGGTACACTGGGACTCCTCTCACGGGAACGACCATGCTCCTAAGGACACAGAGTGTGGACATCATCGACATAGAGGGGGTCATTCTGAACCCGGCCGGCGGCGGTAGCCGCCGGCCTGGCGGGGCCCGCCAGAATACCACTGCGCAGTCAAAAGACCGCCCCGGGTATTCTGGGTTTCCCGCTAGGCTGGCGGGCGACCGCCAGAAGGCCGCCCGCCATCCCAGCGGGAAACACCCTTCCATGGGGATGCCGGCTCCGAATGGAGCCGGCGGAGTGGAAGGGGTGCGACGGGTGCATGGCAGACACTGAAAATCTTTGTGGGGCCCTGTTACGGGGGCCCCTGCAGTGCCCATGCCCAGGGGCCCCACGACACCCCATACCGCCATTCTCTTCCTGGTGGCCAAAACCGCCAGGAACAGGATGGCGGTATGGGGGTCGGAATCCCCATGGCGGCGCAGCAAGCTGCGCCGCCATGGAGGATTCCCCAGGGCAGCGGAAAACCGGCTGTACCGCCGCGGTCAGAATGCCCAAGGGAGCACCGCCAACCTGTTGGCAGCGCTCCCGCGGTCGTTGGCCCTGGCGGATTTTACCGCCAGGGTCAGAATGACCCCCAGAATGTCTTGAGGTCCAGCTGATGCAATTTGGAGGAGGTAAGACCTTGCCTTCCCCGAGAACAATGGTACCCCTGTGTATTGTATCTTCTTCACCTCCTGAGGCCTCTGTGCACTCATTGCAAAATTCCTTTGTGCACATCCTGGCCCAGCTCCCCAGCACTCCACCCTGCGATGCTCAACTTGCTGAGTTGTTCTCCTGCGGAGTGGGACCTTCTTTAGTGCTGCATCAACCGCATTTTGCATATCTTTTGAACCCAGATCCTGCAGCTTCTGGGGGTGCTGGCTGGCATCCTGAGGGCTCTTTAAAGTGCTGATAGCCCCCTCTTCCTCCTCACACAGAGTTGAGGCCCCCAGGTCCCTCCTGGGTCAATCCAGGACCATTTTGATGAAAAATGCACTTTTGGTATAGTTCAAGGTTTGTTGGTGACTTCTGCCACGAAATCTTATCTGCAATGATCTTCATGCTGTGGGACATCTTTTGCATCATGCAGAAACCCGCTGGCATCTTCATAGGGTGCATTTCTGCAGTCTTTGACTAACCAGGGACTCTTCTTTTGCACCCTCTTCTGGGTTGGCAGGGGCTCCTGTCCTTCCTGGAACTTCTTTTGACTTCTGGACTTGGTCCCCTTCCTTTGCAGGTCTTCAGGTCCAATAATCCTGAAGTTGTTCTTTGCAGACTTGGTTGGCTGCTGCAAAATCCCCACAACGAGGTGTAGTGTGTCCTAAGAAAACTTGCAGTACTTTACCCCTGCTTTTCTGGGCTCTGGGGTGGGGTAAGTTACTAACCTTTACTGTATTCTTACTCTCCCAGCGATTCTGCACACACTACACTTATCTGAGGGGGAATTTGTGATTCACATTTCACTTTTTTAGTATAAGGTTTGTGTTGCCCCTAGATCTATTTTCTCCCATTGCATTCTATAGGATCTCCTACAGTTTGCATTGTTCTATGAATATTTACTTGTCTAATTTCGGTGTGTACTGTATATATTGTGTATAATTCTTACCTCCAGAAGGAGTAATTTTGATACTGTGTCACCCAAATAAATACCTTCATTTTTGGTAACACTGAGTATTGTCTTTACTTGTGTATAAGTACTGTGTAACTATAAGTGGTATTGCATGAGCTTTGCATGTCTCCTAGTTCAACTTAAGCCGCTCTGCTATAGCTACCTCTATCAGCCTAAGCTGCTAGAACACTACAACTTCACTAATAAGGGATAACTGGACCTGGTATAAGGCGAAAGTACCCAAGGTACCCACTACAAACCAGGCCAGCTCCCTAAAGACAGGGTTAATGTCATGGGACAGCACCCCAGACCAAGGGACGACGTCAGGAAGAGGTGGAACGACCTACGGGGGAAGTTACGTTCCATTGCAGTAAGACACCAGCTCGCTATACAGAGGATGGCGGTGGACCCCCACCTCTTTCCCCACAACACACAGCATGGGAGGAGCAGGTACTGACAGATGCTGGGAGCCTACCAACATTCCCAGGACACAATGGGCCAGATCCTGGACAACGTGCAGGAGAACAGGCGGCTGCAGGAGGGACAGTATTAGGGGATCAGGGAGGACTTGCAGGCCATCAACAACACCCTGATCTCCGTAGCAGGGGTGCTGGCAGACATGGCCAACATTATGAGGGAGGCAGTGTCACACCAACGTGCCTCTGCCACTAGCCAGTCATCTGAACAGCCCTCCACTTCCACTGCCGCTAGTGGCCAGGAGGCCCCGCCACAGGACCAACAGGCAACTAGCACCCCTCCCCCTGCAGAAGGTGAACCACCCCACAAATGTTCCCTGTGAACCAGACAAAAGCCAGAGGCACTTGCCAAGACCACCACCAGGAAATGAGACTCTACTGATTGTCCCGCTTGTGTCCCACTCAGTCACCTTGTCCACTTTGAACTGCCATTGTTCCCCTTCCTATGTCCCCATGGGCAATGCACCTGTGCTACAAACAGAAAGGAGCAATATCCTGGGCTTTCCTCCGTCATCACCCCATCCCATTGCACTTTCCCCTCTATATATTAGCACAACAATAAACACCCTTTGATAAAAATCGACTTCGAGTATTTCATGTATTTTTCAAATATGTATTGATTTCTAATAGCTACAACCATTGCAAATTAACTGTACATAGAATGACCATAGAATTAATGACCTGTAGCTGGCTGTTGTGATCACACAAGGAGAAGTTGTCAAATCACCAACATCTGCAAAATGAATATCCAGAGGGAACAGTAAGTGGGCAAAGAAGTGGGAAATGCCAGCATGCCAATGCCACACAAAATACAACCAAAGTCATAGAAATGTAAGGTTGCACTGTCTCACCTGTGTGTCATTCGAAGTACTGATGTATCACAGATGTTCTGTTGTCCACATCCTCATCCTCTACCTCCTCATCCTCACTGACCTTAGGGTCCACTGCTGCCACAGGGGCATCTCCAGTCTCCTCCTCCTGCAGAAAAGGCACATGTTGTCTGAAGGTCAGGTTGTGCAACATGCAGCATGCCACTCCTGTCTGGCAGACCTTCTTGGGTGAGTAGCACAGGGATCCACCTGTTAGATGGAGGCACCTGAACCTGGTCTTCAGGATGCCAAAGGTCCTTTCAATGATCCTTCTGGTTCGCCCATGTGACTCATTATACCGTTCTTCTGCCCTTGTCCTGGCATTCCTCACTGAGGTCAGCAGCCATGATAGGTTTGGGTAACCAGAGTCACCTACAAATATTGAGGGACAACATTTAGCCACACACAATGCTATATGGCCCACCCCATAGGCCTACACAAACATATACTGAGTGGGAACCAGGGCTCACCTATTAGCCACACCCTGTACCTCTGTAGTTGGGCCATTACATTTGGGATGCTGCTATTCCTCAGGACAAAGGAATCAAGCACTGACCCAGGATACTTAGCATTGACATGGGAGATGTACTGGTCCGCCAGGCACACCATCTGCACATTCATGGAGTGGAAACTCTTACGATTCCTGAACAACTGTTCATTCTGGAGGTGGGGGGACAAATGCAATATGTGTTCCGTCAATTACACCAATTATATTGGGGATATGTCCCATTGCATAGAATCCAGCCCTTTCAGTGGCCAAATCCTCAACCTGGGGGAATGCAATGTAGCTGCACATGTATTTTATCAGGGCAGACAACAGACTTGTTAGCACATTTGAGAACATTGGCTGTGACATTCCTGCTGCAAGCCCACTGTGACTTGGAAAGAACTAGTTGCCAGGAAATGGAGAACTGATAGCACTTGCACAAGAGGGGGGATCCCAATGGTGTGACGGATAGCAGATATCAGGTCAGGCACACAGCTCTGTGATTGTGGCCCTGTCCAGTCAATCAGCGAATATGATGTGCCTGTCCTCCAGTGTAGCCAAGTCCACCAGGGGTCTGTACACCAGGGTATGTCTCCATCTCCTGGTCATCCGCAGTGGTAGGTATCTAAGGGACAAATGAGTGAGGAGCCTGTCACAAACTGAAAAAAGGAGCCACAACAGAAGTCCGCAATGTGAAAACATGTAATAAGACATTTTAATTTGTGAAGTATGTTCCTATTTATCCTAAGACGCAGCATTAATTCATAGGCCTGTTCCCCCCCCCCTGAAATGGCATCCCCCTGTCCCATGTGGAGGGACAGGTGAAAGTGAGGTGATGCCGCTGACGATGTGCGCCGTGGCGGGAGGCGGTCGCGAACCGCCGTGCAATTCCTCATTGATTATAATTGGGCCCTATGGGGTACAGTGGCCAATGGTGATCTACGCCGGTGGTGACGGTATAAACCGCCGCAGATGTGACCGCCTTTTCTATCAGATTCCTCACTTGTTTCCTGACCTTCCATAGGAGAGGACCTACACTGCATGTGCTGCTGTGACTTGTGTCTGGAACCTACCATGGCCCATGTGACCAGGGAAAGGGCCTTCGCTTTGGAGGAGTTGGAGCGACTGGTGGATGGGGTCCTACCCCAGTACGGACTGCTGTATGGGCCTCCAGACCAACAGGTGAGTATCCTGTGGGCACGATGCATGTGGCATGAACGCATGGAGTTGTGTGTGTCAAGGCCTCGTGTAAGGGGTTGGGTGGATGTCCTCTTGATGGTGTACACATTGTGTGCTGGGCTATGTGTGCGCCAAAGGTGATGGAAATGGGTATGGTGGGCCATTTGTGTTACTGGCGGAACTGTTTGTCTAATGGTGTTCTCCTGCAGGTCAGCGCCCATCAAAAGAAGGGAATATGGCATGCCATCGCCAAGGAGGTGCGGACCCTGGGGGTCTATGGCAGGCAGAGTCCCCATTGTCGGAAATGGTCGGAGGACCTGAAACACTGGGCACGGAAGACAGCGGAGGCCCAGCTGGAAATGGCCTCCTAATGACGAAGGGGTGCCCGTCGGACTCTGACCACCCTGATGGCCTGCATACTGGCGGTGGCCTACCCTGAGCTGGATGGGCGTTTGAGGGCTTCACAGCAGCCCCAAGGGAGTGAGTACAGTGGCCATCATTGAAGCTCTTGGCTGGAGGGGTGGTATCCGGGTGGTGGTTGTGTGTCAGTGGGTGCCCCTAGGCCAGACACCTGTGTGTGAGGGTGCTGTGTACGCCAATGGAGGTGTTGGTGCAGTCATTGACCCAGTGTATCCTTTGTCTCCCTCCCCCTCTTTCTTGTTTTGTCATCATGTCCTTATGTGAATTAGCATCATCTGGCAGAGGAGCAGAGGCACTGGCGACAGAGGGAGGTGCATCCCACAGGACCCTGGAGGCAGAGTCCACTGACGCTGAGGGCACCAGTGGGATGGAGCGCGAGGGGAACACCACGGCAAAGACTGGAGGGGACAATACAGACTCAGATACTGCCCCTGATGGGAGCTCCCTGGTGGTGGTGGACACCTCTGTGACCACCCCAGCTGCAGGTACATCCGCCACCCCGTACCAGCCCTGCCCTCCTGGTAGCCCCTCAGCGAGTTGCCCATGCCCGCTCACCCAGGAGGGTGGGCATCTCCTTCGCCCCAGGCACCTCAGGCCCTGCCCCAGTCAGCCCTGCTGCCCTGAGTGAGGAGTCTATTGACCTCCTGATATCCCAGATGCATCAATCTAATGCATTCATGGAGGGCATTCGCAGTGGATTGGCGGCCCAACAGAGATCGATTCAGGCTCTGGCCTCCTCTCTGATGGCAGCCATTGTCCCTGTTTCAACCGTCCCCCTCCAACTTCCACTTCCCAATCCCATTCTCTTCAACCCCAACACATCCCAAGCACACAGCCAGACGAGCATGCACACAAAACAACACCCAAGAGTGTCACAGGCAAACACAAGCACCACACATCATCCCACAGGCACTCACACAAACAACATTCATTTGCAGACACAACAACAACATTCACTATTTCCACTGTCTCCCCCTCCTCCTCCTCCACCTCCCACCCAGTTATGTCCACACTCACATCTGCATGCACTGCATTTATATCCACTACCAGCATCATCACCACACCAAGCAGAACACACACCTCACTGGCAGACACCACCCCAACATCCATGCACACGTCCCCTGTGTCCTCTCCCACCGTGTCTGTCCCCCTTCCTAAAGTACACAAACACAAGCACTCAGACACCCAACAGCCATCCACTTCACAACAGCATATAGCCCATGCACCTGCACCCAAATCCAGCATACAAACACCTCCAACAACCACTCCCTCATCCTCCACTCCCATTACTCCTCCCTCTTCCCTCCCCAATATCCCTAAAAAGATTTTCCTTTCCCAGAATGACCACTTTTCTACCCATCGTCCCCGTCCTGAATGTATGGGCAGGGTAGCAAGGACCCTGCCAAGCACCTCAGCCAAATATTCCATGGGCCCAGTGGTAGCACCACCTATTCTTGGTGGAAAGGATTCCAGGCCAACAATACTGAAAGGAAAGGAGCCTGCACCAGCCGCAAAGAAGTGGAAGGAGCCTGCACCAGCAGCAGTCACAGAGCCCCCAACACCAGCCATGGTTGTGCGGCCTTCCACCTCCAGAACGAGTGGGCAAGACACCCACTCAAGAGACTGTGGCCTTGCACTCCCCAGGACCGAGCACAGGGCATGTTGCCCCCTCCAAAACCAGTGGACAAGACACCTAGTCGAGAGACTGTGGCCATGCACTCCCCAGGACACAGCAATAGGCATGTTGCCCCCTCCAGAACCAGTGGTCTTGTTTCCTCATCCAGCTTAGGTGCCACTCCCTCCCCCTGAGGTGCCTGCCTATTTGCCAGCTGATGCCCCTGCACTGTTCTCTCCGTATTGGAGCAGGATTCAAGTGAGGCCTTGGACTTTGCCCTCTGGCCATGTGGGCCCTGTGAACTATGAACTGAGCAGTGTCCCTTTTTTTAACTTTTGTACATATCTGTTGCATTGCTAAATCAACTTATTAATTTTGATGTTGATCTGATTACAATCACTTTGGTCAATTTCTGTTGTCCTTGCATTATTCTGGAAATTATTGGGGACAAATTGTTTTTGTAGTGCAGCTGTTTGTGTGTATGGTGTGTGTGTCGGGTGTGTGCGGTGCGTGTGTGTGTCACTCTCATTTTTCTCCCACCCTCCCATGTGTCCTAGGCGGCTGTACTCACCGTCGTCGTCTACGCCGGCGTTGGTGTTCCAGGTGGAGCATGACATAGAAGATCATCAGGAAAACTTGCAGTTCGGGTTCCATGGCGGTGTGGTTCTTCCCTGTGTCTCCAATGGTGAGTCCTTTCACTTTTGTGCTCTGTTTCCGCCAGGCTTTGGATGGCGTTGGTACCGCCCCAGAAAAGGTGGTGGATAGCAGGGTCAAAATATGGTGGGTGGTACTTGTCTTCCGCCTGGCTGTAGGAGGCTACCGCTGTGGTGACTGTTGTTTCCGCCCTGGTGGTCAATGTGGTACATTGGCTGTCTATCGGAGATATCACCGCCATGGTCATAATTTGGAGGTAGTTAGCGCCAGCCAGCCTGTTGGTGGTATTAACGCCACTTTATCACCCACTGCCAGAGTCATAATGAGGGCCAATATCTGTAGAGCTTACGGGTCCTCCAGGAATGTCATATTTCTCTAGTTCAGCTCAAGATGAGAGCCAGGACCTTGTGTCACCCTGGTGTGCCAAATTAGTTACACTTCTCACCAGCAGCAGGAACAAAGACCTCCCCACACAAAGGGAGCAATTAACAGTGCTTGACTCAGCTGCTGGGAAGAAAAGGGTTGGGGTGAAGGATCTGCATCAATCAATCAGCTGTCACACTGTACCATGGATGAGCCAGCCCAGGCCCACTGAACAAAGGAGGCAGCCCAGACGTCGGGAGCCAGCACATGAGGGGGCTTCCTTAGAAAATTTGGTAGGAAAAGTTCTGGCAGTAATGTCAGCAAGGGACAGAGCTGAGCCCACCAGTGCAGATGTGACTAGTGACTCTAGGGTGATGCTATTTTGAAATGTTCAAGCAGGCTGTGCAGGAGGTTTAGGACGGAGCAGAGAGGTAATGTGGCATCCCAAGATAGGCCAGAGGTGTCTCTCTGCTGGAATCTTCTGGTCCCACTTAAAAATACTTGTGCAAAGAGGAGAGCTCTCTCCTAGTTGTGTCTTTTTGTTTGACACTGGTACTGCAGATGGTAGCCATGGACAATTGCAAGGAAGAAACACCTGATTTCCTTCTGGACTAAGGACTTTCACTTCAGTTCAACCCAGGACCAGTGGGGCTTGTCCCAGGACCAAGAAAGCGTATCCTCTTACTCCCTCTAAGGACTAGTTGGGGGAAAGGCTGGTCTTCTGTGCCAAGGGAGAAGAAAAACCCCAGAGGAAACACAGGGGAAAGGCTGTCACAATGAGCTAGTAAAACCCACTCACTGTGATGTTTGTCACCTTAGAGGCCAGAAGGACTGAGGAAAGTGCTCCCTGTGGCTAGAGTTCACCACTAGGGGCAAAATGGGTCCAAGATGTAGCTAAACAGCCCAAGATGTGAGCAGGAGAAGGTTTTGACCTTTGACCCCCCCAACATAATCCCAGAGCGTGTGGAGCTCTGCTGCCAGGCTCTTCTGAATCCCCTTGTGTGGGCCAGGGCACAAATGTCACCAAAGGAAACATCTGCAATTTTTATATGAAGAGAGGGGGCATGCATGGGGCCCCCTTCCAAGTGTCCTGAAGGCCTTGGGACCCCAACCCCCAGACCAGTTTACAGATTGGAGGCCCGGGACCCCCAACTCCAGGTCCCATTACCACTGCTAAAGGAACAAGGGATGCCATCACCCACCCCCCTCAAGAGTCAAGGGAGGGTCCTGGGATCCCCAAATCCAGGCCCCCAGCAAATAGAAGATGGGCAGGGGAGTGTCGCTGCAGTCCCCACCCCAGTAGTGAGCATGCCCCACTCCCTGAGCCCGTGTCTGTGGGGAGCAGGCGGCCTCCACCACAGGAAGCACCCTGCCTACAGGAGCAGGCAGGCTGTTATGTCTGGTAACTCTTTGTGTGGTTTCCCTGTACTTTTTGCTTCTGACCTCCTGTTTTTGGGTCCTGTGCTTTAGTTCATTTTGGTTGGTTTTGATACTCTGGACACTTTACCTCTGCTAACCAGTGCTAACGTGCAAGTGCTCTCTGTCTAAATGATATTGGTAATTGGCTTTTCCATGATTGCCATATTTGATTTACTAGTAAGTCCCTAGTAAAGTGCTCTAAGGGTGCCCAGGGCCTTTAAATCAAATGCTACTAGTGGGCCTGCAGCACTGATTGTGTCACCCACAAGAGTAGCCCTGTAAACATGTCTCAGACCTGCCACTGAGGTGTCTGTGTGTGCAGTATTAAACTGCCAGTTCGACCTGGAAAGTATACCCACTTGTCTGGCCAAACCTTGCTTTTTACTACATGTAAATCACCCCTAAGGTAGGCCCATGGGCAGGAGGATGTGGTGTATTTAAAAGGTAGGACATGTACTGGTGTGTTTGCCATGTCCTGATAGTGAAATACTGCTAAATTCAGTTTTCACTATAGCAAGGCCTTTGTCTTCCATTGAATAACACGGGGGTTGCCTTAAAATATATTTTAAGTGTGATTTCCCATTGATAGCAGATAGAGATATGCATGCAGTTTGGGGTCCCTGAACTCACAATTTAAAAAGACATATTTTGATGAAGTTGGTTTTTGAATTGGATGTCTGAAAACGCCACTTTTAGAAAGTGGGCATTTTCTTGCTTAACCATTCTGTGCCTCTTCCTGTCTGTGGCATACATGTCTGAGTCAGAATGACAGTTGGAATGTTTGTGCAATCTCTCTAGACAGTCACACAGCGAGAGCCATGGTGTGCCCTGCATATCCAGATAGCCCATCACCAGGCTGATGGGCCTTCCTGAGCTAGAGTGATGGGAGGAGCTAACACTTGCACCTGAATAGGGCTGTGCCTGTCCTCACAGAAACCAGCCTCCAACTCCCGGAGTGTGTCTGGGGCCAGGGCAGGGAAAAGCAGGGTGTTGTGTACAACAAAGACTTGTCTTTGAAGTTTGCCTACTTCAAAGTCAGAAATAGGTATAAGTGCTGGCCCTCTGACACCACATAGTTGGAACACTTCTAAACTGTTGACATTCTGTCAGGAAGGAGAGCTGGATGCTGTAGGAGGAACTGCCACTCTTCCTGTTGCTTTGCTGTGCTGGTCTGCTGATTGCTGCTTCTGTCCTGGGAATAAAAGGACTGGGTTTTGCATTCTATATCCTGCTTTCAAGGTTCTCCAAGGGCTTGAACTGAGCGTGCCTCCTTTTACGAAGGCTCAGGACCATCAAAGACTTTACCTACCAGCACCTGGGCTCTCTTGCTGAGAGTCCTGACTTGCCAAGTGGTGTCAAATCCACCTACTGGGCCATCTGAAGTGAGCTCTGGTGCAACTAAGAAGAAACTAAGCACATCAACTCCAAACTGCCTTTGGCGCCACTCTCTGACTCCATGGTCCCCACTGATTGTAACAACCATGACCTGTGACACAGGTCCAACGCACTGCAGCTCTTCTGAAGTCCCCCCACAGCATGAGTCCAAAGTGTTGTCTCACCAACGTCTGAAATACGAGACTTTGACTCTGCCACAGCACCTCTAGACCCGTGATGTTATCGCAACACCTCAAAGTTGACACCTCTCATCTTGATCTGCTGGATTCATCGACTCGCCAGGTCGTAAGAAACCAACGCCTCGCCACTGGCACTGCATCACGTCCCCTGCAACCATAAGGAACCGATGCTTCAGCTTCCCTGCCTAGCAGTAAGGGAACAACACTTCACCTTCCCAGTACCAGTAAAGAACCTATGCCTCACCGGCTCCTGCGAGACCTCCACTCCCCAACTCTGCAGCATCTTTGTTTCCTCATCGTTTTCCAAGGTACTGTACATGGGGTCTGTGTGACTCAATGACCATCCCGCACTCCCTCACAAGGGGCATGGGATTGTTGGGAACAAGACTGTCAAAATGTTGTGATAAGCCCAGTTGGAGCTATTGTGTTTCTAAGCACTTTTACATTTTGGTCATTTTTGTCTTGTTTTACTCAAATATTGGCTATTTTTCTAAAGTAGTGTGGAGTACTTTTGTGGTGTTTTCACTGTGTTACTGTGTTGTGTACAAATACTTTACACATTGCCACTGAGATAAGCCTGACTGCTCATGCCAAGCTACCAAGGGGGTGAGCAGGGGTTATCTTGGGTGTGTAGCTCCCTCGCCAGTGTGTAGCTCCCTCTCCCTGACTAGAGTGGTGGTCCTTGCCTAGCTGAGGTGCCTAGCCTAGCCAACCAGGAACCCTATTTCTAACATTGGTGATCAGCGGTGAGGATAGGACTTACTTTTACACAATACCATAGAGACTCATTATTGCACTACAAACTGCACTTAGGCCATTACGTGTTTTGCTCTTTCTTGATTCTCTCTTCTGGTCATTTTCCCTGTTTCAGCTCTGATGCCTGGGAATCTTGTTGTTGCACTTCTATTATTGAAACCTTATTAAAATGGGGTTACCCTTTGATTCAGACAACCTGTTGTCTTACAATAAGGAGGAATTAAAGATTTTCTTTAGGGAGAGGGAACTGCCAGAGAGTGGGGACCTCATGAAAACATTGTACTATTTTGAAATGGAATGGGACAAAGTGTCAACAGAGAACCAGGGGGTAGTGGTTTTGAGGAAGGCCCTGAGCAGGACCCCGAGGTTAGTGAGGATTCTGAGTGGGAGGGTTCCCAGTCCACACCCCAGGGGGAGAGTGACCCTGAAGCCTTTGAAGCAGAAGAAGATGACTGGGCAGCGACACCAGTAGAGGGAGAATACCCCATATATAGGGAATCCTTTGCTAGGTCCAGTCCTAAGAGTAGTGTCACCTCCTATTCCTTGTCACCTGAGGAGCTCAGAGATAGGTGGTAAGAAAGGGGCCTGAGGTTGCAGGTAGTGCAGCTGGCTGTGGAGTAGAGAAGTGCTGAGGTAGAGAGGGACTTAGTCCAAGAGAGGATGGTGGAGGCTGAAAGGGCCTTTACTAAAAAAAGACTTGCCCTTGAGCACAGTCTGAAAGGTCTGGACTTGCCAGCGCTGCAGGTGGAGTCCAGTGGTGGCAACAATTTTGAGAGCAATGTCAGGGACAATCCCCACATGCCCACAGACTTAGGTTCAAAAGGGGGAGGACATACATCAGTGGCTAAGGGAATATGAGGAGGCTCTGGCAGTGTGCAGGATCCCTCAGAAGGATTGGGGGATTGGCCTGGGGAGCTATATTCTTGAGGAGAGTAGGAATGCCCTACTGGTCCTGGAAAGGAGTGACAGGCAGGAGTATTCCCCTATTAAGGAGGACCTGATAAGGAAGTATGGCTTCACCCCTGAGGACATCAGGTTGAGGTTCAGGGGTAGTAGGAAACTGTCTCACCAGTCTTGGGGGCAGTTTGTGGTGAGTTGCTGCATGGCACTGGAGGGGTGTGGGAAGGATAGCACATAAAACAACTTTGAAGGGCTGTACAATCTGATTATCAGAGAGCACATGTTCCATTGTTGTTTTCCAGGGCTATGCCGATACCTGTTGGAGAGTAAGTTCTCTGACCTCAGGGAACTTGCAAAGGAGGCAAACCTCTCAGTAAGTGTCAGAGGATCTGGCAAGGCACCTGGGAGTGATCCGAAAGAGAGTGGCTCAGGTTCCCCCAACCAAGGGTGAGGGAGGTTCAGAATAGCCCAGATAGGTCAACCTTGTAGTAGGGGGGTGCAGATCTTAGATTGCCCTATGACCAGCCCTAGAGCCTGGAGAGTACCCCGAGGGGGCCCAAGGAAGGGAACTAAGTCTGTACCAGGAGACCACCCACTGAGGGGGACCCCATAGTGTCAGAACTTTAGGTGACTGAAACCAGCATCCAACCAGTTTTGGTGTCTGGCAGCACCACTCCTCAGAGGGGGGTGTAGAAGCCCAGATTGAGGGATTTGAAGGAGAGGGAGGAATCTCTGCTAACTCCTTTCCAGCCTAAAGCCACAGACCCTAGATTGGGGAACCAGGCCCAGAGCATCCTCCTTGACCTGGGCGTAGAGACAGCTGTCACCAGCATCCCAACCATGTTGTCTTCTAGGACTACCACTCCTAGTGGGAGGGTAAGGAACTCTATAAGGAGGGGTTTGAGGGAGAGGGAGGAATGTTCCCTAACTCCTTTCTAGCTTAAGGGTACAGACACTAGGTTGGGGAACCAGCACCAGGGCATCCCCTTGACTTGGGGTAGAGACAGCTGTCACCAGTGTCCCTACCGTTATGTCTTTTAGGGGTACCACTCCTAGTGGAAGGGTGGAGAACTCTAGAAGGATGGGTAGAGGGAGGAAGGACTCTCCCCTGACCCCAGTTCAGCCCAAGGGTGCAGACCTTGGGTTGGGAGACCATATACAGAGTAGTTCACCTGAGCTGGTAGGAGAGCTGAGCAGGATTACTGACACCAGTGCCTGACAGTTCTGGATTCTGGGGGTGCACTCCCAAAAGAAGCGTAGAGAATCCCAGAAGGAGGGTGAGGGGAGGAAAGTCTCACCCCTGGACCCTGGCCCCTGCCCAGTCTATTGATGCAAGCCCCAGACTAGAGGACCAGTGGCAGGGTAGGACACCGGAACTTGTGAGAAGTGGAGAGAGGATGATTTTTTGCACCTGGGGCTAGCTCCCCCCAGTCAGAGACATTTCAGAGACCAGAGGCCCCTAAGTGGCCTGGGGCCTGGCTTTAGCCACAGACATCTAGGGAGCCCCCATGGGTTAGCTTAGAATGTCTGGGAAGCATAGACAGAGGGATCCAACTGGGATCAGATTAGCATAGAACTGGAACGTGCCCCTGCAGTGGTGGGCCAGGGTCGTTGTTCTATAGCCTCAAGCAGGGAAGCCCATCAAGTTATTGATTGGTCTCCCATGGCTTTAGGCTGGGAGGGGGTTTGTTGGACCCAGCCCTTTTTGCAGATTCATCCCCAAACTTTTTGCCTTTTAACTCCTATTTTCATGACCCTCTTTTTTGTTGGCTTTAGAGCTCTGTGCACTTTACCACTGCTAATCAGTGCTAAAGTGCATGTGCCCTTTCCTCTACAACATGGCATATTTCATTTACACCTATTTGGCTTATTTAATTTACCTGTGAGTCCCTTGTAAAGTATTATACCATATATCAAGGGCCTGTAAATTACATGCTACTAGTGGGCCTGCAGTGCGGCTTGTGCCACCCAGAGAAGTAGTCTTTCATACCTGCCTCAGGCCTGCCACTGCAGAGCCTGCATGCACAATTTACTGCAACACTAACTTGGCAAGTCAAACTACTTGCCAAGGCCTCAACTCCCTTTTTGCTACACCTAAGTCACCTCTAAGGTAGGCCATAGATAGCCCTATGGGCTGGGTAATGTGTATGTTAAAGGTAGGACATATGTCTTTATGTACTACATGTCCTAGTAGTGACAGCCTGTTTAATTTCTCACTGCTGAGTGCTGCCTCTCTAATAGAGTTCCATTAGAAATGTCCTTGCATATGGCTTATTGGTATTGTCTGAACTATGAGGGGTGGCGTGGGCATGTTTTGTTTGTTTGGAATGGAGGTGAGAAATGCTGCTTACTGGTGTAGGTGTTTTTGTTTATTACCATTATATAAATGCCACTTTTAGAAAGTGACCATTTATCTGTGCTTATTACTCTGGTGTTTGCAGCTTGACTCCAATCCATGTCTGGGGCAGAGTGACAGCTGGCCTTGTGCATACTTTCCAGTTAGCCATCACACAGGGATGGTGGAGGTGTAACAGGAGTAGATCTGCATAGAGAATGGTCTTCCTGGACTGAGATAGGTAGAGGCGGGGCACACATGCATCTGTAAAGGCTGTGCCCTGGTCTCATACAAAGGGCTCATTTACCCCCCACTGATGTCTGGCGCCAGCGTGGGAGGAGAAGGAGACACTTCTGGAACTGATTAGAACAGTTTGGAACCCCCTTCTCTACCTTTCTGGAAGCTCTGCAACATGAATATAAGTACTGGGGGCATGTCCCCCACATTTTTAGACACTGCATGAGACTTGTAGCCACTGTTGTGAAACCAGGAACGAATCGTCATCTGGACTGCTGTACCTGTGCTTCCTTGCTCTGTTACACTATGTGCTGGCCTTGTCTTCACCTTCCTCTCCATGATACTTCCCCAGTGCCTCCAGGGATGGTTGGTGTGCCCCACTGCCTTACCTAGTGAGTTTCTGTGTGCTGCCTAGGGACTCAGGAGACCAGCACCCCACGCCATACAGCTGTGGGACCTGTGAGTCCGGTCGTTGGCCGTATTGTATTCTTATTCAGCCGGGCGTGCAGAGTGTCTATCACCAAGAGAGAGTGCGGGCTGAGTGCTTGTCTTCATTCTTGGCAGCCTAGGGAGCAGGAGTGTAGCAGGAGACATCCTCTACCTGAGTGCTGCACTGCCATCACAAAGCCCCACCTCCCAGAACCGGCCTCTCTCAGGCTGCCGGGCTTGTCTGCGGGCCCTGTCTGCCTGCGTGTGAGTCCAGCTCAGGATACCAAGCTCCTTCGGAGATGGGGGAGAGTAGCTGCAGGGCTGCACAGCCAGACAGCGGGGAGGACCAAGGGAGGCCTCCTCATGGGATCCGGCCACTGCCCCAACGGCCGCCTCTGTCTGCCCATGTCCCGTGCTCAGATGTTGTGAGGGAGCGGCGGTTATACAAAGGAGAGCAGCCATCCCTCCAGTGGGGGGACCGCTACGGGAAGGTAACTGGATACTTACCAAGCCAGGAGGCTCCCCTACACTTACTGTATCTCCCCAGAATGGGGGGAGCCCAGGAGGGTTCCCCCTCCAATCTTTTCAGTGGGTGCTCCCCTCCTGTTGGTGGCATACTTTCAGCTTGCGGAGGTGTCACCAGAACAAACTGCTGCCTTGCGCATATGCAGACGGCTGCCTGATGATCTCCCCACACGCAAGGGACTCAGAAGGGTTCCCTGCAGTAGGGCAAGCCGTGAGTGAGCCCTCCCTCCTGTTGGTGGTATACTTTCTGGAACAGTTCTCCCCGACGTGGGGGGCCTTGTTCTCATTTTACCTTGTAGGACAGGATGGAGACCTCAGTGGAGGCCCCCTACTGCTAAGGACAATTTACCATATTTACAGGCATAGTAGCACAGGAGCTCTTCTGTCCGACAGTGTAGACCGGCAATTACTGTATATTCTCCAAAGCAAGTGCTAATGTGCTGCACCCTTCATGCAGAAGAGGGTTGTTGGGGATACTTCTAGATGTTGCAGTTCACCACAGTTATCCTGCCCTTATCTTTCTACATTTTTGGTCTATGACCTGTCTTATGTGCCATATGTCATGCTTACCATGTTGGGGTGACGTATGTACTCTCAGGGTCTGCCTTATATGCAGAGGGAGGGCGTGCTCATTATGACCTGTGCAGTACAGGAATGTTTTCTGCCATGTGCATTACAAATGATTACCTTCCATACAGAAATGTTTTCATGATATGTGCATTTATTCTTGGTAATAATGTGTTTACCTGACCACTGCTTGCTTTTGCACAGTACTAATAACCTGTGTGATGTTCTGACAGCTGCTGGTTTAGCAGGGTATTACTGATCCTTGTCTTTTGGTCTAATGATGTTTTATGCAATACTGGGTAGTTGTAGTTAGGTCAGCTGTTCAATAGGAAAAGGTTTTTTTTATGCTAATAACTTTGGCCCCCTTTGATGAATCTATGCAACATTTTCCAAAAGATGCTACTTTTTGACTAGTTTGTGCATGGAACAGTGATCCGTCAAGCATGGGTGAAGAAAAAAGGTGGTCCCAAATGCAAAATCCTCATGCATTTTCCATAAAATTCCTTAACAAGGGCTACAGCAAAAACTGCTGAATGGACACCAAATTTGGCAGAAAGCTAGATCTTCGTCCACAGGTCATGTTGTGATTTGGTGAACATCCTTTCAGTAGTTTTTTGGAAAATTAAGGGTCAAATATATTTGTACATCTGGACAGGTGGGTCGACAAGAGTGTAAAGGGACAGTCGCTGGAGCACCAATTTAAATATTGAGCATTCTGATTGGCCCAGGGAATTTTTTATCCATTGGGCCAATTCATTCTGCAGGGTCAGACTCCATGTGAGCGAGTACTCTGACTGGCTGCCAGCAACATCACAAAAATGTTGTTCAAAGCCATGACAGGACCTGGGGACTTAGTCCCGTCCTGAAATGCTGAATAAAAAAATGTAAATGGGTAAAGTACTGATAAGGAGCCATTATAGACCACATTGAGCTCATCCCTGGGGCCACAATTAACGAAAGAAGAGAGGGGGCTTTGTGGCCCCCCTTCCTGAGTCATCACAGGCCTCTGGGATCAGCACCTCGAAATATATCAAGCAGACCAATTAACTTTGTCAAAAAAGTCAACAATAACTCTAATCAAATGTATATTGTATAAATAATATATTCTAATGTTTAATAATAGTGAATGTCACAAAATATTTTCAATAAAGTATTTTAAAACATGGAACATGTCTTTGAGTCTTTTTTTTAGTTTTCAGGCCATAGAGCTAACCAAAAGAGTTCGCTGAAGAGCATACAGCTCCATCTTGGAGTGCTTTAAGAAATTATGGTAAGCTTTCCTAGGTTCATGGATTTGATTACCCAGGAAACTTACTGTGTATATTTTTGTTGTTAGGGGGCTACTGTGCTCTTGTCAGCCCTCCACAAAATTAAAATAATGATTGGTGGTGTCTCTGCCCCATCAGAGACATCACTAGGATCTATAAATATTTTTAGAATACCTCTTGCAGGACATTATGGAGTGCTCCTTGCGTGGGGCACAGAATAATAAATAAATGGCTCCTGTATGACGCTAATTTGTTATTCTTTCTATTATTTATATTTGGGTGTCCCTGTCTAACCCAGGACACCCATATTTTATATTAACTTTGGGGCTGCAGGGGGAGTCACAAGATGCCCGCTGCCCCTGCAGCTCCCCAGACAGCATCCACAGCTGGCGCTGGTGGGAGCTGGGTATTATTTCTAAAACAGGTGCCCATCTGGGGCATCTACAACATGTAAATAGTTGGGGCCGTGAAGAGAGCCACAAGTCCCCCGCAGTCCCTGCTGGCTCCCCAGACAGCACATATTGTGGGTACCAGTGGAAATCTGCTACATTCCTTTGCCGCTTCCATGGTGGAAGGACTTTTTTCTGTGATCCCACTGAGCAAAGGAGCACAGTTGTGTTCTATGTGCTGGAGAGTGTATGGAATAACATTTTTATTTCCTACCTGCACTCTCCCAACACAGGAATGGTCGTGTCCTAGGGATGGGGTCCCTGGGACATTGGTTTGATTGGGCCTTAAGGGAAGAAGAACCTGGGGAAGGTCTATGGCTCGGGGAGAGGGCCTCACGCCCCTCTTCTCCAAAGAAAAGGGCCCAGGGGATGAGGTTGTTGGGCCTATCTGAGGCATGGGAACCGGGATGAACATGTCCTCTCCCCAAAATGAATGAATCAGCCTAAGAGAATGGGTTCTGCATGGTTTTACATAGGTTCGGAGTTGGGGGCTGCCCTTCCGAATAAATAATTAATCAGCCCCAGGGATGGAGTGTCCAGGATCTCAAAAGGGCTTGAGGAGAATTGGTGCATGGTTGCATGCCTCTCTTCCCTGAAAAAAAAAAACATTTCACCAACCTCCTAGCCCTGATCCACCTCTGGGGGCTTATTTTTTAAAAGGACAGAACCTACCTTTCTTTTAGGAGTGCTGCAGATGCTACGAGGATCCAGCGTACCTCTAACAAAAACGATTTGACCCTGGCGGTTTCCCTACTTTGCCCCTCTATATGTTTTTTTCTAAGAAAGGGGACTGCGCCCTGAGTCGTAAAAATGGCTGCTGCCACATTTTGCTAATGTGGTGGTAGTCAATCAGATTTTTTTTTAGATCTGCCGAGTCTGGGGAACCTCCACACCCTGATATAAACATAAATTTGAACCTTTATTACTCAAAAACTACTGAACAGATGTGCACCAAATTACAAAAAGAAAGATTTATTGATCAAGTTCTAGCTTTCTGCCAAATTTGGTATCTGATTTGGCTGTAGCTATGGCTAAATTGCATGGGAGAAAAACATTTTGGGGGGCCCTCTTTTTCTCCACCCCTGCTTGACAGACCACCCCAAAACCTGAGAAAGTACACTTTGCATTGACCTTGGCACTGAAGGTAACAACTTTGTGTGCAGAAGTGGTCCCTGTGAAGGAGCAAAAATGCCACATCACTCACAGTGAAGTCAGCCAACAACTGAGGTCGACTGACCTATTATCCCATCTTGCATTTTCTAGTAGATAGAAGAAAATGTGAATAACACCAACAGACCAATAGAAGAAGGCTGTCTGAAAGGCCCTTTGGGGATGTATATTATTTATGTAATTTTACTAAAGCCAAAGGTCATGGCTAACACCAGATCACAACTGGTTGAGGAAATGGGCATACTAGGCAAGCTAATGCAGGATACTGTTCTTGGGAGGTGTTCACCAGCGATAAGCTGATGTAGGGCATTTCCGTTACTACTGTGCGAGGTCTGCCAGCTGGGCAGCCATGGGTCACCTATGAAAATGTCCTTGTAGTATATCAGAGGTCCGAGGGGAGGTTGCAGAGAATGAAATAGTCAACAAAATCCACGTTGAAAGAGTGATGTATGGAGAGTCAGTATCTGATGTAGCTGTTAAGGAGTGCGCTCTTAACTAGTTTAGCCTGTAGGATTAGAACGTGTATGGGGGTCGTGAGTAGGTTTATGGGGGCTTTGTATCCTAAGGGACATCGGCGCCAGACAAATGCGTCCATTAAATCACAGAAAACACGAGACAGAATCTATGCCACGAGGGTGAATGCCAGAGTGGGTTATGAAAATGTGTGATGTAAGAGGTCTCTCACGTTTTGTCCGAGGGATTGCAGGGAGGAATATGCTTGGAAGGCCCAAAGGTGCATGGGTGCCCTGACTTCTAAATGTGAATACATCTTTGTGATTATTGGTGGCCAGAAATGTATTCTGAATTAATGGAGTCACATAATGCATAATCTACGCGTGGCAGCCTCTGAGAAAAAGTGTTACTCTAGTGTGGCCTCAAGAGCTTGCTTCTAAAATGGTATCTGAAGAATAGACATTCAAAAGGTCTTCAAAAGAAAAACAAGAAACACAAGGGATGATCTATCTTAAAGCAACGCATCAAAAATAACATCCAGCAGACACATTCAGAGTCCAAACGCCCAGACCTTTCTTTCTCTCCAGCTGACGTCACGTTATTTGTATTCTCTTTGAAATTATCTTTATGGTTGCAGTTGACATATAATGAAAAATAACTTGTATTGCATTGTAGGATGCCCTAAATATACTATCTACCTTGCAAAAAGAAATTATTCACCAATAATTAATGATTGCTCCGTGAGACACTCCGCTGCTCTTATTCTCACTTGGTGAAGTGATAACCTGTGGTGACGAGGAGGTGTCACGTTGAAACACACGCTCCGCATCACAATAAATGCAAGTTGAAGATATTTTTAAAATAGGCCAAATAGATAAATGCGATGCACTCACAATATTTTGCTTCGTGTCAGAGAAAGCCCAGTGAGCATCGACACATTTCAAGAAATGGGTCACTGAACAATTCCATGCCTTTGTCAAAAAGTAAAGCAGGGGCTGAGATGAATTTATCAAGTGCAAATTCGGCATGACACATACATCTCGCCGAGCACCAGAGGGCTTACTCATAAACGAGGAGAGACCATTTTGGAAACTATCTGGCTTCGAGCTCCGCCATATTTGAATATTTTGCAACGGGTGAACTGTGGTCTTGATTTGGGTGTGCTGTGTTTAATGATTGCAGCTAAACAACGCATGTGTTTAGTAGTTCATACTGGAATGCATCAATTCGTTATTTGCATCGCGGTAACAATTACAAACATACTAAAAAGGAATATGGAGACATGCACACACACAGACCCACACATGAAGACAAACACGTGCACGCATAAAAAAACACAGCCACAGCGACACAAAATCAACATCACAGACAACCAGACACTGCCCCCACCCGACACACACTCACAGACACGACACAGAGATGCGCTTTAGCCACCCGCATGCAGCGAGTCACCGAGAGACAGACACAGAGAACACAAAGATGGCCACACATACGAATTGAAAAAAGAATCCGCACAAGTATATGGAAACACAGCCAGGGAGGCGCACAAAAAGGAAATTTCCACTAAAGCACTTACTCATGGCACGCACTCGGAAACATTGCTGTCTGCCGCGGAGTTCAAGGTAGGCGCTACATACCTAACTCCACTTATAAATTTGTAGTCCGCTTCTGTCTGTTGCCAGACATCGATCTCGTTTAAAGACTCAATGGGCCCTCACAGTGCGCAAAATTGAAATATATAAATGTAAGAAGAACCTGTTTACTGACGAGAATTAATGCTACTGTGTCATTACAGTAGTGAATGCTCAGAAGCGCATATGCTGCCCTTATCTAATATAAGAAGTTCGGGTATTATGCATCTGCTCCCTAAAGAACTGCTCCCTCGTGCGTGCCTTTTTTTTTTTTTTGATTGGGGCTGAAGCACAGAAGCTTGGAAGCAGCCGTGAAGTCTGGTCATTTACATGCACGGGTCCTGCTGTCCCCCACACTGTTGTCTGTTCAGCTTTAAAGCAGATTTCGCCTGTGGAGCACCCGGGTTTGCAGACTTCATTTTACGCTTGCATTTGTAATTGTGCGAGTTGTGCAAATTAGCAGCTGCCTAGCCAGGGGCACGTCAAGTTGTGAAACTACAGCGTATGGCTTGAGGGGCTTCATACTGCTAGCTACGTGTGAGGACACCAGGGGCGGTGCCAGCAGTGAATATTCAGAATAAGAGACGTTTCTTCTCGATAAATAATTTAAAAGGTCA
Source organism: Pleurodeles waltl (assembly GCF_031143425.1). Lineage (NCBI taxonomy): Eukaryota > Metazoa > Chordata > Amphibia > Caudata > Salamandridae > Pleurodeles > Pleurodeles waltl. The sequence goes on along the minus strand of NC_090439.1, from coordinate 696,977,692 downwards.
AACTTTCAAAAATAGACAGTCTTGTCTTTCCTTTAGAGCCAACATATTGCTGTTGCTTTGTGGCCCAATATATAAGTCTTGACCATTGACAATGGGCGCCTCTTTCTAGCTTCGCGCTTCTTACTTTGCTCTCATCGCCGGCTTCCATGGACACTGAAACAAGGAGACTGGCAATGTAAATATATAAATGTATATTTGGAAACAATTTTATAGCATACCATCCAGAATAGTTGCACCTGGAAAACATACCCCCAACCCTGGTTTTGCCTATTCTGCCTGCGCTAGACTGCACTGCTTATACGAGCAGAGCCTCACGTTCGAGGGTTCCTGCTACAGAACGGTGCTCTTTGGTAAGCAGTCACTGCTTCTAGGCGCTAGGTCCGCTGTGCATGAAGCGCAAAAATATCCAAATTGTTAGTATCCCTTGCGTCTTTTCGTTTCTGACAAGCGACCTTCGTCGCCCCCAGTAAGTTACCATTCGCAAAGGAGCGCCACAGCCGCGTGTGCAGAGTGAGGAGGCCCTGCCTCCCCTCCAGGCTCTCTGCTCCTCTGGCCTCCTTTACACCGTCCGGTATTCTAAGCAGGGTTATGAATGGAGAGGACAGCGTATTCTGACCAGTGTGAGGCGAACTCTCGGTGGCCGTGTTTATCCGGACATCTATGCATGTGTGTTGACCTGAGTATACAGACAAGAGCGCGCCCTACTGTGCGCTCGAGCTCTCTTCTGTGGTAGAGGTGACAGACAAGGATGTACAGACAGGGGTGTGACATAAAGCGAGCTCGAGCTCTCTTCTGTGGTAGAGGTGACATACAAGGATGTACAGACAGGGCTGTGACATCCAGCGAGCTTGAGCTCGCTTCTCTGATGGAGCGGCGGAGGTCACAGACAAAGGTGTACAGGCAGGGGTGTGACATCCAGCGAGCTTGAGCTCGCTTCTCTGATTGAGCGGCGGAGGTGACAGACAAGGGTGTACAGACAGGGGTGTGACATCCAGCGAGCTCGAGCTCTCTTCTGTGGTAGAGGTGACAGACAAGGATGTACAGACAGGGGTGTGACATCCAGCGAGCTCGAGCTCTCTTCTGTGGTAGAGGTGACATACAAGGATGTACAGACAGGGCTGTGACATCCAGCGAGCTTGAGCTAGCTTCTCTGACGGAGCGGCGGAGGTGACAGACAAGGGTGTACAGGCAGGGGAGTGCCATCCAGCGAGCTCGAGCTCTCTTCTCAGGTGGGGCGTTAAAGGGGACATATGAGGATATACATACAGGGGTGTGCCCTCCAGCGAGCTCTCTTTGGTGGAGCGAAAGAGGTGACAGACGCCAATTCACGTATTTCCGCTGGTTCTCTTCTTAACGGTTTAAGGGATCACAAACACACCCCTTCGAATGGCTGGTAGAGGCAGCGATGTGACATGGAGGCCTCTAGCGTGCAACCAGCTTAGGAAACAGTAGAGAATTATCCGACATACGATGTAACTATTTATATAAAAAACGAAGGATTTGAAAGATCGGGAATGCTACGCATGATTTTTTCTTAATTTTGCTGTATGTTGCTTGCAAAAAAGTATCGATGCAAAACATAACTTTTAATTATTGCATTTGTGGCACCTTTGTGCAACAGATAAACGTGCTTATTGCTTAAATACTTCACACAGACACACAGGCACACACACACACATATATATACACACACAAACACCGGTATTTAAAAACCTATATAGCACAGAGACCTGTGAAATACGGGAAATATATCACAATTCCACGTGAAAGATGAACTATATCAACATAATGACACCCTTCCGACTTGCAGAGAGAGCTTTTACATTTTCATGGTCCCCTTGATTATGCACAATAAATAAATTATGATTTAGGGTTATCTCATTTGTGTCAAGCAGATGCAAATTAAGCTGAAAATTATTTGGCATTCAGGGGCACATTCTTTGGCATTCTTGTTGTAAACAAGTTAAGCTGGTAATAACCTTTTTTGTTGAAATCTGCAAACCATGCAGTCAGTTTTGTGATGAGTGTGTTAAATCCATACCTATGTGGTATCTTCTGGAGCCACAGAACTGCATAATTCCATTTGCCCTAGCTATTTCCTATTGTTATATTAACAATCTGTTCAGGAAAGACAAACAAAAGTAAAGCATTCTGACTCCAAATAATACCACTTTTTAGCTGTACTTTGAAATGAAGAGCATCGACAATCTCTTCCATTTACAGACAGAATGTGTTTTTGTTGTAATTCTGCATTCTCAACTACATCAATAAATAATGTCTCTTTTTTTTTTATAGCAGACACCCAAACAGCAAAGCACAGTATTTAACTTACAGCTTCCAATAAACATTTTCTTGTTTGAACAAAGACATATTTAAATCTATTCCAAAATAAATATAAAATATAAAGAAATACATAACAGTTAACCCTTATACTATGACGCTATATTGGCATGACATGGCATATCAGGCTTTTGCTGACTTTTAGAAACCTCCGGGCCTTTGGTGTTGATTTCTCTAGAATTGATCAATAGTAATACAGAATAATTAGTACACATTACACTTTGTGTTTGATGTATATATATATCTGTTGTATCTTCAAAGTAATATTTAAATAAATGTCATATTTCACACTGATAGAATTTCCTTGCAACATATTTTGAAGAAATATTTTTTAACACATTAGTAATACAGGATCGTCTGGTTGGCGGTAAGAAATGATAAAAGAAGAGATACGTATTATTTCATACAAATAGAAATCTAGCAAGAAAGATAGCGGTTTGGCAGACATAGCAATCGCAGTAGTAATGGATTTAGTTTTAGTCTCACTACCTGCAGCGTCTTGTACATTTTCATTTCAGTCGCAGACTGGTTTGCATGATTTGTTCTCCGTGGATAAAATGTAAAGAGAAAGGTTGATGTGCAGTTGTTATCTATTACAACAGTGCAACGTGGAATTTGCAGAAAGGGTGCACACCAGATGTACTCCTCAGGGCATACCTCCGCTTGGCCAGTAGGGGGTGTTTGTGCCGCCTGTCCAGCGGCCATTTGCCAGGGGATGCTGTGCACAGAGGGAGCGGCTGTTTCAGTACCCCGGACAGCTCCCATGCTGCCGCCGCACACAAAGACAGGCTCTGGGTATGTTTTGTTCCCATAGCAAACCTAAGGGGGGCTTCTCAGCAGCGTTACTTTCTGTTCCTCTTAGCCCCACATCTGCCGACCACCACCTTATCATGATATTTAATTACTAACAACACAGAGGCATTATAAAACAGCAGTACATATCAAAATGTGCTTGAAAAATATGCGAAAATAATACCTACATCGTTTTTATTTTCTTGAATATAATATTCCACGCACCTCTACCTGTTTCCACGTTCTCCCAGGTCCAAGTTCCCTCAGTGTGAAGCCTCGATCCCTGTTCCGAAATGACATGAATTTTTAGCCAATCACCATAAACACGGTGGGCAGTTAACCCAGACCTCATAACCCACAGAACGTCATAAACCTTATAACATGAACTATTCAATTGTTTAAAAAAGCCAAATTCTGAGATTCGGCGACAAAATGAACCTTCCGGGCACCCATGCCTAGTAACCATTCTGCTTGCCATCTACAATGGATGGGCAGGCTTCATGTTCATGCCGAGTTAAGGGAAAACGGAGCCCAGCAAGGGGCTTCTTTCCATAAACAACAACTTTGCACAAAGTCAGTTCCCCACCCCTTTAGAATTAGGGTGCACTCAGAGGCGCGCACCATGTGAGCTCTGCGCCCTAAAAGTCTTTGGGTGCAGGATCAAGTGTCTTCTTATAGCTGTCGAGGTCTGAAGGCTCAGCTCTTGGCATTCACCGCGTGCCTTAATTGTATGACATTAAATCAAGGTCCGCTGTGAACACGCAGAGTCCAAGTCTAGAGTATCCGCGAGGGGGCGCCAAGACAACACTGCAGCATACTGGAGCCATCTCCGCCACCGTGCAGGGAAGGCCGACGCCGTGCAGGGAAGGCCGAGGGGTCACTCCTTGCCGTTATGTGGAGCTGTACACCCACAAACCCTCTAAATTGTCCAACACACCTTGGTTTGATCTGTGCACAAGCTCATACAATAGACACCTCCCGAAGTGACATCTGACGCAGCTAACGTACACTCTTTACATGGCCTTTCAGAGCGATGCCTGGTACGGTGGAACAAGAGTCCTTCCTCTGTGAAAAGGCAAAGGTCATTGCATTTCCTAGTCGCGAGGAGGGCTTCTCAGTGCACAACCCTGCAGCTCCATGTCAGACTCGGTGACCAGGGACGTTTTGCTGGGCCTTTCTCCGGCGCATACTTCTGGAACGCTCACAATCCGTGCCTTCTGTCTTTGTAATGTATAAAATGATCCGAGAGGCACGCGCCTGTTCCCGGGAGAGTGTAGACAGCCCTCGACGGTAGTATTTTCAGAGCCCGGGCAGTCTGGAAGCCCTGGGTGCGCCGGGGCCCCTTCTATCCAGCAGGTTTTGGTGCAGATCCTGAGTGATCGCCTGTCCCAGGGATACCCGACTCTGTTAATGGAACCGATCGTTACGAGAGTCTCTCTCTGGATCCTCCAGGCTCGTGGACATGCTGTGCCGCGTGACTGCCTGAGACTCTGCCGCAGTGCGAGGGGCAGCCGATCTCCTTCCCTTCAGAGCTCGACGTCTCCAAGCGAGAGCCTAGAAACGGACATAGAAACACAGTCAAACCACTTAAGCAGCCCAAAGTGAGAGCAAATCGCCAACAGCACAGCACCACGATAAGTATATCATCAGCATTTATCAGCATGGCAATGAAAAGCATATGAAACCATTGCATTACAACTGATCATCAAAACCGATAGTCGGTGAAATAGTGTATACCTTAATGCTGCATAGAGAAGGATCCCTGCAAAAGACGACATATATAGTTGTTGAACACACAGAAAATCATTCCACTCGGAGAAACAGAGGATGTGACAAAATGCGGGAAGAACTCGGGCCCTTGGATGCACAACATAGACTGTTTCCCAAACCAGGGTACCAGAGTGCCGCAAAAATGCACAAGGATAAGAAAATTGTCCCAACCCAGTTTAAATATATAGGCAATGGGTGAACAAAGGTATGATTTTCCTAGTGAAAAGAAACCGTGTATGTTACCATGTTCGTCGTGCCCGAGCCCTGTGTCCTGAGTGCTGAGAGGGGTGCAGCCTGGTCTGTCCCCCTCGCTGGCTGCTACAGAATCAGGGCTAATGGCTCTCCAACCAAACAAATAAGGCATCTGCCGCCAGCACAAGAGGATTACACCGAACTGCTGACGTCACCAGCCAGGCAGATGTTGGCTCCCAAAGTCCTGATCATCTCCCAGTGTCCTTGAAACTAAAGAGGGCCCAGATATTAGCCACGAGCACAGGCGCAGCCCCTGAACCGGCCCAAAGGAGCCGGAAGTGTATGTGTGCTTGTGTATACCAGATGCACAGACCCAGTCACGCAAACTCACAGAGAAACATACATGGACCACAAACACATATGATCCGAGCTAGGAGGGCCTGCTCCGCATCCGCAGACACAAACGGAAACACACAAGCAAAACACACACAGAGAGGCTCATAGAGACACACGCGTGCACCTGGAAAACAGACACAGCCATACAAGCCACACGCGCACACACACGTATGCACACACCCATGCGCAAACACACAACCACACTCACAATACACATATGAAGTAGACGGAAATGAAACAGTCACCATCTTATAGGCACGCATACACACAGACACAAACGCACACACACATTTATACACACAGGTTATAAGTGTCACATGCATCCGAATACGAACTGTCCCTTATCTGATCTCATATTTAATCCAGTATATTTTTTGGAGAAAAAAAAGAAAACATCTTAACCCCAAACTAGTGCATGCAAATGTACTACAAAGGTATCCTGTTCGCCTATACCAATCCACAGAGCCCTAAGCGAATATTCTGGAACCCAAGATGTAACCCCGACAGAACACTCACTGCCTTATGAAAAAAATAAGCCCGCTCCCAAAATGGACTCTGTCTCAGACATAGCGCCTCTCTTGTCCTATGGGTGCATGGACGGGTGCACGCATGCAGTGATATAATTTAGGGGATGTCATTGCGTCGCTACACACCATACACAAACTGCACACTATATCAAGCAGCAACTCGCTTTACATATTAGCGTGGGACGAATAAAACAAATTAAAAATACGTGCAAGTAGATCAATAATTCAATATAAACATGCACATATATTTCTATATCTATGTTACTCTAAATATGTCACGTATCACTCTTTTAATATAAAACTATTAATAAATACATATCTTGTTTAATTGTTTAAGTAGTCGCTTAAGACACAAATGAAGTGTAAGAGCGCTTTGTGTGTTTGCATATGTATCTATAAAGCGTATGCAATGGTGCTTTTATTTAAAAAAAAAAAAAACTTCTAAGACTCAATTGTGACAAAGAGTGGACAAAAATCTATCACTGTCTCAACAATCTATTTGCCACAGTCTGCGTGAGCATCGTCTTTTGTAAGCCGCTGTACAGTGAGCACACACAACAAGCGCACATACAAAAGGCAGTCCTCTGAAAGATATGAAAGCCTTCTCCAAATCCAAAAACCCTACGGCAGAATTTGGTCATCTTCACGCTTCTGAAATCAGAATTAGGCACCAGAGGAGACTCCTGCGGCCTGAGGTACAGGCCACCACGCAGAGTGGACGGAAAGAAGGAAAAGCTGGGGTCGCGTCTCATCTAAGTTAGTGCCGGATATCGCGGCTGGAATTCACCCGGGCTGCACGGTTTCTACCATGTGGCCGATCGGTGCATAAATACAGCACCTTTTTGACACACTTTATGTCACTTTACTTCACACCACCGAGCCCTGAAATCACGAACAGAGGCCTAACACGAATACAAAACATATGCACACAGCACTCTATTTATCACCAGCCGTGTGCTTCCTTAAGCATCGGCACAGTGTAAAATATAATATCCAATGTTGCACAGTGGAATAAACAAATAAGAACCCTGTAACTTCAGATGTACATGATACTGGTACATTTGAAAAGATCACATCCAAATATGACAAAACCTTACAGGATAATAAACGATGTTTAATTGAACTGGTCGAAAAAATCCAGACTTTTGAAATGTATGTGGTCCTGACAAAAGGGTATGTGTGGATGCTAAAACTGGGCTGACTGATACAGTAGGGTTGGAGCATCGAATAAGGACACCACAAAGAGGGCGTGTGATATGCTGAAACGCGACAGTACTGCTGAACAGGAATGTACAGGACTGTGTGTGGGATGCTGGGGACCTTGCCACACTGTTACAGGGGGGCCGGCGCTTGATACGGTCGTGCGCTTAGGGTGCTAGTCTGGGGCGCACTGATACAGGAGTGAGTGTTGGATGCTGACTCAGGATGGCACAAATACAAGAGTGCGTGCGGGATGCTGAAGCCGGGCCGCCGTGGTAGAGGAGAGCCTGTGGGATGCCGGCACCCTACCACACTGGTCAAGGCGTCAATATGGGACCGCCATGCCTGTTGTCTGAAAGGTCTTGGTGGCGGTTTTCAGCAGCAGTCCGACTGTGTGCTTATCCGTCTGTGGGCTGTAAGAGAGATGGTCTAGAGGGCGAGGTGGGCAAGTAAGGTCGCACTACCTGCTTATGTGGCGTGTTTGTGTGGTGCGTGTGGCTGGAGACAATGAGTCTGTTTTACACTTATGGAGCTGTGTTTGTTTTTTTATTGTGAGAGCGACGTGTTCCGACAGCAGACAAGCCATATATCACCGCAGATATCCATCTCGATACCTATAACATTAAGGTCAAAACCATGTAGGTTAAGATATGATCTGCCCCCAAAGTGTGCTCATGTGTTACTATGAAAAGCCAGGGATTTTGTCGTATTGTAAAGAAGGCGCCCTGGTTTCGCTGTCCATGGTGTTGAGTGAGTGGGCTGCAGAGCAAAGTTCACCCTCTGCAGGGGACAGGCCGAGCTCTGGGGGCCCAGATATGTATCACCTGCGCCCTCGCACCGATCCAGGACGCTTAATGTGCATGTCACATGTGACAGCAGAGGACTGCGCGTGTATGTTGGGTGTTATTTGATGTAATTACACACAGAGGGGCCTTCTCGTGCTGAGAACTATCCGGTAGCAGACACTGTGCTCTTGGCTCCTGTTTGTAAGGTGGAAAGGGTCGCCTTAACACATGCACACGGGGCACGACGGCCTAAAGCCGATACGTCTGTATGTTCATTTACTTTTATGAGAAGAGACTGTAAACAGATCCGCGCAATAATAAGTCGGCACAAGATACTTTACAGCTTGTGAAATCCCATATCCCTCTTTTCTTAGCGGGTCGCCGTGGGCTTTCTATACCAATTTTTGAGTTCGTGCTGTGAAAGTGGGACATTGAGCGCCTGTGGACAGGGTCGGCCTACATCAGTGGCTGGTGCTATCACTCGGTGCTCACTCCTTTGTGAAAGTAGTGACTTGGCCAGGCTCGCTGGGGACGGTGGAGGGATACCCCGTCCGCTCCACGCTTCAACGCGCTGACTCGGTGCGTTCTTCTATGTGAAAGCCGTGAGTTGACCCTGGGTCTTTCAGTGCCTCGGTGGAGTGATACCTCGCTCGCTCCACGGGCAGAGGCTCGCGTTACACTGTTGTGCAGACCATGCAGCGGCTAGGCGCCTCTTCTGGTGTCAGTGTGAAGGACGGCGAGTCAATGAGACCGGTTCGGGACAAAGACGCTCCAGCCACTCTCCCGGGTTGCCATGCTTCGTTCCTAACGCCAGACCCAGGCACCGGGCCCTGTACAAAGGGTCTGGGCCATCGTAATCTGGACCTGTCGTGACTAGAGCACACCACCCACTTCCTGACGTTCAGCCACGTTCGGTAAAATAACTAAATACCGTTATTAACCCACGGTTACCGGAAGAGCGCGGCGCTGGGTGAACTTGGTGCTGGAAGAACTAAGCGCAGGGAGATCCGGGTTTGGGGAGAGATCGGCGCGGGAAAAGCTGGGCGTTTGAAAAGATTCGAGAGCCTGTGGCTGGAATGACTGGGTGCGGAAAGGGGTGCCAAATTGACAGAAAAGATGTGCGCGCTGGTGTTCGGAAGAGGTGGTTACCAAAAGAGCTAAGCGCAGCAAGCGCTCAGTGTGGGGAAGCTGGTGCTGGAAGGGATGGATGCGGAAACCTCTGACAGAGGAGGGGATTGGAATGCGCGTGAGCTCAAACTGCTGGGTGCTGAACAAGGTGGGGGAAATGGGGCAAGGGCCAGAGAGAGGCGGAATAGCTGGGTGGCGTGAAAGTTGGGATAACCGGGAGCTGGCGGTGAATGCGCCGGCTGTGAGGAGAGGGAAAGCGGTGTCATGAATCGACAGACGCCATTACAGCCTGCATATCATTACCATCCCCGGCGCACACTGCACCTCATTGGGATAGAGGGATATGTGCCCGGAGATCGCAGTAAAAAAATTGTGAAAATCAAAATAGCATCTTATTTCATGCCAAACATCGACGCCAACCCTCAGCGGAGAGCAAAACTGCGAACAGAAGCAAATAATTGTGACATTCAGAAATTATGGCAAAATAAAAGCCCAGACAAGGTCTCCGCATACTCACCGGCTTGCTGCGAAGGCTAATCCTTGTCCTGCATGTTTAGCGGTATTTTCCACATCCTCGACCCTCAGGGAGAGGCCCGCTGCACCAGATCAGAAACCAAAAAAAGACACTGCGCTTGTTCGGAGCGGGAGATTGAAGCGGGTGGAGGAGGGTCCTTGTGGCGGGAGCATCATGCTTTCTGCATTGGATTCAGACAATCTTAGCTCAATAAAGCGAGATTCCCCTCCTTCTCTCCCTCCCTTTCGCTCCCCGACCCCCTTCGCTCCTCTTCGCCCCTCCCCCCTTTATTTTACTTTTTTTTCAAAGAAGGCAGGCCTCTTCCTGCATCTCAATGAGTTAAATCAGCCACTTTCCTTCTCATGCATCAGCGGCCTCCCAAACACCACCAGAGCTGCGGGCACAAAAGGGCATTTAGCCGCCTCCAATTTGTTCAGCGGGCCTGGCCGTAATTTGCTTTTTTGGATTATAATTAAATCATGCATCTCGCCCAGTGCGTTACAATTTTTTTTTTTTTTTTTTTAAAGAGCACTCGCTCTTCCCCGCCGACTGAAGCAAGTAACTGTAACATTTCTTTCTCCACCTTTTCACCTGCTCCAAGGCTTGAGCAGTCAGTGTGACCCCAGTGTTTCTCCGAAATAACCCCTGACCTGGCCAGGGGCAGAGGTTTCCTCGCACCGCCTGTCCCGGGGCCTGTTCAGCAGCTACTGTATGGGTTTTGAGGAGATGCTTTCAGAAATACGCAGCGGTGTCATCTGCAAGGGGCCTTCTTTGTTAACAAAGGGCAGGGGCGTATGTTCGACGTAATTCCCACCCTGGCTACAGAAAACACTAAATTGGAGGTGCAGGCAAAATTGCACATGGCCTCAAAACAACGCTAAAACATTTTGATGCAAACAGGAGATTTAATGGCGGCCATCTTTGCGGCTCTCGGTCGTTCCTTTGTGGTGCGACTAGTTTAATCTGACCGAGGACGAAAGGGCCAACAACCTTCTCTGTAGGGCTGACAGTAAGTGGACAGCCCATGTGCCCTACAACAATGACCTCTAAAGAGCAAACAGCGAGTTGGCCGTTTTCATGGCTAGCATTTAAGTGGTAGTTCTTTGCTCAAGACACCACTAGATAGAATCAAACTTGGCGCTATCGCAGCTGCATATAAATAAAATGAGGCCAGGAGGAGGCCATTTTCTCAGTGGCCCTTTTATCAGTCAGGCTCAGACTGATTATGTAAGACTATTGACTGACTTCTGAACCCGAGAATCGCTCTTTCCCTACTAGAATCACCCCAAATCAGCTCCGTCACGGTGCCAAGTTCTGTAGTGGTAGTGTGAAGGGATGTGTTGGTTTGTGTTGCGGTGTGAGTGACAGAGGGTGAGATGGGAGGAGGGGTAAGGACGGCGATGGGGGTTTAGAGAACTGCAGAATACATTAAAAAAATCTGATTAAAGGCAGTTTAAGCTGAATCACTGTGACCAAATCAGAAGGAGAGCGTTGCAGGCACGATCCCAAGGCAGAAGTGTCATGCACTCCTCTGAAGGTTGGCCCTAGCCAGCTCGCTCGTAACAACCGCTGGCCTTGATTCCAACCATCTTCAACAACAACCCTTGTGCGCCCGTGTGTAAAAGTCATGCCTGGGCCTAATGGCGCTGGCTGTTTGTGTCAGGTCTCGGGCTTTCTCCTGCAGCGACCTCTGTGGGACATATAGCAGTAAAAAGGGCCACGCTTTGCAAGGATGGAAGTATGTAGTGGTTATCTGACCGACGTCTGGCAAACACCTGGAGGGGTTCAACCCCTGCCTTGTGCTGCTGGTAAAAACTAAATTGGAAGGCCACGGACCTTCTTCCATGCTCTTTGTGCACTGCATAGGGGAGAAGCCAGCTTTTATCTAATCTGCACCTGCAGTGCTGCCAGGGAACCGAAGGTTCTAGGGGCCTCCAGCACTGACGTCCAGCACCGCACGGGAGAGAGGATAATCAGGCCAAAGGGCCTAAGGCTAAGTTACATAACCTTTCTAATGCTCGTGTTGTTGTTGGATGGAGCCTGTAGTAGAGGCCAGCACCGAGCCCTCCGGCCTTCCTTGCAGCACAAGGTCAGTCCCTAGATCTCCCCCGCAGTGAACTTCGGGTACTTCAGCGGTGTCTGGGCTGCTGGCAGTGTGACGGCAGCACATAAAGCGCACTGCGAATGAGTAGAGCACCAGAGGCGCAGATTCTGGGGTTGACTGATCCATTGATTTGCAACACAGTGATTCAACGTACTCAGGAGACTTGGGCCCGTATTTATACTTTTTGACGCTAAACTGCGCTAACGCAGTTTAGCGTCAAAAGATTTCGCGCCGGCTAACGCCATTCTGAAGCGCCATGCGGGCGCCGTATTTATTGAATGGCGTTAGCCGGCGCAAGCAGACCGGCGCTGCCTGGTGTGCGTGGAAAAAAAACACGTACACCAGGCAGTGCCGGCGTTGGGAAAAATGGCGCTAGGGCGTCTTAAAAATGGTGCAAGTCAGGTTGACGCAAAAAAACGCCTCCACCCGATTTGCGCCATTTTTAACAACGCCCAGACGCCATTTACATGACTCCTGTCTTAGTAAAGACAGGAGTCATGCCCCCTTGCCCAATGGCCATGCCCAGGGGACTTATGTCCCCTGGGCATGGTCATTGGGCATTGAGGCATGTAGGGGGGCACAAATCAGGCCCCCCTATGCCAAAAATAAATATATAAAAAAAAAAATTATACTTACCTGAACTTACCTGAATGTCCCTGGGGTGGGTCCCTCCATCCTTGGGTGTCCTCCTGGGGTGGGCAAGGGTGGCAGGGGGGGTCCCTGGGGGCATGGGAGGGCAGCTGTGGGCTCATTTTGAGCCCACAGGTCCCTTAACGCCTGCCCTGACCCAGGCGCTAAAATCCGGCGCAAATGCTGGATTTTTTGCCCCGCCCACTCCCGGGCGTCATTTTTGCCCGGGAGTATAAATACGACGCATTTGCGTCGCAGTCATTTTTTTAGACGGGAAAGCCTACCTTGCATCTCATTAACGCAAGGAAGGCGTTCACGCAAAAAAATGACGCTCTTTCCTCATACTTTGGCGCTAGACGCGTCTAACGCCAAAGTATAAATATGGCGTTAGTTTTGCGCCGAATTTGCGTCGAAAAAAAGATGCAAATTCGGCGCAAACGGAGTATAAATATGCCCCTTAATTTTTCGGGTTTGAAAGGCACGCATCAGGTAAATAAGAAAATGCTGCAACCCCCACTGTCCCATTCCCCCATTTTGAGATATTGCAAAAAACACTAGAATTCACCGAACCTTCATTCCGATCTGCCCAATTGCAAGGGCTTAAAAACGGGTCAAAATGCTACTAATGCAAGCTAAACATTGTATAATACATCAAGCCGCACATATAACACAATGTGCAGATTGTAGCTGCAGTATGCTAGGAGAATTGACATTACCCATAGAGTTTAAAACGACGCGCTCCACAGTTTACCACAATAGCGATTAGGTGGGGCACACACACTGAGTGCAAGGAGCTTGCCTACAGCTATCCTGGGTGGCCCCTCCTGTGTAGACCTTCAATCCCCCTTCAGCCCCATTATACCCACCCTATAACACCACCCCTCCTTCCCTCACCTAGCCATCGCCGCCCACGAGAGCTCTTATCCAATGCAGGTGGATTAGGGAGCCAGAGACAGCTGCGCACATTTAGGATTAGCAGTAGGAATAGGCCCGAATCCCGGGCCATCTCTGCCAGTTGGTGAGTGCGTCGCATGAACTGCGGCCATTAAAGATGGCGCCGGGTGAGCACAGTGTGGGGGCATGCTGCGGGGCACAGACGGTGCTACTGCCCGTGCACTCTATATTTCAAGTAGGTCATAGCCGGCGCCATGTAGACCAAGAACGAAGAGGGTCAGGGGTGTTGAAGCTACATAACGTCTTTAGAGCGCTATCTTGATGAACGCTCAGTAAAGTGCAGGAACGCTTTTTTAAATCTTTCTGAGTGGGCACGGCTAGAGCACACCAAGGAAGAACGCTGGGGTACACCTAGGGGATGTGCATGTGCGCGTGGGATGGATTGCTTCACATCCAGTGAGTCCTCCCCAACTTTTCATTACAAAAGAGGCACTCGCTGTGTCTGTGTCCGGTCTCTGTCATGTCTGCATCCTCGGGATGCAGCGAGTAGGAGTGAGTTGTATACGAAGCTCTCTCTTAAATGCAAATACATGAAGACACCTATGTATGCCTACGTAGTAGTGTGCCTCGTTGACTCAATAAACACGCAAGCGTCGCTCTTTAGCCATATCTTCCAGATAGGAAAGCTATTTATATATTTGACACGTTTCTTGCTTGAAAGTGCAAATAAATAAAACAGTTTGGTTCTCAAGTGGCAGTCCTACCTTACTAGTTTCTACCTGTGTGTTTTTCGCAGTGTAATATTGGGCAGTACGTTTAGTAGCCAAGATAGTTTATGTTACGAATGTCGTATGAAACCTCGGTCCATGAAAAATAGTATTATACCCAAACGGATTTTCGAGACTTAAAATTGGAGTCATATGTTTATATATGGCGCTCCATGCCCAGTTTGCATAATTCTAAACCGTTTAAGACAACGGGAAAGAGACAAAGGGCAGTGGTCGGGGTGGTGGTGGTGGGGGTCGTAGAGTCCTTTGCTCAGAAATATAGGCTTTGAACCCCGGCGTCCTCAGTCTGTTTTTTTCTTTACTTTACGCTATACATGTCTTCCTCTCCCTGCAGCTCACACTCATCCACCGTTCCCTGCAACTCGCATGGAATCCATCGTTCCCTGCTTGGCCGATCAGTAAACATTTAAAACATTCACCCCGACACCTCTCGCCCTACCAGTCACAGCACACTGTCTCCCGCCTCCGATTACTCTGCATTCTGCAGCTCATGCAGTAACCGATACCCGCATACCCACTCCCCTGCATTGCTGCAGGTACTTTACAGTTGTTCCTTATGCAGCCGCACACCACAGACCTTAGGCGTTTACTGGGGTATGCTGCGGAGCCGTTCCCCTCCATATCCTTACTGCAGGTGTACTGACTGCTTCCGGGCCAGAAGGCCAGTGGACCAGCGTCTGCTGGCCTCTTCACTGGCTCCCTGTGCAGGCCTCTCCAGACTAGAGTTCCCCTCCGTTCTCCTGCAGTAAATATTCTCTTACTGCACCATTGTGCTGCCAGTGCCTCGCTGCTGCACCAGACTCCAGCCCCCCGTTTCCACACTCAGTATCTCGAGCATGCTTCAGTTCATGCAGTGGATGTCTTCTCCAACCACTGCAGTCAAAACCCTTACAACCAGTGAACCCCTGTTGCAAGCCTCTGGTGCGGCCGGGCACCAGGCTACGGCCCCCTGCATCTAGGCTCAGTTTCGGCTGTATCCATAATTTTTTCATCGGCTACCCCTCCCCACGGCTTCGAAATGCAACTCTCCACTTATTTAATTTTTTGCAGTTTAACATAGCACGAACTCGTCCGTGCGACGCTGGAGCTCTTTACATGAGCACCAAATTTCATTTGTTTTTTAGACACTGGGAGTTCAGGTGATTTGCCCAGAATGACAGGACGTTGAGCCCACGCCGGGGCTCGAACTTGGTTCCCTAGTTTTGATGCCTATAGGCCACACCTGTTCATCCTTGATACCAGGCCCCACTTCTGCAGATCTGTGATGTGGGCAGATACTAATGACACACTGTTCCTAGTGCCACAATGCCCCGTCCCCATACCCATGTTGTCTTGCCTAAATATCCCTCCGGCACTTCTGTTCCACCCAAACCTGCTAAAGTGCGTAGCTGCTGCACGCCTCAACAATCGCGTGGTTTCCTGCGTGTTTTGACGCTTGCATTGGCTGTTCGTGCCCTGTGCCCCAGAGCTGTAATTGCACTGATGCCACACCAGCCCCTTCTCCAGTCTCAATTACTAATGCACCCTTCAGCTCTTGCAGTAATTCGAAACCCAGCCAGGCCCACACCCTCGCTATTCCTGTACCGCTGTTGCAGGCCCCGGTGCATAAGGCGCCGGGATCACCCTATCCCCAGCTCGCCCGGCTCCTGGTTTCTTGGCAAGGCGTGGCCTCTTGAAACGAATCCGCTCGGAATGTTTGCTCAAAGCTTATGCAATGTATCGCGGCTCGCTGCAAGGAGTTGTTGCTAATTAGTTAATAATAAACTCCTCGGCCGAGGGCCCAGAGGTCCTCTCGGAGCGCGAGGTGCTCTTTGTTAAGGCCCCTCTGGAGGGCCTCGCATGTCAATGCGCCCAGGGACAAAGGCGCCTTATTAACAAATCAATACTCTCGGGTCCCGGGGATTCCCGCAATCTCTCTCTGAAGAAGACCAGATTGGTCGCTCTTAGTCAGTCTTCTGGGAATAAGTGGACCATGGAATACCGTTTGCTTTTAAAATTGCACCACATATATGCAACAATAACCATAGTGTAACATATTAGGCCCTCTATATTATGCGCTTCATTTTATAAAAAGGGGACAGTTTAATATGTGCTCTGAAAGACACACACACACAAATCATTTCCCTAAAGTGCTTGAATGTGCTTATGTTCTTCGCCCGTCCATAAGCGAATGAGTGAATGAGGGTGGGGGCCAGGGATGGAGCAGATTATCAGATGTTAATTGCCCTCCTCAACTATACATTTTATTAAATCGCTGTCAACATTGCCCAGTTCAGCTACAGAGTTTTTGTGTGAGCTCACGCACACATAAAATCTGCAATGGTAAAGAAAATAAATGTGAGACAATGCAAATATATTTGGAACATTCGTTTATTTACTGCCACAGGTGAAGGTTCACCTTGGGTGCCGTTTTGAGGGTACACTTCATTCAGGCCATCAAAATTGAATTCATAGAGGAAAATGTAAATGGACACTCTCATGGCCTTTTATTAAACATTAGTCTATTTGCACATACGTAAACCCTTATGATCTTTCTCTAATTAGTATGCGCTGTGTATTTCCATTGTTTTTTTTTCTTCTATTCACTATTTGGCAACTCATTCATAACTAAGTTTCCTTCTTGATGACTTAGGCTTTTCAGAGAATTTACGCTGGTTGCTCTCACCCTTCTTGTATAATGAAGGAGTACTGTAGGTGACCATTAGTTGAGACGTCGACTCACCAAGAAGAGTAGGCCTATAATTTGCTTACTTATGCAAGGGCCGTTCGTTTGATCAACATATGACTTCAGCCATGTGGTCACATAATTCCCATGCCACTAGGACATTTCGTTGCGATTGCACACGTTTAATAAAATGAGCAGTTCCTCAAATTGAGAGATCACAAGACTACTGATCATTTCTCCTGTTTTTTACTAATTTAATTCTAATATAACTTTACACGTCTCCTCATCCAAATTAATATGCTGACATTCTGACATTTTGACATTCTGACTGTGTAATATGTTATATAACAGCAGATTTTCTTTAGTACTGTGCAGACAATAATTTTTTTCTAATGGATGCAGATCTAATCAGTGTGGCTGTACCTTTGTCTTTGTATATCTATATCTATCCAAATTATCTCTCTCTCTATATATATATATTTATACAAACATATACAATCATTCAAATGACCTATGGGTGGGGCACATCTGAAAGAGATATGCTGGTACACAGCCACTACAGTGATATAAAGACAGATAAACCAGCTTGTGAGTTTTGGAGTTTTATGGTGGGTGTGTTTCCAGGGTTGGCTTTTGGTGTGGGGATCGTCATGAGTGGGCCACCTCCTCATCATACTCCCTGACTTGTATATGCCTGTTATCCAGTTGCTCCCCCGGCGTCCCCCTTGGCTACATGTGTGTGACGCTTTCGATGTCGGATGGGCATTAGTTGCACTATCTACTGATCTGTCGGTGCTCACTATAATCACAGTGTTCTGTTTGTTTGATAGTTAATTTATTGAAATGTACTGCACTGAATTTGTAGGGGTTGGCACTACTAATCAATGTGGCTAATGAGTCTGCATTGGGTGGGTCTACCTGGTCTAGTACCATAAATGTTTTATTTCTCTATGCTTACGAGGTCAGAGCACAAAGTGTAGACTCTTGGGGGCTCAAACTGGTATTGCCTTCGGCCGGTCGGATGACTGTAACTTCCCCCTAAATGTAATCTGCTATAATGTAGTGAATAGTTATATGTGTTCCTTTCTATGCATAAATAAACAATACATAAATAAATACAAAAATACAGATAAACTGAAAATAACTGTTTGTTTTCCTTGCATGAGCTGTAAGGCATGCAGAAATAGTGGCAAGGTGATAGAATATGAGGTCCCAGGGACTAATGGGCAGAAACCTATTGCTAAATTGCTGAATTGTAACTCAGACCATACTGTATACTGCCTGATTTGTCCCTGGAATATGAAATATGTCCATAGTATGGTGAAGGCAGTTAAGATCAGTGTGGTAGAACAGATGAGGGCGATAGCCAAGGGTGATCCCACGTATCCAGTGGCGCGACATTTCCGAACAGTGCATGAAGGGAACAGAAATCGTTTACAATTTTTTGTGTGGACCAGGTCCCCAAGGATGAGCACGATGTGGATAGGATATGTCAATTAAGACAGTTGGAATCAAGTTATATAATTGAGATGCAAACGAAGACCCCGAAGGGACTGAATATGGACCAAGAGATGTGGACCCATGTGTGTTAATCTTTACAGCAAATGCATCTTCTGATACTCACTTTGTGTTTCCTTATATATTAAGTACCCACTCAGGGCTTGATTATGATTTGAAAAGTATGAATTTCATGTTATGCAAAGGGAATTGTGGATTCTTCATAAATCAATGACAGGTATCAAACATTTGATTTATCAACACAGAATGAGTGGTGGTTAGGTATATTTTTAGATTCGTTTTTATATATACTATGAATAAGATAAACCCTTTATTTATTAATAGGCTCACAATATACAATTAATTGATTTGTTGAGTTGATTTGGGATGAATTGGAATGAGATTGTGCACACATTGCATCATAAATTATTTATGTAAGTCCCTTTTTAGTTTCCATCATATAGTTGTAAGCGACGACTCTTTCTCTTGTATGTAAATGACTGGTATGTGGTCCCCTGTTGACATTGAAGAAGGCTTTACACCGAAACGCGCCTGTCAAAGCCCTATTTATTTTAGGGTGCCTGAGTACAACTTCTTCAAAAATTCTCCGGAGTGCGCAATATTGCTGTTGGAGAAATTAATTTAAATAAATATATATATATATATATATATATATATATATATATATATATATAAATAAAAAAGTGAAATTATAGTTAGGTATGTTAAAATATCTTACTTTTCATTTAAAAAAAACCTTAGAAATGCACTGAAAAATGGCCAAGATCAAATGATCAAATGGACGTTATATATGTGTGACATTTATAACATTCTGTTTTAAAATAACAAATTGTCAGTCAAGGTTTTCTCAATTAACTTTAAATCATGCCCTAAAATAACTATAATTCGTGCCCTGAGCTGCACTGTTGCAATTATGTCATTTCAAACGTTGCAGTTATGTTATTAATGATGTAAGGATGTCATAGATTATGTATTAAGTGATAATATATGCTAGGTAATTAGTAGAGCATGGCAAAGGTGTGAGTTATTGTTACTTTGGGGAACAAATTATAGTTACTTGAGATAACTATAACTAGTGAATTTCAGTGTTTTTTAGTTTAAAACAGTACGAGTTATCTAATTTCTTATCTAACCATTACATCCCATTAATATTTGTTTTTTTTTCTAGTGAATTTCTAGTTTTTTTAAATGTAAAGTAATATTTTGTTACCAATCCCATGGTGTGTACAGTGTTTGCTGTGCACGGCATCTGGGTGGCCTACATCAAACACCTTCATTGGCAGCCAACCCAAGCTGTGCACAGCTTTCATCATTGTGTGTCATGCAGTTGACCACGGACAGCGTCCTGCACTCAACTCACTCTGGTACCCCACCCCTGGCACACTGCACACAAGCCAGACCAAGAGGGGGAAGAGTGCAATAACCACAAGTAGTAGCAGAATCATTGGGGTTAAAGGTAATGGGGTTGCTTGTGACACACTGGCCTCTGAAGCAAGTCCTGCTGGTGCTGGTAAATCATCATGTGTGGTTAGTTATTTCCTACGTTACTATTCCCACCTAGTACTTATTATGTCCTTCCATCTTCCTTTGAGCTAATGTTCATAATCCCTGAATAGTTCTTTGTGTTTTCTAAATTTCCTTTTCAGCAGCAGCTGATATATACATACACACAATACCATACATGTGAAAACAAATATGGGCAATAAAATATGGTAGTTGGAGCCATTGTACTAATAAATATACAATCATATATTTATCACCACTGATAACAAAATTGAAGTTTTATCCATGCACTATTTGTAAATCACCTATTGTAAAACTTGCAAATACACCAGTACTGTCAAACAGTATGATGTTCCTCATCAGACAGCACACATACATTTAATTATAATTATCACAGTTAAAACAGATTTTGTGTGTACATCCTGGAATGTCCAAGCTGAAAGTGGTAAGTGGGCACTACAACATTTGAGATAAAGAAGAGAATGTTGGTACCAAAACATGCCATAAGAATGATAGATTTAACATATTTCGTGGCAAGGCATTTTGCAAAGGAACATAACAGCAATTTATATCTTCTGAGATTTTATGGAATAGATAAAGTTCATTCAAGGATAAAAAGAGGAGACAGGGCAACTGAAATCAGTAAGTTGAAATCATTCTATACTTTAAAGTTAACAACTTAGGGGCGATAGAATCTTAACATTGATGAAAATGTAGCTGTGCAATTTGGATAATGAAATAAGATGAAAAAAACATGCACAAAAGCACATAAATTAAATCCCTTGTAAAAAAGTACAGTTTACAAGATGTACAATAATGATCTAAAGAAAGGAAAAAAGGTTGTTTATTGGCATACAAACAGACTAAAAGTTGTAAATGTGTAAGAAATTCTTCATTTCTTTCAGCATCAGCATCAACAAAACTGCGACATTGTCTAAATATTTAACATGGGAAAAATTAAAAAAATATGTTACAATGAATCAAATTTGCTCATATACATTGAACAGAAACTAGTAATGTTAATACAAATTAAGGTTGGGAATAGAAAATGGTTTATGAAATGCCTAGTTGGTGAAATGCAACTACAGTAATGTGAAAAAGGACCAAAATTAACAGCTTTATATAGACTTGAAGTAAAAAATGAATTATTAAGTCTAAAATCATACATGTAGCAAACCCTGTTTAACCCATTTCGTGTGGGTATTGGCCAGTGTTTTACCAGAATACATCTGTGGCAGAAACTTGGATTTAGATTCCAATTTGCTACAAGTGGCACAATCTTAAACAATACCTAAAGTATCAAGGGGATTTTTAATCTCATGGATCACCTTCCCTTGGGAGTCCTCCAGTGTCAGCTTGTGAAGACTTAAGTGTATTATAAGGTATGGCTGGGAAGCCCTATCATGCAGTACACTCACAAATTCAGCTTTGGGTCCAGTGAGGTGCACTTACCTAACCTTAAGCTCAACCCTTGGTGACTGTGGCTATTAGCAGTAAAGCTTAGAAAAGGAGCAGATGTTTAACAGCACCAAATGTAAAGCGTAAAGAGTTTAACAGCACCAAACTACAGAATAAGAAAGTCACATGGCATAAAAGAAACAAGACACCGATTTATAAAAAGAGAGTAGATTTTAATACATTTTTAGAGACCTTAATCATCAAAACCTACTGGAGAGTTTTGGAGATACATATTTTAGAAATAATAACTACCCTTTATATCAATCACAAACAAGCATTGACCAACAAAGACTTTTGAAAAGTTAGTAAAAGTTAGTTTGACTCTTACGGCCCAATTTGAGTGACTCAGGGCCTGATTACGAGTCTGGTGGTCAGACCACCATGGTTGTGGCGGTCCAACTTCTCCATTAAAGGTTTGGCTGGTGGTCTGCCAACTGACAGCCGTCTCGTTCAGGGTCCAAGATCCCAAAGAGGTGATGGCGGTCTTGGTTGTAATCAGCCAGGACGATGCTGAACTCTGTGCGACCGTGCTAATTACAACCTTGTTCTCCACCAGACTTTTCATGGTGGTTTACTATCCCTGAAAAGGCTGGCATAGAACAAGTGCAGGGAGCCACAGGGGGCCGCTGCCCAGCACCATCAGAATGCGCACTGTTTGCTTTGCAGAGAGTGCGCATTCCGAGGGTGCTGGTTTGCCCCCTCTGTGCTACAAGATAGCTCTCTGCTCCTTTAAGGGAGCAGAGTGCTATTTTCTAGCACTGTTCAAGGCAGTCCGAGCAGCGGAAACACTCTATTTTAAGGTTTTCATCGGTCAGCCAGGTCAGACCAGTGGAAAACTTGTAATAGGGTTGGTGGTGATGCCACCGCCATGGCGGTCGTGTTCTCCCCTCAAGTTTGGCGGTCCCGCACTGGGACCACCAAACTCGCAATTAGATCATAAGTCTGGCAGGACAGAAGTCTAGAGGTCCACAAAGGATACTTTGGGCAGGTATCTGGTCACCAGAGCATTTTTAGAGCAAGATCAAAACTTTACAGGATGACCGCCATAGGCAACAATAGAGTGGTCTTGATGCAAAGAGATGCAGGTTTAAAGATGCTCAAGGACGCCGCTGATGCTGTGCGATCAACAGGGGTGAAGTCTGGTCCAGTCTTCGGTCCACAAGTGAGTGGGGGTGACTCTGTTCATGGATATTGGGGTTGCACAAAGTCCTGTTTGCAGGGTTTCAGGGACTGTGAATGTAGACCTTGGGCTTTTGCAGTGCAGCAGACACAGTGTAAATCTTTGATGGTGGCTAGTGTCCCTCTTGGTTGACAAATTTGTTCACAACCAACATCCATGGGTTCAGCAGACAAGGGTGCACCTTTTGGCTATCACCGAATTGTCCTTTGGTGCCCAGCCCTGCTAGCGGCAAAACATCTGCAGTGGGTACTAGAGATGCGATTTAGGTTCTTTCAGCTTTAATGTCCCCAGTGCCATTCTGGGAGGTCAGACAACTGATTCGTGGAGACTCTGCTTTGTACTGGGGCCAGAAATCAGCTATTCCCCAAAGCAGGCATACAGAACAGGGTCCATTCCCTGCTAGCCCAGAGAGCAGCAGGTGCAGTCGCTTGATCGTCACAGTCTCTCTTTGTGCACTTTCAATGGGTGCAAAGTGGTCTCCTTCTTATCCTCCTTCCAAGTCCAGCAAGTACTGAGGGTCATCATGCCTGGACTGCCATATTTATTCCAGGAAGGTGCCCTTAGGGGACCACACGGTCATTAGCCAATGGGCTATGTCCCCTCCTGGCTAGCGATAAAGTTCCTGTGATGTGTGGTATCTGGCTATCCCAGAATGCCCCATTCTTGCCTCTTTGAAGATGGCATGACTCTTCCTCGGTCACCAGGAACAAGGTAGCCCACCCAAAGGTATGGCTGCCTAAGGGCAACATGCCCATGGTAAAATCAGTTTGTGGTAAGCTTCCCCTGTCTGGCCCTTTCTCCATGCTGGCTAAAGGTTGTAAAGGAATTGGGCTGGGGGGGGGCATCAAATGTGGCTTTCCCTTTGAAGCACACCTCTGGCTAAGCCCTCTTTTGGCCATCCTGGCAGAGGAGGCAAAACCTCTTGGCTGTAACACTGCCTTTGGTCCTGAGCCTGGGAGTTGTTCACATGTCTCCCTGGGTGGTCAGAAAGGTGTGGGTGTGTTTGTAAGGCTGCTGGATGAGCAAAGCACAGAGTGTTAACTTTCTAAAGGTTGCCTACCTTTAATAATGACATTAATTTTGACCTGGGTATCCGGTCATACTTAATGCCACAGTTAATTTTACACCTTAAATGACACAGTTTGTTAGTCCCAGACAAAATTTAGCCAGGTTGGGATGCCACCTGGTAATTCTGTATTAGCCAATGGGGCTACCAATGTTACTGACAGCAAAACGAGAATTTAGAAGTGTTGCTGCTAAGACATATCATAAAACATATGTCTTTCTTAACAAAATAAAGCTACATGCCATAGGTCTATGTAGGCCTTCCTTAGGGGATACTTCCACATACTGTTAAGAGATAAGAGTGGCATTGGCATTGGTTTAAATGGCAAAGTCGAACTGGCAGAGAAAACACTGTCCTTCCAGTCTGCAGTAGCATGCTGGGAGCCATTTTGTACCTTGTCACACAAAGGGTGGCTCAAACAGTGCTGCAGCTGTGAGTGGGCCCTCTGTCTGACCATATAATAGCGACGTACAAGTCAGTCACGCCTTGCCAAATGAGTGTATCCAATTTAATGTGCCGTTTGTATGGGGTTGAAACACTGGCACTGAGTTATGGTTAGCAAGCCCCTGCACTCTCAGAATCGAAAATCCAGCAGTATCAGTCCAAAAATATGTGGGGTGTACATGCAAAAGAGGCATCTCCTTAAACAGCTCATGTAGAGCCATGAGCACGTCCACATCCCCAATAGTCAAATAATTGACATTCTCATACTGCAGCCTTTCTTGCTGACCACTCTATTTTTCATGTTTCAATAGTGTCATTTTTTTCAATAGTAACCTCCTAGTAAACTTAAAAAGGTCAATGAGAGTTTCTCATCATATGTGGAAGTGGGAAAAAAGAAAAGACCCAAACTGACAACAGCACATTCATACGCTGCTAATACTCTATTGAATAGGATGATTACTATGTCATGTAGGACAGAGGTATCAAGGAGGCAGAATTTTGTGGTTTAGAGAAGGGATACCTCTGTACAGCTCCCATGACCACACACAATACTCGGCCCCAGGAGGGTGGTTCCTTTCCTCTCCCTTTAAGGAAACCAACAGGAGTGAAGCTGCATTCACACACCCAATGGAAGGTTGACTACGGAGAAAGTGTTTCTGCATCTTATGCAATATAAATACAAATATCATACATCATCATTCGACTTTATTTCGGTAAGTAGAAACATACCACAAAAGTACAGTACAGACAGTAACATTTAAAATTAAGGAACACTAAAAATACCTACACGATAAAAAATTAAAAAGTAAAAAAACATTAAAATCCAAACAGAATATCAAAGGGCAAGTCTCTTGACAATAAAGGGGGCCCCTAAACAAGGGACCAATTCCCAGGGTCCATGAATACTCAATAGTATGGTGAGACAATATCTTTATGCTAAAAGCAAAAATGTTGGAATCAATCGTCAGGAATCAATAAATATACATGAATAAATCTAAAAGTTAACCACCCAATCTTATTCTTTAAAATAGCTAGTCTAAAACGCCATATTGCTTCGAGAAATTTTGCCACTGGTAAAACTACCTGGACAGCTGAATCAGATGTTAAAATTCTCTCAGCATGAAGATAAGACCTAACACCTATAGATTTGCAAAGCGGAGTGATCCAAAGGACTCTTTGTTTGTGATATGCATGGCAATTGAAAAAAACATGTGAAACAGACTCTTCACTTTTACAACCAAACGGGCAAAACTTGGATCTATTGGTAGAACTAGGCCATTTGTGCGTTAAAGTGCATAAAGGGAGAGACCCTAATATAAGTCTGACAAAAAGAGCTTGTGCAAATGGGGATAATGCAATGTCCATGAAGGGCTCAAATTCATAATGACATTTAGCTGATAAATAACTGTCAGACATAGACAGTGGGACAATCTTAGCAAATTGCATAGTCTGGACGTTGAGCCAAAAAGCATCCTTCAGTACCTGTACAGCATTTTTAGGAATAGAAGATGGGTCCAGCCAATAGGACCCTAGACCGAGGTGAGTTAAAGACTGTTTGACATAAACACACCATTTGGTTTTAGTGATAATGTTACGGCCCACCGAATTAAGAAGCCCACAACGAAATGGAGAAAGGGCGTCTGTTAACCAAAGCCGGATCCAGAATAACAAGGGCATTAATGCAGCAATCTGTGAAATAGAAAAAAGGTTTAGATCCATTCGGATGGGCAGAGATGGAGTACTGGAGGGGACTTTTAGCAACATTTTCAAGAATTGGTTTTCTGCCCTAGCCAAGTTCACCAAATTACAATGGCCCCAGAGTTCAGCACCATATAGGCCCCCCCCCGGCTTGAGATTTGTTTATTTCGAGGGCGGGAGACATTGCAAATTTGGGAGATCTAGAGGCAAATCTTACAATGCCACCCGCCCTTTGCTTCAAGCACAGTAAAGATTTCTGGCGGTGGGCATGCCAAAGATGCAAGTCTTCCAATTTGATACCCAAGTAATCGAAGGTGCCCACTCTTTCCAGGGGAACACCTTCTAGGTAAACTGGCCTCTTCATTTTACACCTATTGTCCCCAAAGACCATATATTTTGTTTTTGCTGAGTTGATTTCCAACCCATGGTCCTTGCAGAACTCCGTAAATCGAGAGAGCAATCTTGAAAGGCCCATAGCAGTTTGTGAGAGTAACAGGGTGTCATCCGCAAACAAAAGGCAAGGGAACTTTTGCCCACCCAAACTTGGGGCATCGCCGTGGGAATCTAAAAGGTATGGAATACATGCATTAATAAACAACAGAAATAAGGTAGGCGCAAGAACACACCCCTGCCTCACGCCACGGACTGTAGGAAAAGCTGAAGACAAACTACCAGCCGAACCCCAATGAACTCTAGCATAATTATCGGAATAAAGATCTTTAATAATGTTGATCATAGAACCCGGAACTACAGTGATGCTCAGCACCTCCCAGAGCTTGCCACGCGGGACAAGGTCGAACGCAGATTTCAAATCAACAAAAGCCACAAATAAGTGGCCTCGATCTGCGTCTACGATCTTCCACTTGATGGTAGTAAATCGGAAGACCTGATCGATGGTACTGACCTTGTCCCTAAATCCAGCCTGGAGATGACTTAAAACCCGATTTTTCGTTATCCAGTTTTTTAATCTGGATAGGAGCTGGAAAGAAAATATTTTTTGCAAGTTGTCTAATAGACTAATAGGTCTATAGTTCCCTGGGGAGCTCTTATCTCCTTTTTTGTGGATGGGGACAATAATTGCCACCTTCCACGAGTCCGGGTAAGCACTGGCCGCTTCCGCCAAACACTTCCATAAATTTTCCTCATATTTAAGTTTAGATAACTTGCACGTAGAAATGTAGTTTCGTCTCGTCTGTACAATGGCATCCCAGAACTTTAGCTTTAGAGCTTTGGACAAAAGGCTCTTAGCCTCCCGACACTCCTTGTCAAACCATTTGCAATTAAATTCAGGAGATTTCTTGTGAATTATAGGAGATTTAGAAAAAAGCTCCTTAAGATCCGCAAAAAGAGCCACATGTGAAGACATGACTTCTAAGGGAGAATCTACAGTAGATTCATCAAAGAGCTGGTGGCAGGAAACTAAGGGGTGAAAATTGTCTTTAAGCAAGTTCGATTTCAGAAACGAAGACCATCTCACCACACGCCTATTGCTGGATAGTTCCAACAGATCTTTGGAAGCATCCAAGGCATAAGGTAAAGCGTGCCCTTTAAAAAGAGTTGCATTATATACAATTTGGAGAGGGGCATGGTCACTAGTACACCGGGATCCCACCTCTACATTGATTATAGAATGCCAGACTTGCAGATCAAAGATGGCGCAATCCAGGATACTACTATAAGAACCTCTAAAAAAGGTAGGTTTGGCAGGATTGTCATTTGGAAATCGACCATTTCCAAAACGGAAGCCGTATGTTACTGAAAGATCTATTATCTGCAGTACCCTGGGGGGAGAAATACATGATGCTGGTTGAATTAAAAGCGTGGGAATATTCCACACTTCATCTTCGGCCTAGATAGATTCAGCAAAAGCTGAGTCAAATTCAATTTGGGCATTAAGATCGCCTGTGATAATAACATGATATTTAAAATGGAGTTCAGATAGGAGGTTGTGCAGCAGATGGATAGTGTCAGACTGGAGATTAGAGGGACCTGGTCTGTTGTAGATGTTAATGCATAACACAGGAACACCTGAACTTGGCCAAATTGCTATTGCTAGAATATCACAAGAATCAACAGCAATTTCCTTTACCCTGCCCACCTCAATCAACTTGACCCAAGTGCATAAACCCCCAATCGCCCTTCCCCTAGTGGACTGAATTGCCTTTTTAGTAAAACAGCAATAACCTTGCCTATACACACAATCCTTAGACCAGGTTTCCTGGAACATGCATATGGAAAAAGAATCAACATAAGACCCCCACCTGGATCAGATAATTTGTTATTAATGCCAGCCACGTTCCAAGACAATAATTTCCCTGGTGTGGTGCTACAATCTGGCTTGGGCGAAACAGCATCAAGAACTAAATTGGAGGTCACATTAGTAATACAAGATGAGGCCCCTATAGTATTATCACCCATGCCAAGAGGAGATCTTGGAAGTGGCACTTCCTGTTGGTACGGAACACTATATTTGCCAGAGATAGAATGGCGTAGTCAACCCACATCTGATGTATCCCCTGGGCAAACGGGGTCTCGAATGTTCACACCTTTGATGTTGCAAACCATAGCAGCCCCATCACCATAAATACGTTTATTATATATGCTCACCTTTAAATATAAATAAATAATTATAATTCAGAAAATACAGGTATATATTTTTTCTAAATAATTAATTTATTAAAATCAACATGTGCATATATATATGTATGTATATTTATTAATTGTATATCATAACACCCATTAGATAAATAAGTACATTAACATGTTTTTACACATATATGTATTTAAAATTGTAATCTATTTATTTCAGAACTAATTTTCAACAAAGATTGTGGACACAAGTGCCCTCTGGTGCAAAAAAGACATCCATTTATGAGCATGGCACAATGTTTTTAGCGAACAGGCCAGAGGTTTTCAAATGCTAATGTGCGCAATTCACATAAATGAATGCACTTTGTGCATCAAAGAGTGCCTGCACCCACTGTCTTTGTTTCAAATGAGCCGGCATGTAACACATTAGAGTTACTGTATACACTTTGGAGAGTGGGCCTGATAAGTAGTAGAGCCTGATGACAGCCTGACAGAAACGGTGTAGGACTGGAGGTTTGGGAGTGGAGCAGACGTCAAGTGAATCATTCTATTCCATGGCAATCCAGCTGAGTGCTTGGGGTAATTTAAGGGATGTCATTAGTTAAGTCTAATAACAGGGGTGTTGGCGTTCCTGCTGAAGCAGGTGTCTTAATTAGAAATTATTAATGAATGCTTATGTATTTTGAAAAATGAATTATGTAGAAAATGAATAACATAGAAAAAAATAATGCACATGTTTGAAAATGTGACCTCGGAGAATGGCCACCAGTGTTCATGAAATATACTAATTAATGATTAATACTTATGAAATATTGAAAATGTATTAGGTTAATGTAGTAATATGTCATACTAAGGGTCATGAAGTATGCTGTAGTTTATTAATTGTAGACCTTAACTTAGCGAGTGTCTTGGCCTAGTTTGCCAGGCCTCATGCAGAAGCTGTATTTCTTAGCGGTTAACAAAATGCTGACAGATTGAATTAAACTGTGAAATGTTCATTGTCTTGTTAAAAGTGCTTAACTGAAGCTTTCTATGGGAACTGACGGATAGGAGATGATGTCTCTAGCAATGTATCGAAATGTGTGTAATGTGTGTGAGATGTACTTTCCCATGACACGAACAATGAAAACACTGACTGAAGATGAAGATGCAGCAATTTTATTACCTGACGAGCCGGATGATGAGGACATGGTAAAGCGGACCAATCAACTATGTCTGAAGAGCGAAATATTAGAATTCCTAGATTTAGGTAGTGTATAAACGTATGATTAATTGACCAATAGGGAATTAGGGGATAGTTTAGGTGACTTTATTATAACAACGCAACAGAGGGAAAAGACTTCAGACCATTATTGGGATCAGACCTTATGCAGGTTTTGAGAGAAGAAGGGACTTTAGAAAAGATTTGAGAATCTGTCATTGGGCTCATACTCTCTGACTGAGAGCCTGATGCTTTGCTGATTAATTGATGACCTGAGGACAAAGACTGATTCTGCTTGCTGACCCACACCGTGGATAGGTAGATATGATAATGTGACTAAATTGCACTTTTATGCCTTTTCTTTCTAGGTACCAACTGTGCTGTCTTGATAGTTTCCTTAGCTAGATGTTTTTTCTAAATTTGTGTTCTAAATTGCTTTGCATGAAGCCCCACATGCTGATGCTAATCTGGGTTAGTTGAGGCTATTCACATGACGATTGATGAATTGCAGGGACAAATGTTAATGAGCTATCTTGCTGAATTTCTGTGTATCATATATCACTATAGCAGGTGACTTTGCTATTGATCTGCACCGTTGCTTTAGAATGTATTGTGATTCAAGCTTGATTAGATTGTGTTTCTTTCATTGTTTTGGACAGCCAGTATTCTTCTTATATGGGATTCATTTGATATTGAGATTAATCTACATGACTTTAGCATTGTTAATATAAGGGAAATAAACTTACTAAACTTTTACTAAGGGTGTGGTTATTCATGGCTGAAAAGTCATGGTGCGAGCTGCAAGACTTTGGCCCTCATTATGACCCTGGCAGATGGTGTTATTTTGGAGAAAGCTACTGCCAACAGGCTGGTGGTATCTTTCCCCAAATTATGACATGCCAAACCACCAATGTACCACTCTGTCCGCCAGAGCAGTAACAGCTAGGCGGCCGTCACAGTCCCACCCTCGGGATTATGACCCCGCCTATCAGTGAACAGCACACCGCCACATAATGATGGCAAAAACAGAAACCTCCAAATATCCTGCAACCTCAAGCCACCGCCAGGGCCTATGATGGTAGAAAGGATGTACACTCCACCACCCCCAAGCAGACAAATCCTCCGCCCACCAAATAAAAAGATGCGCAAATCACTGTAGCGGATAGTGGAAGTGAAATGGACCGCCACGGCCAGCAATTGAGCCCAGCAACAAGAAATGCACACATTGGCAAGTATGAATCCCAACTATTCGGGGCACAGGTGCAGCACACACCCATCACCAGGAAGATGGAGTTATGACAGACAATTGTAAACAAGGTCAGCGCAGTGGGAAACCATCCACGCACAAGGGACGACATCCCAAAGGGATGGAACAACCTGAGCGCGAAGGTGAAGTCCATGGCATCCAGGCACAACATTGCGAAGAAGAAGAATGGTGGATGACTCCCAACTACACGCCCGACTACACCGACTGGGAGGAGAAGGTACTGGATATCCTGCACCTGGAGGGCCTCACTGTACTCACTGGAGGACTGGACTCGGATAAGTCATCTAAAATGACTTCATATCCACTACACCTGTAATGCATGTACCACCCCACCCCTCCAACTACCACCAGGACCACATCCCCACCCAGGCCACAACATCCACATTCAGTCACCCTGCATGCCCATAAACCCACTAACAGGCCCACATCCCCCCCCTGTGCACAGTCACCTAACCCTGCAGGATTCACAATGCACTACTGCACCCACAATGCACCTCCACATTGTAGTAAAGTACCATCTTCCCTGGCATGTTACCCCCATTTTTACATGTATGTCAGTTTGTTTTTGCTTGTCGCAGTGGGATCCTCCTAGCCAAGACCCCAGTGCTCATAGTTTGTTGCCTGAATGTGTGTACCTGTGTAGCGACTAACTGTGTCACTGAGACTCTGCTAATCAGAACCTCAGTGTTTATGCTCTCTCTGCCTTTAAAATTGTCACTATAGGCTAGTGACTATTTTCACCAATTCTAATTGGCACACTGGAACACCCTTATAATTCCCTAGTATATGGTACCCAGGTACCCAGCGTATTGGGGTTCCAGGAGATCCCTATTGGCTGCAGCATTTATTTTGCCACCCATAGGGAGTTCAGACAAATCTTACACAGGACTGCCACTGCAGCCTGAGTGAAATAACGTCCACGTTATTTCACAGCCATTGTACACCACACTTAAGTAACTTATAAGTCACCTATATGTCTAACCCTCACTTAGTGAAGGTTAGGTGCAAAGTTACTAAGTGTGAGGGCACCCTGGCACTAGCCAAGGTGCCCCAACATAGTTCAGGGCAATTTCCCCAGACTTTGTGAGTGTGGTGGGGACACCATTACACGTGTGCACTACATATAGCTCTATACCTATATGGTGCTTCACAATGATAACTCCGAATATGGCCATGTAACATGTCTAAGATCATGGAATTGTCCCCCCATGCTAAATCTGGTATTGGGGTGCCAAACCCATGCATCCCTGGGGCTCCACTATGGACCAGGGGTACTGCCAAACCAGCTCTCTGGGGTTTTCTCTGCAGCTACCGCTGCTGCCACCCCACAGACAGGGTTTTGCCCTCCTAGGGTCTGGGCAGCCCAGTCCCAGGAAGGCAGAACAAAGGATTTCCTCTGAGAGGGGGTGTTACACCCTCTCCCTTTGGAAATAGGTGTTAAGGGCTGGGGAGGAGTAGCCTCTCCCAGCCTCTGGAAATGCTTTGAAGGGCACAGATGGTGCCCTCCTTGCATAAGCCAGTCTACACCGGTTCAGGGAACCCACAGCCCCTGCTCTGGCATGAAACTGGGCAAAGGAAAGGGGAGTGACCACTCCCCTGTCCATCACCACCCCAGGGGTGGTGCCTAGAGCTCCTCCAGTGTGTCCCAGACCTCTGCCATGTTGAATCCAGAGGTGTAAGGGCACAATGGAGGCCTTTGAGTGGCCAGTGCCAGCAGGTGATGTCAGAGACTCCTCCTGATAGGTGTTTACCTCTCTATGTGGTCAATCCTCCACTGAGGGCTATTTAGGGTCTCTCCTGTGGGCTTTGTCTCAGATAAAGACATGCAAGAATTCACCAGAGTTCCTCTGCATCTCCCTCTTTGACTGCTGCCAAGGATGGACCGCTGACTGCTCCAGGACGCCTGCAAAACTGCAACAAAGTAGCAAGGAGACTACCAGCGAGATTGTAGCGCCTAATCCTGCCGGCTTTCTTAACTGTTTCCTGGTGGTGCATGCTCTGGGGGCTGTCTGCCTTCACGTTGCACTGGAAGCCAAGAAGAAAACTCCTGTGGGTCAACGGAATCTTCCCCCTGCTCCAGCGGGCACCAAACCTCAGCGTCATCGGTACTCTGGGACCCCTCTTATCCTGACGAGCATGGCCCCTGGAACACAGGTGGTGGACCCAAGTGACCCGGACTGTCCAGTGGTCCAGCTGTCCAAATTTGGAGGAGATAAGTCCTTACCTCCCCTCTCCAGACAGTAATCCTGTGTACTGTGTGAACTGCAGCTGCTAGGGCTTCTGTGCACCTTTGGAAGGAATCCTTTGTGCACATCCTAGCCCATGTCCCCAGCACTCCGTCCTGCATTGCTCAACTCACCAAGTTGTCCATCAGCTTTGTGGGACCCTCTTTTGTAGTGTTAAGGCAACTGCTGTGCTCAGTTTTCTTGAACCCGTGTTCAAGTACTTCTGCTGGTGCTGCCTTCTTGTGCTTGGGCTCTCTGTATTGCTGAGGGCCATCTCTGTCTCCTCTTTCAAGTGGCGACCTCCTGGTCCTTCCTGGGCCCGGGCAGCGCCCTTTTTCTTCAACTGTGACCTTTGCAGTTAGCAAGGCTTGTTTTTGGTGTCTTTCTCCAAAGAAACAGCTCTGCATCCTCCAGCACTCTGTGGGACATCTTCTGCACAAAGGAGAAGTTCCTGGCACCTTTTGTTGTTGCAGAATCTTCAGCTTTTTCTATCTGTAAGCAGCCATTTTGCACCTTCATCCAGGGTTTAGTGGGCTACTGCCCCCCCCGGATACTTTCACAACTCTTGGATTTGTTCCTCTTCTTTTACAGGACCTCAGGGCCAGGACTCTGTCTTCAGTGCTTTGCAGTCTGTTGTGGTCTTTGCATTATCTCCTATCACAGGTTTAGTGTGTTTCTGGGAAAGTAGTATCACTTTACTCCTACTTTTCAGGGTCTTGGGGTGGGGTATATTGGACACCCTTAGTGTTTTCGTACACTCCCAGTCACCCTCTACACACTACACTAGGCCATGGGTCCCTAAGTGGTTCACATTACACTTTCTTAGTATATGGTTTGTGTTGCCCCTAGGCCTGTTGCATCCTATTCTATTCTACAGGGTTTGCACTACTTTTTTAACTGTTTACTTACCTGATTTTGGTTTGTGTGTATATTTTATGAATTTTACTTACCTCATAAGGGAGTATATACTCTGAGATATTTTTGGCAGATTGTCACTAAAATAAAGTACCTTTATTTTTAGTAACCCTGAGTCTTGTGTTTCTTGTGATATAGTGCTATATGATATAAGTGGTATAGTAGGAGCTTTGCATGTCTCCTAGTTTAGCCTAAGCTGCTCTGCTATAGCTACCTCTATCAGCCTAAGCTGCTAGAACACTGCTAATCTACTAATAGGGATAAATGGACCTGGCACAAGGTGTAAGTATCATCAGGTACCCTCTATAAGCCAGGCCAGCCTCCTACACACATCCCGTGCAAAATGAAAGAATAATCCCACAAAAGGACCCTGCATGGCCCGACAGGGGAATAAACAGCATAGAATAGGGAAGGGCTGTGCATCCTTATTCAGTTTTGTATATGTAACATACATGTCCACTCCCCCTCACAAGCACCAGCACCCATGCCACCCGGACGGAAAGGCCAAGGAGTGCCAGCACCCCACACGAAGATGGATGTATGGACAGTGATGAATACCCTGGCCCGTCACACAGTCCTGGACTGGCACCCTCCAGCAGCCCTACCCAGGATACCACTGACAGCCCTACCACCCAGCCACCAACATCAGCTCTGGCCAAACGACCCCACACCAGTGTGTCCAGGCCACAGACTACATGCACAGAGACCAGAGTCTCGACCAACCAACAGGCAGGATGACAATGGCCCCAGTGCAAGTGGGACTGCCAGTCCTGTGCAGTGGACACAGGGGCAGGGGGTTAGGCCCAGTGGGAGGGCATCAGTGGCCGAGGGGGGAGGCCAAAGGATGGATGCTGCAGCCCAGGGGGTGATCTCTGAGATCCTGGGAGCATACCACCATACCCAAGACAGGATGGGCCAGATCCTGAACACCCTGGAGCAGAATCAAAGGCTGCAGATAGCCCAAAACCAAGAGGCAATGGAGCAATGGAAGCAGCTCAATGCCACCATGGCCACCATTGCAGGGGTGCTGCAGCACCAAGAGCCTAGCCAGCCTGAGACCCCCACACACCTGGAAGCCCCTACCACTAGCCAGGACACAGACCTGCCATGCACATCTGCAGCAGCAACTGGACTGGTGGCACTGATGGCAATGACAGAGGACACACAGGAGACCTAGACGTGCAGCCCAGCACCAGTCACCAGTCACTCAAACGTGCCCTCAGACCCGGATATGGCACTGGAGCACTGGAGCACCTGCCAAGACCAAGGCCCCGACTAAGTAGTGACTCTGCTCTGAACTGTATCCCATGTGTGCCACTGTGCTACCATCTAGGCCCGCCATTACCAACATACCAACTTGCAAGGGACATATGGACCAATACCCACTGCCACCAATCGCTGGGTCCATGTACCTGGTATGGATATGCACTATGAGCCCACTCCCTATCACTGTACAGCGCACCTATGAAATTGTGACATGTAATAAAACACAGCTACACCAATTCGTATGTCCGCTGTCATTATTAGTAGTCAATTGTTAGTGTGAATGCATTAGGCAGTCAATTCCATAATCATACCTTTATTGC
Organism: Pleurodeles waltl; assembly: GCF_031143425.1. Lineage (NCBI taxonomy): Eukaryota > Metazoa > Chordata > Amphibia > Caudata > Salamandridae > Pleurodeles > Pleurodeles waltl. The sequence goes on along the minus strand of NC_090439.1, from coordinate 696,942,317 downwards.
AGGAACGGTACCCCAGGCACAACAGTGTCTGGAGTAAGTCATAATGTACACCATGTTTATTTCCATGGTACATGCCACCTCAGTCTTCAGGTAACAGTGTGAATGTCTACAGACACCCCATCCCCAAGCAAATGAGTCAGGCAAACATTATGCAGTGCAGACAACAGCATCAGTGAACAGTACCTCAAAGTCACTGGAAGTATAGGCGGATCAGCTGGTTCCTGGAGTTGACATCTTCCCTCTCTTCATCCTCACCATCACTCTCATCCCCTCTCAGGGGTTGCAGGTCTGGATGTACAGCACGCTCCTCCTCTAGATGGGGGATAGCTCTCCTCACAGCCAAGGTGTGCAGCATGCAGCAGGCCACCATTATTCTACACACCTTCTCAGGGCCATAGCACAGGGATCCCTTATAGAGATGGAGGCAACATAATCTAGCCTTCAGGAGACCTATAGTGCACTCAATCACCCTCCTAGTATGTCCATGGGCCTCATTATAATTCCCCTCTGCATCTGTCCTAGGATTCCTCACAGGTGTCAGGAGCCACTGCAAGTTGAGGTAGCCAGAATCACCTGCAAAAGTGGGCGACAGAGGACTTTCACAAACTGCCATTACTTGCATACAGCCTGGCTGTCAGCTATGTACTGATCCAGTGTCATACACACTCCCCTATGAGCCAACCTCTGTTCCCTTGTAGTTGTTCCATCATGTGTGGCACACTGCTGTTCCTCAGGATAAAAGAATCATGAACTGATCCTAGAAACCTGGCATTGGCATGTGATATGTACTGGTCAGCAGTACACACCAATTGTATGTTCATTGAGTGGAAGTTATTTCTGTTTCTGTACACCTGTTCATTCTTGGGGGGATGAGAGCTATGTGGGTTCCATCAATGGCACCTATCACATGGGGGTATGTTAGCAAAGGCATACAAATCCAGAATTGATGGCAGGGAGTTCAGCCGTTTGGGGAAATTGGACATGTATCTGCATGTGTTGTACAAATGCACCCAGGAATGTGGACAGGATGAGGCTAAATATTGGCTGTGAGAACCCTGCAACCATGCCCACTGTCACCTGAAATTAGCCTGTATCCAAACAATGGAGTACAGATAGCACTTGCACTTCAGTAGGGATTGCTTGTTGATTTCGATTAGCCGGTCTCAGTACAGTATCCAGTAAAGCACATAGGTCCTGGGTGGTTGAACAATTGAGTCTGTAAGTGACAATGATCTTATGTTCCTCCATGGTATCCAAATCAACAGGAGGTCTGTACACAGATGGGGCCCTCCCTCGCCACATGGGTCTGTACCTGTGGGGAGGAAAGAACACATATGAGGGGCATACATACACATGCAAAACATGTTGTGACTGAATAACTGGTGTGCAATACGTAGGTTACCCACACAAGCGATGAATGATGTACAACTTTAGGCATATGTATGCAGAGATATCTATGGTCTAATGGCATGCCAGTGTGGATACATTACATGAGATGGGTGAATGTGAGGAACAGACACTCATGTGGGCAGGCGACTAAGGACTGGGATTTGTAGGCCCTGAATGGGGCCCCTGACCAGGAATTATGTACCTGGTGCTAGCAAAATGGCAGCCTCCTGCCATCCAGATATGAAGGAGTGAAAGTGACATCATTCCGCTGGCGGTAGTTGTCATGGCGGAAGGCGTTGTTCACCACCGTGCATCCATTCATTGGTTTACATGGTTGTCAATGGGGAAACTGGGCCTACCATCATCCCACCGGCGGTGACGGTGCACACCACCGCTGAGCGTATGGCATGTCGTCACCCCAGTTTCACTTGACTCCCGATTCTCGTGCATGCAAGTACTGCACTGAGTGTGCTGCTGTGTCCTGACTCTGGTGCCTCCCATGGCACGAGTCACAGGGGAATGGGCTCCGGCCTTCACCACAGAAGAGCTCGAGAAGCCAATGGACGGGGTCCTACCCCTGTATGCCAAGTTATATGGGCGACCAGAGGAGCAGGTAAGTTGGCGGTTGTCTTGAATGGATGTGTGTGATGGTGGCAGATGCCTGTATGCATGTGTGCTCGATTTGTAACTGCACAGGCATATATTGTGTGGCATGTACTGTTAGTGAGTTGTTAAAATGATCCGGTGAATTTTCCGGGGACGACATGTTGGCTGTATCAGATGGGCATATCCTGACGTCTGTTTTTGTTCTTTGTGTGTCCCATACAGGTCAGCGCCTATCAGAAGAGGGGGCTTTGGCAAGCCATCGCCAAGGAGGTGGGGATCCAGGGGATCTAAAACCAGTGGAGCACCGACTGCAGGAAACAGTGAGAAGACCTGCGGCGCTGGGCCAGGAAGACCTGCAAGGCCCAGCTGGGGAAGGCCTCCCAACGAGGAAGGGGTGCCCGTCGGACCCTGACCCCCCCTAATGGCCCACATTCTGGATGTGGTAAATCTGGATTTGGATGGGCGCTTGAAGGGAACACAGCAGCCACAAGGGCGTGAGTACCAACACTGTTTAATGCTACTCTGATGGATGTGTTTGGGTGATGTGGTTTGTATGGTGTCGAGTGCCTGGCACTCTGACAGGTGTGTTCCTGCAGTCCTGCCCCCCATAGGCACGGAAGTGGTGTGGGGCAGGTGTCAGCGGTCAAAATAGGCCCATGGGGGTTCATCTTCCTGTACTGTAGGAATCTTTGTGGGCCCATGGACTACTGGGTGCATTGGCTGGCCATGGTCCCTCATGTGTGTAGTCCACACAGTTCATCAGGTCCGTGCTTCATTTGGGAAATTAGTTTTATTCTGGGGTAGTGGTCACTAGTCAGGGACATAGTCACAACTATTGTTGTAGGTGCTGCGTGTATGTGTGTAAGCTGGATGTGGTTGTGTGTGAACCAAATGTGTACATTCATACAGGTATTTACAGATTTCTCTCATGTTTTGTCTTCCCACCCCTGTGGTCCTGTGTTCTTTGTGTACATCATCAACATTTGGTGAGGGAGTAGTGGCACTGGCGAGTGGGGATGCAGCGGCCCATGGTTCCAAAGAGGCTGTGTCGGCGGAGCCAAAGGGGACCAGTGGGTTGGAGGGCGAGGGGAGTACCATGGAGGAGGCAACTACCACTGGCGGTAGTGACTCTGATACCTCCTCTGATGGCTGCTCCCTGGTGGTGGCACCCCCTAGTGGACCTACCCATTCTTTGTCCTCTTCTGCCACCTACCATGAGGTCTCCGCCCTACCAGTTGCTCCCCACCCAATTGCCCGTGACCGCTCACCCAGAAGGTTGGGCATCTCCTTCACCCCAGGCACCTCATCCCCTGCCCCAGTCAGTCAGCCCTGCTGCCCTGACGGAGGAGCCTATTGACCTCCTGAGGACCATCTCTGTAGGGCAGACAACCATTGTGAATGCCATCCAGGGGCTAGCATCCCAGATGCAGCAATGAAATGCATACCTGGATGGCATTCACAGCTGTCCTACAGAGATCTTTTCAGGCTCTGGCCTCCTATTTGACGGCAGCTAGTGTCCCTGGTCTTCCCGACCCCCCTCCCAGCACCTCTTCCCCTTGCAGCACCCCACTCCCTTCACCCATCCCAAGCACACGTTCAGACAGCCATGCACACACCTCAACACACAAGAAGCACACAGAGAAACACAAGCACCACACTTCCCACCACAGGCATACACTCACCCAACATACAAAAGCACACACAACAACATCCACTTTCCCCAGTGTGTCCACCTCTTCCGCCGCCCTGTCTGTCACCTCAACATGCACACTCACAAGCACTGCACCCTCAGTCACTACTGCTGGCCTCATTCTTGCTGTCACCACAACATCTGACATGCAGTCATCCACCCCAGACACCACACATGCACTCACCACAACTACTTTGACTGACACATGCAGCACACTCTCCAGACCTGCAGACACCCAGACAACATCCATTTACAGTGGTAGCCTGTCTTGTCCCACTGTGTCCACCCCCCTCCTCTCAAGACACTCAAACATTCACAGACACCCACTCAACACACATCCACCACACATCAGCATACTTCACAGGCACCTGCATCCACATCCAGCACACCTATACCTGGTACAAGCACTCTCTCTACTTCCACTCCCACACCATCCTCCATATCCACCCCAACTGCCCCTAAGAAACTTTTCCTCTCCTGTGTTGACCTGTTTGAACCCACTGGCCCACTCTGTCTCATCCCTAAACGTGCCCATCTCCTTGCCCTGTCCACTCCTTCCTCGTCCAAGTCCGCCCCAATACGCCTTTCCCATTCCCATTCCCCTTCACCAGAGAGGAAGAAACCCCCAGTTGCACCAGGTCCCTCTGCCACCCCAGGTCCATGCCCACTCTCCTTCCTTCCAAGGGCAATCCCAAACCCCCTCCACCTCCCAAACGTAAGCCCAAGCCCCCCTTCCAGGCATAAGTCCCCACCCTACCACCCTCTGCCCCTGTTCTCTGAGGTGCCTGGCTGCCCCATTGATGTCCCTTTACAATGGAGTACTCTGTGTACATGTGAGAGTCAAGTCCGGCACATTTGGGCCCTTCAGGGTATTCTACATGGACTGGCCAATGGCCTTATTTGGACATTACCATTTTGATGTTCTATTAAAGTTTGTGTGTCCAGTGGTGCTGTTGGCACAATATGGAGACGTGGTTCATTTTTTCATTGTGGGAGTATGGTGTGCACATGTGTGTACTTTGGTGCAGTTCTTTGTTGCCTTGTGTCGGGTAAGTACCTCTTATTCTGGTGTGTATGCCTTGAGATGGTAGAAGGGGTTGGGAGTGCATTGTAGGGTGGGAGGGGTTGGTGGGTGTGTAACTGTGCCCTTCCTTCCCATGTTTACTAAGTTGCGGTACTTACTGGCGTCATCTTCGTCGGCGGTCGTGGTCGTGGAAATTTATTGCAAGGAGCAGGACTGGCATTATTTTCAACTCTCTCTCCATGTCTGCTTCAGCGTGTTGAGTGTGTCTCCGGTGAGTGTTTCCTTTTATTTGGTTGGTTTCTGCCACACAGGTTCCCGCTCCGGAACTGACAGCGGTCTTGTGCTTCATTATTTGTTGGGCGGGTGGGGCCTTTCGGTCGGCCTGCGGGTGGCCTCTTCCATCGTTGAAGGCAAAACAATGATGGCGGTGTGTGGATGGACCGCTACTTGTTTCTCATGTGCTTCATTATTTGATAGTCCGGACTGCCAGCCTGTTAGCGGTAGTTACCTCCACTGCCGGCAGAGCGGTGATTGCTGCCATGTTCATAATGACCACCAAAGTGTTTAATTACTTGCTCAAATGATGGAATTGAGATTCAGACAAATAGTGATGATGAGGAAGACCCAGCACCAGAAACAGAGTGTGAAACCACAAATGAGGAGTTTCCCTTGATTGAGTTTTTCCCGATGTTCACAGTGAAAGAGCTTCATTCTGATTTGCAGGGAACAGTAGAAGAGAACGTGTGGGATTTGACGGGGAAAGAAGTGGGTTTGATCAATGGAGTGGAGCTGATTAAGGTTACCGTAAAGCCGAATGCAGTCTTTCCTCAACTTCCGCAGTAGAACATGACACAAGATGTCCTGATGAAGGTGGCTCAGATAATTGCAGATTTTGTGTAGCAGGGAGTTCTGAAGGAAGTGTTAAGCAGCTCATGTAATTCTCTGATAATGGGTTTGAAGAAGCCATGTGGAAAGGTACGAATTGTTCAGGATTTGAGAAAGATAAATGAGATTGTGGTTAAGTTTTGTCCCGTAGTGCCCAATCCAGCTGTAATAATGTTCCAGATTCCATGTGATGCAGAATGGTTCACAGTTGTTGATTTGTCACAAGCGTTCTTTTCTGTGCCTCTTCATGAGGATAGTCAATTTCTCTTTTGTTTTAAATTTCTGTATAGAGTCTACTGCTGGTGTAGACTTCCTCAAGGGTACACAGAATTACCTTCCTTGTTTTTAACCAGATTTTGAAAAATAATTTGTATTCATTAGTGTTACCTTTTCATTTGACTTTGGTACAGTACATTGATGACTTATTGATTGCCTCCAAGACAAGGAACGAGTGTAAGTATGACTTGATTGCCCTGTTGAATCATGTGGGAAAATATGGTCATAATAGCCCATAGTTATACTTTTTTTGCACCGCATTTGCATCACCTTTTGACGCAAAAGCAGTGCAAACTTGCAAAATACAATTGTATTTTGTAAGTTAGCGCTGTTTTGCGTCACAAAATGACACTAATGCGGTGCAAAAAAAGTATAAATGTGGGCCAAAGTGTCTCCACTGACATTGCAGTACTGCAAGAAGGTAATGAAGTATTTGGGTCACCAGATTGAGAAAGGGTCGAGGAAAATATCCAGAGAGAGGATTGCAATGATATTGCAGATAAGTTCCCCGACAACACAGAGAGATGTCAGGATGTTCTTGGGAATGATAGGCTATTGTTGCCAATGGATTACGAATTTTTCAGAAATTTCAAAACCACTGCAGAAGTTGACTCATATGAATGTCACCGATCCCATAGTGCTAGACAAGGATGAAATGAGAGTGTTCACTGATTTGAGAGAGATTTTTTGCAGAGCTCCAGTGTTGGGTATGCCTGACTACTCAAAGCCTTTCACATTGTTTTGTCATGAGCATGATGCATGTTCATTGTCTGTCTTGACTCGGGTCCATGGAGCTGCTCATCATCCATTAGCATATTTTTCAGCTACCTTGGACCCAGTTGCAGCAGCCCTACCAGGTTGTTTGCGTGCAGTTGCCACAGTTGGTCAGAGTCTTTTACAGTGTGGAGGCGTGGTGATGAGATATACCTTGACTATAATGGTCCCACACTTGATTGAGATTTGACTGACAAGGACTAAAACACAACACTTGACTGGTGCCAGGTTGACTAGGTATGCGATGAGTATTTTGGGTGCACCAAATGTGACATTGAAAAGATGTACACTGCTGAACCCAGCAACTTTTCTTCCAAGTGATACTACTGAAATTGAAAAAGAGGACGATGTGGAGCATGATTACCTTGAGGTAACTGAGTTGTGGACAAAGCCGAGACCTGATATTAGAGATAGCCGATTGGAAGAAAATGACCAAATTGTTTTTGTTGATGGTTCTTGTCTGAGAGACAACACAGAAACAGTGAGAGCAGTATATGCTGTAAGCACAACTACCGGTACCTTAGAAGCTTCTTGGCTTCGAGGAGTTTATTCTGCTCAGGTAGCGGAATTGGTCGCTCTTACTGGAGCGTGCCATGTTTCTGCTCGACTGAGAGTCACTATTTACACAGATAGTCAATACGGATTCGGAATAGTTCATGATTTTTGTCAATTGTGGTCGCAGAGAGGTTTTCTGATCTTTCTGGATCACCAGTGAGAAATGGTGAGAGAATAAAGGAGTTGTTAAATGCAGTTCAGTTGCCCGAAGAAATTGCTGTGGTGAAATGCAGTGCACATCTAAAGTCACCAGACTACGTGTGCTTGGGAAATGGATATGCGGATTTTCATTAAAAGTGATTAACATTTTGGAAGAGTTAAAATCTTTACAGAGTAATGTTGACAAAGAGGAGAAACGGTCATGGAGTAAAATTAAATGTCTCTCAAAGACAGGATGAATTGTGGGTTTCCGAGGAGGGTCAATTGGTTTTGCAAAATAGCCTATTGTCCCAGATGGCGAGGCACTCTCATGGTCAGGCACACATTGAGAGGGATGCCATGGTTCGTCTGTTCAAAATTGATTGGTTTAACCTCGTGTTTAGACAGGCAGCTGAAACACTATGTCATCGCTGTGTCATTTTTCAGCAATTAAATGCGGGAAAAGGGACAGTGGTTAATGTGAGCCACATTGGAAGAGCAGGTGGTCCATTCAGCAGGATGCATTTGGATTTTATTGAGATACCTGTGTGTGGAGGTTTAAGATATGTGTTGGTGATTGTTTGCAGCTTTAGTCACTGGATTGAAGTGTATCCTACATGGAGAAATGATAGTCTCAAGGTAGCAAAACTGCTGCTAGGGAACTGACACCACGCTTTGGATTTCCGATCTCTTTAGAATCAGATAGGGGAAGTCACTTCAATAATGAGGTGATTAAACTACTGCGTGCAGCATTGAACATCGAGCAGAAGTTGCATTGTAATTATCGCCCTTAGTGGAGCAGATTAATGGTACTCTGAAGTCAAAAATTACAAAAATGTGTGCAGCTATGAATTTGAAATGGCCTGATGTATTGCATTTGGTGTTGATGTCAATGAGAAACACACTTGACAGGAAGACAGGATTGTCCCCCCATGAGATCCTCATGGGAAGGGCAATGAGGTTGCCAGCAGTTCCAGCAAATGCACTTGTCAACATTACAGATGATATGGTGTTGGATTACTGCAAGGGTCTGGCTGATGCAGTCCTCTTTTTCTCTCAGCAGGTGGAGGCCACCACATTGCCACCGATCCATGATCCAGGGCACAACCTGAGAGCCGGAGACAGGGTTGTTGTCCGAAAGCATGAGAGAAAGATGTGTTTGGAGCCTCGTTGGAAGGGACCATACCAGGTGGTCCTAATGACTACGACTGCTGTGAAGTGTGCTTGGATCCCGAACTGGATTCATGTGAGTCACACGAAGAAAGTGGCATGTCCACTGGATCATGAAAAAGCATTGTTGAGAGAACCAACAACAGTGAGATAAATTACAGCACCAGAAAAGGAGCAGGAGGCAACTGAGGCTTAACCAGAGCTTGTTGACGATGGTTGCATCACTCCTGTGAGAGACAAGGGTGGAAACCTCCAGGATGGTGCTGGAGAACCTATCTCAACTTATACAGCAGGAGATCCTAATACAGAGGTGGCTCTCTCAGACGTAGACAGCTCAGAGAGACAAACAGAGCAATTGCAATTGAACCGGTTGCAGGTCCATCAAGAGAAAACACCACAGAGAAAGAAAAGGACTCGAGTTCAATCCTGAAGAGAATACTGACAGAAGGTTCATTGAAAGGAGATAAGTGGCCAAAATTGCAAGTAGAGAAAAGGAAAGAGGTGGTTGTCAAACCAACGATAGAGGAAGAAGTAGATACCACGAGAAAAGAAGAACTAGGTGAAGGAGAACTGAATGGTGATTGAAGTTGAAGGGAAAGAGAATAGCAAGTCGAAGATAGGCAGGTCCTGAATGGGCGTATGGAACTACAAACGAATGGCAGCAAGAATTTATGCCTTTTTATTTTGAAGTTCCAAGTCAATATTTTGAGGTAACGTGAAGAAGATTGACGAACTGAACTGTTGAAACAATCTGAGAAACATTTTTGAGAAAGAGACTGTTGAAAGCAACCAGCAAAGACATTGAGAACCTGATTTGACTTTTTAAAACCTGATTTTGACAAGCCGCTAACTGATTTTGAAAAGGAAGAAGAAGGAAGTGAAACTGAACTGCTGAAAGAAGAGTTGTCTATTTTTGATTTTTGTTGCAAGTTTTCTAAGTTACATCTGCTTTATGATTTTTTACAGATCATGGCTGATTTTGATAAGCAGGTTAGAGACGCTAGGCACTGTAAATATATGAGCCTTAGTTCGGCAATTATGTGTGGGATTTTGCTTATAATATTGATTGTGGGAATGTCTCTTCTTGAGGCGAAAGGAGCCAACCATACTTCAGCTGTCGAGAGGTTCAAGTTGGATGAGAAGTATTTGCATGATTACACTAATGCGCAAGGAGAACTTTCTTCTAATGTTTTCTATCGCTTGTTGAGTGAGTATGTTGAGATGATGGATGCAAAGGATTGTCTTGTGTGTACGCAGATTCCTTCATCAGTTGAGGAAGGAGTCAGTTATCATAGTCTGCCACTAACCGACGGGATAAGTTGTAGTCTGTTTTCTAACAAGATTCTATAACCAGGAATATATTCAATATTTCTATTCTGATCATGACCTTGCGTTTTCTTTTGTTCCGATCATTAGGTATTTGAGTAGAGTAGCTAAGGATAATTACATAGTATTTGTTAGAGGATTCTTTGAACCTACTTTGATGTTTAGTACAGCTTATGCGCATAAGAATGATCTGACATACTTGCATATACCTTTAGAAAAGGGCTTCTTAGATCATACTGATGACAGAAGAAAGGCGCTGAAGGAGAAATTAGAAAAAGGCTTAGAGAAAAGGACTTACAAGAATGATTATGCTATTAAAACACAAGGGAAATTACCTTTAGATGCATTACATGTAGGGAAGCTTTGTTTATTAATATATATAGGCCAAAGTCGCTCATTGACACTTTATTTGTGGGTTCGAGTGAATGCAGGCATGTGTTTTTGTTCCAGAGTAAATGGACATTTATGTTGAATGGGCAGCACCCTGTAATTCTGGGGATATATTATATTTGAGGACTTAATGCTTATTACCGTCTTCTAAGAGGATGGTCTGAGACATGTTATTTGGGGATAGTATTCCCAAAAATTTACCAGATGGAGTTTTTGAAAAAGTTTCCGAAAGTGACTACATTTCATCATGAGAGACATAGGAGGGAGTCCTCTTCTGCGATAGTGGGAATTATATTTGGTGCAGTGATTTCTTCAGTGGGAGTCATCCTGAATTCGATCAAGATTCGAAAGTTGTCTACTATTGTGGATAACATGCTGACAAATTTTTCAGGGGCTATACTCCTGATTGATACTGACTTGGCTGCGGATAGAGCTATGACTCTTCAGAATTGTCTTGATTTAGACATTCTTTTAGCGAAGGATGGCGGAGTTTATAAAATGATTAACTCTAGGCATTATTGTTCGTACATTCCCAACAATAGTAAAGAGACTTAGGCTCTCATTACAACTCTGACAGTCAGTGATAAAGCAGCGGTAATACCGCCAACAGGCAGGCGGTAACAAAAATGGAATTATGACCACGGCAGAAACCGCCCATACAGACATCCACTTCAACATACCGACCGCCACGGCGGTAGCAACAAGCACCACAGCAGTGACCACCAACAGCCAGGCAGAAGACAATGTACCACCCACAGTATTACAACAGGCCTATCTGCCACCTTTTCCAGGGTGGTACCAACGACATCAAAAGCATGGTGGAAACAGTACACAGAAGGCAAAGGACTCACCTCTGGAGACTCAAGGAAGAACCACAAAGCCATGGAGCCCGAGTTGCACATCTTCCCCATGCTGCTATACCTCTTCATGCATTACGAACAGCAACGCTGGCGAAGATGACCACGGTGGGTACTGCCGCCTAGCACATAAGGGAGGGGGGAGGAAAAAGAGAGTGACACACACACCCAACACCCCCACCCCCAACACCATACACACAAACAGATGCAGTAACATTACATATTCACCCGGTACCCCTCAGGAATAATGCAAGGATAAAAGAAATTGATTAAGGTGAGTATAATAAGATCAAATAGTAGAAATTTGTGCTTCTAAATCAAAACAGTATATACATATATACAAATGGAGGGACACTGCCCAGTCCTCAATGTCCGTGGCCACAGTGCCACATCACATAGGCCAAGGCCCCACTTGACTCCTGCAACAACACAGAGAGAACACTGCAGGGGCATCAGGTCGAAAATACACACGCACTTTAGGGGGACTGGGAACGGGGGGCACTTCAGCTGAAAGATGGTACAACACCACTGGTCCTGGAGGGGGCAGCATGCCCATCAGTCCTGGGGAGTGCAAAGCCACAGTCTCTCAAGTGGGTGCTTTGCCCACTGCTTGGTCCTGGGGAGTGAAAAGCCACAGTATCTCAAGTGGGTCCTGGCAAGGATGGGGTGAGTGGATGGCTTCTTCCAATGGTTCTGGAGGGGGAATTGTGCCCAGTGTGCTTCATCCTGGCAAGGAGGGGGTGAGTGGATGGCTTCTTCTACTTGTTCTGGAGGGGGCCTTGTGCCCTGTGATGCAGCACTTGGGGTCCGTAAGGTCACAGTCTCTCACCTGGGTGTCACATCTACAGGATTTGCAGGGTCCAGGACGCACTATAGCCCATGGAGACAGGACTACACACTGGCCGCCAGCGGTGACGGCTGCTCAGTGGTGGTGCTGGTTTCGGGGATGCCAGTGGTGGGGGGAGGCTCCAGCCCTTCCCCTGCAGCATCGGAGGCTGCCCACTGGGGCTGCTGCTGGCAGTGGTGCTGGTGGCAGTACAGGCAGTGGTGGGGGGAGGCTCCAGCCCTTCCCCTGCAGCTTTGGACGGCTGCCCACTGGGGCTACTGCTTCTGGTGGCGGTGCTGGTGTTGGGGATGCCAGTGGTGGGGGGAGGCTCTAGCCCTTCCCCTGCAGCCTCGGACAGTTGCCCACTGGGGCTGGTGCTGCTGTTGGCGGTGCTGGTGGCAGTGCTGGTGGCGGTGCTGGTGGCGGGGATGCCAGTGGTAGGGGGAGGCTCCAGCCCTTTCCCTGCAGCCTCGGACAGCTGAACCACCATGATTGGTAGTGGGGGCACAGAATCAGTCCCAGTGCCAGGCCTCCTGTCATTCCTGCCATCAAGTGCAGACCCCTTGCCCTTCCCTTTCGCAGCTGGTGGTGCTTCTTTGCCCTTCCCCTTAGCAGTTGGTGGTGCCTCCTTGCCCTTCCCCTTGGCAGCTGGTGGTGCCTCCTTGCCATTACCCTTGGCAGCTGGTGGTGCCTCATTGCCCTTCCCCTTTGCAGTTGGTGGTGCATCCTTGCCCTTCCCCCTGGCAGCTGGTGGTGCCTCTTTGGCAGCTGATGCAGGCACACTGTCAGTGCTGATGGCTGGTTCCCTGGAGCCTTTCCCACCTGCAGTAGCTTCTGACACTGCTGTGGCCATGGACTGGGTGGCTGAGGTGCTCGCCTGGGTTTTGACCATCCTGGCCCGACGTGAAGGACAGGGGGTAGGGAAGAGGTCAACGGCAGAGATGAAAAGCTTCTTAGGGACACTGGGGCGGTAAGAGGGTGAAGGTTTGGGAGTGGAGGAAGAGGGAGTGGTTGTAGGAGGTGTCTGCTGTGTTTGGGTGCAGGTGCATGGGCTGGATGCTGTTGTGAGGTGGATGACTGTTGGATGTCTGAGTGCTTGCATTTGTGTACTTTGGGAGGAGGGGGCACAGAAACAGTGGAGAGGACACAGTGGACGTGTGCATGGATGTGGGGGTGGTGACTGCCAGTGAGGGGTGTGTAGTGATAGGAGTGATGGTGATGGGGGTAGTGGATGAGGATGTAGTGCATGCTGGTGTGAGTGGAGACGCTACTGGGAGGGTGGTGGACGACGAGGAGGGGGACACAGTGGAGGCAGTGGATGTTGGTATGTCTGCATCTGGATGGTGTTTGTGTGAGTGCCTGTGGGATGATGTGTGGTGCTTGTGTTTGCCTGATCCACTCCTGTGTGTTGTCTTGGGCGCATGCTGGTCTGAAGGTGTGCTTGGGATAGGTTGGGGTTGAGGGGTAATGGGACTGGGTAGAGGAAGTTGGAGGGGGGAGGCTCGAGACAGGGACAATGGCTGCCATCTGGAAGGAGGCCTGAGCGTGGATTGATCTCTGTTGGGCCGCCTTGCCAGAGTGAATGCCCTCCAGGAATGCATTTGTTTTTTGCAAATGGCCTGCCAGCCCTTGGATGGCATTCACAATGGTTGACTGCCCAACAGAGATGGCTCGCAGGAGGCCAATAGGCTCCTCACTCAGGGCAGCAGAGCTAACTGGGGCAGGGCCTGAAGTGCCTGGGTCGAAGGAGATGTCCACCCACCTGGGTGAGCGGGCATGGGAAACATGCTTAGGGGCTAATGGGAGGGTGGTGCTGGTATGGGGGGTGGTGTCTGTACCTATAGTTGGGGTGGGCACAGAGGTGTCTGCCACCAGCAGAGAGCTTCCATACAGGAGGTATCACTGTCCGAACTGTCCCCTCCTGTCTCCACCGTGGTGCTCCCCTCGCCCTCCATCCCACTGGTGCCCTTACCGTTGGTGGATTCAGCCTCCTGGGCCCTGTGGGATGCAGCTCCCTCCGTCGCCGGTGCGTCTGCTCCTCCGCCAGATGATGCTAATGCACATAAGGACAGGGTGACAAAACAAAAAGGGGGGAAGAGACAAAGGATAAACTTGGTCAATGGCAGCAATAACACCACCGTTGGCGTACACGACACACACACACAGAGAACAGCCCTACACACTAGGCAAAGCACTACCAGTCACAATGCCAGTCACCAGGCCATGGACAGGAATACCTAACGCCAATAGCAGCATACCTGACACCCACAGACCCCTGCCCAGTAGTGGATGCCTACTAGCTTGGTAGGTGGTGGTGTTTATCAGCCCCTGTCCAAAATGGGACCTACACTGCAATGTCTGGCCTGCGTAGGGGCACCCACAGGCCCACATCCCCCACCCGGAGACCACCCCACCACGCGCAAGTAGTATATTGGGAAACTGTACTCACCCCCTTGTGGCTGCTGTGATGTCCTCAAGCACCAAACTAGCTCCTGATAGGCCACCGCCAGTCTGCAGGCCATCAGGGGGGTCACGGTTCGACGGGCACCCCTCCCTCATTGGGAGGCCATCCCCAGCTGGGCGTCCCCCGTCTTCCTTGCCCAGTGTTTCAGGTCCTCACACCGTTTGTGACAGTGGGTTCTCCACCTGCCGTAGACTCCCAGGGTCCGCACGTCCTTGGTGATGGCACGACATATATCATTTTTCTGATGGGTGCTGACCTGCAGAAAAATAAACATAGAAAAAGGTATCAGTCATACCGTCCAGCCTGTTACACTCATGGCCCACCATTGCCCTCTCATCCCCTTACGCACACACATTGCCCACCATACATGCAGCATGCTTCCCAGAACCTTTTCACCAACCCCCCACACGAGGCCCTCAAACACAGCACTCCATGCATCCATGCCGTTTGCATCGTGTCCACAGTGTACTCACCATTTGGTCTGGAGGGCCATTCATCATTCGGTACTGGGGCAGGACCCCACCCACCAGTCTCTCCAACTCTGCAGCGGTGAAGGCAGGGGCCCTTTCCCCAGTGACACAAGCTATGGTATGTTCCAGACTGAGGTCACCGCAGCACTTGCAGTGTAGGTCCTCTTCTGTTGAAGGTCAGGTAGCAAGTGAGTGAACAGATAGAAAATGGCAGTCACGTCCGCGGTGGTGCGTACCATCACTGCCGGCGTACATCACCATTGGGCACTGTAACCCATAGGGCCCAATGACAACCAATGAGGAATTGCATGGCGGTACTCGACCGCCTCCCACAACAGCATACAATGTCAGCGGCATTACCTCATTTCCACATGTCCATCCACACAGGACAGCCGGACACCATTTCGGAGGGAGGGGCATGGCAGCTAACTGCATCACAGTTCACATAGGCACCATTTGGGCCTATCCAACAACATACTGTTACAGTCACAACATGCAATGCAGTGTAGTGTTTGGAAATGTGGAATACTGACCAGCTGGTCCCTGTTTTGCCTTCTAGATTACAACAGCTGCGGATGCATGGGAAATGGAGACATCCACCCTTATACAGACCCCTGGTGGACTTGGCAAGAATGGTGGACAGGCACATTATCCTCACCTATAGACTGGACAAGGCCACAATCACAGAGCTGTGTGCCATATTGGAGCCAGACCTTATATCTGCTATCCGTCAGCCCACTGGGATCCCCCCTCTTGTGCAAGTCCTATCTGTGCTCCGTTTCTTAGTAACTGACTCCTTCCAAGTGACAGTGGGCTTGGCAGTAGGAATGTCTCAGCCAAAGGTCTCAATAGTGCTGACCAGGGTGTTGGCTGTCCTGATTCACCACATACACAGCTACATTGTTCTCCCCCAGGTGGAGTATTTGGCCACAGTGAAACTGATTTCTATGCAGTGGGACATATCCCCAACATTATTGGGGCTATTGATGGTACACATATTGATTTGTCCCCCCCCAATGAAATGAACAGGTCTTCAGAAATGGAAAGAGCTTCCACTCGATGGATGTGCAGATAGTGTGCCTGGTAGACCAGTAAACCTCCCATGTCAATGTAAAGTATCCTGGGTCGGTGCATGATGCCTATATCATGAGGAATAGCAGCATCCCATATGTGATGGCTCGACTCCAGAGGCACTGGGTGTGGCTAATAAGTGAGCCCATGGTTCCCACCCAGTATGACTTGGTGTACGGGTATAGTGTTAGTGTTTGGCTAACAGGTATCCCTTGATATTTGCAGGTGACTCTGGTGACCCCAACCTCTCATGGCTGCTGACCCTGTGAGGAATCCCAGGACAAAGGCAGAGGAACATTACAATGAGGCACATGGACGTACAAGAATAATAATAGAGAGGACATTCGGCCTCCTGAAGGCCAGGTTCCGTTGCCTCCATCTAACAGGTGGATCCCTGTACTACTCACCCAAGAAGGTGTGCCGGATCTTCGTGGCATGCTGCATGTTGCATTACCTTGCCTTGAGACGCCAGGTGCCTTTTCTGCAGGAGGATGAGGCTGGAGATGGGCGTGTGGTAGTGGTGGACCCTGTGGACATTGAAGATGAGGAGGCAGAGGATGAGGATGAGGACAACAGAACAGCTATTATACGGCAGTACTTCCAGTGACACACAGGTAAGACACAGTAACTTCACTATGCATTGACAGTTTTGTATTTGACATTGTACATGGCAGGCAGATTCTCCCAATTCTATGGCCACTTACTGTACCGTTTGGCATCTCTATTTTCAGATATCTGTGCCCCACTCTGGCACCTGGTGTGTTGACTGCAGCCAACTACAGGCCATTCCTATATATACATTACTGTACAGTTGTATTGCAGTGTTTAAACCTTGTTAAACAAATACATAATTAAATCATTTGACTCCATACTTGTATTTTTTCAAAGGGTGTTTATTTAAGTGCTAATAAGTAGCGGGGTATGTGCAATGGGCTGGGGTGATGGTGAAGGAAAGTCCAGGATAGAGTCCAGTCTCTTTGTATCACAGGTGCATTGTCCAAGGGGGGGCACAGGAAGTGGAGCAATGGCAGTACAAGGTGGACAGGGTGACAGAGTAGGACACAAGGATCACAATCAGGAGGGTCTTATTTCCTGGCGGGGGTCTTGGCAATGGTATCTGGCTTCTGCCTGGATTGCAGGGACCGTTTGCGGGGTGGTTCTCCTTCTGCAGGGGAGGGGTATTGGTGGCCTGTTGTTCCTGTGGGGCGGCCTCCTGTCCACTAGCAGCAGCGGAGTTTGAGGGCTGTTCATCGGTGTTGCTAGTGTCAGGGGCCCGGTGGTGTGCCACTGCCTCCCTCATGGTGTTGGCCATGTCTGCCAGCACCCTTGCAATGGTGACCAGGGTGGTGTGGAAGTCCTTCAGGTCCTCCCTGATCCCCAGGTACTGTCGCTCCTGCAGCCACTGGGTTTCCTGCAACTTGTCCAGTATCTGGCCGATCGTCTCCAGGGATTGGTGGTATGCTCCCAGGATGTTGGTGAGTGCCTCCTGGAGAGCCGGTTCCCTGAGCATGTCCTCCCCGTCACACGGCAGTCCTCCCAACTTCCCTGTTGTCCTGTGCCTCTGTCCCCTGAACCGTGTGCCCACCACCAATGACCCCAGGTCCCTGATCATCCTGTGTTTGTGGGGTTGCCTGCGGTCCCTGTAGTGGTGGACACACTGTTGATTGACGTGTCCTGGGGACAGAGGAATGGGCTCAATGTGTGAGTGCTGTGCTGGTGTTTCCTGAGGGGGGAGGCTCTGTGGTGGTATGGGACTGTGCCTGGGTTACTCACTGTCTGGAGATCCCTGATGGGCCAGGTTGGTCATCCAGATCCAGGTATCCAGAGCTGCTGTCATCACTATGGGCCTCTTCTGGGAGGGGACTGGATGTTTCTGGCACCTCCTCTCTGGTGACGTGTGGGGGATGCGTGGGAGTGTAAATGCAGTGTTATTGTTTCTGTGTGTGACATCTTGTGCATGGGTGTCTCTCCCTGTATGGTTGTGTTTGCCCTGTCAGCTTTGCTTTGTGTGAGTAGTGATTTTGTGGGCTAGGTGATTCTCTCTAATTTGCATGCTTTAGTGATGGGTGTCCATGCAGGGCTGTGAGTGATGTCCATGCATTGGTGGTGCATGCAGGGCTTGGTATTGGAATAGGTGGGGTGTGATGGTGGGGTGTATGTGAGGTGGTGGGGTGATGGGGGTGATGGGGGTGAGGGTAGGAGTTGGGGTATGTGATGGCATGCAGGTGGGGGGGGTGATAGTAATAGAGATTTGACTTACCAGAGCCCAGTCCTCCTGCTACTCCTGCCAGGCCCTCAGGATGCAGTATTGCCAAGACTTGCTCCTCCCATGTTGTTAGTTGTGGGGGAGGATGGGAGGTCCACCACTATTCCTCTGTACAGCTATCTGGTGTATTGCAACAACGGAACGTACCTTCCCCCTTAGGTCGTTCCACATCTTCCTGATGTCATCCCTTGTTCTGGGGTGCTGTCCCGTGGCGTTGAGCCTGTCCATGATTCTCCACCATAGCTCCATCTTCCTTGCAATGGATGTCTGCTGCACCTGTGATCCGAATAGCTGTGGCTCTACCCTGATGATTTCCTCCACCATGATCCTTAGCTCCTCCTCTGAGAACCTGGGGTGTCTTTGTGATGCCATGGGTGTAGTGTGAGTGGTGTGTGAGAGGGTGTGTGGGGTGATGTGTGGGGTGTGTACTGTGAGGTGCATGGATGGTGTATGGGTGATGGTGTTCAGTGGCTCTTGTTCTGTGGGTGCTCTTGGTGTGTCTCTCTCTCAGTTATCAATGTTCTGGAGTTGTAAAGGGTTGTGGGTAATGTGTGTGTGGTTTATAGTGGTGTGGGTGTGTGGTTGTGTGAGTCAGGTGTGTGTTATTCATAATGTCCAATGTGGTGTTGTTTTGTTAGGTTGTGTGCATTTTGAGTGCGCTGGTATGTACCGCCAATGGTTTAGCGTGGTTGAATGTCCGCCGTGGTGATTTGTGGGTCATAATGCTGTGGGTGTAGTTCTGTTGGCGTAACGGTGTGGGTTTTGGTACTGCCAGTTTATCACTAACCTTTGGGCTTGCGGACTTGTGTGTGTGTGGCTGCATGTAACGGATTGCTATATGTGGGTCATATTATGGGTAGCGTTAACCGCTGCGGTATGTTGGCGGCAGTCAACATGGCGGTAAGCAGGACTTACCGCCAATGTCATAATGAGGGACTTACTTACTAATCTGACTAATGCCAGTAGTGATTTGAAGGAGTTGAAAGAACCAGGTGTTTGGGAAACAGTTGGCAAGGGGTTTGCTACAGTGGGAAATTGGCTTAGTAGCATTTGGAATGGGATACTATTGAGAATAATACAGGGAATACTAATTGTTGTGTTTTGTCTATTGGGGATATGAGGATTATGCAAATTATGTAAAATAATTAAATTGAAAAGGTCTAAGAATAATCAGAGGAGGGAAGAAAAGAAAAGGGAAATAATTTACACGGAAAACTCAAGGAGGAGACAACATTTTGAAGAAATAGAATTATAAAATTGTGGGTGGTAATTGGTGTGATGACACATTTAGTCATCAGAGGAGGGATTGCTTAAGCAGGTGTCTTAATTAGAAATTATTAATGAATGCTTATGTATTTTGATTAATTAATTATTTAGAAAATGAATAACGTAGAAAAAAATAATGCACACGTTTGAAAATGTGACCTGGGAGAATGACCACCAGTGTTCACAAAATGTACCAATTAATGATTAATACTTATGAAATATTGAAAAAGTATTTGATTAATCTAGTAATATATATATTAAGGGTCATGAGGTATGCTCTAGTTTATTGATTGTAGGCCTTATCTTAGTGAGTGTCTTGGCCTAGTTTTGCCAGACCTCATGGAGAAGCTGTATTTCTTGGCAGTTAACAAAATGCTGACAGAGTGAATTAAACTGTGAAATGTTCATTGTCTAGTTAAAAGTGCTTAACTGAAGCTTTCTATGGGAACTAACGGACAGATGATGTCTCTAGCAATGTATCTAAATGTGTGTAATGTGTGTGAGATGTACTTTCCCACGACGCAAACAATGAAGACACTGACCGAAGATGAAGATGCAACAATTTTGTTACCTGACGAGCCGGATGATGAGGACATCGTAAAGTGGATCAATCAACTACGTGTGAGGAGCGAAATATTAGAATTCCTAGATTTAGTATAGAAATATTATTGACGAGTGTATAAACGTATGATTTACTGACCAAATGGGAATTAGGGGATAGTTTAGGTGACTTTGATATAACAACAACCAATAGAGGAAAAAGACTTCAGACCACTATTGAGATCAGACCTTATGCAGATTTTGAGAGAAGAAGAGACTTTAGGAAAGATTTGAGATTCTGTCTTTGGGCTCATACTCTCTGACTGAGAGCCTGATGCTTTGCTGATCAATTGATTACCTGAGGACAATAACTGATTATGCTTGCTGACCCATACCGTGGATGGGTTGATATGACAATGTGACTCAAATGCACTTTTATGCCTTTTCTTTCTAGGTACCAACTGCGCTGTCTTGATAGTTTCCTTAGCTAGATGTTTTTTCTAAATTTGTGTTCTAAATTGCGTTGCATGAAGCCCCACATGCTGATGCTAATCTGGGTTAGTTGACGCTAGTCACATGACGATTGACGAAATGCAGGGACAAATGTTTGACGAACTATCTTGCTGGATTCTTTGTATCATATATCACTATTGCAGCTGACTTTGCTATTGATCTACACTGTTGCTTTTGAATGTGTTGCGATTCAAGCCTTGATTAGACTGCGTTTCTTTCGTCATTTTCGACAGCCAGTATTGTTCTTATATGTGTTTCATTTGATATTGAGATTAATCTACATGACCTTAGCATTGTTAATATAAGGGAAATAAACTTACTAAACTTTTACTAAAGGTGTGGTTATTCATGGCTGAAAGGTCATGGTGCGTGACGATTACTGACTCCATTGCTAATTGATTTGACTAATGATCACTGATTATTGGGTATTGATTATTGTTTCTGTTCTGAAGCTATGGTAAGAACATCTTAAATGACTCAAAAGGTTCATCGACCTATACGCGTCCCCTTGTAAGTTTAATTATTAAGGACCGAGGCGCTAACATTCCTCTGTGACTTTATTTTATCATATGTCCCTAATAGTCCCCATGCACACCTGCCTCCTTGTCATTCGTTTTTTACTCCCTCAGTTTCTGCAGCTTACTTGCTCTTGCCTGTAGCTTTCTTCTCCCCAAACTTTTTTAGCAACCTTTTTCCCACCCCTTTTTAAC
Organism: Pleurodeles waltl; assembly: GCF_031143425.1. Taxonomy (NCBI): domain Eukaryota; kingdom Metazoa; phylum Chordata; class Amphibia; order Caudata; family Salamandridae; genus Pleurodeles; species Pleurodeles waltl. The sequence continues at coordinate 696,921,111 of NC_090439.1, read as the reverse complement.
ATGTCTTATGCTAACAAAAGATTGTAAGTAATGTCACGAGGAGCACAGGCCTAAGTGTGTGCACAACATGCAGGTTGACAGTAGGCTTTTTTTTAACAAAGAGTCCATAGCACAGGACAGAGATGGCCATCATGGACCACAACAGGATGTCATGCAAGATTCCATGATGATATTTTGACAGTGCCACATGGCAGGACACTACTACCACATGTCCCTTCAATTTCCTTCGGCCCTTTCATTTTTTTATGGTCCTTTGGAGACATCTCTCCATTATGAAAAAAATATTATATAATTTTGAATGGTTGACTACTTGGTTTTTAAAATGTCAAGAAAATCTTTCAAAATGATACTTTGGATAGAAGATACATAACCTACTTTTAGTGTGCTTTTGTTTTTTTTAATTGTGGAAAATAATGTGATGATTAGAGGAATCTAAACATGTTTGTTATGTTTTTGTTTGGGTCAGAAAGTACTTCATGCTCCCAAGGAGGAGGGCAGAGGAGCCTATCCTGTTGAAGGGGAAGAAGTGTCTGCAGGGGCACTTTCTTTCTCAGTGAACACTATTGCATTTGTTCAGGTATTCCTTTGTTTCTTCCAACCTAAGTTAGTAATCATTATATAAATTATCAGGCCTCCTATACTTATGTCATATCCTCAATACCATTCTGTCGGTAGAAGAAGAGGTATGGAGCTCAGCTCCCACACACTTACATTTCCCTCATTCTTTCTGTCCCAGCAAGCCCAAAAATACATTTGCATATTAGCATGTGCCACTTTGCTAACATAATTTCTGGCCTATGAATACATTCACACCTTTACTGTTACATCTTCTACTTTCCATTACCCGTGCAACTAAGGGTGTCCTCAAGTCTGCACTTGTACTATCTCAATGTAATTGTCCCTTGCTTCAATACCTTTCCCCCAGTAGTTTTTAGTTTTTCCCTAACTGAGCAACTTTACCATGTGTTGTTAAGCAGTTTGCATACCTTGCTGCTTCTTCTCCAGAAACCTCTCTGCAAACAGTATTGTAAAACTGAATATGAGTGATAATGCACAACCGTTCACCCTTCGATGGCTTGATCAGGCTAAACAATACCCATCCTCTTATCAGTGTCAGTAATACCGTACACTAATTAATGTCCTATCCTCTGTAACTAGTGACCATTAAAAGGGTCTGTCAATTTACATCAAAACCAACAAAACTTCCTTCCAGAGACTTGTTTTCTTACCTAAGTAAATTAAGTGATGTCTGTTACCTCTTCCATTTGGCAGTGGTGGCTGCCACAAATCTCAAGGTGGGGGGGCGGTGGGGGTGTTTGGGGATTAGGGAAATAATAAAACAAAAATGTACCTGTCCTGCCGCCAATGCTGCACGCCCCTCGCTCCTCTTCTCTCCTGCTTCTGATGGTGTCCCAACTTCCCTGGGACACCAGCACAGGCTCCCCCACGCAATCCTGGTGCTGCTCTCATGCTATCCCTAGCATGAGAGCATCACCATGAAATGTTTGTGTGGCTTGGTCTGCCGCTCAAACAGTGCATGGGAGCCTGTACTGTTTCTCCAACCCAGCTGTGCAACACTGCTGGGTTTGAGAAACCTAAGTGTGCATGTCTGTTTGGCCGGCCTAAGACAGCCGGCCAATCAAACATGCACACTTTTAAGTGTACTCCAGTGACTCCACTCCACTGCTCCTCCCACCTCCCATGGCCCTGCCCCACCCTTCCCTTCACACGCTGGCCCAGCCAGCAGCTGAAAAATAAAACAACAATAAAATATATTTTTATTTTTCAGCTGCTGGCTCTGAGCCAGTGGGGCAGTGTTCCTCTGCCATTGCAGAGGAACCACCACTGCCAGTTGCCCCATCCCTTAATGCAGAGTTTTCTAGTGGCCCGCGTGCTAACAGTGAAAATGCCATAGGAAAAGTAAGGTTCTTCTTATTCTGAATGTTTCTGGTTGGTCAACTAGTTTATCACAGGGAACTATAATAAAAAAAAAACATAAATGAATGAAACATCAAGAATGGAGACCACCATGATAAAAACAACAGCCAGCAACATATTGTTGAGTTACCTAATAAAGTAAGCATAGGAAACTGTCAAATCTGAGGAGTCAGTAGAAGGTTACTTCAATAAAATCCATGGGGTAAAGGGGACACAGATTGTGAAAAAAGGTTCAAAGTACCTATCCTTTGACACACATTTTTGTAATTAAGTCTCTGCACTTGATGTTCCTTTCATGCCTTGGTAAGAGAGGCACATGGCTAAATTTATAAATTGTGGTGTAGTAACAGTTGGTGTTGTGTTAACCACCCCGACGCCCCCCAAAGGGTGAGATTTGTTGATTGTGGAAATTAATACACACCTTAACGTATTAAACAACCTAGGGAATAGGGTTAGGGGTTTTATGAATTGATAGGTAGGAAGAATTGAGGAATGGTGAGGGATAGATAAAAACAACATTCATTAAGTTGATGAGCATCTCACTTTTATTGCGGAAGGAAGGTGACAGTTCAGTTACCAAATCAAACAGTCCTTCAGCTCTCAAACTCCCAAATTATCTAACCAATTCATTACCGGAGGTTAAAAAAATATAAATATAAGGTGTCTGACTTGTCAGCCTTAGGGATGTCTTCCCCCAAACATTTTGTTTGCTTGCCTCCAATTTTGCAGAATTACTTTTGGTAACCAGTGTTAAAGTGCTTGTACTCTGTCCCTAAAACATGGTTTAATTGGTATATACCTAACTGCCACATTTAATTTACTCATAAATCCCTAGTACAGTGCACTACATGTGTTCTGGGCCTGTACAATAAATATTACTAGTGGACCTGCAGCACTGCTTGTGCCACCCACCTAAATAGCACTCTAAAACATGTCACAGGCCTGCCATTGCAGCCTAAATACAGTTTTACACTGCCATGTTTACTTGGCATTCAAATCCCCTTGCCAAGCCTTAAACTCCCCTTTTATTACATATGTCACCCTAAGGTAGAGCATAGGCAGGCCATAGGGCAGGGTGCTGCGTAATAAAAGGCAGGACATATATTTTTAAGTTGTACATGTGCTGCTAGTGAAAACCCCTCAAATTCATTTTTCACTACTATGAAGCCTACCCCTCTCATAGGGTAATATTGGGAATTCCTTATTACATGTAATAAGCTGTAATTCCAGGTTGGGAAGGAGTAGATTTATTATATTTAGTACCTATAGAATTGTAATGATAAATCCTCTTTAATGGTAAAGTCAGATTTATTGTTAAAATTTTGAAAATGCTATTTTTAGAAAGTTACCATTTTCCTGCTTAGATCTGTGTGCCTGCAGCCTATCTCCAAAACACATCTGGGATAGGTGACATCTGGGCTTTGTGCACCCCGTATAGATAGCCACACACAAAAGGAGCTTAGGAGTGACTGATGGGCCATCAACATTTTGATGAGCCATCCTAGGCAGGATGGTAAGGAGGAGCTGGACACACTTACACCTGGATAGGCTGTGCTTACACCTGAATAGGCTGTGTCCTGTCCCCACAAAGTACTGCTTAAGCCCCTGTAGTGAGTCTGGATCCAGGGCAGGAAAGGAAGACCTCCGTGCTCTTCAAAGGCCTTCTTAGAAGTCTCCTGAACTTCAAAGACACCACAGGGGTATAAGACCTGGACTTCTGACCCTACCAACTCAGTACACGTCTGGACCTGTGGATATTGTGCCAGGAAGAAGGACTGTTGTGCTGTTACAAGGAATGCCACCCTGCTGGACTACTGCTCTGGAAAGAATGCTTTCTTGCTGTGCTGACCTGCTACCGCCTGCTCTCCGTGCTTGCTTGATAAGGACTGAACTGACATCCCTTGAACGCAACACCCAGAGAAACGCCAAGAGCCAGCTAACTGGTCTCCTGTATTCTGAAGTCTCAGAGACACAAAAAACTTCTGACTTTCTTGCTGAAGCACCTGGACTATGCTAACTGCAAGTCTTCCAGTTCTGGGCCCTTGGAAGTGGGTTTAAAGTACCGCTTCAACCAGAATCCCCTCATCGATGCAGGTGCTTCTCTAGTAACTGGAACATCTACATTGATGCTGACGCATCATCGCTGCTGCAAGGATTGAATGCAGTGCAATGTCAGCTGAATGGCGAATCACCTCCATTTCCAATGCATCTCTGACCTTGCGTGGCTCGAAGCCAATGCATTGCCTCCATCCCAAGGATCGATCATGATGCATGACCTCCTCTGCTCCTTGCATCATCCTCAACGTAGACTCAAACAAGGTACATTTTCAGCGGGCCAAGGATGGACCCTACATTGGATCCACACTCCATTACGGTCAGCCTGAACTTTCAGATTTGATTTGGTGTAGCGCGACCAACTAGCCCCTATTGACGCCTTATGCTTTTAAGCACTATGTTTCAGATTATTCTTTAAACATTCATATCTCAAGTTCTACTTATTGTTTTTTGTTGTTTTGCTCTTATTTTGTTCACTAAATGAAGGTCTATCTTTCTAGGCTGGTGTAGTATCTTTTTGTGTGGTATTTTCCATATTTTACTGCTTGAAGTGCTGCACAAATACTTACACTTTGCCATTTAAGTTAAGCCTCACTGCTCTATGACAAGCTACCAGGGGGTGAGTACATGTTTAGTGATGTTGGTGACTTACCCTCACTAGGATTGTGGTTCCTGCTTGAACAGGGTGCATACCTCTGCCAACCATAAACCCAGTTTCTAACAGAGAGGCCCCACACAGTTCAAAAATAGTTATAGTTAGGAAAACTAAAATTATATTGTGCACACATGAATGATGCATCTGCATCTTGTCAACATTGTGCATCTTGGGTGCAGGGCTGAACTGCAAAGCATGAGCATTCTTACAGAAGAGAAGACCTGTGGAATGCAAAAATAAAATTTCAGTATTGGTGAGTCAAAGTAAGCATCATGGTGCATATGGAGTAACAGAGCGAAGCACAGGCTGGTGCAGTGGTATGCCAATAATTAGGAAGTGAGAACAACTAACCTCGTACCAGCAATCCTAGACAACTAGCTGCATATACCCAGTTGATCACTCTAATAATAACATTTAGCTGTGTCCCTCATTTGTCCAGCCAACTAGACCACAACCACTTAATTAACATTTGCTTTTTGAGCCACTGCTCTGCACTAATCACTGTGGGGGTGATTCCAACCCTGGCGGGCGGCGGTAGCCGTCCACCTGGCGGGAACCACCATTTGGCCGCCATGCGGCCGAAATACCGCTGCCCCCATTCCAACATTCCCGCTGGGCCGGCGGGCGCTAACCAAGTTAGCCCCCGCCGGCCCAGCGGGTATGAGGCCTGCAACACAGGAGCCGGCTCCGAATGCAGTTGCACCCGTTGCGCTTTTCACTGTCTGCTAGGCAGACAGTGAAAAGCTGGCCGGGGCCCTGTTAGGGGACCCCTGCACTGCCCATGCCAGTGGCATGGGCAGTGCAGGGGCCCCCAGGGGCCCCAGGACACCCCTTACCGCCAGCCTCTTCCTGGCGGTGAAAACCGCCAGAAACAGGCTGGCGGTAAGGGGGTCAGAATCCCCAGGGCAGCGCTGCTTGCAGCGCTGCCCTGGCGGATTCTCCCAGCGCATGTCAAGCACCGCCAGCCTGTTGGCGGTGCTTCTGTCATTCGTGACCCTGGCGGTCCAAGACCGTCAGGGTCAGAATGACCCCCTGTGTCTCTTTAAGTGATAGTTAGGAAATAGAACTAAAAAACATAAAAATTCACGTAAAAAAACAAAGGTTACAGGGACGTTATAGATAGGCTCACATTTCATACATACAAAACTATAGAAATTCACCTGTTGTAGTTGTAGTTATCTCAAGTAACTTTCACCCGTGCCCTAAGGGAACTATAACTAGCCACTGCCATGCACAGTTTTTCTTTTTTTACGTTTCTTTTTTAGACTCGGCTGAAGCCAAGTCTCAAAATGGCTCCCAACACTTCCTGGTTGAAGTATTAGCAACCAGTCAAATCTCTGCACTAGATCGGGAGTATTTGCAAAGCCTTCATGCCTCCAGATATACAAGTTTGGTTTTCTTTTAATGTTTCAAAAACTCCTGAACGGTTTTACACCTACAAACAAAAGCACTCTTTCTGGACCAAAATGTACCTTCTTGCCAAATTTGGTGTAATTCCATCCAGCAGTTTGGGCTGTAGTGAAGTTCAAAATCCTTATGGGAATTATAATGGGAGACACATTTTTCTTTTTAACCCTCCCCCTTTCTTGACCCCCACCTGACAGATCACCCCAAAACTTTCAATGTGCAGAAAGATCCCTGGGCACACTTTTTCAGGAAAAGATAATGAAGATTCGTCAAGTGGTGCCAAAGAAATAGCCAAGTCAAAAAATCATTTTTCAATGTACACTAGGTCCTTACTATAACTACCTATTGGTGACTGCCAGTAGGTAACATATATATACATATATATATATACTAAGTCCAGAGATCCAAACGGGTCCACTGCCAGAGATGGGTGGAGCGTCAACTGGCAGAGTACACTAGTAAATAGTATCAAACATCCAACGAAGAAAACGTTCACTCAGAGAGAAGGAAGTAGAGTTTTACTCCAAACATCACATGTTTCGGCCAACTCCACGGCCTTGATCACATTTCCCCATGTCAAATAATTACAGTTGACATAAAGAACAGACAACCATACAACAATGTGCATCGTCACCATCATAAAATGGAAGAATCTTAGAGAGGTGTAACTTCCAATGTCATACATATCTGACTTTACCTGCATCACAAAATGTTCTAGTATAATGTATCTTTATAGGAGACAGCAATATACATGTATTGAAATGGCATATAAAAAATCAAAACTGTCATGTTGTTACTATAAGATCATATCATTTTCAAATTGCGGCTCCTATATGCCTAAAATTATTGTGCTCCACATTCAAGCAGGCCTAACCCAATATTGTTCCCCATACATTAATCAAGTATACATGTAAATGAATTAACAGTGCCAATATTGAATACTCCTTTCTTCTTCCATTTTTGGAAACCAACACTCCTCAGCAGATAAACACTTTGTAGTTTGCGTATTTTTAGTTTTGATTTATTGGGTGTTGTTTGCCAAATTTCAAGATCAATAATCAGTTCCAATTCCCTTTGTCTTAATCTTAGGGTTTGATTCCCTCCTTTGAGATTATGTACAATTTCAGAAAGAAAGTTTATTACAGTCACTACCATGCTTCTCCTTAAAGTGTCTAGCTACTGGATATTTAGCATTCCCGTGATCAACGGCCCTCAGGTGTTCATGCAATCTTTTCCTTGCTGTAAAAATGGTACTTCCTAGATACCTTAGAGGGCAAGGTCATGTTAATATGTATATCACATTTTGGGAACTACAAGTAAGGAATTCCCAAAATACATTTCCATACATACACACACACACGCACACACACACACACACACCCACCCACACACATACAAGTATATTACCTACTGGCAGTAGGTAGTTACAGTTAGGACCATGTTTCCATATAAAAAGCGTTTGTTGACTTGCCTATATCTCTGCTACAGTTTGATGAATCGTCACACAAATTGCCAAACAAAGTGGCCTGGTGATTCTTGTTGCGCACTGGAAGTTTCAGGGTGATCCATCAAGCTGGGGCCGTGAAAAAGGAGGCTCAAAACATTTTCGTTTCCCAGGGTAATTCCCACAGGACCTGTCAACACATCTACAACCCGAACCAGTGGACGGAATTACACCAAATTTGGCAGCAGTTTAGGAGATATTTAGGGGCAAATAAATTTGTATATCTCTGGCCACGATTAAATACGAAATTCACACATTTTCATGAATACGCGTTCAAAAAGAAGCATTGCAATTGGCTGACCGCAACCTGACTAGAAAGTTGCAACTACAATTTTATTTCACTGGACACGGTCCCAGGGGATGAAAATTGAAATTGAACATGCATAAGGGCCAAGGGTGAAGGTACCCTTACCCCCAGGGGTGTGTCATAGGTGTGTTTTAGGGGCATCATAGGGTTAATATTATTTTGCATCAGAACGCATGATATTTGTGAAAAGTTGTGAAGTTTCATGAAATTCCGTGATTTATTTGCAAAATATTTGTGATTGTGGAACAATTTCAAAGAAAAACAACATACTCATTCATACATAATCCATTCACTCATACATGCACTCAGAGCCCCATGCATACACTCACACACTGACTCCTACACTCATGCACCCATTCAGACTCACTCATAGACACATACACCCACTTTCAGACCCACTCAGACAATCACAAACCCACTCACACATCCACTGACAGCGACAGGCCCTGTGTCAACCTGCACTGCAGATGGCCAAAGGCTATGCATGGCGCGGGGTTGAGTGGTTATAAGGGCTTAGCTGCAAGCTCTTGCTCAAGGGCCATGCCTTGCGACCAACCCCCGCCTTCAGCCGTGTGTGGCGTGGGATGGAATAATGTATATGAATTAAAATTACTTTACACGTCCATGTAACAATTATTTTTTTCAGTGAAAAAAATAATATATACATATATATATATATATATATATATATATATATATATATATATATATATTACCCATTGACAGTTGACCACTAGGTAGTCATAGTGAGGATCAATTTTCTATATAAAGAATGTTTTTTGTTTTGGTAATAACTTTGGCGCCGCTTGATGAATCTTCATGAAATTTCTGAGGAAAATACAACCCTCACTTGAGCTGCTGACTGGAATGTTTTGGGGTGATCCGTCCGGAGTGGTCAGGAAAAAGGGGGGTCCCAAAACACTTTTTCCCCATTAGTTCCTTCATAGGAATATTTAAACAGCGATAGCACCAAAACTACTGTACGGAATCATACCAAGGTTGGCAGAAAGGTAGGTCATGGTCCAGAAAGCAAATTTATTTCTTTTTCTGTAAATCCATTCTGCAGTTTTTGAGAAATTAAGGGGAAAACAAATTTATATATATATATATATATACATATATATATATATATATGTGTGTGTGTGTGTGTGAAGGATTCACAACCCCTCATGCTGAGATCTGATTGGCTGTCAACACTTCAACCAGGAAGTGTTGGCAGCCACCTTGGGATTCAGCAGCCGAGTCCAGCAAAAAATGTAAAAAAGGAAAAGGGGCCAGGGTATAGACACTTTTACCCGTTAGCTCTGGCGGTGGGGTCCCAGAGGATCCCTTAGGGCTCAAAAGCATGAAAAAAAAATGTTTTCACCATCAGTCACAATGGATCTGTAGATCAAGCAAATAGTTTTAAAAAACAACCAAGTCCCAGGGGCAATGTTTATATGTAATGGGGGCCTTCCTGGCCCCTCTTAGCCCTGTGGACTGCCACGACTGGGGCGATGCATAAAATATTTGTGGGGGCATGGCCACCCCCTCGTCTCGAGGACCACCACCTCCCAAGGGAAAAATGTTGTATCCGTGTTTGGGAGTCCTACTCGCCTCCCCCACAGCCCCGGGGACGACCACCTCCCCGGCTTCAAGTTTATGGGATGCAAGGGGGCACACAGCCCCACTGCAGTCCTGGGGACAACCACCTCCCCAGGGCAATGAACACATTCTGTGCGGGGGCTGTGCCGCACCCCACAACCCCGGGAACCACCACCTCCCAGGGGTATAAAATAATTTTTTTGCAGGGGGGCCCTGTGGCACCACTTCCCCTGGGCTATAATAAAAAAAAGTGAAGGTGTTCCATTTTGGTTCCCCCAGGGCCTGGGAACCACCACCTCCCCAGGGCTTTTTCTATATTAGAGTGGTGCTTCGCGGCACCCCTCACGGAACCACTGATGGCCCGATGACTTCCACCTCTGGGGCCGGTTCCTACTATGTCCTGGGGTGGTGCAGCTTTAACAGCTGCAGCCAAGTCACAGCAATCTAAATCTGCTTTCTGATAGCTGGACCTGTCAAACAGGTCCCACTGTCAGAAAGGAGAATTTTCATCTCTGTTGGCTGCATGCAGATATGTGTGCAGGGAACAGAGATAACGCATTGCTCTAGCAACCACGGAGCTGCTACTTAAAGCAGCTCCTTTGTTGCTGGAGCAATGGGAGCACAGGGGAGGCTTCCCCTGTGGCCCCAGATAGTCTGTAAAGGGCATATAATGAAATAAATCATCGGGGACAGCAAGGGATGATCCCATCCCCAGTGGCACTCCCCTCGCCCTCTGTCCCACTGGTCACTTCGGCTTCATTTGTGTCAGCCTCCTGGGTCCCGTGAGCTGCTGCTTCCCCACTCGCCGGTGCCCCTTCTGATTTGTCTGATGACACTGATGCACACCAAGACAGAGGAGGAGAGGGAGGGAGAGAGAGAAAATGAGAGTGGAAAAAGATCAATACCTACCAACTATTAACACAGATCAACATGTACATCTCACCAATTACCAAATGGCATGCCACACCATTACAATGACGGTGCATTTCAGTAAATACACATTTTGAATTGCAAGGTGATTTGCTCATAATCCAGTTATTGTGAGAACATCTTGACTTAGTGAATTGGCAAGGCTGAAACACTACATATCAACATTGTGATTGCTAGGGTGATATGCATGACATTTAAACAATAGGGTTAGACACCAGGTACCACCCAGGGGACTTACCACATCTTCTACCATATCATAGTTGGAAAGGCTAGACAACAGCATGATAGCTGCTACAATAGATTTTGCTGTGTTATTTACACACAGTCACATGTAGCTGAATGCCATGGTTGTTTCCCAACACATATCCTACACTCTTAGGGCAACATGTGTCACCATGGTAAGGAGTCTTTTCCTGAATACTGTCCCATTTAGGTCATCCATGTTGAGGACCCCTGATGCCACCCCCACAGTCAGTCCATGGCCGCTACTGTGCAAGATAGAGATATCCTCAGTCATAGGGGGCGACACATACTGATGTGATAGCGCTTACACCTCAGGTACATTGATGCTGATGGATGAAGCTGGTCTGATACAATGCATATGGTGCCCACACTCACCCAACCATCGAAATTGTCCATTGGATATACACTGGCAGCAGTGTATAGCCACACATGACCGATTCAGAGTCTGGCACGGTGACTGATACCCATTGTGTTTGTCTATCGACCACTAATCACATGCACATCTGTCCACATGTAACCCACATTATCCCAAACAAGGCCTATCATGTGGGAGGTGGGAGCCTGTACTCACCCCTTTCTGGCTGCCATGCTGCCCTCAAGCACCCATCTACCTCAGGGTAGGCCACTGCCAAAATGCGGCCTATAATGTGGGTCAGGGTCCAATGGGCACTGCTCTCTCAATGGGAGGACGTCCTCAGCTGGGCCTCTGCAGTCTTCCGGGCCCAGCATCTCAGGTCGTCCCACAGCTTACTGCAGTGGGTGCTCGGCTGGCTATGGACCCTCAGGGTCCACACTTGGTTGGCGATGGCACACCATATCCCCTTCTTCTGATGGGCACTGACCTGCATGGGTGACATAGACAGAAGGAAAAGCTAATGTAGAGGGGCAACACTCAGCAGCACTATTCACATCCTACACATCACATGCCCACACCAATGTGTCTTAATGGCACAAAAGCATGTACTACATGGCCCCTGCATGCATCCACTCCCTGTGTTGCATGGAAATTCCTTACAGCCTCACACAACCCTATCACAAAGACAAATGGAATTAGGCTCACCTGCTTCTCTGGGGCCCCATACAGCTGTCCATACAGGGATAGGACCCTGCTCGCAAGCTTCTACAGCTCCTCCTGGGTGAAGGCTTGAAAGGCATGGCATTGTGGCTCCGAGAGACAGTACACAGCAGCTTACCTAGTGGAGGTCTTGCTTGCATGAGTGTCAGGAGTCAAGTGAGCTGGGCAGCAAAAAATGGTGGTTATGGCTCCTGCGTACATGACCGTCAACACCGGTGGTAATCATTATTGGTCCCAGTCCCCCATAGGCAGCAATGTGATCCAATGAGAAGTTGCATGGCGGTTGAGACCGCCTACAGCTATGACGAAATACGCCAGTGGAATTAGGTCAATTCCATCTGTCCAGAGTACGCAGGACAGGCAGCTGCCATTTTAGGCACATATAATGGTTTGTAAAGTAATAATAAGTGTGTCATACTAGACATGTGTACCGAATGCACTGTAGACCTATGTTCTGCCATCATTGCTGGGCCCATGAATGTGATTATCATGATTATCATGCCACAGTGGTGTAGGATGGGTGGGCATGACCAGCGGCTCAGTACCTTTTAGGCGGGGTAACCATATGATGCAGTGGCATTTGTGCATACGTTGGACATGCTGGACTAATATGTAGCTTTTGCATGGACCATTGGACATGTGATGTGTGTGATGTGATATTGTCGAGCCCCTGTAATGGACAGCTAGGTTGGTCTACATGGGCCCTGTCCATGGCCATAATGTTCTGTGGCGACTATTGGGGCCTGTCACAAGTGTATGTTGTGTGCAACGAGGGTCTTGTTATCTAGCATGTGTTGAGTGGTGATCAAGTTGTACACTTTCCCCTCTCTATCCTAGATACCTGGTATTGGGGAGAAGGAGAAGTGCACCAGTGTACCTCCACCTAGTGGACCTTTCAACCCTGGAGGAGTGACACATCATCCAGACCTATCGTCTGAATCGTAACACCATAATGGAACTATGTACCCAGTCGGAGCCAGATCTATTGCCTGCTATACGTAATCCCTATGCCAACACTCTCACAGTACAGGTCTTGTCTATGCTACACTTCCTCGCCTCTGGCTCTTTCCAGATAACAGTGGGTTTGGCAACAGGAATGTCATAGCCCATGTTCAGTCTTGTTTTGACAGATGTACTGTCTGCTTTACTGAAAGATATGAACAGGCACATCAGATTCCCAAAATATGTAGATTTGCCTACTGTTAAGGATGACTTCTATAATATTGGACACATCCCTCATGTGATTGGGGCCATAGATGGCACCCACATTGCTTTGGTCCCTCCCAGGGCCAATGAACAAGTCTATAGGAACAGGAAAAACTGCGACTCTATCAATGTACAGGTGGTGTGTTTTGAGGACCAGTGCATCTCCCAAGTGATGGCCAAGTATCCAGGTTCTGTGCATGTCTCGTTCATTCAGAGGAACAGTAATGTTCTATAAATTATGCCACAGCTACAGAGAGAAAGAGCGTGGCTCATTGGTTAGTTGCAATAGGATGTGTATCACTGTAATGTCAACTGTCATCCCATTCAACCCCATGCCTCTACCTGTATTGTGACAGGTCCTACCTTTGTGGACACAGATGACTCTGGCTATCCTAACCCTCCCTGGCTGCTGGCACCAGTGAGGTACCCTACCACGGATGGGGAACACTATTTCAATGAGGACCCTGGCATCATCAAGGCGTGTTATTGAAAAAAGAATTGGGCTCCTGAAGGCAAAATTCAGGTACCACCGTGTCTCTGGAGGTGCCCTCCTGTACAGTCCCCTGAAGGAAAGCAAGAATATAGTTGTCTGCTGCATGCTACACAATGTGGCCAAGAGACAATAGATTCCATTACTGGCTAATAAGTAGGAAGCAGCTGGACCAGTGGCTGATCCTGGGGACATGGAAAGGAATGAGGAAGCTGATGAGGAAGGCGCAGCTGAATGTAGGACTGATCTGATCACTCATTGCTTCCAGTAGCATACAGGTATGTTATGTGTGTACTATCAGGTATATTATTTACAAAATGCCTCATGACACTGCTGTTCATGGTCTGGTACATCATCGGAGGTGTTCAGTGTACTTATTGCTCGGTGTGACTTGTGGTGGGAGACAGATAAGAGCTGTGTTACTGATAAAATCTCACTGACATGTGTGGTGAATGCAGATTGATAAGTTGACAATTCCTATGTACAGGCATGTGGTGTCTAATTTGTCCTGCAAGGTCCTGTGCAGATCGTTTTCCAAATGAAGATTGTGTAGTGTGTCTCACTCTCTATCAAAACCTTTGGCTGTGACATTCATAGACATTGTCCTTTCCGTAGTAGTAAATGTAGTAATTTAACCATTTCACCTTTGATCTACTGCATAATAGATATGTGATTCCTGATCTTTTGGGTGTGACATTGTTTTATGTTGTCCCCTGTGTAGTTGCAAATCCACACTGTGCTCGACAACAATGCACTACATGTGTGCTGTGGCTCCCACCATACCTTCTATCCTGATGTGAGTCCCCACCTTGGACTATTTATTTGCAGGTTGGATTTGTGGATCTACTTCTGTGTGTGGTTGGGCTAGTGACTCCCTTGCAACTGGAATTTAGACCCTGTTTGGTGTAGGATGTCAATTACAGGGAATGGCTCCCTCTGCTGTCCATGTGACCTACTTTTGGTGAAGGGGAATTGCTACACATTACATTTCGCTAGGATAGACATTGGTACATGTGAGAATAAAGACACGAAGACAGTTTCTGTGTTCTATTGTGTTTATTGAGCACAGAGTGTGGAAGAGTTGATGAGTGCGGTCATGGTTGGAGTAAAGATCAGAGTAGGTGGCCTAGCTGTAGCCAGTACAGGTCCAGTATCCAAGGGCCATGTGAAAATGGAGTAATGACATTGAACAGCCACCAGGTTAACTCAGTGGCACACAAGGGAGAATGTCCAGAAGAGAGTCACTTCCTGGCAGTGGGTTTGGTCTTGGAATCAGCTCCTGCAGGATGTCTGGAAGGATGACCAAGTTTCCAGGGGGTCCTAAGCTGCAGAGTGTGGGGTGCCAGTGGCCTGTGGTTCCTCTGGCAGGGGCTCACTTCCACTAGCTGAGGGTGATGTTGATGGCTCAGTTGGTAAATGCCTAGTGGATGGGGCCTGCTGGTGAGTGGAGGTAGCATGCAGGATGTTTGTGAGCTCCTTGAGCACCCCTGCAATGGAGCCCATGGTGCATTGTGGGCCTGCCATTGCTGCATGGCCTCCTGGTGGAACTGCCCTTTCAGCCAGTATGGTGAGTATTTGGCCTTGGGATTACTGGTATGCTTCCATGACTTTGGAGATGGTTTCCTGGCCAGCCGAGTCCCTTGGGGGCCCAAGCCCCTGGCCCACAGGTATCCTCCCATGGCCACTGACCCACTGTGACAGTGCCCCTGGCATGGTGTGACCACTCCCAGTTATCCCAGGATCATCATTGTCTTGGGTGTAAGGGGTTGACTCAGGTCCCTGTACTGTGGGGCACAGTGCAGATTAAAGAGTCCTTGGGACATAGGTTTGGGGAGCAGGGTTTGGCTGTGATGTAGATGCCAAAGATTGGGGGGTTTGGATGTGGGCTGGCTGAAGCTGGGAGTGGTGGACTGACCAGGTGTCTCAGATGGGCCAGGTACGTTGTCTATGTCCAGACATCCAGTGGTGCTGTCGTCACTGGGGCCATCATCCTGGGGAGGGCTGTCTGTCTCTGGCATCCTCTCCATTGCGGCATTGGCAGGGGTACCTGCGAATTAAGTGGGAGAGTATCACATGGTGGAGATGTGAATGTTGGTCTCTGTGTCTGATGCATACAATGGCTTAACTCGATTCCCAGTTATTACAATGACAGATGCAGCACTACAGACGTTGTTTGTATTTAATGTACAGTGATATGGGTAGCATGTTCCTTTAAGGTTTGCTGTTTGAGGATCGCATTTATGTCATTGCCATGTATATGTCCTCAGTTGTAGCATCCTGTTGGTGTTGCAGGTGCAATAGTTGTACATGCAGGTGTTGCACTGTGATGTGGATAGATCTGCTTTTCATGTGGATGCGCAGGGGCATTGTGGGAGTTGTAGTGATGGTGTTTAGCAGTGATATTCGTGCACGGACTGTCTGGCCATTGTGGCTGGGTGGTAGGGTGGCATGCAGGGGAGGGGCTTTAGGTGATAATGTGGGAGGTGTAGTGGACGATATGGTGACTTGGGGAGTGACAAGGTGCTGGGGTAGCATGCTGGTGGGCCAAATTAGTGCTAGGTGCATGGGGGACATTACCAGTGTCCCGTCCTCCAGGTATTCCAATCAGGTCCTTAGGATACAGGATATCCAAGACCTTCTTCTCCCATGATGCAAATTCTGGGGTAGGAGGTGAGGGCCCACCGCCAGTCTTCATCACGTTAATTTGGTACCTGGATGCCATGGAATGTACCTTCCCCCCAAGGTCATTCACCTCTTTGGGATGTCCTCCCTTGTGCGTGGATGGTTGCCAACTGAGTTGACCCTGTCAACGATTCTCTGCCATAACTCCATTTTCCTGGCTATGGATGTTTGCTGGACCTGTGCCCTGCGCAGCTGTGGCTTTACCCTGATTATTTCATCAACCATGACCCTCAACTCATCATCTGTGAAGCATGGGTGTTTCTGATGGGACATGGAGGTTGTGTTGTGAGTGGGGGGTGTAGTGTGCAAGGGTACAGTGTAGGGTGCTAGATGGTGTGCGGGGTGTTTGTGTGTATTGGTTGTTTGTGGTGTTTGTGTGCTGTGACGATGTGTGTATTGTGTCAACGGTGAGTTGTGTGGTGTGTGCTGAGTGTTGTGTGTGATTATGCGTATGGTGTATGTGTGCAGTGTCTCTGGTTTGCGTGGTCCTCGCTGTCTGTGTATATTGGTTCCAAAGGGTTGTGGGTTGTGTTGGGTGTGTTTTATAGTGGTGTGTTAGTGTGTGTAATGTGTGTCAGGTGTGGGATATTCAATTTGTCTAATGTGGTGTTTTGTTCTGGTCGAAGTGTGTTTTTGGCCATGTCAATTCACACTGCCAATGGTTTTCTGCCATGCAATGATCACTGTGCTGATTTGTGGGTTGTAATATGCAGTGTGGTTTTGTTCGGCATAGCGATGCTGGTGGTAGGACCACCTCTATCCCACCGTCAGTCATCATGGCGGTGTCAGATTTGTGGCTGTTTTTAGGTGAAATGATTTGTGGACTCAATACGGCAGGTGGGAAACCGCCAGCACTGGCAGTCTTTTGGTGCCCGCAACCGCGGCGGTCTTGCTGAAAGACCACAAAACTCGTAATGAGGGCCCAAATCACCCATAACACACTTTCTGGACAATGAGCTAGCTTTCTGCCAAATATAGTGTAATTCTGTTCAGTGGTTCGGACTGTATTCATGTTAAAATATTTGAAACATCCCATTAACATAGATTGGGGAAAAAGTGACCCCTTTTTACTCAGAGTGAAGGATCACACCGAAACTTTCAACATTAGCTGCACTGACCAAAGTGTAAGTTTTGAAAGTTTTGTGAAGATCCATTAAACGGCAACAAAGGACTATTGGCTTTATGGTTATCAAAGCTATGGTTCAAATTGTGGGGTATATTAATTTGGGTTCTAATTCCTTGACTTACTATATTTGTTAACCAAGACCGATATGCATCCCACCCTTCACCATCATTCATCAACCCCCTCGTTGCCCATGGCATTTCGCCACCCATGACTAAAAAAATTTAGTATGGTTCAATTCTAGCCTGCAGTGTTGGCTGTACATTGTGCATCTGCTTCAGTTAATAAGGCATTTACAAAGTGTTCAACGCATTGCAAACCAAACACACAAGGTGTGTTGTTTTCCCTTCGCCCACCTAATTGCCTCTCAGTATTTTACTCCTTTATTCTTTCCTAAGCTCTTCCATCTCAGCCTACCAAACAAATCAAAAATCTGTTTTTGGCATGTGCCACATGTTTATGGCTATGTGAAGTGTTTCCAAAATATATTTCATGTTTTCCCATAACAGATTTATTTTACACCTGTTCAGATTTTTCCCTTTAGACCTTTGTCTACAAAGTGACAAAATAAGCCAAAACGTAGGCACATGATGAATCGATGATCGTTGACACCCCTCTATTCTGTAGCAAAAGCTCTACCTACCCGCCTAATCTCTCTGCTTTACTCTGCAGTAGAGTAAGTCAAGTTTCCTTTCCTTACTGCCCAGCAAATTAATTTATTAGAAATAATTTGTGGTGGGGGGTGAGGCAAGTGAGTAAAGTGAGACTAGTAAGTGCCCAGTTTGATTTCAAGTTTGGCATAAGGGATACTCTGTGATGATTGTGCCAAATACAATCTATACAGCCCGTTCCTTTCCCTGTAGTGCAGTTAATCATTTTCCCTACCATCTACTTATGGCAGATAGGGTAAATAATATGTCTGCATTTTATACATGACTTGTGTAACATATCTTATTTATTCACCTGCCTCTTTACAGTCAGGGTACAAACCAAGTGAAAGGCATTTGGGGAAGAGTAGGGCCAATGGAAGTATAAATTGATAATTGACAACCAAAGATGTCCTAGCTGCAGATAGTAGTGAAGTATTCAAAGCTCTGGGTAGCATGCCTCCTTAAATTTGGCACAGCAATTTGTACTCCATAGTGCATAATGCCTTACTCATAAATGAGAGGTAATTAGCTTTTTTTATTTTTCAACTAAAATGTAGGTTTAGTTAGTAGAAAAGCCTTTAAAATTTAAAAAAATCACTGTTTTTTAATCTGGTGTTATTCTGCCTTAATTCTTTTCTACAAGTCAGTGCTTTTTTGTGAGGCATGTGTGGTTAAGCAAATAAAATTGGCCCTGTGACTCTCCTGATTATAATCACATCAAATTCAAATGTCCCTAGGGTACCAGTAATGTAGTGCTACTGTTACCCCCACTACCTACTTTTGTACAAGGGTTTGTTCAGAGCATCGTTTACAATTTGTCTTTTTTATTCTTGTTTTTTCTTGATATAGCTACTCCTGCTGGATGACTACCAACCAGGCAGGGGATAGGGGCCCGTCTGTGGCAGCGGAGGCTGGGGAATGTCCAGGCCGAATACAGGTGGTCCTGAATGAGGAAGAGGGTGAAATACCTGCCTCAGACCCAAGACCCAGCTTAGCAGCACGCCAGTGTCAGCCTCCCGGCCACTATATCACTGGCACTCCTGCCAGCCTTTAGGGTCCCTAACTGGCACTGCTGTCACCCTCTCCCGCTTGGACAGGATCTGCCAGGTTTGTGTGCTGCAGTGGCTCAACTGTATCAAAAAATGGCTAGGGAGCATAGAACAGAGCCTGGACTAGCTCCAGACCCATATGGTCAATGCCCTCTTCTACGCACATTTTTTGTTTATGTGAGAGGGACATGTTGTGGGTGGAGACAGTGCACAGGGAGTTGGGACCTGGCTTTAATTTAGGCTTTAGTTGGATTTTTCATTGCCTGGGCTATTTGTTTGGGGAGAGGGTTGGGACTGCTGTGGGTTAAAAGGGGGGTATTTATATTTGTTAAAAATACAAAGGGGATAGTTTATTTTGCTTGATTTGTGCCTCAAATGTTTATTTTGGTGTTTTAGCTTGCACTGTGTCTTTTAGTGTAGCCTGATTTCTAAATCTGCTAAAAAAAAAGGGTATGTAATTTATCTATACCCTAGCACTACTGCCCTCTGTAACTGCCTAGACCACTAAAGGATGATTGCCATTGCCTATTTTGCCTACAAAAACCTACATAGACACAGACATCTTCTTCAGTAGGAGTTAATAACTAACTAACCAAGTTAACCAACTTCAATTCATAGTACTTCTCTTACCTGAGTAGATAAAGAGAGGGAGTCTTCTTACTGCACGGTATTTCCCAAGGTGGCATCTCAAGGGGGTGGTAGGTAGTAGTAGTAGCAGGCTAGTACACTAAAAGGGAACAAAGAAGGCATTACTCCAACCTAGGCAAACTCCAACTGTAGGATAAACCGAAGGGTTATCCATCACTGTCAACTAGATAAAAGAAAAAATAAAGTTAGTGGGTCATAATATATCATAACTTTAAGAAGTCTGAGACCAGACTACCGCAATGACAGTATTTGACACACAACAAAGAAGACCTGATATGATAATACAAACTAGCAGTATCATCTTCTTCTGAGCAATGGTGGGGAGCTAGTATTTAAAAATGAAACTTAGGAAATGAAATCAGGGAGTCAGGGGAAGCTGTCTCAGAGTCACAAGTGGTTGGCCAAGGTTAAGTGTTTATGCAGCACATAACACAAAAGGCCTTAACAATGACGTTGATGAGGCTGGTGTGGAATATTGCTGAGGGAATAGGTAATGCAGGGAGGTGGCGTCACTTTCACCACATTCGCCCCAGCAAGTGTGTGATCCAATTATGGTGTAAAATTGAGTCACACCTCAATAAATCACACAGCCTGAGGCGAGAGGGTTAGGGGGCTTGAAGAATGGATGGGAAAGGGGATTTGGGAGAAGGGTGTGACAAAGACAAATACTACATGAAAGAAACCAGGACAATATTCATCCGGGTGCCGAGCAGCACATCATCATCAATCTGTTGTGGAAGGAAATGATGAGGGGATAAGTATGACACAGTTCAGTTAAATGCATTGCAAACAGTCATTCTGTCCCAAAGAGACCCAAGATAATATATGTAATGTCTTTTGGGTTTGAAAAATACAAATTATAGAGGATTTAAGTTTACCTACCCAGTTAAAACAAATGATGATTGTTAAAAGAAAAATGATACTGTATTGTCAAATTGGGCAGTGCATGTTCATTCTTCTTGAAATGTCTGTCACTCTTGGGAGCCTGGCTGAACCTGTCTAGTGGGAAAGCTGGAGTCCTGAGCTGTCACCAAGTTTTGTTTATGCAGAAGAGTAGGCCTGTGTTTAAAAAAACAAAACAGAAACTGTGTTATAGAGTAAAGGGGACGACAAAAGGAAGCAAGGTAAGCTTCATGATGAGTCAGGAGTGCAACAAGAAGACTCAGAAGCAGAGCAAGAACATAAAGAGGAGTTTCACCTTTATGCTAGCAATGCAACAAACACACAGTCAGTATCATTTTACAAATCCATGCACCTCTCTCCAGTCCACAAAGCTGAGTGAGTACTAAGCGTCAGAGTCTTCACCATCATCATGGTTTCTTTTTTAAGTTGATAACTTTCGCCTTCAAGCCTTTGAGGTAGTCCCATCTTGAGTCCTTCCATACTACTCCTCCTGATTCTAAGTAACTCCTTCCCAGTTCTTAACCAAGCGAGGTAGACCTGTGTAGTCAATTACACCTCTTTTGAAGAACAAATAGAGAAACAGAACTGGAGTATTTATGCATAGGTTAGTGTTTGGTAACTAAAGTGACAGGTCTGGTCTGAGGAACCAGATAAAAGGAGTGGACCCTGCAGGTAAAGTTTGAAAGACCAATCACTTTCAGGAAACATTATCACTCATCAGCCCCCAAACATTGCAACTCATCAGAATAAAGTTTACAAATATGTTGAACTCCCTCCCTCACTGTCAACCATCACCACATACATCATCAATCATCACTCACAATCACTCAATATATCACCACTCATTGGTGTAATAGTTAGTAGTTACCTCTTCCGATCCAAGAATTTGTTTGAACAAAATAATATCTGCTGCATTGGTAGCAAGCAGCAACACAATGAAATTTGGCATTGGCACTGACAGGCTTTTAATCAAGGACCTTCTGGGACAGCCTTGCTAAGTGATGTAAAAAAGGATAGGCAATGGTTTGTGAGGTAGGCAGGCATTGTCTCCAATGTCCTGAAGAGACTGTGGAGGCTTCTTCACTGCACACGGTCCAACTCCAATCCGGTCATATAATAATATATGACAAAAAAATGTTGGGGCAGCATAAATCCCACACGAAAATAAAGTTCCACTAGCATTTGTTTGGCAAAGAAAGAAGTTCAATTAGAAATATTCAGAAAGTTCTATGGTGGCACTGGCATACTCAGTCCGGGAAGTAGAGTTCATCTTCAAACTCAGGTGCTTCACCCAGACGTTGGTCTGCTAATACACTTGCTTCTGACCACCTGTTGTGGTGTTTTGGGAACAGCATAATGAGGTGGCATAAAATGCTGGTTCATTTTGATTTTGCTTAATCTGTCCACATTTTGAGGTGAGAGACTGGTCCTTCTCATTGTAACAACTGCATCAGCTGCACTGAACACATGTTCAGCAGACACACTGGCTACAGGACAAGCCAGATACTTTATTGACAACCTGCTGAGCTCTGGCCTTGGCAGATCTTCCCATACCAAAATACTCATGGGTTTTGATCAACATACACCTCTTTTTGGTCATCCAGATACTCCTGGAACATCCTCTAAAGTATCATTGGTGCTGCCAGTTGCTTGAACTTATTTGCCTTCACCTCTGCACTGAACTTAAAACCTTCCACTTGAAACCAAACCAATGCATAAGTTGGGTCCAATTCTTCTGATGCTGCTGTTGCCGGTGTTCTTGTTGCTGGTGTTGGCTGCTGTTAGACAAGAATGCCTTCTCTGGAAGTTGAAGATGCCACCCCAGAACTGAGGAGTGGGACTCTGAGTTCCAGTCGTTATTCTTCCAGTTCTCTGGCTTGCTCAACAATCCACCTCTTATATTTTGAAACATCCCCTTCAGAAAAAGGTATGAAAGAGATAAACATTATTTGTAGCATGGATGAAGTAGGGTGGCACATATGTTCTTTTTGGATGAGATAATGTCATTTTTCAGCCTTGTATAAAAAGTCAAGCAATAGCTTAGGCTCTCATCCGAGGCATGGGCTTCTGGGTTTTCGTTTACACCTCTGAGTGTGAACCTTTCAGACACCTTTTTAAGCTGGTCCTGTAGCAGATACAACAGCAGGATAGCTTGGCCCATCATACTGGAATAATCATAAAAAATGAATTACGCTTCTGATTTGTCTGCAGTGCTCCACAGCCAGGATGTCCAGGAGAAAATTGAATTATTCTACACCTAAAGAAACTGAATGCTGCAACGCGGCTGTGTATCTTTGGTGGGTGGATGGAGGAATGTATGTGGATGTATGTACCAAGGCAACATGAGGAATAAATAAAATGAAAATTTTAAAATATATTTTTTAAAAACACCTATTAAAAACCAAGAAATTTCCCGTGTGAAGGCCTCAAAAGGGAGCAGCATCTGTGTCAGACATTTGACTAGGCCCCATTTGTCCGTATCCTTGGTCATAGCTTTCCAAATTACATCTCTTCCTCTTAGAATGACACTCTTTTTGATCTGTATGTACTGCTCAATCAGGTGTTGCAACATATAACAGGTTGAGTTCCAATGCGTTGCCACCTCCTGTATCAGGTCTTTAACTGGTACTCTGCTACCATGTTGAATAATCAGCAACTGTTTCTTGGCTTGAAAAGAATGCCTGAAATGAGTGCAAATTGCTCTGTCAGTATGTGGCTTACTTTGTCTATGAGAAAGTCTTGCACAACCAGGTTGATGCTATGCACCAAACACAGGACCCTGAAATAGCCACTGTCTGCATTGGCCTTGACTATGTTACTGCCATTGTCCGTAGCAACAAATCCAATTTGGAGACCTTTGGGTCACAGACATTCAGACACCTTGCTGTTAAATTCATCCAAGATGTTTGCAGCTGTGTGTGAATTCTCCATGGTGAACGTGGTTACAGTTGCATGCCACCAAACACTCTTTAAACTTTTTTCAGAGTCAAGAACTGTAGATAGCTTTCGCTTTACCCCCACAAAAGAGATCCAGTGTGCAGAGATACACATGTAATCCTTTGCCTGACAACTGGTCTGTCATCAGGTGGATAGTGTGGACAACACTTTTCTGCAAAGCTTGTCCAACCAATTGCAGCACATCATGATACTGTGCGAGACATAGATGGTAGTAGACTCAATGTGCGTTTTGATGCAGTCACTATAGGCTATGGTGTCTCCATCTGATTCTGAGCCTACCTTTGCCATTGTGAGGTCGTTGAGGCGGGTGATTCGAGCGTACTGCTGGGGACAGGGCTGCTTTGCAAGAGGATGCCATCCTCTTCTTCCTCACCTTCCACTGCAATTTGACCAGTTGTAGCTGATGTTTCCTGGCTCTCCTCACCTGCACTACCAGGACCACATTCAGAAATCTTTTTAAGGTGCTCCTCCTATTGGATTGTGTGATGTTTTTTCCTATGGGTCATCTGGCCTCCGGTATCATATTGTGACCAGGGCTTCCCTCAACGAACACCCGTGTGGAAAATTAAGCATATCAAAATGTTTTCCTTTAGTTCACTAATTGTAAAAAAGTCCAAGACTCGGGAGAAGTACTTTCTTATTTGGCCACTGCCAATACCTGAAGAAGAACTGGAAGTAGATGGGTGTGTTGATTGCCTCTTGGTGCAAGTCTCTGCTGGGGCCTTGCAAATATGAGAGCTGGCAGTTCTACTTGTGCCACATCCCCTGGAGCAGGTTAGATAGTAATGTCAGACTCCTCTGTGCCAGATTCCACAATGACTGGCTCGTCATCATCATCCTTCTCATCATTGTCCGCTTCCATGATTCTAAGGCTTTCTGGAACTTTTCCCTTACTACTCCTGGCATTTTCTGGACTCTGCCAGGGTCCAATCCATGTAACTATTATCGTCATCAGAAGTGGTGCTTTGAGAAGATGATAGAGTAGTACCCTTTCTTTTTCTTGCTGGAGATCTGGGAGCCATTGATTCTAAAAGAGGAGGGTTTTGCTCGCCAGGAAGCTTGATCCCTTGTTCTGCTCCAACTTCAGGAAGATCTACTATTGCTGGTTGTAGCTGCTGTCTGTTTCGCTCTGTTTCTTAAAACAATTGGGTACTACTTTGCAAAAGATACAAATCCAAAGCAACATCACTGCTCGTGTGCATTGCCATGGTTGCAGGTGGCTGACTCACTGACAGACATGGGCCCTCATTACAACCCTGGTAGTAAATGCCACCTACCGCCGTGCTGACGGCCGCCAACATACAGTGACCGCAGCGGTATTCCGCTATGGGTATTATGACCCACACTGAGAAATCCGCCAATATACAGACACCCACACAAGTCTGCCAGACCAAAGCTCAGTGACAAACTGGTGATATTAAAACCCACACCGTCACGCCAACAGGAAAACGCCCACAGTATCATGACCCACGAATCACTGCTGCGGTCTTTCAACCCCGGTAAACCATTGGTGGTACACACTGCAGCGCTCATAATACACACACATTTACAAAACACCACCAGATTGGACAATTCAAACTACATACAACTGACACACATACACACACCACACCCACACACTCACACCACTATAAAAACACACCCACATTACCCATAACCCTTTCAACTAAAAAAAAGATTGCCAACAGAGAGAGACACAAGCCAGGAGCACCCACTCAAGCTGAGCCACAGAACACCATCATCCATACACCATCCACGTACCTCACACCACACACCCCAACACAGCACCCCACACATCACCCCACACATCCTCACACATATCACTCACACCACATCTATGGTACCCCAAAGACACCCCAGGTTTTCAGAGGAGGAGCTAAGGGTCATGGTGGAAGAAATCATCCGAGTAGAGCCACAGCTATTCGGATCACAGGTGCAGCAGACGTCCATTGCAAGGAAGATGGAGCTGTGGCGGAGGATCGTGGACAGAGTCAACGCCGTGGGACAGCATCCAAGAACAAGGGATGAAATCAGGATGAGGTGGAACGACCTACGGGGGAAGGTGCGTTCCGTGGTTGCAAGACACCAGGTAGCCGTACAGAGGACTGACTGTGGGCCCCCACCTCCTCCCCCATAAATAACAACATGGGAGGAGCAAGTCTTGGCAATAATGCATCCTGATGGCCTCACAGGAGTAGCAGGAGGACTGGACTCTGGTAAGTCAAATCTTTACTACTTTATCCCCCCTACCTGCATGCCATCACATACCCCTACCCCTACCCTCACCCCATCACTCCATCACCTCACACATACCCCACCATCACAACCCACTCATCCCAATACCAAACCCTGCATGTAACACCAATGCACGGACCCCCATCCCAGACCTGCATGGACACGCATCACCACAGCATGCTCAGTAGAGAGACTCACCCAGCCCACAAAATCACCACTCACACAAGGCCAGGCTGACAGGGAAATCACAATCATACAGGGAAACGCAACCATGCACAAGATAGCACACGCAAATACCCTAACACTGCATTTGCATCCCCACAGGACCCATACTCAACGTCACTGGAGAGTAGGTGCCAGCTACATCCAGTCCCCCCCGAAGAGGCCCACAGTGACGACAGCAACTCTGCACACCTGGATCAGGATGACCAACTTGGCCCATCCGGGATCTCTGGACAGTCGGTTCCCCTGCCACAGTCTCAATCCACCACAGAGCCTCCCCCCTCAGGAAACACCAGCACAGCACCCACCACATGGGCCCATGCCACTGTCCCCAGGACACATCAATCAGCAGTGTGTCCACCACTACAGGGACCCCTGGCAACCCTACAAACACCAGACGATCAGGGACCTGGGATCAGTGGCAGTGGGCACTCGGTTCAGGGGAGAGAGGCACAGGACAACAGGGAAGCAGGGAGGACTGCTGTGCGACAGGGCGAGGACAGGCCCAGGGAACCCATGCTCCAGGAGGCACTCGCTAACATCCTGGGAGCATTCCACCATTCCCAGGAGGCAATGGGCCAGATACTGGCCAAGATACAGGAGACCCAGAGGCTGCAGGAGAGACAGTACCTGGGGATCAGGGAGGACCTCAAACACATCTACACCATCCTGGTCACCATTGCAGGGGTGCTGGGTGACATGCCCAACACCATGAGGGAGGCAGTGGCACACCAACGGGCCCCTGACACTAGCCAAATCAATGAACAGCCTTTCACCTCTGCTGGCGCTAGTGGACAGGAGGCCTCACCACAGGAACAACAGGCCACCAGCACCCCATCCCCTGCAGAAGGAGAACCACCCCGCAAATGGTCCCTGCAGTCCAGGCAGAAGCCAGAGACAATTGCCAAGACCCCCGCCAGGAAATAAGACTTTCCTGATTATCACCCTTCTGTCCCAGTCTGTCACCCTGTCCACCTTGAACTGCCATTGCTCCTCTTCCTATGCCCCATTGGACAATGCACCTGTGATACCAAGAGACTGGACTCTACCCTGGACTTTCCTCCACCATCAGCTCAGCCCATTGCACATCGCCCTCTATCTATGAGCACATAAATAAACACCGTTGGAACAAATACTAATCTGGAGTCTGTCAAACGATTCAAATATGTATTAGTTCAACATAATCAAAGCATTGCAAGTCAAATGTACAGTTAAATATACTTTGAAATGACCTTTGGTGGGCAGCAGTACACATAGCAGGAGCAAGAGTGGGCCACAGAGATGTCAAAGGGTACAGTAAGTGACCATAGATATAGGGAAATCAGGCTGCCATGCACAATGTCCAACAGATAACTGATAAGTTAAGTTAAGTTACAGTGTCTTACCTGTGTGTCACTGGAAGTACTGCTGTATTATGTTGCTTCTGTTGTCAACATCTTCTTCCTCTGCTTCTTCTTCCTTACTGTCCACATGCTGCACTGCTGCCACATGCCCATCTCCAGGCTCATCTTCCTGCAGAAAAGGCACCTGGCATCTCAAAGCCAGGTTGTGCAACATGCAATGATGATGTGGCACACCTTCTTGGGTGAGTAGTACAGGGATCCACCAGAACCTGGCCTTCAGGAGGCCGAAGGTCCTTTCAATAATTCTCCTTGTACGCTCATGTGCCTCATTGTAACGTTCCTCTGCCCTTGTCCTGGCATTCCTCACTGGGGTCAGTAGCCATGATAGGTTGGGGGTAACCAGTCACCTGCAAATATCAAGGGACAACTGTTAGACACATACTAACCCTTAGGGACAACCTCCATACCCAGACACCAACTTATACTGTGTGGGGACCTTGGGCTCACCTATTAGCCTCAACCGGTGCCTCTGGAGTTGTGGCATCACATATGGGATGCTGCTATTCCTCAAGATAAAAGCGTCATGCACAGAGCCAGGGTATTTGGTATTTACATGGGAGATGTACTGGTCCGCCAAACACACCATCTGCACATTCATAGAGTGATAGCTTTTTCTATTCCTGAACACTTGTTCATTTCTCCGGGGGAGGAAAATGCCACATGTGTACCATCAATGGTACCAATGATGTTGGGGATATGTCCCAGGGCATAAAAGTCAGCTTTCACTGTGGCCAAATCCTCCACCTGGGGGAATACGATGTAGCTGCACATGTGTTTCAGCAGGGCAGACAACACTCTGGTCAACACGTTGGAGAACATTGGCTGAGACATCCTTGATGCCATGGCCACTGTTGTTTGAACGACTTGCCAGGAAATGGAGCTCTGACAGGACCTACACTAGAGGGTGGATACCTGTGGGCTGGCGGATAGCTGACATCAGGTCTGGCTCCAATTGAGCACACAGTTCTTGGATTGTGGCCCTATCAAATCTGTAGGTTATGATAATGTGTCTGTCCTTCATTGTCGCAAGGTCCAACAGGGGTCTGTACACCGGAGGATGCCGCCATCTTATCTTCGTCCTCAGCGGTTGAAGCCTAAGGAAGAAAACGGTGAGCAGAGGGTCATATTCACAGATCTATTACACTAATGATGAACTTCTTCCTTTACAGAACCACAATGTGAATCCGACAATCGTTTAGGTGCTATGGTCTGTGCCCCCCTGAAATGGCAGCTGCCTGACCTGTGAGGAGGGGCAAGTGGAAATGAGGTAATTTCGGTGGCGTTGTGGCCATCTCGGTAGGCGGTCAATGACCGCCGCGCAACTTCGCATTGGTTATCATTGGGCCCTATGGGTTCCAGGAGCCAATGGCGATGTATGCAGGTGGTGAGGGTACGCACCGTCGCTGACGTCACCGCCATTTTCTCTCTGTTCACTCACTTGCTACCTGACCTTCAACAGGAGAGGACCTGCACTGCAAGTGCTGCTGTGACCTGTGTATGGAAGTGACAATGGCTCATGAGTCTGGGGAAAGGGCCCTTGCCTTCAATTCGGAGGAGTTGGAGAAACTGGTGGATGGGGTCCTACCTCAGTACACGTTACTTTATGGTCCTCCAGGCAAACAGGTGAGTACACTGTGAGCATAATGTGTGGGCCATGAATGTATGGAGTGCTGTGTGTGTAAGCCACATGTTGGGGGTGGGGGGGCTGAAGCGTCCTGGCCAGAGTGCAGTATGTAAGGTGGTCAATGTATGTGCGTCAGGGGATGGGAGGGATTTGGTGGGCCATGACTGTCCAGAAGATTGACTAATTCCCTTTTCTGCTGTCTTTTCCATGCAGGTCAGCGCCCATCAGAAAAAGGGTATTTGTCGTGCCATTGCCAAGGAGGTGCGGATCCTGGGGGTCTTTGACAGGCGGAGCACCCACTGCTGCAAAAGGTGAGAGGATCTGCGCCGCTGGGCAAAGAAGATGGCAGAGGCCAATCTGTGGCTGGCCTCCCAACGAGGAAGGGGTGCACGTCGCACCATGACCCCCCTGATGTTCTGCATCCTGGCGGTGGCCTATCCGGAGATGGATGGGCACCTGAGAGCATCACAGCAGCCACAAGGGGGTGAGTTCAGATTCTGAATCCAGACTTTGCGCGCGTTAAGTGTTACCTGGGTGGGGGATGTGGGCTATGGCTGCCCCTAAGCCAGGGAGAAGATGGCAGGGTAGGTCCCTTGTTGGGCAGGCTCTGAAGCACTCCTACCCCAATAGTGTTATTGGGCATCTACTACTGGGAAGGGTCCTGTGGGTTTCAGGTGTGCAGCTAATGGCGTTAGGCATTGTACCCCATGGGCTGGTGACTATCTTAGTAACTGGTAGTGCATGGCCTAGTGCATAGGGCTGCTTCCTGTGTGTTGTGTACGCCAACGGTGGTGTTGTTGCTGGCATTGACCAAGTGTATCCTTTGTCCCTCCCCCCCTATTTGTTTTGTCACCCTGTCCTTGTGTGCATTAGCATCATCTGGCGGAGGAGCAGAGGCACCAGCGACGGAGGGAGCTGCATCGCACATGGGCCTGGAGGCTGAATCCACTGAGGGTGAGGGCACCAGTGGGATGGAGGGCGAGGGGAGCACCATGATGGGGACAGGTGGGGAGACTCCTCCGATGGAAGCTCCCTGGCGGACACCTCTGTGCCCACCCCAACAACAGGTATACCCGCCACCCCCCCTACCAGCACCGCCCTCCCAGCAGTCCCTCAGCGTGTTTCCTGTGCCTGCTCACCCATGAGGGTGGGCATCTCCTTCGCCCCAGGCACCTCAGGCCCTGCCCCAGTCAGCACTGCTGCCCTCAGTGAGGATGCTATTGACCTCCTGAGATCCCTCACTGTTGGGCAGTCAACCATACGGAATGCCATCCAGGGTGTTGAGAGGTATTTGCAACAAACAAATGCATACCTGGAGGGCATTCACTCTGGTGTGGCGGCCCAAAAGAGAGCATTTCAGGCTCTGGCCTCCGCACTGATGGCAGCCATTGTCCCTGTCTCTAGCCTTCCCCCTCCAACTTCATCCACCCAGTCCCAATCAGTTTACAGTTTCCAATCCCCTCAACCCCAGCCTATCTCAAGCACACCTTCAGACCACCATTCACCCAAATCAACACAAGAAAGTGGCTCAGGCAAACAAAAGCACCACACTTCATCTCACAAGCACTCACACAATCACCATGCCCATGCAGACACACCAATATCCACTGCCTCCACTGTGTCCCCCTCTTCCTCTTCATCCACCTCCCTCCCAGTAGCGTCTCCACTCACACCTGCATGCACTACATCCTCTTCCACTACCTCCATCACCAGCACACCCATCACAACACACCCCTCACGAGCAGTCACCACAACCATGCACACGTCTCCTGTGTCCTCTCCCAGTGTGTCTGTGACCCCTGCTCCCAAAGTACATAAACGCAAGCAGCCACCGACCTAACAGCCTTCCACTTCACAACAGCATTAAGCCCATGCACTTGCACCCAAAGTCAGCAGACAGACACCTCCTACAACCACTCCCTCTTCCTCCACTCCCAAGCCCTCTCCCTCTTCTTGCCCCAGTGTCTCTAAGAAGATTTTCCTGGCAAACATTGACCTCTTCCCTTCCCCCCGTCCTTCCCCTCTGGCCAGGGTGTCCAGAACCCAGGCCAGCACCTCAGCCACCAAGTCACCATCCGCTGGGGTACCTGCAACTCACAGACCCTCAACGGAGGCACCCGTCGGACCAGCCAGTGTGCCACCAACCCCTGCAAAGGACAAAAGCAATCCACCACCTGCCAAGGTGAAGAAGGGGCCAGTCAGTTTACAGTTTCCAATCCCCTCAACCCCAGCCTATCTCAAGCACACCTTCAGACCACCATTCACCCAAATCAACACAAGAAAGTGGCTCAGGCAAACAAAAGCACCACACTTCATCTCACAAGCACTCACACAATCACCATGCCCATGCAGACACACCAATATCCACTGCCTCCACTGTGTCCCCCTCTTCCTCTTCATCCACCTCCCTCCCAGTAGCGTCTCCACTCACACCTGCATGCACTACATCCTCTTCCACTACTTCCATCACCAGCACACCCATCACAACACACCCCTCACGAGCAGTCACCACAACCATGCACACGTCTCCTGTGTCCTCTCCCAGTGTGTCTGTGACCCCTGCTCCCAAAGTACATAAACGCAAGCAGCCACCCACCTAACAGCCTTCCACTTCACAACAGCATCAAGCCCATGCACTTGCACCCAAAGTTAGCAGACAGACAACTCCTACAACCACTCCCTCTTCCTCCACTCCCAAGCCCTCTCCCTCTTCTTGCCCCAGTGTCTCTAAGAAGATTTTCCTGGCAAACATTGACCTCTTCCCTTCCCCCCGTCCTTCCCCTCTGGCCAGGGTGTCCACAACCCAGGCCAGCACCTCAGCCACCAAGTCACCATCCGCTGGGGTACCTGCAACTCACAGACCCTCAAAGGGGGCACCCGTCGGACCAGCCAGTGTGCCACCAACCCCTGCAAAGGACAAAAGCAATCCACCACCTGCCAAGGTGAAGAAGGGGCCAGCATGCAGAAAGGGCAAGGAGCATAAACCACCCAGCAAGGCCTCCTCAAGAACTCCAGCTGCCAGAGCCAAGGTCACACCACCATCTACCAAGGTGAGGAAGAGGCAGAAAACACCAGATAAGGCACTTCAGCCATTGGAGGCCGCAGGTGAAGGCCTGGTGACTACCAGCACAACTGTCAGCCCTGCCACCTAAACCGCGGCCAGCACCGCCAGCAGCCCTGCCGCAGGCACCGCCACCTGCACCGCCACCAGCACCGCCGCAAGCACCACCACCTGCCCCGCTGACAGTAGGAACACTACCAGCATCCCCAGTGGGCAGCCATCCGAGGCTGCAGGATAAGGGCTGGAGCCTCCCACCACCAATGGCAGCACCCCCACCAGCACCGGCGCTACCACCAGTTTGCAGCCTTAGCCGCCGCAGGATGGAGTCTAGCCCTGCCTCCAAGGACTCTCATGCCACCTGTTCTGTGCAAATCTCGTGCCTCAGACACCCAGGTGAGGGAATGTGAACTGCCACACTTCACTGGGCCTAATGCCCCCTCCAGAACCAGTGGAGAAAGGCACCCACTCACCCACTACTTGGCAGGATGAAGCACACTGGGCACAATGCCCCCTCCAGAACCAGTGGAGAGATGTATCCACTCACCCAATCCTTGGCAGCAGGATGAAGCACACTGGGCACAAAACCCCCTCCAGAACCAGTGGAGAAAGGCATCCACTCACCCAAGCCTTGACAGGATGAAGCACACTGGGCACAATGCCCCCTCTAGAACCAGTGGAGATGTGCATCCACTCACCCACTTGAGAGACTGTGGCTTTGCACTCCCCAGAACCAATCAGTGAGCAAACCACCCACTTGAGAGACTGTGGCTTTACACTCCCCAGGACCAAGTAGTGGGCAAACCAACCACTAGAGTGACTTGAGAGACTGTGGCTTTGCACTCCCCAGGATATTGATGTGGGCATGGAGCCCCCTTGAGGAGCAGTGGCATTATTCCATCTTCCGGCTGAGGTGCCCCCCCTTATTTGTCCCCCTGAGGTGCCTGTGTGTTTTCGACCTGATGCCCCTGCAGTGTTCTCTCCGTATTGAGGCAGGAGTCAAGTGTGGGCTTGGCCCATGATTTTTGGCCCAGTGGCCCACAGACATTTTGCATGGACAATGTACGGCCTTATGTACACATTGTACATTTTTGTAAATACTGTTTCTCAAATTGTTACGAATATCTGCCCATTTCTAAAATATCAATGATTTAACTCAATTCTTTCTGTCCTTGCGTACTTCCAGGGGATTACGGGGTGTATATGTAATGTTGATGCATGTGTTTGTGTGTATGGTGTTGGAGGTGAGGGTGGGGGTGGGGGTGTTCGTGTGTGTGTCACTCTCTTTTCCCTCCCCCTCTAGGTGCAGCATTCACTGTGGTCATCGCCGCCACCTTTCGTATTCCTGGTAGATGAGGTGGTAGACCAGCATGGGCAGGACCTGTAGCTTGGCCTCCATGTCATGCTGGTTCTTTGTTGAGTGTCGAGAGGTGAGTGGTTTCCCTTCCAATTCCTGTTTCTGCCGTGCTATTGATGACGTTGGTACTGCCCCTGAAAAGACTGCAGATAGGCGGGTTGTGATGTGGTGGGCGGTACATTGTCCTCTGGCTGGCAGTTGGCGGTGACCGCCGCAGTGTTTGTTGTTACCACCGTGGCTGTCGGAGTGTTGAAGTGGCTGGCTGTGTTGGCGTTTTCCGCCGTGGTCGTGATCCCATTTTTTTCACCGCCTGCCTGTTGGCGGTATTACTGCCGCTTTAACACCAACCGTCAGGATTGTAATGAGGACCATGGTCTTGGGTTTAGGTTGGGGTGGTGCTGTTGATTCTGTAGTGCTGCTCCCAGGTTCCTTCCCGAATGCAGATGTGGCAAGTACATGTCTCCCAAAAACTGTTGTAATTGGCATACCACTGGTGGAAAGCTGCGTCTTCTCACTGGCCAATTCCTTGGGAGCAACTTTCTTTGGGGCCATCTTATATTCTATGTTGGCAGTGGCACTAAGATGCATAAGTGGAAGAGTTTAGAGGACCAAAATAACTGTAAGGCCTTCTCTTTGGCAGTAGTTTGAATGATGTGAGGTCTCTTCTCTTGTGCAACTAAACGCAACTAAGTAACAAAAATGTGTAGTGAGTAAAACATGGCATTGTCGCAGGTTTAAATACTGCAAACAAATGCAATTATAGTGTGGTTGGTTACTTATGTAATAAATACCAATCTAATCAAACATTTTAAAGTCAAACCACACCACCACACCATAACATTTAATTTCAAATCAGGTAGTATAACATGCAGATATAGTTCTTTGCTTTATCTCCATCTGTTTTAATTGAGAGGGGACATCTGAGGTAGTCAGAGAGATGTGCATGGGTAAATAGAATAATCCTTTAAAGAAAGCTATGGTGGCAAGGTTGTCCAGGGGAAATGGAATAATCATAAAAAAATTAATTACGCTGCTGATTTGTCTGCAGTGCTCCGCAGCCAGGATGTCCAGAAGAAAATTGAATTATTATACACCTAAAGAAACTGAATGCTGCAAGGCGGCTGTATGTCTTTGGTGGGTGAATGGAGGAATGCATGTGGATATATGGATCAAGGCAACATGCAGAATAAATAAAATGACAATAAATATTTTTACAAAAGCAAAGAAATTAAAAAGAAAAATTTTAATAAAAAATAAACTAAAAACAATAAATATTTAGTTTCAATATTTTAATTAAAATGTAATAAATTGAATTACCAAAAATAATGGAATAAAAAATGTAAAAAGAAAAAAACAATAAAAAATTAAATAAGAAGAAACTTACAATAAACAAATTGTCAATAAATAATGATGTTTGTTTGTAAGCCTTTGGCAATGACACTGGTTGAATGCACAAAATGGCTACCAGGTACATGGCCAAACAACAACAAGGACCAAGGAGGTATGGCAAACAGAGGCCACATGTGAGCCTATGGCAAAGGGACACTGGCTGGATGGTCAAAATGGCTGCCAGCCACATGGTCAAACAACAGCAAGAATGCATGGGGAACAAAGAAAGAACACAAGCAAGTCTATGGTAAAGGAAGACTGGCTGCATGCACAAAATGGCTTCCAGCCACATGGTCAAACAGCAAGGAGTAAGCAGGCCATGCAAGCCTATGGCAAAGGGACACTGACTGAATGGACAAAACGGCCATCAGCCACATGGTCAAACAACAGCAACAAGGAGCAAGGAGCCATGGTGAACAAAGAAAGAACACATGCAAGCCTATGGCAAAGGAACACTGGCTGCATACATAAAATGGCTGCCCGCCACATGGTCAACATAGCCAGGTCGGGATCTTCATTCGTTGGTAATGCGAATATCCTAAGACCCCTCTGTACTCTTTCCACTTCAATATATCTCTGTAAGGATTCGGCCTCCCACCATTTAGAGAGTTCCTTTTTATGTAATCTTTCCAGTTTATCATATAGTACCTGTGCCTTAATGCCAAAACTCCTGGTGTTCTCATCTGTTACAGCCATGTTTGCATCTATATTTTGGCTGAAGAATAATTTGCTGGATTTCTCCTTTTGTCATACCTCCAACAAGGATGCCATTGTATTCCTATGCCTCCAGAAGAGGTCTATACAAATATTTACAATCACGTATAGCCTGCCAAAGTGGTATGGAGATATGTCCACCTCTGGTAACACCCACTCCCAACTGCAACAACCACTGTCAATCAAAAAGCGCAGCAACCAACACTTACAGAGATACAGGGAAAAAGAGCGTCACAAGTGGAAAGTGCATCCCACGTATTTTACAGGGGAGGCCATCAAGTCCTCCAGTTCAAATTTCACTTTGTTTTACTACAAACACAATCTCCAAACCTAGCTACCTGTAGCTCTGTGTTGATACAAAAATCAATTGCAGTTTCTATGGAAAATCCAAGTTGCCCAAATTCTTACATTGTAGAGGCCTATGCTAGTTGGAATTACCTGCCAGCTGTCCAGTCCTGCAGAGGTACCCCAGCAGATATCACTACCAGATTTGTCTTCTAAGGCAGACACAGCACTGTTTAAACAATTATGGGAGTAGATGTTTGTCACAATTTCCACGTGCATCTGAGCGTGCATTGTCCTGACCTGTTAATCCACCCAGGTCAGATCCATTGCATTCATGTCCTAGTGCACTTACACCCAGTTGACAATGTGCTCCACTTCCGCGTGTAAATAAAAAATCGCTGCTGAGCACTATCGACGTGCCGCCTCTCCAACTGACCGGAACGGTCATAAAGCGTGCAGTCGCTGATTTTAAACTTGCGTCCATAAACCCTCTCACATGTAAAAGGGTCAATCTCAACTGTCAATGTGTGCAGTAGCCTCCATGCTATAAATAAACATGCAACATAAATGTCCGGAGTACGGAGGCTGTAACTGGGCGGTCTGGTACTGGTTCCGGTGACCTTTATCCAGAAGAAGGTTTTGTATATGTATAGTCACTTCAAAACCTAAAGGGACAATATAGTTGGGAAATAGAACTAAAATAACCTTAGAAATGTACTTAAAAAAACAAGAGGTTACAGGGACGTGATAGATAGGTTCTGATTTGACTCCCACAAAACCTGAGAAATTCACCAATTATAGTTAGAGGTATTTCAAGTAACTCGTGGCCTAAGGTAACAATAACTCACCCCCACCCAATACATACTTTTTTCTTTAATATTTTGACTGCTAATGTTTCATTTATATTTTTAATTAATGATGTTACAGAAGTTGTCACGAGTGCTGTAATATCTTGAATCATTTGCAGTGCATGGCAAGGGTGCAAGGGTATGAGCTAAGGTTACTTTAGGTGAGATATAGTTTCCTTAGGGTGCGAGTTATAGTTACTTAAAAAGAACTCTAACTACAACTACTGAATTTGTATGGTTTTGTACGAGCAAATTCAAAATCTAAATATAACCTCCCTGTAACCTTTGTTTTTTTTCATTGAATATAGATATAAACACACACACACTGGAAACGTTTCAATGGTTGAAGCGGCATAAAAGATGGCCTTTCAGTTGTGATTTGGGATGTTATAAATGTAGTCAATGAGTATGTCATAAGTGATTTAATATGCAAAGGTAAAAGCAGAGCAAGGCAAGGACTCAAGTTATTGTTACTTTAAAGCACAAGTTATAGTTACTTGTGATGACTACAACTGGTGAATTTCAATTGTTTTATTAATTTCAAATAGTATGTTTAAAGTGACATTTTCACCTAACTATAACTTACCTTACCTTTTCAATGAATTTCTAAAGATCTTTTAATGTAATGTTAGATAGTCTCACAATGTGTACCTACAATGTCACTTTAACTGTAGATCTGATGTGCTGCCACTGCCCTCCATGGTTAGCTTGCTGTCCATGTCCAGAGTCTATGCCCTTGTCACTAACCTGCTGCTTAGCCTCTGTGGCTAACTTTCTGTCCCTGCCCTGATGTCATGGCCCTGTCCCTTCCCTTTTGCCCACCATGTTCCATTGAGATG
This sequence comes from Pleurodeles waltl, assembly GCF_031143425.1. NCBI lineage: Eukaryota > Metazoa > Chordata > Amphibia > Caudata > Salamandridae > Pleurodeles > Pleurodeles waltl. The sequence continues at coordinate 696,883,730 of NC_090439.1, read as the reverse complement.
ACACTACCCCTTCTGTCTACTGTGAGTGTTCCATTATGCTGCCACTGCCCCTCCTGCCTGCCTAGTATGATCAAATTCCTACCCCATGCCCCCTTCCTCCCTGCCCTCTGTTGTCCAAGAGCAGACCCCTGAACCCTCCCTCCTGCCCTCTATGGTTTGTTGTGCTGCAAATGCACTTCCTAACTGATATGTGTGGCCTTTTAATGCTGTCACTGCCTGTCCCACTTGCCCCGTGTGGTCAACTTGCTGTCACTGTCCTCTTCCATGCCCTCTGTTGTCCGAGTCTGTGGTCCTACCCCACCTTCTGCAATCCATGGTACGTTGTGTTGCCACTGTTGCCACTGCCCCTCCCTCCTGCTCTTCATGGTCCACTGTCCTACCCCTCCCCATTCCACCTGCCCTGCATGGGCTGTTGTGCTGACACTCCTCCTCCCATCTGCCCTCCATGATTAACGTGTTGCCCCTGCTGACTCCTGCCCTCTGTTGTCTTAGTCCATGACCCAATCCCCTCCTTCCAGTCTTCTATAGTCCATTGACATGCCCTTGCCCCCATCCTCCTGCCCTCCACTACAACTGCTCCTCCTGCAACCTGTATGGTTAGTTTGCTGCCCTTGTGTCCATCTCTCTGGCTCCCTGTTGTCTGTGGGCATGCCCCTGTCCCCTCGCTATTACTTTCCATGGTTTGTTGTGCTGAGCTACCCTCCAAATTGGTCTGTTTGCTATATTGTGCTGCCGCTACCCCTGGTACCTGCCCTGTAAGGTCAGTTTGGTGCCAATATCGCCTCCCTCCTGCCCTCTATCCTGCGAGTCCATGTCCCTACCCTATTCCTCCTGCCCTTCATAGTCCATTGTAACATACATGCAAACATTTAGTAAGAAGGAGATTTGGAAACATAAATCTGGGGAATTGATTTCACCCATTGATGTACATTGAAAAAGAGGAGATTGTAGGAGGATGACAGCTAAAATAAAGCCATTTTGGTTTTTAACAATCGTGAGTCTGAATTGGGCCTTTTAGCACATGTGGTTGTACTGCCACTGACTCTCACTTCTGCCCTCCAAGGTCCGTTGCTACAGCCTCTCTCACCTGTCCTGCATGGTTGGTTGCTGCCCCGTCCCCTTCCCCTGCCCTCTATGGTTGGCTGTTCTGCAGTACTACTCCCATATACACCATCAAAGAGAGGTAAAGCCCCACTCGAGATTCTTTGAGTAATCCAAATCAAAGTTTATTGCATTGTTTTTTCGCTTCCAAACGTTCAAGAAAAAAAGTCACTTTTGTATCCTTCAGTAAAAGTAAAATCCAAAATAATGGCTCAAGAAGAAAGGAAAAGAAGTAGCCAACACGTGTTTCGCCCCCTCTGGCATTATAAGCCAGGGCTTTCTCAAGGCTAGAAGACAAAGGAAAAGCCTATTAATAGTGTTGGTGAAAAAGTAATGGTGAAAAATACCGATAGAAGTTCTAAAATCACCGAAGTGTGAATAAAACGGCAGAATTTTCTACGAAAAAAGTCACCTATGTTGTGCGATAGATAAAACCGATATAAGGACGTTTATGAGAAATTTCAAAAATCACTTTGATAATAGTGAGATATCAGGTACCTAAAATCCTGAAGAGAAAATAGAAGGAGGAAGAAAAGGAAAAGGAAAAGAAAAGAACCAGTGCATGAAAGCATAATGCCAATACTCCCATATAACCTGTGTGGTCCGTTGTGCTGCCACTGCTCCTCCCACCTGCCCAGGGTGGCTATCTTGCTGTCTTTGCACCCTCCTTCCTGTCCTCAATTGTCTGAGTCCAGGCTCCTGTCCTCTGCCTCCCCACAGTGCTCTAATGAACAACTAGATAGATAGCTTTCTGTATTTAATACAAAAGTGTGGCACACCTGAAGTCATCTTGATGAAAACAAAACTGTAAAACCTAAAGCATTTCCTTTAGAAATGATAAAAGCGAGGGGGTCTTTTTCTAATAGAAATTATGGTTAATGTTCTAAAAAACTAAAACAGGGATACGTTTTCAAACGGGGAAAAGTGCTTTTAAATGATTTGTTATTTTTATGTTGTTTTTACCCAGTTGATCATGTGATTATTTGTTGTACTGAGGGGACAGGATGTGGCGTTTTGGGCAGAACTGATGAGTTTGGAACCAGAAAATATGGTTCAAATCTAAGCTCAAAATACTGTGAATCTGAGCAACCACTTAGTCTTAAAACCAAAATGAATATGTTCTCTCATAATGTAACTGAAGCTCATGTTAAACACTCCAGTACCTCGGGTCACATCCACGCTATATAAAACTGCAAATAAAAAATGTTTTTTGCATACTTCTGTCATTGGCCTATACTTAGACTATGCTTGGTGATATTTGGGTGATATTTGGGCTAAATAATACATTTAATATACTACTGAAGATAAGGGCAAAAGAATAGTGCTGAAATGCTAAAATGAAGCCACAAGCAGGCTTAGGTGTGAATAAGTTATTAACTACCATTCCCAGAATCCAGTATAAAAGCCTGTGATGTGAAAATGGTGGCAAACAGCAGACGAAACCACTTGAAAAAGACAGTATGTTGAATTGCGTCGTGGGGTCTGATGGAATTTTATCTCTTAACCCTTCGATTACAGCAGCAGCCAGAGTGCATCACTGATCAAGACAGATTGAATTGAAAATATATACATATATTTTCAATTCAATAAATTTGTATGTATCGGGGTGCGAAGGCTACACGAACCCTCCCGATGTTGTGCTGAGATCTGATTGGCTGCTAACACTTCAACACAGAAGTGGCACCCAGCGAGCCCCCCTGCCTTGGGGACTGCCACTTCCCCAGAACTAACCAATTAATGAATACGAGGGTGACCATCCAGCTCCCCCCGCAGCCCTCTGGACCAACATATCCCCAGGTTAAAAGAATTAAATAATACTGGGTGGCGCATGGCCCCCTGCATCCTCAGGGACCACAATCTCCCTGGGGTTATTTATTTAAATTTAGGAGGGCCGCTTGGCCCCCTCACAGGCCCGGGAACCACTACCTTCCCTGGACTGAATTTAAATAATGAAGGGGGTCCCGGGGCCACCACGTCCCACAGGTCAGGCCCTGCTGCCAACCCCCACATGCACGACAGACATAATCAATTATTTCATTAGAGAAGTCATCAGTAATTTCATAAATTATGTCATTCATCATGTCATTAGTGGAGGAATATGTGAGGTCATAAACAATGCTTGTCAGGGGCACAAGTTATAATTAGCTGTGCTAACTATGGCAGATGAATTTCTGTGTTTTTTAGTTCAAAATGTTAAAGTTGTCACTGACATATTCAATTAACTATAATGTGACTTTAACCTTTCATTTTTTTCTTTCAATTTCAAAGATCTGTTTTTAAAAACAAAAACAGATCTTTTTATCATATCTAACTATAAAGTTACTTCAACCTTTGTTTTGTTCACTGAATTTCTAGTTTTTTTTTAACATAAAGTAATATTTCATTACCATATGTAAAGCCAATACTCTGCTTTTGACCATGCACGGTGGGGGAATGGCCACTGGTCCTGACAAACCTCTGACAAGGTTGCATGTTTTTTTAAGGAGAGGGAGGGCAAGCGACCCGCCTCCCCTAGCCTCATAAAGCCCATTAAGCTCTGGGGAAACCAGGGTCTTGTGTTTTTCAAAGGGGAGAGGGTTTAAAGTGGTCCCCCTCTGCAAGCCTTATTATGCCTTGGTACCCCATCCCCATGTCCTTTTTTTTAAAGGGGAGGGATCCAAATGACCCCCTTCCCGAGACTTATTGGGCCCTGGGGACCCATCCCCACAGGGCCTTTTTTTTAAAAAGTAGTAGGGTCTTGTGGCCCCTTCTAAGAGCCTCATTAGGCCCTAAGGACCCTTTCCCCCAGGGCCTTACTTTTTTCAAGGGGAGGGGACCATGTGGCCCCCATGTCTGAGCTTTATTAGCCATGGAAACATCATCCACCACAACTGTTTCTTTTAAAAAGAGGGGGGACATGGGGCCCCTTCCCTGAGCCTCACTAGGCCCTGGGGACTCCTTCAACCAGGGCCCTATCTATTATAAATTGGAGGGAGGCCAAGTGGCCCTCTTCCTCGAGCGTTATTAGGCCCTGGGTACCCCATCCACATGACCTTCTTTCCTATTGGTGAGATGGACGCAGGCTCCCCCAAGCCTTTATGGGGCCCAGGAAGCCACTACTTAAAATAAATGGGAGTGGTCTCACACAGCCCTTGCCCCTGAGCCTTTTCTGGCTATGGGAACCCCATCCCTTGGGCCCACACTTTTAAAGGTGGGTATCCTGGTGCTCACCCACGGCACCCACCATCCACTCATTGACGGCTGTGTGGGGAGCCCCGCTGCCCTGTGACCTCAGTCAGCTACCTGCATGCAGCTGGCACCGGCATTGCTCCTGCCCACAAGAAGGTGCTACTCATGCTGCTCCCTCATGGTGGCAGCAATATTTTGATATGATTCCCTACCACCATCACTGTGAGTGGGGAAATAGATCAAAAGTATGATCCCAACGGGCAGGAGCATTTTTAAAGCTCCTACCCACTAGGAGCAGACATTGTGTTTGCAGGGGCGATGAAGTAAACTGCTGTTTCACATGGTGGGCTCCCTGGGACATAGTTACTGAGTCTACACCCACCATTTAATTAGTTTAACGGCCCTGGGAGATGGGCTACCTTGGGCCTTTAGAGGCTTCGGGAGGGGCACCCTCCCTTTTTTTTCAAACTTTGTCCCTGTAATGACTCAGGGACGGGGCTGCATGGCTCCCTCACCTTTTTAAGAAATTTCTGCCCCAGGATGGGCTCCCTGGGGCCTGTAATGGCTCAGGGAGAGTCTCTCGGACATAACCATCCACAATAGACAATTATCTTTGTACCTTAATTTCTCAAAATGTACTGAACTGATTACACTAAATCACAAAAGCACAATCTGTGGATCAAGAACTAGCTTTTTTTTTTAATATGGTGCAAATCTGTTGAACATTTGTTACAGTAGCGCTTCTTTAAAAAGTCTATGGAAAATGTATGGGGATTTTGAGTTTTGGGGCCCTCTTTTTTCTCGACCCCCACTTGACTGATCACCTTAAAACTTTCCACGCTCAAAGTAGACAAAAAAGAGAAACATTTTGGTAAGTTTTATGAAGATTTGGTGCCAAAGTTATTAGCAAAACAAAAAAGACATTTACTATGGAAACCCTGACTTAACTATAATTACTCAGTGGTGACCGCCACGGTGTAATATATATAAATGTCTATATCCTAAGCTATAAGTAAATAAAACTCGTGTCCTCACATTCCACAACTTTCTCATCAATGATGTCATTGCAAATGTGGCAGATAAATGATTAAAGATGTCCTAGAAGATGTCAAAAGTGATGAAATATGTGGGGTAATTAGCAGTGCATAGTGAGGGCATAAATTATACTTACCTTAGGGCACGAGTTATACTTACCAGAGCTAACTAGCACTTGTGAACTTTAGTGGTTTTGTATGTTTAAAATGTTACATTGCCACTGCAATTCTGACCAAACTATAAAGTTACTTTAACCTTTGTTTTTTTTAAGGAAATTTCTAAGGTTTTCGGAAAGCAAAGTAAGATATTATTATCATACTTTACTATAACACCACTTTAACCTTTGTGTTCTTCAGTGAATTTCTACTTTTTGTGTAATATTTTATTACTATATGTAAATAAATACAACCCTCTACCGCACATGGTCTTTAGACATCTGTGGTCTAGGTTTGGCTGCAGGGCCTGCCACCTGGGGAACTCCTCAGTAGGTCCTTGGTTGAAGTCTGTGGAGGGTGGCCAAGGGTCCCCACAGCCTTGCTGGCTCACTTGCCTGCACCACTGTGGGGTGGGAGTAATTGACTGTATTTTCCATGCCCATGGGTGTGGCAGGGTAAATGTTTTGTTCTCCCACCGGGTGTGATCAGCTTTGTGCTCCCACATGGTGGGAGAACCTTACTTTTCATTGCCCTTACCCACAGGTAAGAAATCAGACAGGTCCCAAGCCTCACGATCTCTACCACGGCCTGCCCACACAACACCCATATTCCCATTTAGTATAATGGCCTTACTCCCCCGGGGTGTTACTGCATGATGTCATGTGCTTATCTGTACTTATTCCTGGTAAGCTTAAAATATACTGTAATATACTGTTTTGTTTACCATCCTGAATGCCATAAAGTCCCTGGTGGCAGAGGTAGATCTGAAATATACAGTAATGTACTGTTTGTTTACTATCTTGAAAGCCATAAAATCCATGATGGCAGTGGTAGGTCTGAAAGGTACTGTAATGTATTGTTTTGTTACTATCCTAAATGCCTTGAATCTCCGGTGGCAGTGGCAGTCTTTGAATCCATGTGTAGCAGGACCATTAAACATATGGCATGCACACACGCCAAAATTATGAGTGCTCTGAGTCTGCAAGTGTTCCAGCTGCAATGCAGGTATGGAAACTGTATTCAAACAATAGGCATTGTTTGGCCTCTTTGTTACAGGGACTCAACTGTTCCCTCATTTTCCTGCAATATACTCCAGCTCTTGCAGTGATGAGGTGAACCTCTGGCCTTACCTTGGTCTGCTGGCTCTCCTCCTCTGTGTCCCAGCTCCAGTTACAACACATGTAGAATAGGAAAAAAAGAAAAAGAAACAAAGACACATCAGGTTAGATAAATGCACCCAGCGCAACACAACAACTTACAATGAACGCTAGCCAGCAGATTCAGTATTTGAAAAGACTTTTCATAAGAGACAATTCCCGGACTTATGAGAGTGATCTTGATTAGAGCAAACTGTTTACAAGTGAACTGTTATGGGATTGCATAAGTCACATCTATAAGTGTGCAAGTGGTTGTCAGATCACCTGCACATGTTTGTTACCCTGGTTCTACCACTTTTGTTACTTGATACCTTGTGAATCACATTTGTTTGTAATTTGAATTTCAAGAGAGATTGTCACTAGAAATGGGCTAACTTGATAACAGGGCAACTTCAAACTTTTTATTGGTAAATATGTAGGTGAGAAATGCATGAGTCAAAGCTATGCATAGTAAATACTATTGGGTGAAATTAAATCATACAACTGTTCTAATTATTGTTATCCTTGATAGTTCCCCTGTGCTGCAAATCAGCAACATTCCCACAATGAAGCTGACCAGTGACCAGGAGAAGAATCTAGGCTCTCACTCCTAACCCTACATCCCTTTGGGTAGTATCACCAGCATAGAGATCTACAACCTGACACTGAGGATAGTGCTCAGATGGATAAGAGTGTAGCGTCTCCCCATTGGCACCGTTTGGAGTTCAAGTGAGTGACTCCCTCTGACATCGAGGGTCGGAGGCCCAGCAACACAGTGCCTGAGCTGGCCCCAGGGGATGGTGTCCCTGTGGCCAGAAAATGTCTGTCCTCCTCATCTTGTTATTTGCAGCTACAGTGGACGGGGTCCCCGGGACCTTTTCAGGCTTGGGGAGGGAGGCTGCATGGCACCCTTTCCCTTTATTAAATTGACAGTGTCAGAAAAGGGATCTCTGGGGTATTTTCTGCTCAGGGAGGGGGCCTGCATGCACCCTCCCCTTAATTTGTTTTACATCCCTGGTGATGGGGTTCATAGGGCCCTTTTAAGCTTGGGCAGGTACAATTCTCTCTTCCCTTTAATAAGCTATTGGCCCCAGGGAATGGGGTCCCTAGGGCCTCTTTGTGGCATGGGGGTCACATAACCCCTTACCTCTAGCATGTACACCAGCACCTGAGCCCTGGCCCATCCCGTCAGAGGTTTCTATGGAAATAGGCAAGAGAGGGTGCTTTTAAAAAATAAAATATCACAGATTTATGGGTCCTCCTCAAATTCATGACAAAATTTAAAAATATATTTTTGGTCATTCAGGACCTAGCCATTAAGCCTTGGGGGTCTGAATATCCACACAGTGCCCCTATGTCTTTTTTGCATTTGTATTCAGACTCAGGACTGTGTTCTCGTAAGGTCTGGGCTGCCAAGGGATTTCCCACAGGGATCCTGCAGCCATAGTATGATTGATCATGCACCAAAACTCTTCAGTTTCTTGTTGTGTCCAGTGGATAAGGTAGCAGAGGTATGTAGTGGCTACAGTAATCCACCAGGTTGGGAATTTCCAAGCCAGGTAGTTGTGGATGCAGCAAGCTCTACATCATAACTAGTACTGTCCACCTTCCCCCTCCATATAAAAGCGGAGCGTATAGACCGAAGATCATTTCCTATGGGATTTAGATTTCAGTGGACAGGATATCTGTCACCTTTGTGAGGAAATAAGCTATCTGCCAATATCAGATCAGGACCATAGTAATTTTATATGCTGCCATTCTACAGAGGAGAGAGAGAGAGAGGCTTACATTTCGAGCTATCAAGCTGACACCACATTCCGTGTTACAGCCATTGAAGGTTGATATCCCTAGTTTTGGCTATTGTGGGGGGCAGTGCCAAACCCATGTAATCTATGTGTGAAGAAGTCCACTGCAAGGAAGTGAGGGATTGCACCTGTTACAGCACCATCCGAGGTGGTCCTGTTATTTTAGATTTTGGATTTAGTAATCGTGATTTTGAAACCTGAGATGCTGTAGTATCTCCTGGGTTCATCCAACACCTAAGGGAGAGACACAGGGGGGTCTGTTAGGGACAAGAGTATGTCCTCGACAAACATAGTCAACTTCAGATCTAGATTTCTTTGATCTGAGGCTTAGTCCGAATGTGCTGTGTCAAAGGCAAGGGCAAAGAGAAGGGGGGAGAATGGGACCCCTGCCTTTTGTTTTGGCCCATATACCCCCCATGAGAAAAGAGACCATTAACGTTAACCTTGGCCCATGAAGCGTGATGCCCAATCAGGAGCCAGGATGCAAATGTATCCCCCATTCCCACTGCCACTGAATGTCAGGAAGCCCCAGTCAACCATGTCAAATGCTTTTTAGCATCTGGGGTGACCATAATATACTGCTTAGTTTCTTTGGATCCAACATCGAGCAGATGGTGGGCCCTCATAGTATTGTTTCCAGCTTGAAGAGCTGAATATAGTCAGATTGGTCTGTGTGGATCAAGTTCTCCATCAGGGGCTGGAGTTTCAGTGCAGCTATTTTGGTAACAATTTTCACATTCAATTTGAGGAGAGAAATAGGGTGGTGTGATTTGCATTTGGTAGGGTTGTTGTCAGGCTTGACAATCAGGGCTATACTGCACTCTGTCGTGGTAGGGATAACCTTACCGATCTGGATTATCTTCTCAGATACTTCATGAAGTATGAGCAATATTATGGAGGTGAAGCATTTGTAGAAAGCTGCTGTGAGGCAATTAGGGACTGGTGCTTTGGAGGACCGTAGCTTAGAAATAGCTGTGAAGATTCCCTCTTTCTCTAACGACTTGTCAAGTATTTCTCTATCTGAGTGGGCAAGCTGAAGTAGCTAGGCTTCTGCAAGGTATTGCAAGTGCTGCATAGGCTCTACTTGCTCTTTAGTGTACAGGTGGGTGCAAAAGGAGTGAGAGCACCTTGTGTTCTCCCTATTTTCCATACACATTTTCCTCACCAGGAATGTAACTTCGGGATGGTGACTTTAGTGTGGTGGACCTGTAAGAGGTTTGCCACAATTTTGCCTGATATATTACCATGCTCATAGTACTTATTGTTGTGTTGTGTCAATAGATATGCCGACCTGACAGCCGAGTTGTCCTCAAACTGTGATTACTTTCCTCTATGCTCTCTGAGAGTGGGTTCTCCTATTATCCCTCTCAAGCTCTCTGAGTTCTGTGCCTAATTTAAAGGGCAACTACTCTCACAATTTCCTGAGGCATGTGGTTCTGCTATGAAGATACCTGTTAGAACCACCCCTATGGCATCACAGATGGTGGCCACACTTACTTCCCCAATGTCATTGTGATAAAGGTAGTCCTCAATTCCCTATTTAATATTAGTGACCATCACAGGGTCCTTCAATAGATGATCCTGAAGTCTCCAGGTGTGGGCAGCCCTTGGCTCCAAGAGCCTATACTTGTTAGCTTGCAAGAGACAAGGCCATGATCTGAGAGTGTCATAGGCTGTTAAATGGAGTCTGCCAGGCTAAGGTATAGCCTGGAGTATATAATCAGGCCTGGCATAGGTCTTGTCAGTGCCAGAAATATAAGAGTAGTCTCGACAGAGAAGGTAGTGAGTCCTCCAAGCATCAACCAGTCCCAGGTCCTCTAATAGAGTCCTTGCAGTGGCTAATAAAGCTGTTGAGTCTCCCCTTCCTGTGTGATTGGTATGAACTGTAGGATTGAAAGCCAAGTTAAATTTGCCTCCCATAATCAGGAGGGTATTTGACTGGGCTGCAACATTATAAATCACTTCTGTCCGGAATAACTCTTGCTATTGATTAGGGCTGGAGAGTAAAGCTAGAGTAAAGGGCTGTCCTCTCAGTGAGTCCTAGATGGCCACCCATCTCTCACTGACATTTTGGAGCATCCCCTCAACCACTAAGGGGCAGTAGCTATGTACAAGATGTCTATCCCTCCAGTCTTCCTGTGTCTCAAGGAGAAATATTGGCCCAGGTAGTCCCTTGATTTTAGGTGGGAATGGTCCAGGTGTAGTAGGTGGGTATCCTGAAGAAACCCCACATCCACCCAGCGGAGGGATGTATTCCAGAGGATGGAGCATTTCTTCACTCCGTAATTAAGACTATGAACATTGAAGATGAGAATGTCAAGGATGTTATTGGGCTTGGCAAAGGTATAGTAATTGGTGGCATGGCACCACATGTAATAAATGGAGCACTGTATGCAGATGTAATCAGGAGTCGATGGCATAAACCTTCCAAAACCCCTAAACCCCATCAAAACAGTAAACAAGAACAGTGAACAGCTGAAAAAAAGAATCTTAGTAGAGAAGGATATCGTAGAGTGGATAGCAACCCTCTGAGGGTTCAGGAGCCAGTCAAAGTGGTTCAGTGAGGGTGAAGATACCACGTCCGTGGGAGAAAAGGGCTCTGATAACACAGAACCAGGGCAGACAGCACCTACCCTCTATGCTCAGCGGTTGCATCAATGTGGCAACCCCCAAGCAGCTCAACCTCCCAGCTCTGTTAATGTGGCAAGTTTATCAATAGGTTCAACCAAGGCAAAGTCCTGTGTTTAGGTAGGAGGTCAGTAATGGAAAAAATGAATTAAGTAATTGCTAGTGCCCCTCCTAGGACCATGGGGACTCTATGGGAGGCAGGTGGTGGGAAACAAATGGAATAAATAAAGTAAATAATTGCTGGGTCCCCTTCAGGGCCCATAGGGACTCTATAGGAGGCAGAGGGAGACAGGCAAAAATCTAATACATACATGATTACTGGTGTCCCTCCAGGGTCCATGGTAACCCTATGGAAGGGATTGGATTAGACAAAAATTGAATAAATGAGTGAAGAGAAAAACAACATTGTACTAAAAACAATCACCAGCACAAAAAGATATCAGGAAAAATGAATTTAAAAAATCATAGACCTTTTCTATCTTGAAAATTGCTTTCAAAAGTGAAATAAAAGGATTTAAACACAAACTTGTTGCACAAAATGGTGCGATTGGTCGACAGGTAATAGCTGCTGAGTATTAGTGCCTTGCATGTGTAATAGAGGGATACCTCCTGTACCCTAAAGTTGCATAGAATGTCATGTAGAAGCACTTCTAGACATGGTGTAATGAATGGCCAAGGTTGGAGGGACAGAAGTTTTGTCATGAGAGTATTTTAGTCTTTATATAGGCACATTTATTTTAGGTTGAATCTTAGGCCTGTGCCCTATCACCTAGTCACTTGTCATTGTATTCCCCTTATTATTTTAGCAGGGCTTCTTTTTAGTAGAAATGTTTTATTGTTTTTATCAGTTGCCCTTCCATGCACAATTTGTTATTCATTTCTGCATGACATTTCATCCTGGGCTCGCTCCAAGGCTGTACATTATAGTTTACCAGGTATTGCCGTTCCAGAGAATACAATGTCTACTCTACACAGAAAATATGTGTTGTCACATCAGGGCAATTCTCAGAAAGATAAGATGTTTTATTATAAAACAACATGCTGCTCCCCCCCCCTCCCCCCCCAACTTAGAGGGGACAGTCCAGCCAGCCTGCTATCTCATGATGCACATTGTCGCAGTTTCTGCTGAAACTCCACACTTCCTCTTCGTGGAAATGGGACAGTGGTAAAAAGGGAAGAATAGAGTAAATCTCACCACAAGAAGAAATTACTGCATCTGGTTATAAATATGCCTCTGGGGAACATTTGTTGGCAGCTACTAAGGACGAGATTTGAAAGGGAGAATCCATTGACATGTACAAGTTCTTACAAAGGGAAATTCGAGTCAAATAATGGAAGTTAGATAAGTGTCTGACAGTTCTGGTGAATATAGAGACACAGACATGGGGTGGGTGGGTATCGTAGGTGAAAAGCCTGTAGTGTGGGAGGTTGCTAGTACTACAACAGGAGATTTTGTCATAAACCAATGTGTAGGTTTAAACATGATTGATCACACAATGTTTTATGCAGGTGGCAAATGGGGACCAGAGAAGGCCAGCAAGAGGTAGAGAAACAGCAGTCTTAGTCTTTCACAAATGGCCCCTACACTGGTTAAGGTAGACATGTTTTGTGCATGGTTGATGCATTAATGTGAGAGGATGGTTCTGACCATCTGGTCCGCCATGATTTTTTGCTTTTTGACCTTTTACTTTGAGGCAGCCTCCTAGTCGGGGACTCACCCACAGTAAACTCATGGTAAAAGTGTGCTTCCTGTATTTTCACTGTAGGGACACTCCATTAAATGTAAATGGGAAAAGTGGCCCAGGGCATAGGAAAAGGAGGGCTCCCAGATAAAAGGCTGGTGCAGGGAGTCAGTGGGATTGGCTCCCTACAATCTGGGACCCTTCTAGGCCAGGAGGCCAATTGAAAGTGCTCCTGAGAGCAAGGGGTGGCCACCAGGAGCCAAACAACACCAAGATCATCAAAATCAGCCCTTGGTGGCCCGAGGTATCAGGAGAAGGTCTACAATCTTTTCCTGAGCGGATGGCGAACTGCATGGGGCTCCGCCACGGTTTGAAACTGTGCCCCTGGGGTAGAAGAAGAGGAGCTGGGGAAGGCAGAGCCCCAGACCCCATCCCGGGGCCCCATACTGCCGAAGTAAAAGTTAGGGAGCCCTGTTGTGCTCCCCATGAAAAAAATGACTGTGAGGGGTCCCTGACAACATCCCGGGGCCCAGCAAGAAATTCAAGCCTGGGAACACTGTCGCCTGGGAAGGGCCGGCAGTCGTAGATGAAGCCGGGGGGGAGGGGGTGCCATCACAGATTGCCCTGGGGACCCGGGACCCCATCCCGAGGCCCCCCAACAAACAAAAACTGGGGAGTGATGTCGCGCTCCCTGTGAAGATCTGGGCAGAGATGGGGACCCAGGATCCATCCCTGTGCCCCCGAGCATAACGAAGGCTGTGGGAGTGCCACTGCACTCTCTCGGGAAGCCGCTGTCCCCGCTCTCAGTGTTCGGCACTGGTGGGAGCAGGGAGGACCGGGTCGCCAGTGAGTGTCTGCCCACGGGAGCAGGCAGACCGAAGAGTGACTGCCGACTCCTGGTGCAGGCTTGAGGGCCAGCGAGGACAGTCGGGGTGGGCTCCCCAAGCTGCCCTCCAACAAGACAGCACCATATGAGGGTGTCCAGGTGGGACCAGACACCCCCAAACATGAGGGCATCCGGGGGAGCCCACCCCCGACTGCCCTCTCTGGCTCCCACGCCTGCCAGGGGGTGTCCTGGGGACCAGACACCCTCCAATAACAAGGATGAACACAGCACCAGGCTGCATCAACTAAGGCAAAGCGGGTCTCCCCAGCTCAGCAGGAGAGCTGCTCATCACATATGCACTTCGGCCCACAATGCCTTGTGAGGCCCAACTTCTCCATGAGCCCAGTTCTCAGCTCGTGGTGTCCTCAGGAAGATGGAACCACCACCAATCAAGTGCCCCAGGACAGAGGGAGCTGTAGGGGCAGCACAACCTCCCCCCAATGCACAGTTTTTGTCTCCACCCTAGGTTGGGTGGGACAACATAATTATAACACTTCAAGAGTTCCTCTTGATGTAAAGTGCAAGTATCTTGGAACTTTTGTTCTTTGTTTGTGTGACTGTATCCTCTAGGGGTATAGGATTGTATTACACAAGGTTAATAAAGGGTAATTAAGAAGCACTCTGAGGGTAATCCAACAGTAATTCTAACATTTAAATTATTTCAACATGTTTCCATATGTTCCTTGTTGTTGCTGATTTGACTACTAAAACTGACAGCCATTTCTTTGAAAAGGAAAAGTGTTTATTTGCCGGAGTTAGGTGCTCTCACTCTAAATTACAGTCAACTATTGCCCTGGGATACCAGGGAATGTTTTGCCTTGTGGGTTGTTGCATTATATTTCTCCTCGGGGAGACATGAGTGATTACACAATGTCATCCAAGAGTAATTCCATCAATTGTATTTGTAAATTATTGCATAGTATTAAGTAGTGTGTGTGTGTGTGTGTGTGTAATAAATGTACGTTTACTTTATCAAAAGAAAAAGCACAGACTGGACAATCATTTATTGAGTTTCATGCTTGTGTGCTCGTGATTGGGGATGACTAGCCACAGCACCTCCCTTGAGTAAGCCTTGGACTGCTCTGCAACACTACTCTATGAGAGTCCAGCACTATAATTGGGTGTTTGGTTCTCAGTGGTGGTCGTGTGCTGACCCATTACTTGTGCGGGCCACACAACTAATGACCCACCTTCCAACAATTAACATAAGGTAAGGAAACATAGGTAGTTAGAATACTAGAATGGGGATTTAAAGAGGGTTTCCTTTAGCAATATCAATGACCTAGGGAAAGAGGTCATGCAGAAAATGTAAAATCAGCCAAGCAATTGTGATCTGCAGTGTCAGAAAAGTTGAGGAAGGAAGCTGAGGAACGAGGTTCAAGAAAGAAGAATAGCGGGCCATTTTCTAAATGGCCTTCACTGGACCTGATAGTTTTCCAATTAAGCATAGTTTCTAAAAAAGTAAAGGGGGATTTTTCCTAATTCATCATTTATCATGCTGGCGGGAATTTCAGTTAATGATGTAATTGACCAGGAAGGTGAAACTTGGCATAATGAACTCTGGCATAATGTAATTAGTTTGGTAAAGAGGTGTGGAGAGGGAGCAAAATTTCATTAAGGCGGCATTTTGGATTATTTTAGTCCAGAAGGACGATTTTATGTGGACAGGTGCTGCATATCGACTGTGCTATTTCCCTTTTTGAGACTTTTAACACTTTTTGCAGTGTTAGTTTTCGTTTTTGGCTGATTGCAACTTGATGAAGCCTTACTGATAATTTTTTGTTTATTGGGAAAAAGGAGTCTGATGACTGACTATGTATTTTCTAACAATGTGCTGAGGGATAGAGAGGCACTTTGGTAATGTTAAGCTATAAGACACAACAAGAAGTTGAGTTCTAGGTACTGAACTTTTCAATGTTGCGATGCAGCCTCATCTACCCCGAGCTAAGGTTCAGCAGATACTGTTGTTGCTATAAAAGACATATAACGTGAGAAAATTGGATTTGCAATAGGTGCAGCGACGGGTGGGTCACCTGAGTTTTGTGTGTAGGTTAGTCAGGGCTGTCAGAATGTTTTTCAGGCTTTGGGGTTTTTCCATGTCTGGGGTTGTAATGCTGCATCCCACAGTTAGAATGACATTGGCAGGGAGAGCAGATTTAAGTATGACATTTTCCTCAAACTTTCAATGAAGTGACAATGTTTTTCCAGGAGGATGAGGCATTTTGACACATGCAGATTACTCAGCTGCCCCTGGTGCTTAGGCATTTGGGCTTTCTGGCATGTGTGATTGCACATAGATCAGTGGATGAAGCAGAGGAGGATCATCCCTGTCCTGGAGTTTTTCCTTTTAGTGGTGGCTCTAGTGATTTAAGTGGGTGAGTAAACTGGCAAACAGACAAGTAACTTCAATGCTGACAATAGGACTGCAGTTAATTTGGCGACCAGGTAGAGAACTTGAGTGTGCTGAGATTGTAGTGTAGATTGATGTTTGTTTTCTTTCCAACAATGTATTTAGGGAGAGGCATGTGCCAGGTGCTAAGCTTACTCTTGTTGATGCTTTGCCTCGTTTCTAATCACAGAGTTTTTGTGGATTGTCTCAGTTGTTGGACAAGACAGCTACATGGATTCTAGGGCATTCTTTATTTTGATGGACTGCAAAGCAGAGGACACTCACCTTCATGGCCACTCTCTGGGACCTCCTAGCAGCACTGGTGTGGCAAAAGCAGTATGAGATGGGGCAGATATCTTTCTTGCAGAATTTGTCTTGAGAGGAGGATGACTAGAGACGTATTGATAAATTAGGGCGAAAACGACTTACTGCAGCTGCTACATCTTATCTTATGTAGCTGAAGAAGATGAGGGGAGATTTACTGTGCTTGCTGTAGTCATGGACATGTATTGTTTAAACCAAGTGTGTGCTCAGTAGAATATAGAGAATTGTCATAAAGCAGGAGGCTGTGAGCAAAGTGAGTTGGAAATTTAACAGGGCTGTGAAAGTGTTCTGTTTGGATGTGGTTAGTCAAATAATTTTGCATACTAACATCTAGCAGGGGAAGTAACATTTACATCGTCCATATGAGGTTCACAGCATTATTGAGCAATGCACATTATTTGTTGGAGTTGAGGGAGACGTCGGCACGTTTATTAGGTGTAAGGTTTTTGAGATTATGTAATTATATAATAATATGTGACTTTAACCAGTTTAAAGGGTGTGTTATGGGCATGAAAACGCCTGTTCAGTGTTTTCCAGGCTGGCGTTAGTTTGGAAGGCTGGTGAGTCACCTGCAGACATATCCACACCTCGGAGTTACACATGTAAGGGTATAGGTCACACATTTTGGGACTTTGAGCGTGTAAGTTTAGGATGGGTTGAATTGTTTGAGGTTTGTGTGGAGAGCTTGTTCTAGCAAGGAAAGGGGGGAATTGAAAGATGCAGAAGGGATGTTTGGGGTATAAGTGAGTTTTGGGGATTATTGGCCCCTATTGTGAGGCTTAGGGGAGGGGGAGATAGGTATATTATTTGTATTAGTGATGCTGAGTTTTGATGTCATGTATTGCAATATGTTGATGGCAACTGCAGGGCTGTCCTAGTAAAGGTGGCCTTTCAGCTATTGCTTGGATCTGTGGTTCATGCTCAGTCATCGGAATATCCCTGGACACTTCACACGGAAGCGAACGACCCCACTTACTGCAACTATAGGAATATCCTTGAAAACCTGGTTTTAGGCACATATAGTGACCAAGGTGCACAATATGCAACGACTGTACCCTGCGTTGACGTCTTTGTATATCTGCATGTACACGCAAGAATTTATTTGCACGGAAACAGGCACACGTTCATTCCATTTCTATACTTGTGTATGAAGACCGGGTTCTGTAAATATATATCTAAAAAAAAGTGTTACCGTATGCATGAGAAATGTCGGCATTCAGTGCACACGCGTCGAATATGTGAAGAGGTCTACATTATTTATGGGTATACATTATTTATGACCATAACATTTTATGTTTGTTTTTTGTCGGTTAGTGAAAATAGGCAGCCCTCCACAATGGCACGGTCGGTACACTCAAATACTGTACCGAGGTGGTGACACGTTTGTGGGCAGTGTAACGTACCCACAGTACGGCTTCTTTCAGTGAAAGGTTTTCTCACAGTGCTCGGGGCCTCTGTGTGGCATTCCATGCTAACAGCCGTTGGAAGGACACATTTGGGAGGAAGGGGTTTTGGTTAAATGCAAAGCATCAGTGAGAACTCTCCAGAGGGCTTTCTCTCCCTGCAGGGGTCCCATTGTGTACTTCATGGCGGTGGGGGCTGCGGGGCTGCCAGCTTGAATGGGGCTCTGCGGGGTATGCGCGGGTCACTGCTCGGGGGCGCTGTCCCCTTGCCCCGCTCCCAGCTTGCCACAATAAACCAGCGCAGGCTTTAGGCTCTACCGGGTCACCGGTCAGCTTCTATTATTCAACACTTCACAACAGAAACACTTATTAATCAGGCTGACCAGAGGCCCCTTTACCAGAAGAGGAGAGAGGGGCTGCGTAGTCTGCACGGCAGAGAAGCGACTGATGCATGGGATGAGGGAGAGGAGAAGTGAGAAGAGAAGGAGAAATGAGAAGCGGGGGAAAGATGGGGAGCGAAAAAAGGTCAGACAGGGAGAAGCAGGGGAAGGATAGGGACCGGCAAGGAGAGAAAGACGGATAGAATGGAAGGAGCGAGTTTGGGGGAAGGCGGAGGCAGACGCAGTATGTAGAGGGGCGAAGGAACGCAGCTGCGAAGTGAAGGAGAGAGGCATCAGGGAAGAGGTGTCGGGTGGAGAAGCAATGGAGAGAAGGGGTGGAAATGATGGCAGCAAATAAGAGACCGAAATGGAACAGAAGCGAGAAAGGACAGTAGGGACGAGACGTGGTCAACACGGGTGGCGGGAAGTCACTGAAGTCCAGGGAGAAGGAGACGCGCATAGGACAGAAGAAGAGATGAGCGGAAGGGGGCAACAGGGAAGGGATGGAAGGGGCAGCCGTAGATAGAAGAGAGGCTTTTAAGGGATAGGGAAAGGGAAACGGGCAGCAGGGAGGAGAGGCCGAAATTCGACTGAAATAGCTTATTTATGAGAAGGTCGGCCCATGATGAGTACGTGGTCCTACGTGAAGTAGAAATACTGGTTCTTTGGTCTTCTAAACATAGCTCATTGAGTGGGCTTTCTGTATACAGCATTTTCTTTTTAGCTGAGACCGAATCCCGCAGGGAGTCAAATGGACACAGTAGCACGTTCAGGGATATTTTATGAACAAATATAACATGGTAGTTCTCAAATGTCAAGTTCATTGAAATGCTCCAATAACTGCATTGTGTTTTTAAACGCCCGTTTATAGCAGGCAAACCGTCCACCCACTTCGGTCTGTCTTTAAACACGCTGTCGTTACCCTCCTACTCCGTACCAAAGTCTGCATCAGCTCGTTCAACCACCGGCGTAGACAGCTTTATGCAACCTAGAGTCACAAATCTGAATCCTAATCTGTTTTATCAGACTTTTATCCTTTCATGGTCAACAAAAATGAGCGCCATTGATTATACCAGATCTAATGTTATTTTAGAATCGTTTCAGCATGCAACGATATTTACATTCCTGTTCCAACACCTGCTGGTCTGTCTATGCCTCTGTCGATTCCAGTGTGACTCACGAGCACACATATGTCTTCGACTCCCGGCCCCCGTCTACGCTTTTGCTTTTCTCCCGTTAGTACCTCTGTTTATCAGCGCTTCTGTCTATCAAGCTAGCAGCCTGCTCAAATGAGTCCTTTTTTAGATCTGACTTGAATGCGCAGCTGTGAGCTTTAAGAAACATTACCAAAACCGGGCCTTTGGCTTCCTCCACATTATGATTACACTTATTACAGCTTTTGATTGGGCAGAAGTTGTGTATATTTACTGAAAAAGAGTGCTTATTTTGCAAGTTCTGCTTGTTTGATGACAAGCACATGATCAAGGCTATAGCCCACGGTTCTCTCTAATGAGTAGTTCGTGAGCTACTGACAGCTCTCTGGCTACCTGTATGGAGCTCTTCTATATGCAGCTCAGCCTACTACATTTTAAAGCCGTTCCTTGGTTGAATTAATAAAGGTATACCAAAAATGAAAGCGTATATTTGAAACAAAAATATGTTTGTTTTTAGAACTCATAACGGCTATGTGGAGAAAATTGGGTGAATTTCTAAAATATATTTAAAGCTGATCATTGAATGATAAATCATGTGACATTGGCAAACCTTATGTTATACCCTAGATGCCAGAGGCACTGTATCTGTGGCTGTTATGTATTACAGATGTAGAGGCATTCCATATTGACAAAGCTTTGTTAGGGCCAAGCTTCTGAGAGCATGGCTAGAGCATGCGTCTCGTTTGCGAGACACTGTTGTTAACAAAAAAGAGCTTGAAGCCAGACATTGCTTACCATTTGTTGGGCTTGTGTGGCACTCTTCTTTAAAGCCTCGTAATTGGTTACTGTAGGTCTAGCATCATTTCTGTTCCTTTCTGTGGAGCACGGACCAAGCACTGATTGATTCAGCTTGATAGGTGCCTTCCGCTGCTTCTATGATGATTGAGGTACTATTTTTAAAAAACTTTTAGTGCCATGCAAACAGAAGTAATGTGACTGGCAAACACATACCCAGCAAGACAATTGCAGTTCTATTATCTATAGTTAACTTTCTTTTATTTTGCCTAGTCTTTTTTCACTTTTCACTCATGTTTTGTTTTGTCTTTGCTTGTCGACGCTGTTCTCAAAAGATGAGGATTATTTTGTTCTAACTATTGCAAAGGAACATAGTTTCTTTCTCATGTTTAATTTCTGAAATTATGATTTAAAACATAATCGTGCAGTAGACCCCAACCCACTCCACTCCAATCCACACCATTCCAATAAACGCCAATCCACCTCACCTCACCCCACACAAATCCACCCCACTCAATCCAATCCACCCCACAACAATCCAATCCTCCCACTCCATATCAAAACCACTCGCCCTAATTCAATCCACCACACTCCAGTCCTCCCAACCCATTCCACCTCACTCCAATCTCCCTATCTCTAAAGTACCCACTCCAATCCAGAACAATCTGCCCCACACCAATCCAAAACAATCTGCCCTATTCCAATCTTCTGCACTCCAATATGGCCCACTCCAATGCAAAACAATCTGCCCTATTCCAATCGGTCCCACTCCAATCCAAAACAATCTGCCCTATTCCAACCTGCCCCACTCCAGTCAAAACAATCTGCCCCACTACAATCCAAAACAAACTGCCCCACTCCAAAACAACTTGCCCCATTCCAATCTGCCTACTCTAAACTGACCCCCACCAATCTGCCCCACTCCAGTCCAAAACAATCTGCCCCATTCCAATCTGCCCCACTCTAATCCCAAAAAATCTGCTCCACTCCAATCCAAAACAATCTTCCCCACTCCAAAACAATCTGCCACATTCCAATCTGCCCCAATCCAATACAAAACAATCTACCCCACCTGAGTCTAAAAGAATCTGCCCCACTCCAATACAAAACAATGTACCCTACTTGAGTCTAAAAAATTCTGCCCCACTCCAATCTGCCTCACACCAATATGTCCCACTCCAATCTAAAACAGTCTTCTCCACTCCAATCTACCCCCCACCAATCTGCCCCCACCAATCTGCCCTACACCAATCCAAAACAATCTGCCCTACTCCAATCCAAAACAATCTGCCCCATTCTAATCTGCCTCACTCCAATCCAAAACAATCTGCCCCTCTCCAAACTGACCTGCCTCATTACAATCTACCCCACCCCAATACAAAACTATCTGCCCAGCTCAAATCTTAAACAACCTGCCCCACTCCATTCTACCCCATTCCAATGTGCCCCACATCATTCAGCCACACTCCAATCCAAAACAACCTACCCCACTCCAAAACAATTTCGCCACTCCAATCTGACCCACTCCAAAACAAAGCAATCTGCCCCACTTGAATATAAAACAATTTGCTCCACTACAATTGTCCCACTCCAATCTGCCCCACACCAATCTGCCCCACTCCAATCCAAAACAGTCTGCCCCACTGCAATCTGCCCACTCAAAACTGCCTGCTCTAATCTGCCTCACACCAATCTGCCCCACTCCAATCCAAAACAATCTGCCCCATTCTAATCTGCCTCACTACAATCCAAAACAATCTGCCCCACTCCAAATAGATCTGCTCGTCCCAATCTGCCCCGCCCAATACAAAACAATCTGCCCTACTCAAATCTAAAACAATCTGCAGACTCCAATCTGCCCCACTTCTATCTGCCCCTCACCAATCTGCTCCACTCCAATCTAAAACAATCTGCCCCACTCCAATCCAAAACAACTTGCCCCTCTCCAAAACAATTTGCTCCACTCCAATTCAAAACAATCTGCTCCACTCCAGTCCAAAACAATCTGCCCCTCTCCAAAGTGACCTGCCTCATTACAATCTACCCCACCCCAATACAAAACAATCTGCCCAGCTCAAATCTTAAACAACCTGCCCCACTACATTCTACCCCATTCCACTGTGCCCCACATCATTCAGCCACACTCCAATCCAAAACAACCTGCCCCACTCCAAAACAATTTAGCCACTCCAATCTGCCCCACTCCAATGCAAAGCAATCTGCCCCACTTGAATATAAAACAATTTGCTCCACTACAATTGTCCCACTCCAATCTGCCCCACACCAATCTGCCCCACTCCAATCCAAAACAGTCTGCCCCACTGCAATCTGCCCACTACAATCTGCCTGCTCTAATCTGCACCACGCCAATCTTCCCCACTCTAATCCAAAACAATCTGCCCCATTCTAATCGGCCTTACTCCAATCCAAAAAAATGTGACCCACTCTAATCCAAAATAATCTGCCCCACTCCAAATAGATCTGCTCATCCCAATCTGCCCTGCTCAATACAAAACAATCTGCCCCACTTCTATCTGCCCCTCACCAATCTGCTCCACAATCTGCCCCACTCCAATCCAAAACAACTTGCCCCTCTCCAAAACAATTTGCCCCACTCCAATACAAAACAATCTGCCCCACTCAAATGTTCCCCACTCCAGTCCAAAACAACACGCTCCTCTCCAATCCAAGACAATCTGCCCCACTCCAGTCTGCCCCACTCCAATTCACCACACTCCATTCAACCCCACTCCAGTCCACCCCACTTCAATCCAATCCACCCCACTCAATCCACCCAGTCCAATCAAACCCACCCCACCTCAATCCAATCCACTGCACTCAAGTCCATCACACGCGAATCGAAACTAATCCACCCAACCTTACCTCACCCCACCCCACCCAATTTAATTCCATCCTGCTCCAAATTAAACCATCCCATCCAGTCTACCCATTCTCTTCTACCCCAATCCACTGCAGTCCAGTCCACCCACTCTACTCCAGTCTACCCAGTGCTACCACAGTCCAATCCAACCCACCCCAGTTCAGTCCACCCCCTCAATCCAATCCGTCCAGCCCACTACACTCACCCCACCTCATTCTAATCCATCCCACCCCACACTAATCCACCCACTCCATCCAACCCACTCCACTACAATCCAATCCAACCCACTCTAGCCCAGTCCAACCCACTCCAGTCCAATCCACCCCACTCCAATCCAATCCATATCACTCCTGCCCAATCCACCCACCCCACTCCAATCCCCTCCAGTCCAGTCTCATCAACTACATTCCAGCCCAATAAAGTCCAATCCACTCTACTCTAATTCACCCCACTCCTTTACAAGGTGCCTTGTCATAGCACCCTAGGCTAGAGGCTGAAGGGAGAAATTTAGAGTAGTCTGTCCCCACGCTGCGAGAGAAAGAAAAAAAAAAAAAAAAAAAAAAAAAAAAAAGGGGAACCCTATAAGCCCGAACACAAAAAAAAAAGGGGAAGGGGGGTGGGGAGGTCGGTGCCTCTACTATGAGATTGACATTTCTAATATTCACTAGATACCTATAGTCTATCTCGTGTTCTCCCCCCCCCCCCCCTCCTGTGCCGGTTGTTCTGAGTTTTGAATTGTATACAATAACGATTTAGCGGCATCAACCGTATGAATGAAGTTTGAGTGGCCCTTAAAAAACACTTTAAGTTTTGATTGCTGCACGAGGCCTGCCTGCGCCCCTGCTTTTTGGAAAGCTGGAATCATTTCTTTTAGCTCTCTCCTTCGATGTGCTGCCACCACTGACATATCTGAAAAAATCTTGAATGAATAATCTCCGGGAATCTCAAAAGTTTTAGTTCTGATTGCTTTCTGTAAAATCAGTTCCTTGATGCGAAAGTCGCCAAAGTTCACTAATATAGTTCGAGGATACTTAGAGTTGGATGGCTGGAGCGCAGGGACCCGATGGGCTCTCATGATTGTTAGATCCGGATACTTATCCTCTGACCCTGCTAAGACATGACTTTTTATCAGATCCGTCACCAACTCCATAACCGTCTGACCATTTTCGCGCCCTTCTGGGACTCCCGTAAAACGTAGATTAGATCTACGTGATCGATTTTCAGCATCGTCCAGACGAATTTGTAGATCTAGCAGGTCAGATTGGCATTTTGCCAAAGAGGGTTCCACCGTCGCACGAGTATCCTCCAAAGCAGAAACTCGTTGTTCAATACCTGTAACTCGTGAGCTGAGTTGCTGGATGTTGCTACAGATCAGGTTCAGTTGAGATTCTGTTCTCTGATTTGCATCATCCTGGGAGACTTTTAATGCTTTCAACTCACTTAGAATCTGCAGAAGTAGGTTGTCAGCAGGAGCACCGGTGTCTGGCCTAACTATTGTTCGTTGTGCAGAGGCTTCTCTTAACCCCTTGGGCCCGGCTGAATCAATAGGAGGAACATTAGAGAAGGAAATGTAGGTAGAAGCTTCAGTCACTGCATCGGGCCCTGCTTTGTTGACCAATTCTTGTATAGATAGTGAAGTCGAGTCGACCGGCTGCACAGGGGAAGTGTGGGTAATGCTGAATGCTAAATGATCCTCCTTACGGTTCCTTCCACTTTCAAACAAAGGAAAAAGGGGTCTAGAAACAGATCCAGTGTTCACTGTTGGATCAACGGATATCTCAGAACTGCTGCCGGTAATTGGCTGAGTCAGTAATGATGAGCCCTTAATTAACCCTGAACTAGAGTCCAGATCTGATGGGAGGGCCCCTGAATCTTCAGATGGACAATCCAGACTGAGGGGGGTACTGGATGAATTGGCTTCTAAGGGAAGAGGGCTGATAGGGAGTGGTGCAGGCAAACTAGAGACTGACTCCATAGCTGGAACTGAAGGAGGGGGGCAGAGCCCAGAGCCTTGTGCAGGTGATTATCCGAGGGGGCTGGTCGCTTCTGTTTGGTAACCCGGGTTACCCTAGGGGCTCTGGCGGTTGAGCGTCCTGTAAAATGTGGAGACCGCCGCGTTTTCCCCCCCCCTCTTCCCCTCTCTCCCCTGGTGCGAAAAAAAGAAAAGAGAAAAAAAAAAAAGAAAAAGGAGAAAAAAAAGGGGAATCGGATTACACCGTAGAAATCCTAAAAAAAAAAAATAAAAAAAAAAAAGGGGGGTGGGGGGAGGGGGAGGTGAGACCTCTAAATAAGGAAGAAAGGGAGGGAAACATTCCTGCCCCCTGCTTATCCCTTATACTCCCCCCCTAAGCCTTAACACGTAAGTACTCAATGAGGCCGGAGGGTCTGGAAAAAAAAGGGGGGGGGGATGGGGAAACAACAAAATGAACAAAATGCAGGAATACAACTCCCTGCTCTTTATACAGTCCCCTAGAGCCGCACCCCCTCCAAAAAAACAAACAAAAAAAAAAAGTCCGGAAAAATCACCTCCTCTCCTGTGCCTTTACTTGATTTTGATCCCTCCTTTCCTTCTCCATTAAAACTGGCCAAGATCCTCCAACCGAGAGCCGAACCAAAGTGCCTCCAGCTGGTAAAACGATAATGTAGAGATTAGGAAGGCTCCCCACGTTGAAAGACCTAAGAAATGCCAGCCTCGGCGTCCCTAGCAACCTCCTTCCTGAGAAGTTGGGAAAAGGGTGGGGGAGGGGGAGGGAAGTGGCCCCGGATCGTCCAGGCGGGAGGGCTCCAGGTGTGGGCCACCAAAAAGAGGGGGGAGAGGGGAGGGGGAGGGGGAGGGGAAAGGGGGGGGTATGCATATTAAGATTTTTTTTGTCATTGTATAGGATTGTCACAATTAATTAAGAGTTTGGTTCACAGATTTAGCGAGACTACAGGCACACGAGTCAAAAATTTAGTTAAATGACACAAATATTTTTGCCATTAAGATTCCTATCCTGGAATACTAATGGATTAAACAATCGTAGGAAGAAGTCCGCTATCGAAAAAAGGGTAATTGAACTCAATCCCTCAGTTATATTTCTTCAAGAAACCCATATTCCATTTCATAAAGCTTCGGGGTTTCAAATGTTTAAAAAAATGGCTGATTTTAAAATTCTTGCGGCAGCCTCAGCGGCTCATAGAGGGGTGGCAGTTTTTTATCTAAAACTCTGAATGCACAACCGCTGGATTTTCTTTCTGATCCTGAAGGGCGTTGGTGTTGGGTTCAGTGTACTATCGCAAGGGAGAGATTTATTTTTGTTAGCTTCTATGCCCCTCTGACGAATGATCCGGCCCCATATGTAGACCTGTTTCACTCCCTTCTCCAGTTCACAGGGAAAATTATTATTGGGGGGGATTTCAATTTTCTTCAGGACCCAGCTATAGACTCTACCGTAAAAGGTAAGAGACAGTATAAACCTAAAGTAGCCAAGATATTTAGAGATTACGTTAAGGTTCTGGCATTATGCGACCCTTGGAGGAGAGACTCCCCCGATGTAAGGGAATATACCTGCATCTCTTCCCGATTTAAAAGCTCTTCGTGTATAGATTTCTTTTTGATCTCTGAAACTCTGTGTTATCAATCTCAATACGTCCTGCATTCTGGTCTATCAGATCATGCCCTCCTTCTGTTGGAAATTTCATTTCACTCTATAATTAAGCCACTACATATCAAAAGGTGGATTTTCAACCTCCGCCTCTTGACCGAAGAAGGGTGGGTACAAACATCCAAGGCGGAAATAAGAGAGTTCTTTCAACGCAATCAGGGGTCATCAACCCCAGCAATATTCTGGGATGCGTTTAAGGCTTACTTCAGGGGCCAGGTGATTGTTAAGGAGGTAGCTGATAGACGGGCTCTGAAACAGCAAACTGCGGCACTGGAAGAGGTAATCCAGAAGTGTCTAATTCTTTATTTGAAGGCCCCTTCGGATATTAATAGAAAGGCGTTCGAAGCTGCCAAGGAAGCGTTAGCGGGATTTAAAAAAAAAAAGTTGATATAGAATATGGATTTTATAAACAGAAAAGTTATGAAGAAAGCAATTTTACGGGAAAATTCTTGGCATGGCAAGCTAGAGATCGTATCGCTGGCAATATTATTCACGCCTTAAAATGCCCGATCACTGGGGTCAGGCGTACCGAGCCTCGGGACATTGATCAAATTATGCTGGAACACTATAAACAAATCTATAGTGACGTATCTGTTACAGATTCAAGGACTGCTGAGATATTCCTGTCGAGTCTCAATATTCCCTCTCTTTCAGAGGAGGATCGCAGGGGATTGTCTCAACCATTTACAAAGCTGGAACTTCTAGATGTAGTTAAGGATCTCCCCACAGGGAAAACCTGTGGCCCGGATGGCTTTCCGGCAGAGTTCTACAAGACTTTCATAAATGTATTCGCTGAGGAGTTCTTAGTTCTTCTAAACAGTATATTACAAGGCCGGGATATTCCCAGAACATGGCACACAGGGAATTTGATTAGTTTTCCTAAGAAAAATAAAGACAGGAAGGATCCAAATGCTTATCGTCCAATTTCATTGTTAAACACAGACTACAAAATCATGACAAAACTATTGGCTAATAGGCTTAATGGGGTTATTAATAAACTGGTGCATCCTGATCAAAATGGTTTTGTGGCTGTCCGACAGCTGACTACAAACACTCATTATTTAGCAGAGGCTCTTGATTATTTTATGACTAATAAAGTCTCTGCCATTATTCTTCTGCTGGATGCAGAGAAAGCCTTTGATTCAGTAGTCTGGGATACGCTTTTTTGTAATTTTATCCAGCTATAAGGTACCCACTCAAGTGATCTCTTTAATTCAAAGGCTGTACTCAAATGCTGAAGCTAATATTATTATAAACTCAAGGTCTGTGGGACAGCTTCAAATACAACGAGGGACTAGACAAGGGTGCCCACTATCTCCTATTTTGTTTGCCCTCTTTATTGAACCACTCGCCATTAAAATGAGACAGAATACTCAGGTTCAGGCACCGCTAAAATCGATGGGAAAAATTAAACTTTATGCTGATGATATCATTCTGTTAATGGACACAAAACACTCCTCTCAGGAAGCGACCTTTAATATATTCAAAGAATTTCAGCAAATTGGTGGCTATAAGATTAATAGGACTAATACCGACATCATTCTCTGTGGCATTACTCCTAATTGTCTTCTCCCTGAATTAAGAGGATGTGTAAACCTCAACCCCAAGAGATATTTGGGAGTATTCTATTCGGCCAATATAAGCGATCTTTACGACCTAAATTATGCTCCTCTACTCCAGAAAACACAAGCTTTGCTTTCTCGTTGGAGGCCTCTCCCTCTCTCGATATTAGGCCACATCTCATTAATTAAAATGTCAATTTTACCACTGTTTAACTTTCTATTTGCAGCCATCCCGTGTGTCTTGACGCAACCCTTTTTTAAAACACTGGAATCCCTATTTCGTTCCTTCATCTGGCAGAACCGAAAAGCCCGAGCCGCCTTAAGTATACTGTATGCCGACAAAGAGAAGGGGTGACTGGCCTTACCCAATTTCAAAGATTATTATTATGCTTTCTTTGCACACTATTATGCTAGCTTTAAGTTAGAATACTTCTCGGGCTCCACATTTTTTATTGATTTTCGGGTCTTAATATGTCAGGAGCATAATATTCGGAACCCAGCTCTTTTGACCAAATCGCCCAAAAAAGTTCGTTATAAAATTTTAAAATGGTTTCTCAAGAGAAGAGCGGATTTTGCTAGAAAATATTCAATTCCTTCTCTACATTTTTTCACCCCACTCTCACAGATCTCTCTAGGTTCAGGGCCACAGCTTAACGAAATGACAGTGAAAAGGTGGGAGCGCGCTGGATATAGTAAAATTGGAGATTTTTGGGTTGAGGGTAACTGGGAAGCCCCAGGGAAAATTATGATTACAGTCAATAATGACTTTTTGCTGGTTAGATCCTATAATACTATGCTGAGGGTTTTTAAAGACTTAGATATTAACTCTATCTTTGACACCCTATCACTGGTATCAGAATTAGTTACTCCTCTGCGGGTGAGGAGTGCAGGGGCATGGAGAAGGCTCCTGTCAGAGAGGTTTAAAGTAGATCTGGGGATAAGAGCTCAAAAGAAATGGGTCAGTCAGGAGGGCATGATGCTTTCAAGCGAATACTGGGAGACTATTAACCGCCTAAATTTCACTGCGCTACGAGGTGCTAATTGGCACAGAATGATATTTTTTAGCAAATGGTTGCTATATCGAACCCCGCAAGCCCTATATCGTATGGGGTTCGGCCACCCAAATATGTGTTTTCGGTGCAAGGAAATAGGAGCAGCTGGCTGGATACATACGATAGCGACATGCAAATGTATACAGAGATACTGGGAGGAGATCTTTGCAACATTATCATCCATGGTGTTGGCACCCATGCCTCCGAGTATTCGCCTGTTGAGTCTGGGTTTTGATCCCGAGGCAAGATTGTCTCCCCGGTTGGAGAAGCTCGTATTTATAGCCTTGGCGGTGGCTAGATCACTGTTGTTGAGAAATTGGCGGTCAGAATTATCTCCTACTAGTCAAGGATGGAATAATAAAATGATTCAAGTTAGACTTCAGGAGATGAGATATGCTAGGAGAACAGGCAATGTTAAAAAGTTTTCTCTAATCTGGGGAAATTATTTCTTGGATAAGCCTGATTGATTAGCATTTTTAGTTTTTCCTTTTTCTTTTTCTTCTCTTTTTGTACTCTTTGTTTTTCGCTTCATTTTTCGAAAGTGACAATGTATCCTATTATGCACTGATGTTAAAAATAAAAAAGATATGTTAAAAAAAAAAAAATTCACCCCACTCCAAACCACTCTACTCTAAGGCAATCCTCCCACTCAGAGCTTAATTTTTAAATAAAAACAGACCGGTGACCAAAGCTCTCCTATAAAACATTTAAATGTGCGAGCACAGAATACTGAAGCAGTGTAATCCTAAAGCTATCTCGGTTCTCTTTAAACCTTTGACAGCCACACCCTGCACCTTCAGGTCACTCCTGCAGCTTTCTGCTTTCTCCCTTTGGAAGGCTTTTTTGTTTTTGTCTTCTTCCACCTTTCCTGTTTGTGTCTTTTGCTTGCAGTAAATGCCTGATGCAGAAAAATAAGTGCCAGCCCAGAACAATAAGTACCGGTGCCATTCACTGGAAAAAATCGGCTCAAATTAATCACTGCCTACACCGCAATCCAATCTACCCCAACCTAGTTCTATCTCTTCAGAACAATCCACCAAACCCAAACCAATTTAACCCACCCCACTCCAATCCACCCTCTCAACTCCATTCCACTCATATCCAATCCACCCCACTATCTCAATCCACTCAAACCCACTCAAACCCACTCCACCCCGCTCATACCACTCCAGTTTATGACACTGCACTCTACAACACTGCACTCTATGACCTTGCTCTCTATGAAACTCTCTGCCACTGAACCACTCCTCCCCTCTTCTCAACTCAACAGCACTCTACTGCCCCTACTTCACACTGCAACACTCTACCCCAATGAATCCAGTCTATGACACTCTACTCCCCCCACTATACTCTAGGACACTCCACGCCACTAACCTTTAGCCATGCTGAACATCATGGCAGATACCAAGTGCCAAAGCCAGTAGCTCTTGTATAGGCAATACCTATTGTGCTTGCCATTGCTTGTTTACATAACTGCTGGCAGCAAAATCTAATCGCAGGTAATAATCTTGCATATGGTCGCCACTAATGTAATCTTGTCTGATGTGGTGACTACTACAACACTAATGTCAGTGGGTCTTGAGTTTTATTGAACAGTAGGAGCTCTTTTCAAAGAAAACATTGAAGAACCCTGCAACAGCCTGAACTGTTTAGTGTGAAAAGTTATGGTACTTACACCTTATGCCGGGCCCAGTTATCCCTTATTAGTGGAGTGTAGTAGTGTTCTAGCAGCTTAGGCTGATAGAGGTAGCTATAGCAGAGCAGCCAAGGCTGAACTAGGAGACATGCAAAGCTCATGCAATACCACTTATATCATACAGGTACTATATCATAAGAAAGACAACGTTCATAGTTACTAAAAATAAAGGTACTTTATTTTAGTGACAATGTGCCAAAAATATCTCAGAGGATATACTCCCTTAGGAGGTAAGTAACATACACAAAATATACACAACTAACCAAATCAGGTAAGTAAAACAGTCAGAAAGTAGTGCAAACACTGTAGAATACAATAGGATGCAATAGGCCTCGGGGCAACACAAACCATGTACTAAGAAAGTGGAATGCGAACCACGAATGGACCTCTAGGCTTGTGTAGTGTGTAGAGGGTCACTGGGAGTGTAAGAAAACACTAAGGGTGTAAAGGAGACCCTACCTCAAGACCCTGGAAAGTAGGAGTAAATTACTACTATTTCCCCAGAAACACACTAAAGTCGTGATAAAGGATTTTGCAAGGACCACAACAGACTGCAAAGCACTAAAGATGGATTCCTGGACCTGAAGTCCTGCAAAGGAAGAGGACCAAGTCCAAGAGTCACTAAAGTGTCCGGGCGGGCAGGAGCCCACTAAACCCCGGATGAAGGTGCAAAATGGCTGTCTCCGGTTGGAAGAAGCTACAGGTTTTGCAACAAGGAAAGGAGGTAGGAAGTTCTTCTTCACACAGAAGATGTCTCATGGCGTGCTGGAGGATGCAGAGTTGTTTCCTTGGAAAAATACCACAAACAAGCCTTGCTAGCTGCAAGAGTCACGGTTGAAGAAAAAGGGTGCTGCCCGGGCCCAGGAAGAACCAGGATGTCGCCACTTGGGAGAGGAGACAAAGGGGGCCCTCAGCAACATAGAAAGCCTGCACACAGACAGGAAGCACCCACAAAAGTCATTGAACATGGGTTCAAGAAGCCTGAACACAGTGGTCATCTCAACACTGCAAAGAGAGGTCCCACGACACCAGAGATCAACTCAGGGAGCTGAGCATCGCAGGACAGAGTGCTGGGGATCTAGGCTCAGCTGTGCATGCAGGATTTCCTGGAAATGTGCACAGAATCCCTTGTAGTTGCAGAACATGTGGTGCACAGGATTACTGTCTGGGGAGGGAAGGCAAGGGCTTTCCTTGTCCATATTCGGACAGTTGGATCACTGGACAGTCTGGGTCACTTGGGTCCACCACCTGTGTTCCAGGGTCCATGCTCGTCAGGATGAGAGGGGACCCAGAGTACTGGTGAATCTGAAGTTTGGTGCCTGCTGAAGCAGGGGAAAGATTCTGTCGACCCACAGGAGATTTCTTCATGGCTTCCAGTGCAGGGTGAAGGCAGGCAGCCCCCAGACCATGCACCACCAGGAAACAGTCGAAAAAGCTGGCAGGATTAGGCGCTACAATGTCGCTAGTAGTCTTCTGGCTACTTTGTTGCAGTTTTGCAGGTGTCCTGGAGCAGTCAGCGGTCAATCCTTGGCAGAAGTCAAAGAGAGAGGCGCAGAGGAACCCTGATGAATTCTTGCAAGTTGTAATCTGATGAAAAGCCCACTGGAGAGACCCTAAATAGCCCTCAGAGGAGGATTGGCTACCTAGTCAGGTATGCACCTATCAGGAGGGGTCTCTGACATCACCTGCTGGCACTGGCCACTCAGAGGCCTCCAGAGTGCCCTCACACCTCTAGAAACAAGATGGCAGAGGTCTGGGACACACTGGAGGAGCTCTGGTCACAACCCCTGGGGTGGTGATGGACAAGAGAGTGGCCACTCCCCTTTCCTTTGCCCAGTTTCGTACCAGAGCAGGACTGGGGGGTCCCTAAACTGGTGTAGACTGGCTTATGCAAGGAGGGCACCATCTTTGCTCTTCAAAGCATTTCCAGAGGCTGGGAGAGGCTACCCCCAGCCCTAAAAAACCTATTTCCAAAGGGAGAGGGTGTAACACCCTCTCTCAGAGGAAATTCTTTGTTCTGCTTTCCTGGGACTGGGCTGCCCAGACCCAGGAGGGCATAACCCTGTCTGTGGGGTGGCAGCAGCGGTAGCTGCAGAGAAAACCCAAGAGAACTGGTTTGGCAGTACTGGGAGGTCCATAGTGGAGCCCCCAGGATGCATGGTATTGACTCCCCAATACCAGATTTGGAATGGGGGACAATTCCATGATCTTAGACATGTTACATGGCCATATTCGCATTTACCATTGTGAAGCTACATATAGGTATTGACCTATATGTAGTGCACACATGTAACGGTGTCCCCGCACTCACAAAGTCTGGGGAAATGGCCCTGAACTATGTGGGGGGACCTTTGCCAGTGCAAGGGTACCCTCAAACTTAGTAACTTTGCACCTAACCTTCAGCCAGTGAAGGTTAGGCATATAGGTGACTTATAAGTTACTAGGGTGCAGTGAAAATGGCTGTGAAATAACATGTGCGTTATTTCACTCAGGCTGCAATGGCAGTCCTGTGTAAAGGTGTGTCCGAGCTCCCAATGGGTGGCAAAAGAAATGCTGCAGCCCATATGGATCCCCTGGAACCCCAATACCCTGGGTACCTAGGTACCATATACTAGGGGATATTCCCAGAACATGGCACACAGGGAATTTGATTAGTTTTCCTAAGAAAAATAAAGACAGGAAGGATCCAAATGCTTATCGTCCAATTTCATTGTTAAACACAGACTACAAAATCATGACAAAACTATTGGCTAATAGGCTTAATGGGGTTATTAATAAACTGGTGCATCCTGATCAAAATGTTTTTGTGGCTGTCCGACAGCTGACTACAAACACTCATTATTTAGCAGAGGCTCTTGATTATTTTATGACTAATAAAGTCTCTGCCATTATTCTTCTGCTGGATGCAGAGAAAGCCTTTGATTCGGTAGTCTGGGATACGCTTTTTTTAATTTTATCCAGCTATAAGGTACCCACTCAAGTGATCTCTTGAATTCAAAGGCTGTACTCAAATGCTGAAGCTAATATTATTATAAACTCAAGGTCTGTGGGACAGCTTCAAATACAACGAGGGACTAGACAAGGGTGCCCACTATCTCCTATTTTGTTTGCCCTCTTTATTGAACCACTCGCCATTAAAATTAGACAGAATACTCAGGTTCAGGCACCGCTAAAATCAATGGGAAAAATTAAACTTTATGCTGATGATATCATTCTGTTTTTGGACACAAAACACTCCTCTCAGGAAGCGACCTTTAATATATTCAAAGATTTTCAGCAAATTGGTGGCTATAAGATTAATAGGACTAATACCGACATCATTCTCTGTGGCATTACTCCTAATTGTCTTCTCCCTGAATTAAGAGGATGTGTAAACCTCAACCCCAAGAGATATTTGGGAGTATTCTATTCGGCCAATATAAGCGATCTTTACGACCTAAATTATGCTCCTCTACTCCAGAAAACACAAGCTTTGCTTTCTCGTTGGAGGCCTCTCCATCTCTCGATATTAGGCCGCATCTCATTAATTAAAATGTCAATTTTACCACTCTTTAACTTTCTATTTGCAGCCATCCCGTGTGTCTTGACGCAACCCTTTTTTAAAACACTGGAATCCCTATTTCGTTCCTTCATCTGGCAGAACCGAAAAGCCCGAGCCGCCTTAAGTATACTGTATGCCGACAAAGAGAAGGGGTGACTGGCCTTACCCAATTTCAAAGATTATTATTATGCTTTCTTTGCACACTATTATGCTAGCTTTAAGTTAGAATACTTCACGGGCTCCACATTTTTTAATTGATTTTCGGGTCTTAATATGTCAGGAGCATAATATTCGGAACCCAGCTCTTTTGACCAAATCGCCCAAAAAAGTTTGTTATAAAATTTTAAAATGGTTTCTCAAGAGAAGAGCGGATTTTGCTAGAAAATATTCAATTCCTTCTCTACATTTTTTCACCCCACTCTCACAGATCTCTCTAGGTTCAGGGCCACAGCTTCACGAAATGACAGTGAAAAGGTGGGAGCGCGCTGGATATAGTAAAATTGGAGATTTTTGGGTTAGGGTAACTGGGAAGCCCCAGGGAAAATTATGATTACAGTCAATAATGACTTTTTGTTAGTTAGATCCTATAATACTATGCTGAGGGTTTTTAAAGACTTAGATATTAACTCTATCTTTGACACCCTATCACTGGTATCAGAATTAGTTACTCCTCTGCGGGTGAGGAGTGCAGGGGCATGGAGAAGGCTCCTGTCGGAGAGGTTTAAAGTAGATCTGGGGATAAGAGCTCAAAAGAAATGGGTCAGTCAGGAGGGCATGATGCTTTCAAGCGAATACTGGGAGACTATTAACCGCCTAAATTTCACTGTGCTACGAGGTGCTAATTGGCACAGAATGATATTTTTTAGCAAATGGTTGCTATATCGAACCCCGCAAGCCCTATATCGTATGGGGTTCGGCCACCCAAATATGTGTTTTCGGTGCAAGGAAATAGGAGCAGCTGGCTGGATACATACGATAGCGACATGCAAATGTATACAGAGATACTGGGAGGAGATCTTTGCAACATTATCATCCATGGTGTTGGCACCCATGCCTCCGAGTATTCGCCTGTTGAGTCTGGGTTATGATCCCGAGGCAAGATTGTCTCCCCGGTTGGAGAAGCTCGTATTTATAGCCTTGGCGGTGGCTAGATCACTGTTGTTGAGAAATTGGCGGTCTGAATTATCTCCTACTAGTCAAGGATGGTATAATTAAATGATTCAAGTTAGACTTCAGGAGATGAGATATGCTAGGAGAACAGGCAATGTTAAAAAGTTTTCTCTAATCTGGGGAAATTATTTCTTGGATAAGCCTGATTGATTAGCATTTTTAGTTTTTCCTTTTTCTTTTTCTTCTCTTTTTGTACTCTTTGTTTTTCGCTTCATTTTTCGAAAGTGACAATGTATCCTATTATGCACTGATGTTAAAAATAAAAAAGATATGTTAAAAAAAAAAAAATTCACCCCACTCCAAACCACTCTACTCTAAGGCAATCCTCCCACTCAGAGCTTAATTCTTAAATAAAAACAGACCGGTGACCAAAGCTCTCCTATAAAACATTTAAATGTGCGAGCACAGAATACTGAAGCAGTGTAATCCTAAAGCTATCTCGGTTCTCTTTAAACCTTTGACAGCCAGACCCTGCACCTTCAGGTCACTCCTGCAGCTTTCTGCTTTCTCCCTTTGGAAGGCTTTTTTGTTTTTGTCTTCTTCCATCTTTCCTGTTTGTGTCTTTTGCTTGCAGTAAATGCCTGATGCAGAAAAATAAGTGCCAGCCCAGAACAATAAGTACCGGTGCCATTCACTGGAAAAAATCGGCTCAAATTAATCACTGCCTACACCGCAATCCAATCTACCCCAACCTAGTTCTATCTCTTCAGAACAATCCACCAAACCCAAACCAATTTAACCCACCCCACTCCAATCCACCCTCTCAACTCCATTCCACTCATATGAATCCACCCCACTATCTCAATCCACTCAAACCCACTCAAACCCACTCCACCCCGCTCATACCACTCCAGTTTATGACACTGCACTCTACAACACTGCACTCTATGACCTTGCTCTCTATGAAACTCTCTGCCACTGAACCACTCCTCCCCTCTTCTCAACTCAACAGCACTCTACTGCCCCTACTTCACACTGCAACACTCTACCCCAATGAATCCAGTCTATGACACTCTACTCCCCCCACTATACTCTAGGACACTCCACGCCACTAACCTTTAGCCATGCTGAACATCATGGCAGATACCAAGTGCCAAAGCCAGTAGCTCTTGTATAGGCAATACCTATTGTGCTTGCCATTGCTTGTTTACATAACTGCTGGCAGCAAAATCTAATCGCAGGTAATAATCTTGCATATGGTCGCCACTAATGTAATCTTGTCTGATGTGGTGACTACTACAACACTAATGTCAGTGGGTCTTGAGTTTTATTGAACAGAAGGAGCTCTTTTCAAAGAAAACATTGAAGAACCCTGCAACAGCCTGAACTGTTTAGTGTGAAAAGTTATGGTACTTACACCTTATGCCGGGCCCAGTTATCCCTTATTAGTGGAGTGTAGTAGTGTTCTAGCAGCTTAGGCTGATAGAGGTAGCTATAGCAGAGCAGCCAAGGCTGAACTAGGAGACATGCAAAGCTCATGCAATACCACTTATATCATACAGGTACTATATCATAAGAAAGACAACGTTCATAGTTACTAAAAATAAAGGTACTTTATTTTAGTGACAATGTGCCAAAAATATCTCAGAGGATATACTCCCTTAGGAGGTAAGTAACATACACAAAATATACACAACTAACCAAATCAGGTAAGTAAAACAGTCAGAAAGTAGTGCAAACACTGTAGAATACAATAGGATGCAATAGGCCTCGGGGCAACACAAACCATGTACTAAGAAAGTGGAATGCGAACCACGAATGGACCTCTAGGCTTGTGTAGTGTGTAGAGGGTCACTGGGAGTGTAAGAAAACACTAAGGGTGTAAAGGAGACCCTACCTCAAGACCCTGGAAAGTAGGAGTAAATTACTACTATTTCCCCAGAAACACACTAAAGTCGTGATAAAGGATTTTGCAAGGACCACAACAGACTGCAAATCACTAAAGATGGATTCCTGGACCTGAAGTCCTGCAAAGGAAGAGGACCAAGTCCAAGAGTCACTAAAGTGTCCGGGGGGGGCAGGAGCCCACTAAACCCCGGATGAAGGTGCAAAATGGCTGTCTCCGGTTGGAAGAAGCTACAGGTTTTGCAACAAGGAAAGGAGGTAGGAAGTTCTTCTTCACACAGAAGATGTCCCATGGCGTGCTGGAGGATGCAGAGTTGTTTCCTTGGAAAAATACCACAAACAAGCCTTGCTAGCTCCAAGAGTCACGGTTGAAGAAAAAGGGTGCTGCCCGGGCCCAGGAAGAACCAGGATGTCGCCACTTGGGAGAGGAGACAAAGGGGGCCCTCAGCAACATAGAAAGCCTGCACACAGACAGGAAGCACCCACAAAAGTCCTTGAACATGGGTTCAAGAAGCCTGAACACAGTGGTCATCTCAACACTGCAAAGAGAGGTCCCACGACACCAGAGATCAACTCAGGGAGCTGAGCATCGCAGGACAGAGTGCTGGGGATCTAGGCTCAGCTGTGCATGCAGGATTTCCTGGAAATGTGCACAGAATCCCTTGTAGTTGCAGAACATGTGGTGCACAGGATTACTGTCTGGGGAGGGAAGGCAAGGGCTTTCCTCGTCCAAATTCGGACAGTTGGACCACTGGACAGTCTGGGTCACTTGGGTCCACCACCTGTGTTCCAGGGTCCATGCTCGTCAGGATGAGAGGGGACCCAGAGTACCGGTGAATCTGAAGTTTGGTGCCTGCTGAAGCAGGGGAAAGATTCTGTCGACCCACAGGAGATTTCTTCATGGCTTCCAGTGCAGGGTGAAGGCAGGCAGCCCCCAGACCATGCACCACCAGGAAACAGTCGAAAAAGCTGGCAGGATTAGGCGCTACAATGTCGCTAGTAGTCTTCTGGCTACTTTGTTGCAGTTTTGCAGGTGTCCTGGAGCAGTCAGCGGTCAATCCTTGGCAGAAGTCAAAGAGAGAGGCGCAGAGGAACCCTGATGAATTCTTGCAAGTTGTAATCTGATGAAAAGCCCACTGGAGAGACCCTAAATAGCCCTCAGAGGAGGATTGGCTACCTAGTCAGGTATGCACCTATCAGGAGGGGTCTCTGACATCACCTGCTGGCACTGGCCACTCAGAGGCCTCCAGAGTGCCCTCACACCTCTAGAAACAAGATGGCAGAGGTCTGGGACACACTGGAGGAGCTCTGGTCACAACCCCTGGGGTGGTGATGGACAAGAGAGTGGCCACTCCCCTTTCCTTTGCCCAGTTTCGTACCAGAGCAGGACTGGGGGGTCCCTAAACTGGTGTAGACTGGCTTATGCAAGGAGGGCACCATCTTTGCTCTTCAAAGCATTTCCAGAGGCTGGGAGAGGCTACCCCCAGCCCTAAAAAACCTATTTCCAAAGGGAGAGGGTGTAACACCCTCTCTCAGAGGAAATTCTTTGTTCTGCTTTCCTGGGACTGGGCTGCCCAGACCCAGGAGGGCATAACCCTGTCTGTGGGGTGGCAGCAGCGGTAGCTGCAGAGAAAACTCAAGAGAGCTGGTTTGGCAGTACTGGGAGGTCCATAGTGGAGCCCCCAGGATGCATGGTATTGACTCCCCAATACCAGATTTGGAATGGGGGACAATTCCATGATCTTAGACATGTTACATGGCCATATTTGCATTTACCATTGTGAAGCTGCATATAGGTATTGACCTATATGTAGTGCACACATGTAACGGTGTCCCCGCACTCACAAAGTCTGGGGAAATGGCCCTGAACTATGTGGGGGGACCTTTGCCAGTGCAAGGGTACCCTCACACTTAGTAACTTTGCACCTAACCTTCAGCCAGTGAAGGTTAGGCATATAGGTGACTTATAAGTTACTAGGGTGCAGTGAAAATGGCTGTGAAATAACATGTGCGTTATTTCACTCAGGCTGCAATGGCAGTCCTGTGTAAAGGTTTGTCCGAGCTCCCAATGGGTCGCAAAAGAAATGCTGCAGCCCATATGGATCCCCTGGAACCCCAATACCCTGGGTACCTAGGTACCATATACTAGGGAATTCTAAGGGTGTTCCAGTATGGCAATTGAAATTGGTAAAAGTGGTCACTAGCCTATAGTGACACATTTAAAGGCAGGGAGAGCATGAGCACTGAGTTTCTGATTAGCGGAGCCTCAGTGACACAGTTAGGCACTACACAGATATACACATTCAGGCCACAAACTATGAGCACTGGAGTCCTGGCTAGCAGTATCCCAGTGAGACAGGCAAAAACAAACTGACATACATGTAAAAATGAAGGTAACATGCCAAGAAGGATGGTACTTTCCTACAGAGATGTCCCAACAGATTTGTTGTGAAAACATATATTAAAGCCAGCAGCTATTTAAGGGTGGATTATTATTACCCAATGCTACAGCTTGTAGGCAGGTAGTTTGTTAGATTGGATCTCACAGATCTATAAAGTAAGGAAGGTTTGTGGTGTTGGACACCCACTCTGACAAAATGAAGGGTTGGAAGATATGTACTTTTGCAATCCTTGTTAACTAGTATTAGGTAAGGGTCCATATTGTTTTCCCAACTCTAATTTTGTATAGATTTGTAAATTCATAAGTGTTTGCCTGGTCGCTGCCTTGTGGGAAAGCTTACACTCACCTCAGAAGTGGTAAAGAGGACAAGGCAATGAAAAAGGCTATAGTACAGGGTCACTGTGAAAAGTTACATCAGTTGCCACAGGATTGATCAGTTTATAATGAAAAGCTATGACAAAAGCAGTAGGCCTTACATATTTAATTTGAAAACTGTATGACAAAGCCAATAGGCAATTGATTGGGATTCAGGGATGGAGTGGCCTACATGACACCAGGGTCCAGATGTACAAAGGCTTTAACGCGTTGCAAACAGTGAAAATCGCTGTTTGCGAAGCGTTAAACCCACATCGCGATGCTCATTCCCATTTTGCGAGTCGGTAACCTGGTTGTTCCCCTTCCTATTTGCGAGTCGCATCCCGATGTAGGATTGCTTTGTGACCGCGAACACAGTCGCAAAGCAATCACAGTTACCACCAGTGTAACACTGGTGGTAACCCGTTCGCAAAAGGGAAGGGGTCCCCATGGAATCCATTCCCCTTTGTGAATGACCTTGAAAACATTGTTTCAGAGCAGGCAAAAATGCTCTGAAAAAATTAAACTGAAACGTTTCA
The DNA here is from genome assembly GCF_031143425.1 of Pleurodeles waltl. Lineage (NCBI taxonomy): Eukaryota > Metazoa > Chordata > Amphibia > Caudata > Salamandridae > Pleurodeles > Pleurodeles waltl. The sequence goes on along the minus strand of NC_090439.1, from coordinate 696,843,004 downwards.
TTTTTCATTTTATAATGCACCTCGTTTTCCTTTAAGGAAAACGGGCTGCATTACAAAAAAAACTGCTTTATTTAAAAAGCAGTCACAGACATGGTGGTCTGCTGTCTCCAGCAGGCCACCATCCCTGTGAATGCTGCGACTCGCAAGGGGGTCACAAATTGCGACCCACCTCATTAATATTAATGAGGTGGGCCTTTGCAACCCCCTTGTGACTTGCAGATGGTGTCAGGGACACCATCCCGCATCTGGCATTGCGAGTCGCAATGCCGGAATATCGTACATCTGGCCCCAGGTGTTTTGGTGGACTTGCAGGGTGAAGGCCAGGTTCACTGTCAGTGGAGGTTGGTTCTGTTCCTAGGGACCTGCTAGCAATGTTCGTACTTGCAGAGCTTCTAAATAAACAATGCAAACTATTTTTTTTAAAGAACGCTGTAAGCATGCTTTAAAACCATTTGTTTCAGCGTTCTTTATTTAGAAGCGCTACAAGTAGAAATGTGATCAGCTGGTCCCTGGCAAACAAAACTGGCGTCTACCACAGTGAAACCGACCTCTACCCTGCCAACCCACCTAAATGCACTGTGGCCTGTCCAGCCCTGGGTGAATTGTAATTATACTGTATTAAAAGCTGTAGACAGGTTTTTTGTCACATGGAATGTTATAGATTAACATAGTAGGGAAGGGGGCTTATTATTTCCTCTGAGAACCTTTTTAAGGTAGAGCATTTGCAATTTGGTAATCCTTATTAAGCCCTCTTTAAAAGTGGCAGCAGTGGTTCCTGTAACCCACTAGACAGTGAATATGGGCTGTTGGTTTTCCACTTCAGCTGCTATGGATTCCATCCCATGTGGTCACTGCTTCTAAACTGGGTGGCCATCTTGGGAAAGGATTGCCCATAGATCATCACTGTTTTACCATTACAAGATGAATGCTTTTTAGAAGCATTATATCAGCCATCTTGAATTTCAATAGCATCGATACACTATACACAATAGTTTCCTAAAATGATTGCTCATTGTTATGTTTACAATGAAGTCATCTTGGATCGGCATTGTGCACAGTGTATCACTGTTTTACTGCTGAATGCAAGAATGAGTCATTGGAATGAATGAATTCATTAGTGTCAGAAGGAGGATAGAGCACATTAATCATTTTGACTCATTGAATACTTGAACTCACTAGCCACAGAAGAGGCAGATCCAATTATAATCTAAACCTACTGTCATTGCCATGCTTGTTATACTTTTCTGCAAGTTCTCTGAAAATGTTCACACTGGGCTACAGAAACTTAGTGTAAAATTGATATTTCACATTGTTTTCCAAAATTAGACATGCCATGGATTTCTACATGCTGGGATGTCAGCATGAATCATGGAGGACAGAACATGAATCGTCTATATGATGAATATTCTAAAATGGGAGTGTGGTGGTAGCCTTCGTCTGACACTGCATTCTGGAAGGGTTGGTTTATTAGAACCCATTATTTAAGTGGCATGCTTCCCCTGGGCAATGACTTCATGAACAACTAATGGCACACCAGAGGTGGCCTACAGATTTGTGTCAGGATTAGAGCTTTGGGTGCTGCGGTTTAGTGCTGCGGTTTGGGTGTCTTGTACGTGTCTTTTTGTGTTGCAGGTAGTGTGTCATCTTTAAGGCTGGTAGCACTTCAGTTTTGGTGCCTTATATATCATTTATAGTTCTGCATGTCAGGTGTCTTTTGTAAGTGTTGCAGTACTTCAGGTTGGGTGGCTATTATTGTAATTGTGATTGTATTTATATAACATCTACTACCCCTGACAAGGCATTGAAGTGCTTTACAGCGAGCAGCCCACTACTGTGGAACCCAAGGTTAGTGGATAGCATTTTATGGAGGAGAGTTAGTGAACTATGAAATGAGGTGCTTGCCAATTGCAGAATTACAAAATAGTTTATCATAGGCATGAGACTGTGAGGAGGCAATTATTTTGCCTCCTCACATACTCAGAAATAAAATGCATGTGAAGGATGGAATGTAAGAAAGAAGGCAAGGACTCAAGCAAGAGTAAGTCAAGGACAATGTTTCATGCAAGGTTTTAGAAGCATAGTCGGAGAAGGCTTCCTGTGATAGCAAACAAATGAAGGATGTAAGCTGTATAAATAAACAACATTATACATAGTACTCCATATCCGTGGCAGACAGCTTACACATGCAAGTGAGAGTGCATGCATCATTTAAACACTTCAAGCCTAAGCCTCTTGTGTGCCTATTCCAAGTGTGTGTTTGTGCATGTTTGTGAATGTGGCTAGTGCAGTATATGTATTGTATGTATAAGTGAAGCAGAGTAATGGAGGCCTGTGGGTCCATTTTGGAAGTCCCCATCTTGTTCCTGCACAAGATGGGTTTGGCATTGTTTTCCTAGACAGTGTAAGTGTACAAGGAAGAAAGCAGTAAAGAGAACACCTAGACTCAGAAGTGGAGACAAAGGAGACATGGCTCCTGTAGAAATTCCATTAGATTATTTTGCTGAGAGGGGATGTGTATGTGACTTTTAGTGTTGCGTGTTGTGTTAGAAGAGAGACCAGGCGATTGCCTGAGGTGCAAAAACAAGAACCAAACAAAGACTTACCTGAGACAGCTATAGTGCGAAAACATATTAAAATATTTTGTAATTTTTTTAATAAACACATAATATGATTGTTATAATGTAAAAAAAAATTAAAGTGAAAATCCAGCAATGCAGAAAACCATAAAAGTTTGCGAAAATATTAAGTAGGCTCATGATTACCTATTGGTCTTCTTCACACTGCATTTCACACCACCTTTGAGAAAGCTAGGCCAATGCCAAACTATTTATCTCCACTCTCCTACCAAGGAATGAGGTCCTGCATTAAGTGGGCCTCTATAAATCATACTAGATGAACTCCGCTGGTGACCCTCTCACATCCTTTTGAAAGATATGCCAGGGCAACCAGGCTAAAATCTGGTCTTGCGGCCACCTACTCCAACCACCTGTAGACCATACATTGGAGTACCCCCTGTATGGGTAGAACAACAGTGCAAGCAAATCCAGCCCCTTGGTACAAAGAACCCTCTAAAATCAACTCCTGGGACATAACAAGCATTAAATATGGAAGCAAATTGAGGTATGCAATTGGTGTCTACCTGTTTATGTAAATCATGACCTTACACTGCCTCAAAATACAACCAAAGGAGACTCAGAGGAGTAAACTTGGCTCATGCTAGATAAATTGACTCTGCTCCTTTATCAAGGAGCGAGGTGCTCCTTTTAAACTGATTCCAGGAACCATGCCAGAGGCACCCCTGCTGTCGGTGGAAGGTTATGCTGGCACACTTTTAACATATGTGCCTAGGTAAATAGGCCATAACCTGGTCCCCTGGCACAGGTCGTTGTCCCTTCCCACCCTATGGGTTGTAATTTGCAGTCATTTGTGCAGTGTTTGACCGCTGCATATGGCGCTTTGGGTCCCTTGATAGAAGGAACTCTTCAAAGCCTACACCTGGAGTATGTCGGAATTAGATGAATTATGCAAATATGCAAATAGTCTACCAGTATCTGTGCAAATCATGAGCCTACACCACCACAGGCTGACCAGCAACTACCGGCCATCCGCCGCCTAAGAGAACAAATGGTTGCTGCAAGCAAAAGAGATCAAGGAGTCTGTAAATACGTTTCTCCTCTCTCAATCAGACATGTGGGATAACATTTAAACGGAGGTTCTAGGAGACTTTGAAATAAACCTGTTGAAACTCATCACATAATTGCTTAGTCCTGTGACAGAGGTCTCCAACCTATGGTCCCTTCTGGAGATAATGCAAAACCATTAAAAAACCACCCTGGTAAGATGCATGATAACCAAGAAATGTCTGTCTCCAGTAGCTTAATAACCTCTTCCAATTGTATTGAGTCATATTGTTGCCTTGAATGAGTAGGATTATCAGTTCAGACAGGGAAGTCCCCTGCTCAGAGTCTTTTCAACAATGCATCTCAGCTGACCCCCAGAGAATCCACCAAGTGTGAACCACCAACATCAACTTTACTTCCTCATTGTTAAAAACCACCTGAACAATAAAATTCCTTAACTCGTCGCACAAGAGAGTGACAGAAAACCCAAACTGAAACATTGCCCCCTTCCATTGGACCTGATGCAGACCTGAAGCAAAATGCAACCTGTGAGAGGGAGAGACTAAGACACTTTATAGGAGCATTCCTGCAGAAGAATTGTAGCAAATTATGGTGCACATCATGCCTAAAACAGTCAGATGTCAGTCTTCTGATTCTTCCGAATTTTTAGATTCCTGCTCCAAACAAGCAGTTGAACTAGGCATAAACTGTAATTTAAAGAGATGTACTCCCATCATTATGCACCAGTAGTGCAGAAGGCCAGCAGACAGGTGTTATACCTGGCATCCTTGGCGTGGTTTCCCCTGACATTTTTGTCTTCTGCCCTCCTATTTTGTTAACTTTGTTTTTGCTGTCTTTAGGTTTTAGGGCACTTTACCACTGTTGACCACTGCTGACCAGTGCTAAAGTGCATGTGTTCTCTCCCTGAAACATGATAACATTGGTTTATCCACAATTGGCATACTTAATTTTCCTCATAAGTCTCTAGTAAAGTGCACCGCATGTTCCATAGCCTGTAAAATAAATGCAACTGGTGGGCCTGAAGCACTGATTGCGTCACCCACTTCAGTAGCCCATCAAACATGCCTCAGGCCTTCCATTGCAGAGCCTATGTGTGCAGTTTTGAACTGCCATATCGACCTGGCAAATTAACCCCCCAGACCTAAACCTTCCTTTTTAATACATATAAGTCACCCCTAAGGTAGCGCAGTACAGCCTCAAGGGCAGGATGCAGTGTATTTAAATATTTGGATGTGTACTTTCAGGGTTTAAATGTCCAGTCATTGAAAGACTCATATATTCATTTTTCTCTACTGCAGGGCCTATCTCTCACATAAAGTAACATTGGGATTGCCTTATTACCATTTATAAGAGCAATTATTAGTTGGGACCAGATAGATATTTTGAGTTTGGTGTCTCATTTTAAAATCACAATTTATGGTGAAGGTGTTTTTTAATATGCAAGTCTGAAAATGCCACCTCTAGAAAGGTGGAATTTTCTTACTTTAACTATTATGTGCCTCCGCCTGTCTCTGAATACACATCTGGGTAGGTGAAAGCTTGGCTCTTGTGCATTTCCTCTAGACAGCCATACACAAAGGGAGCATAGGTGTGCCTGCTAGGCCATCTACATCTTGATGGACTGTTAACATCTTGATGGGTCATCCTGGGCAGGATGGGATGGAGGAGCTGACACCTGAATAGGCTGGGTCCTGAACCCTCACAAAGGGCTGCATAACCCATGCAGTGTGCCTGGAGCCAGGTAGAGAAGGGCAGGTAATTTGTGCACTTAAAAGCTCAGTCTTTGAGATCTTCCCCACTTCACAGGCACAACTGAGTATAAGTACTGGGCCCAAAACCCCACCAAATCAGTACAGTTCTGGACCTGAGGACATTCTGCCAGGAAGAAGTACTGCTATGCTGCTGAAGGGACTGTCACTCTGCTGGACCTTGCTGACTTCTGCTTTGCTGTGCCTGCACTGCTACCTGCTGCCTCCTTACCTAGGAGTGAGAAGGACTGTACCGATATCTCTCAATCCCCAGAACCAAAGTGACTTCAAAGGCTTGCCGGCTTGCCCCCTGTTCTGAAGTCTGAGGGACATCAAAGACGTCACTCACCTCTGCTATAACTTCAGGACTTTGCCAACTGTGATTCTACCCTGCCAAGTAGTGCCAAGCCTGTCCTTGGAAGTGGGTTCTACAGCTGTGGTTTATGGAAATACACACATTGCCATTACTGCGCAGATAGGAACTGCTGCATCTCTCCTCAACACTGATGCATCACTGCTGCCACTGAGGATGAGGACTTCGCATTGTCAATTGTGCAGCTCAGGATTGATGCATCACCACCAGCCCGGACGCATCACATTCGCATCACCGTCTACGCAGCTCAATGGCAACACTTCACCTTCATCACAAAGGGTTTGACGCTGCACCACTGCTCAAGGATCATGACTGTATGGCTTGATGACGATGCATCCCCTGACTGCACGGATCAGAACTGATGCATCACCTTTGCGTTGTCTCTTCTGCTACTTTTATCGGATCCTCTATGTCGACATACTTCCACACAAGATACGGTTTCAGCAGGACAAGGTTGGTCCCTGTTGCCAGCCTGTGGTCCGTCACTGTTGGCATGAACTTTGTATTTACCCCGGTCTAGCATGACCAGATTGCCTCCAGTTGATGTTTTAAGCTTTTAAGCACTATACCAGCAGATATTCTTTAAAAATTCATATCTCAATGTTTACTTATTGGATTGTTGTCATTTTGGTCTTTTTTTGTTCATTAAATTATGATCTATTTTTCTAACATGGTGTGGAATCTTTTTGTGTGGTTTTTGCAGATTCACTGGTTCTGAGGTACAAATACTTGACACATTGCCCCTTAGGTGTGCCAAGCTACAGGAGGATGAGCACAGGTTAATTTATGGTGTTTATCTGACTTACCCTGACTAGGACTGTGGTTCCTGCTTGGACAGGCTGCATACATCTGCCAACCAGAAACCCAATTCCTAACATCAAAGCACACATGCATGAAGTGTGCTACTGCAGATGCTAACATAGTAACTGTTCAGCAAGGAGCCCCTGAGATCCTTAGACCCAATACTATGGAACTCACCCTTCCCAGCTTGCTGGCCTTAGAGAATGGGACTGTGCTATATACATTGCCATTAGAAACCTAAATGTATGTGAGTTGGAACCTATTACCCAGGCCTGTGTTTGACCTAGTTACTAGCTCACTAACATGAAAAGCATTGTAAAACACTAGGCTGAATGCTGGCCTAAACAGCACAGCCTCAAAGGAAGAAGCAGATGAAAATGGTATTCATTCAACCAGCCTTGCTAGCTTTTCAGCATCAAATGGTCTTATGCTATCCTGTTTGCCACCCTCCAATCTTGTGAAAATATTCCAATATGGAAAGTGCTAGAAAACACCTGTGCCCCTGAGTCTGTGATAAAGAATACCAGGGATATGATGTGTCTCCTTGCATATTCTGCAGACCTCCTCTCGCCCACAGATGCAGGAGAACATTAACCCACGGTTCTAGCATGGAAACACCCTGTTCCGCCATTGCCCTCATGGAGCTAAATAGCGGTTAAAGACCCATTCATAAGTCCTCCTGGTCTTAGTGGCTAAGCTGACAGAGACAAGTTCTGGCAAGACTTTGCAGAAAGAAAGATTCTAGAGAATATATGGGATATTGAGTGTCTTTCTTGGCTGTTACTATGTAGACATGTTTCAAATCCTGCATGTTAAAACAAGGCAAAGCATCTGGTGCACTACTAAGTACACCAGATACATATTTTGCACTAAATATGATGTAATTCTTCCAACAGATGAGAACAACTTGTTTCAGCAATCTCAAAACCTTGTTACCTTTAGCATAATGAAAATTGATTTATTCTACCTCAAACATTCTGTCACATAAAAAATAACCAGCTAATCGTGGAAGTAATCAGTCATTTTGTGTAGTGCTACTAAGATCTAGACCAACCCATGAGAGGTCCCATTCACAACTAAGCAAGACTGAAACCGTTCAGCAGGTCATCAAAGTAAAAGGTGGAAGATCATCGTACCCCTTCTTCTTGTAGGTAATGGCCACAAATATCACAATTCCATCGCTATATTGTATTCATTGCAGCACAATATAAGATAACAACATTTACTATTGGTAGGATTGGAAATTCAGGAAGTGCAAGTGCTCAAGTGCAAAAAGTAAAAAAAGCAGTGAGTGAAGGCATCCACTAGCACACCAATTGTTTCGGCCACCATTGTGGTGTTTGTCAAGGTCGCATTACAAATGTCTTGGCTTGTTTTTACCCATGGTCAAATTGATTGTCAAACATGTGAAATCAAAATGCACCTCCAGTTAACTACAGTTGATTAAAAGAGCATCCTTGGAGATAAAGTTCATAGTATAATAACAAATGTATAAAATATGAATCAATGTGAAAAACAGAAGGGCTGCACGTTTTATATTAGTCACAGAATAGAAGTTCATAAATATATTTTTAACTTATGTTGACCCATAAGCTCTTTAATAAAACATTATTAAGAGCAGACACAAAGCCAAAGAGAAATTATGGATCAGTATTTGTGATAAACAAGATGCAATCTGAAAAGTAAAGACATATGTTTTTTTCAACAGCTACTAATAATCTTTGAGATAAACTAAGTAGCACAGATTATTGAAAAAGTTCATTTACTAAGTTATCTTTCATATATAGAAAGAATTTGTACAGTTGAAAAAACTAATATAACCATTCATCTGAATTTAAGCAGTCTAGTTTTAACATTCAGCATGTCACATTTGTCCTCACCACACAATCCCAATGACAGGACCAAAACCAACACTTCCAGCAGTGTAATTAAAAAGGCCAATGTCTCCTCTCCCAGGGCTTGATTCACAAAGGCAAACTTCTGCTTTTATGTAAGTTTATGTTTTCTTGGTATTTACAATCTACAAGTTAATAGTAGCTTTACAGCTGCGGAGACTCTGCAGTTGGGTTGGAGAACTCTGCACATAAAAAGAGAGGCCTGTTTTGGTTTGGCTATCGGGGTTGATGAAATCAAAGATCTTCAGATATTGCGGTTTACTCATCTGCATAAATTAGTGTGCAGTGTGGGGTGCTACATGCACATGTATAGGGATTTCTGAATTCAAAGATTTTCCTTTTCAGGGTGGTGTGCTCAGTGTGGTTTGATATGCTTCGCTACTAAGTGCACAGGAGTAGGTGTATTTGCCAGGGTGGATTACCGCTGGACAGGAGACTACCTACTGTAAAATGTGGTTTAAAATGGCACCATGAAGGGTGAGAGTCTTTGTTCTTGCCTTTGTTGATTGTGAGATTTTTCTTATCTTAATTTGCTGATTTTATTCCTTTCTAGGTTGAGCAGACAATGTTTTGTCTGTGTGGAATTAAGTGACAAGTGTTTTGCAATTGCTCTCTTATTCTTGGAGAAGTTGCACTGAGATTGCTCAATTAGCCTGGGATTTGTGAGATGTCATTAAAAAAGTTCACTGTTGTTGGTTTATTTTGATAGGTTGACCTTTTATAGAGCCATGCTTGTATTGGTTGTTGTTCGCAAGTTTGCTTTGTGTAATTTTGAGATGGGTTTGATCGAAATCAATGGGTGTTGTATGGAAAAAGCCTAACATTTCTGTAGTACTCTTTACGGCGGGCCAAAGTTACCTGCCAAGGGAATACCTGCATGCGAAATAATGACAGACATTGGGTTCTATTTTTGTACCTGGATTTCTGAATGGCATGATTATATTGCTTCTGATAAAGTCTTACAGTTTCCTTAAGAAGGTACTTTTAACATTAAAGCTATATTTCCTGAGACAAACAATAAACTAGAGAAAGCCATTGCCTAGAACTACACAGTTTGAGGTGATAAACAAATGGGATCAACTGGCTACAGCGAAGAAAGGAAGGAACATGACAAATCAAGTGAAGAGGTAATTTAGACAATAGTTAGAGAACAAGTGGGATTCACAAGAGAAATGTTGTCAATCCTATTAAACAATTAAGAAAACCAAAGACAGAAGAAAACAAAGGAGGGAAAAGAACAAAATCATGATTCAGAAGAGGAAGATAACTTTTAAATGATGTTTTGATTCCAGACCTTCTCCATATACCGATAGATCACAGAGAAGGGGTGGTGATGCCATATCTGCTATTGTGCGGCAGGGGATAGTGCAGTGGTTGATGAAGAGCCCACCTACAGCTGTGGTTGTTAGTGCAAAAGCGAGAGCCCCATCTGAAATTGCAATGACAACAATACTTAGTACTACTCTTTGATCCTCCTGTTAGTACAATTGTGGTTGAAAAACTCCAAACAAGAGGACTATTAATGTTGGCTTTTGAAACCTGAAGTGCAGATTTAATAAACTGTCAATCAATGCAGCGCAGCAGCCAAAAAAGCTGTGCTGAGATGCGTGACAGGGAGGGAGCAGGAGAGTGCTATATCTAGAGAGATATGGCTCTCTCTTCCCCTCTCCCTAGTCCTGCGCAGATTTTAGCTGCCGTGTGCCACACACACACACCTTTGTGCCACAGTGCAAGTCTGTGTGTGTGAGTCTAGCATAGGTTTTGTCCTGGAGGGTACCCTTTCAGTACAAAATACTATGCTTAGACAACTCATAAGACTTTTCTCACTATGTGTGTGTGCTGCACAATGCAGCACATATGCAAAGTGAGAAAAGAAAGAAGGAAAGAAAACATTTCTGCTTTTAACACCTGGTTTGAAGAAGTATTAGTTTTTATGCAAAACCTTGTTTTACATTTTTAGTAGATAGGGTTTTGCATCAAAAAGGGTAGTGGTTGCATAGGAGTGCCCATGTAACGCCCCCTTGAAGCTAAATAATGCAAAACAGCACTTCACACTACTTTGTGTTACTTTTTGTCAATTCCCAGCACAAAACAAGTTTTGTACTGGAAAGTAAACAATTAAAAAACATTTTGTACTGGTTTTTATCACTTTTGTGATGCACACTGTAGGAGGCTGGCTCTCTATATAGTGTACAAAAATGATATGCACTGTGCAGAGAGTCCAAGCAACCCCACCTTGGTATCCAGAGGTAAAAAGCAGACCAGTGAATGCTCTGTTTTTGTAGTAGTGTGGGATAGCAGTTAAACTTATCTTGGAGCTGTACTAACCATTTGTTGTACTCACATTATCAATACATGTGGACACACACTTGGAAGAATAACTTGAGCCCAATTTACAAAAAATACTTTAGATTTTAAAATAATTTTTAAGACCAACATCATCAACATCGGGTAAGTACTATTTAAGTTATGATTTTTCAAAGTTTCTGAAATGTTCTGTTTCTCTGCATAAATATGCACCATAGGAATCAATGGGAAAAACGTTTAAATTGCATTAAATCCGGCAATGCTCTTGCAAGTATTACTTTTTGTTTCTAGGTTGAGGTCATTGACATGTCCGCTGGGCCAGCTGGAAAAGTTTGACAGTTCCCTGGTTTTGGGGGGAGCAGAGGCTGAAAGTCTTGGAGCTGATACACAATGGAGAAGGGGACCACTTGGAAATACATTGCACAGCTGGACTTAAAGGTAAGTCCAGTGGGTCCTCTTGGAGTGTAGAGGTTGCAAGGGGTTAGGGGCCCCTAGAGCACAGCTGGTTTGTCATTGAGGGGCCAGGGAGGCCGGGTGCAGTGTACTTATGTCAGACAGGAGTCGTGAATTTTAGGGTCCTTGGAACCAGGAGCAGGTCATTTGGAGGGTTGCTTGCAGGTCAGCAGGGAAAGTCTGGGTGGGGGTGATTCTTGGGTACTCTGATATCCCTTGACGGAGAGCTGCTTCTGGGCATTTGAGTGTTTGGAGTGCACTTTCTTTCTGGGTGTCCGACATTGAGGGTTCAGTACCCTGGGTAGAGGCACATCTAGGATCCTGAAGGGCACAGTGACACTAAACGTGACACATTGGTAGTCGTTATCCTTTTGGTCCACTAGGTGGATTTTGGTCAGGCTGCTTTGTACGGTTCAATGGTCAGCAGCCAGTCAGTGAACTGGACTTCATTGGTTTCTTGCCTGTAGTGTGCAGTAAGTGATGCCTTCTCTGAGAGGGAGGTTCTTGGCAATTTTCAGAAGGTTGGAGGTCCTCCAGGGTTGCTTAGAGTCCTTCAGTTGTCCAGTGGTGATTGTCAAGTCCTGGGCTCCGCAGGCAGAGTTTGGCGCCTTTTTCTTCTTGCAGCAGGACATCTGTTCTTGTTCACAGGTCTTCTTTATCACTGGTCTTCTTGTGTCCATCAAATCTGATCTGTAAATCTAGGGATGCTCACTATATGCTGCATTTAGTGGGCAATAGGGGGAGGACCTGGTGTGGCTACACCCCCTAAGTGACCAGTTCCTGTAGGAAGGGGTCACATCTATAACGCTACCATTCAAGATGGAGGAAAATGAAATGGAGTAGCCACCTCACCTGCCACACCTGAGGTGCTATGCAGGCTCCAGGTGGCCATTCCTCCTATTCTGGCTAAGGTTTCCCACCGGTTGTCCCACTCAAAGTGGGCGAAAAACCATTGGGTGACCATCTGCTGCTAGCAGCAGAGGCAGAAGTCAGATTTCAAAGGCAGTGAAGCCTTTGAAGCTGAGCACTGGTGCAGGGTGCCTGCCAGGGGGAAGAGGTGTATCTTCTTCACCCAAGAAAGGCTTTGTGTTTAGACTCCTGAGAGCAGAGGCTGTCATCCCAGGAGTCCAGATTTCTGTCTGGTTGTGGCATTCTGACTAAGACCAGTCAACACACATGCCAGGGCTGTTAGGTTTTGCAGGGGGCAAATCTAGGGTGCCTTCTGGGTGCATGCTACATTAAATACAACATTGGCATCAGTGTGGGTTTATTATTCTGAGTTGTTTGATATCAAACAATCCAATATTCAGAGGGGCCATCATGTAGCTGGGGAACTCGTAAGGAACAGTGTCCAACACATGCATTTGCTATGGCTTCCCTGTACACTTACTATGTCTTAAAGTTTTGTAAAGACACAGGAGGGACATATTTGCTCATGCACACATAGGCCCTCACGTGCATTATAGTGCACCATTCTTTAGGGCTGCAAGGCCTGCCAGAGAGGTGACTCACCTATATTGCACGCATTGTTAGTGGGCATGGCACTCTTGGTGAGTGCGATGTTGAGTTTGCAACTGTTAACTGTACCTTGTCATGCACTTGCAATGGCAGTCTGCCTGAGGCTGGTGTGGGGTCTCTTAGAGTGTCAAAATTGGTGCTGCAGTTCTAGGGGCCCTCTTCAGTACCCATGCCCAATGGTGCCAGGAGTATCATTTATTAGAGAGCTACTAGGGTTGCTGAAGTGCCAAACACAGTACAGTTTTGGAGAAAGAGACCTGGCCTTGGGAACCTAATTAGCAGGGGACCAGGGAACTTACAGTTTGAAACCGCACCATTTTTCAGGCAAAAAGAGGGGGGCTACCATGTAAAATGAGGCATTTTCTCACACAAACCTATCATAAAATGTTAGTAAATCACCCCCTGAATTGGAAACAGTTTTAGAATTGCTATTGGGAGAAGTGCATGGGAGAAATGTAGTACATGTTCCATGGACAAGAGCTGATCCTTATGCTTTTATTATAATTGTTTACAACATTGCAAGAAGCACCTGAACGAAAGGTGGAACAAGGAGGTTCACAGGCTGACAATGATTTCACAGTTGCTTTGGACTGACTTCAATTCATTATTTGAGAATGTAATCCCTAGTGATTTTAGATCCAAATGTAAGGTTTCTGTTGCTTGGCCAACTAAAGAACTAGCTAGAGTTTCTCCTAACCATGTTCATTCTGAGGAAATAGCTGATAAATCCAGACAGATGACTCAACATTTGTAATAAGGAGCCCGAAAATGTTATTAATTAGGCAAAGATTTTGAGAATGTCATAGTAGCCTAAAGAATCAGGGCATCCTTACTATGCGAGGGTCATGCAGATTTTCAAGAGGCACAACAGAGTTGATGATCCCAAGAGTCATTTATTTTCTGCTTTCATTATGGGTTTGCATCTCGACCTAAGTACAAAAAAAGTGAAATGTGTTGGCAGATAAATAGTAACAATGATATCTTGAAACAGACCAAATACAGTAGTGTCTGTTTGACACATAGCAGATGGGAATCAAAGAAAAGCTATTGGATGTCCAGACTGAGCAATTTAAGAGGAATGTCGGAAATCAGTTGATGGGTGAAGACATGGGTTTTGATCCATCTGGAAATGCTGGAGTCAATAGAATGACTCAAATACAAGGTTTTAAAATAGGAAAGGAGCACTGCTTGTTACTTTTGTAGCAAAATTAGGCATTGGAAGTAGGAGCGCAGACAAAATCCACAGAGAAACAAGAATGATTTTCCCCTCAGATGCAGAAAAATCTATTGTCCATTGTCCCATCCCAATCGACTTCTGTGTAGAGTATGCATGACCAGAAACTGTTTTGCATGACAACGCCTTCAGCCCCACTGATGCAGCAAAAAGTGAAGAATAAAATACAATATGGTCCAGGGTACCAACAGACTCCACTGTTTCTGGAAATGATTCTCTTAAATTTCTTCAGGGTGGAATTCTCACTGACAATGCCTGAAAGGGGAGGAAGGTTACTTACTTGGAGTACTCTTGAAGGTGAAGTCAATGGTGACCCTGTTTCATTTTTTTTGATACGGGCAATAACCGCTCTACAGTTCATTCTGTGCAAGTTCCAAACCTACCCCTAATAGGAGTAGGAGCCCAAGTTGTAGGGGTCAGTAATAAACAAACTGTTTTTCAGGTTACAGCAGATGGGGCATTCAAAATAAGATAACTGAAGACTAAACATCAGTTCATTTTGTGTGATTCAAGTCATGTCAATTTGTAGGGCAGGGACTTGCTTTGTAAGATCAGTTGTGTGGATTAGTGCACATCAGATGGCACTGGGATTGAAACACAAGATGAGGATTCATTGTTCAAAATTAAATCACAAGATTTGACGATACAGTTGTTTCCAGCTTTAATGAAAAATGGCCTGCATCTGGATTTAAGGTACACTGTTAAATGTGAAAAGAGGTGTGGGATTTCTCCAATAAAAAGATAGGACTGATAAATAGTGCAGATCCATTTAAAATTAAAACAAAACCTGATGCAATTTTTCCAATAAGTAAGCAATAAAAACCCTTCGGAGAAGCAGAGGACGAGGGGAAACCAGTTTTTGAAAAAAATACTGAGCAGGGAATCCTTCCGTAAGTATTTGGTAGCCCTTGCAATTCTACAGTTATGGTGATAAAGAAACTCAGTGGGAAGTGACGCATTGTGCAGAATCTTCAAAAAATGTATACAGTTTTCAAGCCATGATGCATGGTGGTATTGAATTCAGTAGTGATTTTGTTCCAATTTCCTTCAGATGCAGAATGGTACCAAGCCATTGACTTATGCCAAGTGTTCTTCTCAAAATAAATGTCTTGTGTTGTGCAGAATCCCACATGGAGTGCACAGATTTGACAACAGAAATGCAGTCCCAGTTATCTTCAAGAGCAAACCACCAACCCTGACCTGCCATGCTGCAAACACCCTACACCTGTCAAAGTCAGTGTCACAGGTCAGGCAGGAAAAAGCTCAGGCACAACCTCATGCGCAGATCAGAAGGATCAAAGGTATAACAACGGGGTCACAAACAAAAAGGCAAACTGACCACTGCATGGGGATTTTAAACCCGCTTCCTTCCCAGCCACCTTCAACCCCCTAATTTACCAAGCATTCAACACGTATGCTACCTTCTACCCTGGAGGATGTAATTCACAGTCTGAGGAACTCTATAAACTGATGGTCATTCCTATACCTTCACTGCTGCTGTCTGTGGCTGCTTCTACCCATACCATCCATTGCAACTGTGACGGAGTACCCTCTCTGTCAAGTTAAAGATCCACCTGCATGATTTACAGACGGACGCAACTAAGTCAGTCAGTGATGGCGATTACACCTTTTCCATCATTGACATACTCCTCTGATTACTGGACAGACTAGGGGCCATCACTGATTTGGCCATTCAACTGCCCACCTGATTTAGAGTGGGTGGTCAAATTGCCAGTTTTCACTATCTGTCACAGCTGGGTTAAAACTGGCAGCAAGTGGTAGTGAAAACTGCAAATGACTCCCACAACGTTACTAAAATATAATGACATCTCTTTCTGGTAATTCTATACTGTACATCACTTTTATTCATTCTTAATGCGTAGTAGGATCATTTTTTAAATTTAGGTGGAAATTTATTTTTTCATTTAATCACCCGAAACGTTTAAATTTAATTTGAGATTTAATTCAAAATTGAGTTATTAATGCTGTGAGTTTTTTGTTATATTTTATTATGCATTCAAAATAAATAGGTAAACTTAATTTGCATCACAATTTATCCTAAAATATTTTTACTAGTTTGTTAGCCAAATAAACTTTCTTTTTCTTACCTTTTCTTAACCTTTACCGTAGGGATACTTCACAGTCAGATGACGATCTTCTGATTGTAAAGTGCTGACAAAATTAAAAAAGTTAATTAATGTTAGAAAACTTGGGTAAAATATTTTATGATGGAATCTAATTGAAAGTAAATGTATTTATTGAATTTAAATGTGGATCAAAGGAAAAATGCTACAACACTATTAATTTACTTTTAAATTAAATCTTTAGTTAGTTAAATATATTAAATTCAATTAAAATGATTTTTCTGACGTTTAAACAAAACAAATTCCCAACTATGGCTTTTTTGCAATAAAATTTGCTGAAAGTGATGTATGTAATTAAATGAAAGTAATATAAATACATTATAATAAGTAACTAATGTTACATTAATTTCTCAATTCGAAAACGGATAATAAATTGTTTTATAGTTAAATAATAAATCAATATTATTTTTACTTTCTCAACATTGAAATATTTGTTATATTTGTAACTATTTTAAATAACATAATTTAATTTAGCATCATATCAGAAGGGGTTTTATTTTAAAACCCTACTTCCATTATCTTCTATGGGAGGGTTTTGCATGATCAGTGGTTGGCTATGTGTGGTGCTGGACTTACTACTGTATCTGTTTTTTGGCAGAAATAACTTACAGTCATAGACTTGCTTCCATTCCCTTTTCAGGGGATGTAGACATGTAAGTCTAAACGTTTGAGTCATTTTACACTCAGATTTGGTGAATAGCCGAAAACGTAAGAGCAAATTACACATGTAATTACTCACAAGCTATGTTCCCTTTATATCACCCAGTCTCTTATTTGAAGCGCACATAACAAACATGCAGAAAGAGAGACTTCATCAAGTGCTCATTTAAAATGAATGATTTAAAAGTTTCTCTTGGTGCACTATGGCACTCAAGCGGTGTGAAAGTTCTTTGAGAAGTATGGGGGCACTCGGGGGCATTATGGGCAGAAGGGTGCAGATTTTATAAGCATTGCCAGTCTGGGACAGCCACAGGGTGTTTTATGAAAATAATTAAGATATGGAAGGATGGTAATTGGGCACTATGCAAGGGCCTTGTACTGAGGCCCAGCTGTGGGGATGATGGTGAAAGGGTAAGCAGTTTTCCTTCACTGGTGCTGAAGGGGGGGTCTGCTGAAGTTAATAGGACTTTTAGCAGTCACTTTAGGCATCAAAGCAGATTTTGCATGACACTGGCCTCTCAGGGTTTAAGTAGCCCACAGTGGTGTAATGGCTGAGGCCAGAGGTTTATGTGGAGAGGGTCATGTGAAAACAGTAATGGGTTCATCCCAGTTACTACATTCATGCTATTAATGTTGCAAATAAAACATTTTTTTCTAAAAATAATAGAGGTCAGCAATGCAGTCCCTGTTACATTTGACTTTTTACTTCATGTTGTATGGTATATTCAGTCCTGCTTCCTATGAGTATTTTATTTTCACAGATGTGTTCCAGTAATTTATTTTTTCATGCAGCTTATGAATTTGTACTGCAGATCATTCAAGCTCAAAGTGTTTGGGTGAGTTCACAGTGTGGATGAGTTTTATGATGGGGCAAAATTGAGCACTCCGAAATTGCATCTGAAAGCAGTATGAGTTTTCCTAGTGCCTCTCAGAAGGCCATCAGGGTGTTCAGAAAACATGCTCATGCACAATTTTGCCTCTCTGTAAAGCATAAGTGAAGGTCTCATTCATGCCATTTGGAACAAAGGAGACATATAGCTGTTGAGATGTTGACAGTGAAGTATTAAACGTGGAAGGGTCAACAAATTAACAGAGCGATCCAAGGGAAGGATCTGGCCTGGCTCTAAGAGTCTGTGCATGAGTCAAGTCCCGATAATGTGTGGCATGTATATTATGCAACAAACAGCATATTTATTTAACATACAGAAGCTTTTCACTTTAGTATATCAGAATATTTCACTGCGTTAAAAGGCATTTAATGAAAATGATGTTTTTAAATATGAATTTAGAAATATTCATGCCTCCTGCCATGACAACAATGCCATTAGTGACCTAAGAGGTATGTCAGTTGTCATGTGAACCCTATATATGGCCTATATTCTTATCGTAGCTGTAAAAACATTATAATCACATCTATTAAATAAAACACAAGTTATGTTTTGAGCAGCACACATCTGCAGCTTATATATTCCAACATGCTCTCACATGCAATAATGAAGAAAAAAGAGACATGTAAATTAAATATTTGTTTAAGATCACACACTCTGGTCAAACAGGGAAGCCAGAATTGGCCCCAGGTTTTTTGTTTTCACAATGTGCAATTCTGGCACTAGATGGGTATCTTATTCTCTCTACTACTTTACATCAAGTGTTAATGTTCATTTTCAATTGTTGGTGCAAAAGCTTAGAGTGTGGATGGCTGGCAGGAGCCATGTGAAAGCTCAGCTCATTTTGGTCTTGAGGTTCCAAGAGGACCTCAAGGTAAGCCAGAGTCAGTCATCTGGCTCAAGCCACCACTGGCTCGCCTACCTCTACGAAGTGTTGACAGTGCCAAAGAAAAAGAAAATACATTGTGATGGAGAGACTGAAAGCATGGTCCTTTGAGGGGATGGATATAATGCATAATGGGAGAGAAAATGTCCTGGAAGGGTGTGTACTGTTTAACATTCAGGAGGAACAGATGGTCTGTAGAAATGGACAGCTAATGATATAAGAGAAATGGCACCCTCCCTCCTACAGGCCAGGTGTGCTCCCCTGGCGGCAATGTAAGGCAGGTTTGTGGTTCTGGAGAGGAGGGGGACTGTTTCTGCTGTCCTTGGACACCCTTGGAACTACCGTATCCTTTGTATTTTGGAAAGAAATGGTTGGACTGCTACTGCATAGGTTGTGAGGAGTAGCACAGATAAAAGGGGATACCTTGGGAGAAATCGCTGAACTTACAGCATTGTTTGTGGAACCGAAGAGCAGGGAAAGCTAAACCAAATAAGTGGGCCATGGCACAACCCTATTTAAAATGTTCCAAAGGTTAGTCAGCCTCCTTGCCAAAACCATGAGCATCATAGAAGAAAATGTTCATAAGAATCAACTGGACAGCACCAAACAGCCACTTGAGTGCATCCAGGCATAGTGATGCATGGCAATAAAGAAGGTGATAGACCTCACCAACAATTCCACAGAATATAGGCCAGAGCAGAAGAGGTTCTGTTTGGCGTTGTCCTGACAACACTTCTGCAAAATTGTCCCTTTGGTGATGCACTATGTTCAGGAAAAACATTTGTGCAATTTCCTAAAGATTATGAAAGTAAAAGGCCAGACGTCAAGTCACATTCTTGGAGAAAAGGGGCAATGTTCCCTGAAAAGAACAACACCTTCCCCTATTTCATCAATCCTCTGAGATTCCTACTCAGAGAATAGGGAGGATCAAGTCAGGATTCCGATAGGAGGAAGTGGAAACCTATACCACAAGACTCACTGGCAGTGAGCTAGTGAAGGTTGAGGTGAAGGATTATGATGCTGGGTGACCTGATGATTCACCATCTGAGTAGAAACTTGTTTACTCCATGTCACCAAGATTAGATCTATGAAGGCCTTGTTGAAAGGGAGCAGGGGGTTCACAGCAGAGGAGGCCAGCTACAGATTTTCTGTGTGGTTAGTGTTGTATTTATCTATGGATAAAGGCATTCAATAATCGTCAGCAATCTTGTGAAGTACAGCTATGAATGAGGAGGGGCCAATGGAGTCTCCAGGTCTACCTCAGGGAAAGCACCCAGGCCAGTGGTTCCCAACCTGTGGTCCGGGGACCCATGGGGGTCCGCAAGGCCTCCTCAGGGGGTCTGTGACTACTTAGAAAATTAAATTATAATAGCAGTTTAATAAAGTGTATATAAATAAAGAGGCTAACTGTACAATTGGAAAATTTAAAAATTAGATTCCTCAGATTGATCCATGGGAGCAGAGCAGGTGCGTCAAACATAATATATTATGGACAATGTGTGGCTTCAGTTGAATTCAGATTTTTTTAAATTTATTTGTATTTATATTTGCAAAAGTAAATAAAATGTGTCAACATTTGTGTACATGTTTGAATGCTTGTTTCTGTAGTTTTTTGTGTATTGAATTGCGTTTCAAATCATTGACTATGTTTTAGCCCAGGGTACCTGGCTTCCTCTAATGACTTAGGGGGTCATTCTGACCCTGGAGGTAATTACCGCCAGGGCGGAGGTCGGCGGTAGCACCGCCAACAGGCTGGCGGTGCACCGCCGGGCATTCTGACCGCGGCGGTACAGCCGCGGCCAGAAGTGGAAAGCCGGCGGTGTACCGCTGACTTTCCGCTGCCCATGGGAATCCGCCATGGCGGCGCAGCTTGCTGCGCCGCCATGGGGATTCTGACACCGCATACCGCCATCCTGTTCCTGGCGGTTCGCCCGCCGGGAACAGGATGGCGGTATGGGGTGCCGTGGGGCCCCTGGGGCCCCCTGCAGTGCCCATGCCAATGGCATGGGCACTGCAGGGGCCCCCGTAAGAGGGCCCCACAAAGAATTTCAGTGTCTGCTTTGCAGACACTGAAATTCGCGATGGGTGCAACTGCACCCGTCGCACCTTCCCACTCCGCCGGCTCCATTCTGAGCCGGCGTCCTCGTGGGAAGGGTGTTTCCCGCTGGGCTGGCGGGCGGACTTTCGGCGGTCGCCCGCCAGCCCAGTGGGAAACCCAGAATGACCGCTGCGGTCTTTTGACCGCGGTACGGTCTTCTGGCGGTTCCCGCTTGGCGGGCGGCTACCGCCGCCCGCCAAGCTTAGAATCACCCCCTTAATGAGGTCCCTGGGTTCCAGTAATGATTCAGTGGGGGTCCCCGGGTTCCAGCAATGATAAAGTGGGGTCCACAGATGCCAAAAGTTTGAGAACCACTGGCCTAGGCCACTTGCTTTCTGCAGAGCCAAACTGTCCCCACCATCTGTGCTAGTGAGGGGAAAAAGATTACCCGCTTCTTGGCTATGATCATGGTTGATGATATTGGACATCTGAATGTGGTCTGAGTAAGAGCCAAAAATACCTTCAAACCTGCTAAAGTACTTATCACAAGGTAAAGCCCTGAAAGGAACTCTTTCTCCATCAATGTTTGGTCATGGGACTGGAATCATATCAAAATGGCATTCACCTTTCAGAAATTTGCCACATTTTGTAACAGATCAGTGATGGTTGACACTGTGGTAGCAAAGCAACTGAAAGATGCTGAGCTGGGTTTATCAGAGCCAGGGTTGAAGTCTCTGATTGAAGCGTAGTCCTAGTCATAAGCCTGAGGGCTCATTGGGCTTTCAGGTGCACCAGCGAAAGCTTTAGGATAAAAGAGCCACCATAGCACACATAGCACGGGTGAAGACAACAAACTGTACATTGTCAGTCTGAAGAGATGGAAACTCTCCGTAGAAAACAGGAGGCTTTGGGCCCAGAACCAGTTGCATCTCTATGAAAATCAAATCCCTGGATGATGTTGATGGCCGAAGTCAGACAATGATCTGCAGCAATCTGGCAGTCATCCTAAACTCGTTTGATGAAGAGCTCTGCCTTCCACTCCTTCATGGCCTTGGCATAAATGAAGTTGCACTTCTCACATGACCGTGAGTTATGTTTGGGCTTCAGGCATCAGAGGTAAATATATGTTGCTGTGCAGTGTCAGGGCATGGCTAGCTCGTTCCCTGTTGTCCAATGACAGACATAGCTAGCTCATCCAATCCTTTTCTTTCAGTTTTCATTCTACTACTTGTAGTCTTATTGTTATAATGTGGTGGAAAAATACATGTTATGCATCGGCAAGAAATATGTATGACTGGATCAGCTACTCATGTCTGAAATGGGAAAACCTGAGAGCTCTATTGAATGCTCTCTCACAGTATTCAAAGTAAATGTACCTAATGGTAAAAACATTTGAGCCCTGCCATTTGTGTACCTGTTTAATACACGTGCAGGTGGAGTAAATGTCATGGGGAACTGGTCTGATCATGTTAGTGCATAATACACCTCACGTAAATATGATTATTACATGCCACTAAGAGTGAGTCAAAATGAACCTTTTACATTTAATTTGAAGTGGTAGAACCACTTGCTTGCAAGGTGAGTTTCTACATGTCTTTGGCGCATGCAGTCTTAGCTGCTGTGCACAGAGAACCTTTATTGCAGCACAGAAAAAAATAGAGGAAACATTGCTAACAAGTGTAAGTTGCCGTTGTGAATAGCCCACTATAACTTTAGCATGTTCTTGGAACCTGTTTGAGCACTTTAGAGCTACTTTTCCTGTACTTCATTTGAGTACTCAGTCTCAAAGAGACAAAGAAACTGTTCATACTATGTTTTGCGCCATACTAATGTGCTTAATAACGAGTGTGATGATTAAAGTGAATCAAAACGTGTTGCCAGGAAAATAACAATATAAGAACATTGACGGTGTCTACCGCATTTCAACCAATGCGAGGGCTGCTGGTTTGGGGAAGTGTTGCAATTAATCCCGTATGTTATGGCAGATATTTGTTTAACATGTTTAAGGAATAACCAATAAGTGTGATTTTTTTTGTTGGCTTTAGTTTATAATATGTAAATCAGTTGGTCATATTTTGTTTTAATAAAGTAACTAACTGAGTGGCCATTCAATTATTAATGAGTTTTGCAGTATTCCACTGAATTTTGAGTATCTATCCAGTCCAAACTAGCTCCCAGAGTAAACAAGGAACTGCTCTGCTTCATTACCATTGAGAGTCAAGTGCAAGAGCTGAGTACTTTTTAATTCAATATGGTGTCCAACGGTTGCAGTCGTGTTTTCAAATGCTCTGTTTGAGCTTGGTTTTGTTTGATGAGTGTGGTGAATCGGTTTGCGTGTTTTTGCAAGTGTATGTGTGTGTGTGTGCTTGTGTGTTTGTGTGTGTGTGTGTATATGTTTGAAGGTATGTGCGAACACGTGTTTCCTATTGCATTTTCAATCCACTCGCAGCTTGCTGCTGCTCTGGCGAAAGCCTGCACTTTGCAGCTGTACACCTGTATTTCTTCAAACTGCTGCAATTTCTTCAAACTCTGTTGGAATATGGGAATTTGAGAGAGTGTTCTGGAGGTTACTGGTGTTGCAGCTGATATGCTAATATGAGAATATGCTAATGAGTTGCGTATATTTACAGATGAGAAATTTTTATATTTGATTAACAGTAATTGAAAATAACGTGTAATGTGCAAAATGTGCCCACGGGGAGTGGTCATCATCTGTGTTAAAAGTACTAAATAATGTGAATGTTTAATAATTGTACTAATGTGCTATAATGAAAGATATAAATTTATGTTATGATGCTTCATATTCTTAAATTAGCTATACCAGAGGCCTAGTCGGCACTGGGCCTTGCTTGCTTAAACGTGGAGACGCGATGAGCTGCCACAGACTAGAACTGGAGAAAAGGAACTTGAACTGTACAGAGTTCACCATGAAACACTGCTAGAAAAATCTGAAAACTCACCAGGGGACAGGAGACGATCAGAACAAATTGATACAATTATTTGTAGAGCAGGCTAAATGTACTTTCCCAGGACTTGAACAATAGAGCTACAGACTAAGAGCTGAGGGCAACAATTTTGTTACCTGAAGAACCGGATGATGTACTCATCGACAAGAGGACCAATCATGTTAATGGAACTTGACTCTCAAAATAACGTAGACAAGTGGTAAACAAAAACTATAGGTTAGAGTGATAACCCTTGATAAGGTTGACCAATGGGTAAATTGTGGGACGGACTGAGAGAATCTAATAAAAAGTCATGACATGAGGGGAGAAATCAGAACAGAGAGGCGAAAGTTGATGACGTCAGGAGATGCTGTCCGAAGTGCTGAAACTTGGGCTTGCTTCCTGTGAGCCCGAGCCTTGCTGATGACTGATGACCTGGACACGAAGACTGACTCGTTGCTGATCTATCTTGGATAGGTAGCTATAATCTGACTGACTAATGAATGCTTTTTCTTTCTAGGTACCAACTGCGCTGTTTTAAAATGTTTTTCTCTTCTAGTTAGATTTTTCAAAATTAATGATTTTTTACTAAAATGTATTCGCATGAAGACCCACATGCTGATGCTAATTGGAAATAATAGGCTGACAAGGACGACTTAGGGTGACTTAGACTGACTGACTTATATTGCTGAATTATTCCATTGATCATGAATTGCTATGTGTTTGCTTAATGTTGGTTGCATATTAATAAAGTGCTGAGAATTCATTGCTTAGGTTGCTAATAAAGTTTGGAAATCATGATATTGCTGAATAAAAGTATTTGATTAGAATTGTAACTAATAGGAAATAAAACAAACTAAATTCCATATGATTGATGCTGGTTTTTGATTAGATTAGTTTCATGGTATTTTAAGTTGATTGGATTGATTTGTTGTAGATGTCCTTACTCACTATACTTAACTAGGATACCCTATGCGATTCAAAAGATTCATCGACCTATACGTGCCCCCTTGTACGTCTACATACTAAGGACAAGGCACGCTAGCACTGGTACCATGATGCATGTTCTGCCAGTTGCCTGCCAGAGTCAGTTATATTTTTTCCAACTCAGGAGAATGGGTTGTTTGAACATTGAGAGTGTTGTTTTTACTAATTTATCCACAGCAGTTTGTTAATAGAAATCTTTATCATCTTCAGTGGACATTTTCTACCTCCAGTAAGCTTTTCTAAAGTGTCCTCTGGCTTTTGTAGGGTAATTTTCCACATTTTGTGAATTACCCTTCATACGGCAGGATAAATGCAGCTTCTGGCACCCTCCAGCTCTCTATGGTGTGCCTTTTCAAGTTCACATTCTACCACAGGCTTTGACGTTTGTGTAGAAATATTCAAAAGGTCACTTAAGCCTCAGGAAGGCATCTACCTGAGAGGAAATTACAAAGACGTCAGAGCCAAGGACAAAATACAACCGAAGAAGGGGATGAAGATAGAAATAATCAAGCAGGGACAGAAAAATCATTGCTACTGGAGTCATGGATTACACAAACAGGAAGGCGGAGGAAGAAAGGCTTGAATTAATGTCAGTCCACAATCAAGAACAAACTGTTTTTTACCCATTCTACCACTCGAGGCAGTGATGTGCTACATGCAAATCGACCTTGATCATGGTCCATTAGGAGCAGTCCAGCCCAAACTGCAAGTTCCCTGTTTGAGTGTCTTGGCACAGTGAGCACAGGACCAACGTCTGAACGTGCTTGTCACACTTAAGGCATCTACTGTAAAAAACAACATTAAGGTGATTAAAGGAATGTTTGAATTACTCACTAAGCTCAACAGGTTTGCTCAGACAAGGGTCCTATGCCATAAAACACAAGCTACACCCTACTGACAAGGCCCAAATAGGCCTAAACCAGGTGCTGGTTGCTTGTCTTTCTGTTCAGATGGGACCTGGTTAAGTAGTTTGGCTTGGACTGCTCCAATTGGAACAAGACCAAGGATAATTTGTGTATAGGTAGATTCTGGCTGAGAAGGCATGACTGACAAAAAACAAGGACATTAATTGCAGCTCAGAATAACTACCAGTGGCTAAGATTAACTCAACCACTCTATCTACCACTGTTTTTGTTTTCCTCTGTACAACGCCCTAAGTGAGCTGTATTTGCCCAGATGTGGGTCCCCTACATCCTGTGGCACAGAAGTCAAGCTGCAACCTACTGATAATGGTAAAATAGGCCAACACTGCTCTGAGGTTTGCTTATATTCCCATTAGAGGGGATTTGTCCTAGTTGTTCAGCTTGGACTATTTCTATTGGAGCAGGACAAAGCTGATTTGCATATGGTCCTTTCTTGTCTGGTGTGAAATGATAGGTCAAAAATGAGAAGTTGGAATGTGGTCAAGAGTAGTTTCCAGTGACTGAGATTATTCAAGCAATACATCCATCACTTTCTTTTCCTTATTGCGACACCCCAAGTGTGACAGGTATGCCCAACATGGGACCCGTGCTTGGTGTACCAGAGGACTCAAGCAGCACCTTACTAAGGAGGTCCAAATAGGCCAAACATGTCTGGGTTTGCTAGTGTGAATTTCAAGGTGAACCTGGCCTGCTAGAGCAGCCTAGATTGTTCATGCTGGAACATGACCACAGCAGTTTTGCTGATAACTGATTCCTCTTCAAGGTGGTATGATGGGCAACAACTGATGTATTTGATTATGGGCAAAACTAATTATCAGTGGCTGTGATTAAGTCAAGTAATTAGCGGGTTGCAAAATTCGCAAAATGTTCTTTATCATTATTACCCATGAAATTTCAACAAAATTGCATGCAATTATGCGTAGCTACATGAAATGTAAACCCCTAATTTCCTGTGAAATTTGAGCATGAAATGAGTCCTCCCTGCAATTTTCGGCATGAGAACCCATTTAAACAAAAGCACTATGAACAACAGTTGATCACATTCTGTTGTTTCAGTGTACACTGTACGTTTTTACTGTTAATGGTGCATTTGCAGTAAATTTGGCAAGTAATTACACAAAATGGTGTAATGGAATTTCACATAGCAAGCATAATCGGAATTTTCTGAAATTATGTGAAAAGGGCAGCATAATTTAAATTTCACCTGAGCCTCCAAGAAATTAACATAAATGACACCACGCGGTTTGCTTGGGTGCAGCCATCCTGTTTTTCACTCTGTTTATCGTGCTGGGCCATTTATTTTCATCCTCAATTTACCTTTGCAATCCTCCAGCCTCCTAATTAATCTACCCCTTAATTTTTATTTATTTTATTAGCGCCTCTTTTTGTGCCTCTGTATTTTTACGTTTTAATTTTTTTGTGCTTTTTCATGACTTTTGGTATTTTTGTTCTTCTCTCTATACATTTTTTTTTTCTTCACCCAGCACGATGGAAGAGCAGGGCGACACCAGCGATCAGGAGAGCGGCAGCGCCAGGCCAACCCAGACAGCCACCAGCCACATACTTTGTGGGCTACAGCACCGACAAGGGGTGCAGCCTCGGCCAACCTTTTCTGAGGAGGTTGTGGTAGCACTGATCTTTTATGTGCAGAGCCACCTCCCCTCTATGCTGACAATAGGTGGTATGCCAGGCAGTGGTTACCCCCTCCAGGAACGTTGACTGCATTGGCTAGGGTGCACTGTTGTGTCAGGGCCACCACCTAAGTCCAGAGCACCACCCAGCAGCTGATGCACCACTGGGCGGATATAATCGACTGCGAGCAGGACCTGCTAGACGTCGAGATTCCAGGACATAGTGAGTTTTATATTATTGCATTTTACAATGCAAAGTTTGTTTCAGAATAGCATGCAGCTTGCACACAGAGGTAAGTTTAGTTTAGTTTATGTTAAGGATATTATTTATTATGTGATCCAGATAGAGCTAGGGAAGTGCACAGCACTACATCATCATGCTCGTAGGCAGTTGCTGTAGCTAAATATTTAAGAAGCAATTGCAACACAGACTTATCTGTCTTCCTGTCTCCATAGTGAATTAGTGATCTGAATGAGTTACCATTCTGCATGACTTTATATAGCTCGTACAGTGCCAAGCAATTTCAGAGTGATGTGAATATGCATTGCAAAAAAGGGAGACTGGGTTGGTCCATCAAGGGTGTTGAGAAATGAAAATAGAATAAAAGATCATTCATTGTAATGCATTAGTTCCAAATGTAGTTTTTGTTAATGAAATTTGGAATAAGGATTTTAGGAGTACAGTCAACTCGACGATAGTCAATCATACTGGTACCATAGGAAATCTTATTTAGGTACAATGTTACTGCATTTGCCCGTTATATAATAATTTCATGGAGGTTAACGATACCACTAACATATATTTTTAATCTTCTTTCTTTCTTACATCATCACTCAAGGGCAAGTTGAGGGGCACTACATAAGCGGGTCCGGCAGGAGTTGAGGGGGAGCCGACCACCAGCACCATTGCTGATGGCTCTGCTCAACCCAGTGAGTCCTATTATTTAATATTATTATTATTTCCCTAAGTTTTACCTCTCCCCACCTTTATACTACTTTTAATTTGCCTTATTTGCTGTTTTAAAACTATCTCTCTATTCTTCCAACTCCCCTATTAAAGTTTTGCTTAATTTCTGGTTTCTCTGCATTATTTTGTTCTGTCTTTCATTGACCATTTTGTATTCCATCCCTTCATTGCGCTTCAATGATTCTGAGTCATCATCATCAATCATAGGCTATAGCTCTGCCCCTCCATTATGCAAAGCTTTTGGTAGGCTTGACTACCTGGCTTTTCTAACATTCCAACAAAATGCCAGAGTGATATTTTTGATAGAAGATATTGCAGTGCTAACTGAACTGTAACAATTTATTGCGGTTGCATTTGTTTGATTAAAAAAATTAAGAAGGAGAGGGGTACCTGGCATCTAAAAACTGTATACTGTTTTTTCTAGCCACACTAACCAGTGTGACCAGTGGAGCCGGCTCAAGTTCCACTGCTACAGGAGTAGATTGAGCGGGGGGAGATGCAGAGGCAGGGATGGGCAATGTTAAGTCACATTGCTTGCTTATTGACAATTACTATTACTCACTAGCTACAAGGGCGTTGCCGTTATCAGATTCCTGAACTCCCCCTAATTACAGCTACAATGGTGATTGGGTTACTTGTGACCTCTTCTATCTGCAAGTCATCGAAGGCACACATAATTTACGCTAACAATGATGGCTTGATGCAAACGTGAAAGAACGGAAAGTTAAAAGAAAGGCTGGGTGACAAGAGTGAAAAGAAAGGATACATGAGTGGATTAAAAAGGATGCATGAGTGGGTATTTGTTAAATGGATGGATGGGTGAAAGAATGATTGAAAGAAAGGGTAGATAGTGGGTACTGAATGAATAGATAAAGGAATGTGAATTTGGGGATATTCTGTGACGAACATGCCAAATACAATCTAAACAGCTTATTCCTTTCCCTGTAGTGCAGTGCATCGTTTTCCGCACCATCTATTTACAGCAAACAGGAGAAATATATTGGCATTTTATACATGACATATGTGACATATCTTATTTATTCATCTGCCTTTTTGGAGTCAGTGCAGAAACTATGTGAAAGGCATTTGGGGAAGAACAGGGCTTTTGGATTTAAAGATAGATAATTGTCAGCTACTGCTATCCCAGCTGCAGGCAGTAGCAAAGTACTTGAAAAGCTGGCTAGTACTGCCTCCAATAATTTGGCACAGCAACTTGTACTCCATGGTGCATCATGCCTTACTTATCATAAATGAGAGGTAATTCATTTTTATTTTCCCACTAATTGTGTCTATTTAGTAACTAGAAAAGTCTTTAAAAGAAACAAACTGAAATCATTGTTTTATTAATCAGGTGCTATTCTGCCTTAATTCTTTTCTACCAGACAGTCAGTGCTTTTTATATGAGGCATGTGTAGGTAAACAACAAACATTGGCCCTGTGACTCTCCTAATCATATTCACATCAAATTCCAATGTCCTAGGGCACCAGCAACATAGTGCTACTGTGCCATCCTCTACTTACTTTTGAAGAAGTGTTTGTTCAAAGCATTATTTACAATTTGTGTTTTTTATTCTTCTTTTTCTTGATATAACTACTCCTGCTCGGTGACCACCACCAACCAGGCAGGAGATAACAGCCCATCTGCACCAGCAGAGGCTGGGGAACATCGAGGCTGAATACTGGTAGCTGGTGATCCTGTAGGAGGAAGAGACTGAAACAGCTGTCTCGGACTCAGGACCAGGCAGAGCAGCACACTAGCCCTCAGCCTCCCGGGTTAGTACATCATCACTGCCAGCAGTCAGGGTCTTTGACTGCACCTGCTGTTGCACACTTCCGCTCCAAAAGGTCATTGCTGAACTGCATACTGCAGCAGATGGACCAGATGTCGAGCCAGCTCACCAGCATTGAGCAGAGCCTTGACCAGCTCTGGACCCATATTGACAGTGCCCCTCTTCTAAGCCCTTTTTAAATTTTTTTGTTTTAGTGGGAGGGACTTATTGTGGGTGGAGAGGATGGGAAGGGAGTTGAGATGGACTGTGAACTTTTTGTTGGACTTTTTGGTGACAGGGTTATTATTTGTTTGGGGAGACTGGTGGGATTGTTATGGGTGGAAAGAGAGAGCTTTCTCTTTGTAAATAGTTAAAGGGGATATGTATTTACTTAATTTGTGCCTCAAATCTTTATTTTGGTGTTTGCACTGCTGTCCTTTAGTGTAGCTTGTATTTTTAATATGCTAAAGAAGTGTATGTCATTTACTTATACCTTTGCTCTTTTGCCCTTTGAAACTATATCTTGACCACTAAGGGGTGATTGGCATTACCTATTTTGCTTACAAAAACCTAGTACACACAAATAACAGCTTCAGTAGGAGCTACTTACTAATCAAACAAGTTCACTTTAATCCATAATTCTTCTCTCACCAGAATTGATTAAACGAGGGAGTCTTCTTACTGCACGTTTTTTCCTAAGGTGGCATCTAGAGGGTTGATAGAGGTAGTAGAAGTAGCAAGCTAGCGCGCTAACAAAGAAGTCAGAAGGTGCAACTCCCACCTATGCGAACTCCAACTGCAGGATTCATCAAAGGGTTATCCATCACTGTCAACTAGATTGAAAGAAAACAGAATGTTAGTGGATCATATATCATAACTTTAGGAAGAATGAGATCAGACTACCACAATGACAGCATTAGACACACAACAAAGAAGACCTGATGTGATAACACAATCTAGCAATATTAGTTTCTTCTGAGCAATGGTGGGGAGCTATAAAACTAAACTTAGGAAATTAAATCATGATATCAGGAAAAGTGGGGCCAGACTCAAGAGTGGTTGGATCAGGTTAAGCATTTACAGAACACAAATACAAGGCATAAATGATGATGTTGCTGGGGCCAGTGTCCCTTGGTTCCAGTAGGTAAGCTGGAGTCTTGAACTTTCCCCAAGTTTTGTTCATGCAGGAGAGGACTAAGAGAAGGCCTGCATATTGAAAATAAAAACGTAGCTGTATTATAGAGTAAAGGAGGACAAAAGGAAGCAAGGTATGCTTTATGAGGAGTCAGGAGTGTACCAAGAAGACTCAGAGGCAGAACAAGAACATAAGAGAAGAGTTTCACATTTGAGACAGCAATGCCGAAAACACACCCTCACAGAATTTCCAATTTAATGCACCTCTCTCCACTTCACAGAGCTTAGTGTGTACTATGCCTCAGAGTCTTCACCATCATTATGGTTTCTCTTTGAAGTCAATAACATTCTCTTTTCAGCTGTTGAGATAGCCCTTCCCTGAGTCCTTCCATCCACCTCCTCCAGATTCTGAGTAACTCCGTCCCAGTCCCAAACCGAGCAAGGTAAATCTGTGCAGTGCACTGCTGCTGAAGAACAAATATAGAAAGAGAAATGGAATATTTTGTGTGGATTTGTGTTTGGTAAATACAGTGACTGGTCTGTTCTGAAGAACCAGAAAAAAGGAATGTACCCTGCAGGTAAATTTTACTAAGTTTACCGCCAATCACTTTCAAGAAAAAAGAATCTCCCGTCAGCCCCCAAACATTGCAAATCATCGGAAACAAGTTTACAAATTTGTTGAAATCCCTCCCTCACTGTCAGGCAGTACATACATCAGTCATCACTCACAATTTCACAATCGCTCAGTATGTCACCACTCATTGGTGCAATAGTTACTTAATAGTTACCTCTTCAAATCCAAGCACAGTGGTTAAACAAGAAATTTCCTCTTTGATGGTATCAACACATTGGAAATTGGCATTGGCACTTGCAGCCTTTTAATCAATGATCTTCCAGAGCAGCTCTGCTGGGTGATGTAAAAAAATAGTATAGGCAATAGCATGTGAGGGAGGCAGGCATTGTCTTCAATATTCTGAAGGGTACATGGGGGCTTCTTCATTGGACAGGGGTCAAACTCAAATACGGGCTTATATGTGACTATAAAATGGTGGGGACGCATGAATACACACAAGCATAATGTTCCACTAGCATTTATTTTTGTTTTTCTAAGAAAAAAAGAAAAAAAGAAGTTCAATGAGAATTAAATAAAAAGTTATATGGTGGCACTGGCATACTCAGAGCCTCATTATGAGTTTGGGGGTCCGTGCACTGCCATGGTGGCGGTAGCAGTCAGAAGGCCATTGGCTTGGCAGTTGGACCACTGTATTGTGAGTCACACAGGCCTGTGGAACAAATTCCACCGCGGTCCTGCCGGCACCGCCACGCAGCGCAGACCGCCTCGGTCACAAACAGGCAGAGCCTGTGTTTCCTTTGGACACATTATGAGATTGCACACCGCCAATGTGACCTTGGTGGTCCAAGCACCACATCTCAGCAGGAGGAAATGGAGAGTATAAAGGGAGCTATTCATCTGCAGGCAGCCTTACACGTCATGTGCCACCATAGAGCCCATCTCATTGATGGAGCCTAAAATCCACGCTGCTGTGGATGCAACGGATCGTTCGTATACACACCTACCTGTGTCATTAATCTCAACAGCAGATCATTGAACCATCATCCACATGAGATGACGTCACAGTATAGGTACCAAGTACACTTTTAATTGTGTATACAGTCTGAGTCATTCACAAAGAAGGACACATTCACAGGCAGTAAAAGCCCACTTTGGGCAGGTCACTCACACTGCACTGCAACAAGACACAAAAACACACGTTTTGCACATCTAAGGCACAAGCTCAGTGAAGTGTACAGAATATTATATGACACAACACCAACAACACAGCAAAGTCACATATACAAATACAACTGACACCCTCACATTGCACACATGCCATGGACTGTCAAAACACATACGTATGGATGTGTCAAGGAACACAAACATCACTCCCATTAAACATCCCTGGTGTGGACACACACATCACCCACACTGCAACATAATGGAAGGACAAGCCCACAAAAAGAAAGCAGGCCAAGCAAAGATATCTCAAACTGAGGTCGACGTGGAGGATCTTGAGCGGGCTCTGACACAGGTTTAGGCTGAGGTAGCGCAATTGAGGGAGGAAAATTATTCCCTTAGAGAACAACTTGAGAAATACAAGATTAGAGGGGAACCATGGTTAGGTGCAATTCCTAGAACAGACAAACCCTTTCTCAAACCATCAACCATTGTTCCTAATAAACCTACTACACCTGAAGAAGCAACATCTATGAAACTCACTGTAGTGATCCCTACACCAGTTCCATTGGCTCTGTCAGAAAGATTCACTGACGATAATAGTAAATTTGATATATTTATAAACCAATGTCACTTGCAGTTTTTGTGTAGGCCCGCAGCTTTTCCAGATGATGCCACAAAAGTTGCCTTTGTCCTTTCGTACCTCACAGGGAATGCTGCTAATTGGCAAATCCCCTTAGTCCGAAACGATGACCCTCTTTTGTATAATTTCCCAGAGTTTCAAGCCCAAATGAAAAAACATTTTTCTCGACACACCTTTATGCAATCCTGTGATACTTAGTTATTGAAACAATGGAATAAAGACCTCTTAACATACATAACCACTTTCAATAGATTAGTATTAGAAGCCCATTGGCCAGAGAGTAAAATAACCTAATTATTTTATTGGGGATTCCGAGATGAGTTGGAAGACACTCTGTATCAGATAGTAGAACCGCCCGAAGATTGTGACAAATGTATTGATTTAGTCGTAAAAATTGATCAATGAAAGAAAAGGTGGAAAAGATGAAGGAGATAATACATGTCTTATTGTTGTACGTGCTGGGAAAAAAAGAAGAGACTAAGAATTAGGAAAGTTGTGAACCAATGCAAATAGGGGCTATCCATTCTCTGTTATCCATAGAAGAAAAAAGATAGGAGACGTTCTTTGAAATTATGTCTCCATTGTGGCAGAGCAGGTCATTTTGCACGAGAATGTCCCGTGAGACCCAAGATCAAGGCACCTGTACCCAAAGAGATAGTAGCTTCAATAAACCTTTCCCGTGAAAATTTGGAAACACTAGATAGCCCAAGGAAAATTGAGGTCTATCCTTTGGGCGAAAGACAAAAGACCTCAAATGGTTCCAGATATACTCTTCTTAGACCTCCATGTCATTTCCTAATAACAGTGACCATGATTTTCCAAACCCAATTAAGAAAAGTCCAATCTATTCTTCTTGATTCTGGGGCAACAGGTATTTTTTTGGTTATTTAATTAGTCAAAAGATTAGGGATCACTTTTATCCCCAAGCAAGATCCTGAGGCTGATAGGGCCATCAATGGTTCTGAATTATCCTCAGGATTAATAACTTCCTATTGCGAACCTATTACAATAGTCTGTGACAATGGTCACTCTGCATCTATTAGCTTTGATTTAATTGACAATCCTACTTTTGGAGTTATCTTAGGAGTAACCTGGCTTCAATTACATAACCCAAGGATAGAGTGTGACACTAAATTCTCCATTTTGTCTTCAGAATTATTACCAAGAGGCAACAAGCTGGGATTCTCCCTTGTTATGTTCAGTCTCATCATCCGCTAGTGATGGTTCGCTTCCAGAACTATATCAGGAGTTTGCAGATAAGTGTGTGATAAGGTTCAAGCAACCAGTTTACCACCTCATCATAGTTTTGATTGTAGAATTGATTTGGTTCCAGGTGCCACATTACCTTGTGGTAGGATATATGCTCTATTGGAGGCAGAAACAAAGTATTTAAAAGACTATCTGGACGAGCTCTTGGCAATTGGCTTCATTGGCTATTCTACTTCCCCTATTTTGGCTCCTTTGTTTTTTGTCTCAAAGAAGAACGGGGATCTTAGGGCTTGTGCTGATTATAGAGCCCTTAATAAGGTGACCATAAAAAACAAATACCTGCTGCCCTTGATTCCAGTCCTTTTTAACCAACTTCACAAAGCCACAATCTTTACCAAACTTGACCTTCGCGGAGCTTACCACCTCATCAGAACCCTCAAGGGCAACAAATGGAAAATGGCTTTTCGCACTAAATACAGTCTTTTTAAGTATTGTGTGATGCTGTTTGGTTTGTGTAATGCCCCGCGGCATATCGATTCTTTATAAACAACGTTCTTACTGAACTCTTGGATTGCTTTGCCATAGTCTATATAGATGATATTTTAATCTACTCACACAAAGAAAAAGAACATGAGAATTATGTTTCTGCTGTGTTACGTAAATTACGTGAATATATATTGTATGCCAAGTTAGAAAAATGTCAGTTCCATGTTCCTCACGAGGAATTTCTAGGGTTTGTTTTGTCAAAACAAGGGGTCCAAAAGGATTAAGAAAATATTGATGCTATTTTGCAATGGCCACAACCCACAAACGTAAAAGTAATCCAGATTAAACTTGGCTTTGCTAACTTCTATTGAAGGTTTATCTCCCACTTTTCTGACACTGTGGCCCCATTTAGTCGATTGTTACAAAAAGAAGTATCTTTTAAATGGACTCCTGAAGCACAACAGGCTTTGGACTAATTGAAAGACAGTTTTACTACTGCACACATATTAAGGCATCCTGACCCCTCTCTGCCTTACTATATAGAAGCAGATGCTTCACAAGTGGAAGTAAGTGGAATCCTTTCTCAGTGAGATTCTGAAATTAGGAATATGGATCCAATAGCCTTCTTCTCTAGAAAAACTTTTACTGGCAGAACAAAACTATCCAGTAGCCGAAAGAGAACTTCTGCAATAAAACTGGCCAATCAAGAACGGAGACATCATTTGTAAGGAACACGTTTTCCCATCACTATTTATTCAGATCATAAGAACTTACAGTTTTTTAGATCTGCAAAAGCACTTAGCCCACAAGAAATGAGATGAGTTTCTTTCTTTAATGAATTTGATTTCATAATTACTTATAGATCCAGTGCACAACAATTTAAGGCTGACGCCCTGTCACATCTCCAAAACACTACAGCACACTCAGATACAAGACAAATAACACTGATTGCAATGATTCCCCCAGAAAAAATTATAGGTAGTTGTTCAGACGAGCTCCCATTTCTAGACAAACTAAAACAAGAATTGCAGAAGGAAAATATGGAACAATGGTTTGCACATCCAATCCAATCAATTTCTGACAATCTGTTTTATCATGATCAGGCTCTGTTTATCCCTAAGAATCTGAGAGGGTTGGTTATTCAATGGTGTCATTCGTCCTCCTTGAGTGGGCATCTGGTAGAGCGTAAGACTAAGGACTTGTGCAAACAATGGTTCTGGTGGGATCCCCTAGATGCAGACGTAGAGGAGTTTATACAAACATGTCCTGTATGTGCTTGTACCAAATCCTCACACACCACCCCATAGGAAAACTCATTCCTTTACATGTACTACCAGCTCCCTCCCATACTATTAGTATGGATTTTGTAACCAATTTACCAAAGGATAAGAGGAATACATGTATACTAGTGGTAGTGGATTTATTCTAAAAAATTTCCCATTTCATTCCTCTCACTAAAATCCCAACTGCTAAAGAACTAATTGAACCTTTTATAATGCATATTGTCCGGCTTCATGGCCTGCCAACTGTAATTATCTCTGATCGAGAAACACAATTTGTGTCTTAATTGTGGCAGGAAGTATGTTCTTCTCTTCATATTGGCCATTGGTTATCCTCTGCACATCATCCACAAACTGATGGTCAAACAGAGAGAACTAACCAAACCATGGATCGGTTCATACATTGTTTGAATACCACCTTAACTAGCAGTTGATTGCAAGCACTTCCCTTAGCTGAATTTACATATAACAACAGCATTCATTCGGCTCATAACATGTCACCTTTTTATTGTAATCTAGGCTATCATCTCAGGTGCATACCGTTCCTACCATCCCAAAAAGTACCTGCAGTACAAGCACATTTATCTGAATTACAAAAATCTGGAATATGACCCAAGAAACCCAAATTGACACCAAGAAAAAGATGAAAGAACAAGCAGACAAACACTGTACATCTGCACCAACATATGCAGAAGGTGATCAAGTATGGCTAAGCACCTGTTATTTATCCATACCAGGAATTAATAAAGTACAGCCTCAGTTCATAGGTCCCCTCACCATCGCCAAAGTTATCAACCCTGCAGCTATGAAACTGAACCTTCCTAGTGAACTTAAAATGCATCCAGAATTTCATGTCTCGTTGCTCAAACCATTTCTCCCCACCACTCAACCACTTCCCCCACCACCTTTCATACTTAGGGATAATCATGAAACATTTGAAGTCCATCGCATTGCTGATTCTGATTCTTATAGAAGACAAGGAAGCCTCTTTTATCTAATAGACTGGATAGGTTACCCATCTGAAGAGCAGTTGTGGGAACCAGCCACCCATGTCCACGTCCAACAGTTGGTATGTTCCTTTCATCCACAATATCCCTCCAAACCACAGCCAGTGAAAAGGCTTTTGTGGGGAGGTACTGTTAGGACTCGCACTCACAGACGCACGCTTCTTGCGGCACCCTCCCAAAATAAATCAGCATGTATGAAGAACAATGAAACATGTCATGAATGTGTTCACAACACAGCAGTTCCCTGTAATTTGTGAGGAACACTACATTGCATGTTTGTTTGCATTGATAAAAGGAAGTGTTGTTCCATTTGTGAACTGTGTGCCAAGTGGTTTATGGCGACATCAAATTCTTTCATATGAATCATCAGAAGTGTTTGATGAGTCATCACCAGCATGTGTCTGATGACTCACCACCAGCATTCCTTCATATGAATCATCAAAAGTGATTGATGGCTCATCACCAGCATGTGTCTGATGACTCATCAACAGTCTATTAATAGAACTACCAAGGTGTTTCCTGTGCTTGGCTTTGAGGCTTCCTTCACTAGCAGGTGTTCCTGGTTCAGCTGGAGTTCCTTGATTCTTTAAGAAGTCATCTTTTCGGTGCAAGGCTTCATCAAGCTTCCCTCTCTGGAGTAGATTACTTTTGCAGTGGCTGGAGAATTTACGAGCAGTATTCCATCTTCATCAAAAAATCTAAACATTCCAGGAGAAGTCAGTTCGTAAGTAATTCCCCTCTCGTCTGACCTTTTGGTGCATTATGAAAGACATTTGTCGATGCTATAAAACCTGTGATACAAGACTATTTTCCAAAGACAGCTTGAGAAGTAATTTTAAAAGCAGCATTGAAGTTAAGCGTTGTGAACTCCTGAAAGCATCGCTCAATATCTATGCAAACATAAACATTTATTCTGATTGATTTGGAGCAAGTCTATTGAGTGAAAACAAATAACAAAAGACAAATTCTTAAATTTGATTTTATAACAATTTTGTTGTGAATTACATAAAACGTTCAATGTAGTTGAGCAATCGAGCACTAATGATTATTGTGACTTTGCTGAAAGACTAGGTGATTGCCCAATCAAATGATAATAATTATTGTTATTTTGCTAAAAGACTGTGATATTTGTAGGTCTTTTGTTTTGATTTGTTTTTGGTCTTAGAATTCCTGCACCAAGCCCTGAGGCAACTTTCTTAGAACAACAGTGATGCTCCTATGTGAACCAGTGTTTTGTTTCTCCTCCCTTCCCAAATCCCTGCCCCTATCCCTTCCCTTCGGAGGCTATTCACTTGTTCCCTGTTCATTTAATATATGAGAGAATAGCGTTTAGGGGTGAGGGTTTTATTCTCTTTGCTCCTGCAGAACCTGGAATTCAGGTGAGTAGACATGGTCTTGTCAGGTGGTGTCTTTTGCGTAGGTGAGTGGGGGTGTTTGTGTGTCTTGGGGCTGGGAGGTGTACGTGCCGGGTGATGTGAGGTGGTAGATGTGTGTATCTGTTGGGGTGGTGTATGTGAATATGCTGGTAGTGGTGGATGTTTGTCTGTTGGGGTGGTGTCTGTGGGTGTGCTGGTAATGGTGGAATTTTTGTGTGTGTCTGTTGGGGTGGTGTCTGCAGGAATGATGGATGTGGTAGGTGTATGTGTGTCTGGTGGGATGGTGTTTGTGGGTATGGTGGGTGTGGTGGATGTCTGTGTATCTGTTGGGGTGTTTCTACAGGAATGGTGGGTGTGGTGAGTGTGTCACTGCCTATTGTGGTGGTGCCTGTGGGTATGCTTGATGTGGTGTGTGGGTTGGTGGGAGTAGTAGGGGTGGCTGCTGCTGGCTGATCTTGTGTGTGTATGTGTATGTGTATGTTGAGTGCATGCATGCTGGTGTGGCTTGTAGTGTTTGTGTTTATGTGTGCTGCTTCTTTGTATTGAGGTGAGTGAATGCAGCTGTGTCTGATGTGAGCGGCAGCTCCGCAGGTTGATGCTAAACATACATTATTACTGTTTGTGACATTTACCTCCAATGGTTTAGAATTACAGTAAGCAGAGACCTTGTACAAAGTTAAGTTGCCAAGTAACCATGGTACTGGGTATAATGACATGACATGTTTGAAGCTTGCCAATTCCTTTGATAAAAACAGCCGCTGAAATGTGCAGAGCACTTAGGAAGATGGCCTGAAAAAATACATCTTGCCACCAGTGCAGGCAAAACAGTGGCTAGGCAAGATCTGGTTTTGCCCATTTGGAGACATAGTTGAGGGTGATGCAGACAAACCCAGGGCTTTGTTGTATATTTGACTGGAGTCATAATATGCACCTTCAGGAGTGACTGTGTCTGCTGCCAATGCCAATCTGGTGATGCGTCTTGAGGCCTTATGAATACTTGGTATTCACACTGGGTAAGGTGTCATTCCTGTTCTCAAATATTTGACAGATACAACTCTGATTTGGGCATGATCATGTGCTTGATCACTCCGAGATGAGTATACTTCATTTGAGAGTTGACAAACAAGGGTAGTTGGACAAGTGGCCACTGTGCTGGTTGTTGGAATAGGAGTAAGAGGGCCTCCTGGGAGCTGCAGCCAGTCAGTACCTCTGCTTCCCAACACTTAGAAAATGGTATCCTCCCTGGTGATTACACGTCCATTAAACGTTAAGGAACAATTGTATTTTGGAGAGTGAACACTGGTTTGATGTCTGTATTACAGACATAGGGCATGCTGGAAGTTGCAGTCAGGACAGTGCCTCTACTACCCTGCAGTGCATGCTTACTACCCTGCAGTGCATGCTTTTACTGAGGTATGGCTTGGTGCAGGTCTCTGCTGGGGCCTCACAAAAATGAGAGCTGGCAGTACTGCCTGTGCCACATCCCTCAGAGAAGATTGGATAATAATGTCAGACTCCTTTGTGCTAGCTTTTTACAATGACTGGCTCATCATCATTATCCTCCTCCTCATCATCCCCTTTCATGATTCTTACAGGCATATTTACTTTACGTGATTCTCCGGTGGCGCTATGTCCTGCACCATATTTACACTTTTATGGCTTAATGCCACCTTGTAAATACAGCCCCTTCACACTCAGCACTTTGCGTGGAAGGGGTGTGTAATGGGTGTTGCTCTGGGCATGCCACAGCAACACCCATCGCATCTTGACACTGCCCCAGATGTACTTGTTTTCATAAACCTGAGGCAGCGCCAAAATCGAAAGACACCCTAAAGGTGGCGTTAGAGTGGCACAATGAGGAGGAATACCTTTATTCCTCCTCACTTTTTGTTTTTTCTTTGTGTGCTGCAGAATGCAGCACACATAGACAGAACAAAATGCCAGAAAGTATTGTTTATGTGCAGGAAGGTGCACCTTCCTGCACATAAACAATCACTCAAAATGACGCTTTGGCACTTCTGTGTGTGCTGTATTTTGCAGCACACACAAAAGTGCCAACTCGCCATTAGTGATTGTTTATGTGCAGGGAGGGACACCTTACCCCACATAAACAATCAAACCCCTCAACGTAGACATCCTTGCATGATGGTGCAAGGATGCCTGCATTGGCGCCAGGCAGCTCAATTTAGTGCCAGCACAGGGGAAAACACAGGGGTGTTCTAATAAATACGGTGCCACCCTGCATTTCTAAAGTGATGCTGAGTGGTGCTGCCAATTTTGGCACAGCATCGAGCTGGGCCATTTTCTATTAAATATGGGCCTAAGCCTTTCTGGAACATTTCTTTTTCCTTTCCTCTCCTGGCATCTCCCAGACTCTGCTGGGGTCCACTCCTTGTTTAATTAACATTGTTTGTATGTAAGTCTGTGGCCATCATCACCAGACGTAGTGCTTGGAGAAGATGGTGGAGTAGTACCCTTCCCTTTTGTTGCTGGAGATCTGGGAACCATTCATTCTAAAAGAAGAGCTTCCTGCTCAGCAGGAAGCTCCACCTCCTGCTCTGCTCCAACTTCAGGAAGATCCACAATTGCTGGCTGCAGCAGCTGTCCACTTTGCTCCGTTTCCTGAAATGATTGCAAAAGGGACAAATCGTCAGTGTCACAATGATTGCAGTGACTTCCTCAATGACAAACTTGATCTTGGGCTTACGTTGGGATGGTGCTGTTGATGCAGGAGTTCTGCTCCCAGGATCCTCCCTGGAGGCCGGTGTGGCAGACCCACATCTCCCGAAAAAGGTTGCGGTTGGCACACCACTGGCGGAAACCTGCTTCTTCTTCTCACTGGGCACTTTCTTGGGTGCAACTTTCTTTGGGGCCATCTTAAGCTCTAGGTTACCAGTGGCATTAATATGTACAAGCGAAAGAGTTTGGAGGACTGAAGTAACTGTAAGGCCTTCTCTGTGGCAGTACTGCTGGTGATGTTAGGTCTCTTCTCTTGCGCACCTAAAATCAACCAAGTAAGAAAACATGTAGTAAGTGAAACAGGGCATTGCTGTCGGTAGAAATAGTACAGAAAAATGCCATCTTAGTGCAGTTGGTTACTTATGTAATAAATACCAATTTAATCAAACATTGTAAAGTCAACCCACACCACCACACCATAAACAAATACATTTCAAATCAGACAGCACAACATGCAGATCTAGCTCTTTGCCTTATCTCCATCTGTTTTAAAGGAGACACCTGGGGTAGTCAGAAAGAGGTGGCTAGGTAAATGGAATGATCCTTTGAGAAACCTATGGCGGCAAGATGGTCCAGGGGAAATGGAATAATCATTAACAAAAATAATTATGCTATTGATTTGTCTGCAGTGCTCCTCAGCCAGGTTGTCCTTGAGGGAATGGAATTACAACTGAAGAAACCGAATGCTGTAGGGCAGCTGTGCGTCTTTGGTGGATGGATGGATAGATGTGGATGAATGGATTAAGGCAAAATGCAGAATTAAATAAAAAAAAAAAATTAAAAGTTATGCAAAGTGTTTTTTAAACTAAAATATAAAAATTAAAATAATTTAAAAGAAAAACTATAAAAAAATAAGAAATAAAAATAAAAATAAAAATAAATAAAAACATTAAAAATAAAAATGAAAACTGAAATGAAAATGTAAAATTAAAATAGAAAAATAAAATAAAAAAACAATAGAAAAAGTAAAAATAGAAACGTAAAAAGCAAATGATCAATAATTATTGATGTTTGTATGACAAAGACACACTGGCAGCATGCACAAAATGGCTGCCGGCTAGGCATATATGTTCAAACGTCAACAACAAGGAGAAAGGGGGCATGACAAACAAAGTACACATGCAAGTCTGTGGCAAAGATGCACTGGCTGCATGCACAAAATGGCTTCCAGCCACCACATGCTCAAGTAAAAACAAGAAGCAAGGAGGTATGGCAAACAAAGAACACATGCAAGCCTACGGCAAAGGGACACTGGCTGGATGGACAAAATGGCCACCAGTGATATGGTCAAACAACAATAACAAGGAGCAAGGAGACATAGCAAACAAAGGACACATGCAAGCTGATGATTAAGACACACTGGGTGCATGCACAAATTGGCTGCCAGCCAGCAACATGATTAAATAACAACAACAAGGTGCAAGGACGCATGGCAAACAAGGGACACATGGAAGCCCCTGGCAAGGGACACTGGTTGGATGGACAAAATGGCAACCAGGCAGCCCCATCTTCAAATAAAAACAAGGAGCAAAGAGGCTGTCAGGCCTGCAAACATGGATGTGCTCCAGTAAAGAACT
The DNA here is from genome assembly GCF_031143425.1 of Pleurodeles waltl. Lineage (NCBI taxonomy): Eukaryota > Metazoa > Chordata > Amphibia > Caudata > Salamandridae > Pleurodeles > Pleurodeles waltl. The sequence goes on along the minus strand of NC_090439.1, from coordinate 696,800,011 downwards.
CCTGAGACAATAGTCTGCCTTTGCAGGCACCAATGTTTGTTGTAACCCCATAAGAATGTTTTACAGAGACCAATGCTTGTTTACAGAAACCCATGTTTTTTGGGACCAATGCTTGTTTAAGAACAATACTTGTTTAGGGCACATGTTGCTCAAGCCTCTAGCACCCCTATTACTCAAACTGGGTGTGTCCAGGTGCAGCAAGTATTTAAATCACACCCAGCCTGAGTGACTTGCTTGCTGAAGAAGGTCACCGACTGCAGAAACGGAGGCTCTGCTTCTCCACATTTGATTTTCAGGTTGAGTCTTGTCTCTTGAATGTCGCTTCGAGGGAGAGGAAGAGGTCAGCAGAATTAACTATTAAAAAGGTTACAATACGCTGTACATGCTCGAAAGGCATTTATTTGTGAAAGCCGGACATTTGCTGACTTGAAATTCAACAGTTAGATATTTTGGAGCGCGGTGCGCCTAAGAGGGCACACCTTTCGTGTTTCATGTCACTGGGATGCTCAATGATTTTCACGTAATAAGTTATTGCTTACTGTTGGAAAATGGGTTATTGGTAAGGGCAGGTAAGTACCTAAATTTAGCAATAGGCCACTAACCCCCACTAGGTTCAGTTAGGTCTCAATAAATTAATCCCAGATCAACCCTTGGTAGCTTTGCAATGAGCGACAAGGCTTAACTTAGGAGACAAAAGAAATCCAAAACCAATTCATAAAAATAGAAAATATTTTCAACTTTAAAATGACAAAAAAATGAATAAAATCAGATAAAGGGAACCAGAGATATGAACTTTTAAAGAATTTGTTTTAGCACACGGAAACGAATAGCGCCAACCTGGTCATCTGGTCGCACCTCAACCGGCACAAAGTCAAAATTTAAGGCCGACCGTGATGGAGCCCTGCTCAGCTACAGCAAGTGGGAGGCCTCGTAATAAGTTTACCTTCGGACTTAGTTGTTTTCTTTAAGATTTTCTTCAGAGGGACCAAGTCGCCAGTCCATTCTGACGTCCTGGAGCCCTTCCTCGAATACGTGTCACTGGAGCCCTCGGTGAAGATTTGTAAGTTCGGACTTGGAAGATTTTTCAAGATGAAAATCCTTCAACCGGGGCAAAGCTGAATCTTGATCCAAGGTCCCTGGAGCCCTCTTCGGATACACTGCCTGGGAGGTCTCAGTCAACTTTCTATGTTCAGACTTAGTTTCTTTTTCTGAGATTTTCTTCACTGGGACGAACTTCACGGTTGATGCAAGCCGGCAAGAGTTGCTGCGGTGGGTCGTTCCCTTTATGTTATGGAGCTTTATCCAAAAAGTTTTCCAAAGTTCTCCAAACTTCTAGATCTTCTTCCAGAAGGTCTTTTAAGGTTCTTTTGTTGTCCACGGCTCACCCCAAGGTTCCAGAAGCTATGAGTTGCTCCTTGAGGGTGCGGACTACAACTCCCAGAAAGAACTTGGCGCAAACTCTAAATTGGCCACTGGGCAGTGGTCAGCTGGTCTGTTTCTTCAGGAGTTGGTGGAGGGGACTCTGGTTAGCAATTTTGCACTTGTAGCAAACAGGGAGACCCTCCTTGAACCAGTTGAAGCCAGGCAAAGCCCTTATTGTGGTGAAGCCCGAGTGTGCAGCTGGTGCAGTCCTCCAGAGTGCAGTGTCCAGGTGCAAGTCAGGAGTCCAGCAGGGAATCTGAGGTGTGGGTGCAGCTCTGACAGATTTATCCTTGCTCCTGGGTGAAAAACAGGGGGGTCCTGGTTCTCCAATCAGATGCAGGGTCCTTCCCCCTCTGGCAAAAAACATTTCTCAAAAATCCATCATGGCTGAAACTGATTTTTGGAGGTAACATCTGGCTGAGCCCATCCACTGGTAACTAAAAATCCTAACCACACCTCTCTTCTGCCCTCTCCTAATCTAATCAAGGGGGCACCTAAATTGCAGGAGGTGAGGGAGGTGCTGGGTTGCTCCAAATGTCCTTCCCTGCCTTTGATGTCCACCTTCCTGCTTCTCCATCTTCTCCATCTGCTGAGGGAAGTTTTCCTCCCACTGGCACATCTCTTTGTGTTCAGCCCAGGCCACTTCACACCTCATCAAGGCAGCCTGGCCAGGCTGTCAGAGGCTGGTCAATCAGTGAAGGGCACTACAGGGCTATGTAGGAAAGTACCATCTTGCCTGGCATGTTACTCCCATATTTCACTGTATATATGTTGCTTTAGTCTATGTGTCACTGGGACCCTGCCAGACAGGGCCCCAGTGCTCATAAGTATGTGCCCTGTATGTGTTCCCTATGTGATGACTAACTGTCTCACTGAGGCTCTGCTAACCAGAACCTCAGTGGTTATGCTCTCTCTGCTTTCCAAATTGTCACTAACAGGCTAGTGACCAATTTCATCAATTCACATTGGCATACTGGTACACCCATATAATTCCCTAGTATATGGTACTGAGGTACCCAGGGTATTGGGGTTCCAGGAGATCCCTATCGGCTGCAGCATTTCTTTTGCCACGATAGGGAGATCTGACTATTCTTCCACAGGCCTGCCAGTGCAGCCTGAGTGAAATAACGTCCACGTTATTTCACAGCCATTTACCACTGCACTTAAGTAACTTATAAGTCACGTATATGTCTAACCTTCACCTGGTGAAGGTTGGGTGCAAAGTTACTTAGTGTGTGGGCACCCTGGCACTAGCCAAGGTGCCCCCACATTGTTCAGGGCAAATTCCCCGGACTTTGTGAGTGCGGGGACACCATTACACGCGTGCACTATACATAGGTCACTACCTATGTATAGCGTCACAATGGTAACTCCAAACATGGCCATGTAACATGTATAAGATCAGGAAATTGTCACCCCAATGCCATTCTGGCATTGGGGAGACAATTCCATGATCCCCCGGGTCTCTAGCACAGAACCCGAGTACTGCCAAACTGCCTTTCCGGGGTCTCCACTGCAGCTGCTGCTGCTGCCAACCCCTCAGACAGGTTTCTGCCCCCCTGGGGTCCAGGCAGCCCTGGCCCAGGAAGGCAGAACAAAGGATTTCCTCTGAGAGAGGGTGTTACACCCTCTCCCTTTGGAAATAGGTGTGAAGGCTGGGGAGGAGTAGCCTCCCCCAGCCTCTGGAAATGCTTTGGTGGTCACATATGATGTCCATCTCTGCATAAGCCAGTCTACACCTGTTCAGGGATCCCCCAGCCCTGCTCTGGCATGAAACTGGACAAAGGAAAGGGGAGTGACCACTCCCCTGACCTGCACCTTCCAGGGGAGGTGCCCAGAGCTCCTCCAGTGTGCCCCAGACCTCTGCCATCTTGGATTCATAGCAGTTGCTGGCACACTGGACTGCTCTGAGTGGCCAGTGCCAGCAGGTGACGTCAGAGACTCCTTCTGATAGGCTCTTACCTCTGTTAGTAGCCAATCCTCCTTCCTAGGTAGCCATACCTCCTTTTCTGGCTATTTAGGGTCTCTGCTTTGGGGAATTCTTCAATGCAAGAGCTCACCAGAGATCCTCTGCATCTCCCTCTTCACCTTCTGCCAAAGGATCGACCGCTGACTGCTCAGGACGCCTGCAAAACCGCAACAAAGTAGCCAGACGACTACTAGCAACCTTGTATCGCTTCATCCTGCCGGCTTTCTCAACTGTTTCCAGGTGGTGCATGCTCTGGGGGTAGCCTGCCTCCTTCTTGCACCAGGAGCTCTGAAGAAATCTCCCGTGGGTCGACGGAATCTTCCCCCTGCAACCGCAGGCAACAAAAGACTGCATCATTGGTCCTCTGGGTTCCCTCTCAGCACAACGAGCGTGGTCCCTGGAACTCAGCAACTCTGTCCAAGTGGCTCCCACAGTCCAGTGACTCTTCAGTCCAAGTTTGGTGGAGGTAAGTCCTTGCCTCCCCACGCTAGACTGCATTGCTGGGTACCGCGTGATTTGCAGCTGCTCCGGCTCCTGTGCACTCTTCCAGGATTTCCTTCATGCATAGCCAAGCCTGGGTCCCCGACACTCTAACCTGCAGTGCACAACCTTCTGAGTTATCCTCCGGCGTCGTGGGACTCCCTTTTGTGACTTCGCATGGACTCCGGTTCACTCTGTTTCCAAGTGCCTGTTATGGTACTTCTGCGGGTGCTGCCTGCTTCTGTGAGGGCTCCCTGACTTGCTGGGCGCCCCCTCTGTCTCCTCATCCAAGTGGCGACATTCTGGTCCCTCCTGGGCCACAGCAGCATCCAAAAACCCTAACCGCGACCCTTGCAGCTAGCAAGGCTTATTTGCAGTCTTTCTGCGTGGGAACACCTCTGCAAGCTTCTTCACGACGTGGGACATCCATCCTCCAAAGGGGAAGTTCCTAGTCCTCTTCGTTCTTGCAAAACACCAATCTTCTTCCATCCGGTGGCAGCTTCCTTGCACCCTCAGCTGGCATTTCCTGGGCTCCTGCCCACTCTCGACACTGTCGTGACTCTTGGACTTGGTCCCCTTGTCTTACAGGTACTCAGGTCCGGAAATCCACTGTTGTTGCATTGCTGGTGTTGGTTTTCCTTGCAGAATCCCCCTATCACGACTTCTGTGCTCTCTGGGGGTTGTAGGTGCACTTTACACCTACCTTACAGGGTCTTGGGGTGGGCTATTTTTCTAAACCTCCCTGTTTTCTTACAGTACCAGCGACCCTCTACAAGCTCACATAGGTTTGGGGTTCATTCGTGGTTCGCATTCCACTTTTGGAGTATATGGTTTGTGTTGCCCCTATACCTATGTGCTCCTATTGCAATCTATTGTAACTTTACACTGCTTGCATTACTTCCTTTTGCTATTACTGCATAATTTTGGTATTGTGTACATATATCTTGTGTATATTTTTCATCCTCATACTGAGGGTACTCACTGAGATACTTTTGGCATATTGTCATAAAAATAAAGTACCTTTATTTTTAGTATATCTGTGTATTGTGTTTTCTTAAGATATTGTGCATATGACACCAGTGGTATAGTAGGAGCTTTACATGTCTCCTAGTTCAGCCTAAGCTGCTTTGCCATAGCTACCTTCTATCAGCCTAAGCTGCTAGAAACACCTCTTCTACACTAATAAGGGATAACTGGACCTGGCACAAGGTGTAAGTACCTCTGGTACCCACTACAAGCCAGGCCAGCCTCCTACAGGCTAAAGTTGGCAACTTTTTAGATAGAGTTTACAACTCGTTACCTGAACAACTTATATTAAATCCAACAATTGTAAATTTTGGGATTTATTATAACAATTAGTTTGATACCAAACGTGAGGTATCTTACACTTAAGGGGACTTTGTAAATTAAACTAAAGTCTCCCCATTCTAGCCTATGGATGACATTCACTACAATGAGGAAAAAACAAATGTGGCTGTTTTACCTCACCAGAGATTATAAAACTATTTTATAAGGTCCCTGCTTATAGTTACATGGCACCCAACCCTAGGGGCACATAGGGCACACCTTAGGGGTGACTTATATGTAAAAAAAAAGTAGTTTAAGACTTTGGAAGTACTTCTAATTCCAAAGTCAAATTAAAAAGTCAGGAAGGCAGGCCTGCCTTTAAAATGACACTGGGCACCTCAGCAGTGCACCTATGGTGCAGTACCTATTCTGGGGTCCCTAAACCTACATGCCCTACCATATACTCGGGACTTATAGATAGGTTAATATTGCCAATTATAATTAGCCTAATTTGCATATCCACTTTACAAATTGCACTGGCCCTGGTAAACAGTACCCAGGGCACAATCAAGAGTCAGTAACCACCAGCATCTGTCCAAAAAGTTTGGGGGTGACCAGAGCAAAAAGGAGGACTTTCCTACACTTGCTATACATTTCAGAAAGGAATTTCTTTCATACAAATATTATAAAAATTATGTACTGTGAATACGTTTGTTTTTGCTAAATTTAATGACATTTGCATAATTCTAAATTGATGCTGGTGATATGGAGCCTTCTGTGTACGGCCTGAAATTTGTCATTGCTATGCTCAACTTACGCTATGATGTAACAGTGATTAAACCGATCACTTGTGTTTTTGACATTAACCCAATGTTGCCAGAGTGATGCAAACCTTGTGCTGTGATCTTTTGATATTAGCCATATGTTACCAGAGTGATGCAAAGTTTGTACCATCATCTTTTGATATTGACCCTATGTTTTCAGTGTGATCAAAAACACCGAATTGTGTTCCTTGGAATTCTAAGTACAGTGCGGTAATTAACCCATGAATGCAGCGCCTCGAAACCCTGACGGGTACATAGCGCGCTTTATAAATACTATGATTGATTGATTGATTGCAAACCCTAATTACCTGAGAGTTGATTGTCATTATTTGTATCTATTTAAATGTCTATGAAGTCGAGCGATTCAGCATCTTAGGAAATCTCAATAAGGTGAATCAAGCAAGGTATTCATGGAACTTCAACAATATTTAGGTAGGCGTTGAGGTGACTTGGGACCAACCTCGGGTCACAGTGGGAATAGTTATAAATACTCTAGGGGTTTCAAGGTTCTCATTTAATTACAGGTAATCCACATGGTTTTCCCGACAATTTCTAGAGAGAAAGGCATGAGAAAACAAGAGCACATGCAAGCCTATGGCAAAGGGACATTGGCTGGATGGGCAAAATGTCTGCCAGCCACATGGTCAAACAACAACAACAAGGAGCAAGGAGGCATTTGGAACAAAAAACACATGTGAGCCCATGGCAAAGGGATACTGACTGCATGTACAAAAAGGCTGCAAGCCACATGGTCAAATAACAACAACCAGGAGCAAGGAAAACAAAGAAGAACACATGCAAGCCTATGGCAAAGGGACACTGGCTGGATGGACAAAATGGCCACCAGCCACATGATAAAACAACAGCTGCGAACAAGGAGGCATGGGGAACAAAGAACACATGGAAGCCTATGGCAAAGAAACAAAGGCTGGATGGACTAAATGGCTACCAGCCACATGATAAAACAACAACTGAAAACAAGGAAACATGGAGAACAAAGAACACATGCAAGCCTGTGAACAGAAAATGGTCCCTGGCCACACTGCATGGAGAACAAAGAGAAATTGTGGACCACGACAAACATACACACACACACACACACACACACACTGTCCATAAGGAGACATGGTGGTGGTAACACTGAAAAAAGAGACCAACATTAATTCGGCAATGCAAAACATGAAATTTAATTGAGCTATTCAAAATTTCACAACACCACACGTCCTCCTATGCCATCAAATATTACCCCAGAACATATACACTTTTTGCAGAATAAAACATGAAGTGCAAACAGTAACCAACATTTTTAATTAATCTAATGCCATCCCTGCCCTAAATAAAGTTTTAAAAACATATAAAACTGAAACATTTATTTCATACATTGGAAATCTACGTCACATACTAATGTAATATTGCAGTCTCATGAGCACGAACAAACGCCACTCTATGCCACTGTGTGGAAATCTGGAACTCCGTGCTACTCCGCATAGCACAAAGGGCCCAAATTTTGCAACCTCCACCAATGGAGCGGAGTTGTACACCTGGGCCTAGTAAGGTTCAGAGTCCCCCTGTTCTATGCTGAGAGTAGACCTTTCTGAGGTACAGAACTCCGACTTTAATTTCTATGTGGACTTATGCCGCCTCACCTCTCTTGGCACAAATGTCTACAGAAGTTCTGTTGTGTAGCCATTTTAGTAATAGCTCCATGCACATTATTTTGGCACAACCAGGGCTGCCGCTGTGCACTTTAACCTAGATATATTTTATTCAGTTTTATTATTTTAACAATAGCCACATTTGCAGTCTTGTTTTATTTCTCTCTATCTAGCTGTTCTTTGCCTAGGCCAGCACTGCATTCTTAAACAAGACATTTATTTCACTCTGTGCATCTCTTAAGGCTGCAGTAAGAAAGTTTGCCGGTAAACGTGGTAACTCTTTGTCTCTGGTATTCATAGAAACATACACATCCTTACGTAAGGACATTTTCTCAAGACATCAGCTGTTTTATTATAAAAACACTTCTCTGTCCCATACACATTAGAGGAAAATTCCAGCCAGATGACCATGACTGTATGCTGATTGCTGGACGCTTTGCTACGCTACAGCTGCTTATGCAGGCTTCAGGCGTTTGCTCACGTATGGGGGATGATGTCTTCCCAGGGGAACCTGAAGGTCAGAACTAGAGCTTAACATGCTGTGCTCTAATATAGCCTAGGTAGGAATTAGTCTATTTACTCTAGTGACAAAATTGTAGCGTTATTTTTATGCTTTACTCTCCTTGTCACAATTTTAATCCTGCCATGCTTTATTGTCCTGGTTATTGCAGTACATGCTTTATTATCTAAGATGCAGTTGCTTCATTAAAACCTTATTGAAACATATACTGCCTCCGATTGTCCTTGTATATGTGTGACTAATGTAACTGAGAGAAACGGATGCGATCTGAGTGACCATGATTTCCCTGAGGAGTCAATTGTTTCATGCGCTCGACTGTCCATCCATCTCTGCTCTTGGGTAGAGATGAGGCACTGCTAGTTAGCCGGAGTAAAAACCCCGGACTAGGCCAACAGGTTTCACCTGGAGTGGGTTAGACTCAGTCCCCCACACCACAGGCAATTCTGCAGCTCAAATCCAGTAGTCTGATTAGAATAATGAGAGCCTACACGACAGTTCTGTATGCTGACTTTTCTCTGACATCTCTTTAATATGAGAATAGCTAGGAATCTAGAATTAATGGTTAGGCAGGAAAATTTGGATTTGGACTTGATGCATCAAGCGTGCTTCCCTATTTTCGAAATTATCGCTATTGAATTGGTAGAACTAAATATGTTGATTAAATTAAATACTGTGCAATGGTTTAGTTCTCCTTTGGTTATCTCATATGTCTATACCATGATTTTGAGACTCATACATGTAAGTTTGACTTTGAATCTGAAATAAAGCCCTTTCAACTTTATGTGGTTTCTGAGTTTTAATGTGTGACTCCCGGTTGCACTATAATTTGTAGTGCAAAGCTTAACGTGTGTCTCCTCACCCCTCAGAACAAGGAAAGAATGATTCATCGGACCTCAGATTTAGTAATATAGTCCAGAAGATGGTAGTAAAGCAGATGGTTTGCTTTCCAAAATGAGGAGAACTGGAACCATATTATACAGTAGTTAGTACCCAGTGCCCAACCTTAGATGCCCAGATCCAGATTTGGAAGATCAGCAGAATTGTGGTGACTTAAATGAGAGATGTACTGGTGTTGTCTGAATGAGTATTAATAGGGCTGCAGATTGCAGCAGTTTGTGTCTAGTTTGCGGTGATTGTATGCATTAAAGTGGTGTCTTGTGGAGATGTTTTTGCATTCTGTGTGAGTGTGGTGATTTCTAAAGGAGTTGAAGAGGTTATATGGTCTGACATGGCCTAACATCCTGGGATAGCCTAAGAAGGTATAGAAGATACCATATTATATTGCCTACTAAGAGGTTGTGTTTGTTGTGACACATTGTCAGTGGCACAAATAAGATGGGGACTTACTTTGTGTGAATGTGAGGCAATTGTCATAGTGGATCTTAATGTCCAGAGTGAAACTGTACTGATCTAGATGAAAACCCGAAGGTCGAGGTTTCATCAGAAGTGATCAAAAACTTTCTTCTGTGTTTGAAGCTATTCATTCTTTAGCAGAGCAGGAAAAGGATTTGTATATGAGTGTGATATTGGGGTGCATGCAGATTGCAAAGAAGAGCAACTGCTGCGAGGAGCGAGGTCTACATCGCAGCGTGCCCCACTGTTACAGGTCAGTTGGTGTAGTACCCCGCAGCTATAGGTGGATAAAGTGGTAAGGTGCTGCATTGCGATTGGTGGTTGTGTCGGAGCAAGGGATTGTGGATTCAGCATTGTTTTTAAATGAATTAAAGCTCTTTGAAAACTGTTGGAAAATAAAATATTTAAAGCTATGCAAGACTGGTTCAGAGATGATGTTCATATTCCCAGTAGAGCAAGTGAAGTGGAGCTTCCAGAAGGTACTCCTGGTCATTATATGACGATTAACATAGGGCTGCATTCAGGTGTTTGGATTGGTCAATGGTACAAGATCACAGAAAAGGATTGTCCATTGAGATTCCCACAATATGGCACATTTATTTTAAGGATTATTGAAAAATTGAGGTGTGTGCTGTACTAAGTGAAGCCATCTCCTAGAACTGCACAATATGAAGCACTAAATGCTTGGAATGTACTCTCCATGTAAGAGAAAAAGAGAAATACCAGGGTAGAGTGAAGAAAGCTATGCATACTTATGCAGATGCTAGATGGAATGCTGAGCAGAAAAGGTGGAAAACAGACATGATAGAGGGGGATAAGTTGTACCTGGCTTTGACCACAGGTGTGGTCGGGCAGGGGGAAGGGACAATGATTTGAAAACAGTTTAGACAGTAATGATGATTCTGGAGTTTTTTGGATGTGCCATTATCTGAAAGTCCACTACCGTATATTGAAGTCAGAATTGTGGGTGGGAATAATGGTACTGGTTGAAATGGCATAATTACCTTTCCTAATACCCCAGCTAAGATGGCTCCTAGTCCTCAGGGAGCCATTCCAGTTAGCCCCCTTATGAACCGAGAAGAGAGGGTTTGAAAGAGTGTGTCCCAGTTGATCCTACTGTGAGTACGGTTAATACTCTTACAGTCCCAGTTACCATTGGCCCGGTAGTTCCTATGTATAAATCAGAAGACTCCGGGAAAAATTTGTGCATTTTGGCAGTACCCAATAATGTTGGAGGATCAACCACAATTCCAAATAGTCCTGATACTAAGGAGTTTGTTTCTTTAATTTCAACACGCACTAGTATTTCATGTGAAGCAAGTACAGATACAACTCTGAATATGTCAGCATGCACTTCAAAAGGTACTTATCAGAAGATTCCCACATATAAAACTCCTATGTATGGGAACAACCTCTGAATTTAGGGAACGGTGCTCAGGGAAAGGATTCCACATCCAAGGTTCCTGTAGACTTGATCTATTAGTGTGAAAGATATAGATGAAAGGGTACAATTCTTTAATGGAAGTACCGCATCTAGAGAGAGAGTACGAGTACAGAAGTAAATTAGGGAACACTTTCATCAATATTGAGGGAAAGGACTTTGGATGTAGCAAAGCTGACAATAGAATTGGAATGAATGATTACTGGAAATCTTAGCTTAGAGTAGTTAAAGACTTATCAAAAGGATGAGTACACTTTTAAGTGGGTCAAGTTCATGATAAATTGGCATAATTGGCTCAGAAACATGAGGTGGACTTAAAAAAGACTAAGGCCCTCATTACAACCCTGGTGGTCAGTGTTAAAGTGGCGGTAATACCACCAACAGGCCAGCGGTAAACAAAATGGAATCACGATCCTGGCGGAAACCGGCAACACAGTCAGCCACTTTAACACTCCAACCGCCACGGCAGTAGCAACAAACACCGTGGCGGTAACCGCCAACAGACAGGCGGAAGACAATGTACCGCCCACACTATTACAAGGCACCAATCCGCCAGCTTTTCCGGGGCGGTACCAATGACATCAAAAGCACTGCAGAAACAGTACACAGAAGGGAAACCACTCACCTCTCTACACCCAAGGAAGAACTAGGACGCCATGGAGCCCGAACTGCAGATCCTACCCATGATGCTGTATCTCTTAATACACCAAGCAGTGGAAAGAAGGCAGCGGTGGCGACGACGACGGTGAGTACTGCACCTAGTACAAAGGGGAGGGGAGGAGGGAAAAGAGATTGACATACACACACGCGACACGCAACACCACCACCCCCCACCCGCACCAACATACATACACACACACATATCCAATAACATCACAGATACACCCCGTCACCCCCTGGAAGAATGCAAGGACCAAACAAAATAAGTTTGACTAGTGTACTATTCAAACAATCAGATAGATCAAGAGAACAGCAAATAATCAGTATACACAAATATTTACAGCAAGTATACAAGTCCGTACACTGTCCCATGAAATGTCCGTGGACCAGTGGTCCCAAAAAGCATGGGCGAAGCCCACACATGACACCTGCCTCAAAACGGAGAGAACACTGCATGGGCATCAGGTTGAAACAAAAACAGACATCTCAGGGGGAAGGTGAGGGGGGGGGCACCTCAGCCAGATGATGGTACGACGTCACTGCTCCTGGAGGGCGCTCCATGCCCACTGTCTGGTCCTGAGGAGTGCAAAGCCACAGTCACACAAGTCTCTCAAGCGGGTGGTTTGCCCACTGCTTGCTCCTAGGGAGTGCAAAGCCACAGTCTCTCAAGTCTCTCAAGTGGGTGGTTTGCCCACTGCTTGCTCCTGGGTGTGCAAAGCCACAGTCTTTCAAGTCTCTCAAGTGGGTGGTTTGCCCTCTGCTTGCTCCTGGGGAGTGCAAAGCCACAGTCTCCCAAATGGATGCCTTTCTCCACTGGTTCTGGAGGGGGCTTTGTACCTAGAGTGGTACATCCTGCCAAGGACTGGGTGAGTGGATGTATCTCTCCACTGGTTCTGGAGGGGGCTTTGTGATCAGAGTGCTTTATCCTGCCAGGGATTGGGTAAGTAGATGCCTTTCTCCACTGGTTCTGGAGGGGGCTTTGTGCCCAGAGTGCTTCATCCTGCCAAGGACTGGGTGAGTGTATGCATCTCTCCAGTGGTTCTGGAGGGGGCTTTGTGCCCAGAGTGCTAACATCTTGCAAAGGACTGGGTGAGTGGATGTATCTCTCCACTGGTTCTGGAGGGGGCTTTGTGCCCAGAGTGCTTCATCTTGCGAAGGACTGGGTGAGTGGATGTTTCTCTCCACTGGTTCTGGGGGGGGGGGCTTTGTGCCCAGAGTGCTGCATCCTGCCAAGGACTGCATGAGTGTATGCATCTCTCCAGTGGTTCTGGAGGGGGCTTTGTGCCCAGAGTGCTTCATCTTGCGAAGGACTGGGTGAGTGGATGCCTTTCTCCACTGGTTCTGGAGGGAGCTTTGTGCCCAGAGTGCTACATCCTGCCAAGGACTGGTTGAGTGGATGTATCTCTCCACTGGTTCTGGAGGGGGCTTTCTACCCAGAGTGCTTCATCCCACCTAGGATAGGGTGAGTGGATGTATCTCTCCACTGGTTCTGGAGGGGGCTTTCTGCCCAGAGTGCTTCATCCTGCCAAGGATTGGGTGAGTGGATGCCTTTCTCCACTGGTTCTGGAGGGGGCATTGTGCCCAGAGTGCTTCATCCTGCCAAGGACTGGGTGAGTGGATGTGTCTCTCCACTTGTTCTGGCGGGGGCTTTTTGCCCAGAGTGCTTCATCCTACCTAGGATAGGGTGAATGGATGCCTTTCTCCACTGGTTCTGGAGGGGGCTTTGTGCCCAGAGTGCTTCATCCTGCCAAGGACTGGGTGAGTGGATGTACCTCTCCACTGGTTCTGGAGGGGGCTTTTTGCCCAGAGTGCTTCATCCTACCTAGGATAGGGTGAGTGGATGCCTTTCTCCACTGGTTCTGGAGGGGGCTTTGTGCGCAGTGATGCCGCACCTGGGGTGTGGCAGTTGACTTCGTCTCACCTGGGTGTCTCAGCCACATGATGTACCTGGAACAGTTAGCATGATACTCCATGGAGGCAGAGCCACACGCCATCCTGCGGCGACTTAGGCTGCCAATTGCTGGTTCGTGTCAGTGCTGGAGGTGGTGTCTCAAGTGGCGTGTCCAGGGTCCAGGACGTCACCTGCAAACTCTGACGGCTGCACACTGGGGATGGGGCTGACGTCCGACAGAGTGGCATCGGCTGTGCACGTGGCGGTGCTGATGGTGGTGCAGGTGGCGGTGACTGTGGTGGAGATGCTGCCAGTGCTGGCCGTGGTGCAAGTGACTGTTATGGTGGATGGAGACACCATACCGTCTCCGGCAGCCTCGGATGGCTGATCCTTGGGGAGGATGCTGCAGACTGACCTTGTGGTAGCGGCAGTGCAGATGGCGGTGCAGGTGGCGGTGCAGGTGACGGTGCAGGTGGCGGTCGGAGCGGCGTGGTGACTGTTGTGCATGTGGCTGCCATCCCTGATGATATGGTGGTCACCAGCCCCTCACCAGGAGAGATCGTGTCCAGAGGTGATGTGCTGTTTGACTTGTGCCCCTTCCCCATCTTGACAGTCGATGCAGGGACCTTGGCACTGTCCACTCGGTGTTTGGACGAGGCCTTGCTGGGTGGGTGGTGTGACTGTCACCTGCTGGAAGCCGGCTCCTTTTTGACCTTTGCAGGTGGTGGAATTGTGTGGCTCTTTTTTTCTGTCAGTGGCACACTGGCAGCTCTGACGGGTGCCCCTTTAGACCATACTGGAGTAGCAGGGACCACAGCGGATGCAGATTTGGTGGCTGAGGTGCTGGGCTGGGATCTAGACATCCTGGCCCTACAGGAAGGACGGGGGAGGTGTAGGGAAGAGGTTAATGTTTGCTAGGAAAAGGTTTTTTGACGCACTGGGACGGGAAGATGGAGGGGGTGTGGGAGTGGAGGAAGTGGTAGTGGTTGTTGGAAGTGTACGTCTGCTGAGTTTCGTTGAAGGTGCTTGGGCTTGAGGCTGTTGTGAGGTGGATGGCTGTTGAGTGGGTGTGTGCCTGCGTTTATGTACTTTGGGAGGAGGGCTCACTGACACACTGGGAGAGGACACAGGGGATGTGTGAATGGTAGTGGGGGTGGTGATTGCACGTGAGCGGTGTGTAGTGATGGGCATGCTGGTGATGGGGCAGTGGCTGATGATGTAGTGCATGCAGGTGTGAGTGGAGACAAGACTGGGAGGGAGGTGGAGGACATGGAGGAGGGGGACACAGTGGCAGAAGTGGATGTTGGTATGTGTGCATGGGTATGGTGCTTGTGTGAGTGCCTGTGGGATGTGTGGTGCTTATGTTTGCCTGAGCCACTTTTGTGTGCTGATGTGTGTACATGCTGGTCTGATGGTGTGCTTGGGATAGGCTGAGGTAGAGGGGATTGGGTCTGGGTAGTGGAAGTTGGAGGGGGAAGGCTGGACACAGGGACAACGGCTGCCATCAGTGCTGAGGGCAGAGCCTGAAATGCTCTCTGTTGGGCCGCCACGCCAGAATGAATGCCCTCCAGGTATGCATTTGTTTGCTGCAAATGTCTCTCGACACCCTGGATTGCATTCAGAATGGTTGACTGCCCAACAGTGCGGGATCTCAGGAGGTCAATAGCCTCTTCACTGAGGGCAGCAGGGTTGACTGGGGCAGGGCCTGAGGTGCCTGGGGTGAGGGAGATGCCCACCCTCCTGGGTGAGCGGGCACGGGAAACACGCTGAGGGGCTGCTGGGAGGGCGGTGCTGGTAGGGGGGGTGGCGGCTGTACATGTTGTTGAGGTGGGCACAGAGGTGTCTGCCACCACCAGGGAGCTTCCATCAGAGGAGAAGTCGCTGTCACTGGTATTCCCTCCTGTCCCCGTCGTGGAGCTCCCCTCGCCCTACATCCCACTGGTGCCTTCACCCTCCATAGATTCAGCCTCCAGGGCCATGTGGGATGCAGCTCCCTCCGTCACCCCTGCCTCTGCTCCTCCACCAGATGATGCTAATGCACACAAGGACAGGGTGACAAAACAAGAAGTGGGGGGCGACAGAAAAAACACATGGTCAATGCCAGCAACACCATTACCATTGGAGTACACAACACACAGGGAGCAGCCCTATACACTAGGCCATGCACTAGCAGTTACTAGGAAATTCACAAGGCCATGGGGTACTATGCCTATCACCATTTGCTGCACACCTGGAACCCACAGGAGCCTGCCCAGTTGTAGATGCCCACTAAAAATATTGGGGTTGGAGTGCCTCAGGGCCTGCCCAACATTGGGCCTACCCTACCAAGTGCGCCCTGGCCTAGGGGAACCCACAGCCCACATCCCCCACCCAGACACTTCGTAAAGCGTGCAGAGTCAGCTTAATGACACTGTACTCACCCCCTTGTGGCTGCTGTGTGGGCCTCAAGTGCCCACCCAACTCCGGATATGTCACCGCCAGGATCCGGAACATCAGGGGGGTCATGGTGCGACGGGCGCCCCTTCCACATTGGGAAGCCAGCCCCAGCTGGGCCTCTGCCATCTTCTTGCTCCAGCGGCCCAGGTCCTCCCATCTCTTGCGGCAGTGGGTGCTCCGTCTATGATAGACCCCCAGGGTCCGCACTTCCTTGGCGATGGCACACCAAATACCCTTCTTCTGGTGGGTGCTGACCTAGAGGAAAGGTACAGGAGGAAAGGAAATTACTCACCCGTCTGGACCGTCATATTCATTGCCCACCAGTTCCCACCTATGCCCTGATGCACATACACTCACCATCCTCACATGCAGGCCTCAGACCCCCACATGTATCTTCCATCCACACCACTACAAACAGGCATTGCCCACAGTGTACTCACCTGTTTGTCTGGAGGACCGTAGAGTAACATGTACTGGGGTAGGACCCCATCCACCAGTTTCTCCAACTCCTCCACGGGAAAGGCAGGGGCCCTTTCCCCAGACACTCGAGCCATTGTCGCTTCCAGACTCAGGTCACAGCAGCACTTGCAGTGTAGGTCCTCTCCTTTTGAAGGTCAGGTATTAAGTGAGTAAACAGATAGAAAATGGCTGTCACGTCCACAGCGGTGAGTACCATCACCGCAGGCGTACATCATCATTGGCTCCTGGAACCCATAGGGCCCAAAGATAAACAATGCTGAATTGCGCGGCAGTCTTCGACCGCCTCCTGCAACGCTGCACAACGCCAGCGCAGTTACCTCATTTCCCCTTGTTCCTCCTCACAGGTCAGGCAGCCGCCATTTCAGGGGGGCACATGGCATGGCACCTAACTGCATCACAGCACAATTTGGCAGATATACAGACAAACTACGCCACTCACGGATTTACTAACATTACTGCAACCTATGTGGTACATGACCCTCTGCTCACCATTCTCCTCCATAGGGCACATCTGCTGGGGCAGATGATGAGATGGCATCATCCTCCGGTGTACAGACCCCTTGTGGACCTGTCGACAATGGAAGACAGACACATCATTATCACCTACAGACTTGATCGTGCCACAATCCAAGACCTGTGTGCCCAATTGGAGCCAGACCTGATGTCAGCTATCCGCCATCCCACAGGAATCCCCCCTCTAGTGCAGGTCCTGTCAGTGCTCCATTTCCTGGCAAGTGGCTCCTTTCAAACTACAGTGGCCATGGCATCTGGGATGTCGGGCCAATGTTTTCTAACGTGTTGACCAGAGTGTTGTCTGCCCTGCTGGAACACATGCACAGCTACATCGTGTTTCCACAGGTGGAGGATTTGCCCACAGTGAGAAGCTGACTTTTATGCCCTGGGACATATCCCCAACATCATTGGTGCCATTGATGGTACACATGTGGCATTTGTCCCCCACCACAGAAATGAACAAGTGTACAAAAATCGAAAAAGCTACCAGTAGATGAATGTGCAGATAGTGTGTTTGGCAGACCAATACATCTCTCATGTGAATGCCAAGTATCCTGGCTCTGTGCATGACGCCTACATTTTGAGGAGTAGCAGTATCCCTTATGTGATGGGCCAACTCCAGAGGCACTGTGTGTGGCTAATAGGTGAGCCCAAGGTCCCCACACAGTATGAGTAGGTGTCTGTGTATGGGTAGTCCCTAAGGGTTAGTGTGTGTCTAACAGTTATCACTCGACATTTGCAGGTGACTCTGGTTACTCCAACCTCTCATGGCTAGTGACCCCAGTGTGGAATGCCAGGATGAGGAACACTACAATGAGGCACATGGGTGAACTAGGCATATTATTGAGGGGACGTTTGGCCACCTGAAGGCCAAATTCTGGTGCCTCCATCTAACAGGTGGCTCCCTATACTACTCACTGAAGAAGGTGTGCCAGATAATCGTGGTATGCTGCTTTTTGCACAACCTGGCATTGCAAAGCCAGGTGCCTTTTCTGCAGGAGGATGGGCCTGATGATGGTCTTGTGGCAGCGGTGGAGCCTGTGGACAGTGAGGAAAAGGAGGCAGAGGAAGAAGGTATTGACAACTGAATGAACATCAACATGCAGTACTTCCAGTGACACACAGGTAAGAGACTGTCACTGCTTCTCACATTTCTGAATACTGTAGGTCATTGTATGAGTCAGCCTCTTCACCTCTGTCTATGGACACTGACAGTTCACTTTGGCTTTCCATTTTTCAGATCTATGTACCTCATTCTTCCTTCTGCTATATGTACTGCCTCCCTACAACTGTCTTACATTGGTATGAGCAAATGAACATTTACATTGCTATTTGTGGCTGATGTTGTAATAATACATTTGTGAAAGAACAGACTGACTCCAGATTGGTTTGTGACTCAAGGGTATTTATTTAGGGGCTAATAGGTATAGGGGTATGTATAAGGGGCTGGGGTGATGGTGGAGGAAGGTCCATAGTAGAGTCCAGTCTCTTGGTATCACAGGTGCATTGTCCAATGTGGCATAGGAAGGGGAGTAATGGCAGTTCATGGTGGACAGGGTGAAATAGTGGGACAGAAGTGTGACAATCAGGAGGGTCCTACTTCCTGGCGGGGGTCTTGGCAATGTTCTCTGTCTTCTGCCTGGATCGCAGGGACCATTTGTGAGGTGGTTCTCCTTCTGCAGGGGGTGGGGTGCTGGTGGGCTATTGTTCCTGTGGCTGGGCCTCCTGTCCACTAGTGCCGGCGGAGGTAGAGGGATGTTCCTTGATTTGGCTAGTGTCAGGGGCCTTTTGTTGTGCCACTGCCTCCCTCATGGTCTTGCCTATGTCAGCCAGCACCCATGCTATGGTGAACAGGATGGTGTAGATGTTGGTGAGGTCCTCCCTGATCCCCATGTATTGTCCCTCCTGCAGCCGCTAGGTCTCCTGAAACTTGGCCAGTACCATGCCCATGGCCTCCTGGAATGGTGGTATGCTCCCATGATGTTTGATAGTACTCGTGGAGGGTCGGTTGCCTGGGCCTGTCCTCCCCCTGTCGCACAGCAGTCCTCCCAGCTTCCCTGTTGTCCTGTGCCTCCGTCCCCTGAACCGTGAGCCCACTGCCACTGAACCCAGGTCCCTGATCGTCCTGGGTTTGTGGGGTTGCCTGGGGTCCCTGTAGTGGTGGACACACTTCTGATTAACATGTCCTGACAGTGGCATGGGCCCGGTGGGTGGGTGCTGTGGTGGTGTTTCCTGAGGGCGGAGGTTCTGTGGTGGCTTGGGACGGTGACAGGGGAGCCGACTGTCCAGAGGTCCCTGATGGGACAGGCTGGTCATCTTGATCCAGGCGTGAAGAGATGTTGTTGTCACTGTGGGCCTCTTCTGTGGGGGGACTGGATATGGTTGGCACCTCCTGTCCAGTGACGTTGGGTAGGGGTCCTGTTGGGGTTAAAATTCATTGTTATTTTATCTGTGTGTGCCATCTTGTGCAATGTGTGTGTTTCCCTCTATTACTGTGTTTGCACTATACCCTTGGCCCTTGTGTAAGTGGTGATTGTGTGCTTTGTGTGAGTCTCTATTGGACATGCTTTGGTGATGGGTGTCCATGAATGTCTGTGATGGGTATCCATGCACTGTTGTTGCATGCAGGGCTTGGTTGTGGGAGTGGTGGGTCGTGATGGTGGGGTGTGTGGGAGATGGTGGAGTCATGGGAGTGAGGTGAGGGTGAGGGTGAGAGTATGTGATGGCATACAGGTAGGGTGGAGGGATATAATAGTAAAGATATGACTTACCAGAGTCCAGTCCTCCTGCTACTCCTGCGAGGCCCTCAGGATGCATTATTGCCAAGACTTGCTCCTCCCATGTTGTTAGTTGTGGGGGGAGGAAGTGGGGGTCCACCGCCAGTCCTCTGTACGGCTACCTGGTGTCTGGATACCACGGAATGCACCTTCCCCCGTAGGTCGTTCCACCTCTTTCTGATGTCATCCCTTGTTCTTGGATGCTATTCCACTGCGTTGACCCCGTCGACAATTCTCCGACATTGCTCCATCTTCCTTGCAATGGATGTCTGCTGCACTTTTGATCCAAATAGCTGTGGCTCTACCCGGATGATTAACTCCACCATGACCCTGAGCTCCTCCTCAGAAAACCTGGCGTGTCTTTGAAGTGCCATGATGTGGTGTGAGTGATGTGTGAGGTGATGGTTGATGTGATGTGTGGGGTGTTGTGTTGGGGTGTGTGGTGTGTTGTGCGTGGATGGTGTATGAGTGATGGTCATGTGTGCCTTTGGATGCTGGTGTGGCCTTTACTTTTCTCTCTCTCTGCTTCTTCAAAAGTTTTCGGTGTAAGGGGTTGTAGGTAATGTGGGTGTGTGTTTTATATTGGATTGGGTGTGTGGGTGTGTTGTGTGTCAGGTGTGTGTACTTTGAATTGTCCAATGTGGTGTAGTTTTATAAGTGTGTGTATTTTGAGCAGGCAGTGTGTACCGCCAATGGTTTACTGTGGTTGAATGACCGCCACGTTGATTTGTTGGTGGTGATACTGTGGGCATATTCCTGTTGGCGTAACCGTCTGGGTTTTGCTATCGCCAGTTTATCACTGACCTTTGGTCTGGCGGACTTGTGTGGGTTTCTGTATAGTGGCGGAATTCTCAGTGTGGGTCACAATACCTGTTGCGGATTTCCACCGCGGACACAGTATGTTGGCTGCCATTGGCACGGCAGTCAGCGGGATTTACCGCCAGGGTTGTAATGAGGGCCTAAAGCTCAGCAGAGAAGCTATTGAGTGTGCTTCAGTGAAAAAGATATTGCTGATATTGGAACTGCAGGATTAAACACTTAGATTAAAGACTTAATTCAGAATATTAGGAAATGGAATGAATCAGAGAAGTGGAAAACCAAATGGGTGAAAAAGAAGGAGGTAAAGAAACCTTCAAGTTATCGCAGAGGTACGTGTGACAGCCTTCCCCTTGTCAGAAGTGC
This sequence comes from Pleurodeles waltl, assembly GCF_031143425.1. NCBI lineage: Eukaryota > Metazoa > Chordata > Amphibia > Caudata > Salamandridae > Pleurodeles > Pleurodeles waltl. The sequence goes on along the minus strand of NC_090439.1, from coordinate 696,779,121 downwards.
CTGGCGGAGTTTATGTATACATGCCATGGAGCAGGAGTGATCTTGCATCATTTACCAATAATTTCCCCAATTTATGAGAGAAGCTAGTTTAATGGTATTGACAGGCTGAAAGATTTGTGAAAATTTCACAGGTGTTGTGGATTTATCTGAATAAGTTATTTAACATTGTTGGTCTGAGTGGCCTGTGGACAGAATTTAAAATAGCTGTTTAATGGCCTAGGTGGAACTGACAAGAAATGCATTAACAAAGGTCCTTCACCATTGGTAATGAAGAAATATCAGGAGGTCATGACATTCCTGAAAGAGAAGGTGCCTCCTCAGGATGTTGATTGGGTTAAGATTATAGGACGACTTCAAAGAAGTCATAGTAGTTTGTCCATGTTTACTATGAGAGGTTGTTGCAGACATTAAAACAATACAGTGGTATGGAGACACTAGAGGCTAAGGATATGGGACATTTAGTGTTGAGGTTTGTGACAGGACTGAGGCCGGAAATCAGTATGATGATTCAGCAACATTTGATTTGTTGTCAGAATTAGGACTTCATTACGAGTGTAGTGGCCCGAGGACAACCACACTCGCGGAGACTTTTGGACCACAGCACTCCAGGCAGTCTGACCACCACATTATGACCCTGGTGGGCAGACCTGCCCAAAGACCACCGTCCCCGCCAGGAACATTGTTCCCGACATGGTGACGGTGGTCGAGGTTATCCTCAGCCAGGGCGGTGCGAAACTCAGCACTGCCAGGCTGATCCCAACCCCTCTTACTGCCTGCCTTTCCATTGTGTTTTGCCTACAGCATGGGCAGTGCAGGCTCCCCTGCCCAGCACCATCCAAATGTGCACTGTCTGCTATGCAGACAGTGCACTTTCTGAGGTGCTATGATATTGGCCTTGGTTCTCTTAAGGGAGGCAAGGCCAATATTGTAGCATTGTTCCCGCAGGGCAGCCAGATGGGAACCCATATTATATTGTTTGCAGCAGCCTTGGTGGTGGCATTCTCCCCACAGGTTTGGCAGTCCCATGGTGGGACCGCCAAACTCATAATTAGGCCCTAACTCTGTTGATGAAATGTTGTGCTGTGCAAAATGCTGCCATGATGCGATAGAGATAGAACAGGAAAAGCTCAAGGAAAGGTTGATGGTCGCTCACATGAAATCAGCTCAGAGAACTAGTTAGATACCCCTACCTGTAAGTAATGCAGGCACAATTCAAAGTGTATATAAAAAAACCACAAAACCCAACGCAAGATAGAGGTCGAGGTGTTCCTATAGATCCTGGTACAGGAATTGATGCAAATAGTCTAAAAAGGCCAACTTCTTGTCACATCTGCAATAGGATGGAACATTGAAAGAGGGAATGTCATTTATATCCAGCTAATCAGGTCCAAAAAGCAGGATTTGTGCCCTCTCCGAATAATAACCCTAATCACAGGCAGGGGGTGCAAAGACCCAGGAGTCAGAAATGTAATGTGTCTCAAGCACCAATGATAAAAGTCCCTAAACCTGCGACACCACAGCAAAATGCTGTTGGGTCATGTCAGAATATGAATCATTAATCAGGGTTTGAAAATTAATGTGAATCTGAGATAAGAAAATAATGCATTTCAGCAATTTTCCCTGTTTGATTTGAATGAGGAAAATGTCTTTAATCAGCCAGCCTGACTGTGCCTGAGAGGGGAAGAAAACTGGGTACTTAAGGCAACCTTAGAGGTGAACCACTTGGACCATTTATAGATAGCAAAGTGGATGGCCATCCTGTGTCATTCCTGGTCGACACTGGTGCTACCTGTTCTACTCTGAGAGCAGTAGAAGTCCCAAACCTACCCCTCTCAGAAAAAAAACTGTTGAAGTTGTGGTGTAGATAATAATCAAATGACACTTAATAAACTGCCCCAGTCACAGTGAAAACAGAATCTTTTCAGGATAAACACAAGTTTATTATGTGAATGCAGTCCAGTGAATCTCTTGGGAAGAGCAGGAATAATAATGCAAACCCAGGATGAAGATGCTGTCATTAAGCTAATGAAAAAATGAATCATGTTGCATGTTATTGACATTGTTAACAGTTAACAATGTGACCCCAGATTTGAGAGAGACTGTCAAACATGAAGTATGGGATTTTTCAGGAAATTGTATCGGACGGATCAAAGGTGTAGAACCTCTCTGAATTATTGTTAAACCCAATGCTGATTAGCAAAGGACAATTTGACACCCTGTGACGGGCTGGCCGGAACTCGCCTGCACACAAGCCCGACTTGTGCTGCCACTGCCTGTGGTGTGCAGGAACACCTCAGGGCAGCCACCAATGAGAAGCCAGATGCTGGCTCAACGTGGGAAGGAGGAGGGTCAAGAAGAGGAGGAGAATGCCAAGAAGCAGCACAGTGACGAGGAGGAGCGAGATGGCGGAATCACAGACCGAGAGGAGGACGAGGAAGTTACAGCAGGCGTATTGGAGTATGGCTTCTCCCCAACCGGGGAGAAGAGGAGGATGAAGCGGCAGAAGGAGGTCTGAATACTGCGGCAACCCTGGGAGGCGGCGCGCAGAATCCTGCCACACTTCTGGAGAAGCGTGGCAGAGCCAGGTGTGTGGGGACACTGGATTGAGGGAAGGGAGGACGGGAGGGGTAACTACTGAGAAGAAAGGGGGTTGTGGGCGGAGGGTGGAGAAAGAAAAGGGAATTGAGTGACGAGCACTGGGGAATTAAGGGCTGGTAGCACTGGAGGGGAGGGAAAGAGGGGTTTTGGCCGGGAAAAGCACTGAAAGCCACACAAGCCATAAATCAAAGCGAGAATACTGACAGTCAACAGGGCCCAGAAACACGTGAACAGGAAGAAAGAGGAAGATAGGAGAAGATTAAGAAACACCACTGGCAGAAAGGGAAAGAAAGGAGGAGGCCAACAGACCAGGAAAGCGCAGACCATAAGAAAAGATATAGATAAAGAAAGAAAAAGAAAAATATCAAGAAGAGTGGAAGCAAGAAACAAATAGATAGGGAAAAAAACCCAACGAGAGAAAATGAAACACTTACTGGTATTGTTCTTCTTCTCTCCACATGTGCTTCCCGGGAGACCTAAGAGACGGAGAGAACCAAGGAGGAGCATAACAACCAGGAAACCTGAGGAACAACATCAGAGAAAAGAGGAAAACCCCACAGACAATACCAATTCATATTCAATAAACATCACTTACATGCTTGACGACCAAATCCTGCGTCATTATTTGCCTTGGCTTGTCACACACCCGATACAATTGTTGGAATTGCTCCTGTGACTGAGTCCATGATATTGCGTGGAATTCTGAAGGAATTAATGGGAATTCCTTATAATTCTCCCATTAAGGGTCTTCAGAATCTGAGTGATTTGTGCAAGACCTTAGGAAAATAAACAACACTGTTGTTCCTTGTTGCCCTGTGGTACAGAATCCAGTTGTATTATTGCTTCAGATTCCATGTGTATCTGAGTGGTTCACTGTCATTGCTTTGTTTCAAGCCTTCATTTCAATACCAATGCATGAGGATAGTGAGTTCCTTTTTGCAATCTGGAAACACGGTTTTAATATGGTGTTAAGTCCCACAAGGGTATATTGATTCTCAGTATATTTTTCAAATTTTAAAGAAGAGTCTAGAGTCTTGGGTCATGCCTTGTAATTCAGTCCTGATCCAATACATCTATGACCTAATGGTGGCATCAAATACTCAAGAAGCCTGTAAACAAGACACTGTTGCCTTTCTGAACCACCTGGCTGAGAATGGACATAAAGGGGGTCATTCTGACCCTGGCGGTAAAAGGCTCTTACCGCCGGTCAGAAGACCGCCATCATACCGCCGCGGCAAACCGCCACGGTCATTCTGACCCACAACCGCCAAACCGCCAAAAACCCGACATCCACTGAAGCTCGCCTCTTCAGCGGTCAGCGATAAACTGGAGATGACCAAACCTCCACCGTCACGCCAACACAAACACGCCCATGCCATTACGACCCACGAATCCACGCGGCGGTCTTTCAACCGCGGTATTCCATTGGCGGTACACACCGCCGCGCTCAAAATACACACACCTTTACAAAACACAGCCACATTGGACAATTCGAAATACACACACCTGATACACATAAAAACAACACACCCACACACCCATCAACATATAAAACACACACCCACATCACCCACAAACCCCCACAAATCGAAATTCAGAGACAAGGCGCAATACACAGAGAGAGAGCACAGGGAATGCAAAGCACAACACACACAGGAACCCAACATCATCACCCACACCACATCTACGCACAAAACACCACACACCACCACACTCATCACCACAAACACCACCCCACACCTCATCCACACCACCCCATGGCACCCCAAAGACACCCCAGGTTCTCGGACCAAGAACTCAGGGTCATGGTGGAGGAAATAATGAGGGTAGAGCCCCAGCACTTCGGCACACAGGTGCAGCACACCACAATAGCCAGGAAGGCGGAGCTATGGCAAAGGATCGTCGACAGGGTCAACGCTGTGGGACAGCATCCCAAAAATCGGGAAGACATCCGAAAGCGCTGGAACGACCTACGGGGGAAGGTGCGGTCGATGGTGTCAAGACACAACATCGCTGTGCAGAAGACTGGCGGCAGACCCCCACCCACTCCACCCGAATTCACAGCATGGGAGCAAGAGGTCTTGAACATCCTGCATCCTGAGGGCCTCGCTGGAGTAGGCGGAGGAATGGACTCTGGTAAGTCTAATCTCAACTACTTCACCCCCCCCAACCACCAGCATGCCAACCCACACCCCCACCCTCACCCCTAACCCCCAGCACACATACTCCCTGTTAATGTCTCACCAGCACAACCCACCCAACCCAACCCCAACCCCTGAATGCCAACACAAACCATGGACACCCATCACCTAAGCATGACCACTGCACATACCCATCCCCCCCACAAACCACCCTCACAACTCCTCCCACATGGGACTGCCAGCACTGGGGGACAAGGGCACCCACAAATCGCACGCCATGGCACACACAAAATCAATAACCATACTATTTTACCCCTGCAGGGCTCGAACGCCAACACACCGGCCAGGAGGGTCCAGATTTGTCCATCCCACCCCCAGAACAGGCCCCCAGTGATGACAGCAGCTCTGTCGACCTAGAACCTGATGACCAGCCCGGACCATCAGGGACCTCTGGACAGTCGGTTACCCTCAGTCAGCCACAGGCCACAGCAGACCTACCCCCCTCAGGAAACACCAGCACAGCACCCACCGAGCGGGCCCATGCATCTGTCTCCAGGACAGGTCAAGCAGCGGTGTGTCTACCAGTACAGGGCACCCAGGGTAACCCACAACCCCAACAACAACAGGGACCTGGGGGCACTGGTAGTGGGCACACCGTCCAGGGGACAGAGGCCCAGGAACAAAGAGGAACTGGGAGACCTGCTGTGCGACAGAGGGAGGACAGGCCTAGGGAACCCACTGTCCAAGAGGCCCTCACCAGCATCATGGGAGCGTACCACCACTCCCAAGAGACGATGGCGACGGTCCTGGCCAGGTTCCAGGAGATCCAGGCCATGCAGGAGGGCCAGTACATGGGGTTCCGGGAAGAACTGCGCAGCATCAGTTCCGCAATGGGTACAATCGTGGTGGCACTCAACCAGATTGTCACCACATTGCGGGACCATGTGGCCCCCCAAAGGGCCCCTACCACTAGCATGGAGGAAGAACAGCCCACCACCTCCGCCGGCGCTAGTGGTCAGGAGGCCCCGACACAACAGCAACGGCCCTCCCGGACCCCACCCCCTGCAGAACAAGAACCACCCCGCAAGAAAGGCCTGAGATCTAGGAAGAAGACAGAGTAGGATGTCAAGACCCCCGCCATGCACGGAAACCCCCGGATGTCATCCCACTGTCCCACTTGTTCACCCTGTCCAACCTTGAACTGCCCCTGCTCCACCTTCCACAGGCATATGGACAATGGACCTGTAGGAACGACAGTCTGGACACTGCCATGGACATGCCTCCACCATCACCCATCACCCTTTTTGAACTATACACCTATTTGAAAACTTCAATAAAGACAATAATTGCACAAAAACCAACTGGATTCTGCTATCTATTTATTTAAACCAAATGTATTCGATATAACCAACAAAACATTTCTATTTACATTGTGATGACAACATACCAGTGTCACACAGCGGTAGTCCATGGGGAAAAAAAACAGAGGGCACTCCGTGGGGATCAGATCACTGAAATAGGAAGTGATATACACAACTAAGTTACCATACATTGGGGTGAAAGGTCAGACAGTAGAGAGCCACTACAGTTACAGATATAATACAATGCAGGAGTAGATTATTACCTGTGTGTCACTGGAAATACTGCAGTATCACTCTGTCCCTGTTGTCTGTGTCGTCCTCTTCGTCTTCCTCCGCTTCACTCTCCGCAGGCTCCACAGCGGCCACAACACCACCATCTGGACCATCCTCCTGCAGGAAAGGCACCTGGCGTCGCAAAGCCAGGTTGTGAAGCATGCAGCAGGCCACGATGATATGACACACCTTCCTTGGTGAGTACATTAGGGATCCACCAGTCATATGCAGGCACCTAAACCTGGCCTTCAGGAGGCCGAAGGTCCGCTCAATCACCCTCCTGGTACGCCCATGGGCCTCATTGTACCGTTCCTCTGCCCTGGTCCTGGGATTCCTCAATAGGGTCAATAGCCAAGGCAGGTTTGGGTAACCAGAGTCACCAATTAGCCACACACACACTCTGTAGCAGTTCCATCACATAAGGGATGCTGCTATTTCGCATGATGTACGCGTCATGCACTGACCCTGGGAACTTGGTATTTAAATGGGAGATGTACTGGTCAGCCAAACAGACCACCTGGACATTCATCGAATGATAATTTTTTCGGTTCCTGTACACCTGCTCATCGTCTTTTGGGGGAACCAAAGCCACATGGGTACCATCAATGGCACCAATGATATTGGGAATGTGTCCAAGGGCATAGAAATCACCCTTCACTGTAGGCAAGTCACCCACCTCAGGGAAAATGATGTAGCTCCGCATGTATTTCATCAGGGCAGACAACACTCTGGACAACACCTTTGAAAACATAGGCTGAGACATCCCAGATGAAATGGCCACGGTAGTTTGAAATGATCCACTGGCAAAAAAATGCAGTACTGACAGCACCTGCACTAGAGGCGGAATCCCTGTGGGTTGGCGGATGGGTGACATCAGGTCTGGCTCCAGCTGGGCACACAGTTCCTGTATAGTGGCACGGTTGAGTCTGTAGGTGAGTATGACGTGTCTTTCTTCCATTGTCGACAGGTCCACCAGCGGTCTGTACACGGGAAGATTCCTCAGTCTCCTCGCAAGTCCCAGCGGACGATGCCTAGGAAGGACAACATGGAGCACAGAGTCAAGCAACCCACAGGTAAGTGCCCACAGCATGCACAGTACACGAATCTCTCGGGATTGAATGGCTAGTATGATTGTCGGTGCAAGGCCTAGCCATGTGTGACGCAGTAGGAATTAAGCCATGTGGGCCCTTGAAATGGCGGCTGCCTGACCTGTGAAGTGTGACAATGTGAAGTGAGGTCATTGCGCAAGCGTGGCACACTGTGGCGTTAGGCGGTCGCAGTCCGCGGTGCAAAGCCGCATTGGACAACATTGAACCCTATGGGTTTCAGGAGCCAATGGCGGTGAGCGCCGGCGGTCGCGGTACGCACCGCCGCGGTACGCACCGCCGCGGCCGTAACCGCCATTTTATCTCTGCTTGATCACACGAGACCTGAGCATCCACAGGAGAGGACCTATACTGCAAGTGCTGCTGTGACCTCGGTCTGGAAGTGACAATGGCTGCTGCGACTGGGGAAAGGGCCCCCGCCTTCAGTTCCGAGGAGTTGGAGAAGCTCGTGGACGGGGTCCTCCCCCAGTATGCGCTACTCTACGGGCCTCCAGACCAACAGGTGAGTACAAGGGGGGCAATGCATAGTGCCCAATGCCTGGGCTGAGTGGGGAGGATGTACGATGGAGGGGAGGGCAGCGAATGACAAATGCATGGCACGACAGATGAGAGCATGTGCCACATGGCAAGGTTGGGGAGGGGGGGGCACTCACATCGAGCATGCAGAAAAGTGATGATGTTTCTCTTCCCCCCATGTACATGTCACATAGGTCAGCGCCCATCAGAAGATTGACATTTGGCGTGCCATCGCCAAGGACGTCCGGGCCCTGGGGGTCCACAACAGAAGGGGCACCCACTGCCGCAAGAGGTGGGAGGACATCCGCCGCGGGAGCAGGAAGACCGCGGAGGCTCGGCTGGGGATGGCCTCCCAACCTAGGAGGGGTGCTAGTCGTACCTTCACCCCCCTGATGTCCCAGATCCTGGTGGCGGCCTACCCCGATTTAGATGGGCGCTTGAGGACATCACAGCAGACACAAGGGGGTGAGTACCAGCACATTCAGCTATTTTGCGCGCAGTGGAGGTGCCTGGGTGGGGGAGGAGGGCTGTGGGTATCCCTAGGCCAAGGCGATTTCTGTAGGATAGGCCCGTCCGTGAGGTATGGTCCTGTGCCCCCGCCCCCCACCTCTGTAGGGTGCCTAGTAACGCGATTCATGGACCAGTGTATACTGTGTGGGCAGTTGTCGCCCATAGGCTTGTAGGGCATGTCCCAGTGAATGAGTAGTGTACCCCAAGTGCGCAGCGTAGTGCAGGGGGCTTCTGTGTCTGTCCTCTCCGCCAACGGTGTCCCCAATGCATGCACTCAACTTGTCTTTATGTTTTCCACCTCTCCCCCCATTTTCTTTGTTTTTCTGTGAATGTGTGCATTAGCAATATCAGGCGGAGGAGAAGTGGCATCGGCGCAAGAGGGAGCTGCATCTCACATGGCCCCGGAGGGCCATGCAACGGACTCCGACATGCCCAGTGAGACGGAGGGTGAGGGGGGCTCCACCACGGGGACCCGTGGAGACGTCAGCGACACCGACACGTCCTCGGAAGGGAGCTCCCTTGCGGTGGCGGCAACATCCGTGCCCACCGATCCTACAGGTACAGCCGCCACCCAGCGCACCAGCTCCGCCCTCCCAGCAGCCCCTCGGCCTTCGGCCTGTGCCCGCAAGGCCAGTAAGCCGGCCATCTCCTTCGCCCCAGGCACCTCAGGCCCTGCCCCAGTCACCCCTGCTGCCCTCAGTGAGGAGGTCATTGACCTCCTGAGGACCATCATTGTTGGGCAGTCTACCCTTTTGAATGCCATCCAGAGTGTGGAGAGGGAGGTGCATCAAAGCAATGCATACCTGGAGGGCCTTCATTCGGGTCAGGCTGCCCATCAACGATCGTTCAACGCTCTGGCCTCAGCACTGACGGCAGCGATTGTCCCTGTCTCCAGCCTCCCTCTTCTGACTCACTCCACCCAGTCCCACTCCCCTGTTCCTCTGCCTATCCCATCCACACCTACAGACCAGCCTGCACACACCTCAACACCCAAGGGCAGCTCATCCAGACATAAGCACCACAGGACACACAAGCATTCACCCAAGCAACATCCAGATGCAGACATGCCAACAGTCACTACCTCCTCTGTGTCCCCCACCTCCTCGTCTCCCTCCTCCCTCCCTGTGATGTCTCCACACACACCTGCAAGCACACCACCATCAGCCATTGCACCCATCACCAGCACACCCTCCAGACCAGTCCGCACACGTGCAGTCACCACCCCCACTGCCATGTACACGTCCCCTGTGTCCTCTCCCAGTGTGTCTGTCACCCCCGCTTCCCAACCACACAAACGCAGGCAGGCATCCAAACAACAGCCATCCACCTCACGTCAGCCTCCTGCCCAAGCACCTGCACCCAAAGACAGCACACATGACTCTCCTACAACCACATCCTCTTCCTCCACTCCCATACCCACTCCAGCTACCCTTCCCATGGCTCCAAAGAAAAATTTCCTCTCTAAAGTGGACCTCTTTTCCTCACCTGACCCACCCCCTCCATCCCGTAAGAGTTCCACAAACACCTCAGCCACCACCAGCCCAGCAACTCCAAAGAACGTCGTGCCTGGTTTTTGGAGTCCGCCCTTTCCCTGGGCTGGGACATCGTCCAGCAGCAAAGGCACAGCCAGCCCCCTCCCTGGGAAGAGGAGCAAAAAACTGAAGGGCAGGCGCGACAGGCCTGATACGCCTGCCCCCAAGGAGGGTAGCCTTGCACCGTCACCTGCCACATCGGGTAAGGGAGCCAAGGGCCACGGACAGTCTGCCAAGGAGGGCAAGGGCAGCAAGGAGCAAAAGGCAGGGAGCAGCCGACCTGGCCATGAGGGCCCCACCAGCTCCATTCCGGGGGTATCGGAGGAGACTCAGGGCCCCAGGACTCCATCACAGGAGGGCCCCGCAACGGAAAGGTCCGATGCAGACTGAGCGGCAAGTATTGGCCAGGTGTGGTTCACTGGAAACACAAGACAGGCACCGCTGAACAGGGCCCCGCCGTCTCAAGCACCGCTGAACAGGGCCCTGCCGTGAGAAGCACCGCTGAACAGGGCCCTTCCTGTCAAGCACCGCTCCGCTGGGCACCTCCGTCTCAAGCACCGCTCCGCTGGGCCCTTCCTGTCAAGCACCGCTCCGCTGGGCCCTTCCTGTCAAGCACCGCTCTGCTGGGCCCTTCCTGTCAAGCACCGCTCCGCTGGGCCCTTCATCTCAAGCACCGCTCCGCTGGGCCCTTCATCTCAAGCACCGCTCCGCTGGGCCCTTCCTGTCAAGCACCGCTCCGCTGGGCCCTTCATCTCAAGCACCGCTCCGCTGGGCCCTTCCTGTCAAGCACCGCTCCGCTGGGCCCTTCCTGTCAAGCACCGCTCCGCTGGGCCCTTCCTGTCAAGCACCGCTCCGCTGGGCCCTTCCTGTCAAGCGCCGATCCGCTGGGCCCTTCCTGTCAAGCACCGCTCCGCTGGGCCCTTCATCTCAAGCACCGCTCCGCTGGGCCCTTCATCTCAAGCACCGCTCCGCTGGGCACCGCCGTCTCAAGCACCGCTCCGCTGGGCCCTTCCTGTCAAGCACCGCTCCGCTGGGCCCTTCATCTCAAGCACCGCTCCGCTGGGCCCTTCCTGTCAAGCACCGCTGCGCTGGGCCCTTCCTGTCAAGCACCGCTCCGCTGGGCCCTTCCTGTCAAGCACCGCTCCGCTGGGCCCTTCCTGTCAAGCACCACTCCGCTGGGCCCTTCATCTCAAGCACCGCTCCGCTGGGCCCTTCCTGTCAAGCACCGCTCCGCTGGGCCCTTCATCTCAAGCACCGCTCCGCTGGGCCCTTCCTGTCAAGCACCGCTCCGCTGGGCGCTTCATCTCAAGCACCGCTCCGCTGGGCCCTTCATCTCAAGCACCGCTCCGCTGGGCCCTTCCTGTCAAGCACCGCTCCGCTGGGCCCTTCCTGTCAAGCACCGCTCCGCTGGGCCCTTCATCTCAAGCACCGCTCCGCTGGGCCCTTCATATCAAGCACCGCTCCGCTGGGCACCGCCGTCTCAAGCACCGCTCCGCTGGGCCCTTCCTGTCAAGCACCGCTCCGCTGGGCCCTTCATCTCAAGCACCGCTCTGCTGGGCCCTTCATCTCAAGCACCGCTCCGCTGGGCCCTTCCTGTCAAGCACCGCTCCGCTGGGCCCTTCCTGTCAAGCACCGCTCCGCTGGGCCCTTCCTGTCAAGCACCACTCCGCTGGGCCCTTCCTGTCAAGCACCGCTCCGCTGGGCCCTTCCTCTCAAGCACCGCTCCGCTGGGCCCTTCATCTCAAGCACCGCTCCGCTGGGCACCGCTGTCTCAAGCACCGCTCCGCTGGGCCCTTCCTGTCAAGCACCGCTCCACTGGGCCCTTCCTGTCAAGCACCGCTGGCCCATTGGCAGTCCCGGTTCTGTGTCGGGCAGGCCTTCACGACGCACTCTGCCCACCATGCCTCCTCCATGACCAGTGGTCTCTGTAATCCACCTGATGGACTGTGGCTTTGCACTCCCCAGGATGTAACAGTGGGCAATCCACCCACTGTAGAGACTTGTGAGACTGTGGCTTTGCACTCCCCAGGATGGCACAGTGGGCAATCCACCCACTGTAGAGACTTGTGAGACTGTGGCTTTGCACTCCCCGGGATGGCACAGTGGGCATGGAGGGCCTTCGTGGATCTGGCGTCGTGGACTCATGTGGATGAGGTGCCCCCCCTTCCCTTCCCCCTGAGGTGCCTGTTTTTTATTTTAGTGATGCCCCAGCAGTGTTCTCTCCAATGGACTCGATCTCGTGTGTGGGCTTTGCCCATGTGTTGCTGCACATTGGCCCACGGACATTTGGACTTTGAAAGACTGGGCCGGACTTTTGCTACTTGTATGGATATAGTTCTAGATGTGTATTAATTCTTCATATATATACTTTATTGTTGCAATAATATAGTTCTACTTTTACATTCATTGCCTTTTGTCTTTGTTTTTTTGGGGGGGGGGTTGGGGGTGTCACTCTGACTTTTTTATCTGCATAGGTGTGTAGGTATTTCGGTGGGGGTGAGGGTGGGGGTGGGTGTGTGGCGTATGTGTGTGCCCATAACCTTTCCTCCTCCCCCTTCCCCTGTGTCGTAGGTGCAGTACTCACCGTTGTCGTCTGCGGCGAGGTTCGTGATCCTGGAAGAAGAGCAGGAAGGCAATGGCTGGGAGGATGTGGAGTTCGGGTTCCATGCTGTTCCGATTCCGCGTGGAGTGTGTCGAGGTAAGCGTTTTCCATTGGAGATGTCTGTTTCCGCCGTGTTTTTATCGGCGGGGCTCCCGCCCCGGAAAAGGTGGCGGATTGGTGAGTCGTGATAGGGTGGGCGGTACATTGTCTGCCGCCTGCCTGTTGGCAGTGACCGCCGCGCTGTTTGTTTGTACCGCCGTGGCGGTCGGAGTGTTAATGCGGCGGCCTGTGTTGGCGGTTCCCGCCAGGGTCAGAATTCAATTTTTTAGGCCTTCAGCCTGTTGGCGGGTTGGCCGCCGCTTTAACACTGACCGCCATGGTCAGAATGACCCCCAAAGTATCTCCAGGAAAGTTACATTACTGTCAAAAAGAAGTCCAATATCTTGGACACTATATTGAAAACGGAGTAAAAAAGTGTCACAAGAGAGAATCCCAGCCATACTGAAAATGAGTCTGCCAACCACACAGAGAAAATTCAGGATGTTTTTGGGAATGGTGAGTTACTGTAGTCAGTGGATACCCAACTTTTCCCTGTTGGCCAAGCCTTTATAGAGGCACACACATAGGCATATAACTGATCAGGTACCATGGGACAACAATTGCCTTGTCGCATTCCTAGAGCTGAGAGAATATCTTTTTCGTGCCCCAGCTCTAGGGACGGCCAATTATAACAAATCTTTTGTACTCTTCTGCAGTGAGAGGAGGGCTGTGCTCTCTCTTTGATGACTCAAATGTATGGAAATGCTAAGAGACCAGTGGCTTATTTTTCTGCCACATTAGATCCTGTTGCTTCTGCATTGCCTGGATGTCTAAAATCAGTAGCTGCAGTCAGCACTAGCATAGAGAGATGTGAAAATATTGTTATGGGTTATCCATTGACTGTGTATGTACTCCTCTCAGTCAAACGTTTGTTGCCTAGAACCAGAACACCGCACATTTTTTAAAAAATATCTTTTATTGTTTTAGAACTGTAAGACAACACATATACAATGGAACAACCCCACAAACTTGTGAAACCCCCCTCCACCCCCCTACAGCACAGTCGATCAATTGCATGAAATTGCGTTAGACCAATTCTCAAATAAACAGCAGAATTATCACATTGTACAACATCTTGCATGAGCATCGTGGTGAATTATGCAAGGCCCGGCTCTGAGAGTGTATTTTCAACATCAGAAGTGGGAATGTCCAGTGCTCTCAAAGTGTCCAGTATCACATTCCACTGCTGAGCACTGTCTCTAGTTCTTAGACCCCTGAGAGCCTCCCTCAAAAGCACCGCCCCCTCGACCTCCGCCCATTTGATCAACGCATTTCTCCATCGGTTTATCTGTGGGCCCTTCGCATCTTTCCAATGCGAGGTTATTTCTCTCCTTGCTAATATCAGGGCCAGGTCTATGAACCGATTTGTAATTTTATACTTGCCGGGGCATGGGAAATCCCCCAAGGCCACTGCAATGGCAGATCGGGGTAATGTTCTATCCGTGCAGGAAGAACGTGTTTCAAATATCTCCGTCAAGTAACCCCCAATCTGAGGGCAACTCCAGAGCATATGTAACAGTCCCACTGCCAGTTCTGTGCAACGAGGGCAACTGGCATTATTCACACCATAAATCTTCAATATCATATAGGGGGTTAAATAGGCCCTATGAAAGACATATAAATTTATCAATTTAAACCTGGCATTCCTGGAAACTGTGTAAATATGAGAGGTTATTCTAGTCCACTGTGCGTCATATAGTGTAGTGCCCGACTCCCCCTGCCATTTGGTTTTAAGTTTACTTAAGGGGAGACATGTGCTGGTTAACAAAGAGGTATATATCCTTGATATCAGCCCCCTCGGTCTCCCATAGTGCATAATAGGTCACAAGTGAGATGCATGGGGGGGTTCCGCTAACCCCGTGCCCCATTGCTTACGAAGAGTTCTGACTATTGTATAGAACACCGCACTTAGTAAGCATTCAACTCAACTAAATATGAGCAAGTGACTTTGGCTGCAGATAACGTGACAATTAAAAGCTGTGGGATTTTGAATTTTGATACTCTGTTGCCAGTTTCGAGTCAGTAAAATGTTGAAGATTGTGAAGGTGGCCACGAATGTCTTGATGTTACTGAACTGTGCACTAAGCCGAGACCAGACATACAGGATGAACCATTACCCGAATCTGCTAATGTCCTCTATGTTGATAGTTCATGTTTGAGAGACAGTGGAGGCATTCTGAGAGCAGATTATGCTGTCTGTACCCTTTCTGTAGTTGTTGACGCTTCCTGGCTTTAAGGAATATTCTCTTCCCAAGTATCCGAATTGATTGCTCTTACTAGAGCACGTTGTGTTTCCAATCAACTGAAAGTGACAATCTTTACCGAGTTACTAGACTTCAGTGTCGTTCATGATTTCGGACAGCAGAGGTCTCAGTGAGGGTTTATGACGTCTTCTGTATATCCGATCCAGAACGGCGAGCAGCTTAGAAAACTTCTTGACACACTACAATTGCCCAAAAAAGTTGCAGTGGTTAAGTGTCCTGCACATTGTTCTGGAGATGATCATGTGAATCTAGGCAATTGGTAAGCTGACAAGGTTTCCAAGTACTGTGCACACAATGTACATTTAATGGTGAATTCCCAAATGAGAAAATAAATGACACTAACTGTAACCTCTTGTTAACAACTGTTGATACCTGGGATGAGGAGAAGAGGCTTCAAGATGAAGTGTCTAAGAAGTAACAATAGAGATGCGTCAGAGCAGGTTGTGTCAAAAAAGATGATGACATTTGGTTTTTAATGGATGGACGGCCAGTGTTTCCAAATAGTTAGTTACCCCTATCGCTAGACATTTACATGGTCCAGCTTATATTGGTAGGGATGCTATTGTAGGGATGTTTAGACAGGCTTGGGTTTAATCCGAAATTCAGGTTGATGGCTGAAGGGGTATGTCGGAGGTGTGCTGTGTGTCAACAGAACAATGTTGAGAAGAGAACTGAGGCTGAGTCACATAAGAATATCAGGAGGCCCTTTTAACAGGACACAAATGGATATCATTTGGATGCCTGTGTGCAATGGATTAGGATATGTTGTGGTTGTAGTGGTTACCTTTTCTCGCTGTTTCAAAGCTTACTCAACTGGGTGAAATTACAGTCTCAATGTACCTAAATTGCTGTTGAGGGAATTCATTCACAGGTTTGGTTTTGCAATCTCTCTAGAATCAGTTTGAGGAAATCATTTCAATAAGAAGGTCCTGAAATTGTTATGCGCAGCATTGCAAATGGAACAGCGGTTGTATTGCAGTTATAGATGTGAGGCTTTGGGTCTTGTGGAAAGGTGAATGGCACGCTGAATTCCAGATTGCCAAAAGTGTCTGCTCCGACATCATTGACAAGGCCTGATGCTTCGCCTCTTGTGTTAATGAGTCTGCAGAGTCTACCTGATCGAAAGACTGGACTGCCCCCCCATGAAATCATAACTGGGAGGGCTATGAGACTGCCAGCGATTTTTCAAATCAGGATTTAGTTCTTCCAGAAATCCTTTTCATTGTTCATTTGAACAGCTGTCCAGTTCCCCTTAGAAATAAAGGTAATTGCAAGAGTTTTTAAATCTGTTACCACTTTAGACACAGTTTATGCACTTAGACACAATTTAGCTTGTATGTTGTCAGAAGTTGAAAATAAATCTTAAATTTAGTTGAGGACAGAAGAAGGGAATTGGAAGCTAGGTCCAAATCAGATGAACATTTCCAGAGTCAAAATAAGTGGACTGAAGAAGAAACTGAAGATCAATTAGCTGGAAATCAAGCTGCTTTAGCTCTAGACTGGGAACATAGTGGAACATTGTGCATTTGGATGGAAAACTCTGTTGCTGACAATATATGTGTGGGAAACAGTGAATGTGAACACACTTTTGAAGTTTGAGGGAATTACAAGTTGTATATGGATGGAGAGGATGCTGTTATCCCTGGAGTATTTTTTATTTATATAGAACATGCTTATTTTAGATTGCCAAAAGGATGTTATGGCATGTGTTATTTAGGGATTGTTTTTTCCCAAGACTTATAATGTAGAACATTTTAATGACTCTGTTTGGAATCCAGGTTCTATTCATAAACGAGGTGTGAGTGCAAGAGAAGTAGTGGGTGACATCTTTGGTGCTTTGATTCCATCTGTGGGAGTGAGTTTGAATGATTTAAAGATCAGCAGTTTGTCTATTATGGGGGATAAACTAGCCACTAGTACTGCTGGAGCTTTACTGGCTGTAAATACTGAGTTGATAGCGATCAGATCTACAGTTTTATAAAATTGACTTACTGTAGATTTGTTGCTTGCAAAAGACGGCAGAGCCTGTCAGATGCTAATGGTCAGACAATGTTGTACCTTTTTTCTGGATAAAACTAAGGATTTGCAGAAGTATATCTGGAGCATTTCAGAGTTGACGAAGGATTTGACAGAACTGGAAGCGACTGGTACACGGGAAGTGATTGGAAATGGATTTTCTGCTATAGGCAGATGGTTTGGGAATTTGGGAAATGGAATTTTAGGTTTTGTGTTGCGACCATTGTTTATTATTTCAATAGTAGTTCTGTTGGTTGGAAACAAGAAGTTTAAAAAACTGAGGATTCAGAGATGTAGAAGGAGAAAGAATGCTGAGATTGAGTTGCAAGATAGTCAGTGTGTGTATTATGATGACATGAAGCATTACAATTACTAGCTTTTAGAGAGTCTCATTAAAGAATGAAATGGGTTTATGATGACTTCAAAAGTCACAAGGGAGAGGGTTGAGATGGGAGAACATAACTCGGTTGTGCCACTGCGATTTTAAACATGAAATAAATGAATTGTCATTTTCCTATTTAAACTTGTGAAGTGATTTTCATAATAACTTGATGCACTTGAATGTATATGAGTAGAGTATACAATGAACATAACTTAATGTAATCACATTTATTAATCGTGCTACAAATATGTTTATGCTGTAGTATTTTAGGAATGTTATTTCATAAACATTTTGTATTCATGGCATTTATGAAAAACATGTGAAAAATCATTTAAACTGAACTATATGCAAGTTTGGCCGAAGTGAAGTCCTTTGTTCCCTTTGTTTTAATCTTAAATGCAAAAGCTTGTTTGTTGCAAATTTTCTAAAAGCTGCATGTGCTATGATACGAGTTCAGGAAAATAGAGAGCTCATTGTGAGGGGACATAAGAAGACCTGAAGGAACATTTTATCAATGGCAGAAGGAGTATCCTGAGTTGGTAGCCGTAACTCTTCTGAAATTCCAAAAAGCGAGGGTGCACCAAGGTAGAATGATGAAGACCTCAGAAGACTAAAATGGCCATTAAAATTTGTGATTTGTGATCTTGTTTTTGAAGAGAAAGTTTTGGATGAGATGTCATCTTTATAAGAATTAAGATTTAAGTTTGGTTTTGTTAGTGGTAAGGTTCAGATTCTCCCTGTTCTTTGCTGAGAGCGGACTTTTCGGAGGTACAGACCTCAGACTTTAATTTCTATGTGGCTTCATGCCACCTCACCTCTCTCGACAGAAGCTTCTACAAAAGTTCGGTATGCTGACCTTTTTGCTGAAATCTTTTTAGTATTAGATTAGCTAGGAATCTAGAATTAGCAGTTAGGCAGGAAAATTTGGACTTGATGCATCAAACATTTTTCTTTATTTTTTGGGTTATCGCTATTGAATTTGTAGTACTGCATGTGTTGATTAAATTTTATATTATGTGGTGCTTTAATTCTCTTTTGGTGATCTTCTATGTCATACCATGATTTTGAGACTCATATATGTAAGTTTGAGTTTGAGTCTGATATAAAGCCCTTTCAACTTTATCTGGTTTCTGAGTTTTGGGGGCAGATTTAAGAAAAGTAACCCTTAACCCAGTGCAGCACCACTTTCCTTGCACGCTTTAGCGCCCAACTACTGCCACTATGTGTGCACTGTATTTGAAATACGGCATACCATGGCACAGGGTAGGGGGGGCAATAGCATCAGTATTTTTGATGCTGTTGATGTACTGTTCAGGGTTAGTGCCAAAATGTTGGCACTAACTCTGAACAGTACATAGGAGCCCATTATATCGAATGGTGTGCCCGCTTTTAATGCCTGCTCTGACCATGCGTTAAAAATGCTGAAAGAAATGATGCAAATAAATCTTTTAGATTTCTTTGTGCCATTTTTCAGCCGCCCTAATGGGGGAAAGCCCCTCTTGCATACATTATGCCTGGTGCATGCATAATGCGGCACAAGGGGTTACAAAGTGGTTCAATTCATGCATTGCACCACTTTGTAAATCTGGTGCAGCATTTTTGCCATAATATCACCACATTAGTGTTAAAAAATGATGCTAATGTGGTGACATATGACACAAGGAGCTCTTAGATCTGCCCCTTAATGTGTGAACACTGGTTGCACTTTAATTTGTAGTGTAAAGCTTAACATGTGTTTCTTCACCCCTTGGAACAGGGAAAGAAAGATTCATTGCACCTCAGATTTAGTAATGAAGTCCAGGGCCGGAGCAAGATCTATCCACTTTTTAGTTTGTAGAGACATAGGACCTTCAGGACAATTGTGGGCCCAATATTGGTGACATTACACCTGTGTTGTTTTGGAGAAATGTGAGTCAAAGATCATGGTGATATTTTGCACTTTATATGGTGCAGCCTAGAGTGTGACAGGCAAAGTGCAAATATCCTCTTTGCCTAATTGAACCCTTTGGGAACTCGTTCATCATTCCTTCAATAATGCACACATTCCAGACATGTTTTGGTGTTATCCATGGGCGTCAATTCACCAAAACAGCAGAGGTATCGGAAGTGACATCGCATGCCATTTGACCTTTACTGTGACTCACACACACACCACACATGCTTAAACATACACACAAATGTACACACTTTCTCTCCCAAAAGCACACACTCACCAGCAAACATGCATACCACATGCATTTGAAAGCATTTCTTATTTACCTTAGCTGCCACATAGGGTCATTTTCCAGTGGATTGTACTCCATTTTGTATAACATAAATAGTGAATAATTTTATTCACTATTTGTGTTATAAAAATATGAACAGAAAACCAGGAAAATTGAGCCCATGTGTTGCCACCTCTAAGAGCGGGGGTCACAAAGACAGTGCCAAAAGTCTCAAGGGGCAAGCCAGGAGAGACAGCTGCAACTCCTGGTGACCCCCTCAATGATGTCTGTGGTGTTCTCTGGAAGATCCCACAAGTGTTGTGTCGTGTAATGGGGCTGCAACTGTTGCAGTAATGTAAAGAACAGTATCAGTGTAGAAAGGCAGGATGAAACGTGGCTTGATAGTCTTCCTCTTTGGCAGTAAGATGAATCTATCTGATGGAAGGTTGTGTAGTCTCAGCTCTTCTTGGTAATCTAAAAATTGTCCCCAGTTATGCAATAGGATGTTTGGCTCCTATTCCTCGGTAATTGTTGGGCCAATTCACATTGTAAAAGTTTTGACAATATATAGTAGATTTTACAACGCTGTTTATTTACTTGAAAAAAAATGGTTTATTCTTAGTTTATTCAACTAACACATTTACAGCAACTCATAAGATAATTCCTACTAAGTATATCACACAATTTCAGTTCTTAAACTATAGCCCAGTACAAAATGATCAAATATTCCTAGCCATGATTACAAAAAAACATAAAAAATGTCCAGACTGTCATTTTCCTCATATAGTAAGTTATGATCATTTGTTGATGCACTTGATTTCATCCAATCATGTTCCTTTCTAATTCTGTTCAATAAATAGTTCTGGAATCACAATCTGTTAGTGAAAAATAAGGAAAGTACAATAAAATATGTAAAATGTTATTAATAGCACCATGGTTACAAAACCTACACAACCATGACTGATGAGGAATACTGACCCAAGCATCATTTTGTTCAGTTTAAGAATATGGCTCAGCTAAAAGAGCATATATTCCTTTCTATGTCTATGTTCAAGAAGCATCCTTGTATACCTAAGTGTTCTAACATATGCAAATGTGTACCGCCAGGCCAACGACCGCGGATGCACCGCCAACAGGCTGGCGGTGCAACGGAAAACCGGCGGTGTCCCCCCGGTTTCCCGCTGCCCTGGGGAATCCTCCATGGCGGCGCTGCAGGCAGCGCCGCCATGGGGATTCCGACCCCCTGAACCTGGCTGGCGGTAGCGGGTGTCGCGGGGCCCCTGGGGGCCCCTGCAGTGCCCATGCCACTGGCATGGGCACTGCAGGGGCCCCCTAACAGGGCCCCACCAAGATTTTCAGTGTCTGCCAAGCAGACACTGAAAATCGCGACGGGTGCAACTGCACCCGTCGCACCCCTTCCACTCCGCCGGCTCCATTCGGAGCCGGCATCCTCATGGAAGGGGTTTTCCCGCTGGGCTGGCGGGCGGCCTCCTGGCGGTCACCCGCCAGCCCAGCGGGAAACTCAGAATTACCGCAGCGGTCTTTTGACCGCGCAGCGGTATTCTGACGGCGGTACTTTGGCGGGCGGCCTCCGCCGCCCGCCAAAGTCAGAATGAGGCCCTTAGTGTACTTTGGGTTTAATTACAAGTTAAGCGTGAGTGGAATACTGCTCCACAATTAAAAGTGTCACTGCTAGACCTCCTTCTGTGATGGGGAAACAGGCCAGGCCACATCTATCCCTGCTCACTGCAATACTCCCCCTTACCATTTTCAGACCCTGCTCTGCACCAGCTCCCCACTGCAATTAGCCACTTGCTCTTTGATAAGGCTGTGTGGACTTTGACTCCAAGAACTTTGTTCCATTTGTACAGTTCCACACCATTCAATGGAGATTACTCAAAATAGCCAGATTTATGTGCTGGGATGTAGTTTGCCTACGGGTGTGGTGGATCTGTGGGGTGGGTAGAATTGTCTTTAAATGAGACTGCTTCATAAGATCATTTATTAGTACTGAAGGAAGTACTACATGAGTACCTTTTTACTGACTCTTACATGCCTTTGTAAATCAGCCTGATATATCCAATATTGTATTAGTAAAAGTGCAAAGAGTGCATAGTCCTTTCTAGGTGTACAATTTGTTTATGGATAGTTTCTGAATATTTTAATTTTAGTGCCATTTTAGATGGTTTAGAGCCAATTAACCTTATCCAAGCTTGAAAAGTGCATAGAAAATACTCAAAAATGCTGCTTTAAATACTCCAAAATGCCTTAATGAGTAGACCCTATGATTGGATTCCTAAAGGGATAGCTTACATCTCATGTGTTGTCACACATTTTCTGTATGTCCTGGAGCAGTCAGGGGCAATATCCTTCATGGAAAATGTATTTGGTGACAGAGGGCCTCTTGTTCTATCGCACTTCAATGAGATAACCAAGTTACAACCTTTGTAAGCATGACTCTCAAACATAAATAGGTTGATCACTTGATGCTTTCTTATTTACATACAAGAAGCACCTGTGTAGCAACAATGGTGGTTTTGCCCTCACAAGAAATGTACCAGCAAATAAACCCAATGAACCCAACGGGAACTATTCATGAACTTCACTTTGTAGTACATTTAGTAGTGCTACAATAGTGCTTCTCATGTGCTGCAAAATGGTATTCCTAAACCTGTGTGAGGAAGTCTCTGCTTCTACTAGTCCAATATTTTCTGTGCAACAATCTCCACGTTTGTGAGATTTCCACACACATACATACATACATACATTATTGTAGTAAATGTGGGAGAGATAGGGGAGGGACTGGAAAATGGAGAATTCTTACTCCTAAATGAGTTGTGCTAAGGGAGGGGTAGAAAGGAATTAAGGGAGGGGTAAAGAGGGGCTTATGGTGTGACAAACACCCAGCTATAAAAGAGTAACACTGTTGCTGGTCACACACTGCACTTCTAAAGTTGTTAGATTCAAAAGCAAACAAAACAGTAGTAAACAAATGTACTCCACGTCAGTTTGGAGCAACTGCTATACCACAGATGGCATCCAGTGGTGCTGCAACACACTCCCATAGGCAATGTTTGTGCTACAAATAATTATAAGGAACTTTATTTTTTTGTAAGATCCAATATTATTTTTATCTTCAAAGCACATCCTGCTTAAGATTATTACAAGGTTAATTTTGTTTTGTAAGATACGTTTTTTGCTAAAGCTAATCCTATTGAATTTTATAATAAGGCTCCCAACACTGTAAACACACCTGCTAATGCAAGGAGTGATTGCTCTGAACTCCACAATGCATAGACAGGTAAAATATATTCCAGCACCAATCATGAACATCCAGGCTGACCACAGAAGAAATTAACTCACACAACAAACATTTTGTCCACCTTCATTATGTTGTTGATTCTGTTTGTTGCTTTGCCTCCAAATTGAAAGAATACTTATTTAAGGAAGTAGTAGAGGAGTATAGGAAATGATCGGCATCTTTGAGATACCAGGGAAGCAGTTATTGTCAGATAAAGCTTCATCCCCGAATTGACCCATGACATGGTTGGGACTGGTGTGCAGAAGCTCAATACACTTACAACCTGCTCCTAGGTTTTACCTGCCCATGTCAAAATATTGGCAGCACTCCATGTCATTGCCAATAGGTCTTCCAAGGGGTCAGCTCTGACAATGTAGAAATCTCTAAAGCAAGCCAGTCTTATTGCTTGTATAAGGTATTCAGATGAATCAACTGAACAGTGCATACACTATTCACCATGTCACAGTTACTGGCAGAAAGGCAGAGGGTGGCAAGCACATGCTGTGACCATTTCTCTCAAGTAGTAGGTGCCATTGACAGTATCCACCTGGCTCTCCACCCATCTCCCCACACAACACACCTTTTCCACAACAGAAACAGCTGGCTCTCTATCAACATGCAAGCTGTTTGCAATGCCAGAGACTGCTCCAATGATAAGTACACTGCCTTTGTTCAAAGCACACGACAGCTACATCTTCTGTCAGTCACCTGTTACATATTGCCTGGTTGCTGGAGATTTTTGTGACATGTGGCTCATTAGTAGCATCTCAAACTGGGGTCCCATGCTTATCTGGGGGTGGCATTTCAAACATATTAATTAATCACTACATCACATAACACACGTTAACTTAACACTCACTGCATGTACACAGACATAGGCCCTCATTATGACACTGGCAGTAAGTCCTGCTTACCGCCATGTTGACTGCCGCCAACATATCGCCACCGCAGTGGTTTACCGCTACCTATATTATGACACACATAGCAATCCATCACTATACAGACACACACACAGGTCTGCCAGCCCAAAGGTCAGTGATAAAATGGTGGTAGCAAAACCCACACCATTATGCCACTAGAACTACGCCCACAGCAGACATTCAACGGCGGTAAACCATTGGTAGTACATACCGCCGCACTCAAAATACACACACACACATACAAAACAACACCACATTGGACAATTTGACTAACACATACCTGACACCCATACACACACCACACCTACACACCCACACCACTATAAAACACACACACACACACACACTATCGACAACCCCTTATGACTAACAAAAATTGCCACTAGAGAGATGTAGGAAAGTACCATCTTGCCTGGCATGTTACCCCCATATTTCACTGTATATTTGTTGTTTTAGTTGTATGTGTCACTGGGACCCTGCCAGCCAGGGCCCCAGTGCTCATAAGTGTGCCCTGTATGTGTTACCTGTGTTATGACTAACTGTCTCACTGAGGATCTGCTAATCAGAACCTCAGTGGTTATGCTCTCTCTTTT
This sequence comes from Pleurodeles waltl, assembly GCF_031143425.1. NCBI lineage: Eukaryota > Metazoa > Chordata > Amphibia > Caudata > Salamandridae > Pleurodeles > Pleurodeles waltl. Next base: position 696,754,703 of record NC_090439.1, on the reverse strand, counting down.
CTTTCCAAATTGTCACTAACAGGCTAGTGACCAATTTTACCAATTTACATTGGCATACTGGAACACCCTTATAATTCCCTAGTATATGGTACCCAGGGAATTGGGGTTCCAGGAGATCCCTATGGGCTGCAGCATTTCTTTTGCAACCCATAGGGAGCTCTGACAATTTTTGCACAGGCCTGCCACTGCAGCCTGAGTGAAATAACGTCCACGTTATTTCACAGCCATTTCACACTGCACTTAAGTAACTTATAAGTCACCTATATGTCTAACCTTTACCTGGTAAAGGTTGGGTGCTAAGTTACTTAGTGTGTGGGCACCCTGGCACTAGCCAAGGTGCACCCACATGGTTCAGGGCCAATTCCCCGGACTTTTTGAGTGCGGGGACACCATTACACGCGTGCACTATACATAGGTCACTACCTATGTATAGCTTCATAATGGTAACTCCGAATATGGCCATGTAACATGTCTAAGATCATGGAATTGCCCCACCAACGCCATCCTGGTATTGGGGAGACAATCCCATGATTCCCCGGGTTTCTAGCACAGACCCGGGTACTGACAAACTGCCTTTCCCGGGGTTTCACTGCAGCTGCTGCTGCTGCCAACCCCTCAGACAGGTTTCTGCCCTCCTGGGGTCCAGCCAGGCTTGGCCCAGGAAGGCAGAACAAAGGACTTCCTCAGAGAGAGGGTGTTACACCCTCTCCCTTTTGAAAATGGTGTTAAGGCAGGGGAGGAGTAGCTTCCCCTAGCCTCTGGAAATGCTTTCATGGGCACACATGGTGCCCATTTCTGCATAAGCCAGTCTACACCGGTTCAGGGATCCCCCAGCCCTGCTCTGGCGCGAAACTGGACAAAGGAAAGGGGAGTGACCACTCCCCTGACCTGCACCTCCCCTGGGAGGTGCCCAGAGCTCCTCCAGTGTGCTCCAGACCTCTGCCATCTTGGAAACAGAGGTGCTGCTGGCACACTGGACTGCTCTGAGTCGCCAGGGCCAGCAGGTGACGTCAGAGACTCCTTCTGATAGGCTCTTACCTGTGTTGCTAGCCGCCTATCCTCTCACCTAGGTACCCAAACCTCCTTTTCTGGCTATTTAGGGTCTCTGCTTTGTGGAATTCTTTAGATAACGAATGCAAGAGCTCATCAGAGTTCCTCTGCATCTCTCTCTTCACCTTCTGCCAAGGAATCGACTGCTGACCACGCTGGAAGCCTGCAAAACTGCAACAAAGTAGCAAAGACGACTACTGCGACCTTGTAACGCTGATCCTGCCGCCTTCTCGACTGTTTTCCTGGTGGTGCATGCTGTGGGGTTAGGCTGCCTCCTCTCTGCACTAGAAGCTCCGAAGAAATCTCCCGTGGGTCGACGGAATCTTCCCTCTGCAACCGCAGGCACCAAAGAACTGCATCACCGGTCCTCTGGGTCTCCTCTTAGCACAACGAGCGAGGTCCCTTGAACTCAGCAACTCTGTCCAAGTGACTCCCACAGTCCAGTGACTCTTCAGTCCAAGTTTGGTGGAGGTAAGTCCTTGCCTCCCCACGCCAGACTGCATTGCTGAGAACCGCGTCTTTTGCAGCTACTCCGGCTCCTGTGCACTCACCGAGGATTTCCTTTGTGCACAGCCAAGCCTGGGTCCCCAGCACTCTAACCTGCATTGCACGACCTCCTGAGTTGTCCTCCAGCGACGTGGGACCCTCTTGTGCAACTTCGGGTGAGCTCCGGTTCACTCCACTTCGTAGTGCCTGTTCTGGCACTTCTGCGGGTGCTGCTTGCTTCTGAGTGGACTCCTTCTCTTGCTGGGCGCCCCCTCTGTCTCCTCACACAGTTGGCGACATCCTGGTCCCTCTTGGGCCACAGCAGCATCCAAAAACCCTAACCGCGACTCTTGCAGCTAGCAAGACTTGTTTGCAGTCTTTCTGCGGGAAAACACTTCTGTACGACTCTTCACGACGTGGGACATGCATCCTCAAAAGGGGAAGTTTCTAGCCCTTGTCGTTCATGCAGAATCCTCAGCTTCTACCCTCCGGTGGCAGCTTCTTTGCATCCACAGCTGGCATTTCCTGGGCATCTGCCCACTCCCGCCTTGATCGTGACTTTTGGACTTGGTCCCCTTGTTCCACAGGTACCCTCGTCTGGAAATCCATCATTGTTGCATTGCTGGTGTTGGTCTTTCCTGCAGAATTCCCCTATCACGACTTCTGTGCTCTTTGGGGAACTTAGGTGTACTTTGCACCCACTTTTCAGGGTCTTGGGGTGGGCTATTTTTCTAACCCTCACTGTTTTCTTACAGTCCCAGCGACCCTCTACGAGGTCACATAGGTTTGGGGTCCATTTGTGGTTCGCATTCCACTTCTGGAGTATATGGTTTGTGTTGCCCCTATCCCTATGTGCTCCCATTGCATTCTATTGTGACTATACATTGTTTGCACTGTTTTCTATTGCTATTACTGCATATTTTGGTATTGTGGACATATATCTTGTGTATATTTGCTATCCTCATACTGAGGGTACTCACTGAGATACTTTTGGCATATTGTCATAAAAATAAAGTACTTTTATTTTTAGTATATCTGTGTATTGTGTTTTCTTATGATATTGTGCATATGACACAAGTGGTACTGTAGGAGCTTTGCATGTCTCCTAGTTCAGCCTAAGCTGCTCTGCTAAGCTACCATTTTCTATCAGCCTAAGCTGCTAGACACCCCTCTACACTAATAAGGGATACCTGGGCCTAGTGCAAGGTGTAAGTACCCCTTGGTACTCACTACAAGCCAGTCCAGCCTCCTACATTGGTTGTGCAGCGGTGGGATAAGTACTTGCAACTACTTACCACTTTTGTCATTGTACTTTTCATAAGAGAAAAATATACAAAACAAGTTCAGTGTATGTACACCTAACCAAAATGTTTTGCTTTTCTTCTCTCACTTCTTTTACTAAGTGCTGAAAAGTACCTCTAAACTTTCAAAAAGTTCTTAAAAAGTTTTTAAAGTTGTTTTTCTGTTCTTTAAAAAGTTCTAAAAACTTTTTCTTTCTTTTTCTATCCCTTAAACACTTTCCATAATGTCTGGCACAGGCCAAACTGTTGATCTGCCCAAGACTGCTTATGGTCACCTTATCTGGAAAGCAGCAAGGAGTCTCTGTGTAGAAAGAGGTTTAGGGGTAGGGAAGAACCCCTCTAGAGAACTATTAGTTAACATGCTAGTTGAACAAGACAAGACTTTTGTTGGTACTTCTGGTGAGAAATTAGCTGATGGTTCCCACTCAGATTCTGGGGCACCCCTAGCAAAAGAGTTGGGAGGGAATCTTTCCAACCTGCCCCTTAGCAGGCCACCTAGCATAGCTGGTACTGATGTGAATTCACATCACAGTAAAAGTGTTGTCTCACATCACAGTAATAGTGTTGTTTCTCATCACAGTAGAAGTATCACTTATGTAGGCCAGAATGTTAGTGTGACATCTGTTAGGGCCAGGTCTCCTTCTGTTCATTCTCACCATTCTTCTGTTTCAAGACATTCCCAACCCACCCACCCTGATGACAGAGTGTTAGAAAGGGAGCTCAATAGATTGAGAGTGGAACAATCCAGGCTGAAGCTCAAGAAGCAACAGCTGGATTTAGATAGGCAGTCCTTAGAGATAGAAAGAGAAAGACAGAAATTGGGTTTAGAAACCCATGGTGGCAGCAGCAGTATTCCAAATAGTCATCCTGCAAAAGACCATGATTCTAGGAATCTGCATAAGATAGTTCCCCCTTACAAGGAGGGGGATGACATTAACAAGTGGTTTGCTGCACTTGAGAGGGCCTGTATAGTACAGGATGTCCCTCAAAGGCAGTGGGCTGCTATCCTATGGCTATCTTTCAGTGGAAAGGGTAGGGATAGGCTCCTTACTGTAAAAGAAAGTGAGGCCAATGATTTCAAAGTTCTTAAGAATGCACTCCTAGATGGTTATGGCTTAACCACTGAACAGTACAGGATGAAGTTCAGAGAAACCAAAAAGGAGTCTCGACAAGACTGGGTAGACTTTGTTGACCATTCAGTGAAGGCCTTGGAGGGGTGGTTACATGGCAGTAAAGTTTCTGACTATGAGAGCCTGTATAACTTAATCCTGAGAGAGCATATACTTAATAATTGTGTATCTGATTTGTTACACCAGTACCTGGTAGACTCTGATCTGACCTCTCCCCAAGAATTGGGAAAGAAGGCAGACAAATGGGTCAGAACAAGGGTGAACAGAAAAGTTCATACTTGGGGTGACAAAGATGGCAAGAAGAAGGATGGTAAGTCTTCTGACAAGGGTGGGGACAAATCTAAAAATGAGTCTTCATCAGGCCCACAAAAACACTCTGGTGGGGGTGGTGGGTCCAAATCCTCTTCAAATCAAAACAAAGAAAAGAAACCATGGTGCTATTTATGTAAAATAAAAGGCCATCGGACTACAGATCCCAGTTGTCCAAAGAAAAGCACCAAGCCTCCTACCACTACAACCCCTGCTGCTACACCTAGTGCCCCTAGTAATAGCAGTGGTGGTGGGAGCAAACCTACTAATAGCCAATCCAAGGGAGTAGCTGGGCTCACTTTTGGTAATTTAGTTGGGGTTGGTCTTGTTAGGGAGACCACAGAGGCTGTGTTAGTCTCTGAGGGGGCTATTGATTTAGCCACCTTAGTTGGTTGTCCCCTTAACATGGATAAGTACAAGCAACTACCCCTAATAAATGGTGTTGAGGTTCAGGCCTACAGGGACACAGGTGCCAGTGTTACAATGGTAATAGAGAAACTGGTCCACCCTGAACAACACCTACTTGGTCACCAGTACCAAGTAACCGATGCTCATAACAACACACTTAGCCAACCCATGGCTGTTGTGAATCTCAACTGGGGGGGTTACTGGTCCAAAGAAAGTTGTGGTTGCCTCAGATTTACCTGTAGACTGTCTACTGGGAAATGATTTAGAGACATCAGCTTGGTCAGATGTGGAGTTGGAGGCTCATGCAGCAATGCTGGGCATTCCAGGGCATATTTTTGCTTTAACCAGGGCTCAGGCCAAAAAGCAAAAAGGACAGGGTGACTTGGATCCTGGAAGAATGGACCAAGTGCTCCCTAAAGCTAGGGCTAGTAGAAGTAAATCACTACCTACTATCCCTCCCTCTACAGTGGATTCTACTTCTGAGGAAGAAGAATTTCCACCCTGTGCAGAACCTACACCAGAGGAGCTGGAAGCAGACACTGCTGAGCTTTTGGGTGAAGGGGGGCCTGCCAGGGAGGAGCTGAGTGTGGCACAGCATACCTGTCCGACACTAGAGGGTCTAAGGCAGCAAGCTGTCAAACAAGCAAATGGGGATATCAGTGACTCACACAGAGTTTACTGGGAGGACAACCTCTTGTACACTTAAGCAAGGGATCCAAAACCTGGAGCTGCCAGGAGATTGGTGATTCCTCAGGAGTACAGAAAGTTCCTCCTAACTCTAGCCCACGACATTCCCTTAGCTGTACATTTGGGGCAAATGAAAACTTGGGACAGGCTTGTTCCCTTGTTTCATTGGCCTAGAATGTCAGAGGACACAAAGGAATTTTGTAAGTCCTGTGAAACCTGTCAAGCCAGTGGCAAGACAGGTGGCACTCCAAAGGCACCCCTTATCCCACTGCCTGTGGTTGGGGTTCCCTTTGAAAGGGTAGGGGTTGACATAGTTGTCCCCCTTGACGCTCCTACTGCTTCAGGCAATAGGTTTATCTTGGTGGTAGTGGACCATGCCACCAGATATCCTGAAGCAATTCCTCTAAGGACCACTAAAGCTCCTGCAGTGGCAAAGGCCCTCCTGGGAATCTTTTCCAGGGTGGGCTTCCCAAAAGAGGTGGTTTCAGACAGGGGAAGCAATTTCATGTCTGCTTACTTAAAGGCCATGTGGAAGGAATGTGGTGTGACATACAAGTTCACCACACCCTATCATCCACAAACAAATGGACTGGTGGAGAGATTTAACAAAACTCTCAAAGGCATGATTATGGGACTCCCTGAAAAACTCCGCAGCAGATGGGATATCCAGTTACCTTGCCTCCTTTTTGCTTACAGGGAGGTACCCCAAAAAGGAGTGGGCTTCAGCCCCTTTGAACTCCTATTTGGACACCCTGTGAGAGGTCCTCTAACAGTTGTTAAGGAGGGTTGGGAAAACCTTTAAAAGCTCCAAAGCAAGACATAGTGGACTATGTACTTGGCCTCAGATCTAGGATGGCTGAGTACATGAAAAAGGCCAGTAAAAACCTTCAGGCCAGCCAAGAGCTCCAGAAGCAATGGCATGACCAGAAGGCTGTTTTGGTTCAGTACCAACCAGGGCAGAAAGTGTGGGTCTTGGAGCCTGTGGCCCCAAGAGCACTCCAAGACAAATGGAGTGGACCCCACATAATTGTTGAAAAGAAGGGTGAAGTCACCTACTTAGTTGACTTAGGCACTGCCAGGAGTCCCCTTAGGGTGCTCCATGTTAATTGCCTGAAACCCTACTATGACAGGGCTGATCTCACCCTGCTCATGGCAACAGATGAGGGACAGGAAGAAAAGAGTGACCCTCTCCCTGATCTCTTCTCTTCCACAGAACAAGATGCTCTAGTGGAAGGGGTAGTTTTGGCACATTGTCTTACTGCTGAGCAGAAAGACCACTGCATAAATCTCTTGGGTCAGTTTTCTGAACTCTTCTCTACTGTGCCAGGCACCACTTCTTGGTGTGAGCACACTATAGTTACTGGAGACAGCTTGCCTGTCAAAAGTAAGATCTATAGGCAGCCTGACCATGTCAGAGACTGCATAAAACAAGAAGTGCAGAAAATGCTTGAACTGGGAGTGGTTGAGAACTCTGAAAGTCCATGGGCCTCTCCTGTGGTACTTGTACCAAAACCTCATTCCAAGGATGGAAAGAAGGAAATGCGGTTTTGTGTAGACTATAGAGGTCTCAACCAAGTAACCAAAACTGATGCTCACCCTATACCCAGGGCAGATGAGCTGATAGATACACTGGCATCTGCCAAGTATCTAAGCACTTTTGATTTGACTGCAGGGTATTGGCAGATCAAATTATCAGAAGATGCAAAGGCAAAAACTGCATTTTCAACCATTGGAGGCCATTACCAATTCACAGTAATGCCTTTTGGATTGAAAAATGCACCTGCCACTTTTCAAAGGTTGGTGAACACAGTCCTGCAAGGGCTGGAAGCTTTTAGTGCAGCATATTTAGATGATATAGCTGTCTTTAGCTCCAGCTGGAATGATCACCTGGTCCACCTATGGAACGTTTTGGAGGCCCTGCAAAAGGCAGGCCTCACTATCAAGGCTTCAATGTGCCAGATAGGGCAGGGCAAAGTGGTTTATCTGGGACACCTGGTAGGTGGAGAACAGATTGCACCACTTCAGGGGAAAATCCAAACTATTATAGATTGGGTTCCCCCTACAACTCAAACCCAGGTGAGAGCCTTCTTAGGCCTCACTGGGTATTACAGGAGGTTCATAAAGAACTATGGCTCCATTGCAGCCCCTCTTAATGACCTCACATCTAAGAAAATGCCTAAAAAGGTATTGTGGACAGCTAGCTGTCAGAAAGCTTTTGAGGAGCTGAAGCAGGCCATGTGCTCTGCACCTGTCCTGAAAAGCCCCTGTTACTCCAAAAAATTAATTGTCCAAACTGATGCATCTGAATTAGGGGTAGGGGCAGTCTTATCACAACTTAATTCTGAGGGCCAGGATCAACCTGTTGCTTTTATCAACAGGAGGTTGACCCCTAGAGAAAAGCGTTGGTCTGCCATAGAGAGGGAGGCCTTTGCTGTGGTCTGGGCACTGAAGAAGTTGAGGCCATAACTGTTTGGCACTCACTTCATTGTTCAGACAGACCACAAACCTCTACTTTTGCTAAAACAAATGAAAGGTGAAAACCCTAAATTGTTGAGGTGGTCCACATCCCTACAGGGAATGTATTATACAGTGGAACATAGACCTGCGAGTACCCACTCCAATGCAGATGGACTCTCCAGATATTTCCACTTAGACAATGAAGACTCATCAGGTCATGGCTAGTCTTATTGTCCTTCGTTTGGGGGTGGGGGTTGTGTAGGAAAGTACCATCTTGTCTGGCATGTTACCCCCATATTTCACTGTATATATGTTGTTTTAGTTGTATGTGTCACTGGGACCCTGCCAGCCAGGGCCCCAGTGCTCATAAGTGTGCCCTGTATGTGTTACCTGTGTTATGACTAACTGTCTCACTGAGGCTCTGCTAATCAGAACCTCAGTGGTTATGCTCTCTCATTTCTTTCCAGATTGTCACTAACAGGCTAGTGACCAATTTTACCAATTTACATTGGCATACTGGAACACCCTTATAATTCCCTAGTATATGGTACTGAGGTACCCAGGGTATTGGGGTTCCAGGAGATCCCTATGGGCTGCAGCATTTCTTTTGCCACCCATAGGGAGCTCTGACAATTCTTGCACAGGCCTGCCACTGCAGCCTGAGTGAAATAACGTCCACGTTATTTCACAGCCATTTCACACTCCACTTAAGTAACTTATAAGTCACCTATATGTCTAACCTTTACCTGGTAAAGGTTGGGTGCTAAGTTACTTAGTGTGTGGGCACCCTGGCACTAGCCAAGGTGCCCCCACATGGTTCAGGGCCAATTCCCTGGACTTTGTGAGTGCGGGGACACCATTACACGCGTGCACTATACATGGGTCACTACCTATGTATAGCTTCACAATGGTAACTCCGAATGTGGCCATGTAACATGTCTAAGATCATCGAATTGCCCCACCAATGCCATCCTGGTATTGGGGAGACAATCCCATGATTCCCCGGGTCTCTAGCACAGACCCGGGTACTGCCAAACTGCCTTTCCCGGGGTTTCACTGCAGCTGCTGCTGCTGCCACCCCTCAGACAGGTTTCTGCCCTCCTGGGGTCCAGCCAGGCTTGGCCCAGGAAGACAGAACAAAGGACTTCCTCAGAGAGAGGGTGTTACACCCTCTCCCTTTGGAAAATGGTGTTAAGGCTGGGGAGGAGTAGCCTCCCCCAGCCTCTGGAAATGCTTTCGTGGGCACACATGGTGCCCATTTCTGCATAAGCCAGTCTACACCGGTTCAGGGATCCCCCAGCCCTGCTCTGGCACGAAACTGGACAAAGGAAAGGGGAGTGACCACTCCCCTGACCTGCACCTCCCCTGGGAGGTGCCCGGAGCTCCTCCAGTGTGCTCCAGACCTCTGCCATCTTGGAAACAGAGGTGCTGCTGGCACACTGGACTGCTCTGAGTGGCCTGGGCCAGCAGGTGATGTCAGAGACTCCTTCTGATAGGCTCTTACCTGTGTTGCTAGCCTATCCTCTCACCTAGGTAGCCAAACCTCCTTTTCTGGCTATTTAGGGTCTCTGCTTTGGGGAATTCTTTAGATAACGAATGCAAGATCTCATCAGAGTTCCTCTGCATCTCTCTCTTCACCTTCTGCCAAGGAATCGACTGCTGACCGCGCTGGAAGCCTGCAAAACTGCAACAAAGTAGCAAAGACGACTACTGCGACCTTGTAACACTGATCCTGCCGCCTTCTCAACTGTTTTCCTGGTGGTGCATGCTGTGGGGGTAGTCTGCCTCCTCTCTGCACTAGAAGCTCCGAAGAAATCTCCCGTGGGTCGACGGAATCTTCCCCCTGCAACCGCAGGCACCAAAGAACTGCATCACCTGTCCTCTGGGTCTCCTCTCAGCACAACGAGCGAGGTCCCTTGAACTCAGCAACTCTGTCCAAGTGACTCCCACAGTCCAGTGACTCTTCAGTCCAAGTTTGGTGGAGGTAAGTCCTTGCCTCCCCACGCCAGACTGCATTGCTGAGAACTGCGTCTTTTGCAGCTACTCCGGCTCCTGTGCACTCACTGAGGATTTCCTTTGTGCACAGCCAAGCCTGGGTCCCCGGCACTCTAACCTGCATTGCACGACCTCCTGAGTTGTCCTCCGGCGACGTGGGACCCTCTTGTGCAACTTCGGGTGAGCTCCGGTTCACTCCACTTCGTAGTGGCTGTTCTGGCACTTATGCAGGTGCTGCTTGCTTCTGAGTGGGCTCCTTCTCTTGCTGGGCACCCCCTCTGTCTCCTCACGCAGTTGGCAACATCCTGGTCCCTCCTGGGCCACAGCAGCATCCAAAAACCCTAACCGCAACCCTTGCAGCTAGCAAGGCTTGTTTGTGGTCTTTCTGCTGGAAAACACTTCTGTACGACTCTTCACGACGTGGGACATCCATCCTCCAAAGGGGAAGTTTCTAGCCCTTGTCGTTCACACAGAGTCCTCAGCTTCTACCCTCCGATGGCAGCTTCTTTGCATCCACAGCTGGCATTTCCTGGGAACTGCCCACTCCCAACTTGATTGTGACTTTTGGAATTGGTCCCCTTGTTCCACAGGTACCCTCGTCTGGAAATCCATCGTTGTTGCATTGCTGGTGTTGGTCTTTCCTGCAGAATTCCCCTATCACGACTTCTGTGCTCTTTGGGGAACTTAGGTGTACTTTGCACCCACTTTTCAGGGTCTTGGGGTGGGCTATTTTTCTAACCCTCACTGTTTTCTTACAGTCCCAGCGACCCTCTACGAGGTCACATAGGTTTGGGGTCCATTTGTGGTTCGCATTCCACTTCTGGAGTATATGGTTTTTGTTGCCCCTATCCCTATGTGCTCCCATTGCATTCTATTGTGACTATACGTTGTTTGCACTGTTTTCTATTGCTATTACTGCATATTTTGGTATTGTGGACATATATCTTGTGTATATTTGCTATCCTCATACCGAGGGTACTCACTGAGATACTTTTGGCATATTGTCATAAAAATAAAGTACTTTTATTTTTAGTATATCTGTGTATTGTGTTTTCTTATGATATTGTGCATATGACACAAGTGGTACTGTAGGAGCTTTGCATGTCTCCTAGTTCAGCCTAAGCTGCTCTGCTAAGCTACCATTTTCTATCAGCCTAAGCTGCTAGACACCCCTCTACACTAATAAGGGATACCTGGGCCTAGTGCAAGGTGTAAGTACCCCTTGGTACTCACTACAAGCCAGTCCAGCCTCCTACATTGGTTGTGCAGCGGTGGGATAAGTACTTGCAACTACTTACCACTTTTGTCATTGTACTTTTCATAAGAGAAAAATATACAAAACAAGTTCAGTGTATGTACACCTAACCAAAATGTTTTGCTTTTCTTCTCTCACTTCTTTTACTAAGTGCTGAAAAGTACCTCTAAACTTTCAAAAAGTTCTTAAAAAGTTTTTAAAGTTGTTTTTCTGTTCTTTAAAAAGTTCTAAAAACTTTTTCTTTCTTTTTCTATCCCTTAAACACTTTCTATAATGTCTGGCACAGGCCAAACTGTTGATCTGCCCAAGACTGCTTATGGTCACCTTAGCTGGAAAGCAGCAAGGAGTCTCTGTGTAGAAAGAGGTTTAGGGGTAGGGAAGAACCCCTCTAGAGAACTATTAGTTAACATGCTAGTTGAACAAGACAAGACTTTTGTTGGTACTTCTGGTGAGAAATTAGCTGATGGTTCCCACTCAGATTCTGGGGCACCCCTAGCAAAAGAGTTGGGAGGGAATCTTTCCAACCTGCCCCTTAGCAGGCCACCTAGCATAGCTGGTACTGATGTGAATTCACATCACAGTAAAAGTGTTGTCTCACATCACAGTAATAGTGTTGTTTCTCATCACAGTAGAAGTATCACTTCTGTAGGCCAGAATGTTAGTGTGACATCTGTTAGGGCCAGGTCTCCTTCTGTTCATTCTCACCATTCTTCTGTTTCAAGACATTCCCAACCCACCCACCCTGATGACAGAGTGTTAGAAAGGGAGCTCAATAGATTGAGAGTGGAACAATCCAGGCTGAAGCTCAAGAAGCAACAGCTGGATTTAGATAGGCAGTCCTTAGAGATAGAAAGAGAAAGACAGAAATTGGGTTTAGAAACCCATGGTGGCAGCAGCAGTATTCCAAATAGTCATCCTGCAAAAGACCATGATTCTAGGAATCTGCATAAGATAGTTCCCCCTTACAAGGAGGGGGATGACATTAACAAGTGGTTTGCTGCACTTGAGAGGGCCTGTGTTGTACAGGATGTCCTTCAAAGGCAGTGGGCTGCATCCTATGGCTATCTTTCAGTGGAAAGGGTAGGGATAGGCTCCTTACTGTAAAAGAAAGTGAGGCCAATGATTTCAAAGTTCTTAAGAATGCACTCCTAGATGGTTATGGCTTAACCACTGAACAGTACAGGATTAAGTTCAGAGAAACCAAAAAGGAGTCTCGACAAGACTGGGTAGACTTTGTTGACCATTCAGTGAAGGCCTTGGAGGGGTGGTTACATGGCAGTAAAGTTTCTGACTATGAGAGCCTGTATAACTTAATCCTGAGAGAGCATATACTTAATAATTGTGTATCTGATTTGTTACACCAGTACCTGGTAGACTCTGATCTGACCTCTCCCCAAGAATTGGGAAAGAAGGCAGACAAATGGGTCAGAACAAGGGTGAACAGAAAAGTTCATACAGGGGGTGACAAAGATGGCAAGAAGAAGGATGGTAAGTCTTCTGACAAGGGTGGGGACAAATCTGAAAATGAGTCTTCATCAGGCCCACAAAAACACTCAGGTGGGGGGTGGTGGGTCCAAATCCTCTTCAAATCAAAACAAAGAAAATAAACCATGTTGCTATTTATGTAAAATAAAAGGCCATTGGACTACAGATCCCAGTTGTCCAAAGAAAAGCACCAAGCCTCTTACCACTACAACCCCTGCTGCTACACCTAGTGCCCCTAGTAATAGCAGTGGTGGTGGGAGCAAACCTACTAATAGCCAATCCAAGGGAGTAGCTGGGCTCACTTTTGGTAATTTAGTTGGGGTTGGTCTTGTTAGGGAGACCACAGAGGCTGTGTTAGTCTCTGAGGGGGCTATTGATTTAGCCACCTTAGTTGGTTGTCCCCTTAACATGGATAAATACAAGCAACTACCCCTAATAAATGGTGTTGAGGTTCAGGCCTACAGGGACACAGGTGCCAGTGTTACAATGGTAATAGAGAAACTGGTCCACCCTGAACAACACCTACTTGGTCACCAGTACCAAGTAACCGATGCTCATAACAACACACTTAGCCACCCCATGGCTGTTGTGAATCTCAACTGGGGGGGGTTACTGGTCCAAAGAAAGTTGTGGTTGCCTCAGATTTACCTGTAGACTGTCTACTGGGAAATGATTTAGAGACATCAGCTTGGTCAGATGTGGAGTTGGAGGCTCATGCAGCAATGCTGGGCATTCCAGGGCATATTTTTGCTTTAACCAGGGCTCAGGCCAAAAAGCAAAAAGGACAGGGTGACTTGGATCCTGGAAGAATGGACCAAGTGCTCCCTAAAGCTAGGGCTAGTAGAAGTAAATCACTACCTACTATCCCTCCCTCTACAGTGGATTCTACTTCTGAGGAAGAAGAATTTCCACCCTGTGCAGAACCTACACCAGAGGAGCTGGAAGCAGACACTGCTGAGCTTTTGGGTGAAGGGGGGCCTGCCAGGGAGGAGCTGAGTGTGGCACAGCATACCTGTCCGACACTAGAGGGTCTAAGGCAGCAAGCTGTCAAACAAGCAAATGGGGATATCAGTGACTCACACAGAGTTTACTGGGAGGACAACCTCTTGTACACTTAAGCAAGGGATCCAAAACCTGGAGCTGCCAGGAGATTGGTGATTCCTCAGGAGTACAGAAAGTTCCTCCTAACTCTAGCCCACGACATTCCCTTAGCTGTACATTTGGGGCAAATGAAAACTTGGGACAGGCTTGTTCCCTTGTTTCATTGGCCTAGAATGTCAGAGGACACAAAGGAATTTTGTAAGTCCTGTGAAACCTGTCAAGCCAGTGGCAAGACAGGTGGCACTCCAAAGGCACCCCTTATCCCACTGCCTGTGGTTGGGGTTCCCTTTGAAAGGGTAGGGGTTGACATAGTTGTCCCCCTTGACCCTCCTACTGCTTCAGGCAATAGGTTTATCTTGGTGGTAGTGGACCCTGCCACCAGATATCCTGAAGCAATTCCTCTAAGGACCACTAAAGCTCCTGCAGTGGCAAAGGCCCTCCTGGGAATCTTTTCCAGGGTGGGCTTCCCAAAAGAGGTGGTTTCAGACAGGGGAAGCAATTTCATGTCTGCTTACTTAAAGGCCATGTGGAAGGAATGTGGTGTGACATACAAGTTCACCACACCCTATCATCCACAAACAAATGGACTGGTTGAGAGATTTAACAAAACTCTCAAAGGCATGATTATGGGACTCCCTGAAAAACTCCGCAGGAGATGGGATATCCAGTTACCTTGCCTCCTTTTTGCTTACAGGGAGGTACCCCAAAAAGGAGTGGGCTTCAGCCCCTTTGAACTCCTATTTGGACACCCTGTGAGAGGTCCTCTAACAGTTGTTAAGGAGGGTTGGGAAAACCTTTAAAAGCTCCAAAGCAAGACATAGTGGACTATGTACTTGGCCTCAGATCTAGGATGGCTGAGTACATGAAAAAGGCCAGTAAAAACCTTCAGGCCAGCCAAGAGCTCCAGAAGCAATGGCATGACCAGAAGGCTGTTTTGGTTCAGTACCAACCAGGGCAGAAAGTGTGGGTCTTGGAGCCTGTGGCCCCAAGAGCACTCCAAGACAAATGGAGTGGACCCCACATAATTGTTGAAAAGAAGGGTGAAGTCACCTACTTAGTTGACTTAGGCACTGCCAGGAGTCCCCTTAGGGTGCTCCATGTTAATCGCCTGAAACCCTACTATGACAGGGCTGATCTCACCCTGCTCATGGCAACAGATGAGGGACAGGAAGAAGAGAGTGACCCTCTCCCTGATCTCTTCTCTTCCACAGAACAAGATGCTCTAGTGGAAGGGGTAGTTTTGGCACATTGTCTTACTGCTGAGCAGAAAGACCACTGCATAAATCTCTTGGGTCAGTTTTCTGAACTCTTCTCTACTGTGCCAGGCACCACTTCTTGGTGTGAGCACACTATAGTTACTGGAGACAGCTTGCCTGTCAAAAGTAAGATCTATAGGCAGCCTGACCATGTCAGAGACTGCATAAAACAAGAAGTGCAGAAAATGCTTGAACTGGGAGTGGTTGAGAACTCTGAAAGTCCATGGGCCTCTCCTGTGGTACTTGTACCAAAACCTCATTCCAAGGATGGAAAGAAGGAAATGCGGTTTTGTGTAGACTATAGAGGTCTCAACCAAGTAACCAAAACTGATGCTCACCCTATACCCAGGGCAGATGAGCTGATAGATACACTGGCATCTGCCAAGTATCTAAGCACTTTTGATTTGACTGCAGGGTATTGGCAGATCAAATTATCAGAAGATGCAAAAGCAAAAACTGCATTTTCAACCATTGGAGGCCATTACCAATTCACAGTAATGCCTTTTGGATTGAAAAATGCACCTGCCACTTTTCAAAGGTTGGTGAACACAGTCCTGCAAGGGCTGGAAGCTTTTAGTGCAGCATATTTAGATGATATAGCTGTCTTTAGCTCCAGCTGGAATGATCACCTGGTCCACCTATGGAACGTTTTGGAGGCCCTGCAAAAGGCAGGCCTCACTATCAAGGCTTCAATGTGCCAGATAGGGCAGGGCAAAGTGGTTTATCTGGGACACCTGGTAGGTGGAGAACAGATTGCACCACTTCAGGGGAAAATCCAAACTATTATAGATTGGGTTCCCCCTACAACTCAAACCCAGGTGAGAGCCTTCTTAGGCCTCACTGGGTATTACAGGAGGTTCATAAAGAACTATGGCTCCATTGCAGCCCCTCTTAATGACCTCACATCTAAGAAAATGCCTAAAAAGGTATTGTGGACAGCTAGCTGTCAGAAAGCTTTTGAGGAGCTGAAGCAGGCCATGTGCTCTGCACCTGTCCTGAAAAGCCCCTGTTACTCCAAAAAATTAATTGTCCAAACTGATGCATCTGAATTAGGGGTAGGGGCAGTCTTATCACAACTTAATTCTGAGGGCCAGGATCAACCTGTTGCTTTTATCAGCAGGAGGTTGACCCCTAGAGAAAAGCGTTGGTCTGCCATAGAGAGGGAGGCCTTTGCTGTGGTCTGGGCACTGAAGAAGTTGAGGCCATACCTGTTTGGCACTCACTTCATTGTTCAGACAGACCACAAACCTCTACTTTGGCTAAAACAAATGAAAGGTGAAAACCCTAAATTGTTGAGGTGGTCCATATCCCTACAGGGAATGTATTATACAGTGGAACATAGACCTGCGAGTACCCACTCCAATGCAGATGGACTCTCCAGATATTTCCACTTAGACAATGAAGACTCATCAGGTCATGGCTAGTCTTATTGTCCTTCGTTTGGGGGTGGGGGGTTGTGTAGGAAAGTACCATCTTGTCTGGCATGTTACCCCCATATTTCACTGTATATATGTTGTTTTAGTTGTATGTGTCACTGGGACCCTGCCAGCCAGGGCCCCAGTGCTCATTAGTGTGCCCTGTATGTGTTACCTGTGTTATGACTAACTGTCTCACTGAGGCTCTGCTAATCAGAACCTCAGTGGTTATGCTCTCTCATTTCTTTCCAGATTGTCACTAACAGGCTAGTGACCAATTTTCCAATTTACATTGGCATACTGGAACACCCTTATAATTCCCTAGTATATGGTACTGAGGTACCCAGGGTATTGGGGTTCCAGGAGATCCCTATGGGCTGCGGCATTTCTTTTGCCACCCATAGGGAGCTCTGACAATTCTTGCACAGGCCTGCCACTGCAGCCTGAGTGAAATAACGTCCACGTTATTTCACAGCCATTTCACACTCCACTTAAGTAACTTATAAGTCACCTATATGTCTAACCTTTACCTGGTAAAGGTTGGGTGCTAAGTTACTTAGTGTGTGGGCACCCTGGCACTAGCCAAGGTGCCCCCACATGGTTCAGGGCCAATTCCCCGGACTTTGTGAGTGCGGGGACACCATTACACGCGTGCACTATACATGGGTCACTACCTATGTATAGCTTCACAATGGTAACTCCGAATGTGGCCATGTAACATGTCTAAGATCATGGAATTGCCCCACCAATGCCATCCTGGTATTGGGGAGACAATCCCATGATTCCCCGGGTCTCTAGCACAGACCCGGGTACTGCCAAACTGCCTTTCCCGGGGTTTCACTGCAGCTGCTGCTGCTGCCACCCCTCAGACAGGTTTCTGCCCTCCTGGGGTCCAGCCAGGCTTGGCCCAGGAAGACAGAACAAAGGACTTCCTCAGAGAGAGGGTGTTACACCCTCTCCCTTTGGAAAATGGTGTTAAGGCTGGGGAGGAGTAGCCTCCCCCAGCCTCTGGAAATGCTTTCGTGGGCACACATGGTGCCCATTTCTGCATAAGCCAGTCTACACCGGTTCAGGGATCCCCCAGCCCTGCTCTGGCACGAAACTGGACAAAGGAAAGGGGAGTGACAACTCCCCTGACCTGCACCTCCCCTGGGAGGTGCCCGGAGCTCCTCCAGTGTGCTCCAGACCTCTGCCATCTTGGAAACAGAGGTGCTGCTGGCACACTGGACTGCTCTGAGTGGCCTGGGCCAGCAGGTGATGTCAGAGACTCCTTCTGATAGGCTCTTACCTGTGTTGCTAGCCTATCCTCTCACCTAGGTAGCCAAACCTCCTTTTCTGGCTATTTAGGGTCTCTGCTTTGGGGAATTCTTTAGATAACGAATGCAAGATCTCATCAGAGTTCCTCTGCATCTCTCTCTTCACCTTCTGCCAAGGAATCGACTGCTGACCGCGCTGGAAGCCTGCAAAACTGCAACAAAGTAGCAAAGACGACTACTGCGACCTTGTAACACTGATCCTGCCGCCTTCTCGACTGTTTTCCTGGTGGTGCATGCTGTGGGGGTAGTCTGCCTCCTCTCTGCACTAGAAGCTCCGAAGAAATCTCCCGTGGGTCGACGGAATCTTCCCCCTTCAACCGCAGGCACCAAAGAACTGCATCACCTGTCCTCTGGGTCTCCTCTCAGCACAACGAGCGAGGTCCCTTGAACTCAGCAACTCTGTCCAAGTGACTCCCACAGTCCAGTGACTCTTCAGTCCAAGTTTGGTGGAGGTAAGTCCTTGCCTCCCCACGCCAGACTGCATTGCTGAGAACTGTGTCTTTTGCAGCTACTCCGGCTCCTGTGCACTCACTGAGGATTTCCTTTGTGCACAGCCAAGCCTGGGTCCCCGGCACTCTAACCTGCATTGCACGACCTCCTGAGTTGTCCTCCGGCGATGTGGGACCCTCTTGTGCAACTTCGGGTGAGCTCCGGTTCACTCCACTTCGTAGTGCCTGTTCTGGCACTTATGCGGGTGCTGCTTGCTTCTGAGTGGGCTCCTTCTCTTGCTGGGCACCCCCTCTGTCTCCTCACGCAGTTGGCAACATCCTGGTCCCTCCTGGGCCACAGCAGCATCCAAAAACCCTAACCGCAACCCTTGCAGCTAGCAAGGCTTGTTTGTGGTCTTTCTGCTGGAAAACACTTCTGTACGACTCTTCACGACGTGGGACATCCATCCTCCAAAGGGGAAGTTTCTAGCCCTTGTCGTTCACACAGAGTCCTCAGCTTCTACCCTCCGGTGGCAGCTTCTTTGCATCCACAGCTGGCATTTCCTGGGAACTGCCCACTCCCAACTTGATTGTGACTTTTGGAATTGGTCCCCTTGTTCCACAGGTACCCTCGTCTGGAAATCCATTGTTGTTGCATTGCTGGTGTTGGTCTTTCCTGCAGAATTCCCCTATCACGACTTCTGTGCTCTTTTGGGGAACTTAGGTGTACTTTGCACCCACTTTTCAGGGTCTTGGGGTGGGCTATTTTTCTAACCCTCACTGTTTTCTTACAGTCCCAGCGACCCTCTACGAGGTCACATAGGTTTGGGGTCCATTTGTGGTTCGCATTCCACTTCTGGAGTATATGGTTTGTGTTGCCCCTATCCCTATGTGCTCCCATTGCATTCTATTGTGACTATACGTTGTTTGCACTGTTTTCTATTGCTATTACTGCATATTTTGGTATTGTGGACATATATCTTGTGTATATTTGCTATCCTCATACCGAGGGTACTCACTGAGATACTTTTGGCATATTGTCATAAAAATAAAGTACTTTTATTTTTAGTATATCTGTGTATTGTGTTTTCTTATGATATTGTGCATATGACACAAGTGGTACTGTAGGAGCTTTGCATGTCTCCTAGTTCAGCCTAAGCTGCTCTGCTAAGCTACCATTTTCTATCAGCCTAAGCTGCTAGACACCCCTCTACACTAATAAGGGATACCTGGGCCTAGTGCAAGGTGTAAGTACCCCTTGGTACTCACTACAAGCCAGTCCAGCCTCCTACATTGGTTGTGCAGCGGTGGGATAAGTACTTGCAACTACTTACCACTTTTGTCATTGTACTTTTCATAAGAGAAAAATATACAAAACAAGTTCAGTGTATGTACACCTAACCAAAATGTTTTGCTTTTCTTCTCTCACTTCTTTTACTAAGTGCTGAAAAGTACCTCTAAACTTTCAAAAAGTTCTTAAAAAGTTTTTAAAGTTGTTTTTCTGTTCTTTAAAAAGTTCTAAAAACTTTTTCTTTCTTTTTCTATCCCTTAAACACTTTCTATAATGTCTGGCACAGGCCAAACTGTTGATCTGCCCAAGACTGCTTATGGTCACCTTAGCTGGAAAGCAGCAAGGAGTCTCTGTGTAGAAAGAGGTTTAGGGGTAGGGAAGAACCCCTCTAGAGAACTATTAGTTAACATGCTAGTTGACCAAGACAAGACTTTTGTTGGTACTTCTGGTGAGAAATTAGCTGATGGTTCCCACTCAGATTCTGGGGCACCCCTAGCAAAAGAGTTGGGAGGGAATCTTTCCAACCTGCCCCTTAGCAGGCCACCTAGCATAGCTGGTACTGATGTGAATTCACATCACAGTAAAAGTGTTGTCTCACATCACAGTAATAGTGTTGTTTCTCATCACAGTAGAAGTATCACTTCTGTAGGCCAGAATGTTAGTGTGACATCTGTTAGGGCCAGGTCTCCTTCTGTTCATTCTCACCATTCTTCTGTTTCAAGACATTCCCAACCCACCCACCCTGATGACAGAGTGTTAGAAAGGGAGCTTAATAGATTGAGAGTGGAACAATCCAGGCTGAAGCTCAAGAAGCAACAGCTGGATTTAGATAGGCAGTCCTTAGAGATAGAAAGAGAAAGACAGAAATTGGGTTTAGAAACCCATGGTGGCAGCAGCAGTATTCCGAATAGTCATCCTGCAAAAGACCATGATTCTAGGAATCTGCATAAGATAGTTCCCCCTTACAAGGAGGGGGATGACATTAACAAGTGGTTTGCTGCACTTGAGAGGGCCTGTGTTGTACAGGATGTCCCTCAAAGGCAGTGGGCTGCTATCCTATGGCTATCTTTCAGTGGAAAGGGTAGGGATAGGCTCCTTACTGTAAAAGAAAGTGAGGCCAATGATTTCAAAGTTCTTAAGAATGCACTCCTAGATGGTTATGGCTTAACCACTGAACAGTACAGGATGAAGTTCAGAGAAACCAAAAAGGAGTCTCGACAAGACTGGGTAGACTTTGTTGACCATTCAGTGAAGGCCTTGGAGGGGTGGTTACATGGCAGTAAAGTTTCTGACTATGAGAGCCTGTATAACTTAATCCTGAGAGAGCATATACTTAATAATTGTGTATCTGATTTGTTACACCAGTACCTGGTAGACTCTGATCTGACCTCTCCCCAAGAATTGGGAAAGAAGGCAGACAAATGGGTCAGAACAAGGGTGAACAGAAAAGTTCATACAGGGGGTGACAAAGATGGCAAGAAGAAGGATGGTAAGTCTTCTGACAAGGGTGGGGACAAATCTAAAAATGAGTCTTCATCAGGCCCACAAAAACACTCAGGTGGGGGTGGTGGGTCCAAATCCTCTTCAAATCAAAACAAAGAAAATAAACCATGGTGCTATTTATGTAAAATAAAAGGCCATCGGACTACAGATCCCAGTTGTCCAAAGAAAAGCACCAAGCCTCTTACCACTACAACCCCTGCTGCTACACCTAGTGCCCCTAGTAATAGCAGTGGTGGTGGGAGCAAACCTACTAATAGCCAATCCAAGGGAGTAGCTGGGCTCACTTTTGGTAATTTAGTTGGGGTTGGTCTTGTTAGGGAGACCACAGAGGCTGTGTTAGTCTCTGAGGGGGCTATTGATTTAGCCACCTTAGTTGGTTGTCCCCTTAACATGGATAAGTACAAGCAACTACCCCTAATAAATGGTGTTGAGGTTCAGGCCTACAGGGACACAGGTGCCAGTGTTACAATGGTAATAGAGAAACTGGTCCACCCTGAACAACACCTACTTGGTCACCAGTACCAAGTAACCGATGCTCATAACAACACACTTAGCCACCCCATGGCTGTTGTGAATCTCAACTGGGGGGGGTTACTGGTCCAAAGAAAGTTGTGGTTGCCTCAGATTTACCTGTAGACTGTCTACTGGGAAATGATTTAGAGACATCAGCTTGGTCAGATGTGGAGTTGGAGGCTCATGCAGCAATGCTGGGCATTCCAGGGCATATTTTTGCTTTAACCAGGGCTCAGGCCAAAAAGCAAAAAGGACAGGGTGACTTGGATCCTGGAAGAATGGACCAAGTGCTCCCTAAAGCTAGGGCTAGTAGAAGTAAATCACTACCTACTATCCCTCCCTCTACAGTGGATTCTACTTCTGAGGAAGAAGAATTTCCACCCTGTGCAGAACCTACACCAGAGGAGCTGGAAGCAGACACTGCTGAGCTTTTGGGTGAAGGGGGGCCTGCCAGGGAGGAGCTGAGTGTGGCACAGCATACCTGTCCGACACTAGAGGGTCTAAGGCAGCAAGCTGTCAAACAAGCAAATGGGGATATCAGTGACTCACACAGAGTTTACTGGGAGGACAACCTCTTGTACACTTAAGCAAGGGATCCAAAACCTGGAGCTGCCAGGAGATTGGTGATTCCTCAGGAGTACAGAAAGTTCCTCCTAACTCTAGCCCACGACATTCCCTTAGCTGTACATTTGGGGCAAATGAAAACTTGGGACAGGCTTGTTCCCTTGTTTCATTGGCCTAGAATGTCAGAGGACACAAAGGAATTTTGTAAGTCCTGTGAAACCTGTCAAGCCAGTGGCAAGACAGGTGGCACTCCAAAGGCACCCCTTATCCCACTGCCTGTGGTTGGGGTTCCCTTTGAAAGGGTAGGGGTTGACATAGTTGTCCCCCTTGACCCTCCTACTGCTTCAGGCAATAGGTTTATCTTGGTGGTAGTGGACCATGCCACCAGATATCCTGAAGCAATTCCTCTAAGGACCACTAAAGCTCCTGCAGTGGCAAAGGCCCTCCTGGGAATCTTTTCCAGGGTGGGCTTCCCAAAAGAGGTGGTTTCAGACAGGGGAAGCAATTTCATGTCTGCTTACTTAAAGGCCATGTGGAAGGAATGTGGTGTGACATACAAGTTCACCACACCCTATCATCCACAAACAAATGGACTGGTGGAGAGATTTAACAAAACTCTCAAAGGCATGATTATGGGACTCCCTGAAAAACTCCGCAGGAGATGGGATATCCAGTTACCTTGCCTCCTTTTTGCTTACAGGGAGGTACCCCAAAAAGGAGTGGGCTTCAGCCCCTTTGAACTCCTATTTGGACACCCTGTGAGAGGTCCTCTAACACTTGTTAAGGAGGGTTGGGAACAACCTTTAAAAGCTCCAAAGCAAGACATAGTGGACTATGTACTTGGCCTCAGATCTAGGATGGCTGAGTACATGAAAAAGGCCAGTAAAAACCTTCAGGCCAGCCAAGAGCTCCAGAAACAATGGCATGACCAGAAGGCTGTTTTGGTTCAGTACCAACCAGGGCAGAAAGTGTGGGTCTTGGAGCCTGTGGCCCCAAGAGCACTCCAAGACAAATGGAGTGGACCCCACATAATTGTTGAAAAGAAGGGTGAAGTCACCTACTTAGTTGACTTAGGCACTGCCAGGAGTCCCCTTAGGGTGCTCCATGTTAATCGCCTGAAACCCTACTATGACAGGGCTGATCTCACCCTGCTCATGGCAACAGATGAGGGACAGGAAGAAGATAGTGACCCTCTCCCTGATCTCTTCTCTTCCACAGAACAAGATGCTCTAGTGGAAGGGGTAGTTTTGGCACATTGTCTTACTGCTGAGCAGAAAGACCACTGCATAAATCTCTTGGGTCAGTTTTCTGAACTCTTCTCTACTGTGCCAGGCACCACTTCTTGGTGTGAGCACACTATAGTTACTGGAGACAGCTTGCCTGTCAAAAGTAAGATCTATAGGCAGCCTGACCATGTCAGAGACTGCATAAAACAAGAAGTGCAGAAAATGCTTGAACTGGGAGTGGTTGAGAACTCTGAAAGTCCATGGGCCTCTCCTGTGGTACTTGTACCAAAACCTCATTCCAAGGATGGAAAGAAGGAAATGCAGTTTTGTGTAGACTATAGAGGTCTCAACCAAGTAACCAAAACTGATGCTCACCCTATACCCAGGGCAGATGAGCTGATAGATACACTGGCATCTGCCAAGTATCTAAGCACTTTTGATTTGACTGCAGGGTATTGGCAGATCAAATTATCAGAAGATGCAAAAGCAAAAACTGCATTTTCAACCATTGGAGGCCATTACCAATTCACAGTAATGCCTTTTGGATTGAAAAATGCACCTGCCACTTTTCAAAGGTTAGTGAACACAGTCCTGCAAGGGCTGGAAGCTTTTAGTGCAGCATATTTAGATGATATAGCTGTCTTTAGCTCCAGCTGGAATGATCACCTGGTCCACCTATGGAACGTTTTGGAGGCCCTGCAAAAGGCAGGCCTCACTATCAAGGCTTCAATGTGCCAGATAGGGCAGCGCAAAGTGGTTTATCTGGGACACCTGGTAGGTGGAGAACAGATTGCACCACTTCAGGGGAAAATCCAAACTATTATAGATTGGGTTCCCCCTACAACTCAAACCCAGGTGAGAGCCTTCTTAGGCCTCACTGGGTATTACAGGAGGTTCATAAAGAACTATGGCTCCATTGCAGCCCCTCTTAATGACCTCACATCTAAGAAAATGCCTAAAAAGGTATTGTGGACAGCTAGCTGTCAGAAAGCTTTTGAGGAGCTGAAGCAGGCCATGTGCTCTGCACCTGTCCTGAAAAGCCCCTGTTACTCCAAAAAATTAATTGTCCAAACTGATGCATCTGAATTAAGGGTAGGGGCAGTCTTATCACAACTTAATTCTGAGGGCCAGGATCAACCTGTTGCTTTTATCAGCAGGAGGTTGACCCCTAGAGAAAAGCGTTGGTCTGCCATAGAGAGGGAGGCCTTTGCTGTGGTCTGGGCACTGAAGAAGTTGAGGCCATACCTGTTTGGCACTCACTTCATTGTTCAGACAGACCACAAACCTCTACTTTGGCTAAAACAAATGAAAGGTGAAAACCCTAAATTGTTGAGGTGGTCCATATCCCTACAGGGAATGTATTATACAGTGGAACATAGACCTGCGAGTACCCACTCCAATGCAGATGGACTCTCCAGATATTTCCACTTAGACAATGAAGACTCATCAGGTCATGGCTAGTCTTATTGTCCTTCGTTTGGGGGGGGGGGGGTTGTGTAGGAAAGTACCATCTTGCCTGGCATGTTACCCCCATATTTCACTGTATATATGTTGTTTTAGTTGTATGTGTCACTGGGACCCTGCCAGCCAAGGCCCCAGTGCTCATAAGTGTGCCCTGTATGTGTTACCTGTGTTATGACTAACTGTCTCACTGAGGCTCTGCTAATCAGAACCTCAGTGGTTATGCTCTCTCATTTCTTTCCAGATTGTCACTAACAGGCTAGTGACCAATTTTACCAATTTACATTGGCATACTGGAACACCCTTATAATTCCCTAGTATATGGTACTGAGGTACCCAGGGTATTGGGGTTCCAGGAGATCCCTATGGGCTGCAGCATTTCTTTTGCCACCCATAGGGAGCTCTGACAATTCTTGCACAGGCCTGCCACTGCAGCCTGAGTGAAATAACGTCCACGTTATTTCACAGCCATTTCACACTCCACTTAAGTAACTTATAAGTCACCTATATGTCTAACCTTTACCTGGTAAAGGTTGGGTGCTAAGTTACTTAGTGTGTGGGCACCCTGGCACTAGCCAAGGTGCCCCCACATGGTTCAGGGCCAATTCCCCGGACTTTGTGAGTGCGGGGACACCATTACACGCGTGCACTATACATAGGTCACTACCTATGTATAGCTTCACAATGGTATCTCCGAATGTGGCCATGTAACATGTCTAAGATCATGGAATTGTCCCACCAATGCCATCCTGGTATTGGGGAGACAATCCCATGATTCCCCGGGTCTCTAGCACAGACCCGGGTACTGCCAAACTGCCTTTCCCGGGGTTTCACTGCAGCTGCTGCTGCTGCCACCCCTCAGACAGGTTTCTGCCCTCCTGGGGTCCAGCCAGGCTTGGCCCAGGAAGACAGAACAAAGGACTTCCTCAGAGAGAGGGTGTTACACCCTCTCCCTTTGGAAAATGGTGTTAAGGCTGGGGAGGAGTAGCCTCCCCCAGCCTCTGGAAATGCTTTCATGGGCACACATGGTGCCCATTTCTGCATAAGCCAGTCTACACCGGTTCAGGGATCCCCCAGCCCTGCTCTGGCATGAAACTGGACAAAGGAAAGGGGAGTGACCACTCCCCTGACCTGCACCTCCCCTGGGAGGTGCCCAGAGCTCCTCCAGTGTGCTCCAGACCTCTGCCATCTTGGAAACAGAGGTGCTGCTGGCACACTGGACTGCTCTGAGTGGCCTGGGCCAGCAGGTGATGTCAGAGACTCCTTCTGATAGGCTCTTACCTGTGTTGCTAGCCTATCCTCTCACCTTGGTAGCCAAACCTCCTTTTCTGGCTATTTAGGGTCTCTGCTTTGGGGAATTCTTTAGATAACGAATGCAAGATCTCATCAGAGTTCCTCTGCATCTCTCTCTTCACCTTCTGCCAAGGAATCGACTGCTGACCGCGCTGGAAGCCTGCAAAACTGCAACAAAGTAGCAAAGACGACTACTGCGACCTTGTAACACTGATCCTGCCGCCTTCTCAACTGTTTTCCTGGTGGTGCATGCTGTGGGGGTAGTCTGCCTCCTCTCTGCACTAGAAGCTCCGAAGAAATCTCCCGTGGGTCGACGGAATCTTCCCCCTGCAACCGCAGGCACCAAAGAACTGCATCACCTGTCCTCTGGGTCTCCTCTCAGCACAACGAGCGAGGTCCCTTGAACTCAGCAACTCTGTCCAAGTGACTCCCACAGTCCAGTGACTCTTCAGTCCAAGTTTGGTGGAGGTAAGTCCTTGCCTCCCCACGCCAGACTGCATTGCTGAGAACTGCGTCTTTTGCAGCTACTCCGGCTCCTGTGCACTCACTGAGGATTTCCTTTGTGCACAGCAACGCCTGGGTCCCCGGCACTCTAACCTGCATTGCACGACCTCCTGAGTTGTCCTCCGGCGACGTGGGACCCTCTTGTGCAACTTCGGGTGAGCTCCGGTTCACTCCACTTCGTAGTGCCTGTTCTGGCACTTATGCGGGTGCTGCTTGCTTCTGAGTGGGCTCCTTCTCTTGCTGGGCACCCCCTCTGTCTCCTCACGCAGTTGGCAACATCCTGGTCCCTCCTGGGCCACAGCAGCATCCAAAAACCCTAACCGCAACCTTTGCAGCTAGCAAGGCTTGTGTGTGGTCTTTCTGCTGGAAAACACTTCTGTACGACTCTTCACGACGTGGTACATCCATCCTCCAAAGGGGAAGTTTCTAGCCCTTGTCGTTCACACAGAGTCCACAGCTTCTACCCTCCGGTGCCAGCTTCTTTGCATCCACAGCTGGCATTTCCTGGGAACTGCCCACTCCCAACTTGATTGTGACTTTTGGAATTGGTCCCCTTGTTCCACAGGTACCCTCGTCTGGAAATCCATCGTTGTTGCATTGCTGGTGTTGCTCTTTCCTTCAGAATTCCCCTATCACGACTTCTGTGCTCTTTGGGGAACGTAGGTGTACTTTGCACCCACTTTTCAGGGTCTTGGGGTGGGCTCATTTTCTAACCCTCACTGTTTTCTTACAGTCCCAGCGACCCTCCACGAGGTCACATAGGTTTGGGGTCCATTTGTGGTTCGCATTCCACTTCTGGAGTATATGATTTGTGTTCCCCCTATCCCTATGTGCTCCCATTGCATTCTATTGTGACTATACATTGTTTTCACTGTTTTCTATTGCTATTACTGCATATTTTGGTATTGTGTACATATATCTTGTGTATATTTGCTATCCTCATACCGAGAGTACTCACTGAGATACTTTTGGCATATTGTCATAAAAGTAAAGTAACTTTATTTTTAGTATATCTGTGTATTGTGTTTTCTTATGATATTGTGCATATGACACAAGTGGTACTGTAGGAGCTTTGCATGTCTCCTAGTTCAGCCTAAGCTGCTCTGCTAAGCTACCATTTTCTATCAGCCTAAGCTGCTAGACACCCCTCTACACTAATAAGGGATACCTGGGCCTGGTGCAACGTGTAAGTACCCCTTGGTACTCACTACAAGCCAGTCCAGCCTCCTACAAGAGAGATACAGCAAGAGCACCCACATAACCAGAGCAACGGAACACCATCACCCATACACCATCCACACACCTCACAGTATACACCCCAACACATCACCCCACACACCCTCACCACTCACACAACAACCATGGCACCACAAAGACATCCCAGGTTCTCAGAGGAGTAGCTAAGGGTCATGGTGGAGGAATTCATCCAGGTAGAGCAACAGCTATTCGGATCACAGGTGCAGCAGACATCCATTGCTAGGAAGATGTAGCTATGGCAGAGAATCTTGGACAGGGTCAATTCTGTGGGACAGCACCCCAGAACAAGGGATGACATCAGGAAAAGGTGGAACGACCCACAGGGGAAGGTGGGTTCCGTGGTTGCAAGACCCAGATAGCTGTACAGAGGACTGATGGTGGGCCCCCACCTCCTCCCCCACAACTAACGTGGGAGGAGCAAGTCTTGGCAATAATGCATCCTGAGGGCCTCGAAGGAGTCGCAGCAGGACTGGACTCTGGTAAGTCAACTCTTTACTACTTTCACCCCCTACCTGCATGCCATCACATACCCCCACCCTCACTTCCATCACTCCACCAGCTCACATACACCCCACCATCACAACCCACCCTTCTCACTATCAAGCCCTGCATGCAACACCAATGCATGGACACTACTCACAGACCTGCATGGACACCCATCACCAAAGCTTGAACACTTGTGACAATCACCTGTCCAACCAAATCACTACTCACACAAGGCTAAGCTGCCAGGGCAATTACAACCTTACAGGGCAACACACTCATGCACAAGATGTCACATGCAGAAACAATAACACTGCATTTACATCCCCACAGGTCCCCCACACAACGTCACCGGAGTTGAGATGCCAGCAACATCCAGTCCCCCCAGAAGAGGCCCACAGTGATGACAGCAGCTCTGCTCACCTGGATCAGGATGACCAACCTGGCCCATCAGGGACCTCTGGACAGTCGGTCACTCAGGCACAGTCCCATACCACCACAGAACCTCCCCCCTCAGGAAACACCACCACAGCACCAACCCAGCGGGCCCATACCTCTGTCCCCAGGACACGTCAATCAGCAGTGTGTCCACCACTACAGGGACCCCAGACAACCCCATAAACACAGGACGATCAAGGACCTGGGGTCAGCGGCAGTGGGCACACGGTTCAGGGGACAGAGGCACAGGACAACAGGGAAGCTGGGAGGACTGCTGTGCAACAGGGGGAGGACAGGCATAGGGAACCGACTCTCCACGAGGCACTCACCAACATCCTGGGAGCATACCACCATTCCGAGGAGACAATGGGCTAGATAATGGACAAGTTGCAGGAGACCCAGCGGCTGCAGGAGGGACAATACCTGGGGATCAGGGAGGACCTGAAGGACATCCACACCACCCGGGTCACCATTGCAGGGGTGCTGGCAGACATGGCCAACATCATGAGGGAGGCAGTGGCACACCAACGGGCCCCTGACACTAGCCAAACCAGTGAACAGCCCTCCACCTCCGCTGACGCTAGTGGACAGGAGGCCCCGCCACAGGAACAACAGGCTGCCAGTGCCCCACCCCATGCAGAAGGAGAACCACCCAGCAAACGGTCCCTGCGATCCAGGCAGAAGCCAGAGAACATTGCCAAGACCCCCGCCAGGAAATAAGACTCTCCTGATTGTCACCCTTGTGTCCCACTCTGTCTCCCTGTCCACCTTGAACTTCCATTGCTCCACTTCCTATGCCCCTTGGACAATGCACTTGTGATACAAATAGACTGGAACTCTTAACTGGACTCTCCTTCACCACTACCCCAGCCTATAGCAATACCCCATCCACTTATTAGCACATGAATAAACATCCTTGTAAAAAATAAAAGTATTGAGTCTGTCAAGTGATTGAACTATGCATTCTTTTAACAATCTGTAGACATTGCAGTTCAACAGTACAGTAATGTATACATAGGTATGACCTGTAGTTTGCTGCAGTCAATACACCAGGAGCCAGAGTGGGGCACAGATATCTGCACATAGACATGTAAAGGGGTACAGTAGTGGGAATATCAGCCTGCCAGTGAAAAATAACAATACAAAACTGCAATGGAAGGTGAAGTTACAGTGTCTTACCTGTGTGTCACTGGAAGTACTGTCGAATGATTGCTGTTCTATTATCCACATCCTCATCCTCATCCTCTGCCTCATCTTTGTCACTGTCCACAGGCTCCACTGCTGCCACACGCCCATCTCCAGCCTCATCCTCCTGCAGAAAAGGCACCTGGTGACGTAAGGCAAGGTTGTGCAACATGCAACATGCCACAATGATCTGGCACACCTTCTTGGGTGAGTAGCACAGGGAACCAGCTGTTAGATGGAGGCACCAAAACCTGGCCTTCAGGAGGCCAAAGGTTTGCTCCATAATTCTTCTTGTTCACCCATGTGCCTCGTTGTAATGTTCCTCTGTCCTTGTCCTGGGATTCCTTACTGGGGTCTGTAGCCATGAGAGGTTGGGGTAACCAGAGTCACCTGCAAATACCGAGGGATACCTGTTAGCCAGACACTAACCATTAGGGCAAACCTCACAACCATACACCAATATATACAGGGTGGGGACCATGGGCTCACCTATTAGCCACACCCTGTGCCTCTGGAGATGAGCCATCACATATGGGATGCTGCTATTGCTCAGGATAAAGGCATCATGCACAGACCCAGGATACTTTGCATTCACATGGGTGATGTACTGGTCTGCCAGGCACACTAACTGCACTTCATCGAGTGAAAGCTCTTTTGATTTCTAAACACCTGCTCATTTCTCCGGCGGGGACAAAGGCTATATTTGTACCATCTATTGCCACAATAATGTTGGGGATATGTCCCATTGCATAGAAATCAGCTTTCACTGTGGCCAAATCCTCCACCTGGGGGAAAACAATGTAGCTGCGCATGTGTTTCATCAGGGAAGACAACACTCTGGTCAGCACTATTGAGAACATTGGCTGAGACATTCCTGCTGCCAAGCCCACTGTCACTTGGAAGGAACCAGTTGCCAAGAAATGGAGCACAGATAGGACTTGTACAAGAGGGGGGGATCCCAGTGGGGTGATGGATAGCAGAGATCAGGCCTGGCTCCAATTGTGCACACAGCTCTTGGATTGTGGCCCTGTCAAGTCTGTAGGTGAGGATAATGTGCCTGTCCTCCATTGTTGCCAAGTCCACCAGGGGCCTGTACACGGGGGGATGTCTCCATCTCCTCTTCATCCACAGCAATTGTAATGTAGGGGGCAAAACGATGAGCGTCTGGTCAGTATTCAACATTTCCAAAATGTACGGTGCATTGCATGTTGTGACCGAAACAGTAAGTTGATGATGCCTATGTGTGCTGTGACTCAGTTAGGTGCCATGGCTTCCCCCCACCTGAAATGACGTCCGCCTGTCCTGTGTGGATGGACATGTGGAAATGTTGTAATGCCGCTGACGTTGTGCACCGTTGCAGGAGGCGGTTGAGTACCACCGCGCAACTCCTCCGTGTTTGTCATTGGGCCCTATGGATTACAGTAGCCAATGGTGATGTACGCCGGCGGTGACGGTACGCACCGCTGCGGACGTGACTGCCATTTTCTATCTGTTCACTCACTTGCTACCTGACCTTCAACAGGAGAGGACCTACACTGCAAGTGCTTCTGTGACCTGTGTTTGGAACAGACCATGTCTTGTGTCACTGGGGAAAGGACCCCTGCCTTCACCGCTGCGGAGTTGGAGAGACTGGTGGATGGGGTCCTACCCCAGTACCTAATGCTGTATGGGCCTCCAGACCAACAGGTGAGTACACTGTGAGAACGACGCATGGGGCTTGAATGCATGGAGTGCTGTATGTGAGGGCCTCGTGTAAGGGGGGGGTGGTTGAGGGGTCCTGGGCAGCGTGCTACATATATGGTGGGCAAAGGATGTGCGTAAGGGGATCAGAGGGATATGGTGGGCCATTAGTGTAAAAGGCTGGATGGTATGACTGATACCCTTTTTCTATGTGTATTTCCTCTGCAGGTCAGCGCCCAGGACCAAGCAGTGGGCAAACGACCCAGTTGAGAGACCGTGGCTTTACACTCCCCAGGACCAAGCAGTGGGCAGACCACCCACTTGAGAGACTGTGGCTTTGCACTCCCCAGGACTGAGCACAGGGCATGTTGCCCCCTCCAGGACAAGTGGTGTTGTACCATCTTCCGGCTGAAGTGCCCCCCCATTCCCCGTCCCCCTGGGGTGCCTGTGTGCCCCAGCAGTGTTGTTTCCGTGTTGATGCAGGAGTAAGGTGGTGCCTTGACCTATGGGATGTGGACCTGTGGCACACGGACATTATGGACTGGGCAGTGTCCCTCCATTTATATATATGTAAATACTGTTTTGATTTTTGAGGATGTACTTCTTGTGTTTTCTCTTATTACACTCACTTCAATCACTTCCTTTTGTCCTTGCATTATTCCTGAGGGTAATGGGGTGTATATGAAATGTTGTTGCATCTGTTTCCGTGTATACTGTTGGGGGGGTGTGTGTGTGTTGTGCATGTGTGTGTCAGTCTCTTTTTCCTCCACCCTCCCCTGTGTGCTAGGCGGCAATACTCACAGTGGTAGTCGTCACCAGCGTTGGTATTCCTGGTGTAGGAGATGGTAGACCAGCATGGGGAACACCTGCAGTTCAGGCTCCATGGCGTTGTGGTTGTTCTCTGATTCTCCAGAGGTGAGTCCTTTGCCTTCGGTGCAGTGTTTCCACCGTGCTTTGGATGTCGTTGGTACCGCCCAGGAAAAGGTGGCGGATAGGCCTCTTGTAATACAGTGGGTGGTACATTGTCTTCCGCCTGGCTGTTGGCGGTTCCCGCCATGGTGCTTGTTGCTACCACCGTGGTGGTCGGTGTGTTAAAGTGGATATCTGTGTGGGCGGTTTCCGCCGTGGTCATAGTTCCATTTTTTTACCGCCGGCTTGTTGGCCGTATTACCGCTGCTTTATCACCGACCGCCAGGGTTGTAATGAGGGCCATAATGGGTTACATTTAAAATAGAGATCCCTTTTAATAAATTTCACATGTCTCTGTTGCAGGAGATGTAGGGTATGCTCTATCTTGCCATTTCCTCACAACCTGGAGATGTCTAACCACACTGCCTGAACAGAGGAACAATAGGGCAAACCTGTACATTAGCTTTTATTGAACACACTTTTAGTATCTGTTGGAAAGGGCTTTTCTGCAGGGTCACCCCCAAACATTTTTGCATTCCTCCTTCTCTTTTTCTGACCTCATTTTTGCTGGCTTTAGGAGTCTGTGCACTTTACCACTGCTAATCAGTGCTAAAGCGCATATGCTCTCTCCTTAAAACATGATGACATTGGCTCCTAGCCAATTGGCTTATTTAATTTACTTGTAAGTCCCTAGTCAAGTGCACTAAATGTGCTCAGGGCCTGTAAATTAAATGGTTCTAGTGGGCTGCAGCACTGGTTTTGCCACACACATGAGTAGCCCCCTAACAATGTCTCAGGCCTGCCTCTGCAGTGCCTGCGTGTGCAGTTTCACTGCCACTTCGACTTGCCATTTAAAAGTACTAGCCAAGCCTTAAACTCCCCTTTTTCTACATATACGTCACCCCTAAGGTAGCCCCTAGATAGGCATTAGGGCATGGTGGTATGTAGGTAAAAGGCAGGACATGAACATGTGTGTTCTATATGTCCTGGTAGGGTAAATCTCCTAAATTCGTTTTCCACTGCTGTGAGGCCTGCTCCTTTGATAGGATAGCATTAGGGCTACCCTCACATACTGATTGAGTGGTAGATCCTGATCTGAAAGGAGTAGCCAGGTCATATTTAGTATGGCCAAAATGGTGATACAAAATCCTGCTTAATGGTGAAGTTTGATTATATTACCATTTTAGAAATGCTACTTTTAGAAAGTGAGCATTTCTCTACACTTAAATCCTTCTGTGCCTTCCAATTCACGTCTGGCTAGGTTTAGTTGACAGCTCCCTTGTGCATTCGCTCAGACAACCCCCAAACATAGGATGCTCAGTCACACTTGCACACATCTGCATATTGAATGGGTCTTCCTGGGCTGGGAGGATGAAGGACCAGGCACTTACATGTCAAAGGACAGTATCCTGCCCTCACACAAAGGACTGCCACACCCCCTACTGGGATCCTGGCAGACAGGATGGAACTGAAAGGGGACCTTGTGCACTTCTAAGCCACTCTTTGAAGTCTCCTGAACTTCAAAGGCACATTTGGGTATTTAAGCAGGGTCTCTGACACTACAACTTAGACACTTCACAACTTAGACCAACCAAGTAGGAGGAGGTATCGCCATCGTCTTCAAAGACTCCATCAGCGTCACCACCTCCACTGTAGACTCCCCTCTTGCCGCTGAACACCTGCATTTTCAGATTCGCACCGACCCGAGGACCACCCTCAGAGGATCCCTCGTCTACCGTCCTCCCGGACCTCGCGCCCCTTTCAGCGACACCATCGCCGACTTCATCTCCCCGCACGCCCTCGCCTCACCGGACTACATCCTCCTAGGCGACCTCAACTTCCATCTGGAACAAAACAACGACCCCAGCACCACCACCCTGCTCTACAACCTCGCCAACCTCGGCCTCAAACAACTGGTGAACACTGCCACCCACATCGCCGGACACACACTCGACCCTATCTTCTCCGCCAGCAAACACGTCTTCTTCAGCCACGCCTCCACCCTCCATTGGACCGACCACAGCTGCGTCCACTTCACATTCCGACGCGAGACCCGCCACCTCCGCACTCAACCCATCCCTCGCCGACAGTGGAACAAGATCCCTGAAGAGCAACTCTTCGCCGCACTCGCCGCCAACCAACCCACCCTCACCACCGACCCCAACGTCGCAGCCCTCAACCTCACAAACTGGATCTCCAACTGCGCAGACAACCTTGCTCCCCTCAAACGCTTGCAGCGACAGAACAACACCAAGAAACCCCTCTGTTTCTCTGACACCCTCAAAGAATCAAAGAAAACTTGTCGCGCACTTGAGAAAGCCTGGCGCAAGGACCGCACCGCTGACAACATGACCGCCCTCAAGAACGCTACCCGCAAACACCACCACCTGATCCGCACTGCCAAAAGGAATTTTTTCACCGACAGACTGGACAAAAACAGCCACAACAGCAGAGAACACTTCAGCATCGTCAAGGAGTTCTCCAACCCCAGCGCCAACGCCAACGCCGTCACGCCCTCACAGGATCTATGCGAATCCCTTGCCACTTTCTTCCATCGCAAGATCAGCGACCTCCACGACAGCTTCGGACACCAGACCCAACCTAACACCACCGAACCCACATCCCCAACCATCCCCCTCAACAACTGGACCCACATCAGCACGGAAGAAACCAAATCCATCATGAACTCTATCCACTCCGGCGCCCCTTCGGACCCCTGCCCGCACTTCATCTTTAACAAAGCCGACAACATCATCGCCCCGCACCTCCAGACCGTCATCAACTCTTCTTTTTCTTCTGCTACCTTCCCCGAATGCTGGAAACACGCCGAAGTCAACACCCTACTAAAGAAACCTACGGCTGACCTGAGCGACCTGAAAAACTTCCGCCCCATCTCCCTTCTGCCTTTCCCAGCCAAAGTAATAGAGAAGACCGTCAACAAACAGCTGACCACCTTCCTGGAAGACAACAACCTGCTCGACCCCTCACAGACCGGATTCCGAACCAACCACAGCACTGAAACCGCCCTCATCTCAGTCACAGACGACATCAGAACCCTGATGGACAACGGTGAAACAGTCGCCCTCATTCTTCTCGACCTCTCGGCTGCCTTTGACACCGTCTGTCACCGCACCCTAATCACCTGCCTCTGCTCCACCGGGATCCAAGACCAGGCCCTGGACTGGATCGCCTCCTTCCTCGTAAACCGCTCCCAAAGAGTCTACCTCCCTCCGTTTCGCTCAGAACCCACTGAGATCATCTGCGGCGTACCTCAAGGCTCATCACTCAGCCCGACACTCTTCAATGTCTACATGAGCCCCCTCGCTAACATCGTACGCAAGCACAACATCATCATCACCTCCTACGCCGACGACACCCAACTTATACTCTCCCTCACCAAGGACCCCGCCAGCGCCAAGACCAACCTACAAGAGGGTATGAAGGACGTCGCAGATTGGATGAGGCTCAGCCGCCTAAAGCTGAACTCTGAAAAAACTGAAGTCCTCATCCTCGGCAACACCCCGTCCGCCTGGGACGACTCCTGGTGGCCCACGGCCCTCGGCACCGCACCGACCCCCGCAGACCACGCCCGCAACCTCGGCTTCATCTTGGACCCCCTTCTCACCATGACCAAGCAAGTCAACGCCGTGTCCTCCGCCTGCTTCCTCACCCTCCGCATGCTCCGCAAGATCTTCCGCTGGATCCCCGCCGACACCAGAAAAACCGTGACCCACGCCCTCGTCACGAGCCGCCTGGACTACGGCAACACCCTCTACGCTGGGACCACCGCCAAACTCCAAAATCGCCTGCAACGCATTCAAAACGCCTCAGCCCGCCTCATCCTCGACGTACTCCGCAACAGCCACATCTCCGCACACCTGAGACACCTGCATTGGCTCCCAGTCAGCAAAAGGATCACCTTCCGACTTCTCACCCACGCACACAAAGCCCTCCACGACAAGGGACCGGAATACCTCAACAGACGCCTCAACTTCTACGTCCCCACCCGCCCCCTCCGCTCCTCTGGCCTCGCACTCGCCACCGTCCCTCGCATCCGACGATCCACGGCGGGTGGGAGATCTTTCTCCTTCCTGGCGGCCAAGACCTGGAACTCCCTCCCCACCAGCCTCAGGACCACCCAGGACCACTCCGCTTTCCGGAGACTCCTAAAGACCTGGCTGTTCGAGCAGCGATAACCACCCCCTTTGTCCCTAGCGCCTTGAGACCCGCACGGGTGAGTAGCGCGCTTTATAAATGCTAATGATTTGATTTTGACAAGACAACCTGAACCAGAACCTGCATCCTGCCAAGAACTGCCTGGCTGCCCAAAGGACTCACCTGACTGCTTTCTGTGAAGGACTGCTGCCTTACTGCCCTCTGGCTGTGGTGGGAAGGGCTCTTCAAGGGCTTGGATAGAGCTCGCCTCCTGTTCTCTGAAGTCTGAGGCCAAAAATTACATCATTCCGGCAAGAAGAACTCCTTGTGTGGCGAAAATCGATGCACAGCCTGCCAGAAATGACCCACAGTCTGCATTGCGGTGAAAGATTCACCGTACGCCGAACCAGAACAACGCAGCCCGACTTCGCAATGAGAAGGTCGACGCAGCGCCAGCGTAGCGACCGGAAATTTTACGCACTGCCCACTGGATCAACACACAGCCAAGCCGGAACGATGCAGCCCGACTTCCAGAGAGGAATCAGTGCAGTGCCTGCCATACAGTGGAAATTCCCACACAACGCCCAACGGACCGACACAGCCCCGAAACCCGAAGAGGATCCACGACCGAGCACCAGAAATCGACGCACAGCCATTCCTGCATGGAAAATAAATAATGCATCGCCATGTGTGGCCCGAGAAATCAACACACACCTCACCTGTTTTCCACGCATCTCCTCCTCTGCGGTTCTTTGCGGAGATTTTGAACGCACAGCAGGTACTTTGTGCTTGCAAGAGACATTTATTGCTTTTAAGAAACTAAAGACACTTTATATCATTTTTGCAGTGATATCTCAAAATATACTTATTGCATTTTAATCGTTTTGACCTGCATCTTACCAGATAAGTATTATATATTTTTCTAAACAGTGTGTGGTGTATTTTTGTGGTGTTTTATTGTGTTATTGCATGATTTATTGCACAAATACTTTACATATTGCCTTTTAAGTTAAGCCTAACTGCTCAGGGCCAAGCTACCAGAGGGTGGGCACAGGATAATTTGGCAGTGCCTTGAGACCCTCACAGGTGAGTAGTGCACTTTACAAATTCCTAATTGATTGATTGTGTGTGACTTACCCTGACTAGAGTGAGGGTCCTTGCTTGGGCAGGGGGTAACATAACTGCCAACCAAAGACCCCATTTCTAACAGTACCCTTAAGTCACAATTCCAATGTCTTGACCATAGAGGGGGGGCTGGTGTACTCCTCCGAAATTGAGTGATAGAATGTTGTGCCTGTTATGTATTGCACAATGTTGTCATGCAGTGGGTTTTACACGTAAACCATGAATTTGCTGTATATCCACATCCAAGCACCTAGGGTGGGGTGCAAATTAGAGGTCAGGCTATACCATTGCAGGGCAAATAGTTAACCCATTGTTTGTGAGCTGTGAGTTTAGTTACTGCATATATGTAGATCGACAATCTCTTGTTATTGCTGAATGGTGGACAACCACACTCTCTGAATATACCTGGGACAACTCTGTTTAGTTTACATAATATCATCAACAAACATGCATAACTCATTAAAAAAATAAATTGCAACTTCATTTCCTATAACATTCAAACACTTTTTTTTAATAAGATTTAAGTACAAGCTCTCACATGGTCAGAACCGGCCTTTGCTAAGATATCGCTCTGGGCGTGGAGAGGGAGAAACTTGATGCCTATGCTGACAGTAATGAACTAAATGAGGCAGCAGGGGGTCACTTTTGTGTTCACTGCTCAGTACTGAGATGAGCAGTGACTGGCCACTGCATACAAACATCCCTGGACCCCACAGCTCATGTAAATCTTAGCTGCCTCACTCAGATGATGGTTTTGTTGATGTGTGTCAGCAGGGGTCAGAGGGTGAAGTGAGGGCAAGGACGGGGGCTAAAGGGTTGTTGAAAACATCGCCATGACTATGACAATGAAGGACTAGAACTACTTTCAACTGGAAAATCAGACTGAAACAAATAGGCAGGGACAAGGACGGAGCAAGACGAGAAAGGCACTGCTGTTGGCACAACCTAAATGCACACAGCTCCTTGCGCCCCTAAGAGCATTGACGCCTTGGACCTTGGCCTAGCTCACCCATGCTAAAGGCCGGCCCTGCACATATGCACTTTTGATTAGGGGTGGGGGTAATTTTCCTGTAGTGTAATATTACAGGAGATGGCGAGAAATTATGCAAGGGGAATGACCCTACACTTAGTGCTATTTTCTTATTGCAAAATACACGCTTGCATCCAAAATCGACCCAAGAATGCATTTTACGCTGAGAAAACAGCAGTGACTGCAATAGAACACAAATAGCAGCAGCCAGCTACAGCTCATGATTTGTTCCTATGCTCTTGCGAGAGGCATGTTCCTCAATTTACTTAAAATTACTTAAGCAGGCATAGTGACATAATGCTCTGTCATTTTGCATTACAAACATAATGCGAAATTACTGAAATTACTCCGATTACTCTAGTGTAAAGAAAATTTTGCCCAAGCCTACTCAGAGCATACATACCCAAAAATGTACTTTTGACACATAAATAACTCACAGAAACAATCTGTGCTATACATTTTAGAATCCTCTTATTTTTCTTGGCTGTATCTGAATGTAGGGAGCTATCTGCTACATGCAGCAGTTTCTCCTTCACATGATGAACAGTCCATTCCTCACCAGTGCCATGCGTACAGTCCCCAACCAGTCTATGGGACAGAGATCAGAGTGGATGCCTACTGCAACAAACAAGAAACTACATACAGAAAGAGGAAACCATTCCGAGGTATCTTTTCAACACCACAGCATCCCCCCCGATTCTGCTGCTCCTTTAGAAAATCAAACGCCCCAAATGTTTTCCCCTTCCTTTTTCAGTGGACCAGCCAACCATCATTATAGCAAGATCTGTGGAATAGAAGAAGATCCTGATCGGGAAGTGGGGCACGACAGCTATCAACCACCAGAGGGTAAGAGGAAGCAGGTACAAGCAGGAAAACTGCACCTGCTCAGAGGCAAACAAGACCAGCAAAAGAGTTAACTCTGGAGGTAGGGTACATGGAAACCTCTAGCAAACAGGAGACTCCTTCTGACCTTTAGGAAGATAAAACAGTCGAGTCTTAAGCACAGTTCCAACAGCATTGAAGCCTCCAGGTTCATCCCCTTGCATAGCTTTCAACTCTTCCCCAAGTGTCAGTTCAGAAAAACACCAACAGTTGGGGAGCATTTTATCCATGATATCCCCGAGTCTTCATGTGAAGGCCAATCCCTTGCCTCAGTTTCTAACTCAAAGAGGCCCTAAGGTCATTAGACGAGGTTCAAGGATCCATCTCTTGAGAAATCCAGGACTTATTTGGAAAGGTATGAATACTCAGAGAGCTACCGTATTTATACTTTTTTTAGCGCCGCATTTGCGCCGCTTTTTGACGCAAAAACGGCGCAAACCTACAAAATACAATGGTATTTTGCAAGTTTGCGCCGTTTTTGCGTCAAAAAACGACGCAAATGCGGCGCAAAAAAAGTATAAATACGGGCAGTCACCAAACAGTTCCAGGAGTTAGGTGTCGTCATGACCGCTGTGAAAATAGGTCTAATGTCTTGTTTCAACAATCCAAACTGCACTACTTCCCTTCCTGTTGCCCCATCTTCCAGCATTTGTTTCCTTTGATACCTCCGTGTTTCCTGCTTTCCGTGGGGTATTCGGTCCTACCATGGCGAGCCATTTAACGTCATGGTTGAAGAAGGACTTTGAGCTGGGTGGTCACACACATTTAGCTGTAAGCCACGAACTTGATTCTGAATTCCCTTCTGGCTTGGGAGGATGGCTGTATTAGCGTTTTGGATACTGAGCCTGGTCTTTTCACTTCTTTGTGTTTTTATACCGCTTTTAAGTTATTTGATGGACTGATTTAGCTGGACTCTTTAATGACATTTTGCTTTAAATCAGCCCCTTTGCATCTAGGTTTGCTACCTTGACGTTTATTGACATGTTTTCATTATTTCCCCACTACCTCCACGTTTACATTTCCCCCGTAACAGAGTTTGAAATACCGCCCATGGAGCAAGGATTAATCAAGTAACTTAAATATTCTTGAAACGAGGCAGTTTTCTGACTTTTTCCAACATTTTATATACTTTGTCCGAAAGTTAGATGTTGTGACCGACACTCGTAGAGACTGTGTAATAAAGTGAAAGTATGTGTAAGCCTCTGCATGTGCCCTTGTCTGCTTGGTTTCTGAATTTTCGTTATAGGTTACTGGTGCACGGACCCCTCGTAATCTCCCTTTAGCCACCCATTGGAGAAACTAAACCATTGCACTCACAGAAATGAAATCAGTATTATGCAAGCTGTCATTGGTGAGTGCAGTGCCTTCAAAAGCACACTTTGACTTATTTTCTAATAATACACTTAACACATTTACCCGTTTCCATCTGCACCCCTTTATTCAAAGCTCCAATGCATGCTCCAAGGTGATAATTGGATTTTGCAGTCCCGATATCTGATGAATGTATATAAACACTTCACGTTACACATTGTCAAATGGTAATTTTTGATATATTGAGGAAATCAGAAAAATGCTGCCCAGGATTTAATGGGTATTCTTGGACTATTGACACCATCAGTGGCATGATTTTGCCAGTTCTTCGGCTTCACTTGCTCACTGGTGGCAATTCAGGATTGATATTCAGCTGCAGGGGTATCAAGGCTCAGCACCTGCACTAGTTTATATGGTGTTAAAGAAGAATTTGACATCAAAGTTATAATGTCCAGTTAATGAGACTTTTTGTCTCTACTGGTCATTGACAAGGGGCAACAAGCCCATTTTTATAGGACACCACTTATTAGTCAATATGTTCTCCAAATTCAAAGTCAGAAACCAATGCATCTTTTAGCTTCTGGATTTAAGCTGGAACACACAGTGGGCCTTCAGAGTTACCAGTAGCGGCTCACGGGGCACTCAAGGGGCAGGGTGACGCATGGGGGGGAGAGGGGCAATAAACAATTATTTCATTTCATTAAAAAATAAAACACTTCCCTTTCCTCGCCGCTCCTCTCTTCTCCGTCGCCGGATGCTGCAGGCACAGGCTCCCAGCATGCACTGTGCCAGTCTGACGCTGCTCAGGGCAGCGCCAAGATTGGCTGGGAGTGCCCAGCCAGGGTGCTCCCAGGCAGACCAGGACCCTGTGCACTGTGTTGCCGGGCTTGAGAGAGCCTACTGCGCATGTGTGTTAAGCCGGCCAGAGACAGCCGGCCAAACATACATGCGAAGTGAGGGGAAGTGCTGAGCACTCCTCCTCCCTGCTCTTCACCCCTGTGGCACTGCCCCCTTTACCAGAAAATGACCAGAAACAAAGTTTATGATTGCTTTCTGGTAAAGGTTTTGCAGCTGCCGCTGTTGGCCGAGGGGGGGTGACACTCCTCCGCCCAGACAGAGGAGCTGCCACTGAGAGTTACCACATGCATTCCTCCTTATATGAGGAATTTAAGGTCAGAGTTAAAGTTTTCAATCACATTTATAATGTCATGAAATGGTTGATGCAGGCTTTGGTGATGTTATCTCAAATCACTCATAGATCTGAAACTGATGTCTTCAGTTTGTTTTTCTCATCTGGGCAACAGGATCATCATGGCCCCTGGACAGTTCATTTGTTTGCTACAACCTCTCACAAATGCTTCATCTGTGCTTTGATTCTTTTCTTCCTGCTTAGGAATATGCTTCACTGGCATGTAATGAATGGTAGAGATCTATCCTCTTCATAGTCTGTTCAGTGCAGCAGGTCTTCCTCCTTTGCGATAGTCCTGTTACCAGACTTAGAAAAATTGCAACTTTGGGAGTCCTCTTCCTATTTCCCGCTATGAGGGTGAAGCCCATCTTTAACAAAAGGTGCAAATGAATACGACCACTGACTTAAAGGGGAATTTTTTTTCTAAAAGGTAGGATTCAGTCATGTTGCTTTACCAATCTAAAAACGTTTAACCACAGCCAACCAAAATCGAGAACATCTCAGGAAGTATTTAACGTTGGCTTTGTAAAGGGAGGTGTTTGGCTGGCAAATATTGGTCATAAATAAGGCTTCCCAGGAAAGGAGATCAGGCTCCCTCAGTAATGTGTCAGGTATTTGCAGCTATCAAAAATCCATGCACGAACACGCTGGTGGGAGGCTACAGAAAGCCACAAATTGTGGATTTGACCTCACGAAAGCCAGTGACTGTGACCAAGGGACAGCAATCTCCAGGCAGAGCAGCCATGCAGCACCACTGATTTTGCAGAGCTTTTGCTGAATTTACCCCGCATTCTGAAACTGTAAAGGGATTCCACTGACTTGGGATCTCCGAGGTACATCCCCAGGGGCTTCTCCAGGTGCACTGAAAACCAGAATGGCCGTATAGTGCGCAGATAACCGACAGACTAACAAATTACATTGATTTATATGCTCCTTATTCCGTGTTCTAAACCTGTTATTATAAAACAACCAACAGTTAAATTTTTGATTTGTTTGTGAGCAAGTACTGGATGGCTATATTAGTACTTTTTATGATATGTGTTTCCTTCAAAATGTCACTATAAATAGGAATTTGCATTTTTTGTGAGCAAAGTGACGTACTCGACAGACTGTGTGTGGGCTGTTACAGGCACTTCTAGCGAAGTTTGTGTTTTCATAATTTCATCATCGATTATTGTTTTTAACTTTGACTTGAAATGAACCCAATGGTAGAATTTTAATTTAAATGCCAAAAAACATTCACGAACATACTTGCAGAATAGAAAGTGCTAATATTGGCTGTTTGAAAAAAAGTTTCCTTTCTCGTGTCATTTCTAATGAGACCAGATGCCAGCTTTCAGCATCGCCTGTTGTTGTAACTTCGAAGTTGCCTTGTTTCAAAGCTGACGTATTTGCATACTATTCTAACCATAGAGTCACAATTAACCCAATATTTTTGAGAGGACCTTTAAAAGTGTTTGGGTAGGAATGTCATGAAGAATTGTTGTGAATATACACAAATTCAGACAAATGTAGGTTTACTGTGCATTTTGCTTGGCAACCCTCAATGACACTCACACTTTTATACCAATGACCCTAAATGGGCCTCACAAGATAACCTTTTTTGTATAAATACCGAAATCTGAAGCAAGAATAGAAAAAAGGGTTTACATGATTGTGATTTACTCTTTACTTTTCTCTGGAATGAAAGACTTGAGAATTTGCAAAAAAATGAAGATCAATAATTAATGCCACATTCGGTTGTTGTTGCAGAGGCTAAACGAAGTCAAAATGATTGGTTCATATCGCCGCCTTAAAAGATGACGTATACTAAACTTCATATATGTCAGCTACCTGCATTTTGCAGCCTTTCAAAAACTATCTTGTCGAAAAGAAAGCATGATTTTTTTAAATTATGTGAACGACTGTTCGTCTGTATGATTACAAACACAGAAAACAAGCCTGAAAAGTT
Source organism: Pleurodeles waltl (assembly GCF_031143425.1). NCBI lineage: Eukaryota > Metazoa > Chordata > Amphibia > Caudata > Salamandridae > Pleurodeles > Pleurodeles waltl. The sequence continues at coordinate 696,710,674 of NC_090439.1, read as the reverse complement.
CTTAAATGTATTTCACAATTAAGAAAAACTACTTTATCATTCCACCTGGAACTAGCCGGTTTAGCAAGGAGATCTGACCCTCTAATTCGGATTATTTCGGTGGTTGAGGGGTAGAAAGTCAGAGTGTTTCACCTCATGAATGTGTCTTTTTGTAAACAGTTGGCAAATATTCATTTTACAAAAAGAAAAAAGAACAGATGATGGACCGAATGCTGAACAATGCATCATTTTCTTTTTTTTTTTGTTTCTTTTTTTTTCCGCTCACTACGCCACGCCAGTTTGTACCCAGCCATATACAAATCAGTCTTGACCATGCTCCCTTTGGGAACGGTCCAGCCTGAACTGCCATGCAGGTCCTCCCTAGACCAGAAACAAGCATTCTGGGACTGGGTTTGGGGTATCACCCATCATCAGTCAGGCTAGTTTGAATCCAGTGGCACATTGAGTACTGTGTTAAGATGGATGATGACAAATGTTGCCAACTTGTCTGCTAACTTCTTTTTATAGACAGGTTTGGTGGGAAATCATCAATGTGATATGAAGGAGATTGCTGTCTGAGACGGGAGATTGCAAATTGATTCTAAGAATTTTGATAATGGATCAAAATAGTTTTAGCCCAGAGAGCCTAAATATTGACTTTGCTTTGCCATATTTCATGGATGTTGCACTGCAGTAGTTAGTAGAAAAGATCTACACTTCAGCACACTTAATACATCACTGTATTTCTCATCCGAAACCCCTTATCTTCTTCTCTACTATAGCTAAGACCTTAGGGCTTCCCAATTTCTAGGTGTTCCCACCAACAGGCAAACACAGAGAAGCTTGTCTTTTGTGTGAACGTGTTAGGGTCAGAAATGGTTTTAGCCAGAATCAGTGCAACCTCTATAAGGTAAGACTTCATTTTGTACCTAGACCTGCATCCGTTACTATCTATCTCCACAATCAATTACAAACTGAGGTCACTCAAATAGTCTCACAAAAATGCCAATTACCACCATAAACCTTCAAACAACAACACCTACACTTCAGCTCATACTTACCACCAAATTGTCTGCAGTACTAGATGCCTCAGCCGTGACAGACCTCATCATCTATCACAGCCTCAATGCACTATTCATCATAGAAGCATAGTTGACTACCATAGCCTTTAGACATTCTTGTTCACTCAGGCTACAAAATCCAGCATGTGGACCATTGTCTCAAAAAGGAAGGAGCTGGAGATACCATTTCTCCCTTATTTTGAATAAGAATGTGTAAATGCTCTCATTGACAGTTACATTTGACTGATGTGTAATGGTGGTAGCTAGTTAAATATTTATCAATATAAACACCAATGAAATCTCAGTAAAAAAAAAGAAAGGATGAAACCTTTCTATCCATAAGGTAATCTGGTCTCACACTCTATACAAATAAGCAACACAACATCTTGAAACTCCTCACACACAACTTCCAACTCTCCGCAAACAGTCTGCCACATCCATCTCATTTATAAGTCTCCCTGACAGATGCATTATATAAACCTCTGTCCACTCAACCCTCTTTGGCAACTCCCACCTTTCAGACAAACAAGCACTAAATAAATATGGTACATCCTTCTTATTCTCATTAACACATTCGACATTCAACTACCAACACATTGAATAGACCACTTGTCTTCTCAAATTCACCAGTCAGTCACTGCAAACTGTCCATACCGCTACACATAAACAACTGTCTTGCCATACCCATTGCCCTGCCCAGCCTTCAACCAACACACAAAGGTTAACCTAAAAGAGAACAATAAACTACAAGAGCCTTCATGAAGTTTATTATGCGCAATGTAAAGCACACACTCATCTCTTGTCTTTCCACCTGCACAACATACAATGGCAATTCCCATCTGAATAGGTTCAACACATTTCTAGAGAACAATGTGAACATATATGCTCCTTCGAAAATACACAACTGCAAGTTAAATACACCCCTTTGATAGCCCAAAGGCCTCATCAACAAAAACACTGCAAAAAATTAAATATACATAAACATTGTGGTATATAACATTGTTTTTTATATGAGTATATATTTGTAATAATTTTAGATATATGGACATAGTTTTAAAATATTTAAAATGTTTACATGTAAACTTTTAATTGTATTAAAAAATTGAGGATGACTTTTTAAAAATATTTATCAATTTCAAATAACTATTGTATTATTAATTCGAATTGATACTTCATTTAAATTTTAATGTACTGATTTATAAGTTATTTATGTTTTGGATTTTATCTGGTTAGTGTATTTAAAGGTGTACTAGGTGAGAGGTATTTTAGTCTAACGACCTGCACTAACTAATAGTAATTGATTCATTTTATTATGATTTGATTTAAGTTGTTTATTGAATTTAACAAATTAAAACAAATATTAATTAGTAGATAATACATAAGGGTGCATACACTTTTCTTTCTAGATTTGATAGCGTCTTGTGTGAGGTTACTTCAAATTTTACTTTACATAAATGATGTGAGGTTGAAGTGTTTTAAAAAAAAAAAGGTTAAAAGGGATGTTTCTTATTGAAGGGAAGATAATATAAAAGTGTTAAAGAATTTCACTTTTAGGTAAAAATTATATTGGGGCACTGATTTTTTTTAAAATTGTTTGCATTTTTGTGTGTCAAAATTCCAAGTTAAAATGAAATTTACATATGGACTACAAACATAGTGTTTAACATATATTAAAAACAAATCAAAATGTACTTTAATTTTCAAGTAATTTCTTATAATAAGATCATTGGTATCCAATAATTATTTATAAAGAATATGATTGAATAATATCTACCTAATATATTATAAATTATTTTTTTAAACTGTATTTAATTAGAAGAATAAGATTACTAACCCAATCTGTGTTGCTATTCTTCCCAAGAGTACAGGTGCTGGTATTAGAATAGTAAACCTGAGCCCTCTGAAATTTCCCAAAGCTTTGGAGTTAGAGTAGTAAATGTAGCCATCCCACAATATATGCATGTTCCTCATTATTTGGCGATGGAGTTAAACAATTAAATCTCATACCTTAAAAATATATGTACTTTTCCAATGTTTGTAGGATGGAGCTAGATAAGTAAATTCATTGTTCACTCCCAAATACATGCACTTTTCACAATGTTTGTTAACAAGGGGTTAGAGAGCCAATCTGATTCCCCCCCCCCCACCACAAACATATATACTTTTCACAATGTTTAGGGAACCGGAACTAGAATTATTTTTTTATCTTATCCCACCTAGATATATGCATGCTTTTAAATATTTGTGGGATTGATGTTAGAATAGTGAATCTGACACCATCCAAATGCATGTTTTTTCCCCAATGTTGATGCTGTTGGAATTGGACCAATAAAGAACCCCCTCCCCCAGCTATTTGCACTTACCCCATTACTTGGGGTACTATAGTTAGACTAGTAATTCTCTACGTTTCCAAATATATGTGTTTTTCTTAATGCCCATGGGACTGAAATTACAATAATATGTCTGACCTCCCTAAATATATTCACTTTTTCCACTGATTTTTGAACTGGAGTTAGAATAGTAAATCTGCCCACCCCATCTTAACCCCTTCCCCGCCACGGACGTAATGGTTATGTCCATGTCAGCGCCCGTGTGGTGCCATGGACGTAACCATTGCGTCCTGGGACTGGCAGTCGGGGAAAGCGCTAGCGCTTCCCCCGAGGGCCACCCCCCACCCCCCAGGCCAGGGCTGAAAGGGGAATCCCTTCCCCTTTCACACCGTCCCCCCCCCCCACCCCACCCTCATGACGTCAGCGCGTGATCGCGCGCTGATTTCATCAAAGGGGGAAAGACGCGCTGGAAGCCATTTGCTTCCAGCGCGTCTAAGGGAGAAGGTGAGTTTTTCACCTTCGTGCGGGGGGGGGGATGCCTCTGAAAGAGGCATTGAGGGAAAGGAAAGGGTTTTCCTTTCCCTCGATGTCTCTTTGAGCATTCCTGCTGCCCGATCGCGATGCGATCGGGCAGCAGGAATGCCCACTAGACACCAGGGATTTGTCTATGGATGTGTGTGTGTGTTTATAGTGTGGGGGAGCGACCCCTTGGGCAAGGGTCGCTCCCCTTTGGGGGGGCAATGTATTTATCGTCGTTTCTGCCCCCCTTGAGGGCAGATTAGCCTTATTTTTAGGCCAATCTGCCCCCAAGGGGAGCAGAAAGCCACTAGACACCAGGGATTTTATTGTTGTTTTTTTTTATTTGTGTTGGGGGGCAGCCCCTTGGGCAAGGGTCGCCCCCAGGGGCCCATATGTATTATTGGGCAGTTCTGCCCCCCTTGGGGCAGATAGGCCTATTTTTTTTGGGGGGGGGGGCAGAATCCCAATAGCGTCAGGGATATTATATGTGTGTATGTGTGCTTTGTGTGGGGGTGTGGCCCCTTGGGCAAGGGTCGCTCCCCTTGTGGGGCCAATGTATTTATCGGCATTTCTGCCCCCCTTGGGGGCAGATTGGCCTTATTTGTAGGCCGATCTGCCCCCAAGGGGGGCAGAAAGCCACTAGACACCAGGGATTTTATTGTTGTTTTTTTTTCTTTTTGTGTTGGGGAGCGGCCCCTTGGGCAAGGGTCGCCCCCAGGGGCCCGTATGTATTATTGGGTAGTTCTGCCCCCCTTGGGGGCAGATAGGCCTATTTTTTTTAGGCCTTTCTGCCCCCAAGGGGGGCAGAATCCCCATAGCGCCAGGGATACTATATGTGTGTGTATGTGCTTTGTGTGGGGTGTGGCCCCTTGGGCAAGGGTCGCCCCCCCCCAAAGGGTGCAATGTAATCTGGGCGATTTCTGCCCCCCCCCCTTGGGGTAGATTGGCCTATTTTTTTTTAGGCCCATCTTCCCCCAAGCAGAGAACACTAGACACAAGGGAAAATTTAAAAATGGTTGGTGGCGGAGTGTTTGTCGACTGGCGAAGTATTTGCTTTTATGATAATAACAGTTTTTCTCCTTTTTGTTCTAGTTTAAAGCTTTTGCTGACTTTGCTGTGGCTTGTTGCAGTTTTGGCAGTAGTTGTCCTGCGGTTTGCATGTTTTAGGTAAGTAAATAAATTTACTCCAAGTGAGTATTGTTGCCATGCATGAATGACATGTTTGTAGGTGGTGTACTGAATGCAGGATTGTGTGTGAAATTTTCCTTAGATTTATGCACAATGATTATTGTGTTGTCTTATGTCTAATTTGCTTTTTTTTTCTTCTCTTTTTAGTGGGATATCATTGGTGATTGCTGTGGCTGTGCAGAGTAGTTGCTGGTGAGTCAAGGTTTTTCAGGCAAGTGAGCAGTATAGTTTTTGAGTTTATAACTCTTAGTGATAAAGCTATACTTTGTTACTTATCTTACACAGTGCTGGCTGTTGGTGGTGTATTTGTCCAGTTAATTTTTGTAGGAAGGATCATGGCTAGCCATAGGATGACCGTTCAGCAGGTTGTTAGCGTGCTTTTTGAGTCATCTTCTGACCATGATTATGAGACTGACTCTTCATCTGAGGCAGAGGAGGAAGTGCAGGATTCTGGAAGTGAATTTTCTATCAGTGATGAATCATCTGATGATGAAGCCACTCTCAGTGCTGATGAAGGGCCTGTTTTAGAGGAGGACAGTGATGTGCCAATGGTGCAGGAGCCAGCGGCTGAAAGGCTTCCCATTGGAAGACCTGACACGTGGGTTGCACCAAACATGGAGCAGCCACAGTTGCCTGCGTTTACTGGTTTTCCAGGGTGTCGAGTTAATACGCAAAACTTTTTGCCCGTCAACTTTTTTGAGTTGTTTATGGACGATATATTTTTGGAAGAGATTGTTGAGCAGACTAATTTGTATGCAGAGCAGTTTTTGAGGGACAACGCTGCCAGACTTAGGCCACACTCTAGAGCTAGCCGGTGGATTCCCACAAATCTGGAAGAGTTGAAAAAGTTCTTGGGTTTAACTTTTTTGATGGGGCTGATAAGGAAGCCATTGCTGTCTTCATATTGGTCTACTAGTCCCTTGATGGCAACTGCTATATTTCCTGCCATCATGAGTCGTAACCGGTATGAGCTTCTTCTTCGGATGTTGCATTTTGTGGATAATGCTTTAGCCTTGCCACGAGATCATCCTGATTCTGACCGTCTTTTTAAGATTAGACCTGTCCTTGATCATTTGGTAGATCGGTTTTCAGAGATCTATGTTCCAGGGAAAGAAATATCTGTAGATGAGTCTTTGGTCCTGTTCAAGGGTTGTTTGGTTTTTAGGCAGTACATTCCTAGCAAGAGGGCACGGTATGGAATTAAAATGTATATGCTGTCTGAAAGTAGTACAGGATATGTTTATAATTTCCAGGTCTACACTGGTAGGGATTCCAATATTGACCCCCCTGGTTGTCCACCCACTTTTGGAGTTAGTGAGAAAATTGTGTGGGAACTTGGTAGACGACTGTTTAACAAAGGTCACCATTTATATGTAGATAACTTCTACACTGGAGTTCAATTGTTCAAGGAGTTGTTCAGAGTGGACACTGTTGCTTGTTGCACAATCCGCTCTAATCGGAAAGGCTACGCAAGAGAGCTTGTCTGTAAAAAACTTGAAAAGGGACAGTGCAGTGCCTTGCGGAATGATGAGCTGCTAGCTCTGAAATTTGTAGACAAGAGGGATGTATACATGCTAAGCACCATCCATGATGAGAGTACCTCACCTGTGGCTGTTTGGGGTCAGGTTGCCGAAGTGCGCAAACCTGTGTGCATCTTAGACTATAATAAGCACATGGGTGGTGTTGATAGAGTAGATCAGAGGTTAGAACCTTACACTGCTGCTCGTAAGTCTTATGGGTGGTATAAGAAATTAGCGGTTCACTTGTTCCACTAGGCAACTTTTAATGCTTTTGTTCTGTTCAAGGATAGTTCTCCAGAGTCAAGGATGACATTTGTGAAATTTCAGAAGTCTATCATAGCTAGCCTTGTTGTGCTGGAACAGGCAAGAGTTCCTAGAGAAGTAGTGGTGGAGGATGTGGCTAGATTGAAAGATCGTCACTTTGCTGAGCACATTCCTCCCACGGCCCAAAAAAACTTTCCTGCTAAGAGATGTAGAGTCTGTGCTCGAAGAGGTATCAGGAAGGAGACTAGGATGTACTGCCCTGATTGTCCTTCAAAGCCTGGGCTGTGTGTGGGTGGCTGTTTCAGGAGCTACCACACACAGAAGATTTATTGGGAAATTCCGTGAGCGTAAACTGCTGTTTTATATTTTTATATGTTCAGTTTCACGGTTGGCATTAGTCATGTATTCAGTTAGAGCTTTTGTGTTTGTAGTTTTGTACTTATTTATGATTAGTGGTATCTTTGTTGTTTAAAAAAAAAAAAAGGGATGGTATGTGTAGGGTGGCGCCTGGCTGGCGGTGTGCGTGGGGTGGCGCTTGGCTGGCGGTGTGCGTGGGGCTTGGCTGGCGGTGTGCGTGGGGTGGCGCTTGGCTGGCGGTGTGTGTGGGCTGGCGCTTGGCTGGCGGTGTGGATGGGGTGGCGCTTGGCTGGCGGTGTGGGTGGGTGGGGTGGCGCTTGGCTGGCGGTGTGCGTGGGGCTTGGCTGGTGGTGTGGGTGGGGTGGCGCTTGGCTGGCGATGCCAGCCAAACGCCAGTCCACACACTCATCAGCTGGTGTGATTGCTGTATCAGGCATGTGGGCATATGAAAGTGATGGGCCCTTGACTGGTGCTGTCTGTGGATGCGAGTCTTGTAATGTGCTGGGCCCGTGGCTGGCGGCGTGAATGGTCTTGTGCATGTCATGTATGAAAGGTGTGTGAATGGACTGTAAAGCGGTTGGTGCCTTGTCGTGGCTTTACAGCTCACGAGCTGTGAGTCATTGGTTCAGTTTTTTGGCCTTTCAGTTATTACCAGTGCATTTCACTTTTGTGAAATCTCTTGTTAATAAAATTTGATCTACTGAACCATCACTCACCCTCGTGCCAAATCCAACCAGTATGTGTGGTACAAATGACAAAACCTGCTCCGCTGTAATCAGGCGTCGCAGTACACTTGAGAGACTTTAGGTGTCTCAGGTGGGACCCCGATGATGAAGCATGCCACCAACTTGGTTGGTGGGTGAGGGGTCTTTTTCACATAACCTAAGTGCGTTTCTTTTCACAATTTTAGTGTTTGGCACATCACAGACGTATGTGGACACATCAAAATTATATATTACAAAACTACCTGTGTTTGGGGGGGAGGGGCCACCTGTGTTTTTGGTCCTGGGTGCAGCCTTCATCTAGGGAAACCTACCAAACCCAGACATTTTTTAAAACTAGACACCCCAAGGAGTGCAGGGAGATGTGGCTTGCGTGGATCCCCCAACATTTTCCTACCCAGACGCCTCTGCAAACCGCAAAATTTGCTTAAAAAGCATATTTTCCTGACTTTTGTTTGTACGATCACCGCTCCAGCACAACATTTCTACTCCCCAGTGTTCCCCTCAGTCTCCCAAGTAAAATGACACCTCACTTATGTGGGTCCCCAAAGCAGAGTCAGTCTAAAGATGTAGAAAAGAATATGTCCTTATAAACTCGCTGTGCTATCCCCCTATCTCTACAAGTTTTGGGCACCTGGCCCACCCACACAAGTAAGGTATCATTTTTACCGGGAGACTTGGGGGAACGCTGGGTGGAAGGAAATTTGTGGCTCCTCTCAGATTCCAGAACTTTCTGTCACCGAAATATGAAGAAAATGTGTTTTTTTAGCCAAATTCTGAGGTTTGCAAAGGATTCTGGGTAACAGAACCTGGTCAGAACCCCACAAGTCACCCCATCTTGGATTCCCCTAGGTCTCTAGTTTTCAAAAATGCACAGGTTTGGTGGGTTTCCCTAGGTGCCGGCTGAGCTAGAGGCCAAAATCTACAGGTAGGCACTTTGCAAAAAACACCTCTGTTTTCTTTCAAAAAATGGGATGTGTCCACGTTGTGTTTTGGGGCATATCCTGTAGCGGGCGCTAGGCCTACCCACACAAGTGAGGTATAATTTTTATCGGGAGACTTGGGGGAACGCTGGGTGGAAGGAGATTTGTGGCTCCTCTCAGATTCCAGAACTTTCTGTCCCCGAAATGTGAGGAAAATGTGTTTTTTTAGCCAAATTTTGAGGTTTGCAAAGGATTCTGGGTAACAGAACCTGGTCAGAACCCCACAAGTCACCCCCCCTTGGATTCCCCTAGGTCTCTAGTTTTCAAAAATGCACAGGTTTGGTAGGTTTCCCTAGGTGCCAGCTGAGCTAGAGGCCAAAATCTACAGGTAGGCACTTTGCAAAAAACACCTCTGTTTTCTTTCAAAAAATGGGATGTGTCCACGTTGTGTTTTGGGGCGTTTCCTGTTGCGGGCGCTAGGCCTACCCACACAAGTGAGGTCCCATTTTTATCGGGAGACTTGGGGGAACGCTGGGTGGAAGGAAATTTGTGCCTCCTCTCAGATTCCAGAACTTTCTGTCACAGAAATGTGAGGAACATGTGTTTTTTTAGCCAAATTTTGAGGTTTGCAAAGGATTCTGGGTAACAGAACCTGGTCAGAGCCCCACAAGTCACCCCATCTTGGATTCCCCTAGGTCTCTAGTTTTCAAAAATGCACAGGTTTGGTAGGTTTCCCTAGGTGCCGGCTGAGCTAGAGGCCAAAATCTACAAGTAGGCACTTTGCAAAAAACACCTCTGTTTTCTTTCAAAAAATGGGATGTGTCCACGTTGTGTTTTGGGGCGTTTCCTGTCGCGGGCGCTAGGCCTACCCACACAAGTGAGGTCCCATTTTTATTGGGAGACTTGGGGGAACGCTGGGTGGAAGGAAATTTGTGCCTCCTCTCAGATTCCAGAACTTTCTGTCACAGAAATGTGAGGAACATGTGTTTTTTTAGCCAAATTTTGAGGTTTGCAAAGGATTCTGGGTAACAGAACCTGGTCAGAGCCCCACAAGTCACCCCATCTTCGATTCCCCTAGGTCTCTAGTTTTCAAAAATGCACAGGTTTGGTAGGTTTCCCTAGGTGCCGGCTGAGCTAGAGGCCAAAATCTACAGGTAGGCACTTTGCACAAAACAGCTCTGTTTTCTGTGATGTGTCCACGTTGTGTTTTGGGGCATATCCTGTCGCGGGCGCTAGGCCTACCCACACAAGTGAGGTACCATTTTTATCGGGAGACTTGGGGGAACGCTGGGTGGAAGGAAATTTGTGGCTCCTCTCAGATTCCAGAACTTTCTGTCACCGAAATATGAGGAAAATATGTTTCTTTAGCCAAATTTTGAGGTTTGCAAAGGATTCTGGGTAACAGAACCTGGTCAGAGTCCCACAAGTCACCCCATCTTGGATTCCCCTAGGTCTCTAGTTTTAAAAAATGCACAGGTTTGGTAGGTTTCCTTAGGTGCCGGCTGAGCTAGAGGCCAAAATCTACAGGTAGGCACTTTGCAAAAAACACCTCTGTTTTCTGTGATGTGTCCACGTTGTGTTTTGGGGCATATCCTGTCGCGGGCGCTAGGCCTACCCACACAAGTGAGGTACCATTTTTATCGGGAGACTTGGGGGAACGCTGGGTGGAAGGAAATTTGTGGCTCCTCTCAGATTCCAGAACTTTCTGTCACCGAAATGTGAGGAAAATGTGTTTTTTTAGCCAAATTTTGAGGTTTGCAAAGGCTTCTGGGTAACAGAACCTGGTCAAAGCCCCACAAGTCACCCCATCTTGGATTCCCCTAGGTCTCTAGTTTTCAGAAATGCACATGTTTGGTAGGTTTCCCTAGGTGCCGGCTGAGCTAGAGGCCAAAATCTACAGGTAGGCACTTTGCAAAAAACTGCTCTGTTTTCTGTGATGTGTCCACGTTGTGTTTTGGGGCATATCCTGTCCCGGGCGCTAGGTCTACCCACACAAGTGAGGTATCATTTTTATCGGCAGACTTGGGGGAACATAGAATAGCAAAACAAGTGTTATTGCCCCTTGTCTTTCTCTACATTTTTCCCTTCCAAATGTAAGACAGTGTGTAAAAAAGACGTCTATTTGAGAAATGCCCTGTAATTCACATGCTAGTATGGGCACCCCGGAATTCAGAGATGTGCAAATAACCACTGCTTTTCAACACCCTATCTTGTGCCCATTTTGGAAATACAAAGGTTTTCTTGATAGCTATTTTTTACTCTTTATATTTCAGCAAATTAATTGCTGTATACCCGGTATAGAATGAAAACCCACTGTAGGGTGCAGGTCATTTATTGGCTCTGGGTACCTAGAGTTCTTGATGAACCTACAAGCCCTATATATCCCCGCAACCAGAAGAGTCCAGCAGACGTAACAGTATATTGCTTTCGAAAATCTGACATTGCAGGAAAAAGTTACAGAGTAAAGCGTAGAGAAAAATGTATGTTTTTTTGACCTCAATTTCAATATTTTTCTTTTTCAGTTGTTATTTTCTGTAGGAAACCCTTGCTGAATTCAGAATTTTGTCTACTTTTCAGAAATGTTGCGGTTTCTGGGATCCAGCGTTGGTTTCATGCCCATTTCTGTCACTGACTGGAAAGAGGCTGAAAGCACAAAAAAATCGTAAAAATGGGGTATGTCCCAGTAAAATGCCAAAATTGTGTTGAAAAATTGGGTTTTCTGATTCAAGTCTGCCTGTTCCTAAAAGCTGGGAAGCTGGTGATTTTAGCACCGCAAACCCTTTGTTGATGCCCTTTTCAGGGAAAAACCACAAGCCTTCTTCTGCAGCCCATTTTTCCCATTTTTTTGAAAAAAACGAAATTTTCACTGTATTTTGGCTAATTTCTTGGCCTCCTTCTGGGGAACCCACAAAGTCTGGGTACCTCTAGAATCCCTAGGATGTTGGGAAAAAAGGACGCAAATATGGCGTGGGTAGCTTATGTGGACAAAAAGTTATGAGGGCCTAAGCGCAAACTGCCCCAAATAGCCAAAAAAAGGCTTGGCACCTGAGGGGGAAAAGGCCTGGCAGCGAAGGGGTTAAATTTTCACTTTTCTCAATATTTTTTAGATTGATATTAAAGCAGTATTGCACATTGATACAAACATTGATACAAACATATGCACTTGCTCAGTGTTTGTGGGACCAAAGTTAAAATAGTAAATCTGTTCACCCCATAAACGCATGCACTTTCAACAGTGATTGTGAGATTGAAGTTAACATGGTAAATCTTAACATCCCAATATATTCACTGTCCCTTATATTTGTGAAAATATTGTTTAAATGGCATATCTCCCATCCCAAATCTATGATCTGTATGATGTTTGAGGGAATACAGTTAGAATACTAAACCTGAGCTACCTAAATATATGCTCTTTGTCCAACTTTTGTGGAACCTGAAATAGAAAGGTGCCCCCCATACACACAAATACATGCACTTTCCACAAAAACTGTAGGGCTGGTGCTGAAAGAGTAAATCCTCTCAACACCTCATCCAAATATATGCACTGTCCCCTTTGTTTGTTTGGAGTTGGAATAGTTAATACCCACAGATATATACTACACTTTTGTGGGATTGGTGTTAGAAGACTAAATTGGACCCTCACAAATATAACAATATAACAATAGTTTAAAATGTTTTAGTAATGGAATTATAACGGTGTTATTAACACTCATCCCAAATAACTGTCTATTTAAAAATGCATTTCATTTTGAGTTTGACGAGATTAGTTAAGTAGATCCTTAACAATAGCTGCAACACTCCCAAATATTGAAATGTGATATAATTATTTTCAATATATTCATATATGTTGCAATTATTGACATTCACATTAAAATAAAATGTTAAATAAGCAAAGAAAAAACTGTATTTTATTTTGTTTTATTTACAATTAGTAAAATATATATATTTTATAAAGATATGAAAACTTGGGGCCAGATTCACGAGAAACTGGTGCAGTGCTGCGCCAAAATCAGCATCATCGCGCCAGTTTTGAAATGCAAGACTGCACTGTATTCACAAGAACACTGTGCAGCTTTGAGTTTCCCTCAGCGCTGGTGCTAAATTAAGCTGTCTGCACGAACGCAGGCATCCTTGCACCCTAGTGCAAGGGTGTCTGCATTGAGGGGAGTGATTGTTTATGTGGCGGAAGGTATGCCTTCCTCCACATAAAGAACCATCCATGGCATTTTGCTTCTATGTGTGCTGCCGAACGCAGAACTCATAGAAAAAGCAAAAAATGAGGAGGAATAGAATCCTCCTTGATTTGGCATGCCAACGCCACCCCTGGGCTGGCATTAGTTTTTGGTACTGCAACAGATTTATGATTACTCATAAATCTGTGGCAACATCAAAAACAATGGGTGTTTCAATGGAACACCCACAGCAACACCCATTGCATGCCCCTCTGACACAGAAAACTGCATGTAAGAAATTAGGTATTTGGCTGGCAGTCAGATTACCCCCTGTTCAAGCAAGGACCCTCATTCTAGTCAGGGTAAAAGAGAATCACCCTCAGTTAACCCCCACTCACCCCCTTGGTAGCTTGGTACGAGGAGGCAGGCTTAACTTCAGAGGCAATATGTATAGTACCAACACACACAGTAATACAGTGAACCACTACAAAATGACACAACACAGGTTTAGAAAAATAGGTAATATTTATCTAAACAAAACAAGACCAAAATGACAAAAATCTAACATGCACAAGACAATATAGGAACTTTCATAAGAATAAGAGTCCTAATCCTTAGAAAATAGGGAAAATGCTGTTGTTACACAAAGTACCTGGTTAGCATAAAAAATAAAGCTACACGGGCGAGCGTGCGTTGGGAAAGTCAGCAATGTGCAACTTGCAAGCGAGGCCATGCATCATTTCCTTCTCCGGTCGGGTCGGCGATGCATAGTTTTTCTCCCTTGCAAGAGAGCAATGCTTTGATTTACAGACGGGCCACCTCAATCTACGCAGAGTCGGGTTGACTTGGACGTCCAGAGATGATGCATGGAAAATCCAGTCACACGATGTTAGGAAATGGCGCTGCGTGGGTTCGTAAGCAAGTGTTGCACGTCATTTCTCCAGGAGCGTAGCACCAATCTCCCACCTACGATGCAGGTGGAGCATCGATTTCAGCTGCGAGGCCGGCGGTGCGTCGTTTATCAGTCGTGTTGCGGAAGGTGCATCATAAATTTCGCTGCACGGCATTCTGTGCGTGGATTTTTAGTTCTTGTCTGCCAACTTCACCTTTTAAGGGCCCAGGGACCTGATAGGGCACCAATTGGTAGGGCAGAAGTCACAGCAGAGAGTCCAAGTGCTGGCAGAGGAAGTCTTTGATGGCCCTGAGACTTCAGCAACAGTAGGCAAGCTCAGTTCAAGCCCTTGGAGATTCTTCTCAAGCAGGAATGCATAACAAAGTCCAGTCTTTGTCCCCTTTCACAGGAAGAAGCAGCAACTGCAGGATAGCCCAACATGGCACAGTCACAGGCAGGGTCAGCACTTCTCCTCAGCTCTTCTCCTTCGCAAAGGTTCCTCTTGATTCCAGAAGTCATCTAAGTTTCAGGGGTTTTGGGTCCACTACTTATACCCCTTTCTGCCTTTAAGGTATGCAAACTTCAAAGGAAAGTCTCTCTTGTTTTTAAGATCCTGCCTTGCCCAGGCCAGGCCCCAGACACACACCAGGGGGTTGGAGACTGCATTGTGTGAGAGAAGGCATATCCCTTTCAGGTGTGAGTGATCACTCCTCCCCTCCCTCTGAGCACAGATGGCTCAACAGTATATACAGGCTACACCCCAGTTCCCTTTGTGCCACAGTCTAGAGGAAAGGTGAAAACAGCCCAACTGTCAGAGTGACCCAGACCGGGAATCCACAAACAGGCAGAGTCACAGAATGGTTTAAGCAAGAAAATGCCTACTTTCTAAAAGTGGCATTTTCAAACACACAATCTAAAAACAATCTTTACTAAAAGATATATTTTTAAATTGTGAGTTCATAGACCCTAAACTCCACATTTCTATGTGCTCACAAAGGGAATCTGCACTTTAATAATATTTAAAAGCAGAGCCCTAGTCTTAACCTATGAGAGAGATAGGCTTTGCACAGTGAAAACTGAATACGGCAGTTTCTCACTGTCAGGACATATAAAAAGCATTAGTATATGTCCTCCCTTAAATATACACTGCACCCTGCCATGGGGCTACCTAAGGCCTACCTTATGGGTGCCTTACATGTAAGCAAAGGGAAGGTTTAGACCTGGCAAGTGGGTACACTTGTCAAGTCACATTGGCAGTTTAAAAACTGCCCACACAGACACTGCAGTGGCAGGTCTGAGCCATGTTGACAGGGCTACTAATGCGTGTGGCATTTGATTTACAGGCCCTGAGCACCTCTAGTGCACCCTACTAGGGACTTACTAGTAAATAAAATATGCCAATCACGGAAAGACAATTATATATACATTTTACATAGGAGCACTTGCACTTTAGCACTGGATAGCAGTGGTGAAGTGCCCAGAGTAGCAAAAACAGCAAAAACAGAGTCCAGCACACATCAACAACCTGGGAAACAGAGGCAGAAAGGTATGGGAGACCAGACCAAGGATGCCAAGTCTAACAGTGCATCAAAGGGGCCCATATTTACAAGGAGGTGTAACGCCACAAAAATGGCGTTACACCTCCTTGTAAATTTGGAGCAGTGGTTAGTGCCACCAGAGTGTCGCACCCTTAAAGTAAAAGAAATTAACTTTGAAAAAATATCTATCTATCTATCTATCTATCTATCTATCTATCTATCTATCTATCTATCTATCTATCTATCTATCTATCTATCTATCTATCTATCTATCTATCTATCTATCTATCTATCTATCTGTATTTCTATCTATCTATCTATCTATCTATCTATCTATCTATCTATCTATCTATCTATCTATCTATCTATCTATCTGTCTGTCTGTCTGTCTGTCTGTCTGTCTGTCTGTCTGTCTGTCTGTCTGTCTGTCTGTCTGTCTGTCTGTCCGTCTGTCCGTCTGTATTTCTATCTATCTATCTATCTATCTATCTATCTATCTATCTATCTATCTATCTATCTATCTATCTATCTATCTATCTATCTATCTATCTATCTATCTATATGTCTGTCTGTCTGACCGTCTATCTATCTATCTATCTATCTATCTATCTATCTATCTATCTATCTATCTATCTATCTATCTATCTATCTATCTATCTATCTATCTATCTATCTATCTATCTGTCTCTCTGTCTGTCTGTCTGTCTGTCTGTCTGTCTGTCTGTCTGTCTGTCCGTCCGTCCGTCCGTCCGTCCGTCCGTCCGTCCGTCCGTCCGTCCGTCCGTCTGTCTGTCTATCTATCTATCTATCTATCTATCTATCTATCTATCTATCTATCTATCTATCTATCTATCTATCTATCTACCTAGTTATCTCTTTTATCGCATGGTCCTTCCAGATTTTTGTCATTTGGTGGAGCCTCATTTTTCTGGTGTTCAGAGTCTGTCTCCAGAGACATGCTAATCAGTGCAACGGTACATGTGCTCTAAAATGGTTACATTAGCTTAATCCTGGCTATTTAACTTTGCTATGAATCCATTGTAAATGGTGCATAAAATGCACCAATGCCAGCAATGGCCAAATATCAGATATATGGGCTACAGTGTTTATTTGCACCACCCACATTTGTGGCTAAATTGTATGCCTTCCAAGAGCACTACTCTACTCTGACTGGACTGCAGTTGAAATTGACTGCAGTGATGCATTACAGAGAAAACAACTTTTGCCATATAGGAAAATCATATGTTTATATATACATAAGTCACTCCTAAAATGTTCCTTGTAAGCCCACAGGCTAAGGTATTGATGTGTAAAGATAGGTCACATTACATATAGGGTATGTCCTGATCAACTTTTTGTTGAACAGACCTAGGGCCTCATTACAAGTTTGGCGGTCAAACCACCAGGCCGCCATGTTGGAAGTCCTGAAAAGACCGCCATGTTGCTGTCTTACAGACCTCCCTATTACAAGTTACACAGGCTTGATCCCCGTAGCCAACCAAAAAAAGCAGCCTGGCAGCCACGCAGAGTCCCGGAAATAGGTGGTCCAACCTCTAGCCCCGACAGCACAGTGACCAACCACTTAATGTATTACATGCCCAAAGTCACAGTGGTGGGCACCCATTGTGGTCAGTCAATGGAGGTTTGAACCATTGCAGTTTGTGGTCACCTAAGTATTACGGCACATTGAATGTATTTGAAAACAACACAGCTGACACACATTGCCACACTGGACACACCTGCAAAGGACACTATCAAACACACCCCTTCATAGACCACGATCCTTTGCATCTACACACCAACACATAAAAACCAGAGCGATCTTTGTACACAAAACAGATAATAGGCATCACTTTTTTTCACCATCTCATTTCACACCCAGCATACACTTTTGTCCAGTAATTTCCTTTTGTACTACCCTCCTTTAGTAAGTCACTGTCACTCTTCTAAATTTTAAGTATTAGTTTTCACCTTGTCACGTTCCAAAAATCCCTGTTTCACAGATGAAGAGTTAAGAGTCATGGTGGATGAAATCATAAGAGTAGAACCACAATTGTTTAGAGTGCAAGTCCAGCACACTTCTCTCTGTAGGAAAATATAAATGTGGTACAGGATAGTCGACAGAGTTAATGCAACAGGCACCATCCTGAGCACAAGGGTGGACATTAGGAAGAGGTGAAATGAGCAAAGGGGAAAGGTCTGTGTTCTGGTCTCCAGACACCAGCTGCAGGCCAAGAAGACTTGTGGTGGCCCTCCCACTCTCCTTTACAACTCTATATCTGGGAGGAGAAGGTCTTAGCTATCCTGCACCCTCAGGGCTTGACAGGAATACTTGGGGGTGTGGGGTCTGGTAAGTCACAACAATTAAAATGTCACCAAAATGCTATCTCATGCATGCTCACGCTCACGTTTTGCCACCTTCACTGTCACACCACTCACCAGCCAAGTGTCCACCTGTCCAAAGACTGGCTGGCATCTCACAATTGAAGTAGACTCACCTGGGGGAATAACATCTGTGTAGAGTGTGTGCATTACAAGGAGTTACATGACTACAACTCCCATCAGACACTGGTCCACAACTCCAAACAGCAGACCACTGTTTCCTTCACACAATACCTAGGTTTGTTAACTCCCAATTGAAGTATACTCACGTGGGAGGATAACATTTCCTGAATATGTGTAGTGCAGTAACTGAGAAGGCTATAACTTCCAGCAGACACTATTAGTGTTACTCAAACCACCAGCACAGAGTCACAATCTCCAAGTCCCCTTGTTTGTTAACTCCCAATTGTAGTGTACTCACCTGGGAGTATAACACATGAACAGCGTGTGTAGTACAGGGACTGGTATAACTGCCAAGTCCAGGAGGCATGGTTACTATCACTCCACTCAGACAGCCATGTGTCCTCTTCACCACATACCCTTGTTTGGTAACTCCCAATTATGGTATACTCACCTGGGAGGAGAACATTTTGGTAACTCTTAATTATGCTATACTCACCTGGGAGGATAACATTTGTATAGTGAGTGTACTAGAGAGAGTACCATGACTCCAACTCCCAGCAGGCCCAGTGTCTCTAACTCCAACCACAAGAACAATGTTCTCTTCTCCAAAGACCCCTGTATCTCAACTCTGTAGTAACGCATACTCACCTGGGAGGATAACATTTGCATAGTGTGTATAGTACAGGGAGTTACATGACTTCAACTCATAGGAGGCCATCTTACTGTCACTCTAAGCATCTGTCCAGGGTTCTCTTCTCCAAAAACATGTTTTGGAAGTCTCACATGAAGTATATTCACCTGAGGGTATTACATTTCTCAGGTGTATGAAGTAGAGGGAGTGACATGGGCTCTGTTTTGCTAAGTTCAATCACCAATCCAGTGTCTACCTGTCACACTGCATCTGTTAGTGAACTCCCAAATTAAGTTTTCTCACTTGGGAGGTTACCAATTGTCAGGTGTTGGGAAGTAGATGGAGTGACATGACTGCAAAGCCCAATGGCATGTTTTGCTAACTCCAATCACCAGCTAGTTTCCACTTGTCACAATGCATTTACTATTGAACTCTCAAATGAAGTTTACTCACTTGGGACAACACCTATTGTCAAGTGTAGGGAAGTAGTGAGAGTGACTAGACTGCAATTCCCAGGAGGCACTGTTCAAGTGACTCCAAGTAGCAGAACAGTGGTCCCTTGTCCAAACAGCCTTGCCTGCCAACTCTCAATTAATGTTTTTTCACCTGGGAGGGACCAAGGTACAGATCATGTTCAACTCTGATATGTGTCTGTCCACCTAGCTCCATCTTGAACTGTTAAGCCAAGATGTAACTATGGAGGACAGGTAGGACGTCTTACCCGGTGTGCAACAGAAAAGATCCCCAAGGCCTCAAGATGCGTCACAAGAATGGTATGGGTAGCAGACACATTCACAATGCACTGGCAACATGATGACTCCAATCACATATACAACAAACTCTTTGTTCTGCCTGCTTAACAATCAAGTAACCCTCAAAATGGTCAAAACCACATCCTGCCCAGCCACTGCTTTGCCTGCAATAGTGGCAAGATGTAATATTCAGCCCATCCTCCCAAGTGCTAATGACCTGCACAACTCAGCAGCTGCTTGACATTAATGGAATTGGCATGCCTCACAAATGTCAGGTCAATACAGCTATAGCATGGGTACCTGTCACAATAGGATAACCTGCAAAGCAACTATGTACAAGGGCTTTGCTAAATTTCACCTTAAACATTTGGAGGTAGATGTCACAATACAACCAATAACATTGTATCTTACATATCAATGGGTCGAGCTGCCACTGGCCACATGGAGCCCACAAAGAGACTGCCACTACACCCTGGGTTGATGCCCTCACTGAACAATACACTCCTGGATGCCTGAATGTAGAGGATGGACCTGGCCAATCTGGACAACCTGTTCAGACCCTAACGGTGAGTCTCAATGTGGGCAGAGCAACATCTCCCAGCCAGGTTGCCTCTACATCACAGGCAACCATTTACCCACAACCTGTGTCCCTAGGACAGTGTCTACCATCTTGTGCCCCTAGTCCAGGATCCTGAATTGCAGCAACAGACCTCTGACAATGATGATCCTGGAACCAGTGGTGGGGGGCACCCTGTGGCAAGGAGACAGGCCTGTGGGGTATGATGTGTGGGAGGGATGCTGTAGGTCAGCGGGGTGAGTCCACTGGGGATGCGCCTGACAAGGACACCATCAGCCTCGCCCTGGGGGTCTATTGGGAGTGCCAAGGTGTGATGGACCAGGTACTTGTAGAACTCCAAGAGATCCAGCAGCTGCAGAGGGGCATCCATAGGGATATGCCGGAACAGTGAGCGACCCACAATACCAACATGGTATCCCTAACAGCGGTGTTGAGGGACATTTACACCACTCTGATCAGGGATCAACAACAACAATCTACTCCTTCCTTTGGCGCAGCAACAACTGGTCCTTCATCGAAGCCAGCCACTGGAAGGGAGGCCCAGTCAGGGGAAGAACCCACCCAAGACACCCCTGCCTCTGTAGCAGCAGATCAACTCCCCCCACTCAAGCGAAGACATCCAGCAAAGACTCCAGGAGGTATGGAGGGCAAGACGCCCACCACTGACAGCAAGTGACCTCTTCCTATAGATCCTCCTATGTGTGACACATTCATTCTGTTGACTGTTCTTCAACCACCTTCCATTTCCTATGCGAGGAGTATACTTGATTGTGGACTTGCAATTGTGTGGCATCTACTCTGATGCTTTCATCCACCATGACTGAATCCTTCACTTTTCTTTTCAAACATGCCCCAATTTAATTTTAAAGCACTAATTTTCAATGAATCCACCTATCAAAAAGTCATTGTCTGATTGCTTTTGTTTCACATTTTGCTATGTGGCGATGTAAGACCACATGAAGCAAAAGAGGGAGACACCAGATACTAATGCAAGGAGGGATATGTTACAGGTACAGTGTCTTGCTAAGGATTACTAACAACACACACAAACACATTGCTACAAGTGTCTGGTGACACCAAACATTTCCTTCCAGTGTATAGTACATAAACGTCCATACGTCTGCTTTTGATGACTCATATTTTGTCATGGTAAATGTACCAAAGTACAGCCCCTCAGAACACAGAAAGAAGGGCCTTTGTCGTGTAGGATAAGCAAACAGAAAAGTGATGGTGTCACCAGCTTGAGCGTGATCATATGACTTTGCATATATCAGTGTTGTAGCACAGGCACTGTGGCATGCAACGATGAAACACATCTAGAGCTAATTACAGGTCAAACAAGCAGAGTGATTAGCCTATGTGAAGGGTGAATGCCCTGCTTCCACTTGATAACAACATATTTCATGGATACATGATCACACACATGATGCAATTGGCACAACATAACACAATAAACAAATATAATGTGCACCTCTGACCTTGCACCCAAACATTGTTCAAGCTGCCTTGGCACAGGTCTCATACACCCCAAATCTGTGACCTACATTACCTGTAACAATCCATGTCCACATCCTCTGTCGGAACACCATCAGATACCTGCCAGTGTCACAACTTAACATTGCCACACGAGGGAGTCATGGTGAAGGTATCAGGACAAACACAAAACAAGGAGCATAGGCTTGAAAAAACTCCTATTACACAATTCATGTGGCAAGCATCTGGAAAGGAAATTGCATTGCACTGGAGCTGACACAATGTAGCTATATCAAGGTGGGGGTGTGTCAAAGGCTAACCCTTTGAATGCTCTTTGGCTGAATCTTACTGAGCATTAGTGTGGGACCTGGCCCTTTCTAAGGGGTCATTCCCCAAACGTTTTGCCTTCCTCTCCTAATTTTTCTCACCCTTTTTGGCTGATGTAATGACTCTGGGCACTTTGTCACTGCTAATCAGTGCTAAAGTGCATGTACTCTCCCTTGTAAGCTTGGTATGATTGGCTTATAACTGATTGGCACATTTAATTTACCTGTATGTCCCTTGTACAGTGGTATCTCTATACCCAGGGCCTTTAAATTAAATGGTACTAGTTGGCCTGCAGCGCTGCTTGAGCCACCCACTGAAGTAGCCTTTCAAACCTGTCTCAGGCCTGCTAATGCAGGACCTGCATGCGCAGTTTGCTGCCACAGGGATCTGGCATCTAAATCTATTTGCCAGGCCCAGAACCCCCCTACATGGAAGGCCCTAGCTAGCCCTTTGGGCAGGGTGCTACGTATGTAGAAGGCAGGAAATGTGCCTAGTAGCGTGGCCTGTCCTGGTAGTGACAAACTGCCTATTTGGGTTCTCACTGCTGTGAGTGCTGCCTTCTCATAGGATTGCATTGGAAATTACATGCCTTATGTCTTGGGGGTGTTGTCTGATTTATGAGGTGTAGAGTAGGCATGTTTGGTAT
Organism: Pleurodeles waltl; assembly: GCF_031143425.1. Classification (NCBI taxonomy): domain Eukaryota; kingdom Metazoa; phylum Chordata; class Amphibia; order Caudata; family Salamandridae; genus Pleurodeles; species Pleurodeles waltl. Next base: position 696,688,298 of record NC_090439.1, on the reverse strand, counting down.
AGTGGTAATGGTAGTGAGAAATGCTGCTTACCTGTGTAGGTGGATTTTTCATTACTATTACAGAAATGCCACTTCTAGAAAGTGGCCATTTCTCTGTGCTCATGACATGGTGTTTTGCAGCTTGACTCCAGTCCACGTCTGGGCACAGTGACAGTTCGGCTTTGTGCATACTTTTCAGACAGCCTGTACACAGGAGAGTTGGAGGTGTCACAGAGGTCCATCTGCATTTTGAATAGTCTTCCTGGGCTGTATGCATCTGTAAAGGCTGTGCCCTGGCCTCACACAAAAGGATCGTTTACCCCCAACTGATATTTGGAGCCTATGCCGGAGGAGAGAGGGGGCATACCCAGAACCAGTGATAACTGGTTGAAACCACCTCTCCTCCTCATTGGAAATGCTTTGTAAAATTGAGTATAAGTACAGGGAATTGTTCCCCACAATGGGGAGGACACTCTGGAACTTAACTTACTTGTAATTGGACACGGAATGCTTCTGGAGGGACTCACCAGGAACTGCCTTGGACTGCTGCTGCTGTGCTGGCCTGTGACCTTCTGGGTCACCTGGAGGAACTGCCAACTGCCTGCAATCCTTTGTGTTGGCCATTCTGCTGGGCCCTACTGATCTGTGCTCCATCTGCTGAGTCCCCCTGGGGCAGGGTGCTGTAACTACTGACCCCTGCAACTGCTTGCATAACGCCTCGTGAGCGCTTTCCTTTGTTTCTGAAGTGCATGCCGAGCACTTCCTCTGGGGAAATCTAGCGCTTTGAAAGAACTTTATTTGCTTGCCTTCTGTGCTTGCTAAGCGCTTGTCTGGAATCCCAAAATCACTGCCGCGACCCGGGCTTTTTAAAATTGCCCCCAACGCTCGTAAACACGTTTCCATGAAGGGACTCACCACTGTGACCCAGGCCCCTTAGGAAAACTGAGTGTGTCAGAATCGCCCTCAGTCCTGTGCCCCTGGGGCATGAAGAAAAGGGAATCTGAGCGAACGCGCTCCTATTAGAGCCCCCGGGGCAAGGTACGCTCAGAGGTGTGCCCCGGGGCGCCAGAAGGAAATCACTTAGGGCCGATCAACACTGCGGTCTGGGCGAGTCAGTTGTGGAGATTGGGCAGTGAAGGAAGCCTCATCAGAGGCTCCCTGCCCCACTGGGTCCTCTCATTATTGTTGTGGTTTTGTGCCCCTTTTTGGAAGGCCAGTTGTGGTCCAGGTGGGGGCCCCAGAGATTGCAGGCCCCAGGAGGGGCCCCAACATAAAAACCAGAGGTGGTGCATGCCGCTCCCTCCCACCAACCTCACCACGAGGCCCTCGGGGTGGGCAGAGGAGTTCTGGGCACCCTTTTTGTGCTTTATGGCACTAGAGGTGCCTTCATCATCCCAAAACAGGTACATTTAGTGGATATGTTTTCTTACGTTCATGGTAGTCACACAGTACTCACACACATGAAAGAAAACACTCAGTTTTACAAAAATAAAGGTACTTTATTTTGGTGGCACAAATGCCAAAAATACCATAGAGACTATACTCCCTTAGGAGGTAAGTACTACACAAACCATATACACTAGTATGCAGAAATGTGCAAGAAAACAGTTAGAAAACAGTGCAATTAGTGAAAATCAGAATATTTAGCAATAGGCCTAGGGGGAACACAAACCATATACTAAGAAAGTGGAATGCGAATGTTGGTTTCCCACCTGGGCAAATGTAGTGTGTAGAGGGTCGCTGGGAGTACTAGAAAACACCAAAGGTATGTACTACAAACCACCCCAGAGCCCAGGAAAGCAGGAGTAAAACACAATAACTTTCCCAGAACACACAGAAACACGAGAAAGAAGATTATGCAAGAACCAGAAGTGAATGCAAGACACTAACTGTGGATTTCTGGACCTGAAGAGCTGTGGAAGAAGGGGACCAAGTCCAAGACACACAGTAGAGTCCAGATAGAATAGGAGCCCCTGCCAACCCACATGAAGGTGCAAAAGAAGAACCACCGTTGAAGAAGAACAGTCAGTACTGCACCCAAGAAGACGGATTCAGGTTCCTGATTGGTGCAGATAATGTCCCACTCCGGATGGAGGATTGCAGTCTGGTTTGCGTCGCTGGAGTTCACCAACAAGCCTTGGCACATGCATAGCTCATGGTTAGTGGAAAATGGCGCTGCCCGGGACCAGGTAGGACCAGGTTGACTCTACCCAGGAGGGGGAGTCAGATGGGGCTCTCAGCAACTCAGAGAGCCCACAGAAGACCAGGCAACGTGCACAGGAGTCCCACAGAATTGGGACAAAGGAGGTGCAAAGGAGGCTCATGCAGCACTATGAAACAGGCACTCACGCTGCCAGAGAACCACCCATGAAGATGTGCGTCACAGTATAGAGTGGTGGGGGCTGGAGCTGCATGGTGCATAAAGAACTTCATGGAAGGATGCCAACAAGCCTTGGCAATTGCAAATCACATGGTGCATAGGGGTACTGTCTTGAGTGGGGAAGCAAGCTCTTACCTCCACCAAAGTTGGACAGTAGTATGTCAGGACTATCAAGACTACTTCAGTCCACCACCCGTGATGCAGGATCCAAGCAACTCATCAGGAGACGAGTCACACGCTGCTGTTGGTCGATTCAGTGAGGTGCCTGCTGAAGCAGGAGAGTGACTCCTTCACTCCAAGGAAGGTTCCTTCGCTCTTCTGGTGCAGGCTGCAGACAGGCTGCCCTCTGAGGATGCACAACTGGGAAACAGTTGCAGTTGCTGGCAGGAGCTAAAGATACAATGTTGCAAACGTTGTCTTTGCTCCTTTGTTGCAGTTTGTAGAGTTCCTGGAGGGTCCAGATGCAGTTTCTTCGGTGAGAATGTGAAGTAGAGGAAGACAAGGATTCCTGCTGGAGGCTTGCGATCCGAATCTGAAGTACCACCCAAAGGAGAGACCCTAAATAGCACTGAAAGGGGGATTGGTCAGCTAAACAGGTAAGCGCCTATCAGGGGAGGGCTCTGACATCACCTGCTGGCTCTGGCCACTCAGATACTCCCAGAGTTTCCTGTCAACTTGGAAACCAAGATGACAAATCTAGGCACCCTCTGGAGGAGCTCTGAGCCCCATCCCTGGGGTGGTGATGGACAGGGGAGTGGTCACTCCCCTTTCCAATGTCCAGTTTTTTGCCAGAGCAGGGACTGGGGGTCCCTGAACCGGTGTAGACTGGATTATTCAAGGAGTGCGCCAAATGCACCCTTCAAAGCAATTCCAGTGGCTTGGGAAGGCTATCCCTCCCAAACCTATAACACCTATTTCCAAAGGATGAGGGTGTAACACCCCTCTCCCAAAGGAAATCGTTTGTTCTGCCTTCCTGGGCTTGAGCTTCTCAAGCAACACGAGGGCAGAAAACTGTCTCAGAGGTGGCAGCAGCTGGAGCTGCCTGGAAAACCTCAGAAGGCTGGAATGGCAATACTGGGGGTCCTCTAAGGAGCCTGCATAGTGCATTGAATCATACAACCAATGTTTGCAAAAGCCTTGGGGTATGATTCCAACATGTTTGATACCGAACATGACTATGTTCAGAATTACCATTATGTAACTGGACATAGGTAGTGACCTATGTCCAGTACAAGCATAAAATGGTGTCCCCGCACTCACAAAGTCTGGGAAAATGGTCCTGGAGGTCGTGGGGCACCTCTGCTAGTGCAGGGGTGCCCTCACACACAGGTACTTTGCACCCTGCCCTCAGGGCTGGAGGGCCTGCCATAGAGGTGATTAAAAGTGACCTGGTGCACTGTAAATGTCAGTGAAAGGGTGCATGCTCCTTTTCACGCAGGTTGCAATGGCAGTCCTGCAGAAGCCTTTGCATGGGCTCCCTATGGGTAGCAAAATATATGCTGCAGCCCATAGGGATCCGCTGGAACCCCAATGCCCTGGGTACCTAAGTATTATATACTCAGGACTTATAAGGGGGCACCAGTATGCCAATTGTGGGTGAAATACTGGGTTACCAGTAAGCAACAACCATAATTTAAGGGAGAGCATAACTACTGGGGTCTTGATTAGCAGGATCCCAGTAGACACAGTCAAACACACTGAAAAACAGGCCAAAAGTGGGGGTAACCAAGCTAGAAAAAGGCTACTTTCTTACAGTGTGTTAACCTGTTTCTATATGATGTGACATATATGTGCTGGTGTTCCTTTTATGGGCATGGCATGCTGATATGTTTTTATGGCTTGCCATAGGCTTTCTCATATTCCTGGTTTGGGCATTGTTGATATTTCTATGACAAGTGCATTTCTTTAGTAATGTGATTCCTGACTACTGCTTATGTTGCAGAGTAGTAAGTAACCTGTGTGTTGTGGGTGACTACTGCTGGTTTCTGCAGAGTAACTATTGTGTAACGTTCTGACAACTGCTTGGGTAGCAGGGTATTACTGACATGTTATGTATTGTTCAATTATGTTTTGTGCAATACAGTTTATTTTTACATAACCTGGTGTTGTGTTCCTTTCTGGTGTGTTTATTGCGTCACTTGTGCTGTGTGTGTTGTGCAAATGCTTTACACCTTGCCTCCGGGCGGGTTAGGCCTGACTGCTCATGCCAAGCTACCAAGGGGATGAGCAGGGATTATCTTGGATGTGTAACTCCCTCACCCTGAGTAGAGTGGGTGGGTTCTGCCTGGCTTAGGTGCATACCCTAGCCAACCAGAAACCCAATTTCTTACTATTAGATCCCCAATTTTTACCAAAACACTCCACTCCACATAATCTAACTGCTACAGTTCTTCATGCAGTCACAGTCATTACATCACATGACATACTTACACTAAAAAAAAGTAGTTGTTGATGAAAGCTTCCCGCTAGTAGCTCCTTCCTCTTTTCCACTGCCATCCTCCCTTGGCATTTCAGGAGGCTCACCCAAAGGCACTGCAGGCTGCCCTCTTCTGGGATGTACTGGATATTCCTCCGCAAGACAATGTTGCGAAGGGTGCAGCATGCCACAGTAAGCTGACACATTTTTCCGGGTTAGTAGAGGAGGGCTCTACCAGTCCACCAGTCCGGTCCAGATACTTAAATCTTACCTTCAGGAGCCCAAAAGGCTGCTCCACTACCCAACTTTTATTACCATGGGCCTCATTGAAGCAGACCTCCCCTGCATTAGTTGGATTCCTTAGTGGCATAAAAAAAACAAGGACACTTTAGATATGCAGATTCTCCTGTTAAGGAATGGGACATATGTGCAACATTGAGTCCCTTTCATCAGAATTGTGGCACCAGATATTGCACAAACACAAACAGGACAGATGTGACTTCCCAACCAGCCAGGTCCTGTCTGGGTACAGTTGTGACCTCAACTGGGGGATATTGCTGTTCTGCATAATGAATGAATCATGGACTGAACCCGGATAATGGGCACAGACCTGTGAAATATAGAGACCCGTTAGACAAGCAACCTGCACGTTGATGGAATGGAAGTTCTTTCTGTTGTGGTATACTTGTTCATTGGCCTGCGGTGGGACCAAGCCAACATGTGTGCCATCAATAGCCCCCACCACATGTGGGATGCGTGCAAAACCCTAAAAGTCAGCCATCACATGGGCCAAATCCTTGCATCGAGGAAGCTGGATGTAGCTGCCCAGATATTTCAACAGTGCTGAGAGGACATCCATTAAAACCAGACTGAACATAGGTTGGAACATGCCAGCTGGCAGGGCTACTGTATATTGGAAGGACCCTGTAGCTAGGAAGTGTGATACTGACATGATTTGTACAATGGGTGGTATGCTGGTTGGATAACTAATTGCTGGCATCAGATCTGGTTCCAACAGATGACATAAATCCACTATTGCTTGCCCATTCAAGTGATGTAGGTGTATGATGTGGTGTTCTTCCATGGTCTGAAGGACTGGCAGTGGACAATAGACAGTAGGTTTTCGCATCATCCCTCTCCCTGGGTACCTATATATGAGAAGAAATGATTAGTCACTGTGTCCCCAGCTACATACATGATGCATGTCAATGATAACAAGTCATTTTAGAGGGGATAGACATGTCAAACAGTACACATTACAGCTCCTAATACCACAAGGTCACATGTGACCGGCATGGTTTCCCACGCATGTGTCCATATCATGTATCTGGACCAAACACAAATATGTGTATCACAGATGCACTTCAAAATGTGGCTGGCTATCCCGACCGCAAAAATGACCTTTGGCAGGGGGTAAACTGTGCTCCACTATAAAATGCCATCGGTGCCCTGCAACATACTACATTGGTTTTTGAGCTGTAGGACCTACATGACAAGACAGGACAAGGATGTTTGTGAGCTCAAACCAACATTTTAAGAGGTGTGAAGCAGTTTGTGAAGCCCAATACGGATTTCAAGCCTCTAAAATGGCAGCTGTGTGACCTGCTCCACTGGTGTTAGGACCCGCTCGTAACCGTCGGTGGAAGTCACCATTGCGGTAGGTGGTGGAAACCGTCTCAGACACAGCCATAGGCTAATGTTGTTGCCAGTGGTTGTCGCGAGTCAATGGCTGTGTCTGCTAGAGGTGGCGACCGAGCACATGGTGGACGTGACTACAGAATCACCACTTGACTCCTGACACTGCTGCCAGCAACATCTCCTTTACCGAACTGCTGTGTACTGCCTGTAGGAGCAATCATATCATTTCCATCAGGTGATAGGGCCTCAGCCTTCTCTCCAGAGGAACTGGAGAGGCTAGTTGATGAGGTCCGACCCCAGTATGAACAGCTCTATGCTACACTAGAGTGCACAGTTTTCTCTGTACTTCATCGTCCTTTCCCTACTCACAGACCACAATGTGGCCATATCTGCCAGGTTGACTCCTCATGTGCCTGTAGATGCAATCTGTGTGGCATCAATGGAATGTACAATGTGCAGGCATTGGTGGCCAGTGCCATATGTTGAGTTCATTCACATTGTGGTGTGTGTGTTTTTTGTGTTCCTAGATCCTTCTTGTGTTGAATTGACATCACTAGGTATGGTGACATTACAGCCATCCACTGACATCTCTTTTCTTATGATTGTTGTATATGTCAGACATGTATGTCCATTGCTGCATGAGGGCTGAGTATGCACGTTGTAGGAGTCAGTTGTGAGTAATGTGAACTATGTGTATGTTGCCACAGAGATTTCTTCATGCATCTGCCCTTGCTAGAATGTTGTTTGGAAGGCATATCACCACTCTCTCTGCCCCTCATGTTGCCACACACACCACATGCCAATTAGCTGTTAGCTACATGATGTACTGTCAAGCATGGAAGTGATGGGAATGTAGTGTCATATAGGTTCTGTCTGCCGAGCCTGCAGGGACCAGGTCCTATCACACATACCTCTCAGTACGGTCCCTAGTCTAGGCTGAGGTGGAGTCACTGTGGCTATGCAACTGTGGCCTTGTGCCAACTTCCTGTACCTCAGCAGATCCTTTCATGTGGGCAATATGAGGCTCTGGTGTAATACCCTGCCCAGAATGCCTCATTCATTTGTTCAGATTAGGAATGGGTATAGAGGTGAGTTACTGATCTATTACACATATTCACTTAGCATCATTGACAATGTGTGTCTCTGACTCATGACAGGTCCCTTACTGCCATAGCCCTGCTGTCCCCTTCACACAGGTTATATTTGTTCTGTGCAGGCTTATTGCATAACTGACATTCCTACAGGGCAGACCTTGAGTTTAGACCTGGGAGGCCATAATATGTGATTCAGTCACCTGGTCTCATTTCAGAAATTGTACAAGTTATGTCTTTGTTTGTTGGATGCCATCTCTGTAGGACTGATAAATATGGGCCTCATTAAGAGTTTGGCGGACCCACCGCAGGACCAGCAAACATGCGGGGAGGACGCCATAGCCATGGCGGAGGCATCCCTCCCTGCCCTATCACAATGCTCCTACAGGTCTAATTGGCTGGAACATTGCAATAGAGTGAACCTGCCGGTCAGACCAGCAGGAACAGTGCTACAAGATAGCACTCTGCTCCCCTAAAGGAGCAGAGGGCTATCTCCTAGCACCAAGGGGAACAACCAGCACCCTCAGAATGCATACTGCAGAAATTTCTAGCTTGATGTTACTTACATGTATGTGACTCAACCATTTGTTATGTGACTTTGTGAACACAATCTATTGATGTGTGTTTTGCATCCATGCAGGTCAACACCCATCAAAAGAAGGGAATATGGACAGCCATCACCAAGAAGGTGCAGACCCTGGGGGTCATCAGACAGCATAGCGCCCATTGCAGAAATAGTTGGGAGGACCTGAGACGCTGAGCCTGGAAGATAGCGAAGGCCCAGCTGGGGCTGTCCTCCCAATGTGGGCCGGGTACCCATTGGACCATGACACCCCTAATGGCCTGTACCTGGCAGTGGCGTATCTGGAGCTTGATGGGAATTTGAGGGCAACACAGTAGCCACAAGGGGGTGAATACAGGCATATTCCTGCCTGTACCATTTTCAATTGATTGAGTGAAGTTCTGAAAGCTCCCCCTGAGAATTAGAGATGAGCCATGTGTCACAGAGTACATAAGTGATTGTTTGTATTGACACGTCATGTGTTGTATACTGATGTGCCTTGCCTATTGTCCCGGGGACATAGGACACAACTGTGTACAATTCACAAATCACTTGCTCTGTGGGGACAACATATGGCTGTGTACAGTGAGCAATTAATTCTGTTTGTTGTTTTATTGGGTGTAATTTCTATTCAACAGACCACTACTCCTGATTATGCCAGGCCAAAGGTAAATATGTAATAGGTCACTGTACATTGCCCTGTGTCTGGGCAAGAGTGTATATTGGCATCTGCAACCCAGAAGCTATTTGTCTTCAGAGTATGATGGGTGTTAGTGCCTGATTGCGGTCTGTAATGTGAAGATGTACAACATACATGTTGCAGGGATTACATTAGCTTTTGGATGCAGCAATGGATCACTACTTTCCCTTAGTAAGTGGGAAATGCCCATTGACACTGTTGCCAATATTTCTTGTGCCTACATGTCAGCATGTGTCCCTTTCTCTTTATAAAACATTTGTGAGCTGCAGTTTCATATCATGCATGGTCTACATATTTTGATGAGATGATGGCCGTATTCCCTCACCTTCATCTGCATGCCAACCATGAACAGGGCAGTTACAATGGGGCACATTTAATGTTGTGCCACAAAAAGGAATGTGTCACTATTATTTATTGGCTGACACATACCCTTAGCTGTCGTAGCATACCATTTGGCATGTACAACTTCAGTAGCAATGAGGGACATGACAGGGAGGCCTAGAGTTTAGAGCCACAATGTGAATATCAATACATTTGATGTGGCATCAGGTAGAAAAGTGCACTGCACATGGGTAATGGGTAAGGTTTCTAGCCTGGCTGTTGGCATGAATCATGGCGTGACTTGCAGTTATACAAACATCACATGTATTTGGGTACAAGCATCCATTGGCAGACAGATATCTGCGGTGCATTACCCAAATGTGGAGCTTGATGCAGCTTCCAAATGGGCAACATGTTGATGATCTTCAACAAGTACTTGAACATCTCAGGGACTCTCCAATATTCAAGAGACAAATGGCTTCTGCTGATTCATTCAAAGTATGTCATAGTGAGGGGCTCCAGAGGTAAGTGGTGTTTACCCTTGAGCTTGCTGACTTATATTGTTGTGAATTTCAAGAACATCTCTCCCTGACATATTCCGCATGCTGTCTACAGTGTCTATTTCCATGCCAAATGTGTGGTCTATCTGAGCAACATTAATACAAGCTCTATGAATCGATTGGGACTATTTTCACTTGGTGAAGTGTACCTTGTTTTTTGTTTTTTTTTCAAACAGAACATATTGTGTTTCCAGAAAATACAAACAGACTCCGCGCATCGGCACTGCACTGGATCTCACCACTTGTGTACAATAGTAATGTACTGTACTTCATCTCATCGTGTGGCTGTTTCACGTGTAAGCTTCCATACTAGTAACATGCAAGTACAGTAAGCATACACTGAAATACGAACAACAACAATGTATAAACCCGGAACCCACCCTCCACCCCTGGAGTCCCACCTTCTTTCCTTCTAATAGTGATATCTGGCTTCACATTTTTGATGCTTCAGCAGAATGCCTGCATTGCCCCTCCCCTGTTTTAGCTCCTATCGGGCTATGACGTATAATACTCATGTGGCCCTTTATTTATCATCTGGTATTGGTGTGGTGGGTGGTGAATCATGTTCTATGTCTGTTAGCATCTACTAGGTGCTCTCAGGCTCAGACCCTTTCCAGCAGGCCTCACCCTCATCTGGCCTCCCTTAGCTGTGTGCACCCTCATACACTGCCTATCAAACAAGTTTCTTCTTCCATTTGGCCAGCATAGGACCCCTGGCAGAATTTATGTAATCTCTTTTTTCGCTAGCATCAGGGCAAGATCTATAAATCTGTGGTCGTTTTCCATTTTGAAGGTCTGGGAAATCCTCCCAACCACCCACCACTTTGTAGAGTGGAAGCTCCTTTAAAGGCATGTCGTTAATGTGATCTGCCACCTCTTTCAAGTATTCTGCTAATGCCAGGCAGGACCACACCATATAGAGCATCTCTGCTCCCTCCTGACCACACCATGGACAGGCTGAATCATGGGCCCCAAAATGGTGCATATGTAGTCCTGGAGTTAAGTATTGCCTGTGTAGGAAGTAAAAACTTATCAGTTCAAATCTGGCATTCTGGGTCACAGTATAGGTGTTTATAAGGAGTTTGTCCCAGTCAGTGTCTGCTATCGGGTGTGATACATCTTCCTCCCATTGTTCCTATAACCACCCTAGTGGCTGGAGAAGGTCTTGTCGTAAGGCTTGATATGAGCAAGTGATGGCTTTGTGGTTGCTAGATATAGGCGGTCATTATTAATATGGCGGTAAACACCGCCGACCGCCGTGGCGGCGGTGAACAGAAGACCACCGTTGGCGGTGAATAGAAACCTGCCATATAATTAACCAAAATCCCGAACCCGCCAAAAATCACCAGCCAACCAGTCACCACCAGGAACCTGTCGGCGGAAATGCTGGACCTTCCAAACCCCCGTCGCCGAGCACACCCACATCCCGCCCTCCAAATAATGATGCACAAATCAACTTGGTGGTCAGTGGAAGTCGAACGACCACTGGCGGTGCCAACCGCCATGGGCGGCAAGTGGACCCAACAGCAGGAAGTGCACACATTGGATAAGCTAGAAGCCCACACACCTGACACGCATCCAAAACACCATAAAACACTCAAATACACACCCCACAATCCTTTGCAACAAAACTAGGCCAACGAAGACAGAGAGCAGCAGAAGCAGACACCGAATGCCACTATAAACAAGACTCACACCGACCCACAGAAGAGCACCCTCACCGCGATTCCACCCCGACACCATTCACCACACTCACCATGTCACCCCCCCAAACATCCACGGTTCACAGAAAGGGAGCTAAGGACCATGGTGGACAAGATCCTGGAGGTGGAGCCACAACTATTTAGGGCTCAGGTGCAGCACACACCCATGCCAGGAAGATGGAGCTATGGCAGACCATTGTTAACAGGGTCAATGGAGTGGGACACCATCCACACACCAGGGACGACATCCGCAAGAGATGGAACGACCTGCGGTGGAAGGTCAGGGTCATGGCATCTAGGCACCACATTGAAGCCAAGAAGACTGGGGGACGGTCTCCACCAACACCACCCGACTACACCGAGGGAGGAAAAGGTACTGGCCATCCTGCACCCTGTGGGACTCATTGGACTCACTGGAGGAATGGAATTGGGTAAGTCATCTACATTTAACCCATACACATCACACCTAGAATGCATTCACCACCCCACCCCTCCAACACCCACCAGGACCTCTACCCCACCCAGCCCACAGCCAATGAATCCACTCCCTCTGCATGCCCACAAACCCACTAACAGGCCCACATCCCTCCCCCTGTGCACAGCCACCTACCCCTGCAAGGAATCACAATGGCACTACACCACCCACAATACAACTCCACATCCTAAGCAAAATGCAGTGCAAACCTCACAAAGGCACTGTGCATGGCCCCAAAACATTACACCTGAACAAAACAGCCCAGCCCTGTGCACCCCATCCGATCATGCATTTGTAACAGACATGTTCATTTCTCCCAACAGGCACCACCACCCATGCTACCCTGACGGACAGGACAAGGAGTGGCAGTGCCCCCCAGGGAGACAGGGGCACCTCACAGGACACTGGGGATGAATCCCTGGACACTGATGACCAGGCTGGCCCCTCACACAGTCCTGGACTGTCACCACCCAGCAGCCCCACCCAGGATACCACTGACACCCCTACCATCCAGCAAAAACATTAGCCCAGGGCAACCGTCACCACACCAGTGTATCCAGGCCACAGACTGGTGGAACGCAGGTATAGAGGCCACAGTCCCCCCCTACCAACAGGCAGGAAGACGATGGCCCCAGTACAAGTGGTACCGCCAGACCTGTCCAGGGGACACAGGCACAGGGGGCTAGGGCCGGTGGTAGGGCCCAGAGGCCTAGGGGGGATGCCACAGGATTGATGCTGCAGCCCAGGACGTGATCACTGAGGTCCTGGGGCCTACCAGCATACCCATGACCGATTGGCACAAATAGTATCCACCCTGGAGCATACTCAGAGGATGCAGCAGGAGCACCACCAAGAGGCCATGGAGCAGTGGAAACAGCACAACGCCACAATGGCCAGCATAGCAGGAGCACTGCTGCAGCTGGTACTAACCCAATCTGAGACCAACACAAGACAGGAGGCCCCCACTACAGCAGAGGAGACAGACCGGACAATGACAGCATCAGCAGCAACATTCCACAAGCTCCCCTCAGAGGAAACACAAGGAACAACCATGTCATCCCCTTTAGGTTAACAGCAGGTGCCCAAACCAACCCTCAGGCCAAGATATGGGACTGGAACCCCTGCCAAAAACAATGCCCCCTCCAAGGAGTAACTCTGCAACAATCTGCCCACCAACCATCCCACACAATCAACCACCAAACAGTGCTAACAATCAATAAGAACTCATGTAAGCACTGATGGACCCATCAATACTGACAATCACGCTGCCACCATGTGGGCATTGAGGACAACCACCCATGACCAACTGCCAACACTGTAAATTGCACTATTCAATCCCTGCCACAAATAAAACACATATCACACCTGTAACACTATCCCCTGTCATAATGTGTGAACAAAGTGAAGTATGGATGCAACTGGCTGATAACGACTTTATTGGTAATGCGTAGCATGAAAGTACACCTGTGTGCCTAAATGTTTTGAAAAAAATGCACTAAATTGTATTTGGTACCATACAGACCTGGACCCATTTGCAAATATTACATTCAACCCCCCCCCAGATGACAAAGCACACTGACAGTATGTGTCACAAACACCAATGTCAGCCCTTAGTCCCACATAGTTACCGGAAGTAGAGTTGTATCAGTTGGGTCCTAGAATTGACGATGAACTCCCTGGCAGTGGCAGACCCTAGTGGGCACACCCCTACAGTGTCATCTTCCATCACCCCCATGCCATCACCGCCCTCCCTTTTGCTCCCCACCGAGTTGCCCGTGCCCGCTCACCCAGAAGGGTGGGAGCCTCCTTCATCCCAGGCCCCTCCACCCCTGCCTCAGTCAGCCCTGCTGCCCTCACAGAGGAGGCTATTGACCTCCTGAGAATCATCTCTGTTGGGCAGACAACCATCGTCAATGCCATCAAGAGGCTAGCATCAGAGATGCAGCAGACAAATGCCTATCTGGATGGCATTCACTGTGCCGTATCTGGCCTACAGAGATCTTTTCAGGCTCTGGCCTCCTCTTGGATGGCAGCCAGTCTCCCTGGTCATTCTGTCCGCCCTCCAACCTCCTCTACCCCTTCCAGCACACTACTCCCTTCACCTGTCCAAAGCACACAATCTGACACCCAGTCAAGCACCTCAACACACACAAAGCACACTTCTAAACACAAGCACCACACCTCCCACCACAAGCATTCACACAGTCAACATACACATGCACACACAGCAACATTCACTTCCCCTAGTGTGCCCACCTCATCGGCTTCCCTGGCTGTCCCCTCTACATGCACACCCCCAAGCACTGCACCTTCAGTCACTGTTGCTGAACCTATTCCTGCACTCACCACAATAACAGACATCCATACTTGCACCCCAGACACCACACCTGCACTATCCACAACTACTGTAGTTGACACATGCAGCACACTCACCATACTTGCAGACACCCAGGCAACATACATCCACACTGGCTGCCTGCCCCCCTCCTCCAAAAACACACAAACGCACCAAGACAACCACCCATCACACATCCACCACTTCTCAGCATACTGTCCAGTCACCTGCACCCACAACATGCAGCCCTACACCACTTACATCCACACCCTTTGCCTCCACTCCCACTCCTTCCTCCAGGCCCAACCCAATTGCACCCAAAAAATTTTCCTCTCCCGTGCTGACCTCTTCCAACCCACTGGCCCACCCCATCTTGTCCCTAAGCGTGGGCACCTCCTTGCCCTTTCCACTCCTTCCACTTCACAGCCCACCCCGTCCGCCCTTCACATTCCTGTGCCCCTTCCCAAGAGAGGAAGAAGCCCCGTGCAGAGCCAATTCCATCTGGCTCCACCCGGTCGAAGCACACATCCCCACCTTCCAAAGCCAAATCCAAACCCCGTCTCCCTTCCTAGCGCAAGTCCAAGCCCCACCCCTGCCGCAAATCCCCACCCCACCAACCCTGCCCCTGTTCCCTGAGGTGCCTGGATGCCCCATTAGGTGGAGAACCGTGCACTTTTGGGAGTCAGGTTGCGGCCATTGTAGCCCAAACACGTCTGGCACTATGGACTGGCCATTGGCTTTGTTGTTAATAGTTACCTCTGTGAGCTGAAATAAATATTTATGTGTGCCCTGTGTTTTGGCAGCACACTCTTGAACCCTGGTCTCTCGTTTCATTGTTTGTGGGTGTGGGGCATTAGTAGGTACTATAGTCAGGTTGGATTTGCCTTGTGTCAGGTGAGTACCTTTTGCTGTGGGGTGTATGGGTTGTGCTGTTGTGAAGGGTTGTGGGAGCGTTGCACGGTGGGTGGAGTGGGTGGATCTGTAACTGTGCCCTTTCTTCCCTTGTTTAGTAGGTTGCGGTACTTACCATTGTCGTCTTCGTCTGTGGTCTCGGTCGTGGAGGTATATGGCAAGGAGCAGGGCTGGCATGATCTGAAGCTCTCTATCCATGTATGCTTCAACGTGTTGTGTGGGCCTCCGGTGAGTGTTTCCTTATATTAGGTTTGTTTTGTTTCTGCCTGGCTTCGCGTGGCGGTGGTTCCCACCCCTGAACTGACGGCGGTCTAGTGGTTCATTATTTAATGGGTGGGTTGGGCCTTTCCGTCGGCCTGTGGGCGGACTCTTCCGTCGTTGTTGGCACTCCTCTACTGGCGGTGGGTGGTTTTCAGGATGCCTGTAATTCAGTTGGCTTGGACCGCCGTGTTCATAATGAGGGCCATAGTGGATAGTATTTGGCATTTGCTATGTGGAGGGAGTTCCTCCAGACCCCTGCCCCAGTGGCGCATTAAAGTCACCCACACCATTCGATGCCCCCCGGTATGTTAAATATAGCAGCAAAATCTTCAAATACCAGTAACTCCCCATCCCCATAGAGGTAACCCATATGATTCACTCCATAGGTTGACCACTCTGCTGTGTTCGGCAGGGCAAGATTGCACACTAGATGTTCCAGTGGGAGGTCAGGGGAGTAGGACATCTTTGTCTGGGTGCGTTGAAGGGTCAGCCACCAGCACTGATGAATCACGTCCAGTTCGGTGTTGTTGTCCTCCAAGGGTTTCTGCGGGTCCCAGCGGACCTGATAAAGGGCTCCGGGGCCCAGTTGTGTTCTAGTCCTGTGGTCTCTAGGCTGGCCCAGGAAGTGTAGTCACTGGGCAAACCCCTGGGGCTGGGCTGCCAGATAGTATGTCTCCATATCTAGAGCCGCCAATGCCCTGTACGTTGCCGGACTCTGCAGTTTAGCTAATGACACTCTCTGTCTATTTGAGCCCCAGATAAGTTCAGTCATTAGGGTGTCTACTTTCCTTAAAGTCTTATGAGGTATGTTAAGGGGCTATGTAGAAAAAAATATAGCAATATAGAAGGGCAATCATTTTGACTATAGTAGTTCAGCCTGCCACTGACAGCAGTAGAGTCTTCCAGAAATCTAAACTCCTTCTCAGATTGTGCACCACAGCCCCCTATGTTACCCTCCGGTTGATCTTCAGGATTATGGTATATTCAGACCCCAAGGTATGAAAGACATATTCCCACCAAGGGAAGACCACGCTGGTTCTGCGGTGCGGGAATTGTTTTACATAGGAGGAAAAGGCTGGATTTCTGGCAAAGGCATGGGCAGTGCAGGGGCCCCCCTGTGGACCATGGCACTGGCTTTCTGCAGCCTTTGCATGGCGGGATCCCCACCATCAAAAGGCTGGCAGAAAGTGGGGTTGTAATCAGCCAGGTGGCACCATGGCTGGATACAAGCCCAACAGTCTCCACCCCGCCGGGATCCATGATCCTGGTGGTGATCCCCTGGAAGTCCAACCACCAGGATTGTAATCTGGTGGTTGGACTGCCAGGAGTGTGGCGGTATGACTGCCACCGCAGGTTGGGCGGTCCTCAGACCGCTAAACTCATGAAACGGCCCTAAGTAGGAAATAACTCTAAAGCATTTTTCTAGCATTTTCTCAACTGAGATGGGAAATAGAGATTTTAGCACTATCTGGGGCCTCGTTACAAGTTTGACGGTCTGTCAAACGCCATGGCAGTAGTGGCGGTCTGACCGCCGTCGGGCTATTACAAGTCATGCTGGCCTATGGAGCAAAGACCACTGCGGTTCCCCCGGCACCGCCATGCAGGTCAGACCACCATGGTCACGAGACAGCAGAAACAGTTCGGCGGAGACAGTGTTTCTGCCAGACACATTATGCGGTTGTACACAGCCAATGTGACCATAACAGTCCAACCACCATGTTTCAGCAGGCAGAAACAGATAGTATAGAGGAAGACACTAACTTGCAGACAGGTTAACATGTCTGATGCCTCCATGGAACCCATCACACATGTCCTGCCACTGTTGTTGATCATTGATGGAGCACAAAATCCACACTGCCTTGGACGCAATTGACAGTAAGTACACATACCTATCTATGTTATTAGCTGCACCAACAGATCATCGCGCCGTCGTCCACATCATATGGGGGTCACGCTACAGGCACCAAGTACACGTCTCATCATGTACACGGTCGAAATCATACATAAGATTGGACACATTCACAGTCACGATATGCCCCCTTTGACTAGGTCACTCACACTGCACAGCAAAACTACCCAAAAACCTCCCCACATCTCAGGGACAGGGACAGGGAAGTCTGCACAACATTGTCTCACACATCACCAACAACACATCAACATCACATATACAAATACAGCTCACACACTCACATTCCTCTCAGGCCATGGACTATCATCACATATAACACACATATGTACCAATGTGGCATGGAACACAAACACCACTGCCAGTAAAAAGCCTGCAGTGCACACACATCACCCAAATCACAGCACAATGGAAGGACAATAGCATGCACAATAGACAGGGAGACAAATATACAGACCACTATGCCAACAATACCTGCACAATAGGGATGGGTGCATCAGGAGCACTCAGGGAAGGAGTCTGCATGGGGACACATACCACTTTGCACATGCCCCTTAAACAACATTTGCATAGGAAATGGCCCTACATGGCCTACATGGCCATGCATCTCACGGACAAGCAATACTAGACCCAAGTGACATGCCCATCTGCACAATGTGGAAGTGCAAGTCAACAAAGTACATAAAACTCCATCTGTATTGGACATACCTCTACATGAACTAGCTGTAAGGTACACACATCTAAACTGACACATGCACATGCAAATGCAAACAAAGCCAGCACAATTGAACACAATTTGTGTCTTCACAAACAAACCTCAAGCTCCCACACATCAGATGAATAAATAATCCAAGTCTGACACCATAAATGCTCACATTGGACAATACAAGATGAAATACTTACCATAACAAACAGTACACAATGCCCTGGCACCACCATAGCATTTATACCCACAGATCCATACACTCAACATAAACCTTAGTCTTGAGGTACACCAGCACTGCCCACAAGGTCAGATACTGCAAACAACTGCAAATGGACCAGCAAGTAGGCTGAAACACATACAGCTGTAGGCACACAACACAAGTCACTCTGGAAAAACATCAAGGTAGAAAATGAATTGCAGGACAAATGTGTACCCAACAAAACAACAACTTGGGTTTATTAGCTCCAAAAAAGTGAAAGCAAAGTCCAAAGGCCAGTCCAAATAGGGTCCAATGATAGCACAGTGTTATGCCAAAACTTGACTCCCAAATGCCAGAGAACTTCCACAGTAAGGGGCATCAAGGCGGCAGGCAGGCACCTTGGAGATCATCTGGGAGTTGGGGTGTGGAGGGGCTCCCATATGGGACGGGGTTTTGGGCTTGGGCTTGGGAGGGGTGATCTTCCTTTTGGGAGGGGTGGACTTCTTCCTCGAGGGAGAGGTATGGGTTCTTGCAGGGGGCAGTTGAGGCCTTGGAGGTGGATGTGATGGGCTTGGAGGTGGGCAGGGGCCTCTTGGGTTTGGGAAGGGTGGTGGAGGGAACAGTGCAAAGGTCCATGTCAAAGAAAACTACTTTTTTAGGGACATGGGGATGGTCAGATGGGGATTTGGAGGTCAAGGGAGTGGTTGTCTGCTGTGCTGGTGTGGATGTTGCGGGTGCATGCTTCTGGGAGGTATGCTTGTGTTTGGTGTTTGTCTGTTGGGTTGGTGAGTGAGTGCGTTTGTGTATCTTGAGAAACTGGGGGATGGAGTGGTGGATGTGTGTGTGGCTGTTGGAGGGGTGACAGCAGGAAGGCTGGATATATTGGATGTCTGTGTGTCTGTAGTTGTGGTGTCTGCAGTTGTGCTTGTGGTGGGTGTATGCTGTCTGCTGGGGTGGTATCTGTGGGTATGATAGGTGTAGTGGGTGAGCTACTGACTATTGGTGTGGTGACTGTGGGTATGCTGGATGTGGTGTGTGTAATACTGGGGGTGGTGGGTATGTAGGGAAGTTGTGACTGTTGTTGTGTCTGTGGGTAGATGTTGTTTGCCTTTGGCAAGGGCAGTGCAGAGGCCTCTCGCCCGGCACCATAAGAATGCACACTGTCTGCATTGCAGACAGTGCACATTCCGAGGGAGCCTTGGGTCCTCCCTGTGTGGTGGCATTGGCCTCGGCTCCAACCTTTGTTTCCGTCGGTCAGCCCGCTAGAAATCATGTAATGGGTCTGGTGGACAGACAACCAGCAAGGTGGTCGGCTTTTCTAATGCCTACTGTGAATAGCTAAGGCAGAGAGGACTGACTAGAAGGAAGTGTCCCAAAATGTAGTAACTAGGTTTGAAAATAAAATCTTTGACCTGGACTATCCGCTTGGTGCATCTGACCTGTGTGCCATCACACTCAGTCCAAAATTTCACCTTGGTCCTGCTAGCTGCTGCTTTTGAATTACATTTTACCTTTTATCACAAAACTTAAAAAAACAATTGTCTGGTTTCTCTAAAACATTTGAATGCACTTAGGTGGTCATTCCGACCGTGGCAGTCGGCGGTGAAGCGGCGGTAAGACCGCCAACAGGCTGGCGGTCTTTTTTCATGTATTCTGACCATGGCGGTTACCGCCATGGCCAGCCGCCGCTTCACCGTTCCGACCGCCACGGTGGTAACGACCGCCGGGCTGGAGACCTTGGTCTCCAGCCCGGCGGTCGTCACATACCGCCGGCGGTATTCCAGCTCACCTGACCCCGGCTTACCGCCATGGATTTCATGCGGTTTGGGACCGCCATGAAATCCATGGCGGTAAGCACTATCAGTGCCAGGGAATCCCTTCCCTGGCACTTATAGGGGTCTCCCCCACCCCCAACCCCCACCCCAACTCCCTCCCCTACCCCCCCACCACCCCTGCCACCCCCAAAAGGTTGCAGGACCCCCATCCCCCACCCCGATCCCCAACATATACACACACATACACACATACATGCACGCATTCATGCACGCACTCATGCACATACACACACCCCCCCGCATTCATGCACGCACTCATCCACATACACCCCCCGCATCCATGCACGCACTCATGCACATACACACACCCCCCCCGCATTCATGCACGCACTCATGCACATACACACACCCCCGCATTCATGCACACAACTCACAACACCCCCCCACCCCCCTTCCCTAGCGGACGATCACCTTACCTGTTCCGGTGATCCTCCGGGAGGGAACGGGACCCATGGGGGCAGCTCCGCCGACACCGCCACGCCAACAGAACACCGCCACAGCGAATCACAGGTCGTGATTCGCTGGGCGGTGTTCTGTTGGCGTGGCGGTGGAGGTGGAGCTACCTCCACTTCCCCGCCTGCTGCCAGTATGGCTGTTGGCGGCTCTTCGTCCGGAAACGGGCGGAGCGCTGCCAACAGTCAGAATGGCCCATGCGGAAGACCGCCAGCACTGGCGGGCTTCCGTACGGCGGTCCCTCGGCGGTCTATTGAAAAGACCGCCGAGGTCGGAATGACCCCCTAAGTGTATTTTTACTCATTAAAATGTTCTCTATTTTTCAAAATTTGTTTGGAAATTTTATTATGCTGTGTTTTTTACCCTAACATTGCTGGCACTGCTTGAACATAAAACATGTTTCTCTGAGGATTGCTTGCTATTTATGTCATAGTTACTGGCGTCTCAGCAGAAAGAAGAACACTGTTTTGTCTTAGGGCCTCATTATGACATTGGTGGTCTTAGGACCGTCAATGCCGCAGTGTCAGCCAGACCACCACACTCCAGGCAGTCCGACTACTACATTACGACCCTGGCACATGGTTCCAGAGGGGCTGACAGCAATCGGAGTCATGGTCAGTCACGGCGGCACAGAGCTCAGCACTGCCGTGCTGACCACAAGTCCAGTTTCTGCCAGCCTTTTCATAACAGGGACCCCTCCATGAAAAGGCTGATGGAAACACAGTGCAGGGGGCCACAGGGGGACCACTGCACTGGCCACAACCATGTTGTGTACAGTGGAGGGGGCCCCACTACTAGCACAGTCAGAATGCACACTGTCCACTTTGCAGAAAATGCTCATTCCAAGCGTGCTGGTCTGCTACGGTATTGACCTCAGTTCCCTTAGGAGAGTCAAGACCAATACTGTAGCACTCTTCCCACCGGGCTGACAGGTGGGAGTATCGCAATACGATGTTCCCAGTGGTCAGCCCGATGAGAACATCATAATACAATGGGCGGTGAGGCAGCCGGGTTGATGTCTGCATCATTCCCGCAAGTTTGATAGTTGGCTCTTCGACCACCAACCTTGTAATGAGCCCGTTATTATCGATTTATTGAGTTTTTAGGGGCATTCATCTCCCAGAATAACATTCCTATTCTTGACTATGTGTACAACAAATGCAATTGCAAATGTTTTAAATCATCTTATAGACAAGATAACATGTACCATTACTCTTACCTCTTTAACAGAAACAAGTACGAATGTGGTCTTATTTATTTACTTGTGTATGTTTTATTGTCTGATAGCAGTTATATATTGATATAAACATTGTGAGATCATAAATATTGCATTTAGGGTATGAGTTTTGGCTTGCATGGCTGTTGTGTAAATTATGGGCAGTAGTCCTAACGATAACTTAAAAAAGTCAGTGGTCTGTCCGTTTTTATTCATAACCATAACTATACTTAGATTATTTTAAGTGTTTCTTCTGTTTTTTAAACATATGTTAATGTCTTATAACCAAAGTTAACCATACCCTCACTTTAACCATTTCTTTTTTCAGTGATTTTTGTTTTGTTTTCTATCATATGTCATGTGATACAATTCCCAGTGCCTAACAAACTCTGAGCAGTCATCCTCCAGCCATGCACAACAGAGGCTAGCCAAAAGGTCTACTCTGTTGCCAGGCCATGTGCCCTGCCCTTCATCAGCTGCCAGACACCACTGTGCATTATGTTTGGCCCTTCATAGCCCTACATAGCTTGATGGTCCTCCACACTTGCTCTGCTGCCAGGCCCAGTGCATGCTCCGTCCAGGTGCTTTGCTCTGTGCCTGGACTTCGACCATGCACAGTGGGCATTTACCACAGGAGGCCCGCTCGATAGCCACATACATTGTGCAGTCATCCTCTGCTGTGCACGGCTAAGTGAAGCTGGGTTTGGTGGTAAGGAACCATTGTGATTCTAGTGGCCTTTTACAAATGAGAGGGTGTCCCAAAGGCACCCCTTCCATTCACTAAAATGTTTTTTAGGAGCAGGCAGTGGTCCATGGGACTGCTGCATGTTCTTAGTATAGGTTTGTGTAATTTTTCATTTTTTTAAGGAAAACAGGATACATTTAAAAAAATACTTTTCTTTCAAAAGCGACCACAGACGTGGTGGTCTGTTGACCTCAGCAGGGCATTGTGCCTGTGGATGTAACCAATACTAGTGGGTCACAATTTACGATCTACCTCATGCATATTAATAAGGTATTCATGTCCTAAGGTAACTATAACTTATGTCAGTTTTTTCAACAACAATTTTACTTCCAATATTACATTGATATTATCAAAGATGTCATGAGTTCCGTAATTTGTGGGGTCATTAGCAGTGTATGGTGATGACACAAGTTATATTTACCTTGGGGCACGAGTTATAGTTACTTGAGGTAACTCTAACTATAGCTGGTGAATTTCAATGGTTTCGTATGCTGAAAATGTGAGCCTAACTATAACGTTCCTGTAGCCTTTGTTTTTTGAGTGAATTTCTATGTTCTTTTTAATTCTATTTTCTAGCTATAACAATCCTATAAACTCAGTTTTTTTTCTGTGAATTTCTATGTTTTTTTCAAACGTATAGTAATTTTCATTATTATATGTTAATCCAACCGACTGTGGCCAGGCCCTGAGGCCAACCCCCTATAAGCACCCAACCTTACATCATGCATGGCCTTCGCCTGAGCGCATCAGAGGTTGCCTGCATAACCTGGCATTCAGCCAGATGTTGCGGCCAACCCCCTACCAACCTAACCCATACTGAGCATGGCCCTTTGGCCATGCATGGCGAAAGTTGGCCACAGCCTCTCAGGGTGTCACAATAGGTGTGAGAGGGTGTATCTGGGTATGAGAGTGGCTGTGAAAGTGGCTATCTAGGTGTCAGAGTGCGTACATCAGAGATTTAGTGGGTACTTGAGTGTGTACGCAGGCCTGTGAGTGAGTGTATGAAGGTGTCAGTGGGTCAGTGACCTGGTGCGTAAATGTCTGAGTTGGTGTGTGAAAGGGAGAAATTGATTGAAAGAGAGATAGAAAGAGAGAGAGAAAGAAAGAAAGAGGGAGGGAGAGAGATAGTTTTTTAGCCTTTGATGTACGAAAAATTGTAGTGGTAATTTTTAAGGATTAAATTAATTTGAACTTAAAGAAAAAGCAAGTCTGGTTGGACTCGAACCCTGAGTGCTCAGTGTGAAGGCTTGCGACGTTCACACTGAGCTATATCATATTTTTGTCAGCCATTTATGGGTTATCTGGAACCGTGAGGGAGCCTCAAGGGCTCCCCATAGTCCGTACATATTTATTTTTATATTTTTAAAATTCGGCACAATGCCCCTTCGGGGCTATTTGGCACCACAAGGGAAGCCATAAGGCTTCCCTCTCAGTGCCATTGCTTCAGCAAGCAAGTAGCTGCTTTAACATCAGCTCTCTGCTTGCTAAAGCATTTCATCTCTGTTCCCTGCACATGTTCAGGGGACGGAGATGAAAGCTTTGGTTTTTGACAGTGGGACCTGTACAGCCCCTATTTATTTGATATATCCTTGGGGAGGTGGTAATCCAGGGGCAGCGGGGTGCCACTTGGCCCTCCGCATATTAAGTTATTAAAGCCCTGCGGAGGAGGCAGTCCACAGGGCTGAGGAGGATGCCGATGGGCCTCTACCATGCCAATAAACAATTTTGTCTCAGGAAGGTGGTGATCCCCAGTGTGCTGGGGGGCCATACAGCACCCTCGTACATAATTTACATTTCACTCCAGAAAGGTGCTTATCCCTTTGGGTGCTGAGGAACCAGGAGGCCCCCCACGCACTCCAAAAAAGATTGCCACCAGGCCTCCCCCCCCCGGGGAGAATAATAAACTCAATCTTGGGAGCCTGCACTTTTTAATTTTCTGCAGATCTGTGAATCTTCCACGGAGTCATGCAAAAATTCAAAGAAAAAAATATTTAAAATTATTTTAGCCTTTGGAGGGCAGCCTCCACCAGAGCTAAGGGGTACCCTGGACCGTTTTCTTTTTTTTAACATTTTGTTCTGGGACTTGGCTTCCCAAGATGGCTGCTAGCACTTCCTGGTTGAAGTGTTGACAGCCAATCAGACTTCTGCAAGAAATCTGGAGGGGTTGCAAATCATTTGCGTCCCTTTGTATACAAATTTATTTCCCCTCAATTTCTCAAACACTACCGAACAGAATTACAGCAAGACATAAAAAGGTTGTATCCTGGACAAATACCCCTGGAATGGGATCTCCAGGAACTTTAGAGTAGGGGTGAGCGAAGACTTCCACTCCACCGGTGAAGTTCAAAGAGTTTCCCCAACTCTGCGCGGAGTTCTGAAAAACTCCCTGAAGTGAAGCAGAAAAAAGTTTTTTCTTTCACTCAAAAATGTTACGTTGGCAAGCTCCAGCAATTGAAATCACTAAGTTGGCGAGCGCGAGCGAGATTTCTGAACGTGAACGGTTGCGTGGGCCATGAACGCTCGCTATGAGAAAGCTGCTGTTCGCTTTGAGGAAGCTGCTGCTCGAGTAGAAAATTTACTCAAGCTGCAGAAAGAAGTTAGCACCCTCTGGTGCTCCGCGTGATGCAGTTCATGCTGATTTTACAGCACGGTAGACACTTCTGGTGCTGAAAATCAACACAAACAGCGTGACTTACCCAAACTCAGACACTCGTGGAACTCCGCGTAGCACAGCAGAGTTTTTTCAGCACTTCCTGGAATTCCACATCGCAGAACTCCACAAACTCCACCCAGGCCTACTTTAGAGGCGCGGAGAGGTGGTCCCCCTCCTCATTTTGAAGTATTTTGCCCCAGAGGTGGGCCCCGCAGGGCCTTGATAGTTCAGGGAGGGGGAAGCACTCTCCATATAGATTAATTTAATCTGTGGGGTTTGGTACGGCCCCCCTCCCCATATACATTAATTTCACTTCTGGGGTTTTTGAAAGATTAAAGCAATTTTTTCAGATTGTTTTGTGATTTTTCACCTATTGGGAAGGTCTGTCTGGGCTCCCCACCATTGGGTCTAGGGGGTCAGGGTATCCCTAACCTGCCTCCTTATGTATATATTGTGTTTTTTTTTACAGGGGACTAAGTTCACAAGTCCTGTAATAGCTGCCAACAATATTTTTCTCATGTTGCTGACAGCCAATCAAAACTCCTGCTCCTGTGGGAGTCTGACTCCCATGGGACAGAATTGGCCCAATGTAGAAACAAATTCCCTGGGCCAATCAGAATACTATGTATTATATTTAATTGTGTTATGGGGTCTTGCGAGAGTCCCTCAAGCCCAACTGTATAGAAATCTATGGGGGTCATTACAACCCTGGCGGATGGTGTTAAATGTGCGGTAATACCGCAAACAGGCCGGCGGACAAAAAAAGGGAATTATGACCATGTCGGAAACTGCCAACATAGACAGCCACTTTAACACTCCGACCATCACAGCGGTACAGACAAGCAGCGCGGTGGCCACCGCCAACAGACAGGCGGAGGACAATGTACCACCCATAGTATCACAACCCACCAATCCGCCAACTTTTCCGGGGCGGATTCACCGTGGATAAAAACACGGCGGAAACAGTTTCTGCAATGGGAAAACGCTCACCTTAACACATCCCACGAGGAAGGAGGACACCATGGAGCCGGAATTACAAATCCTACCTGCCCTTCTCTTCCTACTCATCTACGAAGACCAGCGCCGGCGGCGGTGAAGACAAAGGTGAGTACTGCACCTACGACATAGGGGAGGGGGAGGCAAAAGTCAGGGGGCACACACGCAACACCCCCACCCCCACCCCCACCCTCGCATATTACAACACACACACCAATGCAAACTCATACAAAGGTATACACAGTACGAGAAGTAGTGCAGATATTCACATCTCAATGTCCGTGCACCACTAGGCCAAAAATGCATGGGCGAGGCCCACACAAGATACCTGTCCACAAACGGAGAGAACACTGCCGGGGCATCAGAGAGAAAAACAACAGGCACCTCAGGGGGAAGGGAAGGGGGTGGGGCACCTAACCCGGATTACAGCACCACAGTCTCACAAGTCTCTACAGTGGGTGGTTTGCCCACTGTTCCATCCTGGGGAGTGCAAAGCCACAGTCTCATAAGTACATAACAGCCTCCACTGGTTCTGGAGGGGGAATGGTGCCCCGACTTGATTAGTCTCCCCGTGACAGTTCCTGTCCCGTCACAGTCCCAGCTGCACATGGGATAACGATACCTGATGTGGCTGTCTTTTTCCTTCTTCTGCCGTGCTTGCCCTGTTCAGCAGTGCATGCCCTGTTCAGCTGTGCTTTGGCATGGCGGTCTCTGGACTGTTCAGCGGTGCTTTGCCATGGCGGGCTCTGGACTGTTCAGCGGTGCTTTGCCATGGCGGTCTCTGGACTGTTCAGCGGTGCTTTGCCATGGCGATCTCTGGACTGTTCAATGGTGCTTTGCCATGGCGGGCTCTGGACTGGCCATTGGTGTGTGGTATGATGGTCCCTCATTGCCCAGCGGTGCTGTGGCTGCCGGGGCCCTCCTGGGCAATGACTCTGGCGGTGGTCTCCTGACCAGTGACGATACTTGTGCCCTCCTGGGCAATGACTCTGGCGGTGGTCTCCTGACCAGTGACGATACTTGTGCCCTCCTGGGCAATGACTCTGGCGGTGGTCTCCTGACCAGTGACGACGGTGCTGGCGGTGGCGTCCCGTCCGCCGGGAAGGATGCCGCCCTTCTCCGCTGTGATCCTCACACCAGGCTGTGCAGACTTCTTCTGGACCTTCCCCACCTTTGGAGGAGTAACAGCTGACTCTGAAATCCCCCTGGTACCCCTGTGAGTTGTTTTACCTCCAGGAGTCTTCAGCCGGGCCCGTCGGCCACTTTCCAACTTCAGAGCCTTTACAGGGGGTGGACTGGCAGTGTCTTGGCTCCGTGTCACACTGCCTGCCCTGGTGGCCGGTGCACTCCACACACCTTGAACACGCACCACTGGTACTGGAGGCTTTTTGGCGGAGGTGCTACGACGGGACTGATGAATTGGAGGGGGGGTAGGGGCAAAAAGGTCAACTTTGCAGAGGGACAGTTTCTGACGAACACTGGGATGGGTAGCTGGAGGGGGTCTGGGAGTGGAGGAAGAGGTGGTGGTTGTAGGAGGTGTCACTTTAGGTGTTTTGGGTGCAGGTGCAAGTACTGGAGGCTGTCGTGAGGTGGATGGATGTTGGGTGTGTGGGTGCCCGCGTTTGTGTTCTTTGGGAGGGGGCGTCACAGACACACTGGGAGAGGACACAGGGGACGTGTAAATGGGAGTGGGGGTGGTGAGTGCAGGTGAGCGGGGTGTGGTGCTGGGTGTTCTGGTGCGAGTCCTAGTGCCTGTAGATGTAGTGCATGCAGGTGAGAGTGTAGACGACACTATGAGGGAGGAGGGAGACGATGAGGAGGGGGACACAGTGGAGGCAGTGGATGTTGCTGTGTCGGTATGTGGGTGATGCTTGTGTGAGTGCCTGTGGGATGTGTGGTGCCTATGTTTGCCAGAGCCACTTTTGTGTGTTGAGGTGTGTGCATGCTGGTTTGATGGTGTGCTTGGGATGGGCTGGGGTACAGGGGATTGGGTCTGGGTAGAGGAAGTTGGAGAGGGGATGCTAGACACAGGGACAATGGCTGCCATCAGTGCTGAGGCCAGAGATGGCAGGGTTCGCTGAAGGGCAGCCTGACCAGAATGAATGCCCTCCAGGAATGCATTACCGTGTTGCAACTGCCTTTCTACACCCTGGATGGCATTCACAATGGTAGACTTACCAACAGAGAGTGACCTGAGGAGGTCAATGGCCTCCTCACTGAGGGCAACAGGGGTGACTGGGGCAGGGCCTGAGGTGCCTGGGGCGAAGGTGATGCCCACCCTCCTGAGTGAGCAGGCACGGGCGAAGGCTGAGGGGCTGCTGGGAGGGCGGTGCTGGTAGGGGAGGTGGCGGCTGTACCTGTAGAAGTGTGGGGCACAGATGGTGGCGCCACCACAAGGGAGCTCCCATCGGCGGATGAGTCCGTGTTGCTGGTTGGTGATCCGGTAGCTGACGTGAAGCTCCCCTCGCCCTCCGTCCCACTGGTGCATTCTGAGTCCGTGGTGTGGCCCTCCATGGCCATGTGGAATGCAGCTCCCTCGTGCTCCGGTGCCACTGTACCTCCTCCGGATGATGCTGATGCACAAAAGAACAGGGATAGCACAAAAAGGGGGGGGCGACAGAAGAAAGACAGGTTGAGTGCATGGCATACCGCTACCGTTGGCGGACAATAAAGGCACAGCAGCCCCCTGCACTACGCCATGCTCCAGGCCTCTACAGATGCAATTCCTGGGATCTGGACTACATGGCTATGGTGGACATCTGCACACATGGATGCCACAGGAGCATCTATACCTGTACTTGCCACTCTACTGCGGTGGGGTGCAGTGCCACATGGCCTGCATTACGGAGGGGCCTAGCCTATGGAATTCGCCCTTGCCTAGGGAAACCCACAGCCCTCCTCCCACACCTAGACCCCTCAACTGCGTGCAAAGTCCCCAGAATGATAGTGTACTTACCCCCTTCTGTCTGCTGTGATGCCCTCAAGTGCCCATTCAACTCAGGGTAGGCCACCACCAGGATCCCGAACATCAGGGGGGTCATGGTGCGACGGGCACCCCTCCCACGTTGGGAGGCCATCCCCAGCTGAGACTCCGCCGTCTTCTTGCGACAGCGGCGAATGTCCTCCCATCTTTTCCGGCAGTGGGTGCCCCGTCTCTGGTGGGCCCCCAGGGTCCGGACTTCCTTGGCACACCAAATGTCCTTCTTCTGGTGGGCGCTGACCTACATGACATGCACAAGGGAAGAAGAGAAGTCATTACCAGCTGCACCGTCGATGTAAGTGTCCCCCCTCCCTACCCTTGCCATGTGGCACATGCATTCACATGCATTCATGTTCCCTGAACTCTGCCCCCTTCCCTCTTACAACCAGCCCTCTCCACCCAGGCCTAGCCCATGCAACGTGCTCCCTGTGTACTTACCTGTTGGTCTGGATGACCGTAGAGTAGCGTGTACTGGGGGATGACCCCGTCTACTAGTTTCTCCAACTCCTGAGCAGTGAAGGCAGGGGCCCTTTCCCCAGATGCAGCAGCCATCGTCGCTTCCAGACCGAGGTCACAGCAGCACTTCCAGTGTAGGTCCTCTCCTGTCGAAGGTCAGGTATCGAGTGATTGAATAATTAAAAAATGGCGGTGACGTCCGCGGCGGTGCGTATCATCAACACCAGCGCACTAGTTCATTGGCTCCTGGGACCCATAGGGTCCAATGTTAACCAATGCTGCATTGCGCCGCGGTCTACCACCGCCTACCACCGCCTACCGCGACGGTGTGCAACGCCAGCGCAGTTACCTCACAATACCATTGTCCCAGTTTAGAGGTCAGGCAGCCGCCATTTCAGGGGCCCACATGGCTTCATTTACTTCTGCGTCACACATAGCTAGGCCTACACACATACAGAAATGGTTTTGTGTTTGGTGTCGTGTTCTGTGTATCTGTGGGTACATACCTGGAAATTTGTTGACTCTTTGGTCGCTGTTGTCCTTCCTAGGCACCGTCAGCTGGGACAATTGAGAAGATGGCGGAATCCTCCGGTGTACCGACCGCTGGTGGACCTGGTGACAATGGAGGAGCGACATTTAATCATCACCTACAGGTTTGACCGTGCCACTATCCAGGAACTATGTACCCAGTTGGAGCCTGACCTGATGTCACCAATCCGCCATCCCACTGGTATCCCCCCTGACGTTCAGGTGCTGTCAGTGCTCCATTTCCTTGCAAGTGGGTCTTTTCAGACAACAGTGGCCATGGCATCAGGGATGTCCCAGCCTATGTGTTCCAACATGTTGTCCAGAGTGTTGGCTGCCCTGCTGAAACACGTAAGGAGATACATCATTTTCCCTGAGGTGGAGGATTTGGCTACAGTGAAATGTGACTTCTATGCCCTTGGACATATCCCCAACATCATAGGTGCCATTGATGGGACCCTTGTGGCTCTGGTCCCCCCCCCACGGGAGTGAACAGGTGTACAGGAACCGGAAGAGTTATCATTCAATGAATGTACAGATGGTATGTTTGGCAGACCAGTACATCTCCCAGGTAAATGCTATGTTCCCTAGCTCAGTGCATGACGCCTACATCCTGCGGAATAGCAGCGTCCCTTATATGATGGGTCAACTCCAGAGGCACCGTGTGTGGCTATTAGGGGACTCTGGTTACCCCAAACTGTCCTGGCTACTGACCCCAGTGAGGAATCCCAGGACCAGGGCAGAGGAACGCTACAATGAGGCCCATGGGCGGACTAGGAGGGTGATCGAACGCACCTTCGGCCTCCTGAAGGCCAGGTTCCGGTGCCTCCATATGACAGGTGGTTCCCTATTCTACTCACCGAAGAAGGTGTGCCAGATCATCATCGCCTGCTCGATGCTTCACAATCTTGCTTTGCGACGCCAGGTGCCTTTTCTGCAGGAGGATGGTCCAGATGACGGTGTTGTGGCAGCTGTGGAGCCTGTGGAGGACAATCAGGGTGGTCTCATATCCTGGCGGGGTCTTGCCAACTTGCTCTGTCCTGTTCCTGGATCTCAGGGACCGCTTGCGTGGTGGTTGTCCGTCTGCAGGGGGTGGGGTGCTGGTGTGGTGGTCCTGTGGCGGGGCGTCCTGTCCACTAGCGCCGGCGGAGGTGGTGGGCAGTTCATCGTCCATACTAGTGTCAGTGGCCCCTTGGAGTGCCACTGTGTCCCTCAAGGTCTGCTGTATGTCCTTCAGCACCCCTACGATGGTGCCAGGGCGGAGCTGATGGTCCTGAGCTCCTCCCTGAACCCCAAATACTGTTTGTCCTGCAGGCGCTGGGTGTCCTGAAACTTGGCCAGGACCATTGCCATCGTCTCCTGGGAGTGGTGGTATGCTCCCATGATGGAGGATAGGGCCTCGTGAAGAGTGGGTTCCCTTGGCCTGTCCGCCCCCTGTCGCACAGCAGCCCTCCCAGTTCCCCTGTGTTCCTGTGCCTCTGTCCCCTGGACCGTGTGCCCACTACCACTGCCCCCAGGTCCCTGTTGTTGTTGGGGTGGTGGGTTATGCTGGGTTCCCTGTAGTGGTGGACACACAGCTGATTGACGTGTCCTGGGTAGGGAGGTATGGGCCCGCTGGGTGGGTGCTGTGCTGGTGTTACCAGAGGGTGGAAGGTCAGTGTTGGGCTGTGCCTGTGCAAGGGGAACCGACTGTCCCGAGGCCCACGATGGTCCGGGCTGGTCATCAGGATCCAGTAGGGCAGAGCTGCTATCGTCACTGTGGGCCTCTTCTGTGGGTGGAGTGGAGTTGTCTGGACCATCCGGTGTGGTGACGGTCCTTCGTGATCCTGCAGGGGCATAACTGCATGATTATTGCATGTGTGTGTGTCATGGTGTGCAATGGGTGGCTCAACGTGTACACCAGTGCAAGCATTCCTGTGGGGGGGCTTGTGTGATGATGTTTGGGGGAGGTGTACTGGGTATGTGCAGTGAGCATGCTTTGGTGATGGGTGTCCATGCTTTGTTATGTCATTCAGGGCTTTGTGTAGGGATGGGTGGTTTGTGTTATTAGTACATTAGTGAGGAGTTGGAGTGATAGGGGAGGGGGTGAGGGTGGGGGTGTGTGATGGCATGCAGGTAGGGTGGGGGATATGATAGTTAAGATTTAACTTACCAGTATCCATTCCTCCACCGACTCCTCCGAGGCCCTCTGGATGCATGATGGTCAAGACTTGCTCCTCCCATGTTGTTAGTTGTGGGTGAGGAGGTGGGGGTCCGCCGCCAGTCCGCTGAACCGCGATGTTGTGCCTGGAGACCGCTGAACGCACCTTCCCCTGTAGGTCGTTCCACCTCTTCCTGATGTCCTCCCGATTTCTTGGATGCTGTCCCACAGCGTTGACCCTGTTGACGATTCTGCGCCATAGCTCCATCTTCCTGGCTATGGATGTGTGCTGCACCTGTGAGCCAAATAGCTGTGGCTCTACCCGTAGGATTTCCTCCACCATGACCCTGAGCTCCTCCTCGGAAAACCGGGGGTGTCTTTGGCGTGACATGGGGTGGTGTAGGTGATGTGTGGGGTGGTGTATGTGTTGATGAGTGTGGTGATGTGTAGTGGTGTGTGGTGTTTTGTGCGTGGATGTTGTGTGGGTGATGGTGTTGTGTGCCTCTGTGTGGTGGGGTTGTCTATTCTGTGCTCTCTCTCTGGCCTTCGTCTCTATTTTTTGGACGTAGGGGTTGTGGGTGATGTAGGTGTGTGTTTTATATTGTGTTGGGTGTGTGGGAGTAGTGTTTGTATGTGTGTCAGGTGTGTGTATTTTGAATTGCCCAATGTGGCGCTGTTTTGGAGATGTATGTGTATTTTGAGTGCGGCGGTGTGTACCACCAATGGAATATCGTGGCTGAAAGACCGCCGCGTGGATTCGTGGGTCGTAATAGCATGGGCGTGTTTCTGTTGGCGTGGAGGTGGAGGTTTTGTTTTCGCCAGTTTAACACTGACCTTTGTTGTGGCGGACTTGTGTGGGTGTCTGAATTTCGGCGGATTCCGAGATGTGGGTCATAATAGCTGTGGCGGGATTCTGCCGTCGCGGCGGTGTGTTGGCGGTCTTCTGCACGGCGGTAAGCGCCTTTTACCGCCAATGTTGTAATGACCCCCTATATTTGTTTGAGTTGTAATATCTTAAAAACTACTGAGCAGATTTACACTAACTCACAAAAACCACAATATTCTTACCAAGCTCTAGCTTGTTGCTAATTTTGATGTAATTCAGTTCTGTCATTTTTCTAAAGCCTTGTCTAAAGAAGTCTATGGAAAATGCATGGGGATTTTGCACTTTGAAGCCCCCTTTTTTCCTGACCCCCTATTTGACTGTCCATCAATACACCAGTCAAAAAGTAGCACTCTGTTGGGAAATGTCCTGGAGATTCTTCAAACAGAAGCAATTTTTTTAGCAAAACAAAACATACTTTTCCTATGGAACAGTGACCTCACAATAACTAGCCAAGTCCAAGGAAAAAAGGAGATTAAAAAACATTAAAGGGGCCAGGATAGGTACCCCCTCACCCTTTAGCTCTGGTGGTAGTGCCCTAAGGTAGCTATAACTCACACCCTCGTAATGCACTGCTAATTGCATCACAAATGACAACATTCATGACATCTTTGATAACATCATTGATAATATCAATTTAATATTTGCTGTAAAATTCTTGACGGAAAAACTGTTCATGGCTGGGACGTGAGTTATAGTTACCTTAGTGCAGGAATTATAATTACTTGAGATAATTCGAACTATAACTAGGTGAATTTCTATGGTTTTGTACATTTAAAACGTGAGCCTAAATATAATGTCCCTGTCACCTTTGATTTTTTAAGTGAATTTCTATGCTTTTTAAAATTCTATTTCCTAACTATAACGACTCTGTAACCTTTCGTTTTTTTTCAGTGACTACATATATATATATAAATAGAGCCAGGGGACTGCTATGGGCACCTGTTTTGCTCCCAGCTATGCGGGTTTATACCTGGGCTGGTGGGAAGAACAGGTAGTCTGGAACATCACTGGTTTTGAAGATCAGGCAGTCCTGTGGGAAAGGTATATTGATGATGTCTTCTGTATTTGGAATGGCAGTATGGAATCAGCAACAAAAGTTGTAGCACTGTTAAATGATGACTCTTTGAATTTGAAATTTAGCTGTGTAATGCATCCATCTGAGTTGGAATTTTTGGATGTAAAAATTAAAGTGGTTAATAAGAGATTGGAATGTGAATTATTCAGGAAAGATACAACGGGTAATAGCTTACTCCACGCCAGTAGCAGTCATCCAAAGAATTTAATTCAAAGTATCGCGTATGGAGAACTATTACGGGCCAGAAGGAATTGAAGTTTGGATGTCACATTTTAGAATGAAGCTAGGATTATGACTAAAAGATTCAAAGAAAGGGGTTATTCTCCAGATCTTATTGATAAAGCTCTGAAGAAGGTTAGCCAAATCAAAAGAGATGATCTTCTGGTGGATAAATCAGAAAGAGATAAAAAAGGACATAAACAAATAAGATGTACCACTACATATCATGATAAAATAGGAGTAATAAAGAAGGCTTTCAATAGATTTTGGCCAGCACTAAAAACTGATGAGATTATAGGAGAAATAATGAATGATTATCCTACTTTTAACTTTAGGAGAAGTAGATCCTTGAAGGACACACTTAGCAAATGTTTGATACCAAGAATTGAAATGGTGAAACCTATTCAAGGTTTCTTTATTTGCAGAAAATGTAAAGCTTGCAAACATATTGTGAATTGTAAGGAAATAAACTTTCCTGGGGTATAAAAAACGTTTGTGATAAGGAAACATGTATCATGTTTTTCGGATTATTGTGTCTATGCCTTAAAATGCCCGTGTAATAGATTTTACACAGGGAGTACTTTACACATGTTGAAAAAGAGAATTTTGGAACATATGAGAGCGACTAAGAACGAAGATAAGTCATACCCAGTAGCAAGGCACTTTAGGGAGTATCATGATAAGAATGTAAACAAATTACAGTTTGTGGTCCTAGATAGGGTTACGATGAATGTAAGAGGAGGAAACAGGACGTTAGATCTAAGGAAACTTGAATCCCAAATAATTATAGGTTGTAATACATTGGAGCCGGATGGAATGAACAAGGATGAGGAATTATCTGTTCATTTATATTAATTGATAATGTTGTCATAAATGAGGATATATTTTCTATTGTATGACCATATATATTAATTGATTATACTTTTTTTATTATATTTCACTCTACTACTGGATTACTATTAATTTTAAAACTGTGATTGAATGCTGTGAAACCTCTAATAGTTAAAATTGTGTTCTTTTTTTGCTTTACATAAGTATAGATTGATAAAAAGCAATGGAGCTATTATATCTGACAAGATGAAATTATGATGACGAGAAGGCGGCAGTATAAGGAAAGGTGTTTTTTGTATTTGTATGGGTATTGTATAGAGAGACATACCAAGATTGATGTACTGTTAATATGGTTAAACTGTTGACTGATGTGGTAAAATTATCTGGTACTAAACAAGTAATAATGTCAAGGACAATATGAATTACAGAATTGCACGTCCAAAATTAGTCAATATCTTGAAGTTTGAACATAAGAAATAACATGTTTAAAGATGGCTGCCGTATATGTGTAATGTTTTGTAGTCCATTTTTTATGTTTAGTTAGTATTTGTAATGTTAAATGGAAACTGAAGTAGGGACTATTATGATTTCCCGTGAACAAGGGAGCGAGGTCTCCCGAAACGCATCGAGTAGGATTGTGCATTTTGCTCGTTTTATTTTGGCCTGAATAATTGCTAAAGGATTAAGTGACTGCAGCGTTTCCTTTCCTTTCCTGTGAAAGGAACGATTTATTCTGTTTTATATATGTTATATATATATATAATATATATATATGTTATATATATATATAATATATATATATATATTTACACATATATAAGTATGTGTATAATTTTATTTCTAATAAATAAAATCAAACTGTTCCTCAAAGAAACTGACATCAGAGCAGCTAGTCACGCCTTGTAGCTCTCAGATCTGGATTTTTACAACATCCTGCTCTATAGCCTCCCAGATTTCACATTGGCCTACCTTAAGTTCATCCTACAAATTGTAGCATGCCTCTTTGAGGGCTGTAGGAAATGTGAGCATGCTAATTAGAATTCTAGTGACTCCTTTAAAAACTCGTATCACCCTCAAGGCCACCTGAAACATCTACAAAGCCATCAAAACTGACGCACCGCTTTTCTGGATGACTAACCAACTATAACCATTGGTTTGTAGAACTTCTTCAGCCAGGACGCCACCAGAATGAAGATAAAAAAGTGTAAGTAACAAAAATCTAAGCAAAAGACCTCATCCATCTCTGTACCCTTGATCTGGACTTATGCCTTCTTCAATTTAGGAAAAACCTGAAGAAGTACATTTTCTATAGAATGCTGCATAACTACACAGTGCATATGCCATTGCCCCTCACAGATTCCATCTCTAAAATAATCTCTGCTAACAGAGCTCAGCTCAGTTTGTGTTATACAAGTACTACATACATACATTTCCAAAAACCTAAAATGTAAATGAGCTCATACTAGGTGAAACATCCCCAATTGATGATTTCCCATTGCCTAATGAAATACCATTTAAGCTTGCCTAGTCCCACTTCATTTCTTGATCTGTTTCATCTCTTAGAATTTTGTGGACCACAGGTTTAACACAACTACAGCATATCTCCTTTTGAGTGTAGCAAAGTGTCATATAATGTTTATCTGATCCTAAGTAATATTTTTGGGTTTTTCCCTTGTATTATCTTAATTCAGTGTGTACAACATAAAGATGGATATTTTCCCCTTTCTTGTTACTCAAATATGTTTGTGTATCCCCTAGTTGTAAAATGTTTACCTTTATCTATATGTCTATTATATCTGTCCCTCTTGTGTCTGAAAAGATTGATTTCTCAATATTTTTTACATGTTTTTATCACTGTGATATGATTAAAATCCTCATATAGTGTTCTTTGTTTACTCATAATTGTGTACTTATTAACAAGCATAATCTTTTATGGGTTGTCTTTCCATTCCAATATGTTCAGTAAAACTTTCTTTGCAAAGTGATCCCTTTAGAATTTGCCTCTTTTAATTGACACCACCCGTCTCTCTGAATTTCGTCTTCAGCTCTTCACCAGTATAAATCAATCTCTCACGTATGATTTAAAAAAAATCTCAGTAAAGGGCTAACTGCCTATACGTCGTCTACTCATCTAATTCAGTAAATCTACAACCCAAACAAGTGCATTTCTACTCTAGCCAAATCTTGGAATAAGTCACACACTACACATGGCCACTCACAGTTGGTGCCAGGGAATCACAACATTGAGTAATGGAGTCAGCGAATAACAAACCCAGCAAAATGAACTACATGTACAAATAAATGAAAATAAAGAATAAAAATAAATAAAACAAATGACACTAGGAAATATGCCTTTTCTATCTGGTCACCCCAGACTTTTCAGATTTTGCTGGAACCCATATCTTTGGTGGCTTTAGAACTCTGAGCACTTTACCCCTGCTACCCAGTAGTAAAGTGCCTGTGCTTCCTCTTTAACCATGGTTAAATCGACTTTTTGCTGATTGTCATAGTTTACTTACCTGTAAGTACCTAGTATATGGTGTAAAGGTGCACCCAGTGCCTGGACAATAAATGCCACTTGTGGAATGTATCACCTTTTGTGCTGTCAACTAGAGTGGCAGTGCAAACATGGCTATATCAATGATTTTTGTTTACATCTGTTTATGGCTGTTTTCTGCATTTTGATTTACCAATTATCGGCATAGCAACAATAGTGTGTGCAATATGGGAAGCAGAGAACGTAAATGCCTTGTACATAACATGTGAACAGCAGGATGACATTTGAGCTTAATATATATGAAAGTGAAGTCAGTTAGAAGAGCTAAACAATAGATTTCCAGACAGTTGTGAACAATAATGTAGGTGAAGTGAGAGCATGTTTAGTATTTTAGACTATATTGCACAATTACAGAGATAAACTGTTAAATTGCCCACTTATGGAGCAACTATAGAGCTAAACAGAGAGTAGCAGTGACATTAACTATTCCACTAGGCCAAATATTATCAGCCCTTCCACTGCAATCAGCAGTTTGTGCAAGACTGTCACCATCAAAGATGCCTCATGGTGCGCAAGTCAATGTTCAGTGGCAGTGTATAGATCTTCTGTGCACGCTGTATGAAGAGGTATATCAGAGAGCTGTGTTACATGCAGTGTGTCGTCCATTTCACCATCATTTGGTATGTGGGAAGTACCTGGGACAGCAGTGTGTATGTCAGCAATAAACACTTCCCAACTGCTGACTACTGGGTTTTTATGGAGTCCTAATATATCTTCCCTATGTAGGGCAAAGTAGTGAACAATTTCATCCAAGACGAAATGTGTGGATGCTCTGCTGCTTTCCATCTGTGCGTGATTAGCCATTTAGCTAATAGTGATCCCAAGTCAATAAATCCAGATGTAACCTTGTGCTTTTTACTTCTACTGTAGAGTCCCAGTACATATACTTCCCAGGAGTTGGTAAGGACTCTATCTGTATAATGTGTGAAGCGTCTCACTATTCCACACCAGTAATCCATTTCCAAAGCATATGTATAATATCAGCATTTACCTGTCCGCTGTGGGGGCAGGCCACCTCAGTGTAGCGTAAATATCTGTTTATATTGGCAGGAGTGAAATAGGCCCTAAGGACAATGTATAATTGAATCAAGTGGAAGCGGGCTTTGCGGGGTATGTGAGTAGGACCTTCCAGTCCATTCTTTGTCCTGTGCAAGGGCAATCAATGCTTTCTTCCCAATGCCCACGGAGGGCTGAGAGCATTGGTGCCTGCTAGAAATGGGGTCTCTAGTTGGCAGAGGTATACACCGTTGTGTAAGTAGGGACCACAATCCTAGTCAGGGTAAGTCACACACAATCCAAATTATCCTGTACCCACCCTCTGGTAGCTTGGCATTGAGCAGTCAAGCGTAACTTAGAGGGCAATCTGTAAAGTATTTGTGCAATAAATCATGCAATAACACAGTGAAAACACCACAAAAATACACCATATAGGTTTAGAATAATGTAAGCTATTTATCTGAGTGAATTAAGGTCAAATCGATCAAGATTTGGTAAATACAATTGAAATATCACTTTTGTAACGATAAGAAGAGTCTTAAGTCTTTGAAAAGGACCAAGTGTCTCTTGCAAGAACAAAGTACCTGGTATGCATCAAAATTACACTAACGGAGACCGCAGAGAAGGAGATTCATGGAAACCAAGGGTGTGCGTCGGATTTCTGGGTGCACACAGACGATGCGTTGAACCTTTTCCACACAGCAAGGGCTTTGCATACAATTCTGGTGCACAGGCTTGAATCCTCTTTGCGATGCGGGGGGCCTTTTGATGTCCACAGATGATGCGTGGAAATCCTGGGTGTGCAGGACAAGCCACAGGTGCTGTGTCGATCCTGTGGGCGATGCGCTGGAGTTTGTGTCACACGACAGGCACTGCATCGATTCCTCCTGCAGGATGTCAGGCTGCATCATTCCGGCTTAGCGATGCGTCGATCCAATGGGTTGTACATCGAAGTTCCAGTCGCAATGCTGGCACTGCGTCGATCCCCACTCTGGGGGCTGGACTGCGTCGTTCCAATTCAGCGATTGGGTGATTCTTTCACCGCTAAGCAGGCCTTGTGTCGATTCTGGCAGGCTGTGCATTGATTTACGCAGAGATGAAGTCTTTTTGTCCCTGAGACTTCAGGAAACAGGAGGCGTGCTCAATCCAAGCTCTTGGAGAGCACTTCTCAGCAGAGCCAGAGGCCAGCAAGGCAGCAGGGCAACAGCAAGGCAGCAGTTCTTCACAGCAAAGCAGTCGAGGGGAGTCCTTTGGGCAGCCAGGCAGCTCCTCATGGCAGGTTGCAGGATTTGGTTCAGAGTATCTGTCCCAAGAAGTGTCTAAGCTGGTAGGGTCAGGGACCTAGTTTATATACCCAAATGTGCCTTTGAATTGGGGGAGACTTAAAAGAGTGGTTTTGAAGTGCACAAGGTCACCTTTCAGTACAGCATTTTCTCAGTAAGGGCAGTGGCCTGTTGTAGTACCTGGTGACATTCTGTAATGATCTGTACTAAGTCTGGTGTATTTTTTGGGGATTGTGATCCAGGGCATTAGTGGTGGCCTCCCGTCTATGCCTGGGATGATGGGATGTCAGAGTGTGTTGATTTTGAAGCATGACCGCTGTAGGTCTCCAGCCAGTGCCAGGCATAGTCAGGAGAGTCAAAAAGTGTGTGTTGTCTTTGGCCACCACATGAAGACATGCCAAGAAGAATAATGAGTACTTCAGATCCAGATCACGAAGATGATGTTTCAAATCCAGGAAAGGATTTCATAGTTTCTGGACTGCAATGGTATAATCATGGAAAAAAAAATAAGTGTGTTGTCTACTGTAATCTCCGGTAGGTTCCTGGTTTCACGCAGGACTGAATCCCTGTCACAATAGTGCAGTAGTTTGAGCAATAGTGGGCGAGGTCCAGATCAAGGTGGTGGTTTCTTTGCCAGAAAACAGTGTTGTTCAAAGGAGAATTATTGGGAGAGTGCATGCTGATGGAGCAACTCCAGCAGCCAGTGCTCCACATACTGTACTGCGTTATGTCCCTCTACCCCCTTCTGCAGCCCTACACTGTGTATGTTCTTCCACCTAGGGAGCCCTTCCATGTCTTCAGCCTGCTGTTCCAAGACACTGACACACTCCAATATTGTTTGTACGGATGAGTCAATATTTTGGGTTTTTGGCTGTAAATCTGTAAGGGATTGTTCCACCAGTCCAACCCTATCAACTAGTTTGGGGTGGTCTGCATGTAGTAACATTAAATCTGCTGGCACATTGTCTATCTTGATCTCTAAGGAAGTGTTTGTGTGTT
This sequence comes from Pleurodeles waltl, assembly GCF_031143425.1. NCBI lineage: Eukaryota > Metazoa > Chordata > Amphibia > Caudata > Salamandridae > Pleurodeles > Pleurodeles waltl. The sequence goes on along the minus strand of NC_090439.1, from coordinate 696,647,309 downwards.
TGACAGCTGGCAACACATTGTCCAAACTGTCCTCCATTGTCGTGGGTTGGGCAAGATGTTCAAGCTCAGGGAACTCCTCAACACCTGTGGCAGGGGCTGCCATCTGACATGATGGAAACCTTTTTGGGTGACAGTACAATGACATCCCATTGCTGGTGAGTGTGGTGGTCATTCTGACCTCGGCGGTAAAAGGCGCCTACCGCCGGTCAGAAATCCTCCATAATCCCGCCGCGGTCGCGGAAACCCGCCACGGTCATTCTGACCCGCAGAAGGCAAACCTCCGAAAATCCGACAGCCACAACAGACCGCCAGACCAGCGGTCGGCGGAAAAGTGGAGGTGACAAAACCTCCACCGTCACGCCAACAGAAATACGCCCATGCCATTACGACCCACGAATCCACGCGGCGGTCTTTCAAACGCGGTATTCCATTGGCGGGACACACCGCCGCGGTCAGAATACACACAAACGAACAAAACTCAGCCACATTGGCCGATTTGAATACCACACACCTGATACACATACACACACCACTCCCACACACACAATACAATATAAAACACACACCCACATCACCCACAAACACCTACGACCAAAAATTCTGAAAGAAGGCCAGAGCGAGACACCACCATCCACAAACTAGCAGCCACAGCCACTCCACACCATCACCCACACACTATCCACACACAAAACAACACACACCACCACACTCAACACACTTAACTACACATACTCCACCCCACACATCATACACACCACCCCATGGCACCCCAAAGACACCCCCGCTTCACAGACGAAGAACTCAGGGTCATGGTGGAGGAAATCGTTCGGGTAGAGCCCCAGCTGTTCGGCACACAGATCCAATACACCAGCATTGCCCGGAGGACGGAGCTATGGCAGAGGATTGTCGACAGGGTTAACGCTGTGGGACAGCACCCCAGAAATCGGGAAGACATCAGGAAGCGATGGAACGACCTACGGGGGAAGGTGCGTTCCATGGTATCCAGGCACAACATCGCCGTGGAGAAGACTGGCGGAGGACCCCCACCTCCACCCCCACAATTTACAACATGGGAGGAGGAAGTCTTGAACATCCTGCATCCTGACGGCCTCGCAGGAGTCGGCGGAGGAATGGATACTGGTAAGTTGAAGCTTCACTACTGCTTCCCCCCCACCTGCATGCCAAATCATACCCCAACCCTCACCCCCATCCTCGAACCCCACCCTCACCCCCACCCCCATCCTCACCCCCACCCTCACCCCCACCCCCATCCTCACCCCCACCACCATCCTCACCCCCACCCCCAGCACACCTATTCCCTGCCAATGTCTCACCATCACAACCCACACATCCAAAAACCTAGGCCTGCATGCGTCCACTAAGCATGGACACCCATCACCAAAGCATGCCCAATGCATATACACATCCCCCCCACAAACCACCCTCACCAAAGCACCCACACACGAATGCCAGCACTTGGGGACACGGGAACCCACAGATACACCCATATGCCACACATTGAAACTATAACCATACCTCTATACCCCTGCAGGACCCGACCGTCAACACACCGCCGCGGAGGGCCCAGAATTCTCCACACCCCCCACCCAAGAGGCCGTCAGCGATGACAGCAGCTCTGTCGACCTGGACACCGATGACCAGCCCGGACCATCGGGGACCTCTGGACAGTCGGTTCCCCTCACACAGGCCCAGGCCACTACAGACCCAAACCCCTCTGGGAACACCAGCACAGCTCCCACCCAGCGGGCCCATGCCTCTGTCTCCAGGGCGCGTCAATCTGCGGTGTGTCTACCACTACAGGGCACCCAGGATAACCCACCACCCCAACAACAACAGGGACCTGGGGGCAGTGGTAGTGGGCACACCGGCCAGGGGGCAGAGGCCCAGGGAAACAGGGCAACTCGGAGGGCAGCTGTGCGACAGGGGGGGGACGGGCCCAGGGAACCCACTCTCCACGAGGCCCTCACCACCATCATGGGAGCATACAACCGCTCCCAGGAGACGATGGCGACGGTACTGGCCCGGTTCCAGGAGATCCAGGTACTGCAGGAGGAACACTATCGGGGGTACAGGGAGGACATCAGAGCCCTCACCTCCACCCTGGTTACCATGGTAGGGCTGCTGCAGGACCTCATCAACACCAGGACGGACACTCAACAACACCCAAGGGCCCCTGCCACTAGCCTGGACCAAGAACAGCCAACCACCTCCGCCGGCGCTAGTGGACAGGAGGCCCCCGCACAGCAGCAGCCCACCAGACCCCCACCTCCTGCAGGAGAAGAACCACCCCGCAAGAGGGCCCTGAGATCTCGCAAGAAGACAGAGTAGGATGTCAAGACCCCCGCCAGCAAAGGATACCACCTGATGTCATCCCACTGTCCCACATTGTCACCCTGTCCATCCTTGAACTGCCCATGCTCCATCTCTCCACAGGCCTCTGGACAATGCACCTGTGTGACTGTTACTCTGGACTCTGCCATGGACATTCCTTCACCATAGCCCCCACCCACTTGAAACCACCCATCCCATTTTGAGCACTTAAATAAACACCTATTTTGCACAAAACTATCTGGAGTCTGGCTGTGATTTCAATATATTGTAATTGACATGACAGTGCAAATATGTCCTTGTACATAGTGAAGTCAACAAACAGCTGCCACAAAGCTGTAGTCCATGGGGAAACGAAGCACAGGACTCGTAGTGGGGACCACAGATCTGAAATAGGGAGGGAAAAGCCACAACTCAGTCATCATACACTGGGGCAAATAGACAGGCAGCAGAGATGCAGGAGACTAGTTCACATTTACTAAATTATCTTTGAATTGTTACCTGTGTCCTATTGGAAGTACTGTTCAATGATTCTGTCCCTGTTGTCTGTTTCAGCCCCGTCGTCTTCCTCCTCGTCACTCTCCTCAGTTCCACCGCTGCCACAACACCACCGTCTCGACCATCCTCCTGCAGGAAAGGCACCTGGCGGCGCAAAGCCAGGTTGTGAAGCATGCAGCAGGCCACGATGATGTGACACACCTTCTTAGGTGAGTACATTAGGGATCCACCTGTCATATGCAGGCACCGAAACCTGGCCTTTAGGAGGCCAAAGGTGCGTTCGATCACCCTCCTAGTACGCCCATGGGCCTCATTGTACCGTTCCTCTGCCCTGGTCCGGGGATTCCTTACTGGGGTCAGTAGCCACGACAGGTTGGGGTACCCAGAGTCCCCCAATAGCCATACACGGTGTCTCTCTAGCTGTTCCATCACGTAAGGGATGCTGCTATTCCTCAGGATGTAGGCGTCATGCACTGACCCTGGGAATTTGGCATTTACATGCGAGATGTACTGGTCAGCCAAACACACCACCTGGATGTTCATTGAATGGTAACTTTTTCTGTTCCTGTACACCTGCTCCCTGTCTCTTGGGGGAACCAAAGCCACATGGGTCCCATCAATGGCACCAATGACGTTGGGAATATGTCCAAGGGTGTAGAAATCACCCTTCACTGCAGCCAATTCGCCCACCTCAGGGAAAATGATGTAGCTCCTCACGTATTTCATCAGGGCAGACAACACTCTGGATAACACCTTCGAAAACATGGGCTGAGACATCCCAGAAGCAATTCCCACTGTTGTCTGAAATGAACCACTTGCCAAGAAATGGAGTACTGACAGGACCTGCACCAGAGGGGGAATCCCTGTGGGTTGGCGGATGGGGGACATCAGGTCGGGCTCCAGCTGGGCACACAGTTCATGTATAGTGGCACGGTTAAGACGGTAGGTCAGGATAATGTGGCGTTCTTCCATTGTCGACAGGTCCACCAGCGGTCGGTACACGGGAGGATTCATCCGTCTCCTCGCCAAACCCAGCGGACGGTGCCTAGGAAGGACAACATGGAACACACAGTCAAGCAACCCACAGGTACGTACTCACAGCTAGCACAGTAAACGATTCCCTATGCAGTGAATGGCGTGTCTGAGTGGCTATGCAAGGCCTAGGCCTGTGTGACGCAGTTGAAATTGAGCCATGTGGACCCTCGAAATGGCGGCTGCCTGACCTGTGAAGTGTGACAATGGGATGTGAGGTCAATGCGCTGGCGTGGCACACCGCGGCGGGCGGCGGGCGAAGACCGCGGCGCGAAGCCGCATTGGTTAACATTGAAGCCTATGGGTTTCAGGAGCCAATGGCGAAGGGCGCCGGCGGTGGCGGTACGCACCGCCGCGGTACGCACCGCCGCGGACGTGACCGCCATTTTCTATCTACTTATCCACTTGCGACTTGAACTTTCACAGGAGAGGACCTATACTGCAAGTGTTGCTGTGACCTCGGTCTGGAAGGGACAATGGCTGCTGCGCCTGGGGAAAGGGCCCCTGCCTTCACTGGAGAGGAGTTGGAGAAACTTGTGGATGGGGTCCTCCCCCAGTATGCGCTACTCTACGGTCCTCCAGACCAACAAGTGAGTTTAATTCAATCTGGATTTGGGGCCACTGGCTGGCTTGGGGGCCTGGCGGGGGGCCTGGCGGGGATGGGGGGGCATGTTGGGCCTGGTGGGGGGCCTGGCGGGGGGCCTGGCGGGGATGGGGGGCATGTTGGGGCTGGCGGGGGGCCTGGCGGGGGGCCTGGCGGGGATGGGGGGGGCATGTTGGGGCTGGCGGGGGGCCTGGCGGGGATGGGGGGGCATGTTGGGGCTGGCGGGGGGCCTGGCGGGGATGGGGGGGCATGTTGGGCCTGGTGGGGGGCACGGCGGGGGGCCTGGCGGGGATGGGGGGCGTTGGGCCTGGCTTGGGGGCCTGGCGGGGGGCCTGGCGGGGATGGGGGGGCATGTTGGGGCTGGCGGGGGGCCTGGCAGGGATGGGGGGGCATGTTGGGCCTGGTGGGGGGCATGGCGGGGGGCCTGGCGGGGATGGGGGGCGTTGGGCCACTGGCAACGAAAATGCAGACAAACTTGAACGTGGTATTTCTCCCTCCCTGTACGTGTCACATAGGTCCGCGCCCATGAGAAGATCGGGATTTGGCGTGCCATCGCCAAGGAAGTCCGGACCCTGGGGGTCCACCATCGACGGGGCACCCACTGCCGCAAGAGGTGGGAGGACATCCGCCGCGGGACCAAGAAGACCGCCGAGTCTCTGCTGGGGATGGCCTCCCAACGTAGGCGGGGTGCCTGCCGTCAACTGACCCCCATGATGTTCCGGATCCTGGCGGTGGCCTACCCTGATTTGGATGGGCGCGTGAGGGCAGCACAGCAGACACAAGGGGGTGAGTACAAGCATCATCTACTCTGTTGTCGCGCAGTGGAGGTGTCTGGGTGGGGGAGGAGGGCTGTGGGTCCCCCTAGGCCAGGGCGATATCTGTAGGCTGGGCACCCCCGTAAGCCCCTGTGTCCCCAGCCACCACCCTCAGTAGTTTGTCAGTACAGCCATCCCTGGGCCGTGTCATCCATGGGTGCAGTTGTCAACTCTAGGCGTGTAGGGCATGTTCCACGGAATGCGTAGCGGACCCCAAGTGCGCAACTTAGTGCAGGGGGCATCTGTGTCTGTCATGTCCGCTAACTGTACCGGAGATCCATGTACTCAATATCCCTTTATTTCTCTCTCCCCCCCCCTTTTTGTTTGTCTTTCTGTGCTTGTGTGCATCAGCATCATCAGGCGGAGGAGAAGTGGCATCGGGGCAGGAGGGAGCTGCATCTCACATGGCCCAGGAGGGCCATGCCACAGAGTCAGACTGGACCAGTGAGACGGAGGGCGAGGGGAGCTCCACAACGGGGACGACTGGACCCTGCAGCGACATGGACACGTCCTCGGAAGGGAGCTCCCTTGCGGGGGTGGCACCATCCGTGCTCCCCGCCATTACAGGTACAGCCGCCACCCAGCGCACCATCTCCGCCCTCCCAGCAGCCCCTCAGCGTTCGCCCCGTGCCCGCTCTGCCAGGAAGCCGGGCATCTCCTTCGCCCCAGGCACCTCAGGCCCTGCCCCTGTTAACCCCACTGCCCTCAGTGAGGAGGTCATTGACCTCCTCCGAACGCTCATTGTTGGGCAGACTACCCTTTTGAATGCCATCCAGGGGGTGGAGAGGGAGGTTCATCGCAGCAATGCGTACCTGGAGGGCATTCATTCGGGTCAGGCTGCCCATCAGCGATCGTTCCAGGCTCTGGCCTCAGCACTGACGGCAGCCATTGTCCCTGTCTCCTGCCTCCCTCTACTAACTCCCTCCTCCCAGTCTCCTGTTCCTCTGCCTGTCCCACCCACACCATCAGACCAGCCTGCACACACCTCAACACCCAAGAGCAGCTCATCCAAACATAAGCACCACAGATCACGCAGACATTCACACACGCAACATTCCGATGCAGACATGCCAACAGTCACTACCACCTCTGTGACCCCCACCTCCTCGTCTCCCTCCTCCCTCCCTGTGACGTCTACACTCACACCTCCATTCACCTCACCATCAGCCAGTGTTTCCATCACCAGCACACCCTCCACTCCAGTCCGCACACGTGCAGTCACCACCCCACTGCCATTTACACGTCCCCTGTGTCCTCTCCCACTGTGTCTGTCACCCCCTCTTCCACACCACACAAACGCAGCCACCCACCCACCCAACAGCCATCCACCTCACGACAGCCTATCCCTCCTGCACCTGCACCCAAAGACAGCAAACGTGACTCACCTACAACCACATCCTCTCCCTCCACTCCCATTCCCACTGTACCTACCACTCTCCATTGTCCCAAGAAACTCTTCCTCGCCACTGCTAACTTCTTTCCTGACCCTGAGCCCCCCCCTCCTTCTCGTCGGGGTAAGAAGAGCACCTCAGCCACAACCAGCCCTGCAGCCGCCTTGACAAGGGTGCAGGGGTATTGGAGCCCACCAGCCCGCATGTCTGGATCTTCGCCCAGCAGCAAGGGGACAGCCAGCCCACCCCCTGGGAAGAGGAGCAGAAGGCGGAAGGGGCGCCGCAGGAGCCCGGCTTCTACATCCCCCCCGGACACCACCCAGAGACAGTCACCAGCCACAGCTCCAAAGGGAGGAAAGGGCCACAGACTCCCGACTAAGGAGGGCAAGGGCAGCAAGTCGGAGAGGTCAGGCAGCAGGCCTGCTGCCCAGGAGGAGCCCACCACCCCCATAGCCGCTGCCCAGGGAGGACCCAGCCAAGCTGGCCAGGAGGGCCCCACCACCCACAGCCCAGGTGGGCATTGAAGGAGCACCATCCCCGCTGCCCAGGAGGGCACCACCAGGCAATGAGCAGTTGGCCATAGACCGGCCGCCGTCTCAAGCCCCGCTGAACTGGGCCCCGCCGTCTCAAGCACCGCTCCGCTGGGCCCCGCCGTCTCCAGCACCGCTGAACTGGGCCCGCCGTCTCAAGAACCGCTGAACTGGGCCCCGCCGTCTCAAGAACCGCTGAACTGGGCCCCGCCGTCTCCAGCACCGCTGAACTGGGCCCCGCCGTCTCAAGACCCGCTGAACTGGGCCCCGCCGTCTCAAGAACCGCTGAACTGGGCCCCGCCGTCTCCAGCACCGCTACGCTGGGCCCCGCCGTCTCAAGAACCGCTGAACTGGGCCCCGCCGTCTCAAGCACCGCTCCGCTGGGCCCCGCCGTCTCAAGAACCGCTGAACTGGGCCCCGCCGTCTCAAGAACCGCTCCGCTGGGCCCCGCCGTCTCAAGAACCGCTGAACTGGGCCCCGCCGTCTCAAGAACCGCTGAACTGGGCCCCGCCGTCTCCAGCACCGCTGAACTGGGCCCCGCCATCTCAAGAACCACTGAACTGGGCCCCACCATCTCAAGAACCGCTGAACTGGGCCCCGCCGTCTCCAGCACTGCTCCGCTGGGCCCCGCCGTCTCCAGCACCGCTGAACTGGGCCCCGCCGTCTCAAGAACCGCTGAACTGGGCCCCGCCGTCTCAAGAACCGCTGAACTGGGCCCCGCCGTCTCCAGCACCGCTGAACTGGGCCCCGCCGTCTCAAGACCCGCTGAACTGGGCCCCGCCGTCTCAAGAACCGCTGAAATGGGCCCTGCCGTCTCCAGCACCGCTCCGCTGGGCCCCGCCGTCTCAAGAACCGCTGAACTGGGCCCCGCCGTCTCAAGCACCGCTCCGCTGGGCCCCGCCGTCTCAAGAACCGCTGAACTGGGCCCCGCCGTCTCAAGAACCGCTGAACTGGGCCCCGCCGTCTCCAGCACCGCTGAACTGGGCCCCGCCGTCTCAAGAACCGCTGAACTGGGCCCCGCCGTCTCAAGAACCGCTGAACTGGGCCCCGCCGTCTCCAGCACCGCTCCGCTGGGCCCCGCCGTCTCAAGAACCGCTGAACTGGGCCCCGCCGTCTCCAGCACCGCTCCGCTGGGCCCCGCCGTCTCAAGAACCGCTGAACTGGGCCCCGCCGTCTCCAGCACCGCTCCGCTGGGCCCCGCCGTCTCAAGAACCGCTGAACTGGGCCCCGCCGTCTCAAGAACCGCTGAACTGGGCCCTTCAAGGCAAGACCCGCTGAACTGGGCCCTTCAAGGCAAGAAGCGCTGAACTGGGCCCTTCAAGGCAAGAAGCGCTGAACTGGGCCCTTCCAGGCAAGAACCGCTGGCCCTTTGGCAGACGTGGCAGGGCAGGATCTGTCTCGGGCAGGGCTGCAGGATGTCCTCTGGCCAACATGCCTCCTCCAGTGGCAGTGGGGTCTGTTATGGACTGTTTGGACTGTGGCTTTGCACTCCCCAGGATGGCCCAGTGGGCAGGCCACCCACTGTATGGACTGTATGGACTGTGGCTTTGCACTCCCCAGGATGGCCCAGTGGGCAGGCCACCCACTGTATGGACTGTATGGACTGTGGCTTTGCACTCCCCAGGATGGCCCAGTGGGCAGGCCACCCACTGTATGGACTGTATGGACTGTGGCTTTGCACTCCCCAGGATGGCCCAGTGGTCATGGAGTCCCCTCGTGGATCTGGCGTTGTGTACTCAAGTGGCTGAGGTGCCCCCCCTTCCCTTCCCCCTGAGGTGCCTGTCCTATTTTCTTTCTGATGCCCCTGCAGTGTTCTCTCCGTGGAGTTCTTGTCGTGGGACTGGGCCTTGCCCCTTTGCACAGGACCCCTGTGGTCCACGGACAGTGGTTGGACTACATTTAGTAGCTGTATATATTTTGTACATAGTTTATTTATTTATTGGGATTACTGGTGTCCATATTTCAATATATCTGCCCGTTTATGATCTCTTCTTTTGGTCTTTGCATTATTTCGGGGGGGGGGGTTTGTGGGTTGTGACAGTGATCTGTGGGAATGCATTGATGTGTGTGTTGTAGTGGGTATGGGTGGGTGGGTGTGTGCCGGTAATCTTTTCCCTCCCCTGTGTCGTAGGTGCAGTACTCACCGATGTCTTCCGCGCCGCCGGGCGTGCTCCTGGTACATGAGCAGGTATAGGAGTGCGGGGATGACCTGCAACTCGGGTTCCATACTGCCGGAATCTCGCGTGGAGTGCGTAGAGGTGAGCGTTTTCCCGTTCGTAGTCTGTTTCCGCCGTGTTTTTATCGGCGGTGCTCCCGCCCCGGAAAAGGTGGCGGATTGGTGGGTCGTGATAGGGTGGGCGGTACATTGTCTGCCGCCTGGCTGTTGGCGGGGACCGCCGCGCTGTTTGTTTGTTCCGCCGTGGCGGGCGGAGTGTTAATGCGGCGGGCTGTGTTGGCGGTTCCCGCCAGGGTCAGAATTGCATATTTTGGACCGCCGGCCTGTTGGCGGCTTGGCCGCCGCATTATCACCGACCGCCAGGGTCAGAATGAGGGCCTGTGTCTGGCAGTTCCACAGCTTTCTGGGTCTGCCTGTTGTCACCTCGGATCAGTGGGGACCAGGCGGGATCCAATATTTTATTACCAGTACATTGGTAGCTGTATAGCAATAGTCTAATTTGTATGATCAGTCTGCTGTTTTTAAGAAGGAGGAATGATGGAGTTACTCAGGGTACATTTTTGTCTAGGTTGAATTGCAGAAGAGAGTCAGACCCAATGAGTGAAGGGGTAACTGACTGAAAGACATCATAAAAGCATATTTCATCAATATGGTGAGGGAATCATGGAGGAGAGTGCTTTTGTAGAATGGAGATATATTATTCACACAACACTGTAGCTGCTTGTTAATATTAAGGGAGTATTGCAATGCGCTGCTAGGTCTGTCCAGCCTCTATTATTTTGGGAACTCGAGTGGTGCAAATACAGGCAGTTGCCACAGAGTTTGTGAGGAATACTGAGTGCCAGAGCTGAGTGGGGTGCCAGTTTCAGCAGTTCCTGTGCAGAGGTTAGGCCAGCTGCAGGTGAGGCAAGACAGCTCCAGGACAGTGTGCTCATGATTGTCATGCGTAGCTAAACATGCCGATTAGCAAGGATTAGTCTAGGTCTTTGCTTCCAACATGACGGAGCCTAGGCCTGACATGACCGCTGTGCTCACAGTGGTTTCATTGCCCAAGGATGCAAGTGGGGAAAGCTGATGGGTCGCTACATTAGAACAGTTCTGTTCATCTGTCTTGGAAGGTTGCAGAGAGTGGTGGTCAATCTGTCCATGCTACTTTATGGCGCTGCAGTGCCTATAGTGGGGGAGGGGCATTAGTGACTGCTCCAATCTGGCTTGTGCCTCCAGATGAGTCTGTTAGCCTCTCCAATCCTCTGGTTGGATGTCTCTGCTACTATGATGGCAGGTAGGCAGGAAAGGGTCAGTGCCGCTAAGCAGTGCCCCGCTGTGCACCCAAGTGACATGAAGCAGCAGGCATCACAAGGTCCACATCCCAGGTGCATAGGCCTCAATTGTGCATCCTCCACATCACCCCTCTCGGAGAGGCATCCTTTTGCAGCGACCACACCCCCATAGCCTGATTACTGATGTGTCACACCTGTAGAGTGACCTATTAGAATAACCCTTTTTGCAAGGAGAAATGCTCTTTTAAATATTATTAAGTATCCCCTATTTATGCCTTGTAGCTCACATCGTAGGATGCATTTTATTTAAAAGTGGGACTTGTGGAAAATTAATATTAACATGTACCTACAGTGGTCATCCCCATAAAGCTATTTTCTGTGTGGCAGGCCTAGCTGTCCTATGTAAGAAATCATAGTGCAGACAGCAATAGAAAAATTAATAAACCAGTATTTATAATATGTATAAGAAATCCAATTCAATGGTCAGATGTAAATAAATATTAAGCAAAAGTAACTTGTAAAATATTGCTGTTTCCCTGCTTGACATCCTGAAAGTTAATTTTTCATTAACTCTTCAGCAACTCCCAGCCTATACTTAGCCTGTGAGTAGGTGTTAAAGAGGTATGAAATGCTTCACAAAAGGAAACAACAGGCTTACGTAAAAGGACAGAGAAGGTCTTGTCTGATCTCCACAGTGGACTCTGCAGGCATACTGTGATAACACACTGTGAACTCATGCTTGACAGGTCTGTTGAGCCACATATAACACTTAGACATACTTAAAAGGGAGAGAAGAGGATGCCAAAATAACTCTTGTAGATTCTTTTTCTAGTTGCTGCAGGGCCCTGATTTTGTCCTACCAGATGCCTGTCTCTAGTTCTGTTGTGGTTATAGTGCCTGCTTCAAACTGGATTTCATTGTTAGATGTGGGAGGACACTGGTTATTTCTTTATTACACTCTGCATACCCCCCAGTCCTAGAAGTCCAAGTCCAAGTTTAGTGTGGCCAAAGTCTTTCGGCATTTTGAAAATGGAATGACACTTTGCGCCTGTCTTCCGTAAGTCAAACAGGAATCACTGAAAATGTGGGTAGGGTTAGCCATGGGATCTTTTACTCCATTGGTGAGAGAGTGCCCAGGAGGCAACCCCACCCACTAGCTGGCAAGAGGCATACATGTAGCATCTGCAGGCACCCACATTTGCTCACCTTTGGGTAGATTGACACAGAGCAGTCAGGCCTACTTAGAAGGCAATGTGTAAAATATTTGTGCAATAACTCATACAGTAACACAGTGGAAACACCAGAAAAAGAACTGCACACCAGTTTAGGAAAATAGATAATATGTATCTTAATAAAATAGGACCAAAACGACAAAATCCCAATATGCACAAGTTCAGATATCACTTTTTAAAAGTTTAGATGAGTCTCAATCCTTAGGAATCAGTGGTTGCATCCTTTTAACACACAGTACCTGGGATGCGTAAAGAAATGTTACTTCACCAGTAAGCAGGATTTCTCACTACCATTCCAACCAAACCAAACGTGACAATGCCACTCTTCTCAGATCATAAATTACCACATATAAGGGAATTTCTAATGCTGGCCTATGAGAGGTGTAAACTTCACAGTAGTGAAAAACTACTTTGCGTGTTTTTCACTACCAGGACATGTAAAAAAGTACATGTCCTGCCTTTCACTAACAGAGCACCCTGCCCTATGGGCTACCTAGGTCCTAATGTAGGGGTGACTTATGTGTAATGAAAATGGACTTTAAGACTCAGTACTTTTAAATGCAAAGTCTAAGTGGCAGTAACTGCACACACAGGCCCTGCAATGGCAGACCTGAGACATGGTTAAGTGGTTATGTATGTATGTGGTACAATCAGTGCTGCAGGCCCACTAGTAATATTCAATTTACAGGCCCTGGGGACATGTAGTGCACATTACTATGGACTTACAAGTAAATTAGGTATGCCAATTGGGAATGAGCCAATGTTACTATGTTTTAGGGAGAGAGCACATGCACTTACCACTGGTTAGCAGTTGCAAAGTGCCCAGAGTCCTAAAGCCAACAAAGCGAGGTCAGAAAAAGAGGAGGAGGAAGGCTAAATGTTTGGAGTGACCCCTCAGAGTGAAGCATTGTCCAACAAACACTTTTTAGACTTTGGAAGATCAAAAGAGGGTTGAATTAGCTGTGTGTGATCTGAGATGAGCCCTGAAGGACTGCACTTGCTTTCACATGTACCCATGTTAAAGAAGTGGATTCTAAGGGTCAGTTAGCTTACCTCCTGTGTGGCTACAGAAAGACAACAAGGAGTGAGAGACGTTTTGGTGAAAATGCTCAGCTGAACAGTGACTACTGGACCAGTACAGGACCCTGATATTTCATTCTGCTTGACAACCTGTGACACTTTAAGTGCCTTCAATGAGGTCTTGGGAGGCTTTAGAATTGTAATACTCATGTAGTTGTTTGGGCACCAGAGGAAAGTATGAAAACGTTTGAAAGGTTTTCCTCCTGACCAGCGAGTCTTTCATATTTTCTGACACTCAGACTCTACAGGGACAAATCAACCTGAAGTATCGGATCCAAGTCGGTCAGCTTAAAATTGGGCCTCAGTCCAGTTCTTCCATGACCATTACCTAGCAGTGGTGCTTTACTTTTTCTTGCTGCAGATCTTGCACATCTGCAATTATGCGATATTGTCAGAGTCCCAGTGGTGCGCTCTCTAGGGCCTGCTCCAAAGGAGACACCTTGTCAGCTTTGGAGGGGCTCTGACAAACAAAAGAACACTGCCCTGTGGGAAGGTCCACAGTTTTTTTTCTAAGACCACCATATAATGGTATTGAGGAGGAATATGATCTTCCATATACCTCTTGAACCCTCTGTACCCAATGGGGGTATCCATTGCAAGACATTGTGAGAAATGATGCTAATGTGTGATCGCTATTTTCCTCTCTTAGGACATTACGGCCTGATTACGACCTTGGCGAACGGGATACTCCTTCACTAAAATCACAGTTATCCTGCCCACCATTTTACGATTTCTATAGGATATAATTTAACTTGTAATATGGTGGAAAAGATATCCATCACGTTTGTGATGGAGTATCCCATCCGCCAAGGTCGTAATCATGCCCATAATGCGTGTATGCACTACAAGTCCCGAACGTTCTTGAGCAGTGTCCATCTTGGGCAGAGCGCATATATAAAACTTGCTCGCCACAGTACCGCATACTCACTGTTTTGAAGATCCAGGAAGAGGAAGACCTCACTCTTTATTTCCTGGACTCAGTAAGTCGTTTCTATTGCAACAATTCTTGCTGGCAGAGTCCAGTTTCTTTCAAGCTTCCTGTGAATGACCAGAAGATTAGCATGGGACCTGAAATGTACAAGTAATAGAAAGCTGATCAAGCCCTCTCTGGTGAGGGCATTCTTGGCCACTTCCTGGTAATTTGAGCTGTAAAGTATTGGGTGAAAGATGGTATCGCTCAGCAGTACTTTGGAAAATGTTCATTATTAAATATTCAATAACGCTTCAAGAACAAGTGCCATTTTTAGGAGAGAACTAAATCCAGAAAGACTGACCTGCGAGGTTGTTGTGTTTAAAACTCAGTGCTGACTTTTAAGGTGGACATCTCTCAGCCACACTGAACATGTGCGGAAGAAAGAGAGAGAGACACTTCGTAACAATATTTCTGAGATGTATGCTTGTTTCGGTGTCTAATGCAAAGTATATTCATAGATGTTGGGTGCACAGTGTGAATGAGTGATTTCACATGGTCTAATTTCCTTTACAGTTAAGATATAAAGGGAGCCTAAATAAACATTGAACACATTCACAGCAGGATAAGCGGTTCAAAAACTCTTTACATGGGGTAAAAGATCCAGTTTTGTCCAAGGGAGGGTTTAAGGGTATATCACACCAGATTTTATTTGACTCTTGTGTGTTTTCATTTTCAAATTTCCCTCCCCACTGTTCCCATCCCCAAAGTCCCTTTCCCTCACCTGGCCACTCCAAAACTCCAGGCTCATGTAGCATTCGGAGTTGGTGGTGCCTGGAAGTGGACCACTCGAGCTCCGTGCAGATCCTGAGAAAGAGCCGGTATTGACAGACATAAACGTCAATTTTGAGATATAAACGTTGGATGTAAAAATCGAATTTCCCTGATACCAGGACATACAAAAGGAACATGGACCAAGTTTTGAATTCTATGTAAACTACAGAAAGAATAAACCATCTCTTATTTTGGTATTTTCTGAAAGGCTCTTATGTTCCACTTTATTTTTAATTCATCATTCCAGAAGTTGATCAAAAACCTTCTCATATCACATGATGGTGCTTCAAATCAGTAAAATTAAAGGTGGGTAAAAGTAACAGAAGGAAAACCAGGGCATAGATGTACCTTTAGATGGCACTGCTCAAAATCAAGGCCCAAATCTACTATGTCATTTTTTGAAACAGCCCAAACACAAAATCTATTTAGGTATTTACTAAGTCAAAAATCTATTTAGGTATTAACTAAGTCATGAAAAGACAGTTTTATGGATCTTTGTGGCTTAGTGAAAAATAATTAAAAAAATAATATAAGGAGGTGTTACATAAGTGGAGGATGGTCATTTCCATTCATACATTCATGTATTCTGATGCAAACCCATATCATTTGCTGAAGTCAGTAAACATTGGTTTACTCCAGAATGGTACACCTACCGTAGGCTGACTTATCAGGGAGAAATATATTTATTTCTACTTGTTACTTCCTCTTTGCATGTACATACAAAGAAGTATTAGCTTGTAAGACTAAAATTATGTTGACCGCAAAACAGGCCCCCTTGTGTTGTGATGCAAGAGTGCCTGCATTGGCTCTAGGGAGCTAGAAGTTCCACACAATGTGCCATATCTTGGTAGCTATGAGGCATGGTGGATGAACCTTGACTGGTCCATGAACAGGGAAATCCCTGTGTGCATAACTAGAGGATGCTCCCCCAACACATGCTAAGGTCTGGAAGAAATGGGCTGACTACAGGGGTATCGCCCTTGACCAGGGAAATCAGAGCCATAAACAGGGAAATCCAGACACACAAGAGCTGACCAACAGTTGAGCTATACAAATACCAAAGGTGGAAGAAGGGAGAGGAAGGGAGGTAGAGGAAGGAGCATTGAGAGAGGGGCAGAGGTCTTTTACACCACAGTTGTTATGGTTCCTATTTTGCCTCTTGGAATGTCATAATGTGCTTCTAAACTCAATTTAATATGTTATTAAAATATCTTAGTAGAGATGGGGTATTTCCACTCTCCCCCTATGTTACAAAGCAGCATTGTCAAAGTTTAGTAAATCTAGCTCCAAGTGTATAACACTTGTATAACAAAATCAAGCAAACCCCTTGTTTCAGTTTCAATCTAGATCACGTTTTTATAACATCTGATAGAGCAGGTGTTTTAACTAAGAAAATTTTAATGAGTGTTTATGTATTTTGTATAATGAGTTATGTAGAAAATGAATTAATATAGAAAATAATGCATGTGTTTGAAAATGTGACCTCGAAGAATGGTCATCAGTATTCATGAAATGTACTAATTAATGATTAATACTTATGAAATATTAAAAATGTATTAGATTAATGTAGTAGTATGTCATATTAACGGTTATGAAGTATTCTTTAGTTATATTAATTGTAGGCCTCAACTTAGCGAGTGTCTTGGCCTATTTTGCCAGGCCTCATGCAGAAGCTGTATTTCTTAGAGGCTTAATAAAATTGCTGACAGAGTGAATTATAATTTGAAATGTCCATTGTCTTGTTAAAAGTACTTAACAGAAGCTTTTCGTGAGAACCGACTAACAGGAGATGATGTTCCCGCTAGAGTAACAATTTATGTGTAATATGTGTTAGATGTACTTTCCCAGGACGAGAACAATGAAGACAGTGACTTGAGCTGAAGATGCAACAATATTGTTACTTGACGAGCCAGATGATGAGGACATTGTAAAGTGAACCAATCAACTTCATGAGAAGAGAGAAATATTAGAATTCATAGATTTGGTATAGAAATATTATTTGGTAGAGTATAAACGTATGATTAACTGACCAATAGGGAATTAGGGGATAATTTAGATGACTCTGATATAACAATGCGACAGAGGAGAGTTATTTAGATTTTAGATTTTAGGCTTATGCAGCTTTTTGGAGAAGAAGAGACTTTAGGAGAGCTTTGAGACTCATTTTGTCATTGGGCTCATACTCTCTGATTGAGAGCTTGATGCTTTGCTCATCATTTGTTGACCTGAGGATGAAAACTGATTCTGCTCGCTGACCCACACTGTGGATAGGTAAATATGACGAAATGTGACTGTTATGCATTTTATGCCTTTTCTTTATAGGTACAAACTGTGCTGTCTGGATAGATCCATAGCTAGACGATTTCTAAATTTCTATTCTAAATTGTTTTGCATGAAGCCCAACATGCTGATGCTAATCTGACATTAGTTAAGGTTCTCAAATTGACTGATGAATTACAGGGACTAATCATTGATGAGTTATCTTGCTGAATTCTATGTATGTTATAACTTTGTCGCAACTGACTCAGCTATTGATTTGCATTGTAGCTCTACAATGTGTTGTGATTCAAGCTTTGATTAGACTGCATTTCTTTCACCACCTTGAACAACCAGTATTGATGTTATATGTGTTTCACTTGATTTTGAGATTAATCTGCGTGACTTTAGTATTGTTACTATAGGGAAATAAACTTACGAAACTTTTACTAAAGGTGTGGTTATTAATGGCTGAAAGGTCATGGTGCGTGACATTTACTGACTCCATTGATTATTGATTTTGTTGATTATTGATGATTGTTGATTATTGTGTATTGATTATTGATTATGTGCCGGAGCCATGGTAAGAACTTCTTAATATTAGTCAAAAGGTTAATTGACCTATTCGCGTCCCCTTGTAAGTTTACTTATTATAGTCTGACGTGCTAACAGTCATGGTAGCAGACTGATGGCTTGTCTCTTTGAGAGCTTGCCATAGGTGTCCAGTGCAGAGTGATAAGTGTTACGGTTATGGTAGCAGTTTGAAGTTAGTCCTTTTGAAGATTCAGTATTATTGAGATTTTGATGTTGTTTTTCAAAATGATAATTGGAGAGAAAATGATGTCCCCGTAAGCCCAGAAATGACTTTCCCAGATCCTGGATCCTGCTAATGGGATATTTAAGTATGTTCTCGGCGTTCTAGTGATAGAGTGAGTGAAATAGGTTGCGCTTGCACAGCTTATGAAAATCGCAGGTGAATTGTGAGATTTGCTAGGGTTGTAGGGAGCTTACGTACTCCAAATGAAGTTGTAGTAGAAGTGTATGTATTCTGCAGTGTGAGAGTAGGGAAGTCGTCAAACTTGCCTACTTTCACATGTGTGTGGAGCTTTGTGCTAAATAATTGTCCAAGTGGTTGTTGATGTACGTGGTCTAAGACTCCAGAGTATATTGAAAAGTGTATGAGACACTTGGTTATATGTTGTAATCTGTCTGGTTTAGTAGGTTGATCAGCCATGGTCAACAAGTCAGTATTTGAGTTAAGTGGCCAAGAGGAAATTTCAACTGAGATTTGGCAAGTCCTATGTGCACCAGGACAGACCCATTGATCAGTTGAGAGTAAAATTTGCGGGTCGAAATTTGCTTGCAAATCTGGGAGACCGAGAAAGACGAATAGCTGCATGCATGGAAGACCCATCAGTGAAAATCCGTAAGGTTTATGAAGCAATTGTGTTACCTTTCCTGTAATAAACCAGCAGATTTGTTTTGTTTTTCTTGTTTTTGATTAGTGCTCGCAATAATTTGTATTAGTTTTGTGTGGACTGAAGTGTAGGAGGACAAGCCGCAAGACTTTGTCAGCCACAGTACGTGTGGGTGTGGCGTTATTGAAGCCTCGCTGGGATAGGTTGTTTAGCGAGAAGGGTTTCGCATGAATTGGCAGCCGTCCATGAGAGGCAATTGGTTGAGAACGTGGGTGAAAGGAACCTTGGGATTAAAAGCAATTTCCTGATTTGATTTGAAAGAACAAAAGTAGAAAAGATGAAGTCTTTCAAAGCATTGAAAAGTGTCCTAAGGGGAGATACATATATTAAAGCGAGTGTAAGGGAGGCTACACCCCTGGAGGGTACACCAGCTTACATTTTAATGGAAGAGAGAAGTGTCACGCCATGCCTTTGGCTAAAGCAATGGTGCAAGTTGACAGAGAAGAATGGGAACTTAGCATTTCCTGAAAATGGGACATTCAATTTGAGGATTTTGGAGCAATTGTGGATGGTGCTATATGAATTGAATCCCCTTCCCAGACCAGCACAGTTTGAGGCATTAGCAGTTTAGGAACTGGTAGCTAGACAGCAACAGCAGTGGAAATTCGAGAAAAGAATGAGAAGAGTAGAAAAGACTTTAGCGGAAGTGAGATGGGATTGGCAGCAGAAGAAATGGAGATCAGTGACTTTGCAGGGAGTTAAGTTGTTTCCAGCTATTACGCAGAAAGATGAAGAGGAAGGGAAGAAGGAGACTAGGAAGACTAATAGAAGTCTGTCTGAGAGTAAGGAAGCTAGAAGGTCTTCAACAGTAGAGGAGGAATTAGATGCTGAAGATCTTGTAAAACAGATACTGAGAGACCGACCACCATCCTATGCAGTGCATGAGAGTGGAACGAGTACTTGTGCTGATCCAAT
Source organism: Pleurodeles waltl (assembly GCF_031143425.1). Lineage (NCBI taxonomy): Eukaryota > Metazoa > Chordata > Amphibia > Caudata > Salamandridae > Pleurodeles > Pleurodeles waltl. The sequence continues at coordinate 696,627,929 of NC_090439.1, read as the reverse complement.
AGCCCAGAGAGAGGTAACGAGGACAGAAAATCCAGTGCAGGTTAATGCAAACCTGGTAAAGAGTGTGGTGTAAAGTAGTTCTAATGTGCAGACTACTCCTGTAGTGCAGACACAGATGCAGCCACCACAGATACAGAGAATTTATCCTGATGTGCCCATTTTAGAGACGACTTCAAACCTAGTGGTGCCTACGGAGCAGGTGGTTTTGAGACCAATGCTGGTCCAGAGTGAGCCGACTCCTATTTTGTTGCCCCAAGTGCAGCCGCAGGTAATGCCAAGATTTACACCAATGACAGGGACACAGTCAGACTTGACTCCAGTGATGAATAAGCATATGGGAGTTACTCTCCCACAAAGTGTAGGTCCCAGAGCAGCCCCAGATGCAATATCACTGCTGATTACTGTTGGTCTAGCAGTACCATTATTTGCCCAAAAGAAACCGATTGTGAGTGAACAGGGATAAATGGATCAGAGTCTAATGAGGGGAGGACAAAATGAACAAGTTACGGTAGTCTCCTCTGTGGGTCAGACTTCTGATGGATTGAGGTCATTGTTAGCTCTTAGTCCACTTGTTTCACACCCAGATGCCGTGACTGGACCAAATGCAGGTCTGAGTCTGCTATTATTGGCACCGCAAACTCCAAGTGTATTGGTGTAGCAGGTGCCACCAGTCCAAGCGAGTAACATTTTGTTACAGGGACTGACAGCTCAGCAGTTAACTGAATGGTTAAACAAGCCGAATACCCCACAGAATGCCTCAAAAGGCGAGGAGCAATTGAATTGTGTCAGACTAAGCATGGAAGCGGGCGAATTGGTTGAGGGAACAATGGGGGTGAACAGATTTGAGTCTTACACGGAGGCAGAGTTCAGATACTTGTGCCCAAGAATTACGAGAGAAGTGAGCAAGGTATATCAGAGATTGGCAGATTCAGCAGAAACATAGCATAGAAATTGAGAAAACAAAACATCTAAAGAGGAGTTACAGATTAGAATTTAAAGTGAAAGATTTTGAACACATGTGGTCAGCCGGAATGAAGGCACAACATGAAGAATTACTGCAGAGTGCTCAGGTCTGGAGAGCATTAGACTAATGGGAAGGCAGATGGGTAAAGAAAAGAGACAAGAAGAAGAGAGATTCCTTGGAGCTGACTGAGAATGAACAGCAGGACAAAGATCCAGTAAAGATTTTAACAGTGGGGGAGATTCCAGGAGGAAACTTTGTCCCTTGGAGTAGGAGTGACATTCTATAATTTACTAATGATTATCCAAAATTGAGAGAGAAGCCAGTACAGTGGTATCAGCAGAGAGACAGGTTCGTGAAACTTGTGAAGTGTTTGTGGGAGGACTTGAACACATTACTGGAGATAGTGGTTCCAGCCAACTTATGGGTTGAGTGTAAGTTAACTGTAGACTGGCAATTGAACCGGAGAGAGATAAGAATACAGGTGCACCTCCTCCTGAGGTCATGAAATATTACTATAAGGTGATTGGATTTTTGAAAACAAGGATTTCGTCCAAGAATATTGATTGGCAGAGAATTGATAGGACAGTGCAGGAAGTAAAGAAGTCAATACATGCGTACTATGAGAGATTGTTGAAGGCATTCAAGGAATATAGTGGTAGAGAAACAATTGAGCTGAAACACATGTTGCATTTTGTGTTCAGATTTGCCGAAGGATTGAGACCTGAAATTGGTCAGATGATTAAGAGTCATTTGATTTGCTGGCAAGCAAAGCCGATTGATGAGGTGTTGCAGTATGCGAAATACTGTAGTGATGAGATTGAGTTGAAGCAGAAGAAGTTGAAAGAGAAGGCGATGGTGATGCAAATTAAAGCAGCTGAAACAGGAGTGCAAGGAAATTCTGTGCAGCAGATGCTGCAGCCACAGAGAAATGTCATGTTCAGCCCCAGATGAGAGCTAGAGGCCGTGGAGGTAATATGAATCATGGTCCAGATTTGAATACTGTAGTGGTTCAAATTGATGTGTAAGGAAAGAAGAAGCTATTGCCATGTAACATTTGCAGAGCTGTGGGACATTGGAAGCGGGAGTGTCCGATGATGGTGCAGAAAGGTGTTGTTCAGCAAGGTAATTACATCAACTTATTTCAAAATGTGAGAGGACCCAGAATAAGGGGTCACAATGTAAATTTTCAGAATAATGTGAATCAAGTGCAGAATTTTCAACCCATGCAGCAGGTGCAAATGCCTCGTGCACAAGTGTCACAGTTGCAGCCGATGCAGCAGCAGGTTCCCATGGTACCTAGACAGCAAATGCAGATATCTCAAGCCCCGATGGAGCAGCAACAGATGATGCTTTCTCAACAGGTCACAGGTCGGAGACAAGACAGAAGTAGTAACACAGTGCACCAATTCCGGTTACACAGTGAGAATGAAATAAATGGTGAATGGACGAGTGACAGTTCAGATGAAGATCCATTTGTGATGGGACTTCTTTAGAAATAGATCAGAGAGGACATTATGTGAGGGGAAAGGTCATGGGTCACAGAGTGTTATTCTTGGTGGACAAAGGAGCTACAAGCTCTACAGTAAGAAGTGCTGAAGTTCTGAATTTGCCCCTTTCCGGTAGAACAGTTGAAGTTGTGGGGGTAGCAGACCAGTACTTGACAAACCCGATCACAGATCCAGTGCAAGTTGAGATTGCCAATTTCCAGAAACTGCATAAGTTTCTAGTCTGCAATTAGAGTCCGGGATGGTATCCCTACTGGGAAGAGACTTGCTGTGTAAAACGAAGTGCTTGATTACTTGCTCAAATTATGGAATTGAGATTCAGACAAATAGCGATGATGAGGAAGATCAATCCCCAGAAATAGAGTGTGAAACTACAAATGAAGAGTACCCTTTGATTGAGTTTTTCCTGATGTTCACAGTGAAAGAGCTCCATTCTGATTTGCAGGGAACGGTACAAGAGAATGTGTGGGATTTGACAGGAAAGGAAGGAGGTCTGATTAAATGTGTGCAGCCAATCGAGGTTACCTTAAAGCCGAATGCAGTTTTTCTCCAACTTTCACAGTACAATATGCCACAAGATGTCCTTATGAAAGTGGCTCAGATAATTGCAGATTTTTTGAAGCCGGGAATTCTGAAAAAAGTGTTGAGCAGTCCATGTAATTCATCAATAATGGGTTTGAAGAAGCCATGTGGGAAGGTTCGGATTGTTCCGGATTTGAAGAAAATAAATGAGATTGTGGTCAAGTGTTGTCCCGTGGTGCCCAATCCAGCTGTGATAATGTTCCAGATTCCACGTGATGCACAGTGGTTTACAGTCATTGATTTGTCACAAGTGTTCTTTTCCATGCCTCTTCATGAGGATAGCCTATTTCTCTTTTGTTTCAAATTCCTGGATCGAGTCTATTGCTGGTGTAGACTTCCTCAAGGGTATACGGAGTCACCTTCCTTGTTCAACCAGATCTTGAAAAATAATTTGGAGTCATTAGAATTGCCTTTCCAATCGACTTTGGTGCAGTACATTGATGACTTATTGATTGCATCCAAGACAAGGGACGAGTGTAAGTATGACTCAATTGCTCTGTTGAACCATTTGGGAAAATATGGTCATAAAGTGTCACCACTGAAATTGCAATACTGTCAGAAGGTAGTGAAGTATTTGGGTCACCGAGAAAGGGTCAAGGAAAATATCCAGAGAGAGGATTACAAAGACACTGCAAATAAGTCCCTCAACTACAAAGAGAGATGTCAGGATGTTCCTTGGGATGGTGGGTGGTTGTCACCAATAGATCCCAAATGTTTCATTCATTTCAAAACCATTGCAGAAACTCACTCATATAGAAGTCACCTATCCCATAGTGTTAGACCAGGATGAGATGAAAGCACTTACTGAGGAGAGAGAGATTTTGTGCAGAGCTCCAGCGTTGGGTATGCCTGATTACACAAAGCCTTTCACATTATTTGTCATGAGTGTGATGCATGTTCATTGTCTGTCTTGACTCAGGTCCATGGAGGTACTCATGGACCCAGTTCCAGCAGCCTTACCAGGTTGTTTGCTTGAACTTGCCGCAGTCGGTCAGAGTCTTTCGTAGTGTGAAGGCGTGGAGAGGGGATATCCCCTAACTGTAATGGTTCCTCACTCGATTGATATTTTACTGACAAAGGACGAAAACCCAATACTTGACTGGTGCTAGATTTACTAAGTATGAGACGGGAATTTTGGGATCTCAAAACGTGACACTGAAAAGATGTACAGTGTTAAACCCGGCAACCTTACTTCCGAGTGAAAATTTTGAAATTGAAAAAGAGGAAGATGTTGAACATGATTGTCTTGAAGTAACTGAGTTGTGCACAAAACCTGACATTCGAGATACCCGAATGGAAGAAAATGACCAAATTATCTTTGTCAATGGTTCTTGACTGAGAGACAATACAAGGACACTGAGAACAGGATATGCTGCGTGCACGATTACAGGTACCTTGGAAGCTTCCTGGCTTCGAGAAGTGAATTCTGCCCAGGTAGCGGAGCTGGTCACCCTTACTCGAGCATGCCATGTTTCTGCTCAATTGAGAGTTACTATCTATACAGACAGCCAATATGGATTTGGAATAGTTCCATTCCTTTTTTAAGGTCTGACGCGCTAACACATCTAAGCGTAGAATCATTGTTTATTCAAGAACAAAATGTATGGATTAGGGTGTATCATGAACACGTTTCCTGTACTGTGCTAGCGCAGGAGTCTGTGTATTTCTTTTTTGCGTTTTCGGCACATTGATTACCTAAAAAAATGTCGGAGTTAATGCAAGAGCTACAGACAGCAGAGCTTAAAAAGACCGCAGAGTAATTAGACCGAAGAGTAATTGTATATGTGTTTCCGAGCTCCTAAATGTTTGATTTAATGCATGCAATAAATATGAAAAAAGAAACACAAAGGCCACTTCCGTGCTGGCACAGTTCATAAAGCTGGATCATGATATGGTTCCAGGATTGTTTCTTTCATTGTATACAGAAAGGACGTTCACCATGATGTGTACCACCAATAAGCCAATGCAAAACTGACTTCTGCTCCATTTTTGTGTGGTTGACTCATGTATATGGCCTTGTGACAATGTCTATAAGTTAGCATGAGGTGTAGTTTTTTGAAAATCAGGGAACAAGCTAACTGCTGGTACCTTCATTATTACTTAAGTTTCCCTCACTTCTCCTGAGACAGTCATTTATCGGCCATTTCTAAGGTAGTTAGCAGGTGCTACCCTGAGAAGAATGGGGCTGAAGCAAGAAGTTGCAACTTCTTAGAGCCCAAAAATGCCACTCTTTTACACAACCAGCACCAGAACTAATATTAGGGCCTCATTACATCAGCTGGGTGGTAACTGTGCACCCACTAAATACTGAATCTACCAAGTGCAGTATTTATTGATGGCATCATTACACCACTATTCAAGTATTCTTGATCTGAATGAGAAATAAGAGGCTTAACCAGAGTTTGTGTACTCGATTTCACAGGTGTTGTCTCTTTTCTGTCACTTTTCCTCTTTCATATTGTGCCAGGATCTTTTTTGGTGTAAAATAATGGGAAATAACTCAAATACCCACGCCCAGATTTATCATTATGTCATGCAATGCAACGCAGGCAGACAACTAGCTGTGCTGAGTTGTGTCACAGGGCAATGGCAGGAACGTGGCATATCTGTCAAGATATGATGCATTTCTGTCCTCCTCTTGCACGGCCTAGCACCAAAGTAGTCACTCTTGTGCAGGGCTGTGTGACTGGTGCGAGTGCACCAGGTGCTCACCTGGATGAGGGGAGCTGACCTCAGGGGTGCGCTGTGTTTAGCAACAACTTACAAAACTTGCCATTTAAAAGCACCTGCTGAAAATCTCTTTGTGTCACAAAGCAATTAAAATGTCAGGATAACTCTTGTGATTAATGAGATCGGTGTTTTGTCCAGTAATAGTTTTGACACACCACACCACACCACAAAATAGTACAGATGATTAATATGTCTGATGCAAAGAACATAACTATATTTTATCTGGAGCTGAGTGGATTAGTGAAGCCAGCCTTTACTAGTGCTTTAAAACAAATTAAATGAACGTGAGAAGAGCTATGGAGAGATGAGGGGCACTGTTGCCGGGTGGTAGTGAGGTAATCCGAGGAGGTGGTCATGGAGGGGCCACCAGTAAAGATTGCTGCACCGGGCACCACCAGCGCTAATGCCGGCTTTGCAATTGTGCCATGGTGCAAGGATGCCTGAGTTGCAGGCATATTTGTTTCTGTGCAGGAAGCGGAAACTTCCAGCACAAAAACAATGTTTTGAGGTAATTTTCTTTTTCTGTGTGTGCTGCAGGATGCAGCACACTTTAAAAGGGGAAACAAATCGAAATATTCCTCCTAATTGTCCCTCTATTGGAAAGGCGTTACAATCTAATTCCCATGTCTACCAGTTGGTAGATATAGGAAAGCATCATAATACATGGATGGATGTGTAGGAACACCCATGCTCCAGCCACATAACACCTTCCCAGTGCTTTGTAATGCAAGGCAGTGGCGTGCACTGCCTTGCGTTACACCAGATTTACCAAGCCACACAGAGCCACACAAGGGGCCTCTGAGGGACACAGGAGATCTCATTCTAGGATCTTCCTGACCACAAACGGCGCAAACAGAGTAAAAATATGTCCCTAAGTCTCTCTACAGCTGCAAAGTTGGAAATGTTGAAATTCCTGACTGCCACTACTTTGTTGATTTAAAGAGCAGTTGGACACACTGGCACCAATTCAGTTGAAAGATTGGCTCCTGAGTCTATGTATAATTCTAGTGCCACAGTATGCACATGCTATTAGCACCGAGGTAAACTGCTTAGCATCTGGATTTCAAAAATATATAGAACTTTCTATTCTGAATTAGGAATTGCACTACAGTGTCAACAATTTAAACATGCACATTAATGAATTACCTCACATCTGCTAGTATGGTAGGTCCAGAGTGATGCAATGTAGACATTGCTGGTTAGCAGGAAGCAAACTGTTTACGCACTCTGTACAGATGTCATATAATGGCGCCAACACAGTGCTCCAACAGAACACTCATTACTAAAGCAACAGTAAAGGCACAGATGTTCATGATTAAACAAAACAACCACATTAAGGGACCTGCACAAGTTCATCTCAATTCACACACAGTCCAAAATCAGAGAAAGCAAACACGTTGGTGCATTTTACAAAAACCGCTTCTGCCTCGGTTCATTGCATCGCACAAGCGGATGAAATGGGGCAGAGCTGCCCACAGTGCACATCCATGTTATGCTAACTGTTAACAGTACAGCGGCCAGATTATGAGGCAAGTCATTGCAATGCGCAGATTCGTCATCATCAGTAGATAGTTCAGCTTATTGCGCCCACACTGCATCTGCAGAATGTGGTTGAATCACCATCTCTCATCCGCCACTCAGCTATCGTGTCATCATTTGCAGATTCATCGTATTAAATTATGGCAACGCAAGAGAGCCCACCATCTGGAAACCTCAGTGGTTAGTATCACAGCTGACTATATGGCCTAAACCGCTGCACATAGCTGTCTGTTCTATATTTATTTACTGACTGTGCAAGGCACGTGGCCATAACAGGTGCTTAGGTGCCAGAGTAATTAGCGAATGAGAAAATCACCACAACTAACATTGACATTTGGTAGCAGATTACTTTTACAACCGATGTACATCTAATTTATATTTGTGCAACAATTGTTTGGGGGAAAAGTGCATAAATGTATTTGCTTCCCCTTGCTCGCAAATCTGCATGGACAGTCATCATCATCATTATCATCATCATCAGGTCCAGCTTTATGGTACGTTACGGTCTACACCAAGAAATTAGTGTAATTGCTGCTCAACGCCAATTTAAGTATTCTAATGTTGGCAATTCTCACTTGATTTAGAATTTCTTCGCGGTCCAAAAGAACCCACATGTGTGATGAGCCTGCGAAATTACTTAAATTTCATTTTTTTGCTTTCCTTTAGTTCTCTTCATATATTCTAAGGGAATCCTTAAACTTTGTTAGGCTATGGTCTTTTCTTTCTTGTTTATGTTGTTTTGTGATGGTTGGTTTGTTATCCACGGCACCTACAATAACTCTCTCTGAGGCTTACATTATTGAGGCAAAACTGCCAATGGGCGAGCAAAGGTTAAGCACTTTGCTTCGTCGGACTGAACTCTGATACGTTACATAGTAGATACGTTTCTCATACTCAGAACTTCTTTTTACCTGTCAATAGTCTTAAAGAAGCAGTTATGCCAAGAAGGCAGCAAGATCTTAGAAGACACCCAAATATTTTGCAATTATTTGATACCTTGAATCTTAATGTGCTTCATAGAGAAATACCTATAAAATACACGGGGGTTCTCAGTCCTTGTATCACAGCCCTTCTCTAGTTTCCTGCCAGTAATACAAAAATTCCTAGCTGCTTAACTGTACTGCATCATTACAGTTGAGTTCTGACAACACAATGCCCACTGCCAGCAGCCAAAGTGAAAGACAGATGACATAGCATAACTATACCTATAGGCAGGGCCGGCTTTAGGGCGGTGTGAGTGGTGCGGTTGCACTGGGTGCTGACCTGGATTGGGGGCACTGACCTCAAGGGGGCGCTGTGTTTCGTAATGACCTCTGAAACCTGCAATTTAAAAGCACCCGCTGAAAGTTCCTTGTGCTTCCAGCCTTCAGGAAGCAGTTAGAATGTCAAGATATCTCTTGTGATTAATGTTCCTGCTAGGGGTAGAGATGGGAGTTTTGTCCAGCAGCAGTTTTGACTCGCCATAAAGTAGCGTAGATGGTAATATGCCTGCTGCAAAGAACAGAACTATAATAGCTGAGAGGATTAGTAAAGGCAGCCTTTACAAACACTTTAAAACAAATGAATATATATATAAGGGGGGCTACGGAGAGATGAGGGGCACATTTTCTGGGTGGTAGTGAGGGAATCCGAAAAGGTGGTCATGGGATGGGGGGCACCAAAAAGACTGTCAGACAGGGCGCCACCAGCGCTAAAGCTGACCATGGCTACATGGGCATATATACAGCCCCTTGTGCTGCCCTTGGGTCACTTTTTTGATGCTCCTGTTGCCCAGAGTGCAGACCCATATCTTCAAGGCCACACAAAGACACTTTGCATTGCTTTTCAAGGACTCGTAGATATGGTGTAAAGCAACACAGTGGAAGCCACTGCGTTGCCTTGAACTGCATCAGGGTGGTGTGCAACACCCATGGGATTTGATGCATTCCCAGATTTACAAGGGTGGGTAAACCTGTGAATGCATCAGAAACGTATGCCTCCACAGGGGAAATGTAACAAGGAGAAATATCTTTATTTCTCCTTTTTTCCCTGTTTCAATGCAGCACACATAGAAAGCATAAAAAGCCTCCATAGAATTTTTTGTGCAGGAAGATGCCCCTTCCTGCAGAAAAAACAATCCTGCCAATAACCTAGACACCATTGCACCATGGTGCAAGGGTGCCTGCGTTGGTACTAGGCACCAAATTGTGTGCCGGCAATCCTGTCCTTTTAAATTGGCGTAGGAAAGCCCAGCAAAAAGACTTGCGGCGCTGCCTTTGTCAATTTTTGGTAAATATGTCCCCTAGTTTAATCAACTATGGGTAACTGACTTTTCTTTCTGGTATATTTTTCTAAAAAAGAAAAAGTGATCAGTAGAAAGGAGATATTTGTGGCAACCTGTTTATTTTTTCCATGCTATAGATGGTTGCAGGAAAGTTAGAATCTCTGCAAGTTTCTATTTGAACTGAGTCACATCATTTTTAACCTGATTTAAAGCAACAGAATCACTTTCTATTTTTGAAATATGCTAATTACATTTTGTTGTGTTTTATACTAAATTTACAATATATGTTTTGTTTTTATTCTTCTTGTCTGCAATGAAAATGAAAGAGCAAGATTACAAGGGTTTAACTAGTTTGTTGGAAGGTTGATGGTGTGAGCATGCATTAAAAACAATAAAATCACCTTTGTAGTACATAAAAAGCATAGTGCAAAGTCAGCTCGTTTTTCCATGACTGATTAAAACAACCTGGCCTTCTGCCTTGATCCTCTAAATCATCTTTCAGTTCTTAGTGACTTGAAATGCCCTAAAAATATACAGCAAGAAGTACGTTATCCCAAATACTTAAAGTATATAAGGGATAAAGGACCTCCTACCAGGAGTTTCATAACCATATTGGGGATCAAGGCCAAAGGCCGAGTTCCTTTATAATGTTATGGAACTCTGAGGTGACTTGCAATATCCTTATTATGTATAACTTTTCTCTATCTAAGGAGCGCACAAAATCAACATGTTCTCTCTGCTTGTCATTGTAAGGTAAAAATTATGGCAAAAGAAAGAAAAGCAACATTCTGTTTGTTGATTAAAACAGTTGCTTCAGTTATGCTCTTTGACCAGATCTGCCTTTCACCTCGGGTGCTGGATCTGGCAGCAGGCATGGTGGCTTCAGAAATAATGTAAAATAACCTTATAAAAGTCGGGGTCTGATGTCTTTTCTTTATAAAAAGCATTACAAATCCCAGATTACAAATAAATTAGGGGTTACCATTTATACAGGGGTTACAGAATCTCATGAATTATAAAACTCTTATCGGAATGTAGGACTGTTCCTGTTGGTTTAATTTCAGGGACTCATTGTGATCACTTAGTAAGCCATACATGGAGCTCGAAGAAACAGATTTAAACACATTTTTGTAATGGACAGAATAAATGAGGCTCACATTTTATTGCAAAAATGTGTAGTGGCAGATTTGTTTTCTGCTGAGTATAGTGCGGTTGAAAGGAATACATTTAAATAGTGTTTCTCTAGGTAGATGCATACCAAATCATTTATTTTAGATCTTAAGGGCCATATTTATACTTTTTGACGCAAAACTGCGCTAACGCAGTTTTGCGTCAAAAAAATTAGCGCCGGCTAACGCCATTCTGAAGCGCCATGCGGGCGCCGTATTTAATCAATGACGTTAGCCGCCGGCGCTGCCTGGTGTGCATGGAAAAAAACGACGTACACCAGGCAGCGCCGGCGTAGGGGAATATGGAGCTTGGGCGCCAAAAAATGGGGCAAGTCAGGCTGAGGCAAATTTTTCGCCTCAACCTGATTTGGTCATTGGGCATAGTGGCATGTAGGGGGGCACAAATCAGGCCCCCCTATGCCACAAAAATAAATAAAAAAAATGACTTACCTGAACTTACCTTAATGTCCCTTGGATGGGTCCCTCCAGCCTTGGGTGTCCTCCTGGGGTGGACAAGGGTGACAGGGGGTGTCCCTGGGGGCATGGGAGGGCACCTCTGGGGTCCTTCAGAGCCCACAGGTCCCTTAAAGCCTGCCTTTTCCAGGCGCAAAAAAACGGCGCAAAAGCGGGCGGACGTCATTTTTTTTTGACCCGCCCACTCCCGGGCATGATCTTTGCCTGGGAGTGTAAATACGGCGCACATGCCTCGGAGTCAATTTTTTAGACGGGAACGCCTACCTTGCATCTCATTAACGCAAAGTAGGTGTCCACGCTAAAAAATGACACAAACTCCATGGACTTTGGCGCTAGACGCGTCTAACGCCAAAGTATAAATATGGAGTTAGTTTTGCGTCGGAATTGCGTAAAAAAAAACGACGCAATTCCGGCGCAAACGGAGTATAAATATGCCCCTAAATGTTTGATTAGTGCTTGTTTCATGCGTTAAGAGTTTCTATTTAAGATACCTGTACATATTCAGGAACATCTATTTTTTAGCACTGGCAAAATCTTATAAACACTAGGTAATGAAGCTACAGACTCTGGCAGGTAAGGCACCTTCAACCACAAAATACGCCACACAATTTGCCTTTGTTTTTAAGTGCAAAATTCAGTACATTCTGCTACAAAATTAGTTATGTGTTTCTGCATGCTTCCAGTGATCCTGATTATAACTCAATTCTAAAGCAAAATTGTAAATTCTTTGAGCTAACCCTCTCTCCGTCTCACACATACTGAAGGTGAGAAAACCTCCTGTCTAGTCCTCCAGAGAGCAGCAACCTGCAAAAGAAGAAAATGTGTAATGATGTCATGACTTAAAATCCCTGAAAAATAACTTAGCTTTCAAATGCCCTTCTTAACTACTTTACATGATTAGACCAGCATGCCACCTGTCGCTCGCCAGCAAAGTCCAAAAGAGGGAAAAGTGAAAACACATTTACATGCAGATCATTGAATTCCAGGTAATTAAATGATTTATGACTTTGCTCTTAAATTTGTCATGAATATCCAATGCATTTTAGTAGCTGAGATCAGTGTAATATAAACAGAGATTTTGCAAAGGTTAGAGTAAATTGAGCACCATTACATTTGGTAGGAGTAACATCTTAACTAGAGCACATAGAATTAGCAGAAGTGCACATTTTAAAAAGTTTAATTGACAAGTAATAAGTCTACTGCTGCTGAAACTTGCACCCCAATTCACAAACAAGAATAGTGCGCAAATGGGACCCCTTACCTTTTGAGACTACGTTACCAACCCACTTTGAGAGTCACTAACATTTCAATAGTTTGCAACTGCAATTATGTTTGCAAACCATTGACACATCTGGTATTAAATTGGAGTTTGGATTAGACACCCACAAGAGGCCCCTTGTAAATTGTGATTCAGCATCCAGTTGCAAACCAGTTTAGAAGTTGGTAAAACTTTATCAGCCCCTAAACTGAGTTTTTTTCATGGGGAAAAACCTTTTTGCTGTTGCAACCTCCAATTTGGAGACTTTTTGCCCACATACAATTTAGTACATCAGGCCCCATATACTGAAGAATACTGGGTGTTCTCACTACTTACATTTGTGTTAAATAAAGGGCTTCAGAGAGAAAGTGTGAGTGGAAATGGACCATTAGGGGGAGTCAAATAATATAAATGATCCCTATATGGATTTAGTAGTTTGGAGTAGGCATGATTGCAGGGTTTAAAAAAGGTATCTAGGCATTCACAAGATAACTTCCCTCCTCATTTTCATCTTCCTAAAATATAAAAACTTTCAGAAATGGCAACGTATTAATGTTTTATTAGCAAAGACAGTACAAGGGGTGATGATGTTGAGGGTTATCAGTGGAGGGAACACTGACATAATGTTGATGCATACAATATCAAAACAAAAAATATCGACAAATAAATATCAATAACAAAAATATTGACTTCTTATATTTAACTAGTAAAACCGCCATGTTGTGCACATTCACTCACTTGACTTCTGACACTGCTGCCAGCAACACCTCCATGACTTGAGCTGCTGTGTACCACCACTGGGAGTAATCATTCCATGTCCAGCAGGTGATAGAACCCCTACCTTCTCTCCAGGGGAGTTAGAGAGGCTTGTTGATGAGGTCCTATGCCTGTACGGATAGCTCTATGGCTCACCAGAGGAGAAAGTAAGAATCTCATAGGCAAAATGAACACTTTTCGATACCATTCTTTCCCTCTTCACAGGATACAATGTGCCCCTGTGTGCCAATTAGACTTCTTGTGTGCCTGTTGTTGCAGTCTGTGTGGCATCAATGGGATATACATGCTGCAGGTATTGGTGGCCAATAATATATGTTAAGAGCAGTCTCATTGTGTTGTGTGAGGTTTTTGCGGTCCTAGATACTCCTTGTGTTGGATGCACATATCTAGGTAAGGAGACTTGACTGCTATCCACTGACATTTTTTCTTTACGATCTTTGTAAATGTTAAACAACATGTATGTGCATGATAGCATGAGCTGTGTATGCATTGTGTATGAGTGATTTGGGGATATTGTAACCAATGCATATAGTACCCCATTTCTTTCAACCCACATCTGGCCTTGCCAGACTGCAGTCTTGAAGGCATATCCTGACTCACTCTGCCCTTCATGTTGCCACACACACCACATGCCAAATTGCTGATGGCCACATGATGTACTGTCATGCATCGAAGTCATGGAATGTGAGTGCCATGTAAGTTTAGTATGCTCAGCCTACAGAGACCAGGGCCTGTCAAATGTATCTCCCAGTATGGGACAAAGTCCAGGTTGTGGTAGAGTCACTGTAGCTATGCAACTGTCACACTGTGCCCACTCTTTGTACACTTGCAGATCCTGTAATGTGGCCAGTATGAGGATCCAGTGGCAAAATGTGCCATGAATGCCTCGGTCCACTGACTGTATTAGCAATGGGTACTGAGGTAAATCCCAGAGCTAGTCCATATGAGCAATTTGTGTCTTTCACTCATGAGAGGTTCCTTTCTCTCACAGCTTTGTTGGCACCTTCACAGAAGCCATATTTGTCCTCTACAGGCTTATTGCACTGATGACAGTCCCACAGTGCAGCCAGTGTGTAGATTCCTGGGAGGCCATGATATGTGATTCAGCAGTTTGGTCACAGAGCAGAAATTGTACAATGCATACCTTTGAATGCTGGATGCCATTTCTGTAGGATAGACACATATGTCCAAATGAGTGTTCAATGGTACAGGTACATACCACAGAACCCATCCCCTGAAGTGGCATGAGTCTGTATTTGGTAGGTCACATGTTCAGAAATGCACAAGGAATACACATTCTATACCCCCCATGCCAGCCCCTTCCTTATCACTTAAGTGTAAGGGTGATGTCGGCCCTATGGCAGTTGCCTGTAGAGACTATATGCAGTGAGTCAATCTTAAAGAGGGTGAATGTGTTGGGCCAGTCAGGCCTCAGGTGTTTACCCTTCAGAAGCCACATATGTGTGTAGTGTTTATTGTGGCTCATATCACAGTACTTGTTGCAGGCGCATGGGCTTCCTGCTCAGTAGGCCTGCTTAGTCATTGTAGGCCCTGAACAGGATGGTGGATTTGTCTTCAGATGGATATATATGTCTGTTGTCATGTCCCTGTAGTCATTGGCTTGTATGCTTTAAACCTGTGGGGTGTTAGTCAATTTATAATTTGTAGCTTGATGTTTCTAACATGCTTGTGACTCAACCACTTGAGCAAAAGCTTGGGATTGTAGTCTATTGATTTTTCTCTTGCATTCATGCAGGTAAATGCCCATAAGAAGAAAGAGATATGGAGAGCCATCGCCAGGAAGGTGCGGAGCCTGAGGACCCACAGTCGTCGGAGCACCTGCTGTCGCAAGAGGTGGGAGGACATGAGACACTGGGCCCAGAAGATTGCGGTGGTCCAGCTGGGGCTGTCCTCCCAACGTAGGAGGGGCTCACATCAGACCATAACCCCCCTAATGTCCTGCATCCTGGCAGTAGCGTACCGAGAACTTCATGAGCCTTTGAGGGGAGCGCAACAGCCACAAGGGTGTGAATACAGGGCATAATCCTGCCTGCTACATTGCCATGTTAATGTGTTAATTTCTGACATCTCCACCTGACAATTAGGGATGTGAAATGTGCCTTACCTATTGGCCCAGGGACCTAGGACACAACTGTGTAAAATCCAAAAACAATTTGCTCACTAGGGACAACATATGGAACAGACCACTACTCCTCAGTATTATAGGCCAAATGGAAGGAAGTGATGTATCACTGTCTTCAACCATGTGTCTGGTTAAATGAGTATATTGGCATCTGGCACACACAGGCTACTTGTCTTCAGTGTGTGGCAGGTGCTGGCGCCTCGCTATTGTCTGTAATGTGAAGATTGCCATCATACATGTGACAGAGCATATACTGTTCTTTGGGTGCAGCTACTGAGCAATAAATTCCCTTGCTAAGTGGGGAAGGTCCATGGACATGGTTTGTGTGCCATCACTGTTGCCAACATGACTTATGCCTACCTGCTGGCATGTGTCCCTTTCGGTTTTGACAGTATGTGTATGCTGCTGTTTCATGCATGGTCTACCTGTGTTCATTGGATGATTCTTGTAATCCCTCACATGCCAACCTGTGTGTAGAATAGGACATTCGCAATGGAAGCTCCTTTCATGTGGTGCCACAGAGAGGAGTGTGTCACCATTGATTCTTGGCTCACACACGCTCTCACACGTAATTGCGTGTCATTTGGCAGTCACAATGATGACAAGACTTGTATGACAAATTTTTTAGCCACAGTGTGCAGTTTGTGGCCATTGATGTGGAATCATGCAGCAAAGTGCACTGCACATGTGTAATGGGTAAGGTTTGTAACCAGACTGTTAGCATGCATCATGAAGTGACTTGCAGTTATGTTGAAATCACATGTGGTTGGGTACAACGATTCATCCGCAGACATCCAGGTTTGCAAGGTGAAAATGGAGACAGTGGTATGGCTTCTCATTGGGCAAAATATTGAAGGCCTTCTACATGTACTTGCAAATCTCTTTGTCTCTCCAACAAACAAACGACTAAAGGCTTCTACTGAAGCAATCAGAACATGTAATTGTAAGGGGTACTAGACATTAATGGTGATTTCCCTGGGGCTTGCGGATTCATTGTGTTGTGGATTTTAGGGACAGAAATCCCTGACAATTTGCACATGATGTCTACCGGGTAAATTTCCATGCCAAATGTGTGACATATCAAAGCAACATTGGCACTACCTCCATGACTCCATTGGTATGAATTTCACTCATTGAAGTATGCCTTGCTGATATGTTTCCAGTGTGAAATGAGTATTCCTATGTCATCTTCTCCAGGCTATTGTACTGTTGTCAGCAACTTGGCATGATCTTGTAGCATCATTTCTTTTTGTTGTGTTATTGTGTATGTGACAAATAAATGTCTGCATGGACTGTGTGGGATCTGTGGGAATGCAGTTGGCATTTGCCTACTATTGTACAGCAACAGGTAGCATTGAAGGTGAGGTGGTCAGCTACTTGTTCAATGGTTACTGTGTGGCACAACTTCAGCCATCCAACTACAGTTTTCTGAGATACAGATTGTCCTGTGGGCAACTGTTGACAATTCAGAATGCATGCATTTTTAATGGTACATGTACGGGCCACTTAGGTGGAGTTTGTTGCTGAGGGCTACTTGACATCATGGTAATGTTTGCTAATCAGAGATATTATTCAAGTGTGATCAAGGACACTTGGTGACCCTATTTCTCTTTGTATTTGCAGCATCCGCCCAGGCAAGCAAAGGAGACAGGGCAGAGCCAAGTGGGGAAGCATTTGGCCACAGTACCTAGGGTACCAGAGGGATCAAGTGGCCCGGAGGTGGAGGAGAGTGCCACAGAGGAGACTGGATCTACATCCTTAAAATCAGATTCTACCTCAAGTGGCCACTCCCTAGTGGTGGCAAACCCATCGGGGCATACTCCTGCACCATCCTTGTATGCCAACTCCAGTTCTATCGCCACCCTTCTTGTTGTTCCCCACCTAGTTGCCCATGCCTGCCTACCCAAGGGGGAGGGTGTGTCCTTTGCTGCAAGCACCTCTGCCCCAGCCCCTGTTACCCCTGCTGCCCTGAGTCAGGGGGCTATTAACCACCTGAGGAGTATCTCCGTGGGTCAGACTGCCATTGTGAAACCTATTCAAGAGTTGGCCAGCCAACTTCAGCAGACCAATGCTTTCCTGGAAGGCATTCATAGTGCAATGTCTGTTCTACAGAGATCTTTTCAGGCTCTGGCCTCCTCATTGATGGCAGCCAGTCACCCCCCCCCACATTCCATCCCCACTCCACCTCCCTGTTCCCAATACAGATATCCCATTCCCCTACCTATCCCATTCATATAGACACATCCCCACGCACCCACCTCAACACACACAAGCAGCATACATAAACACAAACACTACAAGACACACCGGCACACAGGCTCCTAACATACAACCATACACACAACATCAGCCACCCCTTCCCCAGGCACCCCCACTGACTCAAACACTACTTCGAGCATATCCACAGGCACCACTGCAACAGGCAGTGACACACCCATCACACCCACCATACCTGCAGGCGCCAACCCAACAAAAACACAGACATCTACCACAGCCACCATACCTGCAGACACTCCCCTAACAGAGGCACAAACATCCACCCCTACAAGCATACCTGTAGCTATCGCCCCAACAGACACACACCCACATTGACCACTCCCACCTCCTACACCTCCACCTCCCTGCTTCCCAAGTCAATCAAACACCAACACTCACACTGGCAACAGGTACCACCCAAACATAAGCATGCCTCACACATGCACACGCCCAAGACATCATCACTGACACACAAGATAACCATCCCCTCAACCTCCAAATCCTAAACCCCATCTGATGACCATCCATGTGTTCCAAAGAAAAGTTTCCTTTCTGAACTTGCCCTTTCTCCTCTTCCCTCTATCCCGTCACAAACCCAAGAGACCCCGACTCACATCCCAGTTTGTCAACCCAACCCTTCCTCATCCAAGTCCTCCCCTGTTACACCTGCCCCTCCTGCAAGCATTCTTACCTGTCCCCCAAGAAGAAGCTCATCCCTCTTAAGAAACAGCCCACCCCTCTGAAACACAAACCCATCCCAAATCTGACTCCCCCAAGGATGATCCCTGAGGAGGCTCCCTGCCCAATTGATCCCTTTGGATGCTCCCTGGCAGTAATGGGAGTCAATTGTAGGCACAGTACTGTGCAATGAAATCCACTGGACTGGTCAATGGCCTCTGATATTTTGCTATTCTGTTTAATAAACTCAAATTGGTGTTTTTTGGGTGCACATCTGTCCTGCAATTCCTTTTCTACCTTTATGTTGTTCCTGAATAACTTGTGTTGTATGCCTACAGTTGTGTGTGTTTCAGCCTGCTTGCTGATCGTTTTGCTGTTGTTTGCAATATCTGACATTGTGGACAGTGCTGGTGTCACCCAATACAAAGACAGATCTTGACTGTATAGATATGTGGGTGGTAATCTAATTGTGGTGTCATTGCATTGTGTTCTGTTTGGTATGGTGAGTATTTCATCTTTTGTTGTCCAACGTCAGCATGTACAGTGTTAGACTTATCCCCCTGATCTGGATTGTGCATTTGTCTCATGTGTGGGAGCTAGAGTTGTGTTTGTCCCCACATGGAGGCTGTTCAATTGTAGTAGCTTCCTTTGCATTTAACTGAACATGTGACATTTTTTCTGTGTCTACCTTGAAGTTACTTCATCTAGATGTATGGCCCAAGCTGTTGCTGTTGTATGTGCGTTCTTGACTTGCATTGCCACATTATGCAGATAGGTATGTCACTTGGCTCTAGTATTGTTTGTCCTTGAGATACATAAAGGGATAATTCCTGTGCAAATGGTGTTTTAGAGGCATGTGCAAAGGTTAATGTGTCCCAGTACGGCATCCTTCCCTGAGTGCTCCTGATGTCCCCATACCTATTTTACAGGTATTGTATGCAAAGTGAGCTTTGTGTATTTGTCTTTATGACTATTGTGCATCCCATTGTCATTCCACTGTGTTGCAATCTGGGTGATGTGTGGGTTCATTGCAGGGCTGTTTAATGGGAGGGGTGTTTGTGTTCCATGACAGATTCATACTTATGTGTGTTGAATCTGATGACAGTCCATTGCAATGTGAGGAATGTGAGTTTGTCAATTATATTGGTAATGTGATGTTGCTGTGTTGTTGGTGTATTGTGACATAATGTTGTGTACACTTCACTGTCTCTGTGCCCAATATGTGCAGAAGATTGTTTTATGTATTGTTGTGGTGCAGTGTGAGTCACCTGCCCAAAGGGGTTGTGAATGTGTCCTTCTTTGTGAATGACTCTGACATGATGACAAGTGTACTTGGTGCCTGTAACGTGACTTCCATATCATGTGGATGACGTCACGATGAGCTGTTGTTGAGGGTAACAACACAGGTTGATGTGTGTACTTACAGTCGGTTGCATACACGGCGGCGTGGATTTTGAGCTCCATCAATGAGAAGAGGCAGGATATGTGTGTCTGCCTTCAGGTGAGTTGCTCGCTTTATACTTTCCGTCTCTGCTTGCTGAGACGTATTGGTTGAACTGATGTGTCTGGTGGAAACACTGTCTCTATTGACCTGTTTGTGCTGCCTCATGACTGTGGTGGTCTGCACTGCCTGCAGTGCCGGTGGGATCGCGGCGATCTTTGCTCCATAGGCCTACATAACTTGTGATACAGTGGCCCGACCACCAAGCCAATGGTGGTCGGACCGCCACTGCATCCATGACGGTACACAGACCACCAAACTCGTAATGAGGACCTAAAAGTGTCACTCCAACCTATACAAATTTGGGGAAGGTGTTGGACACTAAAGGATACACATTTACTATTCCTACACCGATCTAGCCATATTGACACTAAAGGGATGAAATTTACTATTCCCATTCCAATCTAACAATATTCTGGGAAGGTGTTGGACCCTAAAGGGGTGACATATACTATTCCCACTCAATTCTAAGCTTATTTGAAGAAGTCGTTCGTCACTATAGAGGTGGAAATTACTATTTCCACTGCAATGTAAAACATCTTTATATAAGGTAATAAAAATTCAACATTTTATATACACATTTAATACTCCATACTCACACACAATTTTCTAATTATAAAGTAAAAAAAATGTAATCTAAAAACTCACGGACCAAAACTTTAAACCTACTTATTCAGATTTAATCATTACTATATACAAAATGATAATACTATATATACGTATATATATAAGATATTCCACAATAACAAAGCAATCCAGGTGAATCCTCGCCATGGACATAGAAAAATAAGTCTCAGTCACAGAATCTTTACTGAAGTGAAGAATTTAATGGGCATCCAGAAAACCCAATGCGTTTCGGAAACGAAGTTTCCTTGTTCACGGGTAATGGACTCATCGACTTTTTTAATACTTATAAGTGCAAACAAAACAGTTTACATTGAAAATGGACTGTAGGTGAAAAAGTTCCAAATTTAACAAAACAATGTTAGCCATCTTTAAATGGCTATTCTAAGCAACTAGATTGAAGAAACAATATTCCAATTCAATTATATAACTGAGAATGCCTGAGAGACAATGTATGCATGCCATTAATTTAATCAATCTACATAAATTTATAGAGTAAATCGTAGTACAAAAATTAATTAATCCTGAATAGCATGTCCAATACGAAAAACAAAAAACAACTTGATAACCATATATTCTAGTTGCATATATCTATATAAAGCCCTAGAGGGCAAATTACATGGAACTGGTACTTTCAGATTTAAAAATCCCCAAAATAAGAGAAAGTGAAACATTATTATTACTCCCAATTAAATATATATTTACTACATTTCAAAACTTTAAACAATGAAATAATTTTTATTTTTTACAAATATCAAATTTAAATGTTTTATATACTATTTTTGAATTATTTTACTTTGTGAAAATACATTTAGATATATATTTTAAATCTTTAATTTTTTTTCATAATTTACATTTTTTTATATTTCAAACGTTTATTTAAGTTTAATGAGTAATATCCATTTTAATTATTTTACATCAACATTATTAAAAATATTCATGTAACAACATAAATTTAACAAATGTAAAACATTAATTTGCATGTCATGAAAATAGTTCACATAAAATGTACTTTAATACACTTTGTAAAACTCTCTCCACTCGTATCCCCTAAAAACACAGTATCCCACTTCTAAGAAAACATTACAAAGCCATCATTTATAAACATTAATACAACTTAAAATAAACATTTCAACAATTTCATAACTAATAAGTTATCTCACTAAAACACAAATAAAAAATAATACACATATATAATTAAACACACTACAGTAAATTACATACTAATTAACACTTTCAAATGATATTACATAGAACTATATTTTCTATATCAATAATGTTTAGAACAATATTAATAACAGCACTTAAAACAATATTGTTACCTTTGATATTCCTGTTCATGATATTTTCAACATCCCAATAATCTGGACACAATGGTCCTCATTATGACTTCGGCGGTCTATGAGCTAGAACTTGGGCAGAGAGCCGCCAGCAGCCATACTGGTGGCGGTGCAGTGGAGGCTGCTCAGCCTCCACGCCACGTCATCACTACACCACCACACGTATTACGAGTTGGTAATAGGCGCTGTGGTGTTGTGGTGACGGGGCGCTGGTGGCGGAGCAGGCCCCAAGGATCCTGTCCCCTCCCGGACAACCACTGTGAAAAGGTAAGTGCCCATCCAATAGGGGAGGGGTTGATGAGTGGTGTGTGCGTGCATGGGGGTATGCATTTGCGTGATTGTAGGGGGTGGTGTTTGTGTGCATGTAAGTGAGCGATTGTGAGTGTCTGTGTGAGTGCATGAATGGATGCTGGGGTGGTAGGGGTGTGTGCGAGTGTATGTGTGTCTGCATGAGGGCATGAATGCGTGATTACATGTGTGTGTGTGTGTGTGGTGCGTGCATGCTTGGATGGGGTGGGGGAGTCTCTAGGGGCTTAGAGAGGGAAAGTGACTGTGTGGGGTGGTTGGAGGAATGTATTTCCTGCTGTCAGTATCCTTTCCCCCAGGGATTTCATGGCGGTGTTGCTGCCAGAGGAGGCTCCAAATACCGTTGGTGGTCTATGGTGGACTGCTGGGGCGAAAGTGGTCCACCTTTGCCGCGGCAGTCCAACCGCCCTGGAGGTACAGGCAGTAAAACTGCTGCTTTTCAGCCTGTTCACCGCCATCGTCATAATCTGCGGTCCAGCACCGCCATTCCGTCGGTGCTACATGATATAATGAGGGCCAATATGTTTATATCATGGGTATTTTTTCCCAAACGTTTGTTCAAACACCATGTGGAGTGACTCAGGGCTCTTTCCTGGCACCACTGTTGTTTTAAATTTCTACTCTGCCACATGTCTCTCTAATAAAATATTATAGGATGAGCTTTTATAAAGAATTGCACACTTTTCCCAAGTTTTTAGTGGCTTCTTAATGTTGGTGGTGCACAGACAGGCAGGGAGGCTCGTATCACATCATATCTTATGGTTCACTGCTGCTAAACAAAGAACCACCATGTACTCTCACAAGTGCTACGTAGACATATTCAATGAACAACCAGCTGCAAGTCCTGACTTGCTTTGGCATGTAGACTTTCTCATAGGTCTAAGAGCAAGCTGCAGTGCACACCTCTCGGCCTAACCCTTTCAGCTAGCTAGCAGCAATGCATCAAAACCTTGAAGCAAAGGTGATTTGTGGCAGCCTGATGCATGACAGTATGACTTCTCAGGTAAGTCTGGTGGAACAGATCTTAATCCTTTCTCTCAGTTACATAAGTCTCATACATGCAGAAAACAAAGGGAAGCAGGACTTGGTTCAATAGATTTTGATAAAACATCTTCATTCTATGTGATGAGGCATAATTTGTGATTATTAGGACAATAAAACATCATTGTGATAAAAAATGAGAAACAAATAAAAAATTCCAACATTATTGCACACTAGTAAGTCTAGAATCCCTACCTTCACTACTCAAGTCTACATGAGAGCAATATCAGTGTTAGCCCTAATCTGTCCATACTTGGGGGAATATTTATATTTGTTTTGCACTGAATTTGTGTCATTATTTTACCCAAATTTGGTGCAAAACTAACGCCATATTTATACTTTGGCGCTAGACCAGTTTAGCGCCAAAGTTATGGAGTTAAAGTCATTTTTTGGATGTGGAATCCTACCTTGCGTCAATGAGATGCAAGGTAGGCGTTCCGGGGCAAAAAGTGACTCTATGGCCTTAGCGCCATATTTATCCCCATGCTAAAAACGCACACAGGGGAGGAGGGGTCAAATAATGGTGCAAAGTTTACTTTGCACCATTATTTAACGCCTGGGTCAGGGCAGGCTTGAGGGGACCTCTGGGCCTATTTCCATGGTAGAACACCATGGAATAAGCCCACAGGTGCCCTCTCCAGGCCCCAGGGACACCCCACCCATACCAGAGGGACAGCAGAGGATGGGGGACCCCATCCCAGGTAAGTATAGGTAAGTGCAGGTAAGTATTTTTTTTAAAGTGCCATTGGGGGCCCTGAAATGGGCCCCCTACATGGCACTAGGTGCAATGACCATGACCAGGGGACCCTGCCCCCCTGTGCTGGCCATTGTGGTGGTGGGCATGACTCCTGTCTTTTCTAAGACAGTAGTCATGTGGTATGGATGGTTTTGCATCAGAACTAGGCTGGTTAGAGTCATATCCTTATACTGTAACCTGTCTAACGTCATTTTTTGGTGTAAAACCCCCTTCACTCATACTGCCACCTCCACCCAGCTAACGTCATTTTTTTTACGCTAGCCTACCCTTTGTGCCAGCTTGCACCATTCTATAAATATGGTGCCCGGCTGGTGTTCAAGAGTGGTGCAAACCAGTGCAAAACTGTTAGATGCAAAACTGCATTAGTGCAGTTTTGCAAAAAAAAAGTATAAATATGCCCCTTGGTCTCTGCAAGGAAGACCCATCAACATTTCTGGATAATGTGTTTTTTTCCGTGTAGGTTAGACAAAGTGCAATGCCTTGGGCTGAGTGCAAGATGAAATGTTGTGCAAAGAAGTAGTAAATTCTGAATGGAAGGGCAACTGATAAAAATAATGGACTAGCACCGCTAAAATGAAGCTTTTGCTAAAATAATAAGAGAAATAAAATGAAATGCAACTAGGTGAGATGGCACAGGTCTCAGGCCCAGAGCTAAATTAAGGGGCATATTTAAGAGCCCCTAGGGGCACCGGAGTGTCATTTTTTCATGATGCTTTGGTGGCTCTATGCCATGCACTGTATTTACAAGGTGGCATTGAGCCACTTTCTGTGGCTTAACGCCACCTTGTAAGTACAACCCCTATACATGTAGCACTTTGCGTGGAAGGGGCATGCAATGGGTGTTGCTGTGGGCATGCCACAGCAACACCTATTGCATTTTGATACAACCCCAGATTTACGAGTTCTCGTGAACCTGAGGCACCTCCAAAATGTAACTCCACCCCATGGGTGGTGTTAGCATTGTGCAACGAGGAGAAATACTTAAATTTCTCCTTGTTTTTTGCTCTTTCTATGCGTTCTGCATTCATGCAGAAGTCAAATCTAAAAAGTCTACAATAAAATCCCTATATCCATACCACAAATTAAAAGCAAGCTAAAATGTACATGAAAGAGATAAAAATGCCCATTGGACAGACCAAAGTGAGGCTGAATTAAAATAGTCAATGTATGAATCTTTAGCAAGGAAATGATGCAAATTAAAGACAAATGTCAATGTTCAGGAATAGTCATGAGCCTGTAAAAAATCACCCAACATCCTCAAAGGTGATGGATTCCAGGAAAGATCCCACTCTGGCAGATGATAATTAAACTAGCTCATTTGTAAGGAAAGTGAGGGAGCACTCATGTTGTGGTACCTGAGCCACAGGTTCTGCCAAGGAGGCAGCATCTTGTGCAGTGCCAGATGTTATAGCACCAGGAACCATGCAAAGGGCGGCTGATAGGAAGCATCCCGCAGCAACCGCAGTCTGAATGGGCATGTCTGACAATGAACCCTCATCAAGAACACCAGCAGACTCACATCTGCAAATTCATAATCCTGTGTATTAACCAAACTGCAGATGGCATTCCTGCCACAGTAAAAGGCAACTTCTCTAACTTTTCGATGTTAAGCATGATGTAAGTTGCTTCCTTCTTGGCCATTATCTGTTGTTTTGTGTGGCAAATTAAATGTGGCAAACAAGCAGGTCTGGGTGGAGTTTGCAGAGTTGTAGCCGATGGAATTCTGCAGTCACCAAAATACTCTGTGGAATTCCACAGAGTTCCACGAGCTGGCAGGTTATTGAGTGCTTAGCCAAGCCTTTTACTGCGCTGGGCGTTAAGGTCTGTGAAACCTTCCTTTTTAGCCCATCCCTGTCTGTTTGTGGGCAGGGTTTGTTGCAGATTATTTTTCTCTCTGCTTGGCATCGACAGTAGTGCTCATGGTCAGGTGGCCTAGGCATTGCAGCTGCAGGATTGCAGACATGGCCACTCTGCTGGCCCAATGTGATGAGAACTGGCAGGAGTTCTATAAGTTAAACTCACCCTCTCTTACCCGGATCATGAGAACTTCAACATCGCATGCTCCCCATGTCCACAGCAAGTTCCGGCACCAACCCCTGGGTCACAATACCCCTGTTGGGGCTGGAAGAGTTCTCAGAGCCTGATAACAAACACAATGTAGCAGCCATTCATTCTGGAGACTAGGTGCAAGTAGGGCACGGCTGCTGATATTCACACAGCGAAGGACTGCACAGTGCCGTTCCAAGGAGAGAATCAGAGGTAGGCACTACTACAGGATGTGTGGTGTTTCCAAGTCTTTTTTAATGTTTTAAGGCACTTGCTCAGTGAGATAATGCATTGGCTGTAGGCGTCACAATTACATTTCTGATCTCATTTTTAAATCTCAGTAATAATCTCAGCAAATGAATACTTGTTTTTGTAAATCAAAATATTGGAGGTAAAATCTATACAAAGAACATATTATTGTTGTTACAACGCTATCCTTTTGGGGTCAGAACAAGCTAGTCAACCATGCCATTATAGCTTTTTTTTTGCAGTCCTGACAGAGACACTCCAGGCATGAGACCCGTATCCTGGCATGGAGCAGGCAAGGAAGGTGTGTAGAAGTGACCATTGAGGTGGAAGTGGGACTTGTACTTTCACAATTAATCAAGGGTGTTTTTTAGGACATACAATACATGGATTTAAAATAGATGTACTTCAAACAATTGCAAATGTTAAAATGTAAATAACTAGCAGGGCATCCACTTTTTGGAGTTGGGATACAGACTGCGGTTCTAGTTAAGGCACATAGACATAGCTTGTTTCAGGCACAAAGACTGTGTAAGGTGATTGGTCACTTAGCCCATGAGGAGCTTCTTGGGGCACATGCACTGGACAGTGAGGAGTTTGGTTTGGGCAAGGACTGCATGAAATGCTTACACACAGACTGTGTGGAAGTGCACACAAAATAGTATACAAAGAAAGGTATGGGTAGCAGTGGTAAAGAGTGGTGCACCTCCTAAATGTTAAGAGAGTATAATCAATGATATTTCATCGTGGTGGTTGTCCAAAATAGGGTAGAACATGGTGCTAAATGGCAAAGTGTGCTCCACTACCCAAAAGCATAATAGAGTGTTTCATAGGAACACCATGCAAATATTTTTCCAAGATCCCGCAGCACTCAAAAAGAGTTTGTAATCAACACATCATCCAGATGAGCTTGGCTGTAGTAGGTTCCCTTTATTTGTAGATATGGACATCATAATGAGAAGATTAACCCCTTCCCCGCCATAGATGTAATGGTTACGTCCATGGCAGCGCCCGTGTGGCGCCATGGACGTAACCATTACGTCCTGGGACTGGCAGTCGGGGGAAGTCTGGCCAACCCCCACCCCCCCAGGCCGGGGCTGAAAGGAGAATCCCTTCCCCTTTCACCCCCACCCTCCCCATGACGTCAGCGCGCGATCGCGTGCTGATTTCATGAAAGGGGGAAAGACGTGCTGGAAGCCATTTGCTTCCAGCGCGTCTAAAGGAAAAGGTGAGTTTTTCACCTTCGTGGGGGGGGGGTGCCTCTGAAAGAGGCATCGGGGGAAAGGAAAGGATGCGATCGGGCAGCAGGAATGCCCACTAGACACCAGGGATTTTTCTATGTGTGTGTGTGTTATTAGTGTGGGGGAGTGACCCCTTGGGCAAGGGTCGCTCCCCTTTGGGGGCAAATTTATTTTTCGTTGTTTCTGCCCCCGTGGGGGCAGATTGTCCCTATTTTTAGGCCGATCTGCCCTCAAGGGGGGCAGAAAGCTACTAGACACCAGGGATTTTATTGTTGTTTTTTTTTTTGTGTTGGGGGGCGGCCCCTTGGGCAAGGGTCGCCTTCAGGGGCCCACATGTATTTTTGGGCAGTTCTGCCCCCCTTGGGGATAGGCCTATTTTTTTAGGCCTTTCTGCCCCCAAGGGGGGAAGAATCCCAATAGCGCCAGAAATATTATGTTTGTATGTGTGCTTTGTGTTGGGGGGTGGCCCCTTGGGCAAGGGTCGCTCCCCCTGAAGGGACAATGTATTTATCATCATTTCGGCCTTATTTTTAGGCCAATCTGTCCCCAAGGGGGGCAGAAAGCCACTAGACACCAGGGATTTTATTGTTGTTTTTTTTTTGTGTTGGGGGGCGGCCCCTGGGGCAAGGGTCGCCCCCAGGGGCTTGTATGTATTGCCTATTTTTTTTAGGCCTTTCTGCCCCCAAGGGGGGCAGAATCCCCATAGCGCCAGGGATACTATATGTGTGTGTGTGCTTTGTGTGGGGGTGTGGCCCCTTGGGCAAGGGTCGCCCCCCCAAAGGGTACAATGTAATCTGGGTGATTTCTGCCCCGCCCTTGGGGGTAGATTGGCCTATTTGTTTTTAGGCCCATCTTCCCCCAAGCAGAGAACACTAGACACAAGGGAAAATTAAAAAATGGTTGGTGGCGGAGTGTTTGTCAACTGGCGAAGTATTTGCTTTTATGATAATAACAGTTTTTCTCCTTTTTGTTCTAGTTCAAAGCTTTTGCTGACTTTGCTGTGGCCTGTTGCAGTTTTGGCAGTAGTTGTCCTGTGGTTTGCGTAGTTGCATGTTTTAGGTAAGTAAATACATTTACTCCAAGTGAGTATTGTTGCCATGCATGAATGACATGTTTGTAGGTGGTGTACTGAATGCAGGATTGTGTGTGAAATTGTCCTTAGATTTATGCACAATGATTATTGTGTTGTCTTATGTCTAATTTGCTTTTTTTTTCTCTTTTTAGTGGGATATCATTGGTGATTGCTGTGGCTGTGCAGAGTAGTTGCTGGTGAGTCAAGCTTTTTCAGGCAAGTGAGCAGTATAGTTTTTGAGTTTATGACTCTTAGTGATAAAGCATTACTTTGTTACTTATCTTACACAGTGCTGGTTGTTGGTGGTGTATTTGTCCAGTTAATTTTTGTAGGAAGGATCATGGCTAGCCATAGGATGACCGCTCAGCAGGTTGTTAGTGTGCTTTTTGAGTCATCTTCTGACCATGAATATGAGACTGACTCTGCATCTGAGGCAGAGGAGGAAGTGCAGGATTCTGGAAGTGAATTTTCTGTCAGAGATGAATCATCTGATGATGAAGCCACTCTCAGTGCTGATGAAGGGCCTGTTTTAGAGGATGACAGTGATGTGCCAATGGTGCAGGAGCCAGCGGCTGAAAGGCTTCCCATTGGAAGACCTGACACGTGGGTTGCACCAAACATGGAGCAGCCACAGTTGCCTGCGTTTACTGGTTTTCCAGGGTGTCGAGTTAATACGGAAAACTTTTTGCCCGTCAACTTTTTTGAGTTGTTTATGGACGATATATTTTTGGAAGAGATTGTTGAGCAGACTAATTTGTATGCAGAGCAGTTTTTGAGGGACAACGCTGCCAGACTTAGGCCACACTCTAGAGCTAGCCGGTGGATTCCCACAAATCTGGAAGAGTTGAAAAAGTTCTTGGGTTTAACTTTTTTGATGGGGTGATAAGGAAGCCATCGCTGTCTTCATATTGGTCTACTAGTCCCTTGATGGCAACTGCTATATTTCCTGCCATCATGAGTCGTAACCGGTATGAGCTTCTTCTTCGGATGTTGCATTTTGTAGATAATGCTTTAGCCTTGCCAAAAGATCATCCTGATTCTGACCGTCTTTTTAAGATTAGACCTGTCCTTGATCATTTGGTAGATCGGTTTTCAGAGATCTATGTTCCAGGGAAAGAAATATCTGTAGATGAGTCTTTGGTCCTGTTCAAGGGTCGTTGGTTTTTAGGCAGTACATTCCTAGCAAGAGGGCACGGTATGGAATTAAATTGTAAATGCTGTCTGAAAGTAGTACAGGATATGTTTATAATTTCCGGGTCTACACTGGTAGGGATTCCAATATTGACCCCCCTGGTTGTCCACCCACTTTTGGAGTTAGTGAGAAAATTGTGTGGGAACTTGGTAGACGACTCTTTAACAAAGGTCACCATTTATATGTAGATAACTTCTACACTGGAGTTCAGTTGTTCAAGGAGTTGTTCAGAGTGGACACTGTTGCTTGTGGCACAATCCGCTCTAATTGGAAAGGCTATCCAAGAGAGCTTGTCTGTAAAAAACTTGAGAAGGGACAGTGCAGTGCCTTACGGAATAATGAGCTGCTAGCTCTAAAATTTGTAGACACGAGGGATGTATACATGCTAAGCACCATCCATGATGAGAGTACTTCACCTGTGGCTGTTTGGGGTCAGGTTGCCGAAGTGCGCAAACCTGTGTGCATCTTAGACTATAATAAGCACATGGGTGGTGTTGATAGAGTAGGTCAGAGGTTAGAACCTTACACTGCTGCTCATAAGTCTTATGTGTGGTATAAGAAATTAGCGGTTCACTTGTTCCACTTGGCAACTTTTAATGCTTTTGTTGTGTCCAGAGTCAAGGATGACATTTGTGAAATTTCAGGAGTCTATCATAGCTAGCCTTGTTGAGCTGGAACAGGCAAGAGTTCCTGGAGAAGCAGTGGTGGAGGATGTGGCTAGATTGAAAGATCGTCGCTTTGCTGAGCACATTCCTCCCACGGCCCCAAAAAACTTTCCTGCTAAGAGATGTACAGTCTGTGCTCGAAGAGGTATCAGGAAGGAGACTAGAATGTACTGTCCTGATTGTCCTTCAAAGCCTGGGCTGTGTGTGGGTGGCTGTTTCAGGAGCTACCACACACAGAAGAATTGTGAGCTGTTTTATATTTTTATATGTTCAGTTTCACGGTTGGCATTAGTCATGTATTCAGTTAGAGCTTTTGTGTTTGTAGTGTTGTACTTATTTATGATTAGTGGTTTATTTGTTGTTTAAAAAAAAAAAAAAAGGGATGTATGTGTGGGGTGGCGCTTGGCTGGCAGTGTGCGTGGGGTGGCGCTTGGCTGGCGGTGTGGGTGGGTGGGGTGGTGCTTGGTAGGCGGTGTGGGTGGGGTGGCGCTTGGCTAGCGGTGTGGATGGGGTGGTGCTTGGCTGGCGGTGTGGGTGGGGTGGCGCTTGACTGGCGGTGTGCGTGGGGTGGCGCTTGGCTGGCGGTGTGCATGGGGCTTTGCTGGTGGTGTCGGTGGGGTGGCCCTTGGCTGGTGGTGCCAGCCAAACGCCAGTCCACACACTCATCAGCTGGTGTGATTGCTGTATCAGGCATGTGGGCGTATGAAAGTGATGGGCCCTTGACTGGCGCTGTCTGTGGATGCGAGTCTTGTAATGTGCTGGGCCCGTGGCTGGCGGCGTGAATGGTCTTGTGCATGTCATGTATGAAAGGTGTGTGAATGGACTGTAAAGCAGTTGGTGCCTTGTCGTGGCTTTACAGCTCATAAGCTGTGAGTCATTGGTTCCGTTTTTTGGCTTTTCAGTTATTACCAGTGCATTTCACTTTTGTGAAATCTCTGGTTAATAAAATTTGATCTACTGAACCATCACTCACCTTCGTGCCAAATCCAACCAGTATGTGTGGTACAAATGACAAAACCTGCTCCGCTGTAATCAGGCGTCGCAGTACACTTGAGACACGCTAGGTGTCTCAGGTGGGACCCCGATGATGAAGCATGCCACCAACTTGGTTGGTGGGTGAGGGGTCTTTTTCACATAACCTAAGTGCGTTTCTTTTCACAATTTTAGTGTTTGGCACATCACAGGCGTATGTGGACACATCAAAATGATATATTACAAAACTACCTGTGTTTGGGGGGGAGGGGCCACCTGTGTTTTTGGTCCTGGGTGCGGCCTTCATCTAGGGAAACCTACCAAACCCAGACATTTTTTTAAACTAGACACCCCAAGGAGTGCAGGGAGATGTAGCTTGCGTGGATCCCCCAAAAGTTTCTTATCCAGACGCCTCTGCGAACCGCAAAATTTGCTTAAAAAAGCATATTTTCCTGACTTTTGTTTGTACGATCACCGCTCCAGCACAAAATTCCTACTCCCCAGTGTTCCCCTCAGTCTCCCAAGTAAAATGACACCTCACTTATGTGGGTCCCCAAAGCAGAGTCAGTCTAAAGATGTATAAAAGAATATGTCCTTATCAACTCGCTGTGCTATCCCCTCTATCTCTACAAGTTTTGGGCCTTATTCTGTTGCAGGAACCTGGCCCACCCACACAAGTGAGGTATCATTTTTACCGGGAGACTTGGGGGAACGCTGGGTGGAAGGAAATTTGTGGCTCCTCTCAGATTCCAGAACTTTTTGTCACCGAAATGTGAGGAAAACGTGTTTCTTTAGCCACATTTTGAGGTTTGCAAAGGATTCTGGGTAACAGAACCTGGTCAGAGCCCCTCAAGTCACCCCATCTTGGATTCCCCTAGGTCTCTAGTTTTCAAAAACGCACAGGGTTGGTAGGTTTCCCTAGGTGCCGACTGAGCTAGAGGCCAAAATCTGCAGATAGGCACTTTGCAAAAAACACCTCTGTTTTCTTTAAAAAAATGTGATGTGTCCACATTGTGTTTTGGGGCATTTCCTGTCGTGGGCGCTAGGCCTACCCACACAAGTGAGGTATCATTTTTATCGGGAGACTTGCGGGAAGGCTGGGGGGAAGGAAATTTGTGGCTCCTCTCAGATTCCAGAACTTTCTGTCACTGAAATATGAGGAAAATGTGTTTTTTTAGGCAAATTTTGAGGTTTGTAAAGGATTCTGCGTAACAGAACCTGGTCAGAGCCCCACAAGTCACCCCATCTTGGATTCCCCTAGGTCTCTAGTTTTCAAAAATTCACAGGTTTGGTAGGTTTCCCTAGGTGCCGGCTGAGCTAGAGGCCAAAATCTACAGGTAGGCACTTTGCAAAAAACACCTCTGTTTTCTTTCAAAAAATGGGATGTGTCCACGTTGTGTTTTGGGGCGTTTTCTGTTGCGGGCGCTAGGCCTACCCACACAAGTGAGGTATAATTTTTATCGGGAGACTTGGGGGAACGCTGGGTGGAAGGAAATTTGTGGCTCCTCTCAGATTCCAGAACTTTCTGTCACCGAAATGTGAGGAAAATGTGTTTCTTTAGTCAGATTTTGAGGTTTGCAAAGGATTCTGGGTAACAGAACCTGGTCAGAGCCCCACAAGTCACCCCATCTTCGATTCCCCTAGGTCTCTAGTTTTCAAAAATGCAAAGGTTCGGTAGGTTTCCCTAGGTGCCGGCTGAGCTAGAGGCCAAAATCTACAGGTAGGCACTTTGCAAAAAACACCTCTGTTTTCTTTAAAAAAATGGGATGTGTCCACGTTGTGTTTTGGGGCGTTGCCTGTCGTGGGCGCTAGGCCTACCCACACAAGTGAGGTATCATTTTTATCGGGAGACTTGGGGGAACGCTGGGAGGAAGGAAATTTGTGGCTCCTCTCTGATTCCAGGACTTTCTGTCACCAAAATTTGGGGAAAATGTGTTTTTTTAGCCAGATTTTGAGGTTTGCAAAGGATTCTGGGTAACAGAACCTGGTCAGAGCCCCACAAGTCACCCCATCTTGGATTCCCCTAGATCTCTAGTTTTAAAAAATGCACAGGTTTGGTAGGTTTCCCTAGGTGCCGGCTGAGCTAGAGGCCAAAATCTACAGGTAGGCACTTTGCAAAATACACCTCTGTTTTCTTTAAAAAAATGTGATGTGTCCACGTTGCGTTTTGGGGCGTTTCCTGTCGCGGGCGCTAGGCCTACCCACACAAGTGAGGTATCATTTTTATCGGGAGACTTGGGGGAACATAGATTAGCAAAACAAGTGTTATTGCCCCATGTCTTTCTCTACATTTTTTCCTTCCAAATATAAGAGAGTGTGTAAAAAAGACATCTATTTGAGAAATGCCCTGTAATTCACATGCTAGTATGGTCACCCCAGAATTGAGAGATGTGCAAATAACCACTACTCCTCAACACCTTATCTTGTGCCCATTTTGGAAATACAAAGGTTTTCTTTATAGCTCTTTTTCACTCTTTATATTTCAGCAAATGAATTGCTGTATACCCGGTATAGAATGAAAACGCACTGCAGGGTGCAGCTCATTTATTGGCTTTGGGTACCTAGGGTTCTTGATGAACCTACAAGCCCTATATATCCCCGCAACCAGAGGAGTCCAGCAGACGTAAAGGTATATTGCTTTCAAAAATATGACATTGCAGGAAAAAGTTACAGAGTAAAACGTAGAGAAAAATTGATGTTTTTTTACCTCAATTTCAATATTTTTCTTTTTCAGTTGTTGTTTTCTGTAGGAAACCCTTGTAGGATCTACACAAATTACCCCTTGCTGAATTCAGAATTTTGTCTACTTTTCAGAAATGTTTAGCTTTCTGGGATCCAGCATTGGTTTCACAACCATTTCTGTCACTAACTGGAAGGAGGCTGAAAGCGCAAAAAATTGTAAAAATGGGGTATGTCCCAATAAAATGCCAAAATTGTGTTGAAAAATTTGGGTTTCTGATTCAAGTCTGCTTGTTCCTGAAAGCTGGGAAGATGGTGATTTTAGCATCGCAAAGCCTTTGTTGATGCCATTTTCAGGGCAAAAACCACAAGCCTTCTTCTGCAGCCCTTTTTTTCCATTTTTTTGAAAAAAACGAAATTTTCACTGTATTTTGTCTAATTTCTTGGTCTCCTTCAGGGGAACCCACAAAGTCCGGGTACCTCTAGAATCCCTAGGATGTTGGAAAAAAAGGACGCAAATTTGGCATGGGTAGCTTATGTAGACAAAAAGGTATGAGGGCCTAAGCATAAACTGCCCCAAATAGCCAAAAAAAGGCTTGGCACCTGAGGGGGAAAAGGCCTGGCAGCGAAGGGGTTAATGTCGTTCCACAATCACAGCCAACACGCGTTTTATCACAATAGGTGACTTTTTCAAGGCTGTAACATATACAGGAATATGATTGCCAAATATTATATGCAGACATTGAGGATGATAACATAGATATCAGTGTAATAAGTCTGATGGCTTGGTATGTGTCCATCCAAGCCAAGGGGCAGATGGTGAAACACCCCTATGTCCAAAATAGAAGGAGCCATATGGCTGTGAAGCACACAAGACAATTAGTGATAGAACAGGTAAACCAGTAATGAGTGTGCAAGCAAAAAAACTGAGTTGTATGTGCCCACCGCATAACAGTGCAATTCGAACCAGAAATGAATGGGCTTATACTGCCCAGGCCAAAGTCAATGGAGTGACTTTCCTAGAAAAGCCTAAAGATGGTGGTGGTGAATCATTGTGGTGAAAAACTGAGCATTGTCGCATAACAGCAGAACAAAGACTCAAAAAAGTGTAGAAAACCATACCTTATTGGTTATGTGAGGTCTAACTGGTAAAAATCCAGCGTGTGTCTAGAACAGAACAAGTAATGGCAGTCAGTGGCCGATAAACAGCGTATGTCTGAGAGCCACGTACAGTGAACAGCGCAAAGATTGAGAACTCACCACAATACATCAGAATGTAACAGATGTTGGATATGAAGTCAGTCACTTGTTCATGCAATAAGGTATTTGGTAGTCCCAGATGCAACAGACCATGGTAAGTCTAGAGCCCAGGGGGAAAGCATACAAGTGAAGAGCTCAGGCAAGTCGAAAATAATGGTCTTGTATCCAAAGGAGCCTAGTGTAAACAAAATGAGCACAAGGGTCTGTATATAAATGGAAAAAGAAAGCCAGTAGTATTAAATCAATGGTGATTATGGCCTGTGAGTCAGGCGTACTGGTTAGTAAGAAGCAACAATAATCATGAACCATGAGGAAGGTGTGCAAATTGGTAAGCAGTCAAAACACGTACAGCCTGTAATGGTCTGATGGGCAAATAGCTAGGCTGTATAAGAAACCATGCACTCATAAAGTGGGGCTGTTCCACCGTTAAAAGAAAATCAGTAAAAATGGCCAGTAAGTGAGGTGCCGATAACCAGTGAGAAACCACAGTCATTAAGGCCAGTGAGTAAGGTATATTCACTCAAAGACAAAAAGGCAGGATGGCCAGTAAGTGGAATAATTGGGAAAAACTGCTGAACCTTGTATGATATCAAAGATCACTAAAAAATAGTGCTGGTAAACTCTGATCCACTGGCAGTAGGTGGAGTTTTTTTGCCAAACTCTGCGCTCCAAGCGAGAGCGCGGTGCTTGGAGTACAGTGTGGCAAAAACTGCGTACTCCACTGGCAGAGCAGAGTTTGCAGTCCACCCTTACGAACAAGCCCCTGCAGTTGATGTTTTGCCAGGGTATGCAGCCACTTTTTTGAACTTGTAACGTCCAACCTAACTGCATAATGGACCAAAGCCGAATGTTAATGATGTAAAAATGACTTATAATTTAGAATAATGACAATTTCAGATGACACAATGTTGTTTAGGGTGTAAATGTGGTTGGATGAAGTGCTCATACCATTGCTAGACCTTTCTGTAAGTTTTCCTGATGTATTTGCAGCAACCGGGCAACCATCTCCTTTTGAAAAAGCTTCCATATTTCATTATATATTGCATATAAAAAAAAAAATGTGCGCGGCTTGCAAGGACCTAACAAGTAAAATTGTAAGAATATTTCTTCTGATGGGAGACTAAGGTGTTCTTTAAAAGCTGTTATTGTGGAAGTTTTTAACAATTATTCATATAGTTTGCCAACTCTATATGTGGTGACAATACCAGAATGTTGTACGCTGGTGTAACAAGGGTTAGGCCTGTTCGCTCTAAAACCATGTGTGCAAAATGCACATGACAACTAATTGTGTCCGCTAGCCACAATAACCACTTGTTTGGACCTGAAACTGTTCCATTCTGAACCGACCCATTGGAGCCGTTCTTCTGTGACATTATAAATATTTTACCACTTTCTGAATTTAGCTGGTGAGAGAATACTGGGCGCATTCAATTCTTAAATTTTTGCTTAGCCAAAGCAACTTATTTGTTGTACAGTTTCATTAAGAAATATAATTTGCAACGTAATAAGGCATGCTCTAAATAAAGCTTCCCTAATCTGTATTTGCCACTCTCTAGTTCCCCAAACATTTTTTAAGTCAATTAACTTCAACCAATATTCATAGCATTCTATAGCCAACTGGGGAAAAAAGGAATCAGAATACATCAGTTTGGTATCAGTGAACAAAATGTTCTGCAATCTTGAAGGTGGCAATTTAAAATATTAGGATTCAGCATTTCTAACATCATGCCCAGTAAAATATGAACACTTTTCTACATATGTTTTTGAACTCCCCACTGGTAGGGTTGGATAATGCTCCTATTGCTTGTAATTATAAACAGTTCCCAGGATGCTGACTTTGTGCAGAAAATAATGTCTGTAATGATGGAACATTTCCACATAATTCATGGTTGTTTGATAAACATCTTTACTTTCAAACACAGTGTAATATTCAAGCCCAGAAAGCATATAATCAACTGTTTTTATATCCCAATCATCTGGTACAACCCTTGGTGTTATAAAATAATTCATAGAAACTTTAAATACGTATGGAATTTGAATCATTGCAGTAGGACCGAAGATATTGAATGGTACTTCCCATTAAGTACTGTAGCAGCTGAAATGTTCATTAGGGACAAGTCTCTTCAGGCCTTATGTGAGGATAGGTAAGGACAGCAGAGTGTTCAGGAAAATAATGAGCATGTATCAGCAAAAAAATAAAAATAATGACAAAGCCAATCCAGAGAACAAATACAAAAGAATTCACAGATAATGCCATGGACATATGAGATTGTGATTTTTAAGCCAGTTGAAAAGCATACATGCTCTTATACAGGTACTGCAGATGATGCTGAAGAATTTAAAAATGAATCATTAATGTCGGAAAAATAACCAGAAGCAGTTCTTACAAATACTGGATGTTGGAACTGGCCCTTTTTGCAGGGTCATCCCCATTATTTTTGCCTCCTTCCTCCTATTCTTTCTGACTGGTTTTTGTTGGCTTTAGGACTCTGGGCACTTTAGCACTGCTTACCAGTACTAAAGTGCATATGCTCTGTGTAAATTGTATTGTTGATAGTTTTTTTCATGATTTGCAAATTTGAATTACTTGTAAGTTCCTAGTAAAGTGCACTAGAGGTGCCCAGGGCCTGTAAATCAAATCCTACTACTGGGCCAGCAGCACTGGTTGTGCCACCCACATGCATAGCCCTGTAAACATGGCTCAGACCTGCCACTGCAGTATCTGTGTGTGCAGTTTTAAACTGCCAATTCGACTTGGCAAGTGTACCCACTTGCCAGAACAAAACCTTCCCTTTTTATACATGTAATGTATCCCTAAGGTAGGCCTAGGTAGCCCCAGGGGCAGGGTGCAGTGTGTGCTGCAGGTGGTACATGTATTGATGTGTTTCACATGTTCTAACAGTGAAATACTGCCACATTTGGTTTCTCTCATAGGGTAACATGGGGCCTGCCTTTAAATAACATTAAAGTGACTATTGTGTTTGGGAGCAGATAGAAATTTTGTGTTTAGTGTCTCTGAACGTACAATTTCAAAATACATCTGTTAGTGAAGATGGTTTTTAAACTGTTAGTTTGAAAATGCCACTTTTAGAAAGTAGGCATTTTCTTGTTTTAACCATTCTGTGACTTTGCCTGTTTGTGGATTCCCTGTCTAGGTCAGACTGACAGTTAAATTGTTTGTGAATTCCCTCTAGACAGTGAGACAAAGGGAGCTGCGGAGTAGCCTGCATATCCCGATGGGCCATCTGTGCTAGAGTGGAGGGTGGAATGGTCACTTACACCTGAATGGGCTTTGCGTGCCCTCTCTGGGGCCTGGCCTGGGCAAGGCAGGATTTTGTGAACAACAGAGACTTTACTTTGAAGTTTGCCTACTTTAAAGGCAGAAAGGGGAATCAGTAGTGGACCCATAACCCCGACTTTAGATTTCTTCAAGATCATATCTGGAACCAAGAGGAACCTCTGCCACGGAGAAGAGCTGAGGAGAAGTGCTGCCTTTGCCTGTGACTGTGCTTTGTTGGGCTCACCTGCAGTTGCTGCTTCTGCCTGTCAAAGGGGACAAAACTGGCCTTTGCTATACGTTCCTGCTTGTGAAGAATCTCCAAGGGCTTAAACTGAGCTTGCCTCCTGTTTTGAAGTCTCAGGCCTATCAAAGACTTCCTCTGCCACCACCTGGACTCTCTGCTGAGACTCCTTCCCTGTCAGGTGGTGCACGATCCAGTCCCTGGGCCCTCGAAAGGTTAAGTTGGTAGAACAGGAGCTGAAACTCCAAACACAGAACGCCATGTGGGGAAATATTTGATACACCATCTGCAACGCGGCTGATAAACGATGCGCTGCCGACTTTGCAGCTGAAATCAACGCTCTACCTGCATTGCAGCTGGGATATCGATGCATTGCAGCTGGAGAAACGACATGCCACACCCATTTGCGGCTGCTGATTATGATACAAATCCCCCTCAGTGCGGTTTTCTAACTCCCTGCGACTGGATTTTCAATGCATCTTACCTGGGCGTCAAAATCATCCTGACTCTGTGTGAATCCAAGGTGCCTTTTCTGGAAATTGACGCATCAGTCTCTTGCGAAGGAGAAAACTGACGCATCACTGAGCCAACCGGAGAAGAAATGATGCATGACCTTCATTGCGAAGAAGGAATCGACGCATAGATGCCTTTTCTGAAAAATGCTCACCCGTGCGGCTTTATTTTTTACGCTTACCAGGAATTTTGGGCAAAATCATAGTTTCCATTGTATTCTATGAAGTAAGACTCTTTTTCTTTTGAAAATTCATATTTTAATTTGCGTATGTTGGATTTTTGTCATTTTGGTCTTGTTTGATTCAGATAAATATTGCCTATTTTTCTAAACTGGTGTGGTGTCTTTTTTGTAGTGGTTTCACTGTATTACTGTGTGGGTTGATACAAATACTTTCAACATTGCTTCTGAGTTAAGCCTGCCTGCTTGTGCCAAGCTACCAATGGAGTGAGTGGGGGTTAACTAGGTGTGTTTGTCCTTTTCCCTGACTAGAGTGATGGTCCTTGCTTGGACAGGGGGTAACCTGACTGCCAAACAAAGACCCCATTTCTAACAATGTAGCAATGCAGCTGAATGGAAAATGGCAGATGTATCCCTCAGTGGTTTTTAGTAAACAATTCCAAGCAATTTGTGTTGAATTTAAATAAAACAAATCAGAATTTTGAATATTTCTTGTCATTGATATGGTAACAGGAACCAATGAAAAGTCATTTTCTGCCCCCCAAACTTGGGGAGTTTCTTCATCATTGTTTAGTAGTTGCAGAGGCACATCCTGATGGGCAGTGAGAGAGGTACAGGAACTACCCAGGAGCCCTCGTGGTCTACTGTGCAGGACTGGCCACATGGTGTAAATTGACATTGTCAATTGAAATGAAGCGGTTTCTCTAAAACCAAGCAGTGGTGGCAAAATAACAGTTCTGGAACCGGTGCTCAATATCCTGGGCAAAATTCCTTCTTTACAGCAATTATTTCATGCACTAGATCCCCAACTTTAGGAATCCAGCCAGTGAATGTTGTTGGCAAATTTCTCATTCCCAAGGTGGCGCATATTCAGATGAATTTTCATCACAGAACTGTTAGAATTCCTGCAAGACAGTGACATGTTCATTTATGTCAAAAGGTGTTTCTGCCACCACCGAGCCAGCATGATCAAGATCTGGGACATGAATAGGTGTCCTCAACAGGACTTCTTATGGTGTCCGTCCTCTAAAAGACTTTCTGGGCAGATTATTTATTGCTCTCTGTATTCTAAATAGGTGGGACAGCCAACTACAACCTGTACCTAACACTCAATCTGTTAAGGATTGCTTTAAGACTCCTTTTTTCTTCTCCACATTTGCATTTCTGTTGGGATGGATAGGGAGAAGAGAAATGCAGTTGAACACCCAATGTCACTATGGTGTCCCTAAATGCCCTGGAGACAATGGCATGGCCCTGGTATGTGTGGAAGGCTGCAACAGCATATGTCCAGACAAAGACTTGCAAATCTTTAGTAACAGTTGAGTGTCAGCTGATCATTGTGGCCATAGCTTAGGATTCTAGAACATGAATCAACAGTGACTAAAATGTATTTGTATGCATCACCAAGATGTAAGGGACCACAGTGGTCCAGGTGCACACATTTATGCGGTTTCTTAGAAACCAAGAGAGGTGTCTGTGGTTGGCGCTTGACTATAATTTGTTGACAGTTGTCACAACAAAGGACATACTGCTTTGTCTGTTTGTATAAACCTAGCCACCAGTAGCATTTTGAAGTAATGAAATAGTAGCCACCACACCTGCATGAGTTGAAGCAACCCCCTCATGCGCTGCTTTGATGAGATCTAGTCCCCGGTCTTGGTAGGGGATCACACAATCACTCATCTGTGATATTGTTGCAAATGCAGCATTTTGGACACTTAAGTGGTAGGAATATTTGGCAGGATATGCCTTTGGTAGGAGCTTGCTGCCAGCCTAAACATTCACAGCAGTCAGTGGTTCATCATCCAATATAATATGAGAATGAGTAATTGCAGTGACAGAAACCAAGGCTACTGCTGATTTGGCTGCCTCATCGCAAAAGTGTTTCCTACAATGTGTACTCCAACACTTTAGTGACCCAATGTATGGACTACATGGGCCTTTGTTAGCTTGTCTTTCAGATCTGCTACCTTCTCCCACAAAAATGTGTGTTTATTGGTGTTCCCTTTTGAATTTCTGAACCTATTTTGGTACCAGTAATGCAGGTATTCATTGAAGGACTGGACATAGAAGTACAAAACACACACAACCAATGTAAAAAGTTCAGGTTCCGTACATTCTATTGTCAACATCAGAGCCTTATGGTCTGCTAGTTGTGCAGTGCAGTCCTCTAGGTTCTTCATGTAGATATTCTGAGGGAGGAAAGTACCATCCTTCATTACCCCACTCACAACGGTGCAAGCAGCAGAGTATTGATGTTTAGCACCTACTGCTGGTTGGGCTGAACCATCAGTATAAACAATGATCTGGTATTGTTTAAAGAGGCAAAATATTTGTAGGCATTAGGTATTCAAGTTCATATTGGAGGAATTCTTGTGTCTAGTCAAAATCATAATCAACATCAGTGGCTATCAGAGACGTTGTTCATTGGATCCAACGTGGATGTGATGCTTTTACATTCGGAATGTTAGCTTTGGTGACAGCCACTGGTATTGGGGCAGTGACAATAATGCACTTTCCCTGGTATAGAGGTCTCTGAGGAGGAGATAGCAGCACTGGTCTTTTATGTGCAGCGCAACCTCCCTTCTAGGCTGGCAGCAAGCGGCTGGCCTGGCATTGGTTACCCCCTGTTGGAGCGACAGCTGCATTGGGCTAGGGTGCTCTGGTGTGTCAGGGCCACCACCCAGGTCCAGCGCACTACCAAGCAGCTAACGCACCACTGGGACGATATTATCAACCGCGAGCAGGATCTGCTTGACCTACTAGGCGTCGAGATTCTGGGGCTTGGTGAGTGTTATATTATTGTGCTTGTGTTCTACAATGCTAATATTTTTTTCTGATTAGCATGCGGCTTGCACTCAGAGGTAAGTTATGTTTAGTTTACGTTAACAATATTATTTATGAGGTGATCCAGTTAGAGCTAGGCAGGTGCTCAGTGCTACATCATTGTGCTCGTAGGCACTCACTATTGGCTGATTATTTAAGAAGCCATTGCAACACAGACTTCTCTGTCCTACTGTCTATATAATTAATGAGCAATATCAGTGAGTTAGAGTTCTCTGTGACTTTATGTAGCTGGTAGAGTCCCAGTCAATTTCACAGTGATGCGAGTATGCATCTATGCACTGCAAAGAAGGGAGATGGAGTTGGTCCATCAAGGGGGCTGATAAATAAGAAAAGAATGAAAGATCATTCATTGCAATGCATTAGTTTCAAATGTAGTTTTTGTTAAAGAAATTTGAAATGGGGATTTTAGGAGAATAGCCAACTCAACGGTAGTTGATCATACTAGTACAATAGGCAATCTAATTTAAGTACAATGTTATTGCATTTGCCTGTTATATAATATTTTTGTGGAGATTGATGGTACCACTAATGTATTTTTTTATCTTCTTTATTTCTTACATC
Source organism: Pleurodeles waltl (assembly GCF_031143425.1). NCBI lineage: Eukaryota > Metazoa > Chordata > Amphibia > Caudata > Salamandridae > Pleurodeles > Pleurodeles waltl. The sequence goes on along the minus strand of NC_090439.1, from coordinate 696,585,029 downwards.
AGCACCCAAGGGCAAGAAGAGAGGCACAGGGTCCCAGTGACACATACATATAGGCCACAAACCTATGAGCACTGGGGTCCTGACCAGCAGGATCCCAGTGACACATAACAACCATACTGAAAACATAGTGTTTTCACTATGAGCACTGAGGCCTGGCTATCAGGATCCCAGTGAGACAGTGAAAACAGTGACAAACATCCTGACATACACTCACAAACAGGCCAAAAGTGGGGGTAACAAGGCTAGAAAGAGGCTACCTTCTCACAACTACACAGGCAGGTCTGGCAGGAGCTGGGGAGGGGCCGACCACCAGCACCAATGCTAATGGCTCTACTCATACCAGTAAGTCTTATTATTTAATATTATTATTCTTATTTCCTCTCCCCACTTTTAGACTACTTTTAATTTTGCTTTGTTTACTTTTTTCCTACTAGCTTTCTTTTTTCCAACTCCCCTATCCAAGTTTTGTTTAATTCCTGTTATCCCTGCATTATGTGTTTTTCATTAATTCACCTTTTTGTATTCCACCCCTTTATTGTGCTTCAATGATTCAGAGTCATCATCATCAATCACATGGTATAGTTCTGCCTCGTCATTACGTAAAGCTTTTGGTTGGCTTGATTACCTGGCTTTTCTAACATTCCAACAAAAGGTCCAGAGTGATATTTTTGATATAAGATACTGCAGTACTAACTGAACTGAAACAATGTTTTACGGTTGCATTTGTTTGATTAAAAAATTAGGAAGGAGAGGTGTACTTTGCATCCAAAAACTTTATACTGTAGCCACACTGACCACTGCGACCAGTGGAGCCGGCTCCAGTTCCACTGCTACAGGAGCAGATGGAGCAGGGGGAGATGCGGCTGCAGGGACAGGCAATGATAAGTCGCATTGCTTGCTTATTGACCATTACTCACTAGCCACAAGGGCATTGTCATGATCAGATTCATGAACCCCTGCATTACAGCTACAGCAGTGGTTATGGTCTCTTCTATCTGCAACAAAAGCACACATGATGTATGCTAAAAATTATGGCTTGTTGGAAACGTGAAAGAACACAAGGTTAAAAGAAAGGATGGGCAAAAAGAGTGATAGGAAAAGATGCGTGGGCAGATGAAAAAGGATGCGTGGGGGAGTATCGGGTAAATGGATGGATGGGTGAAAGGTTGATTGAAAGAAAGGGTAGATAGCGAGTACTGAACTGATGGATAATGGATTGTGAATTTGGGTGAAAGACTGGATGAGAGAAAGTAAAGCTTAAATCATTCTGGCTATGGGTGAATATAATAGGAGGAATGAAAGGATGATTGAATCATTGCTTGGATGAATAGAGAACAGAGCTCTTCTGTAGAGTGGCATGCTTCTCACCTACTTCGCTTAATTTTTGTGTTTTATCATTTACGGTTATCAAATCTATTGTTAAAAGTGGAGAGTATTTTAATTTGTGTTCCAATCCCTTGAATCACTGTATTTGTTAAATAAGGCAGATATATATCCCATCATCATTCATCAGCCTTTTCCCTTTCCATAGCATTTTTCTACCCATGACCGAAGAAGTGCAGTCTTCCCAAAACAGATTTATTTTATGGCTGTTCAGATTTTTCCATTTAGAGTTTTGTAATACAGTGACTGGATAAGCCAAAGCTTAGGCACATGATGAATCGATGATCAGTGATTCCCCTCCATGGTTCTATAGCAAAAGCTTTGTCTACCTCCTAGTTTCTCTGTCTGAATCTGCAGTATAGTAAGTCAAATTTCTTTCCTTTCCTAACTGCCCAGCTAATGAATTTGTTAGAAAGAATTTGTGATGGTGGGCGAGGCCAGTGAGTAAAGTGGGACTAGTAAGTGCCCAATTTCAGACTTGGTGTACAGTATATTTTGTGACAAACGGGTCAAATACAATCTATATAGCCCATTCCTTTCTCTGCAGTGCAGTGCATCATTTTCCCCACTGTCTACTTACAGTAGGCAGGATAAATATATCTGCATTTTGTACATGACATGTGTGACAAATCGTATTCATTCACCTGCATCTTTGGGATCAGGTTAGAAAGTAATTGAAAGGCTTTGGGTAAGAGCAGGGCCATTGGAATTAAAGATAGATAATTGTCGGCTACAGCTGCCCTAGCTACAGATGGTAGCAAAGTACTCGTAGCGCTGGCTAGCATGCCTTCAATAATGTTGCCCTACAGTTTGTATTCCATAGTACAGAATACCTTACTTAGCATAAATGAGAGGTAATTCAGTTTTATTTGTCCACTAATTGTGTCTGTTTAGTTACTACAATAGCCTTTATAAGAAAATAATTGAACACTTTTTTTTAATCTGGTCTCATTCTGTCTTAATTCTTTTCTATCAGACAGTCAGTGCTGTTTATGTGAGGAATGTGTAGTAAAACAAAATAAATTGGCCCTGTGACACTCCTAATCATATTCACATCAAATTGCAACATCGTTACGGGACCAGAAATGTAGTGCTACTCTAGCACCCACTACCTACTTTTGAAAGAGTGTTTGTTCAGAGCATTGTTTACAAATTGTTCTTATTTTTCTTGACACAGCTACTCCTGCTCGATGACCACTACTATCCAGGCAGAAGATAGTGGCCTTTCTGTGGCAGCAGAGGCTGGGGAACATCCAGGCCAAATGCCGGCATCTGGTGATCCTGGAGGAGGAAGAGGTCAAAACAGCTGCCTCTGAACCAGGACCCAGCAGAGCAGCACACCAGCCCGCAGTCTCCTGGCCATTACATCACCTGCTCCGCCGCCATCAGTCAGGGTGTCTGACTGCACCTGCTGCTGCACCCTCCCGCTCCAATAGGGCATTGCTCAACTGCATCCTGCAGTGGATGGACCGCATGGAGATCTGACTCACTAGCATTAGGCAGAGCCTGGACCAGCTCCAGATCTGTATTGACAGTGCCCTATTCTAAGCCCTTTTTTTATTTATTTATTTTTTGGTGGGAGGGACTTGTTATGGGTAGAAAGGGTAGGGAGGGAGTTGGGATAGACTTTGTACTTTTCAATGGACTTTTTGGAGATGGAGTTATTTGTTGGGGAGAGGGGTGGGACTGTTGTGGGTGGAGAGGGATGGTTTTCTATTTGTAAATAATTAAAGTGGATATTTTGTCTTACTTTTTTCCACCTCAAATCTTTATTTTGGTGTTTTAGTTTGCACTGCTGTCTTTTAGTGTACCCTGTTTTTTTAATCAGCTAAGCGTATGCCACTTACTTATAGCTTGCTTTATTTCCCTCTGCAACTATATATTGACCATTAAGGGATGATTGCCATTGCCAATTTTGCCTACACAAACCTAGGACACACAGACAACAAATTCTTCAGTAGGAGTTAATTATTAACTAAACAAATTCATTTCAATCACTAATCCTTCTCTTACCTGAATAGATGAAGCGAGGGAGTCTTCTTATTGCAGGGTTTTTTCTAAGGTGGCATCTTAAGGGGTGGTAGGTCTATTAGTAGTAGCAAGCTCGCAGACTAACAGGGAAGACAGAAGGTGCCACTCCCACCTATGTGAACTCCAACTGCAGGATTAATCAAAGGGTTATCCATCACTGTCAATTAGATTGAAAGACTTAGTGGGTCACATAGCATAACTTTAGTAAGATTGAGCACAGACTACCACAATGACAGCATTAGACATACAACAAAAAGGAGCTGATATGATAATACAATCTAGAAATATCAATTTCTTCTGAACAATTTTGGGGAGCTATAAAACTAAACTTAGGATAAGAAATCATGGAGTCAGGAGAAATGGGCTCAGACTCAAGAGTGGTTGGGCCAAGTTAAGCAAACACAAACACAAGGCATGAATGATGATGTTGTTGGGGCTGTTGTGGAATATTGCTCAGTTAACAGAAAGTTAGAAGGTCATACAGTAAGTTGGTGTTGCTTTCACCACATCCACCCCAGCAAGGATGTAAAATTAAGTCACACCTCAATAAATCACTCAGCCCGGGGGAAGAGGGTAAGGGGCTCAAAGAATGTATGATAATGGGGATTAGAAGAAAAATATGACAAAGACAAACCTTACACAAAAGAATCCACAACAATATTAATTGGAATGCTGTGCAGCACACTATCATCAATCTGTTGTGGAAAGAAACAAAATGATAAGTATGACACAGATAAGTTAAATGCATTGCAAACAGTCTTGCCCCAAAGAGACTAAAGATATCCTAAATGTTATGTCTTCTAGTTTTGAAATATATACATTATATAAGATTGAATTTGACCCAACCCAGATTAAAGAAGGCCAAGTGCCATTCTAACAACACATTAGCATCATTTTGTTTATGCTAATGTGGCGTTAGATGGACTAAAATGCTGTGCCATATTTGCAAAGTAGCACAATGAATGCGTTGTGCTTCTTTGTAATCAGGTATAATGAATGCAAAGGCGGTGTTTCCCCATGGGGGGCAAAAAATGGCACAAAGTAATCTAAGAGATTTCTTCACGTGTTTTACCACTTTGACGCCTGCTCTGAGCAGTAAAAAGAAGTTCAACTAGCAATAATTAAAAGGTTTGATAGTGGCACTGGCATACGCAGTCTGGGAAGTAGAGTACATTCTCAAACTCTGGTGGTTGTCCTAGAAGTCAGTCAGCTAACACACTTGAGTCTGACCAACCATCCTCTTCCTCCTCCTGTGGTGTTTCGGGAACGGTGTATTCAGTTGGTATAAAATTCTGGTTCGTTTTGATCATGATCCATTTCTCCATGTTTTGAGGTGAGAGGCTGGTCCTTCTTACTGTAACAACAGCACCAGCTGCACTGAACACGTTCAGAAGACACGCTGGCTACAGAGCAAACCAAGAACTTTATTGTCAGCCTGCTAATCTCTAGCCATTGGTGCATCTTCCCATACCAATACACCATTAGGTTTTGCTCTACATATACCTCTTTCAGGTCATCCAGATATACCTTGAACATCCTCTGAATGGTCATTGATGCTACCACTTGCTTGACCACCTTTTCCTTCACCTCTACACTGGACTAAGACCTGCCACTTAAAACCACACTATTGCAGAGGCTGGATCTGACTCTTCTGTTGTTATTGTCGCTGGTTTTCTTGGTGGTGGTGTTGGAGGATGTGAGACAAGACTACTCTCTCTGGAAGTTGAATGTGGCACCCCAGAACTGCAGAGTGGGACTCTTAAGTTCCAGCAGTTCTTCTTCCAGTTCTCCTGCTTGCTCAACAACCCACCTCTTGTATTGTGAAACATCCCCTTCAGAAAAAGGAATGAAAGTGGAAAGAATATTTTTGTAGCATGGATCAAGTAGGTTGGTACAGATGTAGTCTTTGGAAGAGATAATGTAATTTTGCAGCCTTGCATTACAAGTCAAGCAATAGCTTAGGGTCGCCCAAGTTTTCATTTGCGTCCCGAATGTGAACCTTGCAGACACCTTCTTTTGCTGCTCCTATAGCAGGTGCAACAACGGGATAGCTTGGCCTACTGTACTGTTCCACTTCCCACGTGAAAACCTCAAAAGGGAGCAGCATCGGTGTGAAGCATTTGACTAGTCCCCATTTGTTGGCATCCATGGTCATAGCTTTCCCAATTGAATCCCCTCCTCTTTGATTGACATAGTCATTGATCTGTTTGAATTGCTCAAACAGATGTTACAACATATATTAGGTTGAGTTCCAATGTGTTGACACCTCCTGTATCAGGGCTTTGACTGGTACTCTTTTACCACACTGAATAATCCGCAATTGTTTCGGGGCTTTAAAATAATGGCTGAAATTACTGCAGATGCACCTGCAGGTGGTCAGTATGTTGTTGATTATGTCTTCTCTTTTAAGAAACCAGGTTGATGCAATGCACCAAACACAAGAACGTGAAACAGCCACGGTCTGACATGGCTTTGACTATGTTACTGCCCTTGTCTATGGCAACAAACCCAATTCAAAGACCTCTGGGTTGTAGCCATTCAGACACCTTGCTATTAAATTTGCCCAAGGTGTTGGCAGCTGTGTGTGATTTCTCCATGGTGAACATGGCTACTGTTGCGTGCCACCGAAAGAGCTGAAAAATGTCTTCAGGGCCAAGACTTGTAGATAGCTTTTGCTTTATCCTTACAAGAGATCCATTGTGCAGGGATGTACATTTAATCGCTCAACTGACAACTCGTTCACATGTCTGCCCTCACGTGGATAGTGTGGACAACACTTTGCTGCACAGCTTGTCCAAACAATTGCAGCACATCGTGATGCAATGCTGGAACAGCAACTCTGGCAAAATAGGTCCGACTTGGAACCTTCCATTTTCGGCAGATGGCCGCCATAAACTCTAAGAAACCCACTCCTTCCACAAAAGAAACAGGGAGAAGGCCCAGCACTAACATTTTTGCCAGCTTCCCATTGGGTGGTTGGAGTTGAAGGCCCCTCCTCCCTAAACATGCTTGCAATTGTAGTCTGGATTTTCTTCTTTTGTGGGGCCACTGACGCAGATTACTTTTGAGATGTAGGTGGTGGTAGATTAAATGCATGTTGTGGTATAGTCACTGTCTGCTGTGGTGTCTCCATCTGATTTTGAGTCTTCCTGTGCCAATGTGAGATCGCTGAGGCGGGTGATTCTGGTACACTGCTGAGGACAGGGCTGCTTTGCTTGAGGATGTCACCCTCTTTTTCCTCACCTGATTTGACCAGTCATTGCTGATGTTTCCTGGCTCTCCTCACCTTCACTATTGCTACCACATTCAGCCAATTTTTTAAGGTGCTCCTCCAACTGGATTGTGTAATGTTTTTTTCATATGGGTCACCTGACCTCCAGTACCATATTGTGAACCAGGCTTACCGCAACAAACACTTGCATGGCAAATGGAACATATGGCAATGTTTTCCTCCTGTTTGCTAATTGTAAAAAAGTTCCAAAATGGGGGAATACTTTCTTAATGGGCCTGAAGAAGAAATGGATGTAGGTGGGTGTGTCAATTGCCTTTCTGCTGTGCATACTCCTACTGAGGTACAGGTTGATGCAGGTCTCAGGCCTTAAAAATATGGGAGCTGGTGGTGCTGCCTCTGCGATATTCCTTGGAGCAAGTTGGATAGTAATGTTGGACTCCTCTGTGCTAGCTTCCACAATGACTGGCTCGTCATCATCATCCTCCTCATCATCATCCCCTTCCATGATTCTAAGGCTTTCTGGGACTTTTCTTAACCTTAGCCTCTCCTGACGTCTCCTGGACTCTGCTGGGATCCAGTCCATGTCCATAGCATTATCATCAGAAGTGGAGCTTGGAGAAGGTGGTGGAGTAGTACCCTTCCTTTTACTTGCTGGAGATATGTGAGCCTTCTAAAAAAAGAGATTCTTGCTCAGCAGGAAACATGGCCTCCTGTTCTGCTCTAACTTTCAGGAAGATCTACTATTGCTGGCTGCAGCTGCTGTCTACTTTGCTGTGTTTACTGAAATGATTGGTACTACTTTATATAAGGGACAAATCCAATTCAATATCCCTCTTGTCCGCGTCGCCATGACTGCAGTGGATGCCTCACTGACAGACATGGTATTGAGCTTAGGTTGGGGTGGTGTTGTTGATGCAGGAATGCTGTTCCCAGGTTCAGCCCAGTCAGCCCCACCTCTTAGAGCTATATATGGCTTGGGGGACAACTACCCACCCGGGCCTGCTCCTGCTCCCTCCTGAGGTGCGCGCCCTCCGGAGGTAGCTGTTTGGTCTTGCTTGGTGGGAGCTGACAGCTCTTGCCAAGCAAAAGCAAACATAATTCTGCTCCAGGAAGCAGGAGCATGAAAACTACTTCCACTTATTGGGAGCAGAGTTTTCAATCCTTTCCCTGTCCATTGTCATGCAGGCAGGTAAAGAGATTAAATTATGGCTCCTGTGAGCAGGGAGCTGCTATTTGCAGCAGTTCCCTGTGTGCAGGAGCAATGCCGGGCTCCCACAGGAGATGACAGCCAGTAGGACCACAGAGGCCTTGGGGGTCCCCTGTGCTCCCCAAGCGTTTTTACTGGGTGTCCTGGGTGGGACTAGGGCACCCATGAACACGTGGCTGGATGGGACGGGATGCCCAGGGATAAAATTGGCCTAGGGAGGGGGGCCACATGGCCCACTACCACTTTAAATATAAATTTTGGACACAGAGAGGTGGTGGTCCCCGGGGCCTGGGAGAGTCTGTGTGGCCCCCACCTATATTAATTTAATGTAGTCCCAAGGAAGCGGTGGTCACCAGGGCCTAGGTGTCCACACAGCCTCCCATTTTATTTTTTTCTTGTAGCCCTGGGGAGGTGGTGGTCCCCGAGGCCCCTGCTTTATTGTTCTTGTAGCCCCAGGAAGGTGGTGTTTTCTTGGGGGTACGAGCTGCTCCCCTTATATTAATTTATTGCATCCCTGGGAAGGTGATGGTCCCCTGGGCCTGGGGGGGGTCCATGGTGCCCCTCTATTATGTTGTCTCGGGAGGTGGTGGTCCCCGGGGCCCAGTGGGGATCAGTGCAGCCCCCTTATATATATATATATGCCTTGTGGGTAACCCCTATCTCGCACAGACTTTGGTTGTACATGGCGCAGGATGGGGGTGGTTATAATGAGTTGGAAAAGGCTCACAGCCTTTGGCTGTATGTGAAATGGGGTTGCTGTGTTTATATGGGGATAGCCGCAGGTGCTGCAGCCAAACCCTGTTGTGCTAGGCCTTCAGCCGTGCGTCATCCAGGGTTGGGCGGTTATAGGGGGTTGGATTAACATATTACGATTTAAAAAAACATAGAAGTCCACTCAGAAAAACAAAGATTACAAGGTCATTATAGTTAGGAAACAGTATGATATAAACCATATAAATTCACAGAAAAAACAAATGTTACAGGGACGTTATAGTTAGGCTCACATTCTAAATGTACAACACCATGGAAATTAAGCTATTATTACAATTATTTCAAATAACTATAACTCATGCCCTAAGGTGGCTATAACTCACACCCTGGCCACACACTGCTAGTTACCTGACATGTTACAGCACTCATTACATACTTGATAACATCATTGATAAAAATCAATGTAATATTTGCAGCAAAATATTCAAGAAAAAAACTGTGCATGGCAAGTCACATATGTGGTGAAATTGTAGGGTAAGTGGCTATATTGACAAGGGAGCTATATGTGCACATTACTTCAGGGCTATGAAGCAAGACATTCGAGGTATATATTGGGTAAGTATATCCATCCCTTAACACAAGTGTCCCCAAATTTAAGCTTGTTTACCTACTAAAGATAACACTAAGGCGCTCATTAGGACATTGGCTGCAAATGCCGCCTACTGCCACGGCAACAGCCGCCAACATACCGTTGCTGTGGCTACCAACCGTCCATGGCATTATGACCATAGACGGAATACCGCCAGAAGGCTGGCGGTATTCCATCAACGGTTAGGGCGGTGGACGGCAGTAACGTAGCGCTGCTGTCAACAGCAGCGCCATGCCAGCAAAACACCACCTACTGTATCATGTTCCTTTATACGGCCTGACGGTGTTTTGCAAGCAGGTAAGTCGGGTTCTCCGACAGGAGAGTGGGGTGAGGTGTGTTGTGTGAGTGAGTGGGGGTGTGTGTTACTGTGTGTGAATGCGTTCATGCGTGTGTAATGATTGTGTGCATGAGTGGGTGTGAGTGTACGTGCATGTATGTGTGATTGTGTGTGTGCCTGGATGTATGTTAGTGAATGTTCCTGTGAGTGTGTATGAATGTACGAATGTGTAGGTGAATGTATGTATGCGAGTGTGTATGGGTGTGTATGTATGTGCGTGTATGTGTGGAAATGTGCAAGGGGGGTCTGGAGAGGGAGGGAGAGTGTGGGGTAGGACTCTGGGGAGGGGTGACTCAGAGACCCATATCAGTGCCAGGGAAGGAGTTCCCCGGCACTGATAGTGCCTACCGCCATAGTTTCAGTAGCGGTACTGAAACCACCGAAACCATGGAGGTGGGCGGGGTCATAATGCCATGGGGGGCCTAGTGATGGCCGCCCGGCTGGAGACTTCAGTCTCCAGCCCGGCAGTCATTACCGCCATGGCAGTCGGTGTGGTACATTGGCGGTTTGGCTTTGGCCAAACCGCCAATGTCATAATGGTGGAGGTAGGTAACGCAAGCCTGCTGGCGGTAATACCTCCAGTATACCACTGACCACCGGGGTTGTAATGACCCTCTAAGTGCCAAGAACCTGAGCATATCACCTTTAAACCGAGAGACACTATGGTGCTCATTACGACTTCGGCTGGGAAGACCAGCGTGCTGGTGGCCGCCAAAAAATCTCCAGCACGGCAGTCCTCAGACTGCCAAATTACAACTGCTGGCAGCTTTCCGCCATTTTCCAGGAGGAAAACCACCGGCAGCTGTACTGGCAGTCGGCGATCTAGTGGTGGTTGCACTGCTGACACCGCCACTCCAACAAAACACGACCCACTGTATTTCAATTCGAAAAATGGCACAGTGGTGTTGTGTTGGCGGGCACTGGTGGCAGTGCAAGTGCCACAAATTGTTGTGTATGGATTTCAGGGAAAGGGGGTGTTGTGTTTGTGTGCGTGCACAAGTATAAGGGTGATGTGAGTGAGTGTCAGGGTGTGGGTGCGTGTGTGTCAGTATGTGGAAGTTTGTGCGTTTGGGTGCGTGTGTGTATGTGGGAGGGGTGGGGGGTGAGTACAGGGTGCAGGGGGTGGGGGATTACTACAGTGAGTGGGGGGGTAAACATTTTATAAAGGAAGTGGAGGTGCGGGGTTCTTGGATGTAGGGATGTGGGGGAGTTGTCTACCAGCAACAGAAATGCAAATTCCTGTCGACTGTAGCCTCTGCCAGGGTTTTCATGGCATTGCTATTGCCACAAAAACCCTGGCGGAAAGGTGGACAGCTGGGTCGGAGATGCTTACCTCTGACCCTGCGGTCCGACCACCCTGGCGCTATGAATGGGAAAGTGGCGGTTTGGCAAAGGCCAAAGAGCCACACCCGTAATATGGCAGTCTAAAAACCACCAGACTCCTAATGAGGGCCTATGTGTACTACAATATTCTATTTATGTCATCTGTTAAGGTTCTCCTAATCTCACAACAGGTTTTCCCTTGTCCTCATGTACTCTTCAAACTTAGTGATCCGCCTCCTATTATCACTCTCTGTTTCCTTATTTGGCTTGTTCCTCCCACACAATGCTCACAATTGTCTATTAATAAAGCACTAGACCAATTGAATATAAGAAAGTTACAATTGCTAAGAACAAAAAAAACAGAAAAACAACAATAGCTGTTGATGCAGTTCGTAAACTGATTATAAGTGGACACACAGATCTTCATCTGTGTTCAATCCATAAGGTGACTTGGTATGTAGTTGGTTGATATTTCTTCTCTCCAGTCATTGCAATTTAAGGGCTCTGTCACCACCGTGTTCACCTTTGTTTACCTGAGCTATGCCAAAAAAGCTCATGCTTTTTTCCTTTAGTATGTTTCTTGTTGTAATATTTTGCAATGGCATAGCTCTGATCTTGGTGTGGTATGGCTCGAATGTGCTTGAATATTATTTTCTTTAAGGGGCATGTAGTGCTACCTATATACCACAGGCCACACTTACATTCAGTTAGGTAGACAACATATTGATTATTGCATTTGATTCTTCGCATGATGTTGAGCTCCCCACCTTTATAGTCTCTGAATGTTTTAACATGTTTTGCCACCTTACATGCTTTGCAATTATTGCACTTAAAAAAAACATATTTTATTTTGTCAGTCAGTTCTGGAATGATGGTGCCATATAACAGCTCTTGACAAGCATATCCCTCAAGGATTGTGGTTTTCTGTATTTCACCTGGGTTTGGGGTCCATGATTTGTAAGATGTCTGCATCACTATTTAGAATAGTTCAGTGTTTCTTGAAAATGTTCACAATTTCATAACTTTTTTAGCTGTGGGTAAAAATTAAGCATGAGCTATTGTCCTCTTGTGCAATTTCAATTGAAACTTTCTCCACAAAAGTCTGTTGCTGGGTTCTAGACTTAGCCCTTTCAGCACTTAGCTCGGGTAGCCCCTATGAAGGAACCTCCATTCCACACCTTCAAACTGTGCTTCCATGTCGTTATCAGCTTAGCAATTTTTGTAATGGTTTCAGATGGAAAGTAGTACCTTGGAAAATACTGTTCGTGATGCTGCTTTCCTGAACATAGTTGTTTGTATTTGACTGTTTTCAATGTACATTCGGGTATCAAGGAAATCAAGCTGTGTGGCACTAATATTGTAAGTGAACTGTAGCCCACAGTCATTCAGATTCAAAGCATTCAAATACATGATGAATTCATGTTGCATGATGGGATCATAAGGATTTCACCTTAATTATAGTCATAACATTACTTGTGTAGCAATGTAATACAATATTTTTAAATATATGCATCCCTTGATATCATTTCTATTTCATCTGATATATTGCACACCCTCTGTTGACCACAACTACATAATTTCAAATTGACATCCCCCCATTTTGATTAACGTGACACATGCTGTAGTGCATGGAGAAATTGGTGTTCCTATTACTCATACATTATATTCAGTCCTTCCAACAAATCATGTCCTATAAGTTCATACACTACTAGGTGTATGTGAAAGTGACATGTGCCAAAATACAAGTGCATTATATTATTTCTAGCTATTCGCCAGCTGCATTACCTCCTATGATTTCATATATTCGTGTATATATGAAAGTGCCATTTGCTAAAGTGCAAATGTATTATATTATTTGCAGCTAATAGTGATGTAATGTGAAAGGGTATAAGCAGTGCATGGGGAAGGTGTGAATTATAGGTAATTTATTGTGGCTAGCCCCCTTTGTTCTCTGCATTCCCTTAAATAATCACTACAAAACTTTGCATCATCAGACAATGTACAGAAAGATATAGTTCTGCAAAGTATAATGGACATTCATCAAATGGTGGCAAAGGATTACCAATCAAAAATCCACTGAATTCCTATCCCTTAGAATTCTAACTATAACTGTAGAGGTGCTACTGCACTGAGGTGTTACGTTGAAGATGAGAGACTGAGGCTGGAGCTAGAGGTTACTTACTTGTGAAAATGTAAACTTGATTCATGATAAGAAAGCTGTGTGCAGGTTTCTACACAATCCCTCTTCCAGCATTCTACAAAATCTGGATGCAAGTTCTATCAGAGAGGTAGGTCCTCTTGGTTTTGAAAAAATGGTTAGTCAACAGAGTTTTTCCAAAAGATCATGGTTTCATTTATGTAGCTGTTTTTCCTCTAGATCTTGTAGAGGTTGTTTATTTAATTATTTTTCTTGTCTGTAATCATGCAGGAGGCTATTAGCCAATCATTTATTTAAGACACATCATCATGTTTGTAAAGACTGTAGATTTTCAAATGGGAACCTTCAAGAAGTCATTCCAACTGTCCCACACTGAGATTTCATGTCCTCAATAGACCTTCAGGATCCCTACTTTAAAATTCCCACCCGAAATTGCAATTGAAAGTTCCTCAGATTTGCTGCTATGCTCAATCACAGCCAATTTACTGTTCTGCCCTTTGGCCTAAAATCTGCCTCATGGATCCTCACAAAAGTCCTTGTTTCGTTGATGGATATTCTACATCTGGAAGTTATTGAAACTTATTAATGCATATATGACTGACTTTTTCATCCTTGTACGTTGAAAAAAACAGAACAAGACACTCTAAGAGTTTGCATCCCATTTGAGAATCATGGCTGGTTAATAAAGTGAGAAAAATCAAAACTTCAGCAAACTCAGAATCAAAAGTTAATCGAAGACTATTTCAACATATCTCCTGTAAAGGTTTCCTTTCCTCACTATTGGACGCACAAATATCAAACTTGCCTTCTCACTCCTTTTAAGACTCAGTCAGGGCTAGGTCACTTGTGGTTCCAGGTCCAGAAAGACAAGCACGCCTCAGTGTTTGGGGTCCCTTAGACTCGATATCAGAGGAAACCTCTAGTTTAGCACATCCTCCATCACAGTCTCTTACAGTGGTGGCTTCTTTCAGAGAATGACTCTGGGGGATAGATTGTTCTCAACCAACACCCCTGATAATAAATGCCAGCCTCGTATGCTAGCAACAGTGGTCCAGAGAAGAGAGGGACACATACTAAAACCAAAATCTTTAGAGCCGTAAATCACTTTTACCCTAACTGGCAGGACGTGCACCATTAATCAGGACAGGCAATTTATTAGCAAAGAGTTATATAGGCCATCAGTGATGGAGGTTTCACTCTCTGATTAATATAGCATATAGGATCTTTGCTTGGGAGGAAGCACATCTTCACTCTCTTTCAGTTGCCTACATTCCACAGATAGAGAATGTTGCAGCAAATCTAAGTAGACTATTCCTGACCTCAACAATTTACTCTTTAGCAATAGATCTGTTGTAGAAGATTTGTCTAAGGTTCTGAAAGCCCTTAACAGAAACTGAAGAGACTCCTAAATGTTTACTCTAGAGAGAAGGATCTAAAAGCCATGGCATATGATGCTCTAAAATTCCCTGAGCCCCAGAGTCTATTGGAGGTCTTCCCTCCTTTTCTCCTAATAATGAGTGATCACTTGAAAATATGCAGGGTAAAGGTTCAGATGATTCTAATAGCTATGTCCTGGCCCATGAAGTTGTGATTTTTATATACTAAGGGAGTTGAGAGTTCATTAGGGATGGCTACTCCTTTAGATGACAGTTCTTTCCTCTATCAATCATTAGCCTGCTTACATTGATGTCCATGTATCTGAGAGGATAAGCGTTTGTACTTTAGGTGTTTTCAGGAGTCTGCCTTTGCAATGCAACAAAATCATTACCTGTCCACTCTAGGTTTTGTTTCTGTGTTTTTTAGGTAATTGAGTCACCATCCCATTCATGTGGACTATTCCACTCAGATAAAATGACACAAGAGAATTAAAACACAGGCAGTGTTAGAAAGAGAAATGTAAATGCATTGTCAAAAACAACAGGTTCCGAGGTGCAAAATTCACAGACAAGATTAGCCATCTACAACAAAGGCAATAATAACAACATGTGTACATAAATGACCACTGAAAAATGTATTGGGCAGGGACATCTATGTGGATGGTGACAAATCATACATCCATGTATATACGCACTGCACACCTTTGCAATCAATCACCAGTAATCTAAGTGTATGGAGTACTTCCAGAGAGAAAGCTTTTCCAAATGTTTCTGCTTTGTCCTGCACTTAATACATGCAGACCTGCCAACTCACATGGTACCACCGTGTGACACACGATATTGGCTCACCTTACACGGTCACCCAGTGAGGAGCCAATTTCACATGGCAGCAGGGAAAACAAGCTTAACACCACTGTTAACAGTGTTTTTTGCATGTTTTCTGGGGCTTTTTCCTGCCGATGTCCATTAGTGGGTGCAGAAACAGTCCAGGACATTGCATCAGCCTCAGGCTCATTGTCTCTTAGGTGCTTCTTGGCACAAAACCACACCCACTTCAAGGCCTGCCCTTTCTCACACAGTGAGATTTTAAAAAAATTGGCAGGTCTGTATATATGCAGTTCATATGAGGCACTCTTGTGCAAATCATAGAACCATTACTTGTGTCAGTCTGTGTGGTGCTCTGCAATTGTGCAAGATGCACATCTTTGCCACTGTAAGGCCTCTGGTCAAAAGACGTCTCATGTGAGTCAGCAGGAATGGAGATCAGTTGTGTCCTGGAGGGGAATTAGTGGCCGTTTAAAGTGAAAGGAGTTTGCAAAGTCTCACCAATAGAGGTAAGCACTAAGGCCCAATATACAGAGACCTCTGGGCCTTGATAGATTATGTAGGGCACGTTACAGTTATCATAGGAGCACCTCCAGCAGGTCATATGATGCAGCAAACCTGCTTGCTTCACATTCACAGGCCACTAGTACCATTCCTGAAGCATCTTGAAGAGGGTAAACTTCAGTCTAGATTCCCTGAGAACATTGTTCAGGTTTTCAACTTTTTCGGTCCAGTCTTACTCTGAGTAGGCTGTATTGAGTAAGTGCTGCAGAAGGGGCTGGAAGTGAAGATGGCATGCTAAGAGAATATGAATCCAGAGTCTATCCTCTCAAACTGCCCCCACAAGTTTGAACATTGCAGAACTGGTGATCCCTCAATCACCCACAGATTTGAACCAAGACTGCTGATAGGGAATGTTTCAATTGCTAATGTTGCCACAGCTGAGAGCTGGGCTTGCAGAATTCTTCCTGAAGGGCCTCAAAGGGTTTGAGCTGATTGTCAGCCAGTAGGGGGTTGATGGTAAGAATGCCAGCCTGTTTCCAGAGAGTCTACAAATGGGGCGGTTGCCTACACAGATACTAGCATTATGGCGTATAGCTGTCTGCTTATGTAACCATGTATCGCTCTTGAGGAGTTTCTGTGTATGTAGGAAAGTCCTCCTTTTTGCCCTGGTCACTCTCAAATTTTTGGACACATACTTGTGGTTACTGACTCTTGGCTGTGCCCTGGGTACTGCTCATCAGTCCCAGGGCCTGTGCTCTGTGTAAAGTGGATGTGCAAATTAGACTAAATATAATTGGCTATGTCAACCTACCTATAAGTTCCTAGTATATGGTATGGTATGTAGGTTTAGGGACCCTATTATAGGTAGTGCACCCATAGGAGCACTGCTGACATGCCCAGTGTCATTTTAAGGGCAGGCCTGCCTTGCTGGCTGCTTTTAAACTAAAGTTACATGCACATTCAACTTTGGAATCAAAAGTACTTCAAATGTCTTAAACTACCTTATTTGTACATATACATCACCCCTGAGGTGTGTCCTAAGTGCCCTTAGGGCTGGGTGCTATGTAACTATAAGCAGCGGCCTTATATATTTTTTTTATAAATTATGGTAAAAGTAACCAAATTTGTTTTTCCCTCACTGTAGTGAATGGGCTCCATAGACTAAAATGGGGAGATTTGATTTTAATTAATAAAGTCCCAAATGAGCTAAATGGACCAGTATGGTAACAAACATATTGTTATAATAAATCCAACAAATTACATTGTTGAATTGAATATAACTAGTTCAGGGAAGGAGTTTTAGAACTCTGCCTGAAAGCTGCCAACTTCAGCTTTGTATTGCCCTTCTCTGATTGGTCAGCCTCTGGCAGCCTGGTCAGGCTGCAATGATGAGATGTAAAGTGGAGTGTACTGAAGACAAAGACAGTGCCTGGGGGAGGAGATCTTCCTTGGCAGATGGTGAAAACAGGATGGGGGAGAGCAGCCAAACTGGACTTCAAAGGAGGGAAGGACATTTGGAGGAGCTTAGGACCTTTCCCATTTCCTGCAAACCCAGACAACTATGTGCCCTATTTATTAGATTGGGAGAGAAAAGGGGTGGGTTAAGGTTTTTTTCCTACAATAGAGGGTGGACTCAGCCAGACCTAACCTCTAAAATTCAGTTTCTACCTTATTGGAATTTTAAGGAATGTTGCTCCTTGGGATTGATTTTTGCCACACTTCCTAGGAAGTGGTCATTCAAGAGGGTAGAAGCCTTCCTGTGAATTGACAGTTGTCCCCCTGCTTTTCTCCCAAGGATAAATTTGGCAGAGCTGCAATCACACCTCAGATCGCTACAAGGAACAATGGCAGTAGAAGAAGGACTGCCCTGCTGGGCCACTGACCTGCACCTGGACACTGAACTCTGAAGGACTACATCAGATGCACACTTGGGCTTCACCACAAAAAGGACTTTGCCTGGCTTCAACTGGTTCAAGAAGGGACTCCCTCCTTGTCACAGGTGAAAAATAGCTCACCAAAGTCCTCTATATCCAGTCCAGAAGGAAACAACCAGCTGATCATTGTCCAGTGGTCAATTTTGAGTTTGAATCAGGAGCATTCTGGGAGTTGGAGTCCTAATCCTCAAGGAGCAACTCAGAGCTTCTGTAACCTTGTGGTGAGCTGTGGACTCCTGAAGTACCTTCAAAGACCTTCTGGAAGAAGATCCAGAAGTTTGGAGAAGATGAAGAACTCTTTGTAAAAAAGCTCCTTAAAGGGACCGACTTGCTGGGGTGAGTCAAGCCAGCTTACCTCAACTGCGATCCGGCCTGTCTTGCAGGTTCATCCTGCTGAAAAGTTCTGGAGCCTAAGACTTAAAGAATTTCACCAGGTGCTCCTGGAAAGCCAATCCAATGACCTTGCCTCGAAATCAGCTTGCTGTGGAGAGTCAGCCACCATCAGAAGGAAAAAGCTTTAAAAAAGTCACAAAATGTTGGTGTAACAAGTTCACTGGGACTTTCGCGCAGCGTATCTGGGGAGGGCTCCAGGGTCGTCGAATCTGGATTCAACTTTGGCATCCTAAAAAAATGGACTAAGCCCGAAGGTAGAATTCTTCACTGAGGTCTCCTGCAATGCGTATTCAAAGAGGGCTCCAGGGAGGTCGGATCGGACAGGTGACATCGTCCTGGTGAAAAAAATCTTCAAGAAAAAGATTAAGTCCAAAGGTAAACTTTTGACCAAGGCTTCCCACTTGCTGTAGCCGGGCAGGGCTCCATCACGGTCAGCCTTATAATTTGACTATAGTCTAGTCTAGTTGCGGCCAGATTTCTCAAGTGGTGCTTTTAGTTTCTATGCACTAAAAAATATAAATTATTTAAACATTCATATCTCCAGTTCCCCTTATCTGATTTAATTCATTTTGGTGTCAAATTAAAGATATAAATATTCCCTATTCTATAATAATTTTTTGGGGGATTTTGAAACTGTTTCCTGTGCTTTATTTTATTACTGTTTTGTGATATTTTAATACTTTGCACACTTTAGGGGTCATTATGACTTCAGCAGATGGTTTTCACCGTCCGCTGATGTCCCACTGTCAGGTTGCCTTCTTGCGAGCACCATTAAGAGTTCCCCAGTGTTTCCGCCCGCTGGCTCAGCTGGGAACTGATTACAACATTGATGCTGGCTCATAATAGAGCCGGTGGCAATGTTGTAGTGCAGAGGGTGCACCAGCACCCGTTGTGATGTTCACTGTCTGCAGAGCAGACAGTGAACATCACAATGGGGATGGCCAGAGGTCCCTTCACTGGCCATGCCAGGTGCATGGACAGAGCAGGGGCTCTCCTTGGTCACCCTGCACCCCATCTGCACCAGCCTTTAAATGGCAGTGCTACCGCCATGTAAAAGCTGGTGGAGAGGGGGGTTATAATCCCCAAGGAGGTGCTGCTTGCAGCTCTACCCTGGAGGATTAGGATTACCAGGACCACCAGTCCCTACTGTGGAGGAGAACTGGCACTGCTGGCAGTCCGACTTCGGCACGACCACCACCATCATAATGAGCCGGTCAGACTGCCGCCAAAGCGGTCAGAGCACCACTTTGGTGGCGTTCAGACCACCAGCGTGATCCTGGCGGTCTGAAGACCACCAAGGTCGTAATGACCCCCTTTGTCTCCTAAATTAAGCCTTGTGGGTCATTGCTAAGCTATCAAGCGTTGAGCTGGGGTTAATTTATTCAGACCTAACTAGACCTAGTGGGGGTTAGTGGCCTATTGCTACCAATAATCCACTTTTCAACATTGTATGGTTCCACATTGTAGACATGGCCTGCATAATGAGGTTAACAGCGCAGACGGATGGGGGACCAAGGTTACATAGCCCTTGAAGACCCTGGATGGTGCTTATGACATGCCGTTCTATATGGACCAAGAGAGGGACTGCCGTCTTAGTCAGCAAGAGGTATTCTAGTTGGGACAGATGGAGTGCATTATGATAATGCTCTGTGATTGATAAGCTCAATCCACCACATCGCCTATGGGCAGTTTGTTTTGGGATTGTCAGCTTATTCCCCATGTTCCCCCATATGAAGGATTTAATGACCTCAAACAGTATGGAGGTCCAGACCATCAATGGCACCACACCCAGGACGTATGTATAACGTGACACTATGACCATTTAAACCTGCTGCACTCTCCCTCATAGTGACCTTTTCACATAGTGCAGCTTAATTTTAGTGGTCAGCGGCCCTAGGTTGTATCTTATCATCCTCTCTGGACCTCAGTTAATGTACACCCTGAGATACTTCCGGTGGCTCGTCATTCATTGAAAATTATAGCCTGCTATCGCCACCTTCATGGGGATCTGAAAAAAGCGGCAGTGCCTTGCTGTTTACCCAATTGATCTGGTAGCCCACAATCATTAAAAATCTGTGATAGTAGAAACGAGAATCTGTAGGGACATGGGAGGTCTGTGAAGAAGAGCTATATATTGTTGGCATATAATAGGATTTTGGAGGCACCCACCGATGTGGGAATACCTACAGACTGAGGGTTTTGCCAGCTACCAAGGGCTCCAACACAAGCAGGAACAACAGGAGGGAGAGAGGGTACCTTTGGTATTTTTCTCTACTAATCAGAAAGAAATTCACCAGAATTGACTTCCGCCATTGTGTCCTCATTTAGTCAATAAACCTTGGACACCAAGTCATCGCCAATACCCTGCCTCTCAAATGTTGGGTAGAGATAGGGCCATTTGATTCAGTCACCTGCATTCTCTGCATCTAAGGAGAGGGCAATTCTTTCCTCTCCAGAATCCTTAGCTAGCTATATATGTGGAAAAAGGTACCAAGATGGTTGGGCGTCCTAAGGTTTTGTAATAAACAATGGGCTTCTTTTAGGCAATGATGCACATCTAGATATTTAAATCATCCTTCACTTGACCTTGTTTCTTTCCTAGAGTTTCAATGGGAGAGTTTCTTTAGGACTGTTGATCCCTACCTTTTGTTGTCAATTCGTGTTTTTATAGCTTTCTTTTCTCCATGCAAAGATTTGGGTTTCCTTCTTGAATTACCTCTTCTTCCTTTGAAGGATTTGATCGAGCCTGCTCTAAGATTAATAGCCCTATCATCCTTTGGGACCCCTAGTTCTCAGATCATTAACAATCTGGTCCTTTTGAACCTTTAGAAGAACCATCTATTAAAAGTCCCCTCAGCTAAGGTGGAGCTTCTAGTGGCAATAACTACAGCATACAAATTGGTGAGATTGGTACAGTTGGTATCTCCACTTTCAACCTGATGGTCTTGCACTTCATCCCTCACTTTCATTTCTTCCTTAGATTGTTTCCTACTTCTATCTTAACCATTTTCCTTCGTCTGATGAGGATCAATCTTTACATATTTTACATGTATGAAGAGCAGCTAAAATTTATTTGCAAATAAAAAACACCAATTTTCATACATCAACTCTCTTTTTTTCCTTTACTTCTGATTGTTAGGTTCCCAAACATTCAGTTTTACTCTAAGCTGTTGGCTACACTTCACTGTGTATACGGCTTATCAGGAGTTCCTACTCCTCTGATATGAGATCATTCTACCAGAGGTGCTTTGGCTTCATAGGCAGTAGTTCGAGGAGGAGGGATATCAATATTTGAAATGTGTATGGTCTTATTTGGAATCCAATTATGCCATTGATCTAGGAACTGTCTATGTCTTTGGCCCTGTGGTGAATGGGAGTTGCATTGGGGGAGAGTAGGTGGCTCCCTAGCTGTGTACTTCTGAAGAGCAAACCAAACACTTACCATATTGGACTTCCTACATGGTAATTTCTGATAAGAGCTTAACACTGACAAAGCTGACTACTTCCCTTTCTGTAGCATTACTGAAAACACTGATCTTGTCTCCATAAAGAACCGACAAAAGCGACCTCACCGCAAGAAGACTCATCAAGTTCAAGGAAGACAAGGAAACTCATCAAGTTCAATGAAGCATTCCTGCTGAATTTAAGCTGCTGAATTTTATTATTATTGGTGTGGTAGATCTATTGTATGGACTTTTGCCACCAGGGAATTGGGCATCTTGCAAAATCAGAATGAACTTTTGATGCCAATTGAGCTGGTGATTCAGGCAACATTGTTAAATTCCAGCACTCCATCATGGTTACTTCAGTGCTTTGATGATAATTGGTGTGCTATATCTCACAGCACTGTGCTATTAAGGGCTGGCATGCATTGGTCTCTGTCAGGTTGTGTTAGTTTGTGCATGAGCAAACCAGCTTCCTCTACCAAGCGGCTTTAGAAACTGACATTCAACCATGTTATGATGATGTTATTGCAGCCATCCTTGTCTGAGCATCTATTGCTTAAAACAATACTTGGCTGCAAATGTGAACTCTAGATTTACTCTGCATATTGACTTTAAAAAGTGTCCTTTAAGCAGGTTGCAGTGATTTCGGTGGCAGCCATCTTTGTCTGGGCAGGCAACCTTAAGACCTCATCCTTGACAGTCATAATCTGTAAAGTTGCTTGTAAATCCTAGACAACTGCTGGCTCCCCATTGTTCAAGGTATGTATAACATCGTGAAGGTCATCAGGCTACAAAGCTATTTGGACAATCATGCTTATTCTACCGTAGGTATGGAATATGACAAAATGCTAAGGTGAAGACTGCTGGGGCCTTCCTCTCATTTTGTCCACTTAGGCAACAAAGTACTTTGTGCATGTTGTATAAATATATTTTGGGATACTTTGCTATAGAACAACTACTCATTCTGGAAGTATTCCTCACGATGTGTGAGAGTGCCGCTTCACAAGGGAATTTTCTGTTGTGAAACATTAACTGTTCACTTTGACATTTTCCTTATTAATATTCTTTGGATGAATCTATAAGGCCACTCAAAAAATGTGTGTTTACCTTTTAATGGGAACTGCCATTTCTTTCTTTAGGTTCCTTTATGGCTCATTTGTCATTTAATATGTGTTAGAAATAAGGTCTCTGGTTGGCACTCAGTTTACACCCTGTTCAAGTAGGGACCCTCACTATAGTCAGGGTAAGGGAGATACACAGCTCAGATAACTACTGCTTATCCCATTGGCAGCCTTGCGCAAGCAGTCAGGCTTATCTCAGAGGAAATATATAAAGTATTTGTACAAACACACACAGTAACACAGTGGAAACACCACAAAAGAACTCTAAACCAGTTTAGAAAAAGCAAATATTTATCTAAATCAAACAAGACCAAAACAACACAAATCCAACACACACAAACAAAGATATGAATTTTTAAACCAAAAAGAGTCTCAATCCATAGAAATCAATGGATGTGTTGTTTTAGCACAAAGTTCCTGGCATGTGTAAGAAAAAGCTGCATGGGTGAGTTTGCATTGGAAAAGCAAGCGATGGGTCGATTCCATACATGCATCAATTCTTTCCTCACAGTAAAGGGATTCATTGATTTCCAAACAAGTAGCCTTGGGTATGTGCCAGTGGTGTGGAAGATTTTGACACCCAGGGTCAATATGTGGAAAATTCCAACGCGCTCTGTGAAGGGTCCACTTTGAGAACAGGTGCTGTCTCAATTCTCCAGCCATGAGGCAGGTGCTGTGTCGAATTTAAAGCCGAGGGAGAGGTGCTGCATCAATTCTTCTGACACACACACAGCAGTGCATGGATTGTCCCTCACAGATTACCAGCTTCCACTTCTAGGGGCCCAGGTACTGTATTTGGCACCACCTAGCAAGTCAGGACTCTCAGCAGAAGAGTCCATGTATTGGTAGATGACGTTTTTGATGTCCCTGACACTTCAGAACAAGGGGGAAAGTTTAGTCCAAGCCCTTGGAGAAATTTCACGAGCAGGTTTTCGGAAAGCAAAGTCCAGTCCTTTCCCTCTTGAGGCAGAAGCAGCAGCAGGAGGCCAGCACAGCAAAGCAACAGACAGGGTGACAGGTCCTCCCCAAGCATCAAGCTCTTCTGTTTGACAGAGGTTTCTCTTGGTCTAGAAGTAATCTAAAGTCTGGGGCTTGGGGTCCACTACTTATTCTCCTTTCTGCCTTTGAAGAAGGTAAAACTCAGAGGAAAGTCTCTGTTGTTCACAAGATCTTGCCTGTAAGTGCACATTCACAGCCTTTTAGGCGTGTCAGCTCCTTCCTCCCCATTCTAGCCCAGGAGACTCCTCAGGATATGTAGGTCACTACTCAGCTCCCTTTGTGTCACTGTCTAGATAGAGGGAATTCACAAACAGTCCAACAGTCAGTCTGACCCAGACGTGGATTCCACAGGCAGGCAGAAGCACAAAATAGTTAAGCAAGAAAATGCCCACTTTCTAATAGTGGCATTTTCAAACACACAATCTAAAGACCAACTCTACCAAAAGATTATTTTCAAATTGTGTGTACAGAGAACCCAAACTCCATATCTCCATCTGCTCCCAATGGGAAACTGCACTTAAAAGGTATTTAAAGGCAGTCCCCATGTTAACCTATGGGAGAGATAGGTCTTGCAATAGTGAAAACTGAATTTGGCAGTATTTCAGTATCGGGACATGTAAAACACAACATAACATGTCCTACCTTTTTAATACACTCAACCCTGCCCATGGAGCTACCTCGGGCTTACCTTAGGGGTGACTTACATTTAGTGAGAGGGAAGGTTTGGGCTTGGCAAGTGGGCACACTTGCCAGGTTGAATTGGCAGAGCAAAACTGTACACACAGTCACTGCAGTGGCAGGTCTGAGACATGTTTACAGGGCTACTGTTGTGAGTGGCATAATCAGTGCTATAGACACAGTAGTAGTATTTGATTTGCAGGCCCTTGGTACCAATAGTGCACTTTACTAGGGAGTTACCTGTAAGTCAAATTTGACAATCATGAAAAACCAATTTCCAATATCCTTTAGACAGAGCACTTCCACTTTAGCATTAGTTAGCAGCGGAAAAGTTCCCAGAGTATCAGGACCAGCAAAAATGGATTACGGCACAGGGTCCAAAAACAGGGGTCAGAAGCAAAAAGTACAGGGAAACCATGCGAAGAGCTGCCAGGTCTAACAATTTGGCTGCTGCCAACATGTCCCAGCCTCCACAATTTCTCTTAGAAAAAGGGAATTCACTGTTAACGTAGAAACAGTGGAAAAATGGTTTGATTCTTATCTTCTTGCTTTTCATGAGGAAAGCGTTTCAGCAATAAGGAACCAAGCGGTACTACTTCACAACTTGGGAGTAGATGGTGTAGTGTTATCTGTTTGTTGACCACTGATGTCGTGTCGCACCACTTAGAACCTGGCTTAGCAGCCTATTGTCACTTTAGTGGTCATTGGTTATAGATTACTTTTTGTATTTAGTTTAGCTGCCTATTGACTTTATCGTAGCATTAGACATTGCAGTTGAGCTGTGTTTTTCCACATGGTAAGCTGTCCTTGTTTTTCATATTCTTTCTAACCGAAGAGCTAGGATATATTATCACAGAACAGTTAGTTAATCAGCATGATAAGAATGTACCAGACGTATGTTTTTTCAGTGCAGGGAATGGTTTGGCCTTGGGAGAAATGCATTGAGGTGTTGGCAAGTTCTCAATGCATTCCTTTCAACTCTGACCTACAGTAGCCAGCATGTTTGAATATTTCTCTTTCATGGGAGGGGTTTTCTCCAGCAAGCCCTTTCGGTTCTTTAAGATATAAAAACGTGGCGCTGCTCAGTAGCGGTGAAATTTCCAAGACATCGGTCAGGATTAGACATCGAATGCCTGACACTTTTGTCCCGTGAGGGTGGATATCTCTTTCTCACAGTTGAACGGGTCATCTTCTTGCTGGCATGAGAAAGATGAAGAGCTTGGCAGGCCCTACGGTGATTCATTTTTACTTTATTCTTTGCTTTGTAATTATGCTATAGAATAAACACATATATTTGCTGCGTACATTGCAGTGGAGAATCATTTTGGGTATATTTTCATTTCATTGCTGTGATTATTTTTAACTGTGTGCTTTCGACCTACTAATTCTTTGAACTGCGAAGTGCATTCCAGAGATTTTTGTCAGCTCGGTCATTAGTGAAAGCAAAACAGATGGTAGGGACAAATATGAGAGTCTTGATGAAATCAGTTGAAGAGCAGATATGGAGCTTAATGAGAATTATGAGATGTATGTGTTGATGCTTGAGAAGCATTTTGGATCTACATAAGTGTTGTGCTTGAAAGGCACTCATTTTTCATTAGAGTACAGGTAAGATGGAGAAGTTTAGTAGATATGTTGCATCTTTAAAAACATTTGTGTGCACATGTGATTTTGTAACCTTATTGGATTCCTTAATTAGAGATCAATTGGTAAGTTGCACAAATAGTCAAAAGGTGTAAGAGAATCTCCCATTGATAAATCATGATCTTAAGGGAGCTATCAGTATAATTGAGGGTATAAAGACCATAAGTGATTGAGTACATGAAAATAAGCGATGGTAATTGTAAGGACACTCAAGGTACTAAAGATTCTGTGAGTGAAGTGAGAGTTTAGGATACAGAGGATGATTATTTACAGTGTGTTTCAAGTGATAACAAATACAGTAGTAAATATGGAGAGAGAAAGAGTTGCATAGTCAAAGTTATGGATGTTGCAGTGAAGGTCATTATTCACACTGTCCTGGGTGTCGTGCAAGAACTGTTTCATGTAGAAAGTGCTGAAATAAAGGACATTATGCAAGAGTGTGCTTAAGTATTAAGATACAAAATGAGTCATCAGGAGATTGTGAAAAGGAAGTCAATCTAAGTTTAAAGAGCAATTGTAGCACAGAAAATGAACTACTTGAAATGTTGGAGTGTGAGATTGTTGTAGGTAGTGTTAGAAATGTGGTCTCTAGTTGGCAGAGGTATACACCCTGTCCAGGTAGGGACCAAAATTCTAGTCAGGGTAAGTCACAATACAACCTAAATTATCCTGTGCTGACCCTTCAGTAGCTTCGCACAAAACAGGCAGGCTTAACTTAGAAGGCAATGTATAAAGTATTTGTGTAATAACTCATACCGTAACACACTGAAAATAACACCAAAAGTACTTAACACCAATTTCGAAAAATAGATTGCTAGAAATGGGGTCTCTAGTTGGCAGAGGTATACACCCTTGTCCAAGTAGGGACCACATTCCTAGTCAGGGTATATCACACACAATCCAAATTATCCTGTGCCCACCCTCTGGTAGCTTGGCACTGAGCAGTCAGGCTTAACTTAGAAGGCAATGTGTAAAGTATTTGTGCAATAAATCATACAATAACAAAGTGAGAACACCCCACAAAGACACCACACAGGTTCAGAAAAATATAGGCTATTTATATGATTAAATTAAGGTCAAAATAATCACGATTTAATAATCACAAGTTGAAATATCACTTTTTTTAATGATAAGAAGAGTCTTAAGTTCTTAAAAGCAACAATTGTCTCTTGTAAGTACAAAGTATCTGGTTTGTGTCAAAATTACATGCATGAAGACCACAGAGGAGGAGAAGCGTGGAAAAAGGTAAGTGTGCATCGGATTTCTGGGCACACACAGACGTTGTGCCGATTCTTTTCCACACTGCAAGGGCTTTGCGTTGAATTCCTGCATGCAGGCTTGAATCATCTTTGCCATGCGGGGTCTTTTGATGCCCAGGGATGATGTGCAGAAATCCTGAGCATGCGGGACACATGTCACAGTTGTTGCGTTGAACTGGTGGGCGATGCTGCGGAGTTTCTATTGCACGGCTGGCGCTGCATCGATTCCTCTTGCAGGAAGTCAGACTGCGTCATTCTGGCTTGGTGAGACGTTGATCCAGTGGGCTGTACGTCAAAGTTCTGTTCGCAATGATGGCGCTGCTTCGATCTCAGGGAGCCGGACTACGTTGTTCCGGTTCGGCAATGCAGTGATTTTCTCACATCTGGACAGGCTGTGCATCGATTCCGGCAGGCTGTGCGTCTATTTTCACCACACAAGGTGTTTCTTTGCAGAGATGAAGTCTTTTTGGCCCTGAGACTTCAGGAAACAGGAGGCAAGCTCAATCCAAGCCCTCAGAGAGCACTTCTCAGCAGAGCCAGAGGCCAGCAAAGCAGCAGGGCAACAGCAAGGCATTAGTTCTTTACAGCAAAGCAAAGCAGACCAGGGGAGTCCTTTGGGCAGCCAGGCAGCTTCTCTTGGCAGGTTGCAGGTTCTGGATGCAGAGTGTCTGTCCCAAGAAGTGTCTGAGTTGGTAGGGTCAGGGCCCAGTTTATATACCCAAATGTGTCTTTGAATTTGGGGAGACTTCAAAGAGTGGCTTAGAAGTGCACAAGGTCCCCTTTCAGTATAATCCTGTCTTCCAGGGTCCCAGTATGGGGTTTGACAGTCCATTGTGTGAGGGCAGGCCACTGTCCTTTGAAATGTAAGTGTAAGGAGCTCCATACTTCCAGCCCAAAAAGACCCATTCAGTATGCAGATGTGTGCAGGTATGACTAAGCATCCTGTGTTTGTGGTTGTCTGGGTGAAATGCACAAGGGAGCTGTCAACCAGTCCAGGCCAGGCATGGAAGTGAGACAGGCTGTAAGGCACAGAAGGATTTAAGTGGAGAGAAATGCTCACTTTCTAAAAGTAGCATTTCTAAAATAGTAATATGAAATCCATCCTCACCAGTCAGCGGGATTTTGTATTACAATTCTGGCCATACTAAATATGACCTGTTTACCCCTTTCTAATCAGAATATACCACTCAAACACTTTATGAGGGTAGCCCTAATGTTAGCATATGAAAGGAGCAGGCCTCACAGCAGTGAATTTAGGAGTTTTCTACTACCAGGACATATAAAACACACAGATATATGTCCTGCATTTTACCTACACAGCACCATGCCTTCTGGGTTACATAGGACCTTCCTTAGGGGTGACTTATATGTAGAGAAAGGGGAGTTTAAGGCTTGGTAAATACTTTTAAATGCCAAGTCGAAGTGACAGTGAATCTGCACACACAGGCCTTGCAATGGCAGGTCTGAGACATGGTTAAGGAGCTACATATGTGGGTTGCACAACCAGTGCTGCAGGCCCACTAGAAGCATTCAATCTACAGTCCCTGGGCACATGTAGTGCATTTCACTAGGGACTTACCAGTAGATCAAATATGCCAACTGGGTATGAACCACTGTTACCATGTTTTAAGGCAGAGAGTATTGGCACTTTAGCACTTGTTATAAGTGGTAAAGTACTCAGAGTCCTAAAACCAGCAAAAACAGTATCAAAAAGTGGAGGAAGGCAGGCAAAAAGATGGGGGTGACCACCCTAAGGCTGTCAGGTCCAACATAGATAATATTTTTCTGAATAAAATAAGACTGAAATGTCAAGAATCCAATATGCAAAAGTCAAGATGTCACTGTTTAGAAGTTTAGGTAAGCCTTAATCAATAGGAATCAATGGATGTATCTTTTTAGAACAAGGTACCTGAGATGCATCAGAAATAATGACGCAGGGGTCACAGAGGAGGTGATGTGTCGAAAAGTAAAGCGATGATTTGCTGAGTCTTTCCTCGTGTGCAAGGTGATGCGTTGATTTCCAGGTGTGCAGCCTTAGCTCCTTACAGCGGTTTGGGGATATTCTGATGCCCAGGGATGATGCATGAGAAATCCAAAATGCACTGCAATGATGAAACAGGCACTGCATCTATTTTTCAGTCCCGAGACAGGTGCTGCATCAATTCTGCAGGTGATGCGTCGATTTTCACAGGCATTGTGTCGGCTTTCCAGCACAGTGGATTTTCTCCCTCTGGTGAAGTCTTTCAAGGCCCGAGACTTCTTAACAGGAGGCAACCTCAGTTCAAGTCCTTGGAGATCACTTGTGGGGGAAGGCAAAGGCTTTCCAGCAGGGTCAGGGTGCAGCAGGCAGCAGGGCAACAAGCAGGAGAGCAGTCCTTCCAGAAAAGCAATACAGATGAGTCCTTTGGGCAGCACAGTGGTCCCTCTGACAGAGTACAGTTGTAGATCCAAAAGTGTTTCATTTGAGGGTGGTCACAGACCCTGCATATATACCCAGATATGCCTTTGAATTGGGGGAAATGTCAAAGAATGGTTTTGAAGTGCACCAGTTCCCCTTTCAACGCAGTCTTGTCTGCCAGGAGATATGTGGGGAGTTATCAATTCTTTGTGGGGGGCCAGGCCACTAGCCTTTGGGGTGTAAGTGAGAGCCCCTCCACACTTCCTGCCCAGGAAGACCCATCAGTATGCTGATGAATACAGATGCAGCTGATTGTCCTATGTTTTTGGCTGTCCGGTTTGAATGCACAGGGGAAGCTCTCAACTAGCACAGACCGGATGTGTATTGAAGGCAGGCTGTAAAGTACAGAAAGCAGTTAGTGCAGAGAAATGCCTACTTTCTAAAGGTGGTATTTCTAAAATAGTAATGTTAAATCCAACTTCAACAATAAGCAGGATTTCTCACTACCATTCCAAACATGAGAATGCCAATCCTTTCAGATCAGAAATTACCACCTTGCCTATGAGAAAAGCAGGCTTCACAAGTGAAAAACAACTGTGGGTGTTTTTCACTACCAGGACATGTAAAACTTACAAGTACCTGTCCTGCCTTCTACTTACATAGTACCCTGCCATAAGGGGTATGGAGGGCCTACCTTAGGGGTAACATATGTAACAAAAGGGGTGTTTAAGGCTTGTCAAGTAGTTTAAAATGCCAATTTTGAAGTGGTAGTGAAACTACACACATAGGCCTTGCAATGGCAGGCCTGTGTCATGGTCAAGGGGCTACATATGTGGGTGGCACAATCAGTGCCTCAGGTCCACTAGAAGCATTCAGTTTACAGGTCCTAGGCACATATATTGCACTTTACTAGGGACTTACAATTACATTAATTATGCCAAATGGGTATGAACCAATGTTGCCATGTTTTAGGAAGAGAACACATGCACTTAAGCACTGGTTAGCAGTGGTAAAGTGCCCAGAGTCCTAAAGCCAACAAAAACAAGATCAGTAAAAGAGGAGGAGGAAGGCAAAATGTTTGGTGTGACCCTTCAGAGAGGTCCATTTTCCAACAGGTGGTAAACCAATGAAGGTTCTATCAGACTGAAGTTCACCTTACACTATGAGAAGAGAAACAAATTGGGAAATGACTTTTGGGATAGATGAATTTAAACTGTTGCCTCTTGCCATCAAACCCTGTTGGGTATTGTGGTGTTGAGCTTGATGGGCTGGAGTGCACAATGATGGAATACAGTTTCAGGACAGAGAGCTGTTGGAGAAGTATGTGTAACCAAGAGAGAAGATACATTTCTTGGGTAGCAACAACAAGCTGATATGGACATTACACTCATTTGCAATGTTGTTGATAAAGAACTTGTGTTGGAAAACTCAGACTGTAATTTGAACATCTATCAAGAATTCTTCAGAGTGTTTTCTCAGGGTTTAGGCCTTCTCAAGAACCTTGATCACAAAATGTTTGTAAAGCAATGTTGTTCCAGCTCTGGACACCGTGAGGAGGGTTCCCAATTTATAGTTGGACTCAGTGAAAGAAGAGTTCTGGAAATTGATTAAAGCAGAGGTTATTGAGAAAAATTGAGTTGGTGAATGGCTAGTCCTCACAGTTCGGACACCCACTGATGGTAGAAGGAAAATGTGTCAATGTATGTGATCTTAAAAACACATTTGGGTGGATAGGCATCCCCTTCCTAATTCTTGGAAACATTAGCAACTTTGAGCAAAACAAAATTGAGTGTGATGGATTTGTTCACAGCCTATCATTAAACTGCTGAAACCTGCAGAGACAAGACATTTAACATATTTTGTCATTCTCTTGGGGCCATTCAGGTTCCTCTGGATACTCTTTGGCTAAGCACCTGCTTCAGCTTGCTTCCAGTTGGTGGTGTTGACGGGCTTAGATGGTATACCAAGGGTTCTTGTCTTGGTATCAGGAGAAGAGAGACATGAACATTACAATATTTTGAAATTGGTGCTAAACAGAATACAAGAACAATGTTCCACTTAAAAAGAACAAATGTAAATCCAGAATAAGCTCTGTTACATATCTAGGTCACACCTTTTATTGGGGAAGTGTTAGGGTTTGTACACAGCAAAGAGCATGTCCCCTCTCACTGCACTAGTGGGTTCTGTAATAGCTCCCTTTTAAACTTACTATTGAAAGACTTTCTTGTTATCTCACCTCCCCCGCCCCCCCTAGGCTTCTGTGTATGTTGTTTAATGTGCTGTTTTGTTTACACATTGGGCCTTGCTTTTACCAAGGCTTCTTTAAAACACTCCTCCCTAGGCCATGTGTTAATCCAACTCATTTGCATAATAACTGAAACTCTGCACACCTTTCAAGAACATGTGCAGCATGTGAGGACCACACCCAGCTCTTCAAACCACACCCAGCTCTGCACACCTTCCAAGAACATGTGCAGCATGTGAGGACCACACCCAGCCCTTCAAACCACACCCAGCCCTGTCTATAAAAGGCATCCCCCGAGCCTCACCCAGTGCTTGTGCTCGTCTACCTCCCGCTTACCTGAGAACAGATCCCTCGGCGCTGGCACTCCTGCTCTTTACAGACTTTCATTGACTTCAATGGGTGCAGCTTCTGGCTCTTCCTTCTTCCGGTTTCCGGTTCCTCCTTGCTTCAACCTCTCTCCTATGAGTACCCTGCAAAAGAGAAAGAAGACAAGGTTAGACTGATCAGTATCTCTTGCCAGCAACAAGTAAGTGCAAAACCTTTTATTACCTGAAAGAACTTTGACAACAATTTCTGGATTCGTGTATAGACAATTTGAAACGAAATACCTTCCACGAACATTGTGATTCAAACTCTTTGTTACAAGAATATTTTGCAGAACTTTGTGAAGCAAACATTGTTTTTTCTCATGGAACTTTTAAGAATTGAACAGTGGAAACCATTAACAGCAAGGCAAACAGTAAATCAAGGACTTGCACAAATTACATGCTGTATTTTGATGTAAAAGTACAGTATTTGTTTTATAAAAGATTCTGGAAATATGGAAAAAAAGTTTTACAGTAATAGAAAACACATCCCAGAGCAGTAACACATTCCAAACCTGGAAACTAGAGACCAGGATCCAAGAGGTACTTTTAGAAGAGAATTTCTAATAAATAAAGGGATAGTCAGGAACCCATTTAGGAATAGGTTGCACTTATCTGTTCTTTGTTTATGTTTCATTAGGCACCAGTTTCTACAGAAGTCAGAAAGGGCCGCAGATTTGTGCAGCACTTCAACAGTGGAAACGCAAGAACGGTGTTGTCTCTCTTTTTTTTATTTTATCCACTTCCCCCCTTCCCTTGAGCTTCTGTTCTTAGTGCACTGTTTTAAAAACTAGTGTGTTGGAACAAGCAGTTTCAGGGTGGGGTCGGATTGTCTTCAACCTCCATCAGAACTGAACAAGAACTCAGGTGAGCTGGGCTTTGACAGAAGCACAAGCCTTTAAAAAATTTCAGTTCTGGTGGACGATGAATACCGGGGAAGAAATAGAGGGCATTGTCGTCACGGATATGGCGCAGGCCCTAAATTAGGACTTGGCTCATAATGAATCAGTGTCTGGCATCTTGCAACATATGCAAGAGGAAATAGAGAGATTAAAGATGGAGAATACCTCTTTAAAACAGGATTTAAGCAGGTATAAATTTAGGGGATCTCAGTGGAACACAGCTTCTACGCCTTTGTTTAAAACCTCCTCAGAGACAGGGGCGCCATCAAAACATACAACTTTGCCTTCCCCAGTTGAGGTTACTGTTAATGTTCCTAATGTTGTGCCCTTAGCAGCACCTGAACGTTTTCATGGAGATAGTAACAAATTCCATGTTTTTATCAATCAATGTCAATTACACTTCATTTGTAAGCCACAACAGTTCCCTACTGATGATACGAAAGTGGCATTCGTCTTGTCTTATTTGGGTGGCACAGCAGCCAATTGGTCAATTCCTTTCGTGGATAGAGATGATCCCATCCTCCATAATTGGAATCAATTTAAACGTACCATGACCAGCCTTTTTGCAAAACACACTTTCATGCAGGCAAGTGATAATGAGCTTTTAAATCTTAAACAAGGTAACAAGGATTTATTGACCTATCTCCCTAGTTTTAATCGTTTACTCACCGAGACACAGTGGCCAGAAGAAAAGCGTGTCTCCCTTTTTTATAAAGGTTTGAGAGACGAGTTAAAAGACGCGCTGGCTCATATCGTTGATTTGCCTAAAGACTATTCAGACTTTGTAGATTTAGTTGTGAAATTAGAACATAGACTAGGAGAAAGAAAGGGAGATAAATACAAACTGGAATCACGGTTAACTTTTATTAGACACGAGAAGAAAGACACAGATAATAAACTCCCTGAACCAGAGCCTATGCAAATAGGGACACTCAGAGGTCCACTCACATCAGAGGAAAAAGAAAGAAGGAGAAAATTTCAATTATGTTTAGATTGTGGCAGGGCAGGTCACTTTGCCAGAGAATGTCCAGTAAAGCCTAAAACTCCACGAAAGGGTGCTGTTTCCTCCACCTCCTCAACTGAATCGGGAAACGATTAAGCTCGACAAGGGGAGAGGTTACTTGTTCGAGAAAACATCTTAATCAAACCTCTAATGCTGCAGCCTTCAGGGTACCGCACATACCTAGACATTTCATAATTCAGGTCGTTATAATTGTTACTACCCAAGTGAGGCATTCTCTCCCTGTCCTACTGGACTCAGGCGCGACAGGAAATTTTGTGGATAATAAGTTAGCTGAAATCTTAGGACTTCCTATGTGCCTAAAGCCTTGTCCAGAAGCAGTATGTGCAGTGGATGGGTCAGAATTGACCTCTGGATTAATAACAAAACAAACAAGTCCACTTGTTATGGTCTGTCAGAACGGGCACACAGAGGTGATTAGCTTTGATCTGATAGATACTCCTAATTTTGGTTTGATTCTCGGGGTACCCTGGTTAACAACTCATAACCCAAAAATTGATTGGGTGAATAGAACTGTTACTTTGGATTCCTCTTTCTGTAGAACCAATTGCTATCAAGAAGCAGGTACAGAACAGAGCACAGTATTACACTGTGCTAGTGTTACACAAGATGAACCAAGTCTCCCTCCTGAATATTCTGACTTTAAAGACGTCTTTGATCCAGTAAAGGCTAGTGTGCTGCCCCCACATCGGTCTTATGACTGCCGTATA
This sequence comes from Pleurodeles waltl, assembly GCF_031143425.1. Classification (NCBI taxonomy): domain Eukaryota; kingdom Metazoa; phylum Chordata; class Amphibia; order Caudata; family Salamandridae; genus Pleurodeles; species Pleurodeles waltl. The sequence continues at coordinate 696,550,178 of NC_090439.1, read as the reverse complement.
GATCTTATCCCAGGGGCCCCTTTACCTAATAACAGAGTATATGCTTTGACTGACGAAGAAACCAAATACTTAAGAACCTACCTAGATGACCTACTACAGTCTGGGTTCATCCGTCATTCCACATCACCGGTGTCATCTCCACTCTTTTTTATCCCGAAGCCGGATAAATCCCTGCGCGCGTGTATCGATTATAGAGGACTAAATAAGGCTACAATAAAGAATAAATATCCTCTTCCTCTAATACCTGTGTTGTTGGATCAATTAAGACATTCTACTGTATACACTAAACTAGATCTGCGGGGAGCTTACCACCTGGTCCGAGTAAAAGAGGGGGATGAGTGGAAGACAGCTTTCAAGACAAAGTTTGGTTTATTTGAGTACACAGTAATGCCCTTTGGGTTATGTAATGCCCCTGCGGCCTTTCAGTTCTTTATAAATGAGGTCCTACACGAATTCCTGGATGTTTGTGTCATAGTATACATAGACGACATCCTCATTTGCTCTAAGAACTCAGAAAAACATACCCAGCATGTTCGTGCAGTATTATCAAAGTTAAAAGAAAATCATCTTTTTGCTAAGTTAGAAAAGTGTACTTTTAATGTCAACAAGGTGGACTTTTTAGGATACTGCCTGTCACCTCAAGGAATAACTATGGATGTAAAGAAAATCAGTGCTATTGCTGATTGGCCAGAACCATCCTCTGTAAAAGATATTCAGAAATTTCTGGGTTTCGCCAATTTTTATAGGAGGTTTATTGCACATTTTGCAGACATTGCGGCCCCAATAACTACCTTGTTGCGGAAAGGGCAACGATTTCTTTGGACTGATGAGGTGGCACACGCCTTTCAACTCCTAAAACAAAAGTTCACTTCAGCCCCAATTCTGAAACATCCTGATCCTGACTTGCCCTTTTTTGTTGAAGCGGATGCTTCACAAGTAGCTTTAGGAGGAGTTCTCTCTCAACGAGATGCAGTAGATGGCCAGTTACATCCTATAGCCTTCTATTCCAAAAAGTTATTGCCAGCTGAACAAAATTACACTGTGGCTGAAAGGGAACTACTAGCTATCAAAGTAGCCTTTTCAGAATGGAGGCACCATTTAATGGGAGCCAAGTACCCAGTTACAATCTTTTCTGACCATAAGAACCTACAGTTTTTTGGATCACTTAAAGCACTAACACCACGTCAGATGCGCTGGTTAAATTTTTTTAGCACATTTGACTTTGTTATAACCTATAGACCAGGTGCACAACAAATTCAATCTGATGTGTTATCTAGATACGGACATACCTCAGACATGAAACAAGATAAAATAGGAGAACCCATTATTCCTCCCCAAAAGTTGTTGGCACCAGTACAACAGAAGGATTTCATCACAGATCTATATAATGCACACATGCAAATAGCACCTCAGGATGGTTAAAGGATTCCCATAACACAATACAACGAGGTTTATTGTATCACGACAACATGCTGTTAGTGCCCACCTCTGAATTACAAACACAGGTGATAATTTGGCATCACGCCTCACCCTTGGCAGGTCATCCTGGTTGGGTAAAAACCCTGGAAAATGTGCAAAAACACTTTTGGTGGGACACTATAAGAAAGGACATTAAGCAATTTGTCACTACCTGTCCAATTTGTGCAAGACATAAATCTTCTCATAAGGCTCCTGACTGCTTGTTGATACCAATGCCAACACCCAAACAACCTTGGCACACTGTGAGCGTAGACTTTATTGTAGGTTTACCACCTGTAAAATCCTTCACAACAGTGTTGGTTATAGTGGATTTTTTATCTAAAATGGCACATTTTGTACCATTACGGAAATTACCCACGGCGGCAGAATTTGCCGATATTTTTATAAGGGAAATTGTGCGTTTACATGGTTTGCCAAGCAAAGTGGTTTCAGACCGAGGGAGCCAGTTCAACTCCAGATTTTGGAAAAAATTATGTGAAAAACTGAAAATAGATGTGGCCTTATCCACTGCTTTCCACCCAGAGACAGATGGACAGACTGAACGACTGAACCAAACCTTACTTCAAACGCTACGTTGTTTATTGGCTGATTATTCTAGTGAATGGTGGGAAGCTCTCCCTGTAGCAGAGTTTGTTTATAATAATACTAAACATTCAGCTCTACTTTGCTCACCATTCTATTTCTTACAGGGGTATCATCCAAGAGCTATACCCATTTTGTTAGAAGATTCCCTGTTGCCTACAGTAACGGATAGACTAACGAGGTTAGGTGACATACAAGACAAAGCCAGGAAACATTTATTAAAGTACAAGGAAAGCATGAAAAGACAAGCAGACAAACACAGGTCTGAGGCCCCAATGTATAAAATTGGTGACAAGGTATGGCTCTCCACAAAGAACCTAAACATAGAGGGATCCCGAAAGCTGCAACCACGTTTCATTGGACCCTTTAGTATAACTGCCATAGTAAACCCGGTAACAGTAAAATTAGATTTACCAAAAGAATATCCAGTACATACTACATTCCATGTGTCCTTGCTTAAGCCGTACAACTCAAAAACCCGACCTGAACTACCACCTCCACCCATACCAATTAAGGGAAATCTGGAATATGAAGTGAAAAGCATAAAAGACTCAAAAAGAATTAGTGGACGTCTGTTTTATTTAGTAGAATGGAAAGGATATGATGAATCTGAGAATTCATGGGAACCAGCATCATATGTACATGCCCCACAGCTGATTAGACGGTTTTATTTAAAAAATCCAGGAAAACCCCGTCCTGTAGGAGGGCCTTTGAGGGGGGCAACTGTTAGGGTTTGTACACAGCAAACAGCATGTCCCCTCTCACTGCACTAGTGGGTTCTGTAATAGCTCCCTTTTAAACTTACTATTGAAAGCCTTTCTTGTTATCTCACCTCCCCCCCCCTAGGCTTCTGTGTATGTTGTTTAATGTGCTGTTTTGTTTACACATTGGGCCTTGCTTTTACCAAGGCTTCTTTAAAACACTCCTCCCTAGGCCATGTGTTAATCCAACTCATTTGCATAATAACTGAAACTCTGCACACCTTTCAAGAACATGTGCAGCATGTGAGGACCACACCCAGCTCTTCAAACCACACCCAGCTCTGCACACCTTCCAAGAACATGTGCAGCATGTGAGGACCACACCCAGCCCTCCAAACCACACCCAGCCCTGTCTATAAAAGGCATCCCCCGAGCCTCACCCAGTGCTTGTGCTCGTCTACCTCCCGCTTACCTGAGAACAGATCCCTCGGCGCTGGCACTCCTGCTCTTTACAGACTTTCATTGACTTCAATGGGCGCAGCTTCTGGCTCTTCCTTCTTCCGGTTTCCGGTTCCTCCTTGCTTCAGCCTCTCTCCTATGACTAACCTGCAAAAGAGAAAGAAGACAAGGTTAGACTGATCAGTATCTCTTGCCAGCAACAAGTAAGTGCAAAACCTTTTATTACCTGAAAGAACTTTGACAACAATTTCTGGATTCGTGTATAGACAATTTGAAACGAAATACCTTCCACGAACTTTGTGATTCAAACTCTTTGTTACAAGAATATTTTGCAGAACTTTGTGAAGCAAACATTGTTTTTTCTCATGGAACTTTTAAGAATCGAACAGTGGAAACCATTAACAGCAAGGCAAACAGTAAATCAAGGACTTGCACAAATTACATGCTGTATTTTGATGTAAAAGTACAGTATTTGTTTTATAAAAGATTCTGGAAATATGGAAAAAAAGTTTTACAGTAATAGAAAACACATCCCAGAGCAGTAACACATTCCAAACCTGGAAACTAGAGACCAGGATCCAAGAGGTACTTTTAGAAGAGAATTTCTAATAAATAAAGGGATAGTCAGGAACCCATTTAGGAATAGGTTGCACTTATCTGTTCTTTGTTTATGTTTCATTAGGCACCAGTTTCTACAGAAGTCAGAAAGGGCCGCAGATTTGTGCAGCACTTCAACAGTGGAAACGCAAGAACGGTGTTGTCTCTCTTTTTTTTATTTTATCCACTTCCCCCCTTCCCTTGAGCTTCTGTTCTTAGTGCACTGTTTTAAAAACTAGTGTGCTGGAACAAGCAGTTTCAGGGTGGGGTCGGATCGTCTTCAACCTCCATCAGAACTGAACAAGAACTCAGGTGAGCTGGGCTTTGACAGGAAGGAAATAACCCAAAACTTGATTTGGTTGAAAGTATAGTAAAAGCTCATTCACCTGAAAGCAAAGGTCAAGTACATTCCTTTTTGGATCTTTCACAGTTTTGTTTTAAATTAATTTCAAATTTTGCAAGTTTGTCTCTCCCTTTAAGATCTTTACTCAAGAAGGGTTCAAAATTGTAATGCTCTAAATGGTGTGTTGCTGCATTTGATTCAATCAAGGACTGTAGAGGCACTTTATCCATGTTAGCTCATTTTGACTCTAGAAAAAAATATTGTTTACCCCCTTTGCATACATTATGCCTGGTGCAGGCATAATGTAGCACAAAGGGTTACAAAATGGCGCAATGCATTTAGCGCAGCAATTTTTTCCTTGTTGGGCCACATTAATGTAATAAAAAATTACGCTAATGTGGCACAAGGAGGTGCTAGGGGCTCTTAAATCTGCCCCTCAGTCTTCTAGAAGAGAAAGATGGTAAAGGCTCAAGGCTCGCACCACTGGAAGGATTGTAGAATAAGTTGATCAATTTAGCACATTAAGGATATCTTGGGAGAAGTGTGACTAAATCAAGACTTGGCCAGTGGTACTGGTGGACAGGTGTAATCTTCAAGGGAAAGAGTCAGTGAAAGATTGGTGGTTGCGTGCTAATAATTACAAAAATAAGGTAAAACACACTGCTCCATTAGTACCTTTGGTAATTTTCTCTGAATCCTGGAAAAAGATGAGGTTGGTTATCATGGGCCTTTTTTAAATTGCTGTCAATCCTGGTGAGCAAAACAAGATCTGTGTCTGGGGGTGAGTGTTTGAAAAGTTTCAGCACTCCGTTGATCATCTGGTTGTGTTGCTATGTTTGCCCTTAGTGACAAGGATATGCCCAGATATGGGTCCCTTGCTCATTGTGCCACTGGACTCATGCTAGGCTGGCTCATGAGGGGTGAAATCCTAAAATCGGTCCCAGAATGCTTGTTTCCAGTCCAGGGAAGATCTGGCCTGGCAGTTCGAGCTAAACTGTTCCCATGGGGAACACAGTAAAGAATGATTTGCATATGGCTGGGTCCATACTGGGGTGGCTTGGTGAGCCTAAGAAAAATGGATTTAATACAGATCTGTGACTGGGGGTGAGTGTTTGAAAAGTTTCAGGACTCCGTTCATCATCTTGTTGTATTGCTATGTTCACTCTAAGTGGCAAGGGCTTGGGGCCCTTGCTTCCTTCGCTACTGGATTCCCGCTAGTCTGGCTGATAATGGGTGATACCACGAAACCGGTCCCAGGATGCTTGATTCTGGTCCAGGGAGGACTTGGCCTGGCAGTTTGGGCTAAAATGTACCCAGGGGGAGCAGGGTCAAGAATGATTTGCATATGGCTGGGTTGAATCTGGAATGACACAGTGAGCAAAAAACTGATGGATTAAATTCAGATTTGTGACTGGAGATGAATGTTTGATTTGTTCTGCATTCTGCCTATCATCTTTTCTTTTTGCATTTGTTGCTCTAAGTGGCAAGGATATGCCCAGACGTGGGTCCTTTGTTCACTGTTCCACTGGATTCAAGCTAGCCTGGCTGATGATGGGTGATACTTTGAAACTCTTCCCAGGATGCTTGTTTCAGGTCCAGGCAGGACCTAGCCTGGCAGTGTGGGCTACACTGTTCCCATGGGGAACAGGGGCAAGACAGAATTGCATATGCTGAATCCAAACTGGGGTGGCATGGTGAACAAAAGAATTATGGATTTAACACAGATCTGTGACTGGAGGTGAGCGTTTGAAAGGTTTTAGCACTCCTTCCATCCTCTTGTTGTGTTGCCTTTCAATCAAGGGCAAACGAGTAAAGAAGTGTGGCGATCCACCTAATTCTAGACATGGGAATGACATGACAGGGGACCCAAGGGGCACTCTCAACTGTCCGGTCAACAATCTAGTGTGTGACGATGCCGCTTTTGTGCAGGTTAAAAGGGGCGGCACCATCCAGTATGGGATGTAGATCTCAGAAGTGAAGAGGAGTGGTGCAAGGAGATGAGGAAGCCTGAGAATGAGTGGTGAACAGGAGAACATGAGACCAATGAACGAGGATGTCTTGCAATGGAAGGACAAGACAAGACCAAGAGCAGCTTGTCAGGAGAGACAGGAGCATTACATGGGAAATCAGCTGATGACCAAGAGGACGTGACCACAGACAGGAGAATTGTGGAGAGACGGAAGTCTACCTCAGAAACAGTCTGGCAGGACAAGGCCATCATGTTTCACAACCCGAGCTGTGGCCTCTTCAGTGGGTGGCTGTTGTTTTGTGAAATAATTGTGGGATTTTGACACAAACCACCAGACGCATTGGTTCTCGTGCTTCCTCAGTAATTGGCATGTCACACTAATTCACAGTTTTGAAGCCTGGTCATATAACAGTGCTTAACATCCTCATATCACTGAACTTGATAAGAATATTCACATACTTTCAGCCATTTGGCTTATGGAAGCATTGTGCACAATCACCTGACATGTAGGAAAAAGGGAAGCATAAGGTGTGACACAAAATAGTGTGCCGGGATTAACGTCATCAATTTCATTTCTCAAATATATATATATATATGTCCTGATGTACACAGTATTTAAATTCTGTATACATGAACGATAGATTTTGATCTGCATTGCTGTTATAGATATAAAAAAAAAAAAAATTGAACGATGACAACATTTGCTGAGAAAAGATTAGTTGGTTAATTATTTAAGTGATCATATTGTTAGAATTCTATTTTTTATAGTGAGGTTGGGAATGGTATATGGAGTGAATATGGTTTATGTTTGATTTCCCACGAAATATTGGGTTTGGACAATTTGGATATTTTGGATATTGTTTTGATTGTTTAACCTTATGAGAATTATTTTATAAGTTAGCTGAATTGATTAGTATTGTTTGAATATATTATATATGAACTACAGCTCCCAGCATGCATTGATATGGCAATAAGTTCTCACTATAAAAAGGTTTGGAATGTTAAGAGGACGTTTGAACTCGAAAAAGACCTTACGGTCGAAACGCATTGTTCGTTTGTTTCAAGTCTTGGAATAAAACAAGATATATGGATACCTTGATGGAGTGCACTGCCAATTATTTTTTTATATAATTCCTCTTGGGTTAGGTTCACCAGGGCAGATGCACTGGTACTGCGAGCACGGAATCATTTGAACGAACCGCTTTGTTTTTTCATATATATATTTATATATATATATATATATGCATATATATATATATATATATATATATATATATATATATATATATATATATATATAAATATATATATATGCATATATATATATATATATATATATATATATATATATATATATATATATATATAAACATTTCAAATCCTAATTAAAAGTGTTGCATCTTTTATCCGGCTCCCTGGCTCCTGTGACAAGAAAGTACATCAGTTTCCCTATTTAGGGATAACTTTTGATCATTGTAATTCTTGGGCCTCTTGAATTTCGAATAGGAGGTCATGTTTTTTTATATGAGAGTCTAGTTCCAGTTTTAGGCTTTCTTTTAAAATGTTGCTCTGGTACAAACCTCATTAGAGGTGGAGCCTTACCTGGATTGGGTTGTACAATTGTGGGATAGGCTGCTACTCACTAGGTTTTGCTTGGGGTCCGTTAGAGGGAAACTTTGCTTCTCTTTGGGGCAATATGATGAGGTGGTAATCTGTTGTTTCCCTTGTGATGAGACTTCTAATCAAATCTTGTTACATTTCTTATTTTTCTGTAAATTGCACAAATATTTGTTGAATGCATATTTATTTTATTTGTTAAGGAGGTTACAAGTTTAGAAATGTAGAGATATGGTAATTTATTTACAGGTACTGGGTAATGAGGAGATGTGTCTGAGAGTTAGCTGTTATTTTTTTAAATATTTTGATATCAAAATTCTTTAATGTTTTGATCTTATATGGTTGTTGTTGTATATAAGAAATCAAGCTCTCAGATCTCAGCTTATTGCCAATTCAGATTTTGGACTGAGTGTGTCTACCACGAAAGTCATCTTTTAAAGATAAGTCTGCTGCAGTGTAGCTAGGGTAAGCGTCACCAAGCTGGTTCTGCATTAACATGTGTGCACATGCATATGTACATGTGTGCAGGCTGCACATGTGAGATTTCCATGGTGCCGTCTGGTAACTGTGCTCAGGTAGTCTGGCACAGAGGGGACTCTGCCAGGATAGATGCTGACCTGGGGCAGACCTCACAATATTAGGTGGGCATTCATAGATAGATCACAATGGTTTACTGGAAAATATGTGGTGCTTAACTGTATTATACACAGAGGTTAATTCTGCCATAAAGTGCAGTTTCACTCCACTAAGGGCTGCACAGTCCTGGGAGGTGTACAGATAAGATGAAACAAGCACCCTGAGTTTGAATATGTTTGCCCCCAAAACAGATGTGAACATCTTATGAGTAATCAAGAATTGTCATATTTGTATGGTTCAGCTGATAATAAGATTGCGTCCCCCTGCTAGGCCAAGGTAATTACTCTGCTCCTTAGCAGAGGGAACAAAGGCATCTACACACAGAGGGAGCAATTATCAGTGCTTGACTCAGTTAATGAGAATGAAGGGATGAGCAGTAAAATCTGCATCTGATAATTAGCTGTCACACTTCCCCTGGTTGAGATAGAACAAGCCCACTCAACAAAAAAGGCAGCCCAGACATTTAGGGCCAACACTGGAGGGGCACCCCCTCGAAGTTTTCTTGGGAAGGTATTTAGCAGTAATGTCAGCTGGGGGTTGAGCAGAGGCCCTCAGACGAGCTCTTCACACAGAAGCATCACACAACACCATATTGGATAGTACCAAAATGCTGTGAAGGAGGTTACGCATAAGGGTGTGGGGATAATATGGCCAGGGGTGCCTGTCATCTTGAACTTTACACCCACTGTTGTAACTTTCTGAACAAGAAAGACAGTGAGCAAGACCCTGGATCTGAAAGACAACAGCAGCAGCAACACGAACAGCTGGAAGGGGAAACAAGCTGATGCCCCTGATAGACTAAGGAACTTGACTGCAGCTGACTTCCAGGACTAGGTGGGTCTCTCCAGGGCAAGTAGCACTGGTTTCCCTTTGCCCCCTGAGGACCAGCAGATAGGGGAAAATCTAGACTCTGTTGCCACCGTATGTGCCCTGCAAGACAGCCAGGAGGCTATGGGACTTGTAAGTGTGGGCAGGATGGAGCTTTGCTGGCTGGTAGTGGAGTGCTACACTAGAAGAGTTCCGATCAGTAACAGATAAGCACCAGGAGAGAAGGATAGTGGCACAGGGAGCCAGTGCCACCAGCTCCTATTGAAATGTGACATTTAGGGGTCAGGAGACCTGGTTGAAATGCTCTTGCTGGCTAAAGCTCACCACATGAAGCAAAACAAGACACAATTGCTGAACATTGGCCTGAAATATGGCATTTTGAGGATTCTTAAAGAAACAGAGCTTGTGGATACTGCCATTATTTCACTCAATACACCCAAGGGTGAGCCAGACCTGGGAGCCATTGCATCTGTGGTGGATTATTTTATAAGGGGAGCAGACATGCAGACCCCCTTACTCAATGTTTAAAAACTCCAGTGCCCCATTTTCCTGCTAACTGGTTCAAGAAAGGAAGACTCTGCCCTGTGAGGGCCGGTGCAAGAACTGTGGGGACCAAACAGCCACTTATAGTTTGCCAAGGCCAAAGGAACCACAGGGTAGACAACCTCACTCTGCACTTCTCCCACCATACTCCAGGCAGCGAGTAGAAACCCTCACTTCTGATCTAGCCCACTAGGAAGCATCAACCTGAGGCCAGCTTCTGTCAAGTGTGAGAAGCTGGCGTGGCTATGGGAGCTACAGGGGCCTTGAGACTCCCTCTGTAGCTCCCAGTGAATTTTGGAGTTTGTGGGTGGGATTGGGGCACCCGTACAAAGCACACAAAAATCCAAAACACAGAGTGGGGCCCTCAAATTTAAATAAAGTGTCAGGAGCCCCTCATTAAATATTGTTTTTTCTCTAGCAGAATGCCCCACGCCCCCCAGGATTGAAATACAATGCCAACCTTATGTCTCCCAGGTCCTAGGATGCATGACCTGGGGAGACTCTGTTGTTTTCTAAGACTTCTGAGAGATGGGGTTTTTGCTCTTCACCACAAGAGTGCAGGGATCCTTAGTGGTTGATTTTATGGCTGAATTATGTGGCCTGATGGGTTAAAGAAAGACTCTAGCACATGTTTAATGTTGCTTTAAACACAAATGCTTTATTGACAATTTTCTGATGAACAGTGCAATGCTTATTGATAATGAATGCAATGTAAACATGATTGATGAATCAATTGGTTTTAATGACAAATGCTAGTATGTGATGATTGTGTTATATGTTAATGTAGTGACAGTAGGCCCGCCTTATAGTCATGTGGTGACTACTTTACAAAGCCAATAGGCTTTCCTTATATATTCATATGGTGACCACTTGACAAAGCCAATAGGCCTGCTTTATATCAAATCACATCCTCTTACGTAGTGGTTCGTACTATGATTATGGATGTTCAGGATCCACTGAGGGTCAAGTGTGGTTTTAAAATGTTTTTAAAGTGATAGCCATCTACCTGAAGCATATTTTTGTAAATTAATGCATACTATTCAGTGGTGTGTGTGTAATAAATTCACTTTTCCTTTTTCAAAGAAAAATCACCGACTGGATAATCATGTACTGAGAGTTATTATTGTGGGCCAGTGGTTGGAGATTACTAGTCCACACCACCTCCCCCACGTTGGCCTTGTACTTTGCTGCTTCACTACTACAAGAGTCAAGTGCTACAATTGGGGTATATTTATGAACAGTGATGCTACACCTAGTGCAGTGCCGCTTTTCTTGCGCCCCTTAGTGTGCCCCTGATGCCACCATGGTAGCACCATATTTATAAGAAGGCACACCATGGCAGTAGTTAGGGTGACTAGCGTCATAACTTGTGATGCTAATCCAGCACTTTGCAGGACTAGCGTCACAAATTTTTACTCTAATCCTGCACAGCATCCAGAGGCCCACTGTAATCAATGGGAGCCTCTTTTTTAATGCCTGCACTTAGCAGGCGTTACAAAATGCCAATAAAAAGGGCGCAAAGGAACTCATAGATTTCTTTGTGCCATTTTTATGCCCAACCCCCCAGAGCCAGAATGCCTCCCCTTCCAAACATTATGCCTGGTGCAGGCATAATGTGGTGCAAGGAGTTACAAATTGGCGCAGTGCAAGTATTGAGCCACTTTGTAAACATGGCCCATGAGAAATGCCACCTTAACGCCACATTTTCACTAAAATAAATGCCACAAATGTAGCGCAAAGTGGCGCTGGGGCTCATAAATATGCCCGTTGGTTCTGAGTAAGGGGATGATTGTGGACCTATTACTTGTGCAGGCCTCACATCTTGCACAGCTACTAAACCCATTTCTTACAGACACCCTCAAAATGGAAGGACTGGGACAAAGAAATGTATGAATCAGAGTAATGAAGATTATAGTAAGTGAATAATAAAACAACTATTAAAAATAATGGCAAAATAATCTGCCCCAGGGATGGGAAATAATGTAAGAACTGGGAAGTCTTTAGCAGAGACAAATAGTAGGTAAATCACATGACCAGTGCCACTGGTAGGGCTTGAGATCAATTTTTGCAGCCGTGGAGTGGTGCAGGCAGCTAGTAGCTGGATGATTGTGTTCATTTCAAATTTTGTAAACTGGTGAAACAATGAGTTGTTAGTGAAGGTAACTCGCTTTCAGGACACAGACACCAACCTGAACTTATTCAAATTATGTAGTTACTTTGCTTCTCAGCTCCTAGTAGCTTACAGGGGGGTTAGTTGTGCTTTTCGTTAACCCTCCATAACAAGTTAGAGAAAATAACGTTTTGAAGGTGTAAGCAATTATGAGAAACTTGGGCAAGTGAAATGGTATTTGAAATTCAAAAGCAGAGTTGGGAAGGTTCCTCTCAAACAAATAACTTGCATTTGCAAAACAAACAGGTCTGGGTTTGAAGTGGTAACATATGCAGTGTTGGCACATCAAAGCCAAAAACATTGAATGAAGCCAGCCAGAGTGGACAGAGGAATATATAGTTGTGAAGTAGCCCCTCATACAGTGTTCTGCAACCACTTTAGTGGAAGAAGAAGGATATACACAAAACTCCAGTAGCATTATGTGAGTGATGAATAATCTAATGTGCAGAGAATAAATGTGATTGACATGCCAAACCAATGAAAGACACTGGTCGAAGAAAGCAAATGGTTACAAGAAGTTGACTCACAGTCCACTCTATGCATATGGTTAACAGTAGGTGTGTTTGAGGGTTTCTCTCTCAAATACCAGGCCTAAAAATGGAGCAGCAGTAAGTCCTCTATATGCTATAAGGTGCATAATGCCCTTATTACATTGGAAAACGCTTGACAAATGTTTATCGTTCAATTCTCAATATTTATCCACAATGCACAAAAGAGACATAGATGTTGTGTTAATGTCCAAAGGTGAATAGAATTGGGGGTAGGGTTGTATTTTATTTATGCAAGAAATGTGGTTATTAGTTGAGGGGGGGGGACGTGGCCTCAAATAATAATCAAAATCCTCGTCAGAGTGAACCACAAATGTCACCTAATAAACCTGTGCTTAACCCTCTTGTAGCTTGGCACAAATCAGTCAGGCTTAACTTCAAGGCAATATGCAAAGTATTTATGCAGTACCGAGGCAGCAATGGAGTGAAAATACAACACATGAAGATCCCAAATCAATTTGGAATAATGAAGTAAGTTTTAATAAACCAAATGGCACCAAGAAGGCAAAAATTAAAAAAATACAATCGGAGATATGAATTTTTCAATTTTGAACAAAAAATAGCACCAAAAATCCCAAACTGCTAACCATGGTTATCTGGACATGCTAGACCAAATCAAAGTAAAATGTCATAGCTGATCAGTATAGGTCTCTGGTTGGATACAAGAACCAGGTGCATCAGATGGGAGGTTTACCTTCTGACTTAGAAACTTTTATGAAGAAAAGTGGTCATTGACAAGTTGTCGGCAGGGCAGATTGCAAGCTGGATCTAAAGCATGGCTTAATGCTGATTCGTTGCTGAGGAGCAGGGTCCCACTACAGTCTTCAACAAAGGTGGGAAAGCTCTGACTGAGTGAAGTCTGGAGTATGTGTCAATGAAAGCCTCAATGTCAATCTAATTATTCTTGGCATCTGGCCAGATGAAAGTGCTCATTGTTCAGACTTTTCTGGAAGTAAGAGCTCCTTCAGTGGGGCAGAACAGCAGGCTGCAGCTGACCTGTCTTGGTCCCCATCTGTTCTCCAGGAGGAACATTTTAAAATGATCTAACTCTAAGTTCTTACAGGTTGGGAACAAGAGAAGTACATTGTAACAACAGCCAAAGGTCCAGGACCTGAGGGCACCACTTGGGGGTTCAATTCAATTCATTTTAATGATTTATTAATTTAGACCTCATCAAAGATCAATAATTTATACAGTCTTAAGAAAAAGATAAAACATAAAATAAAACAATCTCTACATAAATAAATTACTAATACATTGGTCCAAATGATTTACTGTATCTGCACAAATTGCAGCACACAAATTCATCAGAAAGGAAAACTCTAGCCATAAAGCCTGCATGATGGTTGCCTCATTCAGGGATGTGATCTTTCGAATGAACATTCCTTTGGATGCGTCCTAAACATATCGCCTCCGTATTGGTGTATATTCAAGTGCATAAGAATGAATAGGAGGCATCTTTACCTGGTAAATATATAGGAGAATTTTTAAATGTCTCCTACCCCAAAGACTATACAATATTTTTAAAATGCCTAAATGTGCCTTGCCCCCTAGATAAGGAAAGTGAGTTGTGCTTAATAAGGTTTAGGAAAATACCCTTCCTAAATAAGTATATGTTGTGGCCACCTCCACTGAACTACCTCCCCCCACCACACAGTCAAAAGGATGGTACCATCTCTTCCTTCTGAAAGGTACAACCTTGGTTTTGCCAACATTTATTAAATGAATAAATTTGCCTCAGCATATTCAAAGAGTGCATCCAAATTGCGCTGGAGGCCAATGGGAGTAAGGTAAAAAATGACCACATCATCTGGATACAGTAAAACATGTATATTATAAAGTGCAATTTTAGGAGCAAAGTTATTAATATCATAAAAACAGGCAGGGAGATCACTTAGAAATAAAGAAAAGAGAAGGGGAGCTAAAGTACATCCGTATTTTAGGCCATTTTGATTTAGAATTTTAGGAGTCACCCCTTTTCTTGCCCCATTAAGCCTCTGCACCAAGTAGGTGAATGAAGTGCAACTATAAGTCTTATTGAAATGCTAGGGATCCACAGGTTAGTTAGTTTATTCAAAGCTGTCGAAAAGTCAACAAACACAGAATAAACAACTTGAGATTTAGCCACCATGTACTTATCAATAGTAGGTTACACAATTGCAATATTGCAATATTATCAGTCACATATGTTTTGTTCTGAAACCCACTTGGACTAGCGGTATCATACCCTTTGAGTACGCCCAGTCCTTAAGATTGTCTAATATACTTGATGCAAAGATCTTAGTAGTTGCATCTAGTAGTGCAATTTGACAATAATTACATGAGAATAGGGAAGAGCATTTTTTTGCAAAAGGATTACTACACTCCCTGTCCATGAGCTAGGAATACGTCCTGATGCACAGCAGTATGAGTACAGAGGAGTGAGGAGCCTACTCTAGCCTTCAGGGTTACCCTGCAGAACTATTATGGTGATTTTATTGGGTCCGAACGCAACTGTAGATCTTGCTCTCCTCATATACATCTCTAGCTGCTTCACTGTAGGAGAGATTATAGGGGGATTGAACTCAGAAGTAGGCTTGCAGAATACCTCACAACGCATCATAGGAGACTTATTCGCATGCAGGGCTGCAAAGTACCTGATTCTTTCATTCGGTGGGATTGGAATA
Organism: Pleurodeles waltl; assembly: GCF_031143425.1. Classification (NCBI taxonomy): domain Eukaryota; kingdom Metazoa; phylum Chordata; class Amphibia; order Caudata; family Salamandridae; genus Pleurodeles; species Pleurodeles waltl. Next base: position 696,535,040 of record NC_090439.1, on the reverse strand, counting down.
GCAGCCGTTTTCTTCCTAATTCCCATTCATTTAGAAATGAGTTGGCAGAAGAGTTTACTGTTTTTTGCTGGGCTCCTTGCTGCAACTCGACCCATTTCCTATCCATGGTATGTTTACTAATTATGGAACGGGTTTTCCTTTTTTCCCTTCTCAGAGCTTTGTCCCTTGTAGCTAAAGGGGCAATAAATTGTTGCAGAACAAGCTTATTCAGATTCCAAGACTATTCAACTTCCTCTATCTCCTTTTTTGGACACAGCAACTCTTTACGGGTTGCACTCTTCCTCTGGATCCTGTGGACAGCTGTAATTATCTTTTTATAAATCAAAATAGGATTACTTTCTACAAGAGAATGGTGAAAACGATGTGACAGGACTATTGTGTTCAGCTTGGATATGCTCTTGGTGTTCCAGATAATTTGAGCTTACTTCCAAGCAACATGGGGATCCCCATCTCCTGCATATAGGGAGCAAGATGATGTTAGCTGTACCTGTAGTTCAATTTCAGAATATAATATAGCGTGGTCACTACCTAGAAGAAACTCTGTTTTAAGAAACAAATATTTCTGACAAAGTTTGTGACTAGTTATGATTTCTAGAGAAAGCAGCAGGTACATCTCTCAGTTCTTCCGTTTAGAATCACGCCATTTATTCCATGCAATGTGTTCAGTAACGTTCTTCAATGTTTATTGGCCTTTATCTTTGGTGGAAATAAAGGTTTGGAAATGGACAGAATTTCCTCCAATTACACAGTTTTATAAGCTTGTATTGCAGTACTAGAGATTTTTGCATTCAAATTGCTCATTATTATCATTTTAGAATTTCCTCCTGAATCAAGGATTGGCTCAATAAGATCAAATTGCTCATTCTGCTGCATTTTGTATTCCAAGCCAGGCGGGACATAGATGTTAAATAAAAATAGAGTATTAGTCAAATGAGCACTTGCTTTATGCACTTTTATTTTAATGCACTGTATATTATTGCTCGGAAATTGTATTATTTCAAAGTGCTACTGTATATCAGTTGTAAGGAAAGTAGAAATGCCTTTCCTAACCCGTGATGCAGGAAAATCAATAACGAAGTAATTGTCCCATTCAAATGTAGCAGTAGACCAGTTGCCTGATTCACAAAGGTAAATGTAGATCAACAGTCTAAATTTAGACCAAAAGCCTAAACTTAGACCAAAAGTCTAACTTTACTATAAGTAAAGTTAGACTTTTGGTCTAAGCTTACACTTTTGGTCTAAACTTAGACTTTTGGTCTAAGTTTACGTTTGTGAATCGGGCCGAATGTTTTTTCATATTTACAAAGGGGAAGTTTTCCTCCCTTTTGGTAATGGATTACCAGCTTAATTAGGGATTGGTGACTTTTCAGTGGTTTGCAACCACTATATCATTATTGTCTATTTCCATATTTATCAGTGAACCACTCATACATATAGAGCCCGATTCAAAAAAGTAAACTTGGACCAAAAGTCTAAGTTCAGACCAAAAGTCTAACTTTACTTGTGGTAAAATTGGGCTTTTAGTCTAAGTTTAGACTTTTGGGCTAAACGTAGACTTTTGATCTAAATTTACCTTTGTGAATCGGGCCTCAGGTCTCTTGAAGATAGACGATTGCTGTATGAAATCTCGCCACTATGCAACTGATATGCTAGGTTGGGGGGTTAGGCCTCACTCCGACAGAGGGCAGCTACAGGGTCCAGTGCTGGTCCTACTGGAACTAGGCAGATGCAGGGAAAGAGGCCTCTGGAAGCTTGTTGTGCCCCTATAGCTCAAACAGGAGGGCAGGCAACTGGCCCTTGGGGTAACTTCCTTGGCCCTGGGTTCAAGGAAAGCATTTCCAGTGTTTCTTCAGGTTTCTGACAGTAGGACAGTCCTTCTTATGATCCTCCAGGGTCCAGGAATTGTTGATGAGAGGTTCTGGGGCTTCAACTTGTATACTTAGTGCCAGCTTGTGGTGCAGGGCAATCCACCTCTTAAGCCTGCTCTGGTCAGTTGTTACCCTCCCTCTAGGATTGGTACCAGTCTAACTAGGGGCAAAGGGGAGGCAGGGTTAGGTGTGAGCTCCATTTGCCAGTGACAAGGCAGACTTCCTTTGAAGCTCAGAAAGGCGCTGGGCACAGCCCCCAGTGCCATTCTGTAAAGTGAGGAGTTCCCCACCCCCATACTCAACACCCTTTGTTGATTGTCAGAGAGCAATATTCATCTCACCACAAGGGACGTGTCAGAGGTCAAGTGACAGCTGGATATCAGCAGGAAAGCCTTCTGGTTTTAGGCAGAAAAAAGAAAAGTTTCTAAAATTCTAATTTCCAAAATAGTAATATAAAATGTGACTTGCCATTAAGCTGGGGTTTAAATTACTATTAAAATGGGTCCCTGAACCATGTTACTAGTTATTCCCAAACTGAAATTAACACTTTTTAAATGTATTTGTGTAAACCAGTATTAGTCCTTGGAAGAGTCAGCCTTGCTTCAGCCAAAAACAACTTTGGATACTTTTCACTGCCAGGGCATGTAAAACATTAAATATGTATCCTACTTTTTAAATACAATGTACCCTGCCCTACTAACCTTTGCAGCCTACCTTAGGGTGACTTATAAATAGTAAAATGAAAGGTTTACGCTTGGCAAAATGTTTGTTTTTATAGGTTTAAACTGCAATTTAAACTGTGCGACAAGGCTGCAAAGGCATGGAGACATGTCTTTAGCAGTTGGCAAAATGAGTGCTACAGCCTACTAGTAGCATTTAATTTACAGGTCCTGGGTAGTTGTCATACCATATATTAGAGACTTACAAGTAAATGAAATGTACTAATTAGAGGTATGTCAATTATAACATGTTTAGCAATGGGAACAAAAGTATTTTACCACTGGTTAGCAGGAACAAAGTGCGTAGGGTCCTATGACCAGCAAATACGGGTTCATCAAAAGATGGAAAAAAATCTGGGGAAATGCCATGCAAAAGATTGTCAATTCCAACAATGTAGGAAATAGAGTGATAAGTAAACATTGCCGATCACCACAACTGTAGGTTCTTCTAAACTGCATTATTGATTTTCATCCATCTAAACCGAAACATCATTCATTCATGAGTCATGTGTTTCAGAAAAAACACAGGTACAGAAATATTGATAAAGTGTGTGGGGTAGACACTTTCCCATCTAATCAGTAGGGAACAGATGTGTTTACACAAGTGCATATTGTTGAACAAATTGATGTCACCAGTGGAGAAGAGAGTGTGTGGCCTCTTGGATAATGCTTAATAGTTTGTATTTCAGTTGTGTTTGTGCATATGATTGTTTGGTACCGATCAGTTAGATTTTAGGGAATAACTCTGGCAGGTAAATTGTTTTTCAGTAAAGTAATGAATGGTAAGTCAACTGAATGAAACTAACCATTAATTTGCATGGTATTAGGCAATAGGACAGCACATGTACAAGTCATGCAGCTTCACACATTTTCTAACTTAATGCACATGCACTTTTACAAAAGCTATAATGTATAGGACTGGCAATATATATTGTACAATTTAGAAACAGTGACTAATGGTTGAATTTCCTTGGTAGTTATTTCTTGTCTTTGTAATCGTCAATCAATCACAGACATTTATAGAGCGCGCTACTTACCCGTTAGGGTTCCAAGGCGCTGAGGGGTGGGGGTGGAGACTGCTACTGCTTGAAGAGCCAGGTCTTGAGGAGTCTTCTGAAGGCGAGTAGATCTTGAGTCTGTCGGAGGTAGGTAGGGAGCATGTTCCAGGTCTTGGCGGCGAGGTAGGAGAAGGATCTGCCGCCGGAGGTGGTTCGTTGGATGCGGGGGACGGTGGCGAGGGCGAGGCTCGCAGATCGCAGTTGACGGGTCGGTGTGTAGAAATTGAGTCTGTCGTTGAGGTAGGTGGGGCCGGCGTTGTGGAGTGCTTTGTGTGCGTGGGTGAGGAGCTTGAAGGTGACCCTTTTGTCGATGGGAAGCCAGTGGAGCTCTTTGAGGTAAGGGGTGATGTGGCTGTGGTGGGGTGCGTTGGTGATGAGTCGGGCTGAGGCGTTTTGGATGCGTTGGAGCCGTTGGAGGTGTTTTGCTGGGATTCCTGCATAGAGTGCGTTGCCGTAGTCCAATCTGCTGCTGACGAGGGCGTGGGTCACTGTCTTCCTGGTGTCGGTCGGGATCCACTTGTAGATCCTGCGGAGGGTGTTGTAGCAGGAGGAGGTGACAGCGCTGACTTGTCTGTCCATGGAGAGTGCGGAGTCGAGGATGAATCCCAAGTTGCGGGCGTGGTCAGTGTGCGTCGGAGCCGTTCCAAGGGTGGTGGGCCACCACAAGTCATCCCAGGAGGAGGGGGATGTCCAGAGGATGAGGATTTCTGTCTTGTCGGTGTTGAGTTTCAGGCGGCTATTTCTCATCCAGTCGGCGACTGCTTTCATTCCTTCGTGGAGGTTGGCTTTGGCGGTGGCGGGGTCGTTGGTGAGGGAGAGGATGAGCTGGGTGTCGTCTGCGTAGGTGATGATGTTGAGGTCGTGACGGCGGGCCACTTGTGCGAGGGGGGCCATGTAAATGTTGAACAGCGTTGGGCTCAGGGAGGAGCCCTGGGGGACGCCGCAGATGATTTTGTTGGCTTCTGAGCGGAAGGGTGGGAGGCGGACGGTCTGTGTTCTGCCGGAGAGGAAGGATGAGGTCCAGGCTAGGGCTTTTTCTTGGATGCCGGCTTCTTGGAGGCATAATAGTAGGGTGCAGTGGCAGACCGTGTCGAAGGCCGCTGAGAGGTCTAGGAGGATGAGGGCAGAGGTCTCGCCGTGGTCGAGTTGGCGTCTGATGTCATCTGTGGCGGCGATGAGGGTGGTCTCGGTGCTGTGGTTGCGTCTAAATCCTGTTTGTGAGGGGTCGAGGACGTTGTTGTCTTCGATGTGGTGTGTCAGTTGAAGGTTGACGATCTTTTCTGGTATCCTAAATATAAAGCACAGTGTTTGAATGAGTATTCAAACACTGTGCTTAATATTTAGGATACCAATTGGAGTTAAATCATTGCCTTATATTTTATCTGATTCTCTGTAGGTTGGTGCATGTCACTTTCATAGTAGTCTGTCCATGTGTGATGTATAATTGAAATTTGAAAAAGTATTTAAGAATCATGATTGGGTTCTTTAATATGTAGAAAAGTACATTCTAGCCATGTTTTTACAATACACACAATGAGTATGAATGCTAAATGTGCCTCCCTGGGTACTCAGGGTAATGAGGTTCACAGAGGTGAAGATGTTTCCATGAATACAAATGTAGCTAATGGTAGACAGTTTTGCCTGATCAGAGGTGATCTTTCAAGAAAGGACATGAATCTAAACTGTTATTTTAATATTATATATTTACATTTTGTAGGAAAAATGCAAAACATAAAGACAAAATACTGAAAGAATTAAGAGGCATGGTAAAAGAAAACATACAAAAAGTGAACATTCAATAGTGAAACACATTTCATTCAAAATCAGTGGAAAACGATAATAAACACAAAAAAGTACATAGGTCAATGACAAAGATGATGTACAAACATCCAATAACCATTCAAGGCACACGCTGAAGTACATAATAAATCATATCCTGTTCTTTCAATACAGGTTTTCATTGTGTATATACAAAAAGAGGAACCAAGATAACCATCAATATATCTTGATTAAGTCCAATATTATTTTGTATTGAAGTACAACACTTCAGTTCTTGTATATGGTTCAGCCAGTATTCCAAATTTTAATCCAGTAGAATAAAAATAATTTTTCCAATCCTTCCATATTTGCCAGATGATTATTTCAATTTTGACTCAGTAGAAACCCCAAATTAAACGATGACCAAAATAATTAATACAGAAACAAAATTACATTTTTAAAGGAATTGGAAATCAGACGTAATAAAAACAATAACATTGTCAATTGATGATAAATAAATTGCTGCCTTAAAAATCTAAAACCTGGAAAATAATTTAACTTTTCTGAAGAGGTGCCTAAGTAATCTCCAGAGAGGTTATGGGGAATATTGCATCACCTGCATCCGACTTATGAGCATTTTCAGTCAGTTACAGGTAGGGGATTTAGCCCACTAAACAATTTTACCATTGGATAAGAAACAGTAATAGAACACAAAATCCACTATGGGCCAACTATGTGCCAGATACCTTTGATGTAAGAATGCACTTATAATATAAGCTCTGGGGGAAAAACCTGTGAGTGGGACAAACTTGCTTGCCATGGTCAAGTTTGAAGTCCTTAGCATGGTGATATAAGCATTGTCAATGCCAAGAGGTCTGGTTGTTAAAGAACATTGTATGACAATGTAAAACATTACAAATAATTAGCATGAAAATTATTATGAATTTGTGTGAAATCACAGAACTGTAGAATAATATTGGTGTGTGTTAAAATATCAAGTGACAGCTGTGCCATTGAACTAGATCTAACAATTCTGGATGGTCAATGACTGCCCTCCTCCCATCTGTGCTGCTGACAGGGAAAAGCATCATAATTTATTGAGTTATCTAAAAAACTTTTACAGCTTTACAATGTTGTGTGTACCCCTGAATGGACAAGCTCAGACAGCTGGGTAAATTATCAGAGCTGTGTGGAGGGCAAGTACTTTTTTGTGGAAGCACACAACATCTGCCCAATCAAAGCATGCTCTCCTGACTCCAAACATGTGGGCGGAGCCAAATCCTCTCTCTAGTAATGCTGACATAATTGTCTGGTGACAGCGCTGTCTCCAGGCCATAAAAATGACCCGGTGATGGGAGAAGATACATAGCTTCTACAAACAACAAAAATTAATTACTATAGAGTATGTCACCATTCATGCGCTTAGTAAACTGGCAAATTTCACTGCAGTACTGCGGAATAGTTTGCTAACATAAAACTCTTCATGCACAGTTAATTCTGGTATTTAGAGAAAAGTTCGAATTATATGGTGTATTTTGCCAGTACTTGTCCCTTTATAGCACGAGTGGGCTCACCGCCACAAGCTTCACAAATAGTTCCTGCATTGCACTGCCCTGTGAGGGACGGTTTGGTATGAGACCAGTATGAATGCCGTAGCGAGACCACGTGACCTTAATACACTGAGAGTAATGCTAAGGGGTCAAGTCGTCGCAAAGCCTCTGTAGCGGTTTTACAAAACCTCAGTCTTCTGATGATCGTTAAGTACATGATTATTGGTAAAGACACACAGCCACTGTACAACGGACCGTTTAAAGCTATACATTTGTGAATTATTTAGTGTAGAAGTTGCGAACAGACTTGAAGACGTCTACGCGCATCATAAACCTGTAACAGTGCTTGTGTTCTTGCAAAGACCTTTAATTCTACACGTCACTTTGCTTGGGTGTACGTCACCTTGCGTGGGCGTACGGGTCAATCAGGCCACGCAAAGAAACTCAGACCATGGGATTGGAGAGGATTAAAGGGCGCGGATTTGCAGTTCTGTCCGGACCCGGCTCTTCACATTAACTTAATCTGACCCTGACATTACTATGAATAGACGTCGGTTTACTGGGTTTTCTAATCGCACGCCGTGTTACATAAAGAGATTTCCTGTCCATGTTATTTAGATTTAAATATTCTGGTCAAGCGAGGGCACATTAATGCCGTTTCCAAGACTGTGGTGTAAAACCACACTCGTGTTAGTAAACCTTATGTCAGGCACGCGGACAACATACCACTATTGTTTGTTCATTATTCCAGAATACGTTACACAATTATGTCAATGGTTTCCATGCGGTGTGGGATGATTGAGTTTACGAATCTAAGCATGCGATTTCTTTAAGAAAATTCTGTATATAATGAGGTTCTTGACATTGTAACTTGGCCGACATTCCCTGAACTAATACTTTGAAAGCAGTTGATAAATAAAGCACCCCAAATTATTTGTGTGGTACTGAATCAAGGGTAGTGTTGTGTTGTGTGCTTAATGGCGCAGCTCTGCCAAGTTCTTGAGGTCATGTAAACAGTTTCGAGAACCCGATGTAGGCTGATTCATCACAACATTTATCTCGATAAGTTCTAGTCACCTTAGCTAAGTAAGGCCTGGTGGTCAATGACCGGTGTAATGTGGCCATTGGTAGCTCCCTCATGCACGCTCACCATCCCTCATGCACGCTCACCATCATACACCTGAAGTCTACAATGCTGACATCACATGCGAGGGTCGATGGCAATGAAACCAGCTATTCCCCGATGTAATACTAACCGAAGGAAACACGAGTGGTAGCAGTGGACAGCAGCGACTGCGTTTGCCTATTTTGCATTAGGGGTGTGGGTTGCAGGAATAGGAAACTGCTCCCTTCTCTTACCATTTACTTTTTATGTGCTTAACATTTGCTTACGGTTACCAGTTGTTTAACGTTCATCTTCAACATTGGGATGCTGTATTGTCTTTACGTACGAAGTGTCATTCTAAATATGAAACTATCATCTTCAGTGAGATACTGCCACTGAAGATCTCTGAGAGCAAAAATCACAAATCAGCAACTAAATTCAGGTACAAGGCAGATGTGTGGATGACCCGCCAATCTCATCCCATAAACAACAGTAGGGTACTAACTAGTATGGCATTTAAAATATGTGTTAACGGGACCAACGTTGCACGCCTGGGTCTTTGATCATTTGGAAGTACCCATGAGCTGCAGAGCTTTTTAATAGATACAAGGATGCAAACCTTGTACATGACAAACCCATCCATCACTAGAACCACCACCTTCCTGAAGCATTCAGTTCTAAACCCAATTAAACATGGGATGTGTTTCTAAATACTCTGCCAAACCAGCTTCTTTCACATACAAGTTAGTTCACAGTACCAACTGTGTAAACTCCCATGTTATGGCTACGCCCCTGATTAGGCCTTTTTTGGTAGCTTTCAAAAACGTATGCTCACAAGCTGTGTGGTATAAGCTGGCTAACAGGGTCACAGACAAGACTGATAAAATAGGCTTTGCTTGCAACTTATCAGCAGTAGAACCTCTCAGCGTCCACAATTTCACAATCCTCTAAACCATCATTTGTGGTCTCCCTTGCACCTGAGCAAGATATCTTACAGCAGTTAAACCTCACTAAGCCATTCATGTCCTCTTCCAAACCTATTCCTACATTTGCCATTACAACAAACGCTGGCACCTTCAAGTGCCAGAATGTGGTTAAATGGCAAATGGAGGAATGAATATTCTCACTTTGGAAGAGTTACTAAGCAGCTACTTGAAGCACCCCACTATTATGTTTTAAAGACCCTTTTTACATACCAGAGGCTTGGGAAGTACCACCTGATTAGCAACCTCAAGCTCCTATTAATGTCATTCAAAAACCAGTAATGTCTCACCCGTAGCCCCACACGGAAAACCATCAAACTGTCTATGACTCAAATTTTAAACACAGGAATGCATATGAAGACATTCTCCTAGAGGAATGGAATAATGTTTTGGAAGTTGAAAAATCTGAGAAAACGCCCTAACTCTGCTGGCTACACCTATAGTATGGTTTAGACACAGGGTACTTCAACCTCCAATTGAAAATGCTGGTTCCTGTGCCAGGGAAACTACACACATCCATTGATTGATTCCAGGAATTGATGGCATAGAGAACCCAGTATTACCAACTTGGATCCAACAAATTAGTATCTCCTCCCCTTGTCCCTGGGCTGTTCTGTAACCACCACGTCATTGTCTCCCCTCCCCCTACACTTTGCCATGGGGTGTTTTTGCAAGTTTCTCCATTTGCTTCACTTCTGTTTAAAATCAACCTTCAACCAATTTCTTCAGTTGTTTCCAGATAGTATGTGCAATATGATTGTTAATGTGATAATACCGAACTAGCGGTCTGCCCACCTGGTGCAGTGAATGTATTTGTCTAACCCCCTACCTACCCCCACCCACCTGGGAGCCTCCAGATAGTGAACATTTCGATGAGGCAGAGTTGAATTCAACAGAGTAAATCAGGGCTATTATTATTAGGAACCAACAGCAAAGCCTTCAAGGTATTTATCTGATTTCTTTGTGTCTGCAACTTTGGCACACAACCTACAGTATTTACGCACCCTCTTTGATTAATCCCTGAAGACGCTTCCACAAATTAAAGCAATATTCCAATCAGTCTTCATTCAGCTATCTCTGTTTGAGCCTATTTATCTCTCTCCATGTATGTCATCATCTGGTGGGGGACATTGGTGATATTCTAATTTAACAAGGCAAACTTTTCTGTGGATGAATTCCCCTTTTTTCCTCTTTAAAGGTATGCAGAACCCTGCTGCTCATCTCTCTTGCAGTTAAAAATCCCCTATGTTACTACAAGCAAGAACTGCTTGCTGGTGGTTGATGGCGGTAAATTCTCTACTCGGGACCTGGCAACCCAAGGCCAACTATTTCATATTCTGAAAATCTGTAAAAAATGTTATTTTTGTTCTTACACCAACCGCTTATCAAACAGGTCATCAGGACAAATATATGGTTTTGTCCAATTTCTTTGTTACATATATTTTCTCGCCCACTCACTGGCTTATGTCTGAGACCCAAGACCAGCACTGCAGGCACATCAGCAGTGAGCACGCCCACAAGCAGCACCTCACAGTATTAAACTAAGGGGCATATTTACAAGCCTCTAGCACCACAGAAGTGTCACTTTTTGTGGCGGCGCTATGCCCTGCGCCATACTTACAAGGTGCCATCAAGCCACATTTTGCTGCTTAACTCTGCCTTGTAAATATGGGACCCCCGACGCAGTTTTCTGCGGCACAGAGGCATGCAATGTGTTGCTGTGGTGATACCCAGGCAGTACCCATTGCTTTTCGACACTGCCCCAAATTTACAAGGAAATGCAAATCTGAGGCAGCGCCAAAAACTAACTCCACCCCAGGGGTGGTGTTAACATGGCACAACAAGGAAAAATACTTTCATTTTGCTTTTTCTTTTTCTATGTGTGCCGCACAGATAAAAAGAGCAAAACGATATGAATGATTGGCTATGTGCAGGAAGGTGTCTCTTCATGCACATAAACAATGATTCCCTGCAATGCAGGCACCCTTGAACTTTGGTGCTTTGGTGCCTGCATTGGCGCTAGGGAGCTAAATTTAGTGCCAGCACTAGGGGAAACACAGGGGTGCTCTGTGTTTGTGTAAATACGGCACATCCCTGCATTTCTGAAGTGACACAGCGTGGTGCTGCCAATTTTGGTGCAGGGCCGTGCTGGCCCAGTTCCTTGTAAATATTCCCCTAAGAGCTTGTAGCTGGTGAAATGTTCAGGAGGGAAAACCATGAAAGCGGATCTCTGTGTTTCTTATAGTTCCTAATTCAACTGGAAACTATGTTTTTGAATCAATACAGAATTACACTCCACTCTATTCTGTGTTTTAGGAGAATGGATTGTACACATACGAGAAATGATAAAAATCGCCCTAGTATAAGTTGAAAGTTCAGAAAGAAGAAAATGCCTATTAAGTTGTTCTGTACACTATCCGATCAATCTTTTAAGAATTTCCTGGCTGAGACCAGTAGTTATTTTAACAGAGAAACTGCATTTAATGTCAATTTATTTACCGTTGCTCTGCGCATTAAGATTTTTCAAAGTGTTCACTTTTGCATTGATTAAAAGGGGTTTTAACTATTACCTTTTGAGGCCAGAATCAAGAAACAACATCCCAGTGATTCTTTCCTCTTTGAGCAGTGTGAACATTTGTTGAGAGGACTTCTTGTCATGTGTCACTTTTAGGCTTAAGCTACAAGCAGCATTATTCCAATATATAGCAGCGGGTATGGCTTCAAGGAGCAGAATGGCCGAATCCATTCTGCTCCCCCAAAATACAGTATCAACCTCCTACATGTTTTTCCATCAAGGTACCCCCGCAGATGACTTAAAATTGCATTGGCCTCCAAATACCCTCAGGATCACCGAGAGAGCTGCTCCTGCCAATCCTTGTGCTTCTCTCATGCCGGTTAACAGCAAGAGAACAGCTCTAGAATTGGTTAAGGAAGTTGGATGTGGCCTGCGATGGAGCCTGGAGCGAAGACAGAAACCAGTCATGTCTGTCAGGAACCTGAAAGTATGGTCAGTGATTTTTTACTATATTTATTTTATGTCCCCCTTCCTTTCATGTAGCACACATATGCATGCACCCACACCCACCCATTTGCCAGCCCCACCACTCTCGTAGGTGCCAGCCACCCCGGTTTTGACCACATTCTTATCCAGAGGAGCCTTCTCATGTCTAATGACTTTCATTCAGAAGCATAATAATAAAAGTGGGCTTATAAAGGCACTTGACATTAGTTAAATTAATAGTTTCAGAAATGTCCGCTCTTTAACAACAAATCTCCCTGGATCTGCATGGCTCCAGACCTGGCTCCGTAAGAGGTAGTTGATAGCACCCCTAATCTAAAGCATTGACACCTGTGCTCAATTTCAGCACCAGCACCTATTTCTGAACAGCAGCACCTATCATGCAAGTACATCACAAAGTGGCTCTGTGTGTCTAAACTTCTGCAGAATGGATCAGGTCAATGTACACCTAAAAGTGATAAAACTAGAACATAAGTAATGACTGGTGCTGGCATTCTGTAGTGGTGGCAAGGCTGTTGGTGGTACCAGCTGGAGTAGACTCCTATTAAGTGTCCTGGGCCTTGGCACTTAATTTTTTACATTTTAAGCACTGATTGAAATATATGTCTCACTGCTTTCCACCACAAATTCCAGTTGAGCTTTAACAGTGCAGTTCTCCTTTCCTCCAGGTGAGCATGCACCAATTATATTATCTTAGGTGGAAATTCTATCTTATCATTAGCAAACCTAATTTACAAATAATCATAGGAGAACGTTCATTTCAAAGGGGTTAATTAAACAGTTCCTGGCGTTCAACTACTCTTTTCACGCTGTACAGCATCAACATTATCCTTGCAGTATTCAGTCAAAAACTTCCATTAGCAGAACATGGAATTTATTTAGAATGTTCTAGAAGTTTGTTTTTAATTGAGATAATAAAATGCTGGCATCTGTAAATAATGGTATGGGGATAGAATTCCCTGATGGGTGTGGGAAGGCGTTGCTGTCTGGACTAGGCTACTTCAGTTCCATGATTGAGGTATGACAATTCGTTTGAAGGCCAATACACAGTCTTGTCAAATCGCCTGGCTGACTGCTAAATCCTTTGTGGTCTCACCTCTTACACCAGAACACACGTTTAAAGTTGCTCAAATATAGGGCCTTTATCGCTAAATCTAGCTACTGTGTCTGCCATTTTATTTATCAAATATTGTTTTTACATCTATGGAAAGAGCAAAATGGTTACCTCTTCCTAAACGAAAATATTTAATTCAATGGAAATGGATTGTGAAAATGTTATATAGACTGCTTCCACCATTGCTAAGTTCTGCCTGAAGATAGGAGGGCTATTCGTTTTCTGTCTTCAATATTTCTACCTCCCCAGAAGCTAGCTACCATATACTTTGGCAAATATATCTGTAAGTGAGATGCAGCAATATATGGCCAGTATAATCTTCATGTCCTTTTTGATGCTGCACTGTAGACATCTTCAAGTTTCTGTTGCCGTCAGCATTGTAACCAGTACTTTAACAAATACACACATTGGGCCCACCACCTGCTCATGAGTGGATGACTTTGTTCTCTAGTTCAATCCCCTGCTCCTGATTTAATTGCTTTCCTCCCTTTCTTGTGTCTGCCGCATCCTGTTTTCTCCGCATTTTGAGCAGTCGAATGTATGCCTCCACTGCGGCAGTCCAGGAACTATATATCTTTTATCGTGTTTTTTTAGTATTTTCATCTTAAGCACTGGATGGGAGTGCATGTGTTGCTCTGTCTTCTCTTCCTTTCACTATCTCACTCACACCTCTCCCCAGTCATCCAAGTATTGCCACATCTGTACCTACATATCTTTCCCTCTCCTGTCTCTTCCTCTACAGACCTCAAGCACCGCTGATGCTTGGTGTCTCTTTCACTCCTCTGCATCTCTCCCCTTCTGTCTTCATCCCCCTCTCTTAAGACCCTTGTTGCCTGCCAGATGTTGCCTCCTCTACTGGCTTTGCCAATGCTTGCAAATATGCTTTGTAAGCATCGGCAAAGTCAATAGTAATGTCAGTCCTCTTGGATTGTTATTATCTATACTTCCAAGATGGCCATCACATTCCATAAGGTGGTTATCCCTTTAATTTACCTTCAACAGTGAAACCCTCTGCTAACCTCAGTAAGTCAAAATGGTGCACCATGCAGTCGCTGACTTCTGCATCCGTTGTGGCTTCTTAAACTGTGTTCTTATATACCATGCTTTTTATGTTGCTCTGTTGCTTTACTGCAAATATCTGGGATGCTAAGCTGTACTTAACCGCATTAGCCGTTACTACAACAAACTAACCTAAAAACAGCCATACAGGTAGCCAAGCATCTCGCTGGCTACAAATTCAAATCTATTGTAATGTGACAGGTAGAGGAACCACTTTCACTGCTAGTATTAATAACTTCATGAGAAATGTGTATAGAAGAGCTGTCCTGCTGTACTGTGATTATGCCAAAGAAAACACATTCATCTAGATCAAAGATAATTACACGTGTTGAATACAACGATTATGAGAAAAAACATTCATATATATCAACAATAATTACAAGTGTTGTATACAAAGAGTAGTTTCCAAAGGGTTTTACATACGTCCTTCAGCAAGGGAAAAATGTGAATTTTCTCTCCATTCTTCCACTTTCAAATTCCAAATGACAGGCGCTGGCTCAATATGACAGAGAAAAAAGTATTGTTCATGCGTGATACATGATATCATTATTTATAATCAGTATTTTCTTTGCCGTAAAGAAACATCTGCAGGAAGATGATAAGGTGCATTTTGCTTATAAGATTATCGCCGCTTGTCACTAATTCACTTCTTGTAAAACAAACCATTTAAATGAAACTGCCAACTTAAAGACCTCGTGAAAAGAAAAAGATCAAACATTACTGTTAAGACCAATATTTTTTAACATAGATAACTTGGGGCTTTGTTAAATTTACACTTATTGACTTCAAAGGATACTCATTTCTCTACTATAATCCTAGTTACTCGTATTAATAGTTCTATATTTTTACAAAACATCATTGCACCTTATTTGCCTAAATTAGATATGTCTGTCTTTGATCGAGTCATTTTTTATAACCATAACCGAGACAAGTTTTTAATTAAATAATATCATTTCACCTTTTTCATTTAAAATTAGCACTTTCTTTACTATGTCACCCTAACAATGGTTGCCATTTAGTGATTTCGGGCACATTCGTGCACTACGAGAAATACTAACTTTATTTAGAGTGGGAACTACTTAATTGGTGTTCACATTTTAATTCAGCAATACTTTTACGTTTAGAACCGCTTCTTCCTCGCTATACTGTTGTAATCTCCACATTTTGCTACTTTTTAATGTTATACATCACCTATGTACTGCATTTTCAATTCAAATGTTCCGCTGTTAGATAAAAAGAAATACATAATATAAATGCAAATATGCATTTTGGAAGATGTTGGAGTCACTCCTAAAATACAATAAACAGCGTGGTTGGTGAGGCCATAATACTGCTCCGAGGGAAATATGATATTAATGAGCAAGCAACCCTTACTCTAAGAATTCCAGTGTGACATTGTACATTATGGGAATACTGTAATCACTAAAGAGCAAATATTTCTGCCACATCCAGATTCAGGGTGCCGTAAATTACTTTCTTTGGTTCTCTTTTTTGATCCAGGATTTACTTCAAAGTAACAATTGCAGGTCAACATTTCCAGCTGCGACCTGTTCAGTTCTGCAAACTTGCATCTACTGACTCTGAAAGTGATTGCATTTGTTATTGTATCTGTAACTTATTAAAAAGTTAGGATGAATGGTTTGTGAATTTGTTGTTAAGCATAATATCAACTTGCAAATCGAAACCCTAGTTATGAGAAGTGGCTGAAAGTGAGATGTAGCTACCAACGTTTCCATATTGAATGCACTCTCATCGTCAGTTGGAAATTGATGTCTATGCAAATTGAAGAAATTGTCCCCAAACGTTTACTTCAATGACACTATTCAAGATGAAGCCATCACCTTTAGAGCTTATTACTATATCCAGTAGGGAATTGATACTTTATGGCCATAAGGCATTACCAAAAATACTTTCTACATGTTTGGGTTATTGATGTATTTCTAGTTCTACCTGTCAAAAACACATAAATAAGCCTAAATGGGAGATGTGGTTTGGCCGCCACCAAGATGAGCAATTCCTGTTAAAGCTTTTCCCATCCTAATACAGCTCTTGGAGGTTTTGAGGAACCAGCAACCTCCTCATGATGCATGCAGTCGAATGACCCCTCGAGATGCACTTCTCATCTCCTAGAATAAGCACAGAATGAACCACCTCAGAATGAGCTGTTGAGAGCTATCATACACACCGTGGGCATGTAGAAACATCCATGAAACAGCTTGGCTTACCAGTGGATCCATGAGTAGAAGAGCCTGTGCTCGGACCCCTTCCCATCATCTGCCAACATGGTATGGGAGACACCAACTAGCCAATAGAACCTAGGCTAGAGGTGTCCCTGAATGCATCACAGAAAATTAGCAGGCTCTAGTTGGAGATCATAGGTGCGGGTTGCAGTCTAAGAACATAACACCCAACAGGAGGCTAGCTATGTCTGCCATCCTCCACTCTTGGAAGACTTAGAAATGTAACCATGAGTTATGATGGCCGTTCTGGATTACAGCAGGTCAAGAGCCAGCATGCATCACTAATTCTTGCATTTCACCAGCTCCCTCCACTTTGCTGCCCATTTTTATACTAATATATGGTCACGCTCATATTGGGTATACATTTCAGAGACAAAATAGCAGTTGAATAGTGGCTGAAAGGGAATATCACCAACTTAAAGTATTCAACTATTTTATTTCTATTCACCAAGCAGCACATGCCCACTGACCCTACTGAAAATATTATAGAAGAACTGTCCTGCTGTACTGTGCTTATGCTTGTCTGCCTACATCAAACCTGTTTTCTCATTCAAACTTATTAACTTTAGCCAAAACAATAGTGCAGTACATTGCTTTTCCTCCTCTCAGTGTTGGCTTCTTAAGGCCCCTCAGTGCCTGCTTTTATTTTTAATCGCTCAAACTTCGATCTCCAATAAACTTGCTAAAAGTGTTGTCATGTATCCCTCTATGCCTTTGGAGGAGCGCATGACTAACTAGGTTTCAGGATTTCTCCAGAGGTCTCATATTGATTTCTACTTTTCAAACATTTTTACTGGTTAGTCCAAAAAAGTAATTGTCAATATTAAAAAGGCTCAGGATATGTAGATTTATATATATTTTTTAAATACACCTTCTGTTTATGTCAGGATGAACCAGAGATTATTCTATCGGACTTTTGGATTCTGCCAATTTCTTTCCTGATGATAAACTAGTTAGGACTGTTAAGCATTATTCATGTTGCATGATCAAGTTGTAAATGTTTTAATAGTTTATCTTTTTAGGTATGAATTTCAAGAAATGATTTTTTCATGTTATTCAAAATTGTTTGTGTTTGATGTAAGATTTTATGGTGAAACACAGAGGAATTGTAACTTGAAAGTCAATTAAACATATGCTGATTACTGCGGGCATGTTTCCCATAGTACTAACCTCTGGTGCCTGATTACATAATGCACCTTAATTTGAGACTGAAGCTGCAGGGTTAACACCTCTTAACAGATGTTATTACAGAGAAACCAAAAGTGTTCCCAAAACCACTGCTCATGAAAAGATGCCAGACATTACACTTGAAACATTGACTTTAGAGCTCTTGTCGATCAAATCAACAAATGGGTCAGGGTGGAAAGACATCATCTTGTTAGCAGCAGAAGTGAAACCACTAAGGTATGATTTGCCTCTTTCCCTACCAAAATCAAAATAACAAAAGTAACAGACAAGATAGAAGCAATAAAAGATCAAATGGACAGCATGCCCCAGAGACCAGACTTGAGGCAAGAACTTTGGCATCTACATAGTAAAAAAAATATTATAGAAGGCAGAAATCTTGGGTATAACATCAGAATCTCTGGTGTCCCAGAAACTTCGGAAATTGGGTAACATGTTTGATGTCTTAACAGTCTTGACATTCCTGAAACTGGCAAGGACTTCAACCTGACCCTTCCATAGAATTATAAAGGTTGCATAGAATTTATTCTAAGGGGCTGATTATCATGTGGTGAAGTGGATTCCGACCTGTGGGTAAACCCCCGTTTAAGCATGGATTGAAATTACAAGTTAAATGATATTGAAGATATTTTATAATTATTAGGCCTGGGCAGAACTCCTGGAGTTTCATTTCCCAGAATTCTGCAGAGTTACCTAAAAACTCTGCGAGATTCCACAAAGTTCAGCAACCAGTGGAATTTGCTATACGTTGCACTGATTATGCTGATTTTGTAGCATTGGGAGCTTGTCCAATGCTGTAAAATCAGTGCAAATGGCAACACACAGCACACCAGAGGGTGCTACTTCTTTCTGCTGCTTCAGTAGATTTTCTACTTGAGCGGCAGCTTTCTCAACACTAGTTGCAACTTTCACAATGCAAGTGGTAGTGACCTGAAGTGACCACCCACCTTGAGAAATCTCACCAGGAATCGGTCTAGAGCTCGATTTTCTCACTCCCCATCTTAACGCTGGTGAGCCATGCACGAGAAAAAACTCTGCCATGTAGAGGTTGGCAGAGTTTTTCTAGAATTGGGAGCTCCAAGCAGAGTGTGGAGTTGGCATAACTCTGCGAACTCCGCAGGAGGAGCGGAGTTTACTACCCACCTCTAAATATTATCAGATGTGATAAATACCTGAAAGCTCATTACATTTGGCAGGTCAAACCTGCCCAAGTTTAACAGGGGGGAAAGAAAACTGTCTTTACCGTATGAACTGTATCATGCATATTTTGGTGACTTCCAAAGATTTACTCTGTAGAATTCTTCATAGTTACATAAAAACCCTGCGAGATTCCACCACCAATGGACAAGCAAATATGCTTGTCACACTATTCGCAATGCGATTTAGCACCAGTAGCACCTTCTGCACTGAAAAATATGCATGAACGGCAACATGCAATGTGAAAGAGTGCATGGGCATTTGAGTTAATGTAGCTCCCAATCAAGTAGAAAATCTACTCAAGAATCAGAACCGTGACAGCTCCCGCGACTGCTCACTTTTGAAAATCATGCTTGAAGGCTTCCTAGTGAACAGAAACGGCAATACGGAATGGCAAATTTCACCCACCAACTTGTTTGTTGGAGCTTTGCGTTGTTCTCCTTATAATTGCCTTACTCAACTGGGACAAAATTCTGCCACACCGCGAAAGGCAGAATTTGTCTCGAACTCCAGTTTAAAAGAGTAACGCAGAAGTCACCAAATTCCTCTGATTCAACAAGCAGAATTAACAATTCTGCCCAGGCTTACTATCTGACAATGACCATATTTCCTGACAATGACCATATTTGATGCACTTTTATTCTGACTGTTGCAATTAAGTTTCGCTTATAAGTGATTCAGTGACTAGAAGTGCATCCTGCAGATTTCATTTGCTGATTTCTCACCGATGTACCTGCATCTAGTTCTGCTTCTCTTATTTGATGGGATTGTGCAGGGTGTGGAGATGTGAGGTTTACTCTACTTATGTAAGATTTACTCTAGTAATCATTTGCAAAGCTTTGATTACTAGGCCCTTAGAATCATTGCTAGCCCAGCTGACACACATAGTTTACATTTAGTTCCTTCTTACCCCCACTACACAGATCTGACACCTCTGTAAATTATCAGGAGTCCAATATCATCCAACTTTTCTTTGCATTTCCCTTCTTTGACAATAATGACTATGTTATATCTCTCTATTTGTCCTTTTACAAAATGTGAGTGCATGCACTTTGCCAATTGAGTCACTATACTCAGAATTTAGATTTTTGTTAGCCACGTATTTTCGAGCTTGCTCCCTGCTATATTAGCCATATATTTCCACTTTTTATAATAATGATCAGGTCCTATATTTCATGTACTAAAGCAACTTTATATAAAACTGCTTGCATATGTTACAATTCTAGTTCTGCTGATTGTTCATATCACTTTCCATTCCCGTTGTGAGTTCTTTATATTTTGTTACAGCATAGCTAAAAGAAGAAGAAGCTTTATTCGGTATAAAAAAATTCATCCATTACAACACATAATCAACAAAACATTATAAGAATACCAATAAAAAACATATATAAAAAGCACCCATCATAGAAACATGTACATATAAATATATATATATATATAAAAATTTTTTTTTAAAAAACATAAGAAGATAAAAACCTCATTCATAAAAACTGAAGAAAAATAAATGAGATCATTCTAAACATTCTACCTTTTTGCGCCAAGTAGTAGCTCCCTTCAGAAATGATCCCAGGCCCTTTCCATACCAGTACATCTGAGGCCATGTGCAGCCACATGAAAGCAGGACGGTGTTGCACAAAACCCTTGGGCCTAAGAAGCGGTAGTAGGAATCGGGTTCTAAATGGTGCGTAAAAGACACAGAACAGTGTAAAATGGATCAAAGTCTGATGGGACACCCCATCACAGGGGCAGGGTCTAATACATTTCTCCCCATACTGACCTAGGGGGAAGCACAAATTACTTCTAATGATCCCCAAGCGAAATCGAGTTATGAGAGCTAAAAGTGACACCCCGGAATGTCACCTTAAATTTATCCCAAACGGTATTTAATTCAGCTGAGCCCATATTTATTTGAATGAATTCTGAGATTGATTGCTCCATAAACCTGTAAGTAATTTTCTATCAAACATCCATCTTTTTTTCCTGATAAGATCCCGATCAACAACCGGTAGTGCAATAGGATTATGATCTGAAATACTCTCGGGGTATTTATTTATATATGTGGGCATCAATTAAAATTTTATGAGATATTAAAAAATAATTGAATCTAGTGTACATCTTGTGTGGGTGTTAGAAAAACGTGCATCCTGAATCAGTGCAGTGCAAGCATGACCATGTTTGAGCAATGTAATGTATAAATATTAAATTACTAACTGCTTGATGTAATTTTGGGTTTCTCTCATTGTGCTGTAGTGGAAATATCCATTCAATATTACTATTGACTCCCCCCCCAAGATTATTAGGTCCATATTTATACTTTTTCAGCGCCACATTTGCATCATTTGTTTACTCAAAAGTTGCACAAACTTACAAAATACAATTATATTTTGTATGTTTGCGCAGCTTTTGTTTCACAAAATGGCACCAATGAGGTGCTAAAAAAGTATAAATATGGGCCTAAGTTTAGAGTATCTTTGTGCAATTTCTTAAGTTAAACAATTGTACATGTCTGATTCATCCCCTTTGGGGCCATATGTACCACATATGGTAAATTGGATCGTTGCAGATAATATCTCTGCAAATACCCATGTACCTCATTTATTTTCCTCCTAAAGTTAAATAAACTATGGTTAATTTTTAACGCAAGGCCTCAAAGTGAGGCATGTTATGTGGTGCTAGCCATTACCCCACAAACCATGTCTTTGAGCCTCTTGCTTCTTTGAGATAATAAATGAGTCTCTTGGAAACAAATAATATACAATTTAAGCAAGGCAAATTTCAATGATAGTTCCTCCCATTTCTTATTCTGTTGAGACACCTGACATCTAATGATGATATGTAAATTATCCCCATGTTTTTGCACATCTTATGTCTGTATTTTACATTTGGATCTCCTTTGATAGCTGTAGAACATTTCTCAACTTGTTCTTTTGCTTTCATGAATCCCTTCTTCTCCACCACCTCAATTTTCCTTTCCCCTGACTCCACAGACCCGGCTCCTAATTACCCCCTCAGCCCCTTGCCATTTCCATCCTCCCCGGGGGCCCACCTCTAAGGTGAAAATAATCTCTGCATACGGAGTAGCAGGGCTAGGAAGGGTGCTCCTTGCCTACTGTAGCTCTGAACTATTTTATAAAACAGCTATAACACATTTCATCCAACTAGTGAGTATTTTCCATCTGTATACTTACATTTTAAACCATGGTATTTAAGTGAATCTAAAAATGCAGTGATACAGTCAGAACAAACAGGTTTTATGCCAAAATGATTTTACATGCTAAATATAGGCTGACTCCACAAGTCTCTCTGCTGGGAAAAAGAACAAAATGTTCCACTAACACTGTGACTGGATGCTGAAAAAACATTTTATTCTCTTTATATGTGTTTCTCATGTTATTCTCTAGGTCGATTTGGAATTGTATCCAATTCTGCACATGAGCATAACAACTCAATACAATGCACACAGCAGCAGCGAAGGTTAATGCTGTGCTCTCATGCATATTCATATTAGGTAGGGGCACAGGCCATAGATATCCACTTTACCTACTTTTATTTGCCAAGTTGTTGGACTTGGCATTTCTACAGGGTCTTCCCCAAACGTTTTGCCTTCACCCCTTATGTTTTTCTGAATTACATTTTTGTTTGAATCTGGCCTCTTTGCACTTTGCCACTGCTATCCAGTGCTAAAGTGCTTGTGTTATCTCCCTTAAATGTGATAAAATTGTCCACTACCTGATTGGCACATTTAATCTACTAGTAAGTAATGCATGTACCCATGACCTGCAAACTAAATGCTACTAGTGGGCCTGCAGTACTCTTTGTGACACCCACTAAAGTATCACTTTAAAACACTCCTCAGGCCTGTCACAGCAGCCTTTAGTGCAGCTTTAAAACTGCCATTTTGCCAGGCCTAAACCTTCCTTTTTTAACAACTTTATTTAGCATTTTTGGTTTAAAGAACAAGACTGTACTGCGTCATTAAACATATAATTAGTGATAAGCAGCAAAGGTGGGAGGAGCCACTCCCAGTATGCCCAAGGATATATCAATGTAACATCAAAGGTGATTCAGCAAAAAAGGCTAAAAAGACCCATTAGGCTCCTCACTTTTTTAGAGACATATATGAACCCTTTCAGCATCAACAACAAGCCTACTGAATCATTGATGATCTCTCACTCCCAGAACAATGTGACAGCACAAGGCGTTGAGTCTAAGAAGTGGTCAAATCAAGGAGAGTCATCTACTGAGTCTGAGGAAAAGAGAACCCAAATGTTTGTAGCTTTTAATGTCTTAGGCTCTGTTTTTATGTCAAAGATATGCCCTAAAAAGCTCTTAGGGCAGGATGTATTATATTTAATAGTGAGACGTGTTTCAAAGTTTTACATATCCTGGTAGTGAAAAACGTCTAAAGTAATTTTTCACTACTGTAAGGTAAGGCCTATCTTTCCCTTTCGAATACAGTTTAATAAGTGCTAACTTTTGATTCGGAACAGGTCGAAATGTCATGTTTAAACTAAATGCATTATTATGTAAAACTCTTTTTAACTGCAAAGTTGGATTTTAAGTTACAACTTTGAAAATTCCACTCTTAGAAAGTTTTATTTTTCTGCCCTAACAATCTAGTGCCTGCTGCTAGTGTTCTGGGTCACATGACTGTGAATAGCTCACCTGCTGGACTTTGGGCATTCATTTCAGACTGTGAGATAAGGAGGTTTTAGATGTTGGCAGGATGGGCTATCCTGCCAGGATGGTAAGGGGCAGAGATTTTCCCTAACCCATTTACATTTCAAATGGTTTGCCTTTCAAATGAACACAGAAAGGAGGAACTTGATACAAGACTTTTGTCACCCCAGACTTTTTGGAGCCTTGGCAGAGGAAGGGGAGAACTTTCCAGAACCAGATAAAAGGTAGCCCAGAATATTTTCCTACTTCAAAGGCTGGCACCAGGTATAATTGTTGGACCCTCAGATCAACTCTTTAGTACACTCCTGAACCTCTGGACACTACAGAAGGAGGACTGCCAAGTTCCCCAGACGACTGCCCTGCTGCTTGAGGCCTGTCTTTGTTCCCAAGATAAATGCCAGGCTTCTACCAAATGACTGCCCTACTGCTTGAGACCTAACTTGTCCCCCAGAGGACTTCCCTGCTGTTTGAGGCCTAATTTGCTTTCTGAGAAAGAAGACAAGATCTGCTCCCTTCATCCTCAGCTAACCTAAGTGACTCCCACAGTCAGATGCCTGAAATCATGTTCTGAGCTACCGGGACACAACAAGCTCCAGAGGCCTTCCTCCAACTACTTAGCTACAATGCTGCAACTGGAACTGCCTGGGTTCGCAACTGGACCTGCCTGTGCCCTGCTATATTCTGATAGAGTGAGTTCCCAATTCCCAAGAGGTGTCTCCACAGGTCTTGGCATTTTGGCTGGCATGAGAGTGAACTCCACTGCAAGGGAAGGAGAAATCCTGGAGTTTTACATTCTTTGCACTACAACAACCACAAGTGATGATTGGCAATGTAAAATCTGTACTTTGCAATACAACATCACAGCCCACTGTGATCACCAATGTGAAGCTCCAGCAAAAGCCATCCATGATGCCCAACAGTACCATCGCACTTTAGCGATGACCATCCGCGATGCCAAGCCTGCTCTTGGATTTACAGACGTAACCATTTGTGACTCTCTCACTGCTCCTTGCAGCTTCCTCTACTGCAGGTGGGAGGGGCAACCACAGACAATATCTCTCTGTGTACAAAAGATGTTCGTCTTAATGCAGTGGAACTAGAACATATTATTGTGATATTCTTACAGGTTTTTCTGATTTCTGGATACTGGACCAATTGGTCTAAATCCATAGTCCTGCCAATCAATCACTGAAAATGTGAATTTCTGCAACACCCTCGTTTTCGTATAAGAAGAGATTAAATGCCGTAGTATCAATGTGAGAGGGGGATGCTGGGAAGAGACACATTATTCACACCTAACCAAACAAGGGTGCTGGCAGAATTATAGGACAACACGAAGAAGTCTTTCACTCTTACAGTTTCAGAAGGCATCTATCTTAAAATGATTACACTACCAAAATGTACATATGTTTTACCAACCACTCAATACTCTATTCTTGGTGTGTACTTCACACAGGTAACAGAGATACTGCTTAAGTTACTATGGAATGGGAAATTGTGGTACATTGCCTTCTGTCTGTCTATAAAAGGGGTTGGATTCACTAATAGCCAGCATTATTACTGGGCCCCACAGCTCCAGGTCTTGAATGACTAGGTGTACCCATTGGGTGTCAGACCCTCTCAGACCTGAAGGACCGGGTGTGCTTACTGGATGTCAGATCCTCTTGGACCTAAAAATAGAGGGACAGGTCAGAAAAACGATGGGGAGGAGATAACAGAGAGAGTGAGGGTGATTATATAGCCCCCCTCGTGCACTGCAATGTAAGGTCTGACATCAGCAATAGAAATATAAATGAACCCACTGCTGGCCTAAATGCTTCTGGGTAGGACAAAGATTGAATAAGGAGGAAAGAGATCAAGTCAGTAGGAGGGAACAGCCAATTGACTAAGAATATACCTACATTAAATTTATAGGGGAGCTGACCTGTCACCTCCTGCAAGAGCAGTAATGGATGTATTTAGGATAACAACAGGATTGATGAGGGGGCATGTGTATTAACACAAAACAACTCTATATAATGGGACACTTGCAGAACAGACAAGGACAACTCACTGGATTGTGCCAAAGGCACCTTATTGGTATTTCTTCTGTGTGACTTTGTGAGGGCGTCAGGCCTTATTAGTTTAGTTATAATAAATGGTAAGGAGACGCATCCTGAGGCCGATGGACCTTTTGACTCTGTTAAGATGATCACAGCATTATATCACACAAATATCACCATAGTCAGTAATTGTACGCACCATGACCCATTTAGCCACGAATACCCACACCTTTTAGTATCACTTAAATGTTTATATACCTATATTAACAATGCTAAGATCACATTAATTAGCTTCAAAGCCATATAATAAAAATATAGAAACAACACAGGTTGACCAAAACGCCTAAAGAATCTTAATTTAATCAAAGCTACAATAACTATGCCTTCAACAGCGACAGTACAAATCAATAGTAATAGTAATTGAACACGAGTAATAACATACCTTTGATCAGCATTTGAATGTTACCAGTTCGTTATCAAGAGACATCTGAATATAAGGAAACACCTCAGTAACTCCAGATTAGAATTAGCATGTTGGGCTTCATGTAAAAGTTTCATTAACATAAACTTAGAAAACATGTAGCTATGGCTCTTTCAAAAGCAGCAGTCACATCAACAACAAAAGATTGCAGTATTCCTGTCCTTAAGGATTCAGCAAGTGTCGCCAACTTCATCAGGGGGTAACAGCATCAAGACAGAAAAGGAAAAAGGGAGACGGTTCAGAATTCAGGCTCTAAGTTTTCTGAACAATCAGGTTAAGTATCTAAGGCAGACAGGAAAGTGCTTTAGCCTCTAAGCATCAAGCGTTAAAGTAAGCACCAGCATCATTGCATGGCCCATGAGAAATAACTCAAAATAATAAAAGTACCAGGATGTCAGTAGACAAGCTGGCAAGTGTCAAAGTGACAGAGAGTCAAAGTGATGTATCAATCTCAAAATAGTGACAAAGAGTGGCATTGAGTGACTCCAGGACTCTAAGTGCAGCGTGGTTAAGTTCAAGTTATCCTACATTGTCGTTGGTCATAGGCATCTTGCTATGAAAGATTATCCAATTGCAAATGTACTACATATCAGAGAGATACTAGATAGACATTCACATGTCAGTGATTGGCTCTTCTCCATTTGGGTACATCCAGTCGATACAATAAGAATCAATTTGAGGAGCCTTCCGTTCCTTTTTAGTGGGTCCATTGTTCACAGTTTTTCCAATATGCTTCAAATCAACAGTTACAGTGATGTAGAAACATTCTTCAGATACACACAGTTCCTCAAAAGAAATACATTTCATTAATACAAGTTTTGAATAAATTCGAGATTCAAACAAAGGATGTGTTATACAACAGACATAAGATTGTTCTATTAAGATTGCAACTTTCAGAAAATTGGCAGATATACAATTTTGGTTGTGGTCTTGCTAGCTTGAGGCCTTTTAGTTAGCAGAAGTAAAATTCATAACACAGGGTAATGCATTTTCAAACATGTATAAACTCTTAATATATATTAATATATTATTAGTAAATAACTCCATATACACGTTATTTTTCTATGCTAATACATTTTATATGTTAAAGCAAAATACGGAATACATGTAATAATTATCAATGTTAATTTGGCGGGCTGGAGATTGTTATCTCCGGCCTGGCGGCTGCTACCGCCATGGCAGTAGGATAGGTAAATTGGCAGGTTGGCTGCACCCAACCCGCCAATGTAAAAATGTGGCTGTATGTACCACCAGCCTGTTGGCTGTAGTACCGCCACATTATCACCTACCGCCAGGGTCATAATGACCCCCTTTATGACCATTCACCTTTCCTTTAACATAGGGACATTTCTGATCTACTTCTAATGAAGCAGCTAACATGCATTCTTCCTCATCTGAACTCTCATTCCCCCAATCACCGTTTATTCCATTCTCACTGTGTAGAGGGAATCGGTTCACAGTTTTATTACTTTAATTCGATCTTTGACCTGTAACCATCTGAGAAAGCATCACCTGCTGCTGATCCATAGGAGCTTGAGGTATTTGAATTTGTTGTCTAGGCACCATTTGCACCTGGGGTGGCATCTGCCGTATCTGGGGCACTTGTACTTGCAATGGCTGTATGGGTTGCATGGGCTGGAAACTTTGCATCAGATTTACATTATTCTGAAAATGTAGAATTAGACCTCTCATTCTTGGCCCTCTCATGTTTTGGGCAGAATTGACATCATTCACTTGCTGAACAACACCTCCCTATTTACCATTGGGCACTCCTGTCTCCAATGCCTGAGGCCTCTGCAAGCGTGACATGGCAACATTCTTTTCATCCCTTGTGCTTCACCTTGCACCACCACTGTATTCAAATCAGGACCACGATTTACACATCCCATTCCTCCCCTACCTCTACCTCTGTCTTGACTTTGAAACAGCATGTTTCCCTGTTACTGCTGCTGAGGCTGAAAACATCCCTGAATCCCCGTCTGTGCAGCCTTAATCTGCATCACCATCGACTTCTCTTTCAACTTTTTCTGGTTCAGTTCATTTTCAGCACTATAATATACTGCAACACTTCATCAATTGGCTTTGCTTGCCCGCAAATCAAATGACTCTTAATCATCTGGCCAATTTCAGGTCTCAATCCTTCTGAATACAAAATGAATCATGTCTTTCGGCTCTATAGTCTCTGTACCACTGTAATGTTTAAATGCCTGCAACAATCTCTCATATTATGCGTGAACTGACTCTTTCGCTTCCTGAGCTGTCCTGTCTATTCGCTGCCAATCAATGTTCTCGTTTTAAAAAATTAAATCACTTTATAGTAATATTTCACTACTTCACGGGGCGGTGCACCTGTTGCCGGATCTCTTGGCGGCTCCCTTGTTGGCCAATCTATGCTCCTTTTGCATTCAATCCATAAATCTGCTGGAACTACTATCTCTGAAAGAGTATTCAAATCCTCCCACAGGCATTTTTCAAGTTTTACAAACCTGTCTGTCTGCTGATACCATTCTACAGGTTTCTCCCTTAGCCTGGGGTAATCATTTGTGAATGGCAGGATATCACTTCTCCTTCATGGGGCATGTTCAAAATTCCCTCCCAAAATTTCTTTCATTGGTACAATTTTCACAAGATCCCCAACCTGCTGCATGTTTGCAGGGGGAATGTCAGAATCCTTCCTCCCTTTCTCTCGTTTCTTTACTCATCTGCCTTCCCACTTGTCTAATGCTATCCATGTCTGAATGCTTTGAAGTAACTCTTTAAGATGCATTTTCACCCCTACATTTCTCATGTGTTCAAAATCCTTTGCATTAAATTCTAACCTGTAACTCTTCTTCAAGTATTTGGTTTTCTCAATGTCTATGTTGTATTTCTCTGTTAAGTCTGCTAACTTTTGGTGTACCTCACCTGCTTCTTTTGTGATGTGTGGACATAAGTATCGCAATTCTGCTTCGGTATAGGACTCAAGGCGGTTTACACCCATAGTCCCTTCAACAAGTTCACCTGCTTCCATCCCAAGTCTAGTATAATTCAAGTATTCTTCTCCCTGGGAAGCACATTGCAGAATGTTCCCCTTATCTAACCATTCAGTCAGTTGCTGAGCTGTGAATCCTTGTAGTGAAATGTTATTAGGCTGAGTGCCTTATAACTGCTGTACAGTCAACTTTGGAAGTTGGGGTGTCATTAACTTCACATTGGGAGCAACATGCAACGCTGCATTAGTATTCAGAGGAACTCTAAAAGGACTCAAATCTAGCAAAGACCCCATTCCATCAAAATTCTGTCCCACTGGAGAGACTATTCCGGCATTATCACTGATTTCTCCTCCCTCTCGACTCTGACTTAGGATTCCCTGACCATTTGTGCCGTTGTTTCCCTGAGAAAACAATGATATAACTGGACCAAATGTGACAGGTACAAACACAGCATCTGGACTTGGTCTAGCACTTGCATTGGCGGTGTATCACTCCCGTATTCTGACTCATCAATAAAGAAATATCTGTCTGTGTCCCTGTTATAGGAGTGTATGTCGGAATCATTTGTGACTGCATTGGAGGCGGTAAGAGCGGAGTTGGCTCTGGCTCAACCAACATCGATTTCTGGCAAACCTGTCCTGTCAGCATTGTTAGGTTTGTTGCTACATCTACAATGAGCACATCTGGATAAATCCTAGGATTATTCAGCTGTGGCATCTGATTTTGTACTGCAGACGCAGTAGGCAGGTTAAAACTGCTCTGCATTGGTATCTGTGCTAAGTGAGGACTAGTCTGTACTGAGCTCTGTGTCATGTTAGGATTAACCTGTACGGAACTCTCAGTCATGTTAAGATTACTCTGTATTGAACTCTGTAACATGTTAACCAGTGTCGTTGCAGAGGGATTCACACTAGTACTTCTACCATTCTCTTGTGTCACATATGGTGATGGATGAGTTCGCAATAACTGTAAAATAAACTCATCATCGTCTGAATCTTCATCAGGAGTCAAAGACTTCCTGGTCTCCTTTGATTTCTGCTCTCCATCGTCAGATGGGCTCCGGTTTGTTTTTCTAGAAGCTTTCTTTGCTTCCTTCTCACTGTCCTGTGAAATTGCAGGAAACATTTCAATTCCCTGTAAGGTATCAAACTCCAGTATTTCTGTTCATTGTCTCCCTACCTTCTGCTATTGTCTTTTCTGCCCTTCCCATCTTTCTCTCAAATTTCAACTGCTGTTGTTGTCTGGCTACTAGCTCCCAGATCACCAATGCTTCAAACTGGGCTGGTCTCGGCGGGGGTTTTAAATCATACATTAGTTGTCTCAAATTTTCTAAAATTTTCAAATTAAATGTTCCATTTTCAGGAAATGCTAGGCTCCCTTCTTTTTCTGTAATTTTGCAGCAATATTTTAACCAAAGGCATGATCCGGTAACTTTTTCCTCAATTTCCACATATGCCAGGGTACATTCTGGCAGACAAACCTCTCCTATTCTAGCCGGAATATACTCATCTCCTCTAAGTGCGCTTTTTTAAGCTTTGAAAAACTTCATGTTTGCAAATTTGTTGTTAAAATTCTATAATCAGGAAGTGACTTTCAATCCCACAATCCTCTTCGTCTACCTTCTCGACCAATTGCGCCTCACGGTTGTCCATCAATCCGTGCGCGACCCTTCTCACTAACCAACCTATCCCAGAGCAGCTCCAATGATGTCATACCCACACATACAGCGGCTGACAAAGTCTGGCAGCTTGTCTTCCTAAACCCAGATTCACACTAAACTAATGCAAAATTATTGCGAGCACTTCAACTAAACCAAAAAACAATTTGTCCGCTTACTACAGGTAGGGTAATCACAATTCCTTCAGGAACCTTATGGATTTTTCACTGACTGTTTTCGCTCTAGCAGCTACTTTTTCTTTCTCCGTTCCCCTGATTTGCAAGCAAAATTCAACATGCAAATTTTCCTCTCAATCTGATCAATGGGTCTGTCCAGGTGCACTTATCACTTATCACCAAATCTCATTCGAAAAACTTTTCATTCAATTCAACACACAACCTCGACTTGCCAACCACACCCGATTGGCCGACTAAACAGACAAATTACAACAAAAACTACGGCTCGTATACCAACAACCATGTGGACAATTTTTTTAGCAGAAAGTGCCACACATGTGAAGTTCGCCGACTCACCTACTCTCGCACTTTGGAGTGCGCACACTCCTTCCACAACATCATTTGGAGTATGCAAACTCCCTAAACCCTCACAAACAACTCAATTCACCTGCAATTTGCTAAAGCTGTGCAAGCGCATAATGTACTCCATTCACCCTGTCAATAGAATGCCGAGAACATCTTCAAACAAGCATAGGCAAACTCTAAGGACCGGGGAAAGTCACCTTGGGCGTTTTTTAGGACACATCTTCTCTGTATTTTGCATCATTGAATCCATAATTCTTTAACCAAAATCAACCAAAGTTAGGGAGATAGTATTTTAACTAACGGACTCTCTCTAAGGGGACAAACCTCAATATATATATATATATATGTGTGTATATATATATATATATATATATATATATATATATATATATATATATATAGATATGTATTGTAGAACAAAGTGGTCTAAGAGTTGCTGGGTGGTGCACTCCACTGCCGGTGCCCAGTGATAGAGAGGACCAGTTTCGAAGTTTATATAATAGCAAAAATTTTCACCGCACTCCACGAGGTACCAGTAACGTATATTTTATTGTAGTAACAACCACCAACGCGTTTCAACTCCCCAAGGAGTCTTATTCATGGTGGAACAAGACTCCTTGGGGAGTTGAAACACGTTGGGTGTTGTTAAAACAATAAAATATACATTACTGGTACCTCATGGAGTGCGGTGAAAATTCTTGCCATTATATATATATATATATATATATATATATATAGAGAGAGAGAGAGAGATAGATATAGTTATATGTATGTATATATATATGTGTGTGTGTGTATATATATATATATATATATATATATATATATATATATATATATATATATATATCTATCATGATATGCTCTTAAAGAGACATAACCATCAAACTCTGCTACTAAATCTTGTGAGCGAGTCAGGCCTTATTGGTTTATTTATAATAACTAGTAACGAGACGCGTCCTAAGGCAGATGAACCTTTTGACTCTGTTGAGATGATCACACCATTACATCACATAAATATCACCATAAGTGAACATTTAAATTTATTAAAGTCAGTAATTGTACTCACCATGACCCATTTGGCCATTAATAACCACACCTTTTAATATTACTTAAAATTTTTATTTCCCTATATTGACAGTGCTGCTAAGATCATGTAACTTAGGGCCATATGTACGAAAGCATTTTCCCATAGACACAGAATGGGTAAAATCCTTTGGTACATCTGGCCCTTAGTCTCAAAATCATATGATAAAAATATAGAAACAACACAGGTTGACCTCAATGCCTAAAGAATCTTAATTTGATCAAAGCTGCAATAACTATGCCTTTAATAGAGACAGTACAAATCAACAGTAATAGTAATTGAGCAAGCATAATAACATACATTTGATCAGCACTTGAATGTTGTCAGTTTGTTGTCAAAAGACATATGAACATAAAGAAACACCTCACTAACTCCAGAATAGCATTAGCATGTTGGGCTTCATGTAAACGTTTTATTAACATAAATTTAGAAAACATATAGCTATGGCTCTATCAAAAACATTGCAGTATACCTCTCCTTAAGGATTCAGAAAGCGGTGCTGACTTCAGGGTAATCAGCATCAAGACAGGAGAGGGAAAGGGGGGCGGTTCAGCATTCGGGCTCTCAGTTCTCCGAAGCATCAGGTTAAGTATCTAAATCAGGCAGGAAAATGCTTTAGTCTCTAAGCAGAAAACATTAAAGTAAGCACCAGCATCACTGTATGGAGCTTGAGAAATAACTCAAAATAATAAAAGTACCATGACGTCAGTAGACAAGCTGGCAAGTGTCAAAGTGACAGACAGTCAAAAAGTGATGTATGGATCTCAGAATAGTGACAAGGGGTGGCATAGAGTGACTCCAGAACTCTAAGTGCAGTGTGGTTAAGTTAAAGTTATCCCCCATTTTCATTGGTCAGAGGCATCTTGCAATGAAAGATTGTCCAATAAAAAAAGGTATCAGAGAGGTAACCTAGCTATACTTTAGTCACAAGAGACTAGATAGTGGAACCGAACCGAATCTGCTTTAAGAATAATGTCATTCGAAATATGTCATGGAGATCACATATAACATATGATAATCAATTCAACTTCAATAACCACACCAGTTTATTAAGAAGTTAATAATTTACTTCCCTATATTAACAACGCTACAGACATGAAAATAATTTTCAAACACAAATGATAGAGAAACAATAATGTCTTATTCGAACGCCGTATAAATCTAAGTTTAATCAATGCAAAAAGACAAATTATCTCAATGGTTATTACACAAAACCATAGCGAAAGAATCTGAGCAAGAGAAATTGAATACATCTGATAATGACAAGACAGAAATATCAACGACTATCCATGAGCATGAGAATAACACCTCACTAACCACTAATTAGCATCAACATGTTGGGCTTCATGTAAAAGTTTTAGGAACATAAATTCAGAAAACATCTAACTATTGCGCTTTCAAAAATAAGCAGCAGTACATAAACATTTGCAGTTGGTACCTGAAAAACAAAAGACAAATAGCAATTCACAGCTCATACATTTACGAAATCACTACGACACTCAGCAACAATGTCTACTTTGTCAGTGGGACAGCAACATCAGGCACCAACATCAGGACAAGAACAGGAAGGAGTGGTGATTTAGAATTT
The DNA here is from genome assembly GCF_031143425.1 of Pleurodeles waltl. Classification (NCBI taxonomy): domain Eukaryota; kingdom Metazoa; phylum Chordata; class Amphibia; order Caudata; family Salamandridae; genus Pleurodeles; species Pleurodeles waltl. The sequence continues at coordinate 696,501,136 of NC_090439.1, read as the reverse complement.
GGACTATAAAATAGACTAAACCATCTAAACATAAGTTCAGTATTGAACATACATAAACTAATTAAGTACCAGAATGTCAATAAACTGACTGGAAAACATGAAATTTCAAAATGACTGATCATTAAGTAATAGAATCTCTAGAACTCAGGATATAAAATAATCCCAAAGATGAATGAGCTACGATCAATGGTAACTGATCATTAAATTAAACTTGTTAAATGAAAATGATTGGATAAAGCATGAGGTGAGAAAGGTATGACCAACCAGAAAATTAACAGATCAAAATTATACCATTTGTTTACTCTAAGCTCTTATATTTGCTGCTATTTCATTGACAAAATCTAAACTAATACATTTGTATCCTGCATTTCCTCTTCTCCAGTTTCATCTGTGGATCCTTTGTTTCAATCCACCGAAATACGAAGTCACAGGGAAATGATTACAAAATATCTTACCACAACATTTCTTTTCCCTCAGGGAAAGACATATGAGTTAGAAACATAGCTATAAAAAATGAAGTCAGTCAGACTACGGAACACACTAGAAACATTTTATACAGCTTGCATTGCACAGTAAATATGTTCCTGCTTCTACTTCAGTCTAACAGAGGCCACTAAATACATGTTTAATTCTGACATTTATTTCAGTTAAGATAAACACTCTTTTTTAAAGACAAAATAATTTCATCAGTTTAAGTTAGTAGGGACAAAATATAGACCTTACATAAGATGGTGGCCATTTAGTTAGTCACAATTCTTGTAAACACAATATATATTAGATTAATTCATACATTAATCTGTGAGTATAATTACATAAACACTAGACATTTGTCAAGAAAATATCAGCTCTCACAGTCCCTACTCTGACGACTATATATGTCATCACACAAAAAAAACAAAATACATTTATTCATTTCATTTCATAATTCTGAATCTTGATTCATTCACTTTTTTATACATTTTCTTTCTTCTTGAATTTCTTCCCATAAAATCTTTCCATTTGAACATCTACCTTCCTCTTTGGGACGGGTCGGCGCGATGCGGCCCGTCCAGTATGTTGAATGGTTCTGACGCTGCCTGGAGTAACCCGGTTGTGTTCCCGTGGCCAGCAAATCCCGAAGAACTTCCGGCTTCAAAGGAGGAGCTGGGAGAATGCTGCGGAAACCCGGAAAACACCATAAAAACGGCGAATTTAAAAGAAGAGGTGCGCAGCAGCAAGGAAATCCTGAGGAGAGGCGCAGGAGGTCCGGACAAAGTAAAAAGGCGAAATCCAAGAGGAGAGACGTGGTACGACGGGCGGAAACAGGGGCCGACCAGGAGGCGCAAAGCGAGGATACCTGCCATGCTTCAGGAGAAGCGTGCATACTCAGGTGCATCCCAGTACCGGTTAAGAGGGGAGGGGGAAAACAGGGTGGTGAGGAAGGAGAACCAGCAGCAGGGGAGCAAGAACCAAGGGGGAGTGGGGAGGCTGTAAGGGATAGGAGCGGGATGGCAATACTGCAAAACAAAAGAAAAGAGAGAGGGGCCACATACGATCCCAGAGTGAGAAGCTCAAGGGCAGGGGCAGAATATAGAAATGCGGCCCAGAAAAACGAGAAAGAGACAGAACAGTGCAGAATTAAAAAAGGCAAAGACAGAGAGAGACACCACGAAGAAAGAAGAAACAGACAAAAGAATACATAAGAAAAAGGAGAGCAAACCAGAGAAAAAGACACCAAGACAGAAAAGCCAAAACAACTGGAGAAATGGGATAGTGAAGGAAAAGCAACCGAAAAGAAGAGAAAAAGGTAATAGAAGAGAGAGAGAGAGAGCAACTTCTTATAGAGAGAGATAGGGAAGAAGAAAAGAACAGAGTAGGGAAGGAAAGAACCAGAGGGAGACAAAAAGACTCACCTCCATCCTAACTTGTTCTTTTCCCTACATGCGCTTCCTGAGAGCCCTGTACGAGAAGAGACCCCAGAAGAGGTGAAAGCCTAGTTGCAGAATCCTGAAGCGGAATCAACACCCGAAGGTCACTCTTATGTTACTACAAATACTCCTAAAATTAAATAAATTACAACTGCCTTCACAAATAGCCACTCTCTTTGTGTCGTCATTGACCTACCCGGTCACACTCTTATTCTTTTCAAATCTTCTTCTTTTAATTATTTGAAATATTTTATATATTTCCCAAATTCCAATTAAATAAAATAAGACAATCGAAATCCATTTTACTAATTTTGATATAATACCTTCTCCCAAGTTGCCAACCCAATTTCCCACTGAAGCAATTCCCTTGCCAGCTTTTTCCCAAATAGTAGTTTTAGTTAATTCTTTTAGTTCTGTTTTATCTTTTGTTAAATTGTTAATCAAATCTCTAACTAATTTACTATTGTCCAGTATTAATGAACAACAGTGATGCGGACCAAGCAATTTGCAAACACCACCCTCTTTTGCTAAATGAATGTCTAATGGAAGGTAGTTCTGAAGAGCCATTGCTCTTGTAGCAGCCATTTCAGTATCTAAGAGGAGAATTGCTCCTGAATAATCTGTTAACATGTTATCCACAACTGTAGACAACTTTTGTATTTTCATTGAATTCAGAACAACTCCAACTGAAGGAATAATTGCTCCAAATATGTCTCACACACAATGCTAGTAACTGATTCTCCCTTGTGTCTCATTTGTATTTCAGTAAATTTAGGAAACTTACTTAAGTCTTCCAGCTGGTACATTTTCAGAAAGACTAATCCCATATAACATGGGCCATACTATCCTGTAGGAAGACGATAATAAGCATTCTTCCCACAAATATAATATACTCCAGGCACTGGAGGATCCTGACAATTTGACATGAAATTCAATTTACTCTGAAACAAAAACACGTCTACATTCACTCGTACCACATATCTTCTATCAAAGTGACTTTGCGGACTATATATAAAATCTTTCCTACATGTTGCACATCTAATACTAACGTCCCTTGTTTAGTGATGTCACTGTAAGAATGATCAATCCCAGGTTAACGGTGAACTACTCCCTTATCTATTTTAGCTTTGATTGTTCTTCTCCTATCTTCTATGTTATCTATAAACTTCTTTTCTACCGGTGAAAGTAAACAGGTAAGATTGTTGCAGTGCGTGAACGCTGTTCCAAAGGTTACGTAGGTTAAAAAAAAAAACCTTACTAAAACTATATCATTATCCTTTGCTATTCTACTTAAATATCTAATTAGAGGTACAAAAGAATATACTACATCATGGTTTATAAAGAAATATTGAATGTATCTCTGTTTATAGAATCGTGTTAGTAGAAGACCACAACTTATAGCATAAGTAAGTGGGAAACTACGATAAGCAATTCCCTCCTCAACAGAGGCTGGAATCTGCATACAAACATAACAATCTTTTGCATCCATTACATCAACGTACTCATGCAATAAGCGATAGAAGACATTAGAAGAAAGTTCTTTCTCTTCGTGTAAGCATTTATCATCTATTTTAAACCTATCTGTTGCTGAAAGAGTAGTAGTAGACTCTAAAGAACTAACAGTTGTGAATGTTTCTACAATATGGTAGGCTCCATTCATCTAAAAAACAATCACACTCACAATCAATAACAAACATACTATTACACAAACAATTGCCAAACCAATATCTATACATTTACAACAACCATTTTTAGTGTGATGATTACCAAAGTTTCCTATGGTCTGTGAAGAATCAAAAAGTAGAAGCAAACAAAAATTATGGCTATGCAGCAAAAATCTAAAACAAAACAAAAACTAAAGACAAACATTTAAAAAAAAAATCTTCAACTTTCAACCTTCAATCTTCAATTTTCATCCCTCCTAATTTTTGTGTTTTTTGTTTCCAAAAGTTCATTCACACTATAAGGATTCTTCTTGTCAAAATTCAGTAGAAATTTGTCAAATCAGTTTAGCAGCTTGTCAAGTCAGGTTATCGAAGTCTCTTTAGGTATTACTTCATCAAAGTCTTTACATTTAATTTTGAAAAATTAATCTTTACAACAAATGTTCATCTGTCTTTTTCTCTTCACATACCAAAATATAAACTTGGAGTGTCTCTGTCAAAACAAAAATTAAAAAATTCTTCTTGCCATTCATTTGTAGTTACATATGCCCATTCAGGACCAGAGTACCTTTGCTTTGCAACTCTCTTTCTTTTAACTTTCTGATTACTACCAGCTTCTTCTTCACTGAGATCTTCTCCTTCGTTTAACTTGTTTTCCTCCTTAATTGGTGGAACCACTTTTATCTTTCCTGCTTCTAAGCTTTTCTCTTGCCAGTTGTCACCTTTCAAAGGTCTTCTTGTTAATACTCTTTTCAGAATTTAACTCAAACTCTTCTCTTTTGGCGTCCTGCAGATGGTTCAGGAGGAGTCAAACCCTCTTGGCTTAGATCTGTCTCAAATCCTTTTCTGTTGGGGTCAGTCACTTATTCAGTCTGGTTCGTCAGACCACCTGCGTCGAGGACACCCTCGTCTGAGCAGTGTTTCTCTCAACCAGTACTCTCTCTTGTTCTCCTTGGACCATTTCTTTTACTCCTTCATTTGTTGGTGAATCACCCTCCTCTTCCAGGATACTCTCCACTTCGTCTGATACAGGAGTAGGTAAATCAATTGGAATGTTTACAGGTACGATCTCCAGTTCTTCTCTTTCTCTCTCCTGCCCTGGAATATGTTTAGTTGCAGGTAATCTCAACAGCTCTTCTTCTTGCTCTCTTGGATTGTTTACTTTCTGAGTGTGGCTTGCATGTAACCAGGTTGTAAGTCTTGCACACTTCACGGCTGTAGTTGTGATTAATATCACCTGGTAGGGTCCTTTTCACCTTGGCTCCAAGCACGACTCCCTCACATGCTTACACATGATGACCCAATCATCAGCCTTCAGGTTGTGTCCTTGGCCTTGAGATTGTTGAAGTGTTGTTGCTTCCACCTGATGAGAAAAAGATTGAACCACATAAGCTAGACCTTTGCAGTAGTCTAACACCATGTCATCTGTGATATTTATAAGAGCATTTGCAGGCACTGCTGGTAGTCTCATAGCTCTACCCAAGAGGATTTCATGGGGCGACAATCCTGTTTTCTTGTCAGGGGTACTTCTCATTGACATTAGAACCAATGGCAAAGCATCTGACCATTTCAAGTTCGTAGATGCACACATCTTTGCCAGTCTGGACTTAAGAGTTCCATTCATCTGTTCTACGAGTCCTGAATCTTCTGGGTGGTAACTACAATGGAGTTTCTGCTCAATGTTTAAAGCTGAACATAGCAACTTAATGACTTCATTGTTGAAGTGGCTCCCTCTATCTGATTCCAAAGAGACAGGGAAACCGAAATGTGGAATTAACTCTCTAAGCAGTAATTTTGCTACTGTGAGACTATCATTTCTTCTTGTAGGGTAAGCCTCAATCCAGTGACTGAAAGTGCACAGAGTCACCAACATGTACTTCAAACCAGCGTATGTAGGCATCTCAATGAAATCCATTCTGCCCCATATTAACCACTGTCCCTTTACCAACGTTCATTTGTTGACAAACAATGCATCTATGGAAAACTGCTAAGGCAACCTGTCTAAACTTTGGATTAAACCAGTGCTGATTAAAACTTCGAACCATTACATCTCTCTCTATGTGTGCTTGACCATGATAGTATCTAGCCATTTGAATCATTAGAATATTTGGTAGAACTTCCCTTCTCCTGTCACCCAGACATCAACCTCCCTACGGACACTTTTCAGCTTGATCAAATCCTTGCGCTCTTCTTTAGAAACATTGGCCCTCATTCTGACCTTGGCGGGCGGCGGAGGCCGCCCGCCAAAGTCCCGCCGTCAGGTTACCGTTCCGCGGTCGAAAGACCGCGGCGGTAATTCTGACTTTCCCGCTGGGCTGGCGGGCGGTCGCCTTCAGACCGCCCGCCAGCCCAGCGGGAAAGAGGCTTCCACGATGAAGCCGGCTCGGAATCGAGCCGGCGGAGTGGAAGCTGTGCGACGGGTGCAGTTGCACCCGTCGCGTATTTCACTGTCTGCGCAGCAGACAGTGAAATACATTTAGAGGCCCTCTTACGGGGGCCCCTGCAATGCCCATGCCAGTGGCATGGGCACTGCAGGGGCCCCCAGGGGCCCCGCGACCCCCCCTACCGCCATCCGGATCCCGGCGGTCGGACCGCCGGGATCTGGATGGCGGTAGGGGGGGTCGGAATCCCCTCGGCGGCGCAGCATGCCTTGGAGGATTCAATGGGGTGGCGGTACACTGGCGGGAGCCCGCCAGTGGTGCCGGTCCGACCGCGGCTTTACCGCCGCGGTCGGAATCCCCATTGGAGCACCGCCGGCCTGTCGGCGGTGCTCCCGCGGTCCTCCGCCCTGGCGGTCTTTGACCGCCAGGGTCAGAATGACCGCCATTATCTTTGTAAAGCCTTCAGCTCTTCCAAAGTATCAATAATTTGCATAGTTAAAGTCATGTATACTTCTTCATTTTCAGGTAACAATTCCCAATTTCCTTTGAAAGATATCCCATTCAAGGCACAAAATTTTGCAACCTGATCTGCGTTTCCCAATAACATGTAATCTTGTGATCGCTGATGTGCACTGCATTTCACCAGAGCAATTTTCTCTGTTTTTTGAACAGCTTGTAATAACTCATGGATTTTCTTGCCTTCCTTACAGGTGAACCAGAAGATGTTAAAAAACTTCTTAGTGACCATATTTGGCCAAAGTCATGCACAATGCCAAATCCATATTGACTAACTTTGTAGATTGTCACTTTCATCTGACTCAAAAAATGGCATGCTCTGGTAAAAGCTACCAATTCTTCTACTTGTGCAGAAAACACTCCCCGAAGCCATGAAGCTTCCAGTATGCCAGTGATAGTACACACTGCATATCCTGCTCTCAAAGTGCCCACATTATCTCTCAAGCAGGAACCATCAACAGAAATATTTTGATCATTGTCTTCCAGTCAGGTGTCTCTAATATCTGCTCTGGGTTGTGTGTATAACTGTGTAATTTCTAAACAATCATCATCATTATCATCCAATTTATCTGAACCAACATTTTCAATTGGAAGTAAAGTTGCTGGGTTAAGCACTGTACATCTCTTAATTTTACTATTTGGAGATCCCAAGATTGCGGTCTCATATCTGGTCAGTCTAGAACTGGTCAGATACCGAGTCTTTGAATGAGTGAGCAATATTGCTATTGAATGGGGAACCATCACAGTAAGAGGGTAACCCATCACAATATTTTCGCTTTGAGCAATGCTCTGCTCTACTGTTTCAACGGACCACAGGCATCCTCGTAAAGCTGCTGCGACTGGATCCAAAGTAGCTGAAAAATATGCTACTGGATGATTGACTATTTTAGACAACCAATATTAACTCTTGGTTTAAAGGGTGAATTATTTTCCCTTATTTATTTAATTTATTTGCAAAACACAGCAACAAACTCATCAAAGCAACACCTATCACTTATTCTGTCATTATAACACAAATATATACACTTCACATTTATATCACAGACAATTATCACATAAAACACAAAAATGATAACAAAAATCACAAAAATACCTAAAAGAAGAAATGTTCCCATCTACATTACTTTATATAATGGTCACTATAACACAGTTAACAATGTGATCTCATAACCTATGGTGAACAAGGGTCTTGCACCCAGCTGTAAAATACCTAAATGTTTTTTCAAAGGTATTATGTAGTGCTACACCAATTTTGTTGATCAATTAATTATCACTCCAAAAGCCCTTGATCCCACCAGAAAGATGTCGACGCATTTCGGCCTCGTCACTCAGGGCCTCGTCAGGACTGTCAGGGGGCACTGGCACCACTTTCTTTCCATTATGTTAAGTGTCACGACTTGAGAAAAGTTAAATAATATTTAGAAGCTTTGCCGGCAACGCGAGGTCCACGTACCCACACGGATTGGAGAGCACAGCATAAAAGATAACGTCTCAGCATACAGATGCCTACTCTTAGACTGAGATGCTTGCATAAATAGAACTAATCGAGAACGAGTGCAATAATCCGTAAGACTGGACACTTAACATAATGGAAAGAAAGTGGTGCCAGTGCCCCCTGACAGTCCTGACGAGGCCCTGAGTGACGAGGCCGAAACGCGTCAACATCTTTCTAGTGGGATCAAGGGCTTTTGGAGTGATAATTAATTGATCAACAAAATTGGTGTAGCACTACATAATACCTTTGAAAAAACATTTAGGTATTTTACAGTTGGGTGCAAGTCCCTTGTTCACCATAGGTTATGAGATCACATTGTTAACTGTGTTATAGTGACCATTATATAAAGTAATGTAGATGGGAACATTTCTTCTTTTATGTATTTTTGTGATTTTTGTTATCATTTTTGTGTTTTATGTGATAATTGTCTGTGATATAAATGTGAAGTGTATATATTTGTGTTATAATGACAGAACAAGTGATAGGTGTTGCTTTGATGAGTTTGTTGCTGTGTTTTGCAAATAAATTAAATAAATAAGGGAAAATAATTCACCCTTTAAACCAAGAGTTAATATTGGTTGTCTAAAATAATGAGCAGATTTGCCCCTGCCTGCTAATTGTTGTTAGTGTGTTTAGGCCAGTACCCTAAGCAGGTGACGGTTATAGGGTACCCCCCTTTAGATATGACACTGGATGATTGACAGCACCATGTGTCTGAGTCAAAACAGACAAAGAACATGCATCACGTTCATGACAAAACAACAGGAAATACTTTGGCGGTCATTACAACATTGGCGGTAAAAACCGCTTACCGCTGTGCAGAAGACTGCCAACACACCGCCGCAGCCGTGGAATTCCGCCACAGCTATTATGACCCACAGCACGGAATCCGCCAATATTCAGACACCCACACAAGTCTGCCACACCAAAGGTCAGTGATAAACTGTCGAAAACAAAACCTCCACCGTCACGCCAACAGAAATACGCCCACACTATCACGACCCACGAATCCACCCGGCGGTCTTTCAACTGCGGTATTCCATTGGCGGTACACACCGCTGCGCTCAAAATACACACACATCTCCAAAACACAGCCACATTGGACAATTCGAAATACACACACCTGATACACATACACACACCACTCCCACACACCCAATACAATATAAAACACCTGCCGACATCACCCACAAACCCCTACGACCACAATTATCGAGAGAAGGCCAGAGAGAGACACCACCATCAACAATATAAGCATCCACAAGCACACAACACCATCACCCACATAACTTCCACGCACCTCACACAACACACCACTACATATTAGCACACTTAGCACCCCACACAACACCACACACATCACCCACACCACCCCATGGCACGGCAAAGATACCCCAGGTTCTCAGAGGAGGAGCTCAGGGTCATGGTGGAGGAAATCGTCCGGGTAGAGCCACAGCTATTCGGATCACAGGTGCCGCACACCTCCATTGCAAGGAAGATGGAGCTATAGTGCAGAATAGTGGACAGGGTCAACGCAGTGGGACAACACCCAAGAAATCGGGATGACGTCAGGAGGAGGTGAAACGACCTACGGGGGAAGGTGCGTTCCGTGGTCTCAAGACACCACCTTGTGGTTCAGCGGACTGGCGGCGGACCCCCACCTCCACCCCCACAACTAACAACATGGGAGGAGCAGGTCTTGGCGATTCTGCATCCTGAGGGCCTTGCAGGAGTAGCTGGAGGAATGGACTCTGGTAAGTCAAATCTTAACTATTACATCCCCCACCCTACCTGCATGCCATCACATACCCCCACCATCACCCTCACCCCCACCACTCCAACTCCTCCCAAATGTCCCAACATCACAAACCACCCATCCCAACACCAAGCCCTGCATGCAACAACAAAGCATGGACACACATCACTAAAGCATGTCTACTGCACATACCCATACACCACCCTAAAACATCATCACACAAGGTCCCACACAGGAATGCAAGCACTGGGGTACACGGTCACCCACCCATTGCACACCTTGGAACACACAGATGTAATAAACATCCTTTTATACCCCTGCAGGACCCCTACCCAACGTCACCAGACGGGAGGGTCCACACATGTCCACACCACCAACAGAAGAGGCCCACAGTGATGACAGCACCTCTCTCCAACTGGATCTAGATGACCAGCCCGGCCCATCGGGGACCTCGGGACAGTTGGTTCCCCTGACACAGTCACAGGCCACCACAGAGCTTCCCCCCTCTGGAAACACCAGCACAGCACCCACCCAGCGGGTCCATACCTCCGTCCCAAGGACACGTCAATCAGCAGTTTGTCCACCACTACAGAGACCCCAAGCTAACCCACCACCCCAACAGCAACATGGACCTGGGGGCAGTGGGCACACAGTCCAGGGGACGGAGGCCCAGGAACACAGGGGAACTGGGAGGGCTGCTGTGCGACAGGGGGAGGACAGGCCAAGTGAACCCACTCTCCACGAGGCCCTCTCCAACATGATGGGAGCCTACCACCACTCCCAGTAGACGATGGCAACGGTACTGGCCAAGTTTCAAGAGACCCAGCGCCTGCAGGAGGAACAGTATTTGGGCTTCAGGGAGGAACTCAGATCCATCAATTCCACCCTATGAACCATCGTAGGGGTGCTGAAGGAAGTACTCAACACCAGGAGGGACACTGTGGCACTACAAGGGGCCCCTGACACTAGCCTGGACGATGAACTGCAAACCACCTCCGCCGGCGGTAATGGACAGGATGCCCCGCCACGGGACCACCACACCAGCACCCCACCCCCTGCAGAGGGAGAACCACCTCGCAAACGGTCCTTGAGATCCAGGACAAAGACAGAGAATGATGCCAAGACCCCCGCCAAGAAATGAGACCACCCTGATTGTCATCCTTCTGTCCCACTTTGTCACCCTGTCCATCCTTTAACTGCCCCAGCTCCCCTTCCTATGCCCATTTGGGCAATGCACCTGTGAGACTAATAGACTGGACTCTGCCATGGACATTCCTCAGCTATCACCACTCACCATTTTGCTACCCCCTCCAATATTGGTCTGGCACACCTTCTTTGGTGAGTAGAATAGGGATCCACCTGTCATATGGAGGCACCTGAACCTGGCCTTCAGGAGGCCGAAGGTCCACTCGATTATCCGCCGTGTACGCCGATGTGCATCATTGTAGCGTTCCTCTGCCCTTGTCCTGGGATTCCTCACTGGGGTCAGTAGTCATGACAGGTTGGGGTAACCAGAGTCACCTGCAAATGGCGACGGACAACTGTTAGACACACACTAACCTGGAGGGATATCCCCAGACCCAGACAACAATTCCCACTGTCTTGCTTCCAGGTGCTCACCTAATAGCCACACACGGTGCCTCTGGAGTTGACCCATCACATAAGGTATGCTGCTATTCCGCAGGATGTAGGCGTCATGCACTGAGCCAGGGAACTTGGCATTCAAATTGGAGATGTACTGGTCTGCCAAACATATCATCTGTACATTCATGGAATGGTAACTCTTCCGGTTTCTGTACATCTGTTCACTCCTGCGGGGGGACCAAAGCCACATGGGTCCCATCAATGGCACCTATGATGTTGGGGATATGTCCCAGGGCATAGAAATCACCGTTCACTGTAGGCAAATCCTCCACCTGAGGGAAAACGATGTAGCTCCGCATGTGTTTCAGCAGGGCAGACAACACTCTGGACAACACGTTGGAAAACATAGGCTGGGACATCCCTGATGCTATGGCCACTGTTGTTTGAAATGACCCACTTGCAAGGAAATGGAGTACTGACAGCACCTGCACTTGAGGGGGGATTCCTGTGGGATGGCGGATAGCTGACATCAGGTCTGGCTCCAGCTAGGTACACAGTTCCTGGATTGTGGCACAGTCAAGCCTGTAGGTGATGATCACATGTCTTTCCTCTATTGTCGATAGGTCCACCAACGGTCGGTACACCGGAGGATGGCGCCATCTCCTCACATGTCCCAGCGGACGGTGCCTATGAAGGACAACAGCGAGCACAGAGTCAACCAACTCAGAGGTATGTACCCACAGCTTACACAGAACACCAATCATAATCCAAAAAGTAGCCTGTATGTGTGTTGAGTCTAGGCCTAGGTATGTGTGACGCAGTTAAAAATGATGCCATGTGGGCCCCTGAAATGGCGGCTGCCTGACCTGTAAAGTGGGCCAATTGGATGTGAGGTAACTGCGCTGGCATTGTACACCGTCGTGGTAGGCGGTCGAAGACCGCGGCGCAATGCTGCACTGGTTAACATTGGACCCTATGGGTCCCAAGAGCCAATGACGATGTACACCGGCAGTGACGGTACGCACCACCTTGGATGTGACCGCCATTTTCTATCTGTTCAATCACTCGATACCTGATCTTCGACAGGAGAGGACCTATACTGCAAGTGCTGCTGTGACCTCGGTCTGGAAGAGACAATGGCTCGTGGGTCTGGGGAAAGGGCCCCTGCCTTCACATCGGAGGAGTTGGAGAAACTCGTGAACCGGGTCCTACCACAGTACACGCTACTCTACGGTCCTCCATACAAACAGGTAAGTACACTGAAGCATGCTGTATGGGCTATGCCTCTGTGGAGTGGGGTGGATGTAAGAATGGGGGGGAGATTGCAGCGTGCATGAAACGACGGTGAGTGCATGTGCCACATGGCAAGGGTAGGGATGTAGGCCAATGACTGTGACTGTGCAGTTGGTAATAAGTTCCTCTTCCCCCTGTACAATTCATGTAGGTCAGCCCCAACCAGAAAAAAGATATTTGGCGTCCCATCGCCAAGGACGTACGGACCCTGGGGGTCTACCACAGATGGAGCACCCACTGCCAGAAAAGATGGGAGGACATTCGCCACTGGAGCAAGAAGATGGCGGAGGCTCAGCTGGGGATGGCCTCCCAACGTGGGAGGGGTGCCCGTCACACCATGACCCCCCTGATGTTCGGGATCCTGGCGGTGGCGTACCCGAAGTTGGATGGGCGCTTGAGGGCATCACAGCAGCCACAAGGGGATGAGTACACTCTCATCCTGCTGATTTTGCGTGCAGTGGAGGGGTCTGGGTGGGGGAGGTGGGCTGTGGGTTTCTCTAGGCCAGGGCGAGTTCAGTAGGCAAGGTCCCTCCGTAAGGCAGGCCATGTGGCACCCCACCCCACATCTGTAGAGTGCCCATGTGTCATCCATGTGTGCAGATGTCGTCCATAGCCTAGTAGGCCATTTCCCAGGAATTGAACAGTGGAGCCCAAGTGCGCGGCGTAGTGCATGGGCTTGTGTGTCTGTTGTGTCCGCCAATGGTAGCGGTAATGCATGCACTCAACATGTCTTTCTTCTGTTGTCCCCCCCCCCTTTTTGTGGTCTCCCTGTTCTTGTGTGCATTAGCATCATCAGGCGGACGAGCAGTGGCACCGGAGCACGAGGGGACTGCATCCCACATGGCCATAGATGGCCACACTACGGACTCGGACTTCACCAGTGGGACGGACGGTGAGGGGAGCTCCACGGCGGGGACAGGAGCTGAGACCAGCGACACGGACTCGTCCTCTGATGAGAGCTCCCTTGTGGTGGCGGCAACATCTGTGCACCCCCATCTACAGGTACAGCCACCACCCCCCCACCAGCACCGCCCTCCCAGCAGCCCCTCAGCCTTTGCCCCGTGCCCGCTCACCCGGGAGTGTGTGCATCACCTTCGCCCCAGGCACCTCAGCCCCTGCCCCAGTCACCCCTGCTGCCCTCAGTGAGGAGGCCATTGACCTCCTCAGGTCCCTCACTGTTGGGCAGTTTACCATTTTGAATGCCATCCAGGGTGTCAAAAGGCAGTTACAACAAACCAATGCATTCCTGGAGGGCATTCGTTCTGGTCAGGCGGCCCTTCAGCGAGCTTTTCAGACTCTGGCCTCAGCACTGATGGCAGCCATTGTCCCTGTCTCTAGCCTCCCCCCTCCAACTTCCTCCACCCAGACCCAATCCCCTGTACCCCAGCCTATCACAAGCATACCTACAGACCAGCATGCACACATGTCAACACACAAGGGAAGCTCAGGCAAACATAAGCACCACACATCCCACAGTCATTCACGCAAGCATCACACACATGTAGACATAACAACATCCACTGCCTCCACTGTGTCCCCCTCCTCCTCGTCTCCCTCCTCCCTCCCAGTCTCGTCTACACTCACACCTGCATGCACTACATCTACAGCCACTACTGCTATCACCACCACACCCCGCTCACGTGCAGTCACCACCCCCACTACCATTCACACGTCCCCTGTGTCCTCTCCCACTGTGTCTGTGACGCCACCTCCCAAGATACACAAACACAGGCACACACCCACCCAACAGCCATCCACCTCACGACAGCCTCCAGCGTATGCACCTTCACCCAAAGTCAGCAAACAAACACCTCCTACAACCACAACCTCTTCCTCCACTCCCAAACTCCCTCCAGCTACCCGTCCCAGTGTCTCCCAAAAACTTTTCCTGTCCAACCTTGACCTCTTTCCCACACCTCCCCCACCCCGTCCGTCTCCTAGGTCCGGAACTAGCACCTCAGCCACAACATCTCCAGGACCAGTGGTGCCTGTAGTCACCGGAATCTGGAGTGCACCGGCCACCAGGGCAGTCAGTGTGGCACAGAGCCACAGCACAGACAGTCCCCCACCTGTGAAGCATCAAAAGTTGGCCAGTGCCCGACGGGAGAGGGGAAGACTCCAGCCACCAAAGCCGCTCCCAGGGGTCCCGGTGGGAGTGTGGAGTCAGCTGCGACGCCTTCCTAGGTGGGGAAGGGCCACAAGAAACCAGGAAAGTCTGGGAAGAGCAGCACAGCGGAGGAGACGCCATCATCCCCGCTGCCCAGGAGGCCACAGCCGTCATCCCCGCTGCCCAGGAGGCCACAGCCATCACCCCCGCTGCCCAGGAAGCCACCACCATTATCCATGCTGGGCCAGAGATGACTGCTGGCACAAGCCCCGCTGGGCTAGAGAGGACCGCTAGCACAAGCCCCGCTGGGAAAGAGAGGACCGCCAGCACAAGCCCCGCTGGGACAGCGAGGACCGTCAGCAGCTGAGTCACTGCAAAGGAGCCCGCTGCTCCAAGCACCGGTGAACAGGGCACCGCCGCTCCAAGCACTGCTGAACTGGCCCATGACCGCCAAGGGCTCTGACGCTACTGAGTCCGTCACAAGCAAGATGAAGTACTCTGGGCACAATGCCTCCTCCAGAATCAGTGGAGACTGTCATCCACTTGAGAGACTGTGGGTTTGCACTCCCCAGGATTGAACAGTGGGCAACCCACCCACTGTAGAGACTGTAGCTTTGCACTCCCCAGGATGGAACAGTGGGCAACCCACCCACTGTAGAGACTTGAGAGACTGTGGCTTTGCACTCCCCAGGATGGAACAGTGGGCAACCCACTCACTGTAGAAACTTGAGAGACTGTGGCTTTGCACTCCCCAGGATTGAACTGTGGGCATGCGGCCCTCTCGTGGATTTGGCGTTGTGCACTCAACCGGATGAGGTGCCACCCCTTTCCATCCCCCTGAGGTGCCTGTTTTCTTGCTCTCTGATGCCCCTGCATTGTTCTCTCCGTCATGGTCGGGGATCTTTTGTGGGCCTCGCCCATACCGTGTGGGCCCAGTGTTCCATGCACTTAATTGGAGCACTACCTGGACTACTATGCTTGGTGTATATTTTGTTTATGGTGTATATATATATTTTTGCCTACTTGATTTTCCCTGTTTTTTCCCTCCCCCCTTCCCCCTCCCCTGTGTCGTAGGTGCAGTACTCACCGTGGTCTTCGCCGCCGGCGTTCGTGCTCTTGGTAGAGGAGCAGGAAGACTATCGCAGGTAGAATTTGGAGTTCTGGCTCCATGGTGTCCTGGTTCCTCGTGGGGAAGAGGTGAGCGTTTTCCCTTCGAAATCCTGTTTCCGCTGTGTTATTATCCGCAGTGAATCCGCCCCGGAAAAGGTGGCGAATAGGTAGGTTGTGATACTGTGGGCGTTACTTTGTCTTCCGCCTGTCTGTTGGCGGTGACCGCCAAGCTGTTTGTTTGTACCGCTGTGGCGGTCGGAGTGTTAAAGTGGCTGTCTTTGTTGGCGGTTTCCGCCACGGTCGTAATTGCAAAATTTGTTCCGCCTGCCAGTTGGCGGTCTTACTGCCGCTTTAACACCGACCGCCAGGGTTGTAATGATTGCCTTTGTGTAATCAGGCATACCTAGAGCTGGAGGATGAAACCATTCTGCGTCACTTGGAATCTGAAACATAATCATAGCTGGATTTGGCACAACTGGACAACACTTAATCACAACAGCCCTCATTATGACATTGGTGGTAAATCAAGCTTACCGCCAGGCTGATGGCCACCAACTTACTGCGGCAGTTATCCGTTCACCATATTATGACACACTAATCGGACAGAATTCAGCCACAGACACAAATCCGCCAGACCATGGTCACTGATAAACTGGCGGTATCAAAACCCACACCGTTACGCCAACAGAACCACACCCACCACATTATGACACACGAATCACCATGACGGACATTCAACTACGGTAAACCACTGCCGGTACATACCACCGCGCTCACAATGGACACCAACAGACAAAACAACACCACATTGAACAATTCAAACAACACACACCTGACACCAATACACACACCACACACCCACACCACTATAAAACACACCCACATTACCCACAACCCTTTACAATTACAATTCATTGGCACAAGACTGACACCAAGACCACCTAGCCAACTAGAGCCACACACCACTCACACCCATATACTACTCATGCACTACACATCACACACCCCAAAACATTACCCAACACACCCTCACACCTCCCATAACACCCATGGCACCACAAAGACACCCCCATGTCGCAGAGAAGGACTTAAGGGTCATGGTGGAGGAAATTGTCAGGGTAGAGCCACCGCTATTTGGAGCACAGGTGCAGCAGATTTCAGCAGCAAGGAAGATGGAGCTATGGCGTTGAATCATGGACAGGGTCAATGCCGTGGGACAGCTCCCAAGAACAAGGGACAACATCAGGAACTGGTGGAATGACCTAACGGGGAAAATATGTTCCATAGCAGCAAGACACCAGCTCGCTATCCAGAGGACTGGCGGTAAAACCCCACCTCCTCCCCCACAACTTGCAGCATGGGAGGAGCAAGTCTTGGCAATACTGCATCCTGAAGGCCTGGCTGGAGTCGGAGGAGGACAGGACTCTGGTATGTCAACTTTCAACAATTATTACCCCCATACCTTCATGCCATCACATACCCTCACTCCCATCACTCCACTACATCCCATACACCCCACCATCACATCACACTAAATCCAACACCAAGCCCTGCATGCTGTACCAGTGCATGGACACCCCCTCACAGCCCTGCATGGACACTCATCACTAAAGCATGCACAGCATAGGGAAACTAACATAACAACTATATACCAACATACACAAGTAAAATCTGGCAGGGCAACACCAACCATATAGGGGAAGCCAGGGATATACAATATGTCATACACATCAACCATAACACATACTTTACATCCCCATAGGTACCCTAGCCAATGTCACCGGAGAGGAGATGCCAGCACTATCCAGTCCCCCAACTGAAGAGGCCCACAGTGATGACAGTAACTCTGGTCTTCGGGATCTGGACGATCTACCAGGCCCATCAGGGACCACTGGACAGGTGGGTACCCAGGCCCAGTCACAGACCACCATAGAGCCTCCCCCATCAGGAAACAACACCAGAGCAAGCACCCACCATCCCCAAACCTCTGTCCCCAGAACACGTCAATGCCCACCTGTACAGAGACCTCAGGCCACACCTCGCACCCAAGACAATCAGGGACCTGGGGTCAGTGGCACTGGGCACACGGTTCAGGGGACAGAGGCACATGCCAACAAGGACACTGGGATGACTGCTAGGCACCAGAGAGAGGACAGGCACAGGTAACCGACCCTCCAAGAGGCACTCTCTGAGATCCTGGGAGCCTACCAACATTCCAAGGACACGATGGGCGATCCAGACAGAACCCTGAGACCCCCGCCAGGAAATTAGACTCTCCTGATTGTCCCCCTTGTGTCCAACACAGTCACCCTGTCCACCTTGAACTGCCATTGCTCCCCTTCCTATGTCCCCATGAACAATGCACCTGTGCTACAAATAGACTGCAACAATACCCTTGACTTTCCTCCATCATCACCCTATCCCATTGCACTTTCCCCGTATATGTTAGCACTTAAATAAACACCCTTTGATAAAAATCGAATTCAAGTATGTCATGTATTTCAAATATGTATTGATTGAAACAGGTACAAGCAGTGCAAATGAACTGTAGATAGAATGAGCATAGAATTAATGACCTTTTGCTGGCTGTTGTGACCAGACCAGGAGTATTTGTCATATCACCAACATCAGCAAAATGAATAGCCAGAGGGAACAGTAATTGGGCATAGAAGTAGGAAATACCAGCATGCCAATGCCACACATAATATAGCCAAAGTCACTGAAATGCAAACTTACACTGTCTCACCTGTGTGTCATTGGAAGTGCTGACGGATTACAGTTGTTCTGTTGTCCTCATCCTCATCCTCTGCCTCCTCCCCCTCACTGTCCACAGGGTCAACTGGTGCCACAGGGGCATCTCCAATCTCCTACTCTTGCAGAAAAGGGACATGGTGTCTGAGGGCCAGTTGTGCAATATCCAGCAAGCCAATACTATCTGGCAGACCTCCTTGGGTGAGTAGCACAGGGATTCACCTGTTAAATGGAAGTACCGGAACCTGGCCTTCAGGAGGCCAGAGGTTCTCTCAATTATCCTTCTGGTTCGCCCATGTGCCTCATTATAACGTTCTTCTGCCCTATTCTGGCATTCCTCACAGGGGTTAGCAGCCATGATAGGTTTGAGTAACCAGAGTCACCTGCAAATATTGAGGGACAACATTTAGCTATACACTAGCCTATATGGCCAACACCATACCCATACACCAACATATACTGGGTGGGAACCAAGGCTCACCTATTAGCCATACCCTGTGCCTCTGTATTTGGGCCATCACATTTGGGATGCTGCTATTCCTCAGGACAAAGGTATCATGCACTGTCCTAGGATACTTAACATTAACGTGGGAGATGTACTGGTCTGCCAAGACACCATCTGCACATTCATAGAGTGGAAACTCTTACGATTCCTGAACACCTGTTCATTCTGGTGGGGGGACAAATGCAACATGTATTCCGTCAGTCGCCCCAATTATATTGAGGATATGTCCGATTGCATGAAACTCGCCTTCACAGTGGCCAAATCCTCAACCTGTGTACGAGTGTAGCCAAGTCCACCAGGGTTCTGTACACGGGGTATGTCTTCATCTCCTATTCATCTGCAGTGGTAGGAATCTAAGGGCAAAAGAGTGAGGAGCCTGTAACAAACTGAACAATGGAGCCACAACAAGAGTTTGCAATCTGTATACATGAAATTGGTCAGTATGATCTGTACAGTATGTGCCTATTTCTCCTGTGACGCAGCATTATTCCATAGGCCTGTTCCCTCCCTTGAAATTGCGTCTGCCTGTCCTGTGTGGAGGGACAGGTGGAAGTGAGGTAATCCCACTGACGTTGTGCTCCGTGCAATTCCTCATTGGTTACAATTGAGCCCTATTGGGTACAGTGGCCAATGGGGATCTACGCCAGCGGTGACGGTCTGCACCGCCGCTGACGTGACTGCTATTGTCTATCATATTCCTCACTTGTTTTCTGACCTTCCAGAGGAGAAGACCTATGCTGCATGTGCTGCTGTGACCTGTGTCTGGAACCTACCATGGCCCGTGTCACCTGGGAAAGGGTCACAGCCTTCACTTCGGAGGAGTTGGAGAGACTGATGGATGGGGTCCTACCCAATACAGACTGCTATATAGGCTTCCAGACCAACAGGTGAGTACACTGTGAGCATGATGCATGTGGCATGCATGTATGGAGTTGTGTGTGAAGGCATTGTGTAAGGGGGAAGGGATGTCCTCTTGGTAGGGTACACATTGAGTGCTGGGCTATGTGTGTGCCATTAGTGCTGGGAATGGGTATGGTGGCCATCTGTGTAACTGGCTGGACTGTTTGTCTAATGGTGTTCTCCTGTCTGTATTGCCTGTGCAGGTCAGTGCCCATCAAAAGAAGGGTATATGGCGTGCCATCGCCAAGGAGGTGCGGACTGCGGGGTCTATGGCAGGGAGAGCACCCACTGTTGCAAATGGTGCGAGGACCTGAGACGCTGGGCACAGAAGACCGTGGAGGCCCATCGAACCCTGACCCTCTGATGGCCCGCATACTGGCGGTGGCATATCCAGAGCTGGATGTGCGCTTGAGGACAACACAGCAGCCACAAGGGGGTGAGTACAGTGGGTATCATTACAACTTACACCTGGTGGGGTGGTATCCACTTAGTGGGTGTGTGTCAGTGGGTGCCCATAGGACATGCCAGACATAGCAGCGTAGGACCTCTGGTGGCTAAGGGTCTGAAAGGGAAATACTGCCTACCTAGCTTGCTAGCATCCACCACTGGGCAGGGCTGCGTGGGTCCCAGGTGTGCTGCAGTTGGTGGTGTGTGCTCCTCCTCATGCCTTGGTGGCTACCAATATCACTGGTAGTGCAATGCATAGTGCGTAGGCCTGTACCATGTGTGTGAGGGTGCTGTGTACGCCAACGGTGGTGTTGGTGCAGTCATTGACCCAGAGTATCCTTTGTCTCTCTCTCTCCCCCTTTTCTTGTTTTGTCATCTTGTCCTTATGTGCATAAGCATCATCTGGCAGAGGAGCAGATGCACCAGCAATGGAGGGAGCTGCATCCCACAAGACCCTGGAGGCAGAGTCCACCGACGCTGAGGGCACCAGTGGGACGGAGGGCGAGGGGAGCACCACGGCAGAGACTGGAGGGGACAATACAGACTCAGATACCTTCTCCGATGGGAGCTCCCTGGTGGTAGCAGACACTTCTGTGACCACCCCAGCTACAGGTACATCTGCCACCCCCATACCAGCACCACCTTCCCAGCAGCCCCTCAGCAAGTTGCCCGTGTCCGCTCACCCAGGAGGGTGGGCATCTCCTTCCCTCCATGCACCTCAGGCTCTGCCCCAGTGAGCCCTGCTGCTTTGGGTGAGGAGGCTATTGACCTCCTGAGATCCATCTCTGAAGGGCAGTCAACCATTGTGAATGCCATCCAGGGGCTGGCAGCCTAGATGCAACTATCTAATGCATTCCTGGAGGGAATTCACAGTGGCTTGGAGGCCCAAAAGAGATCGATCCAGGCTCAAGCCTCCTCTCTGATGACATCCATTGTCCCTGTTTCAATCGTCCCCCCTCCAACTACCACTTCCCAGTCCCATTCTCCTCAACCCCATCCCATCCCAAGCACACAGCCAGACGAGCATGCACACAAAACAACACCCAAGAGTGTCATAGGCAAAAACACGCACCACACTTCATCACACAGGCACTCACACAAACACCATCCACTATGTCCACTGTCGCCCCCTCCTCCCAGTTACGTCCACACTCACTTCTGCATGCACTACATCAACATCCACTACCTGCATCATCACCACACCAAGCAGAACATACACCTCACTAGCAAACACCTCCCCAACATCCATGCACATGTCCCCTGTGTCCTCTCCCACCCTGTCTGTCCCCCCTCCTAAAGTACACAACCGCAGGCACTCAGACACCCAACAGACATCCACCTCACAACAGCATACAACCCATGCACCTGCTACCAAATCTAGCAGACAAACACCTCCAGCAACCATTCCTTCATCCTCCACTCCCATTACTTCTCCCTCAGTCTAAGGGCCCAGTTCAATCAGCACCTACTTGTGGTTGGAAGGATTCCAGACCACTAATACTGAAGGGGAAGGAGCCAGCACCAGCCATCAAAAAGGGGAAGGAGCCTGCACCAGCCAGCAAGAAGGGGAAGGAGACAGCACCAGCCTGCAAGAAGGGAACGGAGCCTACAACAGCAAACAAGAAGGAGAAGGAGCCTGCACCAGCAAGCAAGAAGGGGAAGGAGCCTGCACCAGCAGCTGTCACAGAGCCCCCACCACCAGCTGTGGTTGTGCAGCCATCAGTGAGTGCAGTGACTGAGCAGGAGCCTCTCACTACTACCACCACCACAGTGCAGCCATTGCAGGGTGAAGGGGCTGAGAAGGAGCCTCCCACTGCTATCACCACCACAGTGCAGCCATCACCGCCAGCGGACGCCATGTGATCTAGCCTCCATGGGCTGCTGTGTGGCCTGTCCCCTCCAGAAGCAGTGGGCAAGTCACCCGCCTGAGAGACTGTGGCCTTGCACTCCTCAGGACCAAGCACAGGGCTTGCTGCCCCCTCCAGAACCAGTGCAGGAGACAACCACTCGAGAGACTGTGTCCTTGCACACCCCAGGACCAAACCCAGGGCATGTTGACCCCTCCAGAAACAGTGGTCTTGTTTCAGCATCCGGCTGCCTACCTATGAGGTGCCTGCCTATTTGCCAACTGATGCCCTTGCAGTGTTCTCTTCGTTTTGGTGCAGGTAACGAGTGGGGCCTGGACTTTGCCCTGTGGCCATGTGGCCCCTGTGAACTAAGGACTGGGCAGTGTCCCTTTTTTGTACATTTGTACACATCTGTTTCATTGGCAAAACATATTATTGATTTTGTGTTGATCTTATTACAATCATTTTAGTCAATTCCTATTGTCCTTGCATTATTCAGCCGATTTACAGGGATACATTGTTTTCTTGTGCAGGTGGTTGTGTGTATGGCATGTGTGGGTGGGGTGTGTATAGTGTGTGTGTGTGTTACTCTTGTTATCCTCTCCCTCTACCTTGTGTGCCAGGTGGCTGTACTCACCGTCGTCATCTTCGCCGGCGTTGGTGTTCGTGGTGGATCATAACGTAGAAAATAATCGAAAATACCTGCAGTTCGGGTTCCATGGCGGTGTGGTTCTTCCCTGTGTCTCCAATGGTGAGTTGTTTGACTTCTGTGCAGTGTTTCTGCCAGGCTCTGGATGGCGTTGGTGCCGCCCCGGAAAAGGTGGCGGTTTGGCATGTCATGCTATGGGAGGCGGAACTTTGTCTTCCGCCTGGCTGTAGGTGGCTACCGCCATGATGACTGTTGTTTCCTCACTGGCAGTCGGTGTGGTACATTAGCTGTCTTTTGGAGATCTATCTGCCATGCTCATAATTTGGCGGTACTTACAGCCAGCCCGTTGGCAGTATTACCGCCATTTTATCACCGGGCCAATGTCATTTATCTTTCTCAGATCCTGTACAAGGCAAATTTTCCAACCTGGTTTTCTCAAACTAATTATTGGTGAATTGCATGGGTTACTCAACACCTCTTTCAAAATTCCTTTCACCATTATCTTTTCTATCAGAGGTCGTTTACCCTTGATTGCTTCAACTGTCATTGGGAATTGTGGAGTCTGAGGGAAAACCACATTAGGCTTCACTGCAACCCTAACTGCTTCAACCCAATATCCTTTCCTGAAATATCCCACACTTTAGACTTAACAGTCTTCTACAAATCAGCCGGAATATCTTTTATTTAAAATAAAACTGGAAAGAAACGAATCAAAGGTGCTTCTTCAACCTCTGGTTCATTTAAATAATCAAAGAAAATTCCCCAGACACGGACTCATTGTTCACAGTTAGTGTCCGATCTTCATCATCACTTTGTCTAAATCTCAATTCCCTCATCTGTGCAAGTAATTGAGCATCTTGTTTGACACAACAGATCTCTTCCCAGAAGTGACACTGGACTTGAGTCACAAACCACAAATGTGTGCAAACCCTTAAAATTACCAATCTTAACTACAACTGGTTTTGTAAGAGAATTCATCAAACGTTTGTTTGCAGCTCCCACAATTTGAACTGTCCTCCCTGACAAGCGTAAATCTGGAACCTCTGCATAGTTCACTTTTGAGCGTGTAGCTCCAGTATCAACCAGAAAACAAACTTTGTGACCATGCACTTTCCCTTCAACATAAGGACCTTTCTGATCCACTTCTAATGATGCAGCCATCACACACTATGTAACGGAAATTTATGTACTGTATTGTCACTCTGGTTTAATTTCTGACTTGTGACCACCTGAGAAAGCATCACCTTTTGCTGATCCATAGGGCTCTGCGGTATTTGCAATTCTCTAGGCATTAAAGTTTGTTGTGCAGGCTCCATTTGCACTTGTGGCTGTATCTGCTGTTCTTGGGGCATTTGTACCTCTTGTACGTGCGGCTGCACATTTTTCACATGCTGCATTGGTTGTAAGGTTTGGAAACCCTGCATTGGATTTACATCATTCAGAAAATTTTGAACTTTACCTCTCATTCTTGGTCCTCTCATGCTCGGAAAAGCATTCACACCTTTTATCTGTTGAACAACACCTCCCTGATTTAGCATTGGGCACTGCCGTTTCCAATGTCCAATTGCCTCATAAACATGATAAGGTAACATTCTTTTTCCTGCTGATCTCCTTGCATCATCACAGAATTCAAATCCACACTTTGATTAACGACCGGAAATGTAATTCCACCACATCCTCTACCTCGTCCTTGTTTCTGAAACGTTCCATTTCCCTGTGGCTGCTGCTGCTGAAGATTTCCTTGAATCTGTCTGTGCAGCTTTGATCTGCATCACCATTGCTTTCTCTTTCAACTTTCTTTGTTTCAATTCAGTCTCATCACTACAGTATTTTGCATACTGAAACACCTCATCAATCGGTTTGGCTTGCCAACAAATCAAATTACTCTTCATCATCTGGCTAATATCTGGTCTCAGTCCTTCAACAAACCCGAACACAAAATGAATCATGTCTTTCGGCTCAATTTTTTCTGTACCACTGTAATGTTTAAACGCTTTAAACAACCTTTCATGGTACGCATGAATCGATTCTTTCCCTTCCTGAGCTGTTCTATCTATGCATTGCCAATCAATGTTTTTGAGCCAAATTCTTGTCTTCAGGAACTCAATGACCTTCTAGTAATATTTCATTGCTTCAGGAGATGGTGCACCTGTTTTCTGATCTCTTTGCAGTTCATTTGTAGGCCAATCTACACTCTTTTTACACCCAGTCCACAAATCTATTGGAACAACTAACTCAAAAAGAGTATTCAAGTCCTGCCACAGGCATTTCGCAAGTTTCACAAACCTATCGGTATGCTGATACTATTCCACTGGTTTCTCTCTCAACAGGGGTTAATCATTTGTAAATGACAAAATATCACTTCTGCTCCAAGGTACATGTACAAAATTCCCTCCTGGAGTCTCTCTCATTGGCAACATTTTTACTGGTTCTTTTGTTTGTGTTATCTCTACAAGTGGAGTATCTAAACCTTTCTTTGGCCTTTCTCTTTTCTTGACCCATCTGCCTTCTCATTTTTCTAATGCTTTCCAGATTTGCACTCTTTCAAGCAACTCTCTAAGATGTGTTTTCATCCCTGCAGACCTCATGTATTCCAAATCTTCAGTCTCAAAAAGTAATCTATAACTTCTCTTCAGATTCTTTATTTTTGTAAGATCTGTTTTGTATTTGTCTGCTAATTCTTGTAATTTCTGATGCACTTCAGCTCTGTAATTAATCAACATAAATATCTCAATTGAACTTCCGGGTATGATTCAAGTCTATTTATTTCTATTGTTCCTTCAAGAAGTTCACCTGCTTCCATTGACAATCTCGTTTTGTTCAAAACTTCATTTCCCTTATTCTGATTCTCTGGAACTTTTGAGACGCTCAAATCTTCTAACCATTTTGTTATTTCCTGTGCAGTCAGACCCTTTAATAACATATCATCAGGCTGAATACTCGGTGATTGCTGCTGCATTGGACTCACACATTGGGGAGTTAACAATCTCCTCTCCTAGCCACTGCATGATCCAGTTATTTCAGAATTCCTAACAGGAGTCAAATCTATTAAAGATCTTGACTTGTTTAGAGTCTGTCCTATAGATGACATTAACCCAATGTTCTCCATTCTGACTTTGAACTCCTTGATTCTCTACACCCCTGTTGCCCTGAACATATAAAGGCATAGGTGAACCAAATGTAATTTGTACTGAAATTGCATCTGGGCTCCTGGTTTCTACCTTCTGAGACTGCATTATTCCCATATTTGTGGTAATAATATCGGAGTACGCTCTTTTTGAGTCAATCTCAGCTCCTGTGGACTCTGATCCGAAGCTAATACCAAATTCATAGTTGTTTTCACAATTGGACCATCTGGATAAATCACAGGAACGTTAACCTCTGGTAGCTGTCTATTTTCTGTTGACTGATTAAAGCTACTCTGCATCAGTATTTGCACTAAAGGAGTAGTCTGTCCTGAGCTCTATGAACTCTGGTTCACGTTAGGATTAACCTGTACAGAATCTTCAGTTGTGTTATGGTCACTCTGAACTGAACTCTGTGTCACTACAGCTGGTATTGGTGCAGTAGGATTTATACTACTTGTACTTGAACCTTCTTGAGCCACATATGGTGGTGGACGATTTGTCAAAATCTGTGTAATAAACCCATCATCATCTGATTCATCATCATTAAACAAAACCCTTTTAGGCTCTTTTAATGTCTGCTCTTCGATTTTCTTTTTAGACTTCTTTGAAATCTTATTTGTCTCTTTCTCATTGTCTTTTGGCATTGATGGAAACAGTCTAACTCCTTGTAAGGTATCAAGTCTACACTGTTTCTGCTCAATGTCCCATCTAGCTTCTGTTAGTGACTTTTCTGCCATTCTCATTCTTCTCTCAAATTTCAAAGACTGCTGCTGTTGTGTAGCTACTAACTCACAGCTCGCTAAAGCTTCAAACTGAGCTGGTCTTGGTGGAGGTCTCAGACCATACATCTTCTGTCTCAAATTAAATGTACCATTTTCAGGAAAAGCTAAACAACCTTCCTTTTTTGTGATCTTAATCCAGTGTTTTAACCAAAGACATACTCCGGTACATTTCTCCTCAATTACAATATATGGCGGAGTACCTTCTGGTGGGCAAATTTCTCCTTCCCTTGCCAGAATATACTAATCTCCACTAAGAACACTTTTTAAAGCTTTGAAAGACTTTATTTTTCACTATTGTTATTCCACAAATCAATAATCAGGAAGTGACTACAATCCCATAATCCTCTTCAACTCCCTTCTTGTCCAATTACGCTTCATGGTTGTCCACCAATCTGTGTGCAACCCTTCTCACTAACCAACCTATCCCAGCGCAGCACAAGACTGATGTCACACTTACACACAGCGGCTGATAAAGTCTTGCGGCTTGTCCTCCTAAACTCAAAAACACTCAAACCTACTGCAAAAATTAATCACAAGCACTTCTTCAAAACCAAGAAAAAACAAATGTGTCTATTTACTACACATAGGGTGACATAATTGCTACAGGAACCTTTTAAATATCACTGTCAGCTTAGCTCTCGCAGTTATTCTTTTTTCTCAGTTCCCCCGATTCGCAAGCATAATTCAACCTGCAAATTTTTCCCTCAACTGATCAATGGAGACAGTCCTGGTGCACATAGAACTCGCCAAACCCCAGTGGAAAATTCCCAAACACTCAATTTAACTTGCAAACTCAACTTACCAACCACGCTCGATTGGTTGGTCTACTAAATAGACAAATTACAACAAAATCCCAGTGTCTCATTACACTTTTCAATATACTCCAGAGTCTTAGACCTCTTCTGTCAGGTCCGTCTTATCAACAACCACATGGACAATTTTTCTGAGCACCAAGTGTCACACATATGTGAAGTTCACCAACTTCCCTACTCACATACTTCAGAGTACGCCAACTCTCTTTTTCATATTATTTCTTTTTCTGGAGTATGCCCACTCCCTAAAATATCACAAACTACTCATTCAACTGTAAATTAGCTAAAGCTGGGCAAGCGCGTATTCTACTCACTCAGTCTAACAACGGAATGCTGAGAACATTCCCTACCAACTTAGGGAACTCCAAGGGCCGGGGTAAGTCACTGTAGGCACGTAGCAAATCATTTTATCAAATTTGAAAAACATTTAAAAAATAATAATCAAAACACACAAAACACACCAATTAAAATTGTGATGCAAACAATGACATCATCTAAAAAGATACGTAACCATCCTCTGCTACCAAAACTGTTGACACGGAGAAACCCTAGCTATATTTTAGTCACAAGTGACTAGATAGTGGATTTCACACACTAAGCCAATGAACCAAACCGAATCTGCTTCAAGAAAAATGTCATTCAAAATACATTATAGACATCACCTATAACATATGATAATCAATTCAACTTCAATAACCACACCGGTTTATCAAGAAGTTAATAATTGATTCCCCTATATTAACAACGCTAAGGTCACAAAAATAATTCTCAAAAAGAAATGATACATATAGAGAAACAATAATGACTGATTTGAATGCCAGATACATCTAAGTTTAATCAATGCAAAGAGACAAATTACCTCAATGGTTATTACACAAAACCATAGCAACAGAATCTGAACAAGACAGAAATATTCATGAACATGAGAATAACACCTCCCTAACCACTAATTAGCATCAACATGTTTGGCTCTATGTAAAGGTTTTAGTAACATAAATTTAGAAAACATCTAACTATGGCGTTTTCAAAAATAAGCAGCAGTAAATAAACATTTGCAGCTGGTAACTGAAAAACAAAAATAGCACTTTCAAAAATAAGCAGCAGTAAATAAACATTTGCAGCTGGTACCTGAAAAACAAAAGACAAATTAACAATTCACAGCTCATACATTTACCGAATCACAATGGTAATTAGCAACAACGTCTTCTTCGTCAGTAGGACAGCAACATCAGGACAGGAACAGGAATAAGGGTGAGAGATGATTTAGAATTTGGACTATATGATAGACTAAACCATCTAAACATACGTTCAGTATTGAACAGACATAAACTAATAAAGCACCAGAATGTCAATAGACTATCTGGAAACATGAAATGTCAAAGTGACATATCATAAAGTAATAGAATCTCTAGAACTCAGGATACACGAAAATCCCAAAGATGAATGAGCCATGATCAATGGTAACTGATCATTAAATTAAAATTGTTAAATGAAAATGATTGGATAAAGCATGAGGTGAGAAAGTTATGACCAACCAGAACATTAACAGATATCAAAATTATACAATTTGTTTACTCTAAGCTCTTCTATTTGCTGTTATTTCATTGATGAAATCTAAACTAATACATTTGTAGCCTGCATTTCCTCTTCTCCAGTTTCATCTGTTGATCCTTCGTTTCACCCCACCGGATACGAAGTCACAGAAAAACTATTACAAAATATCTTACCGCACCATTTCTTTTCCCTCGAGGAAAGACATATGAGTTAAAAACATAACTACAAACAATGAAGTCAGTCAGACTATGGAACACACTAGAAACATTTTATACAGCTTGCATTACACAGTGACCTTGCATCTGCTTCTACTTCAGTCCAGCAGAGGCCACTAAATACACATTTAATTCTGACATTTATTTTAGTTAAGAAACACACTCTCTTGTAAAGACAATATCATTTCATCAGCTTAAGTTAGTAGGGACAAAATTCAGGCCTTACATAAGATGGTGGCCATTTAGTTAGTCACAATTCTCATAAACACAATATTATAATTAGATTCATTCACACATTTATCTGTAAGTATAATTACATAAAGACTAAACATTTATCAAGAAAATCTAGGCTCTCACACTAGATAGACGTTCACATGTCAATGATTGGTTCTTCTCCATTTGCGTACATCAAGTCGATACAATAAGAATCAACATCGGGAACCCTCCGTTCCTTTTCAGTGGGTCCATTGTTCATCGTTTTTCCAATACGCTTCGAATCAACAGTTATAGTGATGTAGAAACATCCTTCAGATACACACATTTCCTCGAAATACATTTTATTAATACAAGTTTTGAACATGTTCGAGATTCAAGCGATTCAAAAAAAGGATGTGGTACACAGCAGACACGATATACAATTTTAGATGTGGCCTTGCTAACTTGAGGCCTTTTAGTTAGCACAAGCAAAATTCATAATACAGAGTTTTCAAATATATATAAACTCTTAATATATATTAATATGTTATTAATAAATAACTCCATATGCGATGGTGGCTAATCAGGGAGGTACATTGTGGGTCACACATTAGTTTTCTATGCTAATACATTTTATATGTTAAAGCAAAATCTGGAACACGTAATAAATATTAATGTTAATTTCAGCGCTCACAACTTAATGGGCACTGGAAAAATGAAAATAATTGGTTGCACAACTAGAGGAAGAATAAATGTGAATTGTTGAAAGCACAGGAATACAAACAAACAATACTAAAACAGATCTTTGTCTCAAATGCCCAAGAGAGGTGGCTATATCTAAAGCCACCCCAATTGAATTGAGAGTTTCAACACAACCTCTGACAAAGGGAGCCTTATCATGCATTTACAAGACACTTCTACATATTAGTCCTCGCTCCTTAAGTGCCCTCCTGGATAGAGCCTGGTGGAAGCCTAGCCTCAGATGCATTCAACTCAAACTTCAATAAAGTGACTCCAAGGGGAATAAGTGGGGAAAATTCTGCGATTATTAACAGTTGACTTAAAAACTGTTGGGGGTCGTAACAATCATGTAAAACAGGTCAATTTATTTTCTTTATCATTTTGCCTTGTGTGTCTGCAAAAATTAATACAATCTAGATAAAAAATGCCCCCATTGTGGCCCCTCTGATATTGATATTTATCCTCTTCTATGTTTCTTCTTGAATTCTTAGGAGATATGAAAACTTGTAGTCTAACGCCTGAGCTGAGGTTGATCAACTTTGGAGCATATTTATAGGTCCCTACTGCCACCTTGCGCCACATTAACGTAGTTTATTTTGATGTTAATGTGACCCAACAAGGCCAAAATCCCCACAACCTATTTACAGAGTGGTGCAATACATGCTTGACTACTCCGTAACCCTTTGTACTACATTATGCCTGCGCCAGGCATAATCTATGCAAAGGGGGCGTTCCCCCGTTAGGGGAGCCAGTAAATGGTGCAAGAAAATCTATGGGATTTCCTTGTGCCATTTATTACAGCACTTTTAACGCCTGCTCAAGAGCAGGTGTTAAAAGGGGGCTTCCATTCTTCAGAATGGGACCCTATGTACTTTGCAGGAGTAGCGTCAATATTTTGGCACTACTCCTGCAGAGAACATCAACAGCGTCATAAAAAGTGACACTATTGCCCCCTACCCTGCCCCATGGTGCACCATATTTTAAAAACGGCGCACACATAGTGGCTGTAGGGGGGTGCTTAGGGGTGCAGGGAAAGTGGCGCTGCACTCGGTGCCGCACCACTTTCCATAAATCTGCCCCTTTATTTCATACAGTGTATTCCATATGGTTAGTTAGTATAATTTACAAACTGGGCAGCTAGGGCTTCATCCTGTTTACCCCTTTACACCCTGAAATCTTGGAGTCTAAATATAGGTATAACTTGTGAAGGTGTCCCATTGACGAGTGCAAATTATGGTTAATCATGAAGGAGCTGAGTAACAGTCTCCCAATAATGGCCCTTGTAATGGTATATCATCATCATTTGCCAGCATTTCACTGAGAAATTTACAAACAGCGGTCTTCTGACATTGTTAATTGTAGTTTTACTGCCATGTTAAAATAGGTCTTTAAAATGGGTGTTTTGAATTTGCTGTTTGAATCGTCACAATCCTAGGCCTCTGTGAAAGCATGTGTTACTAAATAGGCGAGGATTAG
Source organism: Pleurodeles waltl (assembly GCF_031143425.1). Lineage (NCBI taxonomy): Eukaryota > Metazoa > Chordata > Amphibia > Caudata > Salamandridae > Pleurodeles > Pleurodeles waltl. Next base: position 696,469,321 of record NC_090439.1, on the reverse strand, counting down.
AGAGCTGCTGAACCCTTCCTTTGGTTTTCCAGACAAGCTTTTGTAATAGTACTTGTTTTAAATACGTGCCCCATTTCTGCTAGTCTTCCAGTCTGCAGACATATTGCACCTTACTGTTATTACCTACTCAACGCATATCTTCATGCTACTCCTTTTGAATAATGTGGCATCGCTATGTATGTGCAAATGCACTTTGAACCATTTATATGTGATCTACTGTACCACGTGTGTCTATTGTTTTTGCACGGTTGTTTCTTGATTGACTTCATTTGCCAATCTGCATACCATTTGTAATATTCTCGGGTTTGCTCCATAACATCTGTAATATTCTCGGGTTTTCTGCCTACCATTTGTAGTATCCTCGGTTGGAGTCACATTGGATTATGTAGAAAAATATAGGCATTTGTGCAATTGTGGTAATGCTCTGGAGCTTCACCTCTCCTACTTTTATTCATGTAAAGTGCGTTTTCCTTAGCATTTCTTTGTGGTGGAAATATTTGATCAGAGTATGTTTTGCTTTGAGTAATTGTCTTTTGAGGCAAAAGGATTTGAAACAAGTACTTAAGTAACGGTGCCATTATCATCTTGAGGGAATATTTCAGGTCTGCATCTGTAATGTCCTTGCAATTGTCTGTCCATACTATTTGTGGTAGTACCACTCTCCTCCTGTAATCATTTTGTATTAATAATATTGAAAGATTCTAATAATATGTTCAAGAGGGGTTAAGACTGGAGACAATCCTTTCCGATGTGTATTCATTCCATAGAGTGCCAAAGAGAATCGTCTACTGTTCTTCCAAGCTGTATGGCTGAAATACAAGGGTTGGACATTGCTGATTATGTCCTGTCCAAAGCTCAGCACTGCCTGGAAGAGCTGGTTTCAGTGTTCATGAACATATGCTTTCGTGTATACATGGAAGAGTTCCGTAAAGAAGAGCAGCTCTTGACCCAAATCCCAGGGGTGTAGCTTGGTCAGTAAGATTGAGTGGGGGTGGAGGGAGGGGGGGGGCTTCAGATTTCCCGCAATCAGGCTGGCATAGAATGTTTAACATTGTAGAACAAGCAGGGTGCATGAGAGGGGCCTGAGTGGGAGTGGAAAGCAAGAGGAATGTGGGTTGGTTGGGGAACTAAGTGAGGAAAACACAGTATTTTGTAAAATTACCAATAATTTTGACAACTTTAAAAACTGAGAGCAAGAGAGTATGGCCCTCATTCTGACCTTGGCGGGCGGCGGAGGCCGCCCGCCAAAGTCCCGCCGTCAGGTTACCGTTCCGCGGTCGAAAGACCGCGGCGGTAATTCTGACTTTCCCGCTGGGCTGGCGGGCGGTCGCCTTCAGACTGCCAGCCAGCCCAACGGGAAAGAGGCTTCCACGATGAAGCCGGCTCGGAATCGAGCCGGCGGAGTGGAAGCTGTGCGACGGGTGCAGTTGCACCCGTCGCGTATTTCACTGTCTGCGCAGCAGACAGTGAAATACATGTAGGGGCCCTCTTACGGGGGCCCCTGCAATGCCCATGCCAGTGGCATGGGCACTGCAGGGGCCCCCAGGGGCCCCGCGACCCCCCCTACCGCCATCCGGATCTCGGCGGTCCGACCGCCGGGATCTGGATGGCGGTAGGGGGGGTCGGAATCCCCGCGGCGGTGCAGCAAGCTGCGCCGCCGCGGAGGATTCAATGGGGCCGCGGTACACTGGCGGGACCCCGCCAGTGGTGCCGGTCCGACCACGGCTTTACCGCCGCGGTCGGAATCCCCATTGGAGCACCGCCGGCCTGTCGGCGGTGCTCCCGCGGTCCTCCGCCCTGGCGGTCAAAGACCGCCAGGGTCAGAATGACCACCTATGTGTGCGTTTTTGTCTGAATTCATGTAAAAATTCCTGGTGAAATCCGTGTACGACTGGAAACATCTGTTCCCAGCTATTTATTAGAAAATGTATTTATTAGTGGGTGGTCTAGCAACTTTAGTACTATGTGAGGGTATAAGCAGTGCATGGGAAGGCAGTATATAGTTACTCATCTGTAACTAAAGTTCGTCAGCTTCAGTGTAACAGCAAAAGTGGCTGAATGCAGGAAGACATTAACATTCTTCATGATGTCCTTAAGTTTTGAAGACCACATGTAATGTTTAACACGTGTCCTAGAAAATGGTAGGACATGCACCATGGCAATGAAAAGTTAATTAGCAAATATGTCTTTATCACTAGTCTCTATGCAGATTTTTCAGTAAATGTCTCTAGCTTTTGCTTCTGTGTTATGAACAGGTTTTCAGATGTTTTCTCTGCTCGTATTTATGTGCTTACATTTTAATGAGCGGTATTTTGATGTAGAATTGCAGAGTGCATGACATTGCTTCTGTCATTGTTGATCTCGTGTCACAGATTGCATCCACTAACAGGCCCTGGGGTTCAGTTAGTAGCATATGTTGCATTCCAATGACCTACTGGTTGAGTGCCCCCGAGGCAATGTGGGACAATGACATACAAAAAAACATGAGGGTAGACACTTTCTGCCCCCCAAGTGACATTGTGCTCAAAATTACCTCTAATTTTCTACCCAATAATAGGCGGGCCACATCTGGTTGCTTCTTTTGCTTTGTTAACTCGTCTGACTTCACCCAGTCAAATAGTGCTTTGAATTTCCTTTAATTTTCTCCCCAGGCCACATGTGTACTTGATTCTTGCTTGGGTTCTGTAGCACTTCTGACCTTAATGGTGGAACCGAAACACGCCCTTGTAACGCTACCATAGAGAATGTAAATGGCGGTTTTTAACCAACTCCAATTCTTTTATTTTTCGAAAAATAAAGTACAGAGTCACAGATCTTTGTCTATTTTCCTTCCTAAATCAGTTTTATGGATTCCATGCCGCCCCAGCTCTGATTTTCCCGTCGCTTCCTCCAGGGGCCAATTATTCTAGGCTGTTTGTGACATCAAAACCCCTGTACGTGTTCCTTGATTTTGAACTGCATCTAATCCTCCAATGAATTATCTGGGCTCTCATTTCATTCCAAGAAATGGTCTATAAAATATCAGGAATGATGCTCACATTGTTTGAAGAAGGACCTCGTTAGAGAATCTTCATTGTCACTACTTCTTTCCTTCCTTGTCAGTTCTATTGAAAGCTACAGGAGGGTAGATCTAAAATATTTGACTTTCTGATAAATAAAAGGGATATTCAATAGAGGCATCTAACTCATGGAATAATGAGGTCTCTTCTAGAGGCCAAAAGTTGAAAGCCCTCTCTGTGCCTTGTCCCGAGTCCTCCTAAAACGGATATTCAATAGAGGCATCTAACTCATGGAATAATGAGGTCTCTTCTAGAGGCCAAAAGTTGAAAGCCCTCTCTGTGCCTTGTCCCGAGTCCTCCACGCATCTCAGCTGATTTCTTTATTCTAATATTGCATTAAATAAAGCATGGCTATTGGGCCCTTTTGCCAGGCCCAGATGCCATTTTAGATTGATTTGGCTTTAGACATGACTACCAGAATACATATTCAAACAGCATTCTGTAAAAAAAAACCATCAAATTCGTAAGTCTTTGCTTCATGTATCACTTTCTTCACACACATCTTTTCTTACCCACTCAACACAAGCATTCCTGTCTGCTGTAAAGGTCTGCCCCCCCCGCCCTTATCATAATTAACACTTAGATATTCTTTTCTCGGGAAACGTAAAACTCTTTATGGGGCTTAAAGCCTTACTTCTTTCACAATGTAATCTGTGATTGAATTTCAGCAAAGTGCAAACCATTTGGTGTACAGAGCTTACCTATCTCTGTAAAGAACACCGCAGCACTCCATTGCTGTCTTTGCACACCCAGCTTGGTATCCTCATAGTATCTGAGGAGAAGGTCTCCTGACCAAACCAAATAAATTAAAATCTAAATACTAGATACAAATACAATTTATCACAAACTATTGGATGGAGGGTAAAAAGGTTAGCTAGGGTTGAAATAGCAAAAAATACAAAACAAAAGAATCTGACCAAAACAGTTCAAAGTCACTCTTTCCTCTAAAGTATGAATACAATTAATGTATCTAGTTGAAACACGCTGTTCAATTTGTAAAAGCCTTGTCAAATCAGCTCAAAGATGCCAGCTAACATTTGAAGGTCCAGCGTTCAGACATATCAAGATTTGATGCAGCAAAACACAGCAAGACAACTTGCTGCGCTGCATCAGATGGAGAGGTCAGGAATGTGCCATATTTGTGAATATGTGGCACATTCCTGCTCTCTCATTGCACCAGCTCACTATGTGCTGCCTAGTCCCAACACAGGCACCCTTGTACCATGGCGCAAGGGCTCCTGTGTTGCACAAAGGATGGTTTTTAATGCAGGAAGGGTCCCCTTTCTGCACAAAAACAATCAATTGAGGCGTTTTCCTCTTTCTAAGTGTGCTGCATACACTTAGAAAGAGGAAAAAACAAAGCGGAATACAGGTATTTTTCCTTGTTGCACCTCTATTAGGAAGGCGTACAAATGTTGATATGTTTCCAGGGTTACTGATCTTGGAAATTCTGGGAATTCGCCAAAATACATGGGTAGATATGTTGGAACACCCACTCTCAACTCATGTAACACCTTCCCAACATCTTGAGCTGACTTACATTACTCCAGATTTACCAAACAACACAGGTCCACGCAAAGTGGGCATGCATGCCTTGGTAAAAATGACTTAAGGATTGTGCTGCTCTTGCATCACCCTGCGTGATTTAAGGGCAATGCCATCCTTTGATAAATCTGGGCTCCGGTTTGAAGAATCAAACATCTAATTCACACGTTGTTTGGTGGGTAATGACATATAAAGTTGTTCATTGCTTTGAAGTCTTTGGTTCGAAGCTGGCCGATATAGTCAGTGCTCTGGTCATACAATGTCAAACAGCAGCTTGAACAATGAGGTGCTACTTGCCAAACTACAAGGATCTGAGCATTGGATCTGAGGTGTGTCTGTCCCTGGGGGTGTCAAACTGTGTCTCGAACTGTGAACCAACGCAAGCTACTTAACGACTTGGGGATCCAGGTGATGCTTCTCAAGACTCCATAATGACACCCACACAAGTCCGCCACATCAAAGGTCAGTGATAAACTGGCGAAAACAAAACCTCCACCGTCACGCCAAGAGAAATACACCCACACTATCACGACAAACGAATCCACGTGGCGGTCTTTCAACCGCGGTATTCCATTGGCGGTACCCACCGCCGCGCTCAAAATACACACACTGCTACAAAACACCGCCACATTTGACAATTCGAAATACACACACCTGATACACATACACACACCACTCCCACACACCCATTGCAATATAAAACACACACCCACATCACCCACAAACCCCTACGACCACTATTACAGAGAGAAGGCCAGAGAGAGACACCACCATCCACAAACTAGCAGCCACAGGCACACATCCCCATCACCCACACAACTTCTACGCACAAAACACCACACACCACTACATATCACCACACTTATCACCACACACACCACCTCACACATCACCTACACCACCCCATGGCACGGTAAAGACACCCCAGGTTTTCGGAGGAGGAGCTCAGGGTCATGGTGGAGGAAATCGTCCAGGTAGAGCCACAGCTATTTGGAGCACAGGTGCAGCACACCTCAATTGCAAGGAAGATGGAGCTATGGCGAAGAATAGTCGACAGGGTCAATGCAGTGGGACAACACCCAAGAAATCGGGACGACATCAGGAAGAGGTGGAACGACCTAAGGGGGAAGGTGCGTTCCGTGGTCTCAAGACACCACCAGGCGGTTCAGCGGACTGGCGGCAGACCCCCACCTCCTCACCCACAACTAACAACATGGGAGGAGCAGGTCCTGGCGATTCTGCCTCCTGAGGGCCTCGCAGGAGTCAGTGGAGGAATGGACTCTGGTAAGTCAAAGCTTTAACAACCATACCACCCTACCTGCATGCTATCACATACCCCCACCCTTGCCCCCACCCCTATCACTCCAACTCCTCACAAATGTACCAATATCACAAACCACACATCCCAACACCAAGCCCTGCATGCAACAACAACGCATTGACACCCATCACTAAAGCATGCCCACTGCACATACCCATACACCCCCCTAAACCATCATCACACAAGCCCCCACACAGGAATGCCAGCACTGGGGTACACAGTCACCCACCCATTGCACACCATGACACACACAGATGCAATAATCATGCTTTTCCACCCCTGCAGGCCCACTACCCAACGTCACCAGACAGGAGGGTCCAGACATCTCCACTCCAACCACAGAAGAGGCCCACAGTGATGACAGCACCTCTGTCCACCTGGATCTAGATGACCAGCCCAGACCATCGTGGGCCTCGGGACAGTCGGTTCCCCTCACACAGGCAAAGGCCAGCACAGACCTTCCCCCCTCTGGTAACATCAGCACAGCACCCACCCACCGGGCCCATACCTCCGTCTCCAGGACACGTCAATCAGCTGTGTGTCCACCACTACAGGCAACCCAGGATAACCCACCACCCCAACAACAACAGGGACCTGGGGGCAGTGGTAGTGGGCACACCGTCCAGGGGACTGAGGCCCAGGAACACAGGGGAACTGGGAGGGCTGCTGTGCGACAGGGGGCGGACAGGCCAAGGGAACCCACTCTCCACGAGGCCCTCTCCTCCATCATGGGAGCATACCACCACTCCCAGGAGACGATGGCAACGGTCCTGGCCAAGTTTAAGGAGACCCAGTGCATGTAGGAGGAACAGTATTTGGGGTTCAGTGAGGAACTCAGAACCATCAGCTTCGCCCTGGGCACCATCGTAGGGGTGCTGAAGGAAATACTCAACACCAGGAGGGACACTGTGGCACTACAAGGGGCCCCTGACACTAGCATGGAAGATGAACTGCCCACCACCTCCGCCGGCGCTAGTGGACAGGAGGCACCGCCACAGGACAACCACACCAGCACCCCACACCCTGCAGATGGAGAACCACCCCGCAAACGGTCCCTGAGATCCAGGAACAAGACAGAGAACAATGCCAAGACCCCCGCCAAGAAATGAGACCACCCTGATTGTCAAGCCACTGTCCCACTTTGTCACCCTGTCCATATTGAAACTGCCCCAGCTCCACTTCCTATGCCCATATGGGCAATGCACCTGTGAGACAAATAGACTGGACTCTGCCATGGACACTCCTCCGCCATCACCCCTCACCATTTGACTTCCCCCTCCAATATTTTGTATGTAAATAAACACACCTAAAGCACCAAAAGATCTGGAGTCTGTCTGTGATTTCGAAATAGTGTATTTGCAATTACAGTGACAAAATGTTCAGGAAATAGTAATGTCAACATACCTATGTCACACAGCTCTAGTCCATGAGGAATCTAAGCAGATGACACACGTTGGGACCCACACCTGTGAAACCGTAAGGGAAAGTGACAACTCAGTGACCATACACTGGGTGAAATCGACAGACAGGATAGAGGTAGAAGTTGAAAAGTACTTGTAGTAGGCAGGAATGTATTCTCACCTGTGTTTCACTGGAAATATTGCAGGATGACTGAGTCCCTGTTGTCAATGTCTTCTTTCTCTGCTTCCTCCTCATCACTGTCCACAGGCTCCACAGCTGCCACAACACCGCCATCTGGACCATTCTCCTGCAGAAAAGGCACCTGTCGTCGCAAAGCCAAGTAATGAAGCATACAGCAGGCCACGATGATCTGGCACACCTTCTTTGGTGAGTAGAATAGGGATCCACCTGTCATATGGAGGCACCTAAACCTGGCCTTCAGGAGGCCAAAGGTCCGCTCTATCACCCTCCAAGTACGCCCATGGGCCTCATTGTAGCATTCCTCTGCCCTGGTCCTGGGATTCCTCACTGGGGTCAGTAGCCATGACAGGTTGGGGTAACCAGAGTCACCTCATAGCCACACATGGTGCCTCTGGAGTTGACCCATCACATAAGGGATGCTGCTATTCCGCATGATGTAGGCGTCATGCACTGAGCCAGGGAACATGGCATTCACATGGGAGATGTAGTGGTCGGCCAAACATACCACCTGTACATTCATGGAATGATAACTCTTCCGGTTCCTGTATACCTGTTCACTCCTGTGCGGGGGGACCAAAGCCACATGGGTCCCATCAGTGGCACCTATGATGTTGGGGATATGTCCAAGGGCATAGAAGTCACCTTTCACTGTAGGCAAGTCCTCCACCTGAGGGAAAACGATGTAGCTCCGCATGTGTTTCAGCAGGGCAGACAACACTCTGAACAATACGTTGGAAAATATAGGCTGGGACATCCCTGATGCCATGGCCACAGTTGTTTGAAAAGACCCACTTGCAAGGAAATGGAGCACTGATAGCACCTGCACTTGAGGGGGGATTCCTGTGGGATGGCGGATTGCTGACATCAGGTCTGGCTCCAACTGGGTACACAGTTCCTGGATAGTGGCACGGTCAAACCTGTAGGTGATTATCAAATTTCTTTCCTCCATTGTCGACAGGTCCACCAGAGGATTCCGCCATCTCCTCACATGTCCCAGCGGACGGTGCCTATGAAGGACAACAGCGAGCACAGAGTCAAACAAGTCAGAGGTATGTACCCACAGTCCACACCGAACACGATTCATACACAAAATCTGGCCTGTATGTGTGTTGAGAGAAGGCCTAGATATGTGTGACGCAGTTGGTAATTAGGCCATGTGGGCCCCTGAAATGGCGGCTGCCTGACCTCTAAAGTGGGACAATGGGATGTGAGGTAACTTTGCTGGCGTTGTACACCGTAACAGTAGGCGGTCGTAGACCATGGCGCAATGCTGCATTGGTTAACATTGGATCCTATGGGTCCCAGGAGCCAATGACGATGTACGCCGGCGGTGATGGTAAGCACCGCTGCGGACGTGACCGCCGCGGACGTAACTGCCATTTTCTAGCTGTTGAATCAGTCGATACCTGATCTTCGACAGGAGAGGACCTACACTGCAAGTGCTGCTGTGACCTCGGTCTGGAAGAGACAATGGCTTGTGCGTCCGGGGAAAGGGCCCCTGCCTTCACATCGGAGGAGTTGGAGAAGCTCGTCAACGGGGTCCTCCCCCAGTACACGCTACTCTACGGTCCTCCAGACCAACAGGTAAGTACACAGGGAGCATGTTGTATGGGCTATGCCTGTGTGGAGAGGGCTGGTTGTAAGAAGGAAGGGGGCAGAGTTCTGAGTGCATGAAAGACGGTGGGTGCATGTGCCACATGACAAGGGTAGGGATGGGGGCCACTCACTTTGACGGCGCAGTTGGTAATGACTTCTCTTCTTCCCCTGTACATTTCATGTAGGTCAGCGCCCACCAGAAGAAGGATATTTGGCGTGCCATCGCCAAAGACGTACGGACCCTGGGGGTCCACCACAGACGGAGCACCCACTGCCGGAAGAGATGGGAGGACATTCGCCGCTGGAGCAAGAAGACGGCGGAGGCTCAGCTGGGGATGGCCTCCCAACGTGGGTGGGGTGCCCGTCGAACCATGACCCTCCTGATGTTCCGGATCCTGTCGGTGGCCTACCCGGAGTTGGATGGGCACTTGAGGGCATCACAGCAGACACAAGGGGGTGAGTACACTCTCATTCAGCTGACTTTGCATGCAGTGGAGGGGTCTGGGTGGGGGAGGAGGGCTGTGGAATTCCCTAGGCCAGGGCGAGTTCCGTAGGCTAGGCCCCTTCGTAAGGCATGGCCCTGTGGCCCCCCACCCCACCTCTGTAGAGTGCCAAGTACAGCTATTTATGCACCTGTGTCATCTATGTGTGCAGATGTCGTCCATAGCCTTGTAGGCCATTTCCCAGGAATTGCACTGTAGAGCCCAACTGCGTGACGTAGTGCAGGGGGCTGCTGTGTCTGTCTTGTCCGCCAACGGTAGCGGTAAGCCATGCACTCAACCTGTCTTTCTTCTGTTCCCCCCCCCTTTTTATTGCGGTCTCCCTGTTCTTGTGTGCATTAGCATCATCAGGCAGAGGAGCAGTGGCACCGGAGCACGAGGGAGTTGCATCCCACATGGCCATGGAGGGCCACACTACGGACTCTGAATACACCAGTGGGACGGAGGGTGAGGGGAGCACCACGGCGGTGACAGGAGCTGAAACCAGCAACACGGACACTTCCTCCGATGGGAGCTCCCTTGTGGTGGCAGCAACATCTGTGCCCCCCACTTCTACAGGTACAGCCGCCACCCCCCCTACCAGCACCGCCCTCCCAGCAGCCCCTCAGCCTTCGCCCGTGCCCGCTCACCCAGGAGGGTGGGCATCACCTTCGCCCCAGGCACCTCAGCCCCTGCCCCTGTCACCTCTGCTGCCCTCAGTGAGGAGGCCATTGACCTCCTCAGGTCACTCACTGTTGGGCATTCTACCATTTTGAATGCCATCCAGGGTGTAGAAAGGGAGTTGCAACAAACCAATGCATTCCTGGAGGGCATTCATTCTGGTCAGGCGGCCCTTCATCGAACCTTTCAAACTCTGGCCTCAGCACTGATGGCAGCCATTGTCCCTGTGTCTAGCCTCCACCCAGACCCAATCCCCTGTACCTCTGCCTATCCCAAGCACACCATCAGACCAGCCTGCACACACCTCACCACAGAAGGGAAGCTCAGGCAAACATAAGCACCACACATCCCACAGGCACTCACGCAAGCATCACACACATACAGACACAACAACATCCACTACCTCCACTGTGTCTCCCTCCTCCTCGTCTCCCTCCTCCCTCCCAGTCTCATCTACACTCACACCTGCATGCACTACCGCTACAGCCACTATGTCCCGCACCAGCACACCCACCACCACACCCAGCTCACGTGCACTCACCAACCCCACTACCATTCACACGTCCCCTGTGTCCTCTCCCAGTGTGTCTGTGATGCCCCCTCTGAAGATACACAAACGCAGGCACACACCCACCCAACATACATCCACCTCACAACAGCCTCCAGCACATGCACCTGCACCCAAAGCCACGAAACTAACACCTCCTACAACCACCACCTCTTCCTCCACTCCCAAACCCCCTCCAGCTACCCGTCCCAGTGTGTCCATACAACTTTTCCTGTCCCCCCTTAACCTATTTCCCCCCCCCTCCAACTCATAAGTCCTGTACTAGCACCTCAGCCAAAAAGTCTCTGGGACCAGAGGTTCCTGTTGTTACAGGTATGTGGAGTGCACCAGCCACCAGGCCAGCCAGTGTGTCACGGAGCCACAGCACAGCCAGTCACCCCCGTGAAGCACCAGAAGTTGGCCAGTGCCCGGCGGGAGAGGGGGAAGGCTCCAGCCAGCCAAGCCGCTCACAGGGGTCCCTGGGGGAGTGTGGACTCAGCTGTGACTCCTCCCAAGGTGGCGAAGGGGCAGAAGAAACCCGCAAAGTCTGGGAGAAGACCGCCATCATCCCCGCTGGCCAGGAGGCCACCGCCAGCCCCATCGTTTCTGCCCAGGAGGGCCCCGCCAGCCCCATCGTCGCTGCCCAGGAGGCCACTGCAGTCCCATCGTCGCTGCCGAGGAGGGTACCGCTAGCCCCATCATCGCTGTCCAGGAGGACCCCGCCAGCCACAGCCCAGCTACCCAGGAGAGCCCCGCCAGCCACAGCCCAGATGCCCAGGAGGGCCCCGCCAGCCACAGCCCAGCTGCCCAGGTGGGCCCCGCCAGTCACAGACCAGCTGTCCAGGAGGGCCCCGCCAGCCACAGCCCATCTGACCAATGAAGGACCGCCAGCCACAGCCCAGCTGGGCAATGAAGGACCGGCAAGTCAAGCACCACTGAACAGGGCAAAGACCGCTGAACAGGGCAATGACCGCTAACTCAAGCACCGCTGAACAGGGAAAAGACCGCCAAGTCAAGCACCGCTGAACAGGGCAAAGACCGCTGAACAGGGCAAGGACCACCAACTCAAGCACTGCTGAACAGGGCAAGGACCGCTGAACAGGACAAGCACCGCTGAACAGGGCAAGGACCGCTGAACAGGGCAAGCACCGCTGAACAGGGCAAGGACCGCCAACTCAGGCACCGCTGAACAGGGCAAAGACCGCCAAGTCAAGCACCGCTGAACAGGGCAAAGACCGCTGAACAGGGCAAAGACCACCAAGTCAAGCACCGCTGAACAGGGCAAAGACCGCTGAACAGGGCAAGGACCGCCAAGTCAAGCACCGCAGAACAGGGCAAAGACCGCTGAACAGGGCAAAGACCGCCAAGTCAAGCACCGCTGAACAGGGCAAGGACCGCCAAGTCAAGCACCGCTGAACAGGGCAAGCACAGCTGAACAGGGCAAGAACGGCCAACTCAAGCACCGCTAGCCCATGAGCGGCAGGGGCAGTGATGCAACTGGGACCGTCACGGGGTGAGTGATGCACTCGGGGCACCAGTTCCCCTCCAGAACCAGTGGAGACATGCATCCACTACCTCTGTCCTGCACAGGATGAAGCACTCTGGGTCTCCCTCCAGAACCAGTGGAGACATGCATCCACTACCTCTGTCCTGCACAGGATGAAGCACTCTGGGCACCAAGCCCCTTCCAGAACCAGTGGGGACACGCATCCACTACCTCTGTCCTACACAGGATGAAGCACTCTGGTCACCAGTCCCCCTCCAGAACCAGTGGATACATGCATCCACTAGCTCTGTCCTGCACAGGATGAAGCACTCTGGGCACCAGTCCCCCTCCAGAACCAGTGGAGACATGCATCCACTACCTCTGTCCTGCACAGGATGAAGCACTCTGGGCACCAGTCCCCCTCCAGAACCAGTGGAGACATGCATCCACTACCTATATCCTGCACAGGATGAAGCACTCTGGGCACCAAGCCCCCTCCAGAACCAGTGGAGACATGCATCCACTTGAGAGACTGTGGCTTTGCACTCCCCAGGATGGTACAGTGGGCAATCCACCCACTGTAGAGACTTGTGAGACTGTGGCTTTGCACTCCCCAGGATGGTACAGCGGGCAATCCACCCACTGTAGAGACTTGAGAGACTGTGGCTTTGCACTCCCCAGGATGGTACAGTGGGCTATCCACCCACTGTAGAGACTTGAGAGACTGTGGCTTTGTACTCCCCAGGATGGTACATTGGGGAATCCACCCACTGTAGGGACTTGAGAGACTGTGGCTTTGCACTCCCCAGGATACATCAATGGGCATGGAGCCCCCTTGTGGATCTGGTGTTGTGCACTCATCCGGCTGAGGTGCCCCCCCTCCCTTCCCCCTGAGGTGCCTGTTGTATTTCTATCTGATGCCCCAGCAGTGTTCTCTCCGTCATGTTCGGGTATCTTGTGTGGGCCTCGACCATGCATTTTGGGCCCAGTGGTCCACGGACTATGAATGGTGCAATACCTGGACTACTAATCGTGGTGTATATTTTGTTAATAGAGTATATATATATATATTTTTGCTTACTGAATTTTTATATATTACAATGGTTACACTCATTTCCTTTTGTCTTTGCATTCTTCCGGGGGGTTTGGGGGGTGTTACTGTAATGTATAGATATACATTGGTGTGTGTGTTGTAGTGGGTGGGGGTTGGGTTGGGGTGTTGCGTGTGAGTGTCACTCTTTTTTCCCTCCCCCCTCCCCTATGTCGTAGGTGCAGTACTCACCGTGGTCTTCGCCGCCAGCGTTGGTGCTCCTGGTACAGGAGCAGGAAGACTAGCGCAGGAAGAATATGGAGTTCTGGCTCCATGGTGTCCTCCTTCCTCGTGGAGTGTGTAGAGGTGAGCGTTTTTCCTTCTAAATTCCTGTTTCCGCCGTGTTTTTATCCGCACTGAATCCGCCCCGGAAAAGGTGGCGGATTGGCCTGTCATAATAGTGTGGGCGGTACATTGTCCTCCGCCTCTCTGTTGGCGGTGACCGCCGAGCTGTTTGTTTGTACAGCCGTGACGGTCGGAGTGTTAAAGTGCCTGTCTTTGTTGGCGGTTTCCGCCATGGTCGTAATTCCAAACTTTTTACCGCCGGCCTGTTGCCGGTCTTACCGCTGCTTTAACACCGTCCGCCAGGGTTGTAATGACCACCATAGTTTTCCACGATAAAGCATATTTGAGAACCTGTGGAAAGCATAGGCATTACATATTGCTATGTTATCTCTTTTATGGGCACATACCAGAATCTTATTGACATAAATACGATATCCTAAATATAATTTACAAAATTAGCACCCCACTAGAGTTTATAATAAAGAACATAAACCTAATAGGACTGTATTTTTGTAAGCTCAATTTATTTCAGATGCTATTTCTGCAGATTATTTTTTAACAATGTACTCTTTTAACAAGTAATCTTGTCACCAACTTTCTTAGCACACAACAAGCAAGATCAGCAGTTGATGATAAAATAACTTGCAGCTGGGCATGAAAAGTCTGACAACACAGCTGTGTGTTTACTAGGGTTCAAAACAGACCAAGCAGAAGATAATGCCAATCATACTTTGTAATCTTATTAGAAATCAATGTTCATTATTTTAAAAATCGAATAGCTGTTTAAGCCTATATGTAGATAAATAACTGCATTGTAAGCAGGATTGTTTTTGGCAGAAAGGTGCACCTTCCCACACAAATTTCCTCTTTGTATGTGTGGAGCAGAATGCAAAGCAGACAGTGCGCATTCTGATGGTGCAAGGCAAGGGGGCCATGGTCATGGGAAGTGCAAGGGCCCCCCTGTGGCCTCCTGCACTTGTGCTCTGCCAGCCTTTTCATGGTCGGGAAACCACAATGAAAAGGCTGGTGGAGAACAATGTTGTAACCAGCAGGGTGACTCTGAGTTCCACGCTACCCTGGCTGGGTGCAACCAGGACCGCCATCACTCCAGTTGGGATCATGGTGGAGATGGCACTCTGTTGGCTGGTCTGCCGGCCAAACTCGTAATGTGGCTGTCGAACCACCAGAGACCCGACTTAATATCATATTCATAGATACAACATAAATGGGTTAAAAGTCATCAATCTGTTTGGGTAAATATATTACCTGCTAGATAAAAGTGGAACACAAGAAGTAAGAGTAAACTAACATTATCTTCTAAATAATTCACACCAATGTCCCTGTGGCAGACATACTTAGCACAATTAGATGGAACAGCCAACTTTTTCTTTAGACAGTCATTTACAGATTTCTGCAAATTTTCCATGTTGACATGATCCCAAACACCTGCCCCATATGTAGCCATGGAGGCACACTTGGTCTTATAATGCGGACCCAACTCTCGTAAAGATTTAGGGGCATATTTATACTCCGTTTGCGCTGAAATTGCGTCGTTATTTTTGACGCAATTTCGACGCAAAACTAACTCCATATTTATACTTTGGCGTTAGACGCGTCTAGCGCCAAAGTTCATGGAGTTAGCGTCATTTTTTTGCGTGAACACCTTCCTTGCGTTAATGATATGCAAGGTAGGCGTTCCCGTCTTAAAAAATGACTGCGATGCATATGCGTCGTATTTATACTCCCGGGCAAAAATGACGCCCGGGAGTGGGCGGGTCTAAAAAACCCGCATTTGCGCCGGATTTTAGCGCCTGGGTCAGGGCAGGCGTTAAGGGACCTGTGGGCTCAGCCCAGAGGTGCCCTCCCAAGCCCCCAGGGACACCCCCTGCCACCTTTGCCCACCCCAGGAGGACACCCAAGGATGGAGGGACCCACCCCAGGGACATTAAGGTAAGTCCAGGTAAGTATTTTTTTTTTTTTTTTTTTTGTGGCATAGGGGGGCCTGATTTGTGCCCCCCTACATGCCACTATGCCCAATGACCATGCCCAGGGGACAGAGGTCCCCTGGGCATGGCCATTGGGCAAGGGGGCATGACTCCGGTCTTTGCTAAGACAGGAGTAATTTCAATGGGGGATGGGCGTCGTAAAAAAATGGCGCAAATCGGGTTGTGGCGAATTTTTTGCCTCAGCCTGACTTGCACCATTTCTGGACGCCCATACGCCATTTTCCCCCTACGCCGGCGCTGCCTGGTGTACGTCGTTTTTTTTAACGCACACCAGACAGCGCCGGCGGCTAACGCCGGCTAACGTCATTCAATAAATACGGCGCCCGCATGGCGCTTCAGAATGGCGTTAGCCGGCGCTAATTTTTTTGACGCAAAACTGCGTTGGCGCAGTTTTGCGTCAAAAAGTATAAATATGGGCCTTAATTTCCAATTTGGAGGCAATTGTGAAAAAAGCTGTTACAGATTTTTCAAAATGTTTATTCCTTACTATCTTTAGTTCCACCCATTTTGTCAGTGAATCAAATTGTCAGTTCAAATACATAACTGAGCAATCTTTGCTCATCTGAACACCATTTGATGCTAAAGGATGAGTTTTGCCCCTTCAGTCCCACAGACAATAATAAAAGTTTCACTCAAATTAGATTTCAAGTCCAGCAAATCCATAAAACTTTCAGCAGTGTCTCAAAGCTATTTGTGCTATTCATGCCTTAAGCCCAGAAGAGTACAGAAGTGCCTTTCTTAATGAAGAAAAACTCTAAGTTGTTAGTAAACTGGATAAAAAAGAAAAGTTCAAAAACTCAGCCCTGCTTCACCCCCATACTGTATTCAAAGTGTCAGAACATTGTCTATAAATTCCATAACGGCCCTAAGCAGTAGTTTCTGCCTGGAGCCGTCCAAGTAAATTTACAATCAAGGTGTCCAGCCCTTTTCCACCATTAAGGACCATAACTTACATGATTTGAACTCACTCAAGAGGTCGATAAATGACCCCTTTTTGGCTAACAGAGATTTACTAATTAGCAGATTCTGTGCTATAAGATACTAATAAGCACTGGTCAACTGTTCCTATCCTTTTTACTGAAACCATACTGTAGTTCAGAAAGAAGTGCTTCTCTGGCCAAGATTCCAGCCTTTCTAATGAAATTCTTACTGTCACTTTAACCAGGAAGTCTAACAACAAATTCAGGCGAAAGCCCTTGAGACCCTCTCTGTCCCCTTTTTGAAGTTTAGCATGTTTGAGACCAAGGGCCTCATTAGGAGTTTGGTGGCCTAGAGAAGGCCACACCAGCGGTTTTCCAGGTCACCATATTATGAGTCATAGAGGCAGGAATGCTGACTGCCAAGCAAAAAAGGCAGACTGCCTGCACGGCGGCCTGGACATAGATGGTTCGACCTCCAGCACAGTCATCGCTGTGGCCAACGACTGAGCATATTACAATCATACAGGTGCCATGACGGTCCCTTCAGGGTGGGCAAGACCATCACAGTACATGCTGCTGGAGTATGGGCCACCTGATGTGAGTAGTCTTGCTTAGTCATTGTAGGACATGAGCAGGGTAGTGGGTTAGTCTGCAGATTAATACAAATGTCTGCAGTCATGTCCCTGTACTTATTGGCTTTTGTTCTTTAAACTTGTGGTGTGTTGACAAATTGAATATTTTTAGCTTGGTGTTTATGACATGTGTGTGACACAACCATTTGTGCCCAAAATTGTGATTGTAATCTCTTGATTTGTCTTTTGCATCCATACAGGTAAACATCCATCAGAAAGAGATATGGAGAACCATTGCCGGGAAGGTGCAGATCCTGGGGGGTCCACAGTCGGCAGAGCGCACACTGTTACTAGAGGTGGGAGGACCTGAGAATCTGGGCTCGGAAGATCACAAAGGGTCCAGCTGGGGCTGTCCTCCCTACGTGGACGGGGCGCATATTGGACCATGACCCCCTTAATGTTCCCACTCTGACTGTGGCATACCCAGATCTTGAAGGGTATTTGAGGGGAGCACTGCAGCCACAAGGGTGTGAGTACAGGTCATAATCCTGCCTGTCACATTGGCAGGTTAATGTGTTAGGTTCTGACATCTCCACCTCACGATTAGAGATGAACCATGTGTGATACAGTAGATGAGTGACTGTTTGTGTAGATATGTCATTTGGTGCATACTGATGTGCCTTGCCTATTGGCCCAGAGACCTAGGGCACAACTGGGTACAATCCACAAATAAATTGCTCTCCACGGACAACACATGTGCATTGATCAATCAACTAATGTTTGTTGTTGTTGTGAGTGTAAATTCTACGCTACAGACCACTACTCCTCAGGTTTGAAGGCCAAAGGAAAGGAAGTGATGGATCACTGTCCGCAGCCATGTATCTAGTCAAATGAGTAAATTGGCATCTGCCACCCAGAGGCTACTTGTCTTCAGCGTGTGATGGATACTGGTGCCTCACTACTGTCTGTAATGTAAAGATGGCCATCATACATGTGACAGAGCATACATTGTTCTTTGGGCCAGCTACGTATCAATACCTTCCCTCAGTAAGTGGGGAATGTCCTTTGACATGATTTGTGAGCCATCACTGTTGCCAACATTCCTTGTGCCTAAATGTTAACATGTGTCCATTCTGTTTTGACAAAATGTGTACACTGCTGTTTCATGCATGATCTACCTATGTTCATTGGATGATTTCTCTCTTCCCTCACATATATGCGCATGACAACCTGTGTTTGGATTAGGACATTTGCAATGGGGCTACATTTCATATGGTACCACAGACAGGAGTATGTCATTATTGATTGTTGGCTAACACACACCCTCACCCATCACATGACGTGTCTGACTAGTTTTTTAGCCACAATGTGCATTTCCGTGGTATTGGTGTGGCATCATGTCAGAAAGTGCACTGCACATGTGTAATGGGGAAGGTTTGTAACCTGACTGTTGCCATGCATCATGGAGCGACTTGCATTTATGTTGGATTCATATTTGTTTGGGTACACCCATTCATCCACAGACATCTGGGTTTGTAGTACCAAAATGGAGATAGTGATTTAGCTTCCCACTGGGCAACATGTTGAGGGCCTTCTGCAAGTACGTGTACATTTCTGTGCCTCTCCAACATACAAAGTACTAATGGTGTATCCTAATGCAATCAGAGTATGTCATTGTAAGGGGTGCCAAACATTAGTGGTGATTTCCCTGGGGCTTGCAGATTCATTGTGTTGTGGATTCTAGGGACGTAGCACCCTGACAATTTGCTCATTTTGCCTACAGTGGCCATTTCTTTGACACATGTGTAGCATATCTGAACAACATTAGTACTACCTCCAGGACTCCACTGAGACAAATTTTACTTGGTTAAGTGTGCATTGTTGATATGTTTCCAATGTGACATGAGTATTTTCATGTCACCTTCTACAGGCTACTGTACTGTTGTCATCAACATGACATGTTGTGGGAGCATCATTTCACATTGTTGTGGTATTGCGTATGTGACAAATAGATGTCTCCATGACTTTGTGTGGGACCTGTGGCAATGAACTTGGCATTGGATTACTATTGTATGACAGCAAGTAACTGAGGAATGCTCCATGACGCAAAGCATTGAAGGTGATGGGGTCTCTCATTTGGTTAATGGTTACTGTGATTGCACAACTTCAGCCATGCAATTTTAGTTGTCAGAGATTCTGATTTTCCTGTGGACAACTGTTGAGAGTTCAGGTGGCATGCATGCATATGTAGCAGTCACTTTGATGTAGTTTGTTGGTGGGGCCTACTTGACATCATGGTAATGTTTGCTAATCATAGCTGTTTAAGTATGTTCATAAACAAGTGGTGACCCTCTTCCTTTTTGTATTTGCAGCATCATCTCAGGCAAGCAAAGGAGACAGGGCACAACCAAGTGGGGAAGCATTTGGCTATGGTATCTCCAGTCAAGACACCACTGACAGGGAGGGACCAAGCGGCCCAGAGGGTGTGGGGAGTGCCACAGAGGAGACAGGATCAACATCTTCATCATCAGATTCAACCTCCAGTGGCCACTCCCTAGTGGTGGTAGACCCATCAGGACCTACTCCTGTACTATCTTTGCCCATCATTCCTAGCTCTTTTGCCACCCTCCTTGTTGCTCCCCACCCAGTTGGCCATGCCCGCTCACCCAAGAGGGTGGGCGTCTTCTTTGCTGCAAGCACCTCATCACTCCAGCCTCTGTTACCACTGTTGCCCTGAGTGATGAGCCTATTGACCTCCTGAGGAGCATCTCTGTCGGTGAGACTGCTATTGTGAATACCATCCAGAGGATCGCAAGCCAACTTCAGCAGACCAATGCTTTTATGAAAGGCATTCATAGTGCCATGTCTGGCCTACAGAGGTCTTTTGAGGCCCCTCACTGACGGCAGCCAGTCACCCACCACATTCATCTCCTCCTCCACTTCCCAATCCAAATTCCTCATTCCCCTACCTATCTCAAGCACACAGACATATCGGAGCACACCCACCACAATACACACAAGCAGCAAATAAACACAAACACTACAAGACACACTGGCAGTCAACATACACCCACAAACACAACATCAGCTACCACTTCACCAGACACTCAAACCATCCCCAACAACCCACACACCACATTCAGCATAACCACAGGCACAACCACAACAGCCAGTGATTCATCCACCACACCCACCATACTCACAGACACCACCCCAAACACACAGGAACATCCACCACATCCACCATACCCACAGGCACCACCCCAATAGAAAAAGAGACATCCATCACATCCAGCATACCTGCAGACACCACCCTAATAGACATGCAGACATCCACCACATCCAGCATACCCACAGTCACCACCCTAATAGACACAAACACATCTACCCTTCCATCACCCACCACCTCCCAGCCCCACAAGACATGCAAATGCCCACACTCATACATACAACAGGCACCACCCAAACAGAAGCATACCTCACACATGCACATACCCAAGACATCCACACCCACACACCAGACAACCAGCCTCTCAACCTCCAAATCCCCAACCCCTTCTGATGACCATCCCCATGTTCTGAAGGAGAGTTTCCTTTTCAACTTTGCCCTTTCCCCTGTTCCCCCACCCATGCTGCCCCATCCACATCCTAACCCATCCCTTCCTCATACAAGTCCTTCCCTGTCACACCTGCCCTCCCTGCAAGCACCCATACCCCTTACTCAACAGAATAAGCTACCCCTCCTCATAAACAGTCCACCCCTCCAAACCCAAACCCAATCCCATCCATCCCAAATCTGATCCCCCTCCCCCACTGAAGGATGATCACTGAAGTGCCTGCCGGGCCCACTTGATGATCTTCCTGTGGAGGTTCCCTAAGAGTGATAGGAATCAAGTGTGGGCACAGGTTTGTGCAGAGACCTTAAAATTGACTGACCAATGGCCTTTGCTATCATGGATTTTCAATTAATAAACCCACATTTTTGTTTTTTTGGGTACACATTTGTCCTGCCATTCCTTTTCTACCTTTATGTTGTCCCTGAGTAACTTGTTTTGTCTGCCTACAGTTGTGTGTGTTTCAGCCTGCGTGCTGATCTATTTGCTGTTGATTGCAATATCTGACTTTGTGGGAAGCGCTGGTGTCACCCAAGCCAAAGGTAGATGTTGACTGTATGGATATTTGGGTATTAATCCAATTTGGCTGTCATTGCATTTTGTTATGTTTGGTGTGGTATCTAGTGTTGTCCAATGTCAGCATGTATGGTGCTAAAGCTGTCCCCCTGGTATGGATTGTACATGTGTCTCATGTGTGCCAGCTTGAGTTTTCTTTGTGCAGATATGGAGGGTATTCAATAGTGCTAGCTTCCTTTGCATTTGACTGAGCATGTGCCCATTTTGATGTGTGCACCTTGCAGTTTCTTTATCTAGATGTATGACCTATGCTGTTGCTGTTGTATATGCTTTCTTGACTTGCACTTTCACATTATGCAGTTGGGAATGTCACTTGGCCCTAATATTGGTTGTCCCTGAGGTTCCTGAAAGGCCCGTTCCTGTGCAAATGTTGTTTTAGGGACATGTGCAATTATAGTTTGTCCCAGGGCAGCATCCTTCCATGAGTAGTCCTTATGGCCCCATACCTATTTTGCAGGTATTGTTTGCATTGTGAGCTTTGGATATGTATCTCTGACTATTGGGCTTTCCATTTTCCTTCCATGGTGTTGCAATATGGGTGATGTGTGGGTCCATTGCAGGGCTATTTAATGGGAGGGTGTTTGTGTTCCATGAGACATTCATACATATGTGTTTTGAATCTGACGACAGTCCATGGAATGTGTGCAATGTGAGGGTGTCACTCGTATTTGTAGATGTGATGTTGTTGCGTATGTGTGACACAATATTGTATACACTTCACTGTCCCTGTGCCTAAGATGTTCAGACGTGCGGTTTTGTGTAGTGTAGCAGTACAGTGTGAGTGACCTGGGTGTTTAATGGCTGTGAATGTGTCCTTCTTTGTTTATGAATCCAACTGTGGGCACAATGACGTGAACTTGGTGACCGTTACATGGGCCCCATATCATGTGGACAGCGGCACAGCAATGTTATTAAATTTGATGGAACAGGTAGGTGTGTGTACTTACTGTCAGTTGCGTCCACAGCTGCATGGATTTTGTGCTCCATCCATGAGCAGCAGCAGTGGCAGGATGTGTGTGATGAGCTCCATGGCATCACAGGACATGTAGTGCTGCCTGCAGGTGAGTTGCTTCCTTTATAGACTCCATTTCCACCTGCTGGGATGTGATGGTTGGACCGCCATGTTCACACTGGCGGTGTGCAACATAGTAATGAGTCCGTGGAAACACTGCATCTGACAGCCTGTTTGCCCTGCCACATCACCGCAGCGGTCTTTGTTGGGGAGGTTTTTAAGGTAGTGGTCTTGCGTTAATCCTTCTTTTACCATGTAGATTTTATTTTGCATGCTTCTAATTCACAATAGTTTTTCATGCCTTAAAACAAGTAACCCATCTTCTCTTTCTCCATAATACTGACACCTATGTTTCTGTTTTCCTAGACTGTTCCATTGTAAACCATTCCACAAATTACGTTTTTTCCCCAACAAATGATGCATGACACAGAATGCCAGGGATCTCTGACATGTTATTTCTTGCCTAACCATCCCAAAAACCTCTCAGACAGTGCGTGATTTCCAAAGAGATCCAAGTTAGGATTAGTAAAACTATAACAATTGAAATACACAAATTAAATGCCTATCAGGCGGTGGGGATTGAACCCTATTTAAAAGGAAGAAAGCCTATAATACTAAATACACTTCCACTTGTTCCACTGTGCTTAGATATAGACTAAACGTTTTCTTAGGATCATTTTGCATCATTCCTTCTGTTATTAGTACGCTAAATTTCTTTTACATGCGTCAAGGGTAGCACACATCTCAGTGCCACACCCTCAGTCACACACTGTAGTGTCATCCATATATGACTTCTTGGGGCATTTTAAGTTTAGGCGCTGCAGTGCTGATGCTCAACATCAATCATACTTTACCCTCTCCCATCTCCACACAGGGGACGGTGATGGTGAGGTCTCACCCCAACCTGTGAGAGGATGATGTGAATAAACAGGAAGCTGAAAGCAGGTACCTATGCAACACTGCATAGGTGCAAGTGATGGCGCAGGGATTTCTATATTTTAATCTTAGAGTGTAGTCATTATTTAACCCCACCACTTCTCCCAAGAACCTTTTTTTGTAAAGTCAATAAAGAGAAGCATTTTGAGTTAAAGAGTTTTATTAATCATTTTGAAATGTTCAAATTATTTTATTCAGAAGGTAATAACCTTCAAACACTGTTATTACAATTTCAAATGATCCGTTAGTCCATATTTCAAAAGAAGGTGAAACACAATATTAGAAAGAATTAGAGTCAAACTAGAGATAATGCCTAAAGTGTGTTTCATAAAGGAATATCCCTAACCTAAATTGAATTATGAATTGGGTAAATTGTCAGTTCACTAACCCAATAAAGAGTTCTGATGAGAAAATAAATGCGTAAGCATAAAGCTACTCACCTCAAATGATAGAGACGTTATTTAACTGGAAAACATTCTCAACTACAAATCTGCAAACATCTTATTCAAAGGAATAGGCTCAAAGGAAAATCTCTCACGAAAAGCCTAAGGCCTCAAGAAACCCAGAATGTGACAACGTACTTTAGGAACACAAACTAATATATATTTACAAAACACACAATGAAACATCTGCCACAGTCTTCCTTTTTGATAACCAATAGGATAAAATGCTGGGCACAGGTATACTCCCTAGTTTGTCATGTTTTCACAAGAGACCATAGAAATATGCCGTTGAAAAGATACTTTATCCACATCTTGCAGTTCAGACAGTCATTCACGAGTCATGCTTCCTGCCATCTCCTCTCCACCTAGTGAGAACCTGACTATCGGTTGTCTAATTCAAAACAAATGCCAAATCACTAACAAACAGCTTCTGGAAAACTACAGCATCTGCAGTGAAAGTGAAAAATATTTTGTTAAAAACAATTTAACATGAAAAACAAGCCTTTCAATGTTAAAATATAATTTGCTGTTAATATGGCAGCAACAGTCAAGCTAACTTAATTTAAAACGTTGCATTATTCTAATTATGTGTTTACAATGAAGAAATATGACTACCTACTGCAAACTTGCATTTATTATGTTTGCATTACTTTGCATAAGCCTTTGCACTTTTCAGTTAAAATCTTTTTTATTTTCAAAGTGAAGAAATAAATTAAATGACTATCAGACGGTGGGGATTGAATCCTATTCAAAGGGAAGAAAGGACATTTGTTTTAGTACAAGGTTTCTGTTTCCTGCTTCTGTGTTCTAGGAGTGGGTGTAATTGTGCCTTGTGGCTCCATTAAGCACTGACAGCTGAAGTTAAGTGAAAAACAAATCTGTCCAATGTTAGATGGATACCGTTGAATAGGAGGGGGTGTGCTTTATGCGTGAGTTTAAGTGAGTTAAAGTGAGCAATGATAGAGTAGTGAAAATAAATGAAAGTGAGTAAGGCAGTTTGAGTGAGATTGTGTGTTTCAGTGAGAATAAGTGAGACAGTGAGAAAGAGAACAAGAGAGTGAGCGTGATGGGGTGTAAGTCTGAGTGAGAGTGAGTGGCAGAGACACAGAGAGTCAAATAATGAATAAACGAGTATAAGGAAGTATTAGTGTGAAGGAGTGAGCATGAAGATGAATGAGGGTTAGTGTCATAGAGAATCAGAGTAAATAAATGTACATCAGGCTGAGTGAGTAAGAATGTGTTTGTGAGCATGTTGTTATTGTGAGTCTGCGGCTCGCCCTGGCATATTTAAGGTAATTCTTGTCATAAGGAGCACTCGTGGCAAATGCTGGCATTAGTATATTGACGGTAATTCTGGGCATAAGGGAAACATAGCAAAATGCTGCCACTTTATTACTTGAGGTGAAATGCCCATTTTCAAAATGATCTTGGGGAAGAACAAAGCAGAAATCTGAAATCCTTTACAAAAATACAGGCTGTCTTGCTTCATTCATTTGTTGGCATTTGGGGCATGTACTATTCATCACAACTTTCAAAGATCATCATCTACCACTGCTTCTGTGGCTTACTGTGCCTGATCCAAACATAAACAGCCTCATTATGACTTTGGTGGTCCTGTGACCGCCATTTTGGCAGTGGCGGGCCAACTGCCAACCAGCTGGCAGAGACGACTGCCAAATAATGCCATTGGCAGCAGTGCATACAGAAGACTGCCAAAACACTGCTGGCACCACCAGGCAGGTCAGACCGCCACAATTGAATGGAGGCACACACAGTCCAGCAGAGACCGTGTTTCTGCCAGACTCATTACAAGGTTGCACAACCACCAACATAACGGCCTTGGTCGAACCACCATGAAACTCCAGACAGAAATGAACAGTATAAAAGGAGATACTCACCTCCAGGAAGCCAAACACATCCGGAGCCACCATGGAACCACAACTAGACGTCATTCCGCTGCTCCTGTTCAATGAAAGACAACAGAATCATCACAGATAAGGATGACAACAACCATAAGTACACACACTCACCTGTTACATTTGTAAATTGTCAAAATCTGTACAGTATTCTGCCCTCTGGGTTACCTAGGGCCTACCTCAGGGGTGGCTTATATGTAGAAAAAGGGGGGTTTAAGGCTTGGCAAGTACTTTAAAATGGCAAGTCGAAGTGGCAGTGAAACTGCAGACACAGGCCTTGCAATGACAGGCCTGAGACATGGTTAAGGGGCTACTTAGGTGGATGGCACAATCAGTGCTGCAGGCCCACTAGTAGCATTTCATTTACAGGCCCTGGACACATGCAGTGCACTTTGCTAGGGACTTACAAATAAATCAAATATGCCAATTGGGTATGAGCCAATGTCACCATGTTTTAAGGGAGAGAGCATATGCACTTTAGTACTAGTTAGCCGTGGTAAAGTGTGCAGAGTCCTAAAACCGGCAAAACCAGTGTTGAAAAGTGGAGGGGGCAGGCAAAAAGTTTGGGGTGACCACCCTAAGGATGTCAGGTCTAACACATACCAACTCATCAGAACAACACTACAACTGCACAAATATGAACACTTGCCACACACTCACAACCAACACTGGTCACGGACTCAACACACATACAACACAATGAACAGCCATCTGTGATGATACACACACAATTACACCATCATACAATCTAACAATCAACACATACATCACACACACACACACACAGCACATCAAACCCATCATACCATGCACAATACACGTAGACTCAAACAGTCAAAACACACAACGCCACACAGCACAACAACAAACACATATCATCACAAACACAACACAATAGCATGACAACAAAATATTTTTCTACATATACATAACCCATCACACAACACACACCCTATCACTGGCTGACAGAAGTACTGCACACAACCTCACATACTGTTCTAACAACACATGAAGCACAAGTAGCACACACACACACACACACACACAATACATGCACACTACCAATGACAGCCAGGAACAATTCAAACCTAGGAAAGGAAATGCAGGACAAATAACTGACCAAAAGACCAAGTGGTTGGCGTTAATGTGTTCAAACTTGCAATAAATAGGAATGTCCAAGGCCATGGGCCAGTTCATAGGCCCAGATGATTAGCACCTAAGACACATAATGGTGCCATGTAACCTCCACAGGTAGGGGCATCCAGGGGGCAGGCAGGCACCTTAGGGAGTTTTGGGTCTGGGATTGGGCGAGGGGCTTTAAACTTTGGTTTAGGAAGGGGTTGGACCTTTTTGGGAGAGAATGACTATTTTTGGAGGAGAGGGGCATGGGTGCTGGCAATGGGGGTTATGGGAGGCCTCTGAGATGGAAGTGGTGGCCTTGGGGAGGGTAACAGTTCTTTTAGGGGTGTTGCGGGGGAAGAGTAGGGAAAAGGTCAAACTCAGAAGGGAATATTTTTTTGACACAGGGGGACGTCATCAGATGGGGTTTAAATGTGGTGGGTGAGGGAGTGGTTGTTTGACGTTTATGTGTGGATGTATTCGGCAGCATGCTTGTGGGAGGTATGCTTGTGTGTGGTGGGTGTCTGTTGGGGGGTGAGTGAGGGCTTTTATGTGTCTTGTGCTGAGAAGGGTGGAAGTGCTGGGCATACTGTGGTGGGTGGGTGGCTGTCTGTTGGGGTGGTGATTGCAGTTATGGTGGATGTGCTGCAAGTAGGCATATCAGTGGTTGTGTCTGCAGGCATAGTGACTGGGGTGGATGTCTGAGGGTCTGCTTGGGTGCTCTCTGTGGGTAGGATAGGTGTAGTTGCTGGATCTGTAAATGTTGAGATGGTGCCTGCAGGTGTGTCAGGTGTGCTGTCTGTGATGTTGGGGGTGATGGGAGTGTCGCGTAGGCTCTCATTATCCTAATGAGACTACTGGATTTTGAGTGGCAACATCGTTCACAGTGTGGGGGACTAAGTCTGACCCATAGTGAAGGACCCTTGTCACTCTAAATCCGGGTTTTTGCTCTGGCTAACTAGCAGTGCCTCCTCTCTCCCAAAGGGAAGAGACTATTGGGTAGCCGAGCATATGACATCTTAATACTTCCCAGGGAAGTCGTGGTCACTCAGGTCACAGCCGGTTCTCTCATACACAGTACTGTCTCATATAGAAATGACAAAGGCAGTTTAAGTTTTAAAGATTGGTTTAATAAAACAACTGCATTTTAGATAGCAAAGCGTGAGCTGCAATAACCAGAACTACACAACACATTAGGATTGAAATAGTAACGATGAGAGTGAAGCACAAGAATAAAGCTATCATAGTGCAACTAGATTAGGTTCTCTCTAAGTTATATTCTGAGCACAGCATGTGAAGCTCTAAGCCTGCCTTTCAGGTCCCCCCGGGAGGACATCAACCCTCATACCTGAGCAAAGGCCTGTAATCTGCATCAACATCTGCAACAGGGCAGTCAGCATCTAGTTGTAGGTTCCTGGTCGGAATCTCCCTCTAATGTGCATGGGACAGAGAAGTGTTTTTATAACTAACACGCAGATGTTCTAAGAAAATGTACCTAAGTAAGAATGCGTATTTTCTACTAACACTAGAGACTAAACTTCTACCACGTTTACCGGCAATGTACCAGACTGTAGCCTTGACTGAAGCACAGGGTGAGCAGGAAAGCATTGTTTAAGGACACAGTGCTGAACTAAGCTAAACAGTGTGATAGAAATAAATAAAACAAGACCTTAAAACTGGTTATTGTACAATAACAGTGCAAGGCTAAATAAAATGTATCTAGGACAAAGTGCACAGCGGCCTAATATGTTAACTTAACGTGCATGAAGCTACATTAAAAATTACTACGCTACAGGAGTGTCAGGGCAGGTTGTGACTGTTGCTGCATGTTGCTTCTGTGTATGCCAGTGGTGTGTCCTTGGGTGCTTATGTTTGCCTGAGCTACCATCAGATGTTGAGGTGGATGCATGCCTGTCTGTTTGTGTGCTTTGACTGGGTCAAGGAAGAGGGGTTTGGAATTGGGAAGAGGAAGGTGGAACAGAAGACAAAGGGTGACTGTCTGCCGTCAGTGTAGAGGCCAGAGCCTGAAAGCATCTCTGTAGGCCAGCCACTGCACCATGAAGGTCCTCCAGGAATGCATTACTCTGATGGATTTGAGTTGCCAGTCCCTGCATGGCATCCACAATGGTTGACAGACCCACAGAGATGCTTCTCAGGCGGTCCATAGCCTCTTCACTGAGGGCAGCAGGGAAACAGGGGTTAGCAGAGGCGCCTGCCACAAAGGAGATACCCACTCTCTTGGGTGAGCGGGCACGGCCAACTGGGTGCGGAGCTACAGGGAGGGTGTTGGTAGAAAGGGGGTGGTGGACAGAGATGATGCTGGGGTAGTTCCAGATGGGTCCACTGCTGCCAGGGAAGAGGATTCTGAAGATGATGCGGTGGATCCTGCATCACCTATGGCACTCCCCTGGCCCTCCAGGCCACTGGGTCCCTCGAGGTCAGTGTTATCATGATTAGAGGTCCCATTGCCAGCAGCTTCCCCACTTGCCTGTGCCCCGCCTCTTCCGCCTGCTGATGCTGGAAAACAGAAAGAGAGGTAGGGTCATCACATTCTTTTCATACACTAACATCACACTGTACACATAATTTACATTAAATCTAGTTGTACCACACCCCCAGGTTAGAGCCAACATCATGTCACAACCAGATACAATCTGCACCCCTATATAACAACAATGTCACACAGCAGCTAAGCCACCTATCTCACACCTACAATGCCATCATATCAGTAGAGCTATCACACTAACCATTCCATGACAAGCTGACTTGGCAACATTATTCTGGGTCCCTATCCACAGCAACATAGTCAACCAACAACCAAGCTATGGGAAATAGTGGTGGATTGAATTGACTTCCACATATCACATACACAAAAGCTAAACATATTTACAATATTACCTGATGTCATGTTGCATACAAGCCAAAACCATTTCATATCACAGAGTCCACAACCTTCAGAACTGAAATTTGCAAACATGCACCTATTATATTTGGCATATCTAGATAGAGTTTAAACACATGTCACAAATACCAATACTGATGTAGGAAAAGATGATACATACTTTGTTGACCTACTCATCTTAGTCATTCTCCACCTTTAAACAAAGTCTTGTACACTCATGGGGGCCTATTTAACCCATTGCATTTTTCCACAGACAACCACTGAATGCAATGGACACCTGTCATGTACATGAAAGCCACATACAGTTCAATGTATCATGATGAGTGGCAACAACAATAGTCCAATACTTGAGTGCCAACATCACCATCCACACTTTAGACATGAGAAGTCTTACATCTGTATGGGAAATTGTCAATGACACAAACCACATCTGAGGATACTATAATAGAGACATACACCTTGAGGCAATCCAAAGAACTGACTACACATACCATCCCACCCACATGTGAATGTGAACTACCACACCTGCACCACAATGTAGTCAGTGCAAACAATAGGTTCCATACTAAAAACCTTAAAAACATATCAAAGTAGCAAAATAAAGTATGCTTCTGATACATTGCAATGTTTATTTATGACAGAACCTTACAACATTCACATGATGCTGGCAAAAACCAGTGAAGAATGTATCTGTTAATAAGATGTCTTGGCCTATTTAGCATGCCCACAACACAATGACTAATAAAATAGCCGTGTAGTCACTTACCATCAAAACTACATGTACATGGTACTAACATTCAGAGCTCTGATATCAGTGTATATGTTGCAATAGTAGTCTAGCAATAACTCCATGGCTTCCAACATATAGGATATCCACTCAGATGAGGCATTATAGGGGTCAATGTACATCGCTCACTTACCAAATGGGTTCACCTCCTAACAGCTCTGAGTAAGTTTAGCAGGTATGGCATATGGAATGTCAGATGGACATTACAGCCTCACGTGAAGTTGTCATTCATCAGAAACCTCATGAAACGTAGGAATGACTTACACTTGTCAGACTCTATGTTGCACATAGACATGGTCCAAGGTGCATTGGAATGGACAGAGGGCAAAGACCTGAACAACTTACCTTCATAATATTGGGATTATGGATCCGTAGATGGCAAGGAACAACCAGCGGGGTATATAAAGCAGTATAGTGGTACTCATATGACACAGTCACATGTGCATCACCATATGCTTTTGTACAGAAGGGATAACATAGGATGGTAATATTTCCCTATACATATACACAATAGAATGTGCACACCTGTGAACCAATGTTGAGGATTGTACATCTATGTGTTCCTTGGAGATCTTTGACCCTTTGCACTTACCACATTTTCACAGCTTAGATTCCATCACTTCATACGCTGACCTGGCATACAGATGAAAATGTATTAAGTCAGTACTTACCCACTTGTGGTTGCTGTGCTGCCCTCAAACGCCCATCTAACTGAGGGTAGGCCATCTCCAATATGCAGGCCATTAGGGAGGTCAATGTACGATGGGCACCACTTCCTCCGTGGGAGAACATCCCCAGCTGGGCATCTATAGTCTTCCGGGCCCAGCATCTCAAGTCTTCCCACCGCATCCTACAGTGGGTGCTCCGAAGGCTGTGAACCCCCAGGGTCTGCACTTTCTTGGTGATGGTATGCCAGATCCCCTTTTTCTGGTGGGTTTTGGCTTGCATGGATGACACAGACGAAGAGAAAGTCATGTCCACATGTGTCATCCCCAAACAAGAAGGGTGAAACAAAAGTTAATGCAAGTAGCCATACATACACGTCCTCCAGAATCCTCTTCTATGTGGAATGACCATCTGCAGTCAGGCCATGTGTGAAGTGGAGTCAGGCATACAACATGCATATCCAGTACCAGGTGTTGGCTAGAAACATATGACCAGACCACAAGCATCTCTTTAAACATGGTATAAGTATACAACTATTTCTAACACCACCTTCAATTATAATGTTATATAGTTTTTTAGGTGGGTCAGGGTACATACATCACATACTCCCTACTATGTATCAGAGCTCAAAACTATCTAAGCACATGTGCACATGTCCATCTACCCAGGCATATTATCCCAATCCTTCATTCCACAACATTTCATCAACAAAATCATACACTCAACATTTCAAACATTGGTATTGCATTTTACTTAACTGATCCTCTGGTGCACCATAGAGCTGTCCATAGAGGGGTAGGTACTCCTCCACAAGCTTGTCCAGCTCATCAGGCAAGAAGACAGGGGCCCTATTACCTGTAGGACGTGCATGATTGCTCTCAGAGACAGTACACAGCAGCACAGGTCATGGAGGTCTTGCTGGCAGCAGTATCAGGAGTCAAGTGTGGCATAAAGTATGAGATAGTGGTCATGTCTTTCACATACAGGACTGTCACCGCCAGCAGATTTCACCATTGGCTGAAGTCTGCCAAAGGCAGCAATATGTTCAAATGGCAATGTCCACCGTGGTTGTGACCGCCTACCACCATGGTGACATCCAATGGCAGAGTTACGTCACTTCCTGATGTTCAGTACAGTAGGTCAGGCAGCTGCCATTTTAAGGCTCATATATGTACATTAAAGTTATGAAAGGTGCATCATTGACTAAGAATCATAATTATGATAATGTATTGACTGCTGGCTTTATGCAAACATGTAGCAATGTGCATGTAATATGTAGAGGATTTGAAAATGATGTATCCTGAGTTATGTACATAAAACAGTATTGTCAGCAGAGTAAAGACAATCTGAACATCGTATAGGTGTTTTATATATGTTCCACGTGTTAACAAAGTTATATGTCACTTTTACTGTTAGAGGCATGTTTCTCCATTTAAAGAACATGCTAGGGGTTAGGGGATCTGATTACAGTATGTAGGCAAATGTTGACTAGGTATGTGCTGAGTACAACTTTGTCACTCTTTCATGCAACATAATGTAGCTTTATTTGTGACTTTGGTTTGCTCATACTTATGATGTATAGATTGAGACATACACATACATTCTCGTGTTGCCCACATAGTTACCCTAGCATGAAAAGAGCAAGACAACTCGCAGTGTACCTTCCACTAGCAGACCCGCACACATTGGAGGTGCAAAATGTCATCCAAATATACCGCGTGGATAGGTAGACACTCATAGATCTCTATCATCAGTTGGAGCCAGATCTGATGCCTGCCTTTCATAATCCCAATTGCATACCTCTCATTGTCCAAGTCATGTCAGTGCTACACTTCCTGGCTACTGGGTCTTTACAAAATACAGTGGCCCTAACTGCAGGGATGTCTCAGCCCATGTTCAGTCTGGTTTTGAAGGCTGTACTCTCTGTATTGTTGAAATACCTGGACAGCTACATCCAATTTCTCCAACGTGAGGATTTGGCCCATGCGAAGGCTGATTTTTATGCTTTGGGACACATTCCACATGTGGTGGGAGCCATAGATGGCACCCATGTAGTCTTGGTTCCCCCAAGTGCCAATAAACAGGTATATAGGAACATCTTCTACTCTAGCAACTTCCAAGTGGTCTGTTTGGCTGACCTCTACATTTCACAAGTTTGTGCAAACTATCCTGGGTCAGTCCATGATTCCTTCATCATGCAAAACAGTAATATTCCACTGCTAATGACACAAGTATACATAGAGAGGGCCTGGCTGGTTGGTAAGTCATATATGTCATGTGTGTCTGTAACTTTTATCTTCTACCATATCTGTGGATGTCCAAGATTAATGTTTGGAATGCTGTAACTATACCTTACAGGGGAGTCTGGCTACCGGAACCATCCTTGGTTGTTGACACCAGTGAGGTACCCAACCATGCCGGGTGAAGTCTGCATCAATGAGGTCCACAGAAAGACAAGGCATGTCATGGATTAGGCTTTGGGGCTCCGGAAGGCAAGATTTTGCAGAATTGATAAGTTTGGAGTAGCCCTCCTCTACTCGCCCACCAAAGTTTGTCAAATTATTGTTGCCTGCTGCATGCTCCACAACCTCTCCCTGAGACTTCAGATACCATTCATACCAGATGAGGGGGAACCAGCATATCCTGTGGGTGGAAATGCAGATTTGCCAAGTGAGCATGAGTATGATGAGGATGAAGCTGAAGACATCAGGGCTGATCTCATCAATCAGTACTTCAACTGACTCAAGGTATGTGATGTGACGTAATCAAAGTGATTCAGTGGGGTATTGATGAGGTCAGGAAGGCCAGATAAGGTTCTTATTATGACCATCAGATAGGTCATAAGTTGCTCCAAAGCCCATGACTCAGAAATGCATGCAGATTGTTACTTGGTGCTGTGCACAGGTCTGTTATATACATAGTCTAACGTTTTCACAATACACAATCAAAGTCACATTTGTACATATGATTTGGCAGTGTAATGTACATGCATCAATGTGGCCTATACCTTATGTTTGTCAATTACAGATTGCAGATTGACTGTTTGGCTCATCCTCATTTGGCACTATCAGACAGTGTCACAGGCTGATGGGATTTGCAGACTGACATGTGAAGTGAACATGTATTAAACCAGGTACTGTCTAGCATGAGCTTTGTGGTGTGTGAGTTCTATGCCCAGACTGTCTGGACAGTGGGATTGTAGTGTCCTTTTCCACACTAAAGACCTGTTTGGTTTTGGGGGTGGGGTCACTGGTGCCATGTGTGCGTTCATTTGTCTCTGAAACATGTCATAATGTGGTATCTAGACCTTCTAACATCATATTGGCTTGTGTTGTATGTGAACAAACTTGTACATAGGTGTCAGTGTGTTTCAACTTTGCAAACCAATGTGCATGTTTCTGAAGACTGACATAGGTGAGTGTCAAGCCTACAGTTACCTGACCATCGTAAGTGGAGGTTGGGGCTGGGAGGAGTCAATATGGGCAGGGTGAGGCTCACAGTTGTTGACTGACTAGGTGTTCCTGATGGGCCAGCTTCGTCCTCAGTGTCCACACATCCAAGGGTGTTTTCCTCACTGGGGCCTTCATTCAGAGGGGCAGTGGCACTCTCTGGTTTTCCTCTCCATGTTGGGAATGGCAAGGTTACGTGTAGAAGTGGAACACACAGTTGCTATAAGTGATGCAACAAGTGATATTTAACTTTGACAACTAGACATGCTATGTGACTTGCACACACAATCTTTACATGATCCCCTGATATGACAATGACAGCTGCTTCCAAATGTGGGTTAAAGCAATGTGGGACAAAGAGATTTGTAACTGCGTACACCAAGCTCCAAGCTCTTGGAGTATGTTGGTGTTTAGATGACTTTGATACCCTCATAGCTTCTCTGAGTAAAGACATGACACTTTAAATTTACCTCCTAGTAAGGTGTATGCCATCATTGATTCAACTAACAGCTGGACAATGTACTATGGTGACAGAGCTGACAAACAGTATGGAAGTAACCATTTGACCTGGGCCTCCGTATAGTTGCACTGCATGTACATCCAGTTTCCCAAATATATTCCCTCCAGGTGAGTATATGACATTGTTAGGAAGGTATTCTCAAAGGCCGGTTTGGTAGGGGACACAGTTGTAGCTGTGTTTTGCTTGTAATAGTAGTGGTAGTAGGCCATAGCATTGCAGTTTTTGTCACGGACTGTTAAACAGTGGTGCATTCAGGAGGGTTTACACTGATTGTTAGTTTCACATTCAAGACATTTTAAAATGTAGTATACTGTTCTGGTATTCTTATAGGTGAACCGTGCCTGATGGGAGTTGTAGTGCTGTCAGTCCCTGTACTGCACATGCCATTCACACACAATGTGGCCCTAGGTGAGTTTAGTTGACATGTGGCATGTCTGAGAGGGGTATTTAGACATTTGAACACAGGGGTGTGATTGGTTTGGTCGTTGAGGTGGGGAAAGGTGATCAGTGAGCATGCAAGACAAAACATTTTTTTGGTGACATGAGTGTTCTGTTGACTTACCACACTGCACTCCCCCAGGTATTCCTGTCAGGCACTCAGGATTCAGGATATCCAAGACCTTCTCCTCCAATGGAACAGAACTTCCCCCTGAGGTCATTCCACCTCTTCCTGATGTCCTCCCTTGTGTGTGGGCAACTGCCTACAGAATTCACCCTGTCGACTATCCTTTGCCACAACTCTATTTTCTTGGCTATTGATGTTGGATGGGCCTGTGTCCAAAAAGGTATGGCTCTACTCTGACAATTTCATCCACCATGACCCACAACTCATTATCAGTGAAACATGTATGTTTTTGTGGGGACATATTAGTGATGGAAGAGACGGAGAGGTAGTGAAAAATGGGGAATTTTTTTTAGTGATGAGGTGTGGGTGCTGTGATGTGAGTGGGTGACAGTTGTTATATATTGTTTCAGATTCTAAATAGTGTGTTGTGTATGTTGTGCAGGTGTGGGATGAGTGCAGAATGAAATATATAGGGGTGCCTATTGTTTATTTTGCTATGTCTTTAACTTTTGGCTTGTCTCTGGCTGTGTGTGGCATTCTGGTTGCAAATATTGTGGGTTTGTAGGGGTGTCTTACATAGTGCAGTGTGTTGGTGTGTCAAGTGTGTCGATGTGTGTCAGATGTGGGGTACTCAGACTATTCAATGTGGTGTGGTGTTCTGACTGATGTAACTTCAGGCCTCTGCTGTTCGCACTGCCAATGGTTTTCCGCCATGTAACAACCGCTCTCATGATTTCTGGATTGTAATGAGATTTAAGGTTTTTTGGCGGGCTAGCAGTGCTTGTGGTGGGACCGCCTGGCGGTTTCGGAAATTTGGCTGTATTTTGTTGGACTTTGCGGTGTGACTCTTAATATGGCAACATGGTGGTCTTTTGGCGGCCGCCACCGCGGCGGTCGCGCCCCAAAAAAAAAAAAAACTCGTAATGAGGCCCATAGTGTTCTTAGGTGGGGCATGGACGACGTAAAAAAAGTGGTGCATCGGAACTGATGCACCACTTTCTGGTAAATATGCCCTTTTATTTTATGTTTTCGTGCAGTTTTATATAGAACAGACGTGACCAGAAGGTATTGGAGTGCTTTACATTACATTACACAAAAACGCATCCCTTTTGCGCTTTAGGCATAGGGAGATTGCGTGATTTGCCCAGAATCACAGGATGTCAAGCTGACGCTGAAACTCAAACTTGGCTCCCCTGTTACAAAGTCTGCAGCTTTGACCGTCATACCACATTATCTTCCCTAAGTACAACAAATAATCCAGTGATCAACTGGATTAAAAAAACATCAAGATAGCAAATAATTTAAAAGTGCTTTGTCGCTATTTGAGAACTCAGAAAATATGTCAACATTTTAGTTCTTTAGTGTACTAACCATAATTTCTGTGGGAATAAGGCCTTCTCATTTTAATAATTTCTAAAGGAAATGCTGTAGGCATTACAGTTTTGATTACATCAAGATGACATCTGGCGAGCCACACTTTTGTAATAAATATAGAATGTTAGCAATCTAGTTGTTCATTAGAATACTGTGGGGAGGCAGATGTCAGGAGCATGGACTTGGATAATTGAAGGCAGGGAGGAGAGTGCATAGGCAACAAGTTGACCATGCCGGGCAGGTGGGAGGGATATTGGCAGTAGAAGGGACCATGGAGGGCAAGGGAATGGGGGCCAGGGGCACCAAACCAACCATGCAGGACAGTCAAAAGAGGCTGCTGCAATATAACTGAGCATTGAGGGCAGAAGAAGAGTCTGTGGCTCTACAGCCATACATGCCAACAGACCTATTTCTAGCAGGAGACTCCTGATGTTTTGAAGCCCAAACAGGCTTCATTTTATCTGCCTCCTGCATAGAATCTCCTCTTTTTCAATGTAAGTCAATAGGGAAAATCAATTTCACAGGTTTTGTTTTCAAAATCTCCCTCTCACTAAGTTAAAATGTTGACAAGTATGGTACATTGGATCATGGAGGGGAGGAGGAATGAAGTATGGACATGGACTCGGATCACAGAGGGCAGAAGGGAGAGGAGCAGGGGCACCAAACTGACCTTACACGACAGGCATCAGGGCTTGCAGGAGCACAATACACCACACAAGGCAAGCATGACATGAGTGCAGCACAATGGCAAATGAAAAGCAAAAGGGAGGGAACAGGGCCAAGCACTTGGACAACAGAGACCAGAAGGGAATGAGGCAAGGGCAGCAAGCTGTCCATGCTGGACAGACAAGATGGACAGTAGCAGCATAAGAGACCATAAAGGGCAGGAGGGAGAGGCCAGGGGCATGACAACAGACAAGGCAGGAGGGAGGGGATAAGGCTCTGCTCATGGTAAAAAGGAGGGCAGGTGGCAATGGGGGAGGGGCTAGAGCAGCAATCTGACCATGGAGGGCAAAGGGGATGGGCACTGGAAGCATAACACACCATTGAGGTCAACATTAAGGCTGTAGTGGCATACACACAGACAACCGAGAGAAGGTCGGAGTGGGTCAGGACAGTAAGCTGACCACACAGGGCAGGTGGGTGTGGTTGTGGCAGCACAGAAGGTCATGCATGGCAAGTGGGAGGGTAAGTGGCAGCACAACGGCCATGGTGGGCAAGAGGGATGGGACAGGGGCATGCAGAAAGGACCATGGAGGACAGAAGGGATGGAAAGGGGCTGGACACAGGCAAGAGAGGGCAGGGAAGGAGTTTTACAACAGACCTCACAACGTAGGCAGCAGGACCAGTTGCAGGACAACAGAGCATGGAGGGCAGAAGGGAGTGGTAGCAAAATGGACCATCGAGGACCGGAGGGAGGGGATGGGGCATGGTACTCGGAAAGCAGTGTGGAGGTGGCAGGAACAGGCAGTAGTCATCTGACTATGCTGGGCGGTTGGGAGGGGCAGTGGCAGCTCAACAGAACACTCAGAGTAAATAGGAGTGGCTGGTCCATGGAACATAGGTTCAGATTTATGTGAGCCTAGTGCCATTCTAACACCACATTAGTATAATTTTTTGATGCTAATGTGGCGCTAGAAGGCCAAAAACGCTGCATCATATTTACAAAGTAAACTCTTGCGCCACATTATGCCTGCGCCAGGCATAATATATGCAAGGGGGCGTCCTGGCGCAGTGGGTGTAAAAAAAATGGCGCAAAGAAATGTATGAGATTTCTTTGCATTATTTTCATCTGCATTTTTTTAATGCCTGTTAAGAGCAGGCATTAAAAAGAGGCTCCCGTTGATTACAATGGGCCTCTGGGTGCTTTGCAGGATTAGCTTTATAATTGTTTAAAGCACAGACTAGTGTAAAAAATTATAACACTAGTCCCCATCACTACCACCATGGTGCACCTATTTTAAATACCACACACATATGTGGTGTTAGGGGGTGCTAAGGGACGCAACAAAAAGTGGCACTGCACTAGGTGCAGGCCACTTCTCATAAATCTGCCCCATAGTGAGCACGAAGGTTGGAGCAGGGACAAGCACACATACATCAGAGGGCAGGAGGAAAGAGGGTAGGGGCAGCAAGTTAAGTTCAGAGGCTAAGCAGGATGGTAATGATGGGGCATAGAACTGGGCAATGGAAGGAAGGAGGAGTGGGAAAGGACATCAAGTTAAATGGATGGCAGTGGCTGCACATTGAACCATGCAGTGCAGGGAGGGCTGTGCATGAACTCAGACAACAGAGGGCAGGGAGGAGGTGGATGAGGCAGCAAGCTAACTGTTTAGGGTAGGCAGGAAGGAGAGTGGCAGAACAATGGCCACACAGGGATGTAATGAGGGACCAAGGGCATGGACTTTGACAATGGATGGCAAGGAGGAGGGGTGGCAGGAGCATCAAGCTTGGGTGGACGTAGCACAATGTCAGGCCAGGCCCTGCATCCAACTAACCCGCCAATGTGCATTGCGATGGGCATTTTACTTAAATAAAAAAAAACTACAAATTCCCTGAAAAAAAAACGAAGGTCACAGGGATGATATAGTTAGGATATAGAATTTATTTAAAAAGAGTCACCAAAAAAAAGCAAAGGATACAGGAGCGTTATAGTTAGGTACAGATTTTACACGAACAAAACCATAGAAATTCTGCTGTTATAGTTAGAGTTATATAAGTCGTGCCCTAGCCATGCACTGCTAATTACCCCAGATATGACATCAGTCATGACATATTCTATGACAGAATTGATAAGCTCACTGTAACATTTGAAGTAAAATTATTGATGAAAAACCCATGCATGACAAGAAAGAAAGTTACATTTTCCTTAGTGCATGAGTTATAGTTACTTGAAATAACTCTAGTTATAACAGCTGAATTACTATGATTTAGAACACTCTAGCCTGAACTGCCAGACCAAGTGCTACCTGGACCAAAAACAAGCATCGTGGGACCGGTTTTGGGATATCATCCCCCATCAGCCAGGCTAGCTTCAATCTGGTGGCATTGTGAGCACAGAACCTATGTCTGGACCAACCTTTCCCACTGAGGGCAACAAATGCAAAAAGAACAGATGGTGGGTAGAATGCAGAACAAATCAAAGATTGACCCCCCAGTGACAGATCTAAATTTAATCCATCAGTTTTTTTTGCTTGCCAAGCCATGCCATTCCAGTTTGGACACAGCCATTTGTAGATCAGTCTTGACCCTGCTCCTCACGGGAACAGACCTGCCCGAACTGCCATGCCAGGTCCTACCTGAATCAGGAACAAGCATCCTGGAACCAATTTCGGGGTATCACCTCTCTTCAGACAAGTTAACTTGACTCTAGTGGCATAGCAAGCATGGGACACATATGTCTGGACATACCCTTCCCACTTGGGTGACAAATACAAAAAGAACAGATGATGGACAGGATGGAGAACAAATCAAAGATTCACCCCCAGTCACAGAACCGGGTTTAATCCATCATTTATTTTGCTTGCTATGCCATTCCAGTTTGGACCCAGCCATATGCAAATCAGTCGACCCTGTTCCCCATGGGAACAGCCCAGCCCGAACTGCCAAGCCAGGTCCTCCCTGGACCAGAAACAAGCATCCTGGGACTGGTTGCAGGATATCACCCCTCATTAGTCAGGCAAGCTTGAATCTGATGGCGTAGCAAGCACAGGACCCACACGCCTGGGCATACCCTTCCCACTGAGGGCAACAATAGCAAAAAAAAAAAAAAACAGACAATGGACAGAATGCAGAGCAGATCAAAGATTTACCCCCAGTCACAGATCTTGGTTTAATCCATCAGCTGTTTTGCTTGCCATGCCATTCCAGTTTAGACCTAGCCATGTGCAAATCAGTCTTGACCCTGCTTCCCATGGGAACAGTCCACCCTAACTACCAGGTCAGGTCCTACCTGGATGTGAAACAAGCATTTTGGGACCGGTTTCGGGTATCAACCCTTATCAGCCAGCCTACCTTGAATCTGGTGCCATAGCAAGCACGGGAGCCACATCTGGGCATACCCTTCCCATTTAGGAGACTTGGTCATTCTAGGCTGCCATAGGGCACTACGCCCTTTTGGGCTTTATGTCATTGCAGTCATTGTTTTCAGAGCTTGGCCCGTCCACACTGTGGTTGAAAGCAGAACTAGGCCAGGCCACTCCTCCCAAGTTTGCACTGGGGCTGTACAGGAGAATAAGATGTTAAGCAGTGGCGCACAGCCTGATCACTCCTCTCCAGCTTGTAACTTTGTGTGGGAATAAAGCAATTTGAGAAGTGGTGCTGGGCCAATCACTGGCAACCCATGACCTTTACTGACTATGGCCAGAAGGCTCACACAAAGCTGCCCTAATATGTTACTATGGCTATTATCATTATTAGATTCAGTGTTCCACTCTCCGGACTTCAGGTTAGGAGTAGAACATTTTCGTCCAATGAGACAATTAGCAGATTATATAATCCTACTCCTGCGGCGGTTGCTATGCTTTGATTCTTTGATTTGAAAATACCTAATCCTTTAATTACTGTTTATTTTATCAATATGAAACTTCCCTTTCAGGACTCACCCCCAGTGTCCAACATCATATTGAGACTGTATTACAATTTTTTTGATTATGCATTGGATGTATTTAACTTTTAGTTTTCCAGGGATCTGTATGGTAGTTGCATTGGGTAACCTACATGTGAAGCTGGCCAACAAGTTTCTTAGTTATTCGGACAACAGCACACATCCAGTTTGTTTTCTATATTCATTACTTTCACAAAGTTGCCATGTTTGTTTGGTTGGTCATCACAAATGCCCCTCCCCCATGCATGATCAAGGCTTTTGGCTGAAGTGCGTTGTAGGGGCTAGGAGCATCTGAATAAAATCTGAATAAAGTCTTCTAACTTTCAAAAACAAAAACAAAAGCTGGGGTCATAAGCACCTGATTACAGTCTTCCAACATTCCTCCGGAGTGGGTGTGTCTCGTTTTTTGAGTACTTTTGGTTTATTCTACCAGGCACTGCACCGGGCACAACTTGACACCCCCATGCAGCTGCACGACAAAGATGGATCTTTTGTGGTCTATGGATATATATATATATATATATATATATATATATATATATATATATATATGTATATATAAATATATATATATATATATATATATATGTCACCACTAGGTAGTTATAGTTAGGATCATGTTTCCATAGAAAAAACATTTTTTGACTTGTTTATATTTTTGACACCATTTGACAAATCTTTCCAAAATCTTCCCAAAAAAGTGTCCCAGTGATTCTTGGTGCTCAGTGAAAGTTTCCGGGTGATCCATCAAGCAGGGACTGAGGAAAAGGGGGAGTCAACAAAGTTGCATTTCTCATGTTAATTCCCATAGGACCTTTGAACACAAGTACACCCGAACAGCTGGACAGAATTGCACCAGATTTGGAAGAAGCTAGCTTACAGTACGCAGATTGTGCTTTCGCTCAATTGATGTAAATCTGTTCTCTAGTTTTTGAGATGTGTAAGGAAATCCAAATTCATATATCTCTGGCCCAACGTCTTTGTAAATAGTGATGAGCTTGTGCAGAGAAAGGCACAACTCTGATCGGCTGCCAACACTTCAATCAGGAAGTGTCTTCAACAATCTTGGGACTGAGCTTCAGCTGAGTCCCAGCACAAAATGCAAAAAAAAGGAAAGGGGCCAGGGTAAGGACACCCTGACCCCTTCGCTCTGGTGCTGGGATAACAGAGGGACCCCGCCAGAGCAAATAAAAACGTTTTTAAAAAAATGTTTGCTGCAAATTTGCAACAACATTAAAAAAAAAGACACGTGTGGTCTCCTACACTTGCTTTTATGAAGCCCCAGGTGGGCTAAATCACAGGTGAATATAAAAAATAAGGAGGGGGGGCACAGGGCTTATTATTGCCCTGGGGGCCACCACCTTGACAGGACTTATGTTTTGAAATATGAAGGGGGGCAGCGCGGCCCAGCACCCTCAAGACTGCCACCTTTCCAGGGCAAAATGTATTTAATTGAGTAGGGGGGTCCTGTGAACCCTCCTAGTCCCGGGAACTGCCCCCTCTCCAATCTACTATACAATTATATATGGGGGGCCATGCGCCCCCCCACCCCTGCAGCACCTGAGATCTCCACTTCCAAGTTGAAGATCCACTTCTGGAAAGTACAAAGGCCGTGCGCAGCATGAGGTTGGGTGGTTAGCAGGCCAGTTCCCGGCTCCCAAGCCCTGTTGTGCGGCGAGGCCCTGCGGCCAACCCCTGCCATGCATGGCAAACGGCCGTGCACAGCAGTGGTTGGATTAAGGTGCAGTAATGAAAATTACTTTATGTTAAAAAAAACATAGAAATTCATTGAAAAAACAAACATTACAGGCACATAATAGTTAAGAAATAGAATTTAAAAAACCTTACAAACTCACTTAAAAAACAACGGGTACAGGGATGTTACTGTTAGGTTCTGAATTTACTCACACAAAGCCACAGAAGTTCAGCAGTTATAGATGGAGTTATTTCAATTATCTATAACTCACATCCTACGGTAACTATAAGTCGCGCCCTTGCCATGCACTGCTAATCACCCAAGATATTACAGCACTCATGACAACTTTTATAACGTCAATAAAATATCAATGAAACATTAGAAGTTACATTATTGAAGAAAGAACTATGCATGGCGGGGTTGTGAGTTATAGTTACCTTAGGCCGCTAGTTATAGTTCAGTGAAATAACTCTAACTATAACTGCTGAATTTCTATGGTTTTGTGCAAGTAAATTCAGAACCCAACTATAATGTCCTTGTAACCTTTGTTTTTTTAGTGAATTTGTAAGGTTTTTTAATTCTATTTCCTAACTATAGCATGCCTGTAACCTTTGTTTTTCAGTGAAAAAAAATATATATAAATATATAAATATGTGTATAACACATAAACAGAGAAGAGAACTCTGGGGAGTTACCAAGTTTAGGTGGAGAGCAGCTCCAGTAAAGAGCATCCTGCAACACCAGCCACACTCTAGATTTGCTCCTTTCAAAGTCTGTTTTTCTAGCAAAGTTTTTACGCATAGGATTGGCACAGTGCCTCTGACACATGTTTTGATGTCATTGCATCTCTTCAGAAAGATTTAGCTTTGTCCAGATACAAGGAAGCACAGAGTATAAGTCAAAACAACACCCTTTTAGGGTTAGAGTGACGCATAAATTATGCAAAACAGAGGAGAGAACTCTGGGTAGTTCCCAAGTTTAGGTGGAGAGCTATATATATAGTACAGTGGAGCCCTGGTGAATTGTGAGGTTTCAGACAACTTTGAACACTCATGCTTCACACACATTTCACAGTTTCACATTTGAACACTGCATTTGAACCTAGTACATGATTGCAGACTTTTGCCTAATGTTATAGTGCTATGAACATGTCCTTGAAGGGAATGTGTAGGTTGACAGTTGTCTAGGTCCTACAGATGATTCTTTTCATTTGTAGGACCAGCTTTCAAAAACCTTGTGTGTAGTTTACATTACTTTTTAAACACAAACCTCATTCTACAACATACATACAAAGATGTAACTTTGTTAAAGCACAATTTTGAAAAGGAAGGAAGTCCTTCCTGTATGAAATCTATG
This sequence comes from Pleurodeles waltl, assembly GCF_031143425.1. NCBI lineage: Eukaryota > Metazoa > Chordata > Amphibia > Caudata > Salamandridae > Pleurodeles > Pleurodeles waltl. Next base: position 696,424,595 of record NC_090439.1, on the reverse strand, counting down.
CCTGTTACAACACAGACAGCATTGCACCACTGCACAAGGGTGTCTGCATTGACCCATGGCAGTATAAAGTGTGCCAGTGTAAGGAGAGAGTAGAACAACAACAAATCTTATTTGATATTTCACTGTTCTCCTCTCCCCCATTTATGCAATGAAGCACAGCAGCTTTACTTGCTGCACTGGGTTGCATTATTTCTTATTAATTCCTGGCCTCAGTGTTTTTAGAACTCCAGCGTTCTCTTTTTGCCTCTCAATGCATCATATAATACATAAAGTTAAAGGGAATTCCACATTCTTCCAACATATGTGCAAGCTATTATAGATGAATTCTTAGGTATAACATTTTATTGATATTAGGTTAGTAACACCTTTAACAGATCTGCATTAACCTTGAATATGTTTGGTTGACAGCACAATCATGTATCCATAGACAACTAGCAGTGAACGTAGTGCATTACTGTGGGAAAGTCCTCCTTTTTGCCCTGGTCACCCCCACACTTTTTGGACAGGTACTGGTGGTTACAGACTCTTGGCTGTGCCCTGGGTACTGCTTACCAGTCCCAGGGCCAGTGCTCTGTGTAAAGTGGATATGCAAATTAGGCTAATTATAATTGGCTAAGTTAACCTACCTATAAGTCCCTAGTATATGGTAGGGCATGTAGGTTTAGGGACCACAGCATAGGTAGTGCACCCATAGGTGCACTGCTGAGGTGCCCAGTGTTATTTTAAAGGCAGGCCTGCCTTGCTTTTAAATTAAAGTTATATGCAAAATCGACTTTGGAATTAAAAGTAGTTCCAAAGTCTTAAACTACCTTATTTTTACATATAGGTCACCCCTAAGATGCGCCCTATGCGCCCCTAGGGCTGGATGCCATGTAACTATAAGCAGGGACCTTATAGAAATAGTTTTATAAGTCCTGGTGAGGTAAAAACAGCCAAATTCGTGTTTCCCTCATTGTAGAGAATGGCCTTCATAGGCTAGAATGGGGAGACTTTATTTTAATTTTTAAAGTCCCCTTAAATGACAGATACAAAGAGTTTGGTATCAAATTAATTGTTGGAATAAATCCCATAACTTCCAGTTGTGGGATTTAATATACCTTGTTCAGGTAAAGAGTTTTAAAATTTACCTGAAAAGTTGCCAATTTCAGCCCTGCATTGTTTTTGCTGCTGTGCTCTGATTGGCCAGCCTCTGGCAGCTTGGCCAGGCTGCCTTGATGAGGTGTGAAATGGCCTGGCTTCACACAAAAGAGCTGTGCCTGTGGGAGGGAATCTCCCCTCAGCAGATGGTGAGTCAGGAAGGGGGAGGGCTGCCAAACTGGTCTTCAAAGGCAGAGAAGGACATTTGGAGCAACCCAGCAACACCCCCACATCCTGCAACCCCAGACAACTAGGTGCCCCCTTGATTCGATTAGGAGAGGGCAGGAGAGGGGTGTGTTTATGATTTTAGCCACACCAGTGGGTGGGCTCAGCCAGATGTAACCTCCAAAAATCATTTTCAGCCACGATGGATTTTTGAGGAATATTGCCTCCTGGGATTGATTTTTGCCACACTTCCCAGGAAGTGGTCATCACAGGGGGAAGGACCCTGCCCCTGATTGGAGAACCAGGACCCCCTGCTTTTCACCCAGGAGCAAGGATAAAACTGGCAGACCTGCACCCACACCTCAGTTCCCTGCCACATCCCTACGAGGAAGAACTACAGAAGAAGAAGGACTGCCCTGCTGGACCCCTGGCCTGCACCTGGAACCTGCACTCTGAAGGACTGCACCAGCTGCACACTTGGGCTTCACCACAAGAAGAACTTTGCCTGGCTTCACCTGGTTCAAGGAAGGACTCCCTGTTTGCTACAGGAGAAAAATTGCTAACCAGAGTCCCCTGCCCCAACTCCTGAAGAAATCAACCAGCTGACCACTGCCCAGTGGCCAAAAAGGAGTTTGTGCCAGGTGCATTCTGGGAGTTGTAGTCCACACCCCCAAGGATCATCTCAGAGCTTCTGGGCCCTCGGGATGAGCTGTGGACCCCAAAAGAACCTTAAAAGAACATCTGGGAGAAGCCCCAGAAGTTTTGAGAAGTTTTGAGAACTTTTGAAAAAAAGCTAAAGCTCCATAGAGGGACCGACCCGCCGCGGCAACTCTAGCCGGCTTGCCTCAACCGCGACCTGGCCTGATTTGCAGGTTCGTCCCGGTGAAGAAAAATTTCCAAAAAAGAGACTAATTCCGAACGTACAAGGTTGACCGGGACCTCCCAGCCAGCGTATCCGAGGAGAGATCCAGGGACGTCGGATCAAGATCCAGGTTTAACTCGGTCAAAGGATTTTCACCTCGAAAAAACGACTAAGTCCAAAGGTAAAAATCTCCACAGAGGATTCCCGCTCCAGGAGGTCGGATTGGACTGGCAGGTTCGTCCCGCTGAAGAAAATCTTCAGAAAAACGACTAAGTGTGAAGGTAAACTTTTGACCGAGGCCTCCCGCGGCTTGTAGCCGAACCGGGCTCCATCATGGTCGTCCTTAAACTTTGACTTTGCCCCGGTCGAGGTGCAACCAGATGACCCGATTTGCGCTTTTTGTTTCTAGGTGCTAAAAAAATAATAATTCTTTAAAAAATGCATATCTCCGGTTCCCCTTATCCGATTTTATTCGTTTGTGTGTCATTTGAAAAAATAAAAATATAATCTATTTTTGTAAATTGGTTTTGGATTTTTACACTGTTTCCTGTGTTTTATTTAATTACTGTTTTGTGATATTTGAATGCTTTACACTCTGTCTCCTAAGGTAAGCCTTGCCGCTCGTTGCCAAGCTACCAAGGGCAGAGCTGGGTTTAATTTACTGAGACCTAACTGGACCTAAGTGGAGGTTGGTGGCATATTGCTAAGTGTAGGTACCTACCTGCCCTTACCAATAACCCATTTTCCAACAATTACAGAAAGGGCAGTATAGCCACTTTAGCAGGCTTGTAATCTGATAGACAATTACAGAGTCAATTGTGTAAATGCAGAATGACTCTAAGCGAAGTAGTGATTATTGTATCGCTTGTAGCTTATCTATCATAGTGATCTTATGCCCAATATATCACATCCAACTCAAAGGATGGGATTATCTCAATTTTTCCTCTCCCCTTTTCCCCCCTTCTGGGTGTCACTAGCCCCTGACACCTTGTGGTGGTAGTTGCAAGGAACATAGTGAGAGGTGGATCCACAACACTTGCAAATCCAAAGACAGCACCATACAGGTTAGTGTGTCTCATCTCCTGACATTAGGGGCCTGATTTAGGTCTCGGTGGAGGGGCTACTCTGTCGCAACTGTGACGGATGTCCTATCTGATGAAATCTAAATGGCATAAAAGACAGTGGTATTTAGATTACAGCAAACGGGATATCTCTTACTGTTACGACGGAGTAACCGCTCCGCCGACACTCTAAATCAGGACCTTGATTATTTAAGTACATCGAACGTCTTACAATCTTGAAGGTCTCAGAAATACGTTTCTTTTTTAACTCAGAAGAAGAACAGTTATTGTGCTTTCTGCATCATCAGGGAGCTGAGGAGGGTTATTTTAAGTGAAATGGTGTGATAGGTTGGTGGAATCATTTGGGGGCAACTTAAATTAAACTTTTTTGTATCACTTCATGCAGGAAGGCTTTCACAAGTGTTCATTAAGTCTTTTGTTGATGGTATGGATGAGCTTTGAAACCAGCGTTTACAATTGCCCTCGATCAGGTAGTGGTAGGATGGGAGGAAAAGTTCAGGATAGATAAGAGCATAGAGGCATCACTGAAAGAGGTGTGTGGTGGGCGAGGGCAACAACATTCTTTTATTATATTGAGTATGCTGTTTGACCTGATTTAAAGGATGTTCTAAGAGGTCATAGGTCTTGTTGAGGAGGAGAGTCAATCTGTTTATGTGAATATTACCCTGGTATATTATATCTATTTCACCACCAGAATATCAGTGTCGGAGAGTGAATACTTATGTGCAATGAGACATTTGAAGGAGGGGACTAGAGAAATGGAGAATCGTGTTTCTCTGAAGAAGAGAATGTCAACGGAATTGGCTGTGAGAAGTTTGTGGCAATAAAATATGAAATGTGATTGTGCCCAGGTACTAAAAGCTTAGGTTCCTGAATCCTAAAATCCTGCAGAAATATATTTTTGTATTTTAGTGTATTGAGGCCCCCACTTCTTTAAACCCTCTATTTCCCCAAATCGGATTTTTCACACTATTGAGACATTACTGCTGGCTCTTTTGTGTCAGTGAAAAATGGAAATGTTAGCTTCAACAAACCTGATAACATTTCACATGTCTGCAGTGATATAGCAATAGATATAATAATCGCGAAATATGATTTTATGGTACATAGCGCACCTAATGGATTATCATGAACTAACTAGTCTCTCCAAATGTGTAGGCCATTATTCACTTTGCCAATCCCATTCAAATAGGTTCAACCCACCTCACAACACTAATTTCTCTAGAGGAGACTCAAGGAGGCACCCAGATAATAAAACAATGACAACAGGGAGAGGAAGAGCACACTGTTACATGTGGTAGTTCAGAATAAGATCTTGATATTGAGTTTGGCAAACGGGTTACCCCATCACAGTGTGACGAATATCCAATAACTTTCCACAAATGCAAAAGGATATAATATACTTGTACTTTAGTGGACAGCATAAGGTTGGGATGGAATAACCCATTAGCTAAACTCTAAATCAGTCACTTAGTTTTTACTTTTTTTGTATTAAAGACCAGGGCCTCATACTCTGTAAAAAAAACATAGGGCCTGATTTAAGAAAAGTGGCTCTGCACCTAGAGGAGGGCCACTTTTCTTACACCCCTTAGCGACCCCCCATGATGCCACCATGTGTGCGCCATGTCTAAGATACAGCGCACCATGGTGGTATTTAGAGAATTAGCATCAACAGTTTTGATGCTAGTTCGGAATTTTGCGGGATCAGCATAAACATTTTTGACGTTAATCCGGCAAAGACCATTGAGGCCCATTGTAAACAATGGTGTGCCTTGTATTAATGACTGCTCTGATTAGGCGTTAAAAGTGCCGAAAAAAAACGATGTAAAGAAATCTACTATATTTCTTTGCACCATTTTTTCGGCCCTCCCTAATGGGGAAACGCCCCCTTTGCATACATCATGACTGGCGCAGGCATAATGTAGCACAAAGGTTTACAAAGTGGCACAATGCATGCATTGCACCACTTTGTAATTTTGGCGTGGCAATTTTGGCCTCGTTGGGCCACATTAGTGTAAAAAACATGACACTATTGAGGTGCAAGGAGACGAAAGGGGCTCTTAAATCTGGCCAATACATTTGTTCCTTAGTTTTGAGCTCTGCATTTGGCTGGTTGCCACACTGATGACTGTACACAGAGGTAGAGGAATTCTTTACCAAGGCCCTTTATTTCTCTCTTTTTGAACACTGGCTTAGGGAATGGCAATTGCTGCTAAAGCAGCCTTCAGTACATGATATCTGGGATCGGTCTCCACCAGCAACACATTTACATTGTATTCTTTTTTTACCTTTTTCCAGAAAACCTGGATGATCTTTGCTCCATTCTTCCTGGCACTACCCTCTTCGCTCAATACATTCTTCATTTCATGTGTTAAATCTCTCTCCAGGGCTAGCATCCCTAGAACTCAAACAAAAGTAGTTCAGACAATATTCACAAGCCACTACCCTGGAGATGGGGATACGTTGTGCAGTTGGGGCAATGCACTGGTTCCAATGAGATGCAAGGCTGTGATGAGGAGTTTGGTGTCATTGTCAAGGCTGCCATCAATAAGGGATGCTGGGGCCTGTGCCAAGAATGGTTTGCACAGCGGCAGTCCCAAAGGCAACGTTGGCTGTGGTGGGGATGCAAGTCTTCGCAACAGCTCCAATCCATACAGCAGTGGAGAGGCGTCAGTTCTGCTTGGGGTTGCACCACATAGCAGAAGAGATATTTTAGTTCAGCTGGCTCCACAGAGGCTGGCAAAGCACCAAAAGCCCTCTTCCAAGGGCCCTGGACGAGGGTGACACCACTTGACAGTGTAGACTCACAGATGGCAGAGTCCAGGTGCAGATTCAAGATTGGAGTATGCCTGTTACATCTCTGATGCTTCAGATCAGGAGGCAAGACAACCAGTACTTGAACTCACTCTGCGTTCAAGAGAGGCAGGTCCTGTCATTCTCACACAGGCAAGAGGTTAGCAGGCAGCACAGCAAGGTAGGAGTCCAGCAGAGTGGCAAGCCTTCAGAAGCAGCAATAGCCCTTCTTCCTGGCAACGTATAAAATAGGTACAGAAGTGTACTGAAAAGTTGGTGTCTGTGGTCCAGTATTTATACCAAGTTGTTCCTTTGAAGTAAGAGAGAAACTTCTGGATGTTTCTCTTTGAAGGCACCTGACATCCTGCCTTCCCTGGCCTTGCTGCAGACTAACTACCAGGGGGTATGCAGTCCTGTGTTGAGGCAGGACACAGCCTATTCAGGTGTAAAATGGTCTGTGCCCAGATTCTCGGTTCCATTCTGCCACTGATGCCCTGACTAGGCAACCCTAGGCTCCCTATTGTGTGTGGCTATCTAGGAGGGATACACAAGGTCTAACTGCCAGCTACACCCAGTCACGGGACCAGAGACAGACAACAGACACCAAATGGATAAGGCAGGAAAAAGGCAACTTTGTAAAAGTGGCATTTCCAGAATTGCAATTTAAAATACTTCACCATAAGTTAGGATTTTAAATTGTGATTCTAGAAACACCAGACATGGTTATGTCTTACCATTTTGTCCTCTCGGCCGTCCAGGGCCTACCCTAGGGGTGACATATGTATCAAAAATTAAGGTTTGGGACTGAAAAAAAGGTTTATGTTGCCAGGTTGAGATGTCAGTTTAAAATTGCACTGGCAGGCCTGAGGCATGCTTAAAGGACTACTTAAGTCAGTGGCACAACCAGTACTGCAGGCCTACCAGTAGCACTTAATTTACAGCTCTGGCTGCATGCAGTACCACATTATTAGAGATTTATGCATAAATTAAATATGTCAGTTGAGGATAATCTAATATCAACCATTTTCAGAAGAAAGAGCACAAGAAATTAGCACTGATTAGCTGTGGTAGAGAGTGAAGAGTCCTAATGCCAGCAAAAATAAGATCAGAAAAATGGAGGAGGAAGAGAAAAAAAATGGATGCGAAGACCACCCTAAGGCTGACAGGTTTAACATTCAGGCTTTACTTTTGGGATTGCACAGCCACAAGTTTTTTTAAATGGCAATTCAGGGAGTGTTTTTCTGCAGTAGGTCAAGGTGCTGAGCCTTTTCATTAGCTTTCATCTGCCTATTATCGAAGTTCTTAGCCACACATGTCCAGCTTCCACCACACATATTTAGCTTCCTACTTAGTGCACTACCGCTTTCAGCACTTGAATGTGGGTCTCATTCGCAGCATTATGCACAACGCCACAGAAGTCAGAACCGCCATGAAAGCAACGAGCCAGAAAAAGGACCCGAACCACAATGAAGTACAACAATCACATCAATAAATCAATAAAATTTCTTAAGCGCGCTGCTCACCCGGTAAGGTCTCAAAGCGCTGGGGTTGGGGGGTGGGGGAGGAGTTACTGCTTGAAGATCCATGTTTTGAGGTGCTTTCTGAAAGTTAGGAGGTCCAACCAACAACCAATCTCATGTGTCTGGAATTCTGACACCTCTCAGTCGTGCATTTGCCAATCAGTGCTGACACACATTCTGTTGCAGCAGCCTGGTCATCATGAAGTCAATCAGCATATAATTCCTTCAGGTTCATGTCAGTCAATCATGAGGCCAGAACAGCCATACCAGTGATCTCATCATTTCCACCCAGCCTGAGCAGGCCTGCTGAACCAGTTGTCCCAGCTTGCATCACCATCCTAGCTAGGCAAGTAGGCCCAGTCAGACTTCATTACTAAAAGGCATTAGCATACAGCACCCAGTGTCCCTAGCACCACCAAATATAGTCAGGATGATATGCCACATCGCTGTCCTGGAGATGTGTGATACTTCCTGAATAAAGAAATTCTACAATATGTCACTCAGACAAAGAAAAGACCAGAGAAATGCAGAGACAAACTGCCCATGAAAACACACCTTCCTTTGAGAATTTACTGAATATCAGACTCTGGTAAATGAGTGGGAATCAGTGTACCTAAACAGTCAGTAGCAACAGTCAGTAGTTCTAGTCAGGTCTGAAATTATTTCCATACAAGAGGGCATGCTATATGGTCATTCTCAGGGCTTGTCTGGTATACCACCTTTTTCTTGATTTGCTAACTGCGATAAGGGAGTGTGGTGAAACTTCACAGGAGTTGGGAAGTGGTTAAAAACATTTTTCTGAGATGAACATTCTTCTGTTACTGTCACTTCTGTTAGGCATAAAGAGAAAGACATTTTAAAATTAGCCAAAGGTCTTACCTGAACAGAATGTACTAATCACCTGAGTGGTTTCTAAGTGCAACCTATAAGCCACCACATGACCCTTGGGGAGTTGTCATTCTCCTATGAAAACATTTGAAAGTGGCTTTCATATTGCTTGGTGCACCGAAATGCAAAGTGAAGTACACCTATGAGTATAACTTTTCATGTAAAACCACATTTATTCACAATTTTGCAAGTATGTTATGTTATAGTAGTTTAGAAATGTTATTTCCATAATCATTTTATATTCACCACGAGAAACGTATGGCAAACCATTTAAACTGAAGTGCATTTATGCTTATTTTAGCTTGGCCTGAATGAAGGCCCGAGTTCTTTCTTTCATTTCTAACCTAGGATGTGAAAGCTTGTTTTATTGCATATCTTCCTAAACTGCTGGTGTGATGGTTTGAGTATTTGGGTTAAGGACGTTATTGTACAAAGAAGATAAGAGAGCCTGAGAAGATGTGTTACCAAGTACAGAAGGTGTATCTGTAACTATCCTCTGAAATTCTTGAGGGTGCACCCAGGACGAATGGAAGAGAGGTGAAAGGATGAAAACGTCAATGAGAACATGTGATTTGTAACTTTGTTTTTCAGTGGAAAGCTTTGGCTGATATGTCAGCTTCTGGAAGAATCAATATTTAAGTGTGGTTTAGCTAATTGTAGATTCAGATTCCCATTGCCCTGTTGTCCTCTCTGAGGTACAAACCCCATACTCTATTTTTCCTAAGTGGCTTTATGCTACCTATAACACTCTTGACAGAAATGTCTACAGACATTCTGTTGTGCTGACCCTTTATGCTCTGAATTACATAGCTATTAAAATAGCTAGGAATCTAGATGTAATGGTTAAGCAGGAAAACTTTGATTTGGATGTAATGCTTCAGAGGTTTTTTGTCATTTTCTGGATTATCACTATTGAAATATTGTTTCTGCATGTGCCGATTACATTCAATATATATCTATTGCATGGTTGTGAGACTCATTTATGCAAGCTTGACTTTGAACATGTAATAAAGCCCTTTACATTTTATTTGTTCTCTGAACTTCAATGTGTGGCCAATGTGTACACTGTAATTTGTATTGAGAAAGTGTGTCTCCTCACCCCTGGAACTCGGAAAAAGATTAATCGGATCCCAGATCTAGAAATAGTGTCCATAGCTGGATCACAAGAATAACACACCCCAGATTTAAAAGCTTCAGACTCACACCATTGTGAAGATCTCACATTAGAATTGTGCAAAGAGTTACCAAAAAAGTCCGACTAGTCTCATGGCACACTATTATGTCTACACTATTAGAGGTGTGCAAAGTATATACATACATGTATTCACAAAAGGCTCCAATAGACACAGAGAGCACTTTTATCTCACCAATGATACAATTAGCATATGCTGCTAGTAACAACAAAGATGTCTTTCACTGGTAGTATCTTGTCACTGAAACTTCCTGTAGATCAGTGTGTTGGAGCTGTGAACACTCCAACACAGTCAAGTGTACTCTGTTCTTAAGCCTTCTGGATGTCTGGGTCTAGTGGGGAATCCAGCCTTCTTGGGGACCTCTATCTGTATTTGTGGCTTTGGCAGTTTGGAGAGACAACGCTTGAAGAACCTCCTATGTTCTTATGACGTGTGGTACTCCTGGATTAGTACATACATATTCATGGAGATATGCACAGGTTGGTCCTTCTTGATCACTGAGCAATTTTAAGGTTTTTTTGGGGCCCTGAGCAAGACATGTTTTGCAGACTGGTGTTTGAAAACCTTTAATTACTGTAATTCTCCACTTTCAGCTAATTCAAGCTGTGGTGGTGCCAAACAATATTGAAGAATATTGTAAACTCTCAAAAATTGTTGCATGAAAAAAAGGAACAAAAGCTCAAACTTCCCTACCTCTGCCAGCTAAATTATACTAAAGCAAAGTAGTGGGAGAGGGGAGGTAGCTATGAATATAGAGAGGCAGGAAAGGACATAAGATAAAGAGAGAAAAGTGGGGTAGCCAAAAAAAGGATTGAGGTAGAAAGAGGAAGAGGTAGGTTAGAAAAAGAAAGGAACAGGCTAAGTAGAGAGGAAGAAAACCTAGTGATAGGGATAAGGAACTATAGCGAGAGGGGTGGTACATGAAAGAGCAAGTTAATGAGAGAGGTAAATAGAAATATAGGCAAGTTACAGAGAAGAAGATACTAAGAGAGGTAGAAGGACACAGAGGGGTGAAGTAATGAGAGACGTTTTGAAAATATGCAATGTAAACAGTTAGAGATCATTAAGGGAGAGTGAAGGGCAAAATGAGATATGAGTTATAGGAAGGGAAGTCAGGTGCGGAGAGTAGCAAGGCTGATGAAACCATGGAGATAGGTGAAAAGTAGAACCAGAAATGAAGTGTAGCGAAAAAAGAGGTGCAATAGAAAGACACCTTTGAGGTTGATAAAGAGACAGAAAACGGGATGAAGTACAGAGGCTTGTCAGCTAGAAACAGAGGTGTGAGGTATATGGATGTCTAAACAACAGAATGATAGAGATACATGAGTTAGAAAAGGTGACATGAAATAGAGGAGGAGGTGCAGAAAATGATGAGCGACAGGAACTAATGATAGAAAAAGAAGTAGAGAAAGATGGTAGTATGGTTGCATGACAGGTGACTGAGAGGGACAGAGGTAGAAAGAGAAAAAGGGAAGGTGGATAGGAGGTAGCTAGTGAATAGCAAGGCAAATTAAGAGGTTAGGTAGTGAGAAGGAGAGAGATTAAGTAGAAAGAGATGAGGTAGTGAGAGAGAAGGAAGTATAAAGAGAAGTGGTTAATATAGACGTGAGGTAGAGCATAGTAAAGAAGAGATAGGATTTATAGGCAGATGGCGAGGCACGAGTTATGTAAATATGGATGGAGACTGGGGTGAGGTTAAGAGGGATATAATGTTGAGAGAAACATAAAATAGATGGAGGAAAGTTGCACAGAAGTATATTGAAATGGGGCATTGAGGTGCAGAAGGAGGGTAGAGGTTGAGAGAAAGTTTAAGGTAGAACTAGGGATAAAGACATAGAGGTAGGTATAGAGGGTGGTAGAGAGAGGTGAGAACATGAAAGAGATAGGGAGAGGTGGGACAGATAGAGGTGTAATGAGAGAGAAAGAGATAAACAAGTAAGGTAGCATTGGATGAAATAGAAAAAGTGGTAGGTACACAGAATGTAGAGATAGGTAGAGAAAGAGAGGTAAAGAAAGAGGGGAGAGGTAAAAAAGATGAGGTGGGGTGAAGTAAGGATAAATGAATGGGACAGAAAGTTATTTATAATGTATTCAACATCTACTGGCTAATAGTATACTTGGTGTGCTGTTAGCACCAGGGACTGAGTTTGAATTTCCACCTTATCTTAATGTCATTAAATGTGTGTTTTCTGTTATTCATCCACTGGCTTTCCAATGTCCCTCTGCACATGCCTATGTAGTTCTGTCACTGTGTAGAATGGGAAAATATTCTAGTTTGTGAAGGTCCAGCAAGGAGAATCATCTTGTATCTGTAGTAGGAAACCCTGGTTAAACAGAAAACAATGTCACTAACAATATAATCTTCATCGTATATTCCATTCATACACCAGACATTAGGTTACTGAGAAAGAACTCCTTAGCTGTGTACTGAAGTCACCACTTGATTTGTGTTAGCTGCAAAAACTTTGGCCTCTGCCAAGAGCAATTCTGAAACAATGCATCAATAGCTTATGATATGATGCTGTTGTGGTAGGTAGACAACCACACATTGCTTGGCTTCCATCAATTATGCCTAGGTGGAACTCATTGAGTTTTGCGTCGTAGAATGCGATGGAGTTCCAAAACAAAACTCTGTGAGATTCTGTGCTCATCAACCTTCTCCCACTGCTTTTTCAGGCCAGTAGTGTGCTCTATGCTGAAAAATCAGCCCCACATGGTCCACATGAAACCAGCCTTTTTGTTTTACCGGCTTTCTGTTCTCTGTGCCTGGTGCTGGGCCTACTTTATCATCTACTTTAACCCCTTCCAACCCTCCCTATCCACTCACCCACCCCTTATTTGCCTTTTGTTTAATCAGTGTGCTTCCTTCTGTGTGTATATTTTATGTTTTTGTATTTATGTTTTCTTTTTCTGTGACTTTTTGTAATTTTTAGTTTTCTCTTTCTTCTTCTTTTAGTTCTTCCTTTCTGTCTGCTTTGCTGTTTTCTTTTTCTTCTTTTTTTTACCCTGGTGCCATGTCGGAATGAAGACAGCCAGGCTGCGGTCTATTAATAGCATGAGATTGGTTGCGATTTATTCTTTACCGCTTCTGCAGTTTATGCATTTTTGCATTTATTGCCTTAAGGCACTGTTTCCATTGTCCTGAGGAGGCCGGATTTCTTAAGGCCGAAACGCTTCGACTGTAATTTCGAAGGAGTGACTATTGGAATTCCTGAATTGTTGGATTTAATAATTTGTGGACTGTATTGGACATCTTTCCAGTGATTGGTTTCTCTCACTGAGGCTAGATACTTTCCTTGGACTACTGTCACTACCTTTTTCTGTGACTGCTTGCCACTGGATGGCTAAGCAGCCTATGTTTTATGTATTACGGTGCCCGAACTGAATTGTTGGTTGTTTTCTTTATGTGTAGGATTTGTACATATTTAGATTTTATTGTGTTATATTTTTGTGTATTAGATTTTTAGGTGCACAGGTAATTTGTTGACACTATGACTAAATTGCTTTAACTGTAATAAATAAATTATTTTTCAGTGAAAAATTAAGGTTTTTGCTTTGATAGTTGGGTATAGATTTATCCCTTCTGGATATTTTGTTTGGTATATTGTTCTGGTCCCTGTTCCAGTGCGGTTATAGGGACTTCCCCTCCATCTGTCTGGTGCCATGTCGCAGCAGACGGCAAACAGTGGCGCCAGTGCAGTTACAACAAGCCGCAGAGCTTGCGGTCACCAGCACTGCCAAAGGGTGGAGCCCTGCCCTATTTTTTCAGAGGCAGGGGTGGCCGTGCTTGTTTTTTTGTGCAGTGCCATCTCCCCTCCAGGCTGGTAGCAAGTGGCAGGCCTAGGATAGGGCACACCCTGCAGGAACATTGGCTGCTGTGGGGGAGAGTGCACTGGTGCATGCGATGTAGGAATGACATGCAGCACACAACACAGCAGCTTATGGACACCCAATGGGTGGACCTACTAGACTACAAACAGGACCTGCTGGGATTCTAGATTGAGGTGCTCAGTGAGTAATTATTTATTTTTTGTTTTCTAAAAATGCGAATTTTTCAAATAGCATACTGCTGACCCTCAGAGGAAAGTTACTTTTACATTAGAAATAGTATTTGATCCAGCTTGAGCGAGGCTTGTTCTCAGTGCTACCTACTTGTACTCATCGGCGCTCGTTTGGGATGAACGTTTAAAAAGTCATGCAGACTCCTCTGTCCTGTCACTAAGATAGTGGTAGCTTTCTCTTCTCTGTGCCTTTCTTTATGTAGTTTATACAGTCCAAATCTCCCAGTGATGTGTAGTATCTCTGCATTGACAAGGGAGACTGAGCTGGTCCATCAAAGGGGGTTGAGAAGCAAAGATCATTTTTCGAACATTTGCACTGCATTAGTAGTTCAAAACATAGTTTAGAAAATTAGAACTAGGGCTTAGGTTTGGGAAATTAGGAATAGGTCAACTCAATACTAGTACAATAGGCGATATGATTTAGAGAAGTACAATGTTACTGTGTCTGCCTGTCAAAATATTTTTTGGGAGATCAACTATATCACTAATCTGTTTTTTTATCTTCTATATTTCTGACATCAGCACCTAAGGACAAGAAGGCATCACAGGCCGGTGATAGGGCTGCCACTACCAGTGCCACAGCAGGTGGAACCACCACCAGCTCTGTGTCTGATTTCTGCTGAACCAGTAAGTCTTGTTATTATTATTAACGTTTACCTCTCCTCACTAATAGAATAATTTTGTCTTGTTTATTTTTAATGCTGTCTCATTCTTTCTTAACTCATCTATCTAATGTTTGTTAACAAATTCTTGTTATCCTTATTATCCTTTTTTCCATAGCTCATGTTTCTGTAGCTGACCTCCTCCTGTCAGTACTCTGTAGCTTTGTTCTGCTTTGTTAGTAAGATTTCCCTCTCCCCTTATATATCTTGTGGTACTGTAAGACTAAGAGAGCAGATTTTTAGCACTGTGAAGAATGCTCAAATAGTCAAAACATGTGAGTGGCCATAGTGAAAGACACCACCAATGTTGTGTTATCAGTTCCTTTGTACACTATACCAGCGGAATGCAGCATGGCAGGAAAGTATGAGATCCCATTCTATTTGTCAATCAAAGCCATATGTCCTTCATTGACCATTCCACCCCTTCATTTGCTTCAATGACTCAGAGTCATTATAGTCTGCCCCACCATTAAGAAAAGTTTTTGGTTGGCTTGATTACCTGGCTTTTCTAATATTGTTAACCAACAAACCTCCCATAGTGATAGTTTTGATAGAAGTTACTGCTAATAAAACTGTAGTGCTATATTTGTTCAAAAACAATAATAATTACTTAGGAGGCAAATCCAGCATCTAAAATGTGTAATTTTTTTTCTATCCATACAGGCCATCAGTGCTAGGGTCGTAGCATCAGCAGCACCGGTGGGTCCCAGGAGGTGGTTGGAGGGGGAGTCCCAACAGCAGCAGGGATGGTTGGAGGGAAGTCACATTGCTTGCTTTTGACAAATTAAGTATGCTGTATTTGTTAAGCGAGGCAGATATACCACCCATCATCATTCATCACTTGTCTGCCCATGGCATTTTGCTGTCCATGACCTAACTGTGGCATGGTTCAATTCTGCACTGCCGTGTTGGCTGTGCACTATGTGTCTACTTCAGTTAAGGCAGCGTACATTACAAACCAAAAACAAGGTGTGTTTCCCAGTACCAACTCAGTCACCTCCTACTAGTACTTCACTCCATTATTCTTTCCTAGGTTCTGTCCCTTTCATCAACTACAGTGACTGACTAAGCCGAAGCTTAGCACATGATGATGAGGGATACTCACATATTCTATAGCAAAACCTCTATCTAGCTGAATACCGCTAACTTAACCCTGCAGTAGAGTAACTTTTCTTACTGTCATGCAAAGGTATTTTTAGAAAATATTTTGAGGTGGATGGCAAGGCCAGGGAATAACATGGGACTAAGGCCCTCATTACAACCTTGGCGGTCTTCACAGAAGCCTGGTGGTATAGTGGAGGGTCCGGCGGTATGGCCTTGGCTATTGCACCACGGTCATAATAGCTGGTGGAACACCGCCAGCCTGTTGGCGGTGTTACTGCCAGCTTACCGCCGGCCGCCAGGGTCGTAATGAGGCCCTAAGTGTTTGATTTAGAGTTTGGCAGATGGGATACTCTATGGCAAATGTGCAAAATAAAATCTATATCCCATTCCTTTCCCTGTACTGCAGTGCATTTATTTCCACTGTCTACTTATGGCAGATGGGATATCCGCGATTTATACGTAATGTGTGATGTAGCTTTAATATTACTTGCCTGTCTCTTTGGAGTAGAATTTAAAGGCAGTTGGAGAAGAGCAGGGTCATTGGAACTAAAGTAAGATAATACACTGTTCAGTAAAGCTGTTCCAGCTGCAGACTGCAGAAATTAGAAGCATACTACTCAATGCTGGTTTGTCTTCAGTAATGGTGCACAACAAGAACACTATTAGTTGTGCTGCTCACTACTCACTAATGAAAGGCAATGTATTTTTCTTTTTACACACAGAGGGCCTCATTATGGGTTTGGCGGGCAGTAGAGGCCGCCCGCCAAACTCTTCCTGTCACCAGGCCGCCCATGCGGCCTGAACCCCACCAGCCCTATTAGGAGTTCAGAGCAGGGCCTTAACATTGCAGAGGGCTCCTAAAGGAGCTGGCAGCAATGTGGCGGTGCGGTGGCTGCACCTATCACGCATTCCACTGCTTGTAATTAGGGCAGTTAAATGAGCAATGGGACGGTGCATTGGGGCCTCTGCACTGCCAATGCCAAGTGCATGGGCAGTACAGCCCCCCCCCCCCAGGGTCCCCCATTCCACCAGCCTTTTCATGGCCTTGTAAACTGCCATGGACAGCCTGGCGGATGGCGACTCGTAACCTCCAGGGCAGTGCTGCTTGCAGTGCTGCCCTGGCAGATTACAACAGCCAGGACCACTAGGCTGCGGTCATAATGTTGCGGTCAGACCGCCACTTCGGTGGCGTTCCGACCACAATAGTGAGTCTGGCAGTCTGGTGACTGCCATGGTCATGATGAGGCCCTAAGTGTCTTTTATTTTAGCAGCCAGTCAGTGCTTTTATGTGATGCATCTGTGGGGAAAACCTGGCCCTGTGACTAATCACTTAAAAAAATCCATTTGCCCCAGGGGACCAGCAATGTACTGCTATTGTGCCACTAGATAAACACATGTTTGCACTGACCATTATTTACAATTTGTCTTTTTTTTATTTTTTGTTCTTTCTTGATATAGCTAAACCTGCTGGTCTTTCATCTCAACAGTAGGTAGCAGCCAGGCTGTGGCACCAATTGATAGCAGCCATACGGAATGAATGTCGCTGGCTGGTGGCTCTGGAGAAGGAGGAGGTGGAGGTATCTTTCACTGGCACTGGTCCAAGTACCTCCAGTGAGTCACCAGTGCCTCCATCCTGGCCATACCATCGGCAGCATCACTGGCAGCTGGGCTCTACCACTGCTTCCCCTCATCATCATACCCAGACTGCTTCCAAAACTACGTGTTATGCAAGCTGGCACTGCTTTAGTGACAGGTAGCATGCCTTCATGCCTGTACTGATGATGTTCTCTAATGCCATTTTCTTATTTGGTTTGGTGGGAGGGACTTCTATTGTGGGTGGAGAGAATGGTAATTGGGAAGGACACTGGACTTTTGAGTTTTCTTCTTTATTTGGACATTAGTTGTGGTGATTTCTTTATTTGTTTAGGAGAGGGGTGGGCCTGTTGGGGGTGGAGAGGGTGTGCTTTTATTGATAAAAAAATAAAGGGAAATTAATTGTTGTGAAAATCTGTCTTTTGTGTTTTACTTTGCACAACTGCCTTTTAGTGCAGCCTGTCTTTTTTAATCCTCTTACAAAGTGTCTACCAGTTAGTTTTACCCTTGTCCTACTACCCTCTGTAACTATCATTGACCACTAAGGGGTATGCCTTTGCCTATATTGCCTACAACAACCTATTCTAAAAATCTTAATCTTCAGTAGAAGTTAGTTAATAACTAAACTAGTTCACTTCACTCTATCATTCACTTTTCTAAATAGATAAAGTGATGGCTGCTAACTCTCTTAATATCATAACATATCAAAGTCTGAGACCAGATTATCACAGTGACACAAAGACCTAGTAATATAAGTTGTTACAAAACCTAACAGTAGTAACTTCTTCTGAGCAATGAGGAGTTGGAATTTAATTTAATAAATCAATTAAAACTACACTTACAAAGTCAGTAGAAGTGTACTCAGGAGGGCAAGGTTAAGAGTTTATGCAACACAATGCCTGAATTATAAATGTTGCTGAATGATATTATATATGGAATCAATTGATCTCTTTTATGTGTGGGTGGGTAAGTGGGGCTTGTGTAGTTTATCGCTCAGGTGAAGATCCCTCAGTAAGTTGGCTTCACTTTCACCACATCTGCCCCACCATTGTGTGATCCATTTATGGTATAAATGTATACGTCACACCTCAATACATATCACACAGCCTGGGGGAAGAGGGGAAGGAGTTTGCTGAATGTATGGGAATGAGTAGTTGGAGAAAGGTGTGACAAAGACAAACACTAGAGAACAGCATTACTCATCAGGTAGATGAGCAGTATATCATCATCTTAAAATCTGTTGTCATAGAAAATAAGGGAATGGTTTTTCAAATAAATGCATTTCAAGCAGTCGTTCAGGCCCAGATGTCCAAATTATTAGGTATCTAAACATTCCTTCATCTAAGTTTGAAAAATAAAAATGTATGGAGGCGTGAACCTACACAATTCTGAATATTATGACTGTTAAAAGAAAAATTATACTGTATACAAATGCCAAATTGGGTGGTGAATTTGCATTCTTCTCAGAATATCAGTCTTCTTGGGTGTCTGGCTGAACCAGTCCACGAAGGTAAGCCGGAGGTTTGGGGAGCTTTCACCTTTTGTGCAGGAGAAAGAAAGGCCTGCAGATTGTGAAACAGAAACAATATTGTATAGTCAAGGAAAGGACAGAAGGTAAGCTTCCTGAGGAGTGTACCAAGAGGCACAGCAAGAGCATAGGCTGCTGCAATCATTCATTGTGGCTCATGTGTGATAAAGTGAGAAGTGAGAGCAATTTTACAACCAATCCCAGACAAGTAGCTGCATGTATTGGGCTGATCAAGCTTACACCTGTTATCATAACATTTAGCTGAATGCATCTATCATGTGATGATGTGGCATCACATATCTGGCCCCAGTCACAACAGCCCCCCCAACCACAACCACATAATAGAGGAGTATCACATTTGAGCCAGCACACACACTACTGAGCTTTTCCCAAATCAACATACGTCTCTCTAGTCCAAAAAGCTTAGTAGGCCTCTTAGAGTCATCGTCATGTTGGTTTTGTCCATTGAAGTCAGTAACTTCCTTCTTTTGGCGCTTGGGGTAGTCCTGCCCTGATTCCTGACTCTGAGTAACAAATTAGTCCGATTCTGTACCGACCCATATGAGATTGAGAGAAATAGACCTGTAGTGCACTGCTGTTGATGAGCAAGAAAGGAAAAATAATTTTAATATTTTTTGTAGTATTGTGTTTATTAACTAAACTGACTGGTCAGGTCTCTAAAGAACCAGAAAAAACACTACAGCAAGGAATGGACCCTGCAAGTAAATCTAGCTAATTGTGAGAGGGCAAATCCCCTTCAGGCAAATTCACCCATCAGGTCCCAAACACTGCATATCATCAAAATCAAGTTTACAAATTAGTTTCTTACCCTCCGTCACTGTCTGTCAGGACATGAATCATCAATCACCACTCACAATCACTTCAATAATATATGACTGATTGGTGCAATAGTTACCTGTTCTAATCCTTGCATGGTGGTACACAAGTGTATCTCCCCATTTGATAGAAGCAGACATTGGCAATCTTGTAAATCAAATGACCTTTACTGAGGCAGTTCTGCTAGGGAATGAAAAACAGCAGGTATTATTTCCATTGTCTTTGAAGGGAATAGGGAGGC
Organism: Pleurodeles waltl; assembly: GCF_031143425.1. Classification (NCBI taxonomy): domain Eukaryota; kingdom Metazoa; phylum Chordata; class Amphibia; order Caudata; family Salamandridae; genus Pleurodeles; species Pleurodeles waltl. Next base: position 696,404,929 of record NC_090439.1, on the reverse strand, counting down.
TTATTACCTGTATACTGGTCCAACTCCAATCTGCTCATACAGGTGCTGCTGCATGAGTCGGACACAAACAAAATATATAATGTTCCTCTAGCTATACCCTTTTTTTGTCAAAGAGATCAACAATATTTAAATGTTCTGTGGCGGCCTATTCAGCATTCATCCTCAAACTCAGGTCGTTCATGCAGAAGTTGGTCAGCTAATGCACTTGAATCTGACCAATAGCCCAGATCCTCCTCCTCCTCCTGTGGTGTTTCATGAACTGTCTAATTGTGTCATATGAATTTGCTGGTTCATTTTAATTATGGTAAATTTCCCAACATTGATGTGAGAGACTGTTTGTTCGTACTGTGCACCAGCTGCATTGAGCATCTTCTCATACCAATAGACCAGTGGGTTTTGAACCATGTAGTACACCTCTTTTGTTTAATCCAGATAGTCCTGGAACAGCCACTTCATGGTCATTGGTGCTACCACTGGCACTGGCACTGGCTCATCATCGTTTGCTTTCACCTCTGCACTTGACTTAAGCCCTGCCTCTTGAAATCAAGCCATTACAGAAGTTGCGTCAGATTCTTCTGTTGCAGTTGTTGCCAGTGTTCTTGTTGCTGGTGTTGGCTGCTGTGAGACAACAGCACTGCCCTCTCTGGAGGATGAAGACTGCATGCCAAAACTTCTGCCCAAGACTCCAACTTCCAGCTGTTCCTCTTCCAGGTCTCTCACTTGCTCAACAATCCACATCTTGCATTGTGAAACACCCCCTGCTGAAAAAGGAATGAAAGTGGCCAGTTTTTTTTTTGTACCGTGGATCAAGTACAGTATTGTGGCACAGATGTACTCTTAGAGGACACAATGTCCCTTTGTAGCCTTGAATTAACAGCCAAGTGAAGGAACAAGGTCTCAACCAACCCATGTTTTTCTCTGTTGCTTTACACACTGATAAACCTTCACAATACCTTTTTAATGGATCCTTTAGCAGATGCAACAATGAGCTACCTTAGCCAATCGTACTGTCCTCCTTGCTGACTTCTTGTGTGAAAATCTCAAAAGGAAGTAGCATCTGTGTCAGGCATTTGACTAGGCCCCATTTGTCCATCTCCATGGTCATGCTTTTCCCAATTGCAGCCCCTCCTCTTTGAATAACATAGTCATTGATCAATTCGAACTGCTCAAACAGATATTGCAACATTTAATATATCAAATTTCAATGTGTTAGCAGCTCCTGTATGAGGGCTTTAACTGGTACTCTATTAGCATTCTGAATGGTCCTCAACTACGTTTAGGCTTTGAAAGAATGGCTGAAATGAGTGCAGATTCTTCTGCAGATGGTCGGTATGTTGGTGCCCATGTCTTAATTTTTTAGAAACTCCTGTATAATCAGGTAGATGCAATGCACCAAACACAGGGCCCCAAATAGCCACCATCTGCCATGGTATTAACTATATTATTGCCATTGCATGTGGCAACAAATCCAATTCTGAGATCTAAGGGTCATAGCCACTGAAACACCATGCTGTTAAAGTCCTCTAAAATGTTTGCTGATCTATGGGATTTCTCTATGGCGAACATCACTAAAAACTTTCTTCAACACTGAAACCTGTAGATAATTGTTACCTCACCCCCAGAAAAGAGATCCAGTGTGCAGTGATACATATGTAATGAAAAGGGGTGGGCAGGGCTCACAGAGTTCTATTCTGCAGAATTCCACGGAGTTGGCTAAAAATTCTGTAGAATTCCATGGAGGTCAATGTGCAGTGGAGTGCGCCTGCCCTACTACCCTGGCCTGAAGGCACCTGATCTCGGAAGCTCTAAGCAGGGTCGGGCAGCTCTGTGTGGAGCTGATTCCCCTCTCTCATCACCAGCACCACCTGGAGCAATTTTTTAAGCTGCTGATCACATTGGATTAAGTGATGTTTTTTTGATTTTGGTCTCCAAGACCATAGTGTGAACCAGGCTTACCTCGATAAACATGAACACTAGTGTGGCAAAATGAGCATATTGCAATGTTATCCTCCTGCTTGCTAATCGTAAAGAAGTCCCAAACAGGGGACAAAAACGTTTTAGTGGTCCACTGATGCCACTGCCAATGCTCATAGAACTGGAGGAAGGTGGGTGTGTCGATGATGCCTCTCTGCAATGTATACTTCAACTGAGCTAGTGGTTGATGCAGGTCTCAGGCAGGACCTTGCAAATATGGAAACTGGTGATGGCACTAGTGTCACATCCCTCAGAGCAGGTTGAATAGGATGGGAAATGTTGGTGTCCTCTGAGCCACTTTCCATGACAGTGACTGGCTCGTCCTCCTCATTCCCTTCCTAAATGTAAGGCTTTCAGGATGTTTCCTTTTCACTTGCCACTAAGGGTGGCAAGCCAGGGTCTAATCCATGTTTAGATCTTCATAAGGGGGCTGGAATACGATAGTGTAGTCCCCTTTCTTTTTAATGTTGGAGATCAGGAAGCCAATGGTTCAAGAAGAGGTAGATATTCATCAACAGAAAGCTCAACCGACTGTTCTGCTCCTACTTCAGAAAATCTACTTTTTTCTGGCTGTGGGTCCTGTTGTCCACTTTGCTCAGTGCTTGTTGCCATAATTGCCTTCCTGAGAGACATGGCCTTGGGGTTAGTTGGAGTGGTACCATTGATGTGGGAGTGTTGCTCTCAGGTTGGTGTCAGGAGGACGGAGTGGCAGGCACACGTTTCCTGAAAAAGGTTTGGGCGGCACCTCAATGGTGCAAATCTGCTTCCTCTTATCCTCCTCACTGGCCACTTTATCGGCAGTCCCTTTCTTTGGGGCCATCTTAAAACTCTGTCATTTAGCAGTGACACTTATCTGCTCAAGTGGTAGAGACTGGAAGACCCTGTGTTGTGGTCATGTTACTTTGTACCGGCCTTCTGTCTGTCAGCACTCTCTGAGTGATGCCTCTAATGCACTAAAAGCAAACAAAAAAAACATTAAATGAAAAATGGCACTTTAGCAGTTTTAATTATTCCTAGTACCGACAATATAAGTTAGTATGGTTATTAATTATTCTAAATAATTAATAACAATAGTGTATCCATTCCAGACCACACCACCATGACATAATATGTCATTTTCAATCAGGATAACAATATACAAATGTAATTGTTTGCTTTATGTGAATCAAAAGGGAGATACCTGTGGCAGGCAGGGGGGTGCATCGGAAAATTGATTAATCCTTAAATAATTAATGTAGGTGTGTGCCTATGGCAGGGCAGGGGTCCAGGCGGAAAATGGAATATCTATGGCAGGCATGGCATCCACTGGAAAATGAAATAATGATTGCTGGTACATTTGTGGCTGTATTCCTATGGCAGGCATGTGATCCAGGCGAAAATTAGTAATCATAATCCCTAAACAATTAATGCTGGTGTACCGCAGGCACCTATGGCAAGCAAGGGATAGATAGATGGTAAATGTAAAAAGGATTATACATTTATTTATTTTTAAATGTAAAAAAATAAAAAGATAAAAAATGTAGATACATATAAATAAATAAACAGATACAATAAATAAAAGAACATCATTGCTGGTGTGCTAGGAATTATGCAAAACCCATTGAGAGGCAAGGAGGTGCAGGGGAAAAATATTAAAAAAAACACATATAATATTAAACACTGTTCATACATATAGTATACTACAATGATCCTCAAGCATATTAAACTGATATCAGTGAAAAATAAAAAAAGAACACAATGGCAAAGCCTTTTCCTATCAATTTCCCTAGAAAATGGCTTTGGAAACTGGAAAGTACAGATTTGCTCAGTAGCCTAATGCACAAACTGCCCAATGCTCAACCAACAACATCAAAAAAGGAGGCATGACACAGTAGAGAACACATGCAGGCCTATGGCAAAGGCACACGGCCCACACAAAATGGCCACTTGCCACATAGTCAAACAATGACAACAGCAAGAAAGGAGGCATTGGAGAGCAGAAAACACAAGCAGGCCTATGGTAAAAGCACACTGGCTGCCTACATAAAATGGCCACCAGCCATATCATCAGCCAAAAACAACAAACAAGGAGGCATGGACATCAAAGAACACATGCAGGCCTTTGGTAAAAGCACATTAGCTGCATGCACAAAATGGCCACTGGCTAAATGGTCAAACAACAACAACAGCAAGGAAATAGGCACTGGGGAATAAAGAACACATGCAGGCCTACGGCACAATCACACTGACTGCCTACACAAAATGGCCACCGGTCACATGGTCAAATAACAACAACAGCAAGCAAGAAAGCATTGGAAAACAAAAAACACATGCATGCAGGCCAATGGCAAAAGCACACTGTTTGGCTACACAAAATAGTCATTGGCCACATGGTCAAACAACAAGCAAGGAGGCATGGACAACAAAGAACACATGCAGGCATATGCACCACGACTCCACAAAATGGCCCCTGGCCACATGGCATGGAGAACAAAGACAAATGGTGGCCTATGGCAAACACACACACAATGGCCAGACAAAGGAGGCATGCTAACAACAATGAAAATACTACCATTAATTCAGCAAGTCCAAAAATGAAAAAGAATTTAGCTACAAAAAATCTTACAACATCACTCATCCTCCCAAGGCGTCAGATATTAACACTAACCAAAATACAGTGGTGGTCCCCTGGGCCATAAATGGCTCCAGGAGGGGGGAAGCACACCACCCTCCTTTCCTCAGCACAGCCCCAGGTAGGCAGTTTTCCATAGGGACATATGTAGCTCAGAGGACGGGGTCGTCGAGCCCCCTTCTTAATTTTTATAATGTTATTGGCCCTAGGAGGGTGGTGGTCACTGGGGCCGAGGGGGGTCCATATTGCTCCCCCGTTATATTTTAAGCGCAGCACTGGAAAGGTGGTGGTCCCTGGGGCATTGGGTGTCCATGAGGCCCCCCACTTTATTTGGCTATTGTGGCCCCAGACAGGTGGTGGTCCCCAGGGCCCAGGGGGTCCACGTGGCCCCCTGCATACTTCCTTTTAGGCCCGGGCAGAGGTGGTGGTCCTGGGGCATGGTTGAGTCTGTGCAACCCCTGTCATATATTCTTTTTTTACCATAAACCTGGGGAGGTGGTGGTCTCTGAGGTCTGGGATGGGGAGAGATAATTAGATCAAATAATGTAAACAAAAAAAAAGGAAAATTGCACAAATTACTGAAATTATTATAGGAGCTAATATGACACACAGCATGCCCCCACCCAAACTATCAAACTATTTACCACCGTCCCCAAAACCATTTGCATTGTCACCAAATTAGTAACCAAGTGCTTCCCACAAACCATACTCCTCAAAAATGTTGGCTTCATGAGAGCCGTTAACTCCGGATTAATCTTGGTTAGCGCTCCTGCAGTATTAGACACTAGGTGAACTACAAAAGTAGATAATCTTCAAACTTTACCATTCCTCATGGCCACTCCAATAGACTGTGTCATAGTACCCAATACATCAAACACAATTTGTCCAAACCCATGCTTCACTTGTTTTAAACCAACAACACCATTCTTCTCATTCACATGCTAAACCTGAGGAAAAAGACAAACCAAGGTAGCACCTACCTACCCAATTACAAGGCAAGTTAAAATGGGCAGTAATACCACATGCCTAATAGATTACTCTAAATATTAGCTCTGGAACAACCAAACACATTATCACATTAGTAACCAAATGAAACCTACAGTTTCACTCTCTTCAAAGAAAACTCTTTGACCTAATTTTCTGAGGTTCCTCCTGCACCATATATAATTCTCCCTTTCTTTCATGCTCCATTCTCAGCCTTGAATGTACATTAACATTTCTAAATGTCTTGCCAGGTTTGATTTGTTTTCTAATTTCACTTGCACCTTTCTAATTTCTTAAAATATTCACTCTTTTCACATTATATTCATCCTCACACTCATGCTCTTGTTCACTCAAACTACATGCATGCTCATTTTAGTATTATTATTTTTCAAGCGAGATTGTGCAAACTTTGTTAAATGTTTAGAATAGGTCATGCAATGTCCAGAGCCTTGAGATAGAGAAAGTGCTTTCAGCAAAGCTTTGAAGTTCAAATAATATTGCACTAAAAATTCTTGTTAATGGAAAACACTGACAAAACATTACTTGATAAACTAAACTATTGCACAAAGGCAACTGGAAATATGATGCACCTTCTGCAGTTGAGGATCGAAGATATGTACACACATTACAATTTTTAACTTTCATTATGTTAATATACTTCCCTGGCAGATTAGAGTAGATGCTATATTTATATTTGCCCATTGACCTATCCTTTTGTGTTTGTCTCGGGTGCTGTATTTCAATTTGTATGGTGTGAAAGAGAAGCCTATTCAATTTAAAAGATTAATGATAACACTAAACCAACTAGAATTATTTATATAAAATAAAGTACAATAATTCAGATGGTGCAAATTCAGGAATCAAGCTCTTTTTAATCCGGCTCAAAAATTCAGTTTATAGAATGCAGGGAAACCCTACTTTCTTTCCCAGAAAACGTGAGTGCAAAACCAAACCAGTCAATTCCAGTAGGTTCAAATTTTTTATTCAAAATACATTAAGGCTTAGTAAATGGTTCTTCTTCTTCTGGTTCATCTTGCCCATGAGGAATTCTTGAGGAGAGAGACCAGCCTTTTTGTTTTGAGTACTTCTAATGCTCATGAGAGCAAGAGAAAGGCCATAATGCCATATTAAACTTCTTCAGGCACACACTATGGCAAGCTTGTATTTAATAGTTCGATTCATCTTCTCAACAACACCTGATGCTTTTGGTGGGTAATGGCACTGGAACTTTTGCTAAATTTGTAAGGCTATTCTTGGACATGGCCCTTCTTAGGGGATTTTCCTGAAACGTTTTGCTTTTTCCTCCCAGTTTTTAGCTGACTCTCTTTGCGTGTCCGTAGGACTCTGGGCAAAGTGCATGTGCTCTTCCTACCCATGCCAGGAAGGGGCGCTTACGTGATTGGTTGAGTCGCCATACCCAGGAGTGCCCTTTAAAAAGGTACACCACATACCCAGTGCAGGTACAGCCCTGGCCACTAGTGGGATGTTGCACTGAGTGTGCCATCCACCATAGTAGCTTGACAAACATGTATTAGGCCTGAAAGTGCAGGCCTGTAGAGGCACAGCTGTGCCTCTGCTCAGGGTGGCAACTTCCCCACCTTTGTCAACCCTGCATAGACCTTCCGCTACCCCTTGAGCACCTTCCAGAGGGAAGAGCAGGTGGTAGGCAGAAGGCAGGGCAGGTACACAAGGGTGTCCCATGCCCTGGTAGGGGAGAACCCCCAAGTAGGTGTCCCTACCTAGGAGGTCAGCTCTTTTCTGAAGTTTAGCAGATCCTCTTTGAGTGGCCTTAGGGCCCTGAATGCTTTCCCACTGTAAGTACTGTGTGAATGTGTGCACTAACATATGTTAGGAAGTGGTGCTTGCCAGGATGTGCACACTTGCACCTTGGTGTTCTCATGTATATACTGAGCCTGGCATAGCTTATTATTATGTGCACACTTACACAATGGTGGGTTCACACATACTGAGCCTGGCCCTGCATGCCAGCATGTGCACATTTGCACAACTGTGTTTTTATATATATGTACTGAACCTAGCCCAGCTTGCCAGGTTGTGCACACTTGCACATTGGTGTTTTCATGTATATATACTAAGCCTGGCATAGCTTACCAATGGGTGCACACTTGTATATATATATATATATATATATATATATATATATTCACACAAAGAGGTCCCATTGCGGTGCGCTATCTCAGGCTGGTGCTCGCGTTAGGGATGGACCTTCCCTTGTTTCAATTTTCAAACAAAGATTACGCCACACTGCAGGAAAATTCGTATGCTTTTAATTTCAAACTATTGTTAAATTAAAAGCATATAAACTTTCCTGGAGTACAGCGTAATCTTTGTGTAAAAAAAATACATATATACATATATATATATATGTATTTATATATATATATATTTTAAATATATATATATATATATATATATATATATGTATATATATATATATATATATATATATAAATATATATATATATATACATACAAAAACACTGCACTGCCTGGAAACGCAACGCACTTCCGCGTTAGCAACACAACGCGCCAAGACTATTTGGAAATCAGCGTGTTTATTCAATCACCGAATCTTAAGCGTTTCGGAGCCTCCGCTACATGTTCTCAGTTTAGTACAAGTACCCACTTCCATTACTATTTTAAATACCACCACCATCAACATTATCTCGCAACTTCAAAGGCAACATAAACAAAGGACTAACCAAGATCGGAATTCTTGCAAACAACATGTCGGCCATATTTAAATGTGCTCATACTTTTAGAATTCACTGTGATGTATTTAAATCTTCAAAAAACAAACCTCCCATTATCAAATCATATGGAATCAAATTAATCCTACCAACATTATTTTCCACACTACAATTGGAAACATGATATCTTTATAATGCTGTCCTCTTCGTTGTTACACCTGACAATTCCTCACGTCTTGAATTGTTTCCAATAATGCCACAGTCCAACCCATATCTCCAAACATATATATAAACTCAAAACATACCCCCTGCCTATCTTTTATCAACATAAAAAATAACAAATTCGCAAATAAATAATAGATATACATCACAGTTTTGATCTCTTCTTGTTCTGATTCTTGCCTTGATGTAATAGCTCTTTCGCATTTGCCTCTGTTGCCTCTAAATCATTCAAAAAAATAAATAAAATAAAACATACAAAAATTACTATTGTACCGCTACACATATATGTATAAACTTCATAATTTAGTAATATCTTTATCTTTATATATTCCTGAATAGCATTTACTCTTGCATAGACACATGACAGCTCAAATCATCCTAAATGTACTGATAATTCTTCATCAAGGTTAAAACCTTCAGGGGACATTGTCCTGTACTTAATAATATATGCTGACTCAAGTCTTCTCAATTCATGTACTCTGTTGCCTCCCCTTACACCAATAGAAACATTATCCAACACACAAAATGTGAGAAGATTGCTGTTTTTTTCATGGCATTGTGCAAAATGTCTCACTATGGGATACGCTTTATTTTCTCTAGATATGGCCCTCATATGTTCCAGTACACGTTTTGTTGCTTTAGGGATAGTACTGCTGATATAACATCTGGCACATGGACATTGTAAGGCATGAATACAGAATTCAGTATTACAATTAAGATGTTTTTTTTATTACAAAACGTTGAGTATGTTGAATGTTGAGATAACTGTATTTGTTTGTAGTTTTTACTACCTCTGCATGCCTTACATGAGCCACAGATAAAGAAGCCCTGTGTTGATGACTGTTTCTGACTTTTTGCAGATTCAAAAAGACTAGTGCACAATTTGTCTTTGAGAGAGGCACACCTTCTAAATGTGATCTGGGGTCTTTCCCTGATTACCCCAGCCAACTTATCATCCAGCCTCAATATCTCCCAATGTTTGTTAAACTGAATCTTACCTCCCTAGCTTGGTCGTGATAGTTAGTAATAAATCTCATTGCTTGAGTACCCTCAACATTATCCTTACTCTGTGGAACTAATAATTTCTCACAATCCAAAATCATCACTTTCTTGAAGGTATTCTCAATAAGATTCAGGGGATAGCCTCTCTCCTGAAATCTCATGCTCATTACCTGTGCTTCACGATAGAAGTCCTTATTATCAGTGCGATTCCTTCTAGCTCTCAATAATTTACCATACGGAACACTCCATATAAGATTCTTCGGATGGCAACTGTTAGCATGAAGTAGAATATTCCCTGCTGTTATTTTTGCGATGCATGCAAATTGTTAATCTCATGTTCCTGACCTCCAATTTAAGATCTAAGAATTCTGTTTTGGAACGATGTATGTGAGCTGTGAATTTTAGATTTAGCTGGTTTTCATTCAATGATTTTACAAAATTACATACCTCATTCTCACTGTTCCAAAGACAGAAAACTTTATCACTATATCGAAACCCAGAGGACTGCATGCTCCTCAAACAGGTCCATATTATACACTACCTGTTCCTCCGACCAGCCTAGAAAAAGGCCTGCTTAACTGGGAGCGAAGCACGTTCCCATCGCTGTCCCCTGGGTTTCACAACAAATTTGATTATTGAAGATGAAAAAATTGTTATTTAGACAAATTCTAATCATCTGCAATATTATGTCAGTATGTTGTAAAAAATAGATTGATCTTGCTCTTAAAAAATGCTTAATTGCTCTAATGCCCAATTCATGTGGAATGCAAGTATATAAACTTTCAACATCTAAGCTGTGCATCAGAAATTGTTCATCCCCGACAATACCATTAATCCGTCTAAAAAAATCACCAGTATCCTAAATGTAAGAAGGTAAGGCTTCAACAAAAGGTCGAAGAAAAAAGTCTACATATTTAGACGTGTTCTCTAACAGACTGCCTCTGGATGAGACAATTGGTCTACCAGGTTGGTTTGTTGTATCCTTGTGTAATTTAGGCAGTAGATACAATACCGGGAGTTTGGGAAAATCACATATTAAAAATAGATATAATTTTTTTTCAATAATTTTCTCATCATTCCAATTTTTGAATGTTTCCAAAAACTCCTTGTTTAATCCAAGATATTCTTGTCTAGTAGACATTTCATATTGATTTGTGTCATTAAGTTGTCTTAAACTCTCCTCCAAGTATTTATCCACTGGCCAAATTACCACATTCCCTCCTTTGTCAGACTGTTTGATAACTATAGTGTCATTTTTCTTTAACTCAATCATGGCTTCAAGTTGTTTTTTATTTAGATTTTGCCGATGGAATTTCTATTTCCTTTCCATCTTCTGAAATTCCCTAACCATACATTTTTCAAATACCTCTATAGATGCATTGGATACCTGCGGGCAAAATACTGATTTAGGTTTGAAGATATGTGCTGTTCCACTGTCCCAGTTTGTCTCTAAACCTTCTTCCTGTACATTCCTGACTGGATCATTGATCCAACTTTCATCATCCAGTAAATGCCCAGTTGTTTGTAATGTTTCCAAATCACCTATTTGGAGAATAGAAGGGGCATTCCTAACATTCATTGCGCTACTCTCACTAGACATTTTTGTAGCATACCAATATTTTAACCTAAGTTTTCTGGTGAAATGGAATAAGTCAATCCTGCTTGATGTATAATCAAAATGAGATGTTGGACAAAACGTGAGCCCCAGAGATAAGACCTCTTCTTGTGTCTTAGTTAACACACTAGTAGATAAGTTCACCACTGTTCTATTTAACATTCCTATGTCATTTGACCTCTTGTGCGAATTCCCCACGAGCTTTTGATGTCTGTTTGACGTGCACCATTTCCTTTGTTTTCTCCTCTGCCTCCTCTTCCACGACCTCTGTGGCCTTGGGCACCTCTGCCTCGTTGAGCTTTTATTCTTCCTTGTGCCATCAAACTGAACTCCTTTAAAATTTGAGATTTTACTCCTTCCGTCTCCAACTGGTTAGAGACAGAGGGCCTGATTCTAACTTTGGAGGACGGTGTTAAACCGTCCCAAAAGTGGCGGATATACCACCTACCGTATTACGAGTCCATTATATCCTATGGAACTCGTAATACGGTAGGTGGTATATCCGCCACTTTTGGGACGGTTTAACACCGTCCTCCAAAGTTAGAATCAGGCCCATAGTTCTCACTATTTTCACTATCCACTGTATCTGAAGGGGCAGTATTACTGCCGGAGGTTGAAGATGGTACTAGTCCTAATGTATCCGGTGCACTTACTGTATCCTTCATTTGTCTATGATCTCCCACACTGCTCCTCAAATGTTAAAACCTTCGTGCAAAAGTTAATATTTGACCTTTCTCATAGTCACATTCATCTCTTTGGAATTTACATTGTTTCTTAGCCAAAATCTCTGCTTCTAATTTGTCCAATTTAATTTATATTTTCTCCATCTCATTTTCAAATTCTTCCTTGCTGCATTTATCGTTAAGTATCACAATGCTTTTTTCTATTTCTACTGCAGCTTTTTCAACTTCTTTTTTAGCATATTTGATCAGTATTTTTAACATGCCCATAGAACAGTTGTGATTATTCACAACCCATTCTTCAAGCATTTCAGTGTCAGGTTTGAACACTGTTGGAAAGATAAAAATCCTCAGACCATGTGGAACTCGTTCATAATCCACATATTTCTGCAAAGTGGTAGCCTCTCCCCATTTTGATTGCTCACATTTAAATGCCTGCCATAAATTGTCCCATAGTTGTTTTTTTAGACAGTTCTTCATTCTGTCCCTTAGATACCTCTATGACATTTAGTCTGCCCTCCGTAAATGTGAACAATTTGTCACTTGCCATTTTGCGTTTCAGTTTTCGAAGGGCTGCCATTCTTATATATCATACCATTCTTTATATACAAACTTTTTTCAAACTTGCTGTGCCCACGGACTTCCTCGCTTAAACTTATTTTAAACTTGTTTTTGGAAAGTCTGCTCCGCTTGCCAAACTCCACAGAAAACAACTGAAGTGATTTATGTATATGCTATTGCTATTGTAAAGATTTAAATACATCACAGTGAATTCTAAAAGTATGAAGTACATTTAAAGATGGCCGACATGTTATTTGTAAGAATTCCGATCTTGGTTAGTTCTTTGTTTATGTTGCCTTTGAAGTTGCAAGATAATATTGATGGTATTTAAAATAGTAATGTAAGTGGGTACTTGTACTAACCTGTGAACAAGGAGCGGAGGCTCCGAAATGCGTAAGGTTCAGTGATTGAATAAACACGCTGATGTTCAAATAGTCTTGGTGCGTTGTGTTGCTAAAGCGGAAGGGCGTCGCGTTTTCAGGCAGTGCGGTGTTTTTGGATGGATGAGGGCTCGCTACCCTGCTGAGACTTGCTGCACACAAGAGGCCGGAATATAGCAGCTTTGACTTTGGGATATATATATATATATATAAATACACACACACACACACACACACACTGAGCCTGGCACCGCTTGCCAGCATGTTCACATCTGCACAGTGATGCTTTCTTGTATATATACTGAGCCTGTCATAGCAGGCCTGTATGTGTGCACTTGCACCTTTGTGGTGTTCGCAAAACTTGTGTGCCACCTACCTCTGCAGGCCGGTGTGTGCACCAGGGCACATGTGCCCATGCAGTGAAGAATACCCATGTGTGTTTTCAGTACCATTGAGAGATGCTGTGCCCATAGGTTAATTTGGGGGAACGTTTACAATTAATCCTAGCTGCAAGAGTGGTTTGCAGTGGAGCAGCCTCATAAATGGCAAATCCTTTCCAATGGTAAAAATTACTTTGGCAGTAACGTCCCAGAAATGCCACTTCTAGAAAGTGGGCATTTCTATGTTCTAAAGCTCTTTTTGTGTGCCTTTTTAATTCACCTATATTACTCTGGGGGATAGGACATCTATGCATTCCCCAGTGACAGCTATAAAACGTGGGCAACTGGAATGACAGATGTTTGCCATTTGAGGGCCTGGCTGAATAGATTGGATGTTGAGGTTTTGACACTTGACTTCTCGGAGCCACATTATTGCCTCACTAAAGATTAAGATCTGCATTCCATGGCCCCATAGCAGACAGGACTGAAATTTAGGGGAGACATCTGTGGTTCAAAAGGCGACTCTTTGAACTACCCCCTACTTCAAAGGCACACTTCAATATAACTAGTGTTACTAGACTTCAGCAACTTAGAGGTACACTTGCAAGAACACAGGACAGAGACCCTGAACTGCATGGTGCACACTACCAGAGGAATCTGTTGTGCAAAGAGGTATTTACTTCCCTAGGAAGAGACCACACACCCATCCTGCATCATGGCTGGCCTGGGCAAACTGCTTGCTGCAGTGTGGCTTGCCTATTGTTCTTTGTGGAGGTCCCAGGTATAGGAGGCTGGTTCTCTATATGGTGTAAAAAAAAATTGCACTGTGCAAAGTGTTTAAGCAACCCCACCTTGGTTTACAGAAGTAAAAACTAAACCATCTAATGTTCTAATGTTTTTGGTAGCTTGGTCGAGCAGTGAGGCCAATCTTAGAGAAGTGCTAAGCATTTCTTGTACTCACAATATCAATAAATGTGGACACACACTCAAAGGAATAACTCAAGACCAATTTACAAAAAAGTACTCCAGATTTTTGTAAATTTTTTAAGACCAAAACCATCAAAATTGGGTAATTACGTTTTAGCAAAAATAGTTTTCTTGTGCGTAATTACGTATCATAGGAATCAAGGTGAGAAAAATGCATATAAAATCAGGCAATGCATTTACCAATGTTTCCTTCCATTTATAAGTCGAGGTCATCAAGATGTCCTGTGGAGCCGGCTCCTAGTTTCGGTGGGAGCAGCTACTGAAAAGTCCTTGGAGCTGGTACAGGACCAATGCGGGGGACCACTTGAAATAGCAAAGCAAAGGCGGACTTCAATGTGAGTCTGGTGGGTTCCCTTGGAGTGTAAAGGTCACAGGGAGTGGGGAACACTTACAGCACAGTTGGTTCTCTGGTGCAGAGCCCAGTGGGGCCGGGACCAGTGCAGATATATGAGCCAGGAGCTGTGCACAAATGTGCCCTGAGAAGCGGGAGGCAAGTCACTTTAAGTGTAGATTGCAGGTCAGGAGGGCCACTATGGGGGATGATTCTTATGTGTCCTGAAGTCAATCAACAGGGGCTTGCTCCTGGTCCTTTGAGAGTCCAGCATGGACTTTTCTTCTTGGTATCTGATGTTGGGTGTCCAGTATCCCAGGCTATTGCATGGTTCAGCCACTGGAGTTTGCAGTGCCACCAAACTTAGCACACTTTCAGGATTTGTACTCTGAGTCCATCAAGTGGAATTTGTTCCGATGCTTTGTCCAGCTCCTTGGTGAGTGGCCGGTCAGTGAACTGGACTTCAATGGTCTTTTGCTTCTCAGTTGCAGGGACTAATGCCTTCACTCTGGAGGGAGATCTTAGGTGATTTTCAGAAGGGTGGAGGTCCTCTTGGCTCTTGTAGAGTCTGTCAGACGTCCATGTAAACCCCCAGCAGCAATTGTCAAGTCCTGGGTGCAGTTGTCGGGGTTTAGCACCTTTTTCTTTGTGCAGCAGGAATATAGTTCTTGAGCCTAGGATCTTCTTTGTTGCAGGCTTTCTTGTGTCTTTGGAATCTAATCTGCAGGTCTAGGGGTGCCCACTAAATACTGCATTTAGTGGGCGTTTAGTGGAGTTCATATTAGTGACCAATGGGTCACCTACCTCAGGGTGGCTACACCCACTATGTGACCACTTCATGTGGGCAGAGGTTACTTCCCTATCCATAATTGGCTATTTTCCTACCATGCAATATGGAGGAAAATGAAATGGAGGGGTCATCTTGCATGCCACAACTTAGGGGTGGCACAGGCTGGGGATTGCCACTCCTCCTGTCCTTTGTGCATTTTTGTGCTGATGCTCCTGTCAAAAGTGGGGGTTTGCAACAGGGGTGGTCCCCTGCAGCTAGCAGCAGGGCTGGTGGTTAAGTTTCAAATGCAGTAAGCCCTTTGAAGTTTGCTTGCAGGGCAGTGCACATTCCTGGGGGAGGAGGTTTAACGCCTCTGACCAGGAAAGGCTTTGTTTTCTGAACCCAGAGAGCACAGAATCTCACCCCAGGGTTCCAGAATCTTGTCTGGTGGTGGCAGGCTGGTTGTGACCGGCCCGCAACCATGCCAGGACTAGTTAGCTTTTTCAGGGGGCACCTGTAAGGTAACCCCTGTGTTAATTTTGCAATAAATCCAATACTGGTACCATACTGGTATTGTTCTAAGTTGTTTGATACCAAACAACCCAGCGTTCAGAGCGGCCATCGTGTAGCTGTGAAACTCATAGTGACAAGAGTCTAGTACATACATTTAAAATGGCTGCTCTGTTCACTTACCATGTCTCTAGTTTGGCAAGCACACAGTAGGGGCATGTTGCTCATGCATCTATGCCTGCACATGGGTTATAGTGCACCCTGCCTTGGGTCTGGAAGGCTTGCCAGAGGTGTGGGTAACCTATATTGCATACAGTGTGTAGTGGACAGGTCACACAGACTGTGTGACATGTCAATTTAGCATTTTGGGATTGCACCAGGACACTCAACTTGCAATGGCAGTGTTGGGTGCACTTGGATGCATGGTCGCTGAAGGTGGCACAATCTGTGTTGCTGCCCTCAGGGGTCTACCTTTAGTATCCCATGCCCTGGGTACCTAGGTACCATTTACTAGAGACTTGTAGTAGCAGCTAAACGTGTTGCCAACTGTGACAATGCATCGCAACAGTTTTAGGAAGAGATCTAGCCTTGGGAACCTGGTTAGCAGGGTCCCTGGGCACTAACAACTTTGAAACCACATCAAATGCCAGGAAAAAAGTGGGGGACTAACCATGTCAAAGGAGACACTTTCTCACATCAGGGAAATCAAAGACCTCCTGCAAGGGACCTACATATTCTACCTGTGTCATCTGGAGATCGGTGCCCTCCTAAACATCTATGTCATTTGCTGACTTCTTCCAGTAGCAGAGGTGTGAGCCTAGAACAAAGTAGTTGTGCCTGGAGACCAGATTTGCCTGGTACAGAGCCTTTAAAGTACTACCTGTCTTCAAGGAGTGTGGCCCTTCATCATGGGGTTGTGACATGCATAAGCCTCTGTCTGGTAGTATGTGGATTCACCGCCTGTAGGATACCAAATGGCCTGCTTTTGTTAAGCATGCCGCCTTTCTCTTGTGTGACAACAAACTGCATGCTCATTGTTGCTGTGCCAATGCTTTACACATTGCGCCTGTGATAAACCTGACTGCTCTGTGCCAAGCTACTCAAGGGAGAGCGCAGGTTACACACTGAGTGTAATCACCTGCCCTGATGGGAGTGGTATTTACTGCCTGGCTAGGGCCTACCCTCAGCCACCCAGAGTGTGCCGCCTCAAACAGATATGCATAGCAATTTTAGGGCTTCACTTTTAACGTGTGTTTGCCTTGGTTAATTCTCTGACAAGTAATGCAATTTTTTTTTATCTTCCACTACACGTCTGTCTTTTGTGTTGTACCAGTATTTTTTAAAGATCCTGACCATATTGTCTCTCCCTATGTTAATATGCCTGTGTAGGAATGTGGCCATGTGGCATTGAATCTGAAACAACAAATTAATGGCATGACGTACCCAAAGATCTTTATAATCTTTTTTACAACCTGCTATTTCAAATATTTTCTTTTCATCCTCTGGTACCTCCTCTTGCAACTCTCTGAGTTCACTTACATTGCCTGTATTGGATTCAACAAAAACAATTCACATTATCTGCATCATCAACTTTTGTATCAGCATTTCACTGTTCTGATCCTTGTTCTTGTTTGTTTCTCATTCCACTTCATAGTTACAGTTTCAAGAGCACTGTATTTCACAACCTGATTGGCAAAGCAATTGCCCATGGTGACCATGTCATCACCAGACTTATGAACAATGCACTTACAACCCATATTGCTCAGGTTGATGTATTCCTTCTAACGGATTTAGAATGTATTCTAATTGCATGTAGGAGTACCAGAGAATGTCATGAAACCCCTTTGTGACCACAATTGCTCAAAGTCGTGTACCACTCCAAATTAATATTGACTGTCTGTGTAAATCGTCACACTCAATTCATTGGCTAGACAACATAATCTTGTCAGGGCAACCCATTCTGTTACTTGAGCTGAAATTATGTTAAATTATGCATGGGCTGCTCTCACTGTTCTCTGATGGTCTCTCAGACACGAACCATCCACAGAGTCAGACTAGCCATTTCAAGAGAAACATCTTTAATGTTTGATCTTTGGACAAGTTTATATTTTGGTGGACAGGTTACTCCGTCACAACGGTGGCAGATAAAAAGTTTGTTGAAACATAAATCCCCTTAGATATAATGGAATTTCTATTTCGGCAGAAGGGATATCCGTCACTCTTGTGACGGAGTAACCCACCCTCAGAAATATAAATCAGGTCCTTGGTTTGTTATACAACTCACAGTTGTGATTGGGACCTTCATCATCATCTTCATTAATGTTTGGAAACGGTAACAACAATGCAGAGTTTAGGATATTTCACCTTCTTATTAAAATATTCTCAGCTGCCAGGATTGTTTGTTCATACTTTGTAAGGTTGCTATATATCAGGTACTGACTTTGTGTACGAGTCAGCAAAATCTCAACTGAATGAGGGACTAACTTAATAAGTGTGTGGCACACAACAGCTTCTTTACTTTTTTCAGGTGCCAGGCAAAGAACTACCACAGACTTAAGATAACTAGGAAGAGCTGCAGCTATTGGATCTAATTTAGCATAAAGTAAGTAACAGGCTGCTTTGCCTCACAATGCTTTTGAAATAGGACCAAGAGAGCACACACTTCTTTTTCATGACAGAGGATGCTCACCTTATTAAAAATAGCTGTCACTGGTGCCACCTGCACTGTGACTTAGGTCGGTTGTGTCATATGCCATTTTTCACAGGTGATATTTGGCTTGCTGTATAGATACATTAACTTTTAAAAACCCTCCTTACCTCTTCAAGACACTCTAATAATGTGGCATATTCAGCATCAGTAGGTATTTTCTGAATAGCCCATATTTTTTCTAATCAAAATTTTCAGAGTTGCTCTCCGAGAAGGATTTCTTGGATGGTATACTGTATTTGCCTTTAATACGTTGTACTGGGTCCTCTTGTAACACTAGATACTCTGCAAACTCTATTTCTGGCCCATTTATAAATGAACTGGGATAAAGACATTTTGGGCCTGATTACAACTTTGGCGGAGGTGGCTAATCCGTCCCAATTGTGACGGATATCCCGCCCGCCGTATTACGAGTCCATTATATCCTATGGAACTCGTAATACAGTGGGTGGGATCTCTGTCACATTTGGGACGGATTAACCCCCTCCGCCAAAGTTGTAATCAGGCCCTTTATGTCACTATCTTCCTGCTGGTTTCTATGACATTCTGTCACAATATTGACTTTTAAATATTAACCAACATATGATATCTAGAATATCATCTATTACAAATTTGTGAATGTAAGTATGTATACATAACTGCCTTGATAACATATATATCATCAATGTATGCACATATAGAGTTACAAATAGTAAATAAATACTCACCCATATGCAATACTGTATTCCCACCCACCTGCGTCAGACCAAGGACCTCCTTACGTTCAGGAGACATCTCAAGACATGGCTGTTCGAGCAGTAGCAGCCCCCCCCCTCAGCGCCTTGAGACCCTCACGGGTGAGTAGTGAACTTTACAAATTCCCTGATTGATTGATTGATATTGGACATGTATCAATTTTTCTGCATTCATAATGGAAATGATTGTCATCCACTATGTTGTGCATGCTCTCAACATGATTTCTGGGAGCGCATGAGGGCTACAATTATAGTGTTTGTATGGGAATAACTTACAAAGCAGGACCTATAGCAATACACTAGGTAGTGTTTCATTGTTATTTAGCCTATGCAGCATTTATGCAGCATTAGATTTTTTTGGGACCTGGGTGAAAAACTCTGCTCCTCTGGCAGAGGTTGTGGAGTTAGGCAACTCTGTGTTCCACGGATTGGAAAAAAGGCTAATTAAAAAAATGAAAAGAGTTTTTTCAGTTTTTCCCCTTTTGGCGCGCTCTTTATGCCATTTCCCACGCACGAGAAGTGAGACGAAAGACTTCCGCTCTCTCACGAGCACAAACAAGATTTTTTACCCGCTCACAAGAGTCAGGGGGTCATTCTGACCCCGGCGGGCGGCGGGAGCCGCCATATGGCCGCTCCGCGGTCGAAAGACCGCGGAGGCCATTCTGGCTTTCCCGCTGGGCTGGCGGGCGACCGCCAGAAGGCCGCCCGCCAGCCCAGCGGGAAACCCCTCCCCACGAGGAAGCCGGCTCCGAATGGAGCCGGCGGAGTGGAGGATGTGCGACGGGTGCAGTGGCACCCGTCGCGAATTCCAGTGTCTGCAAAGCAGACACTGGAATTCAAAGTGGGGCCCTCTTACGGGGGCCCCTGCAGTGCCCATGCCATTGGCATGGGCACTGCAGGGGCCCCCACGACACCCCTCACCGCCATCCTGTTCCTGGCAGTCGGAACCGCCAGGAACAGGATGGCGGTGAGGGGGATTCCCAGGGCAGCGGAAAACCGGCGGGAGACCGCCGGTTTTCCTGGTCTGACCGCGGCCAAACCGCCGCGGTCAGAATGCCCTGCGGGGCACCGCCAGCCTGTTGGCGGTGCTCCCGCATCCCCGGCCCCGGCGGAATGACCCCCTTAGTGCTGCACCTGCAACTTCCAGTCCGTCTTTTTTGACGTAGGCCTGTGCATGTGAGCGCAATCGACTGCTGCTGCAACATGCCGAAGCTGAAGCACCTAAAATCTACATCGTTGAGTGAAAAATCTTCTCTAATTGACCGTTCACGTTGATATTATTGTGCGAGGAATATCTTTTGATTATTTTGTTTGCCAACAACAGGAAGTGCCCTAGAGACTCCAACTGCCTGTTCCTGTCCAGCAGGCTCCTCCCACTGCTTTGTCCATCTCCTGGACACTTTTCATTTGGATTTCAAGCTGGAAGGATCACTTACTTTGTCTCCTAGATATATCATTGGATTTAAGAACTTTGTTTTATTTGAGATTTCACAAGTAAGTTAAAGAACACTTGTGTAAGAGTGTTGTTCAACTTGTTTGTTCGATAGAGGGCATGCACCAGGGTTTAGCTGTATTTTTATTTGATATTTTAAATTTATTGTGGTGGGGAAGCCTGCATTTTGGGCCTAGTTATAGTTTTACTTGTAATTTGTTTCTACAAAGTAAAAATGTTTTACAGTTTACTACATTTCTCCATGGTTTGTTCTGTAAATGTGCAATATTCATTAAATTGAATGTAAATGTTAAGTGGTCTAGCCTGCTAATGCAGTAGGCCTTCCAGCTCTAAGCCCAGGACTAGTCATGGGTGCATGATGAAAAACCGATTGTTTGTGGTGTCTGTGGAAATGAAACACCATTGATGGCATTGGATTAAAGATAACAAAATGTTGTTGGCGGTATTTCACATTTTTTTCGGCAAACATTGTATGGTGGGGTTATAGTACTTGATGACTTTGTATGATGTGTGTTGTTGTTGTAAAATATTTTGAGTTTTTGGAATTCCCAATGCTGACTTAATGCTGTTTTTTTCTCCTGTACCATTGCCTTCTCTGTTTGTCTGGCCAGTGCGTGAGAGTGTTTGTCATGGGCCACAATTTGACTGTTTTCCTCATGCTATGTGGCCAGCGGCCCTTTTTGTATAATCAAAATTATAGTTCTGTACCTATATTTGTTTTTGTTTTCTATTCATTCTGCTTGTTGTTTGATGTGGCTGGTGGCATTTTGTTTAGGAAGCCAGTAGTCTTGCCAGTAGTCTTGCAAGTGTTCTTCTTTGTTGTGGTGGCCATGCCTCCTTGCTGGTTGTTGTTTGGCCATGTTGCTGGTGGACATTTTGTGCAGCCAGCCAGAGTGCTTTAGGGCTGCATGTGTTCTTTTTTGTTGTGGTGAACATGCCTCCTTGATGGTTGCTGTTTGATCATGTGGCTGGCATCCATTTTGTGTAGGCAGCTAGTGCGCTTTAGGCCTGCATGTTTTCTTCTTTGTTGTAGTGGCCATGCCTCCTTGCTGGTTTTTGTTTTACCATGTGACTGGTGGCCATTTTGTGTAGGCAGTCAATGGGCTTTAGGGCTGCATGTGTTCTTCTTTGTTGTGGTGGCCATGCCTCTTTGCTGGTTGTTGTTTGACCATGTTGCTAGTGGCCATTTTGAGTGTTATTCAGGCCTTGTAGGTCAATGCTTATTACTAAATGTACTGTATGAGCAAATATTTTATTATATATACTTTTTTGCATTTTTCACCTGCACCACTCCTTGCCTCCCAAATCCCTGTGGTTTTTCATGCTAGTCCCCTTCCCCTAGTACATCAACAATTGACATATATATACTTTTTTTTAAATTATCCTTATTTCAATTTTTTCCACAACCTTTATTTTATTTAAGTTTATATCAGTCTAATATTAATATTACTATTAAAATATTGTTTGTACTTTGTTTTTGCTTTTGATTTTTTTAAATGTTTTTGTAATTGTTTTTTATTTTATTTATTTATTTATTTATATTCCTATTTCCCCATTAGCCCATGTCTGCCACAGGCGTACAGTTGCACTACATTAAATAACATTACAGTATTCAGGGATTATGATTCCATTTGTCACCAGAACCTCCCTGAGTGCCACATGCCAACTTTATAAGTACAGATAAAGCTAACAGTTACATTCTGTGTGTTGCAGTTGTTGCTCTTTCTTATCCTTCATGATTGTACATGATAATGAAAATTAATGTTGGTGTGTTGTTTTTACGAATGGATACTCTGAATTTCATGATTATTCATAAGTTTATTTAAGTAACCATTTTATGACATTGTTTGCTTCTACTACTAATGCAACTGCAACAGCAATGCCACGTTTCAGTGATACTTCTTGCATGTTTGCTTTTAGGTGCACGAAAAGAAAGAGACATCACCCACAGTATTGCCAACAGAAGGCCTGTGCTCGACGTGATGCGTGACCATACTCATGACCACATGGATATCTCTTTAGCTTGTGAAGCTAAGTGCTACTGCCAACTGACAGCTTCAAGATGGGCCCAAAGAAAGCTGCTACCATGAAAGCGGTCAGTGATAAGAAGGAGCTTCCCACCACTGGTAGGTCAACCCAGACCTTTTTTGGACAAAAACATGTGCCTGCCACACCAGTCTCTGGGGAGCAGGCTGGGAGCACCAGTCCCGCATCAGTGGCCGCATTCCAAACTAGGCCTAAGCCAATGTCTGGCACAGAGGTAGCCTCTCTAATGACGGGAACACCGACGAGCAGTTACGTTGAATTGGACTTATATCTTTCTCAAAGTAGTACCCAATCGCTGTCAGAAACACATGCCAGTGAACAACAACAGCCACAGCCAGAAATAACAGTTCCTCCCAAAGTAGGAGCACATCAGGGTGTTGAGCTTCATGCAGAGGAAGCCGAAGAAGTTCCTCTTTCAGAAGATCCACTGTCTTTCAGATCTCTGCCGTCTTCTTCCTCAAGCCTCCCTTCTGATGATCAAAACTCTACTTGGATGCCACCTAAGTCTCAGACACACCAGGAGAGGCAAGGAGTGAAAAGAAAGGTTCCTGAAAGCTTTAGAGTTATGGATGAAGAATAGGAGGATGATGAGTCTGATGATGAGCCACCATCATTGATTTTAGCCCCAGGGTAGTCTAACATTACTCCATTTTCTCAACCTGCTCCGAGAGATGTGGCACAGATACCACCACCTCCACCTAGACCAGCTTCCATATTTACAAGGCCTTGGGTGCAACCTACATTCGCAGACACCTCAGTAGAAGAAGGCACTGCAAAGAGGTAAACGTCATCAAAACAACATCCACCTACCACCACTTCTTCAGACATTGGCAGTGGCACAAGTGTTAGAAAGTTGAACTCCTGAGTTTGGGACTTTTTTACAGTTAGTGAAAAGGAGCCAAACATTGACATATGCTCCATGTGTTAGTCATGGTAAGCTTGGTACAAACTATGGAACCAGTGACCAAACAACCCATTTGAGAAAACACCATGCAATCTGCTGGGGGGTCATATTAGTAGCCGAAAGGAAAAGCCTGCAAGTGTTGTTAGTGAAGGTGTTGAAAGGAGGGAATCTGATCCATTCATGGTGGAACTTGAAGGTAAAGAAGAGGGTGACATTTTTGTTACACAAATCAGCCCTGTCCCCAGCAGTGCAGTAGTACTGTCTCCCTCATCAGCAACATTGCAATGGCACAGGAAGACTTAGAGTCAAGTTAAGACACCAAGGCAAGAAACTACAGTGGCTGGCCTCCTAAGATGTACATTGAGTCTACCACCACCTTCTAAGTCGCCTGCATCAGTTCCACCAGCAAAGAAAAAAATCCAGGCTTCTATTACTGCCATATTTAGGCAGGAGGGGAAGTACAAACGCAACCGCCCAACGGCACATTTGTACAATAGAAAGCTGGCTAAAATGTAGGCATTGGACCTCCTCCCTTTTTCTTTTGTTGAAGGAGTGGGCTTTCTAGAGTTTTTGGCATCTATCTGCTAAAAATGGAAGGGTTCCAGCCGGGCCGATTTTGCCAGGGTTGCTGTTACAGTGCTATTTCACAATTTCATGGAATTGTTTGGACAAGCTTTACAACAGAGTGCTGTCCACACAACCCACCTGACGACAGACATGTGGACCAGTTGCCAAGCCACTGATTACATGTGCATCACTGCACACTGGATCTCTTTTCTGGGGGTAAGAGAAATTATATTTGCAGGTGTTGACACAGCTGAAATCTTTAATGGTGCTCAAAAGAATGCAACAGTGGCTTTGTTCACCATGGAGAAATCTTATACAGCTGCAAACATCTTGGATGACTTTAACAACAAGGTCTTTGAATGGCTGCGCCATAGAGGGCTTCACATTGGATTTGTTGTCACAGACAATGGCAGTAATATGGTTAAGGCCATGTCAAGTGGTGGCAATTTCAGGGTGCTGTGTTTGGCGCACTGCATAAACATTATTGTACAAGACTTTGTCAAAAAAGTACCCCGAGTCAGTTACTTACTCTGCAGTCATTTTAGTTATTCTTTTAAAGCTCACACGCTGTTGAAGGTTATCCAGTGTGATAATAGAATGCCAGTTAAAGCCCTCATCCAGGAGGTGCCAACGTGTTGGAATTCTACTTATTACATGTTACAATTTCTGTTTGAGCAGTACAGACTGATTAATGAATATGTCATGCAAGGAGGGGATGCAGCTGTGAAATGCATGATCATTGAGATGGACCAATGCAGCTTGGTCAAATGCCTGACGGAGATGCTGCTTCCTTTTGAAATTTTCACACTGGCAGTTAGCAAGGAGGACTGTACCATGGGCCAAGATATCTCTTGGTGCATATGCTGCAGAAGCATATAAAGGATGTGTCTGAAAAGTAGGCAGGTGTGGATAAATAACAGATGTGCAGGAGTTGGCGGAGAGCTTAATTCTTTGCTTATCTGTTAATACAAGGCTTCAAAGAGACATTGTTCCATCCAAACATTACATCTGTGCCACAATTCTTGACCCATGGTACAAACAATTACTGGCCACTTTCATTCCTTTTTCAGATAGGGATGTGACAACCTACAAGATATGGATTGCTGAGCAAGCCAGAGACCCTGAAAAGAATGGCAGGAAATTAGAGGCCTTCTTACGTGCAGAAGTTTTGGGGTGCAGCCTGCAACTTCCATACAGCCTGCGGACAGTGTTGTTGGCTCATAGTAGCCAAATACAACACCAGCAACAACACCAGGAGCAGCAGCCCCAAAATCTTTATTTGGTTAGTTTCTCAAGGCAGGGCTTAAGTTCACTGCAGAGGCAAAGGCAAAGGAGCTCAAGCAAGTTGGAGCACCAATTCTATTAATAGGATGGTCCAGGCTTACCTGGATGACCCAATGAAGGTCTATCAGGATCAACACCCATTAGTGTATTGCTATGGGAAGAGGCGCCAATAGACAGTGCTCAGCAGGTTGAGAATAAAGTATCTGGCTTGCACTGTATCCAGTCTGTCGCTGAGCATGTGTTCAGTGCAGCTGGTGCAGATGTGACAGTGAGAAGGACCAGTCTCTCACTCCAAAACAATGAGAAATTAACCATGATCAAAATGAATCAGCACTTTATACCACCAAATTACAGCATACCTGAAGTACAAAAGGAGGTGATGATTGGTCAGACTCAGGTCATGGTAGTGTCTTAGCTGACCTGCTTCTGTGTGAACCACCCGAGTTTGAGGATAAACTCTACTTCCCTGACTAGACCTGGAACACCATAGAATGTTCGACTTTCTACTTTGAACTACTTTGAGAAAAAAAGGTAGCTAGCTGTGACAACCTTATTATTTTATATTGTTTGTTTCTATCTAAATGACTAATAAACTGCAACTGTTTTAGGCACATGTATGGCCGCATTGTAGTTGCACTAGTGTGCATTGAAGAAGCCCTCAAGCCCCCCATAATCACTTCAAGCAGATTTGAGAGAAAGTGCCTGCCTGCCTCCATTATGTGCCTATCCTTTGTTTTGTCCCCTAGCAGGACTGCCCAAAATATTTGATTTACAACTTACTGGCCACTGTGTGTTTCATTTCCTAAATCGAAAATGATCAGCAGTATGCAACTATGCTTAATTGGAACAGGTAAGTAGTAATGCTATATGCCTCAACGATTGATATGAGGGATAGTTGTTTCAATGTTGAGATGGTTCATGTGACTCATCTCTAATGGTGGCAGATAGTGAAAGTGGATGTTTAATTTCTATTGTTTTCCTATATTATTGCACTTGCATGTGTTTGTTTCGTGAACGATTTATAATGTTGGTGGCATAATATTATTGTGTGATAATTTTTTTCTTTAAGGTGTTTTTTTTCCCTTCCCCTTTGACACTTAGCAAAATTTGTTTGCTGGCGTTTTCACACTACTTTGTTTTCGGATGCTCTGTTTTCTGGATCAGATTTGTCAAAGAAAACCTGACCAGTCCATTTAGCTAGCAAACAAAATGCTAGTTCATAAAAAATTCTCAATGTTTCTCTTGTTGTTGAACACAGCTGTGCACTAGAGGTTGCTGTTTCTCATTTGGGTCACAAGACTGTGACTCTTGGGAGCCGTTGGTATTGAGTTGGACATGGCAATCTTTAATAAAAGTCGGGAAGATGATGGAAGGAATCAGAGTCTGATTTGACAACTTAAGCAACTGCCAGCAAAAGGAAGTTTTCAACTTAATGAAAATCAACATGGATGATGTGAGGATAAGTCTACGAGGCCTACTCCTATCTGTGGATTGGTGGTGAGAGACGCGTCGGTTACTTGATTTGGAAAATGCAATGCTGCTGTGTGTCTGCTGACTGGCTCAATCTTGAAACTATGTGGTGGCTGGGTGGGGAGCCTGTTGTAGGAAACTGGAGGAGACAGACATGTGATGGATGACAATGTCATATTATGCACATGCTCTAGGCAAAAAAATGTTTGATGATGATCATTACAGGTGCGAATTTGATCATCCTGATACATGTTGCCACTTGTCAGTGATTGTTGGCTGTAACTGCTCTCACTTAATTGATTGCACATCAGTCATAAAATGAATGATTGGAAAGGTCTTTGCTCTTGCTCTGCCATCTCTGAGTATTCTTGGTGCATTACTCCTCCTGAAGCTTACCTTCCATTTCAATTCTTCTTGGTTCTACAATATCATGATAATCATTTCTGTTTTACAATCTTCAGGCCTTCTCTTCTCCTGCACCATAACACTCATGCTTACCTTATCAGACCGCTTCAGGAAGACACCCAAGATGTTTGATGGCCAATCCAAGAAGATTACAGATGCACCTGCCAATTTGGCAAGACAGACTAGTATCATGGTTTCATTTTTCTTCCATATTCCTTTTTTAGAACTGTGTGTGTTAGCTTCACCCCAAGGTAAATTATATGTACTATGTAGCAAACGTAGGTGACCAAATATTTTTAGATATATACAGCTCGTGTCTCACTGGGGCTGACAGAATGTAAAAGCTATCTCTGTGTCATACATATTCATATTTTTCTATTCCTTCCACAACAGGCTGCTGATTATCCTTTCCCAGATAAATATTCTGTTTGTGTAGTGTTTGTCTTTTTATCACACCTTTACCAAAATCCATTTCCTATCCATTCATGAAATCCCTAGCGCTCTTCATCCCGTCTGTGTGACTTATTGAGGTGTTAATTAATAATTTACACCACTGAATAATCACACACTTGGTGGGTTGGATGTGGTGAAAGCATCCTCAACTCAGTGTGGAGGATCTTCATTTGAGTCCACCTGACTCATTTGAGTCATGGTGGAGTGTGACCTCGCTTCCGATGCCTTCACTGTTAGTGCGCTAGTATGCTACTACTATACCACCATGGTACCTTGAGAAACCATGCAGCCCTCTCATCATCCATTCAAGTAAGAGAATTATAGAGCATTGTTGTACTTTTAGTTCAGGCAATATAATTGGCAATGGCAAAACTCTCTGCCCCACTCCTATGAGCCATAATGCACTGCGGAGACTAGAAGAGCATTAGGGCAAGGTTACCCATATCTAACCACATAAATAATTGTTATACACTGTCAGCAGATTTGTAAAACATGCTGCGCTAAAAGGAATACACTATCAGCAGATTTGAACAACACACTGCATAAAGGCTGCAGTATGAAGTTAAACACCTCCAAAAACATTTTAGGAATGAAGAACTATAAATAACTATTTATTTTCCCCGTCCCTAACAAAATGAATAAATAGCCACCCCTTCCACCCACAACTGCCCCACCCCTACCCCCAAACAAATGTCACTTTCACCAACCAATATTCCAAAAGTAAACTGTCCATTTGTCCATGATGAATAAAAAAAAAGTCCTGCAAAAAGCAATTCCCACCCTCTCCACCCTCAACAAGTCTAACCCACCAAAATAAAAGGTTAAAATAAGGGCAACGGAGAGCACTTGACTGAAGGCGGGCCAGGAATCTTCTGAGGAGCCCCTCCATATGTGCCTGATTGGCCTCAATCAGCACCAGCCTCCGGAGGATGGAGCTTTGGAACACTGTGTCCGAGGCAGCAGGGATGATGTGACAGCAGGTTTCTGCCTTTGGCACTGTGACGTAGGTGTTGCTGGGTTGGAGGAGCTGGGGTCTGGCTGGGGCCCTGAGTACTGGCAGTGACTGCTGCTGCCGCCTCCTACTCCTCTTCCTCGAGGACCTCCAGTCACTGGTACTCGGCCTGTATGGCCTCCAGCTTCATCTGCCACAGCTGGGCTGCTTTTTCCTGCCGTGATGGTGGACCAGCAGGAATAGCTATATCAAGAACGAAAAAGGAAACATTGTAAACAATGTTCTGAGCAAAACACTTGTTTAAAATCATGTAGTGTAGTGGCACAGTACCAGTACATTTGGTGGTCACTTCAGGCCATTCAGTTCTAAGGTGTCAATGCCATAATATGCACTATGGAGTAAAAATATTCTTCTCTCTCCTGTTGTGCTAAATTAATTGTGGCATTGTGAGATCAGCTTGCACCTTAGTTGTACTCGTTACTGTTTGCAGCTGCGCCAGCTGAACTAGAAAATTATTTTATTCCAATGGCCCTGTTCTTCTTTCTACCTGGATTAAAAGGCAGATTAGTACTAAGAATGAAATATGACACATAGTATAATATAATGTAATAAATCATGCAGATATTCTGTCTGCCCTAATTAGGCATTGGGAAAAGAGATGCACTGCAGTACAGGGAGAGGACTAAGGATTGGATTATAGATTTGATCTGGTGCATTCGTATCATCTCAGGCTATCCCATTCAGGAACATTAAGGCATTTACCAATGGACCACTTTACTCATTGTCCTCATGCCCCTTCTCCACCACACTTTGTAACAACTACTTGTTCCCAAAACAATACATTTGCTTTGCAGTAAGGAAAGGTATCTTCTTCACATTCACAACTGCAGGGTAAGGTAAAGGGGATTGGGATGGGTGGGTAGAGTAAACACTTTACTGATCAATCAATTCCTCATCATCATATGCCTGACGTTTTGGCTAGTAGTATGACTCACTTTGTTTGTCAAATGTTGAAAAGGAAAAACTAGCACAGAAGTAAATCCATTATGGAAGCCATACCAAATTCTATTTATCACTTGGCTTGAAAAATGTGGCAGAAGCAAAGATTGGATTTTTTATATTAATCAGAATTCTGGGACAGAAGTTAAGAATAATTAAAGGAGTGAAGTACTAGGAAGTGACTGACACAGTGGGCACTGGGAGGAAAGGGAAAAACACCTTGTTTTTCCATTGTCATGTATTTAAAAGTGTTTGACACTTTAACTTAACGAAAGCTGACATATGCACATTGCAGTTTCAGCATTGCAGTGTGAATTCTGCTGAACTGAACTGTTAATTTACCATGGGTGGCACTGGTGAATGGCCATAGCAAGGGAGGGAGGAGATTGTAAATGGATAGTGGCCTGGGAAACATATTACCTGCCTCTCTTGAAAAATACTGTGAGACAAGGGAATATCCTGAGATACCAAACCTTTGCATCACATTTTCGATAAAAAACATTCCAAGAAAGTAAAGTAGGTGAAAAGAACACCCCTATCCAGAGGAGCTCCCTTGTTTCTTCATTCCAAGCATTTACCTATTCATCATTGCAAATGTGCTCTTCTATAGCTCTTATTCTTCTCCCTTGG
Source organism: Pleurodeles waltl (assembly GCF_031143425.1). NCBI lineage: Eukaryota > Metazoa > Chordata > Amphibia > Caudata > Salamandridae > Pleurodeles > Pleurodeles waltl. The sequence goes on along the minus strand of NC_090439.1, from coordinate 696,374,608 downwards.
CTTTGATACACACGATTTAAGCTAAGCTTTACATTCTTTCATCCAGTCCTTTGCCATTTAAAACCATCCAGATTCCAAACATGGCTCTCTACTAACTTTCCACCAACATCCATTTACCCCAAAACCACCCATGCATCCTTTCACCCATCCAAGAGATCTAACCCACCCGAGGAGTCTGTTTACTCATCCAGGCATGGAATGCTTTCACCATACCATTTTACCCACCTGGCCTGGCATCTTTTCACCCATAGACCCTTTCATCCATCATTCACCCACCCATGTTTCCTATCATCCTCCTCATCACCCACCTATATGATTATAATGAACCCTTTCATCCACACACATCCATTCACTCATATTATATTTCATCCACCCATTTTACTTCCATCCTTCTTTCAATTTTCCAAAACACATAATAGTTCAAGTTCATTTTATGATCCTACGTCTGCTGAGTTGCAGATAGAAGAGGCCTTTAATACTTACTAAACTTCCACTGCATCTGCTAAAGCAGGGTGAGAGAGTCAACAAAACCACTGGTGCTACCTTTTAGTGACTATATTGTTAATTGTCAATAAGCAAGCAATAGGACTTATCACTGCCTACCACTGCCACCGCAGAGACTCCCCCTTCAACCGCTCTCACAACTGCTTCTGCACTGGTGCTGTTGCTGCTGACCCCGGCACTGGTGGTAGGTGTGGCTAGAAAAAAATACACATATTAGACACCACAGACGCTTCCCTATTTTAACATAGCAAAATACAACTGCCATACATCACTATATTTTGGTTACAGACCTCTCTTGTATCAATTTATCAGGTGAGCATTTTGTTAGTTGGCAATTTTTTAAAAGCCAGGTAGTCAAGAAAAAAGAAATAGTAATGGAGGGGCAGAAATAGCTATTGATGAATCGGGGTGCACAAATTGGCCAATGAAGGACATATGGTATTGGTTGGCTAATGCAGTGGTGCCATACTCCTCATTCTTCCAAACATGGTGCACATTCATCAACTGCTAGTTTACTAATAATACATACACTACATTGGAGGGTACAAACAATTATATTGCCATGTTCAAAAACGCTTTTTTCCTTTTTTTAATGATTGAGCTGCGGCAAGAAACTTACATGGTCAAGCAATCTTCAGTATACGTGTTCTTTGAACCTTACAACCACTCCACAAGATAAGAAACATAAGGGGAGAGGGAAAGCTTACTGACAAAGCAGAAGAAAGGAAGTTACAGACAGACTAGTACAGACAGAAGTTTGAAGTAAAAAAGCGTGAAATACAGAAAATAAGCAAATACGATAATGCAGGGATAAGAAGAATTTACAAAACAGATGCATTGAAGTGGAGTTGGAAATAAAATTACAAGACAGGCACAGTAAAAGATAGAAAATAAGTCTAAGTGCGTAGCTGTAAAAGTTAGAAAAATAAATAAATATTAATATCAACAACTACAGGAGGACTTACTGGGGCCAGCAGAGCCATCTGCCCTGGTGCTTGTGGAGGGTTCACCTTCAGCTGCCTCACCTGCTTCTTCACCACCAGCCCTCTTCCTGCCACTGAATGCTGTAAGAAAGAAAATATAAAAGATTGGTGGTGCTGTTAATAAATAATCTCTCCACGAATATTATTTTTTTAAAGGAAAAGACAAACACAGTGACATTTCTACATCAGAGGTTCAGAGCTCCTGTATAATAATAATAATAATAATAATAATAATAATAATAATAATAATAATAATAATAATAGTCTCTTGGACCATCCTATTCCCAAATTTCCTAGCCCTATTCCCAATTTCCTAAACTACATTTTGGAATTACTAATAAATTGAAATGAATGATTTCTATAGTTCTCATCTGATTCTGAATCTCTCAATTCATAGATTGGATGCATGCAAAACTACTACACATCACTGGAAAATTGCTTGCCAGTTGGCACTGTACAAGCTACAAATAAAAAAATAAAGGCACAGAGAAGTGAGAGAACATGCAAACTCACTAATACTAATATTGATGATGACTATCCTAGATAGGGCACAGGAGGAGTCTCTGCATTACTTCTAAATCAGCCCAAACAAGCACCAGAAATAAGTACAATTAGGTAGGGCCAAGCACCTGTCTAGATGACGATCACATAATATTATATTTGTAACATAAAGTTAACTTACATGCATGTGACCACCAACATGCTTGCTATTTGGGAAGAAACAATTAGCATAGAACACAACAAAAAATGTATTATTACTCAGGTCGAGCAGGTCTTTCTCATAATCTAGGATGTCGGCCCAACAGTGCGTCAGCTATTGCTGGGTGTGCCAGACCTCAGAGCTGCGGCACACAGCCCAGCGTACCCTTTCCCAGCATTGCTGGTGCTCCCAGAGGCCGCACCCAGACCCAGGCCTGCTGCCTCCTGCAAAGGCGAAGGGGAGGTAGTGCTGCACATAGCACACCAAGGCAGTCATCTCCACCTTGGAAAATATGGGTAGAGCTGCACTCCTTCACGCCTATGCCGCCCGCAAGGAAGGCGGCTGGCGCTTAAAATTAGTGGCCTGGCCATGGCGCTGGGGTCTTGAGGGGGAGGGGGATAAGGAAGGATTAAGAAGAAGGAAGGGGAAAAAAATAAATAAAAAAAAAGGACAAAGTAAAAGAGTCACTCAAAAAACACACAAAAACACAAAAAATAGGAGAAAAGTTCAAATGTAAAAAGCGAAAGAGAAAAGGCAAAATAATAAAAAGAAACTGGGGCAAAATAGGTTTCAAAAGTAGGGGTGGGAGGGATATAGAAAGGACATAAACAAGGCCCCAGCACCATAACAAGCAAAAAAACAAGATGGCCGCGCCCTCACAAACCGTGTGGTGCCATTCGCGTGAAAATTCCAATGTGAGGACGTACTTCGCGTTGCCAGTGACATTAAATGTCACACCAACAGGGGTTGCGAGGAACTCCGCCTGGTAGCGGAACTCTGCATAGCACGACAGAGTTATTTTGCCACTTCGCAAAGTTCCATGTAACGCAGCTATGCAAACTCCAACCAGACATAGGGCCAGATGTAGCAAAGGTTTTTGCCCATTCTGTGTCTATGGGAAAAAGTGTTCGTACATATGGCCCCTAGTTTGTAAACTGTTTGCATGTTTCATGTCTCAAAGTACTATTACTGTTGCAATGGTCTGTGTGGTAGAATTCTTTGTGAGTTCTTTTGTGCAAAAAATAAGAATATAAACAAATACTGAAGTGTATGTGCTGTCATCAAAATAATGTTGGGATAGATTTAAAGCAGATTGAGAGTTGGAGGCTAAAGCGAGAGAAGTGAGTAATGGAGTGGAGACGGGGAGAGGTCAGGACTCAGGAGCTACAATTTCTATGCAGTGAACCTTCATAGAAGCCCTTGAAGAGATAGGCTCTGGTGTAACATATTAATTTAAGAAATACCCAGAGACAACAAATATCTTATGCTCAGAAGTTCCATGTTCCTGATGCCTCAGATGTGTAGCACTGAACCAACCTCCATTTCTAAGTAGGTTTGCTTCAGAGGAGAGGGAGACCCTAATTTAAATTATGTTGCAAGTGAATTGCTTAGATTGTACCCATTAAGCAACATAGAGGTAAAAGAATCTACCCTCGGTTTGCCTGCAATACTTCAAAGAACTGTCAGGAGTGACTGAAAAATGATGAAAAAGTAAGGGCAAGGACTTAGGGAGACCACATATGCTAGTATTTATCCAGAAATTCACCAATGTTATTGCAAAAATGTTAATTACCAAATGCTGAATAGTGGTGTGTAGTTTATTGCAAAGTGTTTCAGTGCTCAGACACTTAAACAAGCATTGGCAAAGCCAAGAGGGTTTCACCTTTGGGAGCTATTGGCTTTGACAACGTTTTTTAGTGATGCAGTACAACATACCCAGTGCTGTACAACATGGCTAAAGAGGAAACATGAAAAGAAGCCATGATGTGTCTGCCGCTCTTATTTTTTAGGCCTGCACAACAGGCATGAACACACCTACAAAATGAAGCTGGTGTTTTTTCTCTTTTTGTGTACCAATCAGAATTGGATCGGTAAATAAAAATCTTTTATAAAGTATCAGAAACATTTTTTTCTTTTTGCAGAAGCACCATTTTTAGAACAACCAACCAGTAAAATTAGTACTCTGAGCATCAGACATGGCATTCCAAAGAAACACCAAAGCCCTGGAAACATATTTAAAAGATAAAGAGTTGCACTGCTCATTTCATTCAAAGATTTGAATGTTAATCACCATTTACCAATGGCCACACACTTTTGACATTTATAAAAAGTTGTAATTGTTCCCAAATATCGTATTGTAATTCTCTAAGAAAAGCACACATATTACATTTTCCAAGCATACTTCTGGTGTAGAAAATATTGGAAATTTTATTTCTTTCAAAATGCCTATCTGGTGCACACCATTGGGAACACAATCTAGGTAGAAGCTGGTGGCATGGTACGTGTCAACTCCCCATGTTTATTCCCATAGTTGCATGAATAAATGTCATAATTATTTAGAACAAACCTGGCCAAAAAAACAGCCAACTGCTAAACAGGATGAACGCTGAAGACACAGCCAACATATGTTAGAAAGAGAAACTGTTTTTGTGCCGGGCTGTTGGGCTCAAGACTACAGGGTTCATGCTATGCCACAGAGAACACTTGTGTTTAATCAAGCGTCTGCCTCAAATCTTAATGGTAATGGTGCTTTCCGCCCGACTCAGCAATTAAATGTTTCCAAATGCAACAACACTGCAAGTTGCTCTACTATACACTGGAGTCGTGAGGCAGAGAGATACTGCATGCCTTTTGGAACAGCATTTACTGGGTTGTTCTACTGAAGAGATTACTGTATTAAAAACAGTCCTGCCAGAACACGATCCAAAAAGTAATTTTTGTCTGACAACCCCAATTTTGGTAAAAGGTTCCGACAGGCCTAGGCAGACCTCATATGTGTTTGAAATGCACAGCCTCACGTACATTGTCACAATTATCTGAAACACAGGCAGGCTGAAACCTCCTCCCTTGCTTTGGACTTTAATAGGCAACCAATTTATGTGCTTATATTGTTTCAGATAAAAGTTAGGAAGGGCATTCCTTAATATTGATTAAAGAAAGCCAAAAAATGAAATGTGGAAAGTAATCTGGTGCTCCTGTAAAGCGCTGCTGTGTTTTTGGCTGATTTCGCGTATTTATTAAAAAATAACAGGATGGGAGTGGTTGGGGGAGAAAAAACAGGGTAGGTTCTGGTGGAGGCGGATAGCTATTCATTAAAAGCCAAAAACATACATTCAAATGTTTCTGTCATAAAACTCAAAGTGCACTGTTGGAACGTGGATTATTGGTAAGGGCAGGTAAGTATCTACACTTAGCAATAGGCCACTAACCCCTACTAGGTTCAGATAGGTCTCAATAAATTAATCCCAGCGCAACCCTTGGTGCTTGGAAATGAGTCACAAGGCTTAATTTAGGAGACAAAGCGTAAAGCATTCAAGTATCACAAAACAGTAATTAAAATAAACACAGGAAACAGTCTAAAACCAATTGATAAAAATAGGAAATATTTTTTGCTTTCAAACGACACCAAAAGGAATAATATCGGATAAAGTGAAGCAGAGATATGAATTTTTGAAGAATTCATGTTTTTTAGCACTTAGAAATGAATAGCACCAATCTGGTCATCTGGTCGCACCTCGACCGGGGCAAAGTCAAAGTTTAAGTCCGACTGCGATGGAGCCCTGCTAGGTGACAGCAAGCGGGAGGCCTCGATCAAAAGTTTACCTTCAGACTTAGTCATTTTCTTGGAGATTTTCTTCAGCGGGACAACGTCACCAGTCCGATCCAACCTCCCTGGAGCCCTTCCTCAGATAAGCGTTGCCGAAGCCCTCGGTAAAGATTTCTACATTCAGACTTAGATGAGTTTTTGAGATGAAAATCCTTCGGCCGAGGCAAACCTGAATCTTCATCTGACGTTCCTGGAGCCCTCTTCGGATACACTGTGCTAAAGGTCCCGGTCAACTTTCTACGGTCGGAGGTAATCACTTTTTCAGAGATTTTCTTCAGAGGGACGAACTTACAAGTCAGGCCGGGTCACGGTTGAGGCAAGCCAGCTAGAGTTCCCACGGCGGGTCAGTCCCTTTATGGAGCTTTTTCCAAAAAGTTCTCCAAACTTCTCCAAACTTCTGGATCTTCTTCCAGAAGGTCTTTTATGGTCTTTTAGGAGTCCACAGTTCACCCCAAGGTTCCAGAAGCTCCAAGTTGCTCCTTGAGGGTGTGGACTACAACTCCCAGAATGCACCTGGCTCAAGCTCCAAATTAGTCACTGGACTGTGGTCAGCTGGTCAGTTTCTTCAGGATCCGAGACAGGGGACTCTGGTTAGCAGTTTTTCACCTGTAGCAAACAAAGAGTCCTTCCTTGAACCAGTTGAAGCCAGGCAAAGTCCTTTTTGTGGTTAAGCCCAAGTGTGCAGCTGTTACAGTCATTCAGAGTGCAGTGTCCAGGTGCAGGTCAGGGGTCCAGCAGTGCAGCCCTTCTTCTTCTGATGTTCTTCCTTGTAGGGATCTGGTAGAGATCTGAGCTGTGGGTGAAGCTTTGCCATATTTATCCTTGCTCCTGGGTGAAACACAGGGGGGTCCTGGTTCTCCAATCAGATGCAGGGTCCTTCCCCCTGTGATGACCACTTCCTGGGAAGTATGGCAAAAATCAATGTCAGGGAGAAACATTCTTCAAAAATCCATCATGGCTGAAACTGATTTTTGGAGGTTACATCTGGCTGAACCCACCACTGGTGTGGCTAAAAATCCTAAACACACCCCTTTCGTGCCCTCTCCTAATTTAATCAAGAGGACACCTAATTATCTAGGGTTGCAGGATGTGAGGGAGGTGCTGGGTTGCTCCAAATGTCCTTCCCCGCCTTTGAAGACCAGTTTGTCAGCCATCCTCCCTTCACTCTTCCCCATCTGATGAGGTAGTTCTCTTCCTTCAGGCACTTCCTTTGTGTTCAGCCCAGGCCAATTCACACCTCATCAAGGCAGCCTGCGCAGAACAATCAGAGAAGGGCACCACAGAGCTGAAGCTGGCAACCTTTCAGGTAGAGTTTAAAACTCTTTACCTGTACTAGTTATATTAAATCCAACAATTGTAAATTGTGGGATTTATTATAACAATTGATTTGGTTGTCACGACTCACGTGCTGCTTACACCTGGAATCCGCAGATCGAGTGGCGTGGGTCTTGAATGTTCGGCCTTGGCCCAGGTAGGGGTGACTCTTTCTGGTAGCCTCCGTGTCGTAGGCAATGGAAACGCCAAGAACAGAACGTGCCCTTCAGAAATAGCGCCAGAGGGAAAAAACCCTGAAAAGGGGAAGAAAACCTCCAAACAGATAGATTCCTGAAACAGGAACAAAAGAACAGGAATCAACAGAGGCAAAAATACAGGAAATGCACTGAACCAACGAGAATCTGCACAGGAAGGCAAAGAAACAGGAGCGAAGACACCATCTGAACAGAAAGTGTTGCAGCGCAAGGAGAGAAAGAATCACAGTCCTTAAATACCTACAAACAGGAAGCGACCGACAGGAAGTACAAGGACACCATCTTAGATAGGGAAAAGATACATAGAATAGAATGAACTAGGAGCCATAGAGAGCAGGGAACAAGGAATGTTGGGAAAAGAAGGGAGATATGGAAAGGAAGAAAAAACATAAAGGAAGGCACACACAAGATAGCCAGAAAAAGCAGAAAAGAAAAGAAAAGAACAGGTGAGTGGGGGGTCAGACCTGCCTGCAAGCGCGGTGAAGGAAAGGAAAACGAGGCCCCATGCCAAATTTGGGGCCACGGAGAATGCAGAGTAGTCTAGGGGCGCGGCGCGTCTTGTGGCCGCGTGCCTCATCCCGAGCCGAATGTTCGGCTCGAAACGCACACGGCAGCGCGACATTGATATCAAACTTGAGGTATCTGACACCTGGTGGGTCTTTGTTAATTGAAATAAGTTCTTCCCATTTTAGCCTCTGGAGGTCATTCACTACAGTGAGGGAAAAACAAATTTGGCTATTTTACCACACTGGGACTTATAAAACAATGTTTATAAGGTCACTGCATATAGCTACATGGCACCCAACCCTAGGGGCACATAGGGCACACCTTAGGGGTGACCTATATATAAAAATAAGGTTGCTTGAGACTTTGGAAGTACTTTTAATTCCAAAGTCGAATCTGCACATAACTTTAGTTTAAAAGCAACCAGCAAGGCAGGCCTACCTTTAAAATGCCACTGGGCACCTCAGCAGTGTGCCTATGGGTGCACTACCTATCCTGGGGTCCCTAAACCTGAATGCCCTAGGGACTTATAGGTAGGTTAATATTGCTGATTATAGTTAGTCTAATCTGCTTATCCACTTTACACAGGCCACTGGTTCTGGGACTGGTAAGCAGTACCTAAGGCTCAGCCAAGAGTCAGTAACCACCAGTATCTGTCCAAAACGTTTGAGGGTGACCGGGGCAAAAAGGAGGAATTTCCAACATGCACATTCACTGTTTGCAGATGCCCATGCGTAAGAAAAGTGAAGCATGAGTTTCAGCCTGCGTTTTGTTTCGAGGTTGCTAACCATAAAAAAGAGTCCAGTCTCCTTTAAGTGTATTGATTTGTATTTCCGGGAGCGTTTTTTCCTATCAAATCTTGTGTTTTGTCTCACATGCCACTTACATTGAAAGAGTCAGTTTTATGGAAAAACAGTAGGATCGCAAGATGCAGGAGTCACTTATGCAGTCAGCCATTACATTCTCAGAACAATTGTTATTGAGAATCGCAGTCAGGATTTAAATGTGGGTGGGTGTCTACAAAACGCAGTGCAGTATTAAGGCTGTACCACACCATAAGGAACTCTCTGGAGTGACCTTAGAGGTGATGGGATGGAAGAAATCAATTTCTAAGAATGAGCCCTTAATGACAGCAAGCAAGAGGCAGATAAAGAGCAGCGTACTCGAAGCCAGCATGCAGCACAAAATCTGTCAAGCACACTGAATTTTGACAGCCGAGGTGTGTGAATTCCAACTCGGTTACACTTCAGACACCGTGACACACTAAACCAGAGTTGTTAACAGTCAGGAAAGTACAAGAAAAACGAAAAACGTAGAATTAATAACTTGTTTTCCTGCAACACGAACAACCTTAGTTTTGACATATCGTAGCACTTTAGAAACAAGTGGTACTATTAATAAATGTAGATGTATGAAGTTTATGGACATTGGAAGAATGAATTGCAGAGCTGATCATACAAGGTTTCAAAATCTGAAGCGTTTAAATGGAAAAACTGTTTAGTTATTCAGAGTTTTAAATTTGTCCTGTGTTGACTCAGTGCATGTTGGTTCTCAATCAAATTGTTTTTATTGCTTATTGATGTGTATATATGGGGCAAAAAAGGTAAGTGTAGCTTGCAGGATTCTATTTTTTTGGTTGATACAGTGGTTTGATGCATGGCAACATCTAAGGAGCTCTGTACAACGGGAATAATTAACCGTGGGAGCAGTAGACTCTTACGTTTAATTGCATTACACCAGCTTCCCCTTTGGCAAAGGCTGCCCTACGCGACAAGCACCTGGCTTTGAAGCACAGATGGGCGGTGTGTCCAATACCTCCACTAAGAACACACAAAAACTGGCAGGAGTTCAGGCTAGCGCTGACCGGAGGAAGAAACCAGCTTACAAACCAATTACTCTCAGCAGTGCATTGCACGTGATCATGCCTCATGTCTGCATTGGTTATCCATGAATAGCCAAGAGATGATGTACTTCCCTTTCACTTTGTGAAATCATTTCACCACTAAGTGCAACAAAGCAGTGGTAATTGGAAGGCAACGCAAGTTTGAGTTTCGCCGTCACCCTGAACTTTCCTTGCCTGAGCAGAATGCAAACAATGCGCAATATTATACGCTGTATATACAGCAACCTCTTTACCAGTGCCAAAATCTGAGTCTGAAAAAAACTATCTCACAAACACAGTGATCTATTTTAGTTTGTTTAGCATGTATGGCGTAGCTTTGTGAGTTTTGCATTCCTGTGACAGTCGAGGCAAGTTTCCAAACACTGGTATTAATTCCTAGGCTGACAAAGGAACCTGTGGCAAAAGAAAAATGGGTTGCAAGGCCAAGCACAACCTTTCTATTGTGACACACTGATAAATACATCGATCTGGTGGGATTGTTGATGTGGCAGCTTCAGCAGTCAGTTTGAAATCAAAGGAGAGTAATTTTGGTGAACAGTGACTGTGTGTTGTCAGTCCTGCCATAGATTGTGCGTGCAGAAATGGAAACTGAGCAAGCTATGGACTTGGTGCACAATGTATTACAGCTGCAGAACAAGACGTGTGGAGAAAGGATCGTGGCTGGGATTAAATAGAAAACTGAAATAAGATAGGAGGGGCCATCACACAAAGCTATGGATTTAGTGTTCAATTTATTACAGTTGGAGAACGAGCCACGAGGAGAAAGTATCCTGGTTTGCATTAAAGGGAAAACCGAAACTAGATGGAAGGAGGGGTCATCACGCGCTGTAACAGGAGGAAGACTGATGTAATGTAATGGCCAACAAAAATGTTCTCCTAGTGAAATCCCCTGGGCAGGAACTTAGCAAGCAAAAGGAGGGACCTTTAGCATAATGCACCAATAAAATGAAGCATTTAAGACAAGCACAACAAAGAACAAATGGCAATAGTGGGCATGGTTAAAAGTCCATATTCAATTCAACATGTCTTGCAGACAACGCTGCGCGTTACTAAGCTCAACCTAAAAAGGGAGAGGAGTGTTCATAGGCACAATGTTTAAGCACTATAATAGCACAAAGTCAGCTGCGCATTGAAAACCAATCAGGACATCCGCTAACAAAAGCAAGACGCACTCTCTAGCAACCTCGTCAACTCCACCATCTCAGTTCTTACAAAACTGTCACTTTTTAGGAGGGTATGTGTTTATTCTCATGTTTTCTTTCCATACATACCAATTGATAATCCATCTTATTCACTGGTTTGTGCTCTCGGGGGTGAATCCAAGTGTGCAAGTTTGCAAACTTGTTGATTCTTGAGATTCACAGTCAGCCTGTAAGAGTCATCCATGTTTCTGTTCCTGCTGACTCTACCCTGAGAACTCACAGTGTCTGCCACTTAAACCACTCACAACATTTTCTAGTGGGGGGCACGATGTTGCTGCTGGTGTCAAGGTTAGTCTGGCAAAGTCTTGTAGTAGTGTTGTTTGGAGTCATTTAGGCAGTGCTTGTACCTGAATCTACAATCTATTATTACCATACTTGAAGACCCTAGTAAAATGACCCTCATATTCAGGTGCTTGGCCTCCACCCCAGACTAGATGGTATGCCTTCGCAGTGACTCCTGCTGTTTCCACTTTCCCACACAGGTATGCTGCACTAAACTTCTGCTCGAGAGTTACGCATAAGCACAGTTTTGGAGAGGCGTCCTGGCCGCTGGCAGTAACATAACCCATAGTGTGAGGTAGGTGATCACAAGACGATATATAACAATCACATCCTCTGCCTAGCGCCTATCTCCAAACAATACAGCATAAAGTAATTCATTCGCATTTATAACTTCCAAAGTCCTACCTATGGCCAGAAATTGTTTTGACAAAAACCCAGCTCAAACTGGTGGGTGACAAAGGCAGAATTCAAGTTTCATTGCTTGTGGGTGAGAATGTGTTCGCCCACCTATCGATACTATCAAGTAGGCCTTATTTCTAATACCATCTAGAGTGCATTATAACATGATTCTTAAAACTACTGTATAAAGGTTAAGTCAAATAGTGTTACGGCTGTATGTATATTGCTTGTTTTGCTAGGCTAAGAATATTTTTTTTACGGTGAGTTTTGTTGGAAGAAAGGGGCACCAATTTTAAGTAATACATGCTCACGGCAACTTACTTGAAGCCTATTGGAAGGAAGTCATATGATTACAACGGGCAAAGAGCTGCAAAATATTCAAGAATTGTGGCCATCTGGTGAAATTCATTCAGCTTCTGAAACCAAACCCCTTAAAATAAAAATACGAATTTTGGAATTTAAGGAGGTTACTTAAAATGTACGCTAGCTGAAGAATAAAATGCAGTATCGCTAAGCTGATATATTTTATTATAATACTCGGTTGCCTTGTTTCGTACTTCCCTTATTAAAAGACGCTTTTTAGATTTTCTTTCACAGCCTGATGAAGACCGACAGCCTTCGAGTTTAAAAAAGCTCTAACGTGTAAGGCAATTTTTTCAGTTTTGATCATATAACATTTAGAAATTGTCCCCTTTACGTCTTTGTGTCCTTAGGAGACTCAATGATTGGCAAACGCTGTTCCACAATTCCTATTATAGGATTCTGTGATACATTTCACGATTACAATAAAAAGCGCTCGGGAACAGCAGGACAGTTTTGATCACTGGGATACTGAGAACCAGAAGTGAAAATGGATTTGCCGCGCCTTCCTTTTGGGTGAACATCACTGAAAAATATAGCAATTTAGCCATTTAAGTGGGATACATTTTTCGCGCCTGTTTAGTTTTTTAACACCCAATGTTCTTAGCAGTCAGCGTGCGAAGCTAAGAAATCCAGTAAGTCTGCGACCAGGCCCCTACTATTGTGCACTAAAACAGACACTGGTCTTTGATTAAGCTTTTCCCAATAGTGTCGATTGGCTCATCATCAGCCTCACAATTCCACTCCACTGACCTAATTGGAGGAGGAATTACTTTGATCAGAGGAAGATGTGGTGGCAGTGATAACAAGCATTATAAAGGACAATAATAGCAGCAATTTAAATATGTTTTATTGCATTGCAGTTTTTGATATTTTATGTTTTGTTATCTAAATATATAGCCCATACATTATTAAACAGTGAATTAATCAATGTATGTCTTTATGGTTGCCTAGTTCTTAAATCCAGTCTGGCACTGGGTGGGGAAAAACAGTTGTACTACAGCCAACAGCAGCACGCCAGGTATCATTGGGATATGCCCAATAGCGAGCAGTTTTTGGCGCAGAAAAAATCTACATCCCATAAATTACACTTATGCTTCACTGCGAGGCATATTTCATTAGCATACTTTACAGCACATGTGCCATTTACACACAAACAAAAGAATCAGGGGTTAAATAGAAGGGACAAGAAAAAAATCTTATTCCATATGCATCCATTTACCTCTCAGCCAGCCAACCAAACCTTTGTGTGCTTTTAACATACCCCCCATTGTAAAATTACAGGACAACCATCTACCTCGTATGTTTCTTTGCTACAATTAAATTCAAGATCCAAATTCTGTGTCATAACTCTGGATTCAGTGTTATGAGCATTTCATTGTTTGACCATTTACCCATCACCGACCAATATCAACATTTTCCTCCAATCAGACCCCCCACACTGTCAGATATATTTAATAACATCATTTTGATCACTACTGTTCAGGTTTTATTTACATTGAAACGTCTTGTATTTGGAGTGCATTTTTTATGTTTTAACAACTCTAAGCATCTCATCCTCACCTGTCTTACCATTACTCTTCTCTTCCATTGACCCATATGGAACTCAAATTGCACTGGAATAACCATGTATGTTGCATTTCGTCGGCACACATATCAAATTATCCATAGTCTTTCTTTCCACATCTATCTTCTGAGAAGTTCTATTTATGAACCCCAGGGTCCATATTACAGGTAAGGCACACTGCCTGGGTCTGCGTCACGGTGCACCTTTAACTAGATGAGCTTGGTGAAGACCATGAAAGTGTACCGTATCACAATAAATGAGCTTTTACCAGTGCAGGTACAAACCTATTCTTGTACTGAACATAGTGCATTATTGAATGGCGGACCTGCTCTTTGATGTCACCAGTCCAGCTTTCACTACGCAGGCCTCAACGTGATCTGCAATTTAAAGGGGGCAGATAAGCCACCTCAGGCAGAATCAGTGAGTGACTGCATCCACCTACCATGGATCTCTGGTCCCACCTTTCAAGAAGTCACCTCTGTAGGATACATAGGCCCTCATTACGACTTCGGCAGTCTTTTACACAGACCTCTAAAGCCGTGGGTGCCAGAAGACCGCCAGTGCTAGTGGTCTTCCGACTGCTAAATTACGAGTACTGAAGGATTTATGCCACAGTTTGGTGGAAATCCGTCAGCAGTCGTGCTGGTGGTTGGAGGTGCAGAGGTGCTTCCACAGCAGCCCCCGCCATGCCAAAAGGACTCCCAGCACCATATTACAAGCAGTAATACGGCGTGAAGGTGTCCTGATGGGGGGCTACCAGCAGTGGAAGCGCCGGGTCCCTTTCCCTGGCGAACGACCTCCTCCCCAGACAAGGTAAGTCGCTTGTCCAACGGGGCGGGGTGGGAGGTGTTGTGTGTACATGTGTGAGTGGGTGTATGTCTGCATGTGTGAATGTTAGTGTGTGTGCCTGTGTGTATGCATGTGTGAATGTGTGTGTGAATGCGTGTGTGATTGTTGAAGCGAGTGCGTGTTGGAATGATTGTGTGAATGAGTGTATGTTGGTGAGAGTTAACTGAGTGAATATATGCGTGTTGTCGAATGAGTGTCTGTATGAGTGTATGTATGAATGCGTTGGTGAATGTGTGTATGTAAGTGTTGGTGAACGTGCGTATGTATGTAAGTGTTGGTGAATGTATGTATGCGGGGTGGGTGTGTGTGTGTATGCGCGGAGGGTGGTGCTGTCATGGAAGGGGGGTGCTGCTACGGAAGGGGGAGAGGGAGGGGTGCTGTCATGGAAGGGGGTGCTGTTATGGAAGGTGGGGTGGGGGGCATTGTAATTGCAGGGGGTGTTGGAGGAGTCATATGCTGGCGACTGGAAAGGAATTTCCTATCGCCAGCAGCCTTTCTGCCAGGTTTTCGCGGAGGCGCTACCACCATGGAAATCCTGGCGGAAAGCCGACTCATTATACCGCCAGCAGTCTTCAGTGGACAGCTGGCCCGGAGGTGCTGTCCTCCAGCCCAACTGTCCTACCACCCTGGCAGTATCAGTGGAGATGTGGTAGTTTGGCAGAGACCAAACCACCACACTCGTAGTGTGGCGTTCTTCACCACCGGCCGTCGGCAGTGAGACCACCAGAGTCGTGATAAGGCCTTAGTCTGTTCTCAGGAAGACACCCTCTTTGACTCTACACCTGTGCCTGTAATACAGCACAAGTGTAAAGGCCACTAATTCCCTCCTTTGGATGGGGCCACATGTCTATGCAAGTGAGGGAATGCCTTCTTGAGATTGCTATGAGTACACATTTAGCACCAGTGTGATATGTATTACAGAAGGGCAGTGCAAGCATTTGTGGCACTTGTGTATTACCAAAGTGTGTCTGGGGGGGGAACATTGGATACACATGCTGTTGATCCCCCTGGGGCACTTTTAATATTATGGCCCCATATCTTCAATCTGGAAAAGCATGTTTCAGCTTCTTCACATCTCTGTCTTATATCCATTAAATAGCTGTCAGATTTTGACCCTGCCTAAGTACTGCACTGCTCTTACCAGGCCAGCCCCAGTGTTTAGAAATTGCAGTAAAAACCTGCTGGCCATGCATATTTCAAGTTAACTACCAAAGGGAAAAGGTCTGCCATGACTGCCAAGCTTTGCATTAGCCTCCTCCAGAATCTGAGCTAAAAAACATCACAGAATTTTTCAAAATTAACTGAAACACCTAACTTTTTAAATATTTTGCCTAGCCGGGAATATCTGTATGTGAACATTTGGAGCTTTATTTTTTTTATTATGTTTGGCATTTTTATACAACGTGTGAGACCCATAAAAGTCATGACACAAGATAACTAAGACATTACATAAAAAAGGAATGTTGTAAGTTATAATCATAACAATACAAGAACCACTATGGACCTAAAATTATAGATGTGTTATTGTTAGAAATGGGGTCTTTGGTTGACAGTCAGGTTACCCCCTGTTCAAGCAAGGACCCTCAATCTAGTCAGGGTAAAAGAAAATCACCCTCAGCTAACCCCTGCTTACCCCCTTGGTAGCTTGGCAGAGCAGTAGGCTTAACTTCAGAATGCTAGGTGTAAAGTATTTGTACCAACACACACAGTAACTTAATGAAAACACTACAAAATGACACAACACCAGTTTAGAAAAATAGGAAATATTTATCTAAACAAAACAAGACCAAAACGGCAAAAATCCAACATACACAAGTCAAGTTATTAATTTTTAAAGATTAAACTCAAAAATAGTGCTTAGAAACAAAAATGCTTCGATGAGGTGTTAACACGGCGTTGTGACGGAGTCATGTCCAACAAGCCGACACCAGCGGCGCCGGACACGGAGTCGCGTACACCCCCAAGTACAGTACCTTTGGTGAAGAGTGAAAACAAGCCGATGTGCGAAGTCGGGGATCACGGCGTCTGTGCGAAACGTTGAATCCGCGCACTTCGAGCAGCATCGGTCACGACGTGGTGCGGCGACTTTGACGGAGTGGCGGACTTCAGTGAGGCTGCAGCAGCGTCGGGTGCAGGCGGTGTCACCGGATTAAGCAGCGGCGTCGGTCCGAAGTCGATTTCCTTGGATTTCCACCAGCTTTCTTTTCAAGTGCCCAGGGACTGGATAGGGCACCACTTGTCAGATCAGGAGTCTCTCCAGAGACTCCAGGTGCTGTCAGAGAGAAGTCTTTGCTGTCCCTGAGACTTCAAACAACAGGAGGCAAGCTCTAAATCAAGCTGTGAGAAACTGGGGCTGATTGCAGAGGCCCCCTAACTTTTTGCCCCCATTTTCCACTTTATGCTGGTGTTTTCCTGACTCTGATGGTGCCCTGGGTACTGCTAACCAGTCCCAGGGCCTGTGCTCTGTGTAAAATGGATATGCAAATTAGGCTAATTATAATTGGCTAAGTTAACCTACCTATAAGTCCCTAGTATATGGTAGGGCATGTAGGTTTAGGGACCACAGCATAGGTGGTGCACACCTAGGTGCATTGCTGAGGTGCCCAGTGTCATTTTAAAAGCAAGCCTGCCTTGCTGGCTGCTTTTAAATTAAAGTTATATGCAAATTCGACTTTGGAATTAAAGGTACTTCCAAAGTCTTAAACTACCTTATTTTTACATATAAGTCACCCCTAAGGTGTGCCCTATGTGCCCCTAGGGCTGGGTGCCATGTAACTATAAGCAGGGACTTTATAAAAATAGATTTATAAGCCCTGGTGAGGTAAAAACAGCCAAATTCGTTTTTCCCTCATTGAAGTAAATGGCCTTCATAGGCTAGAATGGGCAGACTTTATTTTAAATTTTAAAGTCTCCTTAAATGTTGCATACCAAGAATTTGGTATCAAATTAATTGTTGTAATAAATCCTACAACTTCCAGTTGTTGGATTTAATATAACTAGTTCAGGTAAAAAGTTTAGACTTTACCTAAAAAGTTGCCAATTTCAGCTCTGCATTGTTTTTGCTGCTGTGCTCTGATTGGCCAGCCTGCAGCAGCTTCTGCCAGGCTGCCTTGATGAGGTGTGAAGTGGCCAGACTTCACACAAAGGAATGTGCTTGGGGGAGAGAATCTCCCCTCAGCAGATGGTGAGGCAGGAAGGGGGAGGGCTGCCAAACTGGTCTTCAAAGGCAGAGAAGGACATTTGCAGCACCCAGCAACACCCCCACATCCTGCAACCCCAGACAGCTAGGTGCCCCCTTGATTAGATTAGGAGAGGGCAGGAGAGGGGTGTGTTTATGATTTTTAGCCACACCAGTGGGTGGGCTCAGCCAGATCTCTCCTCCAAAAATCAGATTCATCCATCTTGGATTTTTAGAGACTATTGCCTTCTGGGATGGATTTTTGCCACACTTCCCAGGAAGTGGTCATCACAGGGGGACGACCCTGTCCCTGATTGGAGGACCAGGGCCCCCTTGCTTTTCACCCAGGAGCAAGGATAAAACTGGCAGACCTGCACCCACGCCTCAGATCCCCACCAAATTTCAAGAAGAAAGAACTACAAGGAGAAGAAGGACTGCCCTGCTGGACCCCTGGCCTGCACCTGGACCCTGCACTCAGAAAGACTGCACCAGCTGCACACTTGGGCTTCACCACAAGAAGGACTTTGCCTGGCTTCCACTGGTTCAAGGAGGGACTCCCTGTTTGCTACAGGTGAAAAATTGCTAAACCAGAGTCCCCTGCACCAACTCCTGAAGAAAGCGACCAGCTGACCACTGTCCAGTGGCCAAAAAGGAGTTTGCGCCAGGTGCATTCTGGGAGTTGAAGTCCGCACCCCCAAGGACCATCACAGAACTTCTGGACCCTTGGGGTGAGCTGTGGACCCCAAAAGAACCTTAAAAGAACATCTGGGTGAAGCCCCAGAAGTTTGGAAAAGATTGGAGAATTTTAAAAAAAAAGCTCCATAAAGTGACCGACCCGACGCGGAAATTCTAGCCGGCTTGCCTCAACCGCGACCCGGCCTGACTTCGTGGTTCGTCCCGGTAAAGAAAAACATCCGAAAAAGAGACTAAGTCCGAACGTAAAAAGTTGACCGGGACCTTCCAGCCATCGTATCCGAGAAGGGCTCCACGGACGTCGGATCAAGATCCAGGTTTACCCCGGTCGAAGGATTTTCATCTCGAAAAAACGACTAAGTCCGAAGGTAAAAATCACCACCGAGGAAACCGACTTCGCGTATCCGGACAAGGGCTCCAGGAGGTCGGATCCAACTGGCAGGTTCGTCCCGGTGAAGAAAAACTTCAAAATAAAGACTAAGTCAGAAGGTAACTTTTTAACCGAGGCTTCCCGCGACCTGTAGCCGAGCAGGGCTCCATCGCGGTCGGCCTGAAAGTTTGACTTTGTCCCGGTCCTGGTGCAACCAGATGACCCGATTGGCGCTTTTTGTTTCTAAGCGCTAGAAAATAATAATACTTTAAAAATTCATATCTCCGGTTCCCCTGAACCGATTTTAATCGTTTTTGTGTCATTTTAAAGATAAAAATATAAGCTATTTTTATAAATTGGTTTTGGATTTTTAAACTGTTTCCTGTGTTTTATTTAATTACTGTTTTGTGATATTTGAATGCTTTACACTTTGTCTCCTAAGTTAAGCCTTGACGCTCGATGCCAAGCTACCAAGGGTAGAGCTGGGATTAATTTACTGAGACCTAACTGTACTTTTGTGGAGGTTTGTGGCTTGTTGCTAGGTGTAGGTACCTACCTGCCCTACCAATAACCCATTTTCCAACATAATTGGAAGCAGCGACGGGATCCTGTACTTGTGTTCAATATCACGTTACAGTTTTAGATAAAACAAATTAAAAATCCTTTAAATTGTCCTAGTGCAAAAATTGTTTTTAATTTTTAATTTTAATTTTTTTTAATTAATTTGGATTAATTTCAATTATTTAATTTTTGTAATTTTTCTAAATTCTTGTTTCTAATTTTTGCAAAAAGTTTTTGTTGACACAAAACTAGGGAACCATGGAGCTTGATCTGGCTAGCCTACCCACACTGACAGTAGTCCAGCTTAGGGGGTTGTGTATTGAGAGAGGGTTGCCTACAACCCCTGATCTCAGGAAGCAAATCCTGATTAAATCCCTGACAGCATGGGCTGAGGCCCAAGAGGTAGAGACAGAGGAAGCTCCAGAGGGGGAAGAAAAAGGGGAAGATGCTAACTCTAACCACTCAGGGGAGGGAAGGCATCAGACCCCAAGTGAGGAAGAGGAGGAACGGTCCTCAATGGATACAGTCACTAGGGGCAGACCCAAAGCTAGTGGTAGGAAGAGGGTCCTTTCAGGAGGAGAGAACCCATCCATCAGGGAAAGAGAGCTGGAAGCCCAGCTAGCCTACATAGCTTTGGAAGCAGAGAAGCTGGCCCTAGAAAAGAAAAAGTGGGCATACAAAGAAAAAAGAGATGGAAGCAGCGATAAAGAAGCTGAGGTGTCCATGGGTGGGGGAGTTTGCCCCAGATTACCCAAGGGGGTGGTCCCTACTTATGTAGAGGGGGATGACATAGATAAGTGGCTGGAGGCCTTTGAGAGGGCACTCCAAATGAGAAGGGTTAGGCCTCAATACTGGGGTTCCCTTTTGTGGGAGTTGGTCCCCAACTCAGGGAGGGATAGGCTTCTGACCTTAAGGGGGGAGGAGGCAGATTCATACCCTAGAATGAAAAGGTGCTTAGCCAAGAAGTTTGGTCTGACCCCAGAGCAATATAGAATGAAGTTCAGGGACACCCAGAAGGTCAGTACCCAGTCTTGGGTTGACTTTGTAGACACCTCACTAAAAGCACTGGAGGGCTGGATTATTGGCAACAAAGTTAATACTTATGAGGGGTTATACAATCTGATCATGAGAGAGCACATCTTGACCAATTGTATCCAAGAAAGGTTACGCCAGCATCTAGTGGACTCTAAGCTGACCAACCCTAGAGAGCTAGGGGAGGCAGCTGATGAGTGGTTGAGAACCAGGGTGGTTGTCAAGTCCCAGGGGGGAGACTCCAAGAAGGGGGGGACAGGTCCCCAAAAACCTAAGGAGGGAGGTGGTAAGCCCACCACAGAGACTCCCTCTGTACCCCAGAACCCTAAGAAGGAGGAGAGTAAATCCCACTCCCAATCTGACATGCAGAGACAGGGAGACCCAGGGTTAAAAAAGCTCTTGGACAGTAGGGCTTGCTTTGACTGTCAGCAGACAGGTCACTTCAGAGGAGATGCAGCCTGTCCAAAGAAAGTGGTTAGCACTGGGCTGTCCAGTGTAGCCATAGAGGAGGATTCCTCAGATGATGAAGTCCTCCTAGCATTGTGCTGGGAGACAGGACCAGATGGTAAGCTGGTGATCCCTGAGGGTGGGAGTAGGCACTTCCACCACATTCAAGTGAATGGGATCCCTACCACTGGCCTGAGAGACACCTGTGCCAGTCACACTGTAGTGAGTGACCGGTTAGTGACCCCAGACATGTATGTCCCAGGAAAGACAAAGAAAGTCAGGATAGCCACAGGGGAGGTCACCTCCAAACCTGTAGCCATAGTGCCCCTAGAGAGGGAGGGTATCCTTGACTGGATTAGGGTGGTAGTCAGTGCTGACCTTCCCCTAGATTGTATCCTGGGCAATGACCTCCCAGAGGTGAGTCTGGTCACAGATGGGGTGGTCGCCCAGGGCGCCCCCCCAACCCAAAGTCCTGGGGAGTCAGTCCCTACAGTTAGGAGACAGGGGTCCCCAAGAAAAGAAAAGAAGAAAAGGAAGGGTAGGCCACTCTTAAAGAGAGTTCCAGGGAGCCAAAGGCCTTCTGCCCCAGTAGGGGGGGAGCCCAGAGTTGGCACTGGTGAGGCCTCACCTGACCCCAAGGAAGTCCTGAGTAGTCAGGCAGCTGTCCAGATGCAAGGTGATGCCCCTGCACTGACAGAAGGGAGAGTGGAAGGAGGGTGTCTGCCACAGGAGGTGGTAGCCCCCCACTCTAGACAGCAAGAGGGGTGCCAGGACCCCAAAGATGCCCCTAAAGCAGCTCAGCCACCTGTCAGTGGAGAGCTTAGGGTGTGGTTCTGGGTACTGACAGCTGTCAGTAGCCTCTGCTGGGTGCTAGCCTTCCTGGCAGCACTGTACTTGGCCTGGGAGGCAGACCCCAAGGCCAATAGCAAAGTAGGCCCCCTGACCCTGTTGGTCATGGTGGGGTTGCTCAAGTGTTGGGTGACCTCTTTGGGTAAGGTAGGTCTTGCCCTAGCAAAGTTAGGAGTAGGGGAGGTGGGCACCTCACTACCCAAGTTGGCAGAGAGAGAGGAGGAAGACCCCCCTAGAGGGAAGTTTCAGTTTGGGTTGGGTCCTTTTACTGTTGGGATGGCTTCACTACCCAGAGGGAGTGACCCTGACAGGAGGATATAAGGCAGAGTAGGCCCTGCAAAGGGACAGCCAGTTTTCTTCACTGTCTTCCTCGCCTAACAAGCCAGGAAGACTCTCCCAGGGTTGGGCTGAGTCTCCTGGGCGTGTGGCCTGGGGGGGGGTTGTGTGAGAAACTGGGGCTGATTGCAGAGGCCCCCTAACTTTTTGCCCCCATTTTCCACTTTATGCTGGTGTTTTCCTGACTCTGATGGTGCCCTGGGTACTGCTAACCAGTCCCAGGGCCTGTGCTCTGTGTAAAATGGATATGCAAATTAGGCTAATTATAATTGGCTAAGTTAACCTACCTATAAGTCCCTAGTATATGGTAGGGCATGTAGGTTTAGGGACCACAGCATAGGTGGTGCACACCTAGGTGCATTGCTGAGGTGCCCAGTGTCATTTTAAAAGCAAGCCTGCCTTGCTGGCTGCTTTTAAATTAAAGTTATATGCAAATTCGACTTTGGAATTAAAGGTACTTCCAAAGTCTTAAACTACCTTATTTTTACATATAAGTCACCCCTAAGGTGTGCCCTATGTGCCCCTAGGGCTGGGTGCCATGTAACTATAAGCAGGGACTTTATAAAAATAGATTTATAAGCCCTGGTGAGGTAAAAACAGCCAAATTCGTTTTTCCCTCATTGAAGTAAATGGCCTTCATAGGCTAGAATGGGCAGACTTTATTTTAAATTTTAAAGTCTCCTTAAATGTTGCATACCAAGAATTTGGTATCAAATTAATTGTTGTAATAAATCCTACAACTTCCAGTTGTTGGATTTAATATAACTAGTTCAGGTAAAAAGTTTAGACTTTACCTAAAAAGTTGCCAATTTCAGCTCTGCATTGTTTTTGCTGCTGTGCTCTGATTGGCCAGCCTGCAGCAGCTTCTGCCAGGCTGCCTTGATGAGGTGTGAAGTGGCCAGACTTCACACAAAGGAATGTGCTTGGGGGAGAGAATCTCCCCTCAGCAGATGGTGAGGCAGGAAGGGGGAGGGCTGCCAAACTGGTCTTCAAAGGCAGAGAAGGACATTTGCAGCACCCAGCAACACCCCCACATCCTGCAACCCCAGACAGCTAGGTGCCCCCTTGATTAGATTAGGAGAGGGCAGGAGAGGGGTGTGTTTATGATTTTTAGCCACACCAGTGGGTGGGCTCAGCCAGATCTCTCCTCCAAAAATCAGATTCATCCATCTTGGATTTTTAGAGACTATTGCCTTCTGGGATGGATTTTTGCCACACTTCCCAGGAAGTGGTCATCACAGGGGGACGACCCTGTCCCTGATTGGAGGACCAGGGCCCCCTTGCTTTTCACCCAGGAGCAAGGATAAAACTGGCAGACCTGCACCCACGCCTCAGATCCCCACCAAATTTCAAGAAGAAAGAACTACAAGGAGAAGAAGGACTGCCCTGCTGGACCCCTGGCCTGCACCTGGACCCTGCACTCAGAAAGACTGCACCAGCTGCACACTTGGGCTTCACCACAAGAAGGACTTTGCCTGGCTTCCACTGGTTCAAGGAGGGACTCCCTGTTTGCTACAGGTGAAAAATTGCTAAACCAGAGTCCCCTGCACCAACTCCTGAAGAAAGCGACCAGCTGACCACTGTCCAGTGGCCAAAAAGGAGTTTGCGCCAGGTGCATTCTGGGAGTTGAAGTCCGCACCCCCAAGGACCATCACAGAACTTCTGGACCCTTGGGGTGAGCTGTGGACCCCAAAAGAACCTTAAAAGAACATCTGGGTGAAGCCCCAGAAGTTTGGAAAAGATTGGAGAATTTTTTAAAAAAAGCTCCATAAAGTGACCGACCCGACGCGGAAATTCTAGCCGGCTTGCCTCAACCGCGACCCGGCCTGACTTCGTGGTTCGTCCCGGTAAAGAAAAACATCCGAAAAAGAGACTAAGTCCGAACGTAAAAAGTTGACCGGGACCTTCCAGCCATCGTATCCGAGAAGGGCTCCACGGACGTCGGATCAAGATCCAGGTTTACCCCGGTCGAAGGATTTTCATCTCGAAAAAACGACTAAGTCCGAAGGTAAAAATCACCACCGAGGAAACCGACTTCGCGTATCCGGACAAGGGCTCCAGGAGGTCGGATCCAACTGGCAGGTTCGTCCCGGTGAAGAAAAACTTCAAAATAAAGACTAAGTCAGAAGGTAACTTTTTAACCGAGGCTTCCCGCGACCTGTAGCCGAGCAGGGCTCCATCGCGGTCGGCCTGAAAGTTTGACTTTGTCCCGGTCCTGGTGCAACCAGATGACCCGATTGGCGCTTTTTGTTTCTAAGCGCTAGAAAATAATAATACTTTAAAAATTCATATCTCCGGTTCCCCTGAACCGATTTTAATCGTTTTTGTGTCATTTTAAAGATAAAAATATAAGCTATTTTTATAAATTGGTTTTGGATTTTTAAACTGTTTCCTGTGTTTTATTTAATTACTGTTTTGTGATATTTGAATGCTTTACACTTTGTCTCCTAAGTTAAGCCTTGACGCTCGATGCCAAGCTACCAAGGGTAGAGCTGGGATTAATTTACTGAGACCTAACTGTACTTTTGTGGAGGTTTGTGGCTTGTTGCTAGGTGTAGGTACCTACCTGCCCTACCAATAACCCATTTTCCAACACAAGCCTTTGGAGATTTCTTCACAAGATGGAAGGCACACAAAGTCCAGTCTTTGCCCTCTTACTCTGGCAGAAGCAGCACTGCAGGAAAGCTCCACAAAGGACAGTCACAGGCAGGGCAGCACTTCTTCCTCAGCTATTCACCTCTTCTCCAGGCAAAGGTTCCTCTTGGTCCCAGAAGTGTTTCTCCAGTCTGTGGTTTTGGGTGCCCTTCTTATACCCAGTTTCTCCTTTGAAGTAGGCCTACTTCAAAGTAAAGTCTCTTTGGAATGTGAAATCCTGCCTTGCCCAGGCCAGGCCCCAGACACTCACCATGGGGTTGGAGACTGCATTGTGTGAGGGCAGGCACAGCCCTTTCAGGTGCGAGTGACCACTCCTCCACTCCCTCCTAGCACAAGTGGCCCATCAGGATATGCAGGCTACACCCCAGCTCCCTTTGTGTCACTGTCTAGTGTGAGGTGCAACCAGCCCAACTGTCAAACTGACCCAGACAGGGAATCCACAAACAGGCAGAGTCACAGAAATGGTATAAGCAAGAAAATGCTCACTTTCTAAAAGTGGCATTTTCAAGCGCATAATCTTAAAATCAACTTTACTAAAAGATGTATTTTTAAATTGTGAGCTTAGAGACCCCAAACTCCACATGTCCATCCGCTCCCAAAGGGAATCTACACTTTAATCAGATTTAAAGGTAGCCCCCATGTTAACCTATGAGAGGGACAGGCCTTGCAACAGTGAAAAACGAATTTAGCAATATTTCACTGTCAGAACATATAAAACACATTACTATATGTCCTACCTTAACCATACACTGCACCCTGCCCTTGGGGCTACCTAGGGCCTACCTTAGAGGTGTCTGACATGTAAGAAAAGGGAAGGTTTAGGCCTGGCAAGTGGGTACACTTGCTAAGTCGAATTTACAGGTAAAACTGCACACACAGACATTGCAATGGCAGGTCTGAGTCATGACTACAGAGCTACTTATGTGGGTGGCACAACCAGTGCTGCAGGCCCAGTAGTAGCATTTGATTTACAGGCCCTGGCACCTCTAGTGCACTTTACTAGGGACTTACTGGTAAATCAAATATGCCAATCACGGATAAACCAATCACATACACATTTTGTAAAGGAGCCCTTGCACTTTAGCACTGGTTAGCAGTGGTAAAGTGCCCAGAGTAACAAAAACAGCAATAATCTGAGTCCCGTACACATCAACAACCTGAGGAACAGAGGCAAAAAGTTAAGGGAGACCACGCCAAGGATGAAAAGTCTAACACGTGTCCCCCCCAGCTGAAAGTGGGGAGCAACTACCCAACCTCATGGGAGTTCTCATCACTAAGGCGGAAGAACCTGGACAGACCATCAGCTTTGGCGTGCTCTGTACCAGGACGGTGTTCCACCGTAAAGTCCATCCCCTGTAGGGAAATGGACCACCTCAACAGTTTTG
Organism: Pleurodeles waltl; assembly: GCF_031143425.1. Classification (NCBI taxonomy): domain Eukaryota; kingdom Metazoa; phylum Chordata; class Amphibia; order Caudata; family Salamandridae; genus Pleurodeles; species Pleurodeles waltl. The sequence continues at coordinate 696,348,713 of NC_090439.1, read as the reverse complement.
GATTCTCACCTGCATTAACCATCTGAGGGGCCTGTGGTCGGTCTGAACTCGGAAGTGAGTCCCAAACAAGTAGGGTCTTAGCTTCTTCAGTGCCCAGACCACAGCAAACGCTTCACGTTCTATTTCACTCCACCTACGTTCCCTGGGTAGTAACCTCCTGCTAATGAAGGCTACGGGTTGATCTAGGCCCTCTTAATTAAGCTGTGAGAGTACTGCTCCAATACCCTGCTCTGAGGCGTCTGTTTGCACAACAAACTGCTTGGAGTAGTCAGGTGCCTTCAGCACAGGTGCTGTGCACATGGCAGCCTTCAGGGCATCAAAAGCGTTCTAGCAAGCCTCTGTCCAGATCACTTTCTTGGGTTGCTTCTTAGAAGTCAACTCAGTTAAGGGGGTAACAATGGTACCATTTCCCTTAACAAACCTCCTGTAATATCCTGTGAGACCTAAAAAGGCTCTCACTTCAGTCTGGGTCTTGGGAGGCTCCCAAGCCAGAATCGTGTCAATCTTAGGCTGTAGGGGTGCCACCTGACCACTCCCCACCTGGTGTCCTAAGTACACCACAGAACCCTGCCCTATTTGGCACTTGCTTGCCTTAATAGTGAGGCCTGTCTTCTGCAGGGCCTCTAACACTCTCCAGAGATGTTGCAGGTGTTCCTCCCATGTGGAACTAAACACAGCATTGTCATCCAGGTAGGCGGCACTGAACTCACCCAGTCCTGCCAACACCTGTTTGACCAACCTCTGAAAGGTGGCAGGGGCATTCTTCATCCCAAATGGCATCACTTTAAATTGAAAGTGTCTATCTGGTGTAGAGAATGCTGACCTCTCCTTGGCCCCCTCAGTTAAGGCAATCTGTCAGTACCCAGATGTTAAATCAAACGTACTGATGTACTTGGCAGCACCCAACCGGTCAATGAGCTCATCAGCTCGGGGGATGGGGTGTGCGTCAGTCTTGCTGACCGCATTGAGTCCCCGGTAGTCCACACAGAACCTGAGTTCCGGGGTGGCACCAGGTGCAGCAGCCTTTGGGACCAATACCACTGGGCTGGCCCAAGGACTGCTGGAGTGCTCAATAACCCCTAGGGTAAGCATTTTGGATACCTCATCCTTAATGCATGTCCTGGCCCTGTCAGTCACCCTGTAAACTTTCTGTTTAATAGGTGTACTGTCCCCAGTGTCCACATCATGTGGGCACAAGTGTGTGACTCTTGGGATCAGGGAAAACAGTGAGGAAAACTGTCCCAACACGTGGCAACAGTCACCTTGCTGCTCCTCAGTCAGGGAGGGGGAGAGGATCACTCCCTCCACTGACCCATCTTTTTCTCCTGCAGACAGGAGGTCAGGAAGAGGCTCACTCTCCTCCTCTACCCCATCATCTGTCGCAAGGAGCATGGACAGGTCAGTCCGCTAAAAGTGAGGTTTGAGGCGCTTGACATGCAAGACCCTTAAAGGTTCCTTGGAGACCGCAAGTCCACTAGGTAGGTGACTTCACTCTGGCGCTCCACCACCTCAAATGGCCCAGTCCACTTATCCTGGAGCACTCTAGGCTCCACTAGTGCCATCACCCCCACTTTTTGACCAGGTTGAAATTCGACCACAGTGGCATTCTGCTCATACTACCGTTTCATATCCTCCTGGCTTGCTTCCAGGTTCTCCTGAGCGAGACTCCTGAAGCGGGCAGTCTGGTTTCTCAAAGCCAGCATGTAACTGAAGACATCCTGGGGGGGGTTTACTAGGAACTTTCTCCAAAGCTTCCTTAACCAGACTCAAGGGTCCCCTCACAGGGTGGCCATAGATGAGCTCAAAGGGGCTAAACCCAAGTCCCTTTTGAGGCACCTCCCTGTAGGCGAACAGAAGACATGGTAAAAGGACGTCCCACTTCCGCCTCAAGGGCTCTGACAGGCCCATGATCATGCCTTTTAAGGTGCGGTTGAATCTCTCAACCAGACCATTACTTTGGGGGTGGTAAGGGGTGGTGAACTTGTAGGTTACCCCACACTCCTTCCACAGAGACTTCATATACGTGGATATGAAGTTGGTACCCCTATCAGATACCACTTCCTTGGGGAACCCCATGCGGGTAAAAAACCCCATCAATGCACGACCCACCACAGGGGAAGTGATTGATCTCAAAGGAATGGCTTCTGGGTACCGGGAGGCTTGGTCCACCAAGACCAGGATAAACCTGTTGCCCATGGCTATCTTGGGATCCAGAGGCCCCACAATGTTGATGCCTACCCTCTCAAAGGTAGTACTGACAACAGGCAAAGGCTGGAGGGGAGCCCTACATTTCCTCCCACTCTTGCCACTTGCCTGACAAGCCTGACAAGACCTCGAATGTGCATCTGAGTGCCTGCGCATTAGGGGCCAGTAAAAGTGGGTGACAAGCCTCTCAAAGGTCTTGTCCTGCCCCAAATGTCCAGCTAAAGGAACATCATGAGCCAACCCCAGTAGGAAGGCCCTGAAGCACTGGGGTACCACCAGCACACGGGCTGACCCAGGCTCAGGAACCTTAGGCTCGCTATACAGGAGGTCATCCTCCCAATAAATCAGGTGTGATCCTGGCTCCTTGCCAGCCGACTGCTCTGCCGCCTGCTGCCGCAAACCCTCCAAAGTAGGGCATGACTTCTGTGCTGCACAGAATGCTTCCCTGGTGGGCCCCCCTTCCTGCTGCCACTGCGACAGCTCAGGGACCTCCCCCAGTTCAGCCACCTGTTCCCCTGTGGGCTCCGGGGCGTCACCCTCAGGCTCCGCCTCCTCCCGGACCGTGGGAACTTCTGGGGCCGGTTTCCCACGCCCCCTGCCCTTCCTCTTCTTGGCGGTCCCCTGGGCCACTGTTTCAGGCTCCAGGGGCTCTTGAGTACCCTGACGGGCTGCCATTGACCGGGTGGATACGCATACCCAACCAGGCAGACCCAACATCTCCAAGTGAGACCTGTGTTCCACCTCCTTCCAAGGGGAATCCTCCAGGTCATTGCCTAGCAAACAATCAACAGGCATGGTTGGATTCACAGCTACCTTCAAGGAACCTGAGCCCCCCCCCCATTCAAAGGGAACCTGTGCCACTCTGCACAGGTGCTCTGAGTTGTCCACTGCAACTACTTGGTGAAGTACCCGGGGATCAATCTGCTCTTCAGACACCAGCTGACTCCTCACTGTAGTCACACTGGCTCCTGTGTCTCTCAGAGCCTACACCCTCTGTCCATTAATGGTCACCCACTGCCTGTACTTCTTAGTGTTTTCAGGCACTAGGGTTCTCTGGACCATCTTACTGTCCCCTAATGAGACAAGGGTCATCTCAGCTGGTTCCCACCCACCTGAAACCAACTCCTCCCCAAGCGCTACACTGGCCAAACTCTGGGACGGTGCACCAGTGGGTGCCGGTGTACTTTTGGGGCATTTGGGGTCCCCCCTCACATGACCCACCTGGTCACATGCATAACACTTACGTGGGGGACTACCTGCCGCTGGCTTCCCTTTGGAGAACCATGGCTTCTTTTCAATGGGGGGGTTGGGAATCCTTACCCTGGGAATCAGTTTGGGGCCCTTTAGAGAACTCCCCCTGTTTACCCTTATCCCTCCCCTTTCTTCTGAGAGGGACCCTGCCCACCCTTGGAGTGGTCTCCCCCATACCTCTTTTGGACCCTGGTGCTCTCCCAGCGGTCCGCTTCCTGCGCAAGCTTCCTGGGGTCAGTCAGCTTGCTGTCAATCAGGTGTTTGCGCAGCTCTGGAAAACATAAACTGTACAAGTGCTCCCAAGCAATCAGATTGTAAAGTCCCTCATACGTAGTTACCTTACCGCCCTTCACCCAACCATCCAGTGACCTGCAATAAGAATCAACACATTCCAACCATGTTTGGGATTCCTTCTTCTTGTAGGACCTAAACTTATCTTTGTACTGCTCAGGGGTAAGACCATACCTTGTAAGCAAGGCATCCTTCATGTTAGAGTAGGTGAGATTCTGAGCATCCCCTAAGGCTGTCACTGTATCCCTCCCCTCTACCTCAAAGTGCTTTCACAGACCCGCCCCCCAATGAGCTTCAGGGACCAGATTCATGTAGAGAGCAGACTCATACCCCTTGAACCACAAGTATATGTCATCCTCCCTCTTGTAATCTTTCACAAGGTCTTTAGGAATGTTCACCCTCCTCTCAGGCTGCACTGTAGGGTTGCTGCCACCATCTCTACTGGACTGGCTTCTATGATCCATCTCTTTCAAGCTAAGCTCATGAGCCATCACTAACTTCCTCTCCTCAAGGGTTAACCTCCTCTGCTCCAATTGGTACTCCCTTTCTGCCTGTCTGTCCTGTAACTCCTCAGGTATCAGACCCTTGGATGAGACACTGCAACCTGCCCTGGAGACCTTCTCCCTGGACATAACAGGCCCACCCACAATACCATTGTGTACTGAACACTCTTCCTGATCCTCCTCATCTCCCTCATCCTCTGTGTGCCCTTCAGTGCTCTTGGCTGTCACCCAGGCCCTCAGCGCCTTTTGCAGCTCCTCCTTCCTGGATGAGCTCTTAATGGGACAGTCAAATCTTTTACAGAACTGCTTCAACTGAGCTTTGGTATAACTCTCCAATTTCTCAAGGTCAAAGTCAGCTCCAACTGATGGATCTCCAGCATGGGACATGATGAAGATTCAAAAACAAGTGCAAAGTTCCAAAGGCAGAAAAACAAGTTCCCAAATGAAGTTCCAAAGAAAGTCAATCAAGGAATCAGCGAAGAAAAAAACATTGAAGTAGAACAAAAACAGACCAAAGAGAAAAATCACCAAACAAGTAGTATGTGGTCACGTAGTGGTCTGAACTCAAACAGTAGTGTACACTTAATCACTGTATGTCAAGTACAAATACAAGTCCAAATCCCAACCGCTGCCACCAATGTTAGAAATGGGGTCTTTGGTTGACAGTCAGGTTACCCCCTGTTCAAGCAAGGACCCACACTCTAGTCAGGGTAAAAGAGAATCACCCTCAGCTAACCCCTGCTTACCCCCTTGGTAGTTTGGCAGAGCAGTAGGCTTAACTTCAGAGTGCTAGGTGTAAAGTATTTGTACCAACACACACAGTAACCTAATGAAAACACTACAAAATGAGGTGTTAACACGGCGTCGTGACGGAGTTGTTCCCAACAAGCCGACACCAGCGGCGCCGGACACGGAGTCGCGTAGACCCCCAAGTACAGTACCTTTGGTGAAGAGTGAAAACAAGCCGATGCGCGAAGTCGGGGATCGCGGCGTCTGTGTGAAACGTTGAATCCGTGCACTTCGAGCGGCGTCAGTCATGACGTGGTGCGGCGACTTCCACGGAGTCGCGGACTTCAGCGAGGCTGCAGCGGCGTCGGGTGCAGGCGGTGTCACCGGATTAAGCAGCGGCGTCGGTCCGAAGTCGATTTCCTTGAATTTCCACCAGCTTTCCTTTCAAGGGTCCAGGGACTGGATAGGGCACCATTTGTCAGAGCAGGAGTCTCTCCAGAGACTCCAGGTGCTGGCAGAGAGAAGTCTTTGCTGTCCCTGAGACTTCAAACAACAGGAGGCAAGCTCTAAATCAAGCCCTTAGAGATTTCTTCACAAGATGGAAGGCACACAAAGTCCAGTCTTTGCCCTCTTACTCTGGCAGAAGCAGCACTGCAGGAAAGCTCCACAAAGCACAGTCACAGGCAGGGCAGCACTTCTTCCTCAGCTATTCACCTCTTCTCCAGGCAGAGGTTCCTCTTGGTTCCAGAAGTGTTTCTCCAGTCTGTGGTTTTGGGTGCCCTTCTTATACCCAGTTTCTCTTTTGAAGTAGGCCTACTTCAAAGTAAAGTCTCTTTGGAATGTGAAATCCTGCCTTGCCCAGGCCAGGCCCCAGACACTCACCAGGGGGTTGGAGACTGCATTGTGTGAGGGCAGGCACAGCCCTTTCAGGTGCGAGTGACCACTCCTCCACTCCCTCCTAGCACAGGTGGCCCATCAGGATATGCAGGCTACACCCCAGCTCCCTTTGTGTCACTGTCTAGTGTGAGGTGCAACCAGCCCAACTGTCAAACTGACCCAGACAGGGAATCCACAAACAGGCAGAGTCACAGAAATGGTATAAGCAAGAAAATGCTCACTTTCTAAAAGTGGCATTTTCAAGCGCATAATCTTAAAATCAACTTTACTAAAAGATGTATTTTTAAATTGTGAGCTTAGAGACCCCAAACTCCACATGTCCATCCGCTTCCAAAGGGAATCTACACTTTAATCAGATTTAAAGGTAGCCCCCATGTTCACCTATGAGAGGGACAGGCCTTGCAACAGTGAAAAACGAATTTAGCAATATTTCACTGTCAGGACATATAAAACACATTACTATATGTCCTACCTTAACCATACACTGCACCCTGCCCTTGGGGCTACCTAGGGCCTACCTTAGGGGTGTCTGACATGTAAGAAAAGGAAAGGTTTAGGCCTGGCAAGTAGGTACACTTGCCAAGTCGAATTTACAGGTAAAACTGCACACACAGACATTGCAATGGCAGGTCTGTGTCATGACTACAGAGCTACTTATGTGGGTGGCACAACCAGTGCTGCAGGCCCAGTAGTAGCATTTGATTTACAGGCCCTGGCACCTCTAGTGCACTTTACTAGGGACTTACTGGTAAATCAAATATGCCAATCACGGATAAACCAATCACATACACATTTTGTAAAGGAGCACTTGCACTTTAGCACTGGTTAGCAGTGGTAAAGTGCCCAGAGTAACAAAAACAGCAAAATCTGAGTCCAGCACACATCAACAACCTGGTCAACAGAGGCAAAAAGTTAAGGGAGACCACGCCAAGGATGAAAAGTCTAACAGTTATCAGTCAAATATGTTCCTGTGAATAGTTGTAGGCTATGCTGATTATACAATTGGTGACAAAATGTATTGATAGTACGTCTACAAGCTTGGGCTCAGACACTTATTAACTACAATACTGGAAAGTCATGTCTTTGCACAATGGTTATGTGAGCACAGTTTAGCAAAGTTTGCAATACTAATGCAAAGTGGTGCTTGGGCAACCAACTTTCCATCTTATGTGTGGCCTACCTCAGCAGAACAGCTTATTAGAGCTTTTCTCCTGGTATTTGTGAAAACTTGGATGGTATTGTCGGATAAAGGATTGAAGAAGACCTGTTTTGAAGTGATTTCACTTAAAGATACCAATGTGAAGAACTGATCTTTATATTACTCTCTCGGAAGTGACTGTTAAATAATGGAGGTGGATGCAGGACTTTAAATACACTGGTGGATGTGGGCAATATGGACGTGAGTCAGACGAAACTCAACTGTATCTATGAGAGCTCTGAAGTAGCGGCAGAATGCTGCAAAACATGTGTTGACGCAGGTTAATCGTATAATGAGAAGGCCATGAACAAGACCTATTAGATTCATCTGCTGGTTCTACAACGATTTTGGAATATGGAACTAGTATCTACTTGTACAAGACTGTGTTGATCAAGAATTAAGAACTTTGACAGCTACTGAATAGAATCATGAATCTGAAAATCTTCTTCTTAGTTTGATTTGTATTAAGCTTTCTTTGTATTGGAATAGGCCAAGGTAATTTTATGTGCTGGTATAGTTAAAAAATACAAAGACAACAATGGATCTTTAGCAGGGATTGCTTGCTCATTGTGAGATGAACTTGAAAGTATGAAGGCTGTAAAATGTATTGCTGCCCAATTCAGTATCAAACTTCTTCAGTGTTCACTTGGTGAGACCTACTTATCTGTAAAGAGTGGGAGAGTTACATACATTGTGCAAAACTCATCATTATTTACTGAACATCAAGGGCACATGTCCAGTTTCAGAAAATCTATGCAGCTGTCACCCAGAGATCGTTTAGCTATGATTTGTTATAAAATGCATAAAGGTGTAGTTCATTTTTGGATAAGGTGCAAACCAATGAGTCACAATGAATGGTTCCAACCCTTTATTTGAAAAGGTGATTGTAAATATATGCCCACAGGAACTCTCCAACAAAACAACAATCTATTCCATCAGTCAAGGCTAGTGATTGACTCTTTCTACTATAGTATTAAATTGGAGGTGGTGTAGAGATGTGTTAACATGAAGTATTTCCTATTCACAAAGAAACTCCACAATTTAATACAATACAAGTGATACTACATTGTAAGTAATGCACTGCTCAGCATCCCCTCTCAGGAATTTAGACCTCCAAGAACTACCTAACTCCTTGACTACTGACATGGTCTGCATATCGTAAATCAGGCCACAGTGAGTGATAATGAATCATTGCCAATTAGTACCAATGGGCATACAGAAACATTCTAAAGGACCTGAAATAGCATTCACAAGGTAGAGCTTTTGTTCCACAGGAACTTTGACTTAGTAATGAGTAGTGGTGAACAGTGTTTTGGTCATATCACCGAAGTTACAGGAAAAACAATTCAACACCAACTATTTGAATGACTTGTGAAATAGTGTCTGCCAGAGTATCAACCCTATATTACTGTTTTATGTGACCTATTTATTGCATAATACTCTACATACGATAACCAGGAAACTTTCTCCTTCATTCCAGTCGTTGTCGCCAAATCACCTAAACCGAGGATCTGCATCTTTGAAATCTGTATGCACAAATATCAAGTGAGGTAACTAGTATGCCCTGAATATTGTTCACAAAAAAGATTGGTTTATCAAGTGCTCATTTTCGATTATTAACTCCAATTGCAAACTTTTTGTAAATTATATTTAAGACAAGATGTGTATAGAGATGGTATTCTCACAATGATATTCTGGTCCTACAGTCCTCTAGGGATGACTCCAATATCCCAACCCATTTCAAAAGTCACATGGTAGGAAGGCATCCAATCTATTTTTTAAATTTCCTGGTGAAGCCTTACATTATTAAAATATTAATCACTCCATAAGCCATCCATCATTAAAGTCCTCAACAAAACACTTCAAAATGATATATCTGTCAATACTCTATTCTGGCTCCTTTTTGAAAATAGCCCCATTCAGTACCTGCAGTAAACTATCAGTTGCCTATTTATCATCTCTTCTGCAGTCTTGATGCCAACCACAGACAGGTGCAATAGAAATTATTCCGTGATGTAACAGGCATCCAGGCTCTAAACCATAGTATATAAAAACCTTATTTATAAGCACTTTGACATTCTTATGTTAATCGTCCCGGTTCTGGTGAGTTTAAATTACACCATCAAATTGTCAGCTCTTTCATACGTCTCAACAATGGGCATAGTGTGCTGTTTGGAATACTTGAGAGCAAATATTTTAGCAATACCTGTCCTGCTGCAAATACACTCTTTTTTACATGCACCCATGAATCATCCTAATTTGACAATAACCATGTGTACTGAAAGTGTTTATGTTGGAAACTGTAGAACAACTTTAGATTATTATAAAGCCAAGAACGTAAACAAAGCCATTTCGTCATCGTTCGGAGGGCTTAGGAGTGTTCACACCACATCACTCAAAATTGTTAGCGTGTCTAACCTTAATGAGTAAATTTATAAGGAGACGCAAATAGGTCGATGAACCTTTTGACTCGCAATTAAGATGTTCTTACCATAGCTCAAGTACATAATCAATTACCACTACACTATAGTCAATAATCAACAACAATCAATAACATCAATAATCAATGGAGTCAGTAATTGTCAGCCACCATGACCTTTCAGTCATGAATAACCACACCTTTTAGTAAAAGTTAGAATATTTATTTGCCTATATTAACAATGCTAAGGTCATGCAGATTAATCTCAAAATCAAATGAAACACGTACAGAAACAATACTGGCAAAGCAGCGGAAAAAACATAATCTAATCAAAGCTTGAACTACAACACATTCTAAAGTTATGGTGCAAATCAATGACAAAGTCAACTGTGTCAATGAATAACATACATTAAAGTTTAGCAGAGAAATTCAATAAGCATTAAACCCTGTTATCATGATTACATTAGTGAAGATCCTTAACTAACACCAGATTAGCATCAGCATGTTGGGCTTCATGCAAAAAGAGTTAGTAACAAAATGGCTCTATCAAAACAGTGCAGTTGGTACCTAGAAAGAACAAGCAAATATGCAAAGTAATTAACAGTCTATTTATAATACCTATCCTCAGTGTGGATCAGCAAGCATAGTCAGTCTTCGTCCTCAGGACATCAGTCGATCAGCAAGGCATCAGGATTCAGCATCAGGGTTCAGAAAACACAAAGTCTCTAAGCTTTAATAATTAGCCTGCCTCTTGTCAACACGCACAAGAAATACTGACCTTTCAGCCAGCAAGAAAATGGGCAATGACGGTGTCTTTTCTCCGTGCAGTCCCGTTAAGTCAAAACTACTAAAACTTCTTCTCAAATCCCTATTGTTCAGTTAATCGCATGTTCACAGTTTGTCCAATAAAACTAAAACTCCAAATCTATGAATTTTTCTATTACTCCATTCACATGTTGTTGATTGGTTTGTCCTGCAATGTCCACCTCATCCGTCTTGTCAGGTAACAATATTGTTGTAGCTCCACTTCAGTCAGTATCTTCATTTTTCACCTCCTCAGAAAGTCAGTCTCACATACATTACACACAAAAAGTTACATTCACAGGAACACATCTTCTAGCAGTCGGTTCTCATGATGAGCAATTCTCAGCTGCGAGTACATTTAAACAATACAATAGAAATCACAGTTTAACTCTCTGGGACAGCTATTTTATTAAACGTTAAGAAATACAGCTTTTTCATGAGGTCTGGCAAGTAGGCATTTGCTAAGTTAAGGCCTACAATTAGTAAAGCTAGAGCTTACTGCATAACCCTTAATATGACATATCACTACATTACTCAAACATATATTCAACATTTCATAATATTAACTCACTAATAAGTATACTTTGTGAACATTGGAGGCCACTCTTCATGATCACATTTTCAAATGCGTGCATTATTTTTCTGTTATTTTATTTTTTACACAAATCATTTATTCAGAATACATAAACACTCAACTTTTATTAATACACCTGCACGCTTGCAAACTCAATTGTCTTTTCACTACCTGCTTTAATGTAATGACTTAGAATACCCAGTCCGCCCTCTCTAATCATGAAAAACAACGATGCATGACTCCAGTCTTCCTATGATAAAGGACGCTATATAGAAACATTCAACATTTTGACTCCTACATCGAATGTGAGTTGCCTTCTGAAAGACTGTGGATCTCAAGGCGAGAGCAAACAACATCTTCTTTGTGGACCACTTGTGTTATAGACACATGAAAGATATTTGAACTCTTTAAGTTGCACGTTTGGTGGTAGGAATAATACAAACCTCAGGCGTTGCACAACTCCACCACACCCAACCGAGCTGGCATAATGTCAGTGTTTGGCAGGGGCTCCCGACCCATCCAGAAAATGGAATTGAAAGCATAGAGATCAAAGTACCTGTGTGGCGCCAACCATCTGATGATTCAATGCTCAATAAAATTGCCTTTACAAAACCTTCCTGGCTCCTTCTTAAATCCGTACACAAGGTCACAGACACAATTTGAACCATATGAACAGAGAATTGGGCATAATTCTTGAGAATACATTTATGCATAATGCACTTTAATCTGCTCTGCTTTTCCATAGAGAGGTAAAGATAGCACATTTGCCCATCATGTGGTGCCATTTTGCTCATCTCAGAACCTAACACTTGCTCTGTATGGTTGCAGTCGAATTTAATAGTTAAATCCCGCTGCTTCACCAGTCCTACAAAACACAACCCCCTTTTGACTATGCAGAAGTAGGTAAAAAAAAAAGAAACACTGCACCTCCCCCACACCTAGGCCCATATTTATACTTTTTGACGCTAAACTGCGCTAACGCAGTTTAGCGTCAAAAAATTTAGCGCCGTCTAACGCCATTCTGAAGCGCCATGCGGGCGCCGTATTTATGGAATGGCGTTAGCCGGCGCAAGCAGACCGGCGCTGCCTGGTTTGCGTGGAAAAAAACCACGTACACCAGACAGCGCCGGCGTAGGGGGAAAATGGCGTATGGGCGTCTTAAAATGGGGCAAGTCAGGTTACGTCGAAAAAATCGTCGTAACCCGACTTGCGCCATTATTTTTCGACGCCCATCCCCCATCAACATGACTCCTATCATTGTAAAGATAGGAGTCATGCCCCCTTGCCCAATGGCCATGCCCAGGGGACTTCTATCCCCTGGGCATGGTCATTGGGCATAGTGGCATGTAGGGGGGCACAAATCAGGCCCCCCTATGCCACAAAAAAAAAAAAAAAAATACTTACCTGAACTTACCTTAATGTCCATGGGATGGGTCCCTCCGTCCTTGGGTGTCCTCCTGGGGTGGGCAAGGGTGGCAGGGGGGGTCCCTGGGGGCAGGGGAGGGCACTCTGGGCTCATTTTGAGCCCACTTGTCCCTTAACGCCATGCCTGACCCAGGCGTTAAAAAGCGGCGCAAATGCGCCGTTTTTGGCCACGCCCACTCCTGGGCGTCATTTTTGCCCGGGAGTATAAATACCACGTAAAGGCCTGGGAGTCATTTTTTAAGACGGGAACGCCTCCCTTGCATATCATTAACGCAAGGAAGGGGTTCACGCTAAAAAATGACGCACACTCCGGGCACTTTGGCGCCCGAAGCGTCTAACGCCATAGTATAAATATGGCGTTAGTTGGCGTTAGTTTAGCTTCGAATTTGCGTCGAAAAAAACGACGCAAATTCGGCGCAACCAGAGTATAAATACGGCCCCTAACATTTTGAAATCCTGCACCATGGTATAAAAACACCAGGCACAAGTGTTTTCTGCATTCAGTCACTGTGCCCCAGCAACGCGATTTACTGTCCAAAGAGCACAGAGCTGCTAAAACAAGGAAGGGACTAATTTCTGGATCTTTGCCTGCTTTTTGCACAAGGTGCCTATGATGCCGAATTCGACGCATACTAATGAATGCTCCTCAAACTGTTCCTGACAGGTAACGCGTGTAGAAAATGTGTCAAAATAAATCTACACACAGCTAGTCATATATGTCATCAGTATGCAGCCCATCAGTATGTGGCAGTTCCTGCACTGTGCTGAAAATAATGAACACGCCACAGTCACCAACAGTCTAACTAGCAATGAGAATTGCCCGGGGCAGAATAACCTTTTCCTGCACCCCGGAAATATGGGGTTCACAAGCAAACGCCCAGTAAATGAATTGCGAAATGATTTCCTTTTCACCAGCTCCGGCCTGTCATGTTGCTATCTCATATGGCACCTTCATAATCAAACACCTTTGTGGTGGCGGAAAGGCAGAGGGGTGCAGCGGAACCAGCTGTGGCTCACATTCCCTCACATGGCGGCAGACCTGGCTAAGTACAAACAATAGTGGCCAGATGCCATGCCCAGAAAAAGAACTCGTTCGACTCTTCGCTGAAACATGACAAGAACAGCTTCCTTCATGCGGCATGTAATACTACCTTAACGAATAGTAATAAGCAGAGTTATAATGTTAGTACTGTGAGCGCCCCTTCCAAATCATTAGGACAACCTGCAGCACCCTTTAAATCTATTTGCTGTGTATTAAATGTAACACAAGGCGAGTTGGGTGATAGTATTATAGAAGCTCAGAAGAAAACATATTCACAGAATGGTGACAAGACAAGCGCCTGACACAGAACACAGTTTGCCCAAAAGTTACCCAATTGCTACATTCCAAGCAAAGTGCTTATTCCCAGTAATAAGGACTTAAGATTCAATGCAAAACTATTTTTTTGATAATCAGATAGGTGGTATTTTACAAGAAAAACGTGGAATAATACTATTTTTCTGACAACAGCGCCAAGTCCCACTCTGTTCTTTCAAGCAGTTCCATACCCCTTTCCTCTCTATAATGATGCAGTCTAGCAGGATCCTCAATATGTATGCACTTACACATATGTATGGACCGTATATAATAGTATAGCTCTTTTGATCTAACAAACATATATTCGATTACAGAGCTATACTTTAAGGAATGAGGAAAAACATTCACTCATAAATAACCCTAACAGTTGAACTCCCTTCCTTGGTTTATGTAGGTAGTTATCCAGATTGTTTGATGGTATTTGAAAGCAGGCTTTTAGTTGTATAAAATAAATAAATTGAACAAATAAGTTTAAATTGTCTTTATATTTCCACCCAACCCTGTCTACTTCACACTCCAAATGAAGCTGTAGTAGATTTGTGAGTCCCATTTGTCTATACCTATTATTATTATTATATATATATGTGTGTGTGTGTGTGTGTAAGTGTATGCATATATATATATATCTATATATATATATCTATATAGAGATATATGTAGAGATATATATGTAGTTAGAAATGGTGTCTTTAGTTGGCAGTCAGTTTCCACTCTGTCCATGTAGGGACCCTCACTCTAGTCGGGTAAGGGAGATACACAGCTCAGATAATCTCTGCTCACCCCCTTGGTAGCTTGGCACATGTAGACAGGCTTGTCTCAGAGACAATCTGCAAAGTATTTGCATAAACATGCAATGTAACACAGTGGAAAAACCACAAAAGGACCCCACACCAGTTTAGAAAAATACCCAACATTTATCTAAATCAAACAAGACCACAATGACAAAAATCCAACATACACAAGCAAATATATGAATTTTTAAATTAAAAAAGTAGTAATCCATGGAAATCAATGGATGCTTTGTTTCAGCACAAAGTACCTAGTATGCGTCAAACATAAAGCCACACAGGTGAGTGTGCGTCAGAAAAGCAAGTGATGCATCAATTTCTTACTTGCAAGTGAGGCCATGTGTCAATTCTTTCTCCGCTGGGTATGCGATGTGTTGATTCTTTCTTCGCAGGGAAGGAATGCGTCGATTGCTGGATAAGCAACCTCAGGTCTGTGCAGTGATCTTGAAGATTTTTCTGCCCAGGGTCAATGCATGGAAAATTCTGACACACTGTGCGAAGGGTCCGTTTTGAGAACAGGTGCTTCCTCAATTCTCCAGCCGGGCTACATGCGCTGTGTCGATTTTTCAGATGCGCACGCAGTGGTGCGTGGATTTCCCCCCGCAGGTTACCAGCTTCCACATCTAAGGGCACAGGGACTAGAATTTCCACCACTTACCAAGTCAGGACGCTCAGCAGAAGAGGTCAGGCATTGGCAGATGGAATCTTTCATGTCCCTGAAACTTTAGAACATGGGACAAGCTCAGTCTAAGCCCTTTGAGAAACTTTACAAGCAGGTTTTCAGAAAGCACAGTCCAGTCCTTTCTCTCTTAAGGCAGAAGCAGCAGACCATCACAGCAAAGCAACAGGCAGAGTGGCAGGTCCTCCTCAAGCATCAAGCTCTTCTCCTTGGCCAAGGTTCCTCTTGATCCAAAAGTAATCTGAAAGTGTTTGGGGTTTTGGGCCCACTACTCATACTTGTTTCTGCCTTTGAAGTAGGCAAACTTCAAAGGAAAGTGTAGTAAATCCTCTATGCAAAGGAAAAAGTTGCAGTCTGGAAAGTTGTAGTAAATAGTTCTTTTATTTGAAGAGATGAAGGTAACAGAAACTCCAGCCACACCTGCACACAGCTCCTCTGGCTCCAACAGCATAGAGGATAATGCAAAAGCTGGTGCAGGGGTAGCCAGACCATACCAACTACAACATTTGATATAAATGAACAGATGTCCTGAGCATAAAATAAGCTTGACAATAAAATATAACCTAAGTTGACATATACAATACTACACCACCCTTCCACTTTAAAAACAGACAAAAGAAAAAAATATATAAGAGAGAATGAACCAAAAGCATATTATCTTAGCTTGACAACTCTATTAAGGTTCCAAATACGTCCATCATCCACCTTAACAGCTCCCTTAAACACCTTGATAAATGTAAAAACTTTAATGTAGTGAGACTGTCAACTGCCAGTTTTACCTGGCAACCTGACTTTGATGGAATCACCCACATTAACATGCATTTCTTTCACAGACTTGCGTATATCATACACAAGTTTCCTTTTCTTTTGACAACTCAAATCTCTGCTCAAAGCAATTTATTTTTGCTTCTCATAGTCAAATTGCTCCTTAGTATAATCTTTAATCCATGGTGGATCTATTTTAGTGTGAGGAACTCGTTTTCTGAAGATGACAAAAGGCGACTGGCCGGTGCTTGTGTGAGGTGTAAACCTATAATCTTAAACTTTACGCTTAACCATGCTCTCCCAATCACCTCCTAACTGTTTTGCCAATTGAATGGTCTCTTTCAACGTCCTGTTAAAACGTTCCACCATCACATTGGTTTCTGGATGATATAAAGCACATTTTTTGTGTATGATTCCTCTTTCCTTCAAAAACTCACACATTAATTTAGACGTAAATTGTACACCATTATCCGATAAAATGTATCTCGGATTACCCTCCCTTCCAAACAACTCTGCCAAAAACCTTACTACCTTCAAAGAAGTGACTTCAGAAGTAATCAGTATTTCAGGCCACCGTGACAACCCATCCATGAGAACTAATACATACTTGGAAAGTGTTCCACCACTGATGGGACTCAAAATATAACCTTTGGGATTTCTTTCAAAACCATGGGTTGTGTCCTAAGCTTTAAAGTCTTATACGCCATTTTGCATTCCACACAATCACGAACTTTCCTTTCAACCGCTAGATCCATACCCGGCCACCAATACACACCCCTCATTCTTTCTTTAGTTTTACATATACCATGATGGCCACTATGTGCCAGATCAATTATACGCTCACGTAGCTTACATGGTGGAATCAATCTAGACCCTCTTACAACCACTCCATTTTGTATAGAAAGCTCATGCCAAATGTTACTAAATTGCTCACTAAATCCCTCAGCATGACCAGGTGGTAATTCAGCAGACAGCAAGTTCTTGACCTTTAGTAATTCTTCATCATTGTTCAACTCTTGTTTCCACTCTTCCTCAGAAATACATCCATCTGTGACACTACAAACTTTAACTTCCTCGTCCACCCACCACGTTTTATCATTTTCCCACTCATCCAACTCTTTCTTCTTCATCCTGGACAAACAATCCACAGTCCTGTTCTCACACCCAGGAACATACTTCACACTAAAATTATAATCTTGAAGGCCAACAATCCATTTACATATATGACCTGAGACATTGTCCAAGCCTTTCTTCTCAAATATTTCATGTAGAGGTTTATGATCAGTTCGTACCTCAAAGCTAGTACCCCCAAGAAACTGCTTACATTTTTTGACAGCCCAGAATATGGCTCAGGATTCCTTTTCAATTGTTGAGTACTTACATTCTGCTCTTCGCAAACCTCGTGAAGCAAAAGCAATAACATTCACCTTGCCATCATTAAATTGTTTCAAGACACAACCTAAACCTTTATCCGAGGCATCTGTAGTAATAGAGCAGGGAAGATCCGGTTGAAAACTGCTAAGCGATTGCGCTGAAGACAATCCAAACTTTAAGTCATCAAACTCCTTTTGGCATTCAGAATCCTAAATAAAATCAGTACCTTTCTTGAGCAAACTCCTAATAGAACAACTCCTTTTAGCCAAATCAGGTATAAACCTTGCGTAAAATTCTACCATCCCCCCCAAAAAACTTGAACCTCACCCTTATTTTCAGGAGCAGCCAAATCAAGAATAGACTTCACCAGCTCCTCCTTAGGTCTAACTTCATCATCTGTTATTATGTGACCTAAATACGAAATTTCCGATTTGAAGAACTTGCATTTGGCACCTTTCCTTTCACTCGAAATGTATCGAGCACCTTCCTGACCAATTCGTTATGTTGTTCAATGGTATTTGAGAAAATAAGAACATCATCTTGAAAATATTTCACACTAACAATGTCACCTAGAATTTAATTTATTAGTCTTTGAAATACCGATGCTGCTGAACAGAGTCCAAAAGGCATTCTATTGAACTTGAACACCCCAAAGGGTGTAATAAAAGATGTAAGTAACTTGGACTCTTCACACAACTGCACTTGATGATATGCTGAACTCAGATCTAAGGTGGTGAAGAACTTGGCATCCCCCAGAGAACTAACCATCTCAGTTATATTAGGTAGAGGAAACCTATCCTCAATGACTACTTTGTTTAGATTGCGTAAGTCAACACACAGTCTAATGTCTCCATTACTTTTAGCTGCAATCACAATCGGAGCGATCCATTCAGCCGCCTCTACTTTCTCAATTATGCCTTCAGACAGCAGCCTCTCAAGTTCCATTTTTACTTTATCTCGAATACTGAAGGGACTGTTTCTGACCTTACACACGACTGGAGAAGCATCTTTTTTTAGTATAATGCGATGCTTATACCCTTTGACGCAGCCCACCTTACTATTGAAAACATCCGGAAATTCCTTCATCAGTTCTTTACCCCAACTACAAACCTTCTGCACTTGTACTTGGGGTACAGAGTTGGGGTTTAGTATAATCCTCAACAATTTTTGATGCGGCCAACTCAGTATGGTATCACCTACAACAGGAACATACACCTTCCCTTCAATTGTGTTCCCTTTGAAAACAATTCTAGCATCAAAGTAACCCTTTAACTCTATAAGTTTCCCACCGTAACTGAAAGGTGTAACATCAGGTGCATGAAGAGTCACTTTGTTCAGAAAATATTTAGTATAATCAGTATCCAAAACTAAAGTCAATCGTGCCCCTAAGTCCATCATCATTGGTATTTTAACACCATCAACCTCCACAATATTGGTAGGATACTCACACCGAACATTAGAGATACAATTTACATCATTAACTATTTGTAAAATCAAATGTTTTCCACCATCATCCTCTTTATCACACTCAACCTCATTCACTTTCACAATTTTCTTCTCTACAGACTTGCAACACCTGGCAAAATGACCCTTCTTGCCACACTTCTTACACACCATATTAAGAGCAGGACAATCTCTGCTGTTGGCTAAATGTGATGCAGAATTGCATCTGAAACACAACAATTTAGATTTTGCATTGATGTTCCCCCTAGGTTTAGACTTAGCATCCAAGGATTGAATAGCATTAGATACATATTTTGATTTTCTTAGATCCTCAATACAAGATTCACAATGCTCAATTTGTTTAGCCACAACTAACACCTCCTCCAGAGTGGGATCCCCTTTTGACCACAAAGCTTCCCTCACTTTATCACTTCTGCACTCTAGCATGAATTGATCTCGGATGCGTTCATCTAAAGTATCTCCAAACTTGCATTGAGCTGCTAATTTACGTAGATTTGTTACGAAGTCCTCAACAGTTTCAGTATCGTTCTGTTTACATTTCCCAAAATAATACCTTTGAAAAATAATTGACACTTTAGGTAAGTAATGTCTGTCCAATTTAAGTAATGTTAACTCAAATTCATTTAAAGTAGTGTCTCCGTCTGTGCCATCAGGAGTATTGATCGAAGGTAAAGTCTCCAAAATTTCCAGACCTTCCGCTCCTAGACAGTGTTGTAGAACAGAGGTCTTTCTGTCCGCCGATAAATTGCTTCCACAAACACGGAAATAAGTAAGGAATACTTTTTTCCATTTGTTCCACGAAATAGGTGGATATCCTGGTAATGACAAAAAGAACTGCGGCAGAGTAATATTTTGCATAATTCTGAAAACAGATGTTGAAGAAGAACAAGAAAGAGGAAAAGGAGAAAAAAAAAAGTATAATCAGATCTTAGATGGTGGTAATAAAAAATACATGAAAATGAACTGGAGTCTAGTAATATGGATTGTAAAGTCCAGAGGAGCCGGAGAAAGCTACAAACA
The DNA here is from genome assembly GCF_031143425.1 of Pleurodeles waltl. Taxonomy (NCBI): domain Eukaryota; kingdom Metazoa; phylum Chordata; class Amphibia; order Caudata; family Salamandridae; genus Pleurodeles; species Pleurodeles waltl. The sequence continues at coordinate 696,328,970 of NC_090439.1, read as the reverse complement.
TACAATGGACAATATTTGAAGTCAGCAGGGTGCTTTGAAAGAAAGAATACAGTCACAATCAAAAATTCAAATACTTGAAGTGTGCCCTTAGACGCTGCTGAAACGTGATATTGAACCAGTAGAGGTTAGGAAACCTCTTTGCGACCGCAACTGACCAAAATCATGGACAATTCCAAATCCATATTGGCTATTTGTGTAGATGGTAACTCTCAATCTTGCCGATACATGGCATGCTCTAGTAAGAGCTACCAATTCTGCTTCTTGTGCAGAATATACACCTCAACGCCAAGAAGCTTCTAAAGTACCTGTGATTGTATACACAGCATACCCTGTTCTCAATGTTCCTGTACCATCTCTGAGACATGAGCCATCGACAAAGACTATTTGGTCATTTTCTTCCAATCGTGTATCTCTGATATCAGGTCTGGGTTTCATGCACATCTCAGTTACCTCAAGACAACCATGCTCAATGTCTTCTTCCTTTTCAAGTTCAACAGTACCACTTGGAAGTAATGTTGCCGGGTTCAGCACTGTACATCTTTTCAATGTTACATTTGGAGCACCTAGAAAGGTCGTCTCATACCTTGTCAGTCTGGCACCAGTCAATTACTGTGTTTTTGTCCTTGTCAGTAAGATCTCAACAGAGTGAGGTACCATTACAGTCAAAGGGTATCCCATCACTACTCCCTTAAACTGTGAAAGGCTTTGACCAACTGTGGCAACTGCACGCAAACAAGCTGGTAAGGCTGCTGCAACTGGGTCCAAGGTTGCTGAAAAATAGGCTACTGGGTGATGAGCACCTCCATGGACCTGTGTCAAGACAGACAAAGAACGATCATCACGTTCATGACAAAACAATATGAATGGCTTTGTGTAATCAGGCATTCCCAATGCTGGAGCTCTGCACTAACTCACTCTCAACTCAGTGAACGCCATAATCTGGTCCTGGTTTAAGGTAATGGGATCTGTAACATCTTTTTGTGTCAGCTGCTGCAATGGTTTAGCAATCCCAGCAAAATGTGGAATCCGTTGACGACAATGACCTACCATTCCCAGAAACATTCTGACATCTCTCTATGAAGTCAGGGGACTTTTCTGCAATATCATTGTAATCCTTTCTCTGGAAATTCTCCTTGACCTTTTCTCAGTTTGGTGTCCAAGGTATTTCAATGGTAACACTTTATGCCCGACTTTTCCCAGATGATTTAACAGGGCAATTGAGTTGTACTTACATTCGTCCCTTGTTTTGGATGCAATCAGTAAGTCGTCAATGTACTGCACCAGAGTCGATTGATATGACAATTCCAGTGACTCCAAATTCTTTTTCAAAATCTGATTGAACAAAGATGGTGACTCCGTGTACCCTTGAGGAAGCCTGCACCAGCTGTAGACTCTGTCTAGAAATTTGAAACTAAAAAGAAACTGACTATCTTCATGAAGAGGCACAGAAGAGAAAGCTTGTGACAAATCAACCACTGTGAACCATTCTGCATTGCATGGAATCTTAAATAATATTACCACTGGATTCGGCACCACAGGACAACACTTCACCACCATGTCATTCACTTTTTGCAAATCTTGCACAATTTGTACTTTCCCACAAGGTTTCTTCAGACCCATTATCGGGGAATTACATGGACTGCTCAAACACTTCCTTCGAAACCCCTTGTTTCAGAAAATCTGCAATTATCTGTGCCACTTTCATCAGAACATCTTGTGCCATGCTATACTGTGGAAGCTGCAGGAACACTACATTCGGCTTCCAAATTAATTTAATCAGCTCCACTCCTTTAATCAAACCCACTTCTTTACCTGTCAGGTCCCACACATTTTCCTGCATTGTTCCCTGCAAGTCTGCATGTAATTCTTTCACAGTAAACATCGGAAAAAATTCAATCAACGGGTACTCTTCATTAATGGTTTCATTCTCAGATTCAGGAGCTTGTTCTTCCTCATCATCACTATTCGTCTGAACCTCTATTCCAGCAGTTGAACAACTAATCGAACATCTGGTCTTGCACAACAAGTCCCTTCCCAGTAGAGATACTGGACTTGAGTCATAGACTACAAACTTATGGAGTCCCTGGAAGTTGCCAATCTCAACCTGTACTGGATCTGTGATCGGATTTATAAATGATCTATTCACTACTCCTACGACCTGAACTGTCCTGCCTGAAAGAGGTAAGTTCAGAACTTCTGCATTTCTTAGTGTAGAGCGCGTAGCTGCTGTGTCCACTAGAAATGAGACCCTATGACCCATCACCTTTCCTTTCAAAAAAGGTCCTCTCAGATCTACCTCTAGGGACGCTACAAGCATGCATTGCTCCTCTTCCGAACTCTCACACATCCATTTGTCGTTTATTTCACTCTCACTATGTAATGGGAATTGGTGCACTGTGTCACTACTTCTGTCTTGTCTCAGACTTGTGACCTGCTGAGTAAGCATCATCTGTTGCTGTTCCACCGGGGCTTGAGGTATCTGCAATTGCTGTCTAGATACCATAGGAACCTGCTGCTGCATTGGTTGCAGCTGTGTCATTTGCGCACAAGGTATTTGCATCTGCTGCATGGGTTGAAAATTCTGCACTTGATTTACGTTATTTTAAAAATTTGGATTAAGTCCTCTCATTCTAGAAATGTATTGACATCACCACTTTGCTGAAAGACAACATTGTGCACCATCATCGGACACTCCAGTTTCCAGTGTTCCACGTTTCTGCAAAGAGGACACAGCAATATCTTTTTCACCCCTTGAACATCATTTTGAACCACTACGGTATTCAAATCTGGAACACGATTCATATTAGCTCCATGACCTCTGTCTCTAACCTGGGGTTGGAACATAACAGTTCCTTGCTGCTGCAATATCTGCTGCACTAAAGCTCCCTGCACTCCTGTCTGAGCTGCCTTAATTTGCATCACCATTGCTTTACCCTTCAGCTTCTTCTGCTTCAACTCAATCTCGTCACTACAGTTCTTAGGATAATGTAACACCTCATCAATCGGTTTTGCTTGCCAACAAATCAAATGACTAGCATGTCTTTCGGCTCATTTGCTTTCTTGCCACTGTACTCCTTGAACCTCTTCAACAACCTCTCATAGTACGCACGTATTGACTCTTTTACCTCCTGCACTGTCCGGTAAATTCTTTGCCAATCAATATATTTAGGCGAGATTCTTGTCTTCAGGAACTCAATCACCTTATAATAATGTTTCATCACTGCACTGCAGATGGTGCACCTGTAACTCTATCTCTTTCTGGTTCACTTGTCGGCCAATCTACTGCTCTCTTGCGTGCAACCCACAAATCAGCTGGCACTACTATCTCCAAACAAGTACTCAGGTCTTCCCACATACATTTCAAAAGCTTCACAAATCTATCTGTCTGCGTGTACCATTCAACCGGTTTCTCCCTCAGATTTAGATAATCATTTGTGAATGACAAAATATCATTCCTGTGCCAAGGAACATAAAGAAAATTGCCCTCCTGGAATTTCCCTCAATGGTAAAATTTTCACTGGATCCTTTTCTTTCTGAACAATTTCAGACCCTTCTTGTGAATCTCGTTTCCATTTATCCTTCTTCTTTGCCCATCTGCCTTCCCACTTCTCTAGTGCTCCCCAGATCTGAGCACTCTGCAATAGTTCTTTAAGATGAGCCTTCATCCCAGCTGACCTCATGTGTTCAAAGTATTTTGCCTCAAAATCTAATCTGTAGCTTTGTTTCAAATGCTTTGTTTTCTCAATTTCTATGTCATGCTTCTATGCCAAATCTGCCAATTTCTAATGTATCTTGCCCACTTCTCTCCTAATTCTTGGACACAAGTACCTCAGTTCTTCTTTAATATAGGATTCTAACCTATTCACTCCCATTGATCCCTCAACCAGTTCAGTAAATTTTGTAGCCAGCCTTGCGCAATTAATTTGCTCTTCACCCTTGAATGTGTTTCATGGAGTATTCAGACTATCTAATCACTCATTTAACTGCTGTGCTGTCAATCCCTGTAATGAAATATTATTCACGTTCGGCAATGGCACCTGTTGTACCACTGCACCTGGAGTTTGCAGCGTCTAAAGCTTCAAGCTCTGACTTACACTTGGGCAGCCATTTACAGCATCTGGAAGCACAACAAGTGGACTAAGGTCCATTAGTGGCCTAGATCCATCAAAGGTCTGACCTATAGATTAAACCACGTGCACATGCTCTCTCATCCCCCTGCTTACAGGGCTTTGTGGCATTTTGCCTTGTTCTCCTGCAATCAGCTTCTTCTGCGCAAATAATGGTACCGCTGGACCAACTGTAATCGGCAGCGATTTTGCATCTGATGCGGCTCTGACACCCGCATTTTGTGAAAGGGCTACTCCCATGCTTTAATTCATCACTGATGTCACATCTGACGGAGTCCCGGTCATTGGTGAGAATTTCGGCAAACCCTTCGCCTGTGCCGGGGGCAACAACATTGGAGTCGGCTCATTCTAGACTAACATCGGCCTCAGAAACACTTACTCCGTTGGTACCACTAAGTTCGAGGTTGTCTTGAGTATTGGTATTTTTGGATAAATTCTCTGTACTGGTCGTGGGTGCATCTGTGCTTGGACTACTGATGTAGTCACTGCATTCAGAGTACTCTGCACTACCCCTTGCACCTGTCCATTATCTTCTTGCATTGGTCCCGCTGTCCCCGACACATGAGCTGGGGCAGTTGGAGCAGAACTAGTACTTGGACCCCCCTCATGCATCGCATATGGTGGAGGTCAGTCTCTCAATACCTGAGTAATAAGATCCTCAACATCTGTATCTTCCTCTTCTACATAGGTCTTTTTCTTCTTCTTACCCCCTGACGAACTCTTATTACTCTTGCTCGTTTCCTCCTTCCCTTTTGACTCATCTTCCTCTGTGATAGCAGGAAACAACTTAACACCCTGCAACATCTCAGTTTTCCACCTTTTCTGTTCCCAGTCCCATCTTGCCTCAGCTAAAGACTTCTCTACCTTCCTCATTCTTATCTGGAATTTGATTTCTTGCTGCTGTCTCACTATGAGCTCCAAAACTGCTAATGCCTCAAACTGGGCAGGTCTCGGGAGAGGCTTTGTCCCATACAATGTCATTCACAATTGATCCAGAATTCTCAAGTTAAACATTCCATGCTCTGGAAACACTAAGGCCCATATTTATACTTTTTTACTGCTGCATTTGCGTAATTTTTTGATGCAAAAGCGGCGCAAACTTACAAAATATAATTGTATTTTGTAAGTTTACGCCACTTTTGCGTCAAAACATGACACAAATGTGGCATTAAAAAAGTATAAATATGGACCAAAATCTCCCTGTTTCTCTGTCAATTTGCACCACTGCTTTAACCAAAAACATGGAGCAACACCTCGCTCCTCATCACAATATAAGCCGGACAATTTTCTGGTGGGGTAGGCTCCCCAACTGTTGCCTTATTGTGTGTATCACCCTTCAGTGCACACCTAAACGCTTTGAAAAACTTCATCTTTCTCTGTTGTATTTATTCGATTCAATAAGGAAATGACTTATTACTCCCAGGATTCCCTTCACCTGCTTTCTCAACCAATTGTCTCTCATGGACCAATCCGCTCGCAACTCTTCTTACTAACCAACCTATCCCAGCGCGGCTCACTCTGACGTCACACTCACACACTGTGGCTGACAAAGTATTGCAGCTTGTCCTCCTAAACTCCGATTCACACAAAACTAATGCAAATTATTGTGATTACTAACCAAAAACCAATAACCAAAACAAATCAGCTGGTTTACTACAGGAAGGTACACAATCGCTTCAGAGACCTTACAGATTTTCACTGATGCCCCTTTTCGCTCATGCAGCTATTCCTCTTTCTCAGTCTCACACATTCGAAAGCAAAATTTTACCTGCAAATTTTAATCTCAACTGATCAATGGGTCTGTCCTGGTGCACATAGGATTTGCTAACTCTCAGTCAAAAATTTCTCTTACCCACTTAACTCTCACACCGACTTGTTGACCACGCCCGATCAACCTACTAAACCAGACAGATTACAACATATAACCAAGTGTCTCCTACACTTGTCAATATAGTCCGTAGTCTTAGACCACGCCGGGTCCGTATATCACCAACAACCATGTGGACAATTTTTTAGCACAAAGCGCCACACAAATATGAAGTTCGATGACTTCCCTACTCTCATACTGCGGAGTGCGCATACTCCTACTAAACCTCAACTGAAGTACGCAGACTCCCTACTCCCTCACATACATCACAATTCATCTGCGATTTGCATGAGCCTTTGCAAGTGCAACCTATCACTTTCACACTATCACAAAGATGCCGAGAACATACCCAACTCTACTTGCATGATCCAGGATCTGGGAAAGTCATTTCTGGGTTTAAGGGGACATCATTCCTGCCACCATTGCCATTTCAGAAAAACAATTCAAATTGCATAAAAATGAATAACTAACCCTAATTTAAACTACCACCATAACCATCGGTCACCACATAACTAGTTCTCCAAGGAAACTAACCATCAAGCTGCTACCAAAAACTGCTAGCGCGCCTGGTCCTTAGTAAGTAAACTTACAAGGGGACACGTATAGGTTGATGAACCTTTTGATTCACATGGAGTATCCTAGCTATGGTGTAACCAATGTGCATCAATAATCAATAAACAAGAAACAATAACTACTAAGTAGATCATTAATCAACAGTTAATAAATCACACCATGACCTTTGGTCATGAATTACCACTACACAGTATATATTTTAGTAATTTCTATCCCCTATTAGTTACAATACTAAGTCATGAGGTTAATTTAAACTTTATTCAATTCACCTCAAGGTTAATTCATTAGTGACCACCAATAACATAACCTAATCAGAACTTGAGAAAATATGCGTTCTAATGTCTCAACATAAGCCAATAACGATGAATATGTTAACATGAGTAGCAGAGTTCAGCAAATCAGTCCGTCAATCAATTATCACCATATATGTCAACGTCTCAGAATAAGAACCTTACCTAAACCAGATTAGCTTTAGCATGTGGGACTTCATGCAAAAACAATTTAGAACATGAATTGGTAAAAACATCTAACTAGAAGAAAAACTATAAAACAGTGCAGTTGGTACCTAGAAAGAAAAGGCATAAAAGTCAATCAGTCACATTGTCATAGCTACCTATCCATGGTATGGATCAGCAACAAAGTCATTCTTCATCTTCAGGTCATCAATTGATCAGCATCACATCAGGCTCTCAACAGCTTGAGCCCAATGACAGAATCTCAAATCTCTTCTCCCCAATATCAAAGGTTTCGCTTCCAACGTCTGCCCCTAACAACTCCCCATCAGTTCTGAAGTTTTCCACCTTTGTCACAGTATTAAATCAAAGTCACCCAGACTATCCCCCAATTCCTAATTGGTCAATTAGTCACCGGTTTTGATGCTACCCAATACTTTCAGTTCTTCAAATCTATCAATTCCAGTATTACACGATTCTCAAGGTGTAGATTGGTTTGCTGTACAATGTTCTCATCATCTGGCTCTTCAGGTATAAAAAATGTTGCAGTTTCTTCTCCAGTCAGTGTCTCCATTGTTCGAGTCCTGGGAAAGTACATCTTGTCTGTTTTACACAGTCCTTGTTACATTTATTATTCTACCATCTCCAGTCCATCGGTTTGTGCATAGGATTTTTGCTGAGCAGATTTTATTAAACAATTAGCAGTTCAGGGTCAGATCAGCACATTAGCTTCTCTACATCGTGCTAGTAATTCAGCTTCTGCATGAAGCCTGGCAAAGCTAGTCCACAACTTTGGCTAATTTAACTCTATAATATAATACAAAACATACGTTATATATCTCAATATGACATATTACTACATTATTTTAATACATTTTCTATATTTCATACATGTTATTACTATTATTATTACATTTTGTGAATCTTAGTAGCCACTCTCCGAGGGCACATTTTCAAATGTGCACATTATTTTTCTACATTATTTTTCTCTACCCTTTATTATTATTATTCAAAATACATATACACTCATTAATATTTCCAATTAACATATTGGCTTCAACATAACCCTAGGGAACCCAGCACAAAATAATATGTGCATAAAGAAATGTCTGACTGAACAAAAAAGAGAGACTTCAGTCAATGCTGCACTGAGCTCTCTGCACAATAGATGAATAAAAAATAGCTGTAAGTCTTGACAGAGTGCTACCTAGGTTATTCAGAAAGTATAGTTTCAACAAACTAAATGAAGAGACAAACATCAAATACAGATGAAGACAAAGACAAGTACACTTCACCATCACTTTGAAAAACTTCCTGACTGAATGTATAAATTCTGCATGTGTGGGATTTCAGTGTAGGATACCATCACAGACCTACATCACCTACACTGAACCACCCAAAACATTTTCTTAATTAAGAATCTTGAGTTTCACTCCACAAATCCACCACAACACAAATATGTTTTTTGCTTGGGTTGATTCAAACATATACTAACCGGTAACCCTAACACTCAGATCTTACACTAACCCTATCCCTGATCCACATCCTAACTGCAAACCTGTAAACCTATACTACAGTAACCTTAATCTTAATCTGTAATGAACCCATAACGATACTTAATCTCTTAAACTTGTGTAAACCTAGCATTATGCCTAACCTCAACTGTAGCTCTTCAGCCTACCTCGATTTTAACTCATACCTTAACCCTAAACTTAACTCCAATTGTTACACTAACCCTAAAGTTCTCTTTTACTCCAATCGTTACCACACCACTACTCTTACCTATAAACCAAACCGTAATCAAGCTATCTACCTTACCTTAACTACAAAAGAGAGAGACCATAATCAACGATGACAAAAATAATTTTGTAGTGATCTACATGAACATTTTCTTTCTAATTACTTTTCATTAGGGTTGATTCTCTGTCAGAACATAGGGGCAGATACATAAAATGTTTGTGGCTGCAAACACTCTTATTGTCATTTGTCACCACAAAAACCTTTTGGCACGTGTACAAAGTCTATTTTAGGAGTCAGTTAAGTTTTACCTACTCCTAAAATGTGTCTGTGACTGTATGCTTATTCAGTATTTTGAAGGGGTGTGTTGTGAGCATCCATTCAAAATACTCCATCAGCACCAGATGTATCAATGGTTTACATTTGGATTTCCTGTCACAAACTATTGAAAAGTGTTAGAAATGGGGTCTTTGGTTGGCAGTCAGGTTATCCCTTGTCCAAGCAAAGACCCTCACTCTGGTCAGGGTAAAGGAGAATCACCCTCAGCTAACCCTCTCTCACCCCCTTGGTAGCTTGGCATGAGCAGGCAGGCTTAACTTCAGAGTTTAGGTGTAAAGTATTTGTACCATCATACACAGTAACTCAGTGAGAACACACACAAAATGATACAACACAGGTTTAGAAAAATAGAAAATATTTATCTAAACAAAACTAGACCAAAACGACAAAAATCCACCATACTCAAGTCAACTTGTGAATTAAAAAGCAAGTCTTAAATCCTTGAGAAAACAGAAACAACCCTGTTAGCGTTCAAAGGTACCTGTGTAGCATCAAAATAACACCTCATAGGCAACTGTGTGTCGAAAAAGGACAGCAATGCGTCCATTTCTCACCCGCAAGTGAGACCGTGCGTCATTCCTCCTCACGTCGGGTCGGCGTGCGTCGTTTCTTCTCTCCGCAGGACAGTGATGCGTCGATCCGGACAAGCACCCTCGGGTCCGGGCAGGCTTTGTGTTGTTTTTCACACACCCAGCAAGGTTTGCATCGAAAATCCTGCCACACGGTATCAGCAAAACCACGCTATGTGGGTTGTGACGTTATCAGCCTCCATCAGCGGGTGTTGCATGTTGTTTCTCCAGCCGCGTGCATCGATCTTCCAGCCGCTATGCAGATAGAGCATAGATTTTAGCCGCAAAGCCGGTGGCGCATCATTTCTCAGCCACGCCTCGGATGGTGCGTTAAAATTTGCCCCACACGGCAGTCTGTGCTTGGATTTTCAATTTTGGCCTGCCAGCTTCACCTGTCAAGGCCCCAGGAACTGGATATGGCACCACTTAACAGGGCAGGAGTCTCAGCAGAGAGTCCAGGTGCTGGCAGGGGAAGTCTTTGATGGAACTAAGACTTCAACAAAAGGAGGCAAGCTTAGGACAAGCCCTTGGAGATTTCTTCACAAGCAGGAATGCACAACAAAGTCCAGTCTTTGTCACCTTGCAAGGGCAGAAGCAGCAACTGCAGGATAGCTCCACAAAGCACAGTCACAGGCAGGGCAGCACTTCTCCTCAGTTCTTCAGCTCTTCTCCAGCAGAGGTTCCTCTTGATGTCCAGAAGTGATCTAATTTTTCAGGGGTTTGGGTGCTCTTCTTATACCCATTTTGGCCTTTGAAGTAGGCCTACTTCAAAGAAAAGTCTCTCTTGTTTGTGACATCCTGCCTTGCCCACGCCAGGCCCCAGACACACACCAGGGGGTTGGAGACTGCATTGAATGAGGGCAGGCACAGCCCTTTCAGGTGTAAGTGACCACTCCTTCCCTCCCTCCTAGCACAGATGGCTCATCAGGATACACAGGCTACACCCCAGCTCCCTTTGTGTCACTGTCTAGAGAGAGATGCAAACAGCCCAACTGTCAAACTGACCCAGACCGGGAATCCAGAACCAGGCAGAGTCACAGAATGGTTTAAGCAAGAAAATGCCAACTTTCTAAAAGTGGAATTTTCAAACACACTATATCAAAATCAACTTTACTAAAAGATGTATTTTTAAATTGTGATTTCAGAGACCCCAAACTCCACACTTCTATCCGCTCCCAAAGGTAATCTATGCTTTAATCATATTTAAAGGTAGTCCCCATGTTAACCTATGAGAGAGATAGTCCTTGCAACAGTGAAAAGCAAATTTGGCAGTATTTCACTGTCAGGACATATAAAACACATGAGTATATTTCCTACCTTAAAAATACACTGCACCCTGCCCCTGGGGCTACCTAGGGCCTAACTTAGTGGTGTCTTACATGTAAGAAAAGCGAAGGTTTAGGCCTGGCAAGTGGGTATACTTGTCAAGTCGAATTGGCAGTCTAAAACTGCACACACTGACACTACAGTGGCAGGTATGAGTGATGTTTTACAGAGCTACTAATGTGGGTGGCACAACCAGTGCTGCAGGCCCACTAGTAGCATTTGATTTACAGGCCCTGGGCACCTCTAGGGAACTTTACTAGGGACTTATTAGTGAATCAAATATGCCCATCATGGATAAACCAATCAGCAATACAATTTACACAGAGAGCATATGCACTTTATCACTGGTTAGCAGTGGTAAAGTACCCAGAGTCTTACAGCCAATAATAACATGTCAGAAAAAAATAGGAGGCAGGAGACAAAAAGATGACCCTGCAAAGGAAAAAAGTCCAGCACAACCCCCTAAAGCCAGGGGAGACCAATCGATACCTTGATGGACTTCCCTGATTGGGGCGATAGAAAAGGGACCCAGGCCCACAACAGCAGGGGCATGTTCCAGTTCTACGCCTTCCTGACTCAAGTTGGATCCCTATGTTCATACTCTCAGGGACCACTAAGCTAACCCATGGGGAACCCTTCTCCTCACCTGTGGATACCTTCTGTGCAGCATCTAGCCTTACTTTGCTCACAGATGTATCTCATGGGGCAGATAGTACCACCAGGGCCAACAGTGATGTGGCCCACTCCACCCCCAGGGTTTGACTCCTGTCCCCCTCAGGGGCAACTCTGTCATCAGGACAGCAAGCCACAGTGGCCACTGACGGCTGTCAGGGATGAGAGCCAGGCCCCAGGCCTTTCAAGGCTCTACGACCATTGTGATTGTGGAGAGTGGGGGGCGGAGGCTCCAGGTGCCTGGCACCCTTTGACCACTCTCCCTTCCACCAGGTCAGGGATGACAGCCTGGCCCTGGTCATCCCCTCTGGGGCACTGTGCACTCCCTCTAGGAACAGAACCCCCAGAGTCCAGGATTGTCAGGCTGCTTGTGGAAGCAGTCCTGCACAATTCACCCACCAGTGCAGGGATGTTAACCTGCAAAAGTTCTTCCAACCTTGGGTATGTACCTTCAGGTTGGTCCAAGGCCAGGGACGAGGATTCACTTCCCCTGCCCTTCCTTCTGGGGTCCTGTACCCCCCAACTAGGAGTGCCCCCCCCAGACTACAACACAGTAGGGGTACTGTTAGCAGTAGCCGCTCCCTCCAGGTTAGGGGGGAAACCCTGAGCCTGACCTTTCAATTCAGGGTCTGTACCCTTAGATTGAACTGGGGTCAGGGGTGAGTCTCTCCCCCCTGCTCCTACTCCCAGGGTTATGCACCCCCCCCCACAATGGAGAGTGCCCCTAGAAGTAACACCAGGAGGGTTATTGGGCAAACTGCCCCCCATTTCAGGTCAGGGTTTTCCCCTACACCTGATCCTCCAGTCTAGGATCTGTACCCTCAGACTGGACCACTGCCTGGCAACCCAGGACTTCCTGTGGAGCACACCTACCCTCTGCCAGGTCGCAGCTTATGCCCTGAACCTGACCCTCCAACCCAGAGTCACCACCCTGAGGTTGAACTAGTGCCTGGCGCACCAGGACAGCCTGGAGGGCACACCTACCCCCCATCAGGGAAACACCTTCCTCAAAGGCCACACAAAAATCTGGATGGCACAGGTTTCCTGACCTCTGCCCATCTGGCAGAGTCTGGATTCTCCCCAAACCAGAAATGGTCTCACCAAGGTCATTCCTGGAGTGCTCTGAATACAGAGCTAACCCTTGACCCTCCAGGTTCTCCACTGGGGCCCGTAACCCCCTCTCAACCCTCTGTCTGGACTTCTGCACCCCCTCACTAGGAGTGGTACCACCAAATACCAGAATTGGTGGGATGCTGGCTACAGCCACTCCCCCAGGTTCTCCTGACACTGTGGGGTCTCTCTCAGCAGATGGCCCTACCGTACAGGCTAGGCTCCCAGCCTGGTGTTCCATCATGGAACCCTCCAGGAACTGGGACTGGATCTTGGGCACCCTGGGCCTCAACCCAAGCCCATTCCCTCTCCTCTGAGATTGGACATGGGATCCCTCACCCATCCCACTACACTGGGACCTACCTGGGACACTGCAATCCTTCCCTACCTCACCTGGCTACGAAATACCTGGACCACTCCCCTCAGGAGCAACCCCAAATGCCTCTTCAGACTCTCTGGTACTCACCCAAAGTTCTGTCTCCAGTGTATGTTCCCTGGGGTCAGAGAACTCACACTTCACCTGGTGTTGGCGTAGCTCTGGAAAATAAGGACTGGACATATGCTCTCCAGCAATTACATCACACAGCCCCTGACATGAATTAACCAAACTACCCTTCACCCAAACACAGACAGCAAATGCACTTTAGCAGTGGTAAAGTGCCCAGATTCCTAAAGCCAATAACAACAGTTCAGAAACAAATAGGAGGCAAAAAGATTGGAGATGACCCTGCAAAGGAAAAAGGTCCAACAAAATGTTACTAACTCCCAAGTTGCGGGTGGTCATGTTCACAAACATTAATTAGGGTACAACATCGAGGAGGAGTAGACAGTGACCCAAGGAACCACTGCCAATTTTAACAGAAAGTTTAAAAACAAACTCAGAAAAGGTGCAGCTTTAAAAAAAGAAACTCTTTATATGGTGGTCTGTTGACTCTTACAGGCTTACAGCCCCTGTGATTTTGGTCAGTCGGAGTGAACAACAATTTGAGACCAACCTAATCAATAATAATTAGGTACATCATAAAACTATTGCAACTTGGAGCATTAAGTACATTTTTGACCAAGAGTACAATATTTTAACAAGACAATAATAAAGCACTTCAAAGCATTAAACTGGCTAAGAATCAACTTCTCAGAAGGGAAATGAAGAGCATTTTGAGATCTATGTAATTAACCAAAAATAATAGTTAAAACTGTAGTAAAAATAGCAGTCTTGTTATAACTGATAATGAATAGTATGAACTTACAACTACATAAAGAAATAACAGAAGGTGGATATATACACTAGTGAAAACAGAGCACGATGATGAGTTAAAAAGATTTCTGAAACAGCGCACACATTAACAATCAATTGTAAAATAACAACAGAAACAACCTGGATAAATCCAGTTAATTATAATTTCCCAAAAAGTTCAAAACTCATTGCTGAAGCCTCTGTGGCCCTTATTAGGAGTGACTGATACATCCTGATGATACTGTGTAATGGAAGTTACTGACATCTTCAGGATTACAATGCCTCTTTAACAGTGCGAATCTTGAGTGTCTCATCCAAATGCTTTGCCTGCTGAAAATGGGCAAAATGTCCAGCTAAAAAACAGCTGAAATGGTGAAAAACAATCAAGAACCAGCTGATATGCGCTGATCTGTGCATGTTATTTCTCATTCCAAATGTTAAGTTCATAATGTCTCTGTTCAGGTGTGGTAATAACACAAAATATTGCAATACCTTCTTTATTGGGCCACTTGCAATGTTGACATTGGTACGCAATAAAAGTTGGCATAGATTCTCTGAAATAATACTCTCTCTATGGACTGATGATTGCATGCGCCCATTTGTGAAAGCTATGTCACATTTTGTGGAGGAACCTAGGGCCAGATGTATCAAACATTTTTGTGATCGCAAACAGCCCAGAAAAAATGTGTTTTGGTATGTAGCAAGTCCAATTTGCGATTTGGTATTAGGAAGGGGCGTGTCAAGGGTCAAATCGCAGAGGTATGTATGATTGTTTTGTGACCGTGAATGCGGTCGCAAAACATTCGCAGTTGCCACCTACTTCAAGTAGTTGGTAAGCAATTCGCAAAGGGGAAGGGGTCCCAAAGGGACCCCTTTCCCTTTTTTAAATGCATGCAAAAACATTTTTTAAGTGCAGGCAGTGTTCTCACCCACCTCTACCTTCTCTTAAAAAATGAAAAGAAAACTTAAAATTTTTCATTTTTAAACGCATCCTGTTTTCCCTTAAGGAAAATGGGCTGCATTTAAAAAAAAAAAATTGCTTTATTGAAAAGCAATTACAGACATGGTGGTCTGCTGAGCCCAGCAGGCCACCATCCCTGTGATTGTAGCCATTCACAATGGCTCGCAAATTGTGACCTACCTCATGAATATTGATGAGGTAGGTCCATTTGCGACCGCTTGCGAATCGCAATATGAAACTCCTGGAGTTTCATACACTCCAATAGCAATTACTTAATTGCGATTTGCAAAAAATCGCATTTAGGTAATTGCTATTGGATAACATGATACATCTGGCCCCTAGTCACTAACTACAATTATTTTCTGAATTATGTTTTAACGAAATACATATAAATAAATTATCCAGACAAAATGCCTGTGCAAAAGGTCCATGAGTAAACATGTATTAATGCTGCATATCCATGAGCAAGTCTTACCTAAATCTGGAATTAAACTTGACTACTAACAGAAGGTGTATTGTGAAACAGACCTGAAATTTCAAAATAAATATATACCTGGGTAAGTATTCTGTAAGTGTAAAACTGTTCACAGCTCTTAACCCCAATCCAGCCATCAACAACTGTGAGAAGGCTGACATTCCTGTTTGTCTGCATGCAAACCTCAGTATTGCTTATGGTGAAAGTGAACACAGCCTCTAATTTCATTGTGAAATAGCTTAAAACTAGAGGGCTTTTTTACAGCGTTATGTTGCAGGGAAGTGCTGCAAGGTGCACACATGTGAGGAGTTAAAAATGAGAAGAAATAAATTAATTTCTCCTCATTATGCCTCTTCTGGTGAGGTGTATAATTTTGATGCATTACCAGGTTTACAGATCCTTGAAAATCTCGGAATCCATGAAGACTCATTGGTGTTGCATGCAAACACCCACCCCAACGTACATTGCATGCCTCCCTGATGCAGTGTAAGGCAATGCAGTGACTTGCGCTGCGCTGCGTTGCCTTACACCATATCCACAAGGCCATGAAAACCCATGTAAAGTGGCTTTGTGTGGCCTTGTAGAAATGGTCTTGCACAATGCACCACAGGTGTGAAACAAAAAGTGACACACTTTTGGTGCAGGGGGCTTGTAAATAAGCCTTGAGATGTTAGTTGTTGCCCTAGGTACCACTAACAACAGCAGCAGCAACAACAATAAGTCAGTAGACATAGGTAATCACCATTACGTTTGGTTTAACCTCTTCCCTGCCAAGCCTTTCCCCCTCAGGTGCCAGGCCTTTTTTTTGGCTATTTGGAGCAGTTCATGCTAAGGCCCTCATAACTTTTGTCCATATAAGCTACCCACGCCAAATTTGCGTCCTTTTTTTCAACATCCTAGGGATTCTAGAGGTACCTAGACTTTGGGGGTTCCCCTGAAGGAGACCAAGAAATTAGCCAAAATACAATGGAAATTTTATTTATTTCCCAAAAATGGGAAAAAGGGCTGCAGAAGAAGGCTTGTGGTTTTTCCCCTGAAAATGGCATCAGCAAAGGGTTAATGGTGCTAATAATTACAAGCTTCCCAGCTTTCAGGAACAAGCAGACTTGAATCGGAAATCCCAATTTTTCAACACAATTTTGGCATTTTACTGGGACATACCCCATTTTTACTATTTTTTTAGCTTTCAGCCTCCTTCCAGTTAGTGTCAGAAATGGGTGTGAAATCAATGCTGGATCCCAGAAAGCTAAATATTTCTGAAACGTAGACAAAATTCTGAATTCAGTGAGGGGTAATTATTGTAGATCCTACAAGGTTTTCCTACAGAAAATAAAACCTGAAATAAAAAAAATATTGAAATTGAGGTAAAAAAACAGCAATTTTGTTCAATGTTTTACTCTGTAAATTGTTCCCGCAATGTCAGATTTTTTTAAAGCAATATACCATTATGTTTACGTTACAAAAAAATCTGGTTGATGCTAATCGTCGCACATCTGAAACAGGGAGCTCAAAAGTACAAATATCATATGTAAAGTCCTGGGAAGGGTGCCAACCTGGTACGGAAACCCAACCACCATGGGTTTCAAGATGCACAGAACGCAGGCGGATAACGCCACCTATGTCACGTGCTGTATAGTACAAAATGCAAGACAAAAGAGCAACCAGGGCACTCCAAATAATAAGTTCAAGGTGAGTAAAGTTGCAGAAAATACTTTAATCCTTTAAGTTGGGAAAGATCCAATTAGTGCTCAAAGACAGTCATGTCCACATATTAGAGAGAAAGCATATCAGTGTACAGAAACAGCCAACACGTGTTTCGTCCACACAGACTTTTTCAAGGCAAAAAAGACGAGTAATCCAGCAGAGTACAGAGCCGTCCCTTACAGTGTAGGGAAGAAGTAGTCTTCAAAGACAGAAAGGACTGTAAAAGTTGAATGCATCCGTAATACTCAATACATGAGGACGGACTGTGCACAGGAGACAAAGCCCCTCATTTGGACCTCAGCGGTCTTTTCGCAAGACCGCCGAGGTACCACCATGCTGAAGACTGCCAGTGCAGGAGGTTTTCCGCACAACGTATTATGACTGCTGGCAGCCCTCCGCCCTTTTCCGGATGGAGAGCTGCCAGCAGCCATACCTGCGGTCGGCGGTGAAGTGGAGGCTGCTCCACCTTCACAGCCACATCATAAGAACACCGCCCACCAAATCACGTCCCATGATTCGGCGTGGCGGTGTTCTGGTGACGGGGAGATGGCAGCGGAGCAGCCCCCATGGATCCCTTTCCCTCCCGGAGGATCACTGGACCAGGTAAGGTGATCGTCCATTAGGGGAGGGGGGTGGGGAGTTGTTGTGTGCTGTGGGCATGCATGGGGGTGTGCGTGTGAGTGTGTAGAGGGTGTGTGTGAGTGCGTGTTTGCATGCAGGGGGTGTGTTGTGTGTATGGAAAATCTGTGCACATATGTCTGTGTGTATGAGTGCGTGTATGTGTAGCTGTTGTGTGAGTGTGCGTGTAGAGGGGTGTGTGGAGGGGGTCCTACCACCTTTGGGGGTCGTGGGTTTGGGGGGAGGACTCTGGGGAGGGAGGGTGGGGAAGACCCCTATCAGTGCCAGGGAACATATTCCCTGGCACTGACAGTGCCTACCGCCATGGCGGTACAGAACCCCACAAAATCCATGGTGGTATTTGGGGTCGGGAAACCGCCGGCGGTGTAGTGACACCCGCCGGGCTGGAGACCAAAGTCTCCAGCCCAGCGGTCATTACCACCCTGGCGGTCGGGGTGGAGACGTGGCAGTTTTGCATGGCGGTCACAGGCATGGTTGTAATTTCATTTTTTTTTACCGCCCGCCTGTTTGCAGTATTACCGCCATTCTCCACCGACCACCAGGGTTGTAATGAGGGCCAAAATCTTTCTCCTTTAGGTGAGTCAGGTGTCTGTTGTCATTAAGGCCATAGCCTCCCTTTATGTCAGAATTCATCCTGTCATCCAGTCCAGTTTTATTTATGAAGGAGTCTAATGTCAGCCTCTAATCACCCCTCTCTATAGCGAGAGTATTGTTGAATTCAACAAGTAATCTTAACAGTTTGAGCAGAGAAAAAGAGACCGTTTTTTTTCAGTCAAGAAAAAACCTCAAACTTCCAACAAGAAAGATAGGGTACATACCGATGAAAGTGCCTGATGACAATGATTAATCATTTAAAAACATGTGAAAGTACACCAATAAAAATTTAGTGTTGCTAACAGTTCCATGAACTGACAGTTCGGAGTTGAATATTCTTGTATAGTAGTTGGGAACATACATTACCAAGAATCATTGTTGTCTGTGGTGTTTGCCTGTTCCCCAAGTCATATCTACTCTCTTTTTCTATCCATATTTTGAAGATTTGTGGAGAAAGGATTTCCTCAAGGGTATTGCTAATTCAAATTTCTTTCACTTCCACGAGGTTGTGGGAATGAGTCAGGAAAATTCCATGGATACTTATTAATAAGGTTAAGTGAGGGTCACTTCAGTTTCTCATAGTCTTTTGTGAATAGAATCTGCATCTGTATGAGCACTATGTCAGAGTGTTTATTGCCAAGGTAGTGTAAAGATTTATCTTTGTATAATATGAAGTAATTTTCATGGGTGTGTTATGCAGGGGTTCATAATGGATTGCCATATAAATGGCCTAATAGGTATTGTGGCAGAGGTCTTCAGGCATGCAAGTGTGGTAAGCGAGGGGGAACTTTATGAATCTACATTGTGTTGATATACAAACATGTGCAAAATGTGATGGCAAGAATGCTTGCAATTTGCCTAACTACCAGAAATTGCTATGGATATCATTCCAACCCATTGTGCTTTTGCCCACCATGCCAGCTCAGATTAGACCAAGCCATATGCAATTCAGTCTTAGTCCTGCTCAAATAGGCACAGTCGAGCCTGAACTGTCAAGCTATTTCCTCTCTGAACCAGAACACAAGCAATGGAAACTGAGTTTGCCCTGAATAAGGCTTGTCAGTCAAGTAGTACTTGGTTCTAGTGGCATAGGGAGCAATGGGTCTGCATCTGGGCACACCTTTGGCCATCTATGATGTAAACTCAAACACAAAAAAGGTGTTGAGAGGAGTGCTAGCAATTTCTCTAACCTCTGGCAATCTATCATACTGCACATGCAAATACAAAAGTGCTTCTACCAAGTCATCAGAATTGAGTCATCATTTGTACTGGATATATTTTGAGAAGGTGAGCAAACCTAACAATGGTAAGTGAGATGGTAGAAGTGAATTCGGGTCCTAAGGGAACAGGTAGTTTACTACAAATAGTAAAGTTAACAGAATAAATGGATGGTATAGGTAAATCAGGGTTCCACAGGGGATGAGAGTGTATAGAGGTCTGTGTGAGACAGGTCCACAGCACAGAAAACTAATGGCCTGATTACCAGCCTATAGACCACCACACTCACTGTGGAAGCCTGGACTGCTGCCAATACCGCGGTCTGACTGCCACATTATAACCCTGGCAGTCGTACTGCCAGGGAACAGCCAGCTCCACCAGGATCTCAGAACCAGGCAGTCTGGAGGATGTTGGCAGTCCTAATTCGCCATGGCAGCGCAGCAAGCAGCGCTGCCCTGTGGACTACAAACTACTTCTCCACCAGCAGTTTCATGGCAGTAGCACCCCCTTGAAAAGCTGGTGGAGAACAGGGGCAGGGTGACCCACGCAGGCCCCTGTACTGCCCATGCACTTGGCAGGTGCCCCCCTGGCCAGCACCTTCACAATGTTGACCATCTGCTTTGCAGACAGTGAACATTACGAGGGTGCTACTGCACCCTGCGGCTACAGCATTGCCGCTAGCTTGATTACGAGTCAGAGACAATCCTGTAGCCTGTTTCCCACTAGGCCAGTGGGCCAGTGGGCGTAAACTCTGGTTTCTGCCGCCAACCTAGCAGAAAA
Source organism: Pleurodeles waltl (assembly GCF_031143425.1). Lineage (NCBI taxonomy): Eukaryota > Metazoa > Chordata > Amphibia > Caudata > Salamandridae > Pleurodeles > Pleurodeles waltl. Next base: position 696,308,593 of record NC_090439.1, on the reverse strand, counting down.
CCCCTTAATAACTCCGGCAGGAAGGTTGCTGCATAGGTGGCGGCCACCCTTTTGGGAGAGGGCCCTATATGTCTATATGTCAGACTATGAGCAAACATCAAATCCAGGCAGGAGGAGGTGGTCTCTCTGTAGGAAAGAGACAGAGCAGAGGAGGTAGTCAAATAGGAGTTGCAATTCAGTATTTGCATCTGATCTCCCTTTTTTACACAACATAAGGTGTTAGCTCCAAGGTCTAAGTAGGACAAAAGAGAGGTGGAGCTTATCATAGATTAGTATAAATCAGCAGGGGACACATGAACTAACGAGTGTGCGAAAGATATTCTTCCACCAGCATGCCCATACATAAACAACTATCAAAGTTCAATCACCTAATTTTGTTATCAACAATATAGTACTTAACAAACACAACAGACGAGGCTGGTAAAGTACAACAAGTGTATCTCAGAGTAACACATATCATGGAACAGATAAAAAAGGTGCATCGGTTCCATTCATTGTGGGGTCCCACTTGAAGGGGGAATGGGATTATTATTATAACGAGGCACCACCAATCAGAACATCCAGGGCTTCAGTTGTTTATGGAAGATGGTGAGAGAGGTGCCACTTCTTAGAGATTCGGGTAAGGCGTTTCACAACTTTGGCCCAGGTATGTGAAGGAGCAACCTCCCATACCTGTCAGTGTAACTCTAGGGATGGTGCATAGGCACGGATTGTTAGAGTGCAATGAACAGGGAGGCTGGTAGGGTGACACTACTTTTTAAGGTACTGTGGGGCCTCACCTGCCTTGGCCCTAAATGCGTAGCACAATGGTTTAAACAATATCTGTTTTTCTACCATGAGCCACTGAAGCTCACAGAGGATTCCCGAGGTAGAGGTGTGTTTTGGGAAGCGATATAGAAGTCTGGAGATATGGACTACTTGAAGATGTCTGATAGAGACCTTATCCTTCCCTAAATAAAGCATGTTGCCTTAGTGTAGCCGAAATAGAATGAGTGCCTGAAGGATTGTCCTTTAGGCTGGGAATGGAAGCAGTCAAATGATTTCCCTCGACCATTTCAGGACCTCAAAACAGGTTGCAGTGACCTGGACCACCTGAGGCTTCATGACCAGCTTCTTGTCCAGTCAGAAGCCAAGGTTCTCTACCTGAGGGGCTGGTTCAGGAGGATCCCTCAAGGTTTCTGGCCAGTGCTGTCAGCCCTAAACTAAGAGATTCTCACCCAGCACCAAGATCTCAGTCTTGTCACCATTGAGTTTGAGCAGAATGCTGAATATCCAACACCTTTTGTTTGGGGCAGAGGGATTCTTAACTACTTCGAAAAGCAGTATAGGGCAGTTTTGGGCAGTAGATTTTTCTCTGCCCTTCATCACAAACTCAACAATCCAGCGCAACTCTTCTAGGTGCCAGTGGGGTCGCAGTGAGAGTGATTTTTAGCATGAGAGCATTCAGGTAGGACATGAGCATGGACAGGCTATCCAGGCCCACCTCCTTAGATGTAAAGTCGGGGAAAGTCACAAAGGGCCATACGTACCACAAAAAATCTTTCTACATATATGTAGAACACAAATTGTGATTTAGTAACACATTACCGAATCGCAATTTGTGTTTCCAATTCGGTATTTGGACGGGGCATGTTTAGGGCATCCCTTCCAAATACCGAATCTGAATGGGATGTATGGATGTTGTGTGTTATGGTTGTAAAACATTCATATTTTACTGACTCTTTGAAGGAGGTGTTCACCTATTCATAAATGGGAATGGGGCCCAAGGGATCCCCTCTTCATTGGAAAACAAACACTTTTAAAAAGCAGGTGGTGGTCCCGCAGACCACTGCCGAATCTTAGAAAATGAAACTCCAAAGTTTAATTTTCTTTTTTTAAATGCATACCATTTTCCTTTAAGGAAAACGGGCTGCATTAAAAAAAAAGTTTGCTTTATTAAAAACAATCACAGATATGGTGGTCTGCTGACTCCAGCAGGCACCATCCCTATGATGGCTATCATTCCTAATGGGTTGCAAAATGCTATCTACCATGAGGTAGGTCTATTTGCGACCCACTAGGAATCGAGTTTCATATATTAGGGAAACCAATTTCCTAATTAATATTCCGAGAGAATTGCAATTAGAAATTTGATATTCCTAATGTTAGTACATCTGGCCCAAAAATTCTGTAGTGCATAAAATGTTCTATTTTCATTGTTTTGCAGTCTATTGTAATGTGCATGACAGCCGTACCCCTACAGAGAAACAGTGTTAAGAACATTTTCCTTTTGATATTCATATTCCTATCAAAAAGAATAATCTACTTGCAGTTCATAGGGTTAGAGTGGGATATTGATGCCTCAGTACGCATGTGATAATGGGCTGAGGAGATTCAGAGGTCAGCGCCATGCCTATATTTAAAAAAGTAAAGGGTAAGATATGGTATCCAAATATTGTGACCTAGATATTGTCTGACAAAAATATATAAATATCAATTACAAATTACAAAACTATCTCTCATTATAATTAGTAATATAAATACTACACCAAATGAAGTAAAAGTTTTATAATTGATACTTAGACCATGCTATTTTTGTCAAGCTATATGTTTGTTAAACATGTTCTGAAAAAGAACTATGAGAAAAGTAATACTATGAGATAAAGTATATCATATTTGTAGAAAGCGGATCACAACTTTACCTCCCTCTTCCAAATCTATATTTTGTGATGGCTAATCCAGATCTCCAGACCTGGATTGGGACAATTGACAATTCTGTATCCCACTTCTCAAATTTGTGTTAATGGATTATGGGCATTGGTGGAAAGAGCTTATATCTCTTGTTTGATTTAACTTCAGGCAATATCTCTGTGGCTGAAGCTTCCATTGTACCCATCCAAGACTCAAGGTCAGAAACATCATTCAAGATTGTCTCAAGTGTGGTCTGTGGCTTCTTTGAAGGTAATGGTTGGGTAGGGTGTTTGTTTCCTGACAAGGACTCAATCAAAGGGAGCTCCTATTATAGCTTTATGGAAGACATGGGGTCCAAAGATTTGCCAGCATGCACAACGATTCTAGTAGCAGGTCACTACTGTCAGCTCCACATAGGGTTCACATTCACTTGGCAATTAAGGGTGTTGAACACCTTAGGCAGCATCACCACAACTGGGGTTAAAGAAGTAAAGTCTCAGTGGCTATGAGTGGCCATATTCCATATGCCAAATGAACTATGCTATTCAGTCCCAGGAAACAAAGTGATATTTCAAAGTATAAAGTGGGGAATGGTAGTAAAGCACATAAATGGGCATCCTTATTGAAACGTTTTTTTTTAATTCACACTGATCAGCTATAGTTTGATGGCAAACCTGATTCACACAGTCCTCTGTCTTCTAGAAATTAGTGTATTGTAGCATAATGTGAGCTTAGGTCTCTCTGAGTCATCAGTCTACTCAATCATATATTTTTTTAGTGAATCACTGTTTAGGCCTTTCTTCTACAGTACAGGAGATGCCACAGCAGCAAAGATTTGCTTGATACAGTAGCATATCTACTGCTCGAGTCTTCAGGAGGCACATTCGGACTGTCTCTATTAGCACCCAACTTGGAAGATCTGCTTCCACCATCAGCATTGTCCATGCCATGACAGCTTTTACATGTGTCTTAGTGCCATTTTGCACATTCAAAAAAGTAAATTATTACAATGGGTGGGTGGTAATCCACCACAAGTAAGAATGCCACTATTCCTATTAGTTCCATTAAATGTTTTAGTAATTTAAACCTTAGCCAAACCCTGGTAACAATGATACAGAGCAGACAAGCTTACCGTGGGAAAATGTGAAAGCACTTAGAAGAACCAAAACATTTAAAAAGTTGAAAACACCACAGAATAAAATCCTACTCCAGTTCATAAAATAAAATAATAATTTAAAGGATGAAATGACGTTAGAAATGAAAACGTCAAATGAGACGACCCTTAAATATCAATTTTAAAGTTTTAAGTAAAAATAACACCAAAAAGGCTCAAAGCATCAACAGTGGACAACTCTTCGATCTAAATTGGGGAAAAGCAAAAAATTAAAGCAAACAGTGGTTGATCAACAGTCGGATACAGGGATTGGGCTCATCCCTGACAAAAATATTACCAAACAGTTCTGAAAGTCAACGGGTCATTGATAGGCTTGTTGGCATGGAAGGGACCAGACTGAAGCCCAAGCAGAGCTCAACAACGATGGGCTTCAGAAGGACAGGGTTCTGATGGTGTCGTCAATGAAGAAGGAAAGTCTCTGAGCAGGAGATATTCAAGATTCATGCTAAAATGGCCTTAATGTCCATAGGGTGTTGGTCAGCATTGGTTTCAGTGAAGTCATCAGCAGTCAGTCTTCAAATGTTTTCTGGAGCTCAGGATTACCTCAACAGATCAAGGCTGTGGCTTGAGCCAGTGAGGAGTTCGATGTGAACTGATGTGACTTTGATGTCAGTCCCAGTAAGAACATAGCAGGAGGAGCAGGAAGTGCAATCCTGCTGGCGATGCACTCTTGGTGGATCAGCGGGCAGGTAGGTTCTGATCCTGCATCAGTTTTCTTAAAGAAAAGTTGCCAAAACATTTCGAAGTCCCCAGTTTTAGAGTTAGGATTGAGGAAAACACTCTGATTCTAGCCAAGGATTAGGGGTGAGGGCTCTGGCCGAACAGGAGGTCAGCCAACCGACCAGGTGAGTCCACTTCTTTGTCCTGTGTATAAGTGGGAGCTGGTCATGGCAGTAGGGTCCTGCTCACAGTTCTCAACAGCTGGTACAGCCCTTTTCTGTCTTCCACAGGTCTAGTACTGTCTGAGGAAGGTATCCTGAGGTGCCACTTTTATGCCTTGTGCCACCTCATGCCAGCTTGTGGGTGGAAGGCAATAATTTTTTCTTCCCATAAACCAGTTCTGGGTTGCCTACCTCCTACTGGGTTTGAAGCTACCCTGACTAGAAAGGCAAAAGGGATGCAGGTCCATGTGTGAGCTACATCTGCAAGTGACAAGGTAGGTATCCTTTGAAGCTCAGGAAGGGACTGGGCACAGCCCCTGTGCGATTTCGATCAAGGAAGAAAGAAAACCCCACAGAGCCAAAGTCCTTTCCCACTATCTGGGAGCAATCCACATGTCACTCCAGGAAAGCCATCTGGGTCAAGTGACAACTGGATATTGTCAGGAAAGTATTTTGGTTTTGGTTAGAAACAGATAACTTTCTAAAAGTGCATGTTCCTTCATAGCAACATAAAATCCAAAATTATTGGATTTTAAATTATTATTAAAATTAGTTCTTGAACAATTTGTCTAGATATTCCCAAATGTAACACTTATTAAATATAATAGTGTAAGCCAGTGTTTCCACAGTGAAAACAACTTTGGAGTATTATTACTGCCAGGGCATGTGAAACATAAGAATGGGATTGATCATGCAAAAAAGAAACATTTTCTTACAATACATCTTTCTCACAAATTCAACACTGGTTGACAACATTATGGGCATCTGTATTTGACCTTCCTCTCATTTCCATCATGTAAATATGTAGGAACTGATGGAAATGTGTGTTAGTCATGATTCAGTCCCTCTTTGAATAGCAATGAGGTTTAAATGATTACCCCATGATGAAGAAATGGGACTTATTGAGCAGATCGTCCAGATCCCCATGAAAATATCAAACAGGCTTGAATTTGTGACTGAATGAATGAGTAATTAGATGAATGAATGAATTATATTTACACCACACACATGGCATCAATTGTCCAATCATATAAAACCACCTAAAATAAGTTACATTTTGAACTTTTTTAAAGGAATTCAAGGATGCCACTTCTCTAAGAAACAAAGTAAAAAAGTTGCATGTAATTGACCCTCGTACACCAAAGGACCTGCCCATGCTATTCTTAGGTTTAACTCCAGGAACTCATAAAAGGAGTTAGTTGACTATCCTTAAGTTCTTACTTCCGTGATGAAGAGTAATTTTGTTTACCAGATTTATAGAAGCTAATGTCCCAATGTACACACTTCTAAAATTGTGATTCATAAATTACAAAATATACCAAATTGCAACTTGAAAATTGAAAAATTGTATCTAAAAGGCTGCCCTACTACCCTGCAGAGATTCTATAGGAGTCATATTTGCAAATATAGAATTGGGAACCGATAGGTATCGCAAATTTCAAGATCCTTGTTGGAAATTACAAATGTCAAATCGGAAGCAGCAGATGACATCACAGCCAGGATGTTTGTATATTTAGTGTGATGCCCTTAATGGGATGAGTATTCCCAGATTTGGGTCCTATGCATACTGTGCACTGGGACCAAAATATGCCTGACTGATGAGCCATAACGTGGGTGAAACCGGTCTTGGGGTGCTTTTATTAAGGTTCAGGGAGGACCCAACCTAGCAGTTCAGGCTGGACTATCCACATTGCAGCAGGGCTACGACTGAGTTGCATGTGGCTGAGTCCAAAACCGAGGTGGCAGAGTGCACAAAATAATGATGGATTTGGATTTAGCTCTGATTAATTACAAGTAGCTGAGATTAATTCAAGCAATCCATCACCTATATTTTTCTATTACTTCAATGTGACACCCTAAGTAGGATGGGTGTGCCCAGACATGGCTATTGTGCACTCTGTAACCAAGCTATTCTTGACTGATGTGCCCTAATAAGGGTGAAACCTGTCTTGGGTTGCTTGTGTTCTGGTTGGTGGTGAACTTAGCCTTTCAGGTTAGGCTGCACTGTTCCTATTGGTCCAGAGTGCAGGTTGATTTGCATAAGACTGTGTGCAAATTGAAGAGGCATGGCATCGTCCTTGTCCTAGAACAGATTCTGTTCTGGGTGGGGATCCCTCTAACGTGCTGATGGTCTGACGGGCTCGGCGCACTCAGCGTTTGAAGTTTGTGGAGAGGAGGTGAGCAGTCTCAGCTCGCACCTCCACTCCGGGTGTCCCTGGGGATCTTTTCAGCTCGGTCCACCTACCCCGTACCGGTGCTAAGGAGCTGGGTCAAAGAGGGGACGAGGCAGCTGAAGCGGTGAGACCCCGAGCTTTGGGTAGGGCCCTGCCCGGCACTGGCACCAGCACAGAGGACGGAGGCGGACAGAGGCAGTCGAAAGTGGGGAAAAAGTGACAGGAGTCCGCCAGAGCCGGAGGAGGAAGCCGGAGGAGGCAGACCGGCAGACGGGCTGGATTACACTGATATTCAGCTGAAACTCAGCACCAGAGTATCAGCTGTTAGAGGCAACTGAAAGGTGGTGGAAAGCCCAAGCTCAGGGGCTATTAGGAACTTGCAATTTGGTAATCTGGTAAACCGGCGAAACTTATACAACGGTGGACCAGTGGCAGTGAGGAAGCCGTATGGAAGCTGCATGTGGAAGCTGCAGAAGGCGGTCTCAGGCCTCAAGTCACGGACCCGGTCACACCTGGGAAGGAGCAGGAACAGTCAGCCTCGCAGCCCAAGAATCTGTGTACTGTGAGTAGCTGCAAGTAGCTGCATGATCTGGATATGTCTTTAAAACTTTTATTTCACTGCTAGTGGGCATACGCATACGCTGTGACGACCTTATCGGGGCTATATCTGGATCTCAGTAATCAGCAAAACACCTGTGCTAAACACCTTTGCTGCACCTAGAAACCGTTCCTGACTTTAAGCCCTAGTTCCAGCCGCAGTCCTCTCCTGACGAAAATTGGCTTTGCTCATGCCTCCTGTTTCTGTTCTCTGCCGAACCTTGCTGCATCGGCAAATTGTCACTGTCACATCATTTACCTATAGGTATACTGCCTCCTGCGATACTGCGGACACAACAGGGCAGCGTAGGTAAGGTCGGACGAGTCAGGGCCCCCACTGAAGTGGCCTAGTCAGGTCTTGGTGCGGCTTGTGTAAGTAAAATTGCCCCACTCACCTGATATGATTTAAGTTAAAAGCACCAAAGCATCAAAAATCAAACATTAAAACCAGCCGAGGTGTTGCGGACCCCTAGCGACAAGAATAGGAGTTAGCAGCGAACCTTGGGCAGCACTTGAAGAGGACCACGCATGCTCGTGCCCCTCAACTTGAGGTGTGGCAGCACATTTTAGCAGAAGAAAAGCAAGGAGGAAAAACTAAAGGAAAAACTTCATAGACAGTGAGAATGAGTTCAGGGAAAGAAAGGGCACTTAAGCCGCAAACAAAAAGAAGTAAGAAGCTTAATAAACCCTCATCTCCACCTTTAACACCAAAATGGGAAGGAAAAATTAAGTCAAAACATCAAACCTTGATTTCCCCTATAACCCCCTTCTTTCATAGGATAAAGAAATCGGTGAACCCCCCCCCCCACAAAACAGACTGCTTGAAGGACCCGGTGGATGCGATTCTTTCCTTACCTAACGGCTCCGTGACTTTACCTCATACAATTTTCCCTATAAAAAGTGAAAGTAGCCTCCTATATGAGCAAGGTGATAAAAGAGGACACAAGGAGGCGGGGCTGACTGAAAAATCTACCTTTGGCAATAATAAATTAACAGACGACAATCCCAAAGAAAATGCCTGGGGCTCAATCAGTGACTTAGAACTATTGACCCTTCGGTCATCATCGCCGTCCCCTGTCACTTCTAAATTTCCATCTTTGGAAAGTCAAATTGACTTCCTTCAATTAGGGATTCAACCTCCATTCGAGGTAAATGTAATCATTAATGGAGCAATGAAGTCAAATTGCAGGGAGGCCACAAGAGCATGGCAAAGCAAGGAAAATAAATCACTACCTAGAAACAACTTATACCTCGGAGAAGCTCAATACTCCATACTCACCAAAATTAAATCCTTCCTGCCTAACTGTGGATCTGAGCTTCACTACGCACACCTCCAATAAATATTTTTGCCAAGATATGGGGGTCTTTCGGCAAGAAGACAAAATTTCAATCCCAGGAACTCAAATGGATACTTCTGCCTTCGAATACAATTCCCCTAAAGTCTCCACCATATCAAAAGAAAAAATAAATGAATTTGAAGTTAAGGAGGACAAAAATGAGAAGATAGTGCATACACAAAATACTCACAACCAACTGGATCAAATGCTGTTTGGGACATCTTTTTTAAAACCTTGCAGATAACGCTGGATGCCCTGTCTTATCAGTCCTCTGAAATGGATGTCCAGGTGGACTTATTGAATGCTATGGCCAAATCAGTAGCAGGAATTGATCAGAAATTGGCAAACTTAAACAACCTGATTAAGCGAGCCTAGATCCTTGCTGAAATGACAATAACAGATTGCCTTGCGAGCCCATAATCAACAAGCTGGCCACACTTCCAGAAGCACTAAATTCACTGATAACAAACCCAAAGGAAATTTAAATACGAAAAGAGAGTATGAAATTGTAGCCGAAGAATCCCCCCCTTTGTATCGGGAGGAGGCCGGGTATAACAAAAATATGGGCAATAGAGTAAATTGGTGCCAGGTGGAAATGACTGACAAGGAGAAAGAACCCCCTAAAGAACTGGGACGTGGTGAGAAAGGAGCATTTAAGGACAATGTACTACCATTAGACTCTCCGAAGATGGAGAAAAGATGTCAGCCTGACACTCAAATAAACATACTACATCAGTCTTCCCCCAAACCAGTGGGGCAGCTACTACAGTCAGAAAAGCCACCCACTAAAAGACAAAAGAAAAGGAAACTAAAAGCAAGGAATAAAATAGGGGGTGCCTTAGTGGGCCCCCAGGCTACAAAGTTGAGCCCCTCTTCAAATCAGGACATAAAAAAATGGTATGTCAATGTCCCATGACCCTGCGATAAACACAGAGAGTTTCAATGGCAAAAAAACTGTTTACACTATTCAACACTGGTACGAGAGGCTATATCCCCCAAAATCATAGGGGGCAAAAAGAACCACACCCCAATGAAGGGTCTTTAAAAAGCAAGGACCAACAAATTCTGCCAATGTCAAATGATATAGTTCAATCAAAGCAGGAACCACAGAACTTCAAACTCCATCAACGGAAGTGCAAGCTACAACAAGTCCTAGTCCCGTAACAAATAGGAGGTCATTTGAAGAAGAGGGCGTAACAGTTACAGTTGCTAATCCTGAATATGCTGAGCACCAAGAGACTCAAATCAAGACCCAAATGGCTCAGCATCAGTCAAAGAAAAGAAGAATGCTCAGACCACTCCTGGAGGAAGAGTCCCCAAATAGATCAACAGGGAGGCAAAAGGGTGCAAATTCAGGATGGTCAGATAGAGAGTCTCCGTTAGGGACACAGGTAATAGAACATCAAAGGACAGCCCAACAGGATGAACTATAGGAAGCCCCAATTTCACTCCGTTTACTGATTGCCAACAACTAATACTGCAACCTCAATATCAATCTAGGGGTCGATTTGATCTTAAATCAAGGAAATATATTAAAACTATTACAAGCTATTCCTGCTTTAAATGATATAAAGTCCATCGATATTGTCTCCATGGAGTTTTTACCAGTGGTTAAAAATAATAAAGGAGGACTCAATGAACCAACACAGGTAACCTGGAGGACATCACATTTGGTAAAAAGAGTTGTTAAAGAAAAAATCTCCTTCCTAAAATGGGTAATTAAATTCAGCATACCCAAACAAACTGGTTATCCTGACCCTCTAGAGGATCAAATCATTATGCCTAATCTAACCAAATCAAAAGAGTTGGACAAACCTTTTTCAGTTCTTAGATCTGCAATCGGAAGAAATGAAGACTATCCTTTAGGGCGCATGGTATCCAAAACGCGCCCCTCATCGCAGCTAAATTTAGATTGGATATCGGATATAATCCATCTGAAAAAACATCAGTGACTCCCGAACAGTCAGGCACGCATCAGGTCGTTAACTCCATACGAAAACCCTCTCCAAGTTTGCCCAACAAAAACACCTGTTAATCTTATTAAAAACATATCAAATTATTTTTCTTCAGGAGACCTGGGCTATTAACCCTTTCTCAATCAATGGATATATGGGATTTTTCTCCCCAGCAATTAGGGAGAAAAGGTTTGGCCATCCAAAGGGGGGATTAGCAATCTTTTTTTCAGCAGGATTAAACATATCGGGCACACGATTATATGAGGAAAACAAAGAGTTTCTGCTAGTGAAGCTAGATGGATGGAATAAAGAACATTCCTGTCCACTCTTGCTAATAAATGTTTATATCCATCCAGATGCACGATCCAAGAAATACATATCCTCCAGACTGATAGATACAATATTAAACACCCATTCGGATTTAAGATCCTTGGAGCTCTTATTAGCAGGGGACTTCAACCTGAAACTACTAAATCCCTTTGAAAGGGATACCTAAACCATCCTACAATACCAACTATGGGCAGTACCACAGCAGTCCATCGGAGTAATAGAATGAGGTAAAACTGGCATAATGGCACTCTCCTTAGTAAAAGATCTGGAGCCTCTTGGGCTTAGACTCCTAAATGGGAGATATCCACAAGATACTCTGCCGGCAAATACCTGCTATGTCACTGGAACTCAAGCGACAATTGATTATACTGTGGCCTCCTTATTTTTACTTAGCTTATTACTAAGGCCCTCATTACAACCCTGGCGGTAAATTCCACTTACCCTGTGCCGATGGCCGCCAACATACCGTGACCGCTGCGGTATTCCGCTACGGGTATTATGACCCACACAGAGAAATCCACCACTATACTGACACCCACACAAGTCCGCCACACCAAAGGTCAGTGAAAAACTGGCGATAGCAAAACCCACAACATCATGCCAACAGGAATACACCCACAGTATCACGACCCACGAATCACCGCAGCGGTCTTTCAACTGCGGTAAACCATTGGCGGTACAGACCGCCTCACCCAAAATACACACACACTTACAAAACACAACCACATTGGATAATTCAAAATACACACACCTGACACACGCACATACCACACCCTCACCACTATAAAACACATACCCACATTACCCACAATCCTGTCAACGAACAAATGAGAACAAGCAGAGAGAGAAAAGCAAAGACCACACCTTCACCCAGAGGCACAGAACACCATCACACATACGGCATCCACCCACATCACATAATACATCACAACACAGCACCCCACACATCACCTCACACATCACTCACACCACATCATTGCACCTCAAAGACACCCCAGGTTTTCTGAGGAGGAGCTAAGGGTCATGGTAGAGGAAATCATCTGGGTAGAGCCACAGCTATTCAGATCAGAGGCGCAGCAGACATCCATTGCAAGGAAGATGGAGTTACGGCGGAGAATCGTCGACAGGGTCAACGCCGTGGGAAAGCATCTAAGAACCAGGGATGACATCAGGAAGAGGTGGAACGACCTACGGGGGAAGGTACGTTCTGTGGTATCAAGACACCACATTGCTGTACAGAGGACTGGCGGTGGACCCCCACCTTCTCCCCCCCAACTAAAAACATGGGAGGAGCAAGTCTTGGCGATCATGCATCCTGAGGGCCTCGCTGGAGTAGCAGGAGGACTGGACTCTGGTAAGGCAAATCTTTACTACTTTACCCCCCCACCCTACCTGCATGCCATCACAAATTCCTACCCCTACCCTCACCCTATCACTCCAACACCTCACATATACCCCACTATCACAACCCACCCATCCCAATACCAAGCCCTGCATGCCACACTAGATAGACTCACCCAGCCCACCTAATCAGCAATCACACAAGGCCAAGATGACAGTGCAAGCACATTTATACAGGGAAACACACCAATTGCACAAGATGTCACACACAGATACAATAACAATGCATTTTCTTCCAACAGGACCCCTACCCAACATCACCGGACAGGAGGTGCCAGACATATTCAGTCCCCCCACAGAAGAGGCCCACAGTGATGACAGCAGCTCTGCACGCCTGGATCAGGATGACCAGCCTGGCCCATCTGGGACCTCTGGACAGTCGGTTCCCCTGCCACAGTCCCAAACCACCACAGAACCTCCCCCCTCAGGAAACACCAGCACAGCACCCACCCAGCGGGTCCAGGACACTGTCCCCAGGACACGTCAATCAGCAGTGTGTCCACCACTACAGGGACCCCAGGCAACCCCACTAACCCAGGACGATCAGGGACCTGGGGTCAGTGGCAGTGGGCACACAGTTCGGGGGACAGAGGCACAGGACAACAGGGAAGCTGGGAAGACTGCTGTGCGACAGGGGGAGGACAGGCCCAGGGAACCCACTCTCCACGAGGCACTCTCCAACATCATGTGAGCATACCACCATTCCCAGGAGACCATTGGCACGGTACTGGCCAAGTTTCAGGGACCCAGCGGCTGCAGGATTGACACTACATGGGGATCAGGGATGACCTCACCAAAATATACACCAACCTGGTCACCATAGCAGGGGTGCTGGCTGATATGGGTAAGACCATGAGGGAGGCAGTGGCTCAACAAAGGGCCCCTGACACTAGCCAAACCGAGGAACAGCCTTCCACCTCCGCTGGTGCTACTGGACAGGGGGCCCGCCACAGGACCAACAGACCACCAGCACCCTACCCCCTGCAGAAGGAGAACCACTCTGCAAACGGTCCCTGCGATCCAGGCAGAAGACAGAGAACATTGCCTAGACCCCCGCCAGGAAATAGGACCCTCCTGATTGTCACCCTTCTGTTCCACTCTGTTACCCTGTCCACCTTGAACTGCCATTTCTCCCCTTCCTATGCCCCCTTGGACAATGCACCTGTGATACCAACAGACTGGACTCTACCATGGACCTTCTTCCACCATCACCCCAGCCCCTTGCACATACCCCTATACCCATTAGCACCTAAGTAAACACCCTTTATCAAAAACCAATCTGGAGTCAGTCTGATCTTTCACAAATGTATTATCACAACATTAGCAACAAATTGCAATGTCAATGTTCATTTACTCATAAGAATGTATGACAGTTGTTGGGCAGCAGTACACATAGCAGAAGGCAGAATTGGGGTACCCAGATCTGCAAAAAGGAAATCCAAAGGGAACAGTCAGTGTCCATAGACAGAGGTTAAGAGGCTGCCATGTACAATGTCCTAAAGTATACTGAAATGTGAAGAGGAGTAACAGTCTCTTACCTGTGTGTCACTGGAAGTACTGCATGATGATGTTCGTTCTGTTGCCAATATCTTCTTCCTCTGCCTCTTCTTCCTCACTGTCCACAGGCTCCACAGCTGCCACAAGATCATCACCAGGCTCATCCTCCAGCAGAAAAGGTACCTGGCGTCTCAATGCCAGGTTGTGCAACATACAGTATGCCACGATGATCTGGCACACCTTCTTCGGTGAGGGGTACAGGGAGCCACCTGTTAGATGGAGGCACCGGAATCTGGCCTTCAGGAGGCCGAACGTCCTCTCAGTAATACACCTAGTTTGCCCATGTGCCTCATTGTAGCATTCCTCTGCCCTTGTCCTGGCATTCCTCACTGGGGTCAGTAGCCATGAGAGGTTGGGGTAACCAGAGTCACCTGCAAATTTCAAAGGATACCTGTTAAACACACACTAACCCTTAGGGACTACCCCATACCCAGACACCTACTCATATGTGTGGGGACCTTGGGCTTACCTATTAGCTACACCCGGTGCCTCTGGAGTTGGCCCATCACATAAGGGATACTGCTATTCCTCAAGATATAGGTGTCAGGCACAGAGCCAGGATACTTGGCATTCACATTGGAGATGTACTGGTCTGCCAAACACACCATTTGCACATTCATCGAATGGTAGCTTTTTCTATTTCTGTACACTTGTTCATTTCTGCCGGGGGGGGCAAATGCCCCATGTGTATCATCAATGGCACCAATGATGTTGGGGATATGTCCCAGGGCATAGAAGTCAGCTTTCACTGTGGCCAGATCATCCACCTGGGGGAACACGATGTAGCTGCAAATGTGTTTCAGCAGGGCAGACAACACCCTGCTCAACACGTTAGAAAACATTGGCTGTGACATCCCAGATGCCATGGCCGCTGTAGTTTGGAAGGAGACACTAGCCAGGAAATGGAGCTCTGACAAGACCTGCACTAGAGGGGGGATACCTGTGGGTTGGTGGACAGCTGACATCAGGTCTGGCTCCAATTGGGCACACAGTTCTTAGATTGTGGCACGATCAACTCTGTATGTGATTATGATGTGTCTGTCTTCCATTGTCGACAGGTCCACCAGGGGTCTGTACACCAGAGGATGCCGCCATCTCATCATCTGCCCCAGCGGTTGTAGCCTATGGAGGAGAACGGTGTGCAGAGGATCATTTACCACATAGGTAGCACAACTGTGTCTGAAGTAATGTAGAGAATCCTTGTGTGAAATCGTGAGTCTGTATAAGTGCCAATATGTGCTGTGACACAGTTAGGTGCCATGCCATGTGCACCCCTGAAATGGCGGCTGCCTGACTTGTGAGGAGGGACAAAGGGAAATTAGGTAACTGTGCTGGCGTTGTGCAGCGTTGCGGTAGGCGGTCAAAGACTACCACGCAACTCAGCATTGGTTATCATTAGGCCTTATGGGTTCCAGGAGCCAATGGCGATGTACGCCGGCGGTGACGGTACGCACTGCCGCGGACGTGACCGCCATTTTCTATCTGTTCACTCACTTGATACCTGACCATCAACAGGAGAGGACCTAAACTGCAAGTGCTGCTGTGACCTGAGTCTGGAAGCGACAATGGCTACAGTGTCTGGGGAAAGGGCACCTGCTTTCACTGTTTAGGAGTTGGACAAATTGGTGGATGGGGTCCTCTCCCAGTACACGCTACTCTACGGTCCTCCAGACAAACAGGAGAGTACACTGTGAGCATGATGCATGGGCAATGCCTGTTTGGAGTGGTGTGGATGTACGGCACATGTTGGGGGGTGGGCTGAGTGCTGCATGTGAGGATGGTCAGTGTATGTGGTCAGGGCATGGGTGGGAACTGGTGGGCAATGAGTATGACAGTCTGGACGGGTGAGTAATTTCCTTTCCTCTGGTACCTTCCCTCTAGGTCAGCGCCCACCAGAAGAAGGGTTTTGGTGTGCCATCGCCAAGGAAGTGCGGACCCTGGGGGTCTATCACAGACAGAGCACCCACTGCCGCAAGAGATGGGAGGACCTGCGCCACTGAAGCAAGAAGACGGCAGAGGCCCAGCTGGGGCTGGCCTCCCAACGTGGAAGGGGTGCCTGTCGCACCATGACCCCCTGATGTTCTGCATCCTGGCAATGGCCTATCCGGAGTTGGATGGGTGCTTGAGGGCATCACAGCAGCCACAAGAGGGTGAGTACAGTGTCATAAAGCTGACTCTGCGCGGTTTAAGGAAATAGCTGGGTGGGGGTTGTGGGCTGTGGGTGCCCTTAGTTCAGGGCAGTCTTGCCAGGGTATGTCCCTTGTGACAGGAGGGTAACTGCCACACCCAAGATGCAGCATCACTGGGCACAATGCCCCCTCCAGATCCAGTGGATAGATGCATCTACTCCCCCTATCCTTGGCAGGATCAAGCACTCTGGGCACAATGCCCCCTCCAGAACCAGTGGAACATGTCACTGACTTGAGAGACTGTGGCTTTGCACTCTCCAGGGGCAAGCAGTGGGCAAACCACTCACTTGAGAGACTGTGGCTTTGCACTCCACAGGCGCAAGCAGTGGGCAGACCACTCACTTGAGAGGCTGTGGCTTTGCACTCTCCAGGAGCAAGCAGTGGGCAAACCACCCACTTGAGAGACTGTGGCTTTGCACTCCCCAGGAGCAAGCAGTGGGCTGACCACACACTTGAGAGACTGTGGCTTTGCATTCCCCAGGAGCAAGCAGTGGGCAAACCACCCACTTGAGAGACTATGGCTTTGCACTACCCAGAAGCAAGCAGTGGGCAAGCCACCCACTTGAGAGACTGTGGCTTTGCACTCCCCAGGACCAAGCAGTGGGCATGGAGGCCTCTCAAGGGGCAGTGGCGTCGCACCATCTTCCGGCTGAAGTTCCCTACTCCCCCCCCAAGATGTGCCTGTTTTTTTTTTCGACCTGATGCCCCTGCAGTGTTCTCTCCGTTTTGAGGCAGGTATCATGCTTTTTTGGACCACTGGTCCACTGACATTTACAAGGGACAGTGTACGGCCTTGTGTATATAATGTGAACTTTTGTATATATTGTTATTTGATTTTCTCTTGCCATATCTGTATGTTCCAATATAACACTGGTTAGAGTCATTTCCTTTTGTCCTTGCGTTCTTCCAAGGGGTAACAGGTGTATCAGTATTGTTGTTGGATGTGTTTGTGTGTATGTTGTGGGTGAGAATGGGAGGGTGGGTGTGTGTCACTCTCTTTTCCCTCCTCCCTTCCCCTGTGTGCTAGGTGCAGTACTCACCGTCGTCGCCGCCGCCTTCTTTCTACTTCCTGGTGTATGAGAAGCTACACCAACATGGGGAGGATCTGCAATTCGGACTCCATGGAGCCCTGGTTATTCGTGGAGTGTGAAAAGGTGAGTGGTTCCCCTTCGATGTACTGTTTCCGCTGTGCTTTTGATGGCGTTGGTACAGCCCCGGAAAAATTGGCGGATTGGCCTCTAATAATAATGTGGGCGGTACATTGTCTTCCGCCTGTCTGTTGGCGGTGACCGCAGCGGTGTTTGTTGCTACCGCCGTGGCGGTCGGAGTGTTAAAGTGGCTGTCTATGTTGGCAGTTTCCGCTGTGGTTGTGATCTAACACCGACCGCCAGGGTTGTAATGAGGGCCTAAGTTTTATATTGTAAAATCAGACATGAGTGATCACTGTCAGAAATGCCTGGAGATAGGATGTGGCCTTCCTATATTCAACCCTCCACTAACTACATCAAGAGACATCACTACTACGAACTACAAAAAACTTTGATGGACTGAAAAGTCAAAGGAATCAATTGGTGAACAATCAATGGTGATAATGAACCAATGCTATAACAATATAACCAGGGACTCAATAACCATCTGGTCAACTTCCCTGGATAGATTTGCAACTGGGCTTCTCACAAAAAGATCACGAAAGAGTTATCAAAACCAGGGATGTGCGAAAACAAACAAGAATATATATCTTTCAGTACACATGATTAAATTAAGAAGAGAACGGTATAGACTTTTAAGATTATACAACAAAAACCCAACAAACTGCTATATTAAGGCAGACCTAGAAAATGTAAACAATACATATTGGAAACAAATATGAGAATTTAAACATAAGGAACATCAAGATTTTTGGGCAACGGCCCTATTCTTAAGCAAAAATCAAATTTATAGGGTCTCTGGAAAATGGTGAACGACCTGAATAAAGCTCCAATGACCCTGTCCAGCTCTAACATCTTGGAATCTGTCTAGTCTGATTACCTAATTTACCACTTTGGCAGAAAAAAGAGAGCCATCAAAAATCCTGAAAAGGAAAAAAAATACGCCAAGCCCAGAAGTAGTTAAATTAAAGCCCCTTACCCTCCAAAAGGGATCTGGAAAAATAATATTTCCAACAGCCAAAGATATTAATTTAATAAAAAACAGCCGAAGCAGGGGTGCCCCATGTCCAAATGGGATCCGTAGTGCACTGTTTAAATTGAATCCTGCTTTTTGGGGTGAAAAACTGGCCTTGACTTACGATCACTGTACAGCGCTAGGAAGTATTCCAAAATCTTGGAGGGGGGCCATAATCCATCCAATTTTCAAAGGAGGTAGTAAATCTCATCCTGAGAATTTTATATTGATTACATTAACTGACGGAGAGGCCAAATATTATGCAAGGATATTATTGGGCCATCTTCGCAGGTGTGCCACCGAAAGTAGCATTTTTCCCCTGAATCAGACAGGCTTTATAAAGGGCCCTGGTACTGCTACAAACATTCTAACTCTTTCCATGGTTATTGACAAATGCAAACAAAAATATCAACCTTTGTATCAGTGCTTTGTTGACTTCAACTCAGTCTTTGACTTGGTACAACGATCTCTTTCATGGGAGAAACTAGCCTCCTGGAGAATACCTGAGAATCTACTAAAAGCTATTCAACAGTTATGTACAAATACATGGGTAAGAGTTAAGATAGGGGACAGATCCTTCCTCTCAAGGGAAACTGAGACAAAGCAAGGTCTGAAACAGGGTTGCATGTTGGCAACATATCTTTTTATTCTCTTTCTATCAGACCTGACCGTGAAGTTAAATAAGGTGAATGCGCACTCCCCAAAGCTTGGTGATATGCTTATTTCAAACTTGCTATATGCCGACAATGTAGTACTCCTGAGTCAAACCAAAGTAGGGCTACGGCGGCTCATTGTCGAGCTATTTGAATATGCCAAGCACAATGGAATGGGAATTAATCAGAAAAAAAACAAAGTAAGGGAAATCAGTAAAAAGAATTCTAAAGCCAAAAAATGGTATGCACAAAGGGGAGCTTTGGAACAAGTAAATCAGTATAGATACTTGGGCGTACTATTTGATGAACGAGGTTCCTTTCTCCCGCAGAAACAGGACCTATACTGAAAGGGAAATGTTTTACTGCTTGCCTTTTGCACTTTAAAAAAATCTGCTTAACAGCCTTAGCTACCGTCCTTTGCTTCAAGTCGTTGCAGCAAAGCTATATTCAACTTTAGTATACGGAAGTGAAGCCCTGCGCGGACAAGATGCGATCATCTTAAATGGAATAATTGGAAAAGTTTTTAGGTCCGTATTACAGCTAACAGGGCATACCTCCCAAGCACAAATTAGGCTGGAGTTTGGTTACCTAAACCAGTGTATAGCTAGGAAAGCCGGCTACATCAAAACCTGGAAACATTTACAACTAACAAAAGAAAATCAGTTTTGCCAGGCACTCTGGAAGGAGATCAGTTTAAACCCTAAAACCAAATCTAGACAGTACGTAGATCAGGCATTAGATGACTTGGAAGTATGGGAATTATAGGATTCAAACCTCTCCTATTATGCCTTCAAAAAAATCCTAAACCGAATAGTGAAGAAAGAATCCGTAAATATGGATAAGAGCCTATTAGCTACCAGATCGCACTCCTGGATGGTACTAAATGAATACAAACCCTTGGAATATCAGCCATATTTTGAGGCCGGGTGGTCAAAAGCAAAAAAAGGATCTTTTCATCAAATATCGATTTGGCATTATTCCTGGTGGTGCCCATCTACCCCCCTGGAAAGGCCCTGCAACAATTCCTCAGTGCAGGCTGTGCGACCATGGACCGGAAGATTTAACTCACCTGATCTGTATTTGTAATGTCCTATGAAACAAGCATAAGTCCCTGTTAAAAGCAGCATTTAATCAAAGGAGAATACGGTCCTGCGGATAAGCGGTGATGGGCTTCAAACCCTCTGACTTTGCTCTGAACATCAGATTTACAAAGATTTTACATTTAATACAAAACAATGTTTTATTCTAGTCTCATTATTAATATTAATATAATATAAGTACTGGTTGGCCTATAGGCCTCTGTATAGTACTTACAGAATATTTTTAGCTTTATTCTTAGATAATTTATTAGAACTTAGTTCTAACAGTATTTTTTAGAGTTAAACTCAAAAGGGTATGGTAACAATGTATCTACCTCTAATAGAAAGTTATCATTAGCAAAAACATTCAAACATTATTTTTTATGTAACATAGATATTAGGGAAGTCATGGTTAGAGGTTGTCTGTATATATCGTTAACAAATGTGTATGGTGTATTGGTTTTTATTAATTACACATCAAAATAATAAATAAACTTGAACTTGAAAATTGAAGTGCCATGGTGTACAAAATAATAATTGATTGGGTTATGCTGAGTGATTACCAGTGGCTTTTGTGTGCATCACAACCAGGAATGTTGGGGCTTGAAATGAATTGCTGGAGAGGTGTGTGAGGAGGTTTCCTCCGGAAACAGTGGTACCACAGCTGAAAATGATACCACAGGGAACAAAAGAAGAGGATAGGGAGAGGATCTGTAAACAAAAGTTTACTGATGTTGAACTAGAGATCTTTGCAGAGAAATGTGTCATACACAATGACAAGTTGTTGGGATATTAATTTCTATCTGTGTCAGCGTCAACAAAAAAGAAACTATGGCAGGGAGTACCAGAAAAGCAAATACCGTTGGAGTGAAACATTGCTGTATAGAGGAGATTAAGAAGTGATGGTAAGATGTGAGGGGGCACACAAAGGAGAAAGTAGGCCACCAGGCTCAAAGAATGCATGTACCACAGGAGTAGGACTATCAGCATCATTACCACACTCATTAAGGAATTTGTGAGTCCATCCTCACTCAGAAGGCCTGACTTGAGGCAACAACAATTATACATGTGAACAAAGTCCAAGAGACACAGGTTAATGCCATGCCTCCTCCCTTTTGAAAGAAGTAATAGATACACACAAGAGGAATCATGAACAATGTAAAGGCTTGACACTTCCACTCAGTCCACCAAACTGCAATACTTCTAAATAATCCTACCCAACTTTAGATGACACAGGTGAAGTACATTACAGGAGTTGCAGTTAGACATGTAAATGTAAATGCAGTAATGAGCCTAGCCAATGTATATGTCTCAGACACCCCAAGAAAAAATATATAAGCCTCACAAACCTGCCCTTGTTTATGTTTGTTTAGTGCCAAAACAAAATTGGATATGTGACCATGAAGGCAGACAGAGAACTGTTTCCTACAGATAAAAGGTCAAAGATGTGTAAAGAATGGGATGGGGGTACCATGGGTCACAAGGAAGCCAAAGATAAAATGGGAGAGACCAACTCTGAACCACTTGTGTCCATAACACGTGCAGGATCCTCATCAACCTCCTCAAAATGAGTGGAATGTAGGTTTCATGAAACACTGGGGCCACGTCAGTCTTAAACTGCAAGGTGTCCAGCATTATATCTGCAGTGCATAAAACAGATTAAACAGCACAAGGCTAGCATCAGGCCAGGGATAGATAGTTGGAGAAGCACACAGCCCTCTTCCGATACCTGGGCATGTCAGAGTCTTAAAATGTTCCATGATAGGGGTCCAGCAAAGACTATTGAAGACACTTGTGTCTAGGGATTGGCAAGATCTTGAAGGCAGTATTCAACTTTGTGACTGAAGAATAAAACTCCATGACTAAATAGATGCAGGGACAGACACAGTTGCAACTTTCGGTGCTTCACATATTGAGTAATCTTTGATCTATAGACATAAGCAGAAACAACTTCTAGTTTGACTACACAGTTGTTGACAGTCTGGCCAGTGCCACTGGAGCTTTTTCCTGAAGGACTATGAGTCTCCAAATGGAAATTGGCATCTTCAGAGGTGATATGGCAGGGTATTGGGTTGGTCATGAGTCCTACAAACTGTTCAGGTCAGCACCAGGGATGAGGCATAGTCAGGAGTAAGAAGGAGTAAGAAGGTCTCTAGTCTCCACATCAAGTCTGTGGCAGAAACACCCTATATGCTGCGTACACAGAGCTACAGAATGGAGGGAATGGGAACTGGAAGCAGGCAGTGTGTCTGAAAGAACAACACCAGAAAGAGGAAGAATGAGACATAGCAAGCAATATTGAAAACTACCTGGGCAATATCTTTGAAAATGCTTTTGTGATAAATACTCTTAAGTATTGCCATATATCAATATGTTGGTCGGGTCACCTGTTAGTTCCAATATGCCCCCCCCTGCTAAGTCTATATTCCCATATATGTCCTCCTTACTTTGCTCATACAATGTGGCCAGTTGTCTGTCAACTCTCTCTTTACTCATCCTTCTTCTTTGCTGTACTCCAAAAATAAATATTATTCACAGCATTAAATAAAGGGCTGTTATTTTAAAAGGGTGTATTGCATTTTGGGTCACCTTTTGTAATTTGCAACTGGTTATTTCCTGTTTTCACTTGGTAGTAAGCTGCATGTGGAAATCACCCCTTCTGCGACTATCACAATTTGCAACTGCTTTGTACATACCATTTATTATTCACTATCTGGGAAGCACATTTTGACACTTGCTATTTCAGTTCTGAATCAGTATAGATACAGCCCGATGTGTAATTCCTGTGAAATCAAGGCTTTCATGCTTTCATCCATCTTGACAATTCAGTTTTGCATTCACTTACCTGTTTGTGACTGATTAGTTTCACAAGACTTTCATACATTAGGACCTGAATTGTTTGTGCATTTATACCTAATACATCCACATTCGATCTTTATTCTTGGCCAGGAGCTAATGTTACTGGCTTCTTACATAGGACACATGATCTGTGTTGTTTATGCCATATACCAGTGAGACAATTTGTGTTCTGTTGTCCAAGTATCTACAAATTCTGCCAAGTTAGATGGCCTAAAAATGTGGTATTCATACAATCAGGTTTAGGAATTTTTTATGGTTCTTACTTCCATGGCCTTGTGAATAGGCAATAACGGGGACATAATAGGATGAATCTTGTTGATGTAAACAACTCTTGATGACTGACCTAGTTCAGCATTAAACACCATCTAAGCATCTAGATATACACCAAGGGGAAATTCACAAACACTTTGTGACAGGTTTCCATTACAGAAGTGAGACAAAGTCAGTGCAAAGTGTTTTACCTGGATAGTATTTTGTACTGGAATGGTCTCCTTCAAGCTCAAAACCTATACTTGACATCAAGCACACACCAATAAACTGTGGTGTAAGGTGTGTGCACTCTTGCAAGACAGCATTAAATTTGCCTGCACAACGATCAATAAAATTCGACATTATCCACCACATTTGATCAATTCAGCCAGAAAAAGAGCAAGGAATACCCAGAGAGAATCATTACTGATGACCTTCCCTAAACCTGAACAAACCATATTAACATGTGTTACTACTTACACACCCCTCTCAAACCAAGTAAAGAAGATCCTAAACAAGAGGTGGCCTATTTTGATAACAAAGACCCTAGACAGGCCTTTATTTGCTTTCAAAAGAACCAAGATAATTAAAGTTTTATTGGTCCACACACGTCCAAGGAACACAACATCCAACAATAACCCTATGAAGATAGCTAGCAGGAATGTAGCTCCAGTGAGAGACCACCATCCTTGTGGGCATTGCAATATATGCCCCTTATTGTGAACACAACATCAGTGGAATTAGGAGAACCAGGGAACTGGCATCTTTATAAACACACAAACTTTCACACAAAAAATGTGTATATTTGATCAAGTGTCCGTGCAATTTCCTGTTTGTGGGAATGACCACAAGAATGATTAAAACACACATCAGTAAGAATCACAGCACAATCAGATGTCACAGCACTATCACCAGACTCTGTGCCCACCTTGTAGAACAGCAGCACTCTCCTAATGATCTCAAATGGGTGATACCATACCACATGGTATCAAAAAAACAGTTTGAGAAAGAACAGAGGTGGGTCTTTAAGTTACGGACCTATATCCATAGGTTAAATGATGAGATACCGTGGTCAGAATTCTAGAATAGAGAGTTAGAATGATGACCTCCTTCCCTGAAGTTTAGCACAGTATAGAGGACAAACTGAATTACCTTAACTAGATACTATGACCATAATTGCATTCTACGAACTGATTAGGAAGCATGCAATTAAGTTCCCTGCCCTTGGTTATTATTTATATTTTTAGTTTCATTTTCTTTGTGTTGTCAAGTCACAATTTACAACAATTATATCACAAGATTTGTAGATGCATTCCCTTATCCTAGATACAGATTTCGCCATACCAATAGGCTGAGGGAAGTTATATTCTAAGATGGCTGCCACTTTCCTCTTGAAAATCTACCTATTCTGAGTCCGTTTTCAGTTTCTCTCCCCGATGGGAACACACTTAAGATGTCCACCACCTTTTAGTTCACCTTTCTTTTTGGTCCTTTATTTGTTTTCATCGATTTCATAGTCCCCACCTACATGGGGAATAAATGCCAGCACTTCCCAGCTCCAAATCATTCCGGGGAGCTTGGACAACGGGACAGGTCAGACTGACCATGGCGCTGTTCAGCTGAGTGAGTACCATATTTTGGTTTACTTGCATAAGTTATATTTCTGGATTATGGGAGTATAGCACTGCCCAGGGAAGCAACCAAGCAAAATGATTTACACTTAGGTACTCTGTTTTGAATTTACACTTTAGGATTTCATGTAATGTATACATTTTTAGATGTTATAAATTCAGTACAACTTAGGCATACCTATCAGAGGACACCTAAATAATTATTTCTCATGTATTTCACAACTGTGGTTATCAGATTGTCTTGATAGAAGAGCGGCTAGCATCCATGTGATCCCCAAGGGGCCCATGTACCTGACCTAGGAGGGTAAGAATAACTTGTGGGGGGATGCTCCTCCTCTGCTTAAGCATGAGCACATGCTCACTTTACCCCAAGTCATACATGACTGTGGCTTGTTATTTTCACATACACATGAAACACATATTTGTGAGGGTGGATAATGTGGTCACTACTCTGTGTCCATTGAATGTTATTTTTAACTTATCTTGTTTTATATTGCTTGATTAGGTCTCCACATTCAGAAGTTATGGATCCAATGTAAGATTTCATTTATTTCTTACATAGGCAATAGGAGTAGAGTTTTTTTTTACTCTCTTAGTGAGGGTTAGGCACAAGGACAGGTCCCTTTAAAATTGCCACAAGATCTGTGTGACTGTATTAGACGAGAAACATGTTGACCATGACTAACAGTTCTGCAATGTAGGGAATACCCACAAACAATTCCATAATATCTAAATCTCCAAGTAGACTGATAGACATACATTTAGTTGTTGGTAGGGAACCAGATAATCTTTTCTGTACTTTCCCCTTTTTTATTTTTAACATTGGCAGGGGTGCCAGGTTGTATTAAAGATAGTTTTCTTGGGCACATTTAGCCAGTTTTAGAAGTTTCCCCAGCCCCTCCCAAATCCACTCACTACTTGACATTCTTTCTTAAAAAGATCTTCGGCAAAGAGCCCTTTAATAGGGCCTGTCAGGCATTGCAGTGCCAGCCTGATGAGGAGCATAGCACGGTGATGAAGCATGTCACCCAATGGTGAGTGAGGTCTACTTTTCCTGTAAGTCTGATGTATGTGGTGACTGAAAAAAACACCTATCCTAATTGGTGGGATGGAGTCCGTTCTTTTGGAAAAGTGCATCTTATTTCAGTTACAGGTTCATGGAGGGAGACTGATGCACTGGACCACATAATTCTCCCTAGTTTTGTATCCCTAAAAACCTTTGGGGTATTGATAAAAACAGCTTCATATTTTAATAGATATGGTGCTGTTCTGCTTTCCCCCTTTCATGCAACACAGTGCAGTGCATCATCTTTGTTTACTGTGTTGCGTAAAAAAAATAGTAACATTGGCCCTAAGATTTTACACTTTGGTAAGTAAAGGAAGGAGCTACACAGACAGCTCAGGTGTGCGCTGAAGCACAAGATTAATCAACTGAATCCAACATACAAAAATAACAATGATGTGAAAGTTACTCGTTGGTAGGCAGCCTAATTAGGAATCAAGTCCCATGTTGAAAATGAGATCAGGCAACGCACATATACATCACTATTTTAAATCTATGCACTAGAATTGCATTTGCTACTCTTATAGGCTAATTGAAGGACAATGTCACTGACTACAAAAGTGGGGGTGGGTGTAATTCACATAGTTCTTTGTAGCATAATCATGCAGAATTAACTAAGGATTATGCAAGATTGTGCTTGAATTATGGAAGAAGAGTTATTCAGAATTTAGTGCTATATTTCCAAAAAGAACGTGAGGATTAATTTTGCGCTAACAAAATAGTGCTAAATGCAGCAGAATACATATAGCTATTCTTGTTTGTACTTGTTAAATGGGCTCTTTCAGCAGAATTTCTCTCCCAAATTACTCTTAATTATGCGAGCAGGAGTAATCACATAATTATAGGTAATTCGGTGTCTACGAATGACACAGAATTAATTAAATTACTTTGATTACTCCGGCGTAATCAAAATTCTGGCCATGCCTATACTAAAGGTGAATCATGGAGAGGAAATTCATCATATTCAATGGTAAAGATGGGGCTATTCATTGACCTCAGAGGCAGAGAGGGGCCACACCAACACCCCACTGCTGACAAAGCAGCCACCTCCAACTAATTTGGTAATCAGCTTTGAATTTCAGTATAGCAGTTCAAACTACCCCCTGCAAAGCTTCTCAAACCTCTCTTTAGGCCCATGGTATATCACATACATCTTAACAGAGTTTGGCTAAAACAGGATTCCAACCCTGAGTTAGTCCTGGTCATACCTTAAGCCATTAAACCATTAACATCTGATGACGCAGAAAAGAAAGGACTAACAAATATTCATATATCATGTAATCAAAATCATATAAGGTAGTGTGCTTTTAGCAAAGAAAAATAATATACGTGGGAAATTGTGCCCACGGGGTAGTTCGCCATTATTATAAACAGGCTTAATTAATCATGAAGAATTGAAAATGTAGTAATCCGTCATAATTGCAAATGTATTCTACGATTCCTTGTTGAAACTGTTTTATGCTTAGCCTAAATTTAGCGGAGGCTTTGGCCTAGTTGCCTGGTCTCAAATTTAACTGCGTGGTTTTCACTTGCACTAACAAAGACATATTATTTCAATTTAAAGGTTGTATTTTTCCAGTAGAAATGACTAATACACTTATCTCAAGGTTTTGTGCTAGGCTGGTTGCATCCCTTTTGATGCAAGGTCAGTTTCTGCAGGTGTGGACAATAAAAGTACTGATACAGAATTAATTGACAAACTTTGTTGCAACTTGTGTTCCAAGGCTCCAAGGACAATCTATGCATAAATGAGTGCTAGGAGAAAGACACTATTCATTGGTCAAATTGAAGCCACCCTATGAACCCTCCAATGGAAGACCCTGAAGAATTTGGAATGTTTCTTACTTAAACCCACCGGACAAAGAGAAGTCAGCCATTTCCTTTGATGCCATTTTGAAGCCTGATTTAAGAAGCCATCTTAGACGATATCTTCAAAACCTTTTCTCTGTCGCAGAGAAAGAGACTTTAAAGAATTCTCACCCTAGAGACTTTAACTTTAATTTTGCCCCGTCTTGCCCATGCAGTAACTTTTACCCCATTCTCCTTGCTGCCGCAAGGAAACTTGCCCTTAACTTTGCCCCCTTTGAAATCTGCCCCATGCTGATCGAACCGGTACCTGAAGGACGAAGACTTTTCTTGAATGCTGATTGTATTTGGTAAATATGAAAGGATAATTGTATTATGCATTATGTTTTCCTTCCTAGGTACCAACTGCTTATTTTGATAGGGCCCAAGCTAGAAGTTTTCTAAATTTGTGTTGACTAAATTCGTTTTGCATGAAGCCCCACATACTAATGCTAATTAGAGGTTAGTTGAGGTATTCACTCGATGCACCATGCTAAATTGAAATCTTGTTATGCTGACCGATGTATGAAATTAGTCAAATTCAGTTACTTATATTAGTGATTTGCATTGCTATAACCGAGTGCATTATAATTCAGATTTTGCATAGATTGCGTTTCTTCCGCCGCTATGGACAACTAGTAATGTTCGTATACATATATCATTTGATTTTGAGATTCACTTATATCATGCTAGCTTTGTTAATATAGGGAAATACATTCATTATCTTCAAATAAACTGGTGTGGTTATTCATGACTGAAAGGTCATGGTGCGTCAAAATACCGATTGTTATTGATTCCTAATGTGTCGTTTGATCTATTGATTAAGTATTGGATATTGATTACAATGGTTATTGATTATTGATTTGAGTGATCCAACTATTCTTGGATGAGG
Organism: Pleurodeles waltl; assembly: GCF_031143425.1. Lineage (NCBI taxonomy): Eukaryota > Metazoa > Chordata > Amphibia > Caudata > Salamandridae > Pleurodeles > Pleurodeles waltl. Next base: position 696,279,894 of record NC_090439.1, on the reverse strand, counting down.
AGAACCCAACTCGGTTAAAATGTTCACCGACCTCCGGCGTGTCCAAATATAAGTAATTTATAAGGACTGGACGCGCTATCAGTAGATGGTAGCAGAGATTGATGGTTACGCCCTTTGGGACCCCATCCGAACAATAGGTGGATTCAAGTTAAAATTTTCTTTGATAAAATACGTTGGAGAGATGATGATGCCCTAAATCCCCAATGACTTTCCCGGAATCTTGGAGCTTGCGAATGGAGGAAATGGAGGTGTGAGAATGTTTTTGGCGTTTCTAGTGACGGCATGAATGAAGTTAGGGTTTCGTGCTTGCAAAGCTTATGCCGCAGATGAATTGTGAAGTTTGTGAGGATTTTAGGGGGTTGCAAACTCCAAGGAAAACTTTAAAAGGAGTGACACTCCAAAGTGTGAGAGTAGGGAAGTCGTCGAACTTCACATGTGTGTAGCGCTTTGTGCAGGAAAAATTGTCCACGTAGTTGTTGATGTTGAGACGGGCCCTGCGAGGTCAAGAGACTCCGGAGTATGTTGAAAAGTGTATGAGACACTTGATTGATGTTGTAATCTGTTCGGTTTAATAGGTTGATCTGGCGTGGTCAACGAGTCAGTATGAATATTGAGGAATGAAAGAAAATATTCGACTTTGAGATTTGACGAATTCTAAGGCGCGCTCACACGTGCGGAATCGTCGGGCAATGGAAACGGGAGTGCCCAATGTTGGTGCATGAAGGTGTAGGTCAGCAAAACAATGATGTCAATTCATTTCAGAATTTGAGAGGACCGAAAATGAGAGGTCCAAATCAAAATTTTCTAAATAATGTGAATCAGATGCAGGGTTTACAACCCGTACAACCACATCAGGTGCAAATGCCCCGTTTACAGATGGCACAGTTGCAGCCAATGCAACAGCAGTTTCCTATGGTACCTAATCAGAAAATGCAAATACCCTTAGCACCGATGAATCAGCAACAAGTAATGCTTCCTCAACAGGTCACGGGTCAAGGAATTAATCAAAATGATACAGTAAACCAATTCCCGTTACACAGTGAGAATGGAATAAACGATGTGTGGGAGAATGAAAGTTCAGATGAGGAGGGAAATTGTATGCTTGCAGCATCCTTGGAAGTTGATCAAAAGGGACCCTATGTGGAAGGAAGAGTTATGGGTCACAGCGTTTCGTTCTTGGTTGACACCGGAGCTACACGCTCTACAGTCAGAAGCAGCGAAGTACCAAATTTGCCACTTTCAGGGAGAACAGTTCAAGTAGTGGGAGTAGCAAATAGGTATCTGACAAACCCAATCACAGATCCAGAGCAAGTCAGAATTGGCAACTATCAAGGGTCACATAAATTTGTGGTGTGTGACTCAAGTCCGATATCCCTATTAGGGAGAGATTTATTGTGCAAATTGGGTTGCTCGATTATGTGCTCAAATGATGGAATTAAAATACAGACAAACAGTGATGAGGAAGAAGAGGACAGTTTAGGAGGGGACGAAGTAGAAACTGTTGATGAAGAGTATCCCTTGATTACTCTTTATCCTATGCTCACTGAAGCAGATATTCCTGCTGAGTTACAGGAAACAGTTGAAAAAGAAGTGTGGGATATGACAGGGAAAGAGGTAGGATTGGTCAAAGGAGTAGAACTAGTGAAAGTGACCGTAAAGCCCAATGTAAATTTTCCCCAGACACCACAATACCACATGCCGCAATACACTCTCATGAAAGTTGCCCAACTCATAGACGAGTTTGTGAAACAGGGAGTACTGAAAGAAGTACTAAGTAGTCCATGTAATTCACCAATCATGGGATTAATAAAACCGAGTGGAAAAGTCTGAATTGTTCAGGATTTGAGAAAAATAAATGACATAATAGTCAAATGCTGTCCCGTGGTGCCAAATCCAGCTGTGATAATGTTTCAAATTCCATATGATGCACAGTGGTTCTCAGTCATCGATTTGTCACAAGCATTCTTTTCTGTGCCTCTTCATGAGGACAGCCAATTTCTCTTTTGTTTCAAATTCCTGGACAGAGTCTACAGTTGGTGTCGAATTCCTCAAGGGTTTTCGGAGTCACCATCAATTTTCAATCAGATTCTGAAGAAAGATTTGGAATCATTGGAATTACCCTTTGAATCAACCTTGGTACAGTATATTGACGATTTACTGATCTCATCCAAGACAGAAAATGACTGTACGGTTGACACTGTTGCTCTGTTGAATCATTTGGGAAGGAATGGACACAAAGTGACCCCCTCGAAATTACAGTTCTGCCAGAAGAAAGTGAAATATTTGGGTCACAAAATAGAGAAGGGGTCGAGAATAATAATGAAAGAAAGGATAACAAGTGTACTTCAAATGAGTCCACCCAAAACGAGGAGGGACGTGAGGAAGTTTTTGTGAATGGTGAGTCACTGTCGCCAATGGATTCCCAATTTCTCGACTCTAGCTAAACCTTTATTGAAACTGACCCAGAAAGATGCGCTGGATGAAATAGTGCTAAAAAGAGATGAGATGGATGCTTTTATTGAATTAAAAGAATGCATGTGCAGAGCCCTAGCTTTAGGTATGCCTGATTACACAAAGCCTTTTACATTGTTTTGTCATGAATGTGATGCATGTTCCTGGTCTGTCTTGACTCAAGCCCATGGTGGCGTAAACAGACCAGTAGCATATTTTTCAGCTACTTTGGATCCAGTCGCAGCAGCCTTGCCAGGATGCCTGTTGCTGTAGCAGCAGTTGGTATGAGCCTAAGCCAGAGTGAAGAAATAGTGATGGGACATCCTTTAACAGTTATGGTCCCTCACTCAGTCAAAATACTTTTGTCACGTTCCCGAACACAGCACATGACCGGTGCTAGGCTTACAGGGTATGAGACAATAATTTTGGGATCACCTAATGTGCAGCTGAAAAGGTGCACTACGTTGAATCCAGCAACCTTGTTTCCCAGTGAAAATGTCGAAATTGAGAACGCTGAAGACATCGAGCACGACTTTCTTCAGGTGACTGAATTTTGTACAAAACCAATACCTGATGTCAAAGACACCTGATTTGAAGAAAATGATCAAATTATTTTTGTTGATGGTTCATGTTTAAGACATGCACTAGGAATATTGAAAGCAGGATATGCTGTATGTACAATAACAGGTGTTCTGGAAGCATCTTGGCTTCAAGGAGTTTACTCTGCACAAGTAGCGGAACTAGTGGCCCTTACTAGAGCCTGCCAACTTTCCGCATTAATGAAAGTCACCATTTACGCTGACAGTCAGTACGGATTTGTAATAGTGCATGATTTTGGACAATTGTGGTCACAGAGAGGCTTCATGACCTCTTCATGATCACCAGTGAAGAATGGTGAAAGAATAAGAGAATTGTTGCATGCCATCCAGTTGCCAGGAGAAGTAGCCGTGGTAAAATGCAGTGCACACTCAAAATCGCAAGACTTTGTTTCTTTGGGAAACGGATATGCAGATCAAGTCGCAAGGTTTTGCGCATTGAACTGTATATTGCTCAGAGACTAATGGAACTTGATAAATGAGCCAGAACTTGAACAAAATGAAGCCTTTGCCCTAAAAGTTGTAGATACAATTGAAGAATTGAAATTCCTACAAAATAATGTCAGTAAGGATGAGAAACTCTCATGGAGCAAATTACAATGCATAAAGAAACCAGATGATTTGTGGGTTTCAAGTGAAGGGAGATTGGTTCTACCAGACAGTCTTTTAACGCAGTTAGCCAGACTGTATCATGGACAAGCCCATCTTGGAAGGGATGCCATGATTAGGCTATTCAATATTGATTGGTTTAATCCCAAATTCCGTCAAGTTGCTGAAGCAGTTTGCCATTGTTGCGTCATTTGCCAACAAATGAATGCAGGGAAGGAAACAGTAGTAAATTTGAGCCACATTGGAAGAGCAGGTGGGCCATTCAGCAGGATGCAAATGGATTTCATTGAGATGCCTATGTATGCAGGCTTGAAGTATGTGTTGGTGATTGTGTGTATTTTTAGTCATTGGATCGAAGCATACCCTACAGGCAGGAATGACAGTCTCACAGTTGCAAAACTACTCCTGAGAGAACTAATACCACGTTTCGGGTTCCCGATCTCTTTAGAATCAGATAGGGGAAGTCACTTCAATAACGAAGTAATCAAATTACTGTGTGCAGCATTGAACATTGAGCAAAAATTGCATTGTAGCTACCGCCCTGAAGCATCAACACTAGTGGAGCAAATGAATGGCACATTGAAGTCGAGGATGGTGAAAATATGTGCAACAACAAACTTGAAATGGCCGGACGCATTGCCTTTGGTGTTAATGTCAATGAGAAACACACCGGATAGAAAAACTGGACTGTCACCGCATGAGATCCTCATGGGCAGAGCCATGAGACTCCCAGCAGTCCCTGCAAATGCACTTGTAAATATTACCGATGATATGGTATTGGACTACAGCAAAGGTCTAGCTGATGTGGTCCGCTCTTTTTCTCACCAGGTGGAGGCAACCACCTTGCCACCGATCCAAGGTCCAGGACACGCCCTGAAAGTAGGAGACTGGGTCGTGATAAAGAAACACGTGAGGAAATCGTGCCTCGAACCCCGTTGGAAAGGACTGTTCCAAGTGATTCTGACAACTACCACCGCTGTGAAATGTGCGGGGGTTCCCAACTGGATTCACGTCAGTCACACGAAAAGGGTGACGTGCCCCACAGATGAGGAAGTTGAAGCGCTGAAATCACCAGCGACTGACAAGAGAGTACCAGGCACCGAGACAGGACAAAGAGAACCTAGAGGTGAACAAGCCGAAATAGAGGAAGGGGAAATATTTTCTGAGGAAGAAACAGCTGATCCATTTGAGGAGGACCAAGGAGAAGCCTCAGGAAGTGACAAAGATCCTGAAGGTGACAAGGAGCCTGCGACAGGTGAAGGAGCAGGAGAGCCTGATCAGAGGAGGGCTTTCCCAGAAGAAGACGATACAGGAAAAGAAAAGGAAAACCTGATTGACCTCCTTGCGGGAGAAGACAAGACAGGATAGAGTGAAATTGTTCAAACTCTTCCAGAACCGGTTGCAGGTCCATCAAGTGAAAACAGTGCGAAACGGAGACAAAGCATATCGCCAGTGAAATTAAGGACTAAAGAAATATTAAACGAAAGTGAAGGTCCAAAGTTGAAGGAGAAAAGAAAAGAAGTGTCTGTCGCAATAACATCACCAAGTGAAGAAAAAGACACAGCCAAAGAACAAGACGTCAGCAAGAGAGAATCAAAAGGAGATGCAAAATTGAAAAGGAAAAGAATACCGAGCGGAAGATATTCTGGTCCAGAGTGGGCATACATAGCCACTAACGACTGGTCAGACGAATTTCTATCTCTCAGTCTTGAGAACGAAGAAGCAGAACGACACTTTTTACCTGAAAAGTAAAATTCCATGAACATTACCGAATAAGACATTGACAACTTGATTGACTTTCAAACCGATTTTGAGACAAAGCTGCTAACCGATAAGGGACTAAGCTGCTAAAGAAAACTGTGTGAACATTGAACTCGTTCAGCTTTATATATACTGTATCTGCAAACTTGATTTGATAAAGTGTCTTCAACTTTCTGATTCTATATAGATCATGACAGGCTACACTACAAAAGGACACAAAATGAAATGTTGTAAATACGTGTGTATAGATCTAATAACTGCATGTGTACTAATAATCATAGCAATAGTTCTTGGAATGCATGGAAAGAATTAAAGGGACGCGAATGATGCTTCTACTTCTAAACCTACAACTGAATTAACTCCTTTGCAGAAGCTCGAACAAGATGAGAAACATTTGCATGACAAGAAAGAACTATCTTCCAATGTTTTCTATCAGTTGCTGAATGAGTATGTTGAGATGATGGATGCGAAAGATTGTTATGTGTGCACACAAATACCTACCTCAGTAAAAGAAGGAGTGACATATCATAGCATGCCTCTTACGTATGGAATTTCATGTAGTTTATTAATGACCAGATTTTATGGCCAAGAGTATATTCACTACTTTTATTCCAATCATGATGTTGTATTTGCATATATCCCCATAATTGAGTACCTGAGTAAAGTAGCAAGAGATTATTATATAAAATTAATTAGGGGTTTCTTTGAGTCATTGTCACCTTTTCACACAGCTTACACTCACAGAGAAAACCTTACATGCTTGCTTTCACCGATGGAGAAAAGTTTTTTACATCACACTGACGATAGGAGGAAAGAGGGGAAGGAGAAATTAGAAAGGGAATTACACAAAAGGACATCTGTAGATAACTATGCTTTTGCCGCGATAAAAACACAAGGGAAACTAGCTTTAGATGCAATACACGCAGGGAGGCTTTGTATATATAGACCTAAATCATATTATGACACAATCTTTGTGGGAACGAGTGAATGTAAACATACGTTATTGTTTCAAGCTAAGTGGACATTCATGCTGAATGGACAAGACCCAGTTATTCCAGGGGTATATTATATTTGTGGACTTAACGCCTATTATCGTCTTCCAAAATGATGTTATGGGAGATGTTATTTGGGAATAGTATTTCCAAGGATTTATCAACTAGACGACTTAAAGAAATTTCCAAAGCTGTCTGAATCACATCATGTTCAGAAAAGGGAGACAGCTTCTGATGTGGTAAGAGATATATTTGGAGCAATGATTCCTTCAGTAGGAGTCATATTGAATTCAATTAAAATACGAAAGTTGTCTACTATTTTGGATACCATGTTGATAAAGTTCTCAGGAGCTATAATCCTGATGGATGCTGAAATTGCTGCAGAAAGAGCTATGACTCTTCAAAATCGGCTTGCTTTGGACATTCTTTTAGCAAAGGATGGCGGCGTTTGCAAAATGCTTAGTGCACGTCACTGTTGTTCGTATATTCCAGACAACAGTGGGCAAATTAGAAAAATGCTTACAAATGTAACTAACGAGAGTACAGATTTAAAAGAATTGAAAGAACCAGGAGTATGGGAAAAGGTTGGAAAAGGATTTGCTTTCGTGGGAAATTGGCTCAGCAACATTTGGAACGGACTATTGCTGAAAATAGTAAAAGGAATATTAATAACATTAATTTGCTTATTAGGTATTTGGGGAATATGGAAAGCTATTAAAATATTGAAAACAAGAAACAAAAGGAGAAGAGAAGAGAAAGAACAAAATAAAATGGTAGAAATATACAGAGAAAAATCAAAGGGAACCAAAAGTAAGAGGGAATTGACTGAGGTGCCAAATTACTAAAACAGAATTTTAATGAAATAAAATTTGTGGGAAGATTTGATGTGATGACATAATTAGTCATCAGAGGAGGGATTGATGACGCAGAAAAGAAAGGACTAACAAATATTCACATATCATGTAATCAAAATCATATAAGGTAGTGTGATTTTAGCAAAGAAAAATAATATACGTGGGAAATTGTGCCCACGGGGTAGTTCGCCATTATTATAAACGGGCTTATTAATTAATCATGAAGAATTGAAAATGTAGTAATCCGTCATAATTGCAAATGTATTCTATGATTCCTTGTTGAAACTGTTTTATGCTTAGCCTAAATTTAGCAGAGGCTTTGGCCTAGTTGCCTGGTCTCAAATGTAACTGCGTGGTTTTCACTTGCACTAACAAAGACATATTATTTCACTTTAAAGGTTGTATTTTTCCAGTAGAAATGACTAATACACTTATCTCCAGGTTTCGTGCTAGGCTGGTTGCATCCCTTTTGATGCAAGGTCAGTTTCTGCAGGTGCCTACAATAAAAGTACTGATATAGAATTAATTGTCAAACTTTGTTGCAACTTGTGTTCCAAGGCTCCAAGGACAATCTATGCATAAATGAGTACTAGGAGAAAGACATTATTCATTGGTCAAATTGACGCCACCCTATGAACCCTCCAATGGAAGACCCTGAAGAATTTGGAATGTTTCTTACTTAAACCCACCGGACAAAGAGAAGTCAGCCATTTCCTTTGATGCCATTATGAAGCCTGATTCAAGAAGCCATCTTAGACGATATCTTCTATGCCTTTTCTCTGTCGCAGAGAAAGAGACTTTAAAGAATTCTCACCCTAGAGACTTTAACTTTAATTTTGCCCCGTCTTGCCCATGCAGTAACTTTTACCCCATTCTCCTTGCTGCCGCAAGGAAACTTGCCCTTAACTTTGCCCCCTTTGAAATCTGCCCCATGCTGATCGAACCGGTAACTGAAGGACGAAGACTTTTCTTGAATGCTGATTGTATTTGGTAAATATGAAAGGATAATTGTATTATGCATTATGTTTTCCTTCCTAGGTACCAACTGCTTATTTTGATAGGGCCCAAGCTAGAAGTTTTCTAAATTTGTGTTGACTAAATTCATTTTGCATGAAGCCCCACATGCCAATGCTAATTAGAGGTTAGTTGAGGTATTCACTCGATGCACCATGCTAAATTGAAATCTTGTTATGCTGACCGATGTATGAAATTAGTCAAATTCAGTTACTTATATTAGTGATTTGCATTGCTATAACCGAGTGCATTATAATTCAGATTTTGCGTAGATTGCGTTTCTTCCGCCGCTATGGACAACTAGTAATGTTCGTATACATATATCATTTGATTTTGAGATTCACTTATATCATGCTAGCTTTGTTAATATAGGGAAATAAATTCATTAACTTCAAATAAACTGGTGTGGTTATTCATGACTGAAAGGTCATGGTGCGTCAAAATACCAATTGTTATTGATTCCTAATGTGTCTTTTGATCTATTGATTAAGTATTGGATATTGATTACAATGGTTATTGATTATTGATTTGAGTGATCCGACTATTCTTGGATGAGGAAAACCCAACTCAGTTAAAACGTTCACCGACCTCCGGCGTGTCCAAGTATAAGAAATTTATAAGGACTGGACGCGCTATCACATCAACTTCCAAAACAACAAAGTTCACAAACAGACTGAAAATGCAAGGAAATATAATTAGATATTTATAACTCTGAACTCTGGAATGTTAAAAAACAACCAAACATCCCTAAAACTAGCATAACTATTGTTTTAAACTTAAAACTAAAATAAACCTTCTGTATTTGACAGACAAATAAAAAACACCTGACCCACAACTTAAATAAACACAATCAAGAAAAAAAAGCAGCAAGGTAAAAGAACAACAGACATGTACCTATAAAATGTAAACAGTGAAAATGAATTGAAAATTGTTAACTGGAAACATTTTAAACCATAAAGTAATAAATATATTTTTCTAATATTTGTAGACCAAATCACAAACATAGTCATGTGCATAACCTTGCAGAAATGAAAAAAAAATATTATTGCATGTGAGATATAATAAATAATATGATAATGCTTGTTATGGCACACCCACAACTAGAAATGATGTTTTAATTATGGTTAGGAAGCACAGCCATCCTCCAAGTATAAGAAATATGGAAGTAAGACATGGTTATTAAAGCCTAAGACAAGCAAGTACTAGCTCCAAGGAATCCATAGCAAGAATCACAAAAAATATACTCTCCAAAGTTCCTGACACACTAGAGGCCAAATGCCAGGAATCTCCAAATTAAGAACATTAATAGCACAAACTAAAATATCCACAAGAGAAACCCCTGCTGCTGTCAGAAGATGCCAAGATATATAGACATTTCTGAAAGCTTAACTACTACACACATTGAAGAATCCTTCCTCTGGTACAAAAATAAAAATAATGACATAAAAATAATAATAATATATATATGCAATGGAAATAACCCTTCTCAGACTAAGACAAACCCAAACATGGAAGATGAATGGGACTCTTAAATTGTGCCCTCTAATATTCACACAGATATGCACTATACATGATGAAAATCATAAGAGGAACAAACCCCTAATATATTCTTCACAAAAAGCAAAGCCCTACCTACTATGAACTACTATGCCAAAGTAAAAAAAAGACAAACAATGAGCAAGCAATTATACAAACAGTTTTAAGAATCTACACCCAAAAGGCATGCAAAACTCCTAATACAATTTCAATCAAAACATTTGAAGACACCTCCTAAAATTTGCACTCATTGTGGAATATTCAACACATAACTAATTGCTCACACAATTAAAAAAATAAAAACATTAGCTCCAACACATGTATGAATCTCAGAAGTAGCCAACCACTACAATCTTTTAAAATCCAACTACTACCAAACTCACAAGCAAAAACTAAGGGCCCGATTGCGAGTTGTCGGTTAAACCGCCACAACTCCAATATGCTGGTGGTGAGGCAGCTGTCAAACCAGCAGCCTCACCACCATCGTATTACGATGTTTCTACTGGGCTGACTGGTGGAAATGTCATTTTATGATGTGTCCAACAGTCAGCCTGGTCAAAACAGTGCAGTGGCATTGGCCTCTGCTTCCTCGGGGAACCGAAGCTAATGCTGTCGCACACAGCACCTTCAGAATGTGCACTGTCTGCAATAGCAGACAGTGCACATTCTGAGTATGCTGGAAGGTTGGCCTCTGCACTGCCCACACCATGGTTGTGGGTACTGCAGGGGCCCCCTTGTTGCCCCCAGCAGTGTCTTTCCATGAGCCTTTTCATGATGGCTACCCTGCCATGAAAAGGCTGGAGGAAAGCAAAGTCTTGATCAACACCGCAGTGCCGAGCTCGGCACCACCGTGTTTGACCACAACTTTCATGGCCGCCAACCTATTGGGATCCATGATCCTGGCAGAGGCAGTGGTCTCCTGGAAGTCTAACTACCAGGATCGTAATCTGGCAGTCGGACCACCAGAAGTGCAGCGGTCCAATCCCCACCATGAGTTTGGCGGTTCAAACTCGTAATTAGGCCCTAAATCTATTTTGAAAACACTTTGGTTGGGAGATTGCACCATTATGGCCACAGGCACCAACCCAAGTTTTAAACATCATGGTGGAAGATCTGTGGCAGTATCATAGTCCAGTAGCCAAATCAAACAACTCAGTGAAAAGATGGCAAAATGCTGTTCAAGCCACAATAAGCCTAATATATCTTACCCTATAATAGTTCATAGAAATTTAAAAAAAAGACAACTTTACCAATAAATAAGAATAGAACAATCTTTAACACAAATTAAACCTAAAATATGCACAGCCCAATGAAATGTACAAAATGCTATAAAGCAAAGAAACACACTTCACAAATAACAAATGCCACCACTACCTAGAAAGCAGCGCAAGAACACTAATATAAACAACCTAACAATCCAAATTAAAATTCATGTCCATCGTAAACCTACATAAACAAATACAATTTGTTTGTTGGTAAATATTATTCAAAATATTTTTATTAATAAGTGAAAAATAAAATTTATAATAAAAACAATATTTAATAACACTGATAAAAAATCTTTTACAATAAATAAATAAATAAGCACAGAAGAAAACACAATAATTTAAGAAAGGCAAAGCATGAAACATAATATTATATATGCCCACAATACACATTTAAGAAACAAACATGACAGTATATGAAAAAAACAACTATAACAAATATTTCCCAAACAAAAAAATAAAATAAAATCAACACACTGTTCTGTAGCTGATGTCCATGATACTTCTCCAATCAACCAAAAACAAATCAAGAAAAATAAATTGAAAGTAACCTACAAAATGCAACAGCAAAATAATCAAAACATAAATCACCATAATTATTCCAAAGTCTTGGGAAACCATAGAAACCTGCCTTTTACAATGAAAACTGTTCCTGAAAATAGACATATAAAATTAAATTAAACTGTAAATCGGATTAAAATATTAACAATATTATTTCCTATTTTAAAATCAAGCATCCATAAATAAAGGCTTACACTCAGACCAAAAAAATTTAAAAACACAAAATATCCACCCTCACATACCATAAAAGCATATAAACAATACAAAACACATTTACAAACTATAATCATATCATAAAAAATTATAACTAAAGAAACTACATTGCACATACTACAGTAAGACCTACCTCACATACATAATTTAGGAACTCAACCTAACACAAAACTACTCTTCCCACAACAAACCAATTCACTATTTGATTCTAATTACTCCTACCCACATCTCCTTACTCTTAAAACCCCAAATAATAACTTAAAAGCACTCCTGTATTATTTGTAGACTAGCAGCAGAAAACATTGATCAACAGGAATAGAAATCATCTAACATTAATGTACATAGACTAAAATATATAAGTTTCAGAAATTAACTTGCTGCTAAATAGAATTTTAAAAAGACAAAGGGGGTCATTACAACATTGGCAGTAAAAGCCGCTTACTGCCGCGCAGAAGACCGCCAACACACCGCCGTGGCCGCGGAATTCCGCCACAGCTATTACAACCCACAGCACGGAATCCGCCCAACTTCAGATACCCACACAAGTCCGCCACACCAAAGGTCAGTGATAAACTGGCGAAAACAAAACCTCCATCGTCATGCCAACAGAAATACGCCCACACTATCACGACACACGAATCCATGCGGTGGTCTTTCAAATGCGGTATTCCATTGGCGGTACACACACATTTACAAAACACAACCACATTGGACAAATCGAAATACACACACCTGATACACATACACACACCACACCCACACACCCAATACAATATAAAATACACACCCACATCACCCACAAACCCCTATGACCAAAATCCCGAACGAAGGCCACAGAGAGACACCACAAACAACTACCAAGCATCCACAGGCACATAATACCATCACCCACAGAACTTCCACGCACATCACACAACACACCACTAAATATCACCCCACTTATCACTACACACACCACTCCATGGCACAGTAAAGGCACCCCATGTTCTCTGAGAAGGAGCTCAGGGTCATGGTGGAGGAAATAGTCTGGGTAGAGCCACAGCTATTCGGATCACAGGTGCAGCACATCTCCATAGCTAGGAAGATGGAGCTATGGCGCAGAATAGTGGACAGGGTCAACGCAGTGGGACAGCACCCAAGAAATCGGGATAACATCAGGAAGAGGTGGAACGACCTATGGGGGAAGGTGTGTTCCGAGGTCTCAAGACACCACCTTGCGGTTCAGCGGACAGGCGGCGTACCCCCATCTCCTCCCCCACAACTAACAACATGGGAGGAGCAGGTCTTTGCGATTCTGCCTCCTGAGGGCCTCGCAGGAGTAGATGGAGGAATGGATTCTGGTAAGTCAAATCTTAACTATTACATTCCCCACCCTACCTGCATGCCATCACATACCCCCACCCTCACCCCCATCACTCCAACTCCTCACAAATGTCCCAACATCACAAACCACCCATCCCAACACCAAGCCCTGCATGCAACAACAAAGCATGGACGCACAGATGTAATAAACATCCTTTTATACCCCTGCAGGACCGCTACCCAACGTCACCGGACAGGAGGGTCCACACATATCCACACCACCAACAGAAGAGGCCCACAGTGATGACAGCAGCTCTGTCCAACTGGATATAGATGACCAGCCCGGCCCATCGGGGACCTCGGGACAGTCAGTTCCCCTGACACAGTCACAGGCCACTACAGAGCTTCCCCCCTCTGGAAACACCAGCACAGCACCCACCCAGCGGGCCCATACCTCTGTCCCTAGGACACGTCAATCAGCAGTGTGTCCACCACTACAGGGAACCCAGGCTAACCCATCACCCCAACAACAACAGGGACCTGGGGGCAGTGGTAGTGGGCACACGGTCCAGGGGACGGAGGCCCAGGAACACAGGGGAACTGGGAGGGCTGCTCGGCGACAGGGGGAGGACAGGCCAAGGGAACCCACTCTCCACTAGGCCCTCTCCTCCATCATGGGAGCCTACCACCACTCCCAGGAGACAATGGCAATGGTACTGGCCAAGTTTCAAGAGACCCAGCGCCTGCAGGAGGAACAGTATTTGGGCTTCAGGGAGGAACTCAGAGCCATCAACTCCACCCTGGGTACCATCATAGGGGTGCTGAAGGAAGTACTCAACACCAGGAGGGACACTGTGGCACAACAAGGGGCCCCTGACACTAGCATGGAGGATGAACTGCCCACCACCTCCGCCGGCGCTAGTAGACAGGAGGCACCGCCACAGGACTACCACACAAGCACCCCACCTCCTGCAGAGGGAGAACCACCCCGCAAACGGTCCCTGAGATCCAGGACAAAGACAGAAAACAATGCCAAGACCCCCGCCAAGAAATGAGACCACCCTGAATGTCATCCTTCTGTTCCACTTTGTCACCCTGTCCATCCTCAAACTGCCCCAGCTCCACTTCCTATGCCTATTTGGGCAATGCACCTGTGAGACTAATAGACTGGAATCTGCCATGGACATTCCTCCACCATCACCCCTCACCATTTTACAACCCCCTCCAATATTGAGCACTTAAATAAACACCCTTGAATCACAAAACAATCTGGAGTCAGTCTGTGATTTCGGAATAGTGTATTAGCAATTACTGTGGCAAAATGCTCTTTCAATTGTAATGTCAACATACCTATGTCACACAGCTCTAGTCCATGAGGAAACAAAGCAGATGTCACACTGTGGGACACACATCTGTGAAATCATAAGGGAAAGTGACATCTCAGTGACCATACACTGGGTGAAAATGACAGACAGTAGAAAGGTAGTAGTGTTAAAGTACATGTAGTAGGCAGGTTTGTATGTTTACCTGTGTCTCACTGAAAATATTACAGGATCACCAAGTTCCTGTTGTCCATGTCCTCTTCTTCTGCTTCCTCGTCTTCACTGTCCACAGGCTCCACAGCTACAACAACACAGCCATCTGGACCATCCTCCTGCAGAAAAGGCAACTGTAGTCGCAAAGCTAAGTTGTGAAGCATACAGCAGGCCACGATGATCTGGCACACCTTCTTTGGTGAGTAGAATAGGGATCCACCTGTCATATGGAGGCACTTGAACCTGGCCTTCAGGAGGTCGAAGGTCCGCTCTATTATCCGCTGAGTTCGCCCATGGGCCTCATTGTAGCGTTCCTCTGCCCTTGTCCTGGGATTCCTCACTGGGGTCAGTAGCCATGACAGGTTGGGGTAACCAGAGTCACCTGCAAATGGCGAGGGACAACTGTTAGACACACACTAACCTGTAGGGATATCCCCAGACCCAGACAACCATTCCCACTGACTTGCTTCCAGGTGCTCACCTATTAGCCACACACAGTGCCTTTGGAGTTGACCCATCACATAAGGGATGCTGCTATTCTGCAGGATGTAGGCGTCATGCACTGAGCCAAGGAACTTGGCATTCACATGGGAGATGTACTGGTCTGCCACAAACACCATCTGCACATTCATGGAATGATAACTCTTCCGGTTTCTGTACACCTGTTCACTCCTGCGGGGAGCACCGAAGCCACATGGGTCCCATCAATGGCACCTATGATGTTGGGGATATGTCCCAGGGCATAGAAGTCTCCTTTCACTGTAGGCAAATCCTCCACCTGAGGGAAAACGATGTAGCGCCGCATGTTTTTCAGCAGGGCAGACAACACTCTGGACAACACGTTGGAAAACATAGGCTGGGACATCCCGGATGCTATGGCCACTGTTGTTTGAAATGACCCACTTGCAAGAAAATGGAGTACTGACAGCACCTGCACTTGAGGGGGGATTCCTGTGGGATGGCAGATAGCTGACATCAGGTCTGGCCCCAGCTGGGCACACAGTTCCTGGATTGTGGCACGGTCAAGCCTGTCAAGCCTCCATTGTCGACAGGTCCACTAGCGGTCTGTACACCGGAGGATGCCGCCATCTCCTCATATGTCCCAGCGGACAGTGACTATGAAGGACAACAGCGAGCACAGAGTGAAACAACTCAGAGGTACGTACCCACAGCTTACACAGAACACAAATCATAATCCGAAAATTGGCCTGTATGTGTGTTGAGGCTAGGCCTAGGTATGTGTGACGCAGTTAAAAATTAGGCATGTGGGCCCCTGAAATGGCGGCTGCCTGATCTGTAAAGTGGGACAATGGGATGTGAGGTAACTGCGCTGGCGTTGTACACCATCGCGGTAGGTGGTCGAAGACCGCGGCACAATGCTGCATTGGTTAACATTGGACCCTATGGGTCCCAGGAGCAAATGACGATGTACACCGGCGGTGACGGTACACACTGCCGCGGACGTGACTGCCATTTTCTATCTGTTCAATCACTAATACCTGATCTTCGACAGGAGAGGACCTACACTGCAAGTGCTGCTGTGACCTCGGTCTGGAAGAGACAATGGCTCATGGGACTGGGCAAAGGGCCCCTGCCTTCACATCAGAGGAGTTGGAGAAACTCGTGGATGGGGTCCTCCCCCAGTACACGCTACTCTACGGTCCTCCAGACAAACAGGTAAATACACTGGGAGCATGCTGTATGGGCTATGCCTGTGTGGAGTGGGGTGGATGAAAAATGGGGGGGGGGGAGATTGAGGCGTGCAGGAAACGACAGTGAGTGCATGTGCACCATGGCAAGGGTAGGGATGGGGGCCAATGACTGTGACGGTGCATTTGGTAATAACTTTTATTTTCCCCCTGTACAATTCATATAGGTCAGCACCCACCAGAAAAAAGATATTTGGTGTGCCATAGCCAAGAAAGTCCGGATCCTGGGGGTCTACCACAGACAGAGCACCCACTGCCGGAAAAGATCGGAGGACATTTGCCGCTGGAGCAAGAAGACGGCGGAGGCCCAGCTGGGGATGAGCTCCCAACGTGGGAGGGGTGCCTGTCGCACCATGACTCCCCTGATGCTCAGGATCCTGGTGGTGGCGTAACCGGAGTTGGATGGGCGCTTGGGGGCATCACAGCAGCCATAAGGGGGTGAGTACACTCTCATTCTGCTGATTTTACGCGCAGTGGAGGTGTCAGGGTGGGGGAGGTGGGCTGTGGGTTTCCCTAGGCCAGGGCGAGTTTAGGAGGTAAAGTCCCCTTGTTCTGGCAGAGCCTGTGGCACCCCACCCCACCTGTGTACAGTGCCAAGTACACCTAGTCAGGCTCCTGTGTCATATATGTGCGCAGATGTCATCCATAGCCTTGTAGGCCATGTCCCAGGGATTGAACAGTGGAGGCCAAGTGCGCGGGGTAGTGCAGGGGGCTTCTGTGTCTGTCATGTCCACCAACTGTAGCGGTAATGCATGCACTCAACATGTCTTTCTTCTGTCGTCCCCCCCTTTATGTGGTCTCCCTGTTCTTGTGTGCATTAGCATCATCAGGTGGAGGAGCTGTGGTAACGGAGCAGGAGGGAGCTGCATCCCACATGGCCATGGAGGGCGAGACAACGGACTCGGAGTTCACCAGTGAGATGGAGGGCAAGGGGAGCTCCACGGCAGGGACAGGAGCTGACACCAGTGACACGGACTCGTCCTCTGATGGGAGCTCCCTTGTGGTGGCGGCAACATCTGTGCCCCCTGCATCTACAGGTACAGCCGCCACCCCCCTACCAGCACCGCCCTCCCAGCAGCCCCTCAGCCTTTGCCCCGTGCCCGTTCACCCAGGAGGGTGGGCATCACCTTCGCCCCAGGCACCTCAGTCCCTGCCCCAGTCACCCCTGCTGCCCTCAGTGAGGAGGCCATTGACCTCCTCAGGTCCCTCACTGTTGGGCAGTCTACCATTTTGAATGCCATCCAGGGTGTAGAAAGGCAGTTGCAACAAACAAATCCATTCCTGGAGGGCATTCATTCTGGTCAGGCGGCCCTTCAGCGAGCTTTTCAGACTCTGGCCTCAACACTGATAGCAGCCATTGTCCCTGTGTCTAGCTTCCCCCCTCCAACTTCCTCCAGCCAGACCCAATCCCCTCTACCTCAGCCTATCCCAAGTACACCTTCAGACCAGCATGCACACACGTCAACACACAAGGGAAGCTCAGGCAAACATAAGCACCACATATCCCACAGGCACTCACGCAAGCATCACACACATGCAGGCACACCAACATCCACTGCCTCCACTGTGTCCCCCTCCTCCTCGTCTCCCTCCTCCCTCCCAGTCTCGTCTACACTCACACCTGCATGCACGACATCTACAGCCACTACTGCCATCACCAGCACACACACCGCCATACCCCGCTCACGTGCAGTCACCACCCCCACTGCCATTCACAGGTCCCCTGTGTCCTCTCCCAGTGTGTCTGTGACGCCACCTCCCAAGATACACAAACATAGGCACACACCCACCCAACAGCCATCCACCTCACGACAGCCTCCAGCGCATGTACCTTCACCCAAAGTCACCAAACGAACACCTCCTACAACCACAACCTCTTCCTCCACTCCCAAACCCCCTCCAGCTACTTGTCCCAGTGTTTCCCCAAAACTTTTCCTGTCCAACCTTGACCTCTTTCCCACACCTCCCCCACCCCGTCCGTCTCCTAGGGCCCGACTCTCCAGGTCCCATTCTAGCACCTCAGCCACAACATCTCCGGGACCAGTGGTGCCTGTTGTCACCGGAATCTGGAGTGCACCGGCCACCAGGGCAGCCAGTGTGGCACGGAGCCACAGCACGGACAGTCCCCCACCTGTGAAGCATCAAAAGTTGGCCAGTGCCCGGTGGGAGAGGGGGAAGACTCCAGCCACCAAAGCCGCTCCCAGGGGTACAGGTGGGAGTGTGGTCAGCTGCGACACCTTCCAAGGTGGGGAAGGGCCACAAGAAAGTCAGCAGGTCTGGGAAGAGCAGCATGGCGGAGAAGACCGCCATCATCCCTGCTGCCCAGGAGCCCACCGCCATCATCCCCGCTGCCCAGGAGGCCACCGCCAGCACCTGCCCTGCTGCCCAAGAGGCCACCGCTAGCACCTGCCCTGCTGCCCAAGAGGCCACTGCCAGCACCTGCCCTGCTGCCCAAGAGGCCACCGCTAGCACCAGCCCCGCTGGGCCAGACAGGACCGCCAGCACCAGCCCCGCTGGGCCAACAGGACCGCCAGCACCAGCCCTGCTGGGCCAGACAGGACCGCCAGCACCAGCCCCGCTGGGCCATGAAGGACCGCCAGCAGATGAGTCACTGCAAAGGACACCGCCGCCACAAGCGCCGCTGAACAGGGCACCACCGCCACATGCACCGCTGAACAGGGCACCGCGGCCACAAGCACCACTGAACAGGGCACCGCCGCCACATGCACCGCTGAACAGGGCACCGCCGCCACAAGCACCACTGAACAGGGCACCGCTGCCACAAGCACCGCTGAACAGGGCACCACCGCCACAATCACCGCTGAAAAGGGCACCGCCCGCATATGCACCGCTGAACAGGGCACCGCCACCTCAAGCACCACTGAACAGGGCACCGCCGCCACAAGCACCGCTGAACAGGGCACTGCCGCCACAAGCACAGCTGAACAGGGCACCGCCGCCACAATCACCGTTGAACAGGGCACCGGCGCCACAAGCATCGCTGAATAGGGCACCACCGCCACAAGCACTGCTAGCCCATGAGCGCCAAGGGCACTGACGCTACTGAGCTCGTCATGAGCAGGATGAGGCACTCTGGGCACCAAGCCCCCTCCAAAGCCAGTGGAGAGATCCATTCACTACTTCTGTCCTTGGCAGGATGAAGCACTCTGGGCACCATGCCCCCTCCAGAACCAGTAGAGAGATCCATCCACTACCTCAGTCCTTGGCAGGATGAAGCACTCTGGGCACCAAGCCCCCTCCAGAACCAGTGGAGAGATCCATCCATTACCTCAGTCCTTGGCAGGATGAAGCACTCTGGGAACCAAGCCCCCTCCAGAACCAGTGGAGCGATCCATCCACTACTGTTGTAGTTTGGACTCTTGCTCTGAGCAAGACTGCGGGTCTCAGGATGACAGTACTTTCGTTTGTAGGTGACTAAGTTTCTTCCTACAACTAGTTGTAACTGTTGTCCAAACCTTACCGGCTTACTAGCAGTACCTCACCAGAAACACAATAGTAAAAGGTGATTTGTAGCAGTCGCTTACGCATGGACTCAAAATAAGATATCTCAGGGTTGTCGTGGTTAAACGGAAATTACCCTTTTCTCACAGATTTATTATGTCTCATACAAACAAAGGCAATAACACAGATTCAGTGAAGTTATAATAGTTTTTATTCAACATAACTGCAATTTGTGATAAGTTGCATGAACTGCAATGATTAGGATAATGAATATACCAAGCAACAGTATTGTGAAGAGGAGAGTCATTGTTATAAAGACCCCCACCATTATGCAATATATGAAAGAAATATATGTATATGTAAAAAATGGAATAAGCCCTAATACCCTAAGGAGAGTAGGTCTAACCTCCTACCTAAAAAAAGGAGAGCTGGGTTCGTTAAACCTAATCTGCCAAAGCCGTGTCCATGAGAGGAGCCCCCAACCCTCATTACCTTGGAATGAGGTCTCTATCTCAGACTCCGCAGTGACACGAAGACTGGGTCAGCGTCAAGATGACTGCAGCATCGGTATCAGCGATGGTGGCGATGCCCTCTGGTCGGAATCCCTCTGATTATCTGTCTAAAAGTGTGTTGTATTTATACAGATCTACAAGGTCCCCTGACATAAGTGTTATTCATAACAATAGATAACAGGCATGCTTGGGACGGCAATTAATATCAACAATCCCTCGAAAATATAGAGAGGGAAAATCCCTAAGTGTGAATGCCTACTGTATGTTTGTCTTTCGTGCTTGATCTTGACGCCTTGGCGCAGTGACACCGATAATAGAACCCATAACAAGTGGCCTAACTATAAACAAGGCCGCCATTTTAAAGGAAATAAATAATTAAGGCCCATATTTATACTTTTTGACGCTAAACTGCGCTAACGCAGTTTAGCGTCAAAAAATTTAGCGCCGTCTAACGCCATTCTGAAGCGCCATGCGGGCGCCGTATTTATGGAATGGCGTTAGCCGGCGCAAGCAGACCGGCGCTGCCTGGTTTGCGTGGAAAAAAACCACGTAGACCAGGCAGCGCCGGCGTTGGGGAAAAATGACGTTAGGGCGTCTTAAAATGGGGCAAGTCAGGTTGAGGCAAAAAAATCGCCTCAACCCGATTTGCGCCATTTTTTTACAACGCCCAGACGCCATTTCATGACTCCTGTCTTAGTAAAGACAGGAGTCATGCCCCCTTGACTTATGTCCCCTGGGCATGGTCATTGGGCATAGTGGCATGTAGGGGGGCACAAAAAAGGCCCCCCTATGCCACCAACAAAAATTAAAAAATATAAAAAATTATACTTACGTGAACTTACCTGAATGTCCCTGGGGTGGGTCCCTCCATCCTTGGGTGTTCTCCTGGGGTGGGCACGGGTGGCAGGGGGGGTCCCTGGGGGCAGGGGAGGGCACCTGTGGGCTCATTTTGAGCCCACAGGCCCCTTAACGCCTACCCTGACCCAGGCGTTAAAAAGTGGCGCAAATGCGGGGTTTTTGGACCCGCCACCTCCCGGGCGTGATTTTTGCCCGGGAGTATAAATACGACGCATTTGCGTCGCCGTCATTTTTTTAGACGGGAACGCCTTCCTTGCATCTCATTAACGCAAGGAAGGCGTTCACGCTAAAAAATGATGCTCTTTGCCCATACTTTGGCGCTAGACGCGTCTAACGCCAAAGTATAAATATGGCGTTAGTTTTGCGCCGAATTTGCGTCGAAAAAAACGACGCAAATTCGGCGCAAACGGTGTATAAATACGGGCCTAAATGGGCTAAGACAGAGCAAACTAAGTAGGTTAAAAGTCACTGGGTGACGGGGGCACGAGTTTACAAGCTTACGGCTAAGCTAACTCCTGTTATCCCGTTAAAACAAACTAGGATTCACTACACCCTCCCCATTGCCGTAACAGGTATGACGAAGGTAAAGAAACCCAATCGCTAAACAGTTGCTACTGAAGTAAAAGCCAAAAAAAAAAAAACTTAATGACAAAAAATAAATGCTGTGTGTTTAAAATTCAGTTAAAAAACATTCAGAGATGTTAATATCAACCATGACAAGTATAGCAAACTTTTAGTATAATCACTACTTCTTAGAACCGGGAACTGGCAAGCAAATTCATCAAATTATGTGCTATATTCAGGATCTTGAAGAATGTCATCGAAGTCACCATTCAAGGATCTAAAAAATGAGTCAACATCCTCTGAAGTGAAATTGAGAGCTGGACGGACAAACGGATCCACAGAGCAGAAGTGAGCCATAGTCATCGGTGTATCGACACTCGCTGCAGTGTCCTCATCCATGTTAGATCGTATAACAGAAGGCTCATAGGTTGCCTCGCGGAGCAACCGCAGTCTCAAGGGGCATGACCGTGTATGAACCCTCAACGGGGACATCAGCAGTTCGTGGTCCACAGGAGATGTCGGCGCAACAGCAAGACAGACCATAGGCAGATGTTCAAAGAGACACCATATGCAGCGGAACACTGGTTGTACGCACCACAGTAGAGGCTGGAATGACAATGACCAGTCAAATTCCAGTTCCACCAGCAAAGGTGTACCGAAGATCCGAACCATGCGTTCACGGCACAGCGTTGTTGACGGGAGCGGCTCCATTGCTCTGTGTCGCTGGAAAAAAACAACCACCGCGAATCAGAAAAAATAGCAGTAGTAGTCCGCCAATTAAAGCCAAAATAATCGGAAAGCCACCAAACACACTGGAAAAGAGAGAATGGATGGCTGATGGGATGACTCCGAAGACAGTCTGGAAGATGGACGCGAAACCAGACCCGACAGCCTTAAAGAAATTAACAATCCCAGTTGTGCTTGAAGTATTGAATATTCTGGATACCAACTCTCCAAACTGTTTGGGGAAATCGGTATTTAAAAGGGATTGTATCTCTGCTGATGATCTCGCAATCTGGAGAGCATACGTCTCTTTTGCGGATGTCAAGGTGACCTGTTTTTGAAACAATAGCGCCTTCAGTCTACTCAACTTGTCATAGTTCACATTAATAGTATCAATGTGGGGCCACATTTCAGATACTTGTATCTCTCGCGGGGGGGAAACAAAACATGGCCACAACACGTAACGACCTTCGTGACTGAGATTGCGTAGGCAATTCCAGATCGCAAGCCGCAACAGCTGTCATCGCTTAGAAGAACATAACTCCCATTAGAAAGTACATGAAACACTGAACGAATCAAGGGGACGGGAGTACCCTTCAGAAAACAGGCCAAATTTGCGACCCCCGCATTGCAAAGGCCGTGAAGAGACACCTGTTTGCATATCATGGAATGACGAACAGTAGTCTCACATTCACTTCCGCTAAGAAAGACCTCCTGTTCGCCGTTCAGACATATGATACTCAAAGGGCAACTCCCACTCTTCCTTAATAAAGCTATCTCCTAGCCGTTCATATCGTCCCACTGCAAGATGTTTCAGGCAGCTTGAGAAACGAAACGTTGAAAACGGTAAATTAATAATGCCGTGTAAGAGCCAGATAGTTGAAGGACTCTCTGCTACCGTGAAGGGCAACTTATCTAATTTTTCAACTTGAAGCAAGGTGAAACGAGCCTCCCTTTTAGCCATTGTCTCTTGTTCCCTGGAAAAATTAAAAGCAGCGAATAGTTCACTCCCATTAATGTATTTCCATGGAATGTGGCCACTTCTCAGCGTCTGCAATGCCCAACTCAGCTGCATGATGGAACGCAGCTGTGTTTGCCCATGATATAACCGGGACAAATCAGTCTGAGTGATATCAATAGCAGATGACACTATATTCGACAGTGAATAAATCCTGTTGGATAGCGTGTTCATGCCATTGTCGACAACAGCCAATGTTTTTTCCAAATTTTCCTTATCAAGTTGCCGTAAACGTGCAGCAGCCTCAATTTGAGAAAGTTTCCAAATTTCATTATACATAGCATATAAAAAACGGTTCGAGCGTTGTTTCCTAGGACCTAATAGGAAATCTTGTAACTCTATACTGTCAGAAAGAGTGTTCAGGTGTTGTTTTACCGCTGTTAAAGTGTTCGTCTGTACCCATTGCTGGCACAGCTTACCCACACTGTATGTTGTAATTATACCAGTATGTTGACCTGATAGAAAGCGAGGGTCTGGCCTATGAATGGAAAAACCCCTTGAAGAGTTCAAAAAACGCCTCTGACATTCATCAGTGTCGGTGGGCCATACCAACCATCCCCCGGGACGAGAAAGTGAAGAATTATAAGCACCAGCCTTAACCAATGCATCTAGCCTGTCCTCTGAAACATTAAGAAAGTGTTGCCAATCTCTAAATTTTGTTGGTGTAGGAATATTGGGCGTGTTTAGATCTTTAATCTTTGCTAACCCCAGACATGATGTCTGCTCAACAGTGTCATTCAAAAAAGTCATTTGCACAGGAATTAAGCAAGCTAGAAACAAAGCCTCCCTACCCTGTATTTGCCAATCTTGTGTTCCCCATACACTCTTCAAATCGATAGTGTTCTTCCAATATTCATAACCTTCAATCGAGAGTCGGGAAACAAAGGGATCTGAATAAATTAGTTTTGTATCTGTTAGCAAGAGTTTTCTAAATTGTGTTGTAGGTAATTTAAAATAATATGATTCAGCTTTCTTCGTATCATGCCCAGAAACGTATGTGAATTTGTCACTGTAATACTTTGGACTCCCCACCCGTGGTGTTGAACAGTGTTCCCATTGTGTGTAGTTAAAGAGAGGCCTATATCTAGTTGCACGGTGCAGGTAGTGATGTCCCCAATTATTATAGCAGAACATTTCACCATAATTCATTGTATAATCATATACATCATCACTTCCAAAAGCGGAGTAGTCCTTAATTTCAGTTAGTATGGAATCAACTCCTTGGACATCCCAATCATCAGAGACAACATTAGGTGTAATAACATCAGACATTGAAATCTTGAACAAATATGGTATTTGAATTATCTCTGTAGGCCCGTATATATCGAACGGAACTTTGTCCCAAACAATCCCATCAGGAATTGGAATAGCTGTAATATTGACAGGGGACAAATCACGTCGGACCTTATGTGATGAATGATGTGGTGTTAAAATGACATCAACAGGCTCCACTGAGGAGCGATCAGAAATATAGTGACCATTAATTAGTAAAAAGAAAACAGTCACAAAACCAATCCATAAAAATAATGCAATAAATGTCAAACAGAACCAGAGATAGTTCCATGGATATATCAAATAGTTCTTCTTAAGCCATCAATAAAATTTGCTACCTCTGGAAAGTTTGTCAGTCTCAGTTGAGGATGAATCTGAAGAAAAATCATCAATGTCTACAAAATAGCCAGAGGAATTTTCCGCAAACACAGGACCCATCGAATTCACATCCACTGCTTGTGGAAGTTCTTGATACCAGTCGTGGAAGTGTTTGTGTAAAATACAGCCAAATCCTGTAGCGGGGTGTTCTCCGAAGTTGTTACTGGAGCCAACAAAAGTTCATTTTCCGCCCTTCCCATGGTTGAGGAAGTGTCTGGAACAGCAGCTGACATAGTTGCATAGTCAGTAGTAGCGATGGTCATCCTACTATGTAGAGGGATGTCCTGTTGGGTAGTGAGAGGGGATCGGGAACTACCTAAGGGACCTCCTGGTCTACTGTGAAGAATCGGCCACATGGTGTAATTTGATGTCATCAATGGAGATGAATCTGCTTGATTTGGAACCAGACAACGGTGGAAGGATGACAGTCATGGTGCCTTTTATCCCCAAGACCGGTACAGGTGCTCTGTATGCTGGGCCAAACTCTTTTTTCACAGCGATCTTCTCACGAACCAGATCCCCAACGTTAGGAATCCAGCCAGTCAAAGTTTTCGCCAAATCCCTTATTCCCAAGGTGGCAGCACTTGCAGATGATTTATCATCACGGAATTGTTGAAGCTCCTGTAAAACAGCGAGACGTTCTTTTATGTCAAATGGTGTTTCTGCTGCCACCATACCAGGGGCATCAAGATCGGGGACATACATAGTTGTCCCAAAGAGAACCTCATATGGAGACTTTCCCCCCAAGGACCGTCTTGGCAGATTATTCAGTGCTCTCTGGACCCCATATAGGTGATGTAACCAACTGCGGCCTGAACCTAATACTCGAGCTGTTAAGGACTGCTTTAGATCACAATTCCGCCTCTCCACGACCGAATTTCCCTCGGGATGGTATGGTGAGGAGTAATGGAGTTCAAAACCCATCGTCCTCATGGTGTCCCTGAAAGCCTTAGAGGCAAATGCAGGGCCCTGGTCCGAATGGAATGCTGCAACCGCATATGTACCGATAAAGATCAGCAAATCTTTTATAACAGTCCGGGCGTCAGCCAACCGCTGTGGCCATACCCACAGGAATCTAGAACAGGAATCTACAGCCACTGAAATGTATTTGTATGCACCATCAGGTTGCAAAGGACCACAATGGTCCAGGTACACACAATGGAGTGGCTTGTCTGACACTAAGAGAGATGTCTGCGGAGGGCGTCTGATATTGGAGCCCTTAATCTGCTGACAAATGTCACAGCAAAGGACATACTGTTTAGTCCGTCTGCATAGACCAGGCCACCAGTACCGTTGTTGTAGAATGGTGATAGTGGCCTGTATACCAGCATGTGCAGAAGCGACACCCTCATGTGCAGCTGTAATCAGCTCCAATCTTTGGTATTCATTTGGGATCACTCGATCACCAACATCAGGAATTGTTGCAAATGCAACATTCTGTGCACTGATATGATAGGTATAGTTCGTAGGGTATCCTTTCGGAAGTGTCCTGCCTGCAGCTGAGGCTTTAACGGCAATCAGTATTTCATTATTAAACCTCGTTCGAGAACGAGTCACTGCAGCCACAGAAGCCGTAGCTACTGATGCATCGTCAGCCAATGTATTACCGGCAACATGTATTCCTACACGTTGGTTCCCCTATTGTATGAACTACACGGACACATGGCAGCTTATCCTTAAGATCAGCCACCCTTCCCCACAACATTTTTTGTTTAATGGTGTTCCCTTTAGAATCTCTAAACTAGTTCAGTTTCCAATGGTTGAGGTATTCATTGTATGACTGGACGCATTAATACGAATCACAGACAATCAAAGGCTGTGTTCCTGGCTCTGAATGTTCGAGCGCTAGAAGAAGAGCCTTAAGCTCGGCCAACTGGGCTGTGCAGTCCCCTAAGGTCTGAGTGTAGGTACTATGAGGATGGAAAACTCCGTCTTCCATTACCCATAACACGGCTGCGCAAGCTGCCGATTATTGATGTTTAGTACCCACAGCCGGTTGTGCCGATCCGTCAGTATAAATGATTGTATCATAACTGTCTATTGGCAATATGTGTAAGGGAGCGGGGTACTCCTGTTCATACTGGAGAAATTCTTGTGTCTGAAGTCTTGGGTCAAACACATAATCAACATCAGTGGCGGTCAGAGACGTTGCCCATTGAATCCAGCGTGGATGTAATGCCTTAGCGTTTGGAACGCTCGCTTTAGTGACAGCCTCTAAGGCCGGAACCGGGGAGACAACAATAATGCGTTTCCCCTGGGCAAGCGGTCTCTCCTTTATGACGGCCATCTGAACTGCTGTCAGAATTTTTTCAGTAGGAGCAAATCGTTTCTCTGCATTGGAGTACAAATGTGATTTGTATGCTATCGGCACTGTGTCACCCTCATTAAAGGTGACATAGGTAAATCCTCGGGCACCAGCTATTATTCTGATGACCAAATTCGTTTTATTGTCCCGTGTGTACAAGTGTCTAGCTTCCAGCATGTCTCGTTGTATGTCCCTAAGGATGTGTGTGTGTTCAATTGTCCATCGCTTGCTAGAATAATTGGGCTGAATTAAGTCATATAGTGGCTTGACGCGTTCAGCATAATCTGGAATGTATATTCTGCCAAAATTAAAGAAACCCAGTAATGACTGTAATTTCTTAAGCGTGTTCGGAGGCTGAAGCTGAGCACACTTCTATAGGAAGTGCGGGGCCAGCCTCTTCCCCTCGTTGGATAGCTCATATCCTAGGAACAATACACTAAGAAAGGCAATCTTGCTTTTCTTAAAATTTAATTTATATCCGTAGGCAGCAAATCCCAGAATTATCCGATCGACCCTTGCAAGATGAATGTCAAGGGTGTCATCAGTGAGATAGATATCATCCACATAGGATAATGCCTCGGAATCAAGCTCGTGCAGGATTGATGTGACACGGGCCGAAAACAGTCCTGGGCTGTTTTTATAACCTTGGGGTAAACGACAAAAGCGTTGCTGGGAACCAAAGGAAAATGCACTTAGGTCTCTACTTTCATGTGCTAAATTCTGGCAGAAAAAACCATTAGATATATCCAATGTAGTTTTGTATTTTTTACGCACTATATTATTAATCAGCGCTGCGCTGTGTGAATTTTGTATAGCATAAGTGCGTGTATGACTATTCAAGTGCCTATAATCAACCACTATTCTATAGGAATGATCAGGTTTCACAACGGGAAATAGCGGATTATTCATTGCCGATGTACAGTGCTCAATTACTCCCTGGTATTCAAGTTGTGACAGTATCTCCGTCACTGGAGCTTTTGCTTCATGTTTAACAGGGTATTGTGGCTGCGGGTGTGGTGTAGACCAAACGGGAATAACATGACAAGGAGAGTCCTTGTCCCAACCTACATGATTACGGTATAATGCAGGTGCCTGCGCTAAAGCCCATTCAGCAGCATAGGCTTGTTTGTCTGCCTCCGGAACAAGATCGGAGAAAGAAGGCAAAATCACATCTTCCCCATGTGGGAGCTTGCGGACATGTTCAGGTGGCCAGCCTCTCTCGGCCAACAGGATATCACTAGTAAGTTCATCCCAGAATATTACACTAATAATGCGTTCCACGTCTCCCTCTATCTGAAGTGTTAAATCATAAACCCGATCGGGTGGGAGAACGCGGCCATCCGCCGTCTCAACTGCGATGTAATCGCTAGTTGCTGTCGCATCCAGATGATCTTTCAGACTCTGGCGACATATCGTGACCTCTGCTGCGCTGTCCAACAGAGTCACTGCCCACCTCTTGTTCCTCAACAGTGTTCTCAATACTACTGGCATTTTTAACGGTCAGTGCTGCCACTTTCTTCTTTTTAAATTGTGGCTTTTGCTGAGGAGTCTTTTCTTCTTTTTTAATGGTAGACTGCGGCAAGTCTTTCTTTTCTTTCACGTATTCCGGACGTCGATCTTGACGGCCCCCTCTCTCGCTACGTCTATCCGGTGCGTCCTGAAAGGAACGAGAAGGACGTGAATCAGTATATCTGTCTGGAGTTCTAATGTTATCCCTATTCCTGAGATTATACCTCCTTTCGGAGTACTCCGGATGTGGAGAATCAGCTCTTTTATTTCTCCTATCTTTGAAATCTTTTTTTTTGTCCCAGCGCTTTTTAAAGCCCTCTTGTGCTTGCTTTGTACCTTCCTTGTGGGTGGTACTAGGTATGTCAAATTTTTTAGGTTTGGCTCCCAGCCCATCCCGTCCTATACTAGTATAGGTATCAGATATTATTTTTGGTAGCTGTCTCTCCTGTTCCACATGTGGAGTTTCCCGGAGATGCTGGCGTATCGCCAGTGCCACTGCTTCCCCTTTAATATTACTTAATATTATCGAGGAGACGGCGTCAAAGTTACGCATCAATTTCATCCCCAGATCCAGGACCGGTGCAGCCCCATGTTCATTTTGTATTTGTTTTAACACTTCCGGTAAATTGGCAAGTGTAGGGGTACCATGTGTGGTAGTATAAACGGCAGCGAAGACTGTACCCCATGTGTCACATTCATCCACCGAGGGAACCATCCCAAACGGCAAGCACATAGTGAGCAATCTATGTTTTTCCTGTGGCCCCATATGGGGGAACACAGCTTCCAGCTGATTTGTTTTCTGGGCAATCCAGAACGGTATTTTTTCTCGATCCGAGGGCACTTTACCCATAATGGTATGCACTGTTTGTGGATTAATCCCAGTAGCCAATTGATATCCACCAGCTACTGGCGGTGCTGGACGCGCTGGTGTAGTGTTCAATGTTCGCATTACGAACAGGACCAATCGTCTATATAATGCCACTAAGTAATTATATAATATTCTTAAATCTACAATCGGCATAGTCTGTATGCCTGGGTGAGGTGTATATGTGGCAAACATGGGCCATGTAGGCCCTTCATTACTTAAAGGACCTAGCCTCACCCGTCGTAGTACATGTGGTAGGGCACCTTCAAACCAGTTTTGATGCTCTTGATATGTGCGCTATATACATGATACATGTATGCTTCGTATCTCACGGGTACGTCCGCAATGTCATATGTGTGAAATGTGTGCGTCCGTTGGTCAGCCTCAGGAAAGGCAACCCAACAGTAAAATGTTTCTGTTTGGTAGGCTTCACTCACTTCTATAATCAGAGTAACATCCCCGCCCTCTTCCGTAAGGCCATGCGCTAATAAATGTCGTGTAAGTGCATGTCTAGCATTTGCAGGAATGTCTATGGTATTAGCCATATTTGTCTTAGAGAAACGGAACACCAAAATAGGGGAAGTTTTTCCTTTTGTGAGTTCGAGCTCGAACAACCTACAGCCTAATTAGGTGTTACCTGTTTGGCTGAAGAGGATTCTCCCAAAGACCACGGATGTCTCCGTATAATGGTACTGAGGGTACCTGTTGTCTGTGAGACAGTGATAGTCAGGGTATCCGTAAATTAGTGCCTAAACATCATCGTTGGTGGCGCCATGCCGTAGTTTGGACTCTTGCTCTGAGCAAGACTGCGGGTCTCAGGATGACAGTACTTTCGTTTGTAGGTGACTAAGGGGGTCATTCTGACCCTGGCGGTAATTGACCGCCAGGGTCAACGACCGCGGGAGCACCGCCAACAGGCTGGCGGTGCTCCCAAGGGCATTCTGACCGCGGCGGTATGGCCGCGATCAGAAACGGAAAACCGGCGGTCTCCCACCGGTTTTCTGCTGCCCTGAGGAATCCTCCATGGCGGCGCAGCTTGCTGCGCCGCCATGGGGATTCCGACCCCCTCACCGCCATCCTGTTCCTGGCGGTTGTGACCGCCAGGAACAGGATGGCGGTGAGGGGTGTCGTGGGGCCCCTGGGGGGCATGGGCACTGCAGGGGCCCCCGTAAGAGGGCCCCTAAAAGATTTTCAGTGTCTGCAATGCAGACACTGAAAATCGCGACGGGTGCTACTGCACCCGTCGCACCCTTCCCACTCCGCCGGCTCCATTCGGAGCCGGCTTCCTCGTGGGAAGGGGTTTCCCGCTGGGCTGGCGGGCGGCCTTCTGGCGGTCGCCCGCCAGCCCACCGGGAAACACAGAATAACCGCGGCGGTCTTCTGACCGCGTAGCGGTATTCTGTTGGGGGAACTTTGGCGGGCGGCCTCCGCCGCCCGCCAAAGTTAGAATCACCCCCTAAGTTTCTTCCTACAACTAGTTGTAACTGTTGTCCAAACCTTACCGGCTTACTAGCAGTACCTCACCAGAAACACAATAGTAAAAGGTGATTTTTAGCAGTCACTTACGCATGGACTCAAAAAAAGATATCTCAGGGTTGTCGTGGTTAAACGGAAATTACCCTTTTCTCACAGATTTATTATGTCTCATACAAACAAAGGCAATAACACAGATGCAGTGAAGTTATAATAGTTTTTATTCAACATAACAGCAATTTGTGATAAGTTGCATGAACTGCAATGATTAGGATAATGAATATACCAAGCAACAGTATTGTGAAGAGGAGAGTCATTGTTATAAAGACCCCCACCATTATGCAATATATGAAAGAAATATATGTATATGTATAAAATGGAATAAGCCCTAATACCCTAAGGAGAGTAGGTCTAACCTCCTACCTAAAAAAAGGAGAGCTGGCTTCGTTAAACCTAATCTGCCAAAGCCGTGTCCATGAGAAGAGCCCCCAACCCTTGTTACCTTGGAATGAGGTCTCTATCTCAGACTCCGCAGGGACACGAAGACTGGGTCAGCGTCAAGATGACTGCAGCATCGGTATCAGCGATGGTGGCGATGCCCTCTGGTCGGAATCCCTCTGATTATCTGTCTAAAAGTGTGTTGTATTTATACAGATCTACAAGGTCCCCTGACATAAGTGTTATTCATAACAATAGATAACAGGCATGCTTGGGACGGCAATTAATATCAACAATCCCTCGAAAGTATAGAGAGGGAAAATCCCTAAGTGTGAATGCCTACTGTATGTTTGTCTTTCGTGCTTGATCTTGACGCCTTGGCGCAGTGACACCGATAATAGAACCCATAACAAGTGGCCTAACTATAAACAAGGCCGCCATTTTAAAGGAAATAAATAATTAAATGGGCTAAGACAGAGCAAGCTAAGTAGGTTAAAAGTCACTGGGTGACGGGGGCACGAGTTTACAAGCCTACGGCTAAGCTAACTCCTGTTATCCCGTTAAAACAAACTAGGATTCACTACACTACCTCAGTCCTTGGCAGGATGAAGCACTCTGGGCACAAGGCCCCCTCCAGAACCAGTGGAAACTGTCATCCACTTGAGAGACTGTGGCTTTGCACTCCCCAGGATTGAACAGTGGGCAAACCACCCACTGTAGAGACCTGTGAGTCTGTGGCTTTGCACTCCCCAGGATTGAACAGTGGGCAAACCACCCACTGTGGAGACCTGTGAGACTGTGGCTTTGCACTCCCCAGGATTGAACAGTGGGCAAACCACCCACTGTAGAGATTTGAGAGACTGTGGCTTTGCACTCCCCAGGATTGAACAGTGGGCAAACCACCCACTGTAGAGACTTGTGAGACTGTGGCTTTTCACTCCCCAAGATTGAACAGTGGGCAAACCACCCACTGTAGAGACTTGTGAGACTGTGGCTTTGCACTCCCCAGGATTGAACATTGGGCATGTGGCCCCCTCGTGGATTTGGCGTAGTGCACTAAACCGGCTGAGGTGCCCCCCTTTGCCCCCCCCGAGGTGCCTGTTTTATTGCTATCTGATGCCCCTGCAGTGTTCTCTCCGTCATGGTCGGGAACTTGTGTGGGCCTCGCCCATACCGTGTGGGCCCAGTGTTCCACGGACTTCAATGGAGCACTAGCTGGACTACCATTCTTGGTGTATATTTTGTTTATGATGTATATATATATTTTGCGTACTGGATTTTAATATATTACAATGGTTACACTCATTTTCTTTGGTCTTTGCATTCTTCTGGGGCGGTTGGGGGGTGTAACTATAATGTATCATGCTGTATTAGTGTGTGTGTTGTCGTGGGTGAGGGTGGGGGTGGGGGTGTTGCGTGTTGCGTGTGTGTGTCCCTGTTTTTTCCCTCCCCCCTCCCCTGTGTCGTAGGTGCAGTACTCCCCGTGGTCTTCGCCGCCGGTGTTAGTGGTCCTGGTAGAGGAGCAAGAAGATAAGGGCTGGCAGGATCTGCAGCTCTGGTTCTATGGCATCCTGGTTCCTTGTGGGGTGTGAAGAGGTGAGTGTTTTCCCTTCGAGGTCCTGTTTCTGCCGTGTTTTTGTCCGCGGTGAATCCGCTCCGGAAAAGGTGGCAGATTGGTAGGTTGTGATACTGTGGGCGGTACTTTGTCCTCCGCCTGTCTGTTGGCGGTGACCGCCAGGCTGTTTGTTTGTACCGCTGTGGCGGTCGGAGTGTTAAAGTGGCTGTCTTTGTTGGCAGTTTCTGCCACAGTCGTAATTCAAATTTTTTTACCGCCGGTCTGTTGGCGGTCTTACCGCCGCTTTAACACCGTCCGCCAGGGTTGTAATGACCACCTATGTTAGAAAAGAAATACATGGCACATTAAAATGATTAATAAAATATGAAGTGTGTGTATAAAAATTGTTCTATTCGTATTTAAAAATGTAAAAAAAATAAACTATTAAAATGTGTTTGTAGATTATTTTCTAAATAGTACTATAAAAACCTTATGATAAGCTAATAGTACTAATGAATATATATAGTATAAAAATTATATACTGTTAAAACGTTTTAATTAATTTCAATTACAAATGTATATGATAAAAGTATCAATTGTTTAAAAGAACATGTAACAAAGAAAACTATATGTATGATTGAGATTACAAATTGCATTACAACATTTATTGACATAAAAAAATAAATATGCAACATTTACCATGCAATAAAAGTATATGAAAGAATGTTTTTCCTGTTGCTTGGAAATAAAGAGATATGTAAATGTGAAAATAAATGTGTAGGTATGTTTAATAGTTTAAAAATGTATACATATTTATTTATAAATATGAAATATAACGGATATTACTTTATATTATATATAGCAACATTTCTAACGACAATATATATTTTTTTAATTGTCTTTACTAGTTTTTGAGAATAACAAACAAAAACAAGAGCCAGCTGGAATAAGTCACATCACCAAGACTTGTCAAAGGGCAATAGTAGTAGCACAGGATATCATCACATTTAACAATGCAATAAAAAGCAGTAGACATATAAAAACCACACCCTGAATGAGTGGAACATAGGTGGCAATGAAGTAGCATGTGTTAACGGAAGGTGGTGGATCTAATCTGATGATTCCTGCTTGAGGGTGCGTAGGTAGTCTCGAAAGGGCTGCTAAATATCTATGGGTGAGATGTGGGGGGAGGATTGGAGAAGTTCTTAGTCATCGCTAACCCTGTCGCAGTAAGTCATGCTTTTGAGCCACTCCGAGGAAGTAGAGGTCCGGAAACCACCCCGATGTAACGCAATCTCCTGTTTGGCTAACAAAAGGTCCATGGAGGTAAGGCAACGCATTAACCACGACATGTCTTTAGTATAGCCCAGGAGAGCAAGAAGAGGGTTGAGCACTAGTTCAAGTTCTAGCATGGTGGAGGCGTGCAAAATGACAGTGGCCCACTACCTGGAGATCTTTGGACAAGTCCTGGTCACATGTGCGAAATCTGCACCTGGAGAATGACACTTAGAGCAGTGGTCAGATCTATTGGAGTCAAATTTGGCAATGTCCGATAGAGAGAGGTAACAACAGTGGAGAAATTTAAAATGCAATAACTTGTGCCCGTAGTTAATCGAAATGCAGTGGGTTTGGGAGCAACAATATGTCCAGATATTGTTGGTAAGAGTGGTGCTCAACTCCCACACCCACTTTCCCCAGACCTGAGCAACTGTGTCGGCTTTCATGAGATCAAGCAATCACCCTCCACATCCGTGACCACGTGTCAATGGTGGGAAATTCCCAGGGGCCAATTGGTATGAAGGAGGGAGAGATCAGAGGTTATTGTGGATTTTCTGAAAGGTGTAGAGGTCCATGCAGGGGACATTCCTACTGTGCTGATCTGTAGTAGGATGCAGAACATGGCCATCAGGGAATAGGTCTGCCATAGTAAAAAAGTTATGTTGGTAAAGCATACACCGCACCAGTGCTTCCCAGGTAAGGGGGAGCCACAAGTTATTAGGAAAGGAAAGGGCAGTGAAGTCGACGCCCACTGTCAATCAAAGTCAGCACCAAGCCGAGCAGGTTGTGGACATGGTCTGGAATTGTGGGGATCCAACAGAATACCCTTGTGCAATAGTAAGAGCCCATCCAATTGATCCTGCTCAGGCATCAGGTATGGGATGCGGGCATCCGAGTGATGCCACCAATGTGAGTATTGACACTCCACAATGAGATAATAAAGATAAACGTTGGGGAACCCCAAAGCCCTCATGGTCAAAGGGGAGGCTGAGAGCATTCCAGCGGACCAATGGATGACCACCCACACAGATCAGGTGCAGCAGATGACTATGTAGTGTATGAAAGAAGGCCAATGACAGGAGGATTTGGAAGTTCAAAAAAAGGCAAAACAATCAGGGGAGAACAACCATCCTAATAATGGTCACCCGCCCGGCCATGGATAAAGGGAGTTTAACCCATTAGGTCACCTGAATGTCCAGGTCCACCATCTATGGTCCTTAGTTAAGTTATAGAATTTGACCCTTGTCCCTGTGAAGTTGAATGCCTAGGGATCTGGTATCATCAGCAGCCATTTGAAAGGGTACC
Source organism: Pleurodeles waltl (assembly GCF_031143425.1). Taxonomy (NCBI): domain Eukaryota; kingdom Metazoa; phylum Chordata; class Amphibia; order Caudata; family Salamandridae; genus Pleurodeles; species Pleurodeles waltl. The sequence goes on along the minus strand of NC_090439.1, from coordinate 696,243,981 downwards.
CAGCAGGCATAGGCTGGGCAGAGTCCAAAGGGAAAAGCTCTGATTTGGCCCAGTTGGTCTGCAGACCCGATAGCTACCATAATGGGTAGTCTCTTGCATGAGGGGGGAAGATTGTCCAAAGGATGATGAATGAAGAGCGGGATGTCATTTGCATAAAGAGAGAGCAATAAGGGACCCTGAATCAGTTGGTGTCCCCTATGAGCATGTTTCTCCTGAAAGCAACTGACTAGCGGATCCTTTGCTATAATGAAAAGGAGGGGGAGAGAGGGCATCCCTGCCCGGTACCACACGTAATAGGGAATGTATTAGTAAGCGAACCTTTCACCCGAAGGCGGGCCATCGGGTTGGTGTGTAACATCACGATCAAGGATATGAACTATGAGGGGACACCGAGCCGACCCAAGACAGCTCTCAAGAAGAGCCACTCCAAAGAGTCAAAGGACTTTTCAGTATCTAGTAGGGATATGACTGTGGGGCATCTTGTGGAAGACTGCAATGATAGTACGCAGGTTGAGGGAGATCGATCGATGAGGGACAAAGCCAGATTGGACAGGCGATATGATATGCTCCATTAAGAGTGATGATCTGGGGGTAAGCACCTTGGCCAATATTTTGTTATCGAGGTTCAAAAGAGAAAGAGGTCAAGAAGAAGCACACAGGAGAAGGCCCTTGCCAGGCTTCATCAATAAAGTAAGGGCAGCTCCCGGAGGATGGGGGGCAGAGTACCAATGGCTAGAGATTAATTGTACAGTGCCAAAAGGTGTGGAGCCAACTGATGTTTGAAAGCCTGGGAGAAGGCCCACAAACCTCTGTTAGCAGTATGGAACATTGGGGTAATCTGGGCTCCCCACCAGCACAGGCAGAACTGTTGATGTTCCGCAGGCTTGCCTTGATGCGCTGCAGTTGAGTGCAAAAGTTACGTAGGATGCCTGCTTGTTTAGGAATGCATACCCCTCGTATAAAGTCTTTGAAGGCTTCCCAGAGGGTGGCCTGTGTAGAGACCATGACAGCATTCAGTATGATGTATTCCATTACTGATGCAAAGACCTCACCGCAAAACACTGTGGGGGTGATTCTGACCCTGGCGGTACAAGACCGCCGGGGCCAGGGTCGGCGGTGCCCTGCAGGGCATTCTGACCGCGGCGGTTCAGCCGCGGTCAGAAGAGGCAAACCGGCGGTCTCCCGCCGGTTTACCGCTGCCCTTAGAATCCCCCATGGCGGCGTAGCTTGCTGCGCCGCCATGGGGGATTCTGACACCCCCTACCGCCATCCTGTTCCTGGCGGTTCGCCCGCCAGGAACAGGATGGCGGTAGGGGGTGCCGCGGGGCCCCTGGGGGCCCCTGCCGTGCCCATGCCAATGGCATGGGAACGGCAGGGGCCCCCGTAAGAGGGCCCCGCAAAGTATTTCAGTGTCTGCTAAGCAGACACTGAAATACGCGACGGGTGCAAACTGCACCCGTCGCACCCCTGCAACTACGCCGGCTCAATTCTGAGCCGGCGTCCTCGTTGCAGGGGCATTTCCTCTGGGCCGGCGGGCGCTCTTTTGGAGAGCGCCCGCCGGCCCAGAGGAAATGTCTAAATGGCCGCCGCGGTCTTTTGACCGCGGTGCGGTCATTCAGCGGCGGTACCTTGTCGGACGGCCTCCGCCGTCCGCCAGGGTCAAAATCAGGCCCTGTGTCACAGAGAGCCTCAACATGGAACCTCCAGGTGCGTCCTAAGCCACACTCATAGGGGATCTGCAGCTTAAGAAGGACAGGGCTGTGGTCTGTGGAGTGACAGAGTCCAGTGGAGTGACAGAGTCCAGGGAAGGACATCTACCGCCGCGACCCACAGGTAGGCATTTACAGAGAGGAACCAATAGTTGATCCTCATCCAGACTGCATGGGGGCGCTGAATAGAATGTGTACCCTGGGGCAGAAGGGTGTAGGGCACACCAAGCATCACAAAATGTAGAAGGCTGGCCTGATTTGAAGTGGGTACCAAAGGTACTTACATCTTATACCTGGTCCAGTTATTCCTTATTAGTGAAATGTAGTCAGTGTATAGAAGCCAGGCTGTCTAGGGGTAGCTGTAGCTTATCAGCAAAGACGTATGTAGGAGACATGCAAAGCTCTTCCAATACCACTATAGTCACACTGTAATAACACATCAAAGAAAATACTCAGTGTTACAAAAATAAAGGTACTTTATTTTGGTGCCACAAATGCCAAAAATACCTTAGAGACTATACTCCCTTAGGAGGTAAGTAATATACACAATATATACAATAATGTCCAAAAAAAGGTAAGTAAACAGTTAGAAAACATTGCAAATAGTGAAAATCACAATAGGTTGCAATGGGCCTAGGGGAACACAAATCCTATACTAAAATAGTGGAATGCGAAAGTCAGTTTCCCATCTAGGCAAGTGTAGTGTGTAGAGGGGCACTGGGAGTGTGAGAAAACACCAAAGGTAAGTAATAGAACCCACCCCAGAGCCCAGAAAAACAGGAATAAATCACAGTAAATGTCCTAGAACAGAACCTGCAAGACACCAACAATGGATTCCTGGACCTGAAGATCTGTGGAAGAAGGGGACCAAGTCCAAGAAGCACTGAAAAAGTCCAGGGAGAACAGGAGCCCCTGCTAACCTGGATGAAGGTGGAAAAGTGGAACCACAGGTGAGAAGACAAAGTCAGTTATGCACCCAAGAAGACCGATGCAGGTTCCTGGTTGGTGCAGAAGATGTCCCACGACGGATGGAGGATTGCAGTCTGGTTTCCGTCACTGGATTCCGCCAGCAAGCCTTGGCACACGCAAAGCTCGAGGTTAGCGGAAAATGGCGCTGCCAGGGGTCAGGAGGGACCTGATGGTCTTTACCCTGGAGGGGGAGAGAGAGAGGGCTCTCAGCAACTCAGAGAGCCCTCCCAAGATCAGACAGCTTGCACAGGAGTCCCACAACATGGGGACAAAGAAGGTGCAAATGGAGGCCCATACAGCATGACACGAAGAGATCCCACTCCGCCGGAGAACCACTCAGGAAGCTGTGCATCACAGGATGTAGTGCTGGGGGCCTAAGCTGTGCTGTGCATGAAGAACTTTGTGGAAGGTCACACACAAGCCTTGGCAACTGCAAGTCATGAGGTGCACTGTGGTACTGTCTTGCATGGGGAGGCAATCCTTTACCTCCACCAAAGTTGGGCAGCTGGACCTTGGGACTGTCTGAGTCACTTTAGTCCACAAACTGTGTTGCTGGATCCACTCTCATCGTCAGGAGATGGTGCCCACGCCACCAGTCGTCGTTACAGAGGGGAGCCTGCTGAAGCAGGGAAGTGACTCTGTCACTCCACTGGAGATTCCTTTGATTCTTCTGGGGCAGGCTGAAGACAGGCAGTCCTTGGAGGATGCACAACCTGGAAACAGTTGCAGTTGCTGGCAGAAGCTGAAGATACAATGTTGCAGAAGTCATCTTTGCTTCTTTGTTGCAGTTTGTAGAGTTTCTGGATGGTCCAGATGCATTTCCATTGGTAGAAGAGGAAGTAAAGGATGCAGAGGATTCCTGCTGGAGTCTTGCAATCCGAATCTGAAGAAACACCCAGGGGAGAGACCCTACAAAGCACTGAAAGTGGGACTGGTCAGCTACACAGGTAAGCACCTATCAGGGGAGGGCTCTGACCTCACTTGCTGGTACTGGCCACTCAGATGCTCACAGAGTGCCCCACCACCTTGGAATCCAAGATGGCAAAACCCAGGGACACTCTGGAGAAGCTCTGGGCACCACCCCTGGGGTGGTGATGGACAGGGGAGTGGTCACTCCCCTTTCCTTTGTCCAGTTTCACGCCGGAGCAGGGACTGGGACTCCATGAACCAGCGTAGACTGGAATATGCAAGGAGGGCACCATCTGTGCCCTTCAAAGCATTTCCCGAGGCTTGTGCAACCAATACCAGAACCAGTATTGGGATACAATTCCTAATTGTTAGGCACCTAACATGACGATATTTGGAGTTACCATTGTGAAGCTGGACATCGGTATTGACCTATGTCCACTTCACGCATAAAATGGTGTCCCCACAAATGGCCATGGATGACGTGGGGGTACCTCTGCTAGTGCAGGGGTGCCCTCACACACAGGTACTTTGCACCCAGCCTCCAGGGTGGGAAGGCCTGACATATAGGTGACTAATGGTGTAGTGAAAATGTCTGTGAAAGGGTGCATGCACCATTTCATGCAGGCTGCAATGGCAATCCTGCAGAAGCCTTTGCATGGGCTCCCTATGGGTGGCAAAAGTAATGCTGCAGCCCATAGGGATCCCCTGGGACTCCAATGGCCTGTGTACCTAAGTACTATATACTAGGGACTTCTTAGGAGGCACCAGTATGCCAATTTGGGGTGAAGTACTGGGTTACCAGTATGTAGTGACAATTTGGGAAAAGAGAGAGCATAAGCACTGGGGTCCTGGTTAGCAGTATCCCAGTGACACAGTCAAGCATACCAACAAACAGTCAAACACACTGACGAACAGGCCAAAAACCATAAGCACTGGGGTCCTGGCTAGCAGGATCCCAGTGACACAGTCAAACACACTGACAAACAGGCCACAAATGGGGGTAACCATGGTAAAAAGAGGCTCCTTTCTCACACAAAACAAATAGGTGTCAATGATATGGTGGAAGGCATTCCAGACGTGGGGTTTATCACTGGGCTGGGAGCTAGTAGTATTGGTGTGCAAGCATTGTGGTATGTTAAGGTTGCCCCCTAATATCACATGATCGGTGTCAAGCCGACCCAGGTGGACTTAGAGATCCTGGTAAAAAACAAGATCATCCACGTTACAAGATCATCCACGTTGGGGGCATGTACGTTCAGTAACAAAACTCGCTTATCTACGAGGATGCCCTGTAGCAAAGCATACTGGCCATCCGGGTCAGAATGACAAGCCCGAAGAGTAAAGTGTATGCTTCAGTGTATGAGAATGCATGTGCCTCAGGAACATGAGCTATAACAAGAGAAATAACTATGTGGTCCCAAAGTTTTGACGAGAGTGGAGACAGTGCTAGGGTTAAAAGCATTTCTAGGAGAAAGGCCACTCCCACACCATGCATATTCAGTTAAGATAGTACCTGTTTTCCCTTTTGTGGGTTGTTAATGCTATTTATATTGCAAGAAATATGCATAGGATCCAGTGCCCTACTCATGTTCAGAGAGATATTATCAGAGGGAAGAAGTAGTGTATTGAGGGTGTAGCACAGGTGGTGAATTGTAGGCTGTGTGATGTGACGCTGTGAGCAAAAGTTGACCCCGTCTTCAGGTGTGTCAAAAGTACAGAATTTCCTATTATGCCACACACATAGGCATACAGGATAGAGCATGGCATAGCGCAGGCCCAGCCGTCTGAGAGCGTTCTTGACATCGCTGAATTTCCGATGAGCCTCCTGTACCGTGGGGGTGATGTCAGGTTAAATCAAGATGGAGGTACCTTGGCATTGGAGTGAGCCCTGCTCCCAGGCAAGGCGAGGGACGCTGTTTCTGTCTTTATAGTTAACAACTTGAGCAATGAGATAACGAGGTGGGGGACCTGTGGGAGGTCGGAGGCACAGGGAGTGGTGAGCACGCTCCACAGAGAAGGTGGAGGTGAATCTGGAGCAGTCACAAAGGTCCAGGAGAAGTTTCTCCACAAAAGCGTCATGCTGGCCCACATTTTTAGTCTCCACTATGCCAGCAATGCAGTTATTGTTTCTTCAGGACCGGGCCTCCAAGTCCTCACAAGTAATAGCAGCTTGTTTCAGGGTATGTTCCATTTTATCTAGACGTTTTTGCATGGAAATGACACCATCCTCCAACCGGAGATTCTCTCCTCTGTGTCGTCATTTCTCACCCCCTGGCAATCCAGACACTCCCCCAGTTTGTCGATGCGGCCAGCAAGGGTATCAAAGCATACATCTATTGCGCAGAATCCCACCTTGTGCTCAGCTATAATGGCAGACATGTCATTAGATGAGGCTATGTCCAGGTTGCGGTCAGCAATTTTGTCCATGTCGGAAGGGTGGCCCCTACAACCAGCTGGCTGGGTTTTGTCAAAGATTAATCTGCTCTGTTTGGCATCTGTTCTACCCATACTGGCGTCCCAGTGCACAACAGCAGTAGTAGCGAATGTATGGTATGTCACCAGCAATAGGAGGGTACCCAGTCAGAGCCTGTAGAGCAGATCAACTTCAGTGTCCATGTCCATGGTGAAGGATAGGTGCTCCAGACCTCATAGGGACCCTCCTCAATTTGATGGATATTAACAAAACAGTGCAGTGGGGAAGCCAAGTGGGCACCAGATGCAGGTTCATGTTGGGGCCAAACCAGCGGCGCTAGGGTGGGTGTGCCCAGGGTCCAGCAGGTGAGAATGGGAATATGTGATCACCATGTCCCACTCATGTCATGCCCCTATAGACGACCTCGTGTCTCGAGGCCAGGAGGCCAGCTGATCACTCAACAGTCCACCCAGTAGCCCAGGGGATTTCATTAAACATTTGGAGGCCAATGCAGCAATGTAGGGGGAGAGGAAATACACCGCAGACAATGAGGTGGGCACATCGTCCAAGATGCCAGCCATCTTCCCTGATGGCGGGCAAGTGGGGAAGTGCAAAAGGAAATGCCTCGAGAAGGCAGGGGGTGCCTACCACTGCAGTCGATGTCCGTAGTCAATCAATCAATCAATCAGTTATGTGTTAAGCATGCTACTCACCCAGTAGGGTCTCAAGGTGCTGGAGGGGGTGCTACTGCTCAAAAAGCCAGGTCTTAAGATGCATCCTGAAGGTCAAAAGGTCCTTGGTCAGACCTAGGTTGACGGGGAGGGAGTTCCAGGTCTTGGCGGTGAGGTGGGAGAAGGATCTGCCGCCAGCTGTGGTACGGAGGACGTGGGGAACGGGGGTGAGGGCGAGGTTGATGGAGCGGAGCTGGCATGCCGAGACGTGGAAGTTGAGACGCTCATTGAGGTAGGCAGGCCCGGGGTCAGGGAGAGCCTTGTGAGCGTGGATCAGGAGTTTGAAGATGATCCTTTTGTTGACGGGGAGCCAGTGGAGGTCTCTGAGGTGGGCTGAGATGTGTTTGTGGCGATGGAGGTTAAGGATGAGTCGTGCTGAGGCGTTCTGAATGAACTGAAGTTTTCTCTGGAGTTTGGCTGTTGTTCCTGCATAGATTGCATTTGCCGTAGTCCAGTCTACTGCTAACAAGGGCGTAGGTGACCGTTCTTCTGGTTTCAATGGGGATCCATCTGAAGGTCTTGTGAAGCATGCAGAGGGTGTTAAAGCATGAGTATGAGATGGCATTGACTTGCTGGGTCATAAAGAGCGATGAGTCCAGTATGAAGCAGAGGTTGCATGCATGGGTGGTGGGTGTTTGGTAAGCTCCTAGAGTGGCAGACCACCAGGAGTCGACCCATGCTGATTTGTTGGAGCCAAAGATGATGATCCCGGTCTTATCCGAGTTCAGTGTGAGGCAGCTTGCCTCCATCCAGTTGACGATGGTGTGAAGTCCGGTTGTCTTGGCGGTGGTGGGGTCCTTTGTGAGTGAGAGGATCAGTTGTGTATTGTCCGCATAGGAGACGATGTTAAGGCCGTGGGATCGTACAATGTTGGCGAGCGTCGCCATGTAGACATTGAAAAGGGTGGGGCTGAGAGAGGATCCCTGGCGAACTCCGCAGATGGTCTTGGTGGCTTTTGACAGGAACAGATGGAGGTGGACTCTCTAAGTTCTGCAGGAGAGGAAGGATGTAATCCAGTTCAGGGCCTTGTGGTGAATTCCAGCGTTGCGGAGGCATGTGCAAAGTGTGTGGTGGCAGACGGTGTTGAAGGCTGTAGAAAGATCAAGGAGGATGAGGGCCACGGTTTCCCCTTTGTTGAACTTTCTCCTGATGTCGTCAGTAGCAGCGATGAGAGCGGTCTCGGTGCTGTGGTTCCTGCGGAAGCCAGACTGGGAGATGTTGAGTAGGCTGTTGTCCTCCAGGAAGCGAGACAGTTGGCTGTTGACTATCTTCTTGATGACCTTCGCTGGGAAGGGGAGTAGGGAGATAGGTCGGTAGTTCTTGAGGTCTTCGTGGTCGTCCTTGGGGTTTTCGAGCAGGGTGTTGACTTCGGAGTGCTTCCAGCTCTCTGGGAAGGTGGCTGTCTCGAAGGAGCTCTTGATGATGGTGCGGAGCTAGGGAGCAATAATTTGGCTGCCTTTATTGAAGACATGGTGAGGGCAGAGGTCGGCTGGTGAACCGGAGTGGATGGTGCTCATGGTCTTGGTGGTTTCCTTGTCATTGGTGTGGGTTCAAGCGCTCAGGAGGTTGGTGTGGATGGATGCGTTGGGGTCTGGGTTGGCAGTGGTGGTTGTGGGGGTTGGTGGTGCGAAGCTGCCATGGATGTCTGTGATCTTGCAGTGAAAAAAGGTGGCGAGGGAGTTGCAGAGGTCTTCTGAGCGAGGGGGGTCGGCTGAGCAGGACTCAGCTGACTCCGTAGTGAGCTGCTCCTGTTGTAATCCAGCGGCTAGGGATCTCCACTTTCATGCCTCCAGGCTCAGCTGTCAGCCACTCAGTCACCATATTCAGGCCGTGAGGGATACAGCCCCGGTGACTGCAGCAATATGTGGGTGGCCTCAGCTCTGGTAGTCAATAGCTGTGCAAGGGCCCCGTATCACACAGCAGGCCAGTCACCAGCTTCAACAGGGGTGGGCTGTGCCGCAGAGGAAGTGGCCTCAATGCCCCCTCTACGCCACTGCTCCCTGGCAGGAAAAGCACAGGCAGGGCTCGAGGACAAAGCCATGGAGGAATTAATTTGTCCTGTCTGTGGAACCCCCATGCCCTTTTCTACCCTGTTGGTGCCTTACAGTAAATAGTTTGAAATACCCTGCCACGTTGTACAAAGCGGATAAGCACCAGCCACACCTCACATTTGAGTTCTGCAAGCACCCCTGGTCCCAGCCAGACCCTATAGCAGATCAAGATCGGGACTCGAAACTGCAGGGTGTGACCGCACTTGGATGACAGTACTGGCCATGCAACAGAGTCTCCAGTCCATAGATGGAACAATAGACACTCAGTATTCAAATTGACCATATGGTGACCAAGCTGGGCAAACAGAACCCGCTTATTACAAAGGCGGAACAGCCCATCTCATCTCCCAAAGTCTCCACATTGTAAAGCCTCTGGCACTGATTCAAACGAAAAATGAAGACATAGAGGCCAGGTAATGCAGAAACAACCTTAGGATCACAGGTATATTAGAAACCACCAACATAGGCAAGATGAAGCGATATGTGAAAAACCTGCTGCATGACATTTTTGGGGCATGGCCAATCAGTAGAAAAGAAGAAGTTGGCGGGCAGTGGTCTCATCAATGGTCTGTCCCAACGCACGCCTCTGACCACAGGAGCATCAGCAGACCATAACCCTCGCCTGAATAATGACTATGGGAGTGATTCAGTTGGTTATTAGGCTGACGCCGCCAGAGCCTCGCAAGGTAGTGGCCATCTTGGAGGTGTTTTTAGCCACGCCCCAACAACAATATTTTTACAAATATTGAAACAACACAAAAAAAAGTATATTTTTACCTGCAAAATGCTTGTTGACAAGATTTTCCACATCAAAGTACTTTTTCAACAATATTTTGGTAACATGATATTCAAAACCCAATGTTTTGTCCAAACACCTTACAGCCATCTGCAGTAAATTGTTCTTTAAAACTACTCTTGTAACTTCACTTCTAAAGAATACCACTATGGATTCCAGTGCCCAGAAACTATTGCACCATCTCTCTTTTCTCCTGTATCACCATGATTCAAGAAAGCTGGGACAATTTCCAGTTATCACATTATCTACAAGAAAACACGATCTTCAGTCCTTTTGAATCTGGATTTAAACACACCAGGAGCATAGAGACTGTGCACATTGCTGTCAATAACATCTGTATGATATTGGAGACATGAGGCTCTGCAGCCCTCATTCTACTCAATTTGTTGGCAGCATTTGACATGGTCTTACACTATATCCAGTTAAATAAGGTCCTACAGATGGGCATTCAAGGAAATGGCGTAATATAGTTTGAATCCTTCCTGAAGTCTAAAATACAGGTGGTCCAACTGACAACTTTTCCTTCTAAGATCAGAGACTTTGGATGGGGTGTCCCACAGTGTTCTGCTCTAGCCTTACATTATTTAATATGTATGTGGCATGACTGACAAGCTCGATTGCCTCCTTTGGATATCAATGTTATACATATGCGGATGGCACCCTGATTTTTCTGCATTTGAATGGCTACCTTAATTGTCTGCAGGACTGATTCAAAAAAAGTATAGTTGAGGTGGAAAGATGGATGAACACAATTTTGCTATGTCTCAATTCTGACAAAATGGAGGTCCTGTCTTAAGAAGCACAACCTACTGCTCTCCTTCCTGGTGGCAGGAATCTTTAGGCACATAGCGCACCCCGGCTGCCACCGTTCAAAACCTGGGAGTCATATTTGACCCCAAGTTGTCCTTCAAACTTCATATTAGAAGACTCACCATGATTGTACTAAACAAACTTCTTCTGATTATAACACAGACCTCCAGACAACTGCAAGTTCAATCATTGATTATCAGTAAGCTAGACGTCTCTAGTGCACTATTTGTAGGTCTCCCTGCTAAGTTAATGTACATATTTCAGTTAATTCAGAATGCTGCAGGTTAACTAATAGTAAGTGCCTATAAATATGACAGCATTTCGGTTCACCTCAAAGCTCTACATTGGCTCACTGTTCAGAAAAGGAGTATCTTTAAGGCCCTCTGTTTTTGTATCAAGGCCATTTTGAATTCTCATGTTAGCACCAGAAATCCGAAACAAAAATCATATTCGGGCAAGCTTTTCCAAATATGTGCTCTTGGCAAGCTTGCAATTACATCAGTCTCAATTATACTAGCAATAAAACCTGCAGGGAAAATAGTGCAGGAGTACATGGTTCAAGCTATTCACTGAGCTTTGGATGATGATGCTTTGGCATGTTAGCACTTGAAATGGAGGAGTGATCAAGAATAGGTGGATCCCAAATATCTCTTATATGTTGTGGCCTCAGTGCATCTAGGGCTATCATCAGTCCTCGATCCTCCAGTCTCTCAAATGAAAATGGTGACAAGCATACTGAAAATGAACAGCCATTTTCTCCCGACAGAATATACTTCACCACCAGAAGTATTAAATGGTAAGGATCTTTCATTCAGGATGCCCTAGCTGGAGAAGCAGGGACAGCCTCAGATGATGAGGAAGGCGACGTTGTTCATTCAACTTTGTTCACCCTACATGCTGCCTACTTTAGAGTAGACTAAACTTACTGCAAATAAAGTTACTGAACATAATATAAAATAAATAAAAAAAATGTCACAAGACTCCCATTGTGCAAACAATTTAGCAAAGCAGAATGATAATTGACCATGTCCCTTTCAACATAAGACCCAATCTGGAACTTTTGTATTTCAGTTCTGGCTGTCCGCTGTCATTTTGAGAGCACCGTGGTAATCCTCAAACAAAAGAATCTCTGCACAAAAGTCTAAGTTTTGGTTATGATGGTTTTAGCTATGGTAGGTAGCATAAAATAAAATCATATCTGTGATCAAGATGTACAAGTTAAATAAGACTTTCTAATGTAAACATGTTACATGCAATTTCAACTACTACTTGAATAGATTTCATCTTAAATGGAAGAACAAGCACACCTGTAAAAGAAAGCAGTTAGTTGGAAGTGCATGACTTCGATTGATTTAAGTCAGAACTGCGAATGAGGAGTGTAGGCTGTATCTGATTAACACTTCTATTTTTGAGTCAGAATTTGTCCAGTTGCATTATTTTTTTAGACTACTTCACCTCGACAACTTATGATGACACATTTTAAATGAAATAAAATGTCAAACAAGCACATTTAATAATTAATAGTATTTCTACTTCGCGTCTCAAACGCCAAATTGTCACTTGAAGCTTATTAGATCATGCAGGCTGATATATGTTGCGCCTCTCTTGACTTAACAGAAATTTCTCACGTCATTGAAGATATGGAAGCAAGTCTGCCATCCAATCATAGTAATAGAGGCCTCCTCTCATCTACTTACCCTTTGATAGACTGCCCACCATATTATTTGTACCCTGCCATTGATTTGGATATTTCTGTGAAAAGTGTACCCACCGACACAGCAGGAACACCTTCATCAGAAATGTAACGCCAAGACGGCTACAGTGTTACCCTCTTAGAACTAAACCCCTTACATTAAATTATGAAGAACTTATAGTTGAGCCTTTTATGAGGGTTCTGGTGTAGTCAGTGGCCACTAGACTGTATCCATTGTTGGTTTTGGCGTTTGCCAATACATATAAATAAACTTCCATATGAAGTTACTCACTTTGAACACTCAAATCTCGAAGCATAATGAAATCAAGCAGTCAGGGCTCACTCTTGAGGATGGTACACAGTAAAGAATTCACAATAAACTAAAAAAACGAAATGTTTAATCAGTGCTATGTCTTCAAAGTAGAACATGGATCCCATGAAAAATGAACAGGAAAAACCCCACACCTTTTTAATGTTTATGAATTGGGCACTATATTTTTTTGTAGCATTGGTACTCTGGCCAATGCTATTTAAAGGGATAGTGGTCGGGTGAACTCAGGTAAAGACTTTAGGACTCGTTTTGTTTAATGTCAAAGTCTTAGGGCCAGATTTAGATCTCAGTGGATGGAATACTCCATCACAAACCTGTATTACAATCTCCATAGAATATAATGGGATCATAGTATGGCGGACGTGATATTCTCCTACACCAAATTCTAATTCAGGCCCTTAGTCAATGGAATAGAGGCACTATGCAAAAAAAAGTAGAATAATTGAAAGTCTTTCGTTCAAATGATGCACTCCGACAGGAAGTCCTCTTAAACTATGCTGTTACCATCAAGACAAGGGCTGTAAACTTGGTATGTACCATAAGAAGGAATATACATGCAGCTTTCTGTTAGACAGAAGTCATGTACACCCAGGACCTGCATCAGAAACACATTAGGACACTGTATGGGCATTCAACATGTTCTACATGGATACATTCAGAAAGGCCTTTAAAATAGACACTTAGAAGAGAGAAATTGGCATCCATTGGGAAAACAGAGGGATGCACTTGAGAACAACATCTGGCAGGAACACAAAGGAGAGCATCTTAACGCCACCCGATGAATAGAACATGGAAAGACCAATGAGACACAAGTGAAAGGAGAAAGGAATACGAGAGGAGTTTAAGAGGAAGCCCGGTTAAGACATGCATCAGTATACAGTATGCTGAGACCCAGCTGTTGGACAAATACAAGATTTTCGTACACCCTTCACTGCAAAACTGAGGATGAGTTACAGTACCAGGCAACCAAGTGATAATTGCACAATAATTCTCACAGACCTCCCTCCCCCCATTTCCAAGTAGATATGAATTGCCTACATTTTACTTTAGTTTGGTTGGGAAGTGAACATTGCACCTTAGGCAGGAGCACAATCTGCTACGTTAAAATACCTAAAAATCTGCCCATATACATGTCTTGAGGCTGACTTCACCATCTTCTCGGACAGATCCATCCTTCCTCAATGGAAAAGAAAACCCGAAGAAAAGAAATACATGTTGCTTTGAAACATTTTTTCGGTATCTTCTCCTACCTGAACACTGATACATACCAGTCCAACAACATATTGGTGTACGAGTTAAACCATTGTTAAAATGTGTACATACTAAAAAGTGCAGTCTAAAACACTGTTCCAGAAAGAATCACTTGAAACAGCCATTCATTGCTTCTGCAGGGGCTATCATACTCAATGGCTCTGCTGACACAATCAATCTGCTATAAATGTATGACATCTATCCTTGATTGTATCTGCATATACACAATACAATCATAATTACAATCACAATTCTGATAGATGAATACATGGTACAGATGATGGCGCAGTGTTGGTGCAGAAGTAAACAAAACAGAAAAACGCAGTACAGCGCTCAGAACATTTAGATGCTGTAACCATTTGGACATAAATACACAGAATAGAATACTAACAAACTCGCTTTTCTAATTTCCCAGCATCCGACATCTAATGCACATATGATTAAGACCAATAGGTTGGCCTTTTGACCCCCTGAGGTAATGTGAACGGGGTCTTCCTCTGGACAAAATGGTAGCAACCTATAAAAAAATACAGGAACTTTCAGGGACCACAAAGGATGGATACAATATGTAAAAAGAGGTCATAGATGAGTAACACCGAAATACAGCTCATTTGACCTCGGGGAGCATGCGTCAACACAAAATATCAAACAGATCCAGAACAATAAAGTTCCTACAGAAGTCATTGAAATCCACAAATGACCTCAGAAAGGAAGAAGGAAAGTTTGAAAAATAACAAAAGGAAAACGTGCTGAACGAACGGAAAACACCTGCGCTACCCTATCCAAAAGCAACATGTAATGTGTTTCAGTAATGTGATAAGCCTCAACATGCTCTAACATCTAGGCCCGTATTTATACTTTTTTTAGCGCCGCATTTGCGCCGCTTTTTGACACAAAACGGCGCAAACCTACAAAATACAATGGCATTTTGCAAGTTTGCGCCGTTTTTGCGTCAAAAAACGACGCAAATGCGGCGCAAAAAAAGTATAAATACGGCCCTAGAGTGCAGAAAGTTACTCAAACATGCCTCTGTTAACAATCAGAAGAAACCCCAAGTAGCATGTGGACTGTAAAGCCCTCAGTAAAACCGAGTGCCCAAGAACACATCACATTAAGAATATATACTCAGTACATCAACAGAATGCAGGAAATCACAGTAACATAAGCCGGAGCAAACACGTAGTGTTAAATTTTTAATAAAATAATAAAAGTAGTGGGTATGGCCAAACTGCTTGCAAAGTGAGCAGCCCGCAAAACGCATGTAAGATTCAGCATGCAAGGCTGTATAGCAATACAACGCCAGTCACCTGGGCTGTCATTTCAGTAATAGTTATATAGTCATATAGTATTAATATATTCCGGTGCTCCCTCGAATGAAGACACAAAATGTCACCTTCAGAACCCTATTTAAACGGCCCTGAATGGAGCGATTTGGCGATGCCCACTTATTTTAGCCATGCACATTCTCACAGTGAAGCACCCACTTACCTGACACACTCACTACCCACACGTCAGACTCACAGAACGGGGTGGCACAACTTCTCCAAGCCTAGAAAAGGACATTTATCTCAACAGCCATGGTTTTACAGATTAATGGTTTCCATATTTACTCCTGCCTACAATATTTTCTTTCATCTTTTGAGAAACCCTTCAATAAAAGCCATTTTGTTCTCCTGAGATATTCCATCCTTATCTTTCCTGGAGAACTGCATAATCCCAGGCATCGTCTGTAGGAGTTACGATGGGAGTGCTGCTCCTGCCCAGACATTCAACCAGGCCAATGTACTAGTTAGGCCCATCCCTTTCATGAGTCTCCTATCAAATAATATTGGTCATCATAACTCTAACAGGAACCTAGGTGTTGGACCTGCCCTTTCTACAGGGTCATCCTCCAAACTTTTTTTGACTTCTCCTCCTAATTTTTCTCACCCTGTTTGGCTGACGTTATGACTCTGGGCACTTTATCACTGCTGATCAGTGGTAAAGTGCATATGCTCAACCTTGTAAACTTGGTATGATTGCTTTATACCTGATTGGCACATTTAATTTACCTGTATGTCCCTTGTACAGTAGTATGCCTATACCCAGGGCCTGTAAATTAAATGCTATTAGTGAGCCTGCAGCACTGCTTGCACCACCTACTGCAGTAGCCTTTCAAACCTGTCTCAGTCCTGCTAGCGCAGGACCTGCATGCACAGTTTGTTGCCACAGAGACCTGGCATCTATGGTTACTTGCCAGGCCCAGAACTCCCTTTTTACTACATGTAAGTCACCCCTAAGGTAGGCCCTAGCTAACCCTATGGGCAGGGTGCATGTATGTAGAAGGCAGGACATGTTCCTAGTAGCGTGGCCGGTCCTAGTAGTTACAAACAGTCTATTTGGTTTCTCACTGCTGTGAGTGCTGCCTTCTCATAGGAATGCATTGGAAATGCCCTGCCTTATGTGTAGGGGTATTGTCTGGTTTATGAGGGGTGGCATAGACATGTCTGGTGTGGTTGTAATGGTAGTGAGAAATGCTGCTTACTGGTGTAAGTGGATTTTTTATTACTATTACAGAAATGTCACTTCTAGAAAGTGGGGGACAGGGTCAAGACTGATTTGCATATGACTGGGCCCAAGCTGGAATGGCATGGTGAGCAAAAAACTGATGGATTAAACCCAGATCTGTGCCTGGGGGTGAATGTTTGATTTGGAATACATCCCGTCCATCAACTGTTCTTTTTACATTTGTTGTCCCAAGTGGGAAGGGTATTGCCAGACGTGAGTCCCGTGCTCACTATACCACCAGAGTCAAGCTAGCCTGGCAGAAGAGGAGTGATACTCCAATACCGGTACCAGGATGCTTGTATCTGGTCTAGATAGGACCTGGCCTGGCAGTTTGGGCTGGACTGTTCCCATGGGTTTCACATGGCTGGGTCCAAACTGGAATGACATGGTGAACAAAAAAACTGATGGATTAAACCCAGATCTGTGACTATGGGTGAAAGTTTGATTTGGTCTACATTCTGTCCATCAACTGTTCTTTTTGCACTTCTAGAAAGTGAGCATTACTCTATGCTTATGACTCTGGTGTTTTGTAGCTTGACTCCAATCCACGTCTGCGCACAGTGACAGTTGGGCTTTGTGCATACGTTTCAGACAGCCTGTACATAGGGAGGGTGGAGGTGTCACAGAGGTGCATCTGCATTTTGAATTGGCTTCCTGGGCAGAGAGAAGGGGAGGCATGGCACACATGCATCTGTAAAGGCTGTACCCTGGCCTCACACAAAAGGGGGGTTTACTCCCAACTCATGTTTGGAGCCTGTGCTGGAGGAGAGAGGGGACACTCCTAGAGCCAGTTGTAACTGGTTGAAACCCCCTCTCCTCCTCATTGGAAATGCTTTGCAAAACTGAGTATAAGTACTGGGGATTTTCCCCCACAATTTACTCAAGAAACATACTTGGAACTGGACACGGAATACTGCTGGAGGGACTCTACAGGAACCACCTTGGACTGCTGCTGCTGCGCTGACCTGTGGCCTTTTTCATCACTTAGAGGGACTGCCACTGAGTGCATCCCCTTTGTGCTGGCCTGCTGCTGGGCCCTGCCGCCCTGGGTAACCTTGTGTCCCCCAGAGGCTGGGTGCTTTGGCCCCTGTCCTCTACAACTGAGGTTCCAAACCCCAAGGAACACTCCTCGTTATTTGCTGCTGTGCCCTGACTAGAGAGGGCCTAAGGAGCTTGCTTATTTGTGTTTCTACAGTGCCTGCCGAGCGTTTCCTTTTTCTGAGTATCGTGCTTTTGGAAGTTGGAGCGTGCCAAAATCACCACCATGACCCGGGTGCTCCTTGACTCGCGGGCGCATCGAATACGTGCTGTCTGACATGCCCCCGTGGCACTCACAACAGATGAAGAGAAGGAGCCCGCAAGGTGGTGCACAAGTAAGCACCTCTATTGGTGAATGACCACCGCAGCCTGGCCCATACAGTGGGCATGTCCCTTCCCGCCTATGGGATCCCCTGACAGAGGATTTCCCCTCCAGCCAAGTGTGTCATTTGGCCCACCTTTGTGAGCCCCGGAGGGTCCTACAAACGCTCCAGGAGGAGCGGAGTGCCGATCGGAGCATTCCTCGGGGATCAGGGAACCCTGCCAGCCAGTAGAACCAGGTTAGGAGTTCTACGGGCCGGACAGGGGTGCAGGGCTTTGTTAGCCCAGAGCCAGGAAGCTCATTGAGAAATCTTAGTCCTTCCTGATTTTGGGCACGGAGGTCCCCGTTCTGGCCCGCACTGTTTCAACATCTCGTATAGGCCACAGACCTGGTGAAACACGATACTATGCTACGTGCATTACTTCTGTTGTCCTGAGGGCCTTCATGAGAGAATTGTTGCAGGCAGGATAATGGTTATAATATGTTTTCCATGGCATGATAGCTTTTGCTGACTTGCCATATGCTATCTAATGTTTCTTGTTGGGCATTTACGACATTTTTTTTTTGACAAGTGCATTTCTTTTATAATGTAATTCCTGACTACTAATTATGTTGCAGAATAATAAGTAACCTAGGTGTTATGTGTGACTACTGCTGATATCTGCAGAGTAGTGGTGTTACGATATGTTATGTTCTGACAACTGCTTGGATAGCAGGGTAATAGTGACATGTTATGTTTGTTCTAATTATGTTTTGTGCAATACAGGTTATTTTTACATAACTTGGGGTTGTGTTCCTTTGTGGTACATTTATTGTGTCACATGTATTGTGTGTGTTGGGCAAACGCTTTACACATTGCCTCTAGGACAAGCCTGACTGCTCATGCCAAGCTACCAAGGTGGTAAGCAGGGGTTATCGTGGACGTGTAACTCCCTTGCCCTGACTAGAGTGGGTGGTTTCTGCCTGGCTTAGGTGCATACCCTATCCAACCAGAAACCCCATTTCTAACACCAGATAATTACAGTATGTAGTATAGGTGCATTTTTATTTTGGTTGATTGGACTGGTCTAGTTCTAGGAAAAGCTCTTTTGGATTACTTCTTGCTGGGTTATTCTCTCCTCTCAAGTCTCATCTCATTTGCCCTCAGATGAAAAAGATCCATCATTCAGTGGCAAGAGGAGGGAATGGGTAAAATCTCTCTATTCATCAGTTGCCAGAAAAGAGGCCAGGTGAAAGCAATAAAAGTATTTATCTTCTTTCAACATCTGTCTTTGATAAAGTCCAAAGTCTGGGAAATATATTTAGGGTCCCACTACTCCTCATCTCAGACTGGGTTCAATCACATATATTTAGGCTCTGTGGTGCTGTTCTGGCTCCCCAGAAAGCCAAGCAACATTATTGTTCAAGGTTTGCACATCACAAAGAACCGCCTTAGAAAAAATGCTTCATTTTCTGCTGGCAGGCCATGAGGCAATTTTCTGTCAAGAGGTAAAGGGACCCAGGTAACAATAAGGGGTTTTCAGTGCTGAAAGTTCAGTCAACTCATGGAACTCATGTTTTTGGGGGAAATGTTTGTCCTAAGGTTGACAACCTGGAGAGCAGCTGCAGTACTTCTGACTCCTTAGTGGTCTCTGAGGATGTGGCAGAACATGAAGCTTCAGATATCGCATCTCTTGAGACTTCCATGGGATCTGTCATGGACTCACCTGGTTCCAAACTGCAGGGAAAATACTGGAGCCAATGCTGAACCCCCACTGTTAGGCCACTCACCTGGAGATCTTGTCCGCGGAGACGATATTGGTCCCTACTCTCTCCCAAGACAACGCTCGACCAAGGAATGATAACCTTTAATAAGGCGCTGTACTAGGAGGGAAGGGTGGTGGCTAGCTCGCTATCCTGTTCCGGAATGCCCCAAGTGTCTTTCTCTTTTGGTGTGTCCAGAGAGACAACTAAAGGAAAGGAACACACACACTATATTAGCATTGGCATGCATTAACATAGTTCAAATAAATTTGGAGCAATGAAAGTAAATACACTCAGAGAGACTTATAACAACTCGGAAATATGTTCTCCTTTAGTTTTTGTGGGATAGAAATTCCCACTCCTTTAGTGAGCTTCGGATAACAGTTCACAGTTTCTTCAGTGGCATCATATTACATCATATGCTCTTGTTATGTGACTGTTCTTTATTTTTAATTTTCTATTTTTCTCTCTAAAAGTTAGCACGTTGTCTCTTGAACTTCTAGCAGATAACACTGGAGTCTTATGCCTGGATTGTTCACAAGTCTTGATGTCTTTTTACTTTTGTAGAATTGTTGTGGAGGAGAAACAAAGAATAATGTACTAACCTTGTTTTCTCTTCCTTTGTTTTGTCCTTAATTGAGGATTATGCCATCACATGTCAGAATGACCAACGGGCCAGTTCCTGAACAGCTGCAGCTGAAAAGAGGGTTCCCTGCCATAGCTCACCGTAGGATTCCCTGCCATAGCTCACCGTAAGTCTTTTCTGGAACGCAGGGATCGGAGAAGTCAGATGAACTGCTCAGAGATGTCTGCATGGGACACAGATGTCACTGGCTCAGACTAGGAAGCTTGGATCAGGGAGAAGAGGGTGCGATGATCCAGGAGAGTGGGAGGGAGAATAAGGGTTCTTTTTCAGGAAATAAGCCAAGCGTCTGACAGAGGTCTGACTGACTATTTATAGGTAGATAGTACTTTCTAGAAGGGCACATGTTTCACTGTGGAAAATACGTGACTTGAAAATCTCTGTCTGCAGTCACTCTGGAAAGTCCCTAGTGGAAAGTCTCTGTCTGCAGGCACATGGACAATTATGAATCACTGTGGAAAGAACCTGACTGGAAAGTCCCTGTCTGCAGGCAAATGGATAATTATCAAGCACATGAATAATTGCAATAACAGAAAAAAGGTCATCATTGAAGCAGACTTGTACAAACATGTGGAACAAAAACATGAGGCCTATGGATAACTACAAGTACATGGAATATTGCAAACACAAATAATTTTGTACTCCGTACATTAGCTAAACTCAGAAACAAGGCAATATATGAAACAGGTTTACTTCTCTGCACAAGGTTGGAGTTACTGACACTCTCAACGTTCTGCTTGAAATAGGGATTGGAGTTATAGACACTCCCAAGGTACAGTAGAAAGCACGGTTACACTTGGTACAAGGTTGGAGTCAGGAGCATGCCCAGGGTATGCTAAAAAAAATATGGTTATGGGGGCGTGGCTTGGTGGAGCATGGAGTAGAGGCCAAATGTTCTCTGTTCTGAGCCTTCACTGGCTGTTAAACAATCTTTTTCCTACACCATACCTCCAAAAAGCCCTTTTTAGTACTTGTAACGGCCCCCTGAGAACTCTGCGCCACTCACACCATTGCTGCCGTCATTCCTCAAGCTGGTTTCAAAGGAGAGGTGAGTGAGCACCGGTCTCACAATTGCGCCAAGAGGGAGTCCACCATCTGGCTGTGTTTCCTCGTGGAGTGCGGTCTTTTTTAAGGCACAACCAGGAATGCGTGTCTCATGAACTAACATCCCTACTGGAGCCAGGGATGCCTAGAATTGCTCTGTGTCTCGGACACAGGAGAGGAGTGATGACAGTCGCATAACCTGGTAGCCCCCACATGGCTATCTTCTCGCTAGGCGCAGAGTCCTTCTGCTGCATACACAGCTTCTCTTGGAGGAGGTACAGTGGAGCAGCACTGGAGCACAGAGGTCCTCGATTCCGGATGGCCCAAGATGTGACAAACTACTGGGCTTGGCAAAACAACACACGCCCCTACAAATGACTGAGCCTTCCTTCCTCCCAGTTGCTCAGTGATAAAAACCTGGGCCCTAGCCCTGGCCCCTAGCCCTGGCACCTAAAAACTTCACCTCATACTCCCCTCACCCCGTTTGGCATGCACTGCCATTTACTGACGCACTGAAGCACTGAAGGGAACAGCCAGTCCCCATTGTGGACTGTGCAGGTGGGGCCTGGTGGGGCAGCCAAATTGGATCTCGCACACCAACCAATCTTCCACTCTCCTCCTGCTTCAGGCAAAAATGTCAGAGGAAGCAATACCATCATCCAACCCTCTACATTGGGCTCTTCTGAGTTTTGTACTTGTTATGCGCTTTGTGCCCCACTACATTTTGGCAGTTGCGCATGAGAGGGCCCCATCAGTGACGTGCCTCCCCCGGATACATTTCAGCATCCTTCTGACTTTGCCGCACCACATTGTCATATAGCCTCCTGTGCTTGCTTTCTTTCGGAACTGTGTACCAGTCCACTGGGATTCACCATCTATACACATCTATTCCTGGGACACTCATTACCACAGGCCGCCTCTCCCGGCGAGTGTTGCTGACCCACAAGGGTGTTTGACCTCCACAACTCTACGGAGCGATCTGCCAGTTGCCTGACCACACGCTGCTATGCCAAAAGGCAAACCCTCCAGAGATACCTCTGTGGCCTCCCTGTGGTCCGAACCTTCTGCACCAAATATGACTTCTAAAAGGGACTCCCCCACGCAACCTCCTGACACCCTTGCGGCCCCCGATCACTCAAGACAATATGGTGCAATTCCTCACTGACATCAAACAAGAAATTGTCTCCTTGAAGTCAGACTTCAAAACTTGCATTCAGGACCTGAGCAGAGAGGTAAAAGAGGTGGGCTCCTGCATCGATGACCAGGAGCACACAATGGAGGCACGCACAGAAGATCAGAAAATGCTAATGCATCGTGTCCTTGCCCTTGAGGACTAACAAGCAGACCTCCTGGCTAAGCAAGAGAATTTACACAACCACAGCAGCAGAAATAACATCCACATATGGGGTGTAGATCGGGGAGTGGAAGGAGATGATATCCTAGCATTTACAAGGGACCTCCTCCCATCCCGCTATCCATGGAGGTGAGGGAGATCTACCACTCATCCTGGATCGTGCCCACTGTGTCTTCCCCACGACCGCCAGACCCCATTCCACACCGGATATCTTGATGTGAATACATTTCTTCCATGATAAAGAGGAAATTCTTGCAGCAGCTCCGGGCAAAGCTGATTTCGTTTTCAGAGGGCACACACTACAGATGTTTCAGGATCTTTTCCTCAAAAAGAAGAGCCTTCAAGCTAGTAACTGAAAAGCTCCAGGAGCTGAACATTATGTACCAATAGACCCATCCTTTTGGCCTCTTGTTTCAGCCTAATGGCAAGCAAAGACATGTCTGCTCCCTCTCTGATGCAAAGCGCCAGCTGGACCTACCCAATGAATCTTTGGAGGAGGGATTCCAGCCCCCCCTCTCAGATGAGAGAACGCGATGGCACCTATCATGGAACAAAGTGGGCAAGAGAAATAATGATAATTGGTCAAAAGTACAGACACTACGTGAAGCCAAGGAATCATTTCCAACATATGAAACAGGAATCTTCCCACTCAGAGGGCCTGACCACTTGACTGCTTCCATTGGGGGGCGGGGTGGCCTCAGCCCCATATCTATCAATCGATGCATTGTACCATGCAACATTTTGTTTTCCAATGCTAATCTCTTTTTTTTCTGTAGGTTTTAGCAATGTCCGCGGCTTCAGTGTGGACTCTTAGGCATTAGTGACTGTGATTGTTGAGATGAGCTCTGCTTCTTGTTTTTTCCCATCTCCTCTCTTCTCCAGGTGCTTCTTCTACCGAGGTGACCCCTCTTCGGACAAAGGGGTTGATCTCCTCAGTCTGGAAATGGAGATCCTCATGCTGTAGGGCCAGGTTGGCTCCTATGTTAATCCCTGGTTACAGACCCACTACTTCCATGGTAACTTAGAGATCCCTGGCTCTCCTTCCTACACATGGAGTAACCTCCTCAGCCCCAACCCCATCTCACACTCCTGCCTTCTCTCCCAACATGCTTACCCATGGGGATACTTCCTAAGATGACAATGATCTTCCTTAATGTGAAGGGTCTTAACTCCCCAAATAAATGCAAACAAATCTGGCGCTACCTCCTCCAGGAGGACCTGGATATTATTTTCTTGTAGGAAACACACCTGCTCAGGGAGGATGATCCTCGCATGGTACATGCCAAATACGCCTCCCACTACTGGGCATACACTGACACCAAAATGCCAGGAGTGGGCATTTTTTTTAGATGGGGCTTTGTGACCAACCTGAAAAAGATGGTATGGGACTCTGGGGTTTGCTTCTTATTAGTGCTCATAGAAAGGGGCCACACCACCTTGTCTTTTCTCAACATATATGCTGCTAAAGAGTCGTAAGACATCTTTCTCCCCAAAACTCTCAGGGATCAACTTGGTCTAGCCCACGGGAAATAATACTGGGGAGCGATTTCAATTTGGTGTGGGACCCAACACTTGATAGAAGCTCCACCCATATTCAGGGCATTGAGGCTATGTCCGCCCAACGTAAAAGAGAGCTCACCAAACATGGGCTAGTGGATGCCTTGCACTACTTTCACCCTGACACGCAGGATAATTCCTTTTATTTGCATGCACATCAATCTTACTCACAAATTGATTATAAATTTCGCACACATTCTCTCCTACACCAATTGGAAACAATCCAGATATCTGATATTTGTATTTCAGGCTAAACTCACATAGTATTAACATGGTCTTCCCTGACAGATTCCACAAGTGCCTCATCCTCCCACCCCAAACCTCCCCCCTGGTTAGATTCTTCCACCCTAGCTCTTGAGTTACCTCATAGACAGGGTCACCATTGCTGATGCGATCAAGGAATACTTTGCACTTAATGTTTTACCACACACCTCTCCGCACATAGTGTGGGATGGTTTTAAAGCAACAATTAACTGTGTTATTACTTCTACAGCAATAGCACACACTGAGAGACTGGCCTCTTTGAAACCAAATTGGCAGGTAGCATTTAATTGTAAGAGAGCTTAGACGAATAAGCAACTTCCAGATGTGACAAACAGACCCTTGCCCTATTTCTTGGCCAACTTTGAGCACACAGGATTAATAAGGCAGAGAACTCAATTCTGACTCTCAAATAGTGATTCTATGAGGGGTAACAAGGTTGGTACCCTTTTGGCCTACCTCATTCGTCATCAATGGGCCCGCTCCCACATTGCCAAACTTCACACGACTCACTAGTCAGGGAAACTAACAAATAAGAGCTTTTTTGTAAATACTACTGCAATCTTTACTGTGTTGGAGGAGAGAACCCGAAGGTAATCTTGACCTATCCATGAGACTCTTTGTGGCCACCCCTGGATCCTCAGCTGTCTCAAGATTTGGAAACACACTTTACCATTTTTGAACTTAAAAAAGAGCTTGGAGGATTGGAAATGGGGAAAACCCTGGGCCCAGATGGCCTGCTGGTATCCTTCTACAAGATTTTCTTCCTTTACTTGAAAGAACATCTTCAGACGCTGTTTAATATTTTTATGCACGCTAGCCACCTCACCCCCTCAATGTCAGTGGTGGAAGTATTGCCCATTCTCAAATCCAGTAAGAACCCCACATTATGCTCCTCCTACAGGCCAATAGCCCTTTTGAATACTGATGCCAAATTATCTACTAAGTTGTTAGCCAACCACTTAGAACTCCTATTACCGGGATTTGTAGACCCAGACCATGTAGGCTTCATACAACACCAATAAGGGCCTGATAACACCAAATGCCTTGCTAACCTGATAAAAAAAGCTCACCAGGAATAACATTCCCGCCCTACTTATCTCACTAGATGTGGAATGAGGGTTTGAGTTCAGTTGAGATTTCCTACATGCTGTCCTCTGGAAGATCGGGCTGGGACCGGTCATGACTTCTAAGATTATGGCATCTTACACTGCTCCGACAGCTTTTATAAGGGTTAATTGATGCACTTCCACTATCATGTCAATGCAGCGAGGAACCAGTGAGGGCTGTCCCCTCTTCTTTTAGCCCTGGTCATGGAATCCCTAGCGAGTCACCACCGTCAGACCCCAACTATCACAGGCATTCCCTTTCCTAGCTGACACCACAAAGTACTGCTCTACATGGGCAACTAATTGCTAACCCCAACCTACCGCAGAAAGACCCTTCCTGCTGTAGTGCAGAGCCTATAGAAATTCAAACGAGCCTCAGGCTATAAAATAAACATGTTCAAGTCACAGGCATTAAATATTACCACCTCCCTGACCTTCTTCCTGACCTTCACACCCTACCTCCCTTTCAATTGGCTATGAAATCAATTTGCTACTTAGGGCTTAACATCACAAACTCACTCCAGATATGGACTCGGGACAATCGGCCCCAATACATCAAGGCCATCCTGTAGGACCTACATAGAGGGAAGCCACTGCACATCTCATGGCTTGGACAAATCGATGCAGTCAAAATGAACATCTTGCCATGCATTCTTTACTTCTTTCAGGTCTTACAGACTCTTGTCTCAGCGGAAGACATTTGATAGTTCCTAAACAATGTCCAGGCCTTTATATGGAATTAAAGCACCCAGTATCTTCAATGCTGTGCTTATGTTACCCAGCACTCGGGGAGGCCTTGCCTGCCCTAATTTCCTCGACTACTAACGAGCAGCTCATCTCAGAGCAGCTCATCTCAGATTTACCTCAGAGTGGGTGGTTAGAGAAAATGAGAAAGATTGGCTCCACATGCACTGAGTGGTGACATGCAGGCCCTTTGGGACTTGACCTGGCTGCCCAGGCCTCATTGCCCTTTCAGTGCCTATCTTGCCACGCCTACAAGGTCAATATTGGAGATCTGGAATAAAACAGCACTCCCTATGGGCTTACCCAATTTCTGTTTCCAAATACTCCCATCTTACGTAACCCGGACTTTACACCAGGCCTGCCTCCGAGGTCCTTCTCACTCTGGGAGGATGCTGACTGCAGTACGCTGCTGGACCTATTTCAGGGTCCCCACATTAAAACATTTGAGCTCCACCTGCCAAACCCAAAAGGGGCTACACCTTCTTTCACCTCCTTTGAACAGTTGGTTCATCAAATTGAAGGCTCTAAGGACTTACTTTCCATGACCTATGGAGTGCTTCAGCAGTCTTGGGTCTGGCCTAGACACATGTACAAGGAGAGATAGGAAAGGGAGGATAGGGCGGACATCACACAAAAACAGTGGGAGCTTCTATAGTGGGAAATCTCCAAGATACACTGTAGTATACCTCAACAAGACTCAGTCCTTAAAATAATGGTCCAGTGGTACTATACTCTGGCTCTCCATAGCCCCTAACGCCTGCTAGCGATGTGGCTCGCAGAAAGGTTCCTTCTAGCACATCTGTTGGACATGCACATGACTCACTCTGTTTTGGAATGATGTCTTAAATCATATTAAAGGCACTTTGGGGTTTCCCATCCCAGCAGACTACTACACAGTTATTTTAGGCATACATCCAATTAAGCTAGAAGCCATGACACATGCCGATTGGTACCTAATTTGCCACATGGTGGCGTGGCCAAACAACTAATTGCTCTGGCCTGGAAATCCCCTACTCTGCCTTTTAGAGCCTCCTGGTTCACTCTTATTTGGCACACAATGGCGATGGATCACCAGTTTGCATTGACGACAACCTTCCTTACATACTTATCATGCCTTGAGCAGTTCTGCTTTCATCCGCCCTGACTACGTGCCCTGCAACTCTTTGAATAACCCTTTCACTTCCCGATCATCGATACTCATAATTTTCTGACATGCCGGTCTAAGGAGGCACCCCTTTGCTCCAATGATACCCCCTCATGCCTTGGCACCAGCAGTCACGAGCTACAGCATACATTCTATTGACTTGTGATTTAATTAGCACGCAATGTTCTTGCTCCCCGCCAAGCTCTCCAGTAGTGGGTCACTCTCCCCCATTCCCAGTATTACTGTTGAGTTGATGTTATCTTTATGTTTTGTGGAAAGGATGTTACACCAGACTCTTGTTCTGGATTTAAAAAGGTTGTGGTCACTTGTGTATATTTCACTTCACTTGAGATTGAGTGATCTGCACTGTAAGTAGCTTAATACCCACAGGCATGTCTTGAGGGACGTCAATGCCTATATTGCAGGTCGTTTTGCAGGGTTGAAGACTGACATTATCTTTTTTGTCTCTACCTGTTGTTGCAGAGATTCAGATCTGGCAGCCTGTGTACTGGCTTGGCACATTGCTTTCACCTGCTGATTGTTCATTTAAAGTCCCTGTGCCACAACCTGTTTAAGTTATGTTGTGATCGAGATGTATACGCTTCTTGTCCAAAGGCTATATATCCTTTTCTTTTTACTTGTTTTATGCTAGAATTTAATGTTCTGAAAAATGCAACAAACAGATAAAAAAAAATTAAAACACGGTTACGCTCAATACAAGATTGGAGTGGAGTGCGCTCCCAATGTATGCCAGAAAATACGATTGCTCTCAGTACAAAAGTTGAAGGAATGGAGTTGGTTCAGGAGACAGTCTCTAGTCCATGAGTAACACAGATGAGATGTCAAGACATGGAGAGAGGCTCCAGAGCCAGACCAAGCAAGGAGATGACAGGCCTGCAGATACTACTAAGGATTAGTGCGCAATCTGGACGAGCACTTGGGCTGGAATTTGAAGGACGCAGGCAGGTTGTTGCAAAAAGTTTGAGAAGAGGCAGAATCATAGCTCATGGAGGGAGACACTTGAGGCGTTGCAGATGTCTGGATCGCAGAGTCATCCAAAGAGACTTGGAAGACTAGTGGACTGGAAGGTTTCCGGGTAAATCCAGAAGGTGGGTTCAGGGGTGGAGTTGGGCAGGACTGAAGCGATGAAGGTCTAGGTGACTTGGGAGAAGAGTGCAAGGATGAAGCTTGCACTGGACGAGAACACAGTAAGATACAGGCAACTCAAGAGGTGAGTGAGGGAAGCTGCTTTTTCAAGACTTGACAGGTGCTTTTGCGGTCCCTGATTAGGCCCGGGCAGTAAAATACACTCCACTTGCAGAGTTTGCAGAATTCGGGCACTTCGCACTTTGGGAGTATCACTGAGTTCCCAAAATCCACCATCCAGTACTTGGCAGACTTTTTGTTTACCATTAGCATTTCCAAGAATTGATATTCTCAGGCAGCAAGTGTATGTGAGATTTCATGCCCACTCCTGTGGCTTCCGGCCGCAGCAACACCTTTATAGTGCTGCTTGAGAGTGCAAGCAACTGCGGCTACACCTCAAGCATATTCTCTACTTGAGAAGCAGCTAAAGCTACTCAAAAATACTTTTTCAAGTGGATTTTCTACTCCAACAGACCATTCAAGTTGTTTTTTAGTGCCGGAAGCCTTTTTTTAAACTTTTTTCCCAACAGGAAGGAAATGGCCCAGGTATTCTAACTTCCTCTTCCTGTCCAGCAGACACCTCTCAGTTGTATGTCTATCTCCTGGTCACTTTTCACTTGGATTTTGGGGTGAAAGAACCACTCCGTTTGTCTGTTTAATGTATACCTTTAGACTTAAGGACTTTGTTTTTGTGATAACACACAAGTAATTCCAAAAACCATTGTATGAGGGTGTTGCATGTTTGCTTGGGGATGCACCATTATTTTTTTGTACTTATATTTGATTTTTATATTTCATTGTGGTGGGTAGCCTGGAGTTTCAGTAGGGGCTGAGTTATTTTTTGCATTTTATTTTTCACCTTATGTAAAGGAAAAATGATGCACAGGTCAGTGTAATTTCTAAATATTTGTTACATTTGCAATAATCATTTATTTTACTATGTGGCCTTATCTGCCAATGTGCCATCCAGCCAGGAAGCACTAGCACAGTACTAGTCATGGTATATGTTGTTTTAATTAAAACATCATTTAGGGTGGGAATGGGATTGGATTAAATTAAAAATGTTGGTTATTGTTCGTATTTCATGTTTCTTTCTGCAAAAAGTGTATATGTGGGGGTAATATTTGATACCATAGGAGTCTGTGTCCAGAGGCCTGAATGTGTTCTTTGTTTTCCATCCCTCCTTTCTCCTTGTTGTTGTTTGACCATGTGGCTGGTGGACATGTTGTTCAGGCAGCCATTGTGTTTTCCATTGGCTTGCATGTGTTTTTTGTTTTCCATGCCTCCTTGCTCTCTATTGCTGATTGACCACGTGATTGGTGGCCATTTTGTGTACTCAGCCAGTGTGTTTTTGCCGTAGGCTAGCATGCGACATCAGTTTAACAATATGCTTGAGGATCATTGTAGTATTTGTCTACTATGAAAGTGACTACGACAAACAACTCTTTATATTACATGCATGTTTTTGTATTTGTTTCTGCACCTCCTTGTTTCCCAATAGGTTTATTATGCTCCCTTAGAACAAAACATCAGTAATTCATTTTCTTTCATTTAATTTTAAATATTTTGTTAATTTACTTTAATTTTTTATTTTATGTTGTATTTTTTTTATTTTTTTATTTCATTTATTTATTTGCTGCATTTTGCTTGATTCGATCCATCCACCCTCCTGACCTCCATGGCTGCACAGCCACACAACAATATTCATTTTTTTAAAGGTGTTATTCCATTTCCCTGGACCCCTGCCTGCCATAGAGTAGGTGTACCCGGCACACTCACCTTATCATTCATTTTGTAATGATTATTCCATGTCACCCGGACCACCTTGCCTGCCACAGGCACACATTAGCCTTCATTTTTAAAGAGTGATCATTTACCCATGCATCTTCCCGACTGCTACAGGTGTCTCCTTTAGAATAGATACAAATAGAGCAACAAGCTATATCTGTATCTTGTGTTATCCTGATTAGAAATTAAATTTTATTATAGTGGTGTGGTCTGACTTTAAAATGGTTGGATAGATTTCTGTTAACTATCACCTAAGTAACCAACCACACTAAATTATATTGTGTTTGCGTTAATACAAACTGCAACAGTGCCACATTTCACTAACTGTTTTTCTTGCTTGTTTGATTTTGGTGCTCTTCTTTTAGAATTATTGGCTCCCAGTTCTCCCTCAAGAAAAAGGAAGGATACTACTCCACCATCTTTTCCAAGCACTGCTCTGATGATAATGATCTGGACATGGATTGGATCCTGGCAGAGTCCAAGAGATGCCAGGAGAGGCAAGGGAAAATAAAAGTTCCTCATAGCCTTAAAATTATGGAAGGGGATGATGAGGAGGATGAAGGTGAGCCAGCCGTTGTTATAGAAGCTGGCATAGAAGAGTCCAACATTACCCCTGCTCCAAGGGGTGTGGCACAGGTACCACCACCAGCTCCCATATTTGTAAAGCCCCAGTTAAGATGTACATCAACCTTTACTTCAGTAGGCTTGTGCACTGTAGAAAGCCAATCGATGAAACACCCACCGACCTCCAGTTCTTCTTCAGCCGGTGGCACTGGCACACTAAGGGGGTCATTGCGAGTTTGGTGGTCTCAGGACCGCCATTTTGGCAGTGACTGTCATACCACAAGCAGGCAGGCAGAGAAGACCACCAAATTGTGACCATGGAGGTCTTCATAACAGAATAAAGCCAATCCACTGCCGGCACCGCCAGTGCAGTCAGGCCACCACAGATGACAGCAGCCACATTCAGGCCGGTGGAGAGCATGTTTCTGCCGAACAGATTACGCTGCTGCGCACCACCAATGGTTTCCACCACAGTCCCACCACCACTGAAACCCTGGCAGAAACCAATTCTATAAAAGGTGAGACCGACCTTCAGGAACACATACCAGTCTGGAGCCACCATGGAACCCGAACTGTACGTCTTCCTTCTGCTCACCCAACAACTCAGAAACCAGATACAATGACAGCGACAACACTGACCATGAGTTCATACACCTACCTGTCACTGTTGATAAATGCCAATGGACCTATGCACACACAACAAACACATCCAGGACGGGTGGTAAGGGTGAAACACACACATAACCTCACACTTACACACACACACACAGCCACATACACACATGCACATACACAGTACACACAAAATATGGCCATTACACACACACACACGCCAAAAACACACACCAACCCCCAGAGAAACAGCACCAGCTTGGTCACACACAACAACACACAACACCACCAAATGATACAACAACCCCACAACCGCAAGACCACAAAACACTGTTAAGCACCCACAATACACACCTTCCCTTGAAAAATCACACATACAACACAACGTAACAACACCAAAGAACAAACACACAAAATCACACATCCAAACAATGAGCCATACCAAATACCCTGGAAACACACATCACAACGAGTCTGACAATACAATCCCCACACACACACACACCAACACAACAACATGTCCCCAAAATACACATGCCCATCATACAACACACTAATCACTGGGGACAAATGCCATACTCAGAACCACGCATGTGGCCCAGACACAACTGGTAGCACAACCACCACTCACACACAAATGATTCCACACAAACAATGCCAGCCAAGACCAAAATTGCCCTAAGTAAAGAAATGCAGGACAAAGATGTAACATTGAAACCAACAACAGGTTGATCCTGTGATATATTAAATATAAAATGTATTCTAATAAATGTCCAAGCCCAGAGGCCAGTACAATATTTCAAAGTGCAACATGCACAATATGCACATGTGTGTGCCCCAACTTGACTCCTGAATGCCATGCAACCGCCACAGGTTGGGGCATCCAGGGGGCAGACAGGCACCTCAAGGATTGGGGGGGTTGGACTTAGGATTCGGTAGGTGATCCTTGTGTTTTGGAGGGGGGGATTAGGTCTAGGCTTAGGAGAGGACTGTGAACTCTTCAGAGGGGTCGACTTCTTGGCAGGGGAGGGTTATGGGAACTTGCAGGGTTGGCAGGGGAGGACTTGGAAGTAGAAGGGATGGACTTGGGGAGGGACACATACCCTCTAGGGGTATCACAGGATGGGAGAGGAGTAGGGAAAAGGCACAACTATCAGAGAAAATACGTCTTACTAACACGGGATCGGTCATGGCAAAAGGGTTTGGGAGTGGAGGGAGAGGTAGTGGTTGTAATAGGGGTCTTGGTGAATGTCTTGGGTGCATGTGTGTGCGATGTATGCTTGTGGGTGGTGGGTGTCTGTACGGTGGGTGAGTTTGGGCGTTTATGTGTCCAGGGAAGAAGGGAGTGGAAGTGCAGGGAGATGCCATGGTGGATAAGTGACTGTCTGTTGGGGTTGTGACTCCAGGCATGGTGGATGTGCTGCATGTAGGTGTGTCGGTAGTTGTGGTGGCTGCAGATGTGGTGACTAAGGTGGATGTCTGAGGGTCTGCTGTTGTGATGACTATGGGTAAGATGGGTGTTGCGGCTCTATCACTAAATGTTGGTGTGATGACTGTAGATATGTCAGGTGTAGTGTCTATGGTGCTGGGAATGGTGGGGGTTTCAGGGCAGGTAGTGACTGTTGCAGTGTCTGCAGGTGGGTATTGTTTGTGTGCATGCTGGTGGTGGGTCTTGTGGTCTTGTGTTTGTAAGCGCTACCCTTGGATGTTGAGGTGGATGCATGGTTGTCTGTCTGTGTGCTTGGCTGGTTGGGGAAGAGGGGTTTGGAAAGAGGAAAGTGGAGGGAGAACAGAAGACGAGAGTGACTGGCTGCCATCAGTGAGGAGGCCAGAGCCTGAAAGCATCACTGTAGCCCAGCCAGTGCACCATGAATGCCCTCCACGAATGCATTACTCTGCTGGACTTGAGTTGCCAATCCCTGGATGGCATTCACAATGGTCGACTGACCCACAGAAATCTACCTCAGGAGGTCAATAGCCTCCTCACTGAAGACAGCAGGGCTGACAGGGGCAGGGGCAGAGGTACCTGTGGCAAAGGAGACTCCCACATTCCTGGGTGAGTGGGCACGGACAACTGGGTAGGGAGCTACAGACAGGGTGGTGGTAGAGGGGGTGGCCGGCAAAGGTGGTACCAGGGGTGGTCCCAGAAGGGTCCGCCACTGCCATGGAGTGTCCACTGGAGGAGACTTCCGAAGATGATGAAGTGGAAGATCCGGTCCCCCCGTGGTACTCCCTTCACCCTCTGGGCCACTGGGTCCCTCGCTGTTGGTGGTCTCAGCACTCCAGATCATCTGGCCAGCAGCATCCCCACTCTCCTGTGCCCCGTCTCCTT
Organism: Pleurodeles waltl; assembly: GCF_031143425.1. Classification (NCBI taxonomy): domain Eukaryota; kingdom Metazoa; phylum Chordata; class Amphibia; order Caudata; family Salamandridae; genus Pleurodeles; species Pleurodeles waltl. Next base: position 696,210,370 of record NC_090439.1, on the reverse strand, counting down.
CGGCTGCAGATGCTGATGCACACAAATAGAGAGAAGGAGGGAGAGATAGAGAGGGAGAGAGAGGGTCATCACATTCTTCAGCACAACTGTAGGTATACATCTCCTGGCTAGGGACTCCCACATGGAACACCACATATTCTACTTCATGTTTCAACATATCACTACTATCCATCCCTTCATGTAATTTCTCTCACCGCTATCAAAATCCACTTAAGGTACCACAAATGGAGCCTTCCATCAATTCACCTGTAAACCTATAACAGCATGCACATCATGCCCTTGCTAAAACTGAAAATCTGTCCTAATCTTACCTTTATGAAAAATAGTAGTACCAACAAGGCTTGACATCTCGCAGTATGAAGTAAGGCTAAATCAATGCCTGTCAAACCATGCACATCTGCTAGGCTAGCGGAAATTAGGATTGCCCCACTCCTCTAGATCTGACCCCAAGTTACCATTGTGACATGATGTAGACAGATAATACCATATGTTGCACTAGTAATGGTAGGCCATTGGCAGATATTGCATGGATATTGCACTTTGTCTAAGGGTAGGAATGCCTAATCACTTACCTCCTCTGAAACAAAGGATAATATTGAATCACCTACTTTACTATGGCATGGAAATGCATTGTATGCCCAAATACACTATAGTTGGATGACCTTCAGTTACAACCTTTACATACCCCATAGTATGCATATGAAGGGACAATGGGGACATCACCACAAACCCATATGTACACTCCAAACCATCCCATACCTGTTGACTGAATGAGATGCCAGACTCACAGGGAGTCAATACCTGTACCAGGACAAAAGGTAACTAGGCCCTATACCACATGTCAGGCACTTTGTAGCAAATACTGATTATGTACATAGATGGGAGTGATCTGCCACATAGAGCTACATAATCACATATTCTGATTTATGACCAGGAATTACTGGACAGGTAGACTGGTACAGCAGCCTATATATATGTCAGGGAATTAAATTACTATGCAATCCCAGTAGTCAACATACATGTAGCAGCTCCTACTTTGTCACAGCTGCTAAAGTGTGACAGCAAGCACCAAAATATTGGAGCAAAGTACATGGTTTCTGTCAATACTTACCTCTTGTGGCTGCTGTGCTGTCCTCAAACACCCATTCACCTCAGGATAGACCACCGTCAAAATGCGGGCCATTAGGGGGGTCAGGGTCCAACCGGCACCCCTCCCTCATTGTGAGGACATCCCCAGCTAGGCCTCCGCGGTCTTCCAGGCCCAGCGTCTCAGGTCTTCCCTCTGCTTTCTGCAATGGGCGCTCTCCTGGCTTTGGGCCCCAGGGTCTTCACTTGCTTGGCGATGGCATGCCAGATCCCCTTCTTCTGATGGGTGTTCATCTGCATGAATTACACAGACATAAGGAGAAAGTCATGTACACTCGAACCATACCAATAGGAGTGAGCAGTGTACACCAGTCACAACAAGTTGGCACACATACCCATCCTCTCAGCACACACGCCTACACATCATGCCATCTGCATGCAACTAAACCAACACTAGTGCACATGCCCGATGCAACGTCACACGCAACATCTATCAAACAAGGCTATGACATAGGATTCACCTGCTCCTCTGGTGCGCCATAAAGCTGTCCACACAGGGGTAGGGCCTCATCCACCAGCCTCTCAAATTCTTTCGGCGTGAAGGCAGGGGTCGTATCACCTGCAGAATGTGGCATGATGGCTCCCAGAGGCAGTACACAGCGGCTCACGTTGTGGAGGTCTTGCTGGCAACAGTGTCAGGAGTCAAGTGAGCAATACTGCAGAAAATGGCAGTCACGGCCGCCATGACAGGACCAGCACTGCCGGTGGTCATCGCCATTGTTGAGATAGCCTACCGCCATGACGACTTTCGCCGGCAGACTTAGGTCACTTCCAACCGTCCAGTACAGTAGGTCAGGTGCCTGCCATTTTGTGCACAGAACTATTTAAAGCTACTCTAAGTTAAATAGGCTGTGGGTAGGTTGCAAGACATATGTGTGACTAGTGCACGACAGCTAAATCTTACACACATGCACACAAACATTAGTACTATATGTAAATTCCCATTTATGTGTTAGCCAATGTACAGCAATAATGCTGGAATCCATGCATATCTATGGGCTGTACTGTGTATGTCAGAAGTGCTACGCATCCTCAACAGATGTTAGGTGTTAGGTAATATACAATGTGTAAATGACGTGTGCATGCTGCATAACTCATAGTATATTTATTTCTCACTACGTAGTAATGCTGCCATGAGGAGAGTGAAACAACCACGAGTGTAGCGTCCACTAGTGGACCTGAAAACCATGAAGGACAGGCATGTTATCCAGACATATCGTCTGAATCAGCATACCATCATCGATCTTTATAAACACAGTTGGAGCCAGATCTGATGCCTACCATTCACAATCCCTATGGCATACCTCCCATCATTCAAGTCTTGTCAGTGCTACACTTCCTGGCCACAGGGTCTATTCATAATACTGTTGTCTTAACAGCAGGGATGTCTCAGCCCATGTTCAGTCTGGGGTTGAAGGATGTACTGTGGGCATTGTTGAAACACCGGGATCAGGTTCCCCCAAAGTGTGGATTTGGCCTATGTGAAGGCAGACTTTTATGATATGGGACACATTCCTCATGTGGAAGAAGCCATTGATGACACCCATGTAGCCCTGCTTTCTCCCAGTGCCAATGAAAAGGTGTATAGGAACAGTAAGAACTAACACTCAATCATCGTGCAGGTGGTGTGTCCGGCACACCAGTACATCTCACTAGTCACAGCCAAGTTTCCATGATCTGTGCATGATTCCTATATCATGCGGAACAGCAATGCCCCACATCTAATGGCATGACTACAAACAGAGATGGCCTGGCTGCTTGATAAGTTTGTACTGTAGTGTGTGTCTGTGAGTTATGTCTTCAGTCATCACAATCGAGCCAGTCCCACATACAACATGTGAGTTGTTGGACCATTGTGTACACAGGTGACTCCAGCTGTCCAAATAGTCCTTCACTGTTGACACCAGTGAGGTACCCAGCCACGCCAGGGGTACTCTGTTACAATGAGGCTCACAGGAGGACAAGGCATATAATGAAATGAACAATTGGCCTCCTCAAGGCAAGAATCAGGTGCCTTGACCTATCTGGAAGAGCCCTCCTCTACTCACCCCAAAAGTATGCCAAATAACCAATGCCTGCTGCATTCTCCACAATCTAGCCCTGAGACATCAGATAGCATTGATTGCAGATGAGGAAGAGGCAGCTGGACCTGTGGGTGGAAATGCTGATATGGCAAATGATGAAGAGCTAGAGGAAGAAGGAACAGGTGACTCTAGGGCAGATCTCATCAATCAGTACTTCAACTGTGAAGTGGACCTTTTGATGTGTAGAAAGTGCACAACTTGAAGTAGATGGCTGCCATTATAGCTCCTGACTTGCTTCGTCAGTGGGGAAGTCGTGAGCTCCAATGCCTAAGTGTGAGTTGGGGATGCAGACTGATAGATCGTAAAGTGTACAGTACATTATGTTCAGCTTTGTCATGTACAGTTACATCAGATCCTATCATACACTTCTGGAATGGACTATTCAGCATTGAGCTTTGTTTCTAGCATTCTACTATCCTCTTTCCTTCCACACACTGATATAGCCATTTCCTGTTTGGCTCTGCATACTAGGCTTGAGCTATTCATTGTCATTGGGCAATAGTAGTTGCTGACAGCCATGAGAGTTGTACCAGACAGATAGCTGATAATATGCATATAGGTACAGTGGGTGGTACCTTGTTAGTACTTCCTTCATACAAGTGGGGTTGTGACTGCTTAATGTGTGATGTTTGCATCATGGCCTGTGCCGTCACAATGGATGGGGTACTTAGTGATGAGCTTGAGACCTAGCTGTGTTTGTATACTGATGTTGCTGTCCAGGGAACTGGGTATTGACAAAGGTGAGTGACAGTCCTTAAGGTATGGGGCCCATATTAGTGTATGGTTTAAGTACTGTGTTCCTCTGTGATGATCTACAATGGGCATGACGTCTATTACCTGTAAATGTGCTTAGTATGCCACCATGCCTCCCATCCTGATGGCACCCTCTGTCATGCTCTAATAACAGCTTGGAATACTGACTATACCCTGGCGTTTCTCTGGATTTCAACATCTCTGACATCTGTACTGTGACATTTCTGTTGTCATGTGTGTACTGCTGAGGAATCGTCCATCTGATGGCCATTACACTGCCTGTTCAATTCAGGGGGGCATTACCAGACCACATTCGGCAAGCATTACAATTGTTGCTGTATCATTAAAGACACATGTACAGTAGTTTTGTCCAAATGTGATTAATTGTTAATTTAAGAATAGAAATAGTCAAATTAATAGTGAATAGATGAACTAAAAGGTGATGAGTGAAGTCATGGTAGATGGACTCATCAGAGTAGCTGCAACAATAGTTGGTTACACAGGTTCTGTGTCCTTGTACCATGGGAATATGGAGTTACATCTCAGAACAGTCAACAGGGTGTCTCAATGGCATACAAGGGTGACAAATCAGCAGAGATTCACTTCCTGGCAGTGGGTTTGATCGTGGCATCTGCTCCAGCCAGATGTCTGAGTGGATATCTATGTTTGCGGGGTGGTTCTTCAGCTACAGAGGGAAGCGTGGCTGTGGCATGTGGTTCCCCTGGCAGGGCCACCATTCTACTAGCTGCTGCTAATGTAGGTGGGGCAAATGTTACATTGTGGTGGAAGGGGCCTGATGGTGTGTTGAGAAACCACACAGGGGGTTGTTGATGTCCCTCGACACCCCTGCAATAGAAGCCATGTGGGCTTTTTGGGCCTGCCACTGGTGCATGACTTCCTGGTGGTATTCCCTCTGCAGCCTTTGATTATCCCTCAACATAGTGATAATTTGGCCAATTCTGTCCTGGGAACTTTGGTATGCATCCAAGACTTGGGAGATGGTTTCCTGGTCAGTGGCGTCCCTTGGAGGCCCCATCCTCTGGCCCACACCATCCCTTCCACTCACCTTGCCCCCAGGTGCCTGTACCCTTGGCATGGTGTGGCCACTCCCAGTGGTGGCATCACCATCATTGTCTGGGGTGTCAAGGTTCGACTCAAGTCCTTGTACTGTGGGGCACACATTTGATTGAACAGTCCTTGGGACACAGGTTTAGGGAAGAATTGTTGGCTTTGATGTGGATGGCCCAGGGGTTGATGTGGACAGGGTGAGGCAGGGAGTCGTTGACTGGCCAGGTGTCCCAGATAGGCCAGGTTGTTCATCACCGTCCAGACATCCATGTGTATTGTCCTCCCTGGGGCCTTTATCCTCAGGGGGACTGCCAGTCTCTGGTACACTCCCTATGGTGGAAATGGCAAAGTTACCTGTGGAGGGAGTGAGACACAGAGTTCAGGTTAGGAAGTGTGTTTGGTTTCCTTTTTGTGAGATGCAGACAGTGGCTTAATATGATTTCCTGCGATGACAACTGTAACAGGTGAATTTCTATGGTATAGTTTGTTTAAAGTGTGAGCCTAAGTATAACGTCGCTGTGGTTTTTTTAAGTGAAAAAAAAATATATATGTATATATATATATATATATATATATATATATATATATATATATATATATATATATATATATCTGTTTGTTCAATGAAATGGCAAGTAACAAGGCGCTCGTGCATGGAAACAAACCCATCTGTGTCTTACTACTGCCTCCCACTGAAATGTTAACCTCGTCAAGCGGAAGAGAGTCAAAGGCACATGCATTCGCTCAGCCTGTTTATCTGGCTTTCCGTTGCAACAGCCGCCTGTCCAAATCCCATAGAATGTATTTTATGGTTTGTAAACACTTTCTAAAGAAAAGTGTAAATAAAATAATTGCTTATGCTTTCGATAGGTCTTTTTACACCAGAAATGTTCCATCTTTTCTTTAATCTCAAACATAAGCAGGCAATTCAATTACACTTTTACCTTCAGTAAATAGTATATGTGCAGATGACCAGAGTGTACTATGGCTTTAATTACCATTGTTGAGTGTGCGGAGGGGCCATGAGTCATGAGAGGGGATGTCTCTGAGTGGGTCATTATGGCCTTCCCTCAACAACAGAAATAAATTGTATTCTATACGCTTTGCTGCCTGTATGGTTTAGGTCACAGTATTTTTCATTTGCATTTGTTTTAACAAAACGTGTTTAATCACAATCAGGATTCAAAGAGGTAAATTTGTGCAATAATGTAATTATTACATGTAGGCAGGTCAATATGAGTGTTTTTCTAATGCCAGTTTAGCTGTACTATGGTGATAAATTCAAACTTCCCCATTGCACTCTAGTAATAAATGTGTGAACGTGTGGTTATTGACACAGTTGTTCTAAATGACTGTTATTGTGCCACAGTTATTTTCACTACAATGGGTTAACAAATATATTTTTGAGTACACGCTGTATCAGGATCTGACAGTTTCTATTTTTCAAACTTTGTGTTTATCATTAAAAATTCAAGAAACCATATGTGGTATAGGCACAGTTTCTTATAAAACAGTCATATGCAACAAACTAATTACACTTTAGTATACAAAGTCATTGAATTGTTTTAAATGCAAATTAGTTAATTGAAAGAATACAAGTTAAAACACTACTAATTCAAAAGAGGTAACCCTAAGATATAAATCCCCCTTACAGTGCACAAACTAATAAAGCTGATCAGAGTTTCAAGCAAAAAAAAAACACATTGGGACCGCTCTTAATATATATTTTTGAAAGAAGAAACTGGTTCCTTAATATGTATAATTAAATTGTTTCTAATTCGATAATATTGTCTGTAAGACACTATTAGGTGACTTTCGTTCACTAGAACTAAACCTTGAAAACTGTTTGCCTCGCAATATAGTTAGGACACTACCTCTTTCATGCACTCGCTGAAGTAGTTCATCATCCTAGGCAGACGTGGGAGATTGGCACTGAACATAATCATTCAAGGGGGTTTCTCTATGGAGTACTAGTAGTGAAGTATTTATGGGGTGGACACTTTATTGATGAATGGCTTGCCACCTAACACATAGGCCCTTATTTTAACCTTGGCAGTCTTTTTGGAAGACCGCTGAGGTACCGCTGTGCTGAAGACTGCCAGTGAAGGTTTCTCCTTTTTTGGACGGAGAGCCGCCAGCAGCCATACTGGCGGTCAGTGGGGAAGTGGAGGCTGCTCCACCTCCACCGCCACGTCATCAAAACACCGCCCACTGAATCACGTCCCATGATTCGGTGTGGCGGTGTTCTGGTGACGGGGTGCTGGTGGCAGAGCAGCCCCCATGGATCCTGTTCCCTCAAGGAAGATCACCGGACGAGGTAAGGTGGTCGTCAGTTGGAGGGGGGGGGCGTTGTGTGTTGTGTGCGTGCATGGGGGTGTGAGTGTGAGTGTGTGGAGGGGGTGTGTGAGTGCGTGTATGCATGCGGGGGGTGTTGTGTGTTTTAAAATGTGTGTGTGTCTGTCTGTTTGTATGTCTGTATGTATATTTGCGTGTATGACTGTGTGACTGTGTGTGTGACTGTTGGAATGTTTGTTAGTATGTGTGCGGGTATGTGTAGTTGTAGTGTCTGTGTGCGTGTAGGGGGTGTTTGTGTGTCAATGTTGGTGGGTGGGGAGGGGGGTCCTGCCACCTTTGGAGGGTTGTAGGGGGGTCGGGAGTGTGGGGGGAGGACTCGGGTGGGGGAGGGGGGGTGGGGGAGACCCCTATCAGTGCCAGGGAAAGAATTCCCTGGCACTAATAGTGCCTACCGCCATGGATTTCGTGGCGGTACAGAACCTCACAAAATCCGGGTCGTGATACCACCGGCGGTGTAGTGATAGCCACTGGTCTGGAGACTGAAGTCTCCAGCCCAGCAGTCCTTACCACCCTGGCGGTCAGAGTAGAGAAGTGGCGGTTTAGCATGACGGTCACTGACATGCTTGTAATGCCATTTTTTTTCCACCGGCCTGTTGGCAGTATTACCGCCATTTCTCCACCCACTGCCAGGGTTGTAATGAGGGCCATAATTCCTTAATGCCATTTGAGCCAAGAGAGTTTCCTTACTAGGAAGAGTTTCACAACCAACACAAGTTTTGATCAGGCATGAGCAGAAAGTTTCATTCCATTTGCGGTATTGGAGAATTTGGCAACTCCACATTACTCTTGCAACACAGAGTTATGGCCAATTCCACCAATTGCCACATGGTGGAATTAGTTTCTCACGAAGCCCCTGAAATGCAAACTGATGAGCAAAATTAGGCGTCCCCTAGCGTGATTTTCAAGCGCGGATGGTTGTGGCTGCCTATGTGTCAGCAGTCAGAGGGCTACTTCTCGAGTAGATTTGCTGATGCTCTACTTGAGCAGCATTAAGATCAATTTGAATGGGTGCATGTTCTTGCACACTATATGGTGTCATTGCACTGATTTTTCAGCACTGCTTGCACAACTGGCACTAAATTCAAGGATGAGCAGTGCTAAGTGCATATGTTTTAACCATTGGTGGAACTCTGTGGAATATTGCAGAGTTTTCATGTAACTCCACAAATTCTGCCTACACCAAGTTTTGGTCAGGAAACATTCAGCACAGGACATTTTCAAATCCAAAAATAAAATGGAATACAGCTTACATCTAAGACGATAAAATAAAAGTATCAAATAAATGGGTACCGGAAATTCACTTCTAAGCACTGTGTTAATAAAACTGTGACAACACATTTTATGCTAATCATATTATTTAGGTTTGTGAAACTCTTGCAGTCTCTGTAAAATGATGAACTCTGCCTAATTTTAGTACAGGCTATTTAGAATGAATTCTAAAACAAAATCTCATGGGCTTTAACAGTGTGGACAGTACCAAATAACTATGTTGAAGGATGCCTAGTGAAGCAAGAGTGGGATATACAACTCACCACAATAAATAACCGTTCATGGCACAAATGGCTATGGCTATTCACACATTTGATTATAGGAAAATCATCAATGAAGGGTTTGGTTTAAATTGTATCCAACTGGTTGTTATAAACACTCCAGAAGCAATCATAGAACACCTGAATTTAATGTTGTCGCAGGCTAAGGTTTCTAAAGACTTTATTTAACGGTTTTTCATAATTTGTGTAATGTTTAATGTTGCCCCCGTGGTCAATCAATGTTGTACATAACTCACTGTGTTTGATATGTGTGTTTTCTGCTGTTCTGTGCAAACAAATTCAAATGAAGGCATTCCCTTAATGTGGGCAGCGTTACTAGGGTCTTATGACTGCTCCCTAATTTTTGTGCTTGCATAATTGTGGCTACCCACAAATTTGAAACACTATGCGGCATACTCTTTTGGGTGCAGAAGGGTATAATGTGTTTATTAGTTCTCAAACAGAAAGAAAAAACTGGCAACAAGTTGTCTAAATTGTTTTTTTTTTAATCTCTCAGATTCTGGTTATTGATCTTTTCCCATTTTTATGTTATGTGACCGTGGAGTAGGTTTTAAAAGTTCGAGGGGGTCGCGAACTGGGAAACACTTTGTACTCCCTCATATTTATTTGCTTTATCACCAACTAGACAAATAAACATAATAAAGCAGCAAACATGTTTGTTGCCTCTTGCTTGCCAATAAGAAGTTAAGACCCCCAAAGCAATGTTGTAAAGTGATGTGTAGTGGGACCATAAACTTTGGTTATATTTATTTGTATGATATGTATTAATATCATAGCAACCATTGGCATTAATACTAGCTCTGGATTCCACTTAGACACTGCTACAGAGGTGTTGTTTTTCCATTGCTATTACATCACAAGTGAAAGTGCTCGTTTTCCCAAAGTTCCTTTACCTGGTCTTGGATTCCTGAGACCTGATATGGTGGTGATGTGGCAGGTAACAGTTTGCTATCTTCTCCACACACCTTTTGGACCTCCACAGATCCAAGCTGGAGGAGGAAATGGCAGCCACTGGTTGTTCTTTCAGTGCAGATGCTAGCGTGCCTGGTCCTTATTATGTAAACTTACAAAGGGACGCGTATAGGTCGATTAACCTTTTGAATCGCATGGAGTATCCTAGTCATGCAGTGACTACTGAAACTGTAGCTAACATCAATAATCAAGAAACATTCTATGAAAAACAACTGTAAACCATATTAATCAAGAATAACCACTACGCAGTAAAGAGTTAACAATTTTTATTTCCCTATTGATTACAATGCGAGATCATTTGTTAGTTCAATCTTTATTTAAATCTTTATTAATAGGAAGACATTATTTCTTAAAGAAAACATATACGACCATGCAATACCATAAGATATGAATACCAGCGTCAATAATGAAATTCAGCAAGTAAGTCTCTCAGTCATTTGTCACTGTCAACGTCACCCCTAACAACCTACCTAACCAAGATTAGCATTAGCATGGGGGTCTTCATGCGAAAAACAATTTAAAGAAAACATCAGCTTGGAAAATTCTACCTAAGTGAGAATCTGTATAAAACAGCGCAGTTGGTACCTAGAAGAAAGGGCACAACATTGTCAGTCACATTTTTATAGCTACCTATACAAGATGAATCAGCAACAAGTCAGTTTTCATCTTCAGGTCATCAATCAGTCAGCTATGGATCAGGCTCACAGAGTATGAACCCAATATCAGCACCTCAGACAGCATCTCTTGACGTCATCAATGTCTCCCCAAATTCTGAAGTCTTAGCCCCTTTTCATGAATTTTATTAGGGTTTTCCAGTCCATCCCACTAATTGCTAATTGGTCAGTCAGTCACCAGATATGACTTTTACCTATAGTTTTTGTTTACCAAATCTTCTAATTTGCATACATTTCAAGTCACAGAAAACGGATTGGTTCTTAATGCGATGCCCTCATCATCCGGCTCTTCAGGTATCAAAATTGTTCCATAGGGCTCTCCAGTCAGTTCTGCTCTTTTTCAAGTCCTGGGAAAATACATTTAGCCTGCTCTACACAGAATTGTATCAAATTGTCTTCATCATCTCCTGTCCCCCGGTACATTGCAGAATGTTCTAGCTACTTGAACTTCGAACAGGTCAAGGTTGTCATCTGTGGTTTCCAGTCCTTTGCAAAGCGTATGATTTCTCCATGTTCAGGATGTGCCAGCCCCACTGGGACTAGGCCTTTAGTTAAGCTAACTTCATAATACAAAATCAAGGTTATGCGTCTAGTTTGACATATTACTACATTTTTCTCGTATATTTTCATAATTTTGCACATTTTAGTTGTTTTAGTACACATAGGGGGTCATTCTGACCCTGGCGGTAAATACCGCCAGGGCCGGGGTCGGCGGTAGCACCGCCAACAGGCTGGCGGTGCTCCGCCGGGCATTCTGACCGCGGCGGTACAGCCGCGGCCAGAAGCGGAAAGCCGGCGGTGTACCGCCGACTTTCCGCTGCCCATGGGAATCCGCCATGGCGGCGCAGCTTGCTGCGCCGCCATGGGGATTCTGACACCCCATACCGCCATCCTGTTCAGGAACAGGATGGCGGTATGGGGTGTCGTGGGGCCCCTGGGGGCCCCTGCAGTGCCCATGCCAATGGCATGGGCACTGCAGGGGCCCCCGTAAGAGGGCCCCACAAAGAATTTCAGTGTCTGCTTTGCAGACACTGAAATTCGCGACGGGTGCAACTGCACCCGTCGCACCTTCCCACTCCGCCGGCTCCATTCGGAGCCGGCTTCCTCGTGGGAAGGGTGTTTGCCACTGGGCTGACGGGCGGTCTTTTGGCGGTTGCCCGCCAGCCCAGTGGGAAACCCAGAATGACCGCCGCGGTCTTTTGACCGCGGTACGGTCTTCTGGCGGTTCCCGATTGGCGGGCGGCTCCCGCCGCCCGCCAAGCTTAGAATCAGGCCCATAGTGATCAGTCCCCGAGGGCACATTTTCCAAACGTGCACATTATTTTTCTGCGATTAATTTCACTACACATTTTTCTCATTAGTAAATGCACATATATCATCATTAATATTCTTAATTAGCATGTCTGCTTCAACAGTCCTTCCTCTGATGACTAAATATGTAATCACACCTTCCCTTAACATCACTTTACAATTCTGTTTCAGATGTACTTTGCTTTCTACTTGAATTTTCTCTATAAATTCTTCTCCTGGGGTGTGCCTCCCTCCTCTGATCATTCGCTGATTTCCTTAACTTTGTCTTTTGCCATAATTTGCATGAACCCCATAATCCTAGTAGAGAAACAATTACAATTAATATTCCTTGTATGATGTTCCATAATTCCCCATTCCAGATTTGACTAAACCAATTACCCACAGAAGCAAATCCATTTCAAACCTTTTCACAAACTCCTGGTTCCTTCAAGTCCTTCAAATCCTTACTTGAATTAGTTAAATTAGTAAGTAAGGCCAGATGTAGCACACAGATTGCATTTCGCAAACAGCGAATTTTTGCTTTTTGCGATGTGCAAACTGCACTTGCCAATGCACAAAACCCCTTTTTGCGATTCAGTAACCTGTTCTCGAATCGCAAAACGGGTTTGCGAGTCGCAATAGGAAGGGGAGTCCCCTTCCTATTTGCGAGTCACAGTGCAATGCCAGATTGCTTTGTGACCGCGAACGCGGTCGCAAAGCAATCGCAGTTAGAACCCATTTCAAATGGGTGCTAACCCATTCGCAAAAGGGAAGGGATCCCCATATGAATGGCATTAAAAAAAAAAAATCCAGAGCAGACAGAGGTCCTATGGACCACTGCCTGCTCTGAAAAAATGAAACGAAAACGTTTCATTTTTTAGTTTTGTAATGCATCTCGTTTTCCTTTAGGGAAAACAGGCTGCTTTACAAAAAAAAAAAACTGCTTTATTTAAAAGCAGTCACAGACATGGTGGTCTGCTGTCTCCAGCAGGCCACCATCCCTGTGAGTGCTGTGAGTCTTGAGGTGGGTCACAAATTGCGACCCACCTCATTAATATTAATGAGGTGGGCCTTTGCGACCCCATTGCGAGTCGCAACACCATCCTACATTTTGAATTGCGACTTCCAATTTGCGGGTCACAATTCAGAATCTGTTTACATCTGGCCCTAAGTCTCTTATCTCCTTATCGTTGTTAGGCATGTAAGAACAACAATGCCTAGCACTAATCATTTTACAGACTCTGCCGTCTTTCGCTAAAAGTATGTCTAAAGCAAGCCTATTTAAGGCGTCATAGCTCTATACGCAGCTAATTCAGTATCTAACAGGAGTATTGCCCCTGTAAAGTTTGTCAGCATGGTATCCACAATAGTGGACAACTTTCGTATCTTGATTGCATTCAAAATAACTCCTACAGAAGGAATTACTGCACCACAAATGTCTCCCACAATTGCAGAAGAGGTTTCCCTCCTCTGTCGCTCATGATGTAATTCAGTCACTTTCGGGAATTTCTTTAAATCATCTATCTGATAAAACTATCCCCAAATAGTATGTCCCATACCATCCTCTACGAAGACGGTAATAAGCATTACAGCCCATATTTATACTTTTTTAGCGCCGCATGTGCGTCGTTTTTTTACACAAATGCGGCGCAAACGTACAAAATACAATTGTATTTTGTAAGTTTGCGCCAATTTTGCATCAAAAAAGGACGCAAATGCGGTGCTAAAAAAGTATAAATATGGGCCTATGTCCACAAATATAGTAGATCCCAGGAATCTCAGGGTCCTGACCATTCAGCATAAAAGTCAATATACTCTGAAACACATACCTACATTCACTCATTCCCATAAATAAAGTGTCAGTGCGTGATTTCGGCCAATATATATAAAGCTTCCCTACATGTAATGTATCTAAAGCTAACTTCCCTTGCGTTTTAATAGCAGCGTAAGCATAATCATTTTTATAAGTCCTTTTCTCCAGTCCTTGCTCTAACTTCTCCTTCAATGCCTTCCTCCTATCATCAGTATGCCCTTTGAAGCTCTTCTCTAACGGGGTTAGTAAGCAGGTTAGATTATTTCAATGTGCATAAGCAGTACCAAATGTTAATGTTGGCTCAAATAATCCTCTAACCAATACCATATCATGGTCTTTGGCTACTTTACTCAAATATCTAATAATAGGAACAAAGGAAAACACAAGGTCATAGTTGGAATAAAAATACTGAGGGCCATATTTATACTGTTTGCGCCGGAATTGCGTATTTTTTTTTATGCAAATCCGACGCAAAGCTAACTCCATATTTATACTTTGGCGTTAGACCCGTATAGCGCCAAAGATCTTGGAGTTAGCGTCATTTTTTTGCGTGGACACCTACCTTGCGTTAATGATATGCAAGGTAGGCGTTCCCGTCTAAAAAATGACTCCAAGGCATGTGCGCCTTATTTAAACTCCCGTGCAAAAATGGCACACAGGAGTGGGCGGGTCCAAAAAAATGACGTCCAGCCGCTTTTGCGTCATTTTTTAGCGCCTGGTCAGGGCAGGCGTTAAGGGACCTGTGGGCTCGGAAGGAGCCCAGAGGTGCCCTCCCATGCCCCCAGGGACACCCCCTGCCACCCTTGCCCACCCCAGGAGGACGCCCAAGGATGGAGGGACCCATCCCAGGGAACTTAAGGTAAGTTCAGGTAAGTATTTTTTTTTTTTTTGTGGCATAGGGGGGCCTGATTTGTGCCCCCCTACATGCCACTATGCCCAATGACCATGCCCAGGGGACGGAAGTCCCCTGGGCATGGCCATTGGGCAAGGGGGCATGACTCCTGTCTTTGCTAAGACAGCAGTCATGTCAATGGAGGGTGGGAGTAAAAAAAAATGCCGCAAATCGGGTTGAGGCAGATCTTTTGCCTCAGACCGACTTGCCCCATTTTTTGACGGCCAAGCTCCATTTTCCCCTACGCCGGCGCTGCCTGGTGTGGGTCATTTTTTTTTACGCACACCAGTCAGCTCCGCCGGCTAACGTCATTCCATAAATAAGGCGCCCGCATGGCGCTTTGGAATGGCGTTAGCCGGCGTTAACATTTTTTACGCACAACTGCGTTGGCGCAGTTGTGCGTCAAAAAGTATAAATATGGCCCTGAATATACTCTTGGTTATAGAAACTTGTTAGAAGCTAACTACAAGTTATGCCATAAGTTAAAGGTAAGCTATGGTACGTAACCCCTTCTTCCACAGAGGAAGGAATTTGCGTACACAAAAGACAATTCCTTGCATCCATCGTCTCAACATACTCACTCAACAACTGATAAAACACATCAGAAGAAAGCTCTCCTTGTACATTTGTATAGTCATGCAGGTATTTTACATCTAACTTAAACCTCTCCAAAGCTGTTAGTGTAGTAGTCTCAGGAACAGAAGCAATACTAGCCTCCTTCATTTCATGAACAGACATTCCCACAATCATTAATATGAACATTATTCCACATATAATTGCCACTCCAACACTTAAATATCTACAATACCTAATATTTCTAAAGTGGTTATTTAATTCAGCCTTGATTTGTAAAGAATCAGAAAGCAAAATCAACTCTTAAATAAAGTGCAACAGAAGAAAAATCAAAAATGAAGAAAAAATATGTATTTCTCACAGTTCAGTTTCACACGTAGGAACCCTTTTTCTTCCTTTGTCAAAATCAGTTAGCAGCTTGTCACATCCGGATTTTCAGTTTTTCACATCAGGTTATCAATGCCTTTTCCTGTTTCATTTCAATAGTCTCTTTTTCAGGTTTCTTCAGATTGGTTCAACAACTCAGTCTGTTGATCCCTTTTAGGTTGCATCAAAGTACTGATTTGAATCGTCTCTGTCAAAACAAAAGGACATAAACTCGTTTTGCCATTCAGTTGTTGCTGCATATGCCCACTCAGGACCTGCGTATCTTCGACTTGCTACTCTCCTTCTCTTCAACCTTCATTCTCCACTTAATTCTCCTTCACTTAATTCTTCCTTTCTTGTGGTATCCACTGCTTCCTCTATTGGTTCATTTATGACAAATTCTTTCTTCTTCCCAATTTCTGACTCAGGCCAATTGTCTCCTTTTCTCGTTCCTTTAGTCAATATTCTCCTCAGAATTGGGCTCTTTTCTTTTTCTTTCTATATGGTGTTTTCTCTTGAAGGACCTTGCAATGGGTTCAGGAGGGGTCAGACCACTTTGACTTTGATCCGTCTCAACTCTTTCCCCCTCTTGATCTGGCACTTGCTCTGCTTTTCCTTCAGTACTGTCTGCTTCTGGGAGAAACTCCTGCTGTGCTCAGTTCTCCTGCTGTATCCGTTGAGTTAGACTCTTGCTCACCCTCCTGTAATTCTTCACTTTCGTCTCTTATAGGGGTGATTGACCCATTTCCCACCAGCTCAGGATCAATCTCAGATTCAACTTGTTCTTGTTCTGGCTCAGGTACAGCCACTTGTTTCACTGCTGTTGGTGCTCTCAACAACACTTCTTCATGTTCTTGCAGACTCACCACTCTTATTGTATAGCTTGCATGTATCCAGTTTAGCAGTCCTGCACACTTCACAGCTGTCATAGTTGTTAGCACCACTTGGTATGGACCTTTCCAACGTGGTTCTAAACAAGTGTTTCAAACATGCTTTTTGATGACGACCCAATCTCCAGCTCTCAGATTGTGACCTGGGTCATGGATGGGTGGCAGGGTAACAGCCTGCACCTGCTGAGAGAAAGAGCGAACCACATCAGCCATTCTTTGCAGTAGTCCAACACCATATCATCTGTAATATTGACAAGAGCATTGGCTGGAATTGTGGGCAACCTCATTGCTCTGCCCATGACGATCTCATGGGGTGTCAGTCCTGCCTTCCTGTCAGGAATATTTTGCATTGACATCAATACCCAAGGTAATGCGTCTGGCCATTTCAGATTAGTTGAGGCACACACCTTGGCAATTCTTGATTTCAATGTACCATTCATTTGTTCCACTAGCCCTGATGATTCATGACGATAACTGCAATGCAACTTCTGCTCAATGTTTAATGCTGCACATAAGAGTTTGATCACTTCGTTATTGAAGTGAGTTCCCCTATCTGATTCCAAAGAGATCGGAAATCTGAACCGTGGTATTAACTCTCTAAGCAACAGCTTTGCTACAGTGAGACTGTCATTCCTTCGTGTGGGGTATGCTTCAATCCAATAACTGAACACACACACAATCACCAACACATTCTTCAATCCACCACATGCAGGCATCTCAATAAAATACAACTGCTTTCTGCTGAATGGTCCTCCTGCTCTTCCAATGTGGCTCAAGTTCACCACTGTCCCTTTTCCCACATTTAGCTGCTGACATATTACACATCAATGATATACTGCCTCTGATGCCTGTCTGAATTTCGGATTGAACCAATCAACGTTAATCAGTCTACCTATGGCATCTCTTCCAATATGTGCTTGGCCATTATAATACCTGGCCATCTGGGTCAACAAACTGTTTGGCAACAGCATCTCACCATCCTCAGAAACCCAAATCTCATCAGGTCTTTGAATGCACTTTAATCTAATCCAAATTTGTTTCTCTTCTTTATCTGCATTCTCTTGCAATGTTTTTAATTCTTCCAATGTATCAACTACTTTTAAAGCAAAAACTGCGCAATTATTTTCTTCTTCAGGCATTGGTTCCCACTTGTCTTTAAACGATATACAGTTCAATGCACAAAACCTTGAAACTTGATCTGCATATCCATTTCCCGATGAAATGTAATCTTGTGTCTTTTGGTGTGCACTAAAATTTACCACAGCAATTTCTTCAGGTAACTGTATTGCATACAACTCTTTTATCCGGTCGCCATTTCTCATTGGAGTTCCAGTAGAGGTCATAAAACCTTGCTGTGACCATAATTGGCCAAAATCATGAACAATTCCAAATCCATATTGACAGTCAGTATAGATTGTGACTCTTAATCTTGCAGAAACGTAGCAGGCTCTAGTAAAAGCTACTAATTCTGCCACTTGTGCAGAGTATACACCTGGAAGCCACGAAACTTCTAATGTGCCTGTAATTATACAAACTGCATATCTTGCTCTCAGTGTGCCTGTTCCGTCTCTGAGACATGAACCATCAACAAAAAGAATATGGTCATTTTGTTCTAAACGCGTGTCTCTGATATCAGGCCTCGGTTTTGTACACAGTTCGGTTACCTCAAGACAATCATGCTCAATATCTTCTTTTACAATTTTAACAGTAACACTGTACATCTTTTCAACATTACATTTGGAGCACCCAGTATGCTTGTCTCATACCTTGTCAGTCTTGCACCTGTCAAATATTGCGTTTTCGTCCTTGTCAGTAAAATCTCAACAGAGAGTGGTACCATTACCGTCAAAGGGTATCCCATGACTACCCCTCACATTGGGATTGACTTTTACAAACTGCAGCTACTGCGTGCAAGCAACCTGGAAAAGCTGATGCGACCGGGTCCAAGGTAGCTGAAAAATAGGCTACGGGGCGATAAGCACCTCCATGGACCTGTGTCAAAACAGACAAAAAACAATGTGAAAGGCTTTGTGTAATCAGGCATTCCCAACGCTGGAGCTCTGCACAAACTCTCTCTCAATTTAGTGAATGCTTTCACCTGATCTTCCTCTAGGGTAATGGGATCTGTAGCTTCCTTATGTGTCGACTGCTGCAAGGGTTTAGCAATTTCAGCAAAATTCGGAATACACTGCCTACAGTACCCCACCATTCTCAGAAACACTCTGACATCTCATTGTGAAGTTAGGGGACTTCTCTGCAAAATCATGGTAATTCTCTCCCTGGAGATTCTCCTTAATCCCTTCTCAATCTGGTGTCCCAGATATTTTACAGATTTTCCGCAATACCGCAGTTCCGCAGGTGAAACTTTATGTCCAAATTCTCCCAAATGATTCAACAGGGCAATCGAATCATGCTTGCATTCTTCCCTTGCTCTGGATGCGATCAACAAATCATTAATGTACTGCACTAGAGTCGATTGGTATGGCAATTCCAATGACTCCAGATTCTTTTTCAAGATCTGATTAAACAGAGATGGTGACTCCGTATACCCTTTTGTAAGCCTGCACCAGCTGTAGACTCTGTCAAAGAATTTGAAACTAAAAAGAAACTAACTATCCTCATGAAGTGGCAGAGAAAAGAAAGCTTGTCACAGATCTACCACTGTGAACCACTCTGCATCGCAAGGAATCTGAAACAATATCACTGCTAGATTTGGCACCACTGCACAACATTTAACCGCCAAATTATTCGCTTTTCTCAAGTCCTGCACAATGCACACTTTCTAAAGTGGCTTTTTCAAGCCCATTATTGGTGAATTACATGGGCTGCTCAACACTTCCTTCAGAACTCCTTGTTTTAAAAAGTCTCCAATTATTTGTGCCACCTTCATCAAAACATCTTATGGCATGTTATTCTGTGGAAGCTGCAGAAATATTGCATTAGGCTTCAAAGTGATCTTAATCGGCTCTACCCCCTTAATCAGACCTACTTCTTTGCCTGTCAGGTCCCAGACGTCTTCCTTCACTGTTCCCTGCAAGTCTGCATGCAATTCCTTTGCAGTAAACTTTGGGAAAAATGTAATCAACGGGTATTCATCATTGGCATTGTTAACCATCATTTCAGTCACCTGCTCTTCCTCATCATCACTATTTGTTTGAAATTCTATTCCAGTGTCCGAACAAATAATGGAGCATTTTGTCTTACACAGTAAATCTCTTCCCAATAGTGATACAGGACTCGAATCACACAC
Organism: Pleurodeles waltl; assembly: GCF_031143425.1. Classification (NCBI taxonomy): domain Eukaryota; kingdom Metazoa; phylum Chordata; class Amphibia; order Caudata; family Salamandridae; genus Pleurodeles; species Pleurodeles waltl. Next base: position 696,190,694 of record NC_090439.1, on the reverse strand, counting down.
CACAAATCTATGTAGTCCCTGGTAATTACCAATTTCAACCTGCACTGGTTCTGTGATTGGATTTGTCAACTGTCTATTCTCCACACCCACAACCTGAACTGCCCTGCCTGAAAGAGGTAAATTTGGGACCTCTTTACTTCTTACTGTGGAGCACGTAGCTCCTGTATCCACTAAGAATAAGACCTTGTAGCCCATCACTTTTCCCTCTACAAATGGTCCTCTCAGATCTACTTCTAGGGAAGCGGCAAGCATACAAGCTCCTTCATCCGAACTGTAACTCATCCATTCTTCGTTTATTTCATCCTCACTGTAAAATGGAAACTGGTGCACTGTGTTATTACTACTGTCTTGTCTCTGACCTGTGACCTGTTGAGTAAGCATCACCTGTTGCTGCTCCATCGGGGCTTGCGGTATCTGAATTGCTGTCTAGGTACCATGAGGACCTGCTGCTGTATTGGTTGCAATTGGGTAAATTGTGCGCCTGGCATCTGCATTTGCTGCACTGGTAGGAAAATCTGTTCTCTATTCTGAGCAGTAGGAATAAATCCTTTCATTCTTGGGACTTTTACAGTTTGAAATGTACTGATATCACCTTGCTGAACCGCACCATCCTGTGCCATCAACGGACACTCCCGCTTCCAGTGTCCCAAGTTTCCGCACAAATGACACGGCAACATCTTTTTCATCCCCTGCATGTCATTCTGAATAACCACAGTCCCTAACTCTGGACTGCGCATCATCACAAATCCACGTCCTCTACCCTTCACTTGAGGCTGTAACATAACAGCTCTCTGTTGTGGCGGCATAGGTGGTACTATAGCTCCTTGCGCTCCTGTTTGAGCTGCCTTTATTTGCATTACCATCAGCTGTTGCACCACTGCACCTGGAGTCTGCTGCGTCAAAAGCTTCCAACTCTGACTCGCATTCGGGCCATTCACTGCATCTGGATGCGCTACAAGTGGACTAAGATCCATTAAAGGTCTGGATCCATCGAAAGTCTGCCCTGGGGATGACATCATCTGCACAGGATCACCTATTCCCCTTCTCACAAGGCTCTGGGACATTTTGGTCATGCTCTCCCGCATTTGATTTCTTTTGTGCAAATAAGGGTACAGCTGGACCAACAGTTATTGGTAGCAATATTGCATCTGGAGCTGCCCTAACACTCGCATCTTGTGGAAAAGTTACTCCCATCACTTGATTTATGACTGGTGTAATATCTGACTGTGTTCCTGTCATTGGTGTAAACTTCAGCAAACCCTGCACCTGTGCTGAAGGCGATAGCATTGGTACCGGTTCTGTCTGAACTAACATTGGCTTCGGAAGCACTTGCTACCTTGGCACCATTATGTTCGAGACTGTCTCAAGAACTGGTACATCTGGATAAACTCTCTGTATTGAAGGCGGATTCATATGCGCTTGGACCACAGTCATCGTCCCTGCATTAGGTGTACTCTGTACTACCCCTGATATCTGTCCATCATCTGTCTGAACTGCTCCTTCAGTTCCCTGTACTTGTGTTGGAGCTGTTGTAACGGCACTAGTACTTGGATCCCCTGAATAAGTTGTTAAAGGTGGAGGCCGATCTCTTACCAACTGTGTAATGAGGTCTAAAACATCAGAATCTTCATCAATATAAGACTTTCTCTTTTTCCTTCTCTCTGCACTCCCATCCTCTTTAGCACTCATCTTCTTCCGTAATGGCAGGAAACAGCTTAGCACACTGTAGTGTCTCCACTCTCCTTCTTTTCTGTTCCCAATCCCATCTAGCTTCAACTAAAGATTTTTCTACTCATTTCATTCTCCTTTTGAACTTCATCTCTTGTTGCTGTCTGGCCTCTAGTTCCCAAACCACTAAAGCCTCAAACTGTGCTGGTCTCAGTAATGGCTTCATCTCATATGATGCCATTCGCAATTGGTCCAAAATTCTCAAATTAAACGTTCCATGCTCTGGAAACACTAAGGATCCTCGCTTCTTGGTTACCTTACACCACTGCTTTAACCAAAGACACAGTGCTACGCCTCGCTCTTCCATCACAATATAAGCTAGAGAATTTTCTGGTGGGGTTGGCTTTCCGACTGATGCTTTAATATAAGAATCACCCTTCATCGCACTTCTAAACGCCTTGAAAAACTTCATTTTGTCTGTTTTATTTACTTCGATTCAATAATGAAATGACTTTTACTCCCTAGATTCCCTTTGCCCGCTTATTCAACCAATTGCCTCCTACGGACGGCTGCCAATCCGCTTGCGACTTTTCTCACTAACCAACCTATCCCATCGCGGCACACTCTGATGTCACACTCACACACAGTGGCTGCCAATGTCTTGCGGCTCATCCTCCTACTTCAATTCACACAACTAATGCAAATCATTGCGAGCACTTTAACCAGATAACAATAACTAAAACAAACCTGCTGGTTTACTACAGGAAGGGACACAATCGCTTCAGAGACCTTACGGCTTTTCACTAATGGCTATTTTGCTCATGTAGCTATTCCTCTTTCTCAGTCCCCCGCATTTGCAAGCAAAATTCGACCTGTGAATTTCACTCTCAACTGATCAATTGGTCTGTCCTGGTGCACAACATAGAACTCGCCAAATTTTAGTCGAAATTTATTTTACTCAATTATCACACACACCGACTTGTTGACCAAGCCCAATCAACCTACTAAACCAGAGAGATTACAACATATAACCAAGTGTCTCCTACACTTGTCAATATACTCCGGAGTCTTAGAACACGCAGTGTCTGTACATCACCAACAACCATGTGGATAATTTTTTAGCATAAAGCGCCACACACATGTGAAGTTAGACGACTTCCCTACTCTCATACTACGGAGTACGCACACTCCTACTAACCTCAACTGGAGTACGCAGACTCCCTACTTTACCTCTCATACATCACAATTCACCTGCGGTTTGCTTAAGCCTGTGCAAGTGCAAGCTATCACTTTCACACTATCAAAAAACACGCCTAGAACATACCCAACTTTACTAACAGGATCCAGGATCTGGGAAAGTAATTTCTGGGCTTAAGGGGACATCATCCTTGCTACAATTGCCATTTCAGAAAAACAAAATTCAAAACTCATAAAAATACGAACAACTAATCCTTACTTAAAGTACGACCATAACCAATAATCACCACATTACTAGTTCCCAAGGAAACTAACCATCCTCTGTTACCAAAAACTGCTAGCGCGCCTGGTCCCTAGTAAGTAAACTTACAAGGGGACGTGTATAGGTCGATGAACCCTTGGAATCGCATGGAGTATCCTAGTCATGTAGTGACTACTGAAACTGTAGCTAACATCAATAATCAAGAAACATTCTATAAAAACAACTATAAACCAAATTAATCAAGAATAACCACTACACAGGAAAGAGTTAACAATTTTTATTTCCCTATTGATAAAAATTCTAGATCACTCGATAGTTCAATCTTTATTTAAATTTAAATCAAACTTTTATTAATTCATTAATAGGAAGGCATTATTTCTTAAAGAAAACATACACAACAATACAATACCATAAGCTATGAATACCAGCGTTAATAATAAACTTCAGCAAGTAAGTCAGTCAGTCATTTGTCACTGTCAACGTCACCCCTAGCAACCTACCTAAGCAAGATTAGCATTAGCTTGGGGGCCTTCATGCGAAAAACAATTTAGAGAAAACATAAATTTGGAAAATTCTACCTAAGTGAGAACCTGTATAAAACAGTGCAGTTGGTACCTATAAGAAAAGACACACAATTGTCAGTTACATTTTCATAGCTACCTATCCAAGATGGATCAGCAACAAGTCAGTTTTCATCTTCAGGTCATCAATCAGTCAGCTATGGATTAGGCTCACAGAGTATGAACCCAAAATCAGCAACTCAGACAGCATCTCTTGACGTCATCAATATCTCCCCAAATTCTGAAGTCTTAGCCCCTTGTCATGACTTTTATTAGGGTCCATCCTACTAATTGCTAATTGGTCAGTCAGTCACCAGATATGACTTTAACCTATAGTTTTTGTTTACCAAATCTTCTAATTTGCATACATTTCAAGTAACAGAAAACAGATTGGTTCTTCATGTGATGCCCTTATCATCCGGCTCTTCAGGTATCAAAATTGTTGCATATGGCTCTTTTGTCAGTGCTGCTATTGTTCAAGTCCTGGGAAAATACATTTTAGCCTGCTCTACACATAATTGTATCAAATTGTCTTCATCATCTCCTGTCCACCGTACATTGCAGAATGTTCTAGCTACTTGAACTTCGAATGGGTCAAGGTTGTCATCTGTGGTTTCCAGTCCTTTGCAAAGCGTCCGATTACTCCATGTTCAGGTTGTGCAAGGCTCAGTGGGACTAGGCCTTTAGTTAAGCTAACTTAATAATACAAAACCGAGGTTATGCGTCTCATTATGACATATTACTACATTGTTCTCGTATATTTTCATTATTTTGCACATTTTAGTCATTATAGTGCACAGATTGATCACTCCCCGAGGGCACATTTTCCAAACGTGCACATTATTTTTCTGTGATTAATTTCTCTACACATTTTTCTCATTAGTAAATGCACATATATCACCATTAATATTCTTAATTAGCATATCTACTTCAACACAGATCTGCATAGTCTCACGCTGACAAGTATTTTAAGGCACATTAACAGCAGCTCTCGCAAACCTTTTCGGATTGGCACTAGCTTTCTTCTCTCTAATGGAGAGAAGAAACCATGGTGTCGGGCAGAAGAGGGGACACAGGGTGGTGTGAGAGAGAGGCAAAAAGCCTGGTATTCCTTTTAAAGTGTTGAAGGGTGAGTTTAATGTTGTTCAAGTGAGGCAGGTGCAGCGTGCTAGGACGCACCATGTTAAAGTAACACGCTTATGGTTGCCATTGGTGTTGCCCCTCCTCCCCATGTGACAGAGTGAAATAAAAGGGGGTTGACTAGGGCATGTCTCAGGTCACTACTAGAAACCTAAGTAAAGCATACCACTGACTCTGGCTGTTTTATTGGAGGCCTGAGCAAATTCCTGCATCGCTATTCAGGAGAGGGCAGTCTGTCTGCTGATTGGCTGTATGGAAGGATGCCCGTCAACCACGTATTCTTTTGGTATGGTTAGAGATTGAGAATAGGCAAGCTGAAAAGGACGGTGGTGGAATGTGACAGGATTTCACATACTCAGATTTTAATATAGGACACATACAAGGGGGGAAATCATGAAACTGAGTGTGGGTGGCAGAATGCCAGGCATTAGGTTTTGTTTACACTTTTGGGATGGGGATGGAGTGGCAGAGGAGGTCTTCAATGGGGGGTGATGTGAGAGGTCACATTGTACATGATTGTTCCATGACTTCCCTGCCCCTGCGCGAATGATACACAGGAAGATCCAGAAGAATATTGTCACAATGTAGATGAGTAGTTGGTAATAACTTTGTTGTTTTTCTCAACAGGGTTTCCCATGACAACAGAGACTATTCGAACCCTGCTATTTTTATATATTTGATATGACTGGAAATTTGTCACTGGAACACAATCCTGTTGATAACAGATGCCCATCTATAACTTTACTTATTGTATAAGTCACAACCAGAGCTGTTTAGCAATAAACTGCTCTATGCTAGTGGTAGCTGCTTGGTGAGAATATGAATCAGTGAATACAAAGCGGCATTTATACCTTTGAATTGCGCAGTGGCATTACATTGCACATATCTACAACTGCAGAACATTTTACTCATCATTGCAATATTAGGCAGGGAGAGATGAAGTGATTTGCCCAACATCTCATAATGTTCAGTTGTGTTCCTTTGCTGGAATTAAAACACAGATCCTCGGGTTCATAGCTGTACCTTAGCCACTAGACCACACCTCCTACTAACAATATCGGCAATGATTTTTCCAATACTGTTTAACTGGCAGAAGGTTTTGCAGAATAATATTAGTATCCAGGTGCAGCTCCTCCTCTAGGGTGGAGGAGAGTCACCCTCGCCAGCAGCAGCAGCTGCAAATTTACCAAAAAAAGATAATGAGCTATGTTTATTATCTGTTTTTGGTAAAGGGGTTGGGCCACAGACTGTGACGCGCCCTGAGGGGGAGTCACTGCACCTCTATGTTTGGCCGGTGTTCTCACTGTGTTGCTGGGCAGGAGAGAGGAGGCACAGGCTCCCAGTCGGCCTGGGAGTGCCTTGGTTGGGCACTCCGAGACAATTCTGATGCTTCTCTGATCAGCATCAGGATTGGCTGCAGGGCAGGCTAGGAGCCTGTCCCTGCAGCCTGTCTAAAGGGAAGAGGAGCAGTGTGGTAACAGCGGTGGCAGCAGCAACGATTCAGGTGATTTTTTCTTATTATTAATTCCACCCCAACCCCCCACTCATTCACTCACTGCCCCGTCCATTGTTTTCACCGTGAGGCGTTCCTGTCAGTATCAAACATTACGTCCACTGGTCGTTTCTGCGAGTTTCCAACTGCAAAATGATGTTGGGGACTGCTCTGATAGTTCTGGGATCATCTGAGCAATTCCTCTCAATAATTAGCACGCTCTCCTTCACTTTTTGCAAACATTTAAGAGAAACAAAGAGGAAAAATGCTAAAGAACCTGGTATCAGGCACTTTTACAGCCATATTTAGAATGAGGAGGTAAATAATGTGGTAAACGATGAAGTAAATTATATTTGTGTCGTGTAGTTTTAATGACTGGTTTAGCCCAATGCACTTGATACAACACTTTGGTGCAGATGTACAAAGCATTTTTGCAGTTGCAAATGGCCTGATTCACAGAATCAGACCATTTGATACAGTAACAATGGCTTTTTACATGTACAAAATGCAAAATGTGATTTGGGAACTTTTTACTGAATCACAAATTGTGTTTGCGACTCAATATTAGGAAGGGGCGTGTTTTGGGCAAACCCTTCCAAATACCGAATTGGTATGCTATGTATTACTGTTTTGCAACCAAATTCTTGTCACAAAACAGTAATACTTTGCCACCATTTTAAACGTGGTGGTAATCCATTCATAAATGACAAGGGGTTCCCTTGGGACCCCTTCAGCTTTGAAAATGTTGAAAAATATTTTCAAGAGCAGGCAGTGGTCCCAGGGACCACTGGCGACTTTTAAACAATAAAACTTTAAAGTTTCCATTCACAAAAATTAGCTGCTTTTAAAAAAAAGATTGCTTTATTAAAAACGTAATCAACGACATGGTGGTCTTCTGACTTACCTCATTAATGTTCACGAGGCAGGTGGACTTGTGACCTGCTAGAATCGCTATTTGGGGAAAAAAATCACATATTTGGAATATCTATTCCCTAATTGTGATTCAGAGATAATTACAATTAGGATATCAGTATTCCTAATGTTTGTACATCTGGCCCTTTTGATAATATTTAGAGACTGGTGGAGTATGAACTCCAGAGTGAATTGGAGGTCCTCCAACCCCACCAAACTTGTGATTGTGAGGAAAGGTGCTCTCTTTACACCAGTGGAGCCTCCACCGGCTCTGCCAATGTAAACTTCTGATCTGGTGTCTCATCCACCAATTGAGTGCCAGGTTACAATGATTGTCATATTGTCATATCATCATTCATTTTCCTAGCTTGAGTCCACCACGCAACTTTGTATGGCAGATAAAAGCAGTTTCAATAGATGATTGCACCCTTTTTATATAAGGGAAACAAAGAACTTTGGAAGTATATTTTACCAATAAATAAATGTTAAAACACCTGCTTGCAAAGGCTTCCATTCTGTTAAGAGGGCTGCCACCACATTGGCACACTTCAGAGCTCAGAAATCAGGGAGGCAGAGGTATCTCCAAATAGGATGGTCAGAGTGACAGCGGCCATGGAGTCCCCTACCCTCCTCGAACCACAGACCTTCAGAGAGCCCCTTGATATTTGGAATGAAAAGAGATAGGGCAAAATAAAACAGAACATAGAATTAAATAAAGCACCAGATAGATTTTTTGCTTTGATCATGTGGTTTTTGGACCTTTACTGTGGGTGTGTTGCACTTCCTAAGTCTCATTCATGGTAATTTTGTGGCAATTTGAATGGGTGTGTTTACCACCAGTGTCTGCTTTTTAATATAAGCCAGCTGCTGGATAGCTAGGCCAAAGTGACATTGGACTGGATCACATGAATATGTGTGCACAAACGTGTACAGTGCACCTGTGAGACTACTGTCATGCAAACTCTGGGAATTGTGCACAGGTAGCCAGGCATAGAGGCCACCCTGCCAGAGTAGATGCTGACCTTGGAATAGACCTTATAACATCAGTGGGCATTCATACATAGGTCAGAAGGGTTTAGTGAAAAATCTCTAATGTCACTGTATTAGACACATAGGTGAAATCTACCTTATAGAGCTTAAAGTGTAGTTTCACTCCACATAGGCATAGGGTGTCAAACTGGGAACTTTACCACTGCTAACCAGTACTAAAGTGCATGTTCCCTCTCCCCAAAACATGGTGACATTAACTCATACCCAATTGACATATTTAATTTACCTGTAAGTCCCTAGTAAATTGCACTACATGTGCCCAGGGCCTCTAAAGTAAATTCTACTGGTGGGCCTGCAGCACTGATTGTGCCTCAACCATGAGTCAGGGTGCCATTCCAAGGCCTGTGTGTGCAGTTTCACTTCTCCATCAACTTGGCATTTAAAACTACTTGCCAAGCCTTAAAGTCCCCTTGTATTACATATAAGTCACCATGAAGGTAGGCCCTAGGTAGCCCACGGGGCAAGGTATTATGTAAGTAAAAGGCGGGACATGTACTTGTAAGTTTTACATGTCCTGGTAGTGAAAAACTCCTAAAATCATTTATTTCCATTGTGAAGCCTACTCCTCTCATAGGCCAGCATTGGAAATTCCGTTATATACTTTTAAATGTTAACTTCTGATTTGAAAGGAGGGGCATTGTATTGTTTCGTATGGTTGGAATGGTCATGAGAAATCCTGACTACTGGTGAAGTTCGATTTAACATTACTATTTTAGAAATGCAACTTTTAGAAAGTAGGCTCTTCTCTGCACTTACTGCTTTGTGTGCCTTACAACCTCTCTCCAATCAACGTCTGGTCTGTGCTTGTTTACATCTCCCCTTGTGCATTCCAGACAGACAGCCATAAGTACAGGACACTCAGCTGCATCTGCATTCATCTGCATACTGATGGGTTTTCCTGGGTGGGAAGGGTTGAGGGGCTCTCACTTACATTTCAAAAGCTAGTGGCCTGGCCACACAAAAGGCTTGATAACCCCCACATATATCCTTGCAGACAGGACTGGGTTGAAAGGGGAACTGGTGAACTCCAAAGGCACATTTGGGTGTATATATACAGAGTCCACGACCCCCTCAAATCAGACTTTTTTGGACCTACAACTGGAATCTGTTAGAAGGACTGCCGTGCTACCCAAGGGACTCATCTGGATTGCTTTTCTGGAAGGAGTGCTCTCCTGTATGTTATCCTGCTGCTCCCTGACACATCCGGAAGGACTTTACCTTCCAATACAAGTCACTTCGAGGGGCTTGGACTGAACTTGCCTCCTGTTAAGAAGTCTCAGGGCCATCAAAGTCTTCACCTGAGAGAGAAAATCCACTGCGCCTACAAAATCAATACAAAGCCTAAAGAATCAACACAACTCATGTCTCACGGCTGGAAAATCACGGCAGAACCTACCGAATCGATGCAGCACCTGTTTCATCATCGCAGAATGTTTGGATTTTCCACGCATTGTCCCTGGGCATCAGATTATCCCTGCACACCAGTAAGGAACCAAGGCTTTGCCGCCTAGAAATTAACACATCACCTTGCCCAAGAGGAAAGAATGGACACATCATCTTCACTGCACTGGAAAAACACATTGCTTTACTTTCCAAAGAATCACCTCCTCTGCGGCCCTCTGTGTCGTTATTTTTTTACGCATCCTATGTACTTTGTGCTAAACAGATACATCCATTGATTCCTTAGGCTTATGTCTTACTTAAACCCCCTAAATAGTGATATCTTGACTTGTGCATATTGAATTCTTGTCATTTTGGTCTTATTTTATTCAGATCAATGGTGTGGAATACTTTTTGAGGTGTTTTCACTGTGCTACTGTATGAGTTATTTCACAAACACTTTACACATTGCCTTCCAAGTTAAGCCTGCCTGCTCTGTGCCAAGCTACTGGAGGGTGAGCACAGGTTAATTTTGGTTGTGTTGCGACTTACCCTGTCTAGGATTGTGGTCCTCACTGGGACAGGGTGCATAGCTATGCCAACTAGAGCCCAATTTCTAACAATATACATCTTATAAAAAGCCCAGAATTTTCATATTTCTCTGGCTCAGTTCATAATCAGATTTCAGGCCTTTGTCTCTCTGTTGGGACAAATTAATCTCTCTGCTCCCTAATTAGAGGGAAGATAAGCCACCCACATACAAAGGGAACAATTATTAGTGAATGACTCAGCTCCTGATAAGAAAGGAGAGGAAAACCTGCATCTGGTAATTAACTGTCACACTGTACAATGGGTTGGGATAGCCCCGGGCCATGAAAGAAAGGAGAAAGCAGAGATATTTGGAGCCAACAGAAGAGTGCCACCACCCTTGAAGGTTTGGTGGGAAGGTGTCTGGAGGTGTCTGAAGTCATCTAGGGGTGGTGCTGAGGCCCTAGGATGAGCTCTGCATATTGAAAACCTGATGGCATATATTGGATTGTCCCTGAATACGGTGCAGGATGGTTGGGACAGTGGTAAAAGGAAGCTGTAACATCTTAAGATTGGCTAGAGGTGTTTGGCACCTAGAACTTCCCATTCACTCTCAACGCCCACTGCAGAAGGGGGATACAGTGAGCAAGACTCTGGGCTTGGAAGGCAGCAATTGCTTGGATGGGCCCAGGACCTCATTCCTGGGTCAGTACAGTGGGGAGCCAGCAGAGCAGTGTAGGAGTTGGTTTCCAGAGTTGCCCCAATGGGACATAATGGTAGGGATGCCTCCGATGGGCCAGAGGCACCACTCTATAAAAAAAAGTAGAAGTGAAAAGACATCTGCAACAAGGCCATGTACATAAACAAAGTGGTTATGCATGCTCCTGCCAAGAAGCCCCCTATCATGACCTGCAAGTTCCTTTTGTTTGTGTTTCTCCACTTCTTTGTGATGCCTCAAGGAAGGTCAGAAATCAGTAGTCCCTTACACAAAATATTACAGCAATAAAACCATAGAATTACAAACAAATCCTATGTATACAAAAATTAAAAATGTATTATGAACAGAGACTCAAGATAAGCATTCCATTTAAATTACAAAACAATCAAATCAGAAAAGTATAGCTTCCAAACAGGCAGTTTTTCAAAAGAGCCATATCATATCTTCGAACGTCTATGAGTATACAATTTCTCATGATGGACAGCTATAGCAATACATCCTTCCATGGTCACAATGACTCAGACTGCTTTTGCTTCAGTACATTTATGTACAATGTAGACAGTGACAAAAAGGCAACACTACATAGTCCAATGACAGAGTCTCCGTTCAAAATAAATGTTTAATTTTTTTCATACACAGGAATCATTGTATTCTATGGGTTCATTGATATAATAATTTGTGTAAGGGACTACTATGTTGTTTTCAGATTGATGCCCCTGGTCCCTTCAGATCTGTGGTTCCCTTGTTTATTTACCTCAAGGAAGGGCAGAGGCACCACTAACAAACCTCAAAAGTGTTGTGGGGGCTGACCTAACAAAGATTTTGACATTATTTGTGGTGGAGTTCCATCCACCCCAACTAATAATGCACTTTCTAATAATATTTATTTACTAAAACTCAGCAGAAATTGAGATCAAAGCAATAGGGAAAATAAAGTATTTTAATGATCACTAAAGAAGAAACGGGCAGACATTTCAGATACTATTGGCAAAATATTTCCCATGTATTCATTTACATAATGTACTGTATATTCATAAAGTGCATGTTTACCCCTTAGGGCATGGTGGTGCTAAACAACAGATGTGCATTATTGACAGAAAAGGTCAATTCACAAACCCATCTCAAAAAGGTGTAGATTTTCCCAGTAGGTTTCCACACATTTGTGCAATTGATTGATCTATCCAAACAGGATTCCTGGAAATTCACCATAATAACATGTTTCCAGGAGGGCTGCAGGAACTAATATCACATTTCGTTATATCAACCTACAATAATATCACATCTACTAAATCTCCAAGTGATACATCACTAAGGTATGTACTGTATGTAACCACTATTCTCACAACTGCATCTGTTAGCCTGCAGAACCAAAGATTTCAGCCAGGCATAAAGAACCAAGGGAATCCCAGAAGCCAGGACCCTGTTGGAGATAGTCAACAGGGATGAGGGTCTCTTTTTCAAAATTTCAGGATTGCCAAATGCAAAACTGAAAAATCTTTGAAATAGGAAAGCCATGAAGAGACCTCCCAAAAGAGGCCTCAAGTAAAAGCCTTGATTATACAGGCTTGAAAAAAGACTCCTCTCTCACCAAACAACTAATGTAAGGTAAGATGTGGCATGTTTCCCCCAGATGAGTATCTTGAAAATATAAATGTTACCACCACCTGGCTCAAACTCAGGTGAAATTTCTATAGTTCTAGGATCCATTGCCTGTGCCCTAAGATTATAATTCTAGTGTCCTTTTAGAAAATCCCCTTAGCTTCTGTTAATGATATCAGTTTTTTATATGTGAGTTTCCCTGCTGTGAGAAGGCAGCCTCCTTCTAGCATTGTTATCGCCATGTTTAGCCTGTTTGTGAGTATATGTCAGTGTGTTTTTACTGTCTCACTGGGATCCTGCTAGCCAGGACCCCAGTGCTCATAGTGAAAACCCTATTTGTCAGTGTGATTTATCTGTCTCACTGGGACCCTGCTAGCCAGGACCCCAGTGCTCAGTGCTCATAGTTTGTGGCCTGAATGTGTATACCTGTGTAGTGCATAACTGTGTCACTGAGGCTCTGCTAACCAGAACCTCAGTACTTATGCTCTCTCTGCCTTTAAAATTGTCAGTATAGGCTAGTGACCATTTTTACCAATTCTAATTGGCACACTGGAACACCCTTATAATTCCCTAGTATATGGTACCTAGGTACCCAGGGTATTGGGGTTTCAAGAGATCCCTATGGGCTGCAGCATTTCTTTTGCCACCCATAAGGAGCTCAGACAAATCTTATACAGGACTGCCACTGCAGCCTGAGTGACATAACGCACACATAATTTCTCAGCCATTTTCACTGCACTCAAGTAACCTATAAGTCACCTATATGTCTAGCCTTCACTTGCTGAAGGTTAGGTGCAAAGTTACTAAGTGTGAGGGCACCCTTGCACTAGCAAAGGTGCCCCCACATAGTTCAGGGCCATTTCCCCGGACTTTGTGAGTGCGGGGACACCATTACACGCAGGCACTACATATAGGTCAATACCTATATGTAGCTTCACAATGGTAACGCCGAATATGGCCATGTAACATGTCTAAGATCATGGAATTGTTCCCCCCCATGCAAATCTGGTATTGGGGTGCCAATCCCATGGATCCCTAGGGCTCCACTATGGACCCCGGGTACTGACAAACAAGCTGTCTGGGGTTTTCTCTTTAGCTACTGCTGCTGCCACCCCACAGACAGGGTTCTGCCCTCCTGGGGACTGGGCAGCCCAGTCCCAGGAAGGCAGAACAAAGGATTTCCTCTGAGAGAGGGTGTTACACCCTCTCTCTTTGGAAATAGGTGTTAAGGTCTGGGGAGGGGTAGCCTCCCCCAACCTCTGGAAATGCTTTGAAGGGTACAGATGGTGCCCTCCTTGCATAAGCTAGTCTACACTGGTTCAGGGAACCCCTAGTCCCTCCTCTGGTGCGAAACTGGACAAAGGAAAGGGGAGTGACCACTCCCCTGTTCATCACCACCCCAGAGGTGGTGCCCAGAGCTCCTCCACTGTGTCCCAGACCTCTGCCATCTTGGATCCAGAGGTGTGAGGGCACTCTGGAGGCCTCTGAGTGGCCAGTGCCAGCAGGTGACTTCAGAGACCCCCTCCTGACAGGTGTTTACCTCACTAGGTGGCCAATCCTCATCTGAGGGCTATTTAGGGTCTCTCATGTGGGCTTTTCCTCAGATAACGACTTGCAAGAATTCACCGGAGTTCCTTTGCACCTCTCTCTTCGAGTTCTGCCAAGGATCGACCACTGACTGCTCCAGGACGCCTGCAAAACTGCAACAAAGTAGCAAGAAGACTACCAGCAACATTGTAGCACCTAATCCTAATGGCTTTCTCGACTGTTTCCTGGTGGTGCATGCTGCATTGCTCAACTCCCTGAGTTGACCTCCGGCTTTGAGGGACCCTCTTTTTTGTAGTATTAAGACAACCGCCGTGCTCAGTCTACTTGAACCCGTGTTCAAGGATGTCTGCGGGTGCTACCTTCTTGAACATGGGCTCTCTGCGTTGCTGAGGGCCCCCTCTGTCTCCTCTCCCAAGTGGCGACATCCTGGTCTTTCCAGGGCCCGGGCAGCTCCCTTTTTCTTTACCCACCACTCTTGCAGCTAGCAAGGCTTGTTTGTAGTCTTTTGCCAAAGAAACAACTCTGCATCCTCCAGCACTCCGTGGGACATCTTCTGCATGAAGGAGAAGTTCCTAGCACCTTTTGTTGTTGCAGAATCTTCAGCTTCTTCCATCCAGAGGCAGCCATTTTGCACCTTCATCTGGGGTTTATTGGGCTCCTGCCCCTCCTGGACACTTTCACAACTCTTGGACTTGGTCCCCTTCCTTTGCAGGTCCTCAGGTCCAGGAATATGTCTTCAGTGCTTTGCAGTCTGTTGTGGTCTTTGCAAAATCCTCTATCACGAGTTTAGTGTGTTTCTGGCAAAAAAGTAGTACTTTATTCCTACTTTCCAGGGTCTTGGGGTGGGGTATCTTGGACACCCTTAGTGTTTTATTACACTCCCAGTGACCCTCTACACACTACACTAGCCTAGGCGTCCAGTTGTGATTCGCATTCCACTTTCTTTGTATATGGTTTGTGTTGCCCCTAGGCCTATTGCATCCTATTGTATTCTACAGTGCTTGCACTACTTTCTGACTGTTTTACTTACCTGATTTTGGTTTGTGTATATTGTGTGTATTTTACTTACCTCCTAAGGGAGTATATCCTTTGAGATATTTTTGGCACATTGCCACTAAAATAAAGTACCTTTATTTTTAGTAACTCTGAGTATTGTGTTTCTTATGATATAGCACCTATACGATATAAGTGGTATAGTAGGAGCTTTGCATGTCTCCTAGTTTATCCTAAGCTGTTCTGCTATAGCTACCTCTATCAGACTAAGCTGATAGAACACTACTAATCTACTAGTAAGGGATAACTGGACCTGGCACAAGGTGTAAGTACCATCAGGTACCCACTATAAGCCAGGCCAGCGTCCTACACCCGCTAAATCCCCATCTTTGAATTTTCTCACAAGACTTGATAATGTATAGTAATAAATATCCCTTTGTTAGGCATTGTTTCTAGAACATTCATAAAGCAATGTGCATGATTACAATACAAAGATTTATACAGAATCAAAAGAGCATTAGTTCCATCTCTGCATGCGTGGATTCATGTGTGCTTGGCCCTAGACACAGTTTAGGGAATTTTGCTCCCTTGTACTTGATAACTAATTATTTTTTTCTTTCTCCCTTTTTCTTTTTCTTCTTCTTTTACAGCTATCACAAATTTTATATTCTTTTCTCAGGCATCATAATATGTCCTCCTGATGATCTCATGATTGGTTAGGGATCGAAACATCATTGACTTTAGTACCTAGACTCATTCATAATTGTTGATGATATTGTACACAAGAGCAGTGGTACTTGAAAAGTGTGACTATAATCAATAAGTCGAACTTGTATTCATATGCCTGAGTTCCTATCATTGGATTTTTCTTATTTTTTTTAACTTCTTTGTTCCCCACATGTTGTGTTGAAATTTATGTAAATAAATAACTCACAAATTGCCTATTGGACATACCTAAGAATCTTTGTGTTCCTTATGTAATGAGTTGCTTATATGTTTTATATGAGGGACTGTTGTTCCTATAATAGGACACATACCCCTGGTCCCACTATACCCATGGGTTTCCCTTGTTTCTTATAAACAGGCATGTGGATTGAAGCAGCACAGACATCAAAGATGTGCTGGAGCTACAATTTCCCTCAAGCCAATCTCTTGAATGTTCAAGAGAACTGGTGGTTATCTAGGATACTGAGTGTAACTGGGCTTGTAGTTGAGTTGATGAAATCCTTGCTAGGCAATCATGCTACAATGTTGCAGAAGCCAGGGCTGCCTACTTGATTCTGGATTCCCTTTTATGAGACCAGTTGCATGTTGATGATTGTTTGTATTGATGAGTGTATAACAGAGAAGTATCCCTGACCTACATTTGTGACAAAATTGAACTTTGAAATGCCAAAGGCCACGCATGGCAGGGGGTTGGAATAATTATGTATCGCAATAAAATCTTATGTTACATTAAAAACAAAACTAGGAGTTTACTAAAAAGCTAAAGGCTAGAGTGATGTTATAGTTACCTATGTTAATAATGTTTTACTTTGCATTTAAAACTTAGAAATTCACTTAAAAAACAAAGTTTAAAGTGTTATAGGTAAATGAAAATGTCAGTTTAAACCTGACATTTCAAACTCCACAAAACACTGAAATTCACCAAAATACAACAAAACAAAATGTGGGTTGGGCATCCATCAGTGAATGTTTGTCTGCCGAGCGTTTGTTGCCTGTATGAGTTGGGCAGATTGCTTGACAGGAGGCCAGACCCGGTGGCCAACCCCGATGAGCACAGTCAAAGTCAAAGGCCATGCACAGCATGGGTTGGCTGAACATGATGGGAATCTGCAAACTGTCTGGCCATAGGCCAGGCCAAGTGCCCAACCCCTACTTCAGCCATGAGTAGCGGGGGGTTGCCTCTTACAGGGTGTTGGTTGCCGGGCATGTTGGATGCAAAACATTGTGACCAACTTCCTACTGTCCACAGAGGAAGGCCTTGTGCAGCAATGTTGAATGCCTGTGGCACGAATGGGAGAAGGGCATTGCGAGAGACTAGGTCCTGTAGTCAACCCTCAACTGAGCAGTGCAATAGGTTGTGTGCAGGAGGAGTTTGATCGTCCGTGATGAGGTTGGGTCTGGGGTCTGGCAGGAGACCAGGTCTTGCTTTAGTACCCACTGGGGAATTTGTGCAGGGCTTTTCTGGAGGTCAAACCCAAAAGTCATCCCCCCACTGCCCAAGCCAGGGCATTGAATGACAATTGTAGAGTTGGATGCATGCCTTGGTCACAGCCCGAGGACTTGCAGTCACCCCCCTGTGGCTGTAGACAGCAAGGGGATTGCCACTGCGGAAGGGTTGGGGTCAGAGCCTGGCCATGTGCAGTGGGGGAGGCAGAAGAAAATTATAATAAAAATACAAATTTGTTAGAACTGTTGTAATTAGGTCTTGAAATAGGATGACAACTAATGCTTAAAAACAAAAAAACAGGACTTTACCAGTTATAGTTTACTGAGCTACAAATAACTTGAGCACCCCCCATGCACTGCTTATGAAATCACATTTTACATAACTCATGAAATTTTCATTTACATCACTGAGGAAATCTCAGATGACACCATTATTGACATCACTAGTGACATCATAGAGTCACTATGACACAGTCCTACAGAGTTTATGGACTTGAAGTAATTCAACACACAACACTTGTGGCCAAGTTTCTATTAATCCCAAAGGGATTACCCTCTTAGAGACTTCACATGACCCACAATTTTAAGTCAAGAGTTTGACAGAAATATAATTCCTACCAAAAAAAAAAAGTCCTGACAGGCCCTATGGACAACTCTCCATAGTTTGTTGAAATACACTACTCACATTCCTGAGATGGGCACAAAGGAATGCAACCTTAGAGCCACACTAGATATATATATATATATATATATATATATATATATATATATATATATATATATATATGGTCTGAACTCTAGATGAACCTGGGCTAGGCTAATTTTGTGGCTGAAAAGTACATTTATGAATTCATATGGTCTGGGAGTCTGCCAACATTGCATCAGTTCCTGGCATGATCCCACTTCCATGTGAAAGGGCCAGGAATAACTTTACCTGAGTAATATGAAGAATCGGTTCCATGCTGGGGCTACAACTTTTTTGTTGAGCTCAGGAAAGTATCTTGAGGGGCGTAGAACTTATTTTTAATGAAATCTTTATGTTTTTAAAAGACCATCTGTAGTCTAACCAGACCCCAAGATATTGGCATTCTGGGAATAAGTGCCACCCACCTGCCACAAACCCTGCGTAATCAATCTTTTTCTGATTATGATTATTGTAGTCTTCTTTAGCTTCACCTCCAGCCTGTTCAGCTCAGTGTATTTAGAAAGGGCAGTTAGTAGTCTCTGCAGGCCCAATCTTGTTCAACTCAAGAGCACTAGGTCATCCATGCAGGGAAGGCTGGGAATGAATGTATTCTCCAGTGTCAGTGAAGGACAATTAACTTTATCCAGCATCCCAGTTAAATTAGAGATAATTATATTAAAAAGCAGTGGGGGCAAAACACAACCTTGCTTTAAGCCTTCTGTAGTTTTAATTTGTATGGAAACGGAGGTACCCTTACCCACATTTATCCATAGCCAAGTGCCTGACTGAAGGGATTCTTTGCTCTCAGGAACCCTTTTGTAATGCCCCAAGAGTGTAGTTTTCCCCAAAGGAGCTTCTTTGAGATCCAAACAAATGCTGCATTGAAATTTACAAAGCTTGC
The DNA here is from genome assembly GCF_031143425.1 of Pleurodeles waltl. Classification (NCBI taxonomy): domain Eukaryota; kingdom Metazoa; phylum Chordata; class Amphibia; order Caudata; family Salamandridae; genus Pleurodeles; species Pleurodeles waltl. The sequence continues at coordinate 696,171,889 of NC_090439.1, read as the reverse complement.
TTACAATAATCAGTGCTTTTGAATGGTGTGATTTATAACACTAGAGATGACTGTTAGATTCCATAAGCAGTGCTGCTTTTGATGAAATCCAATTTTATTCATGGGAATAAATCCCCTTTTATTAGCCTACACCTCAAAAACATTTAGCAGAAGACCTGAAAAGTAGGTGGCCTTGATGCTGATTAATGGAATCAGCCAGTAGTTTTTAGGTTTTGTGGGATTCCTACTTTTTTGTTTTGGCTGGACTATTGAGACCATTTAGATCTCAAGGAGGACTTCCATCTGTAAGATGAATCTCTGCAGTATTTTAAACAGAGCCTGTGGTAGCCCATTCGTGCCTTGAGCAAGTTAGACAGTGAATTGATGATAATTCTCTGAAAATTGCCTAGGGTATAGACAATTGGGCAAGTCCTTGATTGGGTTTTATCTATCAGTTCATTCCCACTGGTGTCATATGAAGTCAAGTTTTGAGTAGTAAGGAGCTTACTTCATATTGCACAAGTTATATTTCCACTTTGGACAGCAGTGCACAAAGCAGGAGGGCTTTCACTCTAGCTACATGTGGATGCTGCTGTATAAATAACTTTATTTGGGCTGCATTCTGTTATACTTGAGGAGGATCTTAGAGTTAAAAAATATGCCTTGTTAGGTAGCTCGTCCATACCTGCTCACTGATGTTTGAGTTATTGCCTCTGTACTGCCCAAGCTCTTTTGTGGTGACTATCCACCAGAAATTCATCTGCTCCTTACTTTTATTGGCGTTAAGGAGTTTGGCCTGTAGTCATTGTAAATTATTATTTTAAGGGCTCAGAGCTCTTTTATCAGTTTGTGTCTTTGATGATTAACTTCTGCTTTTAAATTTTGGCACATTAGCTCTGCTTTGAGTTGCCACAGAAGCCTATTCACATTTTTCTTGAAATGCCTCACTTCAGAAGGTAACCACTGTTTCATGCATACCTTTAGTGCATATCCATGTTTATAATGCTTTATAATGCTTTCTTGGATATCTCATTATGATGTATCTGGTTAGATCCAACCAGCGGATCGCGGGGTCCTTTAGACCTGGGTTTTTGAAGATGAAGAATACTCAGCTGATAAAAGTTTCTGGGGCAATTTCTTCAGTCCATCTTAGTCTTTTTAGATGCCTTGTGTGTCCATCGGGCAAGAGAGGTTTTGACTCATTTAGCATTTGGGCCTTTGTTGCAAGGGTAATACCCTGGGGAACATGGTCACTTTCTGGATCCTGATGAATGCTATGCTGTTGGATTTGGCTTAACAGGGTGACAGATGTTAGAGTGTAGTGTAGGTAGGTGAGACAGTCATCCATTACCCTAGTCCATGCAGGCAAGTTGTTGCTGGGAAATCTGCTATTGAGAACTCTAAGGTCTACTGAAGTACAAAAATTGAAGAGTGTTTTCCCTAGTCAGTTGAGGTGCTTTGCTGGTGGAGTGCCTGCGTTGGAATAATCATTTGGAGGACCACCTCCTATTGGGCCACCCCTTCTCCTTTTGAAGTGGAACAGGTTGCAATTTAATTTTTGTGGAAAGGGAGCTTCTGTGACCCACATTTAACCATAGCCAGGTGTCTGAAAAAAGGAGTGTTAACTCTCTCAGTAGCCCTGACGGGAGGTCATAGTTTTCCTTAAAGGAGTTTCCTTGAAATCCGATTGAATGCTGCATTGAAATCTACAAAGCATGCATACAGCAATGAATGCTTTTGTACTGTGTGATTTATAATAATGGAGATGCCTGTCAGATTCCATGGGCAGCCCTGCTTTTGATGAAATCTAGTATAATTCATGGGAATAAATCCCTTTTAATTAGCCACCACCTCAAAATCATTTAGCAGAAGACCTGCAAAGTAGTTGGCCTTGATGTCGATTACTGCAATCAGCCAGTAGTTGTTGGGCTTTGTGGGATTCCCACTTTTGTGTATTGGATGAATAAACAGAGCCTGTGGTAGCCAATTCAGGCCTGGTGCAAGGTAGACAGAGGTTCTGAATTGATGCACAGCTATCTATAAGTTTACTGCTGATGTTACAGTAACATTATCAATGTTATTATCAAAGAAGTCATGAGTGCTGTAATTTATGGGATAATTAGCAGTGCATGGCGAGGGTGCGACACAAGTTTTAGTTACTTGAGATAACTCTAACTATAATTGGTGAATTTCCATGGTGTGATATGTTTAAAATGTGAGCATAACTAAAACGTCCCTGTAACCGTTGTTTTTTTTAAGTGATTTTCTATGTTTTTTAATTCTATTTCTTAACTATAACGTCCATGTAACCTATGTTTGTTTCTGTAAATTTCTATGTTTTTTAATGTAGAGTAATTTTTAGGACTATACATTACCAACCAGTCCCTGTGGCCAACCCCTTGATCCACCCAACCCTGTGCCGCGCACAGCCCTTGGCTGTGCTCATTGGGGGTTTGCGGCAGTGACAGGTCTGTAGCCAGTCCCTGTGGCCAACCCCTATGGTAACCCAACCCTGCATGCCCCCCCTCCTCAGGCTGATATTGCCCCCGGGGAACCCATCCATCAGTGCCAAGGATAAACATTTTGTATTTATTGGGGGAGGAGGCTGTGCCCCCACAGGCCGATCTCAGTCCCGGGATCCCATCTCCAGGGGTGAGCGTAGCCCCCCTCCCCAGGCCCATTGTGGCCCTGGGGACCCTATCCCCCTAGTCCTCACATAATTGTTTTTTTGGGGGGGAAGTGAATGCGCAGCCCCACTCCCAAGGCCGTTCTTGAACCCAGGGGCTCCATCCCCTGGGGCATGGCCTAATTATATATTTTTTTATAGGAGGGGCTGTGTGGCCAACCCTTTCCCAGGGACGATCTCAGCCCCAGGGACCTCATCCTCCGGGGCCTAGTCATTTGATGTGGGTGACCACCAGAGCACCCAGTCTCAATGTTGGGGACCGTGGGAGGAGGCTGAAGGTCCCCACGGTCTCAGCTTGCTCTGTCTCCTGTGGGAACCAACACTGCTGTCTAAGAGAGGGAATTGCTAAAGCAGCTCCCTCTCTGTGAAAGCAGTGTTTCATCTGTCTATCTGTCTGCATCTCCATGGGCAGACAGAGAGGAAACCTACGCTCCCATGAAGGGAGAGCTGTCAAACAGCTCTCCCTATATCGGAACAGAGTGTTTGCTATGGCTTGGTGGCAGTTTTCAAAGCTGCCACCAAGCCACAGCAAACAGCTATGTCCCACGGATGGGCACCCCAGGACATAGCAGGAGCCTGCCCCGGGGGTGGCGATCCCCAGGGCTATCAGTGGCTCCTCGAGGGGGGCAGTGTGGCATCCCTTCCCTCAAAAATAGTCCTAGAGAGGAGATGGTCCCAGAGGCCTAGGGATCCAAAACATAACCTTTTCCTATTTGTTTTAGTTTACCCTGGGGAGGTGGCGGTGCCACGCACCCCCACATTGAATTTGACAATAGCCCCAAGGAGGTGGTAGTCCCTGGAGCTATGGGGGTGCTATACGGCCCCCCATATGAGGTGGTGGTTCCCAAGGCTGCGGGGGCCAAGCAGCTCCCTGCATTGATTTACATTAAAGCCCGGGAAGGTGACAGTCCCTGGGGCTGTGAGGGATGCCCAGACAACCCCCCTTACAATTCATGAAAGAAAATCCAAATTTGTATATATAGGGATGCAAAGGACCTATGACCCCTCCTGATCTTGTGCTGAGAAGGTGGTGGTCCCTGGGGCAGTGGTGGGGATCCTGGACAGCCCCCCTTACAATTCATGAAAGACCAGGGGATGTAGTGTTAAAATGAACAATGCCCCCAGGACATGGCCCATCCAGGGGCTTCAGAATTGCAAAGTGCGGAGCCTGCACTTCATTTTAAAAAAAGGTTTGCTGCGGATTTGCAACCCTGCTGAGAATTCCCAGTAAAAATTATTTAAAAATGCTTTTTAGCTCTGGGGGGGGGGGCCCTCTGGGACCCTACCACCAGAGATAAAGGGGGTTATTCTAACTTTGGAGGAGTGTTAATCCGTCCCAAAAGTGACGGTAAAGTGACGGATATACCACCAGCCGTATTACGAGTTCCATAGGATATAATGGACTCGTAATACGGCTGGTGGTAAATCCATCACTTTTCCGTCACTTTTGGGACGGATTAACACCTCCTCCAAAGTTAGAATAACCCCCAAAGTGTCAGGGTGTCCACACTCTGACACCTTTGCTTTATTTTTAACCTATTGTCTGGGACTCGAGTTGAGTCCCAACATGGCTGCCAACACTTCTTTGTTTAAGTGTTGGGAGCTGATCAGATCTCAGCATGAGATCGGGAGGGGTCACAAATCCTTTTCATCCCTATATATACAAATTTGTGCAGAAGTCCTTTTTGGATCCTTGAAGTGTCCACAACTTGATCCAAGGTTCAAGAAGCCCTGAGTTGGGAGTTGTGACTAAAATTCCCAGAAGGCACCTGGTCAGAATCCTGAAATGGCCACTAGACACTGGTCAGATGGGATCTGCTTGCAGGACTTGATATAGGGGACTCTGGGCAGCTCCTTTGTACCTCTAGCAAACAGGGAGTCCCTCCTTGAACCAGTTGAAGGCCAGGCAAAGTTCTTCTTGTGGTTTCGCCCAAATGCACAGCTGGTGCAGTCCTTCAGAGTTCAGTGTCCAGGTGCGGGTCAGGGGTCCAGCAGGGCAGTCCTTCTTTACCTGATGTTCTACCTTGTAGGGATCTGGTAGGGATCTGAGATGTGGGTGCAGCTCTGCCATATTTATCCTTGTTTCTGGGAGAAAAAACAGGGGAGTCCTGGTTCTCCAATCAGATGCTGGGTCCTTCCCCCTGTGAAGACTACTTCCTGGGAAGTGTGGCAAAAATCAATCCCAGGGAGCAACATTCTTCAAAACTCCATCTTGACTGAAAGTGATTTTTGGAGGTTACATCTGGCTGAGCCCACCCACTGGTGTGGCTAAAAAACCCAAACACACCCCCTCCTACCTTCTTCTAATCTAATCAAGTAGGCACCTCCTCCCTTCCTGCATCCCCTCTGCTGAGGTAGTACTCCTCCCCCAGGCACATCCTTTGTGTTCAGCCCAGGCCACTTCACACCTCATCAAGACAGCCTGTGTAGGTTGCCAGAAGCTGGCCAATCAGAGGAGGGCACTACAGAGCTGAAGCTGGCAACTTTTTAGGTAGAGTTTAAAACTCTTTACCTGAACTAGTTATTTAAATCCAACAATTGTAAATTGTGGGATTTATTTCACAAATTAATTTGATACCAAACTTGAGGTATCTGACACTTACGGGGACTTTGTTGGTTAAAATAAACTCTCCCCATTTTAGCCTACAGTGAGGGAAAATAAATTTGGCTATTTTACCTCACCAGGGCTTTTAAAACTATTTTTATAAGGTCCCTGCTTATAGTTACATGGCACCCAACTGTAGGGCATATAGGGAAGATCTTAGGGGTGACTTACATGTAAAAATAAGTTATTTTAAGACTTTTAATGCCAAAGTCGAATTTGTATTTAACTTTAATTTAAAAGCAGCCAACAAGGCAGGCCTGCCTTTAAAATGACCCTGGCACCTCAGCAGTGCACCTATGGGTGCATCACCTATGCTGGGGTCCCTAAACCTACATGCCCTACCATATATTAGGGACTTATAGGTGGGTTGATATAGTCAATTCTAATTAGCCTAATTTGCATACTCATTTTATACAGAGCACAGTCCCTGGGACTGGTTAACAGTGGCCAGGGCACCATCAGAGTCAGGAAAACACCAGCAAAAAGTGAAAAAATTAGGGCAGAAAGTTAGGGGGCCTCTGCAATCAGCCCTATTTTCTCACAGAGAGCTAACACAAATTAGCCTCCTGCAGTTTTAAGGACAGAAACAATGACATTATAACAGTTACATTTCCGATATATTTGATATAAATCCAACCTATTAAACTGGATTTTTATTACATATTACAATGTCTTTGAATGGAGTTTGCAGCTGGTATATGTCAAACATTTTATACTATCATTTATAATCTATGCTTGTTCTATGTGCCAGTTACATGATGACCAAAGACAATGTTATTTTGGGCCTAGTCACTGGTGCTTCGAATGTCACTCATGTTCTATTCTTATATGTTATGTATTCTAACTTGTAGGCAGCCTGGTGCTCTCAGGGGTGATGTACTAATAATTTTAATTGGGTTTTCCTACTTGCGAAATGGGGGATCTATGAAGGGCAGTTCAGTCTGCCTGCTGCTCTCAAGCTACACAGGTTAGGCTTTAAGTCATATTTTAATTGCCACTTTAGTGGATAGCAAAATAGGTGCAGCAGTTTTCAGGTAGTATTTGGCTTCCAGACCCTGGGTACATTCTGTCGACGGTAAATATTTCTGCTAACCTGTATTTTTTTCTCAATAGAGTTAATCATACTATTATCAGCTAACCCCACTTTTTCCCATGTCTTTATTTAATTTCTCATTCTGTATGTTATATTATTAGCATAAAACACTGTGAGATACATCATTTGCGAATGGCTTAACCAACTGTCACAATAATTTGCTCAATTCATATATCATATATAGGTGACCCCCTGACCTGCCTTAGGGCCAGGAGTAAACTCGACATGGCAGACAGCTCCACCAGCCTGCCTCTGTGCCCCTAACCCCACCTTTACTGCTGAAGGAAGTTCGTGGCCCTCCAACACCTGTAGGCACCCGCCTGCACCTAATCCCTGGTGCCTAGTGGTAGGCGTATCTAGTGTGCTTTATACTTTGAATTTCTCTTTTTGTACTTTGTATTTCATTTTATGCACTGTTGCTCACTTTATCTGTGCCCATTCTCTGCTCCGCTTTATTTTTCTGACTGTGATTTTGCCTGTTTTTCGAATCCGGCTCTTGCCGGTTTTCCCGTCCCTGCCGCTGCATCCCCTGCAGCCCTTCCCCCCTCGCGTCCCCATTGGCCACTCCCTCCTGCCTCCTGCCTTTCAGCTGCTCCTGCCTCCCACCTCCCCTTCTTAATGGCGCCCGCTGCGTGGTGCCGAGTGTGACCCCCTGACCTGCCTTAGGGCCAGGAGTACACTCAACATGGCAGACAGCTCGACCAGCCTGCCTCGGTGCCCCTGATCTCGCCTTTACTGCTGAAGGAAGTTTGAGGCCCTCCACCACCCACAGGCACCCTCCTTCGCCTCATCCCTGGTGCCTAGTGGTAGGCGTATCTAGTGTGCTTTGTACTTTGTATTTCGTTTTTTGTACTTTGTATTTCGTTTTATGCACTGTTGTTGACTTCTGTGCCCATTCTCTGCTCCACTTTGTTTTTCCGACTGTGATTTTTGCCTGTTTTTCGAATCCGGCTCTTGCAGTTTTCCTGTCCCTGCTGCTGCGACCCCTGCAGCCCCGTCCCCTTCGCGCCCCTGTTGGCCACTCCCTCCTGCCTCCCGCCTCCAAGCTGCTCCTCCCTCCCACCTCGCCTTCTTAATGGCGGCCACTGGCGTGCTAGAGGTGCGCCAGTGGCAAGCCCATCTGTGCCTGTCCGCACCTGGACCGCACACAGCGCCCGTTCCCCTGGTCCACGCTCCTCAGGCGCCCCCATGCGCCACTACTCCTTCACAGAGCTCCTTGCTCTTAACCCCGGCTGGCCCACAGCCTGCACCCAGGCCAAACCCAGACACACCCACAGACCTTTCACATGCCACTCATGCCACTTCTCCTGCACTCACACCAACAAGCACCACAATAACACCAAACACCCCAATCACCTCAACTGCATCCTCCTCAGCACCCGCTCCATCCACAAGTACGCCATTGAGCTTTGGGACTTACTCACGACAAACTCTCCCGACATCGCCTTCCTCACTGAAACATGGATGAACCCCTCATCGGAGCCCCTCATTGGAACCCAACATCGTCATAGTCATCCCAGAAGGTTACAAAATCACCTGTAGAGACCGTATCAACAAACCAGGAGGAGGAAATTGCCATTATACACAGAACGTCCATCAAGATTTCCACCAACACCAACAACACCATAGACACCGCAGAGCACCTGCACTTTCAGGTACACTTCAATGCCAACACCACCCTAAGAGGAACCCTCATCTACAGACCACCAGGACCCCGCCCCCATTCTGTGACATCATCGCTGATGCTATCAGCTCCCACTCCCTCGCCTCCACGGACTACCTACTCCTCAGTGACCTTAACTTTCATCTGGAGAGCACCAACAACTGCAACTCCACTGCCCTGCTGGACAACCTCGCAAACCTTGACCTTAAGCAACTGGTCACCTCACCCACCCACTCAGCCGGTCACACGCTAGCCGCCATCTTCACCAGCAGCCACATCACCTTCACTCACTCCACCAAACTCCACTGGACTAACCACCACTGCATCCACTTCTCCTTCCTGAAGCCCACCACCCACCACCAACAACATCCTATTCCCTTCTGCAGGTGTAACAAGATCTCCAAGGAACAACTGATATTCAACCTCGCACAAGCTCCACCTCCCAGTACCAACGACCCCAACGCCGCCGCCCTCAACCTCACATGATGGCTAGAAGCATGCACTGACTCCCTCGCCCCACTCAAAAAACCAACAACACCCGCACCAACAAGACAGCCCCCTGGTTCACTGCAGAACTTCAGTCTTCCAAACGAGAATGCCGGAAAATTTAGAAAGCCTGGCGACAAGAACCTTTAGTAAGCAACTTTTCTGCCCTCAAATCAGCCATGCACAAACATCTCAAGCTCATCCAGACCACCAAACGATCCTTCTACAAGGAACGCATATACGACAATGCACACAACAGCAAGGAACTTTTTGCCATCATTAAAGAACTCACCAAAACCAAATCCTCGCCATCGACCCTCCACACTCCCAAGACTTCTGCAACTCCCTCTCCAACTACTTCCACTGCAAGATTGCAGACATACACGAAAGCTTCATTTCGACACAACCAACACCACACCTCCCTGCCACACCAACGTACTGAACACCTGGACCCCCATGAATGATGAAGAAACTGGCAAAACTATGAGCTCCACACACTCAGGCTCCCCAACAGACCATTGCCCCCACCACATCATCAACAAGGCTAGCCAAATCATCGTTCCCCAGTTCCGGGCCGTCATCAACAGCTCCTTCGAGACCGCAACCTTCCCAGATGTTTGGAAACACGCTGAAGTCAACGTTCTACTCAAAAAAAAAAAACTAGCCCATGAAGACCTCACAAACTACCGACCTATCTCTACTCCCCTTCCCCGCGAAGGTCATAGAGAAGATAGTAAACAAACACCTGTCTCACTTCTTGGAGGACAATAGCATACTCAACATCTCCCAGTCTGGATTCAGCAAAAACCACAGCACCGAGACCGCCCTCATCACCTGCACAGAAGACATCAGGACCAGATTGGACAAGGGCGAAACCCTCGCCCTCATCCTCCAAGACCTCTCCGCAGCATTCAACACCATATGCCATCAAACCCTTCGCACACCCCTCTTTGACGCTGGAATTTGCCACAGAACCCTGGACTGGCTCACCTCCTTCCTCTCCGAAAGAACCCAAAGAGTTTGCCTCCCTCCTTTCCGGTCTACAGCCACCAAGACCATCTCTGGGGTCCCCCAAGGATCCTCCCTCAGCCCCACCCTTTTCAATATCTACATGGCTCTGCTCAGCAGCATCATCCACCCCCACAGCCTCAACATAATTTCATAGGCTGACGACACCCAGCTCATCATCTCCCTCATGAGGAACCCATCTACCACCAAGAATAATCAACACGCCGGACTCCTCGCCTTCGCTATCTGGATGACAGTAAGCCACCGCAAATTGAACTCAGAAAAAAATGAGATCATCATCTTCGGTCCCCACAAGACAGCATGAAACGACTCTTGGTGGCCCTCCACCATAGGACCACCCCCAACACCCACCCACGCATGCAATCTCGGCATCATACTGGACACATCTCTCTTCATGACTCAGCAAATCAACGCCATATCATCCTCCTCCTTCAAAACCCTCTGCATGCTACACAAGACCTTCAAATGGATTCCTTTAGAAACAAGAAGAACGGTCACCCACACCCTCATAAGCAGCAGACTTGACTACGGCAACACCCTCTACGCAGGGACCACAGCCAAAATCCTGAAAATATTCTTAATTAAGTCCATTTCTAAACATTGTGTAAATAGAAAATCCAAAATGTCTCCCTTCTCCCCTTGAGATCTGCTTTCCTGATATTTAACCCTTTCTATAATTTGCTGTTTTGATTCTCACTCATTGTGTCCTTTCTCTATGTAGTGCTGGACTAAAGATGCATGCACCCTTTTTGTCCTGATTGCTGATTTGTGCTGTTCAAATCTTTCTTATTTCAAATTATCTAACTGTTTCTTCTACATTTCTGAGATTACATAGACACAGGATCAAGAACACAATATTGCTGCTCCTACGGTTTGTCATTTCATTCAATGTCAGCTTGTAACCATTGTGTTCCCACTTGTCAGTGATAATTGCTGTCTCATAGGCAAGACATGTGCTGCACCAATGGCTACCTTTAACACACACTCTACTTTCTATAGATCTTTGAATTTACCTTTGATGGTGCTTTATGTGACTATGAACTAACTTGTATCTCAGATATGAATTCCTCCTAAATGCATACACTGTTTTTTTCAATCACTGGGTCACACTCATTAGCACTGACATTTTTCAAATTAGACTTAGAAAGTCTTCTCCTTGATCAGTAATAGGACTCCCAGGTCATAATATTTAGTCCTTTCATATGGGTCTTTCATCAATTGGTTAGGGTATCCTCTCTGTAGCAATCTTTAATTGACCTATTCCCTATTTCTATGATATTCCTCCATTCTATAACAATTTCTCCTTATTCTGAGGAATTGTCCGAAGGTCACTTTTTGGCAAGTCTGACACTAGAGAAGTGCAGACAGATGCTTCTTGACATTGTTCTTTTTTTTATATAAATCCACATATGGGTCACCATTAATATCTAGCAATATCTACAATTCAAATATCAAGAAACTTAAATTTCTCTCCACTTACATTACCTGTAAACCATACATTTTGATTGCTCAGATTAAGCCAGAGCAGGAATTATTTCAATATTTATTCGTCCCCAACTCAGATGAAGAAAATATCATCAATGAACTGTGACCAATTCTTGATGTTCTCAAAAAAGTGTACACTCTCCTTACATATCTGATTTTCTTCATACACTCAAAGATAGATATTTGCCATGCTAGGGGCATAAGACCCCCATACTTGTGCCTTTAATTTGCTGAAATAACTCTTCAATGAACTGAAAAACATATAGAGAAGTACCATCTCTAAACATTGCATAATATATTCTGTTGGTTTATCTCCACAGGTCTTCATCAGGAGTTCCTGAATTTGCTTCTTCTTTTGATGTATTAGTATGTAGCACTTCGACATCCAAAGTCACCAATATCACACGCTCATTACAAAGGAGCACATTCTCTACCTTTGTAATCATGCCAACTGTATCCTTAATGTATGACTTAAAAGTGTTTACAAGAGGGCATAGAGACTTATCCACACACTTAGAGGAAAGTTTTGTCATGGCATTAATAGTAGAGATTATAAGCAAAAAAGGAGGGTCCTTCTCATTTGTATGTGTTTTTGGAATACCCTAGAATGCTGGAGTTACCAGATTTATCTTATTCTTTTTTGAATATCCATCCTTTCTCTGAAGTATCAGGTGTCATATGCTTGATCTTCATCTTCAGGGTTACTTATGTATCCGTCTTCACCCTGTTCTAATGCTCGGGTATAGATAGCATCCAATTTACTTTCTCTACTCATCTGTGTTCATAAGAATTCTCCCTCCCCCAGTGCCATAGAGTTTACGGTTAGCTTAGAATTATCTTACTATTACTTAAGAGAAACCTTTTACCCTCTAGTCAAGTTAGGTGTAACTGGAGGTATATATTTAGTAATCTTCTTTAGATCTTTGAGTACACTCTTTTCAAAAATTGCTACTTCAGCCCAAGCATGTCTAATGTAGGTGTACACCATATACTAGGAGCCTATGGTTCTCAGTCCAGCAAAAAATTATCCAGAAAAAGGTGAAAATCTGGGTTGACCATGCAGGAAAGGTGGATTTCCTACATTTGGTCTCTGCAGTGGAGAGACTGCCACACAGCCTCTGCTCAAATTAGCCAGGAATCTGACCAGGTGATGAATGCAACTCCCCCTACAAATGGCCAAACGTTGTGCTGTGGAAGAGTAGACAAAAAGTCTGCCAAAAGCCTGTACTTCACTTTGAAGAAGGATAGTGGTTTTAACTTGCATAGGAATTTTTACTTTCTTCTTCAGGAAAAAGCAGACCACCACACTTCCATCTCTTGTTGTTTCTATAACTCAACCAATCCATTTGAAGGTGGGTGCTACATGAAACACACGGATCACCCCCTTAGCTGAAAGTGGCTGTGTAAACTACAGCCCTCTGCTGCACTACATGCTGAGTGCAGATACCATGCTGAGCTCAAGTACCAGAAAACAGCTGTCTTCTAATAACTAATGATGTTGCCTTGAGTAAGTGTGTGCTGTAGATGTAACACCATAAATTCATGAACCCTCTGCAAGTTGGTATCTGTGTAAGATTTGCTGATCTAAATTTAATAAATGGATGGGGGTGTATGTGGATGCCACCCATAATGACCACATTCATTTGAAGCTCCTGAGTGGCTACGATGGTCAGATGGAGATGCGGCTCCTTTCATCATCATTATCAGTTTTATGAAGGATTTTCTGTTGTTGGAAGGTTAGCGTTTCAGAATTACAAAGGTTTTTTGTTAGCAAAGGGTACTTGAAGGCTATATATCTTATATGACAGCAGGCAGTTTAAATATTTTACCATCACTACTTGTGAGGCAAACGTTTGAGCCTTATTACAGTTGGCAGTGTGGGAGCACAGTTTATTTTATTTTGTTTCAGGAATGCAATAATACTTTCTCAGCCTCACTTAAAAAGGCCTTCTTATGGCTATGTCTCATTCATGATTAAGAAATTAGACTTTGTGGGTTACACATGCATTACACAAGATCACTAAGGTCAACTCCTTACTAAGGTAACTTGGAGCATGGAGGTTCACATAGGTATTCACTCACTGCGGCCTACACTGCCCTGCACAATTCCTATCCGCCTTCATGAATACAGCTGGCACTTCTTATTGCCACCTGATCATTGGGTTGCTTTACTCTAAGGTAATGTGCAAGACAGTTTGCCATGCTGTTAAATGGCGATTTACTATTTATTTTGGCTTTAACCGTCTGAGCTTATCCTTTTTAAGCTGTGCTCAATGGTTTAGTGAATTTATTCCTGTCAGTTTTATTTCTATTTTTATTCAGCTTTGCCTCACAATCGTTAATTTTGGTATTTATACTCTGCTAATTCATTTGATGATGAGGCACTTTTATAGTCTGATTTGATAATGTTTTATAGTGCTTTGATCCTTCATGAGTAAGACTTGCATACTGAAATGTGTAACTAAGCCGACCTTCTCTACTGTTAGAGACCTCATCATGAAAAGGATCTTGGTTCAGAATATATTTCAGCTATCATGGAGCAAGAATGTGCTTACAAAGGGTCCTCACCTACCTTTCAGACATGAGCCATTTCAAAGAAAACATCTGGATTGATCAATTGGCTTAAAAAAGGCGAAGAATCTCCCTCCAAGTCACCCTCTCCTTTCACTTTGGAGGAAACTATGGGGGAAGTTAGAGTCTTAAAGCCCTTTATTATTGAAACTAGTACCTCGCTTTAGCACACTGAGGAAACATGGTCCTTCCATAACCAGCGTACCTCTGCCATTGAACAACGGTTCAGTGATGTGGAAGATTTCATTCCAAATGTTTCTCACTTACTAAAAGGAATTACTCAACTTAAGAAAGCAATAGAGGATTTGGAAAATGGACAATCTTAGCCTCCACAGCATTTAGGAAAACTCAGAAGGATCAAATATGATCGCCTTCCTACAAAAAGCAGTGACCTCAATAGTTCATCCGCGAGACCAAGGACCTCTTAGTATTCCAAGGGTTTAATGTTTAGGCCATAAACCAACACATTCCTGAAATCTCAAGACTAGAGGGATCATCATTCTTTTTCTACAGTTTTTGGACTTGATGCAAATCCTGTCAGTGGCTAAAAACCTTGGCACCTTACACTGGTCTACAACCAGAATTATACACTCCTGAAAGCAGTCCCCTGATGCTCTCAGAGATTCCTATTGTTTTAATCTTAAACCTCATCATTCCCTACTTCTGATACTTCCTTGCTTGAATCTGCCTTTACTAAAGATGAACTTTGAGCAGAGGTCAAATGTGTCTACCTAAAGGGAAGGCACCTGGCCCGATGACTTTACTTTTGAATTCTATCTTAAATGTTTTCAAATACTCTTTCCACAGCTCTACAAGCCATTAATTATTTACTCTCTGTACATTTTTCCATTGGTTCCTTAATGGAGGCGATATGTATTATTCCAAAAAAGGACCGTGACCTAACCGTTTGTAAAAATTATGACTCAATTTCTTTGGAAAACGGACTGCAATGTCATTGCTAAGGCATGGCTCTTCAGTTAATTGATCTTATTTCTGAGCATGTTGCCCCAGATCAGTCTGGGTTTCTTAAGCTCAGGAACACTGCAAATAACTTACGTACCTTTTTGAACATTATTAGCAAAGCAAATACATTCACCTCCTTTCTAGCAGCACTTAGTCTTCATGCAGAAAAAAGCATTTGACAAAGTTAATTGGCAGTTTCCTGTAGAAGTCATAGAATGACACGATTTCTACAGCTCATTTCCTTACTATACTCATCGCCTCATTTTACTGTAAGGTTGAATGGAGTACAATCTCCTTATTTCCCTCTTAAAAAAGAGATACCATGCACAGTTGTCCCCTTTCTCTGTTATTATTCAATCTCACATTACAACCTTTTCTACAATGATTAAAAACTTCAGATGCCTTATATGGGTTTGGAATCAAAGGCATACATATCAAATACTCTGCTTATACCGATGGAATCTCACAGCCTGTCACTTCACACCCATCTTTTTTTGATGAGTTGTGATTGTATTCTGATGTATCAGGATGCAAGCTTTATTTGGACAAATCTGAAGTTCTCCCTCTAAATAAATACTGCATAAAAGATCCTTTTATTCAGGCAGGACTATCTTGGAATCCTGTTAAGATTGAATGATTGTTTTTTTTATACCAACAATCTCAGAGATACTTTACAAATCAATCTGGGAAGTATAACCTCTAAATTTGCTCAGCTCACAAAGGGTTGGTCACCTCTATCTCTGCCTTGGTAGGGTTGCTTGGATACCATGAAGATGATGGTCCTTCCCATTGCAAATTTTTATCTTCAGATGTTACCAATTGAGGTTCAGCAGAAACACTTTAATTCTCAAGATAAAATCTGATCAGGATTCCTATGGAGGTGAAAAGCATCTTGAATAGCCTTAAATATACTAAAACTCCCCAATCAGCAGGAGGTGTAAAGTTTACTGACTTCTATACTTATAATCAAGTGTTCAGTATTAAACAGATTCAATCCTTCTTTTCTTACCCTAGTTCCATAGAATCTAAATCATGGTTCTTATTAGAATCCTCCATGATTTTCCCTTTCTCTCACAAATATATATATATATTTTTATGTCCCTACCCCCTGGTTTTGGTTACCATCACTAATATTGTATTATTGTTCCCTGATCAAACCATTTGTTGTCTCCTACTTATCATCAATTTCTTTAAAAACCCATATGGTACAATAAACTGCTCATCCCAAAAGGGAAGTCTCTTATGAGGAAAAGTTTGTTTGATATCAGTCTTAACACCATTTCACAACTTGTCTTAGAAATTCAGGTACTCCCCTTTTCACAACTTGTCTTAGGTAATTGAATTATTCCTTTTTAAAATCTTTCTAATTTATTCATGATCTTCTTATGCAGGCCCTTAATCTTTTATCCCTTACTTTGTATGCAGTCTCTGACTTATCCACCACAAAGAACTTCACAGCTTCCCTTATTTACATAAAACATGTTACACCTGTTCAGGGTAGGTCTACACCTAAGCAGGAAGGTTTGTTGGAAACTGATTTGCACTATAGCTGTCCTCTCTATTTATGGGACAAAATCTGGATTAAGATACACTCCACTAGTAGTCCAGCTCATTTATCACAAACACCATACCATTTCTACAATAAAATCTTCTATACTCATGCTTACGTGTTCAAATTAAAGCTTCTTAAACAAGATACTTGTTGGCGCTGTAACTCCCATCCTGACACCTATGATCATATGACAAAAAGAAAAAAGGGAGCACACTGCCTCACACTCAAGCAAAAGGTTAGCCCCAATGCATCATGGTAAATGCAGTCACTTCGTTTTGTGCTGAAAAAGTAATCAAAAGTCTTTCACCTAAGTAGGTGCAGCAAGTGCTGTGTATCTCTGGACACGTGTTTCTAGGTTTAGCCCGTCATCAGCAGAGAGCAGCCAAGTCTGTGGGGTTGCTTGAAATGCCGCCAAAAGTCTTCTCGGGTTTATGTACCACTCACTGGCGCACAGGTGCCTCTCCAGAGCTCGTCAGCTCGTTAGCTCAAGGGAGCAGTCATTGGACAAAAAGAAAAAAGGGAGCACACTGCCTCACACTCAAGCAAAAGGTTAGCCCCAATGCATCATGGTAAATGCAGTCACTTCGTTTTGTGCTGAAAAAGTAATCAAAAGTCTTTCACCTAAGTAGGTGCAGCAAGTGCTGTGTATCTCTGGACACGTGTTTCTAGGTTTAGCCCGTCATCAGCAGAGAGCAGCCAAGTCTGTGGGGTTGCTTGAAATGCCGCCAAAAGTCTTCTCGGGTTTATGTACCACTCACTGGCGCACAGGTGCCTCTCCAGAGCTCGTCAGCTCGTTAGCTCAAGGGAGCAGTCATTGGACAAAAAGAAAAAAGGGAGCACACTGCCTCACACTCAAGCAAAAGGTTAGCCTCAATGCATAATGGTAAATGCAGTCACTTCGTTTTGTGCTGAAAAAGTAATCAAAAGTCTTTCACCTAAGTAGGTGCAGCAAGTGCTGTGTATCTCTGGACACGTGTTTCTAGGTTTAGCCCGTCATCAGCAGAGAGCAGCCAAGTCTGTGGGGTTGCTTGAAATGCCGCCAAAAGTCTTCTCGGGTTTATGTACCACTCACTGGCGCACAGGTGCCTCTCCAGAGCTCGTCAGCTCGTTAGCTCAAGGGAGCAGTCATTGGACAAAAAGAAAAAAGGGAGCACACTGCCTCACACTCAAGCAAAAGGTTAGCCCCAATGCATCATGGTAAATGCAGTCACTTCGTTTTGTGCTGAAAAAGTAATCAAAAGTCTTTCACCTAAGTAGGTGCAGCAAGTGCTGTGTATCTCTGGACACGTGTTTCTAGGTTTAGCCCGTCATCAGCAGAGAGCAGCCAAGTCTGTGGGGTTGCTTGAAATGCCGCCAAAAGTCTTCTCGGGTTTATGTACCACTCAATGGCGCACAGGTGCCTCTCCAGAGCTCGTCAGCTCGTTAGCTCAAGGGAGCAGTCATTGGACAAAAAGAAAAAAGGGAGCACACTGCCTCACACTCAAGCAAAAGGTTAGCCCCAATGCATCATGGTAAATGCAGTCACTTCGTTTTGTGCTGAAAAAGTAATCAAAAGTCTTTCACCTAAGTAGGTGCAGCAAGTGCTGTGTATCTCTGGACACGTGTTTCTAGGTTTAGCCCGTCATCAGCAGAGAGCAGCCAAGTCTGTGGGGTTGCTTGAAATGCCGCCAAAAGTCTTCTCGGGTTTATGTACCACTCACTGGCGCACAGGTGCCTCTCCAGAGCTCGTCAGCTCGTTAGCTCAAGGGAGCAGTCATTGGACAAAAAGAAAAAAGGGAGCACACTGCCTCACACTCAAGCAAAAGGTTAGCCCCAATGCATCATGGTAAATGCAGTCACTTCGTTTTGTGCTGAAAAAGTAATCAAAAGTCTTTCACCTAAGTAGGTGCAGCAAGTGCTGTGTATCTCTGGACACGTGTTTCTAGGTTTAGCCCGTCATCAGCAGAGAGCAGCCAAGTCTGTGGGGTTGCTTGAAATGCCGCCAAAAGTCTTCTCGGGTTTATGTACCACTCACTGGCGCACAGGTGCCTCTCCAGAGCTCGTCAGCTCGTTAGCTCAAGGGAGCAGTCATTGGACAAAAAGAAAAAAGGGAGCACACTGCCTCACACTCAAGCAAAAGGTTAGCCCCAATGCATCATGGTAAATGCAGTCACTTCGTTTTGTGCTGAAAAAGTAATCAAAAGTCTTTCACCTAAGTAGGTGCAGCAAGTGCTGTGTATCTCTGGACACGTGTTTCTAGGTTTAGCCCGTCATCAGCAGAGAGCAGCCAAGTCTGTGGGGTTGCTTGAAATGCCGCCAAAAGTCTTCTCGGGTTTATGTACCACTCACTGGCGCACAGGTGCCTCTCCAGAGCTCGTCAGCTCGTTAGCTCAAGGGAGCAGTCATTGGACAAAAAGAAAAAAGGGAGCACACTGCCTCACACTCAAGCAAAAGGTTAGCCCCAATGCATCATGGTAAATGCAGTCACTTCGTTTTGTGCTGAAAAAGTAATCAAAAGTCTTTCACCTAAGTAGGTGCAGCAAGTGCTGTGTATCTCTGGACACGTGTTTCTAGGTTTAGCCCGTCATCAGCAGAGAGCAGCCAAGTCTGTGGGGTTGCTTGAAATGCCGCCAAAAGTCTTCTCGGGTTTATGTACCACTCACTGGCGCACAGGTGCCTCTCCAGAGCTCGTCAGCTCGTTAGCTCAAGGGAGCAGTCATTGGACAAAAAGAAAAAAGGGAGCACACTGCCTCACACTCAAGCAAAAGGTTAGCCCCAATGCATCATGGTAAATGCAGTCACTTCGTTTTGTGCTGAAAAAGTAATCAAAAGTCTTTCACCTAAGTAGGTGCAGCAAGTGCTGTGTATCTCTGGACACGTGTTTCTAGGTTTAGCCCGTCATCAGCAGAGAGCAGCCAAGTCTGTGGGGTTGCTTGAAATGCCGCCAAAAGTCTTCTCGGGTTTATGTACCACTCACTGGCGCACAGGTGCCTCTCTAGAGCTCGTCAGCTCGTTAGCTCAAGGGAGCAGTCATTGGACAAAAAGAAAAAAGGGAGCACACTGCCTCACACTCAAGCAAAAGGTTAGCCCCAATGCATCATGGTAAATGCAGTCACTTCGTTTTGTGCTGAAAAAGTAATCAAAAGTCTTTCACCTAAGTAGGTGCAGCAAGTGCTGTGTATCTCTGGACACGTGTTTCTAGGTTTAGCCCGTCATCAGCAGAGAGCAGCCAAGTCTGTGGGGTTGCTTGAAATGCCGCCAAAAGTCTTCTCAGGTTTATGTACCACTCACTGGCGCACAGGTGCCTCTCCAGAGCTCGTCAGCTCGTTAGCTCAAGGGAGCAGTCATTGTACAAAAAGAAAAAAGGGAGCACACTGCCTCACACTCAAGCAAAAGGTTAGCCCCAATGCATCATGGTAAATGCAGTCACTTCGTTTTGTGCTGAAAAAGTAATCAAAAGTCTTTCACCTAAGTAGGTGCAGCAAGTGCTGTGTATCTCTGGACACGTGTTTCTAGGTTTAGCCCGTCATCAGCAGAGAGCAGCCAAGTCTGTGGGGTTGCTTGAAATGCCGCCAAAAGTCTTCTCGGGTTTATGTACCACTCACTGGCGCACAGGTGCCTCTCCAGAGCTCGTCAGCTCGTTAGCTCAAGGGAGCAGTCATTGGACAAAAAGAAAAAAGGGAGCACACTGCCTCACACTCAAGCAAAAGGTTAGCCCCAATGCATCATGGTAAATGCAGTCACTTCGTTTTGTGCTGAAAAAGTAATCAAAAGTCTTTCACCTAAGTAGGTGCAGCAAGTGCTGTGTATCTCTGGACACGTGTTTCTAGGTTTAGCCCGTCATCAGCAGAGAGCAGCCAAGTCTGTGGGGTTGCTTGAAATGCCGCCAAAAGTCTTCTCGGGTTTATGTACCACTCACTGGCGCACAGGTGCCTCTCCAGAGCTCGTCAGCTCGTTAGCTCAAGGGAGCAGTCATTGGACAAAAAGAAAAAAGGGAGCACACTGCCTCACACTCAAGCAAAAGGTTAGCCCCAATGCATCATGGTAAATGCAGTCACTTCGTTTTGTGCTGAAAAAGTAATCAAAAGTCTTTCACCTAAGTAGGTGCAGCAAGTGCTGTGTATCTCTGGACACGTGTTTCAAGGTTTAGCCCGTCATCAGCAGAGAGCAGCCAAGTCTGTGGGGTTGCTTGAAATGCCGCCAAAAGTCTTCTCGGGTTTATGTACCACTCACTGGCGCACAGGTGCCTCTCCAGAGCTCGTCAGCTCGTTAGCTCAAGGGAGCAGTCATTGGACAAAAAGAAAAAAGGGAGCACACTGCCTCACACTCAAGCAAAAGGTTAGCCCCAATGCATCATGGTAAATGCAGTCACTTCGTTTTGTGCTGAAAAAGTAATCAAAAGTCTTTCACCTAAGTAGGTGCAGCAAGTGCTGTGTATCTCTGGACACGTGTTTCTAGGTTTAGCCCGTCATCAGCAGAGAGCAGCCAAGTCTGTGGGGTTGCTTGAAATGCCGCCAAAAGTCTTCTCGGGTTTATGTACCACTCACTGGCGCACAGGTGCCTCTCCAGAGCTCGTCAGCTCGTTAGCTCAAGGGAGCAGTCATTGGGCAAAAAGAAAAAAGGGAGCACACTGCCTCACACTCAAGCAAAAGGTTAGCCCCAATGCATCATGGTAAATGCAGTCACTTCGTTTTGTGCTGAAAAAGTAATCAAAAGTCTTTCACCTAAGTAGGTGCAGCAAGTGCTGTGTATCTCTGGACACGTGTTTCTAGGTTTAGCCCGTCATCAGCAGAGAGCAGCCAAGTCTGTGGGGTTGCTTGAAATGCCGCCAAAAGTCTTCTCGGGTTTATGTACCACTCACTGGCGCACAGGTGCCTCTCCAGAGCTCGTCAGCTCGTTAGCTCAAGGGAGCAGTCATTGGACAAAAAGAAAAAAGGGAGCACACTGCCTCACACTCAAGCAAAAGGTTAGCCCCAATGCATCATGGTAAATGCAGTCACTTCGTTTTGTGCTGAAAAAGTAATCAAAAGTCTTTCACCTAAGTAGGTGCAGCAAGTGCTGTGTATCTCTGGACACGTGTTTCTAGGTTTAGCCCGTCATCAGCAGAGAGCAGCCAAGTCTGTGGGGTTGCTTGAAATGCCGCCAAAAGTCTTCTCGGGTTTATGTACAACTCACTGGCGCACAGGTGCCTCTCCAGAGCTCGTCAGCTCGTTAGCTCAAGGGAGCAGTCATTGGACAAAAAGAAAAAAGGGAGCACACTGCCTCACACTCAAGCAAAAGGTTAGCCCCAATGCATCATGGTAAATGCAGTCACTTCGTTTTGTGCTGAAAAAGTAATCAAAAGTCTTTCACCTAAGTAGGTGCAGCAAGTGCTGTGTATCTCTGGACACGTGTTTCTAGGTTTAGCCCGTCATCAGCAGAGAGCAGCCAAGTCTGTGGGGTTGCTTGAAATGCCGCCAAAAGTCTTCTCGGGTTTATGTACCACTCACTGGCGCACAGGTGCCTCTCCAGAGCTCGTCAGCTCGTTAGCTCAAGGGAGCAGTCATTGGACAAAAAGAAAAAAGGGAGCACACTGCCTCACACTCAAGCAAAAGGTTAGCCCCAATGCATCATGGTAAATGCAGTCACTTCGTCTTGTGCTGAAAAAGTAATCAAAAGTCTTTCACCTAAGTAGGTGCAGCAAGTGCTGTGTATCTCTGGACACGTGTTTCTAGGTTTAGCCCGTCATCAGCAGAGAGCAGCCAAGTCTGTGGGGTTGCTTGAAATGCCGCCAAAAGTCTTCTCGGGTTTATGTACCACTCACTGGCGCACAGGTGCCTCTCCAGAGCTCGTCAGCTCGTTAGCTCAAGGGAGCAGTCATTGGACAAAAAGAAAAAAGGGAGCACACTGCCTCACACTCAAGCAAAAGGTTAGCCCCAATGCATCATGGTAAATGCAGTCACTTCGTTTTGTGCTGAAAAAGTAATCAAAAGTCTTTCACCTAAGTAGGTGCAGCAAGTGCTGTGTATCTCTGGACACGTGTTTCTAGGTTTAGCCCGTCATCAGCAGAGAGCAGCCAAGTCTGTGGGGTTGCTTGAAATGCCGCCAAAAGTCTTCTCGGGTTTATGTACCACTCACTGGCGCACAGGTGCCTCTCCAGAGCTCGTCAGCTCGTTAGCTCAAGGGAGCAGTCATTGGACAAAAAGAAAAAAAGGGAGCACACTGCCTCACACTCAAGCAAAAGGTTAGCCCCAATGCATCATGGTAAATGCAGTCACTTCGTTTTGTGCTGAAAAAGTAATCAAAAGTCTTTCACCTAAGTAGGTGCAGCAAGTGCTGTGTATCTCTGGACACGTGTTTCTAGGTTTAGCCCGTCATCAGCAGAGAGCAGCCAAGTCTGTGGGGTTGCTTGAAATGCCGCCAAAAGTCTTCTCGGGTTTATGTACCACTCACTGGCGCACAGGTGCCTCTCCAGAGCTCGTCAGCTCGTTAGCTCAAGGGAGCAGTCATTGGACAAAAAGAAAAAAGGGAGCACACTGCCTCACACTCAAGCAAAAGGTTAGCCCCAATGCATCATGGTAAATGCAGTCACTTCGTTTTGTGCTGAAAAAGTAATCAAAAGTCTTTCACCTAAGTAGGTGCAGCAAGTGCTGTGTATCTCTGGACACGTGTTTCTAGGTTTAGCCCGTCATCAGCAGAGAGCAGCCAAGTCTGTGGGGTTGCTTGAAATGCCGCCAAAAGTCTTCTCGGGTTTATGTACCACTCACTGGCGCTCAGGTGCCTCTCCAGAGCTCGTCAGCTCGTTAGCTCAAGGGAGCAGTCATTGGACAAAAAGAAAAAAGGGAGCACACTGCCTCACACTCAAGCAAAAGGTTAGCCCCAATGCATCATGGTAAATGCAGTCACTTCGTTTTGTGCTGAAAAAGTAATCAAAAGTCTTTCACCTAAGTAGGTGCAGCAAGTGCTGTGTATCTCTGGACACGTGTTTCTAGGTTTAGCCCGTCATCAGCAGAGAGCAGCCAAGTCTGTGGGGTTGCTTGAAATGCCGCCAAAAGTCTTCTCGGGTTTATGTACCACTCACTGGCGCACAGGTGCCTCTCCAGAGCTCGTCAGCTCGTTAGCTCAAGGGAGCAGTCATTGGACAAAAAGAAAAAAGGGAGCACACTGCCTCACACTCAAGCAAAAGGTTAGCCCCAATGCATCATGGTAAATGCAGTCACTTCGTTTTGTGCTGAAAAAGTAATCAAAAGTCTTTCACCTAAGTAGGTGCAGCAAGTGCTGTGTATCTCTGGACACGTGTTTCTAGGTTTAGCCCGTCATCAGCAGAGAGCAGTCAAGTCTGTGGGGTTGCTTGAAATGCCGCCAAAAGTCTTCTCGGGTTTATGTACCACTCACTGGCGCACAGGTGCCTCTCCAGAGCTCGTCAGCTCGTTAGCTCAAGGGAGCAGTCATTGGACAAAAAGAAAAAAGGGAGCACACTGCCTCACACTCAAACATCCAGAGATACACAGCACTTGCTGCACCTACTTAGGTGAAAGACTTTTGATTACTTTTTCAACACAAAACAAAGTGACTGCATTTACCATGATGCATTGGGGCTAACTTTTTGCTGGAGTGTGAGGCAGTGTGCTCCCTTTTTTCTTTTTGTCCAATGACTGCTCCCTTGAGCTAACGAGCTGACGAGCTCTGGTGAGGCACCTGTGCGCCAGTGAGTGGTACATAAACCTGAGAAGACTTTTGGCGGCATTTCAAGCAACCCCACAGACTTTGGCTGCTCTCTGCTGATGACGGGCTAAACCTAGAAACACGTGTCCAGAGATACACAGCACTTGCTGCACCTACTTAGGTGAAAGACTTTTGATTACTTTTTCAACACAAAACAAAGTGACTGCATTTACCATGATGCATTGGGGCTAACTTTTTGCTGGAGTGTGAGGCAGTGTGCTCCCTTTTTTCTTTTTGTCCAATGACTGCTCCCTTGAGCTAACGAGCTGACGAGCTCTGGTGAGGCACCTGTGCGCCAGTGAGTGGTACATAAACCTGAGAAGACTTTTGGCGGCATTTCAAGCAACCCCACAGACTTTGGCTGCTCTCTGCTGATGACGGGCTAAACCTAGAAACACGTGTCCAGAGATACACAGCACTTGCTGCACCTACTTAGGTGAAAGACTTTTGATTACTTTTTCAACACAAAACAAAGTGACTGCATTTACCATGATGCATTGGGGCTAACTTTTTGCTGGAGTGTGAGGCAGTGTGCTCCCTTTTTTCTTTTTGTCCAATGACTGCTCCCTTGAGCTAACGAGCTGACGAGCTCTGGTGAGGCACCTGTGCGCCAGTGAGTGGTACATAAACCTGAGAAGACTTTTGGCGGCATTTCAAGCAACCCCACAGACTTTGGCTGCTCTCTGCTGATGACGGGCTAAACCTAGAAACACGTGTCCAGAGATACACAGCACTTGCTGCACCTACTTAGGTGAAAGACTTTTGATTACTTTTTCAACACAAAACAAAGTGACTGCATTTACCATGATGCATTGGGGCTAACTTTTTGCTGGAGTGTGAGGCAGTGTGCTCCCTTTTTTCTTTTTGTCCAATGACTGCTCCCTTGAGCTAACGAGCTGACGAGCTCTGGTGAGGCACCTGTGCGCCAGTGAGTGGTACATAAACCTGAGAAGACTTTTGGCGGCATTTCAAGCAACCCCACAGACTTTGGCTGCTCTCTGCTGATGACGGGCTAAACCTAGAAACACGTGTCCAGAGATACACAGCACTTGCTGCACCTACTTAGGTGAAAGACTTTTGATTACTTTTTCAACACAAAACAAAGTGACTGCATTTACCATGATGCATTGGGGCTAACTTTTTGCTGGAGTGTGAGGCAGTGTGCTCCCTTTTTTCTTTTTGTCCAATGACTGCTCCCTTGAGCTAACGAACTGACGAGCTCTGGTGAGGCACCTGTGCGCCAGTGAGTGGTACATAAACCTGAGAAGACTTTTGGCGGCATTTCAAGCAACCCCACAGACTTTGGCTGCTCTCTGCTGATGACGGGCTAAACCTAGAAACACGTGTCCAGAGATACACAGCACTTGCTGCACCTACTTAGGTGAAAGACTTTTGATTACTTTTTCAACACAAAACAAAGTGACTGCATTTACCATGATGCATTGGGGCTAACTTTTTGCTGGAGTGTGAGGCAGTGTGCTCCCTTTTTTCTTTTTGTCCAATGACTGCTCCCTTGAGCTAACGAGCTGACGAGCTCTGGTGAGGCACCTGTGCGCCAGTGAGTGGTACATAAACCTGAGAAGACTTTTGGCGGCATTTCAAGCAACCCCACAGACTTTGGCTGCTCTCTGCTGATGACGGGCTAAACCTAGAAACACGTGTCCAGAGATACACAGCACTTGCTGCACCTACTTAGGTGAAAGACTTTTGATTACTTTTTCAACACAAAACAAAGTGACTGCATTTACCATGATGCATTGGGGCTAACTTTTTGCTGGAGTGTGAGGCAGTGTGCTCCCTTTTTTCTTTTTGTCCAATGACTGCTCCCTTGAGCTAACGAGCTGACGAGCTCTGGTGAGGCACCTGTGCGCCAGTGAGTGGTACATAAACCTGAGAAGACTTTTGGCGGCATTTCAAGCAACCCCACAGACTTTGGCTGCTCTCTGCTGATGACGGGCTAAACCTAGAAACACGTGTCCAGAGATACACAGCACTTGCTGCACCTACTTAGGTGAAAGACCTTTGATTACTTTTTCAACACAAAACAAAGTGACTGCATTTACCATGATGCATTGGGGCTAACTTTTTGCTGGAGTGTGAGGCAGTGTGCTCCCTTTTTTCTTTTTGTCCAATGACTGCTCCCTTGAGCTAACGAGCTGACGAGCTCTGGTGAGGCACCTGTGCGCCAGTGAGTGGTACATAAACCTGAGAAGACTTTTGGCGGCATTTCAAGCAACCCCACAGACTTTGGCTGCTCTCTGCTGATGACGGGCTAAACCTAGAAACACGTGTCCAGAGATACACAGCACTTGCTGCACCTACTTAGGTGAAAGACTTTTGATTACTTTTTCAACACAAAACAAAGTGACTGCATTTACCATGATGCATTGGGGCTAACTTTTTGCTGGAGTGTGAGGCAGTGTGCTCCCTTTTTTCTTTTTGTCCAATGACTGCTCCCTTGAGCTAACGAGCTGACGAGCTCTGGTGAGGCACGTGTGCGCCAGTGAGTGGTTCATAAACCTGAGAAGACTTTTGGCGGCATTTCAAGCAACCCCACAGACTTTGGCTGCTCTCTGCTGATGACGGGCTAAACCTAGAAACACGTGTCCAGAGATACACAGCACTTGCTGCACCTACTTAGGTGAAAGACTTTTGATTACTTTTTCAACACAAAACAAAGTGACTGCATTTACCATGATGCATTGGGGCTAACTTTTTGCTGGAGTGTGAGGCAGTGTGCTCCCTTTTTTCTTTTTGTCCAATGACTGCTCCCTTGAGCTAACGAGCTGACGAGCTCTGGTGAGGCACCTGTGCGCCAGTGAGTGGTACATAAACCTGAGAAGACTTTTGGCGGCATTTCAAGCAACCCCACAGACTTTGGCTGCTCTCTGCTGATGACAGGCTAAACCTAGAAACACGTGTCCAGAGATACACAGCACTTGCTGCACCTACTTAGGTGAAAGACTTTTGATTACTTTTTCAACACAAAACAAAGTGACTGCATTTACCATGATGCATTGGGGCTAACTTTTTGCTGGAGTGTGAGGCAGTGTGCTCCCTTTTTTCTTTTTGTCCAATGACTGCTCCCTTGAGCTAACGAGCTGACGAGCTCTGGTGAGGCACCTGTGCGCCAGTGAGTGGTACATAAACCTGAGAAGACTTTTGGCGGCATTTCAAGCAACCCCACAGACTTTGGCTGCTCTCTGCTGATGACGGGCTAAACCTAGAAACACGTGTCCAGAGATACACAGCACTTGCTGCACCTCCTTAGGTGAAAGACTTTTGATTACTTTTTCAACACAAAACAAAGTGACTGCATTTACCATGATGCATTGGGGCTAACTTTTTGCTGGAGTGTGAGGCAGTGTGCTCCCTTTTTTCTTTTTGTCCAATGACTGCTCCCTTGAGCTAACGAGCTGACGAGCTCTGGTGAGGCACCTGTGCGCCAGTGAGTGGTACATAAACCTGAGAAGACTTTTGGCGGCATTTCAAGCAACCCCACAGACTTTGGCTGCTCTCTGCTGATGACGGGCTAAACCTAGAAACACGTGTCCAAAGATACACAGCACTTGCTGCACCTACTTAGGTGAAAGACTTTTGATTACTTTTTCAACACAAAACAAAGTGACTGCATTTACCATGATGCATTGGGGCTAACTTTTTGCTGGAGTGTGAGGCAGTGTGCTCCCTTTTTTCTTTTTGTCCAATGACTGCTCCCTTGAGCTAACGAGCTGACGAGCTCTGGTGAGGCACCTGTGCGCCAGTGAGTGGTACATAAACCTGAGAAGACTTTTGGCGGCATTTCAAGCAACCCCACAGACTTTGGCTGCTCTCTGCTGATGACGGGCTAAACCTAGAAACACGTGTCCAGAGATACACAGCACTTGCTGCACCTACTTAGGTGAAAGACTTTTGATTACTTTTTCAACACAAAACAAAGTGACTGCATTTACCATGATGCATTGGGGCTAACTTTTTGCTGGAGTGTGAGGCAGTGTGCTCCCTTTTTTCTTTTTGTCCAATGACTGCTCCCTTGAGCTAACGAGCTGACGAGCTCTGGTGAGGCACCTGTGCGCCAGTGAGTGGTACATAAACCTGAGAAGACTTTTGGCGGCATTTCAAGCAACCCCACAGACTTTGGCTGCTCTCTGCTGATGACGGGCTAAACCTAGAAACACGTGTCCAGAGATACACAGCACTTGCTGCACCTACTTAGGTGAAAGACTTTTGATTACTTTTTCAACACAAAACAAAGTGACTGCATTTACCATGATGCATTGGGGCTAACTTTTTGCTGGAGTGTGAGGCAGTGTGCTCCCTTTTTTCTTTTTGTCCAATGACTGCTCCCTTGAGCTAACGAGCTGACGAGCTCTGGTGAGGCACCTGTGCGCCAGTGAGTGGTACATAAACCTGAGAAGACTTTTGGCGGCATTTCAAGCAACCCCACAGACTTTGGCTGCTCTCTGCTGATGACGGGCTAAACCTAGAAACACGTGTCCAGAGATACACAGCACTTGCTGCACCTACTTAGGTGAAAGACTTTTGATTACTTTTTCAACACAAAACAAAGTGACTGCATTTACCATGATGCATTGGGGCTAACTTTTTGCTGGAGTGTGAGGCAGTGTGCTCCCTTTTTTCTTTTTGTCCAATGACTGCTCCCTTGAGCTAACGAGCTGACGAGCTCTGGTGAGGCACCTGTGCGCCAGTGAGTGGTACATAAACCTGAGAAGACTTTTGGCGGCATTTCAAGCAACCCCACAGACTTTGGCTGCTCTCTGCTGATGACGGGCTAAACCTAGAAACACGTGTCCAGAGATACACAGCACTTGCTGCACCTACTTAGGTGAAAGACTTTTGATTACTTTTTCAACACAAAACAAAGTGACTGCATTTACCATGATGCATTGGGGCTAACTTTTTGCTGGAGTGTGAGGCAGTGTGCTCCCTTTTTTCTTTTTGTCCAATGACTGCTCCCTTGAGCTAACGAGCTGACGAGCTCTGGTGAGGCACCTGTGCGCCAGTGAGTGGTACATAAACCTGAGAAGACTTTTGGCGGCATTTCAAGCAACCCCACAGACTTTGGCTGCTCTCTGCTGATGACGGGCTAAACCTAGAAACACGTGTCCAGAGATACACAGCACTTGCTGCACCTACTTAGGTGAAAGACTTTTGATTACTTTTTCAACACAAAACAAAGTGACTGCATTTACCATGATGCATTGGGGCTAACTTTTTGCTGGAGTGTGAGGCAGTGTGCTCCCTTTTTTCTTTTTGTCCAATGACTGCTCCCTTGAGCTAACGAGCTGACGAGCTCTGGTGAGGCACCTGTGCGCCAGTGAGTGGTACATAAACCTGAGAAGACTTTTGGCGGCATTTCAAGCAACCCCACAGACTTTGGCTGCTCTCTGCTGATGACGGGCTAAACCTAGAAACACGTGTCCAGAGATACACAGCACTTGCTGCACCTACTTAGGTGAAAGACTTTTGATTACTTTTTCAACACAAAACAAAGTGACTGCATTTACCATGATGCATTGGGGCTAACTTTTTGCTGGAGTGTGAGGCAGTGTGCTCCCTTTTTTCTTTTTGACCTATGATCATATGTTTCTTTCACTGCCAAATAGTATCCATGTTCTACCTGCAAGTTTGGGTTAGAATTGTTGCCATTACTGGAATTTTTACATCATTTTTCTTAGATGAAATATTTCTTGGTGTGTTATATTCCTTATTGTCGAGTAACAAAATGATTGGCAAATTCAAAGATTTTTTATTAGCAATTGGTTTACAGGTGATTACATCCAACTGGAAATGTACAGATAATCTCAATATTAAGCAGTGATGGAATTTAGTGTGCCATCATCATAGATTTACATTCGTTTACAATGTCTGGTAAGCAAGATATTTTGTGGTCATCTCTCACTACTTATCTTTCTAACGTTGGAAACTCTTACACTTCGTGGCCTCGATCAGTGATCCCTTTGTGTTCATTATTACAGTGATAATGCATTTTTTCCTTCTATGAAGTATTGTCTTAACAATCTAATACTTTTTTAGGTATTACTTAGGAAGTTTACTTTCTGTTGTACTTTTGTCTGCCCTTTCTCTATATCTTCTGTTCTTTCCTCCCTCCTCTTTTGGTTTGCTCCTAACTATTGCTATCCAACATTATATTCCTTTTCAGATAACTCCAGTTCATATTTTTATTGTTTTTATGCCAATTTTTCTTTCATACAATAATATTTTTCTCATGTGGAATGGCATTATTCTTGCATGTGTTAGCGCACCTGGTCCTTAGCAAGTAAACTTAGAAGGGGATGCATGTAGGCCGATGAACATTTTGGATCACATGAAGTATCCTAGCCATGTAGTGACAAATGTTATCAATATTCAATACACTCAATCAATAACCACTAAAGAATTATTAATTATTAATCAATTAAATCAACATTTCTTGAACAACCACAACTCAATATACGTTTTATCAATTTTATTTCCCTATTAATTACAATACTAGTCCATTGGTAAACTTTATTCAATCACCTCAGAATTAGTTTATTAATGACTACCAATAACATAATCTAATCAGAACTTGATAAAACATATGCTCAAATGCCTCAGCATAAGTCAACAAAGATGAATATAATAGCATTAATAGCAGAGTTCAGCAATCAGTTCATCAATCATTGTCACTGTCAACGTCACCCAAAGGAACCTCACCTTACACAGATTAGCATCAGCATGTGGGGCTTCATGCAAAAACAATTTAGAACACAAATTTAGAAAACATCTACCTAAAAGAAAAACTATTCAAACAGCTCTGTTGGTACCTAGAAAGAAAGGCACAAAAGTTAGCAGTCACATTGTCATAGCTACCTATCCACAGAATGGATCAGCAACAAAGTCAGTCTTCGTCTTCAGGTCATCAATCGATCACGCATCAGGCTCTCAAGAGTATGAGCCCAATGCCAGAATCTTGAATCTCGTCTTCTGACATCATCAATTCACCCCTCGCATCTGAAGATATTGCCCTTTGTCATGACTTTTTATTAAGGTTACCAGGTCCATCCCCCTAATTCCTAATTGGTCAGTCAATCACCGGTTATTACCCTAACCAATAATGCTTATTTTACGAATCTATAACTTCTAAGATTATGCCGTTCTAAGTTAGTTGATTGGTTCACTGTACGATGTCCTCATCATTCGGCTCATCAGGTATCTAAAATGTTCTTCTCCAGACGGTGTCTCTATTGTTCAAGTCATAGGAAAGTACATCTTGTCTGCTCTACACAACATATGTTGCGATTTGATTCACTCATCTCCTGTCCATTGGTACATTGCAGAAAATTCTAGCTAAGCAGACTTTAACAGCGAATGGTTCACAGTCAGTTCAATACATCAGCTTCTCTACAGCACTAGTAATTTAGCTTCTGCATGAGGCCTGGCAAAATTAGGCCACAACTTCAGGCAAAGTTAGCTCTACAATATAATGGAAAACACACATTATACATCTCAGTATGATATACTACTACATTATATTTGTACATTTTCAATATTTTATGCATTTTTAAACATTTTAGTATAATTTTGTATAATCTGGCTGTCACTCTCCGTAGGCACATTTTCAAATGTTCACATTCATTTTTCAACGTTTAATTTTCTATCAATTTCTTGTTAATCAAAACACATAACACTCATTAATATTGCTAATTAAGATATCTGTGTCAGCAATCCCTCCTCTGATGAGTAAATATGTCATCACACCTTTCTTTGTCATTTTTTCACAATTCTATCTGCTGTTCAATTTAATCCTGTGACCAAATGTGCATGTATCCCATAATCCTAATATGCAAACAAACACAATTAATATTCCCTGTATGATTTTTAATAATACCCCATTCCAAATGTTACTAAGCCAATTTCCCACTGAAGCAAATCCTTTTCCAACCTTTTCCTAAACACCTGGTTCCTTCAATTCTTTTAAGTCCTTACTTGAGTTGGTCAGGTTAGTGAGTAAGTCTCTTATCTCCTTACTATTGTTAGGGATAAATGAGCAGCAATGCCTAGAGTTAATAATTTTACAGACTCCGCCGTCTTTTGCTAAAAGCTAATTGAGACACGGCTAATTAAGTATCTATTCAGAGTATTGCTCCTGTAAAGTTTGTCAGCATGTTATCCACATTAGAAGACAACTTCCGTATCTTGATCGGATTATGGATGACTCCCATTGAAGGAATCACTGCACCAAATATATCTCCCACAATAGCAATAGAGGTTTCCCTTCTCTGTTGATTATGATGTAATTCAGTCAATTTCGGAAACTTCTTTAAGTCATCTATCTGATAAATCTTTGGGAAAACTATCCCCAAATAACATGTCCATTACCATCCTCTTGGAAGACAGTAATAAGCATTAAGTCGACAAATATAATAAATCCCAGGATAAGCAGGGTCCTGATCGTTCAACATAAAAGTCCACTTACTCTGAAACAAAAACACATGCCTACATTCACTCATTCCCACAAATAAAGTGTCAGTTCAGGATTTTTGCCTGTATATACAAAGCTTCCCTACATGCAATGCATCTAATGCTAATTTCCCTTGCATTTTAATTGCAGTGTTAGCATAATCATTCTTATAAGTTCTTTTCTCTAAGCCTTTTTCTAATTTTGCTTTTAATGCTTTTCTCCTGTCATGAGCGTGCCCTATGAATCTCTTTTCTAAAGGTGTAAGCTATGCACGTATGCAGTTCCAAACGTTAGTGTAGGCTCAAAGAATCCTCTAACTAATACTATATCATGCTCTTTAGCTATTCTACTAAAATATCTAATAATAGGAACAAATGAAAACACTAAATCATAATTAGAGTACAAATACTGTAAATACTCTTGATTATAGAACCTTGTTAGTAGCAGACTACAGCTTATTTTGTATGTTAATGGTAAGCTGTGGTACGTAACTCCTTCCTTTACTGATGAAGGAATTTGCATACAAACAAAACAATCCCTTGCATCCATCGTCTCAACATACTCACTCAACAAGCAATAGAAAACATTAGGAGAAAGCTCTCCTTGAGCATTAACATAATCATGAAAATACTTCTCATCTAACTTAAACTTCTCCAAAGCTGTTAGTGTAGTAGTCTCAGGAACAAAAGCACGATTGGCTCCTTTCATATCAAGAACAGACATTCCCACAATCATCACAATAAACAAGATTCCACACATAACTGCTAATCCAACACTCATATATCTACAGTGCCTCTCATTTCTACCTTGAGTATTTAACTCAGCCATGATCTGTAAAGAATCAGAAAGCAGAAGTATCTCTTTTATAAGGTGCAGTAAAAATAAAAAAATAAGGAAAACATTTTTCTCTCACAGTTTAGTTTCACATCCAGGAACCCTTATCCTTTGTCACAATTGATTAGCAGCTTGTCACATCTGGTTTTCAATGTCAAATCAGGTTATTAATGTCTCTTTTGGTTTTATTTTCAACATTTGTTTTTTAGGTTTTTCTCAGATTAGCTCAACAAATTAGCTTCTTCTTCACCTTCAGGTTACATCAAAATACTGAGCTGGAGCCTCTCTATCAAAACAAAAGGACATAGGGGGTCATTCCGACCCTGGCGGTAAAAACCGCCAGGGCCGGGGTCCGCGGGAGCACCGCCAACAGGCTGGCGGTGCTCCTTTGGGCATTCTGACCGCGGCGGTACAGCCGCGGCCAGAAACGGAAAGTCGGCGGTGTACCGCCGACTTTCCGCTGCCCATGTGAATCCTCCATGGCGGCGCAGCTTGCTGCGCCGCCATGGGGATTCCGACCCCCTCACCGCCATCCTGTTCCTGGCGGTTTCGACCGCCAGGAACAGGATGGTGGTGAGGGGTGTCTTGGGGCCCCTGCAGTGCCCATGCCAATGGCATGGGCACTGCAGGGGCCCCCGTAAGAGGGCCCCACTTTGAATTTCAGTGTCTGCTCAGCAGACACTGAAATTCGCGACGGGTGCTACTGCACCCGTCGCACCCCTTCCACTCCGCCGGCTCCATTCGGAGCCGGCTTCATCGTGGAAGGGTGTTTCCCACTGGGCTGGCGGGCGGCCTTTTGGCGGTCGCCCGCCAGCCCAGTGGGAAACCCAGAATGACCGCTGCGGTCTTTTGACCGAGGTACGGTCTTCTGGCGGTCCCAGCCAGGCCGGCGGCTACCGCCGCCGGCCGGGGTCAGAGTGACCCCCATAATCTTGTGTTGCCATTCATCGGTAGTTGCATACGCCCATTCAGGACCTGCGTAACGTCGACTTGCTATTCTCTTTCTCTTCAACCTTTGATTACTACATAATTCACCTTCACTCAATTCTTCTTTTCTTGTGGTATCTACTTCTTCCTCTATTGTTTAATTTATGACCAATTCCTTTCTTTTCCCTACTTGTGACTCAGGCCAATTATCTCCTTTTCTTGATCCTTCTGTCAGTATTCTTCTCAGGATTAGACTCTTCTCCTTCTCTTTCTCCATGGTCTTTTATCTTGATGGACCTGCAATGGGCTCAGGAGGAGTAGGATCACCTTGACTTTGATCCGTCTCAACTCTTTCCCCCTCTTGGTCTGGCACTTGCTCTGTCTGCTTCTCAACACCGTCTGCTTCTGGTAGAGCCTCTGCTGAGCTAGGCTCTCCTGCTATCCATTGAGATAGATTCTTCCACACCCTCCTGTAATTCTTCACTCTCGTCGCTTACAGGGGTAATAGAACCATCTTCCACAAGCTCTGGTTCAAGTTCAGGCTCTCATAGTTGCTTTTCTGGTTCAGGTGCAGCAACCTGTTTTGCTGTTGTTGGTGCTTCTTCATGATCCTGTAGACATAGCAGTCTCTTGGTATGGCTTGCGTGTATCCAGTTTGGAAGTCCTGCACACTTCACAGCTGTCGTAGTTGTAAGGACCCTCTCCAGCGTGGCTCTAACCACGTCGTGCGTACATGGTTCCGGGCAACAACCCACTCTCCGGCTCTCAGATTGTGATCTGGATCGTGGATGGGTGGCAGGGTGGTGGCCTGCACCTGCTGAGAAAAAGAGCAAACCACATCAGCCAGACCCTTGCAGTAGTCCAACACCACATCCTCTGTAATGTTTACAAGTGCATTGGCTGGAACTGCTGGCAATCTCATTGCTCTGCCCATGAGGATCTAATGGGGCGACAGCCCTGTCTTCCTGTCAGGTGTATTTCTCATTGACATCAACACCAAAGGCAATGCATCTGGCCATTTCAGATTTATAGCTGCACACATCTTTGCAATTCTTGATTTCAAGGTACCATTTCTCTGTTCCACTAGCCCTGATGCTTCAGAGCGGTAACTACAATGCAACTTTTGCTCAATGTTTAGTGCTGCACATAAGAGTTTAATCACCTCGTTATTGAAGTGAGTTCCCCTATCTGATTCTAAAAATCTGATAAAAATGTGGTATTAACTCCCTAAGTAACAGCTTTGCTACTGTGAGACTGTCATTCCTTCTTGTAGGGTATGCTTCAATCCAGTGACTAAAAACACACACGATCACCAACACGTACTTCAAACCTCCACACGCAGGCATTTCAATGAAATCCAATTGCATTCTGCGGAATGGACCTCCTGCTCTTCCAGTGTGGCTCAAATTCACCACTGTCCCTTTTCACACATTTAGTTGCTGACAAATTATACAGCGATGACATACTGCCTCTGCTGCCTGTCTAAACTTGGGATTAAACCAGTCAATCTTGAACAATCAAAACATGGCATCCCTTCCAATGTGTGCCTGATCATGGTAATGACAATCCATTTGTGACAATAAACTATTGGGCAGGACCGTCTGACCCTCCTCAGATACCCAAATCTCATCAGGATGTTGGACACATTTTAATTTGGACCAGAGTCTTTTCTCTTCTTTGCCAGCATTATTTTGCAATGTTTTTAATTCTTCCAAAGTATCGATCACTTTCAATGCAAAACTTGTACATGGGTTATCTTCTTCTGCCATCAGTTCCCACTTGTCTTTGAACGATATACAGTTCAATGCGCAAAACCTTGCGACTTGATCCGCATATCCATTTCCCAGTGAGATGTAGTCTTGTGTCTTTTGATGTGCACTGCATCTTACCACGGCAATTTCTTCAGGTAACTGTATTGCGTACAGCAATTCCTTTATTCTGTGGCCATTCCTCACTGGTGAACCAGTAGAGGTCAGGAAACATCTTTGCGACCACAATTGACCAAAATCATGAACAATTCCAAATCCATATTGGCTGTCAGTATAGATTGTGACTCTCAGTCTTGCAAATACATGGCACGCTCTAGTAAGAGCTATCAATTCTGCTACTTGTGCAGAATATACACCTCAAAGCCAAGAAGCTTCTAATGTCCCTGTAATGGTGCACACAGCATATCCTGCTCTCAATGTTCCTGTATCATCTCTGAGACATGAGCCATCGACAAAGACAATTTGGTCATTTTCTTCCAATCGTGTATCTCTGATATCAGGTCTGGGTTTCGTGTACAACTCAGATACCTCAAGACAACTATGCTCAATGTCTTCTTCCTTTTCAATTTCAACGGTACCACTTGGAAGTAATGTTGCCAGGATTGGCACTGTATGTCTTTTCAGTGTTACATTTCGAGCACCTAGAATGCTCGTCTCATACCTTGTCAATCTGGCACTAGTCAAATACTGTGTTTTTGTCCTTGTCAGTAAGATCTCAACAGAGTGAGCAATCATTACCATTAGAGGGTATCCCATCACTACTCCCTCTCATTGAGAAAGGCTTTGACCAACTGCGGCAACTGCACACAAACAACCTGGTAAGGCTGCTGCGACTGGGTCCAAGGTAGCTGAAAAATAGGCTATTGGGCAATAAGCACCTCCATGGACCTGTGTCAAGACAGACAAAGAACAAGCATCACATTCATGACAAAACAATATGAATGGCTTCCTGTAATCAGGCATTCCAAACGCTGGAGCTCTGCACAAACTCTCTCTCAACTCAGTAAATGCTTTCATCTGGTCCTGATCTAATGTAATGGGATCTGTAACCTCCCTATTTGTCAGTTGCTGCAATGGTTTAGCAATCTCAGCAAAATTTGGAATCCACTGACGACAACAGCCTACCATTCCTAGAAACATCCTGACATCTCCCTGTGAAGTCGGTGGACTTCTCTGCATTACCATTGTAATCCTTTCTCTGGAAATTCTTCTTGACCCTTTCTCAATTCAGTGTCCAGGTATTTCACTGATTTCTGATAATACTGCAACTTCAAAGGTGACACTTTATGTCCGAATTTTCCCAAATGATTCAACAGGGCAATCGAGTCGTACTTACACACGTCCCTTGTTTTGGACGCAATCAGCATGTCATCAATATACTGCACTAGAGTTGATTGACACTATAGTTCCAATGTCTCCAAGTTCTTTTTCAGAATCTGATTGAACAGAGACGGTGACTCTGTGTACCGTTGAAAAAGCCTGCACCAGCTGTAAACTCTGTCTAGGAATTTGAAACTAAAAAGAAACTAACTATCCTCATGAAGAGGCACAGAAAAGAAAGCTTGGGACAAATCAACCACTGTGAACCACTCAGCATCGCATGGAATCTGAAACAATATTACTGCTGGGTTTGGCACTACAGGACAACACTTAACCACCAGGTCATTCACTTTTCGTGAGTCCTGCATAATGCGCACTTTCCCACACAGCTTCTTTAGGCCCATTATCGGTGAATTACATGGACTGCTCAACACTTCTTTCAAAACCCCTTGTTTTATGAAGTTTCCAATTATCTGTGCCACTTTCATCAAAACATCCTGTGCCATGTTATAATGTGGAAGCTGCGAAACACTACAATCGGCTTCAAAGTGATCCTAATCGCTGACACTTCCTTGATCAAACCTACTTCTTTACCAGTCAGGTCCGACACATTCTCCTGTACTGTCCCCTGTAAATCTGCATGTAATTCGTTGACAGTAAACATCGGGAAAAACTCAATCAATGGGTACTCTTCATTAATAGTTTCAGTCTCAGTTTCAGGAGTTTGTTCTTCCTCATCATCACTATTCGTCTGAACCTCTATTCCAGCAGTTGAACAATTAATCGAACATCTGGTTTTTCACAAGTCCCTTCCCAGTAGGGATACTGGACTTTAGTCACAAACTACAAACTTATACAGTCCCTGGAAGTTACCAATCTCAACCTTTACTGGATCTGTTATCGGATTTATCAACTGTCTGTTCGCTACCCCTACAACTTGCACTGTTGTGCCTGATAGAGGTAAGTTCGGAACTTCTGCGCTTCTTACTGTAACGCGTGTAGCTCCTGTGCCCACTAGAAATTAGACCCTATGACCCATCACCTTTCCTTTTACAAAAGGTCCTCTCTGATCTTCCTCTAGAGACGCTGCAAGCATACATGGCTCCTCATCCGAACTCTCACACATCCATTTGTCGTTTATTCTATTCTCATTATGTAATGGGAATTGGTGCACTGTGTCACTAC
This sequence comes from Pleurodeles waltl, assembly GCF_031143425.1. Lineage (NCBI taxonomy): Eukaryota > Metazoa > Chordata > Amphibia > Caudata > Salamandridae > Pleurodeles > Pleurodeles waltl. Next base: position 696,133,592 of record NC_090439.1, on the reverse strand, counting down.
TTCTGTCTTGTCTGTGACCTGTGACATGCTGGGTAAGCATCATCTGTTACTGTTCCATTGGGGCTTCATCTGCATTTGCTGTCTAGGTACCATAGGAACCTGCTGCTGCATTGGTTGCAACTGTGTCACTTGTGCACGAGGCATTTGCGCCTGCTGCATGGGTTGAAAATTCTGCACTTGATTCTGAAAATTCGGATTAAGTCCTCTCATTCTAGGGACCTTCACAGTTTGAAATGTATTGACATCACCACTTTGCTGAACAACACCATCCTGCATCATCAACGGACACTCCCGCTTCCAGTGTCCCACGTTTCTGCAAAGATGACCCAGTAACATCTTTTTCATCCCTTGCCCATCACTCTGAACCACCACAGTACTCAAATCCGGATCACGATTCATATTGGCTCCACGACCCCTACCTCTCACCTGAGGTTGGAACATGACAGTTCCTTGCTGCTGCAGCATGTGTTGCACTAAAGCTCCTTGCACTCCTGTTTGAGCTGCCTTAATTTGCATCCCCATTGCCTTCCCTTTCAACTTTTTTCTGCTTCAACTCAATCTCATCACTACAGTATTTCACATACTGCAATACCTCATCAACCGGCTTTGCTTGCCAACAAATCAAATGACTCTTAATCATCAGATCTATTTCAGATCTCAATCCTTCCACAAACCTGAACACAAAGTGCAAAATGTCTTTCAGCTCAATCGCTTCCTTACCGCTCTACTCCTTGAACGCCTTCAACAATTTCTCATAATAGGTATGTATCGCCTCCTTTACTTCTTGCACTGTCCAGTCAATTCTCTGCAATCCATATTTTTAGGTGAAATTCTCATCTTCAGGAACTCAATCACCTTATAATAATGTTTCATCACGTCAGGTGATAGTGCACCTGTAACTCTATCTCTTTCCGGTTCACTTGTTGGCCAATCCACTGCTCTCTTGTACTCAACCCACAGATCAGCTGCAACCACTATCTTCAATAGAATATTCAGGTCTTACCACAGACATTTCAAAAGCTTCACAAATCTATCTGTCTGCTGGTACCACTCAACTGGGTACTCCCTCAATTTTGGATAATCATTTGTGAATGACAGAATATTACCCCTGTGCCAAGGAACATAAACAAATTGCCCTCCTGGGATTTCCCTCATCGGTTAAAGTTTTACTGGATCCTTTTCTTTCTTAGCAATCTCAGACCCTTCTTGTGAATCTTGTTTCCATTTATCCTTCTTCTTCACCCATCTGCCTTCCCATTTCTCTAATGCTCCCCAAATCTGAGCACTCTGCAATAATTCTCTAAGGTGCGCTTTCATCCCAGCTGACCTCATGTGTTCAAAATATTTTGCCACAAAATCTAGTCTGTAGCTCCTTTTCAAGTGCTTTGTTTTCAAGTGCATTGTTTTCTCCAATTTCTAATGTATCTTGCAAACTTCTCTCATAATTTTTGGACACAAGTATCTCAGCTCTTCTTCTGTATAGGATTCTAACCTATTTACTCCCATTGATCCTTAAACTAATTGCGTTATCTCTGTAACCAATCTCACATGATTAATCTGCTCTTCACCTTTGGATGCGTTTCGAGGAGTATTCAAACTGTCTAACGACTCATTTAACTGTTGTGCTGTTAATTCCTGCAATCAAATGTTACTTGTGTTCGGCAATGGTACCTTTTGCACCACTGCACCTGGAGTCTGTGGTGTCAAAAGCTTCAAGCTCTGACTTACGCTCTGGCCTTTTACTGTATGTGGAAGCACAACAAGTGGACTAAGGTCCATTAATGGTCTAGATCCATCAAAGGTCTGACCCATAGATGAAACCACCTGCACATGATCTCTCACCTCCCGCCTCACAAGGCTCTGTGACATTTCACTATGTTCTCCTGCAATCGGCTTCTTCTGAACAAATAATGGTACCGCTGGACCAATAGTAATCGGCAACTATATTGCATCTGGTGCTGCTCTGACACCCGCACTTTGTGAAAGGGCTACTCCCATGCTCTGATTCATCACTGGTGTCACATCTGACTGTGTCCCTGTCATTGGTGTGAATTTCGGCAAACCCTGTGGCTCTGCCTCAGGCAACATTGGAGTCAGCGCAGTCTGAACTAGCATTGGGCCTCAGAACCATTTGCTCCGTCTGCACCACTAAGTTTGAAATTGTCTCAAGAATTGGTACTTCTGGATAAATTCTCTGTATCAGTGGAGGGTGCATCTGCTCTTGGACCACGAGGTAGTCACTTCATCAGGAGTACTCTGCACTACCCCTTGTACCTGTCCATTTTCTATCTGTACTGGTCCCTCGGTCCCCGACACTTGAGCTGGGGCAGTTGGAGCAGAACTAGTACTTGGGCCCCCTTCATGTATTGCATATGTTGGAGGTAGGTCCCTCAACACCTGAGTAATGAGATCCTCAGCATCTGAATCTTCTTCTTCACATAAGTCTTTTGCTTCTTTTTACCCCCTGACAAACTCTTATCACTCTTGCTAGTATCCTCTTTCTCTTCTGACTCATTTTCTTCTGTGATGGCAGGAAACAACTTAACACCTTGCAATGTTGCCATTCTCCACTTTTTATGTTCCCAATCCCATCTCGCCTCTACTAAAGACTTCTCTACCTTCCTTATTCTCCTCTGGAATTTTATTTCTTGCTGCTGTCCTGCTATGAGCTCCCAAACCGTCAAAGGCTCAAACTGTGCTGGTCTCGGTAACAGCTTTGTCTCATATAATGTCATTTGCAACTGATTCAAAATTCTCAAATTAAACGTTTCATGCTCTGGGAATGCTAAAGCTGTCTGTTTCTCTGTCAAATTGCACCACTGCTTTAACCAAAGACATGGTGCGAAACCTTGCTCCTCCATCACAATGAAAGCTGGAGAATTTTCCAGTGGGGTCAGCTCCCCCACTATCGCCTTAATGTAACTATCGCCCTTCATGGCACTCCTGAACGCTTTGAAAAACGTCATCTTCTCTGCTGTATTTATTTTGATTCAGTAAGGAAATTACTTTTACTCCCAAGATTCCTTTTACCCGCTTTCTCAACCAATTGCCTCTTACGGACGGCTGCCAATCCGCTTGCGACGCTTCTCACTAACCAACCTATCCAAGCGCGGCTCACTCTGGCGTTAAACTCACACACTGCGGCTGACAAAGTCTTGCGGCTTGTCCTCCTAATCTTCAACTCACACAAAACTAATGCAAAATATTGCACGCATGAACCAAAAACCAATAACCAAAACAAATCAGCTGGTTTACTACAGGAAGGTACACAATCGATTCAGAAACCTTACGGATTTTCACTGATGGCCTTTTCACTCATGCAGCTATTCCTCTTTCTCATTCTCCCACATTTGCAAGCAAAATTCGACCCACAAATTTCACTCTTAGCTGATTAAGGGGTCTGTCCTGGTGCACATAGGACTCGCCAAAAAATGTCCTTTATTCACTTAATTTACACACCGACTTGTTGACCATGCCCGATCAACCTACTAAACTAGACAGATTACAACATATAACCAAGTCTCTCATACACTTGTCAATATGCACCGGAGTCTTAGACCACGCAGGGTCCGTACATCACCAACAACCACGAGGACAATTTTGAGAACAAAGTGCCACACACATGTGAAGTTAGAAGACTTCCCTACTCTCATCCTTCGGAGTACGCACACCATAATTTACCTCTCATACATCCCAATTCATCTGCAATCTGCATAAGCCTTCGCAAGCGCAACCTGCCACTTTCATACTATCAAATAGATCGCTTCAGAGACCTTACGGATTTTCACTGATGGCCCTTTCGCTCATGCAGCTATTCCTCTTTCTCAGTCTCCCACATTTGCAAGCAAAATTTGACCCGCTAATTTCACTCTCAGCTGATCAAGGGGTCTGTCCTGGAGCACATGGGACTCGTCAAATCTCAGTCGAAAAATGTCCTTTACTCACTTAACTTACACACCGACTTGTTGACCATGCCCGATCAACCTACTAAACTAGACAGATTACAACATATAACCAAGTGTCTCCTACACTTGTCAATATGCTCTGGAGTCTTAGACCACGCAGGGTCCGTACATCACCAACAACCACGTGGACAATTTTGAGCACAGTGCCACACACATGTGAAGTTAGACGACTTCCCTACTCTCATACTGTGGAGTATGCACACTCCTACTAAACCTCAACTGGAGTACGCAAGCTCCCTAATTTACCTCTCATACATCTACATCCCAATTCATCTGCAATCTGCATAAGCCTTTGCAAGTGCAACCTGCCACTTTCATTCTATCAAATAGATGCCGAGAACATACCCAACTTTACTAGCGAGTTCCAGGATCTGGGAAAGTCATTTCTGACCTTAAGGGGACATCATCTTTGCTACAATTGCCATTTCAGAAAACAAAATTCAAACTTTATAAAATGAATAACTAACCCTAATTTAAACTACCACCATAACCATTAGTTACCACATAACTAGTTCTCCAAGGAAACTAACCATCAAACTGCTACCAAAAACTGTTAGCGTGCCTGGTCCTTAATAAGTAAACTTACAAGGGGGCGCGTATAGGCCGATGAACCTTTTGGATCGCATGGAGTATCCAGCCTTGTAGTCACCAATGTTATCAATATTCAATATATCAAATCAATAAACACTAAATTATTATTTATTAATCAATTAAATCAACACTTCATGAATGACCACAACTCAATATACGTTTTATCAATTTTATTTCCCTATTAGTTACAATACTAGTCCAATTGGTTAATTCAAACCTTATTCAATCAACTCAGAATTAGTTTATTAATGACCACCATTAACATAATTTAATCAGAACTTGATAAAACATATGCTCAAATGCTTCAGCATAAGTCAACAAAGATGAACATAACAGCATTAATAGCAGAGTTCAGCAATAAGTTAATCAATCTTTGTCACTGTCAACATCACCCAAAGAAACCTTACCTAACCCTGATTAGCATTAGCATGTGGGGCTTCATGCGAAAACAATTTAGATCACAAATTTAGAAAACATCTACCTAAAACAAAAGCTATTTAAATAGTGCAGTTGGAACCTAGAAATAAAGGCACAAAACTTAGCAGTCACATTGTCATAGCTACCTATCCACAGAATGGATCAGCAACAAAGTCAGTCTTTGTCTTCATGTCATCATTCGATCAGCAACGCATCAGGCTCTCAAGAGTATGAGCCTAATGCCAGAACCTCGAATCGCGTCTTCTGACATCATCAATTCCCCCCTTGCATCTGAAGATTTTGCCCTTTGTAGTGACTTTTTATTAAGGTTACCCAGTCTATCCCCCTAATTCCTAATTGGCCAGTCAATAACCAGTTATTACCCTAACCAATAATACTTATTTAACGAATCTATGAGTTCTTAGACTAGCCGTTCTTAGTTCGTTGATTGGTTCACTGTACGATGTCCTCATCATCAGGCTCATCAGGTATCGAAAATGTTGCATCTTCTTCTCCAGTCAGTGTCTCTATTGTTTGAGTCCTGGAAAAGTACATCTTGTCTGCTCTACACAACATATGTTGCGATATGATTCACTCATCTCCTGTCCGTCGGGACACTGCAGAAAATTCTAGCTAAGCAGACTTTAACAGCGAATGGTTCACGGTCAGTTCAATACATCAACTTCTCTACAGCGCTAGTAACTTAGCTTCTGCATGAGGCCTGGAAAAACTAAGCCATAACTTTGGCTAAGTTAGCTCTACAATATAATGCAAAACACACGTTATACATCTCAACATGACATACTACTACATTATTTTTGTACATTTTCAATATTTTATGCATTTTAAATCATTTTAGTATAATTTCGTATAAACTGACTGTCACTCTCCCTGGACACATTTTTAAACGAGCACATTAATTTTTCTACATTTAATTTTCTATCAATTTCTTGTTAATCAAAACACATAACCCTCATTAATATTTCTAATTAACATATCTGTGTCAGCACATGTATTCTTGTATTCTCAAATAAAAATATTAAAATAAATGCATAGGTCCCATAGCACATGGGGAATATTTTTCCCTTCTTTCAATGTGGGATCCAGTGATCCTGAGAGGATTTGACGGCCCAGCCATTTTACTGACTGTCTCACAGCAACCATTATATATTACCAGGGAGCAGGTGAAACGTTCCTTAATTTCTGGAGGCTAGAAGGATGAGTGTGTCCCGAAAATTCATGTCAGATGAAGGAGATATTCCTGTATTATTTCTGCTACTCCAGAAGAGGAAGAGGTTATTATATGCCTTGAGGAGAGTGAAGAACTGGAGAAACATTTGCACATGAAGGAGGCTTTTTTGTATCCAACAAAAGAGAAGAAGGTCAACGCACGGCAAGTCACTTGCAGTATAGGTGACTAAAAGCTCAATAGCAGGGTCAGGGGACACTGCTCCTTTGGAACGTGCACTGACACCAGAAGCTGAATCTTGTAAAGAAGTATGGGAGTCTCCTATAGAAGCAAACAAATCACAGGACGCCAGGTATCTGACATTTGACAGAATTTGCCTCAAGATGTGCAGCAGTAAGCAGAAACAAATAATCCACATGTGCATCTTTGCACTCGGCTGAAGGAAGGGAGAACAAACATCTGATACTCAATGAAAAATTTCAGGATTGGGAACAAGATGATAAAGGAATGTTATCGAAAGCTCCATCAATAAAGAAAACAAAGGTTAAAGGGTTGTCGCCATAGTTACGAAAAAAATATCAAAGAAAGGAGTTTGCCTCTACAAACCTCTAGATCCTGTGTTTTGGCTGCACGGGTTGGGAGCAGAGACGCCTGGCTACAGGTGAGGCCTTGCAGCCAGACCTTGCAGTGTATAGCCTTCGGCCATGCATAGCATGGGTTGGCCACACTCTTGGCCCTATGATATTTTGCTCTTCTTAGTAAACAATTTAGAATGGCCTAGGCATTAGTTTATAATGCATGACATTTTGAAAATTATTCAAGGGAATGCGTTGAAAGTGAGCTAGCAATTACCCCATATCGAAATTGACAGACAGCAATATTACTGGTATTTCCTTTGTGTAGGGATCTTTTTGTGGAAAAGTACAATAAATGGTGTAGTGCACATTAAGGTATGTATTTCCTCACATTCAAAAGGAATCCCTGGGGGTAAGAAAAACTATGCTTTGTGCGAAGAATATGTAACGTTTTCACCCCCAGTGTTTTTGAGATTCAAACTCAAAAAGGAAACATAACTGTTATGATTGATATTGTGCAATAAAATATAGAATAAACTATCGTTAACTATTTAAATTCCACTAATCATTTAGGGCAAAAAGTTGAACAATATAAATCAGTTACTGTATAATTGTATGTGTTTTTTGTGCAGCATATACCACTTTTTAAAATCATAGATGGTATTACTGTAATTATATATATGATTCACATGAAGCAAACGAGGAACAGTTTCCATACGTCTAAGACGTCATTGTGGAACCATTTCGTAAAATCACAGCAGTGTTGTCACTAGTGACGTCATATATGATTTCATAAACGAAGTCATTTCAGAGGTCATCAGTAATGTCATGAGTAGTATGGTGGGGGCCTGAGTTATAGCCTTAGTAGCTAACCATAACTGCTCAGTTTCAGTATTTTCACATTTATAAAGTCCAAAAATTACAGGGGGTAAACATGTCAAAATGTCTTTGATCACTACGCCTTCTGTTATTTTAAGCTCTGCTGTAGGCAACGTTTTCAATGTTTCCTGATCCGAATGTGGTTGGGTGGTATTTTAAGTTCAGGCTAAGGGCGTTTTAGAGCCCTTGTTTGTTCAGTGACCTTGTTCGTACTGCATTCTCTTATATGGCCTATGGTCCATTGGTTTAACCGATAGACAGACATAAAGCACACGATGTAGAGAGTTGCCTGTTTCAGCAGATAAACAAGGACATAGCCCTAAAATAGATCAAAAATAAAAAAGCGAGAACGAGAGCTTATTTGTATGGTTAATTCAAATATGTGTTTATTTATTGATTGGTTTATCTGTACAACTCTGAAAATATGTTTGTACATTGGCTAGTGGGTAATGTATGAGATTATCACAGATACATATTATTCCCACAAAAATATTTTACCATACCTGTGGCCGATTTAGGTCCATGATGACATTTCAGGGCGCGATTAAAGACAGGTGTCTGGTTTTTGCAGCTCCACAAAATACCTTTACGTGTCTTTGTGTAGATACTCGTATGTGTGAGCTAAGCAAGGGAGTTACAGTGATAAGGCTATGACCAGGCACTTGGCTGATACTGGAAATCTTTTAAAGCAGGTTGTGATTCAAAACCTTAGTAAACAGCACTTATCAAAGACTATGCCAAGCCAATGTAAGGAAATGTTAAACACTGGTCTGTGTTATTTAATCCACTACACAGTATATCCACAGACACAAAAAGAATGCCAGATGAAGGACGTCGACCCTAGGTACTGCTGGCTACATATTTTTGAAAGCTGGCAGACATTACCTTTTTTCAGAGGTGAGTGTTTGAAAAGTTTCAGCACTCCATCCGTCATCCTTTTGTGTTGATAAAGTCATCCTAAGTGGCCAGGGTATGCCCAATGTGGGTCCCTTGCTCACTGTGCCACTGGATTCAAGCTAGCCTGGCTGAAGAGAGGTGATACCCCGAAACTGGTCCCAGCATACTTGTTTCCGGTACAAGGACAGTCTGGCCTGGAAGTTCGGGCTGGACTGTTCCCATGGGGAGCAGGGTCAAGGCTGATTTGTATATGGCTGGACCCAAACTTGGGTGGCATGGTGAGCAAAAGAACAATGGATTAAAACCAGATCTGTGACTGGGGGTGAGTGTTTGAAAAGCTTCAGCACTCCTTCCATCATCCTTTTGTGTTACTCACCTTAAAATACATTCATGATTACGGGACCACATGCAATTTATCTTGTTCTGAAATATGTTTAATGAATTACACATCTTCAGTTTACGGGTTCGTATTTAAGCTTGATGAACTTAGCCTTGTATTCTTGTGACATTGAAATATAGGCACAATAACCAATGTTCTGAAAATGAAAAATCGTTAGTAGCAAGCACTAGTCCTAAAACAAATGATAGAATGAACATAATTGTGTGGTGCCACCAAATCCAGTGTTCACTGCCTGATCGCAGATTAGTGTTATCTGTGCTCTTTGAAATGGATACGTTAAATATGATGCCCTCTCACATTCTCCTAACCCATGCAAACTATTCACTAGTACAGTAGTATTCTTGAATGTTCATTGCTACTGCTCTTGTGTTTCTGTCAAAACATTTTTACGTTGGGCGTAAACCAAGACCTTTTGATTTTATTAAAGTTACTTGCATACTTAAAGGATTTTTCAGACATCCCTTTCTATCCATTGGTCTATTACTGTGTCACTTACATTTTTTCTGTCCACTAAATGGTAAAGAAGGGGGAATTGGCTTACTTTTCTTTGAAAGATAGTATTTGGTCCATTCACAAGAAGTACATCTACACACAAGTAGTTCCCTTACGTACTAGGGATTACTAAGGCATTGTCGGATTCTTGACACCAAAAAAATATTTAGCCATTTTTCTTGACTGACGAGGGTGCAGCATCTTCCTCATCAATAACATTTTACAAAAACCATGGCAAAACAAATCAAGCATTGACAAAGATAAAAAGGCTGCTAACCAAGACTACACCAATTGGATTTGCCAACACTTGTTTCGAATGTATGCACTCTTTTTATCTTCAGAATTACATATGTAGCACTTTGAATGTATTCACTACCCTTACTTTAAAAACTTGTGTTTGAGTGAGTCATCAGACCATACTCCAATTGCACAGTTTTGCATCTCTTAAGGCTTTCAATGTCTGTTGAACACACCATTCATGCTAGTGGTTAGCCAGTCTTAGTAAATTAAATTGTTTTGAGCCGATCAGGACCAGGTTGTCACTTTATTACTGGACTGCATGCCATCATCCTTAAAATCAGGCACCCTGACTTGTAAGAAATTGGGTTACTTGCTGACAGGGGTGTAATCCTACTCAAGTAGCAAGCACAATTTCTGTCAGGGTGAAGTCACAAGCAAACCCCAAATTAACCTGTGCTCATCACTCTGGTAGCTTAACAAAGAGCAGTCAGACTTAACTTAGATGCAATGTGCAAAGTATTTATAAAACACTTCAAACAGTAATAAAGGTAGAACACAACACATAAAAACATAGAGTGTACTTTAATAAATAATTTGACACCTAAACAACAAAAATCCAATCTGTAGAGCCAGAGTTATGAATTTGTTAAACATTTTAGTGAAAACAGTGCTAATAAGCCCAAAAGCACCACTCACAGCTATCTGATCGTACCAGGCCACGAGAAAGTCGCGTGTTCAGGGTGACCGGGATGGCTCACAGGTCAAATACAGGGACCAGCTTAGTCCAGGTGAAAGAGGTACCTTCTCAGTCCAGCACCAAGAGTTCAAAGAGGCCGCTGGGAGCAGGGAGAGAGTTGTGAGTATCTGTTGAAGTAGCCGACCAGCTGTCACTGAGGGTCGGGGCTGGAGTTTCAAATTGGCAGTAACCGCTGCAGTAGGCGCAAAGAGTTGTTTCACCTGAACTTCATTTTGCCAGCTGGTACGGGTGGCAAGAACTTGGCACTTACAGGCCTGCTTGCTTTCTAAAGGAGCTCAAAAACTTCAAGAGAGCTCACATGAGCCACACCAAGGGTCCTGGGCCTGAGGGGCTCCTCTTGGGTGTCAGGAAATCGCTCCAGCAGATGCCAGCAGGGCTCAGGCAGGTCCAGCTGCAGGTCCAGGTATCAGGTCAGTTGGGCAGTTTCAATGAGCCTCTGGAGCTTGCAGAGTGATCAGCAACAAGTTATATTTATGAATTGTGATTTGTCAGAGAACAATCTTCAATGCAATTATGTATATATAATTTCTTGTAAGAGATTATTTTGCTAGAAGTGTAAATATCAGGAGGGCAGCTGGCTGACCACTGGAGTCACTTCAGCCTGTGATGAAGGGTGCAGGACGAATCTTCCTTCTCAGCAAGTATGGGGGCAAGGTCAGGAGTGTACTGAAGAGTTGGAGTGTGTGGTCCAATATTTAAACCGGGTGCCTTCTGAGACATGACAAAAACTTCTACAGGACTCCCTCTGAAGTGCCCAGGTTTCGTACCTCCCCTGTACTGGCTCCAGACTAACTATAAGGGATATGCAATCCTTTTTGTGAAGACAGGACACAGCCTATTAAGGTATAAGTGGGGCTGTGACTAACCCTGCCTCCCATCCTACCAGTGATGGTCCATTCAGGCACGCTTAATCTTTCTATTGCATGTGGCTGTCTAGAAGGAATACACAAAGTCCAACTGCCACCTGCACAGGCTTCAGTTACTAAATGGCTAAAGCAGGAAAATACCAACTTTATAAACGTGGCAATTACAATTCCAAAGACATCAGCCATGAACTGGCTAACTGTTCCCATTTCATGTTACAGTTTAATAAAAGTAATAAGGTAACTCCAAATTTAAGATATTTCCACTCTCATGACATGTTCATCTTAAAACTACATGTCCTACTTTTTAAATACATTGCCCCCAGCCCTGTATCATATTTGGGGCCTAACCTAGGGATGTCCTATATGTATTAGGGAAGAAAGAAAGGTTTGGGCTTGGCAAAAGATTTAATTCACCAGATAGCAATTGCAGATTAAACCTGCACACACAGGCTGCAATGGCAGGCCCGGGACATGTTTGTGGGATTACTGAAGTGGGTGCCACAATCAAGGCTGCGGGTCCACCAGTAGCATTTAACTTACAGGCCACTTGGGTATAAGCCAATCCTAACATGTTGTCAGGAGAGAGCAAAAGCAGTTTGGGACTGGTTAGCAGTGGTAAAGTGCACAGAGTCCTAAAAGCCAACAAAAATGAGTTTGAAAAACAGGGGGGTGAAGGCAAAATGTTTGGGGGTGACCCTGCTGAAAGGGCCAGTTCCAAAAGGGTTGTGTGGAGATGAACGACAAAAATGAAATACATTGCCTCCTAACATGCAGAAGCCTTCAATCCCTGATCACAAGGATTTCAGGCTTGGATTTGTAACATAGAAAACAAAAAAAAGGGAGGATGATCATAGGGATTAGCGCTCACAGTAATTCACCAAGTATCAGTAAATCGAAAGAGTTGCACACGGTGCTCTTGACAGGAGGATCCCCCCTCATACCTCCCAAGTTTCTAATAGAAACACAGTAACCACAAACAGATGTCAAGGCACTCGTGAGTTATAAGTTCAGCGTTCATGAGTTTTCGGTCCTTGTGTCTTGTTCATAATAATCAACCGTACATCCGACCAGGATAAAGGGCAGAGTTGTTAGTTTATTCTTGTAATATAATGTCCTTTAAAACAACACCCAACACGTGTTTCGTCCCGTGAGAGAGTTGCTCCCAAAGACTTCATCAGGGCTGTAAAGATTCAATTTGTGACCAATATTAAAAACCATATTTACAATGTTGTTCATTCACATAGGATATCCCATGCTCCAAACATATATTGGTCACAAAGGACCGAAAACTCATGAACGCTGAACTTATAACTCACGAGTGCCTTGACATCCGTTTGTTGGATTTGTAACATCACTGCTCACCTGCAATAGGATAAGTAAGATAGAAAACAACACTTCTCTAGATTCTAATCAATTTCAGTAGAATGTTGATGTCATGTTTGAGTGCTGACAGTCAGGACATGGTGCACAACATAAAAACAATTAACAAAATAACAACATAATAACAATAACAATTAACTAAAGAAATAAAAGAGTGACTAGCTTTCTTGATCCAATCCATCTGATTGTTTTATTTCCCTGGAAATTTGCAAGTTAATAAGAAATATTTAAGGCAACATTTTTATTTAATAGAATTCCAAAAGTCAGGAAAGGAAAGAATGACACTGACAATATGTTTCACATTTCACAATCAAATATAATGTTTTTTAAAATCAACTCACATTATAGGTCCTAAAATATATCTCCAACAAATAGAAATAATCAATAAAAACTTGCAGGTTGTGCAATTTGACTATATAGGTTTTGTATTTACTCAAATTACCTGCAACCAGAATATCTTTTGTATGAGAAACTGTAACCAACTGAGCCTCAAACTTGGATGGGTAGGATGGGTGGACGTTGCAGAGTTTCACTCCATGGAATTTTGTGGAGTTACATAAAAACTCTTCAAGATTCCACAGGGTTCTATGAGCGGGCAGAAATCAGTATGTCAAGCTGTTATACACCGAGAAATCACTGCAAACGGCACAACACATTGTGTGCCTGAGGGCACTGCTGCTCCAGTTGGTTTTACTGTAGCTGAGAAGATTTACTACTTGAAAGGCAGCTTTCTTTACGCTAATGGTTGCGACTGTACGCGACCACCTGCCTTAGGAAATTCTCACCAATTGCCCTCCTGGCAGACAAAAATCACTCTAGAGAATGCCAATTCTCACTCACGCTCACCAACTTACCATTGGCGAGTCTTGCTCCAGGAAAAACTCCACCATGCGGCGGTTAGTGGTATTTGGCTGGAACATGCGTAATGCGGAATGGCAAAATCTCTTCAAACTTAACAGGCAGAGCGAAGTTTATTGCACACCCCTAATGTTGATGTGAAAATGTATTTTAAGGAAAAAGTGCACTTTTTATGGTATAAAAATGCCTAAAATTACCTCATTTTCAAAAAATAAGGCAAACCCCACTAACCCTTTGACCTGGGTACGTAAACATTAGAAATAATATGGGTCACTACAAGGGGGAAGTAAACCTAGACTTCCACGGTAAAGTTACTTTCTCAAGGAAAGGACAGTATTCATTTCCTCCAAAATCCTTGGATTAATTTATATTTTATTTCTTTTGTCAACTCAATTATTAAAATCTACAAATCTAATCACAGACTTCCTATTATTATCATAATATTCTAGGTGCTCCTAAACTTACAAACACAGTGAAAGTGAAGATTTTGAAAAAAAAGTGATGGTGTCATATACAATATATGCAAAATATGTGGTTAAAATCAATGAGTCATGAACTTCCAGAGGCTCCTTCATTCCAGGAGTCCTGAAGTCACTCAAAAGCATTTAATATCAATTCACAATCTATTTTTTTTGACGTTTCGACCCTGTATATAGATATGAATCAATAGTGGGTCATCATCAGGACTGAGAATCTCTCTGTTTGGTAGCACCTAGAAACAAATAATATTCTATTATAATACTTGGGGACTATGGGCCATATGTACCAATGAATTTTCCCATAGACACAGAATGGGTAAAACCCTTTGCTACATCTGTCCCTATATTCATAAAGGAACTCAAATTCATGAAGTTTTTGTATATACAAAAACAGGGAGTATAACTCACCTATTGGTTCAGATTTAATGTATTCGTGTCTTGATAATGATTGCCAAAGTTTATTTGGTCGTCTTCCTAATAGGAACACAAATTTTTTAATAAATTTTTTGTTGGGTCCCTTAATATTTATTAGATACAATGTACTGCAAAGGTCATTCCCTATATAAAATTACTTACAATGTTAGTAATTCTGTACAGTTGTAGTTGTATTAAGCTATGCCTATTTGTAAGAGTCTTCAGCATATTTATAATCTCTCGCTTAAGCCATCACTTTATATAATTCTGGCAATAATGACGTCTGATTTTAAATCACAGCTCTAAAAAACAACATAGAGAACGAGTTTTAGAATGCCAAATTATAAATAATATAACTTCAATCCTCAATAATGGTATTATGATCGACTTACTTTTAGAATACCATGCCGCGCAATGGAAGACGCCGAATTGCAACCTCCCGTATGCTTCTGCCGGGAGCATTTAAATAGGATAGGCTCACAAGGGAGGTGTTCTCTCTGGTCCGCCTAAAAGAGGGCAAGCGTCATTGTACTCAAAGACGCTTACATTCGGCAACCTGTAACAGGTGCCCTTTCTGGTCCGCTGGGGCGTACTTACGTCATACGTACGTAAAACGCCGGAGCCGTTTCAATCCTCTTATTTATAAAACTACATCTCGGCAACAAGTGCCCTACCTGGTCCGCTTTAGTGTACTTACGTTGTATATACGTAGGACGCTAAGACCGGCTGCGTCTTCATAAATAGTAAAAAGCTGTGGAGAAAACACGGGTTCTCATTGATTATGTTGAAATTTAACTTGAGAGTATCATGTATAATCTCGTTGTACTGTGCACAGATTGTCGATTGTATTATTGTGCAAATAATCTTTTATATACAAATCACTATGTGAAGCGACAACATCCTATCTTGTATATTAATAGCCTTTAATGGTCCAGCTTCACATGGAGTCAATGACTGAATTTAGCGAGTTCTCATCGATTGGCCTAAATTCATGTTGGGCTTGCGTACATCAAACTAAAAAGGGAACTTTTTGGAACATACGTATTGATTAGGAATTAATGATGCCAGGGCTTTTTCTTTTGCTTCAAAATAACCCATACATTAAACCCACTGAACGATTGCTATAATTTTAAAATGTATGCTATAATTTTGTTAAAAACGTTATGGTCATTTCTGGATATGGAAAGTTAAATATTTGAAACAAAAACAAAATGTTCTGCAGCATTATACAGATGTTGTTAAAAGTCAAACATCTATTTCTAGAGTCCTGATGTACAAGGCCTGAGGAATCAGATATTTATGTACACACCTGAGTGATTCATATGTCTATAGATAAATTGTGATACTCAAACATATCATCCAAAATCCTAAAGTCCCAAATACATCTAGAAACATCAATAAGCAAATGAAGTTACAATAAAGAGGCCTGTCTCCAATCCTCCAAGGAATTCAGTCCATTACTTATAGTTTCACATTTTTCCATCCAGTACAATTCATGTTTGGCGAGGAGATTGTCTTTAACCTCCTCTTGGGCCCAAGGTAATTTGTTCAATAATTTGCCATTTTAAGTCATCACTGTTATGTTTAAGTCTCTCATAATATTCCACTAAAAGCGCTCCTACTGTTTTGCATTTGATTCTGCTTTTATGTTGTAGGATCCTGCATTTCACCTTCTGTGTCATTTTGCCAATGTACATAAGATTACACGGACACCAGATCAAATACATAACATCATGTGTATTGCAATTTGTAAATGCAGTCAAGGTGAATGTATTTTCCTTGTAGCAAAATTCCATTGTATTAAAACTTAATTTGCATGCCACACAGTGTCCACATTTGTAATGTTCCAAAACCGCTGGCAGACCCCATAGTGTATTGTATGTCCTTTTAGGCATTTGTGGTAAAAGTGCTCTTGTTAAAGTGTCTTTTAGATTCTTCCCTTTCTTAAAAGAAAACATGGGGGGATCCTGTACATGGAAGTGTTCTTTGATCAATTCCCAATAATGTAAAATAATATTTTTAATATCATTGCTAGCCGGATTGAATGTAGTTATACAGGCTAGTCTATTATTATTCTCTTTCAATAGTTTGGGTTCTAAAAGACATTCTCTATGGTTATACCATGCTCTCTTTCTTGCTCTCCTTACCAGTCTTTTGGGGTAACCCCTCTCTATGAGTTTTTCTATAAGGGTATCTGATTCTCAGAAGTAATCTTATTTTTTTGAGCAATTTATCCGGATCTGGAGAAACTGCCCAAAAGGGAGGTTATCTCTCAAGCTTCTTGGATGATTGCTGGTATAATGTAGTAACGTACTCCTTTCTGTCGGTTTACGATATAAGGAGACAAATAGCTTGTCCTCATCTACTTCTATTCTCAGATCCAGGAAAGGAATATTTTCTTTGTAATAGTCCAAAGTAAATTGTATATCATTTGACTTCTTATTCGACCAAGTGTGAAATTCTTGAAGTTCAGTAACTGAACCTCGCCAGATTGATAAAACATCAGAGATGTATCTAGACCACTTCTGTATTTTTCCGAAAAAAGGATTTGTCTGGTTAAAAATGTTTTGGATCTCATAATCGGCCATGTATAGGTTAGCTAAATTCGGTGCAAAAGTTGCTCCCATAGCTATACCTTTCACTTGGTAATAGAAACTATTTTCAAATAGAAAATAATTATTTCCCATCGCTATTTCCATCAGGGATATTAGAAACCAAGTGGGTACTTGCATTGGTTGGGTACGGGAATCTAGCACCTCTGTTATTACCCTAAGGGTCTCCTGTTGGGGAATGTTAGTATATAGCGATTGTATGTCCATTGTAACTAACAGATCTGTAATAGTAGAGAACTCTATGTTCTAATACATAGTGATCAAATGCATACTATCCCTCACATATGCACTCGCCATGGGTACAAAGGGTTTTAGGAAGAAATCAAGGTATTGGCATAAGTGTTCCAATAAGGAACCGCATCCTGACACAATAGGTCTGCCCGGGGGATTTTCCAACCTTTTATTTATTTTTGGCAATGTATATAATACAGGTGTTCTAGGATCCTACTTATTGAGAAACTGATATTAATTTTTACTCAAGAAGCCTTGATCTAGTCCTCGTTTTGTTATCTCTGCAATTCTCTCTTTCAATTCCTTTGTAGGGTCTGAACAAATTTCTTGATAGCAGTTTTTATCACTCAATTGATTCAAAACTTCTTGTCGATAATCTGTTATGTCCTGTAAGACTATCCCTTCTCCCTTGTCAGCTGCATTTATCACTATATCATGTCTCTCTTTCAAACCTTTCAAGGCTATGTTTTCATCATGTGTAAGATTATTTTTTACATACTTCCGTTTTTTACTCAAAGTATCAATATCTTTCAAAACCTTTTTTTCGTATGTCAATATTTCCACTGGCATTGAATTGGACAGAGGTGTGAAAGAAGATGGAGGTCTTAGACCAGTCACATCTGTTCGACCTTCAACTAAACATCCCTTATAGAAGTTGCTTAGATGTATTCTTCTAAAGAATCTTTGCATTTCTAATTTAACCTCAAAGAAATTCGTACAAACAGTCGGTACAAAAGATAGACCCTTACTCATTACTGATAACTCATATGATGTCAGTTTATGTTTTGAGAGATTAAAAATTGGGGCCATATTTATAGAATTCTCTGTATTGGAAATCGGCCGTTTCTCAGGAGGGGCTATACGTACTTATAGAGGGGGCAGGAGATCAATTGAAGTTTCATTCACTAGGAGTACTGTTCGCGCCTGGTTTGCCGTTCTCCATGGGGTTCTTGGAAATACACACGGCCTCTGTTTCTCCCTCTGCCTCTGCCTCTGCCTCTCCCACTTCTCTCTCTCTGTCTGTTCGCTTCTGCACAGCCCGTCCCTAAAAAAGCCTCTGAATGTTCTGAGTGAGTCATAGAGGCAGATCCTTGTTGTTCGCTATCCGAACTATCAGAGGCTGATTTTTCTGAGAAGGTGGTGTATCTCCTATAGCCTCCCCTGCCTCTGTTTACAAATCTTCCTGAATGATCCTGTTTATAATAGTCTTCTTGGATATAAGGATATGTTATAGTTTTATCGTATTTGGCTATATCTTTAGCTAATTTATCATGTTTTTTCTATTGCGAAATAAAAGTAAATTCACTTGATATTTTTTCCAGAGCTTCAAGGGCCTATCGTGCATTAGTTAATGCGGTGTCCTCTAATATATCCCTTGTTAGATCCTCGATTTCTTTTTCCAATTTCATTATGTGTTCCAATGCTGTATCAATCCCTATAACCATCCAGTGCCTGGAGCATTGGTTTGCTAAATAACTGAAATTACTTCTATATTTGGGATCCTCAACAAAAATAGCGGGCTCCTTTTTTACTTGTATCCCTACAGGAATAGCATTAGAATGCAAATATTCTTTCATGAGATGTCCATGTAGTTGTGTTCCTACCAGTTCCTTTTTAATTCTTTCTTACTTTGTTATTTTTTCTTGTAGAGCATCTACTACGTTTGTTGGTGTTGCGTCAATAAAAGATGAACTACTCACTATCCTATTTCTATAATCCTCAGTGTAAGATAATGTGTCTTTCTCTGTCATGGTGTTGACAGAAAGAAAATATAATGTGAACCAATTGGTTTCTATTGATGATTGCTTATCAAAAGAAGTCTTCGCAGCCCGCCGGCAGCACTACAGTATTTATAAAAAATAAGGCAAAACCCACTAACCCTTTGACCTTGGTACGTAAACATTAGAAATAATATGTGGTCACTACATTAGATTTGTAGATTGTAATAATTGAGTTGACAAAAGAAATAAAATATAAATTAATCCAAGGATTTTGGAGTAAATTAATACAGTCCCTTCCTTAAGAAAGTAACTTTACCGCAGAAGTCTAGGTTTGCTTTCCACTTGTAGTGACCACATATTATTTAAAAAAATTACCTCAGGCCTCCGTGATATGAGGAAGTAACTCTCTTCACCTAATCCCTCTATAGGCTCATGGTAGAGTTACAAATTCACTTATGTCAGAAAGCCCCTGGCGGGCCTTGCATTGGACAAGATAAGCCAATGTATTCCCAAAAGGGAAACATTTTTAAAGCAGTACCTGTCCCTTTAATGTACATGGACATTTAAGATACTGTTTCCTATTAAGAAAGCAAAAGCAAGAGTAGTGGTCAGCTGTCTCTTGCAGTGCACCATCCCTGCATTCACACCTACTCACAGAAGCTTGCATATTCTGAACTGCCTAATAAATATTCATCATGCAGTTAGTTTTCTGAACCCTTGTGAACATGCAAATTACAATCCAACCTATTAGTACACATGGTGCATTTCAAACTGCATATCCATTTGAAAACCAGTCAGTGTAAAATGCACATCCTAGTTTGCAAATGGGCCTTAGTTCTTCGGTTTCCAAATGTTTTTACAATGAGTTGATAGTGAAATTTTCCCAATGTAGTACCTGCCGTAATAGGTAATTATAAAAAAAGACAATTGGGCCATGGTCACAAGACTTGTAAACTGTAGGGCAGATTTAGAAAACGTGTTCTGTAGCCGCACAACTGTTGCCTTATTAGTTAATGTTCACATCCTGAGGATAAATTTAGAAAAAGACCTCGTTTACTGATCTGGATCAACAGGTTAGTTTTTACTCACTTTGAACAGTGCACCTGCATGCATTTTCCCTGATTACTTAAATGCAACCTGTTAGAGCCCCAATTTGAGCCCCGAGATGCATTTTCCAGTACCAGTAACTCTAACGGGCTAAGGCCACTGGGGATCAGAAGTGATGTCTTTAGAAGTACCTCAAAATGAGGGATTTCAGAGCAATCACTAAATCTGGGTGTGATTCCTATAGTCAGTCTTCATTTCTCCCTAGACATTTACCCAGAGATGTAGGGTTTTCAGCAGCCTTAATCTCCAAAGAGAAATAAACAGATTTCCGATGTTGCCACAGATCTCATAATTATGATGCAGCTGATAACTACTATTATCAGCCCTAAAGAACCAAGAGACCATTCCTAATAACAGACATTGTATTCATAATAACAATCTATTGCAGTTTTATTTCTTCAACTGCTGCAATACAAAACTTAATTTTAATGGTGAGGCATACATTTGGCACAAAGTCATGCAGAACTATTTATAGATTGCAAGAAAGAATGAGGAAGGAAAACACCAGCTGGTGTAATTGTATATTATCTGTTACATTTTAGCTTCCAATACTGTCTTTTATCATATTTAACAAATGTTAGCGGGTTGAGGAATTGACGTGTAGTAATAAAATATCCACCTATCTCTCTCTGTTCGATTGTCTGTCTGCTTGACTATTAATCTATCTATTTTTAAAGTATAATAATTACATCATAAAATTTAAAGAAGTTCATCGAAAAATAAAATAAAAACTGAGTTATGGTTCTAGCGTGAATTCGCGAAACAACTGAAACGTCAGTTATGGTTAAGAATTCTGACAATACATGTCATAACTTATGCTGCACACCATATTGTGCTCTTGATAATATTGTACTAATAGAAAACTGATGTTTTGAACTAGCAGGTAGTTTGAGTTATGCGGTGTGTTGTGTGCATTGGTGGCCATATCTGATCAATTTCAGTGTTTTTGTGTATTTGAACCAAATCAAAACTCAGCTTTTAACTGTATATTTCAGTGAATGTCATTGTACTTTTTATGATGTACTTATTTCCCAGCCCCCTGTATGCACAAACGGGGTGTCAGACCCTGCTCCGGACCTGACGTGGGCTGACAGTACCAACTGTGCAGAAAGATTGGGCAATAGAGCTTGGCCTTTGCCCCTAGCTTAGTTATTATTTATTTTTTATTTTTTGGGGATTCACAGATCCAATTGGAACAACAACTCCAGGTCAAGCATCATGTGCAGGTACTGTAATACCAGGGCAACATCTCTGACCCTTGTCATTCTTTCAGAGATTTGCAGTCCCAAATCTCTATCTGCAAAACCAAAATAGGCAATGCACAGGTGAGAGAAGCTTAGCCTGGGTTTGCAGTCCCGGATCAACAAGCTTATCCTCAATTTACGCTACCTTTTTTGAGATCCATGGATTCACAAATCCTAAAATGATGGATTATTTTTTTTTGGTACATGCCTCAGCCCTGTGGACCAGGATCATAATTTTAGGTATTAGGAAATCGCAAATCACAGAAAGGATTCGCAAATCCCATGACTCATCATTTTATTAAAAATCAATTTTCAACTAAAAGTGTGGCTGAATCATAAATGCACAGAGGCTATACACTCTATTCTATCTATCTATCTATCTATCTATCTATCTATCTATCTATCTATTTATCATCAATTTTTCCCAATACTTTCCTTTCTTTTTTTTTTCTCTTCCTATAAATGCTCAGGTACTGAAATATATATATATATATATATATATATATATATATATATATATATATATACAAAGAAATTCCTTGAGTTGATAAAGAAGAAACCGCACTCCAAATGTCTCCGTTTTCAAAGCCTCTTTATTTCTGGGCTCCGTTTAGATCAACACTGTGTCAACTTTGATCTAAACGGAGCCTATAAATAAAGAAGCTTTGAAAACTGAAACTTTTGGGGTGCGGTTTCTCCTTTATCAACTCAAGGAATTTGTTTGTGTATTACAACGGCATGTCCTACCGTAAACCTGCACATCCGCGTAAAGAAGTGCGACAATTACTTTTTGCTCCGTCTTCATAAATAGTAAAAAGCTGTGGAGAAAACACGGCTTCCCATTGGTTATGTTGAAATTTAACTTGAGAGTATCATGTATAATCTCGTTGTACTGTGCACAGATTGTCGATTGTATTATTGTGCAAGGAATCTTTTATATACAAATCACTATGTGAAGAGACAAGATCCTATCTTGTATATTAAGAGCCTTTAATGGTCCAGCTTCACATGGAGCCAATGACTGAATTGAGCGAGTTCTCATCGATTGGCCTAAATTCATGTTGGGCTTGCGTACATCAAACTAAAAAGGGAACTTTTTGAAACATACGTATTGATTAGGAATTAGCCTTTAACTCAAGCCGCTTTGTTCCGGCCTCTTCTATGTGGCGAGTCTCGGCAGGGTTGCGAGCCCTTCTATATCCAAAACAACATATTGCCTGGACAAGCAGCACCCGTCAGCGTTACCATAACAACGTGCCGAGACTTCTTGAACACCAGCGTGTTCATTTCAAATCATAGAGCAGAAAAAACCTTACGCGTTTCAGATCCTCCGCTCCTTGTTCACAGGTTGTTACAGTGCCCGATTTCAATTGCTACCTAAATACCCATGACTTCTACGTTATCTCAAACAAAATCAGCAACAAAAACAACAGACTAGCAGAGATCGAAGATCCTTTCCAAAAACTTTTCGGCCATCTTCAAATAAACTGAAGACTCATTAAGTTTACTATAATGCATACAAACAGGGGGTGAAAATACCTCCTATTTAGAAATCATATTGTATCAATCATGATGACATTGTTATTCAAAATACTTTTCAACTACAGTCTTTATAGCAGAGTTATATGGACAGTTGAAATTGCTATTCTTCTCTTCACCTTAATTAACGCTAAATAATACAACAATATAGATTCTATTTACTAGCAATTATATGTACACTGAATGCATATTTGATATATATTTCTCAATGTGAACAAATAAACAAACTCATTTATATATTGTAAAGGTATACATCACACTTTGGTCTCTCCTTGTCCTAACTCTTTCATCGATATAATAGCTCTTTCGCTTTTACCTCTGTTGCCAGGGTTTCACCCTGATAAATAAAGACAATAGAAATAGAATTTATTACACTCCTATATACATTTATATATAATCTTTATAATTTCCACAACTTCAGAAAAAGATTTATTATATATTCCTGAATACCAACAACACTTCTATGTAACCGACAGCTGATAAACACATGAAAACATGAATCCCAAATCTATATTATCCTAAATGTACTGATAATTCTTCACCAAGGTTAAAACCTCCAGGAGACATTGTTCTATACCTAAAAATATATTTTGACTCAAGTCTTCTGAGTTCTTGTTCTCTATTGCCTCCTCTTACCCATGTGAGATATATAGATATAGATATATATATAGATATATATTTTAGCTGGTACAATCTTTTGGGATGGGATCCCGGGGTCTCAATAAAGTTCTGGGAGGGGGCCACACGCCCCCTTCCCTATAAAAAATAAATAAATGCTATGAACCCATGGGTCCTGCCCCCGAGGGGGCTCATATTTAAAAAGTGCAAAGGCCATGCTTTTTTTTTCTTGACACTGCAGATCCTCTGTGGGTCTGCTGCAGTAAGAAAACAAAATACATTTTTAGGCCCAGCCTAGGGTGGCAGGGTATTCTTAAACTGTCCCCTAAATATATATTATTATTTTTTACTGGACAAGGGCCTGAGTCCCCAAGTCTTAACATGACTCAGCAGATTTACACCAAATTTCAAAAGGCAAACTTACTGGACCACCATCTTGAGTTCTGCTAAATTTGGTGTATTTCTGTTTAGTGTTTTTTGTGGTATCACTGTTCAATTTTCATATGGAAAAATGATTGGGAAAATTTATTTTGGGGGGCTCTTTTTCTTGGACCCTGCTTGTCGGATCATCCCAAGTTCTTCTGTAAGTAGTTGAGGTGAATGAGACTTTTTTCAGAAGATCTTGTGAAGAGCAAACCAAAAAATGCTTTTCCTATGAAGACACAGCCCTAACTATAACTACCCAGGGTGGGACTGCCACTAGGTAATATACATACATATATTCACTAAAAATCCAGAGGTTACATGTACATTATTTTTAGGTTCAGATTTTACATACACAAAATCATACAAATTCAGTAGTTATAGTTATACTTATCTCAAGAAACTATAACTCGTGCCCTAAGGTAACTATAACTTGAACCCCCACCATGCACAGATTTCTTATCAATAATTTTATTTCAAATGTTACAGTGATATTATCAATGATGTCATGAAAAATGTCAAAACTGATGTAACGTAAGGTGATTAGCAGTTCATGGAATGGGTGCAAGTTATAGTTCCCTCAGAGCACAAGTTACGGTTTCTGGAGATAAGTATAACTATAACTGCTGACTTTCCATGGTTCTGTGTATGTAAAATGTTAGCCTAACTATAACATCCCTCTAACCTTTGGTTTTTAGTGAATTTCTAAGGTTTTTTTTTACTCTAATTCCTAAATATAATAACCTTGTAACTCGTGGTTATTTTCAGTGAATTTCTATTGATTTTCTAGCGTAAATGAATATTTTATTACCATACATTAATCCAACCCCCACCTCCCATGGCCTTTGGCTTTGGGGGGGGGAGGCACAGGGCAGAATCTGTTATTATTCAGTCGCAATGTACAACAAGATGTTGACCATGATGATGATGATCTGTGGCTGTGTGACCTGCTCCTTCAACCTCTTGCTAAGCTGCAAGTTGGATCAGTGAATTAAGCACTTGGCAGTGACATGCACTATAACCGCTAGGTCACCAACTTGAAACGTGGCAAGATATGTTCTACATGCCAATGTTAAGTTTGTTCACTTAATGTAGTTAAAGGGCTAGTATTAGTAATACTCCCCTCCTATTTAACAACGAACAATGATAACTTATTCATCATGTATGCAGATCTGAATTAAATTAGATTTTACTTTTTCAAGATGTAATAATGATCCTAAAGGTTGCCCATCATATAAGACCTATACAACAAGAATGTTTATTGTTATGAAAATCTGAATTTACAGCAGTTACAAAATACAAGGTTAATGCTACATGGTATATTCAGAAGTAGCTATTAAAACCAAGGCGAGGGATTGAGGATGGGTCATTTATGAGGAATACCTCAGTACCACCGGAAGGCTGACTATGATTCCAAACAAAGGGAGATAACCTAGTTATTCAGAAATGCGCCAGTTTATCAGGCACACATTGTATAGAAAAATTTAATAAATCTATCTATCTCTCTATCTATCTACCTATATATTACATTTATATATGTATATATATATATATATATATATATATATATATGTGTGTATATCACAACACAAAAATGCCGTTGCACTCCCAGGTGTTGCAAATTCCTCTGTTTATTCCTAATAATCAACATCCATATCACATCCTTATCCACAACGTGTTTTAACAATCCGTCTTTTTCAGATGGAATTAAAAAAATGGATCAGTCCTTTGGTTTTGCTTTGCTAGTTATAACCATTTGAAAGGCATTCTGGGAGTTGTAGTTCAATCTCTTTCCTTTAAACATAGAATGCATGTCATAACATAAGTTTATCGTGATCGTAACATCCTTTACTGTGAGGTACATCAGAGTAAAGGAAGTTACATATACTTTTGATGTACAATGCAGATGTTTATTATTCTAAAATAACCAGCCCCTATGACGCATTTCAGCACTAAGCCTTGTTCACGCACGTGGTGGCAGTGCTTCTAAACCTAATATTTTGTCTGAGAACAAATTTGACAACGAGAGAGGACTATTTGAATACAATAAATTCATTCTTAGTGCGGCCGCCATCTTAGAATGGTATCATATTTCAAAGCATTGGTATACAGCATATACGATAATGGCTTTCAACAATATGGATATATAAAAAAGCACAGCCCCATAGAGACATTAAGCGCCACCATATTAAGCATCAGTCCTCTGTTGTTGTTGCACAATTTGTTCACAGTCAATATATTGGGTTTAGAAGCACTGCCACCCCGTGTGTGAAGAACGCTTAGTGACAAAACACGTTGCCGGTTATTTTGGAATAATAAATATCTGAATTGTACTTCGAGAGCGCGTGTATTGTCTTTGTGGAAGATGCTTTTGGAAATATTACATATATATATATATTAGTCTATATATATATATATGTGTGTGTGTGTGTGTTTACATATATATGTGTGTGTGTGTGTGTATATATATATGTACATATATATGTGTGTGTGTGTGTGTGTGTGTGTGTATATATATATACATATATATATAGATCAAAAACTTCAACAATACTTAAAGAAATGGCACTTCAGACATCAAACGACAAATTGGTTTATTTTGGCTAATGACTGCATTTGTAGGAGGCTGGCCTGGTTTGTAGTGGGTATCTAAGGTACTTACACCGTATACCAGGTCCAGTTATCCCTTAGTAGTGAAATGTTGGCAGTGTTCTAGCAGTTTAGGCTGTCTAGAGGTAGCTGTAGCAGAGCAGATTAGGCTGAACTAGGAGACATGCAAATCTGCTGCAATACCACTATAGTTACACAGTACTTATAGACAATAAAATACAATACTAATTGTTACCAAAACAAAAGGTACTTTATTTTAGTGACACAAAGCCAAAAATAACTCAGAGACAATACTCCTTCTGGAGGCAAGTATTATACACAGTATGTACACTATTAACCAAAATCAGGTAAGTAAACAGTCATAGAATAGTGCAAACAGTAGAAAATACAATAGAATGCAATGGGCCTAGGGGCAACACAAACCATATATTAAAATAGTGGAATGCAAATCACAAATTCCCCCCTGGCAAGTGTAGTGTGTAGAGGGTTCTGGGAGTGTAAGAAAACACCAAAGGTAAGTAATGTATCCCAGAGCCCAGGAAAGTAGGAGTGAAGTATTACAGTTTCCTCAGGACACACTACAAGTCGTGATAAGAGATTTTGCAAGAACCAAGCAAGACTGCAATCAACAAACGGTGGATTCCTGGACCTGAAGACCTGTGAAGAGAGGAGACCAAGTCCAGAAGTCACAGAAGATTCCAGGAAGGACAGGAGCCCCTGCCAACCTGGAAGATGATGCAAAAGTGGATTCTCCGGTAAGAAGAAGAGTACAGAAGAACAGCAAAGAAGATGGCTGCGGGTTCCTCCATTGTGCAGGAGATATCCCACATCACAAGCCTTGGTTCATGCAAGTATGCAGTTTGTGTCAAAATAGAGCTGCCTGGACCCAGGAGGGACCTGGGGGTCTTAACTCAGATTGAGGAGACAGAGGGGGCTCTCGGCACTGTGGAGAGCCCAAAGAAGACCAGGAAGCACCCACCGGAATCCCAGGACACAGGGACAAAGAAGATGCAAAATGCTGTCATTACAGCACAACAAAGAATGGTCCCATGCCACCAGAATACAACTCTGTGAGTTGTGCATCACAGGATGGATTGCTGGGGACCTGGGCTATACTGTGCAAGAAGGATTCTTGGAAGAAGTGCACAGAAGTTCGAGGAGATGGACATGACGTGGTCCACAGGGGTATTGTCGCAGCATGGGAAGGCAAGCTCTTACCTCCACCAAATTTGGACAGCTGGACCTTAGGACAGTGTGGGTCAAGTCGGTCCACCACCTGTATTCCAGGAAGCAAGCTCATTGTCAGGGGAGGAGTCCCAGAGTACTGGTCATCATCACAGAAGGGTGCCTACAGAAGCAGGGAAGTGACTCTGTCACTCCACTGGAGATTCTTTCAGTTCTTCTGGTGTAGAATGAAGACATGCAGTCCAAAGAGCAGCACACCTTGGAAACTGTTGCAAATGCTGGCTGGAGCTGAAGTTGCAGGTCACAGAAGTTGTCCTGCATACTTAGTTGCAGTTACAGCAGATCCTGGAGCAGTCTGCGGTTGATCCGACCGTCAGAAGCTGAAGCAGAGGATGCAGAGAATTCCTGGAGGAGTCTTGCAAGCTGAATCTGAGGAAACACACAAAGGAGAGACCCTAAATAGCCCTTAGAGGGGGATTGGCTACCTACCCAGGTATGTACCTATCAGGAGGGGTCTCTGACATCACCTGCTGGCACTGGCCACTCAGAGGTCTCCAGAGTGACTCCACACCTTGGAATCCAAGATAGCTAATGCCAGGGACACACTTGAGGAGTTTTCGGCACCACCGCTGGGGTGTTGATGGACAGGGGAGTGGTTGCTCCCCTTTCCTTTGTCTAGTTTCGTGCCAGAGCAGGGACTGGGTGTCCCTGAACTGGTGTAGACTGGCTTATGCAAGGAGGGCACCATCTGTTCCCTTGAAAACATTTCTAGAGGCTCTGGGAGGGTACCACTTCCAAGCCTGTAACACCTATTTCCAAAGGGGGAGGGTGTAACACCCTCCTACCACAGGAAATGCATTGTTATGCCTTCCTGGGATTGAGCTGCTCAGTCCCCAGGAGGGCAGAAACTTGCCTGTGAGGTGGCAGCAGCTGGGGCTGCAGTGGAAACCTCAGAGATCTGGTTTGGAAGTACTGGGGGTCCACATTGGAGCCCCCAGAATGCATGGTTTTGGCCCCCCCAATACCAGATTTGGAATGGGGGACAATTCCATGACCTTAGACACCTCACATGGCCATATCCAGGGTTACCATTGTGAAGCTACATATATGTATTGACATATGTGTAGTGCACACGTGTAGTGGTATCTCCACACTCATGAAGTCCAGAGAATTGTCCTTGGACAACGTGAGGGCACCTTTGCTAGTGCAAGGGTGCTCTCACACTTAGTAACTTTGCACCTAGCCGTCAGTAAATGAAGGTTAGACGTATAGGTGTGTTATAATTTGCTTAAGTTAAGTGAAAATGGCTGTGAAATAGTATGGGCACTATCTCACTCAGGCTGCAGTGGCAGTCCTGAAGAAAGGTTTGTCTGAGCTCCTTATGGGTGGCAACAGAAATGCTGCAGCCCATAAGGATCTCATGGAACCCCAATGCCCAGGGTACCTAGGCACCATATACTAGAGACTTATAATGTGGGTCCAGTGTGCCAATTGGAATTGGAATATGAAGTCACTAAACTATAGTGACTAATTTGGTAAGTAGAGAGAGCATAAGCACTGGAGTGCTGGTTAGCAGAACTTCAGTGACACAGTTAAGCATACTGACACATAGGCCACAAACTATGAGCACTGGGGTCCTGGCTAGCAGGATCACAGTGAGACAGGCAAAATACACTGACAAATAGGGTTTTAACTATGAGCACTGGGGTCATGACTAGCAGGATCTCAGTGAGACAGTAAAAAAAAACTGACAAACACTCACCAACAGGCCAAAAGTGGGGGTAACCATGCTAGAAAGAGGCTACTTTCTCACAGCATCTATGTGTTTCAGTCCCGAAAGACCTTGGTCACGATTACGGGAACAAGGTTCGCCTCATTATTTATGCATGACAAGATAAAAAAAGTTTTGATTCTGTTTGAAAGTGGATTATTGGTAATTACAGGTAGGTACCTACACTTAGCAATAGGCCACAAACCACCACTAGGTCCAGTCAAGGTCTCAGTAAATTAGCCCTTGTCCAACCATTGGCAGCTTTGCCCACAAGCAGTTAGGCTTAACTTAGGAGACAGGTGTGTAAAGCATTAAATATCAACAATACAGTAAATATGTAAAACTGTAAACACAATAAAAATCCAGCTTCAATTGATAAAAATAGGATTTTTAAAATCTTTAAAATGACACCAAACGACAAAAATCCAATGTAGGGAACCAGTGATATGAATTATTAAAGATAAAAAGTAAAACTACTGCTTAGAAGAAAATAGTGCTCGAAGGGTTAAAAAAAAGGTTTCACTGGATAGGGACAAAGTCCAGATTTCAGGCCACCCACGTTGTATCACTGTTACACTTACTTGCAGGAGTGTTTCTTGCAGGACTTGGTGCAGGGGACTCTGGTCAGCTCCTTTGTACCTGTAGTTTATAGGAAGTCCACTCTTGGTGTTGCAGAAGCAAGGAAAAGTCATTTTCTTGGTAAAGCCCAAAGTGTGCAGTTGGTACAGTCCTTGCAAGTGCAGTTCTTCAGGTGCAGACCACGGGTTCAGCAGGGCAGTCCTTCTTCTCCTGTATCTTTTTCCAGCAGGGATCTAAATTATGGGGCAGTTCTGCCATATTTGAACTTGCTCCTGGGTTGGGCATTAGGAGTGAGCTCCAGCCCAATGGGAGTGCAGGGCAACACCCTCTGTGGTGACCACTTCCTGTGAAGTGTTGCAAAAAGTAATCCCAGAAAGCAAGATTGTATAAAAATCCAACATGGAGAAAATTCCTCCTTGGAGGTTAGGTCTGGCTAAGCCGACCCACTGGTGTGGCTAAGTCTCCCTAACACATCCTTTTCAGACCCTCTCCCTAACTAATCATTGGGCTCTCATCTGTCTGAGGGGACAGGAAATGGGGGAAGTCCAGTTTCTTTCCCAAGTGACTTTCCCTCCTTTGAAGTCCAGTTCCGCTACTCTTCCTCCATCCTGCTCTGCAATCTGCTGCAGCAGTTCTCCTCACACCAGATGCTTCCTTTGTCTCAGCCCAGGCCACTTCACACCTCAGTGAAGTAGTTTGGATCAGCCTGCCAGAGGCTGGCCAATGAGGAAAGGACACTACAGGGCTGGATTTCAAAACTTTCAGAAAGAGTTCTAAAACTTTTTCTCTGAGCTAGAATAATAACTTCAACCTTGGCAAGTTGTTGGATTTCTTCTAACATTTATTTTGATACTGAATTTGGTATATTTAGCTCCTCTCTGTCAGAAATAAGATTTTAAATAAAGTCTCCCAATGTCACCCTATGGAGCCCATTGACTGCAGTTGGGAAAAACACATTTTGCTGTTTTTCCCTCACCAGGGCTTATAAAATATCTTTTATATGGTCCTTGCTTATACTTACACTGTACCCAGCCCTTGTGGCACTTAGGGCAAAAATTAGGAATAACTTGTATGCAAAAATAAAGTTGTTTGAGACTTTGGAAGTACTTTTAATTCCAAAGTTGAATTTGGGGCAAATGTTAACTTAAAAGTAGCCAGCAAGGCAGGCCTGCCTTTACAATGACACTGGACACCATAGCAGTGCAGCCATGGGTGCACTAACTATACCCTAAACCTGCATTCCCTACCTTTTACTAGGGACTTATAGGTAGGTTGTCAGAGCCAATCATAATTAGGTCTAATATGCTCATTTCATTTTAAATAGAACACTGGCCCTGAGAATGGTTAGCAGTACCCAGGGCAAAGTCAGGTTCAAAAACACCAGTATCAGCTAAAAATGGAGGCAAAAAGTGAGGGGGCTTCTGCAATCAGCCCAGTATTCCCACAGCTATGAACATAAACAGCAGACTTTCGTCAAAATAGGTTATTAAGCTGTAAGCATAGTGGCCTTTTTGACACTGAACAGTGCTGTATATGTTATGTGACCAAAGATACACTAACAAATTTTGCCTGAGAGGATGTTATCCCCAAAGCAAAATATCAAACAGGGATCATAAAAGTATGTAGTGGAGGACTATGGGCAGCTATAAAATATAAATCATAACGGCCCTCATTACAACCCTGGCGGTCGGTGTTAAAGCGGCAGTAATACCGCAAACAGGCCGGCGGAAAAATAAATGGGATTACGACCGTGGCGGATACCGCCAACATAGACAGCCACTTAAACACTCCGACCACCACGGCGGTAATAACAAACGGCATGGCGGACACCGCCAACAGACAGGCAGAAGACAATGTACCACCCACCCTATCACAAGATGCCTATCCACCACCTTTTCCAGGGCGGAACCAACACGAACATAATACGGCGGAAACAGTACACAGAAGGGAAAACACTCACCTCTCCACACCCCACAAGGAACCAGGACGCCATGGAGCCCGAATTGCAGATACTACCAATGATGGTCTTCTTTCTCTCCTACCAGGAGCTCTAACGACGGCGGCGACAACCACAGTGAGTACTGCACCTACAACACAGGGGAGGGGGGAGGGAAAAGAGAGTGACACACACATGCAACACCCCCACCCTCACCCACAACACCATACACACAAATACATGCATCAACAGTACACATACACCCCCCCCCCCGGAAGAACGCAAGGACAAAAGGAATTGATTTGAACAAATGTGATCATGTGTAATCCCATTATCAAAGTTCAAAATCCAGTAAACGCAATTATGTACACCAACTACACAATTCTGGATAGTGCACTAATCATTGTCCGTGGACCACCGGGCCCAAAATGCATGGGTGATGCCCACACTAGATACCTGACTGGAAACGGAGAGAACACTGCAGGGGCATCATATCGAAATGAAACAGGCACCTCAGGGGGAGGGGGAGGGGTGCACCTCAGCCAGATGAACACACGACGCCACTGCTGCACGAGGGGGCTCCATGCCCATTGATGTATCCTGGGGAGTGCAAAGCCATAGTCTCTCAAGTCTTTCCAGTGGGTGGTTTGCCCACTGCGTTATCCTGGGGAGTGCAAAGCCACAGTCTATCAAGTCTCTCCAGTGGGTGGTTTGCCCACTGCTTTACCCTGGGGAGTGCAAAGCCACAGTCTCTCAAGTCTTTCCAGTCGGTGGTTTGCCCACTGCTTTATCCTGGGGAGTGCAAAGCCACAGTCTCTCAAGTCTTTCAAGTGGGTGGTTTGCCCACTGCTTTATCCTGGGGAGTGCAAAGCCACAGTCTCTCAAGTGGATGTCTTACTACACTGGTTCTGGAGGGGGCTTTGTGCCCAGAGTGCTTCATCCTGCCAGGGACTGAGTTAGTGGATGCCTTTCTCCACTGGTTCTGGAAGAGGCTTTGTGCCCAGAGTACTTCATCCTGACAAGGACTGAGGTAGTGGATGCCTCTATCCGCTGGTTCTGGAGGGGGCTTGTGCCCAGAGTGCTTCATCCTGCCTGGGACTGAGGTAGTGGATGCCTTTCTCCACTGGTTCTGGAAGGGGCTTTGTGCCCAGAGTGCTTCATCCTGCCAAGGACTGAGGAAGTGGATGCCCTTCTCCACTCATTCTGGAGGGGGCTTTGTGCCCAGAGTGCTCCATGTGCAGTGTGGCCGGTACATTTCCCTCACCTGGGTGTGTGTGCCACGAGATTGCCGAGGTACAGGTAGCATGATACGCCATGGAGGCAGAGACATACCCCACACTGCTGCGGCTTCGCATTCCATATGACAATTGTGATGACAGTAATGCTTCATGGAAGATGCCCAGGGTCCTGGAACTCACCACCAGCCTCGGACGACTGACCACTGGGGATGGTAGGTATGTCTGCGGTGGTGCCACTGTCCGAGGACGTCGCGGGGCCACTGGCGGTGCTTGCGGCCGTGTAAGTTGTGGCAGTGCTGGCTGCGGGGTCTGAGACGGCAGTGCTGGCTGCAGGGTCTGTGGCAGCAGTTCTGGCTGCGGGGTCTGTGGCGGCTGTGTTGGCTGCGGGGTCTGTGACGGCGGTGCTGGCTGCGGGGTCTGTGGCGGCGGTGCTGGCTGCGGGGTCTGTGGCGGTGGTGCTGGCTGCGGGGTCTGTGGCGGTGGTGCTGGTGGCGGGGTCTGTGGCGGCAGGGCATGTGTCAGCACCTGCTGAGGGAGAAAGCAGGATGTCTCCTGCAGCCTCGGATGGCTGCCCACAAGTGAAGAGGCTGGGGACTGTCGCAGCGGCTGTAGACGTGCCCGAGGCGATGCAGGTGGCGGTGCAGGTGGCGGTGTTCGCCGCCGTACAGGTTGGCATGGACATGGACAGAAGGTGTGACACTGGTCCCTCAGTAGGTGCCACCATGCCCTCTCCTGACCTGCCCTTTAGTTTTTTGCCTTTCCCCACCTTTGATGGTGGCGCAGTTGTCTTGCCACTATCCCCTTTCGTTTTCGACAGGTACAGGTAGCATGATACGCCATGGAGGCAGAGACATACCCCACACTGCTGCGGCTTCGCATTCCATATGCAGGTGACAACTGTGATGACAGTAATGCTTCATGGAAGCTGCCCAGGGTCCTGGAACTCACCACCAGCCTCGGACGACTGGCCACTGGGGATGGTAGGCATGTCTGCGGTGGTGCCACTGTCCGAGGACGTCACGGGCCGCTGGCGGTGCTTGCGGCGGTGTAAGTTTTGGCAGTGCTGGCTGCGGGGTCTGTGACAGCAGTGCTGGCTGCGGGGTCTGTGGTGGCGGTGCTGGCTGCGAGGTCTGTGGTGGCTGTGTTGGCTGCGGGGTCTGTGGCGGCGGTGCTGGCTGTGGTGGTCTGTGGCGGCGGTACTGGCAGCGGGGTCTGTGGTGGCGGGGCATGTGTCAGCACCTGCTGAGGGAGAAAGCAGGATGTCTCCTGCAGCCTCGGACGGCTGCCCACAGGGGAAGAGGCTGGGGACTGTCGCAGCGGCTGTAGACGTGCCCGAGGCGATGCAGGTGGCAGTGCAGGTGGCGGTGTTCACCGCCATACAGGTTGGCGTGGAAATGGACAGAAGGTGTGACACTGGTCCCTCAGTAGGTGCCACCATGCCCTCTCCTGACCTGCCCTTTAGTTTTTTGCCCTTCCCCACCTTTGATGGTGGCGCAGTTGTCTTGCCACTATCCCCTTTTGTTTTCGCTGACCCCTTGGTGGCAGGTGTTTTCGGCTTCTCCCTCCGGGATGTGGGCACCTTTTTAACTAGACAGGTGGTGGAATGTCCTTGCCCTTGCTCCGTGGCACACTGGCAGCCCTGATGGTTGGCGCAATCCATGACCCCGCAGTTGCTGGCACCACTGTGCCTGGGGATGTGGTGGCTGAGGTGCTGGGCTGGGACCTGGAAAGCCTGGCCCTAGGGGAAGGATGGGGGGGAGGTGAAGGGAAGAGGTCAAGGTTTGACAGGAAAAGTATTTTAGACACACTGGGATGGGTAGATGGAGGGGGTTTGGGAGTGGAGGAAGAGGTAGTGGATGTAGGAGGTGTACGTCTGCTGAAGGTGCATGGGCTGGAGGCTGTTGTGAGGTGGATGGCTGTTAGGTGGGTGTGTGCCTGCGTTTGTGTACTTTGGGAAGAGGGCTCACTGACACACTGGGAGAGGACGCTGGGGATGTGTGAATGGTAGTGGGGTGGTGAGTGCACGTGAGCGGTGTGTGGTGATGGGCGTGCTGGTGATGGAGGTAGTGGATGAGGAGTAGTGCATGCAGGTGTGAGTGGAGACGAGACTGGGAGGGAGGGAGGAGGGAAACGTGGAGGAGGAGGACACAGTGGAGGAAGTGGATGTTGGTACGTGTGCATGGGTATGATGCTTGTGTGAGTGCCTGTGGGATGTGTGGTGCTTATGTTTTCCTGAGCCACTCTTGTGTGTTGATGTGTGTGCATGCTGGTCTGATGGTGTGCTTGGGATAGGCTGAGGTACAGGGGATTGGGT
Source organism: Pleurodeles waltl (assembly GCF_031143425.1). Classification (NCBI taxonomy): domain Eukaryota; kingdom Metazoa; phylum Chordata; class Amphibia; order Caudata; family Salamandridae; genus Pleurodeles; species Pleurodeles waltl. The sequence goes on along the minus strand of NC_090439.1, from coordinate 696,098,065 downwards.
CTGGGTGGAGGAGGTTGGAGGGGGGAGGCTGGACACAGGGACAATGGCTGCCATCAGTGCTGAGGCCAGAGCCTGAAATGCTCTCTGTTGGGCTGCCTGGCCAGAATGAATGCCCTCCAGGTATGCATTTGTTTGTTGCAAGATCCTCTCAACACCCTGGATGGCATTCAGAATAGTAGACTGCCCAACAGTGAGGGATCTCAGGAGGTCAATAGCCTCCTCACTGAGGGCAGCAGGGCTCACTGGGGCAGTGCCTGAGGTGCCTGGGGTGAAGAAGATGCCCACCCTCCTGGGTGAGCGGGCACTGGACACACGCTGAGGGGATGCTGGGAGGGCGGTGCTGGTAGGGGGGTGGAGGCTGTACCTCTTGATGTGGTGGGCACAGAGGGGCCCGCCACCACAAGGGAACTCCCATCAGAGGAGGAGTCGCTGGTCTCTGCTCCTGTCCCCGCCATGGAGCTCCCCTCGCCCTCCGTCCCACTGGTGGCTTCAGACTCCATTGCTTCACCCTCCAGGGCCAAGTGGGATGCAGCTCCCTCCTGCTCCGGTGCCTGATGATGCTATTGCACACAAGAACAGGGAGGCCACAAAAAGGGAGGGGGGTAGACAGAAGAAAGACATGTTCAGTGCATGCAACACCACTACCGTTGGCAGACACAACAGACGCAGAGCCCTCTGCACTACGCCATGCACTTATAGTTCCTAGATTAATCACATGCCCATGGGGTACGAGGCCTAAGCCCAATTGCTGCACACCTGGAAGTCACAGGAGCCTGACTAGGTGTAGATGGCTCTAACCACTAGTGGGGTTGAGGTGCCACATAGCCTGCCTCACAAGGGACCTTGCCTACCAAGGTCGCCCTGGCCTAGGGGAACCCACTGCCCACCTCCCCGTCAAGACACCTCATAATGCGCGCAAAGTCAGCTGAATGATAGTGTACTCACCCCCTTGTCGCTGCTGTGATGCCCTCAAGCGCCCATCCAACTCTGGATAGGCCACCGCCAGCATCCGGATCATCTGGGGCGGTCATGGTGCGACGGGCACCCCTCCCACATTGCGAGGCCATCCCCAGCTGGATCTTCGCTGTCTTCTTGCTCCAGCGGCGCAGGTCCTCCCATCTTTTACGCAGTGGGTGCTCCATCTGTGGTGGACCCCCAGGGTACCGATGTCCTTGGCGATGGCACACCAAATAGCCTTCTTCTGGTGGGCGCTGACCTAGAGGAATGGTACAGGGGGAAAGGAAATTCATTACCCGTCTGGACGTTATACTCATTGCCCCCCGTTCCCACCCTTGCCCTGACCACATATACTCACCGTCCTCACATGCAGGCCTCAGCCCCCCCATGTATCTTTCATCCACACCACTCAAAACAGGCATTGCCCATGCAGCATGCTCACAGTGTACTCACCTGTTTGTCTGGAGGACCGTACAGTTGTGTGTACTGGGGGAGGACCCCATCCACTAGTTTCTCCAACTCCTCCGAAGTGAAGGCAAGGACCCTTTCCCCAGACACATGAGCCATGGTAGGTTCTAGACACAGGTCACAGCAGCACTTGCAGTGTAGGTCCTCTCACCTATGTAGGCCTGGAATACACACAGTTACAGGCACATTGCGGATTAATAAATGTGTGCAAATGACATTTTGTGGTACCTCAGTGTTGGCTGACTCTCTGCTCACTGCTCTCCTCCATAGGCACGTCTGCTGGGGCAGGTGATGAGATGTCGGCAAGCTCTGGTGTACAGACCGCTGGTGGACCTGTATACAATGGAAGAGAGATCCATAATAGTCACATACAGACTTGATCGTGCAACAATCCAGGAACTGTGTGCCCAGTTGGAGCCCGACCTGATGTCAGCTATCTGCCATCCCACAGGAATACCCCCTGTAGTGCAGATCCTGTCAGTACTCCATTTCCTGGCAAGTGGTTCCTTCAAACAACAGTAGCCATTGCATCAGGGATGTCCCAGCTAATGTTCTTTAACGTGTTGTCCAGAGTGTTGTCTGCCCTGCTGAAACACATGTGCAGCTACATCGTGTTCCCTCAGGTGGAGGATTTGTCCACAGTGAAAGGTGACTTCTATGCCCTGGGACATATCCCCCACATCATTGGTGCCATTGATGGGACACATGTGGCATTGGTACCCCCCCCACAGGAGTGAACAGGTGTACTGAAACCGGAAGAGCTCCCATTCAATGAATGTGCAGATGGTGTGTTTGGCAGACCAGTACATCTCCCATGTGAACGCCAAGTTTCCTGGCTTAGTGCATGATGCTTACATTTTGAGGAATAACAGCATCCCTTATGTGATGGGGCAACTCCAGAGGCACTGTGTGTGACTAATCTCAAAGTCATATTTGGTCTGGTGATTTTAAAACCAGTGTCAGTGTTGCAAACATGCCTTGACCATTGATATTCCCCATATGGGATACTTTTTTCAAACTATCTGGATAGCAACTAGAAGCATGTAAAGTACTTTTGCATGCAGGGGCGTTTCCTTTGTACATTGATGATAATTTCCCCGTGTTCTATGGTGAGTGCTACATCTAAGAATACACTTTAATTGGTACTAATGTTTCTAGTAAAAGGACAAATTTAGATCGTCAGTTCATCTATAAATTCAGATTCTTGAGTCTGATTTCCTTTCTAAATTAGAAATAGGCCATTGATAAACCTGACCCTCAGAACTATGTGTTCTGCACATGTCTTGTGTTTTTCAAAGACAATCTGCTCCTTCCACCAGTCCATATGCCAATTTGTATAGATATGGGTGAAGCAGGTGCCCATCGCTGTCCCTTGCTGCAGTTCCTGTTTGACGAATGCCCGCAAAACTTTTCAGACCTGCTGTCCCAGTTTAATTATCAGAGTACTGAATGTTTTTGCAGTCTTTGGTCAAGGGAATGCATTGAAGAAAGGTGGACACAAAATTGGCCCAAAATCCAATGCATTTTACATTGACTTTTGTACTTCGCATAGCGTGAAAATGGCCAGTCGGATTTTGCTCACATCTGGCAGCCAAATGATTGCAGATAATGTTTTGGGACAATGCAGGTAAGTAAAGTAAATATTTCTTAAATTGTAAGGTTTTTCCACTCAGTATTGTCTTGTAGCATAATACTACTAAAAGTAGCAAGGAAGCCCAAAAAACAAACTAGACTTCATATTTAAAGTTTCAGATTTACCACATGAACAACTGAAAGAGCCATTTATGCTTGAATGCTAATAGAAACTTATAACCAAATATATGACAGATAGAATATATCTTAACCTACATAATTTTCTTTGCATGGTCTCTGGCTCGCAAAATAAAAGTGACCCAACAAGCACAAAAAAATCATCTTTCTTATGCACTCCTGTGCAACAAAATGAAAAATTGACCCATCAGTGAGCGACACAATCTACTATTTGGAGGACACGATAATTGGCCACTAGGAAAAAAATTATAATCTCAATTTTTTTAAATAATATCATTCACCTCGGCCTTCGTATGTAGCACAATCCTACTAAAAGTAGCAAGGAAGCCCAAAGAATAAACTAGACTGCAAATGTAAAGTTTCAGACTCACTACATGAATAACTGAAAGACCGATTTATGCTCACATGCTAATACAAATCTATAAACAAACACATAACGAATAGAATACATCTTACTGTACATAAATTTTCTTTGCATGTTCTCTGGCTCACAAAATAAAACGGTGCCCAATAAGCCAAAAACAATCGTTCTTATGTACTCTGGTGTAAAAAAATGGAAAAGTGACCTAGCAGTGGGCCACACAAACTGCTATATAGATGACATGATAATTGGCCATTAGGAAAAAAAAACTAAATTTTTATAACAAGAATGATTGCTTTTTATTCACCTTGGACTTCATGTGTAGTGCAATCCTACTAAAAGTAGCATGGAAGCCCCAAAAATAAACTAGATTGCATATGTAAAGTTTCAGAATTAACATTCGAACAACTAAAAGACACAGTGATGGTCACATGATTATGTAAACCAATAAGTAAAATACAGAACAATACAATAGATAAAAAAAAGAAATCACAATCAATCTGATTACCACTTTATAGCTATAGTTAATATTCAAAAAGATAGGTGTTCCTTGGATATTAGCTCCTTAATAACTTTCCACGCATTTTAAGAATTACCACAAAACTTTCCAGACCTATAGCATTTTTTATATTTTGAGATAATGTAAAAAAAAATGGTGAATCCTTTAGGGAGTGCAAAGATAATAGAGAATCACAAAGGGGGTATATAAAATATATAGATGCATTTCCCTACCTATTACCACTTAAATGAAGTGGTAACAGGTAGAGACTTACTACCTATCTATATCTGAGGCCTTAGCACTGAACACAGACAAAGTATATTGAAATAATATGGGTGCCTTTTCATTCTCTAAAAACAGCTATTACCCATTTATATACTGTCTTGTCATTGTCATGTGCCATGGTATACTGCAAAGTTATTACTGTATACCATGGCCCAAAGTATAACTAAGGCCCAGCTGTATTATTGGACTGCAGTATCCTGGTGCCACTCATGGTGGTGCATAGGTAAAGCATTACTTAAGTTACATTTACAAAGGAATGTAAGGCCGCCATGCATGAACTTGCATTGATCAGTGTTGCTTGTACTTACCCATATTAAGGGGACAAGTAACCAAGGTGGCAAAGTCAATGCCACCATCAGAGACTAAAACAGCCTCTCTGGTCTCCCTAACAAGACCAACCCCAACTACACTGCCAATAGTGAGCCCAGCTACACCCTTGGATTGGCTATTAGTAGTATACTTTCCACCACCACTGCTATTACTAGGGGCACTAGAGGTTGCAGTTGGGGTTGTGGTGGTGGGAGATTTGGTGTTTTTCTTTGGCCAAGTGGAATCACTTGCCCAATCGCCTTTACTTTACCTAAATAACACCAAGGCTTTTTCTGATTGTTTGAAGAGGATTTGGACCCACCACCCCCAGAGGATTTTTGTGGGCCTGATGAAGACTCAGAATGTTTACTTTTGTCCCCAGCCTTGTCAGAAGACTTACCATCCTTCTTCTTGCCATCCTTGTCACCCCCTGTATGAACTTTTCTGTTCACCCTTGTTCTGACCCATTTGTCTGCCTTCTTTCCCAATTCTTGGGGAGAAGTCAGATCAGAGTCTACCAGGTACTGGTACAACAAATCAGACACACAGTTGTTAAGAATATGCTCTCTCAGGATCAGATTGTACAGGCTTTCATAGTCAGAAACTTTACTGCCATGTAACCAACGATCCAAGGCCTTCACTGAACAGTCAACAAAATCGGTCCAGTCTTGAGAGGACTCTTTTCTGGTGTCTCTGAACGTAATCCTGTATTGTTCAGTGGTTAAGCCAAATCCATCCAGGAGTGCATCCTTCAAGACTTTGTAATTATTGGCATTACTTTCTCTGACAGTAAGGAGCCTATCCCTACCCTTTCCAGTGAAAGATAGCCACAAGATAGCAGCCCACTGCCTTTGAGGGACCAACTGTACCATACAGGCCCTATCAAGTGCAGCAAACCACTTGTTAATGTCATCCCCCTCCTTGTAAGGGGGGACTCTCTTATGCAGATTCCTGGAATCTTGTTCTCTAACAGGATTGTTATCAGAAATACTGCTGCTGCCGCCATGGGGACCTAACCCCATTCTCAGTCTTTCCCTCTCTATATCTAGGGATTCCCTGTCTTAGGCCAGCTGCTGCTGTTTAAGCTTCAGTCTGGTATCTTCCAACCTCAGCTTTCTGAGTTCCCTTTCCATTAAGTTATCCTCAGGGTGGGAGGTTTGGGAATGTTTGGATACAGAGGATATTTGGGAATTGGCAGAGAGAGACCTGTCCCTAAATGGCTGGACCCTAGTAACCTGGCCTCTAGGAGTGAAAGATGCCCTACTAATGTGTGACCCTCTAACACTACCAGTGTCACTAGGTGGCCTGCTAGGGGCAGGACTTTGTAAGAACCCTCCCCAGCATCTTCAGGGAACTCCTCTGAGTCTGACTGGGAAGCCTCCCCGTTTTCTACCCTCTCCTGAGTTGGGCCAGACTGGTTCTGGTCATCCTGTAAGAGCAGGTTAAATAGAAACTCTTTTGTTGGATTCTTACCTACGCTTATACCTCTATCCAGGCAGAGACCCCTCAAACTCTTGTAGTTTAAACTTTCATAAGTTGCCTGAACAACTTTGGAAGTAGCCTCTACTGCAGACTTGATAGAAAAGAGGTTTAAGACAGAGAGAGAAAACGTTTTAGAACTTTTGAAAGTACAGAGAAAAAGCTGTTTCAAACTTTTGGAAAACTTTAAAAAGTTTTCAGAACTTTTCAGAAACTTAGTAAAAGGTTTAAGAGCAGAAAAGTAAACTGTTTTGGTTAAATGTACATATACTGAACTATTTGGTATAAGATTTTCTTATGAAAAGCACCAAATGACAAAGTGGTAAAGCAGTTACAAGTACTTATCCTGCCGCTGCACCACCAATGTAGGAGGCTGGCCTGGCGTATAGTGGGTACCTTGTGGTACTTACACCTTGTGCCAGGTCCAGTTATCCCTTATTAGTAGAATAGAGGTGTTTCTAGCAGCTTAGGCTGTTAGAGGTAGCTATGGCAAAGCAGCTTAGGCTGAACTAGGAGACATGCAAAGCTCCTACTATACCACTTATATCATATAGCACAATATAATAAGAAAACACAATACTCAGAGTTACTAAAAATACAGGTACTTTAATTTAGTGACAATATGCCAAAGGTATCTCAGAGAATACCCTCACTTAGGAGGGAAGTAATATACACAAGTTATATGTACACAAACCCAAAACAGGTAGGTAACAGTAAGAAAAGTAGTGCAAACAATGTAGAATCACAATAGGATGCAATAGGTAGACATAGGTCTAGGGGCAACACAAACAATATATACCAGAAGTGGAATGCTAATCACGAATGGACCCCAGACCTATGGGAGATTGTAGAGGGTCGCCCTGAAAAGTAGGAGTAAATTTACCCTACTACCCCAGAAAGACACAATAGTCGTGATAGGGGATTCTGCAAGAACCACACGCACCAGCAAAACACTGAAGACTGATTCCTGGACCTGAGGACCTGTAAAGGAAGGGGACAAAGTCCAAGAGTCGCGATAGTGTCTGGGGGGCAGGAGCCCAGGAAACCCCGGATGAAGGTGCAAAAGGGCTGCCTCTGGGTGGAAGAAGCCGAAGATTCTGCAACAACGAAAGGGGCTAGGAACTTCTCCTTTGGATGGAAGATGTCCCACGGCGTGCTGGATGTTGCAGAAATGTTTCCAGGCAGAAATACCGCATACAAGCCTTGCTAGCTGCAAGAGTTGTGGTTGAGGTTTTTGGGTGCTGCTGGGGACCAGGAAGGACCAGGATGTCGCACCTGGGACAGAAGGGCCACTGGACTGTGGAGACAATTGGACCCAGCTCCTGTGTTTCAGGGACCACGCTCGTCAGCATGAGAGGGGACCCAGAAGACCGGTGATGCAGAAGTTTGGTGCCTGCGTTAACAGGGGAAGATTCCGTTGACCCACTGGAGATTTCTTCTTGGCTTCCAGTGCAGGGTGAAGGCAGACAGCCCTCAGAGCATACACCACCAGGAAACAGTCGAGAAAGCCAGCAGGATGAGACGCTACAATGTTGCTGGTGGTCGTCTTGCTACTTTGTTGCGGTTTTGCAGGTGTCCTGGAGCAGTCAGCGGTCGATCCTTGGCAGAAGTCAAAGAGGGAAGTGCAGAGGAACTCTGGTGAGCTCTTGCATTCATTATCTGAGAAATAGCCCAGAGGAGAGAACCTAAATAGCCAGAAAAGGAGGTTTGGCTACCAAGAAAGGAGGTTTGGCTACCAAGAGAGGTAAGCACCTATCACGAGGGGTCTCTGATGTCACCTGCTGGCACTGGCCACTCAGAGCAGTCCATTGTGCCCCAACACCTCTGAATCCAAGATGGCAGAGGTCTGGGACACACTGGAGGAGCTCTGGGCACCTCCCCTGGGAGGTGCAGTTACCGGGGGTGGTCACTCCCCTTTCCTTTGTCCAGTTTCGTGCCAGAGCAGGGCTGGGGGATCCCTGAACTGGTGTAGACTGGCCTACTCAGAGATGGGCACCATCTGTGCCCATCAAAGCATTTCCAGAGGCTGGGGGAGGCTACTCCTCCCCAGCCCTTCTCACCTATTTCCTAAGGGAGAGGGTGTAACACCCTCTCTCAGAGGAACTCCTTTGTTCGGCCTTCCTGGGACTGGGCTGCCCAGACCCCAGGAGGGCAGAAACCTGTCTGAGGGGTTGGCAGCATCAGAGCTGCAGTGGAGACCCCGGAAAGGCAGTTGGGCAGTACCCGGGTTCTGTGCTAGAGACCCGGGGGATCATGGAATTGTCACCCCAATACCAGAATGGTATTGGGGTGACAATTCCATGATCTTAGACATGTTACATGGCCATGTTCGGAGTTACCATTGTGAAGCTACATATAGGTAGTGACCTATATGTAGTGCACGCGTGTAATGGTGTCCCCGCACTCACAAAGTTCAGGGAATTGGCTCTGAACAATGTGGGGGCACCTTGGCTAGTGCCAGGGTGCCCTCACACTAAGTAACTTTGCACCTAACCTTTACCAGGTAAAGGTTAGACATATAGGTGACTTATAAGTTACTTAAGTGCAGTGTAAAATGGCTGTGAAATAACGTGGACGTTATTTCACTCAGGCTGCAGTGGCAGGCCTGTGTAAGATTTGTCAGAGCTCCCTATGGGTGGCAAAAGAAATGCTGCAGCCCATAGGGATCTCCTGGAACCCCAATACCCTGGGTACCTCAGTACCATATACTAGGGAATTATAAGGGTGTTCCAGTAAGCCAATGAAAATTGGTAAAAATGGTCACTAGCCTGTTAGTGACAATTTGGAAAGAAATGAGAGAGCATAACCACTGAGGTTCTGATTAGCAGAGCCTCAGTGAGACAGTTAGTCACTACACAGGTAACACATTCAGGCACACTTATGAGCACTGGGGCCCTGGGTTACCAGGGTCCCAGAGACACATACAACTAAAACAACATATATACAGTGAAAAATGGGGGTAACATGCCAGGCAAGATGGTACTTTCCTACACAACCCCCCCCCCCAAACGAAGGACAATAAGACTAGCCATGACCTGATGAGTCTTCATTGTCTAAGTGGAAATATCTGGAGAGTCCATCTGCATTGGAGTGGCTACTCCCAGGTCTATGTTCCACTGTATAGTCCATTCCCTGTAGGGATATGGACCACCTCAACAATTTAGGATTTTCACCTTTCATTTGTTTTAGCCAAAGTAGAGGTTTGTGGTCTGTCTGAACAATGAAGTGAGTGCCAAACAGGTATGGCCTCAACTTCTTCAGAGCCCAGACCACAGCAAAGGCCTCCCTCTCAATGGCAGACCAACGCTTTTCTCTAGGGGTCAACCTCCTACTAATAAAAGCAACAGGTTGATCCTGGCCCTCAGAATTAAGTTGTGATAGGACTGCCCCTACTCCTAATTCAGATGCATCAGTTTGGACATAGAATTTTTTAGAGTAACAAGGGCTTTTCAGGACAGGTGCAGAGCACATGGCCTGCTTCAGCTCCTCAAAAGCTTTCTGACAGTTTGCTGTCCATAATACCTTTTTAGGCATTTTCTTGGATGTGAGGTCATTAAGAGGGGCTGCAATGGAGCCATAGTTCTTAATGAACCTCCGGTAATACCCAGTGAGGCCTAGGAAGGCTCTCACCTGAGTCTGAGTGGTAGGGGGAACCCAATCAATAATTGTTTGGATTTTCCCCTGAAGTGGTGCAATCTGTTCCCCACCAACAAGGTGTCCCAGATAAACCACCTTACCCTGCCCTATCTGGCACTTTGAAGCCTTGATAGTGAGGCCTGCCTTTTGCAGGGCCTCCAAAACTTTCCATAGGTGGACCAGGTGATCATCCCAGCTGGAGCTAAAGACAGCTATATCGTCCAAATATGCTGCACTGAAAGCTTCCAGCCCTTGCAGGACTGTGTTCACCAACCTCTGAAAAGTGGCAGGTGCATTTTTCAAACCAAAAGGCATTACAGTAAACTGGTAATGTCCTCCAATGGTAGAAAATGCAGTCTTAGGTTTAGCATCTTCTGATAATTTGATCTGCCAATACCCTGCAGTCAAATCAAAAGTGCTTAGATACTTGGCAGATGCCAGTGTATCTATAAGCTCATCTGCCCTGGGTATAGGGTGAGCATCAGTTTTGGTTACCAAGTTGAGACCTCTATAGTCTACACAAAACCGCATTTCCTTCTTTCCATCTTTAGAATTGGGTTTTGGTACCAGTACCACAGGAGAAGCCCATGGACTGTCAGAGTGCTCAACCACTCCTAGTTCCAACATTTTCTGGACCTCTTGCTTTATGCAGTCCCTGACATGGTCAGGCTGCCTATAGATTTTACTTTTGACAGGTAAACTGTCTCCAGTATCTATAGTGTGCTCACACCAAGAAGTGGTACCTGGCACAGTAGAGAAGAGTTCAGAGAATTGATCTAGGAGATTTATGCAATTATCTTTCTGCTCAGCAGTAAGACAATCAGCCAAAACTACACCTTCCACAAGAGCATCTTGTTCTGTGGAAGAGAAGAGATCAGGTAGAGGATCACTGTCTTCTTCCTGTCCCTCATCAGTTGTCATGAGCAGGGTGAGATCAGCCCTGTCATAGTAGGGTTTCAGGCGGTTGACATGGAGCACCCTAAGGGGAGTCCTGGCAGTGCCTAAGTCAACCAAGTAGGTGACTTCACCCTTCTTTTCAACAATTGTGTGGGGTCCACTCCATTTATCTTGGAGTGCTCTTGGGGCCACAGGCTCCAAGACCCACACTTTCTGCCCTGGTTGGTACTGAACCAAAACAGCCTTCTGATCATGCCATTGCTTCTGGAGCTCTTGGCTGGCCTGAAGGTTTTTACTGGCCTTTTTCATGTACTCAGCCATCCTTGATCTGAGGCCAAGTACATAATCCACAATATCCTGCTTGGGAGCTTTTAAAGGTTGTTCCCAACCCTCCTTTACAAGTGTGAGTGGACCCCTAACAGGGTGTCCAAAAAGAAGTTCAAAGGGGCTGAAGCCCACTCCTTTCTGGGGTACCTCCCTGTAGGCAAAAAGGAGGCATGGTAGAAGGATATCCCATCTCCTGCGGAGTTTTTCAGGGAGACCCATAATCATGCCTTTGAGAGTTTTATTAAATCTCTCTATCAGTCCATTTGTTTGTGGATGATAGGGTGTTGTGAACTTGTACGTTACACCACACTCCTTCCACATGGCCTTTAAGTATGCAGACATGAAATTGCTTCCTCTGTCTGATACTACTTCCTTTGGGAAGCCCACCCTGGAAAATATTCCCAGGAGGGCCTTTGCCACTGCCGGAGCTGTAGTGGTCCTTAAAGGAATTGCTTCAGGATATCTTGTGGCATGGTCCACTACCACCAAGATAAACCTATTGCCTGAAGCAGTAGGAGGGTCAAGGGGGCCAACTATGTCAACCCCTACCCTTTCAAAGGGAACCCCAACCACAGGCAGTGGGATAAGGGGTGCCTTTGGAGTGCCACCTGTCTTGCCACTGGCTTGACAGGTTTCACAGGACTTACAAAATTCCTTTGTGTCCTCTGACATCCTAGGCCAATGAAACAATGGAACCAATCTGTCCCAAGTTTTCATTTGACCCAGGTGCCCAGCTAGGGGAATATCATGTGCCAGTGTTAGGAGGAACTTTCTGTACTCCTGAGGAATCACTAATCTCCTGGCAGCTCCAGGTTTAGGATCCCTATGCTCAGTGTACAAGAGGTTGTCCTCCCAGTAAACTCTGTGAGAGTCACTGACATCCCCATTAGCCTGTTTGACAGCTTGCTGTCTGAGACCCTCTAATGTGGGACAGGTTTGCTGTGCCACACTCAGCTCCTCTCTGGCAGGCCCCCCTTCACCCAAAAGCTCAGCAGTGTCTGCTTCCAGCTCCTCTGGTGTAGGTTCTGCACAGGGAGGGAATTCTTCTTCCTCTGAAGTAGAATCCACTGTAGAGGGAGGGATAGTAGGAAGTGGTTTGCTTCTACTAGCCCTAGCTTTAGGGAGCACTTGGTCCATTGTTCCAGGATCCAAGCTTCCCTGTCCTTTTTGCTTTTTGGCCTGAGCCCTTGTCAAAGCAAAAATATGCCCTGGGATGCCCAGCATTGCTGCATGGGCCTCCAACTCCACATCTGACCAAGCTGATGTCTCCAAATCATTCCCTAATAGACAGTCTACAGGTAAATCTGAAGCTACCACAACTTTCTTTGGACCAGTTACCCCCCCCCAGTTGAGATTTACAACAGCCATGGGGTGGCTTTGTGTTATGTTGTGAGCATCGGTTACTTGGTACTGGTGTCCAAGTATGTGTTGTTCAGGGTGCACCAGTTTCTCAATCACCATTGTGACACTGGCACCTGTGTCCCTGTAGGCCTGGACCTCAACACCATTTATTAGGATTAGTTGCTTGTACTTCTCCAAGTTATGGGGGCAAGCAACCAAAGTGGCTAAATCAATAGCCCCTTCAGAGACTAAAGTAGCCTCTGTGGTCTCCCTAATCAGACCAACCCCAACTAAATTACCAAAAGTGAGCCCAGCTACTCCCTTGGATTGGCTATTAGTAGGTTTGCTCCCACCACCACTGCTATTAGTAGGGACACTAGGTGTAGCAGTAGGGGTTGTAGTGGTAGGAGCTGTGGTGCCTTTCTTTGGACAACTGGGATCTGTTGTCCAATGGCCTTTTATTTAACATAAATAGCACCATGGTTTCTTTTCCTTGTTCTGATTAAAGGAGGATTTGGACCCACCACCCCCACCAGAGTGTTTTTGTGGGCCTGATGAAGACTCATTTTTAGATTTGTCCCCACCCTTGTCAGAAGACTTACCATCCTTCTTTTTGTTGCCATCTTTGTCACCCCCTGTATGAACTTTTCTGTTCACTCTTGTTCTGACCCATTTGTCTGCCTTCTTTCCCAATTCTTGGGGAGAGGTCAAATCAGAGTCCACCAAGTACTGGTGCAACAAATCAGACACACAATTATTAAGAATATGCTCTCTCAGGATCAAGTTATACAGGCTGTCATAATCAGTAACTTTACTGCCATGTAACCACCCCTCCAAGGACTTCACTGCCTGGTCAATGAAATCAACCCAGTCTTGAGAAGACTCCTTTTTGGGCTCTCTGAACTTTATCCTGTACTGTTCAGTGGTTAAGCCATAACCATCCAGGAGTGCATTCTTAAGAACTTGGAAATTATTAGCATCATTTTCTTTTACAGTAAGGAGCCTATCCCTACCTTTTCCACTAAATGATAGCCATAGGATAGCAGCCCACTGCCTTTGAGGGACATCCTGTACAACACAGGCCCTCTCAAGTGCAGCAAACCACTTGTTAATGTCATCCCCCTCCTTATAAGGGGGAACTATCTTGTGCAGATTCCTGGAATCATGCTCTTTTGCAGGATGACTATGGGGAATACTGCTGCTGCCACCATGGGTATCTAAACCCAACTTCTGTCTTTCCTTCTCTAATTCAAAAGACTGTCTATCCAAATCCAGCTGTTGCTTTTTAAGCTTCAGTCTGGTTTGTTCCACCCTCAACTTATTGAGTTCCCTCTCTAACATTCTGTCATCAGGGTTGGTGGGAGGGACATTTCTAGAAACAGAGCTATGATGGGAATGAACAGAAGGAGACCTGTCCCTTACAGAAGCCAACCTAACAGCTTGGTTTACAGAAACATTACTACCAGTATGGTGAGAATAAATGCTTTTGCTATGATGTGAGACAACACTATTTATTTGGTGTGGCTCATCATCATTACCATCTATGCTAGATTGTCTAGTAATGGGCAGGCTAGGAAGTTTCTTTCCTGAATCTTTTCCTGGGGGAGTCCCTGAATCAGATTGGGAACTATTAGGTACTTTTTCAACAGATGGGGCACCTATGGCCTTATCCTGTTCTCTAAGCATGTTAAGTAACAGTTCCAAGGAAGGATTCTTCCCTACACTCAAACCTCTCTCTATACAGAGACTCCTTGCTCTTTTCCAGCTAAGGTTGTCATATGCAAGTTTGGACAGATCAACACTTTGGCCTGTGCCAGACATTTTTAGAGAGAGTTAAAGTGATAGAAAAAGAGAAAAAAGTTTTCAGAACTTTTTGGAAAGACAGAAAAAACTTTTTAAACTTTTAAGAACTTTTTGAAAGTTTAGAAGTACTTTTCAGCACTTAGAAAAGAGTGAAAAGAGGAAATGCAAAACTTTTTGGCTATGTGTATATACACTGACCTTGTTTTGTATATTTTTCTCTTATGAAAAGTACAATGACAAGAGTGGTAAGTAGTCTCAAGCACTTATCCCACCACTGCACAACCAATGTAGGAGGCTGGACTGGCTTGTAGTGAGTACCAAGGGGTACTTGCACCTTGCACCAGGCCCAGTTATCCCTTATTAGTGTATAGGGTGTCTAGCAGCTTAGGCTGATAGATAATGGTAGCTTAGCAGAGCAGCTTAGGCTGAACTAGGAGACGTGTGAAGCTACTACAGTACCACTTAGTGTCATATGCACAATATCATAAGAAAACACAATACACAGTTATACTAAAAATAAAGGTACTTTATTTTTATGACAATATGCCAAAGTATCTTAGAGTGTACCCTCAGTGAGAGGATAGAAAATATACACAAGATATATATACACAATAGCAAAAATATGCAGTATAGTCTTAGAAAACAGTGCAAACAATGTATAGTTACAATAGGATGCAATGGGGAAACATAGGGATAGGGGCAACACAAACCATATACTCCAAAAGTGGAATGCGAACCACGAATGGACCCCAAACCTATGTGACCTTGTAGAGGGTCGCTGGGACTATTAGAAAATAGTGAGAGTTAGAAAAATAACCCTCCCCAAGACCCTGAAAAGTGAGTGCAAAGTGCACTAAAGTTCCCCTAAGGACAAAGTAGTCGTGTTAGAGGAATAATGCAGGAAAGACACAAACCAGCAATGCAACAACTGTGGATTTCCAATCTAGGGTACCTGTGGAACAAGGGGACCAAGTCCAAAAGTCACAAGCAAGTCGGAGATGGGCAGATGCCCAGGAAATGCCAGCTGCGGGTGCAAAGAAGCTTCAACTGGACAGAAGAAGCTGAGGTTTCTGCAGGAACGAAAAGGGCTAGAGACTTCCCCTTTGGTGGACGGATCCCTCTCGCCGTGGAAAGTCGTACAAAAGTGTTTTCCCGCCAAAAGACCGCCAACAAGCCTTGCTAGCTGCAAATCGTGCGTTTGGCGTTTTTGGACGCTGCCGGGGCCCAGGAGGGACCAGGAGGACGCAAATTGGACCTGAAGAGAGAGGGGACTTCGAGCAAGACAAAGAGCCCTCACTGAAGCAGGTAGCACCCAGAGAAGTGCCAGAAACAGGCACTACAAGGATGCGTGAAACGGTGCTCGCCGAAGTTGCACAAAGGAGTCTCACGTCGCCGGAGACCAACTTAGAAAGTCGTGCAATGCAGGTTAGAGTGCTGTGGACCCAGGCTTGGCTGTGCACGAAGGATTTCCGCCGGAAGTGCACAGGGGCCGGAGTAGCTGCAAAGTCGCGGTTCCCAGCAATGCAGCCCAGCAAGGTGAGGCAAGAACTTACCTCCACCAAACTTGGGCTGAAGAGTCACTGGACTGTGGGGGTCACTTGGACAGAGTCACTGGATTCGAGGGACCTCGCTCATCGTGCTGAGAGGAGACCCAAGGGACCGGTAATGCAGCTTTTTGGTGCCTGCGGTTGCAGGGGGAAGATTCCGTCGACCCACGGGAGATTTCTTCGGAGCTTCTGGTGCAGAGAGGAGGCAGGCTACCCCCACAGCATGCACAAGCAGGAAAACAGTCGAGAAGGCGGCAGGATCAGCGTTACAGAGTTGCAGTAGTCGTCTTTGCTACTATGTTGCAGGTTTGCAGGCTTCCAGCGCGGTCAGCAGTCGATTCCTTATCAGAAGGTGAAGAGAGAGATGCAGAGGAACTCGGCTGAGCTCATGCATTCGTTATCTAAAGTTTCCCCAGAGACAGAGACCCTAAATAGCCAGAAAAGAGGGTTTGGCTACTTAGGAGAGAGGATAGGCTACTAACACCTGAAGGAGCCTATCAGCAGGAGTCTCTGACGTCACCTGGTGGCACTGGCCACTCAGAGCAGTCCAGTGTGCCAGCAGCACCTCTGTTTCCAAGATGGCAGAGGTCTGGAGCACACTGGAGGAGCTCTGGACACCTCCCAGGGGAGGTGCAGGTCAGGGGAGTGGTCACTCCCCTTTCCTTTGTCCAGTTTCGCGCCAGAGCAGGGGCTAAGGGGTCCCTGAACCGGTGTAGACTGGCTTATGCAGAATTGGGCACATCTGTGCCCAAGAAAGCATTTCCAGAGGCTGGGGGAGGCTACTCCTCCCCTGCCTTCACACCATTTTCCAAAGGGAGAGGGTGTCACACCCTCTCTCAGAGGAAGTTCTTTGTTCTGCCATCCTGGGCCAGGCCTGGCTGGACCCCAGGAGGGCAGCTGCCTGTCTGAGGGGTTGGCAGCAGCAGCAGCTGCAGTGAAACCCCAGGAAGGGCAGTTTGGCAGTACCAGGGTCTGTGCTACAGACCACTGGGATCATGGGATTGTGCCAACTATGCCAGGATGGCATAGAGGGGGCAATTCCATGATCATAGACATGTTACATTGCCATATTCGGAGTTACCATTGTGAAGCTACATATAGGTAGTGACCTATATGTAGTGCACGCGTGTAATGGTGTCCCCGCACTCACAAAGTTCAGGGAATTGGCTCTGAACAATGTGGGGGCACCTTGGCTAGTGCCAGGGTGCCCTCACACTAAGTAACTTTGCACCTAACCTTTACCAGGTAAAGGTTAGACATATAGGTGACTTATAAGTTACTTAAGTGCAGTGTAAAATGGCTGTGAAATAACGTGGACGTTATTTCACTCAGGCTGCAGTGGCAGGCCTGTGTAAGATTTGTCAGAGCTCCCTATGGGTGGCAAAAGAAATGCTGCAGCCCATAGGGATCTCCTGGAACCCCAATACCCTGGGTACCTCAGTACCATATACTAGGGAATTATAAGGGTGTTCCAGTAAGCCAATGAAAATTGGTAAAAATGGTCACTAGCCTGTTAGTGACAATTTGGAAAGAAATGAGAGAGCATAACCACTGAGGTTCTGATTAGAAGAGCCTCAGTGAGACAGTTAGTCACTACACAGGTAACACATTCAGGCACCCTTATGAGCACTGGGGCCCTGGGTTACCAGGGTCCCAGTGACACATACAACTAAAACAACATATATACAGTGAAAAATGGGGGTAACATGCCAGGCAAGATGGTACTTTCCTACACCTAAGAGACACTCTACAGGTAAGCTAGGTCACGCTACCACCTGCTTAGGGCCAGTAACTCCACCCCAACTAAGCTGAACTATAGCTAAGGGAAGAAACTTAGTGGAGTTATGGACATCAATAATCTTGTACTGTTGTCCAATGATGTGTTGTACAGGAGACACTAGGTTTTCAGTCACCAAAGTGATACTGGCACCTGTGTCCCTGTAGGCCTGGGCCTCAACACCATTTATTGAAACTGTCTGCCTGTACTTATCCATTGTAAGGGGACAAGCAGCCAGTGTGGCAAGGCCAAAGCCACTAGGTGTGACAGAAACTGTCTTGGGACTGACTACCCCAGTTTCTATGATGGACCCATAAGTGAATCCAACTACACTCTTACTTTGACTGTTGCCAGCAGTCCCACCACCATTACCACTACTGCTAGGGGAACTAGAGTTTGATGTATTAGTGGTGGTTGGCTCAAGGGGTTTACCTGAACATGACTTATCCCCTTGCCAATGGCCTTTATTTTTACACACATAGCACCAAAGCTTTTTAATGTGTGTATGTTGTGAAGAAGAGGAAGAATTTGATTTATCCCCACCCCTGAAGAGTGTTTAGGATTTGAAGAAGGATCTTTGGTTTTACCCTTATCCCTATGCTTATCCTGAGATTTCTCACCATCTTTCTTCTTGCCATCCTTGTCACCTTCTGTATGAACTTTTCTGTTCACTCTTGTTCTGACCCATTTGTCTGCCTTCTTTCCCAATTCTTGGGGAGAGGTCAGATCTGAGTCTATCAAGTACTGGTGTAACAAATCAGACACACAATTGTTAAGAATATTCTCTCTCAGAATAAGATTGTACAGGCTTTCATAGGCAGATACCTTACTGCCATGCAACCACCTTTCCAAGGCCTTCACTGAAGAGTCCACAAAATCTGTCCAGTCTTGAGAAGACTCTTTTCTGGTGTCTCGGAACTTAATCCTGTATTGTTCAGTGGTTAAGCCAAATCTATCCAAGAGTGCATCTTTCAGAACTGTGTAGTTATTAGCTTCACTTTCTCTAACAGTAAGCATCCTATCTCTACCCTTTCCAGTGATAGATAGCCACAAAATAGCAGCCCACTACCTTTGAGGGACCAACTGTACCATACAGGCCCTCTCAAGTGCAACAAACCACTTGTTGATGTCATCCCCCTCCTTGTAAGGGGGGGCTATCTTGTGCAGATTCCTGGAATCATGCTCTCTAACAGGATTACTATCTGGAACACTGCTGCTGCCACCATGAGGTCCTAACCCCAACCTCTTTCTTTCCTTCTCAATGTCTAGGGATTCCCTATCAAAGGCCAGCTGTTGCTGTTTAAGCTTCAGTCTGGTCTCTTCAACCCTCAACTTTTTGAGTTCCCTTTCTAACAAGTTATCCTCAGGGTGGGTGGGTGGGATTGCTTTGACACAGATGACAAACTGGAAACTTCAGAGGGGGATCTGTCCCTATCTGTCTGGACCCTGGTAACTTGGCCTCTAGGAATAAAGGATGCCCTACTGTGATGGGACCCTCCATTACTACCAACATTACTAGGTGCCTGCTAGGGGGCAGACCCTGTACAGAACCCTCCCCACCCTTCTCAGGGAACTCTCCTGAATCAGACTGGAAAGTTTCTACATGTTCTAACCTCTCCTTTGATGGGCCAGCTTGGGACTCATCATCTACAATAAGCATGTTAAACAGAAACTCTTTTGTAGGGTTCTTTCCTATCACTAAACCTCTATCTAAGCAGAGACTCCTTAAGCTCTTGTAATTCAAACTGTCATAAGTAGCATTGACAGTTTTGGGAGCTGAATCTACCACAGACATGATAGCAAAAGGTTTAGAGATAGTGAGAAGAAAGAAAAAGTTTCAGAACTTTTTAAAGCACAGAGAAAAAAACTTTTTCTAACTTTTAGAAAACTTTTAGAAGTTTTAAGAAACTTTTCAGAACTTTGTAAAAAGTTTTAGAGAAGAAAGGAAACTTTTTTGGTTAAGTGTACATACACTGAACTGTTTGGTATATGATTCTCTTATGAAAAGTACACAATGGCAAAGTGGTAAGTAGTTACAAGTACTTATCCCACCGCTGCACAACCAATGTAGGAGGCTGGCCTGGCTTGTAGTGGGTACCGGAGGTACTTACACCTTGTGCCAGGTCCAGTTATCCCTTATTAGTGTAGAAGATGTGTTTCTAGCAGCTTAGGCTGATAGACGGTAGCTATGGCAAAGCAGCTTAGGTTGAACTACGAGAAATGTAAAGCTCCTATTATACCACTTATACCATATGCACAATATCATAAGAAAACACAATACACAGAATTACTAAAAATAAAGGTACTTTATTTTTATGACAACAGGCCAAAAGTATCTCAGTGAGTACCCTCAGTAAGAAGGTAAGTACTATACACAAGTTGTATGTACACAAACCAAAATTAGGTAAGTAAGAGCAAGAAAAGTTATGCAAACAGTGTAGAATTACAGTAGGGTGCAATAGGCAAGCATAGGTATAGGGGCAACACAAACCATATACTCCAAAAGTGGAATGCGAACGACGAATGGACCCCAGACCTATGTGAGCTTGTAGGGGGTCACTGGGACTGTAAGAAAACAGTGAGGGTTAGAAAAATACCCCACCCCAAGACCCTGAAAAGTAGGAGTAAAGTGCACCTACTACCCCCACAGAGCACAGAAGTCGTGATAGGGGGATTCTGCAGGAAGAACACACACCAGCAGTGCACTGACAATGGATTTCCAAACCTGAGTACCTGTAAGACAAGGAGACCAAGTCCAATAGTCGCGACAGTGTCCGGGGGGGCAGGAGCCCAGGAAACCCCAGCTGAAGGTGCAAGGAAGCTGCCACTGGTTGGAAGAAGCTTGGAGTTCTAGCAAGAAAGAAGAGGACTAGGAACTTCTCCTTTAGAAGACCAATGTCACACGTCACGATGAAGCTTGCAGAGGTGTTCCCACGCAGAAAGACCGCAAACAAGCCTTGCTAGCTGCAAGGGTCGCAGTAGAGGTTTTTGGGTGCTGCTGAGGACCAGGAAGGACCAGGATGTCGCCTTTTGGAAGAGGAGACAGAGGGGGCGCTCAGCAGCTCAGAGAGCCCTCACAGAAGCAGGCAGCACCCGCTGAAGTACCCCAACAGGCACTTAGAAGAAGAGTGAACCGGAGTCCACTCGAAGTCACAAAACGAGGTTCCACGACATCGGAGGACAACTCAGAAGGTTGTGCACTGCAGGACGGAGTGCAGGGGACATAGGCTAGGCTGTGCATGAAGGAAACGCTGGAAGAATGCACAGGAGCCAGAGCAGCTGCAAATCACGCGGTACACAGCTTTGCAGTCTAGAGTGGGGAGGCAAGGAATTACCTCCACCAAACTTGGACTGAAGAGTCACTGGACTGCGGGAGTCACTTGGACAGAGTTTCTGTGTTCCAGGGACCACGTTCGTCAGGATGAGAGGGGACCCAGAGGACCAGTGATGCAGTCTTTTGGTGCCTGTGTTAGCAGGGGGAAGATTCCGTCGACCCACTGGAGATTTCTTCGGAGCTTCTGGTGAAGGGTGAAGGCAGGCTACCCCCAGAGCATGCACCACCTGGAAACAGTCGAGAAAGCCATCAGGATTAGGCGCTACAATGTTGCTGGTAGTCGCCTTGCTACTTTGTTGCGGTTTTGCAGGCATCCTGGAGCAGTCAGCAGTCGATCCTTTGGTAGAAGGTGAAGAGGGAGATGCAGAGGAACTCTGGTGAGCTCTTGCATTCGTTATCTGAAGAATTCCCCAAAGCAGAGACCCTAAATAGCCAGAAAAGGAGGTTTGGCTACCAAGGAAGGAGGATTGGCTACCAAGAGAGGTAAGAGCCTATCAGAAGGAGCCTCTGACGTCCCCTGCTGGCACTGGCCACTCAGAGCAGTCCAGTGTGCCCCCAACACCTCCGTTTCCAAGATGACAGAGGTCTGGGACACACTGGAGGAGCTCTGGGCACCTCCCCTGGAAGGTACTGGTCAGGGGAGTGGTCACTCCCCTTTCCTTTCTCCAGTTTCGCACCAGAGGAAGGCTGGGGGATCCCTGAACCAGTGTAGACTGGCTTATGCAGAGATAGGCACCATCTGTGCCCATCAAAGCATTTCCAGAGGCTGGGGGAGGCTACTCCTCCCCAGCCCTTCACACCTATTTCCAAAGGGAGAGGGTGTAACACCCTCTCTCAGAGGAAATCCTTTGTTCTGCCTCCCTGGGCCAGGGCTGCCTGGACCCCAGGAGGGCAGAAACCTGTCTGAGGGGTTGGCAGCAGCAGCAGCTGCAGTGGAGACCCCGGAAAGGCAGTTTGGCAGTACCTGGGTTCTGTGCTAGAGACCCGGGGGATCGTGGAATTCTCCCCCCAATACCAGAATGGTATTGGGGTGACAATCCCATGATCTTAGAGATGTTACATTGCCATGTTCGGAGTTACCATTGTGATGCTCTACATAGGAAGTGACCTATGTATAGTGCATGCGTGTAATGGTGTCCCCGCACTCACAAAGTCCGGGGAATTTGCCCTGAACGATGTGGGGGCACCTTGGCTAGTGCCAGGGTGCCCACACACTAAGTAACTTTGCACCCAACCTTCACCAGGTGAAGGTTAGACATGTAGGTGACTTATAAGTTACTTAGGTGCAGAGGTAAATGGCTGTGAAATAACGTGGACGTTATTTCATGCAGGCTGCAGTGGCAGGCCTGTGTAAGAATTGTCAGTGCTCTCTATGGGTGGCAAAAGAAATGCTGCAGCCCATAGGGATCTCCTGGAACCCCAATACTCTGGGTACCTCAGTACCATATACAAGGGAATTATATGGGTGTACCAGTGTGCCAATGTGAATTGGTAAATTTAGTCACTAGCCTGATAGTGACAAATTTGGAAAGCAGAGAGAGCATAACCACTGAGGTTCTGGTTAGCAGAGCCTCAATGAGACAGTTAGGCACCACACAGGGAACACATATAGGCCACAAACTTATGAGCACTATGGTCCTGGCTAGCAAGATCCCAGTGACACATAACAAACACACTGACAACATAGGGTTTTCAGTGTGAGCACTGGGCCCTGGCTAGCAGGATCCCAGTGAGACAGTGAAAACACCCTGACATATACTCACAAACAGGCCAAAAGTGGGGGTAACAAGGCTAGAAAGAGGCTACCTTCCTACAATGGGCGTGAGGTGGGCATGGTTAAAAGCCCAAATAGATACCAACACGTTGGAAATGCAGCGCTAGCACGCTGCTATGCTCGCCCTAAAAATATTAAATGAAAACAGACATCGTCTTACTTGTCCTGGCACTGAAGTGAACCACTTTTAGGCTGGTGTGCATGTGTCCCCTTTCAAAAGCAGTCAATCACAGTGAACAGAGCCAAGGGCTATACTAGGCTTTGTGCTGAGGTGGGCTACAGGGTTGAAAGAAACCGTGATTGCCATTTGAAAAGACCAGTGGATGAAGAGAGATGACCACATGAAACTATGGGGCATATTTAAGAGCCTCTAGCGCTGTTCTAACCCCACATTAGCACCATGTTTTATGCTAATGTGGCGTTAGAAGGTCAAAACGTTTCACCATATTTACAAAGTGGTGCAATGCATGCATTGCACAACTTTGTAACCCTTTGCGCTACATTATTCCTGCGCCAGGCATAATGCATGCATAGGGGGCATTCCCCTGTTAGAAATCCAACAGATTTCCTTGCGTCATTTTTTTCTGCACTTTTAAAGTCTGCTCAGAGCAGGCCTTAAAAGAGAGCATGCCATTGACTATAATGGGCCACTATGTACTCAGCAGGAGTAGCACCACAATTTTGGTGTTACTCCTGCAGAGTACATCAATAGCATCAAACAAATTATGCTGTTGTCCCCTACCCTGCGCCATGGGGTGCCGCACACATGGAGGTGCTAAAGGGCACAAGAAAGGTGTTGCTGCACTGTGTGCAGGCCACTTTTCTCAAATATGCCCACATGTATTAATTTTGTTTTTGGAAATCATCTGACTGGCAAGAAAATTAAACGTATCCCTGAGTACAATCTAGAGAAAGCCTTGTGAAGAAACAAATAAATATTCTTTGCACAGAACCTTTAAGATCTGCAAAGGTTTCTATAGAAATATTATGATCCTGTAAGCAAAAGAAATCTAAAGAAACAATTGATCAAGTAATGAAAGTCTAGGTAGATTTTACTCAATGAATATTAACGATTAAATTGGTTGAGCTATGTTAAATCATTCAAATAGTATCAGAGTCACTTTATGCAGCTGAATGAACAATGCAGTTCCTAGCCTGTCACAGTAAAAAGGTCACTGTTAGACTAAATAGTAGTTTACACATGCATAATTTGATTAATAAATCAGTGTTCAGCCGCTATAAAAGTTTCTACAGGACCGATTTAAGAGCCCCTAGTGTCTCCTTGCGCCACATTAGCGCCATTTTTTCTAACAATAATGTGACCCAACGAGGCCAAAATCATCACACCAAATTTACAAAGTGGTGCAATGCATCCATTGCGCCACTTTGTAACTCTTTGAGCTACATTATGCCCACACCAGGCATAATGTATGCAAAGAGATTGTTCCCCCAATTAGAGGGGCCATAAAAAAGTTGCAAAGAAATCTAAGAGATTTCTTTGCGTCATTTATTTTGGCATTTTTAATGCCTGCTCAGAGCAGGCGTTAAAAGACGGCGTGCCATTGTTTTCAATGGGCCTCAATAGACTTTGCAGGATTAGCGTCAAAATGTTTGACACTAATTCTACAAGGCTCCGAACTAGGGTCAACAATTCTGACGCTAGTTCCCCTAACTACCGCCATGGTGAGCCATAGCTTAAATAGGGCGCACACATAGTGGGGTTGGGGGGCGCTACGGGGTGCAAGAAAAGTGGTGCTGCAATGCGTGCAAAGTCACTTTTCTTAAATCAGGGCCCACGTCTTTACATTTTGCTTTAAGCAGCAGGGCGAGTAATGCTCACTATCTTTTAAGTGATCGTCACATAGGATGACAAATGGGGGCGTTATGCCACCTCTAAAATATTTGGAATTATTTGGACAGACTCGCCACGGCCTGCATTACATTTCGGATATATGGAGTAATTCCTGCTATGGTAGATGAGCTAAAACAGCACAGCTGTGTTAAAAAAGCGCTAATTATTGAACAGACCTGCTAATCAGTAACAAACCCCGCACACAATTACAGTTTCACAAGCCACCCTCCATCTGATGGGACCATTTATGTCTGACATGGTAGGCTGTTGCATTGTGAGAGCCTAGAACACAAAGAAAGGACATCTGTAACACTGAGTGGCCTCAAGCACGTCTTTGGAAAACTATTGGAGCACATTAGGATCTGACACTTTTGAGCTCATCACTCTCAGCTCCAAACCCGAGGTTCTGGGGAATTGGAAAATCATGTACTACAGGTAAAAAAAAAAATATTTCAATGAACTACTTGCAGTTCATTCGTATGTATTTTTGTTTAAATTAAGTCTGCATGCGGCTGTCACAACTTATATAGGCAGTGCTTTAAAAACAAGCAGAAAAACTGTTTCTCGAGAGGAACACTGAACACGGGAAAAGAAATAAAGACATTTTACTTTTGAAGTAGGCATACATACCTCTTTTTCCTCAATGTAAACACCAGAAGTGAAATGTGTGTACAGATGAAACCATGAAAAGTTCAAAATATCACTTGAAGAAGACTTACCCGTGTCAGTTGTACTGCCATGTGTCATTCCGATGTTTTCGGCATGTCAGAGAATGGGGAGAGGAGAGCAATGATTGGAGGGCCCTGTTGAGAGATGACACAGTCCAGTCTTTTCACAATAAGCTTTGGGCCGCAAGGAGACAGCCTGGGGCAGGATAGGCTGGGGGGAGGAAGGGTAGGAAGTTTAGGTAGAGAATAAAGGAAGGGGAGGAGTTGGGGATCGGCCTCTTCATAGCTTGTCGGGCTGCGGGAAAGATTGGAACCGATTCCCGGGGGTAGGTTGATTTAAGCATAGAATGGTCGCGGCACATGACGTGGCTGCTGTGTGGGCCGCACTTCACATGTTGGGGGCAAAGCCGGCTGCAGTGACCTGCTCAAACCTGGTGTATTAGACCAGGCCTGGGTAGGTATGCAGCGTGCTATGCGCGCTGCTACTCGTGGCGGTGGCGGTTGCCCTCTGCCGCTCGCCTATTACAAGGGGGGTAAGAAAGGAAAGGGGGCAAGGACATTGCAGGTCCGTCCCCCTAGGGCCCAAAATTGAAAGTGGGGCAGTGTGGGGAGCCTGAGGTGCAGTCAGTACAGGTGGGAGAGGGGCAGACACGTGAGGCAGCTGATGAGGCGCCTGGGCCCAGTTCCCAGGGCCTGCTTAAAGGGCTGGACAGCCCCAGTGTAGTTTTGAGGCCTAGTGGGCCTGAGAGCATGGAGATACCCCTGAATCTGTCAGTGGCCAGCCAGTCTAGTACGGCTGGCAGGAAAGGTTTGACGTGGGGGCATGGAGGGGCAAGTGAAAGGCCAGAACCAAGAAAGCCCAAGTGGCAGAGAGTAGGGCCCAGGTGGGTGTCAGTGAGAGTAGGATGGGGGTGACAGGTATGGGGCCCACTATGGAGCTGGGGGAGTCAAGTGGAGAAGGTCCGGGGGGAGGTTTGCCAGCAACAGCCCACCACTGATTGGTCAGCAGTGGACATTGAGGCTAGGATACAGGAGCAGAGGAAACTAGTGGCAGAGACAGAGGAGCGGTGGGCGCGCCAATGTTAAGAAAGAGGTGAGGCAGAGGGCCGTGCCAGGCAGGCTAAGAGAAAGTTGGGGGGCCCAGTAAGGTACCCAGGGGGTGTAGTTTGGGGAACGGAAATTGGGTGTGGGTCCCTAATGAGGAGCAAGGTAGGGAGCAGGAGGCTGATGCGGCCTGTGGTGTGGGCAGCGCAACAAGCAAACATGGCGCACACAGCTATGTTCTGCGCAGAGAGTCAATGCCAGCAGCAGAGGTTGGCAGAAAGGTGGCAAAGTCAGCGGGGTGCATTACGGCCTCGACATGTTGGCCTGAAGCAATAGAGGGGTCTTCAGTGGCCTTCTCTACTCCGCAGGATCGCACGAAAGAAGCAGATGGCAAATGCCATGGGGGCCACTGGATGGTCGGCGAACGTGATGCTGTGGATGCTGAGGGTGACAATGATGAAAAGGGTATGAACGAGGAAGATGTGGTTCATTTGGACTATGGCGAGGGATTGGATGAATGGGAAGAAGAGGAGTTATGTGACAAGGAGGTGAGCGGGGATTAAGGGAGTGGAGCGTGGTGCAGTAGCGGTGCAACACCCTCTTCTTTTCCTGTTTTGCAGACAACAAAGAATGGCGCAGGAGTGCGGGAGGTGTAGCCCACAGGGGACCGCGGGTCCACGGCCTTGTTGGAGGAGAGTACTCGGGCTCAAGGAGTACAAGGTAAGGGAGACTGGTGGTCCCCTGGGGGAGTGGAGGGGCAAGGCTAGTGCAGCCAAATATAAGTCCATTGGAGTTTCGGATGATTCAGTACATGGCACATTGGATACCAGTGCGGAATCTGTGAGTGGGAAGGAGCAAGAGGTGGAGAAGGTTGCGACACCACTGGGCTAAAAGGGGGATGCTGTGGTGGGCGGGGACAAAGAAAGTGATGCTAAAGAAGGGGATTGCCATAGGAAACAGCTACTCTAAATGGGTTTAGCGATGCCGCTGGGGTCCCACATGGTGGAGAAGACAAAGGCTCGGATATGGAAGCAAGAGTATGTGGGCGTCTTTCAGCTCTTGCATAGAGACATTCAAGCTAAGGAAGGTTCAAAAGAGGAAGAGTGGGAATAGGCGCGTAGACCTAGGGTACTATCACCATGGATAATTGGACCTCGGCCTTCCTGATATATGCTAGTATTTACTGCAAAAAATATGCGGACCGAGCCATCGCCATGTTTAAATACATGGATATTATTTGCATGGCCCAAATGCATTTTGGTGGTTTTGCATGGTTGAGCTATAATGAGGAGTTTCGGGCTAGAGTGAACGTTAACCCTGACAAACCATGGAGGGACGTGGACCCGGAGCTATGGATGCAATGGATGGCTTCTTCACAGTCTGCTGCATCCACTCATACAGTTAGTGGTCTTCCTGTGGTCTATAGGCCCTTTCAACAGTGTCCCGCTCCAGTCGGGCGGGTCAGGTACCAACAGCACCATTACCTAACTCAGGAGCGTGTTGGACAAGGGGTTTTGCTCTAGGCACCCTGGCAAATTCAAACATGAATGTTCCAAATGTGGGGGGAGACATCCAGTCACACAATGCTTTTCATTGGCCAGTCCGGCAGAGCAGTGGAGATCTTCCAGGGGCAGAGAAGGTCAAGGAACTTCTTGGCCGAAGGGTGTCTACTCCAATAATTAAATTA
Source organism: Pleurodeles waltl (assembly GCF_031143425.1). Lineage (NCBI taxonomy): Eukaryota > Metazoa > Chordata > Amphibia > Caudata > Salamandridae > Pleurodeles > Pleurodeles waltl. Next base: position 696,070,250 of record NC_090439.1, on the reverse strand, counting down.
GATAGGTTACTGCCCTGTTTGTGCATGTACCCTGATACGGGCATGGCGCGCAATTTGGAATGGGGTTTTAGACAGGGTTTTCATTAGGGTACCAGGTGCCACAGGTGAGGAAATGGGCAGAGAATTTGCAGTCAGCGTTGGCCGTGCCTGATGTGGTAGCGACAAAACTGGACAAGGAGGTGGCATAGGGCAGAATTGCGGCCCCTTTTATGGGTGGCTGATGGAGGATCTTATGGTTTCACCTTTGGGTGTGGTCCCCAAGAAGGCAAAGAGGGAGTTTTGTTTGATAATCATTTGTCATGGCCAGAAGGGGCATCCGTCAATGATTTTATTTCACCTTAGGATACCAAGGTGGTGTATGCCTCTGTGGATGACGCTATATGGCTCATAAGGGGATATTGAAAGGGTGCAGAGTTGGCCAAGTGTGACATCAAGGCAGCTTTCCAGATGCTTAACATCCACCCCTGGGGATTTCTCTTTGCTGGGGATGTAAACTTCACACTTGTATAGTGCACTACTCACCCGTTAGGGTCTCAAGGCGCTGTACGAATACCACTGTGGAACCCCTCCTGGCTTTTCCCTGTGAGGCACCCACTCCTGGACAGCCCCAAGGTGAAGCCAGGCATCCAAGCACTGTGAGGGCCGTTGTGGAGATTAAGCAAGCTATTGCCCAAAGTTACAAAGTGGGACCCATTAATTAGATTAGGCACCAAAGTGAGAATTAGCTGGTCCAAGGGAATTGAGCCCAAGACGCGCTAAGGCGGGAACTGAACTCTGGTCACGGGCCAGTTCTCTGCATCAGGGTCTGCCACTCTAACCATTGTGCCACACTTCTCCACAGTTGGGAGAGGCTATTTACGTGGACAGGGTGTAACCTATGGGGTGCGAAATTTATTGTGCATTGTTTGAAACCTTCAGTACCTTCTTGCAGTGAGTCTTTGTGCAGCAGAGTGGGCATCAGACGGTGTCACACTATTTGGATGATATTCTTTTTGGGGGGCGCTGCATTCGGTAGCGTGTGGAAGGCATTGTGGTGTTTTGAGAACTTGGAGCAGGAGTTTGGGGTGCCTCTGGCACCGGAAAAGACAGAAGGACCTAGTTGCGTGTTGTCATTTTTAGGCATTGAGCTGGACACAGTGGCATTTATGGCGTGTTTGTCGGCAGATAAGGTTGCTGAAATTATGCATTTTCTGTGCCAGGTCAGGTTGAGACAGAGGAAAGAGCTGTGTGTGGCACAACAGCTCCTGGGCTACCTTAATTTTGCATGTTGGGTTGTACGGGAAGGAAGGACATTTTGTGGACGCATGGGGCTGGCGATGTCTGGAGCATCCCTTCCTCATCACAGGATTCGGGTGACAGTAGGTGTGTGAGAAGACATCAGGGTATGGGAACTTTTCCTGATGCAGTTTAATGGGGTTTCCATGGCTTTTCGGGAAGAGGACACAGTGTGGGCGGTGCAAATTTTTTCGGACGCAGCAGGGGCCTCTGGTTTTGGCCTTTTTTGGGATGGACGGTGGCGCGCGGAACCTTGGACAGCACATTGGTTAAACTAGGGCAGGAGCATTGCATTTTTGGAATTCTTCCCACTGTTGCTGGCTTTGGTGGTGTGTGGTGACAAGCTGGCCAACAGGACAGTAATGTTTCATGTTGACAATTTGACCATGGTTGATTTGGTGAACAGACAGAGGGCAAAGGATCTTAGGGTGTTGCACCTTTTGCGAAGATTCATGCTGCGCTGCTTGTTTTGGACATCATATTCAAGGCTGCACACATTCCTGGGGCCAAGTTGTTGTCTGTGATGAGAATAGCTTTGAGGAGGGTCAGAAGGCAGCCGGGTAACATTGGAACTCATTCTTTCCAGATTGGTGCTGCTACTGAGGCTACACGTTTAGACTGGGATTGGGAACAAATCCGGCGCACTGGCAGATGGAGGTCAAAGTGTTGCAAGACATATGTCAGGGCTTGAGAGGGGGTATTGTCAAGGACAAGACAATTTTACAGACTGGGGGGGATCTTTGTCATACATTGATATATGTTTATCTTTCTAGGTTGTGTGTACAGCCCGGAGAAAGAATTGCAGATGTATTTAGCAAATATTAACCCCGTAATAGCAGTGTTGCCATTTTATAATGGTTACTAAAACAATCCTGTTTCAAGATGATCGCCCTTGCTTCTTCTTGCTGTGTCACAATCCCATTTCAATTCCAGCTTCAGACTAACATGTCACATTTAACAGTGCTTGAGTGTAGAGGTGTCTGTATGAGATGAGAACCCCTCCAAATACCTCCCGACTCTGTGCCACACACCGAACATTTCATACTACGCACCCACGGGTCAGGACAGGTAAGCCATGAGGTTGGGAAATGACAATGCAGGAGCATGGAAGGATACATCATATTTTATCAACACTTTTTGTGTATTAAGTTGTAGAATGTGGTACAAGCAAAAGAAACAATGAGCATGTAATGTAGAACTGTTAAATAGAAGAGAAATAAACATCGCTCAGATTGAAGGCAAACAATTTATGAAGTGGGCTGACCCTTATGGGCTGGTGGGAGGAGCAGGTGCTCGTACAACAATTTGCTGAAGAGTGGACAGAGAATGTGGTTCTGTGAACCCAATAAATTGATGATTTTTGTTGTCTTATGGAGGGGGAGTGAGAGTTCTGCTAAGCGGTTCACAGAGAAAATCAATTAGAATAATTTGAATTTAAGGTTTAGCAGTGTGATTAGTACCTAAGAAGTCCTCTTTTTAGATTTGACTGTGTATGTTAAGTGTGACAGGCTACACACTAAAACATATAGGAAGCACACTGCTGGCAATACTATTTTGCATGCCTACAGTTTTCATACCAATAAACTCAAGTACAACATTCCTTATGCTGAGAACCTAAATATGCGACAAACCTGTAGTGAGGATGAACAACTGAGACAGGCACAAATTGAGCTGACAGAGAGGTTCCTAGCCAAGAGGTCATTCAGGCAGCTCAACACATGGCCAATATTAAATAACCAGAAACCCTCCTGTTCCCTAAAAAAGTCCACAAGACACATCAGCAGGATGAGATCATGATGCCATTGTCCAACACTCCATTCAAATTACATGGTGTTTTTCACTGTAAGAATGATTTTGTGGTATATGTTCTCAAGGGCTCTTGTCTCAAACTATATGTAGGGAGTGCAATCTTGCAAATCTGCAAAAGGATTCTCCAGCATGAGAGAGCTATAAAGAACAAAGGTCAAAGATATCCTGTGGACAGACATTTGGAGGAAGTCCACAATAGCAATGATTCAGATCTTAGCTAGAATAGAATAGGAAGAGGTAGTGAATGTAGGAGGTGTACATTTGCTGACTTTGGGTGAAGGTGCATGGGCTGGAGGCTGTTGGGAGGTGGATGGCTGTTGGGTTTGTGTATGGCTGCGTTTGTGTACTTTGGGAGGAGGGCTCAAAGACACACTGGTAGAGAACACTGGGGATGTGTGAATGGTAGTGGGGGTGGTGAGTGCACGTGAGCGGTGTGTGGTGATGGGCGTGCTGGTGATGGAGGTAGTGGCTGAAGATGTAGTGCATGCAGGTGTGAGTGGAGACGAGACAGGGAGGGAGAAGGGAGACGTGGAGGAGGGGGACACAGTTGAGGCAGTGGATGTTGGTATTTCTGCATGGGTATGATGCTTGTGTGAGTGCCTGTGGAATGTGTGGTGCTTATGTTTGCCTGAGCCACCCTTGTGTGTTGAGGTGTGTGCATGCTGGTCTGATGGTGTGCTTGGGATAGGCTGAGGTACAGGGGATTGGGTCTGGGTGGACGAAGTTGGAGGGGGGAGAATGGACACAGGGACAATCGCTGGCATCAGTGCTGAGGCCAGAGCCTGAAATGCTCGCTGTTGGGCTGCCTGGCCAGAATGAAAGCCTACAGGTGCACGGCCGAGGGCAGGTTACCGGCATTACCAGAAAGAGAAAAAATATTCTTTGGTTGAGGCTTGAGCGTTCCTAGGAAGCTCACTCTCGACTATGGGATGGGCGACTGATTGACAACTGACATTGACGATTTGTCTGCATTCAGTAAGTGACTACCTAGTAAAAAAAATTCGCACTTTTTGAATAGGAGAAGTAGTAGTTACGGTCCTGATGAACCGTCAAGGGATCATTCGTTGACCATTAAGACGCGAAACATGTTGACCACATTTCGACAGGATTAGGGACATTACCTTTTTCCTCTATGTAGAGTATAGTGGGACATCATTCCCGATTTACTCTCTATGGTTTTTAATTTTGGCCTGAACCTTTTCTTGATTCATTAAAGTGATGTTTAAGGCTCAGAACTAATGTTAACTTTCCCTTTCTCTCCTACATATATCCACTTACATCTTTTCATAGTCAGTATTCGTTTCAGACCCAAAATTTGCCAAACTATCTACGGTTTAGCACCATCCCAATTTTAGGGGTGGTCCGCCAGACATTGCAGCACCGGTCTGACGAGGAGATTGCCCAGTGATGAAGCTTGTCATCCTCTTGGGTGCTTGAGGGCTCTCCTGATATCACTAATATCACTGACTACTCTCAACTCTGCATTCTTATCACATATATATCTTTTTTGGAACAGTGTACCTTTCTATTTCAATAGTTAGTCTCGGGAGACTGTACACTGGACCATGAATCTCCCAGTCCCTCTTCTTGTATTAACAGAATGAATGCCCTCCAGGTATGTATTTGTTTGTTGCAAATGCTTCTCTACACCCTGGATGGCATTCAGAATGGTACACTGCCCAACAGTGAGGGATCTCAGGAGGTCAATAGCCTCCTCACTGAGGGCAGCAGGGCTGACTGGGGCAGGGCCTGAGGTGCCTGGAGCGAAGGAGATGCCCACCCTCCTGGGTGAGCGGCCACGGGACACACGCTGAGGGGCTGCTGGGAGGGCGGTGCTGGTAGTGGGGGTGGCAACTGTACCTGTTGATGCGGGGGGCACAGAGGGACCCACCACCGCAAGGGAGCTCCCATCAGAGTAGGAGTCGCTGTCTCTAGTCTCTGCTCCTGTCTCCGCCGTGGAGCTCCCCTCACCCTCTGTCCCACTGGTGGCTTCAGACTCCATTGTCTCGCCCTCCAGGGCCATGTGGGATGCAGCTCCCTCCTGCTCCGGTGGCACTGCTCCTCCACCTGATGATGCTAATGCACACAAGAACAGGGAGACCACAAAAAGTGTGGGGGGGAGACAGAAGAAAGACATGTTCAGCGCATGCAATACCACTACCGTTGGCAGACACTACAGACACAGCAGCCCTCTGCACTACACCATGCACTTATAGTTCCTAGATTATTCACAGGCCCATGGGGTACAAGGCCTAGGCCCGATTGCTGCACACATGGAAGTCACAGGAGCCTGACTAGGTGTAGATGGCTCTTACCACTGGTAGGGTTGGGGTGCCACATTGCCTGCATCACAAAGGGACCTTGCCTACAAAACTCGCCCTGGCCTAGGGAACCCACAGCCCACCTCCTCCACCAAGACAACTTGTAATGCGCGCAGAGTCAGATGGATGTGAATGTACTCACCCCCTTGTGGCTGCTGTGGTGCCCTTAAGCACCCATCCAACTCCGGATGCGCCACCGGCAGGATCCAGGACATCAGGGGGTCATGGTGCTATAGGCACCCCTCCCAAATTGGGAGGCCATCCCCAGCTGGGCCTACGCCATCTTCTTGCTCCAGCGGCAAATCTCCTCCCATCTTTTCCAGCAGTGGGTGCTCTGTCTGTGGTGGACCCCCAGGGTTCGGACGTCCTTGGCGATGGCACGCCAAATATCTTTCTTCTGGTGGGCACTGACCTAGAGGAATAGTACAGGGGAAAAGGATAATCTTTAACCATCCAGACCGTCACAGTCATTGACCCACGTTTCCACCTTACCCTGGCGCACATACACTCACCGTCCGCTCATGCAGGCCTCAGTCCCTCCCCTGTATCTTCCATCCACACCCCTCCAAACAGGCATTTCCCATACAGCATGCTCACAGTGTACTCACCTGTTTGTCTGGAGGACCGCAGAGTAGCGTGTACTGGGGGAGGACCCCATCCACTAACTTTTCCAACTCCTCCGAAGTGAAGGCAGGGGCCCTTTCCCCAGACACATGAGCCATCGTCGCTTCCAGACTGAGGTCACAGCAGCACTTGCAGTGTAGGTCCTCTCCTGTCGAAGGTCAGGTATCAAGTGAGTGAATACACAGAAAATGGCGGTTACGTCCGCGGCGGTGCGTACCGTCACCACCGGCGTACATCGTCATTGGCTCCTGGGACCCATAGGGTCCAATGTTATCCAATGCAGGATTCAGCGGCGGTCTTCGACCACCTACCGCAACGGTGTACAACGCCAGTGCAGTTACCTCATATCCCCTTGTCCCACATTACAGGTCAGGGAGCCGCCATTTCAGGGGGCCACATGGAATTAATTTAAAATGCGTCACACCTATCTAGGCCTTGCATACACACAGTGACAGGCACATTGCGGATTGACAAATGTGTGCAATAAAATCTTTTCTTAATAGCTCAGTGTTGGCTGGCTCTGTGCTCGCTGTTCTCATCCATAGTGCACGTCCGTTGGGGCAGGTGAGGAGATGGTGGCATCCTACGGTGTACAGACCACTGGTGGACCTGTCGACAATGGAAGACAGACACATCATTATCACTTACAGACTTGATCGTGCCACAATCCAGGAACTGTGTGCCCAGTTGGAGCCAGACCTGATTTCAGCTATCCACCATCCCACAGGAATCCCCCTTCTAATGCAGGTCCTGTCAGTACTCCATTTCCTGGCAAGTGGGTCTTTTCAAACAACAGTGGCCATTGCATCAGGGATGGCCCAGCCTATGTTCTCAAACGTGTTGTCCAGAGAGTTGTCTGCCCTGCTGAAACACATGCGCAGCTACATCTTTTTCCCTCAGGTGGAGGATTTGCCCACAGTGAAAGGTGACTTCTGTGCCCTGGGACATATCCCCAACATCATAGGTGCCATTGATGGGACACATGTGGCATTGGTACCCCCCGCAAGAGTGAACAGGTGTACATAAACAGGAAGAGCTACCATTCGATGAATGTGCAGATGGTGTGTTTGGCCGACCAGTACATCTCCCACGTGAATGCCAAGTTTCCAGGCTCAGTGCATGACGCTTATATTTTAAGGAATAGCAGCATCCCTTATGTGATGGGGCAACTCCAGAGGCACTGTGTGTGGCTAATAGGTGAGGACAAGGACCCTATACCGTGTTATTGATTGTCTGGGTCTGGGGTTGTCCCTAAGGGTTAGTGTGTGTCTAACAGTTGTCCCTTGACATTTGTATTTGCATACCCCAACTTGTCATGGCTACTGACCCCAGTGAGAAATCCCAGAACAAGGGCAGAGGAACGCTACATTGAGGCACATGGGTGAACTAGGAGAGTGATCGAAAGGACCTTCGGCCTCCTGAAGGCCAGATTCCGGTGCCTCCATATGACAGTTGGTTATCTCTACTACTCACCAAAGAAGGTGTGCCAGATCATCGTGGCCTGCTGTATGCTGCACAACCTGGCTTTGCGACGACAGGTGCTTTTTCTGCAGGAGGATGGTCCAGAAGGAGGTCTTGTGGCAGCTGTGGAGCCTGTGGACAGTGAAGAAGAGGAGGCAGAAGAAGAGGATATCAACAACAGAAACAACGTTATCCAGCAATACTTCCAGTGAGACACAGGTAAGAAGACACCACTGCCTCCTACATCTCAAACAATTGTTAGACCTATCATATGTCTGTCACTTTCACCCAGTGTATGGACCCTGACTTGTTACTTCGCATTTCCATTTCACAGATGTGGGTCCCATTGTGTGACCTCTGCTATATTACCTCATGGACTAGAGCTGTGTGAAATAGGTATGTTGACAATACAATGGATATTGCTATTTCCCTTAGTTATAGCAAATACACATTTGTGAAAGAACAGACTGTCTCCAGATGGTTTTTTTAATCAAGGGTGTTTATTTAAGCGCAAAATAGTGGAGGGGGTTGTAAAATGAGCAGGGGTGATGGTGGAGGAATGTCCATGGCAGAGTCCAGTTATTGGTCTCACAGGTGCATTGTCCAAAGGGGCATAGGAAGTGGAGCTAGGGCAGTGTAAGCATGGACAGGGTGACGAAGTGGAACAGAAGGATGACATTCAGCGTGGTCTCATTTCTTGGCGGGGGTCTTGGCATTGTTCTCTGTCTTTGTCCTGGATCTCAGGGACCGTTTGCGGGGTCGTTCTCCATCTGCAGGGGGTGGGGTGCTGGTGTTTTGGTCCTGTGGTGGTGCCTCCTGTCCACTAGCACCGGCGGAGGTGGTAGGCTGTTCATCATCGAGGCTAGTGTCAGGGGCCCCTTGTTGTGCAACAGTGTCCCTCCTGGAGTTCACAAGGTCCTTCAGCACCCCTACAATGATGACCAGGGTGGTGTTGATGGACTTGAGTTCCTCCCTGAACCCCAAATACTGTTCCTCCTGCAGCCGCTGGGTCTCCTGAAACTTGCCCAGTACCGTTGCCATCGTCTCCTGGGAATGATGGTACACTCCCATGATGTTGGAGAGGGCCTCGTGGAGAGTGGGTTCCCTGGGCCTGTCCTCCCACTGTCGCACAGCAGTCCTCCCAGTTCCCCTGTTTTCCTGTTCCTCTGTCCCTTGAACCGTGTGCCCACTGCCCTCAGGTCCCTGATGTTCTTGGGTTGGTGGGTTTGCCTGGGTTCCCTGTAGTGGTGGACACACTGCTGCTTGACGTGTCCTGGGGTCAGAGGTATGGGCCCGCTGGGTGGGTGCTGTGCTGGTGTTTCCTGAGGGGGGAGGCTCTGTGGTGGCATGTGCCAGTGTGTGGGGAACCGACTGTCTTGAGCTCCCAGATGGGCCGCGCTGGTCATCTAGATCCAGTTGGACAGAGCTGCTGTCATCACTGTGGGCCTCTTCTGTGGGGGGTGTGGACATGTCTGGTGACGTTGGGTAGGGGTCCTGCAGGGGTGTAAAGGCATGATTATTGCATCTGTGTGTGCCATTGTGTGCAATGGGTGGGGGACCCTGTAAACCAGTGCTTAAATTCTTGTCTAGGACCTTGTGTGAAATGTGGTTTGGGGATCTGTGTGGGTATCTGTAGTGGACATGCTTTGGTGATGGGTGTCCATGCTTTGGTGTTGCATGCAGGGCTTGGTATTGGGATGTGTGGGTTGTGATAGTGGGACATATGTGAGGTGTTGGAGTGATGGGGGTGAGGGTGGGGTATGTAACAGCATGCAGGTAGGGTGGGGGATGTAATAGTTAAGATTTGACTTACCAGAGTCCATTTCTCCTGCTACTCCTGTGAGGCCATCTGGATGCAGTATAGCCAAGACTTGCTCCTCCGATGCTGTTAGTTGTGGGGGAGGAGGTGGGGGTCCGCCGCCAGTCCTCTGAACTGCAATCTGGTGTCTTGAGACCATGGAACGCACCTTCCCCCGTAGGTCGTTCCACCTCTTTCTGATGTCAACCCGTGTTCTTGGGTGCAGTCCCACTGCGTTGACCCTGTCTACGATTCTGCGCAATAGCTCCATCTTTCTAGCTATGGAGGTGTGCTGCTCCTGTGATCCAAATAGCTGTGGCTCTACCCGGACGATTTCCTCCACCATGACCCTGAGCTCCTCCTCAGAGAACCTGGGGTGTCTTTGCAGTGCCATGGTGTGGTGTGGGTGATGTGTGAGGTGGTGTGTGTTGTGATGTGTGAGGGGATGTGCTTGTGTGTGTTGTTCGAGGTGCGTGGATGTTATGTGAGTGATGGTGTTGTGTGCCTGTGGATGCTAGTTTGTTGATGGTTGTGTCTCTCTCTGTGCTTCGTTCTCAATTTTTGTCATAGGGGTTTGTGGGTGATGTGGGTGTGTGTTTTATATTGTATTGGGTGTGTGGGAGTGGTGTGTGTATATGTATCAGGTGTGTGTATTTCGATTCGTCCAATGTGGTTGTGTTTTGTAAATGTGTGTGTATTTTGAGTGCGGCTGTGTTTACCGCCAATGGAATACCGTGGTTGAAAGACTGCCGCGTGGATTCGTGGGTCATGATAGTGTGGGCGTATTCCTGTTGGCGTGACGGTGGAGGTTTTGTTATCACCAGTTTATCACTGACCTTTGGTGTGGCGGACTTGTGTGGGTGTCTGGATTTTGGCAGATTCCGGCCTGTGGGTTGTAATAGCCGTAGCGGAATTTCCACCGCTGCAGTGGCGTATTGGCGGTCTTCTGCACAGCGGTAAGCGGGATTTACCGCCAATGTTGTAATGAGGGCCTATGTTTGTAACCTTGGAGCAATTTTCATGTAGGATTATTATAATTCAATAAATGCAGTTGTTCCTGTATCGAATATGCCTCTAATTTTCTATTTTGCCTTTAATTTATAATTTTGTTTTTGTTTTTGTTTTTATTTTGTTTGTATTTGGGTGATATACACTATCATTCAGGAAATAGCCCACTTGGGCAGAAGTCCAGCATGTGAATGCATAGCCATGTTGTAAACCAGGTGACTCAAGAGTATTGACAGCATCTTGATATGTGGGATTCACGGACATGAATGCAGACAAGTGGCTTTGGGTTGATTGAATAAATATTTGTGAGCACCTACGGGCTGAGCACTGCACAACTGGGCATGAGTCCATTACATAAATTACGATGAGTTATCGGTGCACAACTGAGGCTATTAATTATTGATATTGCTGCATAGAGCTCAAAAATTATGTTTTATTTCCTCGGAGGGGTTTTCTCTTTTTATTTTATACTCTGTGCAATATTATTTTGAGCCTGAATTCACAACATAGAAATACAAGAAAACGTTTTTAAAAAAATCCTCTTAAGTTTTGACGGTTTTAATTTGCTGTCATCTTTTCAATCATATTTTATTTATATTTTGACTGTCTTTATTGTTAGGTATTATTGTTTTGCATAACAGTATTTTTCAATGCTCATAACGTAGGTACTGTGCAGCATAAAAAAACAAGACTCAATATGATACTGTGAACAAGGCCGTGCCATCGCCCAAACATGTTGTGCAGCAGTGATGCCATAAATCAATAAATTGTTTCTAACAATCCTTTTGTCAAGTCAGAGACTCTTTTCAGAGTTTGGAAGTGGAGCTGGAGTACATGAAAAGGAGCTGCTGGCGCCTTACACCATCGCACCCTCTCATTCTGGGGCACTGCACATGCCAGCAATAGCATTTCTGTCTATGTGTGTGGGGAGGGGTGGTGTGTGTGTGTGTTTAAGTCTTGCCTGACAGTTGTTTTCCCACAGTATTCATACATAGTATACATATTTTTCGAGGTTTTCAGTCAGCCCTCTTCATCCATAGGTCTGTTCAACTGTCATTCACATTGTGCTTGTAGTGTGGGTCAGCGGATCAGCCCACTTCAGCCATTTTCTCGTCTCACTTTGAGTGATTGCATATATCTTGTGCACAAATGCACATCCGCTTTAATAATAATCACCTTGGCTCAGAAATTTTGAGTCACTAATTACAAATGTTGCTCACCTCTCTAGCTTTTCTATTTTAGAACTTGCATAACCTTGTATTATGCTTCGTGACAGGAGCGGTGTAAAGCGCCATTGCTGTACTTGATATAAATGTGTGTTATGAAGTGTGCGTGGCGCTGTGAAGTGCAAGCCCTGCACGCCTTTTCAGACAGCCATCTCCCCTTTTCAAAAAGATATCACACAGTATGTGGTCTTTAATCGATTTGCTCACCAGCTGGGAAATGTAAACACTCACAGAACCATGGAAAATTGCAGATGATAAGGTGACGCTATGGAGGCTCATGTTCAGCCTCTGGGTTTTGGTGGGAGGAGCTCGTGAGACGGCTCAGCCGGCTTTTTTGTTTGACTTTCGTATTGGTCTTCCTAGTGGTTCCTGAATTCGTTTCTAAGCATGGTATGCTTATTTTATTTTTGTCACAACGATGTACAATGTTGTGCGCTATAGTCTGCTTCCTGGTCAGCTGTGAAAACTCAGCAGAACAAGGAGTGTGATACCAATAAGAATCATGCACGGTCTCTGGAATTCATTACAAGGTGGAATTTTCCAGGCGCTAACATCTGCAACTTCTATTGTGGCCCTCTCAAACTATCCAAAAGCAACAGTGTTTTATTGAAGCATTTTTTTAACCTTTAACTCGGCTTTTCCCCAACACTGCTACTCGAGCACAGTGAACCCTAAGGGAAGATGTACTCTCCCGATTGTGGTTTAATTATTTTTTGTGGTATACGTTTTTTTTATTATATGGAGCGATCTAGTCACAAAGTCGATGGGCATTCTGGCCAAGAATCATAGATGTCTGTGTATGACCTATACATCAATGAACATGTGTGAATATCTATTGCATGAATCTCTGTGCGTGAGTGTGCGCATGCGTGAAACAGGCATGAAGTAGCTATACAGACTGGGCCTGCCTGCACTTTCATGTCTTTCTTGCACTGCCAATGCATCTGGGTATAGAGCATTTGCAGCTGTTTTCACCCCAAATCCTGGATGGATGATTTTCATGTCACCTTTTTGACCTAGTGTATTTACGTGGTAGGTGAGGTTTATATGTGTAGCTTGCAGCCTGGGTGACTGATTCTAAAGAGGTCATCTCAAAATAGAACACCCTACGACCACAGAGTAGCTTAAGTCAAGGGAAACGCAAGCAGTGTTCGAGGGTGCCATCTTCCAAGGAGCTATTGGGACACTGTCACTACTACCCACTATAACTACCTCAAACCCCTCTCTCTTGCTACTCCAACACTCCCCCTACCACAGCTCTCTCTCTGCATCTCACTGCTCTGTTTCCATCTCCGTTCAGTGGATCTCTCCTTCGTATATTTAATCTTTCTGTTAACCTCATCTTTTACGGAACCTCACTCCTCTATTTCTCTCATCTCTATATCACACCGTCTTGGGCTCTCTTTATAGCAGACCACTTTCAGCCTCACCCCTCTCTCTTCCTCATTTTTCTCTCTCCTTCTCATCTCTCTCACTATGTCATCTTTAATCTACGTTTTTCTCTCTATTGTTAACAAACTATAGGAGGCTGGCCTGGCTTGTAGTGGGTACCAGAGGTACTTACACCTTGTGCCAGATCCAGTTATCCCTTATTAGTGTAGTAGAGGTGTTTCTAGAACTTTAGCCTGATAGAAGGTAGCTATGGCAAAGCAGCTTAGGGTGAACTAGGAGACATGCAAAGCTCCTACTATACCACTTATATCACATGCACAATATCATAAGAAAACACAATACACAGAGTTACTAAAAATAAAGGTACTTTATTTTTATGACAATATGCCAAAAGTATCTCAGTGAGTACCCTCAGTAAGAAGGTAAGTACTATACACAAGTTATATGTACACAAACCAAAATTAGGTGCGTAATAGCAAGAAAAGTAATGCAAACAGTGTAGAATTACAATAGGTTGCAATAGGCAAGCATAGGTATAGGGGTACCACAAACCGTATACTCCAAAAGTGGAATGCGAACCAAAAATGGACCCCAGACCTATGTAAGCTTGTAGAGAGTCGCTGGGACTGTAAGAAAACAGTGAGGGTTAGAAAAATACTGCACCCCAAGACCTGAAAAGTAGGAGTAAAATACACCTACTACCCCAAGAGAGCACAATAGTCGTGATAGGGGAATTCTGCAGGAAGAACAAACACCAGCAGTGCACTGACAATGGATTTCTGGACCTGAGTACCTGTAAGACAAGGGGACCAAGTCCAATAGTTGCAACAGTGTCCAGGGGGGGCAGGAGCCCAGGAAACCCCGGATGAAGGTGCAAGGAAGCTGCCTCCAGTTGGAAGAAGCTTGGAGTTCTGCAAGAAAGAAGAGGACTAGGAACTTCTCTTCTGGAAAATCGATGTCCCACGTTGCGATGAAGCTTGCAGAGGTATTTCCACGCAGAAAGACTATAAACAAGCCTTGCTAGCTGCAAGGGTTGCGGTAGATGTTTTTGGGTGCTGCTGAGGACCAGGAAGGACCAGGATGTCGCCTTTTGGAGGAGGAGACAGAGGGGGCACTCTGCAACTCAGAGAGCCCTCAAAGAAGCAGGCAGCACCCGCAAAGGACCCCAACAGGCACTTAGAAGAAGAGTGGACTGGAGTCCACGTGAAGTTACAAAAGGGGGTCCCACGACATCGGAGGACAACTCAGAAGGTTGTGCACTGCAGGATGGAGTGCTGGTGACCCAGGCTAGGGTGTGCACGAAGGAAATCCTGGAAGAGTGCACAGAAGCCGGAGCAGCTGCAAATCACACATTACACAGATTTACAGTCTAGTGTGGGGAGGCAAGGACTTACCTCCACCAAACTTGGACTGAAGAGTCACTGGACTGTGGTAGTCACTTGGACAGAGTTGCTGTGTTCCAGGGACCACGCTCGTCAGGATGAGAGGGGATCCAGAGGACCAGTGATGCAGTCTTTTGGTGCCTGCGTTAGCAGGGGGAAGATTCTGTCGACCCACTGGAGATTTCTTCTGAGCTTCTGGTGCAGGGTGAAGGCAGGCTACCCCCAGAGCATGCACCACCTGGAAACAGTTGAGAAAGCCGGCAGGATTAGGCGCTACAATGTTGCTGGTAGTCGTCTTGCTACTTTGTTGCGGTTTTACAGGCGTCCTGGAGCAGTCAGCGGTTGATCCTTTGGTAGAAGGTGAAGAGGGAGATGCAGAGGAACTCTGGTGAGCTCTTGCATTCGTTATCTGAAGAATTCCCCAAAGCAGAGACCCTAAATAGCCAGAAAAGGAGGTTTGGCTACCAAGTTAGGAGGATTGGCTACCAAGAGAGGTAAGAGCCTAACAGAAGGAGCCTCTGACATCACCTGCTGGCACTGGCCACCCAGAACAGTCCAGTGTGCCACCAACACCTCTGTTTCCAAGATGGCAGAGGTCTGGGACACACTGGAGGAGCTAGCTCTGGGCACATCCCCTGGGAGGTACTGGTCAGGGGAGTGGTCACTCCCCTTTCCTTTGTCCAGTTTCACGCCAGAGCAGGACTGGGGGATCACTGAACCAGTGTAGACTGGCTTATGCAGAGATGGGCACCATCTGTGCCCATCAAAGCATTTCCAGAGGCTGGGGGAGGCTACTCCTCCCCAGCCCTTCACACCTATTTCCAAAGGGAGAGGGTGTAACACCCTCTCTCAGAGGAAATCTTTTGTTCTGCCTTCCTGGGCCAGGGCTGCCTGGACCCCAGGAGGGCAGAAACCTGTCTGAGGGGTTGGCAGCAGCTGCAGTGGAGACCCCGGAAAGGCAGTTTGGCAGTACCCGGGTTCTGTGCTAGAGACCCGGCGGATCATGGAATTGTCCCCCCAATACCAGAATGGTATTGGGGTGACAATTCCATGATCATAGACATGTTACATGGCCATGTTCGGAGTTACCATTGTGACGCTATACATAGGTAATGACCTATGCATAGTGCACACGTGTAATGGTGTCCCCGCACTCCTAAAGTCCGGGGAATTTGCCCTGAACGATGTGGGGGCACCTTGGCTAGTGTCAGGGTGCCCACACACTAAGTAACTTTGCACCCAAACTTCACCAGGTGAAGGTTAGACATATAGGTGACTTATAAGTTACTTATGTGCAGTGGTAAATGGCTGTGAAATAACGTGGACATTATTTCACGCAGGCTGCAGTGGCAGGCCTGTGTAAGAATTGTCAGAGCTCCCTATGGGTGGCAGAAGAAATGCTGCAGCCCACAGGGATCTCCTGGAACCGTAATACCCTGGGTACCTCAGTACCATATACAAGGGAATTGTATGGGTGTACCAGTATGCCAATGTGAATTGGTAAATTTAGTCACTAGCCTGTAGTGACAAATTTGGAAAGCAGAGAGAGCATAACCACTGAGGTTCTGGTTAGCAGAGCCTCAGTGAGACAGTTAGGCATCACACAGGGAACACATACATATAGGCCACAAACTTATGAGCACTGGGGTCCTGGCTAGCAGGATCCCAGTGACACATAACAAACACTCTGACAACATAGGGTTTTCACTATGAGCACTGGGCCCTGGCTAGCAGGATCCCAGTGAGACAGTGAAAACACCCTGACATATACTCACAAACATGCCAAAAGTGGGGCTAACAAGGCTAGAAAGAGGCTTCCTTCCTACACAAACATACTAATGTATCTAATTCATTGCCTCACCATCTCTCCCCAGCTCTGAAGATCTTTTCCATCTACTTTGCCTTCTTTATCATTATCTCACTTACTCTACCACCACTTTTTTCTCTATCAATAACTCGCTCTCTTTCTCCCATCACTCCCTAAACCTTTCTCTATTTCAGCTCATCCTCTTTACCTCTTCTCTTTCGGTGTCCTTCTTTTGATACCTCTTTCTACACGTGCTCTGACTTCACCTCGTTCTCTACCTCACCCTCTCTCTACTGCTTTATCAATAGCTCTTCTCTCTATGTCAGCTCTGTCTCTCTACTTCACTAATGGTCTCCCGCATTTCACCTTTCTTTCTACTTCTAGTTCCTCCCATCCTACTTCTCCCCAGTCACACTACATTACTTAACTTGCATCTATCTAAACATGTCACAATTTCACCTATCTACTTCTGTCACTCTCGACCTCATATCTAACTCACCTTTCTCCTTATCTCACTTCTCTCTATCTCATCCTCTGTGCAGTCCACCCCGTCACTCTTTACATTTCCTTGCTCTACTATTTGTGTACCTATTTTCTCTACCTTTCTCTTCCTTCCTCTTTCTCTCTGTATATTTTTTTCTTCTGGCTTCTTCATATTGTACATCTACCCTACAGCTCTCCACCTCACCAATGTCTATATCTCAGCTCTCGCTCTCTACCTCCCTGCTCATGCTACTTCACCTCTCTTGCTTGAATGCTCTTTTTACCTCCGTGTCCTTCCTCCGTCTCCTGCTTCCTCTCATTTCACTTCCTCAGTAGATTGGTAGGTCACTGTCTAACAAGAGACAAGCACACATAGAAAAAGGAAATGAGGGACAAATCTGGAGAAAAGAATTAAGAAGTAAATTAGCAGATTTTACCTGGTAGAATTATGAAAATCCTCAGTGCTTTGTTTTTCATTAGGGCAGGAAGAATGCATTTTGTGAAACTGATTTATTTATCTTTATGAATATCTGAAATTAAGTTACATTTTCAAGCGCTATCTGCATATGATCTATTTTAATAATAAGCACCTCTCCACTAAACATCTGCAAAGTAATTCCTATTACGTCTTTCCTACAGTGGGAGAAACAGGTTGGTTGGCTCTGAATTCCACATGAATGATTGCACGGTAAAAAAAATCTGGAGGTAAGTATAAAAAGTACATCCCTTTATATACACCTATTTAAAGAAATTAAGAAATGCCCAAGAGGTCTTGGCTAATGCTAGATCTCAACAGCAAGTTTACTTCAAACTCGCCCAGAGAAAAGCGCTACTTTTAGTCAAGACTGAACGAGGGGGCATGGTGACCAGCTCAAAGATCTGCCTCACTGAGTATGGCTCCTTCACTCATTCATCAAATGCTATTGTATTACATACAAACACATTAAGACACGCACGCACGCAAGCGCGCGCACACACACACACGGAGAAACGTGTGCTTATATATGTCCTCATGTTCTCTGGGTGTATGGGTGTGTGCTCCCGAGTTCCCAAAAATAAGCCCAGAAAAAGATATCTTAAGAGGGCTATGCATGAATGGACATTAGTGAACCTCGTGAATTTAGAAATGCTACAAAAATAGCTTTTATTACATCCACATACTATGGCATTTTATCTCCATTGTAACTGGTTCACAGAGTGTAAGCGGCTAAAAATATTAAACTTTCCATCAATTGGTATTCTTATTGATAACACATGTTCATCATCCACAGGCGCAAAGCACAACCAGAGGTTACACGCAGCTGCATAATTTTCCTGACAAAAATACGCTGAAGGGCTCATTTTTTCTATTCACTGTTTTCTCATGCAAAGGGTACCTGACTAATGTTACACTAGTAACAGATAGCCAACTGGGTTGAACGATTATTATTGAATACTGCTAACAGTGTACTTTTAGAAATATGAAATTGTTTGAAAAACATACAATTTTTACCAAAATGTTTTATTTTTTCAGACGCCTGACAAAAATATTGAAAAGGGTAGATTACTTTTACAAATATTCCTTTTTGTTTTGTTCAATACCTCCAGGAAAGGGACTGAGTCAGGAATACGATTTCTCTGAGGAGGGTGAGCAAGTGATAATGTCAGATAAAGGCAATATTGTCCAAGAAAGCCAAGCGTTTACTCGGTAAATGGGTCGTGTTTAGTCTTAATTTTTGTGAAAGTGAAACATAGTCAACAGAGGCGAATTAAAACCATATAATTTTGTAATCTTAGTTTAGATATAATGCAATAAAACAGTGGAAAGAATAATTGCGGGACATATGTTTGTGAGTGGCGTTATCTAGGTGGCTTCCCCTATGCAGCTTTTCGATGTCCTATTTGTTTTCCTCTCCCCGTGTATTGGAATGACAAACCTGCAAGCCTGGAGTTAATGCTGATTACAGCAGCTGCTTCCACATGGAGTCTCCATGGCAACTGCGAAGGTTGCCATGCAACCATGTTCTTTTAGGGACAGTGAAAATGCCCAAAGGCTTACTAAAAATACGTGCAAAAAGCATTAGAAACGTTTCTACCACTTTTACCGTGTAAAGAGAGGAATACGGCATGAAAAAGCCGAGGTCGCGCAAAAAACACAGCCCTCGACCGACCTAAAAAAAATTGCCTGCTATTGCCTGAAATTTCAAGTTTACATCGTAAAGATAACTGTTTTACTGAAGAATGGTAACCTTAAAACTGGTAGTCTTTGTAGACTGCGTGATGCAGCCGCGTGTTATTAGTATTCCTATGGGGTTAGAGGTCAGCAGAGCCATCGAGGCAGAATTGATCGTTGGCGTCGAAAAATTCTCATGCTTAACTTACACCATTATGATTTTTTTGGACTGTGTAGCCAACTCCAGCCGCTAAAGTTAAAGCTTAAAATCTCCGAATGTGACGTCATCCTCGCTCTTCAACTGGTTCTGAACATTTCTAAAAATAGGTGACTAAAAAATGTATGACTCCATGCAGGGACCGTGGCCACTCCTTTTAGGTTCATCAAGATTTGTGGTTTGCTCTACCTTCTTACTCCTGTGATAGAGAGGATGTGAAAAGAACTATTATGCGTCTACTGAAATTCTTAACTTGAATGCAGGAGTCCTTTTTCCTCTGCATTGTGGCAATACATTTAGAATATATGTGTTTCGATTTTTTTCCTTTCATTTTTCCTGACGAAAATCTTTAGATAACAGTTTGAAAATCGGAGCTTCAAAAAAAAAAAAAAAAAACTACAAAATATAAAAAAAACACATGGATTCTGTTGCGTGTTTTTCTGACGGGTGTTGGGCGCCAGAGGGCAGCCATCAAAACTGCTTTCTAAATGCAGACCTCCTGATGAATCAATGCCAAGGTTACAATGATTGGAAGAGAAAGAATGTTTCTGTGGAAAAGGTATATGAATAAAAAGAAAATACTTTAACAAGAAAGAAGTCTGGGAGTCTGTACCATCCATATTTGGAATTGAACGTTATTGACATTTTTTGGTCACGTTATATGTTCTATGCGGGAGCGGCGTTTTTAATAAACATAGATTAATCTATGAATTGAATCTGGGTTTTTGGAGACTAGGAGAGATAGTCTTCAAGTTTTCAGAACCTCAGACTTCTGTTTGTGTCATTGATTCTTCTGATTACTCATATTTATTTGGCTCTGAAGGCTTGTACAGTTTGTTTAGCGTGTGTGCTACTTCTTTCACCAGAGCATATTCCTAAAAGTAACCAGGATCGCCTCAAAGCGCTGTATCCATGATAGTAGGAACACCTTTACAAGTGTTAGCACGCCTAGTCCTTAGTAAGTAAACTTACAAGAAGACGCCTATAGGTCGATGAGCCTTTTGGATCGCATGAAGTATCCTAGTCAAGCGGTTACCAATGGATCATCTATAAACATAGCAATCAACATGAAAAAATCAAGTAAAGCCCTATCTACTAAGAAAATACCATCACTCTTTTAAAAAAGTGAAATCGTTTTTATTCCCTATTAGTTACAATTATAATGAAAAACCTTTACTCAGCTTTATTGTTAGTCAAACTTTATTAGCATCATAAGCAACTATTCACCAAGAATTATTGATAAGCAAAAACGAGCATCAACATAAGTCAGCAAATTCCTTAACATTTAAATAATTCAGCAATGCAAGTCAGTCTGTCAACTGTCACCATTAAGTCACCCTTGTCAGCCTAACTAACTCAAATTAGCATCAGCATGTGGGTCTGCATGCAAAACCAATTTAGACAAAAATCATTATTTGGGAAAATCTATCTAGAGAGAGAAAAACAATTTAAAACAGCGCAGTTGGTACCTAGAAGAAAAAGCACACGTTAGTCAGTCACATTGTTATAGCTACCTATCCAAGATAGATCAGCAACGAGTCAGTCTTAGTCTCCAGGTCATCAGTCATCAACAAATATCAGGCTCACAGAGAGCCCAATTATCAGCACTTCGGACAGCGTCTCCTGACGTCATCAACTTTCGCCTCTCCGCTCTGATTTTCCTTCCCTTGTCATGACTTTTTATTAGGGTCTCTCAGTCAGTCCCACAAATTGCTAATTGGTCAACCTCATCAGGGGTTATGATTCTAACCTATAGTTTTTGTTTACCACTTGTTTGCTTCGGTTCAAGCATCAAGTTCCATTAATGTGATTGGGCCTTCTGTCGATGAGAACATCATCCGGCTCTTCAGGTAACACAATTGTTGCCCACAGTCTTTTAGTCAGTGCTTCTATTGTTCAAGTCCTGGGAAAGTACATTTAGCCTACTCTACACATATTTTTATCAATTTGTCCTCATCATCTCCTGTCCTCTGGTACATTTGCAGAAATTTCTAGAAGAGCCCGTCTGAACTCTGTGCAGTTCAAGCTGCTTTTCTCCAGTTCCACTCCTCTGCAGCTCATCACGTCTCCACGTTTAAGCAAGCAAGGACCTGCGCTGACCAGGCCTCTAGTTCAGCTAAGTTAAGAATATGAAGCATCATAAATCATAGGTTATACATTCAAATATGACATATTAATACACAATTTTTTAATATTTTTCATTATTTGAGCATTTTTAACAGATGGTGACCACTCCTGGTGGGCACATTTTACTCATGCACGTTACTTTCAATTATTAGTTTCTTTTATCAATATTTGTCATTAGTATGTATACGCAAATCATTAGAAATTTCTCATAATAGCATATCTGCTCCAAAAGTCCCTCCTCTGATGACTAAATATGTCATCACACCTTTCCCTTGTCAATCATTTTACAAATCACTTTCAGCTACATTTTGATCTCTTCTCCTTACATTTTCCCTATAGATCAGTGGTTCCCAACCTTTTGACTTCTGAGGACCCCCAATGAATCATTACTGGAAGCCGGGGACCCCCAGCAATTTGTACGATTTAATTTTCAAACATTAAAACAGTAATTCGCAAAAAATATAACAAGTACACACCAAACAAATACTCAAATTCCTAAAGATAAAATAATTTTATATTGAAAAAATATGCAAAAATTGAAAAAAATTATTGGGAAGATTGACGCTGCATCTCAGCAACTACCTTTTCAATGTTTGGTTTTATTTAGGAAAGGTGAATCCTCAGGTCAGATTCTATATTTCCGGAGCGATTTCTGTTTTTATTTTTTAGGTATGCAAGATCTGAGATCGCTTTTTCACATAAATAAGTGAAGGGGAAAGGAAGTAAACCATAAGAGCCTCTCATCTCTCCCTAGCCTCTCTGTCACATTGTACTTCATTTGTTTTTATAGCACCTCTCATACCAGTGTAGGGTGTCAGGGCACTTTACAGGGGACTACAAGATGTAGGATTCACATGTCATCCACACTGGTAGGCATTTTCTAAGAGTGCTTGGTCCGGAGAAGCACAAACTTAGGATTCAGAACACAGCACAGTGATTAGCGATGACGTTAGCACAGTGCTTAATTTGTAACTAAAAACGTGCCGGTGCCCAAAGCCCTCCTCTTTAACACATGGCTGCTGCAATTAAATGTGGGTACACGGAATACTGAGGCAGCATAATCCTAAACCATCTTGGGCCTCTTCAATCCATATAAAGCCACTCCCTGCCACTTCAGCTCACTCTAGCAGCTTTCTACTTTCTCCCTTCGTGATGCTTTTTCATTTTTCCCTTCCTCCGTCTTTCTCATATGTGTCTTTTGCTCACAGCAAATGCTTGAGGCAGAAGAATAAGCCCCGGCCCTCAAAAATAAGTGCCGGTGCTCAGCACCGGAAACAACAAGCACAAATTAAGCACTGCGTTAGCAATAAGAATGTATTTCTACACAAGCAAACCTTTTTAGCAGCATAAGGCAAATGAAAGACTAGGAAAAAAACACATTTCTAATTTGTACCTTGCGGTTTGCATGCAGATGTTTAATGGCAGTTCACAGCTCACTGTGCTAGATTATGATTATGAACTGCATAGTAACAAAATAATCTCTGTGACAAAAGCAGTTACCCATTGTGCCATGCACATGAAATACTGTTTTTTGCATGATACACATTCTTTGCAGCAGGCATATTAACCATCTGTGCTACCTTTGAGTCAAAACTGCACTGCACAAAACTCCCACCTCTCTCCAGCAGATACATTAATCACTTGAGTTAGCTTGACGCTTTTATTTTTGCAGTACAAGGAGCTTTTCAGTGCATTTAAAATTGCTCAACAAAGGAAGTAATAAATATGAAAACACGCACGCACGTGTTTGTCAGAGGCCCCAGCTGGAGAAGTGCCTTCCTCCCAGCCCAGGCCTGCGGACCCCCTGGGAAATTGTCAGGGACCCCTGGGGGTCCGCGGACCACAGCTTGGGAACCACTGCTATAGATTCTTCTTCTGGGTTGTTCTTCCCTCCTCTGATCATTTTTAGACCTACTTAATTTAATTTTCTGCCATAATTTACATGCCCCGCATAATCCTAATATAGCAATGATCACAATTAATATTCCTTGGACAATGTTCCACAGTGCCCCACCCCAAATTTGACTAAAGCTATTTCCCACAGTAACAAATCCATTTCCAACTTTTTCCCAAACTCCTGGTTCCTTCAGTTCTTTCAAATCCTTACTTGCATTAGTTAAATTAGTAAGCAAATCTTTTATCTCTTTCTCGTTCTCAGGTATATATGAACTGCAGTGCCTTGCATTAATCATTTTACAGACTCCTTTGCCAATATTATGTCTAAAGCAATCCATTTTGAAGCGTCATAGCTCTATCCGCAGCTAATTCAGTGTTTAGTAAAAGTATGGCTCCTGTAAAATTGGTTAACATATTATCCACTACAGTAGATAGTTTTCATATCTTATTTGCATTCAATATGACTCCTATAGAAGGAAATATTGCTCCAAAAATATCCCCTACAATTTCAGAGGCTGTCTCTCTCCTTTGTCTCATCTGGTGTAACTCATTCATTTTCGGTATCTTTTTCAAATCATCTATTTGATAAATCTTAGGAAAAACTATCCCAAGTAACATGTCACATACCATCCTCTAGGAAGACGGTAATAAGCATTAAGTCCACAAATATAATAAATTCCAGCAATCACAGGGTCTGCACCATTCAGCATAAATGTCCATTTACTCTGAAACAAAAATACATGCCTACATTCACTCGCTCCCACAAATAAAGTGTCAGTGCATGATTTTGACCTATATATACAAAGCTTCCCTACATGCAATGCATCTAAAGCTAATTTCCCATGCACTTTAATGGCAGTGTAAGCATAATCATTCTTGTAAGTTATTTTCTCTAACCCTTTCTCTAGTTTCTCTTTTAGTGCTTTTCTCCTGTTGTCAGTATGCCCAAAAATAGCTCTTTTCATAGGTGCTAATAAGTAAGTTAAATTGTTACGATGCGTATAAACCATACCAAAGGTCAGTGTAGGCTCAAAGAATCCTCTAACTAATACTAGATCACGATCCTTAGCTATCTTTCTCAAATATCTAATTATAGGAACAAAAGAAAATACCAAGTCATAATTTGAATACAAATATTGTATATACTCCTGATTATAGAATCGAGTTAGTAGCAAACTACAAGTTATACCCTAAGTCAGAGGTAGACTATGGTAAGTGACCCCTCTTCCAAAGAGGACGGTATTTGCGTACACACAAGACAATCCCTCGCATCCATTGTTTCCACATACTCACTCAATAAACGATAAAAGACGTTAGAAGACAGCTCTCCCTTTGCGTTAGTATAATCATGCAATTATTGCTCGTCCAACTTAAACCTCTCTATAGCTGTTAGTGTAGTAGTCTCAAGTACAGATGTAACTTCAGCCTCTCTTATCTCATGAATTGACATTCCCACAATCATTATTATAAACAATATGCCACACACAATCGCCACTCCTACACTCAAATATCTACAATACCTAATGCTCCTAATGTTATTATCTAATCCAGCTATGATCTGTAAAGAATCAGAAAGCAGAATTTAACTATTAATTAATATGCAACACGAAAAAATCAAAAATCTACTTCTTTTTCATGCTTCAGCTTCACACAACAAGACCCTTTTTACTTCCTTTGTCAAAAATCGGTTAGCAGCTGGTCACCTCCGGGATTCTAAGTGTCATATCAGGCTATCAGTGTCTCTTCCGGTAAAATCAATAATCTCAGTTTCTTTTTCTTTTACTCAATGACTCAGTCTACTGATTTCCTCCTTCAGGTTGCATCAAAATTTTGATTCTGAACTACTCTGTCAAAGCAAAGAGACATAGGGGGTCATTCCAACCCTGGCGGTCGGTGTTAAAGCAGCTGTAAAACCGCTAACAGGCTGGCGGTAAAAAAAATGCAATTCCGACCCTGGCGGAAACCGCCAACAGAGACCGCCACTTCAACACACCGCCCGCCACGGCGGGACAAACAAACAGTGCGGTGGTCACTGCCAACAGACAGGCGGGAGACAATGTACCGCCCACCCTATCACAACCCACCAATCTGCCACCTTTTCCGGGGTGGTAGCCCCGCCGATAAAAACACGGCAGAAACAGCCATTTCAAACGGAAAACGCTCACCTCCATGCACCCCACGAGGAATCTGGACAGCATGGAACCCGAACTACACATCCTCCCAGCGATTGTCTTCCTGCTCCTCTACCAGGAGCACGAACGCCGGCGCAGAAGACAACGGTGAGTACTGCACCTACGACACAGGGGGGGGGGAGGCAAAAAATTACGGGGACACACATATGCGACACACCCACCCTCACCCTCACCCACTACAACACACACATCAATGGATAGCAACACATCACAGTTACCCCCCCCCCAAACCCCCCGGAAGAATGCAAAGACAAAAGGAAATGATTATAAACATTGGAATATATTTTATGACTGGCTTTAAAATATATCACACATCTAAAACTTTTATATACATAAATTGTCCAGTCCGATATTTGTATCAGGCATTGTTCGTGGACCACTGGGCCCAAATCACATGGGCAAAGCCCACACAGGATACCTGACTCCAAAACCACAGGCACCTCAGGGGGAAGGGAAGGGGGGGGCACCTCAGCCAGATGAGTCCACGACGCTAGATCCACGAGGGGCCTCCACGGCCACTGTTCCATCCTGGGGTGTGCAAAGCCACAGTCTCTCAAGTCTCTACAGTGGGTGGGTTGCCCACTGTTACATCCTGGGGAGTGCAAAGCCACAGTCTGTCAAGTCTCTACAGTGGGTGGGTTGCCCACTGTTACATCCTGGGGAGTGCAAAGCCACAGTCTCTCAAGTCTCTACAGTGGGTGGCTTGCCCACTGTTACATCCTGGGGAGTGCAAAGCCACAGTCTCTCAAGTCAATATCAGTCTCCACTGGTACTGGAGGGGGACTAGTGCCCAGAGTGCTTCGTGCAGCCCTGCCCGACACAGATGCGGGCCTGCCCCTTCCGCCAATGGGCCAGCGGTGCTTGAGACGGCGGTGCTCAGTTCAGCGGTGCTTGAGGCGGCGGTGCCCAGGGCAGCGGTGCTTGAGACGGCGGTGCCCAGGGCAGCGGTGCTTGAGACGGCGGTGCCAAGTTCAGCGGTGCTTGAGACGGCGGTGCCAAGTTCAGCGGTGCTTGAGACGGCGGTGCCAAGTTCAGCGGTGCTTGAGACGGCGGTGCCAAGTTCAGCGGTGCTTGAGACGGCGGTGCCCAGTTCAGTGGTGCTTGAGACGGCGGTGCCCAGTTCAGCGGTGCTTGAGACGGCGGTGCCCAGTCCAGCTGTGCTTGAGACGGCGGTGCCCAGTTCAGCAGTGCTTCGGATGACTGCCCAGTTCAGCGGATCCGCCCATGGCGTGGACGTCATTCGCCACCTGACCTGTGGCTGGCTGCGCCTTCCTGCCCACCTGGGATGGGCCTGGTGGGGCCCTCCTGGGCTGCAGTACCGGGCCTGTTGGTGTCCTCCTGCCCACCTGGGATGGGGCATGCAGGGCCCTCCTGCACAGCTGGGCTGCTGGCGGTCTGGTCGGGCGTGCTGCCCTTCCCAGCCTTCCCTGTTCGCCTGTGGCCCTTCCCCACCTTTGGCGGTGTGCCAGCTGGCACCACACTCCCTGCCGGAGCCATGGTAGGGATTTTGGTCCCAGGTGTTTTAGGCCTCTCGCGCCGGCCACTGACAATCTTCACATGTTTTTGCGGGGGTGGGCTGGCCGTGCCTTGGCTCCCTACTGAACTGGCTGCCCTTGAGGGTGGGGGACTCCACAGTCCATGGCAGACTGTCTTCACAGGGCCCGCTTTTGTGGTGGCTGAGGTGCTGACTGGAGTCCTATTAGATGGACGGGGTGGAGGTGTTGTTGGAAAGAGGTCAAGTTTTGATAGGAAAAAAAGTTTAGGAAGAGAGGGACGGGTAGGTGTAGTAGGTATGGGAGTGGAGGAAGAGGTTGTGGTTGTAGGAGTTTGAAGTCTGCTGTCTTTGGGTGCAGGTGCTTGGGCTGGAGGCTGTCGTGAGGTGGATGGCTGTTGGGTGGGTGGCTGCCTGCATTTGTGTAGCTTGGAAGAGGGGGTGACAGACACACTGGGAGAGGACACAGGGGACGTGTGAATGGTAGTGGGGGTGGTGACTGCACATGTGCGGGGGGTTCTGGTGTGTGTGCTGGTGATGGACGTAGTGGCTGAAGATGTTGCGCATGCAGGTGTGAGTGGAGACGTGACAGGTAGGGAGGAGGGAGACAAGGAGGAGGGGCACACAGTGGAGGCAGTGGGTGTTGGTATCTCTGCATGTGGATGTTGCTTTTGTGAATGCTTGTGTGATGTGTGGTGCTTATGTCTGTCTGAGCTTCCCTTGGGTGTTGAGGTGTGTGCATGCTGGTCTGATGGTGTGTCTGGGATAGGCAGAGGTACAGGGGATTGGGTATGGGTGGAGGAAGTTGGAGGGGAGAGGCTAGAGACAGGGACAATTGCTGCCATCAGTGCTGAGGCCAGAGTGTTGAACGATCGCTGACCAGAATGAATGCCCTCCAGGTATCTGGTGCACCTCCCTTTCTACACCCTGGAGGCATTCAAAAGGGTAGACTGCCCAACAATGAGCGTCCTCAGGAGGTCAATGACCTCCTCACTGAGGGCAGCAGGGGTGACTGGGGCAGGGCCTGAGGTGCTTGGGGCGAAGGAGATGCCCACCTTCCTGGGTGAGCGGGCACGGGGCAAACGCTGAGGGGCTGCTGGGTGGGCGGTGCTGGTGCGCTGGGTGGCGGCTGTACCTGTTGTTGCGGGGGCACGGATGTTGCCGCCACCACAAGGGAGCTCCCTTCAGAGGACGAGTCGCTGTCACTGACATCCGCACGAGTCCCCGCTGTGGAGCTCCCCTCGCCCTCCGTCTCACTGGTGAATTCCGATTCAGTTGCATGGCCCGCCATGGCCATGTGAGATGCAGCTCCCTCGTGCTCCGATGCCACTTCTCCTCCGCCTGATGATGCTAATGCACAAATGAACAGGAAGACCACAAAAAAGGGGGGTGGGGAAAAATAAAGAAATGTTGAGTGCATGCATTGGCGACACCGTTGGCGGACAGGACAGACACAGAAGCCCCCTGCACCACGCCGCGCACTTGGGATCGACTACGCAATCCGTGGTACATGGCCTACAAGCCTATGGGCGACCTCTGCTCACATACATGACACAGGGCAATGAATAGCTGTACTTGGCACCCTACAGAGGTGGGGGGCAGGGGCACGCCTTACGGAGGGGCCTAGCCTGCAGATATCGCCCTGGCCTAGGGATACCCACAGCCCTCCTCCCCCACCCAGACACCTCCACTGCGCGCAAAGTCACCAGAATTTGAGTGTACTCACCCCCTTGTGTCTGCTGTGATGTCCTCAAGCGCCCATCCAAATCGGGGTAGGCCACCGCCAGAATCCGGGACATCAGGGGGGTCAAAGTACGACTGGCACCCCTCCCACGTTGGGAGGCCATCCCCAGCTGAGCCTCCGCCGTCTTCCTGCTCCAGCGTCGGATGTCCTCCCATCTCTTCCGGCAGTGGGTGCCCAGTCTGTGGTGGACCCCCAGGTTCCGGACGTCCTTGGCGATGGCACGCCAAATATTGATTTTCTGGTGGGCGCTGACCTATGTGACATGTACAGGGAGAGAAGAATAATCATCACCTTCTGCATGCTCGATGTGAGTGCCCCCCCCATCCCCACCCTTGCCATGTGGCACATGCTCTCATCTGTCGTTTGATGCATGCCTCAATCGCTCCCCTCACCACCATCTTTCATCCACCCCACTCAACACAGGCATTGGCCACAAAGCATGGTCCCAGTGTACTTACCTGTTGGTCTGGAGGACCGTAGAGTAGCGCATACTGGGGGAGGACCCCATCCACGAGTTTCTCCAACTCCTGAGCAGTGAAGGCAGGGGCCCTTTCCCCAGTCGCATGAGCCATTGTCTCTTCCAGACCGTGGTCACAGCAGCACTTGCAGTGTAGGTCCTCTCCTGTCGAAGATCAGGTATCGATTGATTAAGCAGATAGAAAATGGCGGTCACGCCCGCGGCGGTGCGTACCGCGACCGCCGGCGCACATCGTCATTGGCTCCTGGGACCCATAGGGTTCAATGTTAACCAATGCAGCTTTGCGCCGCGGTCTTCGACCGCCTACCGCCACGGTGTGCCACGCCAGCACATTGACCTCACATCCCATTGTCGCACTTCACAGGTCAGGCAGCCGCCATTTCAAGGGCCCACACATACCTAGGCCTTGCATCGACACTCATACAAGCCGTTCAATGCATTGGGAATCGTGTTATGTGCAAGCTGTGGTTACGTACCTGTGGGTTGATTGACTCTGTGCTCGCTGTTGTCCTTCATAGGCACCGTCCGCTGGGACATGCGAGGAGATGGAGAAATCTTCCCGTGTACAGACCGCTGGTGGACCTGTCGACAATGGAGGAAAGACATGTCATACTGACATACAGGCTTGACCGAGACACTATACAGGAACTGTGTGCCCAGCTGGAGCCAGACCTGATGTCACCAATCCGCCAACCCACAGGGATCCCCCCTCTAGTGCAGGTGCTGTCAGTACTCCATTTCCTAGCAAGTGGGTCATTTCAAACAACAGTGGCCATATCATCAGGGATGTCCCAGCCCATGTTTTCCAAGGTGTTGTCCAGAGTGTTGTCTGCCCTGCTCAAACACATGCGGAGCTACATCGTCTTCCCTGAGGTGGGGGATTTTGCTACAATGAAGGCTGATTTCTATGCCCTTGGACATATACCCAACATCATTTGTGCCATTGATGGGACACATGTTGCTTTGGTCCCCCCCAGCAGGAGTGAACAGGTGTACAGGAACAGGAAGAGTTATTCCATGAATGTCCAGATGGTGTGTTTGGCTGACCAGTACATCTCCCATGTTAATGCCAAGTTCCCTGGGTCAGTGCATGACGCGTACATCATGCGGAATAGCAGCATCCCTTACGTGATGGGTCAACTCCAGAGGCACCATGTGTGGCTATTAGGAGACTCTGGTTACCCCAACCTGTCATGGCTACTGACCCCAGTGAGGAATCCCAGGACAAGGGCAGAGGAACGGTACAATGAGGCCCATGGGAGAACTAGGAGGGTGATCGAGCGGACCTACGGCCTCCTGAAGGCCAGGTTTAGTTGCCTCCATATGACTGGTGGATTCCTAATGTACTCAAAGAAGGTGTGCCAGATCATCGTGGCCTGCTGTATGCTTCAGAACCTGGCTTTGCAAAGCCAGGTGCCTTTTCTGCAGGAGGATGGTCAAGATGGTGGTGTTGTAGCAGCTGTGGAGCCTGTGGAGAGTGAAGAGGAGGAAGGCGAAGAGGACGACAGAACAGGAACACAGTAATACAGCAGTATTTTCAATGACACACAGGTAAGAATCCACACCGGCATATTACATATACTTAACCCCTACTACCTCTCTACTGTCTGACCTTTTCCCCCAGTGTATGGTAACTGAGTTGTGACTTTCCCTTCCGATTTCAGAGATGTGGGCCCCACTGCGTGACATCTGCTTTATTTCCCCATGGACTACAGCTGTGTGACATTGGTATGTTGGCATCACAATGTGAATATGCCATTTGGCACGGTAATGTCTAATACATTTGTAAAAAATCACAGCCAGATTGTTTTATGCAATCAGTGTGTTTATTACAGTGCTCTAAATAGGTGGGTGGTTGCAAATCGTTGAGGTGTGATGGTGGAGGATTGTCCATGGCAGAGTCCAGACTATCAGTATCACAGGTGCATTGTCCAGATGCCTGTGGAAAGTGGAGCAGGGGCAGTGTAAGGTTGGACAGGGTGTCAGTGTGGGACAGTGGGATGACAATCAGGGAGGTATCCTTTCCTGGCTGGGGTCTTGGCATCTTACTCTGTCTTCTTCCTGGATCTCAGGGCCCGCTTGCGGGGTGGTTCTCCTTCTGCAGGGGGTGGGGTTCTGGTGGCCTGTTGGTCTTGTGTCGGGGCCTCCTGTCCACTAGCACCGGCGGAGGTGGTAGGCAGTTCTTGGTCCATGCTAGTGTCAGGGGCCCTTTGTGGTGCAACAGTGTCCCGCAATGTGGTGAGTACCTGATTCAGAGCCACTATGATGGTGCCCATGGCGGAACTGATGTTTCTTAGTTCTTCCCTGAACCCCATATACTGTTGCTCCTGCAGAAGCTGGATCTCCTGAAACCTGGCCAGGACCGTGGCCATCGTCTCCTGGGAGTGGTGGTATGCTCCCATGATGGAGAAGAGGGCCTCGTGGAGAGTGGGTTCCCTGGGCCTGTCCCCCCCCTGTCGCACAGCAGCCCTCCCAGTTCCCCTGTTTCCCTGGGCCTCTGTCCCCTGGACTGTGTGCCCACTACCACTGCCCCCAGGTCCCTGATGTTGTTGGGGTGGTGGGTTAACCTGGGTGCCCTGTAGTGGTGGACACACCGCTGATTGACGTGTCCTGGGGACAGACATATGGGCCCGCTGTGTGGGTGCTGTGCTGGTGTTCCCAGAGGGGGGGAAGGTATGCTGTGGCCTGTGGCTGTCTGAGGGGAACCAACTGTCCAGAGGTCCCCGATGGGCCGGGCAGGTCATATAGATCCAGGGAGACAGAGCTGCTGTCATCACTGTGGGCCTCTTCTGGGGGTGGAGTGAACATTTGTGGACCCACCTGCGCGGTGACGTGGCGTTCGGGTCCTGCAGGGGTATAAAAGTATGATTATTGCTTCTGTGTGTGCCAAAGCGTGCAATGGGTGGGTGCCCGTGTACCCCTGTGCTTGCATTCCTGTGTGGGGGCTTTTGTGACGGTGGTTTGGTGGGGGGGATGGGTATGTGCAGTGGGCATGCTTAGGTGATGGGTGTCCATGCTTTGTGGTCGCATGCAGGGCTTGGTGTTGGGATGGGTGGGTTGTGAGGGTGAGTAGGAGTTGGCATGCTGGTGGGGTGGGGGGATGAAGTAGTTAAGATTTGACTTACCAGAGTCCATTCCTCCGCCTACTCCTGCGAGGCCCTCAGGATGCAGGATCGCCAAGACCTGCTCCTCCCATGTTGTAAATTCTGGGGGAAGAGGTGGGGGTCCGCCGCCAGTCCGCTGCACCGCGATGTTGTGCCTGGATACCATGGAACGCACCTTCCCCCGTAGGTCGTTCCACAGCTTCCTGATGTCGTCCCAATTTCTTGGGTGCTGTCCCACAGCGTTGACCCTGTCCACTATTCTGCTCCATAGCTCCATCTTCCTGGCAATGGTGGTGTGCTGCACCTGTGTCCTGAAGAGCTGTGGCTCTACCCGTACAATTTCCTCCACCATGACCCTGAGTTCAGCCTCAGAAAACCTGGGGTGTCTTTGCGGTGCCATGGGGTGGTTTGGGTGATGTGTGGGGTGGATTGTGTGGTGCTAAGTGTGGTGATGTGTATTGGTGTGTAGTTTGAAGTGCGTGGTAATATTGCTGGGTGACAGTGAATTGCGCGTCTTGGTGCTCGGGTCTCTTATCTCTGTGCGTGTTCACGAATCTCTAGAAGTGGGGGTTTGTGGGTGATGTGGGTGTGTGTTTTATATTGTGTTGGGTGTGTGGGAGTGTTTTTTGTATGTGTATCAGGTGTGTGTATTTCGAATTATCCAATGTGGCTGTGTTTTGGAGATGTGTGTGTATTTTGAACGCGGCGGTGTGTACCGCCAATGGAATACCGCGGTTGAAAGACCGCTGCGTGGGTTCGTGTGTCGTGATAGTGTGGGCGTATTTCTGTTGGCGTGACAGTGGAGGTCTGGTCATCGCCAGTTTCTCGCTGGCCTTTGGTGTGGCGGACTTTTGTGGATGTCTGTATTTTGGCGGTTTGCCTGTTGTGGGTCAGAATGACCCTGGCGGTTTACCGCGGCCGCGGCCGTGTTATGGCGGTCTTCTGCACGGCGGTAAGCGCCTTTTACCGCTGAGGTTGGAATGACCACCATAAACTTGTTTTGCCAATCACTTGTTGCGGCATATGCCCACTCTGATCCTGCGTATCTTCGACTAGCTACTCTCTTTCTTTCTCCTGTCAGTTCTCCATCACTCAATTTATCTTTTTTTGTGGTGTCTATTTCTTCCTCTATTGTCTCATTTATAACCAAGTCCTTTTTCTTGCCTTTTTGAGATTCAGGCCAGTGGTCTCCTTCCCTTGCCCCTTCTGTCAACAATCTCTTCAAGATTGAGCTCTTCTCCTTCACCTTATCTGTAGTGTCTTCTCTTGATGGACCTGCAACGGGTTCAGGAGGAGTCAGATCACTTTGGCTTTGACCAGTCTCAACTTTCTCCCCCTTAGGCTCTGGCACTTGGGGGGTCATTCTGACCCCGGCGGCCGGGGTCGGCGGGAGCACCGCCAACAGGCTTGCGGTGCTCCGCAGGGCATTCTGACCGCGGCGATACAGCCGCGGCCAGAAACGGAAAGTCGGCGGTGTACCGCCGACTTTCCGCTGCCCATGGGAATCCTCCATGGCGGCGCAGCTTGCTGCGCCGCCATGGGGATTCCGACCCCCTCACCGCCATCCTGTCCATGGCGGTTTCGACCACCAGGACCAGGATGGCGGTGAGGGGTGTCGTGGGGCCCCTGGGGGCCCCTGCAGTGCCCATGCCAATGGCATGGGCACTGCAGGGGCCCCCGTAAGAGGGCCCCACTTTGAATTTCAGTGTCTGCTCAGCAGACACTGAAATTCATGACGGGTGCTACTGCACCCGTCGCACACCTTCCACTCCGCCGGCTCCATTCGGAGCCGGCTTCATCGTGGAAGGGTGTTTCCCACTGGGCTGGCGGGCAGCCTTTTGGCGGTCGCCCGCCAGCCCAGTGGGAAACCCAGAATGACCGCTGCGGTCTTTTGACCGCGGTACGGTCTTCTGGCGGTCCCAGCCAGGCCGGCGGCTACCGCCGCCGGCCGGTGTCAGAATGACCCCCTTGGTCTCTTTGCGGTTCAGCACTCTTTGCTTCTGTGAGAACCTCTCCTGTGCATGGATCTCTTGTTACTTCTGCCAGGTTGATCTTTCGTTCTGTCTCCTGAATTTCTGCACCCTCGTCTCTTACTGGGGTGATCGATCCTTCTTCTGCCAATTCTGGATCTACTTCCGGCTCGACCTGCTCCGGTTCTGGTAGAACTATTTGCTTTGCTGCTGTTGGCGTCCTCAACAACACTTCTTCATGATCCTGAGGACTCACCACATTCTTTGCATGGCTTGCATGTATCAAGTTAAGCAAACCTGCACACTTCACAGCTGTGGTAGTTGTCAGCACCACTTGATACAGACCTCTCCAACATTGCTCCAGGCAAGTCTTTCGCACATGCTTTTTGATTATGTCCCAATCTCCTGCTCTTAGATTATGACCTGGGTCATGGATAGGTGGCAGGGTAATGGCTTGTACCTGCTGAGAAAAAGATCGAACCACGTCAGCTAGACCCTTGCAGTAGTCCAACACCATATCATCTGTAATATTGACAAGAGCATTGGCTGGTATTGCTGGCAACCTCATTGCTCTTCCCATAAGAATCTCATGTGGGGACAGCCCTGTCTTTCTGTCAGGTATATTTCTCATTGACATCAACACCAGAGGCAATGCATCCGGCCATTTCAGATTTGTGGCAGTGCACATTTTGGCAATTCTTGATTTCAGAGTACCATTAATTTTCTCTGAGTCCTGACGCCTCTGGATGATAGCTGCAGTGGAGCTTCTGTTCAATATTCAGTGCTGCACATAAGAGCTTAATCGCTTCGTTATTGAAGTGCATTCCCCTATCTGATTCTAAAGAGATCGGAAATCCAAACCTTGGTATCAACTTTCTGAGTAACAACTTTGCAACTGTAAGACTATCATTTCTACGTGTGGGGTATGCTTCAATCCAATTACTAAACACACACACAATCACCTACACGTACTTCAATCCACCACATGCAGGCATTTCAATGAAATCCAATTGCATTCTACTGAATGGTCCACCTGCTCTTCCAAAGTGGTTCAAATTCACCACTGTCACTTTTCCCACGTTTAACTGCTGACAGATCACACATCTGTGACACACTGCTTCAGCTGCTTGCCTAAATTTTGGATTGAACCAATCAACTTTGAACAGCCTAATCATGGCAACTCTTCCAATGTGTGCCTGACCATGGTAATACCGAGCCATCTGAGTCAGCAGACTATTCGTCAATACCATCTGACCCTCCTCAGATACCCAGATCTCATCTGGTCTCTGTACACACTTCAGCTTTGCCCACAGATTTTTCTCTTCCTTGTCTGCATTTTCTTGCAATGTTTTCAATTCTTCTAGGGTATCGATTATTTTCAATGCAAACTTGCACAACTGGTCTCTTCTTCTGCCATAAATTCCCTCTGGTCTTTAAACGATATACAGTTCAGGGCGCAAAACCTTGCAACCTGATCTGCATACCCATTTCCCAAAGAAATGTAATATTGCGTTTTTGATGTGCACTGCATTTTATAACAGCAAACCCCTCTGGCATTTGTATTGCATACAGTAATTCTTTTATCCTGTCGCCATTTCATACTGGGATTCCACTGGAGGTCATGAAACCTCTTTGCGACCACAATTGACCAAAATCATGAACAATTCCATATCCGTACTGACTATCAGTGTATATTGTCACTCGCAGCCTGGTGGAAACATAACAAGCTCTAGTAAGTGCCACCAGTTCTGCTACTTGTGCTGAATATACACCAGGAAGCCAAGATGCTGCTAGGCTTCCTGTAATAGTACATACAGCATATCCTGCTCTTAAAGTGCCCGTTCCATCTCTAAGACATGAACCATCAACAAAGACAATTTGGTCATTTTCTTCTAACCGAGTATCTCTGATATCAGGTCTAGGTTTTGTACATAGCTCTGTTACTTCAAGACAATCATGCTCTATATCCTCCTCCTCTTCAATTTGAACAGTATCACTTGGCAATAATGATGCTGGATTCAACACTGTACATCTTTTCAAAGTTACATTTGGAGCTCCGAATATGCTTGTCTCATACCTTGTCAGTCTTGCCCCCATCAAATGTTGTGTTTTAGTCCTTGTCAGTAAAATCTCAACAGAATGTGGTACCATTACCGTCACTGGGTTTCCCATGACGACCCCTTCACATTGGGAAAGACGTTGACCAACTGCAGCTACTGCTCGCAGACAACCTGGTAAAGCTGCTGCAACCGGTTCCAAGGTAGCTGAAAAATAAGCTACTGGGCGATAAGCACCTCCATGGATCTGTGTCAAAACAGATAAAGAACAAGCATCACGTTCATGACAAAACAATGTGAAAGGCTTTGTGTAATCAGGCATACCCAACGCTGGAGCTCTGCACAAACTCTCTCTCAATTCAGTGAAAGCCCTCATCTGATCCTCATCTAGGCTAATGGGATCTGTAACTCCTTTGTGTGTCAACTGCTGTAGGGGTTTTGCTATCCCAGCAAAATTCAGAATCCATTGTCTACAGTACCCTACCATTCCCAGAAACATGCGCACATCCTTCTGGAAAGTTGGGGGACTTCTCTGCAAAATCATTGTAATCCTTTCTCAGGAAATTCTTCTCAGCCCTTTCTCAATGTGATGACCCAAATATTTAACAGACTTCAGGCAATACTGCAATTTCACAGTTGAGACCTTGTGTCCAAACTCTCCCAAATGATTGAACAGGGCAATCGAGTCGTGCTTACACTCGTCCCTTGTTCTGGATGCAATCAGTAAGTCATCAATGTACTGTACAAGAGTCGATTGGCAGGGTAATTCCAATGACTCCAAAATCTTCTTCAGAATCTGATTGAACAAAGATGGTGACTCCGTATACCCTTGTGGAAGCCTGCACCATCTATAGACTTTATCTAGGAATTTGAAACTAAAAAAATTCTGAAAGAAACTGACTATCCTCATGAAGTGGCACTGAAAAGAAAGCCTGTGAAAAGTCAACCACAGTGACCCACTCTGCCTCACAAGGAATCTGAAACAGTATCACTGCTGGATTGGGTACTATCGGACAGCACTTAACCACCATGTCATTCATTTTTTCCGCAAATCCTGCACAACCCGTACCTTCCCACATGGCTTTTTCAGTCCCATTATCGGTGAATTACATGGGCTGCTCAGCACTTCCCTTAGAACTCCCTGTTTTAGGAAATATCCAATTATCTGCGCCACTTTCATCATCATATCCTGTGCCATGTTATACTGTGGAAGTTTAGGAAACTCAACATTCGGCTTCAAAGTGATTTTAATAGGTTCCACTCCCTTGATCAATCCCACTTCCTTTCCTGTCAAATCCCAAACCTTCTCCTTTACTGTTCCCTGCAAGTCTACATGCAACTCCTTTATAGTGAACATCGGAAACATTTCAATCAATGGGTATTCTTCATAAGTATTATTGAGTACCATGGCTGACGCCTGTTCCTCCTCATCATCACTATTTGTTTGGACTTCTATCCCTGCATCTGTACAATTTATGGATCATTTGGTCTTGCACAATAAATCTCTGCCTAACAAGGACAAAGGACTTGAGTCACACACCACAAATCTATGCAGTCTGAAATAATTTCCAATTTTAACTTGCACTGGTTCTGTGATAGGGTTCGTTAACTGCCTATTCTCCATCCCACGACCTGAACTGTCCTGCCAGAAAGGGGTAAATTCTGTACTTCCACACTTCTCACTGTGGCGCGCGTGGCTCCAGTGTCAACCAAGAATGAGACCTTATGTGCCATTACTTTTCCCTTTACAAAAGGCCCTTTCTGATCTATCTCTAGGAACGCATCTGAACTGTCACTCATCCATTAATTGTTTATTTCATCCTGACTGTGAAATGGGAACTGGTGTGCTGTATTATTACTATTGTCTGGTCTCTGACCTGTGAACTGTTGCATAAGCATAACTTGTTGCTGCTCCATCAGTGCTTGGGGTATGTGCATTTGCTGTCTAGGCACCATAGAAACCTGCTGCTGCCCTGGTGTTAGAGAAGTAAATTGTGCTCGAGGCACCTGCAACTGTTGTACAGGCAAGAAATTCTGACCTCGATTTTGAGCATTCTGAACTATGCCCCTCATTCTTGGGACCCTCACAGTTTGAGCTGCACCAACATCACTTTGCTGAACCATTCCTTCCTGCACCATCAAGGGGCTCTCCCGCTTCCAGTGTCCCACATTTCCGCACAAAGGACATGGCAACATCCTTTTCATGCCCTGCATGTCATTCTGAACAACCACAGTGCTTAAATCGGAGCACACATCATGTCCATCCCACGTCCTCTACACCTCACTTGAGGTTGAAACATGACAGCACTCTGGTGCGGCAGCATCGGCGGCACTAAAGCTCCTTGTACTACTGATTGTACTGCCTTCATCTGCATCACCATTGCCTTTTCTTTCAACTTCTTTTGTTTCAATCACTACAATATTTAGCATACTGCAGTACTTCATCAATCAGCTTTGCCTGCCAGCAAATCAAATGATTCGTAATCATCGGCCCTACTTCAGGTCTCAAACCTTCAACAAATCTAAACACGAATTGCAACATGTCTTTTCGTTCGACCGCTTCCTTGCCACTGTATTCCTTGAAAACCTTTAACAACCTTTCATAATAAGTATGTATTGACTCTTTAGTTTCCTGGACTGTCCTGTCAATCCTCTGCCAAGCAATGTTTTTAGGAGAAATCCTAGTCTTCAGGAACTCAATCACCTTATAATAATTCTTCATTACCTCAGGTGATGGTGCGCCTGTAATCTTGTTCCTTTCAGGTTCACTCGTTGGCCAGTCTACTGCCCTCTTACATTCAACCCATAAGTCGGCTGGCACAACTATCTCGAATAAAGTATTCAAGTCTTCCCACAAACACTTAGAGAGTTTCACAAACCTCTCAGTCTGCTGATACCATTCAACTGTCTTCTCTCTCAATCTTGGATAATCATTTGTAAAATACAATATGTCACTTCTGTGCCATGGGACATGAAAAAACTGACCACCTGGAATCTCTCTCATCAGAAGCATTTTAACTGATTCTCCTTTCTCAGCTCCCTCTGCTTCTTCTTGGGAATCTCGTTTTCATTTATCTTTTTTCCTCGCCTATCTGCCTTCCCACTTCTCTAATGCTCCCCAGATTTGCGCACTCTGCAGCAAGTCCCTCAAATGTGCCTTCATTCCAGCTGATCTCATGTGTTCAAAATCCTTTGCCTCAAAATGTAATCTGTAAATTAGTCTCAAATGCTTTGTTGTTTTAAGATTAAGACATGCTTTTCTGCCACTTCTGCTAATTTCTGGTGTATTTTCCCTATCTCTTTTGTGATCCTTGGGCATAAATACCTCAGCTCTTCTTCAGTGTAGGATTCTAACCTATTCAATCCCATTGTTCCCTCGACTAACTCATTTGATTCGATATTTAATCCCACTCGGTTCAGCTGATCTTCCGCTTTTGATGCACCTTGCGAAGAATTTAAACTATCCAGCCAACTAGGTAACTGCTGAGCTGTTAACCCTTGCAATGAGATATTACTCACATTTGAGACTGGCAGCTGCTGTGCTACTGTACCCGAGGCTTGCGGTGTCAGGAGTCTCAAGCTCTGATTTGCATTAGAGACATTTGCCACATCTGGCAATGTTACAAGAGGATTAAAACCCATAGGAGATCTAAGTTCACCAGGACCCTGTCCTGCAGATGATGTCGATTGTGTTGAATCTCCCACTCCCCTTCTCACCAAACTCTGTGACATCTGTCTGTTCTCCTGCTTCAGTTTTCTTCTGCACATATAAAGGTACCTCTGGACCAACAGTAATCGGTATCAATATTGCATCTGGAGCTGCCCTAGCACCTGCACCCTGTGTGAGTGGTACTCCCGTTGCCCGATTCATAACTTGTGTGAGATCAACCGAAGTCTCTGTCAACAGGGTAAACTTCGTCATACCCTGCGTCTGTGCTGGGGGTAATAACATTGGTGTTGGGTCTGTCTGAACCAACATTGGCTTCGGAAGCACCTGCTCCCTCAGCACTACGATATTTGAAACAGTCTCAAGAACTGAGACATCTGGATAAACTCTTGGTACTGAAGGTAGAGGTACCTGTGTCTGAGCTACAGCACTGGTTCCTGTGCCAGGTGTACTCTGTACTGCCCCTGGTAACTGTCCTCCTTCTGTTTGTACTGCTCCTGCAGCTCCCTGGGACGTTCCTGGAGTAGCAGGAGGGGCTGTAGCACTAGTTCCCGGACCCCCTTCATAGGTCATCATAGGTGAAGGTCTATCTCTCAGCAACTGCGTAGTGAGATCCTCGACATCAGAATCATCATCATCCACATAAGACTTCTTTTCCTTTTTTCCCTCACTCTCCTCTTCCTTGGCACTATCCCCGTTATCTGAGTCATCACCCTCTGTGATTGTTGGAAACATCTTAATCTCTTTCATAGTAGCCATCCTCCATCTCTTCTGCTCCCAATCCCATCTAGCTTCCACTAGTGACTTTTCTACCTTCTTCATCCTTCTATTGAACTTCAGCTCTTGCTGCTGTCTGGCCACTAGCTCTCAGGGCGAAAAATGCAAAAAGAATAAGTGATGGACGGAATGCTGAACAATGTCAAACATTCACCCCAGTACAGAGATCTGGGCCTAAATCCATTGTTTTTTTGCTGCCCATGCCATTCCAGTTTGGACCCAGCCATATGCAAATCAGTCTTGAACCTGTTCCCCATGGGAACAGGCCAGCCCGAACTGCCAGGCCAGGTCTTCCCTGGTTTAGAAACAAGCATCCTAGGACCGGTTTCGGGGTTTCACCCCTCATCAGCCAGGCTAGCTTGAATCCAGTGGCATGGGAAGCACAGGAACGACGTCTGGGCAGACCCTTCCCACTTAGGGAAAAAAACGCAAAAAGAATAAGTGATGGATGGAATGCTGAACAATGTCAAACATTCACCCCCAGTACAGAGTGGGCCTAAATCCATCGTTTGTTTGC
Organism: Pleurodeles waltl; assembly: GCF_031143425.1. NCBI lineage: Eukaryota > Metazoa > Chordata > Amphibia > Caudata > Salamandridae > Pleurodeles > Pleurodeles waltl. The sequence continues at coordinate 696,029,274 of NC_090439.1, read as the reverse complement.
TGCCCATGCCCTTCCAGTTTGGACCCAGCCATACTTAAATCAGTCTTGACCCTGTTCCCCATGGGAACAGTCCAGCCCGAACTGCCAGGCCAGGTCTTCCCTGGACTGGAAAAAATCATCCTGGGACCGGTTTCGGGGTTTCACCCCTCATCAGCCAGGCTAGCTTGAATCCAGTGGCATGGGAAGCACGGACCCACGTCTTGGCATACCCTTCCCACTTAGGGCAAAAAAAATGCAAAAAGAATAAGTGATGGATGGAATGCTGAACAACACTAGCTCTCAAACTGCTAAAGCCTCAAACTGTGCCGGTCTCGTTATCGGCTTCATGTCATACAATGATAATCGCAACTGGTCCAAAATTCTCAAGTTCAATGTTCCATGCTCCTGAAAAGCTAATGTCCCTTGATTCTTAATCAATTTACTCCATTGCTTTAACCAAAGACACAAAGCTATGCCTTTCTCTGTCATCACATGATGCTCCGGCGTATCCTCCGGGGGGGGGTTGTCTCCCCCACTGACGCTTTAATGTAAGAATTGCCTCTCAGTGCACTCTTAAATGCCTTGAAAAACTTCATTTTTACCTGTTTTTGTGTAGTACTTATTAAATAAATGAATTGACTTTTACCCCCGAGATTCCCTTCACCCGTTTGCCCAACCAAGTGCATCTTACGATGCCAATCCGGTTGAGGCTCTTCTCACTAACCGAGCTATCCCAGTGCGGCACACACTTGCATCACACTGACACACAGCGGCTGACAAAGTCTTGCAGCTTGTCCTCCTCAACTCGATTTCACTCATCTAATGCAATTTATTGCGAAAGCCTTCACCAAATAATAACTAAAACAAACCTGCTAGTTTACTACAGGAAGGGACACAATCGCTTCAGGGACCTTATGGATTTTCACTAATGGCTCTTTCTGGCTCTATAGCTAGTCCTCTTTCTCAGTCCCCCACATTTGCAAGTAAAATTCGACCAGCAAACTTTACTCTCAACTGATCAATAGATCTGTCCTGGTGCACATAGGACTCGCCAAATCTCAGTTAAAGCTTCTTTTACTCGTCTAACATTCACTCCGACTTGTTGACCACGCCTGATCAACCTACTAAACCTGACAGAGTCCAACATATAACCAAGTGACTCCTACACTTGTCAATATACTTCGGAGTCTTAGACCACGCAGGGTCCGTACATCACCAACAACTACGTGGACAATTCTTGAGCACAAAAGGCCGCACACATATGAAGTTCGATGATTTCCCTACTCTCATACTTTCGTGTACGCACGCTCCTACTAGCCCCTAACTGGAGTATGCAGACTCCCTACCTTTACCTCACATACATCACAATTCACCTGCGATTTGCTCAAGCTTGTGCAAGTGCAACCTATACTCTCATTCTATCTCAAAATACGCAGAGAACATACCCAATCTTACCAACGGGATCCAGGATCTGGGAATGTCATTTCTGGGTTTCTGGGACATCATCTTTGCTACCATTGCCATTTCAGAAAAACAAAAATTCAAATCTCATAAAAATTCAAACAACTGTACCTAACTTAGACTATTACCATAACCACTCGTCACCACTTAACTAGTTCCCCAAGGAAACTAACCATCAAGCTGCTACCAAAAACTGTTAGCGTGCCTAGTCCTTAGTAAGTAAACTTACAAGGGGACGCGTATAGGTCGATGAACCTTTTGGATCGCATGGAGTATCCTAGTCAAGCGGTAACCAATGGATGATCTATAAACATAGCAATCAACATGAAAACATCAAGCAAAGCCCTGTCTAATAAGAAAATACCATCACTCTCACAAAGGTTAATCAAAAAAGGTTAATCGTTTTTATTCCCTATTAGTTACAATTCTAATGAAAAACCTTTATTCAGCTTTATTGTTAGTCAAACTTTATTAGCATTATAAGCAACTATTCACCAAGAATTATTGAAAAGCAAAAATGAGCATCAACATAAGTCAGCAAATTCCTTAACATTTGAATAATTCAGCAATGCAAGTGAGTCTGTCAACTGCCACCATTAAGTCACCCTTGTCAGCCTACCTAACTCAAATTACCATCAGCATGTCGGTCTGCATGCGAAAACAATTTAGACAAAAATCATTAATTTGGAAAAATCTATCTAGAGAGAGAAAAACAATTTAAAACAGCACAGTTAGACTTAGAAGAAAAAGCACACATTAGTCAGTCACATTGTTATAGCTACCTATCCAAGATAGATCAGCAACTAGTCAGTCTTCGTCTCCAGGTCATCAGTCATCAGCAAGTATCAGGCTCACAGAGAGTAAGCCCAATTATCAGCACATCGGACAGCGTCTCATGATGTCATCAACTTTCACCTCTCTGCTCTGACTTTCCTTCCCTTGTCATGACTTTTTATTAGGGTCTCTCAGTCTGTCCAACAACTTGCTAATTGGTCAACCTCATCAGGGGTTATGATTCTAACCTATAGTTTTTGTTTACCACTTGTTTGCTTCGGTTCAAGCATCAAGTTCCATTAATGTGATTAGTTCTTCTGTCGATGAGAACTTCATCCGGCTCTTCAGGTAACAAAATTGTTGCCCACAGTCTTTTAGTCAGTGCTTCTATTGTTCAAGTTCTGAGAAAGTACGTTTAGCCTACTCTACACATAATTGTATCAATTTGTCCTCATCATCTCCCGTCCTCTGGTACATTTGCAGAAATTTCTAGCAGAGCCCATCTGAACTCTATGCAGTTCAAGGTCCTTTTCTCCAGTTCCAGTCCTCAGCAGCTCATCGCGTCTCCACGTTTAAGCAAGCAATGCCCAGCGCCTACCAGGCCTCTAGTTCGCTAAGTTAAGAATATGAAGCATCATAAAACATAGGATATACATAAAAATATGACATATTAATACATAATTTGTAATATTTTTCATTATTTTAGCATTGTTAACACAGATGGTGACCACTCCTGGTGGGCACATTTTACTCATACATGTTATTTTCAATTATTAGTTTCTTTTATCAATATTTGTCATTAGTATGTATACGCAAATCATTAGAAATTTCTCATAATAGCATATCTGCTCCAACACTAGGAAACATCCATTGGCTAGGCTTTTGTGAGACTGTGTCCACACTACAAGTACACAAAAGAAATTCACACCACCTTAATGGACTATGCAACATATTTATAGGACCCTAGCACCACCTCCTGCCCCATTAACGTCATTTATTTTGACGTTAATGTGGCCCAACGAGTCCAAAACCCCCACTCCGTATTTACAGGGTGGCGCAATGCATGCATTGCGCCACTCTGTAACCCTTTGCGCTACATTATGCCTGCGCCAGGCATAATATATGCAAAGGGGTGTTACCCCATTAGGGGAGCCAGAAAAATGGCATAAGGAAGTCTATGAGATTTCCTAGCGCCATTTTTTACAGCACTTTAAACGCCTGCCCCTTTATTTTACTCTTACACCTTCTTCCTTTCTTCCTTTCCTCAGCGTTTTCCACCTCTCTCTTCCTACTTTTTTTCCACATTGTGAATTTTTCCCTCCCTTGCTCTCAGTAAATGTCTGATGCCAAAAAATAAGTTCAGGTCCCCAAAAAGAAATGTCTTTGGCTCCCACCGGCAACCACCTGCTCAAACTAATCACTGGACACACCATTTTCATTTTCAGTTTCTGCTCACAAATGCATTCTGACTGCTTCTACCTTGATGCTTTCCAAAATTGTTTTTGGTTTGGTAGCAGCAAAGACATTTTCACCAAAGGTTCTTTGGTTCTCTGCATTATTTGCAGCAGGCAGGGACATCAGTAATGTGTACAGCAATAGGTGCTTCAAATCTCAAGGGGCGGGCTGGACGGGGCGGAATAAAAACAATTAAAAAAACATACTTTTCCCCTCGCTGCTGCCTCGCTCATCTGCTCTTCTTCTGGTGTCCCATCATTCACTGGGACACCAGTGCAGGCTCCCCAGCAAACCTGGCACCTGAGATGGCCAGCGAAACCCACATGAACATTTAGAAGTGCACAGACTCCACTCACCCTTTCCTCCCCACCCTCTCGTGGCCCAGCCCTGCCCCTCCGTTCAAATGCTCCTGGCTGAGCCAGGAGCTGAAAAAAAAAACAATAGTGATATATAGGGGGTCATTACGACCTCAGAGGCCGCGGGAGACAGAATACCACCATTGCCGGCGGTATTTCTGTCTCCCTATTATGACATTTCCGCTGGGCCAGCGGACGGTAACAGTGTTACCGTCCGCTGGCCCAGCGGAAATGTCACATCAACATTGCAGCCGGCTCGTAATAGAGCCGGCGGCAATGCTGATGTGCAGCGGGTGCAGTAGCACCCGTCACGCATTTCACTGCCCGAAATTCGGCCAGTGAAATGCGCGACGGGGCTATTGGCAAGTGCATGGGCAGTGCAGGGGCCCCCAGGGGCACCCCCAGTCCCCTTACCGCCGGGCTTTCCATGGCGGTGTGTACCGCCATGGACAGGCCGGCGGTCGGGGACTCATAATCCCCAGGGCAGCGGTAAAGTGGAGGGTCCAGCGGTATGGCCGTGGCTTTTCCGCCACGGTCATAATAGCTGGCGGAACACCGCCAGCCTGTTGGTGGTGTTACCGCCAACATACCACCGGCCGCCAGGGTCGTAATGACCCCCATAATGTTTTATTTTTCAGCTCCTGGCTTGGTCAGGGGGGTGTCACCCCTTCACCATTGCAAAGGAGCTGCGCCTGAATGTTTAGGTTTGTGGCATGGTAACACTCCTCTTGTTGTTACTACTAGGACACTAATCAAAAATGAATTTGTGGTGCAGTCACAGTCACCACCAGCATAGCATATTCTTTACCTACCAAAGTAGGAGAGCTGCCAGGAAAGACCTAAGTATGTCCCTTCCATTATCATATGAGCAGGCAGTACTTGTACAGAAACGTCCTTGGAGGAAAGGCACTCATTTTTTCAGTCAGTTTAAATGTTTTATTTAAATACTGTCATAAGAAACAGAAGTTACAAAAAACGTATGCATCATACAGTAATATATCAAAGGCTTAGAACCATGGGGTTTGGTTAAAGCTAAATTATAAATAAATGAAGAACGTAAAGAAAATACAAAACCATATCAGTAACAAACTGAAGCTTTTTTACTTTTATAAGGATAGATGTGTAGCATTAGGAAGGAATACACAAAAAAATTAATAAATGAAATGAGGGAACATAAAGAAAAGAAAAATATAAAAAGAACCGCAAAAATAGTGAAAGATAGTAACATCAATTAGAAGTGAGAAGAATTAGTGAGTCAATAACAACGTAAATAATACAAAAGGAGAGACAGAATCTGATTGAGTTGGTTTAAAATTCCCTGATGTAATAATAGAGATATGCAAAACATTGTTAAAATCAGTATTTAAATATGTTGCAGCGGGAGGCAAAGTGATTCTCTATTGACAGGAATAACAGAGGTACCCACACCGCTCTGTCCAATCTGTGATAATAGCAAACTGCAGAACACCAACAGTCAAATGAAATACTCAAAGAACACTTCCAGTTATTTGTTATTTGCTGGAAAACAATAGCTAGTTGAAGTAATAACAACTTATCATGGAATACATTTGTATCAAGGGGATTAGCAAAACTAACAGAAAATAATCCACTGATATTGAAGGAGGATGGACTATAAAAAATCACCTTGATTTGTTTCTGTACTTTATACCAATGACCCAACAGTTTGAACACCAAAATAACACGTTTAATAAATCACTATCAAATCATCACATGACCAACAATTGTTTATGGCACTTTAGAAAATTTAGCAGACTTGGAGGGAGAAATATAAAGTCTGCAAGGTCTGACTACTATTGACAGTCTTAGAGTTTTTATACCTTTTCAACCACATTTTGCCTCAAAAAGGGACAGGCCAAGTAAGACATAAATCTGTCTCCCATGGTAATTCAAGTTTAGATTTGTGCCTCAATACAGGAGGAGATGACAGACCTTTAAATAGAAGGAAATATTTTAGTCGAGAGGATACACCTGAGGATAACGAATGGTAGTAGGAATTGAGCCTTGAAAATTGTTTAGAGAATAAAGAACAATATTTAATGGAACCTAGAATTAAATAAATTGGGACATTGAAACAGTGACTGAAATTGGAGAAGGAAGGCAGTATATTTATTCTGGAAAAGATCGGATATCTTTATAATGACTCCTCTCCATGACTTCCAATAAATCAGTCAAGTAATAAATTTATTAGATTTATTATGCCATAGAGGCAGTTTATGGAAAGTCTTCCGAAAGATGAACCCTGAATAAAAGCTTGAAGATAACAATCAACATGTATGTTTAATATATAGGAGTGTAACAATAGAGGGCTGCAAAGAAAAGGAAATAACCTCTTCAAAAGAAAAAAAGAGTAATGTTTTTCACTCCAAGTCATAACAACAGAAAAAGGGAAAGCTAACTTTTGCAACCAAAGAGAGACCTAATGGAGACAAAAAGCCTAATGATACTGATGGAAATCTGAGATGCTAACCCCTCCCTCCCATTTGACATTTTTGAGTTTGTTCAAAGAAATTTAAGATCTTTTCTTCCTCCATTAGAAGGCAGAAAGGAGTAAATCAAGTTTTTTAAAGTGAATGGGGGAAGCAACTTAAAAGAGTCCAAGCAACCCCACCAGGGTAAGAATAAAGGATTCTAACTCAAAAGTAGGGTTTCTGATTAGTTCATAACTTCCTTAAGATTGATATGAACTGTCTCATTGATAAGGTCAGGGAAACAAAGACCCATTTATCAGTTTTTAGAAGAATTCCAGAGAAAATTGGAAGACCCGAACAAGTGTTTGGTACAGAATTTATTTAAAATACATATTCAGTTTTATTAGTGTTAATTTTATAACCAAACATGGATGCAAACAATAATTCAATTAGCAAGGCTGGTATTGAGAGGTCATGATTGGAGACAAAAATAAGAATATCTTCTGTGTAAGCTGCTAATTTTAAATGTTTATCTCCACGATGAAAGCCTAGATTAACTGATTATGTTGGATCTGAGAAAGAAACGTTTACAGTGAAGAAACAATAAAATTAGGGATTGGGGACAACCTTGCTGGACACCTCTTTGGAGTGTAAATAAAAGGGATGCCTTCCCGTTCGCTACAATTGAAGACCTAGGAGACTAATATAATAATAAGGAAATAAAAGAGAGGATTTTAGGTCAAAAACCATGCCATTGTAAGGATTTAAGCATAAAATCTCAACCTAGTCTAGCAAAGGCTCTCAGTGTCAATTTGTATTGCTGCTAAAGGATAAAACAGCTAAGATGCTTTACCTAGAACATTAAAAAATAAGCAAGTATTCTCTGATGGAAGTCTATCTTTAATAAACTTGACTGTTCTTTCCGAAATAGTGCAGATAAAAAGGAATCTAGCCACAAGGCTAATATTTTTGCAAACATTTTGTAATCAACATCAACTAGAGAGGTTGGTGATAATTTATGTTCGCAATAAGCTAGACCTGTACTATCTTCATGTAAAAGGCATATAGGGTCTCATTACAACACTGGCGGGTGGCAAGCGCCGCCTGCCAAGTTGTAACTGCCGTGCGGCCGCCAATGCAGCCGCACTCCCGCGGTGCCCATTATGACATCCCCGCTGGGCCGCAACATGGGAGCCGGCTCCAAATGGAGCCGGCAGTGTTGCGGCCGTGCGACGGGAGCAGTTGCACCCGTTGCGCTTTTCACTGTCTGCATAGCAGACAGTGAAAAGCTGCATGGGGCCCTGTCAGGGGGCCCCGCAACTCCCTGTACCGCCAGCCTTTTCCTGGCGGTTTGGCTGGCGGTAGGGGGACCCGTAATCCCCTGGGCAGCACTCCTAGCAGCGCTGCCCTGGTGGATTACTACCGCTGGGGCCATTGTGGCGGAAACCCGCCGGCCCTGGCGGTGCAACCACGGCGCTTCCGCTGCGGTCGTAATGACCCTAGAAGCACCGCTAGCCTGTTGGCGGTGCTTCCGTCATTTTTGCCCTGGCGGTCCTGTACCGCCAGGGTTGAAATGACCCCCATAGTGTCATCTTGAAATGTGTCTTTAGTTGAAATGGATGAGCAGGAGCTTTCTCAGCTTTATGTATGAAACATTTAATGGCATCTTGAAATGGATGAGGCAAGAAATTAAATAACTGTAGTAATTTAGTTGATAGGTTATCATAGAAATGCTGAAAAAATACCCCAAAAAATTCATCCAGCTCAGGTTTTTTTTTTTGGGAGAGGCAATAGCATGTATAATGTACTGTATAAATATATCTTTTTGTAGAGAGGAGGAATCAATGTCATTAGCCTTAGAGTGTTTAATATTTCACAAGTAAGTCTCAGTCTCTAAGTGGTGTCGGACAATGACTGTGGTATAAGCTTTCTATCTCACCAGAAATTTCATTGTCTCTGATAATTTTAGTCCCTTGAAAATTCTGCAGATGGTCTATCTTGTTGTATTGTTTTTTAACCTTAGGGTAGTTATGGCTCTCCAAATATATTACAATCACAGCCAACATAATAGTGACCACTATCTTTTAAGTAAAATGGTGGAAGCAGGATGCATAGAGATTTCACTGAATCACATTTTGGCCTTAAAGAAAATCCCGTGAAGCAATATTGGACTTAGATGAAACTGATGTTCTAGTTTTTCTATAGATTCTAGCAACAATTGATATTCTTTATCAAATGTATTCTCTTTTCCAGATCCATAATCAATTATAAACCCACACGCAATATCCTTAAATGTATCTTATACCAATTGAGTGGATAGAGTAGGGTCCTCATGTATATGAATACATTCCAGAGCAAACAAAGTGCAGGACAAAGGGAATTAAATGTCCTTTAAAAAGGAGTTAATATTATTCCAATAGGCTCCGAAGAGGGACTACATGCAAGTTGGCAGTAACTGGAACATGATCCAGAATCAGAATTAACCCAATTTCGGTATCAAAAATATTTTGCAAGAGGCTTTTACTTAAAATATATGGCTCAGTGTAATGATGGAGCAGTGGACTGGAGGATACAATTTATATTCTTGTGAGTTAGGGTTACAGAGCCTTCAAGACTCAAACAAAGCTCTCTGGGAACTAGTGGAGTAAAACTGTTCATACAGAGGAGTGAATTTAACTGATTAGCAGTCTAGAAAATGGTCCATAATCTGATTAGAATCCCCCACCCCCAATAAGAAATAGTCATCCTCATGCTGAAGGCACTTACTACTTATATTAGACCAGAAATTATTGTAAATCTGTGAGGGACCATACACATTGAACACTATCAAGGAAGTCATATAAGCATGCACTGAAAATGCCAATATGTCTGGCATTAAAAGAGTGTTGAATGGTGACATGAAGCACTGCTACTAAATAGCATGGGAATAGAGATGATTGTGTGGAAGCAAAATAACTGTAAAATAATATTGGTGTAGATTAAAAGATCAGGAGACAGTTTGTTAGACCTGACAGCCTTAGGGTGGTCACCACCAACTTTTTGCCTGCCTCCCTCCACATTTCTGACACTGTTTTTGCTGTTTTTAGGATTCTGTGCACTTTACCACTGCTAACCAGTGCTAAAGTGCATATGATCTCTCCCTTAAAACATGGTAACATTGATTCATACCCAGTTGGCATAGTTGATCTACTTGTAAGTCCCTAGTAAAGTGCACTACATTTGCCCAGGGCCTTCAGATTGAATGCTACTAGTGGGCCTGCAGCACAGGTTGTGCCACCTACAAAGGCAGCCCCTTAACCATGTCTCAGGCCTGCAATTGCAAGACCTGTGTGCAGTTTCACTGCCACTTCTACTTGGCATTTAAAAGTCTTTGCCAAGCCTTAAGCTTCCCTTTTTCTACATATGTCATCCGTAAGGAAAGCCCTAGGTAACCCAAAGAGTAGGGTGCTGTGTAGGTAAAAGGCAGGACATATACATGTGTGTTTTATATGTCCTGGTAATGGGAAACTCCCAAATTAGTTTTCCATTGTTGTGAGGCCTGCTCCTTATATAGGCTAACATTAGGGCTGCCCTCATATACCTTTTGAGTGGTAGATTCTGATTAGAAAGGGGTAAATAGGTCATATTTAGTATAGCCAGAATATATTACAAAATCCTACTTACTGGTGAGATTGGATTTTCTATTACTATTTTATAAATGCCACTTTTAGAAAAACATTTCTCTGCAGTTAAAATCTCTGTGCCTTACAGCCTCTCTGCAAACCACGTCTGGGCTGGGCTGGTTGACAGCTGTCTTGTGCATTTCACCCAGACAACCACAAACACAGGATTCTCAGTCACACTTGCACACATTTGCATACTGAATGGGTCTTCCTGGGCTGGAAGGGTGGAGTGGCTTGACACATTTCAAAGGCTAGTGGCCTGCCCTCACACAAAGGACTGTCAAACCCCCATACTAGGACCCTGGCAGACAGACCTGTACTAAAAAGAGGACCTTGAGCACTTCGAAAGCAGTCTTTGAAGTCTCCCCAACTTCAAAGGAACTTTTGGGTACATAAACTGGGTCCTTGACCCTACCAACAGAGACACTTCCTGGGATAGGCACTTTGAACCAGATCCTGCAATCTGTCAAGAGGAGCTGCCTGGGTGCCCAAAGGACTCACCTAGACTGCTTTGCTGTGAAGGACTGCTGCCTTGCTGTTGACCTGCTGCCTTGATGGCCTCTGGCTTTTCTGAGAAGTGCTCTCCAAGGGCTCGGATTGAGCTTGCCTCATGTTCCTAAAGTCTCAGGGCCAAAAAGACTTCTCTTCAAAAAGAACTCCTTGTGCAGCAAAAATCGATGCACAGCCTGCCGGAATCCATGTCCAGCCTGCCTAGAGTTGAAAGAATCACTGCATCGCCAACCTGGAACAATGCAGCGCGGCTCCGGAGTGGAGATCGATGCAGCGCCAGCATTGTGACCAGAACTTTGACGCACAGCCCACCGGATCGAAGTTTTTAAGAGGCAGAACGGCGCAGCTCGACTTACTGCATGAGGAATCAACGCAGCGCCTGCCGTGCAACAGAAACTCTGGCGCATCGCCAGCTGGATTAACACAGCACCTGTGACTTCATCCAGCATGCCCAGGATTTCCACGCATCTTTCCTCGGCATCAAAAGACCCCACAAGTATCCTCTATTGTGATTTTTGTTAGCTAGGAAGACATCGGATGAGGTTCTTCCAACTCAGGCAGTTGTGACAGTTGCAGCATCATGACCGTTTGTGGTCAGAAGGCTGCCTCTTGATAGAAAATCTACTGAAGTGGCAGCAAAAGCAACTGGAGTAGCTGCTCCCTCTGAATAAATCACAGCAAGAGCAGCACAACATGCCAATTTCAGCCTGTTGGCCTGTTAGTGAAACTCCTCAGAAGCGTGCATAGATTTTTTGTAATTCGATGGGATTCTGCGGAGTCAAATTCAAATTCTGCGAGTTCCATCCACACCCAAATGGAGCCCATTTCTGAGCATATCCTTGCCACTAAGGACATCCATCAAACACACAAAAGTTAATTAGAGGAATGCTTGCAATAAGTTTAACTACTAGCAAATGGTGGAGGTAGCATTCAAACCCATTGCTTCTTCATCCACCATGCCACCTCAGTTTATACCCTGCCATAAGCAATCATCCATTTCACCCATCACTTTTTTGAAAACTTCACTGAGATTCCCTAAGTTGGACAGCTATGACTAAACATGGGTCCCTTACACACTGTCACTGTAGCCAAACTATAGCCGACTGATGAACATATAAGGGGACCAAACAGAAGTGGCATAGTAAGCAAAAAACAATGGACTGGAATGCAGCCAGCGTTTTTTTTAAATATATTAATGTTATTTTAAATTGTTCAAATAGATAAAAATAGATATTTTATTGTAATTTATGTTTCTTTTTTTTCTTTTTTTTAGTTGCTGGAAAAATAAGGGTTTAGGGGTAGTAGTTATTTATTTATATTTTAATATTTGTAAATATTTTACATGTATTTTATCTGCACATATACACTTTAGTATTAATTAGTGCTTTTAAATTCTTTATTAGAGTCTTTTTCAGTATTCTCAGGACAATAGCCTTTGAAATTGGTTTGTATGAAGGCTTTTTGTCGCCATTTATGGGTGCTACTACCACAATTTCAGGATCCAACAGGACAGTTGGCACTGAGGTAGACCTATCAGAGCACTGCTGTACTTGCAACTGCTGAGGAGAAACCAAAGGATCCAGCTGACTAATAACACACAATCCTGTCCCATCTTATATGGGTTGGATGTAACATTTACTGTGGATCCAATAGGAGGGGAAAATTGAGAAGAGATTGAAAGACGACATACCAATAACTCAATTTCTTTGTTAATAATGCCCACCGCCCTTGATAAAAAAAATGTGTCCATGCTCGTTGTTTGGGAGCCTTTCAGAGCACTGCGAGCAGCCTTTCCCTTTCCTACATGGGTCTTAGACATATTATGGCAGTAATCAGATAAAAAACACAATTATAGTCTTCCAAATAGAAGTAGTAAGAGAAATTAATATTATTTTAAAAAGTACAATCAATAGCTCTTCCTGACAGGTGAAACACTCAAGGGAGGGGGTGGCACAGCCCAGTCTCAACTGGCCTTGGACGGGCACATATTAGTGGCAATGCAGTGAGTTGTGAACCTGCTATTTCCCCCTCCTATTTTACCAGACTAGAGTGTCCATTTTCTGTTAGTGCACTCTCTACTGTTGTGATCAACGCAAGGTGCACACCATCCTTTAGGGTTTTAAGCATGGCTGCCTCAGTCAGAGGACGCATGCATCGAAGACGTCCCTAAGGCCAACCTGTCAGCGCCTGTCCAAGTCTGTTCTGTGTTCAGGGCCCAGCATGCTGGCCATTTTAGCCCCAGCAGGACCACATTATATCAAGTAAGGAAAAACTATTATCAATTGGATCTTCTCCTCTCTGCTCTATTTTTCCCTTGGCGCTTCTAAGCCCTGCTATCCCTAAGTGAGGTTTATCCCCCTTTAGTACAGATAATAAATTAACACCCTTCATTACTGATAACGTGCCATTCCTAAACTGTAGTCAGTAGGCAGACCTGAATAGTCAGGATACTATATATTTGCATGCTAAGTCAAATTCAGGGCTATATTGCGCAATAGTCAGTGTACACTCCTTGTTTTCCCATGCAGTTGATATACATTATGTTGGAGAATTATAAGTTTGATTGCCTATTTGTTACAGAGACTTGGATTAGGGAAGATCCCGCACACTAAAACATTTTATCCCATAGCAAGCAAGAGGACGTTTGATTATTTTGGGTTTTGATTTCACATTTGGGCCATGAGAGCTTGCCTAACTCTCAGAATTGTCCCACTTGGAATGGTGAGGGCTCCACTTTTTGGACTTTGGGACGCTGCATGTGGAAAAATCCACAAGACCTAGACACATCTGAAAACTAAACATCTGGGTGAGTCCAGGGTGGTGTGCTTCACATGCACCCTGCACCATTTTCTTACCCACAATTCCCTGCAAACCTCATACTTTGCTACAAATCACACATTTTCACCACATTTTTTAGATGGAACCTTCTCTTCTAGAATCTGCAGGAATCCACAAAATTCCTACCACCCAGCATTGCCGCATCGATACCAATAAAAATTGCGCCCCATTTGTCAGCCTAAATTTTTTTGTTTTTTCAAACTGACCTTTGGACCCGCTTTGGTTCCCCCTCAATTTCAGAATATTTTTGGACCTTCCATGTCACAGGCACTTGACCCACCACACAGGTGAGGTATTGTTTTTATTGGGAGAAGGTGGGGAATGTTGGGTGGTAGGAAATTCGTCCCGGTGCGGTGATTCCCAGAAATGTGGGATTTTTTTTTTAGCTAAATTTGAGGTATGCTGAGGATTCTGGCTAAGAAAACACTGGGGAGCCATGCAAGTCACACCTCCCTGGACTCCCTCGGGTGTCTCATTTTCAGAAATGTTTGGGTTTGTTAGGTTTCCCTATATGGCTGCTGTGCCCAGGACCAAAAACGCAGATGCCCCCCGCAAAAACAGATAGTTTTGTATTTGATAATTTTGATGTGTCCACATAGTGTTTTGGGGTATTTCCTTTCGAGGGCACTAGGCCTACCCACACAAGTGAGGTACCGCTTTTATCAACAGACCTGGGGAAAGGCTGGGTGGAAGGAAATTTGTGGCTCCTCTCAGATTCCAGAACTTTCTGTCACGGAAATGTGAGCAAAATGTGTTTTTTTGCCAAATTTGGAGGTTTCCAAAGGATTCTGGGTAACAGAACCTGGTGAGACCCCCACAAGTCGCCCCATCTTGGATTCCCCTATGTGACTAGTTTTAAAAAATGCACAGGTTTGTTAGATTTCCTTTTCCTTAGGTGCCGGCTGAGCTAGAGGCTAAAATCCTCAGCTAGGCACTTTGCAAAAAACAGCTGTTTTCTTTGTGAAAATGTGATGTGTCCACATTGTATTTTGGGGCATTTCATGTTGCGGGCACTAGTTTTACCCACACAAGTTAGGTACTATTTTATTGGGAGATTTGGGGGAACGCTGGGTGGAAGGAACTTTGTGGCTCCACTCAGATTCCAGAACTTTCTGTCACTGAAATTTGAGGAAAGGTGTATTTTTGGCCACATTTTGAGGTTTGCAAAGGATTCTGGGTAACAGACCCTGATGAGAGCCCCACAAGTCACCCCATCTTGGATTTCCCTAGGTGTCTAGTTTTCAAAAATTCACTGGTTTGGTAGGTTTCCCTTAGGTGAAGGCTGAGCTACAGGCCAAAATCCACAACTAGGCACTTTGCAAAAAACAGGTCAGATTTCAATGTAAAAATGTAATGTGTCCATGTTGCGTTTCCTGTCGTGGGCATTAGGCCTACCCACGCAAGTGAGGTACCATTTTTATTGGAAGACTTGGGGGAACACAGAGTAGCAGAACATGTGTTATTGCCCATTGTCTTTCTCTCCAATTTTTCCTTCCAAATGTAAGACAGTGTGTTAATAAAGGAGTCTTTTTGAGAAAAAAAGCACAAAAAATTGTAAAAATGGGGTATGTCTCAGTAAAATGCTTAAATTGTGCTAGAATCCCTAAGATGTTGGAAAAAAGGACGCAAATTTGGTATGGGTAGTTTATGTGGACAAAATGTTATGAGGGCCGAAGCACGAACTGCCTCAAATAGCCAAAAAAAAGGCCTGCCACCTGAGGGGCAAAAAGGCCTGGCAGCGAAGGGTTAAAGAACCTAGACTCCTATCACACCTTCTACAGCACCAGGACACCTTTAGGTAATTGACAAGTCAATACATTAATATCATTTTAAAATAAAAATTGATGAAAACATTTTCCATTGTATTGTGGATATTCCTTTCGAAATGTAGGTGTTTAGTGTGGGTATTGTTTTAAAATACATTTTTGTAAATGTATTTATGTAATTTAAGGGTAAAACATAAAAAATATTTTTTAGAAGATATAATTTAATAATGTACAATTTCCAAAGTAATGATTTTATTTCATTAAATTTAAAAAAATGTGTATGTATGTGCATTTATTTTGTTAAAAGCAGTTCGAATATTTTGTTATTTTGTGATTTAATGTATATTATTATTATTATTATTATATTTTATTAAAACTGTATGTTAATATTTTTTTTAAAATGTTATGATTATAAAGTGAAATCTAGGCACATATATTATTTAATGCATTCACTATTTATCTAAATATTCAATATGATATGATAATGTATTTGCTTTTTTACATATTCTAAAATTCTATTTTAAAACAAATACAATTTTTCATGTTTTCCTGGTATATACTTTAAAATCTTATTGGTTAGTTTTATATATTGTAGCTTATTATATTGATGGATTCATTTTCTTTATTATTATTATTTATAGTCAGGAGCATACACAGCTAAGCGTCTACAATCCAGGGGACTCACAGCGTGTAGTAAATACAATTGATGAGTAACACCTCTATCTGCTTACAACCCTGAAGCCGGCAGCGATGTAGAGGTAAAAGAGCAAAGCAGAACTAAAACAGTAACATCCAAAACACTCCCCAGCTGGTGAAACTGCACCAAGGCTATGACCAGTGATTGTGGGACCCTACCTAGAGATCCACTTTAGTGAGTATGTGGATACGAGTGCCATTATGCTGAGAGAGAGTTTTTCTGAGTAAGCAAACACAGTAGTTTTTGATAGGGAGAGTAAATAAGCTTATTGAATTCCGAGGATAATATGTTGATGATTGGTGCCTAAGTGGTGGCATATTTACCAACCACATAGGGTGACCCTATAAACCCTGAAGGGGTATGGGTATAGCTAATTGCAAAAAACAACAACCCCTCGGTATAACAAATTCCTACCATGCAAACCTCATCTACATACACACACCATTACCCAGTATTTATCTACAAAAAACAATGTATTACAAATATCCAATAAATGTCATCCTTCACATACAATTGGTACCTCCCCCATCATATCACAAAGGAAAGAAAAACCAGCGAAAAAGAGATAAGGTGCTCGTGTTTTATAGTATAGAAAGAAATAATCCCTCAAAACATTCATAAAAATATATACATTGTAAAATAGCGCCTGTTGGTTAATCTTTTAACCACATTAAGTCATCCTATCATTTCTTCAAAACAAGATTATGGTGGTCATTACAACCTCAGCGGTCTTTTTGCAAGACCGCCGAAGGACCGCCGTGCTGAAGACCGCCAGTGCAGGCGGTTTTCCGCTTGGTGAATTATGACTGCTGGCAGCCCTCCATCCTTTTCCGGACGGAGAGCCACCAGCAGCCATACTGGCAGTCGGCAGGGAAGTGGAGGTTGCTCCAACTCCATCGCCCGTCAACAGAACACCACCTACCGAATCACATTCCGTGATTCGGCGAGGCGGTGTTCTGTTGACGAGGTGCTGCCGGCAGAGCAGCCCCCATGGATCCCGTCCCCTCCCAGAGGATCAACAGACCAGGTAAGTTGATTGTCCGGTAGGGGAGGGGAGGTGTTGTGTGTTGTGTGCGTGCATGGAGGTGTGCGTGTGAGTATGTAGAGGGGGTGTGTGAGTGCGTGTATGCATGCGGGGGTGTGTTGTGTTTGGAAATGTGTGCGTGTCTGTATGTATGTATGTCTGAATGGATGTGTGTGTCTGTGTGTGTGTGGCTGTTGGCATGTTTGTTGATATGTGTGTGGGTATGTGTGTTGGTAGTGTCTGCATGCATGTACGGTGTGTGTCTGGGTTGCGATATTGGGGGTAGGGTTGGGGAGGGGGTCCTGCCACCTTAGGGGTTGGGGGTGTGGGGGGAGGGCTCAGGGGAGGGGGTGGAGGGTGGGGAGACCCCTATCAGTGTCAAGGAAGGAATTCCCTGGCACTGATAGTGCTTACCGCCATGGATTTCATGGCGGTTCCCAACCCCATGGAATCCATGGCGGTCAGCCGGGTCGTGATACCGCCGGCGGTCTTGTGACAGCCACCAGGCTGGAGACCCAAGTCTCCAGCCCAGCGGTCGTCTTCGCCCTGGCGGTCGGAACGGAGAAGTGAAAGATGACCATGGCGGTAACCGCCATGGTCATGATTCCATTTTTTTTACCGCCAGCCTGTTGGTGATAAGACCGCCACTTCTCTGCCAACCGCCAGGGTCGTAATGAGGGCTTGTATCTTCCAATTTCCCATTCTCTCCAATGAATCCAACCAATCCAGGCATGAGCAATATCGTCGACGTTTCGACCCCCTCAAGCTCTTGGGCAAATTATCAGCTCTGTATGGGTCTTCATAAGGACTGATAGATAGGGGAGCCTACAAATAAACCAATTTTATAAATCAATTTCCATACGTTCTACTTCAATACCCGGGTAATACCTCACATTAAATTTACTCACCCATATAAATCCACGCTAATTACAATATTGTTCTTCATCCATAAACCTCACCAAGTCCATCAATCTAAAACACAGAAAAAACATTCATATAAAATCCCAAAACCAACATCAATAACCAGCATATACACCTACAAATCCAACTCTTACCTTCACTCATATAGTACTCAATTATTTTCTTAATCCACACATTTCTTACTACTTCAATCCATTTCCAAAGGAAAGCCAACTCTGCTTCTATTCCATAACCTTAAATAAAACAAACTTATTTTTGTTATTTCCTCAATCAACATCCCATACTGTTCTCAACGGCTCACATGTGTGAATTTAAATCACTTTCTCCTCCTCGTAAATACAAATAGTTTCTTTTCTTCAACCACTTGAACTTTTCATGGCACTTCATATAATATGTCATTACTAAACCAACCCTTCAATCCGGACAGTTACAAAATATTCAAACTATTCCTAATCGCTCCATCACCCATTTTAACCATCAGAAACCTCCCAAGGATCAGAACTTACTTTTTTCATGGCGAAAACCATGGGACTCAATCTCCTCAACCAAGAAACGCCGGCATGGGCAGCTTCGGTATTTATACACTGCCGCGTGAACGCTCCTTCTGCGTCAGCTCGCTGGAAAACCGGAAGTCATGCTCCGTGTTTACCGACGTGTCTCAACCAGGCGCCTGCGCGTCTAAATCTTCAAAAATAAAACCCAATCTGTACAGTAACGGCGGGATTAGTCCACCTCCTTCTATTGTTAGTCCACTTAGTGACCATAACTAATCATTCTAAACATGTTCATCTTCCCAGCGCAGCCGCCCTGTGGAGTAAAAATGCTGCTAAACTCCAGACAAATTAAATAGATTTTATATATTTACTTACCATTATGGGAGGAAAAAAGCCCAAATTCTCACATCAAAAACTTATAACCATAAGACAAAGGAAACACAATTTCCTTCTCTAATCTGTCCAATTCTCACAAGTATCCCTTTTATGCAAAACAACCTATTCAAACACTCACGCAATAAAATATATTTATTAGTACTCTTTTTCTTTTTATTCTCGGTAAAGTCCATTCACTCCAAACCTTACCAATCCTCTGTCCCATAAAAGGAATGCACACACTCATAATCTAACAATCCATTACAATATGGATCATTCAAAATTATATATATCCATGACATCAAAATAAATAAAATATTTCCTCAACCATTCGATAGATTAGACCTTTGTCTTGCTATTTCCGCATATTCATTTAGACCATGGGAAACAGAGTCCGAAACATGAATCCATTTACATTCCCGTAGATTAAGGTTGTCCGAGAGGCTCCCTCCAAGGTTGTTAAACTTAATTCTTTCCAATACAAACCATCTTAGTGAGTCAGCCGAAGGATTTTTATGGGTGAGTAAGTTTAATGTGAGGTATTACCCGGGTATGGAAGTAGAACGTATGGAGATTGATTTATGAAATTGGTTTATTTGTAGGCTCCTCTATCTATCAGTCCTGATGAAGACGGAGCTGATATTTTGCCCAAGAGCTTGAGGGGGTCGAAAGGTTGACGATATTGCTCATGCCTGGATTGGTTGGATTCCTTGGAGAGAATGGGAAATTGGAAGATATAATCTTGTTTTGAAGAAATGATAGGATGATTTAATGTGGTTAAAAGATTAACCAACAGGCGCTATTTTACAATGTATATATTTTTATGAATGTTTTGAGGGGTTATTTCTCTTTCTTTACTATAAAACACGAGCACCTTATATCTTTTTCACTGGTTTTTCTTTCCTTTGTGATATGATGGGGGGAGTTACAAATTGTATGTAAAGGATGACATTTATTGGATATTTGTAATAAATTGTTTTTTGAGATAAATACAGGGTAATGGTGTGTGTATGTAGATGACATTTGTATGGTAGGAATTTGTTATACCGAGGGGTTGTTGTTTTTTGCAGTAAGTGGTGACATAAGCATCCACCTTTTGGTCAGCACCAAGGAGATCTCCATCCCCAAGAGGAACCCTCGTTTGTGTAGCCAAGCCATATATTCTGAAGTTCTCTCTGTGCCCCTTAAGAAGAGAACTACCTGATACACTGCACCTAATGCTAATCTGTTGTCCTCTGAGGATCTAAGTGGGTAGGTTAAGGGATCTGCTAAGCCTGGAATAGTATGAGCTACAAATCAGGGGATTGTTGTATTGAAAGCGCATATCATCTAGGACATGCTCCCAAAATCATTCTAGTTTTGGGAAATGCCAGAGAAGGTGAAGCAGGGTGCCAGTACCTCCGCAGCCCGTCCAGCATTTGTTAAGTCTAGCGGGGTTCCATACCTGAAGCCTTGCAGGAGTGAGATACCAGTTTGAAGTGATTTTGTGGGCTGACTCTATCCTGGCCATGCTGTGTGCCAAGTGATGAGCCCTGAAGCGTATGTCCTCCCACTCTTTACCTGTGAGCCCCCTACCAACCTCTGCTTCCCAATGGGCTTGACCTGCTGATCTGGGAGTCCGTGCTTGCTTGGACAGCAGTGCATAGATCTCTGAAATGGGGCGTTGGTCATCTTTTTTTCAGAAACACCCACTTCTCAAATGCTTTAAGGGGTTTCTGTGCATATGGTTAAGTTCTGGCTGCATGACCCAGTGCCGTACCTATAGGTATTGGAGTCGCTCAGCCTTCGTCAACCCACAGTCAGCTTTTAGTTGCTCAAGTGGCATGATGCCTTGGGGATCAAAGAGACAGCACCCACCTTCCCACCATTTCCGGAACTGTTCTTGGTGTAAGTTCGGGTTGGCGAAGATTGGAGCCCTGGGGAAGAGAAAAAAAGTCAGGCCAGCTTTGGTCACCACTGCATCCCAAACTCTGAAAACTGTGCTTGTAACTAGGGCTGAGTAGAGTCCCCATGCACAATGTTTGCGTGGGAGCCTTGGTTCTTTCCAGATATGGGATCCTGCTATTGCTTGGTCCATAAAGCACCAGTATTTCTCTGCGAGTGGGTGGCTTCATTCTACTAGGAAGCATAGTTGGGAGGCTTGAAAATATCATAATAGGCATGGTACTGTCAGTCCTGCCTCTTGAGTCAGGCAGTGTAGTAGATTTGTAAAAAGCCAGGGCAGCTTGACCTCCCAGAAGAATTTAGTGAGGGTGTTTTGGAGGGTCTGGAGGTTTTTTTTCAGTGAGGTCAGAAGGAGCGTCAGGAAGAGGTACAGGATGTGGGATAGAGTAGTAATTTTGATTGCTGCTATGCAGCCCAACCAGGACAGGTGGAGATGACTCCATGCTTCCAATTCAGCAAGTGTTTGGAAAACTATGGCTGTGTAGTTCAGGGTGATGGTGCGTGAAACAGAGCGCACCACCTTATATGATCTTGTGCAAGGTCGAACGAGAACTGAGAGCATAGGCTGGTCTCCTGGGAAGGGGTCACCGAGATTTTTAAGATTTGAGATTTCTGCATATTTACTTTGAGGCCTGAGATCGCCCTGAAGGCATGGAGTTCAGTATCTAGGGCAGGGAGTGAGGTCAATGGGTTGGTAACAGCTAAGATTACGGCATCAGTTTGGAGACTGATGCGGTGACAATCCCCCTCAAATTTGATGCTGTAGATGGCTGGACTGTCCCTGATCCTCCGGGTTACATGCTCCATGTATTGAGTGAAGGCGAGAGGGGAGAATGGGCACCCATGTCTGGTCCCCTGCTGCAGAGGGAAGGATGGTGAGGAAATCCCATTCACTCTCACTGAGGCACAGGGTGCGCTATAAATGCTTTCTATCCAACATCTGAACTTGTCCCCAAACCTGGGTGTGTAAGGGTAGCAAAGAGATAGGGCCATTGGACTCTGTCAAATGCCTTTCCAGCGTCACTTGACAGAAGCAGAGTCTCCATCCCAGACCTATTCTCCTTGTCCAAGAGGTGCAAAAGAGGCTTAGTGTTGTCTCCACACTGTTGGGTGGGAATAAACCCTGCCTTGTCTGGGTCCACCAAGCCAGGCATACAAGGATTGAGGTGGTGATACTGGTAAAAAGCTTGGCATGTATTTTAGGTAGAGAGATTGGTCTGTAAGAATTGCAATTTGTTTGATCCTTGCCTGACTTCGGAATGACTCTGATGGTGGCCTCTAGCATGGATTTAGTGATTGTGTCTGTATCAGCGAAGAAGTTGTAAAGTTGTGTCAGAATTGGGGCTAACTCAGGACAGAACATTTTATGGAAATGTGAGGAGAAGCCATTAGGGCCCGGAAACTTACCTAGCTCCAGTGGGGCAATTGCTGAGATGAACTCTTCAAGGCGTGTTGGCTTCTCCAGTACCTTAGTGTCAGCAATGGTGGGGGAGGTGAGGGCGCTTCCTGCCAGGTACTCTGTGTAATCAGTGAAGGGGCACGTAGAGGCAGCATACAGAGCATCATAATAACTTTGGAAGGTGGCTATGATAGCATGGTCAGTGTGTGCTTCTTCAGTCAGGGAGGACTGTATGACCTGGATAGAGGCAGCATGGGTGCGGGCACGCAGCCTATGGGCCAGCATGTGGCCACGTCAGTTGCTCCCACGGTAAAATTATGTTTCAATCTAGCCGTGGCATACTCAGCTCTATCTAGGTCCAACTGCTTAAGCTGGGCTTGTGCCTTCTCCAGATCCCCCATACCCTGAGAGCACCAGTTAGTTTGTGAGTGTTTTTCAGTTCTAGAACTGCTTGCTCCAGCTGGACTTGTTCTCTGACTTTTTTTCTGCCACTGAAAGCGCAATGAATTCCCCTCTAAATACTAACTTTAGTGCCTCCCAGAGGGATGAGGGTGACATTGCATCATCATCGCTATTGAATAAGGTAGTCTTTAATCATTTAGCGTCTATAGTGGACTGAGATTGGAGTAAACTGTCCGGCAGTTGTCAGCGTGAGGGCTTATGTTAGGCGATGTTGACGTGTGCTACAAGTATTAGTGGAGCATGATCAGAGGGCACTCTAAGGGCATTGAAAGTGTTCTGGGTTAGTGTTCAGAAAGTAGGGGTGGCTAGGAAGTAAGGACTGTGAGAGAAGGATGACCAGGCTTACAAGTAGAAAGTGTAGTCTCATGTGCGGGGACGCAACGTGTGCCAAATGTCAATTAGACCATAGTCCTTTAACCAGTGTAACCGTGGGGCAGATAAGGCACCCTTCTGATTGGAGCTTTGGCCAGATGTCTAGCACATTGTCCATCACCAGGTCCAGATCACCTCCAGTAAGGATTGCTATGTCTGGTGTGCGAATGACCTGGCCTAGGGCTTCTTTGATAAATTGTTCTTGGTGTTCATTGGAGGTGTAGATACTCGCCAAGGTGAAGTGAAATGTTTGTATTTGAAGTCTGTAAGCTAGAGTTCAGCCTTTGATTTTGGCTATTTTGGATAGGGTCTCACCTTTAAATTAGCTTGAGAGTAGAATGGACACCCTCCCCATTTCACTTGGAGGACCAGAGCTGTTGGGGGAACCATTTCGAATGCATCCTGGGGGTATCTCTAGGGAGCAGGTGAGTTTCATGTAGGAGGTAGATGTCACTCCTGGAACTTTCTAGCAGGGATAGGACAGTGGCAGGCTTGGTTAAATTATGGAGGCCTCAAACATTGAGTCTTACAGTTCTAAGTAACAGAAGGCTTACAGGACATAAGGACGTGTAGCAGTGTGGAGTTGGCGCTATGATGCGACATGGCACAATGCGGGGTTGGGGACAAGCGTGAACCCAGCGGTGGGCCACTTTGCCCCAATGTAGGAGCAGGCATTGAGAAGGAGGAGTGTGTAGGAAAGTACCATCTTTCTTGGCATGTGACCCCCAATTTTACATGTATGTCAGTATGTTTTTCCCTGTCTTGCTGGGATCCTGCTAGCCAGGACCCCTGTGCTCATAGTTTGTGACCTAAATGTGTATGCCTGTGTAGTGTCTAACTGTGTCACTGAGGCTCTGCTAATCAGAACCTCAGTGCCCATGCTCTCTCTGCCTTTAAATTTGTCACTATAGGCTAGTGACTACATTTAGTCATTTGGACTCCCCCTTATAAGTCCAAAGTATATGGTATCTAGGTACCAGGGCATTGGGGTTCCAGGAGATCCATAAGGGCTGCTGCATTTCTTTTGCCACCCATAGGGAGCTCAGACAAACCCTTACACAGGACTGCCATTGTAGCCTGCATGAAATAGTGCACACACTATTTCACAGCCATTTTTACAGCACTTAAGTAACTTATAAGTCACCTATATGTCTAACCTTCACTTGCTGAAGGTTAGGTGCAAAGTTACTAAGTGTGAGGGCACCCTTGCACTAGCAAAGGTGTCCCCACATAGTTCAGGGGCATTTCCTCGGACTTAGTGAGTGCGGGGACGCCATTACACACGTGCACTACAAATAGGTCAATATCTATATGTAGCTTCACAATGGTAACTCCGAATATGGCCATGTAACATGTCTAAGATCATGGAATTGTCCCCCTATTCCAAATATGGTATTGGGGAGCCAATGCCATGCATCCTGGGGGCTCCAACGTGGACCCCCAGTACTGCCAAACCAGGTCTCTGAGGCTTGCACTACAGCTACAGCTGCTGCCACCTCACAGACAGGGCTCTGCCCTCCTGGGGTCTGGGCAGCCAGTCCCAGGGAGGCAGAACAAAGCATTTCCTATGAGAGCAGGGTGTTACACCCTCTCCCTTTGGAAATAGGTGTTACAGGCTGGGGAGGGGTAGCCTCCCCCAGCCTCTGGGAATGCTTTCAAGGGCACAGATGGTGCCCTCCTTGCATAAGACAGTCTACACCGGTTTAGGGAACCCCAGTACCTGCTCTGGCATGAAACTGGACAAAGGAAAGGGAAGTGACCACTCCCCTATCCATCACCACCCCAGGGGTGGTGCCCAGAGCTCCTCCAGTGTGTCTCAGACCTCTGCCATCTTGTTTTCAGAGTTGTGAGGACACTCTGGATGAATCTGAGTGACCAGTGCCTGCAGGTGACATCAGAGACCCCTCCTGATAAGTGCATGCCTGGGTTGGTAGTCAATCCTTCTCCCAGGGCTATTTAGGGTCTCTCCTGTGGGCTTCTCATCAGATTTTGACCTGCAAGAATCCACCAGGACTCCTCTGCACTTGTCTATTCGACTTCTGCCAAGGATCGACCGCTGACTGCTCCAGGACACCTGCAAAACTGCAACAAAGTAGCCAGAAGACCACCAGCGACATTGTAGTGCCTAATCCTGCCGGCTTTCTAGACTGTTTCCTGGTGGTGCATGCTCTGGCGGCTGTCTGCCTTCACCCTGCACTGGAAGCCATGAAGAAATCTCCTGTGGGTTGACGGAATCTTCCCCCTGCTCCAGCAGGCACCAAACTACAGCCTCACTGGTACTCTGGGTCCCCTCTCATCCTGACGAGCATGGTCCTTGGAACACATGTGGTGGACCCAAGTGACCCCGACTGCCCAGAGGTTCAACTGTTGAATTTGGAGGAGGTAAGTCCTTGCCTCCCCTCCCCAGACTGTATTTCTGTGCACCGTGTGATCTGCAGCTACAAGGGCTTCTGTGCACATTTCTAAGACATACTGCATGCACAGCTGAGACTAGGTCCCCAGCATTCCGTCCTGCGATGCTCAGCTCCCTGAGTTGACCTCCGGCATCTTGGGACTGTTAGGGTTTGTACACAGCAAAGAGCATGTCCCCTCTCACTGCACTAGTGGGTTCTGTAATAGCTCCCTTTTAAACTTACTATTCAAAGCCTTTCTTGTTATCTCACCTTCCCCCCCCCCTAGGCTTCTGTGTATGTTGTTTAATGTGCTGTTTTGTTTACACATTGGGCCTTGCTTTTACCAAGGCTTCTTTAAAACACTCCTCCCTAGGCCATATGTTAATCCAACTCATTTGCATAATAACTGAAACTCTGCACACCTTTCAAGAACATGTGCAGCATGTGAGGACCACACCCAGCTCTTCAAACCACACCCAGCTCTGCACACCTTCCAAGAACATGTGCAGCATGTGAGGACCACACCCAGCCCTTCAAACCACACCCAGCTCTTCGAACCACACCCAGCCCTGTCTATAAAAGGCATCCCCCGAGCCTCACCCAGTGCTTGTGCTCGTCTACCTCCCGCTTACCTGAGAACAGATCCCTCGGCGCTGGCACTCCTGCTCTTTACAGACTTTCTTTGACTTCAATTGGCGCGGCTGCTGGCTCTTCCTTCTTCCGGTTTCCGGTTCCTCCTTGCCTCAGCCTCTCTCCTACGAGTAACCTGCAAAAGAGAAAGAAGACAAGGTTAGACTGATCAGTATCTCTTGCCAGCAACAAGTAAGTGCAAAACTTTTTATTACCTGAGGGAGCTTTGACTGCAATTTCTGGATTCGTGTATAGACAGTTTGAGGCAAAGTGCCTTCCACGAGCATTGTGATTCAGGCTCTTTGTTGCAGGATTATTTTGCAGGACTTTGTGAAGCGGACATTGTTTTTTTTTCATGAAACTTTTGGGAATCGAACAGTGGAAACCATTGACGGCAAGGAAAACAGTAAATCAAGGACTTGCACAAATTACATGGTGTATTTTGATGTAAAAGTACAGTATTTGTTTTATAAAAGATTCTGGAAATATGCGAAAAGTGAGTCTGCTATTGGGAATTTAGGCTTTAGTTATATTATGATGAATGTTTGATATTGGTAATTCTGATAACGGTATTTGTTTAATTTTTTAGAAGCTTAACAGTAATAGAAAACACATCCCAGAGCAGTAACACATTCCAAACCTGGAAACTAGAGACCAGGATCCAAGAGGTACTTTTAGAAGAGAATTTCCAATAAATAAAGGGATAGTCAGGAACCCATTTAGGAATAGGTTGCACTTATCTGTTCTTTGTTTATGTTTCATTAGGCACCAGTTTCCACAGAAGTCAGAAAGGGCCGCAGATTTGTGCAGCACTTCAACAGTGGAAACGCAAGAACGGTGTTGTCTCTCTTTTTTTTATTTTATCCACTTCCACCCTTCCCTTGAGCTTCTGTTCTTAGTGCACTGTTTTAAAAACTAGTGTGCTGGAACAAGCAGTTTCAGGGTGGGGTCGGATTGTCTTCAACCTCCATCAGAACTGAACAAGAACTCAGGTGAGCTGGGCTTTGACAGAAGCACAATCCTTAAAAAAAAATTTCAGTTCTGGTGGACGATGAATACCGGGGAAGAAATAGAGGGCATTGACGTCACGGATATGACGCAGGCCCTAAATGAGGACTTGGCTCATAATGAATCAGTGTCTGGCATCTTGCAACATATGCAAGAGGAAATAGAGAGATTAAAGATGGAGAATACCTCTTTAAAACAGGATTTAAGCAGGTATAAATTTAGGGGATCTCAGTGGAACACAGCTTCTACGCCTTTGTTTAAAACCTCCTCAGAGACAGGGGCGCCATCAAAACATACAACGTTAATGTTCCTAATATTGTGCCCTTAGCAGCACCTGAACGTTTTCATGGAGATAGTAACAAATTCCATGTTTTTATCAATCAATGTCAATTACACTTCATTTGTAAGCCACAACAGTTCCCTACTGATGAAACGAAAGTGGCATTCGTCTTGTCTTATTTGGGTGGCACAGCAGCCAATTGGTCAATTCCTTTCGTGGATAGAGATGATCCCATCCTCCATAATTGGAATCAATTTAAACGTACCATGACCAGCCTTTTTGCAAAACACACTTTCATGCAGGCAAGTGATAATGAGCTTTTAAATCTTAAACAAGGTAACAAGGATTTATTGACCTATCTCACTAGTTTTAATCGTTTACTCACCGAGACACAGTGGCCAGAAGAAAAGCGTGTCTGCCTTTTTTATAAAGGTTTGAGAGACGAGTTAAAAGACGCGCTGGCTCATATCGTTGATTTGCCAAAAGACTATTTAGACTTTGTAGATTTAGTTGTGAAATTAGAACATAGACTAGGAGAAAGAAAGAGAGATAAATACAAACTGGAATCACGGTTAACTTTTATTAGACACGAGAAGAAAGACACAGATAATAAACTCCCTGAACCAGAGCCTATGCAAATAGGGACACTCAGAGGTCCACTCACATCAGAGGAAAAAGAAAGAAGGAGAACATTTCAATTATGTTTATATTGTGGCAGGGCAGGTCACTTTGCCAGAGAATGTCCAGTAAAGCCTAAAACTCCACGAAATGGTGCTGTTTCCTCCACCTCCTCAACTGAATCGGGAAACGATTAAGCTCGACAAGGGGAGAGGTTACTTGTTCGAGAAAACATCTTAATCAAACCTCTAATGCTGCAGCCTTCAGGGTACCGCACATACCTAGACATTTCATAATTCAGGTCGTTTTAATTGTTACTACCCAAGTGAGGCATTCTCTCCCTGTCCTACTGGACTCAGGCGCGACAGGAAATTTTGTGGATAATAAGTTAGCTGAAATCTTAGGACTTCCTATGTGCCTAAAGCCTTGTCCAGAAGCAGTATGTGCAGTGGATGGGTCAGAATTGACCTCTGGATTAATCACAAAACAAACAAGTCACTTGTTATGGTCTGTCAGAACGGGCACACAGAGGTGATTAGCTTTGATCTGATAGATACTCCTAATTTTGGTTTGATTCTCGGGGTACCCTGGTTAACAACTCATAACCCAAAAATTGATTGGGTGAATAGAACTGTTACTTTGGATTCCTCTTTCTGTAGAACCAATTGCTATCAAGAAGCAGGTACAGAACAGAGCACAGTATTACACTGTGCTAGTGTTACACAAGATGAACCAAGTCTCCCTCCTGAATATTCTGACTTTAAAGACGTCTTTGATCCAGTAAAGGCTAGTGTGCTGCCCCCACATCGGTCTTATGACTGCCGTATAGATCTTATCCCAGGGGCCCCTTTACCTAATAACAGAGTATATGCTTTGACTGACGAAGAAACCAAATACTTAAGAACCTACCTAGATGACCTACTACAGTCTGGGTTCATCCGTCATTCCACATCTCCAGTGTCATCTCCACTCTTTTTTATCCCGAAGCCGGATAAATCCCTGCGCGCGTGTATCGATTATAGAGGACTAAATAAGGCTACAATAAAGAATAAATATCCTCTTCCTCTAATACCTGTGTTGTTGGATCAATTAAGACATTCTACTGTATACACTAAACTAGATCTGCGGGGAGCTTACCACCTGGTCCGAGTAAAAGAGGGGGATGAGTGGAAGACAGCTTTCAAGACAAAGTTTGGTTTATTTGAGTACACAGTAATGCCCTTTGGGTTATGTAATGCCCCTGCGGCCTTTCAGTTCTTTATAAATGAGGTCCTACACGAATTCCTGGACGTTTGTGTCATAGTATACATAGACGACATCCTCATTTACTCTAAGAACTCAGAAGAACATACCCAACATGTTCGTGCAGTATTATCAAAGTTAAAAGAAAATCATCTTTTTGCTAAGTTAGAAAAGTGTACTTTTAATGTCAACAAGGTGGACTTTTTAGGATACTGCCTGTCACCTCAAGGAATAACTATGGATGTAAAGAAAATCAGTGCTATTGCTGATTGGCCAGAACCATCCTCTGTAAAAGATATTCAGAAATTTCTGGGTTTCGCCAATTTTTATAGGAGGTTTATTGCACATTTTGCAGACATTGCAGCCCCAATAACTACCTTGTTGCGGAAAGGGCAACGATTTCTTTGGACTGATGAGGCGGCACACGCCTTTCAACTCCTAAAACAAAAGTTCACTTCAGCCCCAATTCTGAAACATCCTGATCCTGACTTGCCCTTTTTTGTTGAAGCGGATGCTTCACAAGTAGCTTTAGGAGGAGTTCTCTCTCAACGAGATGCAGTAGATGGCCAGTTACATCCTATAGCCTTCTATTCCAAAAAGTTATTACCAGCTGAACAAAATTACACTGTGGCTGAAAGGGAACTACTAGCTATCAAAGTAGCCTTTTCAGAATGGAGGCACCATTTAATGGGAGCCAAGTACCCAGTTACAATCTTTTCTGACCATAAGAACCTACAGTTTTTTGGATCACTTAAAGCACTAACACCAAGTCAGATGCGCTGGTTAATTTTTTTTAGCACATTTGACTTTGTTATAACCTATAGACCAGGTGCACAACAAATTCAATCTGATGTGTTATCTAGATACGGACATACCTCAGACATGAAACAAGATAAAATAGGAGAACCCATTATTCCTCCCCAAAAGTTGTTGGCACCAGTACAACAGAAGGATTTCATCACAGATCTATATAATGCACACATGCAAATAGCACCTCAGGATTGGTTAAAGGATTCCCATAACACAATACAACGAGGTTTATTGTATCACGACAACATGCTGTTAGTGCCCACCTCTGAATTACAAACACAGGTGATAATTTGGCATCACGCCTCACCGTTGGCAGGTCATCCTGGTTGGGTAAAAACCCTGGAAAATGTGCAAAAACACTTTTGGTGGGACACTATAAGAAAGGACATTAAGCAATTTGTCACTACCTGTCCAATTTGTGCAAGACATAAATCTTCTCATAAGGCTCCTGACGGCTTGTTAATACCAATGCCAACACCCAAACAACCTTGGCACACTGTGAGCGTAGACTTTATTGTAGGTTTACCACCTGTAAAATCCTTCACAACAGTGTTGGTTATAGTGGATTTTTTATCTAAAATGGCACATTTTGTACCATTACGGAAATTACCCACGGCGGCAGAATTTGCCGATATTTTTATAAGGGAAATTGTGCGTTTACATGGTTTGCCAAGCAAAGTGGTGTCAGACCGAGGGAGCCAGTTCAACTCCAGATTTTGGAAAAAATTATGTGAAAAACTGAAAATAGATGTGGCCTTATCCACTGCTTTCCACCCAGAGACAGATGGACAGACTGAACGACTGAACCAAACCTTACTTCAAACGCTACGTTGTTTATTGCCTGATTATTCTAGTGAATGGTTGGAAGCTCTTCCTGTAGCAGAGTTTGTTTATAATAATACTGAGCGTTCAGCTCTACTTTGCTCACCATTCTATTTCTTGCAGGGGTATCATCCAAGAGCTATACCCATTTTGTTAGAAGATTCCCTGTTGCCTACAGTAACGGATAGACTAACGAGGTTAGGTGACATACAAGACAAAGCCAGGAAACATTTATTAAAGTACAAGGAAAGCATGAAAAGACAAGCAGACAAACACAGGTCTGAGGCCCCAATGTATAAAATTGGTGACAAGGTATGGCTCTCCACAAAAAACCTAAACATAGAGGGATCCCGAAAGCTGCAACCACATTTCATTGGACCCTTTAGTATAACTGCCATAGTAAACCCGGTAACAGTAAAATTAGATTTACCAAAAGAATATCCAGTACATACTACATTCCATGTGTCCTTGCTTAAGCTGTACAACTCAAAAACCCGACCTGAACCACCACCTCCACCCATACCAATTAAAGGAAATCTGGAATATGAAGTGAAAAGCATAAAAGACTCAAAAAGAATTAGTGGATGTCTGTTTTATTTAGTAGAATGGAAAGGATATGATGAATCTGAGAATTCATGGGAACCAGCATCATATGTACATGCCCCACAGCTGATTAGACGGTTTTATTTAAAAAATCCAGGAAAACCCCGTCCTGTAGGAGGGCCTTTGAGGGGGGCAACTGTTAGGGTTTGTACACAGCAAAGAGCATGTCCCCTCTCACTGCACTAGTGGGTTCTGTAATAGCTCCCTTTTAAACTTACTATTCAAAGCCTTTCTTGTTATCTCACCTTCCCCCCCCCTAGGCTTCTGTGTATGTTGTTTAATGTGCTGTTTTGTTTACACATTGGGCCTTGCTTTTACCAAGGCTTCTTTAAACACTCCTCCCTAGGCCATATGTTAATCCAACTCATTTGCATAATAACTGAAACTCTGCACACCTTTCAAGAACATGTGCAGCATGTGAGGACCACACCCAGCTCTTCAAACCACACCCAGCTCTGCACACCTTCCAAGAACATGTGCAGCATGTGAGGACCACACCCAGCCCTTCAAACCACACCCAGCTCTTCGAACCACACCCAGCCCTGTCTATAAAAGGCATCCCCCGAGCCTCACCCAGTAATTGTGCTCGTCTACCTCCCGCTTACCTGAGAACAGATCCCTCGGCGCTGGCACTCCTGCTCTTTACAGACTTTCTTTGACTTCAATTGGCGCAGCTGCTGGCTCTTCCTTCTTCCGGTTTCCGGTTCCTCCTTGCCTCAGCCTCTCTCCTACGAGTAACCTGCAAAAGAGAAAGAAGACAAGGTTAGACTGATCAGTATCTCTTGCCAGCAACAAGTAAGTGCAAAACTTTTTATTACCTGAGGGAGCTTTGAGGGCAATTTCTGGATTCGTGTATAGACAGTTTGAGGCAAAGTGCCTTCCACGAGCATTGTGATTCAGGCTCTTTGTTGCAGGATTATTTTGCAGGACTTTGTGAAGCGGACATTGTTTTTTTTTCATGGAACTTTTGGGAATCGAACAGTGGAAACCATTGACGGCAAGGAAAACAGTAAATCAAGGACTTGCACAAATTACATGGTGTATTTTGATGTAAAAGTACAGTATTTGTTTTATAAAAGATTCTGGAAATATGCGAAAAGTGAGTCTGCTATTGGGAATTTAGGCTTTAGTTATATTATGATGAATGTTTGATATTGGTAATTCTGATAACGGTATTTGTTTAATTTTTTAGAAGCTTAACAGTAATAGAAAACACATCCCAGAGCAGTAACACATTCCAAACCTGGAAACTAGAGACCAGGATCCAAGAGGTACTTTTAGAAGAGAATTTCCAATAAATAAAGGGATAGTCAGGAACCCATTTAGGAATAGGTTGCACTTATCTGTTCTTTGTTTATGTTTCATTAGGCACCAGTTTCTACAGAAGTCAGAAAGGGCCGCAGATTTGTGCAGCACTTCAACAGTGGAAACGCAAGAACGGTGTTGTCTCTCTTTTTTTTATTTTATCCACTTCCCCCCTTCCCTTGAGCTTCTGTTCTTAGTGCACTGTTTTAAAAACTAGTGTGCTGGAACAAGCAGTTTCAGGGTGGGGTCGGATTGTCTTCAACCTCCATCAGAACTGAACAAGAACTCAGGTGAGCTGGGCTTTGACAGAAGCACAAGCCTTAAAAAAAAATTTCAGTTCTGGTGGACGATGAATACCGGGGAAGAAATAGAGGGCATTGACGTCACGGATATGGCGCAGGCCCTAAATGAGGACTTGGCTCATAATGAATCAGTGTCTGGCATCTTGCAACATATGCAAGAGGAAATAGAGAGATTAAAGATGGAGAATACCTCTTTAAAACAGGATTTAAGCAGGTATAAATTTAGGGGATCTCAGTGGAACACAGCTTCTACGCCTTTGTTTAAAACCTCCTCAGAGACAGGGGCGCCATCAAAACATACCACTTTGCCTTCCCCAGTTGAGGTTACTGTTAATGTTCCTAATGTTGTGCCCTTAGCAGCACCTGAACGTTTTCATGGAGATAGTAACAAATTCCATGTTTTTATCAATCAATGTCAATTACACTTCATTTGTAAGCCACAACAGTTCCCTACTGATGATACGAAAGTGGCATTCGTCTTGTCTTATTTGGGTGGCACAGCAGCCAATTGGTCAATTCCTTTCGTGGATAGAGATGATCCCATCCTCCATAATTGGAATCAATTTAAACGTACCATGACCAGCCTTTTTGCAAAACACACTTTCATGCAGGCAAGTGATAATGAGCTTTTAAATCTTAAACAAGGTAACAAGGATTTATTGACCTATCTCACTAGTTTTAATCGTTTACTCACCGAGACACAGTGGCCAGAAGAAAAGCGTGTCTCCCTTTTTTATAAAGGTTTGAGAGACGAGTTAAAAGACGCGCTGGCTCATATCGTTGATTTGCCAAAAGACTATTCAGACTTTGTAGATTTAGTTATGAAATTAGAACATAGACTAGGAGAAAGAAAGAGAGATAAATACAAACTGGAATCACGGTTAACTTTTATTAGACACGAGAAGAAAGACACAGATAATAAACTCCCTGAACCAGAGCCTATGCAAATAGGGACACTCAGAGGTCCACTCACATCAGAGGAAAAAGAAAGAAGGAGAACATTTCAATTATGTTTATATTGTGGCAGGGCAGGTCACTTTGCCAGAGAATGTCCAGTAAAGCCTAAAACTCCACGAAATGGTGCTGTTTCCTCCACCTCCTCAACTGAATCGGGAAACGATTAAGCTCGACAAGGGGAGAGGTTACTTGTTCGAGAAAACATCTTAATCAAACCTCTAATGCTGCAGCCTTCAGGGTACCACACATACCTAGACATTTCATAATTCAGGTCGTTTTAATTGTTACTACCCAAGTGAGGCATTCTCTCCCTGTCCTACTGGACTCAGGCGCGACAGGAAATTTTGTGGATAATAAGTTAGCTGAAATCTTAGGACTTCCTATGTGCCTAAAGCCTTGTCCAGAAGCAGTATGTGCAGTGGATGGGTCAGAATTGACCTCTGGATTAATCACAAAACAAACAAGTCCACTTGTTATGGTCTGTCAGAACGGGCACACAGAGGTGATTAGCTTTGATCTGATAGATACTCCTAATTTTGGTTTGATTCTCGGGGTACCCTGGTTAACAACTCATAACTCAAAAATTGATTGGGTGAATAGAACTGTTACTTTGGATTCCTCTTTCTGTAGAACCAATTGCTATCAAGAAGCAGGTACAGAACAGAGCACAGTATTACACTGTGCTAGTGTTACACAAGATGAACCAAGTCTCCCTCCAGAATATTCTGACTTTAAAGACGTCTTTGATCCAGTAAAGGCTAGTGTGCTGCCCCCACATCGGTCTTATGACTGCCGTATAGATCTTATCCCAGGGGCCCCTTTACCTAATAACAGAGTATATGCTTTGACTGACGAAGAAACCAAATACTTAAGAACCTACCTAGATGACCTACTACAGTCTGGGTTCATCCGTCATTCCACATCTCCAGTGTCATCTCCACTCTTTTTTATCCCGAAGCCGGATAAATCCCTGCGCGCGTGTATCGATTATAGAGGACTAAATAAGGCTACAATAAAGAATAAATATCCTCTTCCTCTAATACCTGTGTTGTTGGATCAATTAAGACATTCTACTGTATACACTAAACTAGATCTGCGGGGAGCTTACCACCTGGTCCGAGTAAAAGAGGGGGATGAGTGGAAGACAGCTTTCAAGACAAAGTTTGGTTTATTTGAGTACACAGTAATGCCCTTTGGGTTATGTAATGCCCCTGCGGCCTTTCAGTTCTTTATAATTGAGGTCCAACACGAATTCCTGGACGTTTGTGTCATAGTATACATAGACGACATCCTCATTTACTCTAAGAACTCAGAAGAACATACCCAACATGTTCGTGCAGTATTATCAAAGTTAAAAGAAAATCATCTTTTTGCTAAGTTAGAAAAGTGTACTTTTAATGTCAACAAGGTGGACTTTTTAGGATACTGCCTGTCACCTCAAGGAATAACTATGGATGTAAAGAAAATCAGTGCTATTGCTGATTGGCCAGAACCATCCTCTGTAAAAGATATTCAGAAATTTCTGGGTTTCGCCAATTTTTATAGGAGGTTTATTGCACATTTTGCAGACATTGCAGCCCCAATAACTACCTTGTTGCGGAAAGGGCAACGATGTCTTTGGACTGATGAGGCGGCACACGCCTTTCAACTCCTAAAACAAAAGTTCACTTCAGCCCCAATTCTGAAACATCCCGATCCTGACTTGCCCTTTTTTGTTGAAGCGGATGCTTCACAAGTAGCTTTAGGAGGAGTTCTCTCTCAACGAGATGCAGTAGATGGCCAGTTACATCCTATAGCCTTCTATTCCAAAAAGTTATTACCAGCTGAACAAAATTACACTGTGGCTGAAAGGGAACTACTAGCTATCAAAGTAGCCTTTTCAGAATGGAGGCACCATTTAATGGGAGCCAAGTACCCAGTTACAATCTTTTCTGACCATAAGAACCTACAGTTTTTTGGATCACTTAAAGCACTAACACCACGTCAGATGCGCTGGTTAATTTTTTTTAGCACATTTGACTTTGTTATAACCTATAGACCAGGTGCACAACAAATTCAATCTGATGTGTTATCTAGATACGGACATACCTCAGACATGAAACAAGATAAAATAGGAGAACCCATTATTCCTCCCCAAAAGTTGTTGGCACCAGTACAACAGAAGGATTTCATCACAGATCTATATAATGCACACATGCAAATAGCACCTCAGGATTGGTTAAAGGATTCCCATAACACAATACAACGAGGTTTATTGTATCACGACAACATGCTGTTAGTGCCCACCTCTGAATTACAAACACAGGTGATAATTTGGCATCACGCCTCACCGTTGGCAGGTCATCCTGGTTGGGTAAAAACCCTGGAAAATGTGCAAAAACACTTTTGGTGGGACACTATAAGAAAGGACATTAAGCAATTTGTCACTACCTGTCCAATTTGTGTAAGACATAAATCTTCTCATAAGGCTCCTGACGGCTTGTTAATACCAATGCCAACACCCAAACAACCTTGGCACACTGTGAGCGTAGACTTTATTGTAGGTTTACCACCTGTAAAATCCTTCACAACAGTGTTGGTTATAGTGGATTTTTGATCTAAAATGGCACATTTTGTACCATTACGGAAATTACCCACGGCGGCAGAATTTGCCGATATTTTTATAAGGGAAATTGTGCGTTTACATGGTTTGCCAAGCAAAGTGGTGTCAGACCGAGGGAGCCAGTTCAACTCCAGATTTTGGAAAAAATTATGTGAAAAACTGAAAATAGATGTGGCCTTATCCACTGCTTTCCACCCAGAGACAGATGGACAGACTGAACGACTGAACCAAACCTTACTTCAAACGCTACGTTGTTTATTGGCTGATTATTCTAGTGAATGGTTGGAAGCTCTTCCTGTAGCAGAGTTTGTTTATAATAATACTGAGCATTCAGCTCTACTTTGCTCACCATTCTATTTCTTGCAGGGGTATCATCCAAGAGCTATACCCATTTTGTTAGAAGATTCCCTGTTGCCTACAGTAACGGATAGACTAACGAGGTTAGGTGACATACAAGGCAAAGCCAGGAAACATTTATTAAAGTACAAGGAAAGCATGAAAAGACAAGCAGACAAACACAGGTCTGAGGCCCCAATGTATAAAATTGGTGACAAGGTATGGCTCTCCACAAAAAACCTAAACATAGAGGGATCCCGAAAGCTGCAACCACGTTTCATTGGACCCTTTAGTATAACTGCCATAGTAAACCCGGTAACAGTAAAATTTGATTTACCAAAAGAATATCCAGTACATACTACATTCCATGTGTCCTTGCTTAAGCCGTACAACTCAAAAACCCGACCTGAACCACCACCTCCACCCATACCAATTAAAGGAAATCTGGAATATGAATTGAAAAGCATAAAAGACTCAAAAAGAATTAGTGGACGTCTGTTTTATTTAGTAGAATGGAAAGGATATGATGAATCTGAGAATTCATGGGAACCAGCATCATATGTACATGCCCCACAGCTGATTAGACGGTTTTATTTAAAAAATCCAGGAAAACCCCGTCCTGTAGGAGGGCCTTTGAGGGGGGCAACTGTTAGGGTTTGTACACAGCAAAGAGCATGTCCCCTCTCACTGCACTAGTGGGTTCTGTAATAGCTCCCTTTTAAACTTACTATTCAAAGCCTTTCATGTTATCTCACCTTCCCCCCCCCTAGGCTTCTGTGTATGTTGTTTAATGTGCTGTTTTGTTTACACATTGGGCCTTGCTTTTACCAAGGCTTCTTTAAAACACTCCTCCCTAGGCCATATGTTAATCCAACTCATTTGCATAATAACTGAAACTCTGCACACCTTTCAAGAACATGTGCAGCATGTGAGGACCACACCCAGCTCTTCAAACCACACCCAGCTCTGCACACCTTCCAAGAACATGTGCAGCATGTGAGGACCACACCCAGCCCTTCAAACCACACCCAGCTCTTCGAACCACACCCAGCCCTGTCTATAAAAGGCATCCCCGAGCCTCACCCAGTGCTTGTGCTCGTCTACCTCCCGCTTACCTGAGAACAGATCCCTCGGCGCTGGCACTCCTGCTCTTTACAGACTTTCTTTGACTTCAATTGGCGCAGCTGCTGGCTCTTCCTTCTTCCGGTTTCCGGTTCCTCCTTGCCTCAGCCTCTCTCCTACGAGTAACCTGCAAAAGAGAAAGAAGACAAGGTTAGACTGATCAGTATCTCTTGCCAGCAACAAGTAAGTGCAAAACTTTTTATTACCTGAGGGAGCTTTGACGGCAGTTTCTGGATTCGTGTATAGACAGTTTGAGGCGAAGTGCCTTCCACGAGCATTGTGATTCAGGCTCTTTGTTGCAGGATTATTTTGCAGGACTTTGTGAAGCGGACATTGTTTTTTTTTCATGGAACTTTTGGGAATCAAACAGTGGAAACCATTGATGGCAAGGAAAACAGTAAATCAAGGACTTGCACAAATTACATGGTGTATTTTGATGTAAAAGTACAGTATTTGTTTTATAAAAGATTCTGGAAATATGCGAAAAGTGAGTCTGCTATTGGGAATTTAGGCTTTAGTTATATTATGATGAATGTTTGATATTGGTAATTCTGATAACGGTATTTGTTTAATTTTTTAGAAGCTTAACAGTAATAGAAAACACATCCCAGAGCAGTAACACATTCCAAACCTGGAAACTAGAGACCAGGATCCAAGAGGTACTATTAGAAGAGAATTTCCAATAAATAAAGGGATAGTCAGGAACCCATTTAGGAATAGGTTGCACTTATCTGTTCTTTGTTTATGTTTCATTAGGCACCAGTTTCTACAGAAGTCAGAAAGGGCCGCAGATTTGTGCAGCACTTCAACAGTGGAAAAGCAAGAACGGTGTTGTCTCTCTTTTTTTTATTTTATCCACTTCCCCCCTTCCCTTGAGCTTCTGTTCTTAGTGCACTGTTTTAAAAACTAGTGTGCTGGAACAAGCAGTTTCAGGGTGGGGTCGGATTGTCTTCAACCTCCATCAGAACTGAACAAGAACTCAGGTGAGCTGGGCTTTGACAGGGACCTCTTTGTGCAGTGTTTATATGACCGCCATGTTCAGTCTTCTTGAACCCGTGTTCAAGGACTCATGTGGGTGTTTCCCTCTTTCCAGTGGGCTCTCTACGTTGCTGAGGGCCCCCTCTGTCTCCACTCCTGAGTGGCGACATCCTGGTCCTTCCTGGGCCCAGGCAGCACCCTTTTTCTTCAACTGCGACTCCTGCACGTAGCAAGGCTTGTTTGCAGTACTTTGCCAAGGAAACCACCCTGCATCTGCCAGCACACTGTGGGACATCTTCTGCACAAAGAAGAACCTCCTACCTCACTCCATTGGTGCAGAACAGACATCTTCTTCCAACCGGACGCAGCCATTTTGCACCTTCAACCGGGGTTTAGTGGGCTCCTGCCCCACCCCGGACGCTTTAGCGACTATTGGACGTGGTCCCCTTCCTTTACAGGTCTTCAGGTCCAGGATTGCGTCTTCAGGGCTTTGCAGTCTGGTGTGGTCCTTGCAAAATCCCTTTTCACAACTTTAGGTTGTTTTGGGGAAATAGTAGTACTTTACTCATGCTTTCCTGGGGTGGGGTCTCCTCTATACCCTTGGTATTTTATGATACTCCCAGAGACCCTCTACACACTACACTTGCCTAGGGGTGCATTTGTGGTTCACATTCCACTTACTTAGTATATGGTTTGTGTTGGCCCTAGGCCTATTGCATTCTATTGTGTTCTACAGTGTTTGCACTATTTTCTGACTGTTTTACTTATCTCATTTCGTTATTTGTGTATATTTTGTGTATGTTACTTAACTCCCAAGGGAATATATCCACTGAGATATTTGTGGCACATTGTCACTAAAATAAAGTACCTTTATTTTTAGTAACTCTGAGTATTGTCTTTCTTATGATATTGTACCTACATGAAATAGTGGTATTGCAGGAGCTTTGCACGTCTCCTAGTTCAGCCTTGGCTGCTCTGCTATAGCTACCTCTGTCAGCCTAAGCTGCAAGAACACTTTTACACTCTACTAATAAGGGATAACTGGACCTGGTATAAGGTGTAAGTACCATTGGTACCCACTGCAAGCCAGGCCAGACTCCTACAGAGTGGTTAAAACAAACAAGACCCAACATGTAACAAATCAGAACAAAAGGAGAACAAAGTGCTAATCCAAGGTTGGTACTCTGTGGGGTTGTGGACCATCTGTCTAGAATGAGTCGGTAGGGAGAAGACTTGTAAGAGGCCCCTGCTGTCATGGGCCCTGCTATTCTGGAAGAGGCCCAGAGCATCCAGATGTAGTCGTATGGCAGGTGCCAGGACAGTGTACACTTGACTGATTTATTTGCTGTCAAATCGTCATGCTGTCCAAAACTGCTTGCTGTTCCTGTGAAAGCTAGTCCCGGCTCGGCCGTTTGTGTATTTTCTGCTGGCCACGTATTGCCAGCCTAGGCCCCTGGAAGAAGAGCCCCTGGGGACAGTCCACCGTGAATGATTGGAGGGGGGTTCCTCAGCCATCCCCACCACATCATGTGCCTCTTATAGGATTTTCATTTGGTAGAGTTGGCCCTCCCATCTGATTATCAACTGGAATTGGTACCCCCAGCTGTATGTTACCTCGAAGGAGCACAGGAAATCAGTGATTGGCTTGAAGTCCCTCTAGCGTGAAAGGTCCTGGAAGAGGCCAACAACATGGTCAAGGTAAT
Organism: Pleurodeles waltl; assembly: GCF_031143425.1. Taxonomy (NCBI): domain Eukaryota; kingdom Metazoa; phylum Chordata; class Amphibia; order Caudata; family Salamandridae; genus Pleurodeles; species Pleurodeles waltl. The sequence continues at coordinate 695,988,645 of NC_090439.1, read as the reverse complement.
GAACAGGCTGTTTGTTTCTTGTCACCTTCAGGGTGTCTTCCTTGATTTCAAAGTCATGGACACATGCTAAAATGTCCAATGGCATAGCCCCAGGTCCACTAGCCCGGCCAACCCTGTGCACATGGTCTAGTTGTAGTTCAGCATTGTCTTTCCAGTCCAGGACAGAGCAAAGGAGCGCCTACGTTTATCCTAAGATGTCTGACCCTTCGGCACCCACAGGTACCCCTGAGGTGAATATTGTTCCTCCGCAATCTGTTCTTGTGTAGGTGTATGATTTCCTGGCGTAGGAGTTCTACATCTTTATCACTGGAGGTCTTGTTTTCCTCTAGGGTTGAAACCCGCCTACTGATTGAGGTCAGATCTGTCCAGAGGTCTTGTAGCTCTTGGAAGAGGTGTATTCTCAAGTCCTATATATCTGACTTAAGGGAGTCGAAAAGGGATGTTAGGAAGCTTTTCATGACGAGGGCCAATTCGCCATCCGCGGGATCCTCTCGTTTCCTCCTGGTGAGGGATGGAGCTGCCAACCCCACCTCCCTGGCTTGGGCCGGGGTAATACAGGTCAACATCTCATGGACCTACTGGTCTTTTTTGCTCTTTGTAGTAGCCATGGTCTGAGGATTCAAGAGTGTGACACCAGCAACTGAATTCAGTGGAGTGGTGGTCCCTTACCCTGTTCTTCGTCTCATATATGTAGGGCAAGCACCCAGCTGCTTGGATGGTCTGATAGACTGGCACGGAGGGCCCTAGACTGAGATTTGATTGGCCAACTTCTTGGGGAGTCACTGGTAGAATTAGGCCGCTCACGGGAAGGGAGAAGCTGTCATGGGCCCGCCTAAGTGTGAGCCTACTCAATAGTAGTTACCCACCTCTTGGTGCAATGTCTTGGTGTGGTAGCTTCCCACCAGTCTGCCTCAGGTCGTACTCCAGGCAGAGGGGAGCAGAGGTGGTGGGTTCTGGATAAATGCCCTAGGTCACTCATCTCAGAACCTACAACAATCAACCACGTAAGTCCAGGCCCACTAGTGGCTATGTTAACCCTTGACTCTGCAGGTCTACAGAAGGCTCTGGGGTGCCTGGAAGACACCTCCCCAGCAGACGATGCCCCTGCTCCACACACGGGCACCAGTGTGGGATAAACTCCTATCGCAGCGTGAAGTGAATGGAAACAGGGGGCCACAGCGCTCAGCCGCAGAGTCTTGCATGAGAGAGGGCTGGTGTGGTCCAGGCGGGCAGTCCCCCACTCATCTGGGGCCACTGATCGGTATGATGGGTCCCAATTTAGTCATTGCTGTTAGGTCTCTCACCTTCCACCTGGTGCGGGCTGGCACAAACCATGTGTTCAGCCTTCCCCAAGACCCTAGCAAATGAAGTGCAAGGGCCTCCCCGGTTGGCGGAGTGTACTTTAGAGTGGGCTGACTAGCTCGGCATTGCAGGCAATTCTGGTCAGGGGAAGCGCTACAGCCAACCCAGTAGGATTCTCCATCACGGCCCCATCACAAGTGCCCAGCTTCTCAAGTCCCGCCCTACTTGGAGCAGATAAGGCTCCCCTGAATGGGCCTCTTAAAGGCTGCATGAAGCAACCCTCTGCCAAGGGTGCAGTTGCTCTCTCCGGTTGCTAGTCTGGGGTGCATTATTATCTGAGGAAGTGGGCCCCAGGCACCTTCTGGGGACCAACTGCATCCCAGATTGTCAGAGACTGCCGACCGTTCTAGATTGATCCGCGGGCCGCCATCCCAGGTCGGCCCGCAGTCATTTACAGGACAGAGCGGCGGCTCCTGCAGTATCAGGATTTCGTCTCTCTTGATGGTTGTGCCGGTGGGCAAAAATCTCCAGGAATTGCAGCTTTTACAGTGGAGGATTGTATCGAGCAAATTACTCCGCCGCCATCTTGGTCACACCACTTTGATTTTTTAAATGTTTATGTTGAGTTGTTTATGTTATTTATTTTATATTATTTGGTTGGAGTAAAAATAGTAAATTGAAACTGCTTAATCTCAGCAGCTTCCCTTAGTAAATTTTACATTGGGTGGGAATAGTAAATCTTAACCCCTTAGTGCCCAACACTTTCTTCAATGTAGCTTAGATTAGATTGGGAATAGTAAATCTAAACTCCTCAGTGTTCAACACATTTCCCAATGTAGTTTACATAGAGTGTGAATAGCAAATCGAAACCTATGAATGCCCAACTATGTCCTCAATAAACCTTAGATTAGAGTGAAACTAGTAAATCCCAACACTCTGATGCCCAACACTTTACCTAACTGAGTTTAGATTGGACGAGGATTAGTAAATCTCAACTCCTCAGTTTCCAAAACTTTCTCCAATGTAGCTTAGTTTGGAGCAGGAATATTAAATCTAAATCGAGCTTAGATTGGAGGGGGTATTACATCTCAATTCCTTAGTGCCCAACACTTTCCCCAGTGCAGATTAGGTTGGAGCGGGAATATTACATTTAAACCTCCTAATGACCAACACTTTTCCTAACATATTTTTATTTGGAGTGTAAATAGTAAATTGAAACTCCTTAGTGTCCAATATTTTTCCCAAAGTATATTTTGTCCAAGTAGAAATAGTAAATCTTAACCCCCTAATGTCCAACACTTACCCCAACATTGACTTGATTGGAATGGGCATAGTAGATCTAAACCCCTTTAATATCTAATATGCCCCTCAATGTAGCCTACATTGGAGGGGGAATAGCAAACCCCTCCTTGTCCAACATTTTCCGCAAATTATCTTGTTTGGAGTGGGAATGCTTAATCTAAAACTCTTAATAGCCAAAACTTCCCCCAACGTACCTGCGATTGGAGTGGAAATAGTAAACCTTAGCCCTTAAATCTCCGACACTTTCTCCAATCAGAAGTCCACTTCCCACCAGCCTTTCCATGGCTGTTTCGCTGGCATGGAAAAGCTGGTGGAAAGACAGTATTGGGGGCACAGAGGGCCAGGCTGACCAGTGGAAATGTCATAATACGATGTTTCCTCTGGTCAACTCAGTGGAAACTTCGTAATACGGCGAGGAGTGAAGCCACCGGTATGACGGCAGCCTCACCCCAGGGGTTTGGCACTCCGACTTTCAGACCACTAAACTCATACTGAGCCCCTACGTTTGGAGTGGGAATAGTAAATGTAAATCTCTCAGTGTCGAATATATTACTCAATGTAGTTAAGGTTGGAGTGAGAATAGTAAATCTAAACCTCTTTATGTCCAGCACTTTTCTGAAATGTTGCTTAGGTTTGAGTGAAGATACTACACGTACATCCCTTAATATTGAATATTTTTATCTCATGTAAGTTACATTTGAGTAGGAATACATACTTAGTAAGCTGGAAAGTCCTAATTTGAACTATGATTGTTATTTTGGACATGTTGTACTCTATTATTAGTAGTGAAGTGTTATGTTTTTTAGCTTAATTGCATATGTGGTTTGCTTTGGGGTTATGTAAATAGCTAACAGTGGTTTAGTATTTTACATTTTTATACATGTACTTACATTTTTTGTTTTTATGTTACTTTTAGAAACATATTTGTTGTAATATAAGAAATGAATACAATGTACCTTGGTCATGTATCATTATATGAAGGTATATAATTTTTATTTTATTTACTGTACAAAACAAATCATTTTAATGTACTCACTTTTTAATTTATTATAGAGTATTCTGTTCTTACACATTTAGTTTAACTGTTTATAAAATCAAATATATTTTCACATATAAAGAAATATATAGATATGTTTTGTAAATACATTGATAATAGTTACATTTAAAAAATATATTTTGGAAAACAATCATACATTGTAATGCTTTTTTATTTTGTTTATACCTATATTTTTCATATGTAGAACATTTTGCACGTGTATTCACATTTTTATGCAATTGTAAGCACATTTTTTTAAATTCTTGGTACACATTTTTCTATTGTAATTATTCTGTTACACAAATATTATTGATATTTTTCCATGTACAATTAAATTATATTCTGTATTTTACTTTCTTAAAGCAGTCACATTTGTAAGTTTATTTGAAACTTTTTTGTTAATTTTTTGTATGGAAATATATTTTCCAAACAAATAAAAGTATATAGTAATATTTTATTTCCATTCATTCATTTGGACATCATTTTTTACTCTGTTTATGTAATTTTAGTATTTTATCCTTAAATTGAATTTGGAGGAGTCACTGTTTGGGGTGAATGAGCGTGTTGTCAGCTAGGGTAAGACAATTTAAATTTTACTATTGCTTTTTAATTTTATTGTCATCATTTAATTTTTGTGACTGTTTTGTACGGTAATTAGATGTATTTTTGATGTAGGTAGTTTTATTTACTGTAAGGTATAGGAAATAGCTGTGGGTTTGGTTTAACATTATTTGCTAGGTGCATGTAAATAGCAATGTTTTATACGTGTTTATATGTGTTGCATGAGATTGCTATGTTTAGTTAGCGTTCTTGTGGGTAGTTCTAGGCCAGTTACTAGGTTTGTACGGTTGTAGCAATTATCAGGACTGGTTGTAGTTTATGCTGTATTTCTTATCTGTACTATGTTTTATTAAATGCCACTTTTGTTTATGTTATTTAATGGTATTTGTGGTTTTGTGGGCTGGGATGTATTTAAATGCTTTTTGGTTTACAGCAGAGAAGACACCGTCATTTGACACATTTTCTTTTTTCTTTTTCTCTTAGAGATATTTTAAAATTTCACATATGTTTTACTACAACTTATTTTTTATGTTTGTTTTATCTTATATTTTTGGGATGTTTTGTGATTTTTGCAACTGCATTAAAGTATATTTTGAGGGTTATTTTTTATATTTTTCTAACTTACTTGTGGTTTTATATTGGAGCGATGGGATTATCAAGGCACCCTACTGCAACTCAATTGCGAGTATTATTTAAAAATATTGTTGTGTGTGAAAATGTTTTATATAAATATGTAGTTGTTTTACGTTATTCTGTTGAAATGTGTTTCAATTATTATTTTTTAAGTATTTAAGTTTATTATGTGTTTGCTGCTTAAATAATTTTTTGGGGCAGAGTTAAATATATGTTAATTACACAACTATAGAAATCTTTAGGTGTTATTTTAATGGTATATATATATTTTTTTTAAGTAATGTTTTTGCTTTGGAGTCTATGTAATCTAGGGGTTGTAGTTCTTTGTAAACATTAACCTTTTCACAAACAATTTCATGCATGTGTAGTGTAGGAGGCTGGCCTGGTGTGTGGTGGGTACCTATGGTACTTACACCTTAGACCAGGTCCAGGTATCCCTCATTAGTGTAGTCAATATCTAGAAGCCAGTCTTTCTATTGGTAGCTGTGGATGAGCAACCAAGGCTTATCTTGAGACATGCAAAGCTCATGCAATACAACTGTAGTCACACTTGGGGTCATATTTATACTTTTTGAAGCAAAACTGCGCCAACGCAGTTTTGCGTCAAACATTTTACCGCCGGCTAACGCCATTTCTTTGTGCCGCACGGGCGTCAAATTTATACATTGATGCACGGCGGTGCAAACCACTGGTGTGACTCTTTTTTTTTTTACTCAAACCAATGCGTCACATCGTAAAGAAAAACAACATTAATGCGGCGAAAAAGACTGTGAGCCAGTTTACGACGTCGCAAACCGGATACGTGCTGTTTTTTGACGCAATTGCATCAAAAAACGGCACAAACACAGCAAAATGTGCTAAGGAGAGCCAAAATGGATCCCAGATGCTTGCACATATCCCAGGAAGATGACAACAGACCAGGAACCAGCCAGGAGGACCCACACAAGAATAAGAAAATAAAGTGTTGCTTCAGTGCAGAGGAGCAGGAAATTCTGGTGAAAGAGGTAACGAAACCCCAGCACCAACTGTTTGTCACCTCAAAGTTGCCAATCAGTAGGAGAGAGGCAATATGGAAACAAATTGATGACAAGATAAACAGTGTGGCAGAAGTACAGAGAACAGTCATTGAGTGCAAGAAACGCTGGCATGACTGCAAGCGCAGGACCATGGAAAAGGTGGCCTGGAACAGGAAGGCAGCACTACAGACTGGAGGTGGGAGTCCAGCACCGCAGGAGGCCCTGGACCACATAGAGGAGATGGTGGCAGCCGTCATACCTGAGGAGATCGTCACAGGGATTCAAGGCCAGGACAGCGCAGACTACCAGGAGACAACAGATGCAGGGTAAGTCGCATGGGGAATTAAAATGCACATATGTTAACCGTAAGCAGGGGGATGGACATAACTACTACACAATGCATGTAAGCCATGATATTCAGGGAGTGGCATGGGTAAAGGGGCACGGCATGGGGACATGGCCCGTTCAGAGGAAACCTGGGGCACAGTACTACACTACACCAACAACCTTTGCATGGGGGTATGCTGCCATGCCAAGGATGTTGGAAAGGTAAAGCCAGTCCAGGAGGGTAGGGTACAACGTAAAACTGGCCTGCTGTCACACGTCAGCTGGTATTCTCCCTACATGAACTACGGCTCAATTAACAGTCTCAGGGCATATCTGCAAGTGGAATTTATCATTGACAACAGTTGCCACTACCACCTCTGCTGTGTGTGCAGATGAAGTAGCTAATGGCAGTAACGTCCCCATGGATCAAACACACCCAAAGTAGAGGTTTCAGGATGACAACTTTATCAATCCCCTGTAATCAATAAAAAAGTTCCAATCCTATCCAATGTGATTGTCCATAATTGCTACAAACATGTGCCAATGTCATAAACATTATGAGGTTCACAGCACTAATGTCATACCTATGCTGGATATGTCAGGGTCCACCCTGTGCATGGGTCACAATAGCTCCAATGACACCATGCAACATCCCAAATGTCATACTGCTCAGACAACAGCATTGAGGGGGAGGACATATGTCCCCGGCTATTGAAATTCACCCTCACAGTCAGAAGAGGAAATGGAACAATGCTAGGACCATCCGTGCAATCCAATGTAGCACACATTCCCCAACATCAACATTACACACTACCAATGCTGACATATGTAGTGTGCCATGACAATGCTATACATAGTTATGCTAGGTCTCAGAAACATATATCTGGATGTGAAATATCTGAGACTGTGTCAGTTCCAGATTGTGAAGTGTGGTGCTAGTGCCATCAGAACAACCACAGCCAGTGCAAGGCCTCACCATGAGAATGGAAATAGACGGAGGGTTGAGTAGGACATGAAGGTGGTAATTCAAAATTTGGCCTGAACCAACACCTAGAGGATGTGATGCTGACAAGTCCCCAAGCTGACCACAATACATGTGACATGCAGGTGGGGCATAGGCCATGGGAGAATGCTAATATGAAAGACAGGAGTAATGAACCGGAACCAAGATCACAATGTGCAACAAATAGGAAGGCAGGCACGTCACATTACAAAACCCACAACACAGACACACTAATTGTACCATATCTCATTCCAGAGGACGATGGCTCTCCTGGGGATATGCCTGTCCTGGACTTCCCTGATGACATAGATGACGAGCTGACAAACATCAGCCAGAAGACCCTCCAAGATGTCCTTCAGACCCTCCAGACCCCACCTTCAGTCGCAATGAGGAGCACAGATACAGCAGCCATCACAGAGGACCCACCTACCATCCCAATTCCACGACCTGCCAGCTCCAACCCAGCTGAGGAATCTGACGACACTGGCACCAGCTTTGAGGGGACTGTAGTTGGAGTACAGCGGGAGCTGGCCAAGGAAGTGCAGGTGGGGATGGAAAATATGGCAGCCAGCCTAGAGGAGGTGTGTTCGTGCATGATGTCAACTGCAGAACAGGCAGCAGACATGCAAGGGCGAACATCAGTTTTGCATGTACTTGAAAAAAGTGTGAAGGAAATCAACACAGCTGTAAGAGAGTTGACACAGCACCTCCAATAACAATCCTGTCAAAGCGTGCACGAATGCAATATTGACCCCCTCAGGGCCGACCTGGCTGCCTACCACAGTGATGTGGCTGCTATTCTTAAGAACCAGCAGCTCCTCCTTGCTGTAGTACTGCCCTTAATAGCCCCTCAGTTGGCACTTACCGGTATGTCTGACTCCACGTCTTCAAACACTGAGGTAAGAGTACCCGGTAGCACTAGTCCCTGCCACATGGCCACCTATAACCAAGGTCCTGTGCTTTGTAACATGCCAGTCTTGCACCAGCTGCTCACAAGCACTGTTCTCCAGCCCACTGTTTATCTTGTCACCCTGCCCTGTGATTGTCTCTCACTAAGTCATTGGCAAATCCTGTCCCTCCGCACTATCTGACACTTCACCCCAGCATGTCCAATGACATGTCCTTTTGCACTTGTGTAGGATCACAATGGAAGGTGTCACACTAATGGACTCACAATCATGGACAATTTACATATAGCACTACAGCACTATTAAATAATTAGCACATACACAACAACTTTGTCTCTGTGTAATGTGACACATCGACCGTGATGGAGATCAGTGATGTTTACCTCAGGTCAATGATTATAGAATGTCAAAACAGCTGACTTGAAAGAATGTTGGCTGATAACTATGCAATGTGGTCTGGATTGTATCATCATCTGCCCTTCCTGAGGGTTAATTATGAGGGAAATAGAAACTATACAGTATAATGCTGTGTTGGACAGAATAACGCTTCTTCAAGGGATGCCTAAGCCAAAAACTATTGCCTTCCATTTTTTCTTCAAGCCAGTATTTACTTATGTGACATTTGACCCAATTTTTTCCTAACACACACCATACAGCATGAATGGATGAGTCTGAGTGTACGTACAAATATATAACCTGGCTGAACATTGTAACAAATGATAGGTGTGAGTTATGCATACCATACTACATGAGATCATAATACCACTAACCTTATAAGGCTTCACTTGAACATCAGGCTGCAGGTAGACTTAACACAGTGTCTTCAATACCAAATCTGGTCACAAACTATGTGAGATTGAAAACATACATCAAAAATTAACAACACTTTGGGATGGATAGCAACCTTGAGTGGTGGGTGCAATGGATGGCAGATTCTTAGCAAAGTAGCTCTGGTGTAGCTGCCAATGTAACAGCTCAATTGGGATTTGGTTGCAGGATGGGACACAAATGCAAATACTAAAGAGACACTGTTCACTCATGCCAAGGCCCTGATCCCCAAGCCTGTGACACATACTGTAAAGGATTACCTAAATATTTATTTAAAAGTAAAAAAGGAAACTAAAACCTGGGGAAACACCTTACCTAACCTAACCTATCCTAACTACACATAACCAACAACTGGCGCTAACTAACCTAAGCTAAACTTACTTATCACATTTAACAAAACGATCTAAACACCAATCCCCACCCCCCTTATAAGACGGGACACATGGAGGACAACATATACTAACCTAAACACATACTATCTTATACTAAACAAATACATATTTTTTGAGATTTTTATATTTTATATTTTTTTATATTTTTTCTTTTTTTTAACACCAAAACCCCAACATCATCCTACACACACACAATAAAAAAACAGATATTAAAAGTATCATACCCCCCACCTACTACTACTAACTAAACTAACAGCCTATTCTGACCTAACACTAAGCCCCCTAAATCCACTAATGAAAAGAACCAGGAAAGAGGACGGAGGGGAGGAAATCATGGCTGAGGGTAAAAAGTTTACAAGTTCGCCCTCTGCAGGGTCTTCTTTATGGCATGCACCCTCCTATTCACTTGTGCCACCTCCTGCTGCAGCCTGTTCATTTTCCTTAACATACGGTCAATGTCACGTTGCATCCGCTGAAAATCTGCAGGATCAATGACTGCAGCAGGGGTGGTATGGGTGCCAGTTGAAGATGTATGTCCCCTTGTTGGTGCCATGCGTGTAGGAGGAGGTGCAGGTGGTGCTGTGATAGGTCCTGGAGCAGTGGAGGTTGACGGTCCAGCAAAGGTGCTATGGTGGACATGGAAGGGCCCCCTTCGGCAAATGCCCTCCACACTCCGGAGTCTCTTTCATGGTGATAACGCCTTGCCATGTTGCGAAACCCAGACTCCACATCCAGAATGTGGCGGTAATGCATCGCCCGGCGCTGAAACTCCTGAATGTGGATGGGATTCATATTGGCAACTGTTAAAAAAAATATAAAACCAAACATTAGGTACTTCATTGTCTGATATGGCTCCAGAAGTAAATCAGACAATACATCTAATGTACCAGAAACAGGCCATATCATCATACAGATCACTGATTGTCCCTGAGGAAGTACATGCCAACGCAGACTAAACATGTCCTATAAAACAGCACAGCAATGCTCTAAAAGATGTGTAACAACTTAAATGACCAATGCATCATTGTTCAGCCATTTGTCATGTAAAAAAATGCTGCAAGTCCTCCACATGTGACAGGCCAACTAATGACTAACTTCTGGATGACAATCAAGAGCAACAAGATCTGTGAGTTGTAAATGGAATTGCCAGGATAGAATGCAGTTGCTAATCGTGAGTGGGTATCCTAGTTTTGGACAAGTGATTTACAGATTTACTTGTCTGTGTACTAAACTTGGATCAACAGTCCTAGGTACACATTTCATAACCCTCAGCCTATGCCTGAGGGGGGATGGACAAGCAACAAATGCTTTCCAACATCTAGGACACCCCGGAAGCTTTGGACAGCTGTACATGGGTTTGGGCAGTCCACCACAGGTAAGGAGGATGTCCAACTAGGATACACCCAAACCTTGGACAATCCCATCTACATTTATGTTTGGAAATGCAGATAATTGTCAACATAATTTCATACCAGTAACACATGACATACAACAAGCAGATAGATGCAAGCACACATCTGGCCATGAGCTGCATGCACACCTATGACATTGTACTCAAGTGCCACATACACGTAGCACAACATGTGGAGCTACATGCTGCTAGGAAGTCAAACATACAGTCAAACATGTTCATTAGTGAACAAGGAGGCTCAAGTCTGTGGGTACGATTTTGGCATCCCTAATCTGTGAGATTCAGGGTCTGACTTGTTGACTAAATCATAAATATGGTCCTCTGCTAAATTTTCTTAATAAAAGTTTTATCCACAAAAGTCACCCTATTCACATGACTGTGCCTACAGGCCTGCACTACAATCCCAAAATATGAATATACGCTAATGATTGCCCAACTCAAAGATGGAAAAAAATGATACTCCACTCAAGGAACATAACGGATCATTTACCAGCGCATCATACCTTGCTATGTGTCCAACACACAGGAGTCAATCACACAACATCAGCAAACACAACACAGAACAGAAATATCAATACTTACTGGAGATGGCTGGGGGCCGCAAATCGAGCAACCTCTCCGTTAGTGTAGGGGGCAGGTCCACCTGTAAAGCATGGAAGGGAGAAATGTGCTCAATGTCTGTGCACTGTACAACACTTCCAGATACAACTACTGAGTGTAAGATTAAATCAGAAAGTCAAGCCTCTCAGGCATGATGATACTGCAACTGACATACCACTGCAAACATGTACAGACCCGGGCACTCCAGTGAGTGATACACACATATCTGCACACATGCAATGGCCCTAACTATCATGTGGTGGCAAACATGTTCCATCATTTGTTTGCAGACTCATTTATGGAGTGTACTCCTCTCATCATGTGTATCAATGAGAGACATGAAAAGCCACTTTCCTGGAGGACTGCAATACCAGTCACTCAGGTATTGTGGCTTGGGCATCAAAGGACAATCCTTTACTGTGTGACGCACCTGTGGGTTGAATTAAGGGCATGATTTATCATGCTTTCTATGGTCCCTTACATGTAGGGCCTGTGTTATGTCTAGGTTACATATGCTACAATAAAAGGGTACCCTGAGCCACATATGCCACCTATGACACCGTGATGGCAGAGATCCTGTGCATTATTTGGTGACAGTTTGAGGCTAGCCATGGATTGACCAGTTTTCATATTTGGATACAACAAGGAGACATATGTTGACAGTGTATATTGCATTCATCCATGACATACTGCATGGGCACAGGTGTAGTCATTGCACCTGAAATGTGTCTCTCATTGCCCTGTTTACCCAATATGGGTTTCGGGAATCACAAATGAGCCACATTCATCATCTCACATTTGCCAATTTGGTTGATCAGCGGATATATAGCAAACTGACACCATGATATTATTAATACATGGTTTAGCAAATGTACTGGTGTGTCAATCATGCTGATGTAGTTTTCAATTTGTATGTACCTTCGGAATGAGAGCAGTCACAGGAATGCTGGTCTACTGATCTTAGCATACACCCATGTCAGTGATAGACTCCATACTGGGAAGTTAGTTATTTAACATATGCTGCACTTGATCACCATGGGTGTGCCAAATTAAACTAGCTAAGTATTAGTCATCTTTATATGTATGATGGAATTGGTCAGTGGTCCCCTGCATGACATCAGGCACTTCATCCATGATCATGCATTCCCCAACGTCACGTATCCCATAACTTATGAGAAGTATATGGCAATAAAGTGACACAGATGGCAAATGTATTAGCTCGGGCCAGCTACTGTAACTAAGACCAATGTAAAACACACAGGTACAATGTACAGAGGGCCATGGATAGTTGTTACCCCTCAATTTGTATCATTTGCTTCATTTTATGTGCCACAGCTATGGTAAGTTGCACCAAATATTTTGATATGAACCTGTGTGCATTACTTTTGGCATCCATCCCTAATTTAATTGCTGCACAACCAAGTCCAACTATCAGCCTAAGATGTCACCTGAGATCAGATATAACTTGTTACGTATGTGTCAGAATCCAGTTCAGAGATGTATCAGAAATAATTGAGGGACACATTATTTCTTGAAAATATCTGGATGAATACATGTCTTTCCTGGTACACTCACAGACCATGCCTAAAACATATGTTAGAGCCGCATTTGTATCATCTATTGACGTGAAGGCAGCACTAATTTGCAGGCTCCTGTTGTGTTTTGTAAGTTAGTGCAGCTATTGCGTCAACAAATGACGGTAATGTGTAGGAATGATTGTATAACTCACGGCAACTGTATGTTTAACTTGCATTCCACATGTCCAAAAACATTGCCTGCAGCATATGAACAAATCTGCTACTGTCACTACAGAGTATTTAAATGTGCACATTACTCTGAACTGTACTCACCAACAGGACCACCAATCACAATCCCTAGGTGGACCAGAAGGTCTTGCTCCCTGGCAACCAGGTCAGCCCAACGGTGTTTCAGCTGGTGGTCGTTGCGCGGTGTGTTGTAGATTCTTTTAAGATAGTACAGGACCTTTGCCCACCGGAGCCTCCTTGCCTCTGTGTGATACCCCTGTATCACACGGCCACCTGCTTCAATCATTAATGGGAGGAAGTGGCACACCAGCCAAATAAATCCCCCCAGCTCCTCCTCTCCCATCCTACCAAGACGTGGCCTACCCAACATGCTTGAAAAAAAAGATGTAATAAAGGGGTACAGAGGATAATGAAGGGGAAGTAGGAGAGGGAAATGAAAACTAATTAACAGTAAAACATCCCAACTATCCCAAAACTAACACAACCCACAACAGACTCCCAACAGTACAAAGACAAAATTAGACACCAGAAATGACAAAAATACACTTACACAGGATACCACAGACACTTAGGAAACACCAAAGACAATTTAAAGCAAACACAGGAGACAAATTCACAATATGCATAGAGAGACAAGTCCAAACACAGCCACACAGTCAGGAAAAATCACAGACTGCAAAGTGAAAGTGAAAGTACATCCACTGTACCAATTCTGATAACAGGATAGCCTATTACATCACTTCCTGCCTCAAATGTGGTGTGTTTTTATTCTTATGCGTCAAAATATTATGACGCTTACAGTCTATGCATCATTCTTTTTTACGCACATGCTTAGAAATTACCCCGCTTCCATATTTTCAATTATTTTTCATACTTAACCAATTTCATGGGGTACAGTGTGGGAATTGCTGCTCAGGGTCATTTTTCCACGCATATGCAGCATTTTTTGACGCATGTGTGTGCGTAAAAATTTCTGTCTTTTTCTGGGTTAGGGTTATTTCTCAATTTTAATGGTACATGACAGGTGTGACTATACAGAGATAGGCTGTTTGCACCTACATTGTGCATTCCGGTGTATGAGCACATGTGACAGATCATACTACTGTGGACCATGATCCTCTAGTTGTTGTACCGGATTTGCACTCTTCACTGACGCAATAGATGGCCAAACGGGTGGAATACAAATTGTTATTACTCAGTTTGAGAATGTTGTGCGTCAATAGAGGATAGCAAGGCTACGCAACTCAATACAGTAACTCATTGCCTGTGTGTCAATGTGTGTGAATTGGCTCTTACTAATGAAAGTTGTCCCACTGTGTGAACATCACAGGACGCGTTTTCTTAAATGTGCTTGTATGCATATGTTCTCAATGTGGCCAACCATCAGATGCTATTCAGTGTGGAAATGCGAAAGGAAATGTGTTTGTCGTACACGTAGCAACAAATGCTGTGTGAACTTCTCAGGTTTTTTGGGACATAAGCATTGCCAATGACAAACCATGCACAGGATAGTTAGAAGACAGTTGATCATGGCAATGTTCCAAGACTAGGCCATCACATATCCTGGAATGTTGGATACCATGTCCTGAGCACTTGTTTGTATACTACCCATGAGTCGGGCATTTATAAATGCTATGAGGGTATGGTGTTGCTGACACCGAGTCCCAAAACCAATCCACAAATGTAATGTCACACCACAGTTTGAGTCATATAAATGACCTATGTTTCTCCTGTGGCAGTGGAGGACCAGCAGACCAAGCAGCACATGTGCACATATTTCCAGTAGTGAATTGCACAAAGGTGTCCAGTTCAAGTGTGTGGGGCCATGTGTAGCCTGTGTCATTATTGGGGTCCATATTGTCACAGTTACGTGCAAGTCTACTCATGAATCTGTGGAGCCATTTCCTGCATTTACAAAGTATCATTCAGAGCTGAATTGAAGGAAAGCTGAATAGGAATTGAGAACACACATGGGGATAGTCCAGCTATGGCACTGCAGATGTTTTATGAGACTGACAACAGGGCATCCTTGGTGAGCTGACAAAGTTAATGGATCAGGAATTTTAAACCGGCAGGTTTCCTCACAACTTTTGTACACAGGGTGGCCTCTAAAATTCCCACTGCAGCCGGGAACATCAGTGCCTCTGTGCTGATTAATCTCACAGCTATTCACCACGCCAGCCCCATCAATGTGTTGGGGGCAATGTGAATCAGTGTGTGGACTGTCAGGGTACAAACATGTGTTGACATTTCATGCACCTTATATAAAGGTGTTTGTTGTGCTGGAGGCACCATACCACAGCCATGGTACACTGTCACTATTTGTTACTTATGCATACATGAAACCCAGACAAGGGATGGGCCATGATTAGGCTATTTGAAGACAAGTTCCACCCCATGATACTATAAGTAAACTGATTATGCTATACAATGTATTTGAGTATTCATTGTAGACCTACATGACGCAATCCCCCAGGAGGAGAGTGAGGGCATGAGAAGCAACTGTGAGACAACTGTACCCACAGGGAGCCTTTATGGTGACGCAAAGACAGGAACCAGTCAGGCTAACAGGATGCAGGGTCAATCAGGAACAAAAATGAGCAAGACAAATACACAGTGAGCAGACTGAGACTGGTCAAAGGTGGAACAACACTGTGGAAAATGAAAACTGTATTTGACCTGTGTGTTGGAACGTAACACAATAACCAAAGGCCTGTGTTACTCAGGTGATTTATACTGCAATGCATAACAGTGTTATACATATAATGGCAGTTTCCATGCTTTTCAAGGCAGCTGCAAGGGCAGTGCATGTTCAAATGGCTGGTCTGCATGGAGGTGCACATAGGTGTCTTCAGCTTCAGTCTCTCACAAGTCCTGTAGGTGAGAATCAAGTTCAAAGGGCCAACAGTACCTTTCACATGGGAAGCAATGGACAGGTGATTACAGGTCCTACAGACTACAAGGTAGTGCATTATTCGACCAGAAGTCCATGCAGACAGAAGAACAATGACTTTGGCATACCATACTAAAGAGTGAAGCACACTGGAGTCAGAATGTGAGTCTGGGTGTGTGTAGATGAGGGATTATCTATGTACAAATATTCAATTTCCAGGGCCCCCTAGAGAAGGGTGGGGTGAGACAGGGAACATGGCAGTAACAGGACTTATGACCTGGGATGGCATGTGCAGGGGATGTCTTGTAAGCAATGCTAGTCATACCTGGGGCACTTGTGCTATCCATTTGCTGCTTATATGGATTTCTTGTCACACACACTCCTTGCAAAGATAGCTGATGTCACACTTACTGCTGTCAAGGGTCTGGTCATACCTTCTTGTTACCAATGCTATAGCACATCCGCTGCCTCATGCATGAGGCATTTTGTTCCTTAGTGAATGATGGTGCCTTAGTTGTGTGCCATATGCTGCAATGAACCATGTTGCCAACATGTGTGTGTGAAATAGCTGTGCTCCTCTGCTATTGCCCTTCAAATGTGAAATGGACAGGACATATGTCATTTACAGTGTGTGAAGTTGGGTGAACATTCACACTCATCAAATGTGATGTGGATTTTTCTGTATCCTAATCTGTATTTCTGCAATGCTCCATGAGGCTACACTCTGATTATGATTCTTAGGGATAATGTGATGCAAAAATGATTACCCAGACCATGATATAGTGATTAGAATAGGTGTTGACATATGGTAAGACAGTGGTGATGGTGAGTAGAGTTAAAATACATTTTGGACAATATGTTGTCTCCAACTCAATCCTGCAGCTGTGTTTGGATGGTCCCCCTCATGTTGATGGACAACGTCCTCCTCTTCCTCCTCTTCAGGCATTTGTGGGTCGGGTTGCTGTTCTGTCTTAAGTTTCTCACAGATAGGTAATTTTACCTCTGGGAGTCTAGCTGGGGTAGCCTTTGACTCCTTTTGTACAGGCTCCACTCTAGGGGTGGTATCCTCCGTCAGAGGAATGATAACCTTAGAGGGAGGATGGGTAGGGGATACTTTGTTCTCCTGCATGCTTGTGTTTTTAGGAGTGTCCTGGGCCATTATTTCAGGCTCCAGTGCTCCTCCCTACTTTGTTTTTTAATCTCCTTTGAGATTAAAGGGAACAATTGTTGGGGTAACCCCAGCATGGATGCATGGGCAAGGAACTCTACTGCAGCCTAATCTGAGGTCTCTAGATCATTTCCTAAGAGACACTCAACAGGTAAACTAGGTGAAACTACTACCTGTTTAGAGCCAGTAACTCCACCCCAGCTAAGTTGCACTATAGCTAAGTGGAGGGGCTGAGTGGAGTTATTCACAACAGTGACTTGGTACTGGTGACCAAGTAGGTGTTGTGCAGGTTACACTAAGGTTTCAGTGACTATGGTAATACTGGCACTTGTGTCCCTGTAGGCCTGGGGCTCAACACCATTTATCTAAATGTGCTGCTTGTACTTATACTTATTAACGAGACAAGCAGCTAGGGTGGCAAGGCCAGTGCCAACTTGAGAAACAGAAACTGTCTTGTGAGTTTCTAAACCTGCCCCAGTTTCTAAAATGGATCCAAATGTGAAGCCAACTACACCTTTGGACTTACTATTGTCAGTAGTCCCACCACTATTACTACTACTACTAGGGGCACTAGGAGTGGAAGTGGAAGTAGCAGTGGTGGAAGACTCGGGGGCTTTACCAGGACAGAATGTGTCCCCTAGCCCATGGCCTTTATTTCTGCACACATAGCACCAAGTCTTTTTACTGTGTGCAGAAGAAGAAGAAAATGTTTTATTCCCGCCCCCAGAGGAGTTTTGTGGACTTGATGAGGAGTCTTTACTTTTATCTTTGTCCTCACCCTTTTCCTGAGGGTTACCACTTTCTTTCTTCTTTTTCATTGTCACCCCCTGTATGAGCTTTTCTGCTCACCCTTGTTCTGACCCATTTGTCTGCCTTCTTTCACAATTCTTGGGGAGAGGTCGGATCTGAGTCTATCAAGTATTGGTGCAACAAGTCAGACACACAATTATTCAAAATATGCTCTCTCAGTAATAGATTGTACAAGCCCTCATAGTCAGACACTTTGCTGCGATGTAACCAGCCTTCTAAAGCTTTAACAGAACAGTCCACAGGGTCAAATCAATCTTGTGAGGCCTCTGTTCTGGTCTCTCTAAACGTGATCCGATACTTTCAGTTGTGAGATCAAAACCATCTAAGAGTGTTGTTTTGATTATGTTGTAATTGTCTGTATCCTCTTTACTGACAGTAAGAAGTATATCCCTCCCCTTGTCAGAGAAGGACAACCAGAGAATAGCATCTCACTGCCTTTGAAGGACCCTCTGAACCTTACAGGCCCTCTCAGGTGCAGCAAACCACTTGTAAACATCATCCCCCACCTCGTGTGGGAGAAGAAGTTTGTGTAAGTGTCTGGAATCCAAGGAGTCCTCCCTGACTCAGTAATCCCTGAAACTTGAGATGTTGCTGCTGCCATCATAAGGTACTAACCCCAACCCCTGCCTATCCCTCTCCACTGCAAAGGCCTCCCTATCTAGGGCTAGCTGTTGCTGCTGCAGCCTCAGCCTGGCCTCCTCCAGTCTGATATCCCTAAGATCTCTATCTATAGAGTCATCCTCTGGAGTTGTGCAGTGAGACCCCTCAGACACTGAAGTGACATGAGAGTGGTCAGAAGTGGATCTTTCCCTAGTCTTAGTGACTCTAGCTACTTGTCCTCTGGGTGTAAAGGGAACCCTACCTGTGTGACGTCCTCTCCCACTACCAGCTACACTGGTTGGTCTGCTAGGGACTGCAAGATCCTTTGAAGAACCCACCCCTGTGTCTAGAATATAATTTTCTGCCTCAGTGGGGTCAGGGTCTTCTCTCTCCTCCTGCTCACCAGCTTGATCCTGGTCATCCTGGAGGAGGCGGCCTAAGAGCAGACTCTTGTTTGGATTCCTCCCTATGTCCAACTTCCCCTTTGCACACAGTCCCTTCAATTCCTTGAAGGTCAGGTTCTCATAGCGAGAATCCATGACGTCAGAGCTATGTCCAGCTGCAGACATGGTGTTTGTTAGGATAGTGTAGGGTCTATCTAACCTACCTAACCCCTAGTCACTCAGAAGGAAGTTTAGAGCAAGGGCTATGCCTATACCCTACCTTGCCTAAACTTTAGAGACTAGGGGCTACACGTACGAAGCAGAAGAATTGTGAGTCAGAAATAGTGACTCAATCTGAATTGCTAATTCTGACTCACAAAACGGGATGTAAGTACAAATCGCAATTCCATTTTGCGATTCAATGGTGAGTCGCATTGCAATTTGCAAAATCACGAATAGCGACTTCCTAAATTGCATATGGGTGATGCCCAGAGTCGCAAATTGCGACGGGTGCAAAAAAAAAGTGAAAATGTGACATCAGAACCAGGAAGTACCCCCCATGGAACTGGGATGAGTCTACCCACCACAGCCAGCAGAGGCACACCCATCTGAGAGGAGCAACTGCAGCCATGTCAACTCAGACCAAGGAGACAACCACTGCAGGCAAGAAGAGAAAAATGAAATTCTCTGATATGGAGGTGGAGGTCCTGTCTGAGGAGTGCTGCCTGCACCATGAGGTCCTGTTTGGCAAGGCAGCAATGAGTGTCCCTGACACACAGAATAAGAAGATCTGGCTGGATATTCAGAGCAAGGTCAATGCGATTGGAGTCAGCCATCGCACCATCAATGAGGTCTGCAAAAGGTGGTACGACCTCAGGTTCAGAACCAAAGAAAGGGTGGCAGAGCGGATGAGGAAGGCGCATGGAGCAGGTGGAGGACCATCTACAGTACCACCTCCTACACCCAAAGAAAGCATGGTGGAGACCACACTGGAGCCAGAGGCTGTCCTAGGAATTGGGGACCTGGACAGTTCAGCACCAGGAACCTCCAAAAGTAAGTAGCAAATCTCACTTATTTACACCATTCAATGCACCATGCACACAACCACAGTACAGAAAGGCATGCATCATCCAAATTTGTTCCATGCCTATATTGCAACCTAAAGGACAAAGCATTTTGGGCAATGTAATACAGTAGTTCAACTTTTAAGGAATATTTATTTTGATATACCACACATCAGAGGGGCACTGACAGTGTATCCCCTGCGTCCCACACGTCTCCGTCAATTACCCACCGATGACCCTAGTGTGCAGGGAGATGAAGATGCCACCATCACAGCAGATGAGGGGGAAGCATATCTGCAGGGGAGTGCATGACCACACCAAGTGTCCACCATGCACATGAGACCACCAAAGAGACAGATGTGGACATTAAGACAGGAAACCTGACACCGGGGCCACAGATGGGTGTGAGTCAGCGACTTAGAACAGCTGGGTCTGGGCAGAGACAACATAGTCAAACACAGGCTGCAGGTGAGGAGGATGTCACAGGGGAACAATTCCATGGACTAGAGGTATCCCTACTGAGCATTCACGGCCTGCAAAATAAACAAATGCGGTTGATGAACCGGAACCTGTACAGATTGCAACAGTCTCTCACACAGGGATTTGCCAATGTTGACACACAATTTACAAACATGAACAACAACATGTTAAACCTCACCACCATCATCAATGACCTGTGTAGGGAAATGATAGCCGATCGGGCCCATGCAAGGCGCAGAGAGTGCAAAACTGCTGCCCGTTTGGACCGGCTCAGTCAGTCGATTGGCTGCCTCGCAACCACAACTACCTGTCTGTCAAGGTGCTCTGTTAAGCTACAGGTGGAACTCGGCCATTTTGCAAGAGATGTGGCAAGGGGACTAGGGTGCATCAGTCATACAGTGGACCTCGTACAGACCTCCCAGGCAGCAAGGGGCATTGGTGAGACCCCTGAGGACAGTGAGGACATCTCCAGCATGAGCAGCGTTTCTGCCTCAGATGCACGCATCCTGCGGAGTAGCAGTGCCCGCCAAACATCAGGGGACCAACCAGGAATGGGCATGGTGGGCGTTGCCGCAGGACGGTGTGATGTTGCTTACCTGAGATTCACCCGAGGCACTTGATGTTAACGTGTCAGACGTTGTTACATTTGACTTTTTTACTGCTAGCTAAACATCAACAGTTCAATACTTAAAGGACTATTTTTTGTTGCACAACCTGGCTATGGCGGTCATTCTGACCGCCGCGGGCGGCGGTCGCCGCCCGCCATGCAGTTACCGCCGAATGACCGCCCCGTGGTCAAAAGACCGCGGTGGCCATTCCAACTTTCCCGCTGGGCCGGCGGGCGACCGCCAAAAGGCCGCCCGCCGGCCCAGCGGGAAAGCCCCTGCAACGAGGAAGCCGGCTCCGAATGGAGCCGGCGGAGTTGCAGGGGTGCGACGGGTGCAGTGGCACCCGTCGCGATTTTCACTGTCTGCTAAGCAGACAGTGAAAATCTGTATGGGGCCCTGTGAGGGGGCCCCTGCACTGCCCATGCCAGTGGCATGGGCAGTGCAGGGGCCCCCAGGGGCCCCACGACACCCGTTCCCGCCATCCTGGTTCAAACAGGCTGGCGGGAAGGGGGTCGGAATCCCCGTGGCGGCGGAGGATTCCCTGGGCCAGGGGAAAACCGGCGGGAAACCGCCGGTTCCCCTTTTCTGACCGCGGCTTTACCGCCGCGGTCAGAATAGCCCAGGAAGCACCGCCAGCCTGTTGGCGGTGCTTCCGCTGCCCTCCGCCCTGGCGGTCATGGACCGCCAGGGTCGGAATGACCCCCTATGTTTGTCTTACAATTGTGAGTGCTGTAACGGTTGCCACGTACCTGCCAAAGTAGTGAGTTGTAATGTGGTCCCATCTTCCTCTGTCCTCCAGTGCAATGCTACCATCCCCAGGCTGTCATTGTGGTGGCTCTTGCTCCTCATCCTCTGAATCCCATCTAGGATGAGATGTAGCCCACGTCTGGTTGCTATGTTATGTAGGATGGCACATGTCACCACAATCTTGCATGCAGTGTCTGGGGCATACTGGAGTTACCCTCCACTTTTGTGCAGGCATCGAAAACGTGACTTTAACATGCCAAATGTCCTCTCAATGACAGTTCTGGTGTGCCGATGTCCAATATTGTAGCGCCTCTCATTCTGATTGGCAGGTGTTAGATAATGGATGAGTATCCATGGCCTCAGAGCATATACACTGTCACCTGTGGAACAAAACAGAAGATGTGAGCATGGCTTCACATGGTTATGCAATGACATGTATTCATGACATTGGTGTGTACTACACAGTACCTAATAAATATCCTTCACCAAACTCCCCACGTTCTAGGCGTTGGTGTATCCCACTGTGCCTGAATATGTACTCATCATGTGTGCTCCCTGGAAATTTAGGCACTATATCAGTTATGACATTATGGGCATCACATACCACCTGGATGTTGAGTGAGTGAGTACATTTCCTATTGAGGAACATATGTTCCAGATTTGCAGGTGGGCAAATGGGTATATGTGTCCTGTCCACACACCCTATTACATGAGGAAAGTTTGCAATTCTGTAGAAGTCCAATTTGGTGTTGTGTATTTCCTCCTCATTCCTGGGTAGGTATATGTATCTGTACATGTGTATGAGAAAGGCATCTAAGAACCGTCTAAAAAATCCAGACAGAGCACTTTGGGACACCCCACCAGCAACTGCAATCACCCCCGGTAGCTACCCGAGGCCAAGAGGTGCAGTGAGCAGAGCACTTGCACATGTGTGGGGATGGGGCAGCTGCGCAAGGTCTGGTGTTCTAGCTGAGGTTTCAACAGTTCAATTATCTATAAGATAACTGCGCTGCTCAGTCTGTATTTGTCATATATTTCTACCTCAGTTTGTTGAAATATGGTCTGCCTGGTTCTGTATATCCTCTTCTGTCTCCGCTCCCTCCTCCTTTGCTGGGCAGCCTGGACTCCCCTCCTCCATGCAATCACGTAGAGTGCTGCCATTTTGAGAAACCCAGATGTCTTCTGGGTCTGCTTTTATACTTTGGTTCTGGTTACAACCTGTTTGGAATCAGTGCTAATCTGGGTGTGCAAAACAGGCTTTTTGCGACTATTCGCAATTTGCGACTGCCTTGTATGTGCGGTTTGTGACTCGCAAATTGCAATTTCTTAATTGCGAGTCGCAATCTCGAGTCACAACTTTTTGCGATTCAGTAATTGGTTGCATCATTATTTGGAACTCCGAAATGGCACTGGAACATACCATTTTGCTTTTTGCACGGTCGCAAATAGCGCTGCGACCAATTTGCAAGTCGCAAAACGTACGTACATGTAGCCCTAGATTCCTGCACCATGTACTATGTATGTCTCTAGGTATGGAGTGGTCTTTCTTGTGGAAGGCACCTGGTGACAGAGTGATTAGGTAATTGAAAGTACTTTTCCCACCGCTGCACCACCAATGTAGGAGGCTAGTCTGGTGTGTGGTGGGTACCTATGGTACTTACATCTTATACCAGGTCCGGGTGTCCCTTATTAGTGTAGTGTAGTCAGTGTCTAGAAAGCAGGCTCTCTAGAGGTAGCTGTGGATCAGAAGCAAAGGCTTATCTAGGAGACATACAAAGCTCATGCAATACCACTGTAGTCACACTTAGTACTTACACACATGAAAGAAAACACTCAGGCCCATATTTATACTTTTTTAGCGCTGCATTTGAGTCATTTTTTGACGCAAAAACAGTGCAAACTGTTTGTGCCATTTTTTGCGTCAAAAAGCGGCGCAAACGGGGTGCAAAAAAAGTATAAATTCGGGCCTCAGTGTTACAAAAATAAAGGTACTTTATTTTGGTCACAAAAATACCAAAAATGCCATAAAGACTATGGCCCTCATTACAACCCTGGCGGTAGGTGGAGAAGCGGCGGTCTTACCGCCAACAGGCTGGCGGTAAAAATTTTGGAATTATGACCATGGCGGTTACCGCCATGGTAATCCGCCACTTCTCCGATCCGACCGCCAGGGCGGAGACGACCGCTAGGCTGGAGACCTGGGTCTCTAGCCCAGCGGTCGTCACAATACTGCTGGCGGTATCATGACCCGGCTGACCGCCATGGATTTCATGGGATTTGGAACCGCCATGAAATCCATGGCGGTGAGCACTATCAGTGCCATGGAATTCTTTCCCTGGCACTGATAGGTGTCTGCCCCACCCCCCACCCCCACCCCGAGTCCTTCCCCTACACCGCCCACCACCCCTGCCATCCCGAAAGGTGGCAGGACCCGCCTCCTCACACCTACCCCCAACATTACATTACACATTCACACCCGACACGCACGCAGGCACCACCAACACACATACCCGCACACACACCAACATACATGCCAACAGCCACACACACAGTCATACGCACACACCCACATTCAGAGATACACGCATACATCCATACAGACATATATACAGACAGACACGCACTCATTTCCATACATGCAACACCCCCGCATGCATACACGCACTCACACACCCGCTCTACATACACACACGCAAACCCCCGTGCATGCACACAACACACAACAACCCCCCTCCCCTAATGGACGATCAACTTACCTGGTCCATTGATCCTCCGGGAATGGACGGGATCCATGGGGGCTGCTCCGCCGCCACCACACCGTCAACAGAACACCGCCACGCCGAATCACTGAATGTGAGCGGTGGGCGGTGTTCTGTTGACGTGGCGGTGGAGGTGGAGCAACCTCCACTTCCCCGCCGCCCGCCATTATGGCTGCTGGCGGCTCTCCGTCCGGAAAAGGACGGAGGGCTGCCAGCAGTCATAATACGCCGAGCGGAAAACAGCTACCACTGGCGGTCTTCAGCACGGCGGTCCCTCGGCGGTCTTGTCAAAAGACCACCGAGGTCGAAATTACCCCCTATATTTCCTTAGGAGGTAAGTAATACACAAATTATGTCCACTGGTGTGCAGAAATAGCCATAACAACAGTTGGAAAACAGTGCAAATAGTGAAAATCACAATAGTTAGAAATGGGTCTGGGGGAGCACAAACCATATACAAAGAAAGTGGAATGCGAAAGTTGGTCACCCACCTAGGCAAGTGTACTGTGTAGAGGGGATCTGAGAGTGCTAGAAAAGCCCAAAGGTAAGTATCACAACCCACATCAGTGACCAGGAAAACAGGAGTAAATGACAGTAACTTTCTCAGAACACAAACAGAACCAGGAAGAAAAATTATGCAAAACGCAAAAGAGACTGCAGAACACCAACAGTGGATTCCTGGACAAGAAGACCTGTGAAAGAAGGGGACCAAGTCCAAAAAGCACAGAAGAGTCCAGGAAGAGCAGGAGCCCCTGCTAACCCAGATGAAGGTGCAAAAGGTGAACCACTGGTGAAGAAGAAAAGTCAGCACTGCACCCAAGGAGACAAAGTCGGGTTCCTGGAGGATGCAAGTGATGCCCCACACCGGATGGAGGATTGCAGTTGGGTTTGCATCGTTGGAGTCTGCCAATAAGCCTTGGCACATGCAAAGCTTGTGGTTAGCGGAAATGGTGCTGACGGGAACCAGGAAGGACCAGGTGGACTCTACACAGGAGGTGGAGTCAGAGGGGGCTGTCAGCAACTAAGAGAAGCCACAGAAGATCAGGCAGCACACACAGAAGTCCCACAGGAAAGGGGACAGGACAATTGCAGACGAGGCCCATGCAGCACTACAACAAAGGCTCCCACGCCACCGGAGAACCACTCAGGAAGCTGTGCGTCACAGGATAGAGTGCTGGGGCTGGAGCTTCAAGATGCCTAAAGATTTTGGAGGAAAGATGCCAACAGGCCTTGGCAGCTGCAAAAGACGCAGTGCACGGGGGTACTGTCTTGCGTGGGGAGGCAAGATCTTACCTCCACCAAAGTTGGACAGCTGGAAGAAAAGACTGTCGGGACCACTTAGGTCCAGCATCTGTGATACAAAATCCATGCAGCTCAGCAGGAGAGGGGATCTATGCAGCCCGGGTGTCATTGCAGTTGGTGCCCGCAGAAGCAGGGGATATTTTTTCCTTTCTTCTGATGCAGGTTGAAGACGGGCTGTCCTCAGAGGATGCGCGGCTGGGAAATTGTTGCAGTTGCTGGAAGGAGCCGGAGATACAATGTTGCAGGAGGCGTCTTGCTTCTTTGCTGCTGTTTGTAGCGTCCTGAAGAGTCCAGTTTCTTCAGTCAGAAGTTGCAGTGGAGTATGCAAAGGATTCCTGCTGGGGTCTTCTAATCTGAATCTGAGGAACCACCCAGAGAAGAGACCCTAAATAGCCCTGAAAGTGGGATTGGTTACCTAGTTGAGTGACCACCTATCAGGAGGGGGCTGTGACATCACATGCTGGCACTGGCCACTCAGATGCTCCCAGAGTTCCCCGCCAACCTTGAATCCAAAATGACAAAACCCAGGGACCCTCTGGAAGAGCTCTGAGCACCACTGGCGGGGTGGTGATGGAAAGGGAGTGATAATTCCCCCTTCCTTTGTCTAGTTTTCACCAGAGCAGGGACTCAGGGACCCTGAATCAGTGTAGACTGGTTTATGCGAGAAGGGCACCAAATGTGCCCTCCAAAGCATTTCCACTGTCTTGGGGAGGCTACCTCTCATAAGCCTGAAACACCTATTTCCAAAGTGAGAGGGTGTAACATCCCTCTCCCTAAGGAAATCCTTTCTTCTGCCTTCCTGGGCTCGAGCTTCTCACGTAACAGGAGGGCAGAAACCTGTCTGGGAGGAGGCAGCAGCTTGGGCTGCCTGGAAACTTTCAGAAGGCTGTATTGGCAATAATGGGGGTCCTCTAAGAAGTCCCCAGAGTGCATGGAATCATACAACCAATGCTTGCAAACGCCTTGGGGTATGATTCCAACCTGTTTGATACCAAACATGCCTATGTTCGGAGTTACCATTATGTAGCTGGACATAGGTAGTGACCTATGTCCAGTACAGGCATAAAATGGCTGCCCTGCACTCACAAAGCCTGGGAAAATGGGCCCGGAGTACGTGGGGCACCTCTGCTAGTATGGGGGTGCCCTCACACACAGGTACCTTGCACCCTGCCCTCTGGGCTAGAAGGCCTGCCATAGGAGTGACTAATATGTAACCTGGTATAGTGAAAAGTGACAGTGAAAGGGTGCCTGCACCTTTTCACGCAGAATGCAATGGCAGTTCCTGCAGAATACTTTGCTTAGGCTCCCTATGGGTGCACAATATATGCTGCAGCCCACAGGGGTCCCCTTGAACCCGAATGCCCCGGGTACATAGGTACCACATACTAGGGACTTATAACGGCGCACCAATGTGCCAATTGTGGTACGAAATACAGTGATAATTGTTATCAACAACAAATTTTAAGGGCAAGAACATAACTACTGGAATCCTGGTTAGCAGGATCCCGGTAGACACAGTCAAATACACTGACAAACAGGCCAAAAGTGGGGGGTAACCAAGCTAGGAAGAGGCTACTTTTCTACATGTAGGATTTAATTGGTTACTCTTTGTTTAGAGTTCATGATACAGATTGTTGGATTATTAAGGTTTGGTAGATGTTTTATTTGTGTAGCATCTCAGTGAAATGTCTACTGTTGGATGGTGTCTGCAAATTGTGGCTTGGAATGAGCATGGGCAGTGCAGGGGCCCTCCGATAGCCCCACGGGTCCCCGCCATGGTAATGCCAGCAGAAAGGCAAGTCGTAATCAGCATGGTAGTGCTGAGCTCGGCATCCCTCTGTTATGACCACAACTTACACCGCCACCAAACCGTTGGGATCCATAGCGGTGGCGCACCATACTTTGGCTGTCAGACTGCCAAGCTTGCGTTGGTCTGACCACCACTGCAGATAAAGCGGTCCATGGACTACCGTTACGTAATGAGGACATAAATATGTGTTTGATTGTTTATTGGATAATAAAGCAAATAACAATGGTATATTATTGTCATGCATTTGTCCTTTGTTTGGTCGTAATCAGCACTGTGGTGCCAAACTCCACATTGCTGTGTTATGATCACAACTTGCACCGCCGCCAACCCATTGGGATCCATGGCGGTGGCACACCATACGGTGGCGGTCAGACTGCCAAGGTTGCGGCAGTCCAACCACCACTGCAGATAAAGCCGTCCATGGACAGCCGTACTCATAATGAGGACCTAAATATGTGTTTGATCATTTATTGGCTAAAAAAGCAAATAACAATGATATATTATTATCATGCATTTGTCATTTGTTTGGTATATAATTAAAAGAAGGTGATAGACATGTTTTTGCGTTCCTTTCATTACCTATATGGGATATGTTTTAATGTTTGCAAGTTTTGTTCTGTACCAAAAATGTAGGAAAGATTCTTTTGTATGTGTGTGTAAGTAGTAGGTTGTCAGGGATATTTGTCTTTGCAAAGGGTTCCGGGGTCATGTTTGATATTTTGTCAAAGCATCTCTTTCTAGATGTTGTTTTACATTTGAGTACATTAGGTAGGCTCGCTATGCATTGAGCTAGGATTGTGAAGGCATACTCTTTTACTACTGTATCACTTGAAGCACTAGAGCTAGTGGAAGCATCCTTGAAGTCTTGAATTATATTTCTGACTTCTATTCCTGCCATATTTGGTGGATGG
Source organism: Pleurodeles waltl (assembly GCF_031143425.1). Taxonomy (NCBI): domain Eukaryota; kingdom Metazoa; phylum Chordata; class Amphibia; order Caudata; family Salamandridae; genus Pleurodeles; species Pleurodeles waltl. The sequence continues at coordinate 695,960,025 of NC_090439.1, read as the reverse complement.
AGGTGCTCAGTGGTGCTTTCTACTTCACAATTCACAATAATTGCCAACAACAACCATTTGAGTAGTACTTGTGTTTCCAGTGGCTACATTTATTGCTGCTATATTTGTTATGCTAGGTGTAGTCCTGATATGTTAGCAGTGGTTTTCCTTTCCAGCAAATAGTGTATGTTGCTTCTTTGGACATGCTATATTCAATGTGTTGGACTTGGTACTCTCTGCAGGGTCTCCATCAGATGTTTTTATCACCCTCCAAGTTTCGCTAAAATATGCTTTTGTTTGCTGTAGGACTCTCTGCTAACTAGTGCTAAAGTACTTGTACGTTCTCCTTTAAACAAGGTAGAATTGGATTACACCTAATTGGCATTTTTAAGTTACTTATAAGTCCCTAGTTGAGTGGCATACTATATGCCAAGGGCCTGTAAATTACAACTATTGGTGGGGCTACAGCACTTCTTGTTGCACCAATGAATAGTCCCTTAAACATGCCCCAGTCCTTTCATTGCAGCTTGAATGCAGCTTTAAACTGCCAATTTGAAATGGCAATATACCCACCTTTCCGAGCAATAAGCTCCCCGTTTATTATATATAAGCAGGAAACTTCAAGGACTTCAAAGACAATCCTTTAGAAACTACACTTACTTCATAGAAGGCACCATGCACCAAAAGGATACCATCAAACCCAGTCTTCAGTTCACTTTCTGGGTTTGTTGAAGGACTCCTAAATGATTGCCTGTTGCTATGGCTTGTTTTGTTGTTTTGTATTCCACAGGACTGTTTGCTGCACCTGGAAGGAATGTTTTACTGGCTGGAGCCTGTCTTGAGCCCTCAGGGGCCTGCATTGCTCCTTGAGCATTGTTTGATCACTTGAACTACAGACTACCAGAGTGAATGCAAGTGGTAGTTGGCTGGCATCCTGGACACAAAAAGTTCCAATCACCTTGAACCCACACCGGGACCCAGCCTGAGTGAGTCCTAACCCTCCCCAAGTGGTGCCCCTCTAGTTCTGGGCCCTTGGCGGTGGTGCCAACAATGCCCAGATGGCCAAAATCTAAAATATTTGGTTTTCATGTCTAAAAAACTGCTCTGAGAACCAAGAGAAAACTGCGAACAACCTGCTCATCTATCCATCAAAGGTGCATTGCTGATCAGCCTGACTGCACGGCAGCTCCCGCTACATTCTTCTCTGCAGCTGCAATCCTGTTCAGCAGTGTTCGCCAAACGGGTATGCACCATTGTGGAACTCTTGTCAGCTACAGCCTCCAGCCTTCTTCTGGTGGAGATTTTTAACTTCTAAAAAAGCCTTTGTCTAACAGCTTCCTGATGACAAAACGTTCTCCTTAGACACTTCCTGCAGCCTTGCCTGGTGAACTTTACCTTTTAAGAACATTTTCTTTAAAAAAAATTCTAAGTCCGAAGGTAACTGTCCACCAAACCAAATCCACTTTTTGTATCCGACTTTCCCTCCATAGTGGTCAGCCATACTTTTCAACATTTTGACTCAATCTTGCACGGTAGATGTCAGCGATCGGTGCTTTGATTGTTTAGATGCTATTTTTTTTACCATAAACTTAAAAAGTTCAAAACTCATTTTGGTTCTTCTAATTGGATTTTTGTTATTTTGGTGCCAAAAAATTTATGAAAATGTACTCTATTTTTCTATATTGGTGTGCAATTTTCCTGTATTTTCACTTTATTACTGTTTGTGTGTTGCATATATATTTTACACATTGCCTCTAAGTTAAGCATGACTGCTTTTGTGTCAAGCTACCAGAGGATTAAGCATAGGTTAATTCAATTATTTTTGTAGTTCAACTTGACAGGGACTGTGGCTATTGCTTGAACAGGGGTATGTTAGATTAAAAAATACAACAATATTATCTATATTATTTTGTGTGCTATACTACATTTTTAAATAGCTTAGTTACAGTTACTGTGTTTGTTTAATGCTAATATGTGGAATAGTCTTCCTTTGTTCAGGTTGGTGGCTTTTTCTTTGGCTTCTCTTCTTTGGTTTGGTTTGTGGAGGCCATCAAACAAATTATCGTGTAATTCATTCGAAGAGACAGGCTGCTGTCTCTTGTTCTTCCATAAAGAAAAACAAATCTATTACATTTCCAATTTGCATTTTTCCCAGTATGCGCTGTTTTACAAAGCACTAAACACATCCTTGAGTTATGGTGTTTTTAATATGATATTGTAATAACCTGATTTTTATTCTAATAAAGCACATCATACAACACTTTTGATGTTATCAAACACTATAAATAACAGGTGTTACTATTGGCCAATTGGCCACAGCTGAACCCTCTTGTGTGCATGAAGGCTTTGACTGGCAGACTTCCTTGGATTGCCACCCAGCTGGTGCATTTGTGCTTGTTGGGCAGGCAGTTGGAGGTGATGTTCTCTCACCACTGGATACTGTTTCAGTCTAAACAACTCTCCTCTTCACCACAACATTCACAAATACAGAAAAAAATGATTTGTATCCATGGAACAATGTTGAAAAACAGTAGTGTGTCAAATTATAAGATACCTATGACGGTGACACTTGAGTAGCAGAGGAGCAAATTCAAAATGTTTAACACTCTAAAGTGTGAAGAAGAATGAATGAAAAGTGTGTGTGCAAGGTATTGTGGATATGCAGATATTGTGCCTGGGATTGCGGATAGGCACCTCTTGCATAAAGCTTTGTGTAGCATGTGAATGTCCTTTTTAACCCCATCAGAGAGTCCTAATGCTGAAACTGGACACGGTATAACATTGTAATAAGCACAAATGCAAAATTGATCCAACAGAGCAAAGAAAGAGGATATTGCTATGTAGCAAAGATCCTTATGGACTTTCCCTGATTGACCACTGGTGTATTTTCACTAATGAAACTTTAAGACTTTGGACCTGATTGCAAGTTTGGCGGCCAGACCACTTAGACCGCCATGTTGGCAGTCCTAAAAAGACCACTGCACCAGCAATACCCAGCCCGCTGAATTATGATGTGAACAGGCAGTACTGCTGCCCGACAGGCAAAAAGGCAGACCGCCAGCAGTACAGTGGTCTGCTATCTAGGCAGTCTGACCTCCAGTGACGTCAGCGCATCGGCCAACCACCAAGCCTATTACAAACACACAGTCACCGTGGCAGTCCCCTTGCGGAAATGAGCCAATGGCAGTCCACCACCACGGTCCGCATTCAGCAAAGTAACAGACAAGTGCTTATTGGAAGAATTAAGAACCAACACAGCTGACACACATTCTCCAGTGAACGCACCTGCAAATCACACTATAAAACATACCCCTTCCCAGACCCCAATCCTTTGCATCTCCACTGAAAGACACCAATCAGCGTTTTTTGAATTTTCTATATATTAGGCACCTTGTATTTCATCATCCCATTTAGCAGCTTGTGCACACTTGTCCATTCACTCCCTATTGCACTTCCCCATGTAATTAAATCCCTGTCACCCACTTTAGTTGTCTACCATGTCACGTCCCAAAAATCCCTGTTTTTCTGAAGATGATTTAAGAGTCATGATGGATAAAATCATAAGAGTAGAGACACAATTGTTTGGCGCACATGTCCAGCATACTCTTCTCAGTAGGAAAATGGAACTGTGGCAAATGACAGTTGACAGAGTGAATGCTGTAAGCACCACTGCTCACACAAAGGAGGCCATTAGGAAGAGGTGCAATGACCTTAGGGGCAAGGTATGTTCCCTAGCCTCCAAGTAACAAATGGAGGCAAAAAAGAATTGTGCCCCATTAATACTATTTCCCGGGAAGGAGAAGGCCCCTGCCTCCTGAGGGCTTGACATGCCAGGAATACCCGGGGGACTGGAGTCTGGTAAGTTACCATATAAAAACGGTCACAAAACTGCACTGTCCTGCATGCTCACAGCTCCGGTTTTGCCACTGTGTTAGTCATGTACTTCACCAAAATGCAATACCCACAGTATCTGAGATGTAACACTGTCAATGTATATAGTTGGACCCAACAGCACAGCTATCAAGGCCCATTACATGCCATAAGTTGAAATGGTACCCGTCTTTCAATATCAAAAAACATCCCAGGACTTATAGTGTGTCTCAACATGTAAATGAATGCTCAAACCTAAATTCAGCCTGCCTACAGATATGTAATGTCCAATGTATGTCTAGTGTGCGAAGTAGAGGGAGTGACCTGACTGCAACTCCCAGGAGGCTCTGTGTCTATAATTCCAACCACCAGCCTTGTGGTCACTTACCCATATACCTTTTTTGTCAACTCTCAGTTGAAGTGTACTCACCTGGGATGATACCATTTGTCAAGTGTGGGAAGTAGATGGAGTAACCTGACTGCACCTCCCAGGAGGCCCTGTTTCAGTACCTCCAACCACCAGCCCAGTGTTCACTTGCCCATCTTCCCCTGTTTGTTATCTCTCAATTGAATTGTACTCACCTGGAAGGACACCTTTCACAAGTGTGGGAAGTAGAGTGAGTGACCTGACTGCAACTCCCAGGAGGCACTGTGTCTGTAATTCCAGCCAACAGCCAGTGGTCACTTGACCATATACACCTGTTTGTTAACTCTCAAATGAAGTGTGCTCACATGGGAGGATATCATTTGTCAAGCATGGGATGTATAGGAAGTGACCTGATTGCAAATCCCAAGAGGCCCTGTTTCAGTAACTCCAGCCACCAGCCCAGAGGTCACTTGAACATATACCCCTATTTGTTAACTCTCAATTGAAGTGTACTCACTTGTGCATGAGCAATATACAGGTCATGGCCACCTCAGAGAGCTGTCTGTCTATCTAGCTCCAACGTGACCTGCTACCTCAATATTAAACTATTGAGGATAGCAATGACACCTTACCAAGTGTGTACAGCAAGTATTCCTAAGGCCTTAAGCTGCATCACCAGATTCGTAGCAAACACATTGACACATCACTGCACACATGATGACTGCAGTTACATATACAATAAAGTTCTGTGTTTGCCTCTATCTCACTGAACTAGGCCTCCAAATGGTGAAAGGCACATGTTGCCTCTCCACCGTGTTGGCTTTTTCAGTTGGTAAGATGTCATTTTCATTCCATCATCCAAAGTGCAACTGATCTGTACAACTCAAGAGCTGCTTGAGTCGTTTAGGCAGCCTTCACACATGTCATGTCAACTAGTCCAATACTATGGTGACATGGCACAATAGGCTACCCTACAACTGAAGAATGTCCAATGTCTCTGCTTACTGTAACACAAAACCTTTGGAGGTAGATGTCACATTTTAACCTGTAACAATGTCCTTCCGTCATCAACAGGTTGAGCTGCCACTGGGCATCAAGACCAGAGAACAGACACCCACTACCCCCTTGGATGAAGCCCTCAGTGATGATGACACTCCTGGATTTGTGGATGTGGAGGACGGTCCTGGTTCATACAGGTAAACTGGTTAGATGACAACAATGGGTCTTACTTTGGCCACGTCACCTCCCAGCCTTGTTTCTTTAACATCCCAGCCAATGATGCCCCCCAACCTGTGTACCTAGCACAGTTTAAACCATCTTGTGACCCCCAGTCCGGGATCATGAGGTGTAACTCAACACTCCTGACACTGAGGGTCCAGGACTCAGTTGAAGAGGGAGCCTTCTGCCAAGGGCACAGGCTTGTGGGGATCGGCTACATGGGATGGATGCTGTGGGCCAGCAGAGTGAGGCCTCTGGGGCTGCTGTCGGTCAGGGCACCATCAGCCACACCTTAGAGGGTCTATCAGGAGTCCCAAGGTGTGATGGGACAGGTGTTGACTGAACTCCAGGAAATGAAGCAGCTCCAGAGGATCAGAATAGAATAAATGGATGTCCAAAATGACAACATGGGCAGCCTAACAGGGATGCTGAGGGAAACCAACACCACCTTGAGCAAGGCTTTCCCCCCAACATCTACCCCTTCCTGTGTAGCAACTACATCAGGCCCAGGTACACAGGAAGGGAGGCCCTGCCAGAGGCACAACCATTCATAGCCACCCCCCCTTGTAAGTTGGGACGTCCAGCAAAGAATTCAAGAGGTGTGGATGGCAAGACAACGACCACTGCCAGCAATTAACTTCTTCCTTAATGTCCTCCTTTGTGTTTCACACACACACTCTGGACTGATCCTGAACCACATTCCATTTACAATGGGAGGAATACTCTAGACTTTGAACTTCTAATGGTGTGGCATCTACTCCAATAATTTCGTTCACCATGACAGACCCCTTCACTCTACATTTTTCTTTCATTCTATCACAAATATGTTTGTATGTAGTTGCATTGCAATAAATTTACCTATCACAACCTTATTGTCTGCTGTCTTAAAATTACATTTAACCTACTTGGGTATGTCAGATCATGTGAACCATATGAGGATGATCCAAGGTACTTGTGCAAGCAGAGATATGTACATGTACATAGTGTCAAGCTCAGGATTACAACCATTCCACAAAAACACATACATAAAAGTGTATGAGCAAAGAAGAAATGTTATCACATTGTTCAGCGCATAGGCTGTCAATATGTCTGAAACATAGCAAATCATACTTAATTGAATCATACTAGGTAAATTATCAAATTTGTAGGTACAGACCTTGATAGAAGGGGGTCTTTGGTTGGCAGTCAGGTTATCCCTTGTCCAAGCAAGGACCCTCACTCTAGTCAGGGCAAAAGAGAAACACACCTAGTTAACCCCCACTCCGCCCCTTGATAGCTTCGCACGAGCAGGCAGGCTTAACTCAGAAGCACTGTGCAAAGTAAAATGGACACCACATTTTTTTAGAAAAATAGGTGATATTTATCTAAATCAAGCAAAAGCTAAATGACAAAAATCCAACATGCACAAGTCAAGATATGAATTTTCAAAAGAATAAGGCGGTCATTACAACATTGGCGGTAAAAGCCGCTTACCGCCATGCAGAAGACCGCCAACACACCGCCGCGGCTGCGGATTTCCGCTACAGCTATTATGACCCACATTTCGGAATCTGCCAAAATTCAGACACCCACACAAGTCCGCCACACCAAAGGTCAGTGATAAACTGGCAAAAACAAAACTGACACTGTCACGCCAACAGAAATACGCCCACACTATCACGACACACGAATCCACGCGGCGGTCTTTCAACAGCGGTATTCCATTGGAGGTACACACCGCCACGCTCAAAATACACACACATTTACAAAACTCAGCCACATTGGACAATTCAAAATACACACACCTGATACACATACACACACCACTCCCACACACCCATTACAATATAAAACACACACCCACATCATCCACAAACCCCCACGACCAGAATCACGAGAGAATGCCAGAGGGAGACACCACCATCAGCAAACTAGCATCCACAGGCACACAACACCATCACCCACACAACTTCCACACACCTCACACAACACACCACTACATATCACCACACTTATCACCACACACTCCACCCCACACATCACCTACACCACCCCATGGCACGGCAAAGACACACCAGGTTCTCGGAGGAGGAGCTCAGGGTCATGGTGGAGGAAATCGTCTGGGTCGGAGCACAGGTGCAGCACACCTCAATTGCAAGGAAGATGGAGCTATGGCAAAGAATAGTGGACAGGGTCAACGCAGTGGGACAGCACCCAAGAAATCGGGAGGACATCAGGAAGAGGTGGAACGACCTACGGGGGAAGGTGCGTTCCGTGGTCTCAAGACACCACCTGGCGGTTCAGCGGACTGGCAGCGGACCCCCACCTCCTCACCCACAACATGGGAGAAGCAGGTCTCGGCAATTCTGCATCCTGAGGGCCTCGCAGGAGTAGGTGGAGGAAGGGACTCTGGTAAGTCAAAGCTTTACTATTACATCCCCCACCCTACCTGCATGCTATCACAAACCTCCACCCTCACCACCAGCACCCCAACTCCTCACATATGTCCCAACATCACATACCACCCATCCCAACACCAAGCCCTGCATGCAACAACAAAGCATGGACACCCATCACCAAAGCATGCCCACTGCACATACCCATACACCCCCCTCAACCATCATCACACAAGGTCCCACACAGGAATGCTAGCACTGGGGTACACGGTCACCCACCCATTGCACACCAATACACACACAGATTTAATAAACATCCTTTTATACCCCTGCAGGACCCCTATCCAACGTCACCGGACAGGAGGGTCCACAAATGTCCACACCACCAACAGAAGAGGCCCACAGTGATGACAGCACCTCTGTCCAACTGGATCTAGATGACCAGCCTGGACCATCGGACAGTCGGTTCCCCTCACACAGGCACAGGCCACCACAGACCTTCCCCCCTCTGGAAACACCAGCAAAGCACACACCCAGCGGGCCTATACCTCCGTCCCCAGGACACGTCAATCAGCAGTGTGTCCACCACTACAGGGAACCCAGGATAACCCACCATCCCAACAACAACAGGGACCTAAGGGCAGTGGTAGTGGGCACACGGTCCAGGGACAGAGGCCCAGGAACACAGGGGAACTGGGAGGGCTGCTGTGCCACAGGGGGCGGACAGGCCAAGGGAACCCATTCTCCACGAGGCCCTCTCCTCCATCATGGGAACCTACCACCACTCCCAGGAGACGATGGCAACGTTACTGGCCAAGTTTCAGGAGACCCAGCGCATGCAGGAGGAACACTATATGGGCTTCACGGTGGAACTCAGAACCATCAGCTCCAACCTGGGCACCATCGTAGGGGTGCTGAAGGAAGTACTCAACACCAGGAGGGGCACTTTGGCACTACAAGGGGCCCCTGACACTAGCATGGATGATGAACTGCCCACCACCTCCGCCGGCGATAGTGGACAGGACGCCCCGCCACAGGACCACCACACCAGCACCCCACCCCCTGCAGAGGGAGAACCACCCCGCAAACGGTCCCTGAGATCCAGGACAAAGACAGAGCATGATGCCAAGACCCCCGCAAAGAAATTAGACCACCCTGATTGTCATCCTACTGTCCCACTTTGTCACCCTGTCCATACTTAAACTACCCCAGCTCCACTTCCTATGCCCATATGGGCAATGCACCTGTGAGACTAATAGACTGGACTCTGCCATGCACACTCCTCCACCATCACCCCTCACCATTTCACTACCCCCTCCAATATTGAGCACTTAAATAAACACACCTAAAGCACAAAACGATCTGGTGTCTGTCTGTGATTTCGAAATAGTGTATTAGCAATTACAGTGACAAAATGCTTTTTAAATAGTAATGTAAACTTACCTATGTCACACAGCTCTAGTCCATGAGGAATCTAAGCAGATGTCACACAGTGGGACCCACGTCTGTGAAATCGTAAGGGAAAGTGACAACTCAGTGACCGTACACTGGGTGAAAATGACAGACAGTAGAGAGGTAGTAGTGTTAAAGTACATGTAGGTGGCAGGTTTGTATTCTTACCTGTGTCTCACTGGAAATATTGCAGGATCACTGAGTCCCTGTTGTGCATGTCTTCTTCCTTCGCTTCCTCCTCTTCACTGTCCACAGGCTCCACAGCTGCCACAACACTGCCATCTGGACCATCCTCCTGCAGAAAAGGCACCTGTCGTCGCAAAGCCAAGTTGTGAAGCATACAGCAGGCCACGATGATCTGGCACACCTTCTTTGGTGAGTAGAATAGGGATCCACCTGTCATATTGAGGCACCTGAACCAGGCCTTCAGGAGCCCGAAGGTCCGCTTGATCACCCTCAAAGTTCACCCATGGGCCTCATTGTAGCGTTCCTCTGCCCTTGTCCTGGGATTCCTCACTGGGTCAGTAGCCATGACATGTTGGGGTAACCATAATCACCTGCAAATGGCGAGGGACAACTGTTAGACACACACTAACCTGTAGGGATAACCCCAGACCCAGAGAACCATTCCCAATGACTTGCTTCCAGGTGCTCACCTAATAGCCACACACGGTGCCTCTGGTGTTGACCCATCACATAAGGGATGCTGCCATTCCGCAGGATGTAGGCATCGTGCACTGAGCCAGGGAACATTGCATTCACATGGGAGATGTACTGGTTTGCCAAACATACCATCTGTAAATTCATCGAATGATAACTCTTCCGGTTTCTGTACACCTGTTCACTCCTGTGGGGGGTGACCAAAGCCACATGTGTCCCATCAATGGCACCTATTATGTTGGGGATATGTCCCAGGGCATAGAAGTCACCTTTCACTGTAGGCAAATCCTCCACCTGAGGGAAAACGATGTAGCTCCGCATGTGTTTCAGCAGGGCAGACAACACTCTGGACAACACGTTGGAAAACATAGGCTTGGACATCCCTGATGCCATGGCCACAGTTGTTTGAAATGAGCCACTTGCAAGGAAAGGGAGCACCTGCACTTGAGGGGGGATTCCTATGGGATGGCGGATTGCTGACATCAGGTCTGGCTCCAACTGGGTATACAGTTCCTGGATTGTGGCATGGTCAAGTCTGTAGGTGATAATCAAATGTCGCTCCTCCATTGTCGACAGGTCCACCAACGGTCGATACACCGGAGGATGCCGCCATCTCCTCAAATGTCCCAGCGGACGGTGCCTATGAAGGACAACAGCGAGCACAGAGTCAACCAACTCAGAGGTACGTATCCACAGTTTACACAGAACACCATTCATACACAAAAGGTGGCCTGTATGTGTGTTGAGTCTAGGCCTAGGCCTGTGTGACACAGTTGAAAATGAAGCCATGTGGGCCCCTGAAATGGCGGCTGCCTGACCTCTAAAGTGGGACAATGGGATGTGAGGTAACTGCGCTGGCGTTGTACACCTTTGCGGTAGGCGGTAGAAGACCGCGGCGCAATGCTGCATTGGTTAACATTGGACCCTATGGGTCCCAGGAGCCATTGACGATGTACGCTGACGGTGACGGTACGCACCGCCGCGGACGTGACCGCCATTTTCTATCTGTTCAATCACTCAATACCTGATCTTCGACAGGAGAGGACCTACACTGCAAGTGCTGCTGTGACCTCGGTCTGGAAGAGACAATGGCTCGAGTGTCTGGGGAAAGGGCCCCTGCCTTCACATCGGAGGAGTTGGAGAAACTAGTGGATGGGGTCCTCCCCCAGTACAAGCTACTCTACGGTCCTCCAGACAAACAGGTAAGTACACAGGGAGCATGTTGTATGGGCTATGCCTGTGTGGAGAGGGCTGGATGTAGGAAGGAAGGGGGCAGAGTGCTGCGTGCATGAAAGACGGTAAATGCATGTGCCACATGGCAAGGGTAGGGATGGGGGCCCATCACTTTGACGGTGCAGTTGGTAATGACTTCTCTTTTTCCCCTGTACATTTCATGTAGATCAGCTCCCACAAGAAGAAAGATATTTGACGTGCTATCACCAAGGACGTCCGGACCCTGGGGGTCTACCACAGACGGAGCACCCACTGCCATAAAAGATGGGAGGACATTCGCCGCTGGAGCAAGAAGACGGCGGAGGCTCAGCTGGGGATGGCCTCCCAATATGGGAGGGGTGCCTGTCGCTCCATGACCCCCCTGATGTTCAGGATCCTGGCAGTGGCCTACCCGGAGTTGGATGGGCGCTTGAGGGCATCACAGCAGACACAAGGGGGTGAGTACACTCTCATTCAGCTGACTTTGCGCGCATTACGAGGTGTCTGGTTGGGGGATGTGGGCTGTGGGTTTCCCTAGGCCAGGGCGAGTTCCGTAGGCAAGGCCCCTCCGTAAGGCAGGCCACGTGGCATCCCACCCCAACTCTGTAGAGTGCCAAGTACAGCTATTCATCCCCCTGTGTCATCTATGTGTGCAGATGTCGTCCATAGGCTTGTAGGCCATTTCCCAGGAATTGAACAGTGGAGCCCAAGAGCTCGGCGTAGTGCAGGGGGCTTCTGTGTCTGTCATGTCCGCCAACGGTAGCGGTAATGCATGCTCTCAACATGCCTTTCTTCTGTTCCCCCCCCTTTTTGTGGTCTCCCTGTTCTTGTGTGCATTAGCATCATCAGGCGGAGGAGCAGTGGCACCGGAGCACGAGGGAGCTGAATCCCACATGGCCCTGGAGGGTGACACTACGGAGTCTGAATTCACCAGTGGGACGGAGGGCGAGGGGAGCCCCACGGTGGGGACAGGAGCTGAGACCAGCGACACGGACTCGTCCTCTGATGGGAGCTCCCTTGTGGTGGTGGCAACATCTGTGCCCCCCGCATCTACAGGTACAGCCGCCAGCCCCCCTACCAGCACCGCCCTCCCAGCAGCCCCTCAGCCTTTGCCCCGTGCCCGCTCACCGAGGAGGGTGGGCATCACCTTCGCCCCAGGCACCTCAGGCCCTGTCCCAGTCACCCCTGCTGCCCTCAGTGAGGAGGCCATTGACCTCCTCAGGTCCCTCACTGTTGGGCAGTCTACCATTTTGAATGCCATCCAGGGTGTAGAGAGGCAGTTGCAACAAACCAATGCATTCCTGGTGGGCATTCATTCTGGTCAGGCGGCCCTTCACCGAGCTTTTCAGACTCTGGCCTCAGCACTGATGGCAGCCATTGTCCCCGTCTCTAGCCTGCCCCCTCCAACTTCCTCCACCCCAACCCAATCCCCTCTACCTCTGCCTATCCCAAGCACACCATCAGACCAGCCTGCACACACATCAATACACAAGGGAAGCTCAGGCAAACATAAGCACCACACATCCCACAGGCACTCACACAAGCAACACACACATGCAGACACACCAACATCCACTGCCTCCACTGTGTCCCCCTCCTCCTCGTCTCCCTCCTCCCTCCCAGTCTCATCTTCACTCACACCTGCATGCACTACATCTACAGCCAATATGTCCCTCTCCAGCACACCCACCACCACACCCCGCTCACGTGCAGTCACCAACCCCACTACCATTCACACGTCCCCTGTGTCCTCTCCCAGTGTGTCTGTGACGCCCCCTCCCAAGATACACAAACGCAGGCACACACCCACCCAACAGCCATCCACCTCACAACAGCCTCCAGCGCATGCACCTTCACCCAAAGTCACCTAACGTACACCTCCTACAGCCACCACCTCTTACTCCACTCCCAAACCCCTTCCAGCTACCCGTCCCAGTGTGTCCCAAAAACTTTTCCTGTCCACCCTTGACCTCTTTCCCACACCTCCCCCACCCCGTCCATCTCATAGGTCCCGAAGTAGCACCTCAGCCACAATATCTCCGGGACCAGTGGTGCCTGTAGTCACTGGAATGTGGAGGGCACGGGCCACCAGGACAGCCAGTGTGGCACGGAGCCACAGCACAGACAGTCCCCCACCTGTGAAGCATCAGAAGTTGGCCAGTGCCCGGCAGAAGAGGGGGAAGACTCCAGCCACCAAAGCCGCTCCCAGGGGTCCCGTTGGGAGTGTGGAGTCAGCTGTGACACCTTCCAAGGTGGGGAAGGGCCACAAGAAACCCGGCAAGTCTGGGAAGAGCAGCACGGCGGAGAGGACCGCCATCATCCCCGCTGCCCAGGAGGCGACCTCCAACCCCAGCACAGCTGCCCAGGAGGCCACCGCCAGCCCCAGCCCAGCTGCCCAGGAGGCCACCGCCAGCCCCAGCCCAGCTGCCCAGGAGGCCACTGCCAGCCCCAGCCCAGCCTCCCAGGAGGCCACCGCCAGCACCAGCCCAGCTGCCCAGGAGGCCAGCACCAGCCCAGCTGCCCAGGAGGCCACCGCCAGCCCAGCTGCCCAGGAGGCCACCGCCAGCACCAGCCCAGCTGCCCAGGAGGCCACCGCCAGCCCCAGCCCATCTGCCCAGAAGGCCACCGCCAGCACCAGCCCAGCTTGGCCATGAAGGACCGCCAACAAAAGGCACGTTGGGTCATGAAGGACCGCCAGCAGCTGAGACCCTGCAATGTAGACCGCCGTCTGAAGCACCGCTGAACAGGGAACCGCCATCTGAAGTACCGCTGAACAGGGCACCGCCATCTGAAGCACCGCTGAACAGGGCACCGCCATCTCAAGCACCGCTGCACAGGGCACCGCTATCTCAAGCACCGCTAGCCCATGAGCGGAAGGGGCACTGTCGCAACTGGGTCCGTCACGGGGTGAATGATGCACTCTGGGCACCAGTCCCCCTCCAGAACCAGTGGAGAGATCCATCCACTACCTCTGTCCTTAACAGGATGAAGCACTCTGGGCACCAGTCCCCCTCCAGAACCAGTTGAGAGATCCATCCACTACCTCTCTCCTTAACAGGATGAAGCACTCTGGGCACCAGTTCCCCTCCAGAACCAGTGGAGACTGTCATCCACTTGAGAGACTGTGGCTTTGCACTCCCCGGGATTGAACAGTGGGCAACCCACCCACTGTAGAGACTTGAGACTGTGGCTTTGAACGCCCCAGGATTGAACAGTGGGCAACCCACCCACTGTAGAGACTTGAGAGGCTGTGGCTTTGCACTCCCCAGGATTGAACAGTGGGCAACCCACCCACTGTAGAGACTTGAGAGACTGTGGCTTTGCACTCCCCAGGATTGAACAGTGGGCAACCCATCCACTGTAGAGACTTGAGAGACTGTGGCTTTGCACTCCCCAGGATTGAACAGTGGGCATGTGGCCCCCTCGTGGATTTGGCGTCGTGCACTCAACCGGCTGAGGTGCCCCCCCTTTCGCTCCCCCTGAGGTGCCTGTTTTCTTGCTCTCTGATGCCCCTGCAGTGTTCTCTCCGTCATGGTCGGGGATCTTGTGTGGGCCTCGCTCATATCGTGTGGTCCCAGTGTTCCACAGACTTTCTTTGTGCAGTACCTACACTACTATGCCTGGTATTTATTTTGTACATTGTGTATATATATATTTCTGCCTACCTGTTTTTAATATATTCCGATGGTTGCACTCATTTTCTTTGGTCTTTGCATTCTTCCGGGGGGGGTTTGGGGGGTGTAACTGAGATGTATTGATATGCATTAGTGTGTGTGTTGTAGTGGGTGAGGGTGGGGGTGGGGGTGCTGCAACACGCGTGTGTGTGTCCCAGTTTTTTGCCTCCCCTGTGTCGTAGGTGCTGTACTCACTGTGGTCTTCGCCGCCGGAGTTCGTGCTCCTGGTAGAGGAGCAGGAAGACTATCGCAGGGAGAATTTGGAGTTCCGGTTCCATGGTGTCCTCGTTCCTCGTGGAGAGTGTAGAGGTGAGCATTTTCCCTTCGAAATTCCTGTTTCTGCCGTGTTTTTATCGGCGGTGATTCCGCCCCGGAAAAGGTGGTTGTTGGAAAATGGGTTATTGGTAGGGCAGGTAGGTACCTACACCTAGCAACAAGCCACTAACCTCCACATAGGTACAGTTAGGTCTCAGTAAATTAATCCCAGCTCTACCCTTGGTAGCTTGGCATCGAGCGTCAAGGCTTAACTTAGGAGACAAAGTGTAAAGCATTCGAATATCACAAAACAGTAATTAAATAAAACACAGGAAACAGTTTAAAAATCCAAAACCAATTTATAAAAATAGCTTATATTTTTATCTTTAAAATGACACAAAAACGATTAAAATCGGTTCAGGGGAACCGGAGATATGAATTTTTAAAGTATTATTATTTTCTAGCACTTAGAAACAAAAAGCGCCAATCGGGTCATCTGGTTGCACCAGGACCGGGGCAAAGTCAAACTTTCAGGCCGACCGCGATGGAGCCCTGCTCGGCTACAAGTCGCGGGAGGCCTCGGTTAAAAAATTACCTTCTGACTTAGTCTCTTTTTTTGATGTTTTTCTTCCCCGGGACGAACCTGCCAGTTGAATCCGACCTCCTGGAGCCCTTGTCCGGTTACGCGAAGTCGGTTTCCTCGGTGGTGATTTTTACCTTCGGACTTAGTCGTTTTTTCGAGATGAAAATCCTTCGACCGGGGTAAACCTGGATCTTGATCCGACGTCCATGGAGCCCTTCTCGGATACGATGGCTGGGAGGTCCCGGTCAACTTTTTACGTTCGGACTTAGTCTCTTTTTTGGATGTTTTTCTTTACCGGGACGAACCACGAAGTCAGGCCGGGTCGCGGTTGAGGCAAGCCGGCAAGAATTTCCGCGGCGGGTCGGTCCCTCTCTGGAGCTTTTTTCCAAAAATTCTCAAATCTTTTCCAAACTTCTGGGGCTTCACCCAGATGTTCTTTTAAGGTTCTTTTGGGGTCCACAGCTCACCCCAAGGGTCCAGAAGTTCTGTGATGGTCCTTGGAGGGTGCGGACTTCAACTCCCAGAATGCACCTGGCGCAAACTCCTTTTTGGCCACTGGACAGTGGTCAGCTGGTCGCTTTCTTCAGGAGTTGGTGCAGGGGACTCTGGTTAGCAATTTTTCACCTGTAGCAAACAGGGAGTCCCTCCTTGAACCAGTTGAAGCCAGGCAAAGTCCTTCTTGTGGTGAAGCCCAAGTGTGCAGCTGGTGCAGTCCTTCTGAGCGACCAGACTCACCTCTGGGAGGTCATTGCCCAGGATACAATCTAGGGGAAGGTCAGCACTGACTACCACCCTAATCCAGTCAAGGATACCCTCCCTCTCTAGGGGCACTATGGCTACAGGTTTGGAGGTGACCTCCCCTGTGGCTATCCTGACTTTCTTTGTCTTTCCTGGGACATACATGTCTGGGGTCACTAACCGGTCACTCACTATAGTGTGACTGGCACAGGTGTCTCTCAGGCCAGTGGTAGGGATCCCATTCACTTGAATGTGGTGGAAGTGCCTACTCCCACCCTCAGGGATCACCAGCTTACCATCTGGTCCTGTCTCCCAGCACAATGCTAGGAGGACTTCATCATCTGAGGAATCCTCCTCTATGGCTACACTGGACAGCCCAGTGCTAACCATCTTCCTTGGACAGGCTGCATCTCCTCTGAAGTGACCTGTCTGCTGACAGTCAAAGCAAGCCCTACTGTCCAAGAGTTTTTTTAACCCTAGGTCTCCCTGTCTCTGCTTGTCAGAGTGGGAGTGGGATTTACTCTCCTCCTTCTTAGGGTTCTGGGGTACAGAGGGAGTCTCTGTGGTGGGCTTACCACCTCCCTCCTTAGGTTTTTGGGGACCTGTCCCCCCCTTCTTGGAGTCTCCCCCCTTGGACTTGACAACCACCATGGTTCTCAACCACTCATCAGCTGCCTCCCCTAGCTCTCTAGGGTTGGTCTGCTTAGAGTCCACTAGATGCTGGCGTAACCTTTCTTGGATACAATTGGTCAAGATGTGCTCTCTCATGATCAGATTGTATAACCCCTCATAAGTATCTACTTTGTTACCAATAATCCAGCCCTCTAGTGCCTTTAGTGAAATGTCCACAAAGTCAACCCAAGACTGGGTACTGACCTTCTGGGTGTCCCTGAACTTCATTCTATATTGCTCTGGGGTCAGACCAAACTTCTTGGCTAAGCACCTCTTCATACTAGGGTATGAATCTGCCTCCTCCCCCCTTAAGGTCAGAAGCCTATCCCTCCCTGAGTTGGGGACCAACTCCCACAAAAGGGAACCCCAGTATTGAGGCCTAACCCTTCTCATTTGGAGTGCCCTCTCAAAGGCCCCCAGCCACTTATCTATGTCATCCCCCTCTACATAGGCAGGAACCACCCCTTTGGGTAATCTGGGGCAAACTCCCCCACCCATGGACACCTCAGCTTCTTTATCGCTGCTTCCATCTCTTTTCTCTTTGTATGCCCACTTTTTCTTTTCTAGGGCCAGCTTCTCTGCTTCCAAAGCTATGTATGCTAGCTGGGCCTCCAGCTCTCTTTCTCTGATGGATGGGTTCTCTCCTCCTGAAAGGACCCCCTTCCCACCACTAGCTTTGGATCTGCCCCTAGTGACTGTATTTACTGAGGACCGTTCTTCCTCATCCTCACTTGGGCTCAGATGCCTTCCCTCCCCTGAGTGGTTAGAGCTTGCATCCTCCCTTCTTTCTCCCTCCTCTGGAGCTTCTTCTGACTCTACCTCTTGGGCCTCAGCCCATGCTGTCAGGGATGTGATCAGGATTTGCTTCCTGAGATCAGTGGTTGCAGGCAACCCTCTTTCAATACACAACCCCCTAAACTGGACTACTGTCAGTGTGGGTAGGCTAGCCAGATCAAGCTCCATGGCTCCCTAGTTTTGTGTCAACAAAAACTTTTTGCAAAAATTGGAAACAAGAATTTAGAAAAATTACAAAAATTCAATAATTGAAATTAATCCAAATTAAAAATTAAAAACAATTTTTGCACTAGGACAATTTAAAGGATTTTAAATTTGTTTTACCTAAAACTGTAACGTGATATTGAACACAAGTACAGGATCCCGTCGCTGCTTCCAATTATGTTGGAAAATGGGTTATTGGTAGGGCAGGTAGGTACCTACACCTAGCAACAAGCCACTAACCTCCACATAGGTACAGTTAGGTCTCAGTAAATTAATCCCAGCTCTACCCTTGGTAGCTTGGCATCGAGCGTCAAGGCTTAACTTAGGAGACAAAGTGTAAAGCATTCGAATATCACAAAACAGTAATTAAATAAAACACAGGAAACAGTTTAAAAATCCAAAACCAATTTATAAAAATAGCTTATATTTTTATCTTTAAAATGACACAAAAACGATTAAAATCGGTTCAGGGGAACCGGAGATATGAATTTTTAAAGTATTATTATTTTCTAGCGCTTAGAAACAAAAAGCGCCAATCGGGTCATCTGGTTGCACCAGGACCGGGGCAAAGTCAAACTTTCAGGCCGACCGCGATGGAGCCCTGCTCGGCTACAAGTCGCGGGAGGCCTCGGTTAAAAAGTTACCTTCTGACTTAGTCTCTTTTTTTGATGTTTTTCTTCCCCGGGACGAACCTGCCAGTTGAATCCGACCTCCTGGAGCCCTTGTCCGGATACGCGAAGTCGGTTTCCTCGGTGGTGATTTTTACCTTCGGACTTAGTCGTTTTTTCGAGATGAAAATCCTTCGACCGGGGTAAACCTGGATCTTGATCCGACGTCCATGGAGCCCTTCTCGGATACGATGGCTGGGAGGTCCCGGTCAACTTTTTACGTTCGGACTTAGTCTCTTTTTTGGATGTTTTTCTTTACCGGGACGAACCACGAAGTCAGGCCGGGTCGCGGTTGAGGCAAGCCGGCTAGAATTTCCGCGGCGGGTCGGTCCCTCTCTGGAGCTTTTTTCCAAAAATTCTCAAATCTTTTCCAAACTTCTGGGGCTTCACCCAGATGTTCTTTTAAGGTTCTTTTGGGGTCCACAGCTCACCCCAAGGGTCCAGAAGTTCTGTGATGGTCCTTGGAGGGTGCGGACTTCAACTCCCAGAATGCACCTGGCGCAAACTCCTTTTTGGCCACTGGACAGTGGTCAGCTGGTCGCTTTCTTCAGGAGTTGGTGCAGGGGACTCTGGTTAGCAATTTTTCACCTGTAGCAAACAGGGAGTCCCGCCTTGAACCAGTTGAAGCCAGGCAAAGTCCTTCTTGTGGTGAAGCCCAAGTGTGCAGCTGGTGCAGTCCTTCTGAGTGCAGGCTCCAGGTGCAGGCCAGGGGTCCAGCAGGGCAGTCCTTCTTCTTCTTTAGTTCCTTTCTTGTTGAATTCTGGAGGGGATCTGAGGCGTGGGTGCAGGTCTGCCAGTTTTATCCTTGCTCCTGGGTGAAAAGCAGGGGGGCCCTGGTTCTCCAATCAGGGACAGGGTCGTCCCCCTGTGATGACCACTTCCTGGGAAGTGTGGCAAAAATCCATCCCAGAAGGCAACAGTCTCCAAAAATCCAACATGGATGAATCTGATTTTTGGAGGTTACATCTGGCTGAGCCCACCCACTGGTGTGGCTAAAAATCATAAACACACCCCTCTCCTGCCCTCTCCTAATCTAATCAAGGGGGCACCTAGCTGTCTGGGGTTGCAGGATGTGGGGGTGTTGCTGGGTGCTGCAAATGTCCTTCTCTGCCTTTGAAGACCAGTTTGGCAGCCCTCCCCCTTCCTGCCTCACCATCTGCTGAGGGGAGATTCTCTCCCCCAAGCACATTCCTTTGTGTGAAGCCTGGCCACTTCACACCTCATCAAGGCAGCCTGGCAGAAGCTGCTGCAGGCTGGCCAATCAGAGCACAGCAGCAAAAACAATGCAGAGCTGAAATTGGCAACTTTTTAGGTAAAGTCTAAACTTTTTACCTGAACTAGTTATATTAAATCCAACAACTGGAAGTTGTAGGATTTATTACAACGATTAATTTGATACCAAATTCTTGGTATGCAACATTTAAGGAGACTTTAAAATTTAAAATAAAGTCTGCCCATTCTAGCCTATGAAGGCCATTTACTTCAATGAGGGAAAAACGAATTTGGCTGTTTTTACCTCACCAGGGCTTATAAATCTATTTTTATAAAGTCCCTGCTTATAGTTACATGGCACCCAGCCCTAGGGGCACATAGGGCACACCTTAGCGGTGACTTATATGTAAAAATAAGGTAGTTTAAGACTTTGGAAGTACCTTTAATTCCAAAGTCGAATTTGCATATAACTTTAATTTAAAAGCAGCCAGCAAGGCAGGCTTGCTTTTAAAATGACACTGGGCACCTCAGCAATGCACCTAGGTGTGCACCACCTATGCTGTGGTCCCTAAACCTACATGCCCTACCATATACTAGGGACTTATAGTTAGGTTAACTTAGCCACTTATAATTAGCCTAATTTGAATATCCATTTTACACAGAGCACAGGCCCTGGGACTGGTTAGCAGTACCCAGGGCACCTTTAAAGTCAGGAAAACACCAGCAAAAAGTGGAAAATGGGGGCAAAAAGTTATGGGGCCTCTGCAATCAGCCCTGTTTTCTCACACAACCCCCCCCCCAGCCCACACGCCCAGGAGACTCAGCCCAACCCTGGGAGAGTCTTCCTGGCTTGTTAGGCGAGGAAGACAGTGAAGAAGACTGGCTGTCCCTTTGCAGGGCCTACTCTGCCTTATATCCTCCTGTCAGGGTCACTCCCTATGGGTAGTGAAGCCATCCCAACAGTAAAAGGACCCAACACAAACTGAAACTTTCCTCTAGGGGGGTCTTCCTCCTTTCTCTCTGCCAACTTGGGTAGTGAGGTGCCCACCTCCCCTACTCCAAACTTTGCTAGGGCAACACCTAGCTTACCCAAAGAGGTCACCCAACACTTGAGCAACCCCACCATGACCAATAGGGTCAGGGGGCCTACTTTGCTATTGGCCCTGGGGTCTGCCTCCCAGGCCAAGTACAGTGCTGCCAGGAAGGCTAGCAACCAGCAGAGGCTACTGACAGCTGTCAGTACCCAGAACCACACCCTAAGCTCTCCACTGACAGGTGGCTGAGCTGCTTTAGGGGCATCTTTGGGGTCCTGGCACCCCTCTTGCTGTCTAGAGTGGGGGGCTACCACCTCCTGTGGCAGACACCCTCCTTCCACTCTCCCTTCTGTCAGTGCAGGGGCAACACCTTGCATCTGGACAGCTGCCTGACTACTCAGGACTCCCTTGGGGTCAGGTGAGGCCTCACCAGTGCCAACTCTGGGCTCCCCCCTTACTGGGGCAGAAGGCCCTTGGCTCCCTGGAACTCTCTTTAAGAGTGGCCTACCCTTCCTTTTCTTCTTTCCTTTTCTTGGGGACTCCTGTCTCCTAACTGTAGGGACTGACTCCCCAGGACTTTGGGTTGGGGGGGCGCCCTGGGCGACCACCCCATCTGCGACCAGACTCACCTCTGGGAGGTCATTGCCCAGGATACAATCTAGGGGAAGGTCAGCACTGACTACCACCCTAATCCAGTCAAGGATACCCTCCCTCTCTAGGGGCACTATGGCTACAGGTTTGGAGGTGACCTCCCCTGTGGCTATCCTGACTTTCTTTGTCTTTCCTGGGACATACATGTCTGGGGTCACTAACCGGTCACTCACTATAGTGTGACTGGCACAGGTGTCTCTCAGGCCAGTGGTAGGGATCCCATTCACTTGAATGTGGTGGAAGTGCCTACTCCCACCCTCAGGGATCACCAGCTTACCATCTGGTCCTGTCTCCCAGCACAATGCTAGGAGGACTTCATCATCTGAGGAATCCTCCTCTATGGCTACACTGGACAGCCCAGTGCTAACCATCTTCCTTGGACAGGCTGCATCTCCTCTGAAGTGACCTGTCTGCTGACAGTCAAAGCAAGCCCTACTGTCCAAGAGTTTTTTTAACCTTAGGTCTCCCTGTCTCTGCTTGTCAGAGTGGGAGTGGGATTTACTCTCCTCCTTCTTAGGGTTCTGGGGTACAGAGGGAGTCTCTGTGGTGGGCTTACCACCTCCCTCCTTAGGTTTTTGGGGACCTGTCCCCCCCTTCTTGGAGTCTCCCCCCTGGGACTTGACAACCACCATGGTTCTCAACCACTCATCAGCTGCCTCCCCTAGCTCTCTAGGGTTGGTCTGCTTAGAGTCCACTAGATGCTGGCGTAACCTTTCTTGGATACAATTGGTCAAGATGTGCTCTCTCATGATCAGATTGTATAACCCCTCATAAGTATCTACTTTGTTACCAATAATCCAGCCCTCTAGTGCCTTTAGTGAAATGTCCACAAAGTCAACCCAAGACTGGGTACTGACCTTCTGGGTGTCCCTGAACTTCATTCTATATTGCTCTGGGGTCAGACCAAACTTCTTGGCTAAGCACCTCTTCATACTAGGGTATGAATCTGCCTCCTCCCCCCTTAAGGTCAGAAGCCTATCCCTCCCTGAGTTGGGGACCAACTCCCACAAAAGGGAACCCCAGTATTGAGGCCTAACCCTTCTCATTTGGAGTGCCCTCTCAAAGGCCCCCAGCCACTTATCTATGTCATCCCCCTCTACATAGGCAGGAACCACCCCTTTGGGTAATCTGGGGCAAACTCCCCCACCCATGGACACCTCAGCTTCTTTATCGCTGCTTCCATCTCTTTTCTCTTTGTATGCCCACTTTTTCTTTTCTAGGGCCAGCTTCTCTGCTTCCAAAGCTATGTATGCTAGCTGGGCCTCCAGCTCTCTTTCTCTGATGGATGGGTTCTCTCCTCCTGAAAGGACCCCCTTCCCACCACTAGCTTTGGATCTGCCCCTAGTGACTGTATTTACTGAGGACCGTTCTTCCTCATCCTCACTTGGGCTCAGATGCCTTCCCTCCCCTGAGTGGTTAGAGCTTGCATCCTCCCTTCTTTCTCCCTCCTCTGGAGCTTCTTCTGACTCTACCTCTTGGGCCTCAGCCCATGCTGTCAGGGATGTGATCAGGATTTGCTTCCTGAGATCAGTGGTTGCAGGCAACCCTCTTTCAATACACAACCCCCTAAACTGGACTACTGTCAGTGTGGGTAGGCTAGCCAGATCAAGCTCCATGGCTCCCTAGTTTTGTGTCAACAAAAACTTTTTGCAAAAATTGGAAACAAGAATTTAGAAAAATTACAAAAATTCAATAATTGAAATTAATCCAAATTAAAAATTAAAAACAATTTTTGCACTAGGACAATTTAAAGGATTTTAAATTTGTTTTACCTAAAACTGTAACGTGATATTGAACACAAGTACAGGATCCCGTCGCTGCTTCCAATTATGTTGGAAAATGGGTTATTGGTAGGGCAGGTAGGTACCTACACCTAGCAACAAGCCACTAACCTCCACATAGGTACAGTTAGGTCTCAGTAAATTAATCCCAGCTCTACCCTTGGTAGCTTGGCATCGAGCGTCAAGGCTTAACTTAGGAGACAAAGTGTAAAGCATTCGAATATCACAAAACAGTAATTAAATAAAACACAGGAAACAGTTTAAAAATCCAAAACCAATTTATAAAAATAGCTTATATTTTTATCTTTAAAATGACACAAAAACGATTAAAATCGGTTCAGGGGAACCGGAGATATGAATTTTTAAAGTATTATTATTTTCTAGCGCTTAGAAACAAAAAGCGCCAATCGGGTCATCTGGTTGCACCAGGACCGGGGCAAAGTCAAACTTTCAGGCCGACCGCGATGGAGCCCTGCTCGGCTACAAGTCGCGGGAGGCCTCGGTTAAAAAGTTACCTTCTGACTTAGTCTCTTTTTTTGATGTTTTTCTTCCCCGGGACGAACCTGCCAGTTGAATCCGACCTCCTGGAGCCCTTGTCCGGATACGCGAAGTCGGTTTCCTCGGTGGTGATTTTTACCTTCGGACTTAGTCGTTTTTTCGAGATGAAAATCCTTCGACCGGGGTAAACCTGGATCTTGATCCGACGTCCATGGAGCCCTTCTCGGATACGATGGCTGGGAGGTCCCGGTCAACTTTTTACGTTCGGACTTAGTCTCTTTTTTGGATGTTTTTCTTTACCGGGACGAACCACGAAGTCAGGCCGGGTCGCGGTTGAGGCAAGCCGGCTAGAATTTCCGCGGCGGGTCGGTCCCTCTCTGGAGCTTTTTTCCAAAAATTCTCAAATCTTTTCCAAACTTCTGGGGCTTCACCCAGATGTTCTTTTAAGGTTCTTTTGGGGTCCACAGCTCACCCCAAGGGTCCAGAAGTTCTGTGATGGTCCTTGGAGGGTGCGGACTTCAACTCCCAGAATGCACCTGGCGCAAACTCCTTTTTGGCCACTGGACAGTGGTCAGCTGGTCGCTTTCTTCAGGAGTTGGTGCAGGGGACTCTGGTTAGCAATTTTTCACCTGTAGCAAACAGGGAGTCCCGCCTTGAACCAGTTGAAGCCAGGCAAAGTCCTTCTTGTGGTGAAGCCCAAGTGTGCAGCTGGTGCAGTCCTTCTGAGTGCAGGCTCCAGGTGCAGGCCAGGGGTCCAGCAGGGCAGTCCTTCTTCTTCTTTAGTTCCTTTCTTGTTGAATTCTGGAGGGGATCCGAGGCGTGGGTGCAGGTCTGCCAGTTTTATCCTTGCTCCTGGGTGAAAAGCAGGGGGGACCTGGTTCTCCAATCAGGGACAGGGTCGTCCCCCTGTGATGACCACTTCCTGGGAAGTGTGGCAAAAATCCATCCCAGAAGGCAACAGTCTCCAAAAATCCAACATGGATGAATCTGATTTTTGGAGGTTACATCTGGCTGAGCCCACCCACTGGTGTGGCTAAAAATCATAAACAAACCCCTCTCCTGCCCTCTCCTAATCTAATCAAGGGGGCACCTAGCTGTCTGGGGTTGCAGGATGTGGGGGTGTTGCTGGGTGCTGCAAATGTCCTTCTCTGCCTTTGAAGACCAGTTTGGCAGCCCTCCCCCTTCCTGCCTCACCATCTGCTGAGGGGAGATTCTCTCCCCCAAGCACATTCCTTTGTGTGAAGCCTGGCCACTTCACACCTCATCAAGGCAGCCTGGCAGAAGCTGCTGCAGGCTGGCCAATCAGAGCACAGCAGCAAAAACAATGCAGAGCTGAAATTGGCAACTTTTTAGGTAAATTCTAAACTTTTTACCTGAACTAGTTATATTAAATCCAACAACTGGAAGTTGTAGGATTTATTACAACAATTAATTTGATACCAAATTCTTGGTATGCAACATTTAAGGAGACTTTAAAATTTAAAATAAAGTCTGCCCATTCTAGCCTATGAAGGCCATTTAATTCAATGAGGGAAAAACGAATTTGGCTGTTTTTACCTAACCAGGGCTTATAAATCTATTTTTATAAAGTCCCTGCTTATAGTTACATGGCACCCAGCCCTAGGGGCACATAGGGCACACCTTAGGGGTGACTTATATGTAAAAATAAGGTAGTTTAAGACTTTGGAAGTACCTTTAATTCCAAAGTCGAATTTGCATATAACTTTAATTTAAAAGCAGCCAGCAAGGCAGGCTTGCTTTTAAAATGACACTGGGCACCTCAGCAATGCACCTAGGTGTGCACCACCTATGCTGTGGTCCCTAAACCTACATGCCCTACCATATACTAGGGACTTATAGGTAGGTTAACTTAGCCACTTATAATTAGCCTAATTTGCATATCCATTTTACACAGAGCACAGGCCCTGGGACTGGTTAGCAGTACCCAGGGCACCTTTAAAGTCAGGAAAACACCAGCAAAAAGTGGAAAATGGGGGCAAAAAGTTATGGGGCCTCTGCAATCAGCCCTGTTTTCTCACAGTGGTGGATTGGTAGGTTGTGATACTGTGGGCGGTACATTGTCTCCCGCCTGTCTGTTGGCGGTGACCGCCGCGCTGTTTGTTTGTACCGCCGTGGCGGTCTGAGTGTTAAAGTGGCTGTCTTTGTTGGCGGTTTCCGCCACGGTCGTAATTGCAATTTTTTTACCGCCAGCCTGTTGGCGGTCTTACCGCCGCTTTAACACTGTCCGCCAGGGTTGTAATGACCACCTAAGAGTCTTACTCCATAGAAAACATTGGAAACATTGATTTTACACAAAGTACCTGGTGTGCGTCAAAAATAAAGCCACACTGTCAAGCGTGCGTAGGAAAAGTCAGCGATACGTTGACTCCTTACTCACAAGTGAGGCTGTGCGTCATGTCTTTTCTGGTTAGGTAGGTGATGCGTAGTTTTTCTCCCTCACAAGGAAGTGATGCGTCGATTTTCAGATGGGGCACCTTGGATCCACGAGGGGTCAGGATGACTTTGCCACCCAGGGACGATGCGTGAGAAATCAGGTCACATGGTGTTAGAAAACCGCTCTGCGTGGGGTTTGCATTGTTATCAGCAGCTGTAAGCAGGTATTGCATGCCATTTCTCTAACCATGATGCGTCAATCTCTCTGTCACGGTTTTTAATGGGCTTACTGTCGAGGTTGAGAAGAGTTGGGGAACGACCCCGGTTCCGGCAGGTTCTGCTCTGGCCGAGGTAGGGGCGACCCCTTCCGGTAGCCACAGTGCTGTTTGACAATAGCAAGCCACTACAGTCCCTGCCCTCCAGAAGGAGTCCCAGAGGAAAAACCCCAGTAGGGTAAAAAACCTCCAGCGGGAACTCCCTGAAACAAAAGGAGGACACCAAGGCGTTAGAGTTGAAGATCCGGAGTACAGGAAGACTGGAAACGAAGACAGGTCAGGAAAATACTGGATACGCAGGAAGAAACCAGTCAGAGCGTGACTACCACCAAGGAGTGTTGCAACGTAATGAAGAAGCAGCTGGATTCCCCTTATATACCTCTAGGCAGGAAGTAGGAAACAGGAAGTAGAAACACCACCATCTTGGATTGGGGAAAAGAGTATAATAGTGAATCAGGTACATGCGTCCAAACAAAGAAAAACAATGCATGCTGGGAAGAGAGGAAGTGGGCAGCATGCTGGGAAAGGGAAAGGCAGGCATAAAAACACCACCATGTGCAAGGGTTCGGCTTTTGCCTGGAGACATTGGTAAGTGCCCAAAGTACATGCTGTAAAAAATGTAAAGCGCATTAATGCGCTGTGCGCGACAGGATCAAGACCTAACTCGAGGTCTTTCTCCCGCCGCGTTTGTCTTTCCAATAGAGACAAAAGAAGGAGGCGCGGCGAGTGCCGTGACCCCTGAACGAACTCGCGGCTCTCCCCGCGGTCTGTACGCAAGCCGCGGCTTCTCCCGAGGCTTGCACACAGACCGCGGCATGAAGGGAATGCCGCGCTGCGGCGACCCGAGCCCGCGGCCGTGGCCGCCGTAGGAGCCGTGGCGCCCACGGCGTGACACTCTCAGCAGCGAAGCAGGCGGAGCGTCGATTTCAGCTGCGAAGCCGGGGGCACGTCGTTTATCAGCCGCATTGCAGATGGTGAGTCAAACATTTCCCCGCACTGCATTCTGTGCATGGATTTCAGCTTTTGTTCTGACAACTTCACCTTTCAAGGGCCCAGGGACTGGATAGGACTCCTCTTGGTAGGGCAGGAGTCTCAGCAGAGAGCTCAGGTGCTGGCAGAGGAAGTCCTTAACGGCCTTGAGACTTCAAAACAGGAGGCAAGCTCAGTTGAAGCCCTGGGAGATTCTCAAGCAGGAATGCACAACAAAGTCCAGACTTTGTCCCCTCCTTTCACATGCAGAAGCAGCAACTGCAGGATAGCCCAAAAAGCACAGTCACAGGCAGCACTTCTCCTCATCTCTTCTCCTTGGCAAAGGTTCCTCTTGAATCGAACAGTGATCTTGAAGAAATCTAAAGTATGGGGTTTTGGGTCCACTACTTATACCTCTTTCTGTCTTTGAAGTAGGCAAACTTCAAAGGAAAGTCTCTATTGTTCACAAGATCTAGCCTTGCCCCGGCCAGGGCCCAGGCACACCCCAGGGGCTTGGAGCCTTTATTGTGAGAAGGCAGGCACCTCCCATTCAGGTGTAAGTGACTGCTCCTCCTTCCACTCTAGCACAGATAGCCCATCAGGATATTAGGATTAGGTTTTTTAAATTGTGGGTTCAGAGGCACCAAACTCCATATTTCCATCTGCTCCCAAAGGGAAAGTTATTTAAAGGCAGTCCTCATGTTAACCTAGAAGAGAGATAGCCCTTGCAACAGTGAAACTGAATTTAGCAGTATTGTACTGTTAGGACATGTAAAACACATCAGTACATGTTCCACATTTAACATACACTGCACCCTGCCCAGAGGGCTACCTAGGGCCTACCTTAGGGGTGCCCTATATGTATAAAAAGGGAAGGTTCAGGCCTGGCAAGTGGATACACTTGCCAAGTTGAATTGTCAGGTCAAAACTGCACACACAGACACTGCAGTGGCAGGTCTGAGCCATGTTTACAGTGCTACTTATGTGGGTGGCACAACCAGTGTTGCAGGGCCACTAGCAGCCTTTGATTTACAGGCCCTGGGAACATCTAGTGCACGTTACTAGGGACTTACTAGTAAATCAAATATGCCAATCATGGAAAGCCAATTACACATACATTTTACACAGGAGCATTTGCACTTTAGAACTGGTCAGCAGTGGTAAAGTGCCCAGAGTACCAAAAACAGCAAAAACAGAGTCCAGCACACAGTCAAAACATGGGACACAAAGGCAAAAAAGACAGGGGAGACCACACTAAGGATGCCATTTCTAACAGACCACAAGACCATGGATGGAAAGGAATTATCAGATATTGTCCTGAAAAATGGCAAACATTAAAGTGGTTGATGTCATCAACTGGAACTATATATCCTTCCACACAAAAGTAATCCAGCATCATATAAGGCAAGACTCAGACATATGGCAGTGCAATAGTTTCTGATCACAAGGTCATTACAATCCAGTGCTTCTGCATCTGGTGGTATGACACAAACAAATGTCAGTGATGTGCCAAAGACTCTTTGGCCTACAATGATGAAATACATCAACAGCTCAGTTCACACATAAAGAGTGTTGAGCCAATGTGTACAGGGTAAATAACATGAATTTGGACTAGGACTACATATTTTCGGATCACATGGTGACACACATGATGTATCAGGGCCACCAAACAACAAGGAACATGTCCAGTGGAGTATTCTGCACTTCTATTCTATCACTCTGTAAGTTGTCCTGGCAAACGCCTTCTACACCCAAAGTCTGTGACCTACATTCCCCAAAACAACCTATGTCCACTTTGTATGTCCGAACAGCACACAACTCTAAAATGCCCACATGAAGATGTCACGGCGAAGGTACCTGAACAAAAAACAAAACAAGCAGTATAGGTATAAAACCATATATGACACAAGTCACATAGCAGGCATCTGGAGAAAAAAGTGCAGCACAATAAATCTGATACAAACAAAGCAACATCAGCAAGCTATGGATCTGTCAAAAACTACTTCATCAAACATCCTTTGTCAGGTGTTGCCTGAGCTTCAGTTCCCTAACTATCACTAAGTATTAACTCAACACATTGTGACATCCACAGTTCATTGTACAGTCAAAGTCATGCCATCTCGTGACATACTTACACTCATGAGAAGCTTGTTGCAAATCAGCTCCTTCCTCTTCACCACTATCATCTTCATTTGGCATTCAGGATTCTTACCCGGTGGCACTGCAGGCTCCCCTTCCTCTGGAGCGTAAAGGATATTCCTACGCAGGGTGACCTTATGGAACATGCAGCATGCCACAGTGATCTGACACCCTTTCCAGGGTGAATAGAGGAGGGCTAGCCCAATCCTGTCCAGACAGGGAAATCTGGTCTTCAGGAGCCCAAAAGAGCGCTCCACTGCCCACTGTGTTCTTCCATGAGCCTCATTGAAGCAGACTTCCTTTGATCTAGTTGGATTCCTCAGTGGCGTCAATAGCCAAGGATGGTTCAGATATGCTGACTCTCCTGTTTAGGAATGAGACATAAGTGCAACAATGAGTCACTCACTTCATGGTTGCAGCACCTGCCATTGCACGCCCAAAATCAGGACAGATGTGACTTACCAACCAGTCAGGCACTCTCGGGTTGCAGTTGTGACATCAGCTGGGGTATGGTGCTGTTCCGCATTAAAAAGGAATCCTGGGCTGAACCTGGAAACTGGGTACAGGCGTTCGAGATGTAGAGATCCGATAAGCAAACAACTTGCACGTTGATAGAATGTACGTGTAATAGACTTTTTCACTGGCTTGCAGTAGCACCAAGGTAATATGTGTGCCATCAATGGCTCTCACCACATGTGGGAGGTGAGCAAAACCATAGAAGTCAGCCTTTACATTGGCTAAATCCTCACTCCTGGGGAACCTGATATAGCTGTCAATGTGTTTCATCCTTGCTAATAGCACATCTCTTAACACAACACTGAACATAGGTTCGGAAATACCACCAGATAGCTCCATTATATATTGGAAGGACTCTGTGGCCAGGAAGTGTAGTACTGCCATGAGCTGAACAATGGGTGGTATGCATGCTGGATTGGTGTTTCCAGACATCAGATCTAGCCACATTTGTTTACCTATTCAGACGGTACTGTTTGATGATGTGTCATTCTTCCATGGTTTGAAGGTCTTGCCATGGATGGTACCCTGGAGGCTATCACCTCCTCCCTCTCCCAGGGAACCTATTTGTGATAAATCATGAGTTGGATCATTAGCCACTGTATCCACACCCACATACATGATGTATAGCAACAAACTCATGTGACCAAGCATTTCTGACTTGAAATACATTACACCCAGTACACATCAAAGCTGTCAACTACACAAGGGTCAAATGTGACCCTTATTGTTGTCAACGCCTATGTCCACAACATGGGTTTGGGCAACACCCAATTATCTGCTGCTCAAATGCCCCTTGAAATGTAACAGTCTACTCCAAGTGCCAAAAATACAGTCAGAGGCGGCAGACAGGGCACCACCGTAACATGCCATCTGTGCCCACAACACACTACACTGGTGATTGTGCAATAGAACCTACACAACAAGGCTGCTTTAAAAAGTTTGTAATGATCCGACACATGTATTGGTGTTGTGAGGCATTTATCAGGGCCCAATACTGTATTTCCTACCGCCAAAATGGCTGATGCCTGACCTACTGCACCGTACATTCAGAACCTCCCACTGGTGCGCCCGGAAGCTGACCACGCAGTGGGCAGTTCCAACCACAATGGAAACAGCCATATGCTAACCTTGTTGCATGTGACAGTCACGGGCCAATGGCTGTGGCCATCGGCGATGATGACCGCGTACATGGCGTACATGTACGGCACATTTTGCAAATTCACTCACTTGAGTCCTGACACTGCTGCCATCAACACCTCCACCACTTCAGCTGCTGTGTGCCACCTCTAGGTGCAATAATGACAGGCCAAGCAGGTGAAAGCGCCCCTGCATTCTCTCCTGAGGAACTGGAGAGACTGGTTGAGGAGGTTCCCTGTATGGTCAGCTCTATGGCTCACCAGAGGAGCAGGTAAGAACCTCATAGTCCAGTTTGACTCTGTTCAACACCATCTTTTCCTACCTCATAGGCTACAATGTGCCTTTTTGTGCCAGTTAGAGTTTTGAGTGCCTGTTGTCGCATTGTGTGTGGCATATATGGGATGTACATTGTGCAGGTAGTGGAGAAAGGTACTCTATGTATTTTAGATTAACATTGTGCTGTGTTATGTGTGATGTGGCCTAGATCTTCCTTGTGTTGTATCCATATATCTAGGCAAGGAGATTTTACAGCCATAAACTTACATATCTGTGGATATGATAGTTGTAAATGTAAAATGACATATATGTGCATCACAGCATGAGCCGTGTATGTATACTGTTCTGGCCTTGACAAACTATTGCGCGAGAACCATATAAAAATCACTGTGCCCTTTAGATTATGACACACGCCACAACCCACATAGAGGATGTTCACATAATGTACTGTTGTGCATGGAAGTGATGGAAAGTTGAGTATCATGTAGGTTCAGTATGCTCAGCCTGCAGAGACCAGGACCTGTCATATGTCTCTCTCAGTATGGGACATAGGTCAGGGTAGAGTTACTGTGGCTATGCTGCTGAGGCACCAGCCCCACTCCCTGTAGACCTGCAGATCCTGGCATGAGGCAAAAATGAGTATCCAGTAGCAAGACTTGGCCTGAAGCCCTTTGTCCATTGACTGCATTAGGGGCAGGTACTGAAGTAACTCCATGACCTAGTACATTTGTACATTTTGCCTCATTGTAAATGTTTGTCATTGACATATGACAGGTCTCGTACTACCACAGCTCTGTTTCCTTTACATACGTTATATTTGCCCAATACAGGCATATTGCACAAGTGCCAAACCAACAGTGCAGATAGTTGGTTGATCCCAGGGAGGGAATGTCATGCGACTCATTAGCTTGGTTACATGCACTCAATGAGACCAAATTGACCTTAGTTTGTTGGATGCCGTCTCTGCAGGATTGCTACATATGGTAAAAAGTGTGTTCTGTGCTACAAGTACATACTACACAAACCCACCCTGAAGAGGTATGAGTTAAAACTAGGTAGCCCACATGTCCACACATGCACAGGGAAGAGACTTTCCATGCCAACCATGACAGCCCTTTCATTGTCACTTAAGTGTTAGGGTGAAGGATGTACTATGGTAATTGCCTGGAAGGACTGTATTCATTGAGTCAATGTGACTGGATGTACAAGTGCCTGTCCAGTCTGGGCCAAGGAGTTTACCCTCCAGTAGGCCAGAATGGTGTGTTGTTTTTCATTATGGCTCACACCACAGTGCATGTTGTTTGAGCCTGGGCTAGCTGATGTCAGTAAGCTTGCTTTTGCAGTGTAGGCCATGAACAGGGTAGTGGGTTAGTCTGTCTATAACTCCAGAAGTGTGCAGTCATGTCCCTGTACTAATCAGCATGTGTGCTTTACACTTGTGTTGTGTTTACAATTACAAACTTTTTGTGCCTGGTGTTTCTGAAATGTGTGTAATACAACCACTTGGGCAAAACTTGTAACCTTTTGATTTGTCTCTTGCATTCATACAGGTCAATGCCCATCAGAAGAAGGGGTTTTGGAGAGCCATCGTCTGAAAGGTGCGGACCCTTGGGGCCCATATCCGGCGGAGCGCCCACTATTGGAAGAGTTTGGAGGATCTGAGACACTGGGCCAAGAACATCATAGAGGTCCAACTGTGGCTGTCCTCCTAACGTGAATGAGGCAGATGTTGGAGCCTCACCCCCTCCCTAATGGCCCCGATTCTCGTGGTAGCCTTCCCCAAGCACAGCAGCTAGAAGGCAGTGAGTGCAGTGAATATTCCTGCCTGTTACATTGCCAAGTTGATGTGTTAGAGTCTGCCATTTCCTCCTGAAGATAAGACAGGCCATGTGTGACACACAAGATGAGTGATTGTGTAGGTATGGTAGTTGGTGCCTGCTGATGTGCCTTGTCTATTGACCCAGTGACCTAGGACACAACAGAGTACAGTCCACAATCAATAAACTCTCCAGGGCAAAAACATGGCTGAGTACAGTGATCAATCTGGTTGTTTTTTATTGTGGGTGTCATCTGTCCCCCACAGACCACTTGTCTTCAGTGTGTGATGAGTGCTGGTGTCTCACTACTGTCTTTCATGAGATTGTTGCCATTATACATGTGACAAGGCATGCAGTTCTCTTTGGGTGCAGTTTCAGATCAATACTTTCCCTTTGCAACTAGAGATTGTCTACTGACATGATGTTGGTGACATCACTGTCATCATCATTCCTTGTGCCTACATGTTAACATGTGTGCCTTTCACTTTTGCCATATTGTTTTCACTGGTGTTTCAAGCATGGTCTACCTGTCTTTATGAGTGTGTCACCATTGATTGGTGGCTCATGCATACCTTTACCCATCATTCCATGTAATTTGAAATGTACAGCTGCTGTAGCAATAAAGACATGACAGCTAGGACTACAGTTTTTTACCCACAGTGTGCATTTCCATGCCATTCATGTGGAATCATTTAGCACAGTGCTTAGCACATGTTAAATGACAAAGGTTCATTACCTAGGTGGTGACATGCACCAGGGAGTGATTTGCAGTAATGTTGGATTCATATGTGGTTGTTTACAACCATTCATCCAAGGAATCTAGGTGTACATGACAGGAAGAGACCATGAAATGCTTTCACACTGAGCAACATGTTTAGAGCCTTCTGCAGGTACTTGAGAATCCCTGGGCCACAACAACATTCAAAGGACTATCGGCTTTTACTGATGCAATCAAAGTATGGAATTGTCAGTAGTACCAATCAAGAGAGGTGATTTCCCTTGGGCTAGCTGATTCATTGTGGTGTGGATTTTGTAGAGAAATGTCCCTGACATTTTGCCCAAATTGTTTCTAGTGTACATTTCTGTGGAAGATGTGTTATCTATCTGAGCAACATTAGTACAACCTCAATGAGTCCATTTAGGCAATGTACATATATATTTTGTGTTTGCCATCTAGAGCTTACCAGGAGTACAGGCAAGTTTTGAGACATGTCATTACTCTCAAAAGATCTGGAGGGTTGCAGAGGCTATTTTGAATTATTCTGTACAAATAGAAGTCATGCCTCTTCTGCCAGCAAGCCCTTTTACTTTTGAAAGAACTAAACTGTGAAGTATTTCAGATTCCAAAGAGAGAGACTGATTTATGTGAATAAGGACTGTACTGTTCCTCAACATAAGAGAACTCTAGGATTTACACATCCCACGATCCAAGAAATTAGTAAGGGAATAAGTATCTCTTTAAACGTTAGCTTGGATTTAGTATTGTTGAATTTTAAGAATCATTGAACTTTCTTTTTAAGGATAATCCATTTATGTAAGTGGAGTAACAATGATCTACATAGAGACGTTAACTACACAATAGTAGAATACTACAACCCACTGGTAATAAGTTGACCTTATTCCAGACCTTCCTTAATGCTGTACACCTCTCCTCGTCCAGCCGCTGCAAACCTCTGTTTAACCAATCAGAGTCAGTGCTGCTGGAAGGTGAGCTTTTGGCAGCATACCTGTTTCATGGAATCCGACTTGTGACAATTTCATCATTAAACCAAATATATATTGTTATGTATGAAATGCTCACATCAAACATACGCTTAGTATTTTAGATGAAAACATTATTTTATTTTTCTACTGCTTTATAATTAGAAATTATTAACATGACTTGTTCGAAAACATTATGGGGGTCATTCTGACCCCGGCGGTCATAGACCGCCGGGGCCAGGGTCGGCGGGAGCACCGCCAACAGGCTGGCGGTGCCCCTCAGGGCATTCTGACCGCGGCGGTTTGGCCGCGGTCAGAAGAGGAAAACCGGCGGTCTCCCGCCGGTTTTCCGCTGCCCAATTGAATCCTCCATGGCGGCGCAGCTCGCTGCGCCGCCATGAGGATTCTGACACCCCATACCGCCATCCTGTTCCTGGCGGTTCTCCTGCCAGGAACAGGATGGCGGTATGGGGTGTCGTGGGGCCCCTGGGGGCCCCTGCAGTGCCCATGCCAATGGCATGGGCACTGCAGGGGCCCTCGTAAGAGGGCCCCAAAAAGAATTTCAGTGTCTGCTTTGCAGACACTGAAATTCGCGACGGGTGCGACTGCACCCGTCGCACCTTCCCACTCCGCCGGCTCCATTCGGAGCCGGCTTCATCGTGGGAAGGGTGTTTTCCACTGGGCTGGCGGGCGGCCTTTTGGCGGTCGCCCGCCAGCCCAGTGGAAAACCCAGAATAACCGCAGCGGTCTTGTGACCGCGGTGCTGTATTCTGGAGGGGGGAACTCTGGCGGGCAGCCTCTGCCGCCCGCCAGGGCTAGAATCACCCCCTATGTAATCTATTCAGACGCTAATCATTCAAATTAAGACTTTCTTTCCCAAGTGAGTGAGAATTCTGCAAAAGAGACAAATCTTTCAAAAGTTGCAATAACAGTGCCTCTTCATCACCCCCTAATCAAAGTGCATGTGAATCACTGAAGGAATGATTTTTTGTCCCTGAAACAATCTTGAAAAAACATTAGCATGCAAACTTAAAAAAAAAAACATTTCAATATTAAAGTAATAATGTGACTCTTGGGCCCATATTTATACTTTTTTTGCGTCACGTTTGCGTCACTTTTTGATGCAAAAGCACCACTTTTACGTAAAAAAATTATGCAAATGCGACGCAAAAAAAGTATAAATATGGGCCTGAATTTGTAACAGTACCAGTAGCAGGGCAATCTAAACTCTTAGAAATTTTGAAGAAATGTCTACCAGAGAATAGATATTGTTGTACAGGGAATGGTGGGCGTGAAAATACCTTGCAAAAGACTGAGCAGACACATTTTGTACAAATGGTTGTGGGGAATGCAGATGTCTTGTTCACCCTCAGTCGAGAGTCCTAAAGCTGGAACAAGACACTCCATAATCGATAGCGAGCATAAATGCATAATAAATTGTTAACCATATATCAATAGTTTTTGCATCAATTTCTGGTCTCCGCAGCCTCGTCTCAAGTGTCATTCTGCATGTAAGACCACTTTTTGTAGTCAGTAGAGCTGCAGGCAATGGTGTTCATAATCTTAAAATAGGACATTGGGAGCCACTTCGGACAGTAAGTGGAAGGCAGCCCTTGGTGCTTGTAATGTAGGGATGAAAATAGGGAGCCCTTTTTTGGCAATAAATGGAAGTGCAGCCTTTGGGGCTTATAATCTTGAGGGAGGACATTCGGAATAAAATACCAAAATTGTTAAGAACAAATGGTAATGGGGAAGGGGACAGGGGAATTAAAATAATACACATGTTGGACGAAAAAGGGGGAAAAAGAAGCAGGGGATAGAGCCAGGAAACACACACACTCAGTAGAGTCCCCTGAAAATTGCAGTGAAAGGATGCAACTCATCCAATAACAACACTGTTAAACCGAAATGTTCAAGGGCAGGGCACAAACTTAAATAGGACGGAAAGCATCGAATCAAGAGCCGATATCTGGAAATAATAGGTGTCTATAGACCTGACTAGTAATGAATAAAGCAGTAAACCCTTCTGCCTCAGCTAGCTATACTAGTCATAAAGGGCTCTCTTCCTAAATTATGGACTAAAACCTCCACACAGTCGCCTATAGCAAGGGAGGAATCCTTTAACAACTGGTACAATCCAATACAGAAGGTCTAAAATTCTCTTAGAAAATTCCATCCACTGAGGGTAGAGTATTCTAAATTAAATTGGGTGAAAAAGGAAAGACAAATATTGAAATATTGGAGCAGAAGTATGACACAGGCTATTGTTTTCCCCTTATTTGCTTTGTTTCCTGCTTCCAAAAAGTACACCATTTTGAAAAGCTCTCTACCCAAGGTATAAGTCTGAGCTGTAGCAGAGGGTCTATAACATGGGATAGAGCGTTTAATGATATGTGTAGGCTGAGGCAGATAGGCTATTAAAACTTTCTGCCAGCTGAGGGTTGAATGGAAAGGTAAGAATATGAATGTTGTGTAGAATATCTATATCACTAATTATTGACTCTCCGTCACTCTACTGTCTTCTATAAGGCTCACAGCTTTCCAGGGTTCTAAAATTGTGCTACAGACCACAGCAGGGGGTGTACTACTTATAAGTCGAAGCTGCGGTTGTTGTGCAAATGGGAATATACCTTAAAAAACAAAAGACAAGAGGCATCTGGCAAAACATGTATGGTTTGTTTAATTAAACATTACAGCTGGGAGAGCAGCTACAGAACAACAGTCTGAGGAATGTTGCTCATTGTGCATTGGATGGAAGCAAATTTGTATACATTTCTCCGAGTGCAATAAAACCATACAAATCACAGTTTTCTTGATAAAAAATGTGAACATTTGTCAAGAATTCATAAATACACTTCCAGATATTCGACGCAGGTGGGCCTCGACCTGTCATTGACACAATGTGGGTCAGTGAGTATATGTCAAGATGTCCAGCCTCAGGGGTGTGTGGTCACTGCATGTGCCTTGATTGACTAAGTGCACCTAACCACATATGACATCTAACTTAATGGTGTTTTGGGGAATGCACTCATCCCTCTAGTCATGTGTGTGTTTTATTGGTGCCATTCTCCAGGGCCCATTGTAGTGTCACTGCCTATCTGTGGGATCTGATCCAAGTGTTCCTGAGGTTAATGACCTGTCAGTCTTTAACCTCAGGCCTAAGTCCCAAAGCCTGACACGTACCTACGTACCAGGGTTGACAGAGAGTTCTCAACGGGGGAATGTAACAATGGTTATGCAACTTCGTTAATATATGAAAATGTGTTGCTCATGTATAAAAATGTGTTCATGTGTGAATCAACATTGATCATTCCAATATTAATGTCCCCTCTCTAGTTTAATTTTCAACTACACCATCAAACCCTCGTCATGACAGTCACATTGTCGGTCCCTTGTTGTCCCACTTCCCTTGCTACTTGTACAGTAGCCAATTTGGGGACTCCACTTGCAAAAAAACACACAAAAACAGTAAAACAATGAAAACAGGCAACAATTATGTGCACAGACCGGTCAGCCACAAAAGGAGCCAGGAGAACAAGTTTGTGCTCATGGGGGCCTCCCTCTTTATGCAGTCTGTGTAAATGTTTGAATGGCAAGAGTCAGAGTTCCATCATCCATGTCATTGCCAGGTATAAACGAGCAGCAATATTCATCGATTTTTGCACTGGCCCCACCCTCCATTGTGCTCATCAAGTCTAAGACATACCAATGTTGCATCACCATGAGGCGGATGGCTTTCAACTCTTCCTTGATTACAGTAAGGCCAAGCTCAGTACTGTTCATCATTTTAAGTATTTCTCTCTCGGTTATTTGTAAGCAGCAGGTGTTTGTTTTTGTCTGCAAGGTGAAGAAGGGTATGGACTCTCCCGCCGATACTTGGGGGTCGGTGAACAGTCTAAATTCCTCGGGACGGTCCTTGTACTGAACCTAGCCAAAAATAATCAGCAGTATTTTTCCTCTGAGCCTGATGCAATAGTGATGTTTTCTTCCTCAGCTGCTGTTGGTACGGTTCAGACAGATCTTCCCGGGGATGAGCAGGGTTGGGATGTGTATGGTGACAAAGGAGCCATGCCATCCAGGGATGAGCAGGGTGTAAGGAAATGTGCTGCACTGCCAGTAGGTGTCCATCAGTGTGGAGGTGCCCCACTGCATGTCCAGAATGTGTAGTATTGTGCCACAATTCCCATTCGTGTCCAGCGGAATGGTTCATTTTCCTCAGAACAATAAGGAATAGAATGTGAGTTTCTGTACAATCAGAGGTTGTCCCTTCCCTTCTATCCATGTGTAACTGTCTATCTCAGTGTCCCAGATCTCTTGACCCAGGATATCTACGCTGTTGTTTGACCCTCCCATATCAGACCCATTTTCCTCCCTATTATCAAGCTGGGTGACCCTGCACTCAATTTCTGGGGTTGATTTGTTATTAAAAAAGAAAGCTCCAGACATGCTAAGGGCCACCCTGGGACCACAGATGGAAGTGTATGTGTTTGTGCACTGGTTAGGTGGTTTAGCTACCTCCAGGAATCTCTTCTTGTGAAAATCACAGACCCAAACAGTGTCCTTCCCTATCGCTCCCTTCCGGGGCATCCTGTCTAGCTCAGTTTGAATTTTGCTAGGCTTGGTGAGAAGGTACAGTGCTGTAGGATTGGTGTCATAGCAGGTCAGATTTACTACTACCCTATAGGACTACTCTGGAGGTTCTAATTTGGCCCTAATTCTACACAGGTATAGATAGATGAGGCATTTTGCTTTATCAGGGGCTTCCTCTTGGGATAAGTAAAGCCTATCTGCACCTACTGCAATGTGATATCAGTGAGCAGACATAACATGGCCTGACTGATGTCTTGGAGCCCACTGAGGTCATGTGCTGATACTACGTGTTGTGTAAAAGAGTGCTGTGTAGTGCATGTAGGATGCTAGTATTGACTGTGGTGTAATTAAAGGTGATGTTAGAGAGGTCACTATGCAAGCACAATTACTTTTTTTAATAGACTCCATCAGATTAAACTGTTCTTTGGAAATACATGGATGAGATAGCATCCATAGTAGAAAGAGGATGTATAAATGCATAAAAACACATAACTTATAAAAAATTGTAAGCCTTGAGATGCTTCTGACAGAGATGTCTGAGGCCTTCTGGATAGGAGTTCCTTGGTTTGGCAAACAGTTAAAAATGTTTGTGGGGCAAGGTGTGGTTCAGAATCCCATTGAGGTATGGATGTGGAAAGTCTTTGTGGTGATTTGTGGCTCTTGATCCTGTTGGATGGTAAATTTCTTTTGAGCAGTCTGTGGCAATTGATTCTGCCGGGTGTATAGGTGTGGCCACTAAGAAGGAAATGGTTTGCTGTAGAGGTGGCGCACTTAGTGGCTCGACTGCAGACCTGTAGGGCAAGAGCTACATTTGGTGTTATGAAAGAAAGAACATTACACCATTGCATGTTGCCAATTATTAATTCCTGCATTTCTGCAATTCCGGAAGGTGGGCACGCTTGGAATATCTGGAATGAAAAAAATGGGTTATTATTTATCGACGTTTTCATTTGTATGTGTCATTGGGTCTCCCCACTCTTCGTGCTTGACCAAGTGGAATGGTATGCTTAACAGTGTGATATAAAGGTTAGATAAGAGGGATAATCACCATACTCACCTAAGATCCGAATAAAAAAGGCAGCCCAAAGCAGATCACCGAGTCCTCCATTTAGCCATTGAATCCCGTCATATTCATAGCTTCTTCCCCCATGTGTGCGGCCATGGCGTCAGCCAGTCGCCATATTCCTGTGCATGCTAAATTGATTGTAGAGAGGACATCAGGAGAGGTGGAACAACCTCAGGGGGGAAGGTACATTCCATTGCATCCAGGCACCAGCTCGCGGTATTGAAGACTGGGGGTGGGCCCCTACCTCCTCCCCCTACTTTCATATCTTTAACTGATAGTAACATCAGGATGTTTGCTAATGTGGCAGATGCTTCTAAACCTCAGGATACAGAAGTTAGGGACATGTCAGTCTTCCTACAAGCCAGAAGGCATACAGATTGGTCCTTTGTATCAGCTGGAAAAACCTTATCACATAACCATACCTTAGCTTCCTAATATTCATACCCCATGGTACAGATAGATATGAGTAATGATCTCCCCAGTCCAAGGATCTTTCACTTACATTGGTCATATACCTGTAGACTTGCCACTCACCTATGTCAGTCCACAGAAACATGCACATTGGTCTCCAAAGTAGGAGCACACTGACAGCTAGGTTCAAGGTAGGTTACATACAACAAAAAACATTGTGATGGTAGGGGTTATGGTTCTACATTTTCACATGTGCCAGACACATATGGACACACAATTGACACAATTTGACCACCTCCAGTATCCTACAGGTTATCCTGATGGGAAAACACAATTCCACCCCAGTGTCCCGACAGTCTGGCCATGTTAGTTACACTCCGCATACTCATTACAATTATTACCTGGTTTCAACCATGTCCATTTCTCATGTCTGTCTGCAATTCCCATCTGCCTTTGACGCTGTCTGTGACTTGTCAAGGATGAGGAGCCAAACTGGTACTCAGCAAATCTGTGATTGACATAGATAAGAGATAGGACATAGCAGAAAACATTCCTCAATTCAGACAAGTCATGTTCATAAAAGTGACTTTGTATTCACATTAATGAAAATGACACTGTAGACCACTCTGTTCGGCCCACAATACAAAATTACAGTCTGCATGCACAACTCACTCATGGTCATTGGGAATACCTAAAATCTTATAGTTGATGGTAATAATTAGGTGACATGCTACCCATCAACTCTAGGTTACAAATGTAAATCACTGCATCAAGAATACATCACATACCCTGAGTCATTTGAAGTACTGATTGATGAGACCTGCACTGAATTCTCCTGCTTCATCCTCATATGGTTCATTATCACATGTGAATCTGCATTTCCACCCACAGGTTCTGTTGGCTCACCCTAATCTGGTAGGCATTGTACCTGACATCTCAGGGCAAGATTGTAGAGCATGCAGT
Source organism: Pleurodeles waltl (assembly GCF_031143425.1). Taxonomy (NCBI): domain Eukaryota; kingdom Metazoa; phylum Chordata; class Amphibia; order Caudata; family Salamandridae; genus Pleurodeles; species Pleurodeles waltl. The sequence continues at coordinate 695,917,873 of NC_090439.1, read as the reverse complement.
AGGCAACAATTATTTGACATACCTTGTTGGGTGAGTAGAGGAGGGCTCCTCCTGATTTGTCCAGGCAGTGAAATCTTGCCTTCAGGAGACCAAATGTTCACTCCACAACACGCCTTGTCTTTCTGTGGGCCTCATTGTAGCGGGCTTCCCCTGTCGTGGTTGGGTATCTCACTGATGTCAACAACCAAGGACAGTTTGGATAGCCAGAGTCACCTGTAAGCAAATAGGTAGACGTACACAAACATACAGTATATCGAGGTCATGCACAATCGTAATAGCAGGAGATAAACTTTGCAAACACACATGTCAAATCTGACTTATCAACCAGCCAGGCCCTCTCTGTGTTGAGTTGTGTCATCATCAGTGGTATATTCCTGTTCTGCATGATGAAGGGCTCATACCTGCAGATAGGGCCACTGTATTCTGAAAGGACCCAGTGGCCAGAAAGTGTAGCACTGACATTACTTGAATGATGGGAGGTATGATATAGGAATTGCAAATGGCAGGCATCAGATCTGGCTCGAACAGATCCCAAAGATCCATGATTGTGTGCCTATTCAGACAATATGTCTGGATAGCATGTCTCTCCTCCGTGGTGTGCAGGTTTGTTAATAGGTGGTACAATGGAGGTTGTCTTCCTCTCCTCATGGCAGGATAACTATGTGGAAATGTTGGAAATGGCCTTTCTGCAGGGTTATCCCCAGACTTTCTGCCTTCCTCCTTCTCTTTTTCTGACCTCATTTTTGCTGGCTTTAGGACTCCGCGCACTTTACCACAGCTAATCAGTGCCAAAGTGCATATGTTCTCTCCTTAAAACCTGGTGACATTGGTTCATACCCAACTGGACTATTTAATTTACTTATACGTCCCTAGTAGAGTGTGCTACATATCCCCTGGGACTGTAAATTAAATGCTACTAGTAGGCTGCAGCACTAGGTGTGCCACCCACATAAGTAACTAACCATGTCTCAGGCATACCTCTGCAGTGCCTGTGTGTGCAGTTTCACTGCCACTTCGACTCAGCATTCAAAAGTACTTGCCCAGCCTAAAACTCCCCTTTTTCTATATATAAGACACCCTTAAGGTATGCCCTAGGTAACCCATAGGGCAGGGTGCTGTGTAGGCAAAAGGTAGGACATGTACCTGTGTAGTTTACATGTCCTAGTAGTGTAAAACTCCTAAACTCGTTTTTACACTGCTGGTAGGCCTGCTCCCTTCATAGGCTAACATTGGGGCTGCCCTCATACATTTTTTGAGTGGTAGCTGCTGATCTGAAAGGAGTAGGAAGGTCATAATTAGTATGGCCAGAATGGTGATACAAAGTCCTACTGACTGGTGAAGTTGGATTTTATATTACTATTTTAGAAATGCTACTTTTAGAAAGTGAGCATTTCTCTACACTTAAATCTTTCTGTGCCTTACAATCCACGTCTGGCTGGGTTTAGTTGACAGCTTCTTGTGCATTCACTCAGACACACCCCAAACACAGGATACTCAGCCTCACTTGCATACATCTGCATTTTGAATGGGTCTTCCAGGGCTGGTAGGGTGGAGGGCCTGCTCTCACACAAAGGACTGCCACACCCCCTACTGGGACCCTGGCAGACAGGATTGAACTGAAAGGGGACCTGGTGCACTTCTAACAACTCTTTGAAGTCTCCCCCACTTCAAAGGCACATTTGGGTATAAAAACAGGGCCTCTGCCCTAATAACTCAGACATTTCCTGGAGAAGAAACCTGAACCAGAACCTTCATCCTGCCAAGAAGAACTGCCTGGCTGCCCAAAGGACTCACCTGACTGCTTTCTGAAAAGGACTGCTGCCTTGCTGTTGCCCTGCTGCCTTGCTGCTCTCTTGCTGTGCTGCAGAAGTGCTCTCCAAGGGCTTGTATAAAGCTTTCCTCCTGTTCCCTGAAGTCTCAGGACCAAAAAGACTTCTCTCCTGCAACTGGAATCCCCGTGCTGCTACAATTCGATGCACCGCCGGCCAAGAATGATGCACAGCCTGCTCGCGGTGAAAAATTCACCACATGCCGAGACCGGAACGACGCAGCCTGACTTTGCAACACAAGATCGACGCAGTGCCAGCGACGCGACCAGAACTTCGACGCACGGTCCTACTGGATCGATGCAAGCTGACTCAGAACGACGCAGCCCGACTTCCTAAGAGGAATCGATGCAGCGCCTGCCGTGCAGGAGAAAATCCCACGCATCGCCCACCAGAATAGATGCAGTCCCTGTGATGTCGCTCCGCAAGCCCAGGATTCCAAGCATCGTCCCCGGGGTATCTGAAAACCCCACAACCCAAAGAGGATACAAGTTCACACGCTGGAAACTGACGCAACTTCTTCCCCGCGTGGAAAATAACGACACATGTCCGTGTGCGAAGGGGCAAAACCGACACACACCTTTCATTTTCATTGCACCTCCTCCTCTGCGGTCCCTTGCAAGTATTTTTCAATGCAAACCAGGTACTTTGCCCTGCAAAAGACACTTGTTGTTTCTAGGAGAACTTAAGACACTTTTTTTTGCTTTCACAGTAATATTTCAATTCCAAGACACTTCATATCACTTTTCAGTGATATCCCTACATTTGCTTATTTCATCTTTAATCGTTTTGACATGCATTTATCCAGATAAATATTATATATTTTTCTAAACACTGTGGTGTATTTTTATGGTGCTATGTTGTGTTATTGTATGATTTGTTGCACAAATACTTTACACATTGCCTTGTATGTGAAGCCTGACTGCTCAGTGCCAAGCTACCAGAGGGTGGGCACAGGATAATTTCGATTGTGTGTGACTTACCCTGACTAGAGTGAGGGTCCTTGCTTGGACAGGGGGTAACCTGACTGCCAACCAAAGACCCCATTTTAAACAGGAAACATACATTCTGTGTGTGACAAGAAAAAAGCACACATAATGAACATGTACATATGCGACTCACACATATCTGCAGTCGAGGTAGGTCACAACATCCACATTTCCCCATCTGTACTATCTACATCTACAGTACAGCATAGTGGAATGCCTCCTATGACATTCCCCTTGGTGTACATTCCCTCAATTATATAATGTACTATACATGCATTTTTATCTGTGACTATCAGTGTTTGTTAGTTCAATCGACTTTTCATGTGAAACACATTTTGTATCACCTATTCCACATTACTGATGCACATAGGATGTTGACAATAGGTGTACATTTCTATCACCACAAATCCCTCTGTTACATAACTTTAATTCCTCACATGCACAAATTAACTACTAAACCTGAAGACAGTACTTACTGATATTTAGCACATTATAGTTATTTGTTAATGACGAAGATTCCAATACTTTTCCATACGTGAAATGTGCTCAAAATGGCAGCCGCCTGACCTACTGTACTGGACTCCCATGTTGGATGTCATCATGGCAGTAGGCGGCCGCAAATGCTGTGGAAATTGCCATTGGAACACATTGCTTCCTCGACGGTATTGGGCCAATGGTGATGTCAATCGGCGGTGATGGTCTTGTGTGTGACAGACGTGACTGCCATTTTCTGCAGTATAGCTCACTTGACTCCTGACACTGCTGCCAGTACCTCCAGTGCCTGAGCTGCTGTGTACTGCATCTGGGAGCAATCATGCCAAGTCCTACAGGTGATAGGGCCCCAGCCATCACCCAAGAAGAGCTGGATGAGCTAGTGGAGGCAGTCCTTCCCCTGTATGAACAGTTAAAAGGTGTACCAGAGGAGCAGGTGAGTCAAATAGTATACCTATGTGTGAAAGGCGGGGTGTATGACGGTGTACCTGAAATTAATAATAAAGTTGGGAATGTGTTGATGCATGCAGATGCTAAATTGTGCATGAGTGGGCACTGAAAGGATGGAAATGTTTGCCTACTTGCTGTCACTGAAGTGTTCTATCCACTTGTGCTGGTATGGTGCATGTGGACATGACTTTTAACTTTTGTCTGTGTCATCCATGCAGGTCAAAGTCTATCAAACAAATGGAATCTGGTGTGCCATTGCCAAGCAAGGGCGGGCCCTAGTGGTCCCCAGCCAGTGGAGCACCCACTGTAAGAAGCAGTGGGAGGACCTGAGACGCTGGGCCCGGACGACCGCAGAGGCCCAGCTGGGAATGTCCTCCCAATGAGGGAGGGGTGCCTGTCGGACCTTGAACTCCCTAATGACATGCATTCTGGCCTTGGCCTTACCTGAGGTGGATGGGCATTTGAGGGCAGCACAGCAGCCACAAAGGGGGAAAGTACTGATTAAACAAATTTACATGCCTCGGCCAGTTAAGTGTCAGAGGTCTAAGTATCTCAGCTGTGACAATGTGATAAGTGCCACAGGTAAAGGGTCTCCTAAGAAGACATAGTGCCCCAGTTACCACCATTAATACACAGGTGTGGACATTGTATAGTGAATAGGGACATGTTACTCATCTATGGTAACCAAATAGCATGGCAGCATGTGGTGGTGCACATGTGACAGTGTCATATGTGTACCTCTACACTGCTATATATATGTGTAACCTGCTGTGTCATTCTTCCCACCTACTGATCCACAGTCCACATACACAATTTGTAAGTTGCCCAGCTATCCCGTCTCTGACCAGTCCTATGCCACTGGATCTGGCTCTATGTGGTACATTGGGTCTGACAGATGAGAAACCTGTGTTCTGTAATAGATGGAAACTTCCAGTGAGGTTGTCATACCAAACAGGAAGTAGACATGGCATACTTAATACACTCCCTCTGAGGTGTGAGGAGGTGTCCCCATTGTAATGTTTGAACTATACATTGGCAAATGTGATGTTTGATCAAGGCAGACATACTACATAGTGAAAAATATGGTGGTAATAAAAGATTAGCAGTACACAACATTTTATTTACATGTGTTTTAAATCATTTTGAACCATGTATATAGTATTGAGAAGGTAAGTGACTAGCCTGCTGATCCCTTAGACCATGTATATTGTCCATGCTATGTAGAGCAGTGTCATACCTATATGGGTAAAACATACAATGTTTTGTGCCTACATCATGAGTCAATTGGTACATCATGACTTTTGTTATGTTGAGGCTTCTATTTTGCCCTTATTACCTTTGCTAAGCTGAGGCTGTTAAGATAGATTTTGTAATCAGCTCATTTTAACCTGACTTAATAGTGTAACAGGTGTTCCGTTTGACATGAACATGTTGGTGGAATGGGATATGTTGTCAGTCAATTTGCTGGACTCTAGGTGTATGTGTCCATCATGGTTACATTAGAAGTGGGCTATGTCCGGGTGACTTCAGTCCTAAAATGTTAGGTTACACATGTCTGGACATATGTTAGTGATTTAGTTTTTTTTAATGCAGTCATGTAGAGGTTTCTACTCAGCATGAATAGTGGAATAGTATACAACCTTAGTCCACATGATTTGTGTCCATTGTGTTGGAGCTGTTGGCATTCTCACTGTGGTTGTCTGTGCCTGTGTGCTAAGTAGGTCCCTATTGCTGGACATGCCTTTGTTTTCTTTGTATCAGTGAGTCCAGAAACTCTATCTAAACATTTTTAAAGGGCTTGAGATAGATGTTTTACTAACATGCTATGTAATTTTATGAGCCTCACTATTTCGGTATACCATATGTAGTGTCTTCATCTGAGGTATTTGACATTGTGAATGTTATGGACAGAGTGACATGTTAGGTATGTGATTCCAAGTAACATGCTGTGTTGTAGTTGAAGTCGGATGAGTTTACTTTCATGAAACATGAGTACTGGTGATGGACTGGGCAACTGTGGATTAGGGGTAGACATGATGCCAGTTAACAGCATTTGCTAAAGATGATTTGTTGATACACAGTGATGCTCTGTATAGGGAGAGACTTTTGATATTGTCAATTGATTTTGTACATGAATAGTTTGTGGAACAGCTGAATTGATGGGATGGTGATGTAATGGTCAGATGGTTGGCTTATATTGTGGGTGAGACTGTGGTCATATAGGATTGTTGGAAATATGTAGTTGTGACATGATGTAGGCTCTAAATGGTTCTTACCTGGGGCTTTTTAAGACATAGATGTGATGTTACTGCTGTTTATGATGTAATGTATATGTATGTTAAGAATGTGATGACCCTCTCTTTCTCTCTGTTTCTCTGCATCAGCAGACGGGGAGACGTGGCACAGCCAAGTGGAGAAGCTGCTGGCCACAGGACCTCGAGTGCTGGTACCACCAAGGCCGAGGGACCCAGTGGCCCAGAGGTGAGGGAAGTGCCATAGAGGAGACAGAATTTGGTTCATCATCTTCAGAATCCTCCTCCAGTGGACACTCCCTTGTGGTGACAGACCCATATGGGACCACCTCAGCACCATCTCAGTCTGCCACCCCCTTTACTACCACCATCCTCCCCATAGCTCCCCAACTAGTTGGCCGGGCCCCCCCATCCAAAAGGGTGGGCATCTCCTTTGCCGCAGGCACCTCTGCCTCAGCTTTTGTCAGCCCTCCAGCCCTCGTGGAGGAGGTTATTGACCTCCTGAGGTCCATCTCAGTGAGTCAGTCGATCATCGTGAGTGCCATCCAGGGACTGACAACTCAAGACAAACAGAGTAATGTGTTCCTAGAGGACATTCACGGTGCACTGGATGGCCTACTGAAATCCTTTCAGGCTCTGGCCTCCACACGGACAGCAGCCAGTCATCCGTTGTCTCCCGCCCCCCCTCCACCTTCCTCTTCCCAATTCCAAACCCCTCTTCCCCAACCCAGCCAAAGCACACAGACAGGCAAGCATGCATCCACCTCAACATCAAAGGGTAGCTCAGGCAAACACAAGCACCACAAGACACACCACCAGCATGCACACAAGCAACATACACCTGCACACACAGCAACAGTCACAACCTGCTCTGACACCCCCTCCACCTCCAGCATCACTGACAGCGCACCTGACACACCTACAAACACCACACTAACATTTACAGATCCAGCCACTACATATATCCTACCCACAGACAGCACCACTGCAGACCCTCAGACATCAACACCAGTCACCACACCCACAGACACCACAACCACAGACATACCTACATGCCGCACATCCACCATACCTGCAGTCACCACCCCAGCAGACACTCACCCACCCAACATGGCATCTTCCAGCACCTCCAACCCCCTCCTCCCAAGACACATAAACACCCTCACTCACCCACTCAACAGATACCCACCACCCACAAACCTACATCACACAAACATGCACCCAAGACATCCATAACAATACCTCAGACTACCACTTCTTCTCCCTCCACACCCAAACCCTTTCTCTATGACTGTCCCTGTGTGTTGAAAAAAGATTTCCTTTTGGAGTTTGCCCTTTTCCCTACTCCTCTCTCACCCCATGATACCCCTCAATAGCCTGTGTCCCTCCCCAAGTCTGGCCCTTCCAGCTCCAAGACCTCCACTACAAGTTCTCTTGCCCCTCCCCCTGCCAAAATGTCAACACCTCCACCTAAATGCCAACCCTCCCCTAAACCTAGGACCAAGCCCAGACTCCCCTCAAATCTCTTAGATTTCCTTGCACCTTTTTTTCAGGCCCCCTAATGGTGGAACGCCCTACTTGCTTATGTTATGCCTGGCATGCATTGTGCCACTTTGTAAATATGATGCGGGGAAAACGTCACTTTAGTGTCACCTTAGCGTAAAATAAATGATGCTGTGGCTGCTGTAAACTGGTGTTATGGGCTCTTAAATCTGCTCCTAAGTATCCCCCAGGGAATGGATTGTCAAATTTTGCAGCACTAACAGTTGGTTCCTTGTTGAAAACAGCTTCAAAATAAGGGCCTTATTATGAGGCTGGACGTTTTACGACCACCAGCCTTGTTGCAGTCTGACTGCCACTTAAGACCCCGGCAATCAGGGTGCCAAGGTTCCACCACCACCTCCAGGATTGGTGATCCTTACAGGTTGACGGCGGGAGGAGATCGCAATCAGCCAAGGCGGCGCTGCATACAGCACCACCCTGCTGATTACGACCTTGTTCTTTGCTAACGTTTTCATGGCAGTTTTACCACCATGAAAAGGCCGGCAGAGGACAGGAGCAGGTGCCCACAGGGGGGCCCCTGTCCTGCCCATGTCTTGCTGTGAAGACAGTGATCATTGTGAGGGGGCTGGTGTGCCCTGCTGCAGCAGAATTTCTGCTTGCTTGATTTCGAGCCCGAGACAGTGCTGCCACCAGTTTCCTGCTGGGCTGGTGGGCGGAAACTTTGGTTTCCGCTCGCCAGCCAAGCAGGAATCTCAAAATGGTTCCAGAGGGGAGGTAGCTATTGTGATGGCAACCTCTCCATCTGAAGTTCAGCGGACGGAGCAAACCATCCGATGAACTCCCAATGAGGGCTTAAATGTTTAATAAGGAGGTAAATATGGAGTTGTGAAATTTGCATCATCAGCACTACAGCGTGTCCCCTAATTGTCACCTTGCCCTTTCCCATTGAAAAAGCTTGATTCATGATTTAGTTTACTGCCCAGAACTTTCACTGGGCAGGGTGCTTATCAGCCCCACAACCCATCCTTTACCTGCAACTGTAAGCCTTTGATCCAGTTCATCCTCCCTCTCTTCCCAGTGTGATATTCTTAAAACATCACCACAAGTATTCTGTAAGGGGGCTTCATGATGCGTTCAATTGAAATGTGTAACACAGAGCAAAAACGTTCTATTGCAATAAATATGTGCGTTCATTTATATTATGAAATAATGTTGTTCTTTTACTCTAGACAACACCTTTGATGTATGTGTTTCTTCCTGTAGTGCAAAGCTGAAAACAGAGGCATGGTTATGATTAGAGATGCAGGTGCAATGATACCAGGAACCAGGAGAAGAGTTTACCCATTGAACCCTAATTGTTGCTGGTTTTTAATATCACTTCACTGGAGGGGTTCCTATTTTTTGCTTGAATTAGAATTGATGGGATCCTTGTTATGCTACTGACTGGAAACAGAGCTGTTAAAGAAAGACCGCAACGTAAGCACTCTCCTAGTCCCAGTTCTATTATTGTTCCTAATTTCTGTAAGACATTTTCTGCTCTGCTTTCGGTTTCCATGTGCATCCCTATCATGCATCTTTTGCTATCTTCTTATGTGTGAGCCACTGCCATACTTCTTGTGACTCTGCGCTCTTTCTATGTGACATCCTTCCCTGTTTTGAGTGTTTTTTTCTTCATTTTGTTCCATTATCCCTCTCTGCCTTCGTCATCTTCCTTCTCGCTCCATACTGCGCCTCCTCCCTGATCCATCTGCTGCCCTTTACTCTCATCATGGCCCTCCTCTATGGACAAGACTCATCAGTCCACGATCTCCCTTCCAAAGCAATTCCAACAGCAGAGAGGAGGAAGAGGAGGTGAAAGGCATGTCTAGTAAAATACAACAAACCAACCAGGGAGCTTCAATACATAAACCTATTAAAACGTATGTATATCATTGGAATTGGAGAACCAAATTCCATATCTAGTACTACAAAGTTTGGAACTACAGGGCCAAAATAACCCAACTCAAGATCTGAAGTAACCCAAATAAATACCAGAGTAGGTTGTTGGACGAGATACCTCACATAAGCTACACAATGGAACACAAATGCCGAATATACTGTGCCTTGGGCATCTCCTCATGGGTTTCAATTGCTGGATAATGACAGACTTCATAACATGTGGAGCTAACCCAATCTTTTTTGGCATTCACTGTGCCATGAACTGCGGGAGAAGAGATGAAGGCCTGCAGACAGTTATGTGTGGTGATATCTGATTGCTCAAAAATGTGTGTCCTCTATTCACAATATAATCACTATAAAGGGGAATAAACACGCATTAGAGTGGTCCATGTCTTTATTCTTTCACCTTCAGAACATCTTAAAAAAATCAAGACATGTTTAGACCATTTAGGGGGTCATTCTGACTTCGGCGGGCGGCAGAGGCCGCCCGCCAAAGTTCCCCCGACAGAATACTGCAGCGCGGTCAAAAGACCGCCGCGGTAATTCTGAGTTTCCCGCTGGGCTGGCGGGCGACCGCCAGAAGGCCGCCCGCCTGCCCAGCGGGAATCCCCCTTCCACGAGGATGCCGGCTCCAAATGGAGCCGGCGTCGCGATTTTCAGTGTCTGCTATGCAGACACTGAAAATCTTTGTTGGGCCCTGTTAGGGGGCCCCACGACACCCGTTCCCGCCAGCAAGGTTCTGGCGGTCAAAACCGCCAGAACCAGGCTGGCGGGAAGGGGGTCGGAATCCCCATGGCGGCGCTGCCTGCAGCGCCGCCATGGAGGATTCCTCAGGCCAGGGAAAACTGGCGGGAAACCGCCGGTTTCCCTTTTCTGACCGCGGCTTTACCGCCGCGGTCAGAATTGGCCTGGATGCACCGCCAGCCTGTTGGCGGTGCATCCGCGGACCCGGCCCTGGCGGTCTATGACCGCCAGGGTCGGAATGACCCCCTTAGTAACTAGAAGTCGACATGTTTCATTCCTTACCACTTTCGGGAAATTTCTTCAAATTAGAAGCAACTGTCTCCGGTTATTAGTGCACTTGGCCTGAATGTCATCATACATACCAGGTCTGGCTCAATCTTGTGAAGGTGCTTAAATTGATGAAATAGCAGATAGCCTTATTTTATCTAACAAAAGGCCAAAAAGTACCAGCTTCTCTCCGCCCACTTTTCGATGCTTATGGACTATTGCAGTTCTTGTTGGATGAACTTTATTCCTTTTCACTTTATTTCACTGCACTTTATGCCCACATCAGATACAATATAGCTCCTGTGAAGTGTCTGCTTCCATTTTTGGGTCAATGCTCTACTCTAACATTTACTTGGGGTACTTTCAAGTCTTGAGGTGCGTCCCCTTGTGCCTATATCTTCAAACTTTATGATGCTGGTCACAGATGGAGGTTCTTCTGCCTCCACTTTGTTCAATGAGATTCCATGGGAGCTGGTTGGAGTTTATGAGCCTTTATTGCAAGCGTTGCATACACCCACAACCAGAAGCGTCCGGCCACTGTGAGGTGCATCAGCAAACTATTGCAGCCATGCATTCCATAGTCACTGTTCGACTTCAGAGTGTGGAATACAAGAGAAAGCATAACAGGGTCATGCTACACTGTCGTGTGTGGGCATTTCACATCATAACTTACATATACTTACTACACACTGGTATAATACTTTAGGTGCATTGTAACCCCCTGATTGGGTTGTACATTATTTGACCTGTTCCTGTCGAGACTTTTCCCACTCAGGTAGTTTTCCTCTTCATCCTAGCGTGGTTTTGATGTCTCTTTTACTACCTAATAACATGTGTCTGATGTTTATCTGTGCCTGTCCTCTGACTCATTGGGGAGGCAATTGCCAAACGACCACAGACAAAGTGTAAACAAAAGACAGCTATCGAGCCTGCATCAAGGCTTTACTGAAGATAAGCAGAGGCTCAATATGACATGGAGTGTGGCAGTGCCAATGGGAAGGGGAGTAATTTTCTTATAACACCGAAGTACTGAAACAAGAATCAAACACAATGAGCAGACTGAGGCAGTTTCTATTTTACAAGGGGATTTAATTGAAACCTGAGGGCATCACAGCATTTCACATATACTGGAGATGATGTGTTGATTGCAAAGTTGAGAAATGATGTATGGTCTGCTGCTACGGGTGAAACTGTATAATTCGCTTTGTGAATCTGGCTCAGTTTGTTAGGTTTGAATAGAGATGTGTTGGGTGTATTATATGGTTGGATATTACCTGTATATGAGCCTGTATGTGAGTAGAAACTTGCGGTGTGAATTATCTGGGATGGGGCCAGACAACATGGTAACAAAAAGGACTGCCACGACAGCCTCTAGTTTTTTAGTCATCAAAATCCCAAATGGAGACCCAAATGACAGAAATGTTTCCAACTCCAGATGTCTCATATACATTTCTCTCTGTCCACAAGAAGGGGGAAAGCTGTTCTCAGAACAGTGAAATAGGGTTCAATAAAGATGAACTTGGTATGGGGCACCCGGCTTTTCAACATGAGCCTGTCTGGTACCATTTGTTATTAAAATATTCTGGGACGGTACATAGTAAAGTGAAAGAGGAAGTGCAGAAAAAGGAGGTTAGAGTTTTATGGGAATTCTGCAAGAACTTGTAATTGGGAATTCACCAGCAAAAGTTAGGAATGGCGTTGGACCACCACATCCTCAGAATATTCCTGAAAGAAAGCCTGGTGAAAAAAAGAAGATTCTCCTTGACTGCTAGCACAAAAGCCTGAAGCAATCTCAATTCTCATTGATACTTAGGGTCATCTGGCTAGCCTGCCTTTCACAGTTACAGGGATAATAAGGGTAGACGAGTTCCATTCTACAAAGAAGCTCCAGCTTGCTTGTTGTGCGTGGACAGCACTGGACATTGAGGAAACGCTGGCTGGCGGGAAACCTGATGCCCAGAATCCTGCCCTGAGGTCATCGAGTTTGTGGGTTTGTAGGAGAGATCAGGAGTGGTTTCAAGCATCAGCAACATGTTATTTAGTCATTTTTTCTGACCTTTGCAGGACCAGGAACCAAAGATCTCCAGGAAAACTTGACCTAATCAGCTTTAGCTGAGTTATTCTCCTTGGAATGGTAACACTCAGTATTCAAGAGTACTGTGTGACCACCTCGCCGGAGTACTTGTACCTTTCGAGTCCTTTTCTACAGCATCCTGCCCTACTGAAGGAAAATTAACCTAAAAAAAGTGATAAAGTATGAAGGTAAGACTTGGTACCAGGGTGGCACAAAGAAACCATCTCTATAGTAAGGCATTCTTAGCGGCTATGAGATCTGATTTTGTCCGAAAACAACGTTTTCAGTGGAAGTTCAAAGATGGTGTACCTGACTTTAACACCTTTGCTGCCAGGCCTTTTCCCCTCCTGTGCCGAGCCTTTTTTTGGTTATTTGGGGCAGTTTGAGCTTAGGCCCTCATAACTTTTTCTCCACATAAGCTACCCATGCCAAATGTGCATGCTTTTTTGCCAACATCCTAGGGATTCTAGCAGTACCCAGACTTTGTGGGTTTCCCCTAGGGAGACCAAGTAATTAGCCAAAATACAGTGAACATTTTGTTTTTAACCAAAAAAAATGGGAAAAAGGGCTGCAGAAGAAGGCTTGTGGTTTTTTTCTCTGAAAATGGCATCAGCAAAGGGTTTGCGGTGGTAAAATCATCTTCCCAGCTTTTAGGAACAGGCAGACTTGAATTAGAAAACCTCATTTTCAACACAATTTTGATATTTTACTGGGACATAGCCCATTTTTACTATTTTTCTGCTTTAAGTCTCCTTCCAGTTAGAGGTGAAAATAACAGCCATTTTTCTCCACGTTTTACTCTGTAACATTTTTCTGCAATGTCAGATGTTTCTAAGCAATATACCATTACTTCAGCTGGACTCTTCTGGTTGAGCGGATATATAGGGCTTGTAGGTTCATCAAGAACCCCTAGGTACACAGAGCTAATAAATGAGCTGCACCTTGCAATGGGTTTTCATTCTATACCGGGTATACAGCAATTAATTTGCTGAAATATAAAAAGTGAAAAATAGGTATCAAGACAACCTTTGTATTTACAAAATGGCCACAAGATAAGGTGTTGAGAAGCAGTGGTTACTTGCACATCTCTGAATTCCAGGGGCCCATACTTGCATGTGAATTACAGGGCATTCCTCAAATAGATGTTTTTTAATACACTGTCTTACATTTGGAAGGAAAAAATGTAGAGAAAGACAAGAGGCAATAACACTTGTTTTGCTATTCTGTGTTCCCCCAAGCCTCCCGATAAAAATGGTACCTCACTTGCGTGGGTAGGCCTAATGCTCTAGATAGGAAACACAAAATGGACACATCACGTTTTTACATTGAAATCTGACATGTTCTTTGCAAAGTGCCTAGCTGTAGATTTTGGCCTCTAGCTCAGCTGGCACCTAGGGAAACCTAGGGAACCTGTGCAGTTCTGAAAACTAGACAGCTTGGAGAATCCAAGATGGGGTGACTTGTGGGTCTCTGACCAGGTTCTGCTACCCAGAATCCTTTGCAAACCTCAATATTTGGCCCAAAAAATCTTTTTCTTCTTATTTCTGTGACAGAAAGTTCTGGAATCTGAGAGGAGCCACAAATTTCCTACCACCCAGTATTCCCCCAAGTCTTCTGATAAAAATGGTACCTCACTTGTGTGGGTAGGCCTGGCGCCTACGACAGGAAATGCCCCAAAACTCAACGTGGACACATCACATTTTCCCAAAGAAAAAAAAGATGTTTTTTGCAAAGTGCCTAGCTGTGGATTTTGGCCTGTAGCTCAGCCGGCACCTAGGGAAACCTAGCATACCTGCACAATTTTGAAAACTAGACACCTAAGGGAATCCAAGATGGGGTGACTTGTGGGGCTCTGGCCAGGTTCTGTTACCCAGAATCATTTGTAAACCTCAAAATTTGGCCCAAAAAACCCTTTTTCCTCTCATTTCGGTGACAGATAGTTCTGGAATCAGAGAGGAGCCACAAATTTCCTTCCACCCAGTCTTCCCCCAAGTCTCCCGATAAAAATAGTACCTCACTTTTGTGGGTAGGCCTACTGCCCTCGAAAGGAAATGCCCCAAAACACAACGTGGACACATCAAAATGATCAAATTCAAAACTATCTATTTTTGCAGGGGGCACCTGCGTTTTTCGTCCTGGGATCAGCAGCCATCTAGAGAAACCTACCAAACCCAGACATTTCTGAAAACTAGACACCCGTGGGAGTCCAGGGAGGTGTGACTTGCGTGGATCCCCCAATGTTTTCTTACCCAGAATCCTCAGCAAACCTCAAATTTAGCTAACAATTCACATTTTCCCCACATTTCTGTGTGGGATCACCGTACCAGGACAAATTTCAAACAACCCAACGTTCCCCTCAGTCTCCCGGTAAAAATGATTCCTCATTTCCTCATTTGTGTAGGTGGGCCAAGTGCTTGTGAGAGGGAAGAGCCAAAAACATGTCGAAATTGAGGGGGAACCAAAGCAGGTCAAAAGGGCTGTTTGAAAAAAAACATTTTTAGGCTGACAAGTGCAGCAGAATTTTTATCGGTATCGATGAGACAATGCTGCGTGGTAGGAATTTTGTGGATTCCTGCCAATTCCGGAAGGTGACATCACAAAAATGTGGGAAAAATGTGTGATTTCCAGCAAAGTTGGAGGTTTGCAGGGCATTGTGGGTAAGACAATGGTGTGGGGTGCATGTAAAACACACCAACTGGAATCACCCAGATGTTTCGTTTTCAGATGTGTCTAGGTCTTGTGGATTTTTCTACATGGTAGCGTCCCAAAGTCCATGAAGTGCAGCCCTCACCATTCCAAGTGGGACGATTTTGAGAGTTTGCTAAGCTCAAATGCCCAAATGTAAAACCAAAACCTAAAATAATCAAATGTACTCTTGCTTGCAGTGGGATAAGATGTTTTACTGTGTGGGGGAGAGCTGAAAGACTGTTACCACCTTCAGTTGGGGTGGGGGCATAACCAAGCCCATACTAGTTGGTAGCCACCACCCCACTATTTTTTTTTTAATTCTCTGCCATGTAGTAGACTTTCTGCCCCCTCCCCGGGGTGTGGATCAGGGGTAATTGCCCCATCTGCCCACTGGTGGGCAGAACAACTTTTGCCCCTTTTATTTGGGGTGGGGGTAATGCCATACCCCAACCCTCTTATTTTGGCAAAAAAAAACTTCCCCAGTCTCTGGTGGGGTTCCAAAAATAGGCCAATCTGCCCCCAAGGGGGGCAGATATGGCCAGCAGTAATGTGCCCCCATGGGGAGTGACTCTTACCCAAGGGGATGCCCCCCTAAAGGAAACACATACATACACACACACCAATCCCTGTTGCCTATGTGGTTTCTGCCCTCCCCTTGGAGGCCGATCGGCCTAATAGAAATACGCTGATCTGCCCCTAAGGGGAGCAGAAATGGCCTAAAATAAATCCCTCCCCCCCCAGGGGAGCGACCCTTTCCTAAGGGGTCACTCTCCTTGCGTGAAATTGGTGCAAAAAGAAAATCCCCGGTGCCTAGTGGTTTCTGCCCCCCCTTGGGGGCAGATTGTCCTAACACAAATCGGCCGATCTGCCCCCAAGGGGGGCAGAAATGGTCTAAATACAATTTGCCCCCAGGGGAGCGACCCTTGCCAAAGGGTTCGTTCCCCACCTCTAAAAAAAAAAAAGAAAAACAATGATCCCCAATGCCTAGAGATTTCTGCCCCACTTGGGGGCAGATCGGCCTAATAACAATAGGCCGATCTGCCCCCGGGGATGGCAGAAATGGTGTGAAGTAAATTTGCCCCCCCAGGAGCGACCCTTGCCTAAGAAGTCGCTGCCCTTGCATGAAATTGGCGGGGGAAAATATCCCCGGTGCCTAGTGGTTTCTGCCCCCCTTGGAGGCAGATTGGCCTCATAAAAATAGGCCGATCTTCCCCCAAGGGGGGCAGAAATGGTCTAAATAGAATTTGCCCCCCAGGGGAGTGACCCTTGTCTAAGGGGTCGCTCCCCACCTCTAAAAAACAAACAAAAAAAAAGATCCCCGGCGCCTAGAGGTTTCTGCCCCCCCTGGGGGCAGATCAGCCTAATAACAATAGGCCGATCTGCCCCTAGGTGGGGCAGAAATGGCCTAAAATAAATCCCCCCGGGGAGCGACCCTTGTCTAAGGGGTCACTCCTCTTGAGTGAATTCACCTTTAAAAAAGAACTCCCTGGTGTCTAGTGGTTTCTGCCCCCCCGGGGGCAGATTGGCCTCATAAAAATAGGCCAATCTGCCCCCAAAGGGGGCAGAAATGGCCTAAATACAATTTGCCCCCTAGGGGAGCGACCCTTGCCTAAGGGGTCGTTCCCCACCTCTAAAAAACTAAAAAAAGAAAAAACATAAATAAAAGAAAAATTATCCCTGGCGCCTAGAGGTTTCTACCCCCCCTGGGGGCAGATCAGCCTAATAACAATAGGCCGATCTGCCCCTGGAGGGGGGCAGAAAAGGACTTGAAAAGAATTGCCCACCTGGGGAGCGACCCTTGCCTGAGGGGATCGCTCCTCTTATGCCAATTTCTAAATATAAAATAATCCCTGGTGTCTAGTGGGCATTTCAGAAGCCGGATCTGCCGATCTGGCTTCTGAAATGCTCTGAGAAATTGCTTTCCTTCCCTTTGAAGCCTTTCAGACCCCCATCACATGATCGGAAGAGAAATGCTAGGCATTTCTCTTCCGGTAGGGAAGTGACCTCTGATGAGGTCAGCACGCGATTGTCTGCTTACTTCATCAGACATCACTGGGGGTTTTGGGGGGGGGGTCGGGTGGAAGGGGAAGGGCTTCCCCTTTCATCCCTGCCTTCGGGGGGGTAGGAGGGAAGCCCACGGAGGGAGCGCTAGCGCTCCCTTCAAGAGCCAGGCCGAGGACGTAATGGTTACGTCCTCGGCACAGGAGCACTGTGCCGGTGGACGTAACCGTTATGTTCCCGGCACAGAAGGGTAAAGGAACTGTCTTTGGCTTCAATATTAGATAGAAAGCAAACTTGCAGAATGCATGTTGGTAATGGCTTTGTCGAGTTCTCTGCACAACATATTTTTCACATGCTCACAGACTATGAATTTGCTCTTTCGTACATACCAACATTATTGAGTCTCCAACATGATCACAGAAATTTTAGTGGAGGAAGTTATCTTATTTATTGATGCATTCATGGATCTACTATGTGCTTGTCAATTTGATAGATTTTTGTTGAAGATCTCCAAACACAAGCAGGTAAGAAACAATATTTATTCAAAAGATGATAGCCTATGATCAGGAGCATCTGATCAGTTCCAGGGTCAAGCAGTGACTGCCAGGCGTTGCTCCTGAATCTAATCACACGCTCCAGAACGTAGAACAAACTGTGTACAAGCTAAAGCATAAACAACAATCTCAATACCTAATACTAAACATAAAAGCACCTTCCCCTTTTTGAACAAACAAAACAATCATCCGAAAAACACAGGGCCTGATTAAGAAACAGGCGGTTTCATGACCGCGAGGTTCGTGGTGGTGGTCGGTCCACCGCCAATGCAGTAGTCTGAGTGCAGCATTACGACTGCGGCAGTTGCACTGCAGTCGGACCCCCAGCACCTCTAGGGTTAGTCATCCCGGTGGTCTGGCAGTCTTGGCAGTCCTAGTCCAGCAGGGCAGCGCTGCCCTGGGGTTTACGACTTTGTTCTCTACCAGCGATTTCATGTAGGTAGCACCGCCATGAAAAGTATGGCTGAGAACAGGTGCAGGGGGCCAATTGCATGGGCAGTGCAGGGGGACGCCCTGGCCAGCACCCTCACAATGTTCACTGTCTGCCAAGCAGACAGTGAACACTGCAAGAGTGCTGGTGCACCCTGCGCACTACAGCATTGCCACCAGCTGGATTACAAGCCGGAGACAATGCTGTAGGCTGTTTCCCGCTGGGGCAGCGGGTGGAAACTGAGGTTTCTCCCAGCTGACCCAGCAGGAAACTCATAATGGGCTCAGCAGGGAGGCAGCCACAATGGTGGCAACCTCCCTGTTGGGATTTCGGCGTATGGGATTCTCTATCCAGTGAAATCGTAATAAGGCCCATAATGTCAAAGAAAAATTCAGAACAAGAGTTGCTATGACAAGAATTGCACAAATAACTCACAATAACACATATTCATTGAACTTAGATTTGTGGTCTCCTGTAATGCGCAACTGCATCATCTGACATCCACCACACTGAACACTTTCATTGATATTTTCTGTGCAGGCACCCATATTTACATTTTTTGAAGTGTTGAGAGATGAAAACATATTATCATCGGAATTACTAACACAAGTTATAGGAAGTGTACTCTGCGACTCTTCTTCAAGATGTAGCTGTGTTTTTCACACTTCAGAGTCACGATCATCATAACCAAACCAGTCATAATCAATATCACCAGACATCAACCTGTTGTTATGCCAGCTTGACTACATTTCTTTTGTTCCACCATCCTTTAACATCAAGAAGAACTGAACCTTTGCTTACCTTGAACAGGTAGAGAAAATGTTGATTCTCACTTCTTTACTTTTTGGGTTTCTTTAACAATACTCAATCGTCAACATGCGAGTTCTGAAATTTTCTTAGTTTGTCAAAATTATGTTTCATTATCATTTGTTTTTGTAATACTTTTTAATGCAACTCACAATCAAAATTAGCTTGTTCTAACTATAAGTCTGCTTTCAACTTCAGTCACTCAGGACACAGGCTAGTATGAAAGTTCCTACTCATAAGAAGAGTGAAAGGTGCCACCCCTTTGATGCTGGGAGGAGAAATATCATAACTCCACACTTTGGTGTTAGGAAATTCTTGTACCTCTGGACCTAATGACAATGCTTCAACAGGATTGAGTACCATTGTCTGATGATTTCTTTTGGAGAATACCCCCAATAAGAACACTTCTTCCAAAAATCCAATAGTGTTCTCAGTGCTGGGTGCATCAACAAAAGCAAAATAAGTCCTTTCTGAATGATAAGCAGTAAGTAGAATTAAATACCTCATGCTATCTGGAAACACCATTTAAGGACTCAAAATCTAGCCCAACCTTGTCCCATGACGACGCTGGAAAGGGAAATGGATTCACAGAAGCGTCAAGCTCTCCAATTGTTTCTGAAATAAGACATTCATAACAACCATCAATGACAGCTTTCAACTGAGAATCTAAATAATATTCTTTTGAACATCTGGATGTCTTACTGCTGCCAAAATGACCCTGATGAGCTATCAGTCTCAGATAGTTTCCTAACTTCTCAGGAGGTACAAATAGTTCATGTCCCATAATTATATTCCTAAAAATAAGCAACTCATGCAAAACTTGGGAAAATACTTCCAAATCACCTCATAAATTTCTGCTTTCCAACCACTCACTCATGATAAATTGTTTAACTTTGACAAGTTGTTCATCACACAGGTAAGCGTTATTCCATTCTTTTTCAGGGATCTTCAATGCACATTCATGAACATCATCCAGTGCTACCACAATACACTCTGGCCCTCATTACGAGGTTGGCGGCGTTATGCAAGACCGCTGTGCTGGCAGCCGCTAAAAGACTGCCAGTGATAGCAGTACAGTGAAGGCCGTATTACGAGTCCCAAAACTGAAGACAGCACAAATGCAGCCTCAAATCCCAAACCGTCAGGCCGACCGAGGGAGGGAGAGAGACGGTCCCACCACCAGCACTGCCACACCAACAACACCCTGCCCTCCATATTACGATCCACAAAGCAACACGGCGGTCATTGTACAGTGGAAAACCATTGGCAGTCCGAATCACTGCGGTCTAAAAATCACCTCCACCAGAACCCGACACCATGTTGGACGGTCTGAATACCCCACACCTGACACACACCTGCTCACTGCACTATATAACACACCCCCACAATCCTTTGCAACCACAACTACAAACAGAGACACAGAGGACTACACCAACGGTGGACACTGCACATCGATACCATAGGCACGAACACACTTCCTACGCATCACACACCGCACAACTGCACCAGCAACACAAAACACACATCACCACTGCACACATACACAAGATACCACCAGCAACACACAATCAAACAACCTCACCCCACCAAGCACCCTACACTGCACCCTAAACACACAACACACACACACCCACCTACAACACAACAACTATGACCCGTCAAAGCACCCATGTTTCACAGATGATGAGTTGAAGGTCATGGTAGATGAAATCATCAGGGTAGTGCCACAACTGTTTGGAGATCAGGTCCCGAAAACCTCAATAGCCAGGAAAATAGGCGGAGAATTGTTGACAGGGTCAACTCAGTGGGCACCCATCCACGCAGAAGGAAGAGGCGGAATGACCTACAGGCGAAGATGCGTTCCATGGCATCCAGACACCAGATTGCCATCAACTAGACTGGCAGTGGGCCCCCACCTCCTCCCTCTAAGTTCATATTGTGGGAGGAGAAGGTCTTGGACATTATGCATCCTAAGGACTCAACTCTAGAAAGTCAACAACACTCCCCAGGCATCAACCACTCCTGTCAAGCATGCGTCCCCACCACACATCACTCCCTAATCCACTCCATCTCAGACTTCTGCACCCTCCCAATCACCCCATGCCACTCCCATGCATGCCACACCACCCCACTGCCACTATCCCCATGCAGTCCCTACCTAATGCACAGATACCAATCACAATGCCAACCACCACGACTGTGCATCACTCCCTACACATCAAAAGTTCACAGTCCAACTTCACAGTGGAACACCTGCATGGAAAACCATAGCACATGCCACAATAACAGGATGCTTGGACTGCGTTCCAACACATGGCAATGATAGCAATGCCATCCACAATCCTCAACCCTCAATGGAAAATGGAAACAATACCACAATATGTCACCCGCAAGCAATGTCTGCAGTGCTGCAGCTGTCATTGTCATCACTGGGAACCAAGCCAAGCTATTTCATGCATCAGACGATGATACGAACAAATACAACTCCATAATGCAGCTCCCTCCCTTTCCATTCACAGGTCCCACTGCCACTGCCACCCGGCAGCCATTGCCAGAGATGGACAGCCCTCCCCAGGATGAAGGCCCCAGTGGATAACTGGATATTGATGACTTGCCTTGCCCATCTGGGACAACTGGACAGTCCACCACCAGCCCCACCCTGGACACATCAGAGTCCCCCTCCCATATGGCTAATATATCACAGCCAAACCTTCATCCCCAAACCTGTGTCCCAAGGACAGGTCAATCAGTAGTGTGCCCCACAGTATAGGGACCAGAGTCAAGGCCACACACCCAAGATGATGAAGGTCCTGGTGCAACTGGGAGTTGGCCCACTGTGCCAGAAGCACAGGCACAGGGGGCCAGGGGCAGTGGGAGTGCACCTGTGGTCCAAAAGATGGGCACCCACACCAAACCCAAGTCCTGGGAGAATACCATCAGTCCCAGGATACTGTGGGCAAGATCCTTGCAACCGTCCAAGAGAACCAGAAGCTGCAGAGGAAATACCACCAGAAGGCCATGCAGCAGTGACAGACCCTCAATGCCACCATGGCCTCCATTGCAGGGGGACTGAAGGAACTGACCATCATCCTGCGTGCGTCCTCCACCCACCAGAAGGCCCCCTCCACTAGCTACATTCCAACAGAGCCCTCCACTTCTGTGGCAGCTTGTGGAATGGAAGCCCTGCCGGAGGACCCGCAGACCACCAGCAGCCCTACCCCTATAGCTGAGGAACCCCCACACAAGCAAGGACATCCATCCAGACATCCTGCAGGACCTGATGCCAAGAGCAAGACCACTGCCAGTAAGTGATCCTCTCCTGAACATTTTCCCTTGTCTGCCACTGACACCCTGTTGTCTGTCCACTGTCATGTCTACATTTTCCCATGGCCACTTGTATACTGGACCTGGACTACCTACAGCTGGGACAACAACTCTAATGATTTCAACCACCATGACCCCACTCATCACCCATTGCACTAGTGACTGACAATAAACACCTTTGAACACAGCTACTACCTACGTGTCTTCATAGTAATAAGTAAGATTTTCTGTGGTATAATATGTCATTACAGTCAAACCATTGTCCTGCAAAGGTCTGTGAGAAGAAGGGGGACTAATATGAAGCAAGGTTGATAGTAGGGCAGACATATTCTGGATACATGTGTCAAGGGAGCCACCAGGCAAGGCAGGAACCTGAGTTGCACCAAACAAATGCCCTGCAAATAGACCAAGACAGGGACAACTTTCACGATAGAAGTCAATGTTGGCCACTAAACACACATGTGGTACAATGTCTCAATCCCTAGTGTGATTTGGCAGGTTGAATATTAAAACATATGTCCATTTCATATCTACATTTCCAAGACATCCATAACATCCAGTTCATCCTCCCTCTCTTCCCAGTGTGATATTCTTAAAACATCACCACAAGTATTCTGTAAGGGGGCTTCATGATGCGTTCAATTGAAATGTGTAACACAGAGCAAAAACGTTCTATTGCAATAAATATGTGCGTTCATTTATATTATGAAATAATGTTGTTCTTTTACTCTAGACAACACCTTTGATGTATGTGTTTCTTCCTGTAGTGCAAAGCTGAAAACAGAGGCATGGTTACGATTAGAGATGCAGGTGCAATGATACCAGGAACCAGGAGAAGAGTTTACCCATTGAACCCTAATTGTTGCTGGTTTTTAATATCACTTCACTGGAGGGGTTCCTATTTTTTGCTTGAATTAGAATTGATGGGATCCTTGTTATGCTACTGACTGGAAACAGAGCTGTTAAAGAAAGACCGCAACGTAAGCACTCTCCTAGTCCCAGTTCTATTATTGTTCCTAATTTCTGTAAGACATTTTCTGCTCTGCTTTCGGTTTCCATGTGCATCCCTATCATGCATCTTTTGCTATCTTCTTATGTGTGAGCCACTGCCATACTTCTTGTGACTCTCCGCGCTCTTTCTATGTGACATCCTTCCCTGTTTTGAGTGTTTTTTTCTTCATTTTGTTCCATTATCCCTCTCTGCCTTTGTCATCTTCCTTCTCGCTCCATACTGCGCCTCCTCCCTGATCCATCTGCTGCCCTTTACTCTCATCATGGCCCTCCTCTATGGACAAGACTCATCAGTCCACGATCTCCCTTCCAAAGCAATTCCAACAGCAGAGAGGAGGAAGAGGAGGTGAAAGGCATGTCTAGTAAAATACAACAAACCAACCAGGGAGCTTCAATACATAAACCTATTAAAACGTATGTATATATCATTGGAATTGGAGAACCAAATTCCATATCTAGTACTACAAAGTTTGGAACTACAGGGCCAAAATAACCCAACTCAAGATCTGAAGTATCCCAAATAAATACCAGAGTAGGTTGTTGGACGAGATACCTCACATAAGCTACACAATGGAACACAAATGCCGAATATACTGTGCCTTGGGCATCTCCTCATGGGTTTCAATTGCTGGATAATGACAGACTTCATAACATGTGGAGCTAACCCAATCTTTTTTGGCATTCACTGTGCCATGAACTGCGGGAGAAGAGATGAAGGCCTGCAGACAGTTATGTGTGG
This sequence comes from Pleurodeles waltl, assembly GCF_031143425.1. NCBI lineage: Eukaryota > Metazoa > Chordata > Amphibia > Caudata > Salamandridae > Pleurodeles > Pleurodeles waltl. The sequence goes on along the minus strand of NC_090439.1, from coordinate 695,893,784 downwards.
TGATATCTGATTGCTCAAAAATGTGTGTCCTCTATTCACAATATAATCACTATAAAGGGGAATAAACACGCATTAGAGTGGTCCATGTCTTTAATCTTTCACCTTCAGAACATCTTAAAAAAATCAAGACATGTTTAGACCATTTAGGGGGTCATTCTGACTTCGGCGGGCGGCAGAGGCCGCCCGCCAAAGTTCCCCCGACAGAATACCGCAGCGCGGTCAAAAGACCGCCGCGGTAATTCTGAGTTTCCCGCTGGGCTGGCGGGCGACCGCCAGAAGGCCGCCCGCCCGCCCAGCGGGAATCCCCCTTCCACGAGGATGCCGGCTCCGAATGGAGCCGGCGTCGCGATTTTCAGTGTCTGCTATGCAGACACTGAAAATCTTTGTTGGGCCCTGTTAGGGGGCCCCGGCAGTGCCCATGCCATTGGCATGGGCACTGCCGGGGCCCCCAGGGGCCCCACGACACCCGTTCCCGCCAGCAAGGTTCTGGCGGTCAAAACCGCCAGAACCAGGCTGGCGGGAAGGGGGTCGGAATCCCCATGGCGGCGCTGCCTGCAGCGCCGCCATGGAGGATTCCTCAGGCCAGGGAAAACTGGCGGGAAACCGCTGGTTTCCCTTTTCTGACCGCGGCTTTACCGCCGCGGTCAGAATTGGCCTGGATGCACCGCCAGCCTGTTGGCGGTGCATCCGCGGTCCCCGGCCCTGGCGGTCTATGACCGCCAGGGTCGGAATGACCCCCTTAGTAACTAGAAGTCGACATGTTTCATTCCTTACCACTTTCGGGAAATTTCTTCAAATTAGAAGCAACTGTCTCCGGTTATTAGTGCACTTGGCCTGAATGTCATCATACATACCAGGTCTGGCTCAATCTTGTGAAGGTGCTTAAATTGATGAAATAGCAGATAGCCTTATTTTATCTAACAAAAGGCCAAAAAGTACCAGCTTCTCTCTGCCCACTTTTCGATGCTTATGGACTATTGCAGTTCTTGTTGGATGAACTTTATTCCTTTTCACTTTATTTCACTGCACTTTATGCCCACATCAGATACAATATAGCTACTGTGAAGTGTCTGCTTCCATTTTTGGGTCAATGCTCTACTCTAACATTTACTTGGGGTACTTTCAAGTCTTGAGGTGCGTCCCCTTGTGCCTATATCTTCAAACTTTATGATGCTGGTCACAGATGGAGGTTCTTCTGCCTCCACTTTGTTCAATGAGATTCCATGGGAGCTGGATGGAGTTTATGAGCCTTTATTGCAAGCGTTGCATACACCCACAACCAGAAGCGTCCGGCCACTGTGAGGTGCATCAGCAAACTATTGCAGCCATGCATTCCATAGTCACTGTTCGACTTCAGAGTGTGGAATACAAGAGAAAGCATAACAGGGTCATGCTACACTGTCGTGTGTGGGCATTTCACATCATAACTTACATATACTTACTACACGCTGGTATAATACTTTAGGTGCATTGTAACCCCCTGATTGGGTTGTACATTATTTGACCTGTTCCTGTCGAGACTTTTCCCACTCAGGTAGTTTTCCTCTTCATCCTAGTGTGGTTTTGACATGTGTCTGATGTTTATCTGTGCCTGTCCTCTGACTCATTGGGGAGGCAATTGCCAAACGACGACAGACAAAGTGTAAACAAAAGACAGCTCTCGAGCCTGCATCAAGGCTTTACTGAAGATAAGCAGAGGCTCAATATGACATGGAGTGTGGCAGTGCCAATGGGAAGGGGAGTAATTTTCTTACAACACCGAAGTACTGAAACAAGAATCAAACACAATGAGCAGACTGAGGCAGTTTCTATTTTACAAGGGGATTTAATTCAAACCTGAGGGCATCACTGCATTTCACATATACTGGAGATGATGTGTTGATTGCAAAGTTGAGAAATGATGTATGGTCTGCTGCTACGGGTGAAACTGTATAAATCGCTTTGTGAATCTGGCTCAGTTTGTTAGGTTTGAATAGAGATGTGTTGGGTGTATTATATGGTTGGATATTACCTGTATATGAGCCTGTATGTGAGTAGAAACTTGCGGTGTGAATTATCTGGGATGGGGCCAGACAACATGGTAACAAAAAGGACTGCCACGACAGCCTCTAGTTTTTTAGTCATCAAAATCCCAAATGGAGACCCAAATGACAGAAATGTTTCCAACTCCAGATGTCTCAGATACATTTCTCTCTGTCCACAAGAAGGGGGAAAGCTGTTCTCAGAACAGTGAAATAGGGTTCAATAAAGATGAACTTAGTATGGGGCACCCGGCTTTTCAACATGAGCCTGTCTGGTACCATTTGTTATTAAAATATTCTGGGACGGTACATAGTAAAGTGAAAGAGGAAGTGCAGAAAAAGGAGGTTAGAGTTTTATGGGAATTCTGCAAGAACTTGTAATTGGGAATTCTCCAGCAAAAGTTAGGAATGGCGTTGGACCACCACATCCTCAGAATATTCCTGAAAGAAAGCCTGGTGAAAAAAGAAGATTCTCCTTGACTGCTAGCACAAAAGCCTGAAGCAATCTCGATTCTCATTGATACTTAGGGTCATCTGGCTAGCCTGCCTTTCACAGTTACAGGGATAATAAGGGTAGACGAGTTCCATTCTACAAAGAAGCTCCAGCTTGCTTGTTGTGCGTGGACAGCACTGGACATTGAGGAAACGCTGGCTGGCGGGAAACCTGATGCCCAGAATCCTGCCCTGAGGTCATCGAGTTTGTGGGTTTGTAGGAGAGATCAGGAGTGGTTTCAAGCATCAGCAACATGTTATTTAGTCATTTTTTCTGACCTTTGCAGGACCAGGAACCAAAGATCTCCAGGAAAACTTGACCTAATCAGCTTCAGCTGAGTTATTCTCCTTGGAACGGTAACACTCAGTATTCAAGAGTACTGTGTGACCACCTCGCCGGAGTACTTGTACCTTTCGAGTCCTTTTCTACAGCATCCTGCCCTACTGAAGGAAAATTAACCTAAAAAAAGTGATAAAGTATGAAGGTAAGACTTGGTACCAGGGTGGCACAAAGAAACCATCTCTATAGTAAGGCATTCTTAGCGGCTATGAGATCTGATTTTGTCCGAAAACAACGTTTTCAGTGGAAGTTCAAAGATGGTGTACCTGACTTTAACACCTTTGCTGCCAGGCCTTTTCCCCTCCTGTGCCGAGCCTTTTTTTGGTTATTTGGGGCAGTTTGAGCTTAGGCCCTCATAACTTTTTCTCCACATAAGCTACCCATGCCAAATTTGCATGCTTTTTTGCCAACATCCTAGGGATTCTAGCGGTACCCAGACTTTGTGGGTTTCCCCGAGGGAGACCAAGTAATTAGCCAAAATACAGTGAACATTTTGTTTTTAACCAAAAAAAATGGGAAAAAGGGCTGCAGAAGAAGGCTTGTGGTTTTTTTCTCTGAAAATGGCATCAGCAAAGGGTTTGCGGTCGTAAAATCATCTTCCCAGCTTTTAGGAACAGGCAGACTTGAATTAGAAAACCTCATTTTCAACACAATTTTGATATTTTACTGGGACATAGCCCATTTTTACTATTTTTGTGCGTTAAGTCTCCTTCCAGTTAGAGGTGAAAATAACAGCCATTTTTCTCCACCTTTTACTCTGTAACATTTTTCTGCAATGTCAGATGTTTCAAAGCAATATACCATTACATCAGCTGGACTCTTCTGGTTGCGGGGATATATAGGGCTTGTAGGTTCATCAAGAACCCCTAGGTACACAGAGCTAATAAATGAGCTGCACCTTGCAATGGGTTTTCATTCTATACCGGGTATACAGCAATTAATTTGCTGAAATATAAAAAGTGAAAAATAGGTATCAAGACAACCTTTGTATTTACAAAATGGCCACAAGATAAGGTGTTGAGAAGCAGTGGTTACTTGCACATCTCTGAATTCCAGGTGCCCATACTTGCATGTGAATTACAGGGCATTCCTCAAATAGATGTTTTTTAATACACTGTCTTACATTTGGAAGGAAAAAATGTAGAGAAAGACAAGAGGCAATAACACTTGTTTTGCTATTCTGTGTTCCCCCAAGCCTCCCGATAAAAATGGTACCTCACTTGCGTGGGTAGGCCTAATGCTCTAGATAGGAAACACAAAATGGACACATCACGTTTTTACATTGAAATCTGACATGTTCTTTGCAAAGTGCCTAGCTGTAGATTTTGGCCTCTAGCTCAGCTGACACCTAGGGAAACCTAGGGAACCTGTGCAGTTCTGAAAACTAGACAGCTTGGGGAATCCAAGATGGGGTGACTTGTGGGTCTCTGACCAGGTTCTGCTACCCAGAATCCTTTGCAAACCTCAATATTTGGCCCAAAAAATCTTTTTCTTCTTATTTCTGTGACAGAAAGTTCTGGAATCTGAGAGGAGCCACAAATTTCCTACCACCCAGTATTCCCCCAAGTCTTCTGATAAAAATGGTACCTCACTTGTGTGGGTAGGCCTGGCGCCTACGACAGGAAATGCCCCAAAACTCAACGTGGACACATCACATTTTCCCAAAGAAAAAAAAGATGTTTTTTGCAAAGTGCCTAGCTGTGGATTTTGGCCTGTAGCTCAGCCGGCACCTAGGGAAACCTAGCATACCTGCACAATTTTGAAAACTAGACACCTAGGGGAATCCAAGATGGGGTGACTTGTGGGGCTCTGGCCAGGTTCTGTTACCCAGAATCATTTGTAAACCTCAAAATTTGGCCCAAAAAACCCTTTTTCCTCTCATTTCGGTGACAGATAGTTCTGGAATCAGAGAGGAGCCACAAATTTCCTTCCACCCAGTCTTCCCCCAAGTCTCCCGATAAAAATAGTACCTCACTTTTGTGGGTAGGCCTACTGCCCTCGAAAGGAAATGCCCCAAAACACAACGTGGACACATCAAAATGATCAAATTCAAAACTATCTATTTTTGCAGGGGGCACCTGCGTTTTTCGTCCTGGGATCAGCAGCCATCTAGAGAAACCTACCAAACCCAGACATTTCTGAAAACTAGACACCCGTGGGAGTCCAGGGAGGTGTGACTTGCGTGGATCCCCCAATGTTTTCTTACCCAGAATCCTCAGCAAACCTCAAATTTAGCTAACAAATCACATTTTCCCCACATTTCTGTGTGGGATCACCGTACCAGGACAAATTTCATACCACCCAACGTTCCCCTCAGTCTCCCGGTAAAAATGATTCCTCATTTCCTCATTTGTGTAGGTGGGCCAAGTGCTTGTGAGAGGGAAGAGCCAAAAACATGTCGAAATTGAGGGGGAACCAAAGCAGGTATAAAAGGGCTGTTTGAAAAAAAACATTTTTAGGCTGACAAGTGCAGCAGAATTTTTATCGGTATCGATGAGACAATGCTGCGTGGTAGGAATTTTGTGGATTCCTGCCAATTCCGGAAGGTGACATCACAAAAATGTGGGAAAAATGTGTGATTTCCAGTAAAGTTGGAGGTTTGCAGGGCATTGTGGGTAAGAAAATGGTGTGGGGTGCATTTAAAACACACCAACTGGAATCACCCAGATGTTTCGTTTTCAGATGTGTCTAGGTCTTGTGGATTTATCTACATGGTAGCGTCCCAAAGTCCATGAAGTGCAGCCCTCACCATTCCAAGTGGGACGATTTTGAGAGTGTGCTAAGCTCCAATGCCCAAATGTAAAACCAAAACCTAAAATAATCAAATGTACTCTTGCTTGCAGTGGGATAAGATGTTTTACTGTGTGGGGGAGAGCTGAAAGACTGTTACCACCTTAAGTTGGGGTGGGGGCATAACCAAGCCCATACTAGTTGGTAGCCACCACCCCAATATTTTTTTTTTAATTCTCTGCCATATAGTAGACTTTCTGCCCCCTCCCCGGGGTGTGGATCAGGGGTAATTGCCCCATCTGCCCACTGGTGGGCAGAACAACTTTTGCCCCTTTTATTTGGGGTGGGGGTAATGCCATACCCCAACCCTCTTATTTTGGCAAAAAAAAACTTCCCCAGTCTCTGGTGGGGTTCCAAAAATAGGCCAATCTGCCCCCAAGGGGGGCAGATATGGCCAGCAGTAATGTGCCCCCATGGGGAGTGACTCTTACCCAAGGGGATGCCCCCCTAAAGGAAACACATACATACACACACACCAATCCCTGTTGCCTACGTGGTTTCTGCCCTCCCCTTGGAGGCCGATCGGCCTAATAGAAATACGCTGATCTGCCCCTAAGGGGAGCAGAAATGGCCTAAAATAAATCCCTCCCCCCCCAGGGGAGAGACCCTTTCCTAAGGGGTCACTATCCTTGCGTGAAATTGGTGCAAAAAGAAAATCCCCGGTGCCTAGTGGTTTCTGCCCCCCCTTGGGGGCAGATTGTCCTAACACAAATCGGCCGATCTGCCCCCAAGGGGGGCAGAAATGGTCTAAATACAATTTGCCCCCAGGGGAGCGACCCTTGCCAAAGGGTTCGTTCCCCACCTCAAAAAAAAAAAAAGAAAAACAATGATCCCCAATGCCTAGAGATTTCTGCCCCACTTGGGGGCAGATCGGCCTAATAACAATAGGCCGATCTGCCCCCGGGGGGGCAGAAATGGTGTGAAGTAAATTTGCCCCCCCAGGAGCGACCCTTGCCTAAGAAGTCGCTGCCCTTGCATGAAATTGGCGGGGAAAAAAAATCCCCGGTGCCTAGTGGTTTCTGCCCCCCATGGAGGCAGATTGGCCTCATAAAAATAGGCCGATCTTCCCCCAAGGGGGGCAGAAATGGTCTAAATAGAATTTGCCCCCCAGGGGAGTGACCCTTGTCTAAGGGGTCGCTCCCCACCTCTAAAAAACAAACAAAAAAAAAGATCCCCGGCGCCTAGAGGTTTCTGCCCCCCCTGGGGGCAGATCAGCCTAATAACAATAGGCCGATCTGCCCCTAGGTGGGGCAGAAATGGCCTAAAATAAATCCCCCCGGGGAGCGACCCTTGTCTAAGGGGTCACTCCTCTTGAGTGAATTCACCTTTAAAAAAGAACTCCCTGGTGTCTAGTGGTTTCTGCCCCCCGGGGGCAGATTGGCCTCATAAAAATAGGCCAACCTGCCCCCAAAGGGGGCAGAAATGGCCTAAATACAATTTGCCCCCTAGGGGAGCGACCCTTGCCTAAGGGGTCGTTCCCCACCTCTAAAAAACTAAAAAAAGAAAAAACATAAATAAAAGAAAAATTATCCCTGGCGCCTAGAGGTTTCTACCCCCCCTGGGGGCAGATCAGCCTAATAACAATAGGCCGATCTGCCCCTGGAGGGGGGCAGAAAAGGACTTGAAAAGAATTGCCCACCTGGGGAGCGACCCTTGCCTGAGGGGATCGCTCCTCTTATGCCAATTTCTAAATATAAAATAATCCCTGGTGTCTAGTGGGCATTTCAGAAGCCGGATCTGCCGATCTGGCTTCTGAAATGCTCTGAGAAATTGCTTTCCTTCCCTTTGAAGCCTTTCAGACCCCCATCACATGATCGGAAGAGAAATGCTAGGCTTTTCTCTTCCGGTGGGGAAGTGACCTCTGATGAGGTCAGCGCGCGATTGTGTGCTTACTTCATCAGACGTCACTGGGGGTTTTGGGGGCGGTCGGGTGGAAGGGGGAGGGCTTCCCCTTTCATCCCTGCCTTCGGGGGGGTAGGAGGGAAGCCCACGGAGGGAGCGCTAGCGCTCCCTTCAAGAGCCAGGCCGAGGACGTAATGGTTACGTCCTCGGCACAGGAGCACTGTGCCGGTGGACGTAACCGTTATGTTCCCGGCACAGAAGGGTAAAGGAACTGTCTTTGGCTTCAATATTAGATAGAAAGCAAACTTGCAGAATGCATGTTGGTAATGGCTTTGTCGAGTTCTCTGCACAACATATTTTTCACATGCTCACAGACTATGAATTTGCTCTTTCGTACATACCAACATTATTGAGTCTCCAACATGGTCACAGAAATTTTAGTGGAGGAAGTTATCTTATTTATTGATGCATTCATGGATCTACTATGTGCTTGTCAATTTGATAGATTTTTGTTGAAGATCTCCAAACACAAGCAGGTAAGAAACAATATTTATTCAAAAGAAGATAGCCTATGATCAGGAGCATCTGATCAGTTCCAGGGTCAAGCAGTGACTGCCAGGCGTTGCTCCTGAATCTAATCACACGCTCCAGAACGTAGAACAAACTGTGTACAAGCTAAAGCATAAACAACAATCTCAATACCTAATACTAAACATAAAAGCACCTTCCCCTTTTTGAACAAACAAAACAATCATCCGAAAAACACAGGGCCTGATTAAGAACCAGGCGGTTTCATGACCGCGAGGTTCGTGGTGGTGGTCGGTCCACCGCCAATGCAGTAGTCTGAGTGCAGCATTACGACTGCGGCAGTTGCACTGCAGTCGGACCCCCAGCACCTCTAGGGTTAGTCATCCCGGTGGTCTGGCAGTCTTGGCAGTCCTAGTCCACCAGGGCAGCGCTGCCCTGGGGTTTACGACTTTGTTCTCTGCCAGCGATTTCATGTAGGTAGCACCGCCATGAAAAGTATGGCTGAGAACAGGTGCAGGGGGCCAATTGCATGGGCAGTGCAGGGGGACGCCCTGGCCAGCACCCTCACAATGTTCACTGTCTGCCAAGCAAACAGTGAACACTGCAAGAGTGCTGGTGCACCCTGCGCACTACAGCATTGCTACCAGCTGGATTACAAGCCGGAGACAATGCTGTAGGCTGTTTCCCGCTGGGGCAGCGGGTGGAAACTGAGGTTTCTTCCAGCTGACCCAGCAGGAAACTCATAATGGGCTCAGCAGGGAGGCAGCCACAATGGTGGCAACCTCCCTGTTGGGATTTCGGCGTATGGGATTCTCTATCCAGTGAAATCGTAATAAGGCCCATGTCAAAGAAAAATTCAGAACAAGAGTTGCTATGACAAGAATTGCACAAATAACTCACAATAACACATATTCATTGAACTTAGATTTGTGGTCTCCTGTAATGCGCAACTGCATCATCTGACATCCACCACACTGAACACTTTCATTGATATTTTCTGTGCAGGCACCCATATTTACATTTTTTGAAGTGTTGAGAGATGAAAACATATTATCATCGGAATTACTAACACAAGTTATAGGAACTGTACTCTGCGACTCTTCTTCAAGATGTAGCTGTGTTTTTCACACTTCAGAGTCACGATCATCATAACCAAACCAGTCATAATCAATATCACCAGACATCAACCTGTTGTTATGCCAGCTTGACTACATTTCTTTTGTTCCACCATCCTTTAACATCAAGAAGAACTGAACCTTTGCTTACCTTGAACAGGTAGAGAAAATGTTGATTCTCACTTCTTTACTTTTTGGGTTTCTTTAACAATACTCAATCGTCAACATGCGAGTTCTGAAATTTTCTTAGTTTGTCAAAATTATGTTTCATTATCATTTGTTTTTGTAATACTTTTTAATGCAACTCACAATCAAAATTAGCTTGTTCTAACTATAAGTCTGCTTTCAACTTCAGTCACTCAGGACACAGGCTAGTATGAAAGTTCCTACTCATAAGAAGAGTGAAAGGTGCCATCCCTTTGATGCTGGGAGGAGAAATATCATAACTCCACACTTTGGTGTTAGGAAATTCTTGTACCTCTGGACCTAATGACAATGCTTCAACAGGATTGAGTACCATTGTCTGATGATTTCTTTTGGAGAATACCCCCAATAAGAACACTTCTTCCAAAAATCCAATAGTGTTCTCAGTGCTGGGTGCATCAACAAAAGCAAAATAAGTCCTTTCTGAATGATAAGCAGTAAGTAGAATTAAATACCTCATGCTATCTGGAAACACCATTTAAGGACTCAAAATCTAGCCCAACCTTGTCCCATGACGACGCTGGAAAGGGAAATGGATTCACAGAAGCGTCAAGCTCTCCAATTGTTTCTGAAATAAGACATTCATAACAACCATCAATGACAGCTTTCAACTGAGAATCTAAATAATATTCTTTTGAACATCTGGATGTCTTACTGCTGCCAAAATGACCCTGATGAGCTATCAGTCTCAGATAGTTTCCTAACTTCTCAGGAGGTACAAATAGTTCATGTCCCATAATTATATTCCTAAAAATAAACAACTCATGCAAAACTTGGGAAAATACTTCCAAATCACCTCATAAATGTCTGCTTTCCAACCACTCATTCATGATAAATTGTTTAACTTTGACAAGTTGTTCATCACACAGGTAAGCGTTATTCCATTCTTTTTCAGGGATCTTCAATGCACATTCATGAACATCATCCAGTGCTACCACAATACACTCTGGCCCTCATTACGAGGTTGGCGGCGTTATGCAAGACCGCTGTGCTGGCAGCCGCTAAAAGACTGCCAGTGATAGCAGTACAGTGAAGGCCGTATTACGAGTCCCAAAACTGAAGACAGCACAAATACAGCCTCAAATCCCAAACCGCCAGGCCGACCGAGGGAGGGAGAGAGACGGTCCCACCACCAGCACTGCCACACCAACAACACCCTGCCCTCCATATTACGACCCACAAAGCAACACGGCGGTCATTGTACAGTGGAAAACCATTGGCAGTCCGAATCACTGCGGTCTAAAAATCACCTCCACCAGAACCCGACACCATGTTGGATGGTCTGAATACCCCACACCTGACACACACCTGCTCACTGCACTATATAACACACCCCCACAATCCTTTGCAACCACAACTACAAACAGAGACACAGAGGACTACACAAACGGTGGACACTGCACATCGATACCATAGGCACAAACACACTTCCTACGCATCACACACCGCACAACTGCACCAGCAACACAAAACACACATCACCACTGCACACATACACAAGATACCACCAGCAACACACAATCAAACAACCTCACCCCACCAAGCACCCTACACTGCACCCTACACACACAACACACACACACCCACCTACAACACAACAACTATGACCCGTCAAAGCACCCATGTTTCACAGATGATGAGTTGAAGGTCATGGTAGATGAAATCATCAGGGTAGTGCCACAACTGTTTGGAGCTCAGGTCCCGAAAACCTCAATAGCCAGGAAAATAGGCGGAGAATTGTTGACAGGGTCAACTCAGTGGGCACCCATCCACGCAGAAGGAAGAGGCGGAATGACCTACAGGCAAAGATGCGTTCCATGGCATCCAGACACCAGATTGCCATCAACTAGACTGGCAGTGGGCCCCCACCTCCTCCCTCTAAGTTCATATTGTGGGAGGAGAAGGTCTTGGACATTATGCATCCTAAGGACTCAACTCTAGAAAGTCAGCAACACTCCCCAGGCATCAACCACTCCTGTCAAGCATGCGTCCCCACCACACATCACTCCCTAATCCACTCCATCTCAGACTTCTGCACCCTCCCAATCACCCGATGCCACTCCCATGCATGCCACACCACCCCACTGCCACTATCCCCATGCAGTCCCTACCTAATGCACAGATACCAATCGCAATGCCAACCACCACGACTGTGCATCACTCCCTACACATCAAAAGTTCACAGTCCAACTTCACAGTGGAACACCTGCATGGAAAACCATAGCACATGCCACAATAACAGGATGCTTGGACTGCGTTCCAACACATGGCAATGATAGCAATGCCATCCACAATCCTCAACCCTCAATGGAAAATGGAAACAATACCACAATATGTCACCCGCAAGCAATGTCTGCAGTGCTGCAGCTGTCATTGTCATCACTGGGAACCAAGCCAAGCTATTTCATGCATCAGACGATGATACGAACAAATACAACTCCATAATGCAACTCCCTCCCTTTCCATTCACAGGTCCCACTGCCACTGCCACCCGGCAGCCAATGCCAGAGATGGACAGCCCTCCCCAGGATGAAGGCCCCAGTGGATAACTGGATATTGATGACTTGCCTTGCCCATCTGGGACAACTGGACAGTCCACCACCAGCCCCACCCTGGACACATCAGAGTCCCCCTCCCATATGGCTAATATATCACAGCCAAACCTTCATCCCCAAACCTGTGTCCCAAGGACAGGTCAATCAGTAGTGTGCCCCACAGTATAGGGACCAGAGTCAAGGCCACACACCCAAGATGATGAAGGTCCTGGTGCAACTGGGAGTTGGCCCACTGTGCCAGAAGCACAGGCACAGGGGCCAGGGGCAGTGGGAGTGCACCTGTGGTCCAAAAGATGGGCACCCACACCAAACCCAAGTCCTGGGAGAATACCATCAGTCCCAGGATACTGTGGGCAAGATCCTTGCAACCGTCCAAGAGAACCAGAAGCTGCAGAGGAAATACCACCAGAAGGCCATGCAGCAGTGACAGACCCTCAATGCCACCATGGCCTCCATTGCAGGGGTACTGAAGGAACTGACCATCATCCTGCGTGCGTCCTCCACCCACCAGAAGGCCCCTTCCACTAGCTACATTCCAACAGAGCCCTCCACTTCTGTGGCAGCTTGTGGAATGGAGGCCCTGCCAGAGGACCCGCAGACCACCAGCAGCCCTACCCCTATAGCTGAGGAACCCCCACACAAGCAAGGACATCCATCCAGACATCCTGCAGGACCTGATGCCAAGAGCAAGACCACTGCCAGTAAGTGATCCTCTCCTGAACATTTTCCCTTGTCTGCCACTGACACCCTGTTGTCTGTCCACTGTCATGTCTACATTTTCCCATGGCCACTTGTATACTGGACCTGGACTACCTACAGCTGGGACAACAACTCTAATGATTTCAACCACCATGACCCCACTCATCACCCATTGCACTTGTGACTGACAATAAACACCTTTGAACACAGCTACTACCTACGTGTCTTCATAGTAATAAGTAAGATTTTCTGTGGTATAATATGTCATTACAGTCAAACCATTGTCCTGCAAAGGTCTGTGAGGAGAAGGGGGACTAATATGAAGCAAGGTTGATAGTAGGGCAGACATATTCTGGATACATGTGTCAAGGGAGCCACCAGGCAAGGCAGGAACCTGAGTTGCACCAAACAAATGCCCTGCAAATAGACCAAGACAGGGACAACTTTCACGATAGAAGTCAATGTTGGCCACTAAACACACATGTGGTACAATGTCTCAATCCCTAGTGTGATTTGGCAGGTTGAATATTAAACCATATGTCCATTTCATATCTACATTTCCAAGACATCCATAACAAAAGGTCCTTCCCTCACAGCTGACAAAACTAAGCTAATGGTATGTTCCACAGTCAGTAACAGTTGGGTTACACATTCTCCCATTGTGGACTGTGAGGTCAACTAGCAATACTGATGACACCACTATGTTTGGCACTACAATTGCAGTTGACAAAGCAGTACAGGGAACTTAGCACAGAGACAATCAATTGAATGAGTGATGCAACACAACAAAAGAGTGAAAATAGCACTGAAATTTGAACAGTAACATCTCCTCTGGTGGAAGAAATGCCTCCCCCCAAAACCACCCGGAGGGAGAGCTACACTCAACACCTCTACAGATGACAGATACCAGGAGGAGCTATGTTACAGGACCGACAGGAGTAAAGGTCACATACAAAACACATGACACATACCTGTTTCTCATAGGAAGTATTGTTGAAATAACTCTGCTCTAGAGTCAGCTATATCCTCATCATCTTCCTCCTCATTACTCACTATGCCCCCTTCATCAGCCACTGGTCCACCTGCCACCTCCTCTATATCCGGCAATGGGATGTGATGCATCAGGGCAAGATTGTGTAGTATGCAGCAGGCAACAACTATCTGAAAGACTTTAAGTAGTTTGTGGAGTAGGGCACCTCCGGAGACGTGTAGATAGCGGAATCTGGGCTTCAGTAGCCCAAAGGTCTTCTCGACAACACGCCTCATCCTGCTGTATGCCTCATTGAAATAGTTTTCACCATCTGTAGTTGGATATCTCACAGGTGTCAGCAACCAGGGAAGGCTAGGGTAGCGGGAGGCACCTGTGTGCACAAAGGTAGGACACATCTCAATACGGGTGAAGAGAGGTGATATTACAGGGGTGCACATACTATTGAATACATATTGGTGAGCCAGGCCCGGTCCCTCTCTAGTTGCACCATCATGTGTGGGACATTGCTGCTCTGCAGAATCATGCACCGAACCAGAGAACTTGGCCATAACCTGGGAGATATATTGGACAGCAAGACACACCACCTGGACATTTCTGGAATAAAAGTTTTTCCATTTTCTGTACACTTGTTCTTTTATCCTGGGTGGTACAGAGGCAATGTGGGTGACATCTATGCCCCCTACTACATGAGATACATGTGCCAAATCATAGAAGGCTTTAATACTGGCCAAATCCACCCATTGTGGGAACCTGATGTAGCAGGGCAGGTGTTTGAGCAAAGCTCATAGTACATCCTTCAACGCTTTGCGGAACACTGGCTGTAACATCCCTGCTCCCAAACCCACTGTCATCTGGAACAACCCTGAGGCAAGGAAGTGGAGAACGGACAACACCTGTACTGAGGGAGGGATGACATAAGGATGACGTATGGCAGGCAACAGATCAGGCTCCAACTGGGTACACAGTTCCATGATGGTTTGACAGTTCAGACAATACGTCTGTATGATGTGTCTCTCTTCCAAGGTAGCAAGGTTTACTAGGGTCCGGTACACAGAGGCATGTCTCATCATCACCATTACACCATATCTGGGAATAGGAGATGGTGGAGAATTCAACAGCTGATGTATGCAATGTGTGGACACTGTCAATCTATGCAGTAGTCAGTATATTTTATCCATGATGCACCTAAAATTAATCTACTAATCACTTATTACATGTAAAATGGCAGCCTCCTCGTCTGCATGCACAGGACAGATGGAAGTGATCTCATTCTGCTGGCGTTAGACGTCATGGCAATAGGGAGTCTCATCTGCCGTGCAACTCCTCATTGGATACCATTGTTGCCTATCAAAGAGCGGGCCATTGCTGATTACCACCGGCAGTGACGGTCATGTACGTGGCAGACGTGACCGCCATTTACTGTGGCATAGCTCACTTGACTCCTGATGCAAGCAAGACCTCCACTGCATGTGCTGCTGTGTTCTGACTCTGGAAGCCAATATGCCACATCCTGCAGCCTTCACCCAGGAGGAGCTGGACAAGCTTGTCGACTGGGTCCTATCCCTGTATGGACAGTTGTACAGGACACCAGAGTGTAGTGAATCCTACTTCATTTTAATGGGATAACAGGAGTTAGCTTAGCCTTTGGTTTGCAGACTTGTGACCCCGTCACCTAGTGACTTTTAACCTACTTAGGTTGCTCTGTATTAGCACATTTAATTATTTATTTCTTCTAAAATGGCCGCCTTGTTTAGAGTTAGGCCACTTGTTATGAGTTACATTATCAGTGTCACCGCGCTAAGGCGTCAAGAACAAGCACCAAAGACAAACAAACAGTAGGTGTTCACACTTAGGGATTTTCCCTCTCCATACTTTCGAGGGATTGTTTATATTAATTGCCGTCCCAAGCATGTCTGTTATCTATTGTTTGGGAACACACCTCCGTCAGGGGTCTTTGAAGATCTGTATAAGTATATCGCACTTTAGACAGATAATCAGAGGGGTTCCGACCAGAGGGCATCGCCACCATTGCTGATATCGATGCTGCAGTCGTCTTGACGCTGACCCAGTCTTCGTGTCCCTGAGGAGTCTGACATAGAGACCTCATTCCAAGGTAATGAGGGTTGGGAGCTCCTCTCATGGACATGGCATTGGCAGATTAGGTTTAACAAACCCAGCTCTCCTTTAGGTAGGAGGTTAGGCCTTTCACATTAGGGTGTTAGGGCATATTACATCTCGTATGTCTTTTCTATGCATTGCAAGATGGTGGGGGTCTTTGTAATAATGACTCTCGTCTTCACAATTCTGTTACTTGCATTATTCATTATCCTAGTCATTGCAGCCCATGCAACTTATCGCAAATTGCAGTTATATTGAATAAAAACGATTGAAACTTAACTGTATCTTTGTCATTGCCTGTGTTTGTATGAGACATGATTTATCTGTGAGAAAGGGGTAATCTCCGTTTAACCACGACACACCCTGAGATGTCTTACTCTCGAGTCCATGCGTAAAGGCTGCCACAAATCACCTTTTATTATTGTGTTTCTGGTGAGGTGCTGCTAGTGAGCCGGTAAGGTTGGGACAACAGTTGCGACTTGTTGTAGGAAAGACGTAGTCGCCTACAAACAAAGGTACTGTCATCCTTTAACCAGCAGTCTTGCCCAGAGCAAGAGTCCAAACTAAGACATGGCACCACCAAGGCTGGTGTTTAGACACTAATTTACGGATACCCCGACTATCACTGTCTCACAGACAACAGATACCCTAAGTACCGTTATACGGAGACATCCGTGGTCTTTGGGATAATCCTCCTCAGCTGAAAATGTAACACCTGATTACGCTGTAGGTTGTTCGAGCTTGAACTCATAAAAGGACTTTACTCCCCATTTTTTGGTGTTCCATTTTTCTAAACAAATATGGCTAACGCCATTGACATTCCTGAAAATGCTAGACAAGCACTAACACAACATTTATTAATGCATGGCCTTGCAGATGAGGGCAGGGATGTTACTCTTACAATAGAAGGTAATGAAGCATACCAAACTGAAACATTTTACTGTTGGGTCACCCTTCCTGAGGTCGACCAAAGAACACGTACATTCCACACATATCAAATTGCAAACGTACCTCCACGGTACCGAACATACCAGTATCATGAAATATCGCTCACATACCAAGAGCATCAGAACTGGTTCGAAGGCACCCTACAACATGCACTACAAAGAGTGAGGTTAGGTCCCTTAATTAACGAGGGACCTACATGGCCTATGTTTGCCACATACACTCAGGCATACAGAATATGCCACTAGCAGATCTGTGAGATTTATATAATGAATTAGTAACATTATACAGACGATTAGTTCAGTTTGTAATGCAAACATTGAACACAACACCAGCGTGTCCAGCACCGCCAGCACCTGGTGGTTATCAATTGGCTACTGGGATGAATCCGCAAACAGGACATACTATTATGGGTAAAGTACCCACGGAACGGGAAAAAATACTGTTCTGGATTGCCCTAATCAGCTGGAAGCTGTGTTCCCCATACGGGACTGTGCCACATGGGGTACAGTCTTCGCTGCCATATATACTACCACACGTGGTACCCCGACACCTTGCCAATTTACCAGAAGTGTTAAAACAAATACAAAATGAGCATGGGGCTGCACCAACCCTGGACTTGCGGATGAAATTAATGCGTAACTTTGACGACGTATCCTCAATAATACTCAGTAACATTAAAGGGGAAGCAGTAGCACTGGCAATTCGCCAGCATCTCCGGGAAACTCCACAACAGGAACAAGAGAGGCAGCTACCGAAAATTATTTCCGATACCTATACCAGTATAGGACGGGATAGTTTGGGAGCCAAACCAAAGAAATTGGAATTACAAGGTACGCCCATAAGGAGGGTACAAAGCAGGCACAAGAGGGCTCTAAGAAGACAAACAAAAAGATTTCAAAGAAAGAAGGAATAAGAGAGCTGATTCTCCACACCCGAGAACTCCAAAAGGAGATATAGGAGGTCATTCTGACCCTGGCGGTCATTGACCGCCAGGGTCAACGACCGCGAGAGCACCGCCAACAGGGCATTCTGACCGCGGTGGTTTGGCCGCGGTCAGAAAGGGAAAACCGGCGGTCTCCCGCCGGTTTTCAGCTGCCCTCAGGAATCCTCCATGGCGGCGCAGCTTGCTGCGCCGCCATGGGGATTCCCACACCCCATACCGCCATCCTGTTCCTGGCGGTTCGCCCGCCAGGAACAGGATGGCGGTATGGGGTGTCGTGGGGCCCCTGGGGGCCCCTGCAGTGCCCATGCCAATGGCATGGGCACTGCAGGGGCCCCCGTAAGAGGGCCCCACAAAGAATTTCAGTGTCTGCTTAGCAGACACTGAAATTTGCGACGGGTGCAACTGCACCCGTCGCACCTTCCCACTCCGCCGGCTCCATTCGGAGCCGGCTTCCTCGTGGGAAGGGGTTTCCCGCTGGGCTGGCGGGCGGCCATATGGCGGTTCCCGCCAGGCGGGCGGCGACCGCCGCCCGCCAGCCTCAGAATGAGGCCCATAATCTTGGAAATAGGGAGAACATTGAAACTCCAGACAGATATACTGATTCACGTTCCTCTTGTTCCTTTCAAGACGCATCGGATAGATGTAGCGAGCGAGGGGGCCGTCAAGATCGACGTCCTGAATACGTGAAAGAAAAGAAAGACTCTCCGCAGTTAAAAAAGAAGAAAAGACTCCTCAGCAAAAGCCACAGTTTAAAAAGAAGAAGGTGGCAGCACTGACAGCTAGGAATGCCAGTATACTTGAGAACACTGTTGAGGAACAAGACGTGGGCAGTGACTCTGTTAGACAGCGCGGCAGAGGTCACGATATGTCGCCAGAGTCTGAAAGATGAACTGGATTCGACAGCAACTAGCAATTTCATCGCAGTTGGAACAGCGGATGGCCGCGTACTCCCCCTGATAGGGTTTATGAATTAAAAATTCAGATAGAGGGAGATGTGGAGTGCATTATTGGTGTGATATTTTGGGATGAACTTACTAGTGATATCCTATTGGCCGAAAGAGACTGGCCACCTGAACAGGTCCACAAGCTCCTGCATGGGGAAGATGTCATTTTGCCTTCTTTCTCCGATCTTGTTCCGGAAGCAGACAAAGAAGCCTATGCTTCTGAATGGGCTTAGCACAAGCACCTGCGTTATACCACAATCATGTAGGTTGGGACAAGAAGTCGCCTTGTCATGTAATTCCCGTTAGGTTGACACCCCAATCGCAGCCACAATATCCTGTTAAACATGAAGCGAAAGCTCCGGTGAGGGAAATACTCACCCAACTTGAGTACCAGGGAGTAATTGAGCCCAGTACATCTGCAATGAATAATCAGTTATTCCCCGTTGCAAAGCCAGACCATTCATATAGAATAGTCATTGATTATAGACACTTAAACAGTTATACACGTACATATGCTATACAGAATTCACACAGCACAGCACTAATAAATAATATAGTGCGTAAAAAATATAAAACAACATTAGACATCTCTAATGGATTCTTCTGCCAGAATTTAGCACATGAAAGTCGGGACCTGAGTGCATTCTCATTTGGCTCGCAGAAACGCTTTTGTCGTTTATCTCAAGGCTATAAGAATAGCCCAGGGCTATTTTCAGCCCGTGTAACATCGATACTACATGATATCGATTCCGAGGTGTTATCCTATGTGGATGACATATATCTCACAGACAACGTCCTCGACATTCATCTTGCGAGGGTCGATCAGATCATTTTGGGATTTGCAGATCTCGGTTACAAATTCAATTTTATGAAAAGCAAGATGGCCTTTCTTAGTGTATTATTCCTGGGATATGAGCTATCAAACAAGGGAAAGAGCCTGGCCCGCACGTTCTTGAAAAATGTGCTCAACTGCACCCTCCTAACTCGCTAAAGAAACTCCAGTCATTACTAGGTTTCTTTCATTTTGGCAGAACATACATTCCAGATTATGTACAACGGATCAAGCCACTTTATGACTTGGTTCAGCCCAAATTTTCTAGCAGACACTGGACAATTGAACACACGCACATCCTTAGGGAAATGCAACGGGACATGCTAGAAGCTAAACACTTGCACACATGTGACAATAAAAAAGATTTGGTCATCAGAATAATAGCTGGTGCCATTGGATTTACTTATGTCACCTTTAATGAGGATGACACAGTACCCATAGCATATAAATCACATTTATATTCCAATGCTGAACAACGCTTTGCACCCACAGAAAAGATTCTGGGGGCAGTTCAGATGGCCGTCATAAAAGAGAGACCACATGCCCAGGGGAAACGTATTATTGTTGTCTCCACGGTACCGGCTCTAGAGGCTGTCACCAAAGAAAGCCTTCCCAACGCTAAAGCATTACATCCACGTTGGATTCAATGGGCAACGTCTCTGACCGCCACTGATGTCGATTAAATTTTTGATCCAAAACTTCAGACACAAGAATTTCTTCAGTACGAACAAGAGTAGCCCGCTCCTCTAAATATCTTGCCATTAGACAACTACCATACTGTCAAATACACTGATGGTTCAGCACAACCGGCTGTAGGTACTAAACATCAATACTCTGCAGCTTGCGCAGCCGTTCGCGGAGTGATGGAAGATGGAGTTTTCCACCCTCACAATACCTACACGCAGACCTTAGGGGAATGCACAGCCCAGTTGGCTGAGCTTAAAGCTCTTATTCTAGCGCTCGAACATACTGAGCCAGGATGCCAGACTTTAATAGTCTGTGACTCTTAGTACTGCGTCCAGTCATACAATGACTATCTCAATCATTGGAAACTGAATGGGTTTAGAGATTCTAAAGGGAACACCATTAAACACAAAATACTGTGGGGGTGGGTGGCTGATCTTAAGGATAAGCTGCCGTGTGTCCATGTAGTCCATACATTGGGACACCAACGTGTAGGAGTACATGTTGCGGGTAATACTTTGGTTGATGAAGCGGCCAAAGCAGCAGTAGCTATGGCTTCTGTGGCTGCCGTGACTCTTTCTCAGACGAGATTGGATAATGAAATATTGATTGCCGTTAAAGCTTTGGCTGCAGGCAAGTCCCTTCCTAAAGGATACCCTATGAACTATACTTACCATATCAGTGCGCAGAATGTTGCTTACACAACAATTATTGGGGTTGGAGATTGAGTGATTCCCAATGAAGATCAGAAATTAGATCTAATTAAAGCAGCGCATGAGGGTTTCGCTTCTGCACATGGTGGTATACAGGCCAGATAACACTCCTACAGAAACGTTTCTGGTGCCCTGGTCTATGCAGACGAACAAAGCAGTATGTCCTTTTCTGTGACATTTGCCAGCAGATCAAGGGTTCTAATATCAAACGCCCACCGCAGACATCCCTCTTAGTGTCCAACAGGCCACTACAGTGTGAGTACCTGGACCATTGTGGTCCCTTACAGCCTGATGGTGCATACAAATACATTTTAGTCGCTGTAGATTCTTGTTCTAGATTCCTGTGGGTATGGTCACAACGGCCGGCTGACGCCCGGACTGTTATGAAAGACTTGCTGATCTTTATCGGTACATATGCGGTTGCAGCATTTCATTCGGACCAAGGCCCTGCATTTGCCTCCAAGGCATTCAGGGGTACCATGGGAACGATGGGTGTTGAACTCCATTACTCCTCACCATACCATCCAGAGGGAAATTTGGTCGTGGAGCGGCGGAATCGTGATCTAAAGCAGTCCTTAACAGCTCGAGTATTGGGTTCAGGCCGCAGTTGGTTACATCACCTATATGGGGTCCAGAGAGCACTGAATAATCTGCCAAGACGGTCCTTGGGGGGACGCACTCCATATGAGGTTCTCTTTGGGATACCTATGTATATCCCAGATCTTGATGCCCCTGGTATGGTGGCAGCAGAAACACCATTTGACATAAATGAACGTCTCACTGTTTTACAAGAGCTTCAGCAATTTCGTGATGATAAATTATCTGCAAGTGCTGCCACCTTAGGAATAAGGGATTTAGCGAAAACTTCGACTGGCTGGAATCCTAAAGTTGGGGATTTGGTTTGTGAGAAGATCGCAGTGAAGAAGGAGTTCGGTCCATCATACAGAGCACCTGTACCAGTCTTGGGAATTCAAGGCATCAGGACTGTCATCTTACCACCCTTAGCTGTTCTAAGACAAATAGATTCATCTCTATTGATGACATCAAACTACACCATGTGGCTGATTCTTCACAGTAGACCAAGAGGTCCCTTGGGTGGTTCCCGATCCCCTCTCACTACCCAACAGGACATACATCTACATAGTCGGATGAACATCACTACTACAGACTACGCAACAATGTCAACTGCTGTTCCAGACACCTCCTTGACCATGGGGAGGGCAGAAAATTAACTTTTGTTGGTTCCAGTCACTACTTCAGTGACCACCCCGGTTCAAGATCTAGCTGTTTTTTACACAAACACATCACAGACTAACGACCCTGTCTATCAAGAGCCCCCACGTGAAGTGGACCAAAGTACGGATGGTGCACCGGCTCCCATGTTTGCAGAGACTGCCTCTGGCTATTTCGTTGACATTGATGATTTTTCTTCAGACTCATCCACTACTTTGATTGACAATGTTTCAAAAAGTAGTAAGCTGTATCAATGGCTTAAAAAGAACTATTTGAGATACCCATGGAACTACTTATGGTTCTGTTTGACATTTTTTGCATTATTTTTATGGATTGGTTTTTGTGACTGTTTTCTTTTTGCTTATAAATGGTCACTATATTACTGATCGCTCCTCTGTGGAGCCTGTTGATGAAGACACCACATCATTCGTCACATAAGGTCCGGAGAGATTTGTCCCCTGTAAATATTACAGCTATACCGATTTCTGATGGGATTGTGTGGGACAAAGTTCCATTCGATATATACGGGCCTACTGAAATTATTCAAATACCGTACATGTTCAAAATTTAAATGACTGATGTAATTACACCTGAGGTTGTCTCTGATGATTGGGATGTCCAAACAGTTGATTCCATGCTAACTGAAATGAAGGACTATTCCGCTTTTGAAAGTGATGATGTATATGAACATGCAATGAATTATGGGGAAATGTTCTGCTATAACAATTGGGGACATTACTACCTACACTGTGCCACTAGATACAGGCCAGTCTTAAACTACACACAGTGGGAACACTGTTCTACACCACCGGTGGGGAGCCCGAAGTACTATAGTGATACATTTTCATACTTTTCTGGGCATGACACAAGAAAAGCAGAGTCATATTATTTTAAAATACCTCCGGCACAAATTAGGAAAATGTTGCTAACTGATACAAAACTGATTTATTCAGATCCCTTTGTTTCCCGGCTCGCAGTTGAAGGTTACAAATATTGGAAGAGCACTAATGATTTGAAAAGTGTATGGGGAACGCAAGATTGGCAGATACAGGGTAGGGAGGCTTTATTCTGAGCATGCCTGATTCCTGTACAAATGATTTTCTTAAATGACACAATGCAGCAGACATCCTGTCTGGGGTTAGCAAAAATGAAAGATTTGAACACGCCCAGTATCCCCACCCCGGCGAGGTTTAAAGATTGGCGATACTTCCTCAATATCACTGAGGACAAGCTTGATGCAATGGGTAAGGCTGGTACTTATAATTCTTCACTTTCTAGTCCCGGCAGGTGGTTAATCTGGCCCACTGACACTAATGAGTGTCAGGCGTGTTTTTGAACTCTTCAGGGGGTTTCTCAATTAACAGACGAGACCCTCGCTTTGTATCGGGTCAACATACAGGTATAGTTACAACATACAGTGTGGGTAAGCTGTGCCAGCAATGGGTACAGACCAACACGTTAGCCGCAGTTAAAAAACATCTGAACACTCTTTCTGAAGATATAGACCTGCAGGATTTTCTGCTGGGTCCTAGGAAACAGTGCTCGAAAAGGTTTCCATATGTTATGTACAATGAAATTTGGAAACTTTCCCAGATTGAGGCTGCTGCGTGTTTAATGCAATTGGATAAAGAGAATTTAGAAAAAGCATTAGCTGTTGTCGATAACGGCATGAATACACTGTCCAACAGGATTTATTAATTTTCAAATATAGTGTTGTCTGCTATTGATATCACTCAGACAGACTTGTCCCAGTTATATCATGGGCAAACACAGCTACGTTCCATCATGCAGCTGGGTTGGACACTACAGACACTGAAAAAGGCCGCATTTCATGGAAGTATATTAACGGGAGTGAATTCTTCACTAATTTTAATTTTTCCAAGGAACAACAGACAATGGCTAAAAGGGAGGCTAGTTTCACCATGTTTCGCGTAGAAAAGTTAGATAAATTGTTCTTCACGGTAGCAGAGAGGTACTCCAGTCTCTTTGATTCAACCGGTATTTCATGTACTTTCCAATGGAAGTTATGTGGTACTGAACGATCAAAGTTGATGCGGCATGCGACCAGGAATTGCCTACGCAATCTCGGTCTCGGAGGTCGTTACGTGTTGTGGACATGTTTTGTTCCCCCCACACGAGAGATAAAAGTATCTGACATGTGGCCCCACATAGATACTATTAATGTGAGCTATGACAAGCTAAGCAGGCTA
Source organism: Pleurodeles waltl (assembly GCF_031143425.1). Taxonomy (NCBI): domain Eukaryota; kingdom Metazoa; phylum Chordata; class Amphibia; order Caudata; family Salamandridae; genus Pleurodeles; species Pleurodeles waltl. The sequence goes on along the minus strand of NC_090439.1, from coordinate 695,869,582 downwards.
AAGGTGCTATTGTTTCAAAAACAGGTCGCCTTGACATCCGCAAAAGAGACGTATGCTCTCCAGATTGCAAGATCATCAGCCGAGATACAATCCCTATTAAATACCAACTTTCCCAAGCACTTTGGAGAGCTGGTATCCAGAATATTCAATGCTTCAAGCACTACTGGGATTGTTCACTTCTTTAAGGCTGTCGGGTCTGGTTTCGTATCCATCTTCCAGACTGTCTTCGGAGTCATCCCGTCAGCCATCCACTCGCTCTTTTCAAGTGTGTTTGGTGGCTTTCCAATTATTTTGGCTTTGCCTGGTGGACTACTACTGCTATTTCTTCTGATTCGCAGTGGTTGTTTCTTTCCAGCTACGCAGAGCAGTGGAGCCGCTCCCACCAGCTCCACTGTGCTGTGAGCGCATGGTTCGGATCTTCAGTGCACCCTTGCTGGTGGAATTGGAGCATGACTGGTCGTTGTCATTTTGGCCCCTAATCTGGTGCGTACAACCAGTCTTCCGCTGCATATGGTGGCTTTTTGAACATCTGCCTATGGTCTGTCTTGCTGTTGCACCGACATCTCCTGTGGACCACACACTGCTGATGTCCCCGATGAGGGTTCATACACGGTCATGCCCCTTGAGACTGAGGTTGCTTCGCAAGGCCACCTATGAGCTTTCCGTTTTGAGATCTACCACGGATAGGGACACTGGAACGGATAACGTTACACCAGGAAATACTGCTCACTATTGCTCTGTGGATCCGTTTGTCCACCCATCACTCGATTTTACATCAAATGATGTTGACTCATTTTTTAGGTCCTTGGTTGGTGACTTCGATGACACTCTTCAAGATCATGCATACAGCACATAATTTGATAATTTGATTTGCCATTTCCATGTAAAATTGTACACTTCAAATAACTTGCTTTGGCACGCTGTGCTTGCCATGTTTGACATTCACATCTCTGTATGTGTTTTAGTGACATTATTTTTATGATCTTTTTAACACATTTTAAAGAATTTTTTAGTAGATTTTTTATGCTTTTAGCTTTCAGTTCAGAGCAATTTTAGCGTTTGGGTTCCTTTACCTTCGTTATACCTGTTACGGTAATGGGGGGGGGTGTAGTGAATCCTACTTCATTTTAATTGGATAACAGGAGTTAGCTTAGCCTTTGGCTTGCAAACTCGTGACCCCGTCACCTAGTGACTTTTAACCTACTTAGCTTGCTCTGTCTTAGCACATTTAGGGCCAGATGTAGGAAGCACTTTGCGAGTCGCAAACGGCAAAATTTGCCGTTTGCGACTCGCAAATGCGTGATTCCTATGCAGAAATGCATTTTGCGAGTCGGGACCGACTCGCAAAATGCATTTCCGAATCGCAAATAGGAAGGGGTGTTCCCTTCCTATTTGCGATTCGCAATGGTATGCAATTCCATTTGCGACCGCGTATGCGGTCACAAATGGAGTCGCAGTTACCATCCACTTGAAGTGGATGGTAACCCATTCGCAAACGGGAAGGGGTCCCCATGGGACCCCTTCCCCTTTGTGAATGGACCCCATATTATTTTTTCAGGGCAGGGAGTGGTCCAAGGGACCACTCCCTGCCCTGAAAATTCCGAAACTAAAGGTTTCGGAATTTTTTGAAATGCAGCTCGTTTTCCTGTGAGGAAAACGGGCTGCACTTCAAAAAAAAAAAAAAAACTTTATTTAAAAGGCAGGTCGCTAACATGGAGGCCTGCTGACGTCAGCAGGCCTCCATGTTAGCGAGTGCCTATACTCGCAATGGGGTCGCAAACTGCGACCCACCTCATAAATATTTATGAGGTGGGTCTTTGCGACCCCATTGCGAGTTGCAGAAGGGGTCTGAGACACCTTTCTGCATGTCAAATTGCGACTTGCAATTTGCGAGTCGCACAGACTCGCAAATTGCAAGTCGCAATTTGATTTTTTCCTACATCTGGCCCTTAATTATTTATTTCTTCTAAAATGGCTGCCTTGTTTAGAGTTAGGCCACTTGTTATGAGTTACATTATCAGTGTCACCGCGCGAAGGCGTCAAGAACAAGCACCAAAGACAAACAAACAGTAGGTGTTCACACTTAGGGATTTTCCCTCTCCATACTTTCGAGGGATTGTTTATATTAATTGCCGTCCCAAGCATGTCTGTTATTATTGTTTGGGAACACACCTACGTCAGGGGTCCTTGAAGATCTGTATAAATATATCGCACTTTAGACAGAAATCAGAGGGGTTCCGACCAGAGGGCATCGCCACCATCGCTGATATTGATGCTGCAGTCGTCTTGACACTGACCCAGTCTTCGTGTCCCTGCGGAGTCTGAGATAGAGACCTCATTCCAAGGTAACAAGGGTTTGGGGCTCCTCTCATGGACATGGCATTGGCAGATTAGGTTTAACAAACCCAGCTCTCCTTTAGGTAGGAGGTTAGGCCTTTCACATTAGGGTATTAGGGCATATTACATCTTGTATGTCTTTTCTATGCATTGCAAGATGGTGGGGGTCTTTGTAATAATGACTCTTGTCTTCACAATTCTGTTACTTGCATTATTCATTATCCTAGTCATTGCAGCCCATGCAACTTATCGCAAATTGCAGTTATATTGAATAAAAACTATTGAAATTTTACTGCATCTTTGTCATTGCCTGTGTTTGTATGAGACATGATATATCTGTGAGAAATGGGTAATCTCTGTTTAACCACGACACTCCCTGAGATGTCTTACTCTCGAGTCCATGCGTAAAGGCTGCCACAAATCACCTTTTATTATTGTGTTTCTGGTGAGGTGCTGCTAGTGAGCTGGTAAGGTTGGGACAACAGTTGCGACTTGTTGTGGGAAAGACGTAGTCGCCTACAAACTGCCTACTGCATGCACAGGACAGTTGGAAGTGATCTCATTCCACTGGCGTTAGACGTCATGGCAATAGGGGGTTTCATCTGCCGTGCAACTCCTTATTGGATACCATTGATACCTATGGAAGAGTGGGGCCAATGCTGATTACCACCGGCAGTGACGGTCATGTACGTGGCAGGCGTGACCGCCATTTACTGTGGCATAGCTCACTTGACTCCTGACACTTGTGCAAGCAAGACCTCCACTGCATGTGCTGCTGTGTTCTGACTCTGGAAGCCAATATGCCACATCCTGCAGCCTTCACCCAGGAGTAGCTGGACAAGCTTGTTGACTAGGTCCTACCCCTGTATGGACAGTTGTACGGGGCACCAGAGCAGCAGGTGAGTCTTATGTCACTGTTCTGTTTGATGGTGATGTGTGTGAGTCCTCAATCAGCTTCCATGTACTGTATGTGTAGATAGGCACAATGGGCCCAGATGTCACTGTCCTATTTGTCAATGGATTAGTGGGCATGCTACCTACCCATTCAGGATTCTGTTGAGTATGGAGTACAGGAAATGTCTCCATACATGACCATAAGAATGTGCCAGGCACTGGGCAAGTGTGACTAGTATGACACTCATCAAGTATGACTGCTATTGTTCCACCAACAGCAATTTACATCAGCATTGCTGTCATTTCTCCCATGGTGTCCTACTGTTGTGGCATGTATAGCTGACAGCATGGCCTGCCATGGCATAGAAGTAGATAATTATGTTTTTACTCTGTTTGAATGTAGGGTTGTTAATGACCCATTGCACCCTGTCTTTCTCTGCCACCCTCCCTCCCTCTCCTTCTCTGTCTTTGTGTGCATCAGCATCATCAGGCAATGGAGAAGGGGCACTGGCAAGTGGGGAAGCTGCAGCCCTTGGGACCCAGGAGGCTGATACCAGCAGATCCGTGGGGACCAGCGAGGGGAGTGTCACGGATACCGGGATCGGCGACAACATCTTCGGATTCCTCCTCCGATGGATGCTCCTTGGTGGTCCATCTGGAACCATCCCAGAACCATCCTTGTCCACCAACCCCCTTACCAGGACTGTCCTTCTTGTAGCTCCCCACCCAGTTGCCCACATCCGCTCACCCAGGACGGTGGGTATCTCCTTCGCCAATGCCTACCTGGAAGGCATTCACAGAGCCCTGGCTGCCCTGCAGAGATCCTTTCAGGCTCTGGCCTCCTCATTGACGGCAGTCAATGTCCCTTCTTTTTCCATCCCCCCTCCAACTACCTGTTCCCAATTCCACAGCCCTCTCTCTTCACCCATCTAAAGCACACGTTCATACCAACATGCATCAACAGACACAGTTCACAAGGACAAACGCAAGCACCAAAAAAGACACCACTGATATACACACAAACAACAGACACATGCAGACAGAACAATATCCACTCCCTACACTGACTCCCCTACCACCTCCCCCTCACAGACACTACACCACTCATACCTGCAGGCACCACATCATCACTCCCAGATCCTGCCACAACTGCCCTCATTCCCACCGTCACCATAATAGCAGCCCCCATACATGCACCCCATACACCATATGCACACTCAGCACCCCCTGTCAACATCCCCACATACAGCACATCCACCCTACCTGAAGACACCACCACAACTTACATTCACACATCCACCTTGCCATCTCCCTACATCTCCTCCCCTTGCTCCTCCTACTAAACCTAAGCGTCCACACTCACCCACCCAACAGTCACACAGCACACACATAACATCCACGCTCGCACCTGCACCCAAGGCACCTCACTGTAAACACCACTACCTCTCCCTCCACTCCCAAACATTTATTCCCTGACCAATCATGTGCCCCTAAAAAATGTTTCCTTCAAGAATTTTCTGTTTTCCCTTTCACTGACCAATTCCCCCCAAGTGCCCTGCTACCCTCCCCAAACCCGTGCCTTACACCTCCCAGTCCTCCCATGCTCTCCCTCGTACATGCCATGCCCCTCTCCCACCTAAGACTTCTATCCCCACAAAGGCCAAGTTTATCCCTCCCAAAGCCAAACCCAAGCCCCCTCCCTAAAAATCAAAGTCAAAACCTAAACCCCCTAACCCAAACCAAAAGGACCACACCTCCAAACCCAAACCTAAGGACCCCTCCTCAAAGCCCATGCCCCACCTCAGACCCCCCATCACCCCTGAGGTGCCTGCATGCCCCATTGATGCCCCTCCATGTGGAGGCCACTTTGCAGTCAGGACTCAAGTTGGAGCTATGGACATTGCCCTGTGTGCCGGGGGCACAGTTGGACTGGCCAGTAGGCCTCTGTGATAAATAGATTTTTAATGTTTCTATTGCCCTTTAATAGATCTGTACCAGGGATCCCTTGGTGTTGAGGGTAACATAATTGTCCTAGCTTTCCTTCCACATGTATGTATAGCATATGTGTGATTTGGTGTGTGTCGTTTGTGTGCATGTGTGTGTGTGTATTGGTACGTGTGTGTGTTTGTGTCTGTTCGTGGCAGCCGCTAGCCGTGCTGTGTGTGTGTGTTGTATGTGGGTGTGTACTAAAGGCCTTCCCTCCAGTGTGTGCTAGGCGGGTGTACTTACGGTTGGTGTCTTCCTTACCGTTGGTGGTTCTGGAGTTGTATGGCCAGCAGGAGAAGACTTCTTGTTCTGGTTCCATAGTGGCTGCGGTTGTGCCTGTGTTCCTGAAGGTGAGTGTCCCCTTTTATGTTGTTCGTTTCTGCCAGGCTTTCCGTGGTGGGTCAACTGCTGTGGATATCCTGGCGGTGTGCGACCTCGTAATATGGTTGGGAGAAACATGCTCTCCGTCGGTCTTTAGATGCCTACCACCGGCAGTGGCGGCCTGTCCTCACTGGTAGTACTGGTGGTGACTTGGCTGTGTTCCAGTCGGTACACCGCCAGGGTCATATTATGGTGGTCTACTCTGCCGTGCCTGCAGCAGTGCAACCACCTCCTCCATCGCGGTGATCCTCAGAGCGCCAAACTCGTAATGAGGGCCTCTGTGTCATCAAAATCACATTCTCTCATCACATCCTCCAATGCCATGTGAGACAGGCAATCTGCTCAGAAATTCTTACCCCCCCAGTAGATACTTAGGCCCTCATTACAACCCTGGCGGTTGGTGATAAAGCGGCGGTAATACCACCAACAGGCCGGTGAAAAAAAATTGGAATCATGACCACGGCGGAAACTGCCAACACAAACAGCCGCTTTAACACACCAACCGCCACGGCGGTAGCAACAAACACCGCGGTGGTAACCGCCAACAGCCAGGCGGAAGACAATGTACCGCCCACTGCATTACAACACGCCTATCTGCCAGCTTTTCCGGGGCAGTACCAACGCCATCAAAAGCATGGCGGAAACAAGAGTCTGAAGGGAAACGACTCACCTCTCGACACTCAAGAAAGAACCACAATGCCATGGAGCCCGAATTGCAGGTGTTCCCCATGCTGGTGTACCTTCTCATACACCAGGAACACGAACACCGGCGAAGACAACAACGGTGAGTACTGCACCTAGCACACAAGGGAGGAGGGAGAAAAAGGAGAGTGGCACACACACGCAACATGCAACACCCCGACCCCCAACACCATACACACAAATAGATGCAACATCGTTACATATCCACCCCGTAGCCCTCAGGAATAACACAAGGACATAAGGAATAGAGTAAATTGAGTGTAATATTATAAATTTTAAGAAATAAGTTCTTAAAACAATAAACAGTATGTACAATATATACAATATACACAAAAGGAGGGACAATGCCCACTCCAAAATGTCCATGGCCCACTGGGCCAAAACACATACTGACTCCTGCCTCAATATGGAGAGAACACTGCAGGGGCATCAGGTCAAAAACATACAGGCACCTCAGGGGGATGGGGAATGGGGGGGCACCTCAGCCGGAAGATGGTACAACGCACCTTGCCTGGAGGGGTCTCCATGCCCACTGCTTGGTCCTGGGGAGTGCATGTCCACAGTCTCTCAAGTGGGTGGGTTGCTCACTGCTTGGTCCTGGGGAGTGCAAGGCCACAGTCTCTCAAGTGGGTGGGTTGCCCACTGCTTGGTCCTGGTGAGTGCAAGGCCACAGTCTCTCTAGTGGGTGGTTTGCCCACTTCTGGGTCCTGGGGAGTGTAAAGCCACTGTCTCTCTAGTGGATGTTTTCTTCCACTGGTTCTGGAGTGGGCCTTGTGCCAAGCGTGCTGCATCCTGGCAAGGAGGCAGTGAATGGATGGCATCTTCCACTGGTTCTGGAGGGGGCCTTGTGCCCAGCGTGCTGCATCCTGGTAAGGAGGCAGTGAATGGATGGCATCTTCCACTGGTTCTGGAAGGGGCATTGTGCCCAGGGTGCTTCATCCTTGCAAGGAGGCGGTGAGTGGATGGCTTCTTCCACTCATTCTGGAGGGGCCATTGTGCCCAGCGTGCTTCATCCTGGCAAGGAGGCGGTGAGTGGATGGCTTCTTCCACTGGTTCTGGAGGGGGCATTGTGCCCAGTATGCTTCATCCTGGCAAGGAGGCGGTGAGTGGATGTCTTCTTCCACTGGTTCTGGAGGGGGCTTTGTGCCCAGTGTGCTTCATCCTGGATGGGGCAAGGTCACAGTCTCTCACCTGTGTCACACCGACCGGTGTTGCAGGGGCCAGGACACACTGCAGCCCATGTAGTCAGCACTACACGCTACACGCCGGCAGTGACAGCTGCTCAGTGCATGCCAGTTGCGCTGCAGGTGGCGGTGCTGGCAGTGGTGGTGGTATTCTCCAGGCCTTCCCCTGCAGCCTTGGTCACTGCCCACTGGGGCTGCTGCTGGCAGTGGTGCTGCTGGCGACGGGTCATGTGGCAGTGCTTGCTGTGGTGCTGGTGGCAGTGCTGGCCGCGGTGCAGGTGGCGGAGCTGGCATTGGTGGTGATAGCCTCCAGGCCTTCACCTACAGCCTCGGACGGCTGCCCACTGGGGCTGGTGCTGCTGGCAGTGGTGCTGCTGGCGGCAGGGCATTTGGCGGTGCTGGCCGCGGTGCAGGTGGCGGTGCTGGCAGTGGTAGCCTCCAAGCCTTCAGCTGCAGCCTCAAACGGCTGCCCACTGGGGCTGCTGCTGCTGGTAGTGGTGCTGCTGGTGGCGGGGCATGTGGCGTTGCAGGCTGTGGTGCAGGTGGCAGTGCTGGCCGCGGTGGTGGTAGCCTCCAGGCCTTCACCTGCAGCCTCAGACGGCTGAAGTGTCATGGCTGGTGTTGTGTGCCCCTTTCTGCCCTTGGCAGATGGTGGTGCCTCCTGGCTTCTGCCAGCTAGTATCTTTTTCTTGCCCTTGCTGGCTGGTTGTGCCTCCTTCCCCTTGCTGGCTGGTGTCCCTTTCTTGCCCTTGCTAGGTGGCAGACCCTTCTTGGCCTTGGCAGGTGGTGCTGCACACTGGTTGGGCTGACGTGTGCCTCCTTTGAGCCTCTCACACCTGCAGTAGCTGCAGCAACCACAGTGACAATGGACTGGGTGGCTGGGGTGCTGGGCTGGGTTCTGGCCACCCTGGCCCGAGGTGATGGATGGAGGAGAGGGATAGGGAATAGGTCAATGGTGGGGAGGAAAAGCTTCTTAGGGACACCGGGGTGGGAAGAGGGTGAAGGTTTGGGAGTGGAGGAAGAGGGAGTGGTTGTAGGAGGTGTCAGTCTGCTGTGTTTGGGTGCAGGTGCATGGGCTGGATTCTGTTGTGATGTGGATGGCTGTTGGGTGTCTGTGTACTTGCATTTGTGTACTTTGGGAGGAGGGGTCACAGACACAGTGGGAGAGGACACAGAGGACGTGTGCATGGATTTGGGGGTGGTGACTGCCAGTGAGGGGCGTGTAGTGATAGGTGTGATGGTGATGGAGGTAGTGGATGAGGATGTAGTGCATGCAGGTGTGAGTGGAGATGCTACTGGGAGGGAGGTGGACGACAAGGAGGAGGGGGACACAGTGGAGGCAGTGGATGTTGGTGTGTCTGCATGTGGATGGTGCTTGTGTGAGTGCCTGTGAGATGAAGTGTGGTGCTTCTGCTTGCCTGAGCCACTTCTGTCTGTTGATTTGGGTGATTGCAGGTCTGAAGGTGTGCTTGGGGTAGGCTGGGGTTGAGGGGATTGGGTCTGGGTCTGGGTCTGGGTAGAGGAAGTTGGAGGGGAGAGGCTGGAGCCAGGGACAATGGCTGCCATCAGTGCGTTGGCCAGTGCCTGGAATGCTCTCTGTTGGGCCACCACACCGGAGTGAATGCCCTCCAGGTATACATTTGTTTGTTGCAAATGCACTGATACACCCCGGATGGCATTCAATATGGTTGACTGCCCAACAGAGAGGGATTTCAGGAGGTCAAAAGCCTCCTCACTGAGGGCAGCAGGGCTGACTGGGGCAGGGCCTGGGGTGCCTGGGGCGAAGGAGATGCCCACCCTCCTGGGTGAGCAGGCACGGGAAACACGCTGAGGGGCTGCTGGGAGGGTGGTGCTGGTACGGAGGTGGCAGCTGTACATGTAGTTAGGGTGGGCACAGAGGTGTCCGCCACCACCAGGGAGCTTCCATCGGGGGAGGAGTCGCTGTTGATACTGTCCCCTCTTGTCTCCGGCGTGGTGCTCCCTTCACCCTCCGTCCCACTGGTGGCCTTACCGTCGGTGGATTCAGCCTCATGGACCATGTGGGATGCAGCTCCCTCTGTCGCCGGTGCCTCTGCTCCTCTGCCAGATGATGCTAATGCATGCAAGGACAGGGTGATGAAACAAAAAGGGGAGGGGAGAGAGAGAGGATACAATTGGTCAATGCCAGCAACAACACTTCTGTTGGTGTACACAACTCATAGGGAACAGCCCTATGCACTAGACCATGCACTACCAGTTACACTGCTTGTCACCAGCCCATGGGGTACAGTGCCTAACACCATTAGCTGCACACCTGAAACCCACAGACCCTGCCCAGTAACAATATTGGGGTTGGAGCGCATCTGAGCTTGCCCAACATTGAACATACACTGCCATGTTCGTCCTGGCATAGGGGCACCCACAGCCCACATCACCCACCCAGGTAATACCTTACCTTAACGCGTGCAAAGTCATGTTTCAGCATCTGTACTCACCCCCTTGTGGCTGCTGTGATGCCTTCAAGTGCCATTCAACTCCAGAAAGGCCGCCACCAGGATGCGGAACATCGGGGGGTCAGGGTATGACGGGCACCCCTTCCTCATTGGGAGGGCAGCCCCAGCTGGGCCTCCGCTGTCTTCCATGCCAGGTCCTCCCACTTTTTGCAGCAGTGGGTGCTCCACCTGTCAAAGACCCCCAGGGCCCACACCTCCTTGGCGATGGCATGCCAAATACCCTTTTTCTGATGGACACTGACCTGCAGGGAAAAAAAACAGTAGAAAAGGTATTAGTCATACCGTCCGGACTGTTACACTCATGGCCCACCATATCCCCCATCCACTTACGCACATACATTGCCCATCATATGTGCAGCACTCTGCCCAGGACCCCTCAGTCCCCCTCCATATGGCTTGCACACACACCAATCCATACATTCATGGCCCACGCATCATGTTCACAGTGTACTCACCTGTTTGTCTTGAGGACCATAGAGTAAAGTGTACTGGAGTAGGACCACATCCACCAGGCTCTCCAACTCCTCCGAAGTGAAGGCAGGGGCCCTTTCCCCAGACACTTGAGTCGTTGTCACTTCCAGACACAGGTCACAGCAGCACTTGCAGTGAAGGTCCTCTCCTGTTGAAGGTCAGGTAGCAAGTGAGTGCACAGATAGAAAATGGCAGTCACGTCCTCAGGGGTGCGTAACGTCACCACCGGCGTACATCGATATTGGCTCCTGTAACCCATAGGGCCCAATGAAAACCAATGCGATGTTGCGTGGTGGTCATTGACCGCCGACCGCAACGGCGCACAACGCCAGCAGAATTACCTCTTATCCACTTGTATCTCTTCACAGGTCAGGCAGCCGCCATTTTAGGGGCGCACAGGCCATGGCACCTCTCTGCGTAAAAGCAGACATTGCCACATCAGCTGACTTACAAGTTTACGTACTGTTTCTGTTAAGGAAAAATTGCATATTAATTCAGATATAAGTGGGAATATGACCTTCTGCTCACCATTTTTCACCCTAGAGTTCAACCGCTGAGGATGAATAGGAGATGGAGACATCCCCCCCGTGTACAGACCCCTGGTGGACCTGGCGACAATGGAGGACAGGCACATTATCCTGACCTACAGACTTGATAGGGCCACAATCCAAGAACTGTGCGCCCAATTGGAGCCAGACCTGATTTCAGCTATCCACCACCCCACAGGTATCCCCCCTCTAGTGCAGGTCGTGTCAGTGCTCCATTTCCTGGCAAGTGGTTCCTTCCAAGCGACAGTGGCTATGGCATCAGGGATGTCACAGCCTATGTTCTCAAACGTGCTGACCAGAGTGGTGTCTGCCCTGCTGAAACACATGCGCAGCTACATCGTTTTCCCCAGGTGGAGGATTTGGCCACAGTGAAGGCTGACTTCTATGCACTGGGACATATCCCCAACATCATTGGTGCCATTGATGGTACACATATTGCATTTGTACCCCCCGGAGAAATGAACAAGTGTTGAGAAATAGGAAAAGCTTTCACTCTCTGAATGTGCAGATGGTGTGTTTGGCGGACCAGTACATCTCCCATGTCAATGCCAAGTATCCTGGCTCTGTGCATGATGCCTTTATCTTGAGGAATAGCACCATCCCATATGTGATGTCTCAACTCCAGAGGCACCGGGTGTGGCTAATAGGTGATCCCATTGTCCCCACACAGTTGATGTAGGTGTATGTGTGTAGGTTTGGCCCTAAGGGTGAATGTCTGGATAACAGGTATCCCTTGAATATTTGCAGGTGACTCTGGTTACCCCAACCTCTCATGGCTACTGACCCCAGTGAGGAATGCCAGGACAAGGGCAGAGGAACGTTACAATGAGGCACATGGGTGAACAAGAAGGATCATTGAGAGAACCTTTGGCATCCTGAAGGCCAGATTCCGGTGCCTCCATCTGATAGGTGGATCCCTGTACTACTCACCCAAGAAGGGGTGCCAGGTAATTGTTGCATGTTGCATGTTGCACAACCTGGCCTTGAGACACCAGGTGCCTTTTCTGCAGGAGGATGAGCCTGGGGATGGTCGTGTGGCAGCGGTGGAGCCTGTGGACAGGGACGAAGAGGAGGCAGAGTAAGAAGATGTGGACAACAGAACTACACTGATTCAACAGTACTTCCAGTGAAACACAGGTAAGACACTGTAACTTCACCTTTCATTGCAGTTTTTTGTTTGAGATTGAACATTGCAGCCTGATTTCCCTATTTCTATGGCCACTTACTGTACCCTTCGGCATCTCTATTTTCAGATCTCTTTGCCCCACTCGGGCACCTGGTGTGTTTACTGATGCCCCCTACAGGTCATACCTATGTAAATATTACAGTACATTTGAACTGCAATGTTTACAGTTTGTGAAACTAATACATTTGTCAAACAATTGACAGACTCTATACTTTTATTTTGTAAATGGTATTTATTTAAGTGCTAAGAAGTAGAGTGGGTAGTGGAATGGGCTGGATTGATGGGGGAGGAAAGTCCAGGATAGAGTCCAGTCTATTGGTATCACAGGTTCATTGTCCAAGGGGGCATAGGAAGGGGAGCAATGGCAGTTCAAGGTGGACAGGGTGACAGTGTGGGACAGAAGAGTGACAATCAGGAGTGGCTTATTTCCTGGTGGGGGTCTTGGCAATGTTCTTTGGCTTCTGCCTGGATTGCATGGACCGTTTGTGGGGTGGTTCTCCTTGTGCAGGGGGTGGAGTGCTGGTGGCCTGTTGGTCCTGTGGCGGAGCCTCGTGTCCACTAGCGTTGGCGGAGGAGGAGGGCTGTTCTTTGGTTTGGATAGTGTCAGGGGCACGTTGGTGTACAACTGCCTGCCTCATGGTGTTGTCCAAGTCTGCCAGCACCCCTGCAGTGGTGACCAGGGTGCTGTGGATGTCCCTCAGGTCCTCCCTGATCCCCAGGTACTGTCCCTCCTGCAGCCGCTGGGTCTCCTGCAGCTTATCCAGTATCTGGCCCATGGTCTCCTGGGAATGGTGGTATGCTCCCAGGATGTTGATGAGTGGCTCATGGAGAGTTGGTTCTCTGGGCCTGTCCTCCCCCTGTTGCACAGCAGTCCTCCCAGCTTCCCTGTTGTCCTGTGCCTCTGTCCCCTGAACTGTGTGCCCACTGCCACTAACCCCAGGTCTCTGATTGTCTTGGGTTTGTGGGGTTGCCTGGGGTCCCTGTAGTGGTGGACACACTGCTGATTGACATGTCCTGGGGACAGAAGGATGGGCCTGTTGGGTGGGTGCTGTGCTGGTGTTTCCTGAGGGAGAGGCTCTGTGGTGGGTTGGGACTCTGGCTGGGTCACCGACTGTCCAGAGGTCCCTGATGGCCCAGGATGGTCATCGTGATCCAGGCGTGCAGAGCTGCTATCATAACTGTGGGCCTCTTCGGGGGGGACTGGATGTGGCTGGCACCTCCTCTCTGGTGATGTTGAGTGGGTGTCCTGTGGGGATGTAAATGCAGTGTTACTGTATCTGAGTGTGCCATCTTGTGCATGGATATGTTTCCCTCTACGGTTGTTATTAGCAAGGCAGCTTTGGCTTGTGTGAGTTGTGCTTGCTTTTGCTAAATGATTGTCACTAGTGTGCATGCTGTGGTGATGGGTGGACATGCAGGTCTGTGATGCTGGTCCATGCAATGGTGTTGCATGCTGGGCTTGGTATTGGGATGGGTGGGTTGTGATGGTGGGGAATATGTGAGGTGGTGGGGTGATGGGGTGAGGGTAGGGGTTGTTGTTTGTGATGGCATGCAGGTAGGGTGGGAGATAAAGTAGCAAAGATTTGACTTAGAAGAGTCCAGTCCTCCTGCTACTCCTGCCAGGCCCTCAGGATGCATGATCGCCAAGACTTGCTCCTCCCATGTTGTTAGTTGTGGGGGAGGAGGTGGGGGTCCACTGCCAGTCCTCTGTACTGCTATTTGGTATCTTGCTACCACAGAACGTACCTTCCCCATAGGTCGTTCCACCTCTTCCTGATGTCATCCCTTGTTCTTGAGAGCTGTCCCACGGCATTGACCCTGTCCACGACTCTCACCATAGCTCCATCTTCCTTGCAATGTATGTCTGCTACACCTGGGATCCAAATAGCTGGGGCTCTTCCCGGATGATTTCCTCCACCATGACCCTTAGCTCCTCCTGTGAGAACCTGGGGTGTCTTTGTGGTGCCATGGGTGTAGTGTGAGTGGTATGCGTGAGGGTGTGTGGGGTGATGTGTTGGGGTGTGTGCTGTGAGGTGCGTGGGTGGTGTATTGGTGATGGTGTTTTGTGGCTCAGATTCAGTGGGTGCTCCTGGCTTGTCTCTCTCTCACTTGCCAAAACCTTTGGGTAGTGTGTGTGTGTGTTTTATAGTGGTGTGGGTGTGTGGATGTGTTGTGTCTATGAGTGTCAGGTGTGCGTAGTTTGAATTGTCCAATGTGGTGTTGTTTTGAGTGTGTGTGTATTTTGAGCGCAGTGGTATGTACCGCCAATGGTTTACAGCGGTTGAATGACCGCCGCGGTGATTCGTGGGTCATGATGCTGTGGGTGTATTTTTGTTGGCGTAACAGTGTGGGTTTTGGTACAGCCAGTTTATCACTGACCTTTGGGCTGGCGGACCTGTGTGTGTGTCTGTATAGTGGCAGATTTCTATGTGTGGTTCATAATACGGTTAGCGGTATACCTCCGCGGTCACGGTACGTTGGCGGCAGTCAGCATGGCGGTAAGCGCCACTTACCGCCAATGTTGTAATGAGGGCCTTAATCATAAAATTATATTCTTGCAACTTGAATAACAATCTCACTAGTCTAACTGGTACCTTGTTGGAACCAATGCCTTTCCTGAGCAATGGCCTTAGAGTTTCAGGCTCTCAGGAGTAACCATTCACAAAACTATCATAGTATTCTGTCTACACTAAAAAAGAACAAAGGGTATCTCTCTATCTCTGCATAGTGGTGCATCCTTAATGGCTTTTGTTGAAACAACCTGTAGGCTTGATTCTAGAAGCAGGAATTGTATGCCCCAAATATTCTAATTCTTGTGTAGAAAATGTGTATTTGCTACATCTGATGGTCATGCCACTCTGAGCTAAAACAGTAAACACCTTATGCAAAATATTGTTACACCTCTCTGTACTGTCTGTAAAAATGAGAATGTCATCGGGATTTGCTTGGATGACCTGAACATCATTCAAACTATTATTGTCCAGTAATAGCTGAAAAACACTTGCTGCAGAAGCTAGTCCAAATGGAAGTCTAGGGTATTTTTGTGCTCTAAATAGTGTCACAAATATGATAAACTCTTGCAATTCCTTTGTGAGAGGTATTTGGTGATAAGTAGAATGTAAATCTAAGATAGAAAAAATGTTGCCCTACTCACGCTGCCCAACAAATAATATACCTTAGGGAGGGGATGACAATCTACCAGTATGTTCCTATTTAAGCAGAGCAAATCAACAAAAAGCCTAGACTCACCTGACTTTTTGCTTGCCACAACGATTGGGTAAACCCATAGAGATAATTCACAGGGAGTTATAATACCTTCAGAACACAATATTTTGAGCACTTGTTTAAGTTCATCTCTGACACTTAGCAGTATCGAACCTACCTTATGTATCACAGGTTGAGCATGTGGTTTTACAGGGAGTGCAGAATTATTAGGCAAATGAGTATTTTGACCACATCATCCTCTTTATGCATGTTGTCTTACTCCAAGCTGTATAGGCTCGAAAGCCTACTACCAATTAAGCATATTAGGTGATGTGCATCTCTGTAATGAGAAGGGGTGTGGTCTAATGACATCAACACCCTATATCAGGTGTGCATAATTATTAGGCAACTTACTTTCCTTTGGCAAAATGGGTCAAAAGAAGGACTTGACAGGCTCAGAAAAGTCAAAAATAGTGAGATATCTTGCAGAGGGATGCAGCACTCTTAAAATTGCAAAGCTTCTGAAGCGTGATCATCGAACAATCAAGCGTTTCATTCAAAATAGTCAACAGGGTCGCAAGAAGCGTGTGGAAAAACCAAGGCGCAAAATAACTGCCCATGAACTGAGAAAAGTCAAGCGTGCAGCTGCCACGATGCCACTTGCCACCAGTTTGGCCATATTTCAGAGCTGCAACATCACTGGAGTGCCCAAAAGCACAAGGTGTGCAATACTCAGAGACATGGCCAAGGTAAGAAAGGCTGAAAGACGACCACCACTGAACAAGACACACAAGCTGAAACGTCAAGACTGGGCCAATAAATATCTCAAGACTGATTTTTCTAAGGTTTTATGGACTGATGAAATGAGAGTGAGTCTTGATGGGCCAGATGGATGGGCCCGTGGCTGGATTGGTAAAGGGCAGAGAGCTCCAGTCCGACTCAGACGCCAGCAAGGTGGAGGTGGAGTACTGGTTTGGGCTGGTATCATCAAAGATGAGCTTGTGGGGCCTTTTCGGGTTGAGGATGGAGTCAAGCTCAACTCCCAGTCCTACTGCCAGTTCCTGGAAGACACCTTCTTCAAGCAGTGGAACAGGAAGAAGTCTGCATCCTTCAAGAAAAACATGATTTTCATGCAGGACAATGCTCCATCACACGCGTCCAAGTACTCCACAGCGTGGCTGGCAAGAAAGGGTATAAAAGAAGGAAATCTAATGACATGGCCTCCTTGTTCACCTGATCTGAACCCCATTGAGAACCTGTGGTCCATCATCAAATGTGAGATTTACAAGGAGGGAAAACAGTACACCTCTCTGAACAGTGTCTGGGAGGCTGTGGTTGCTGCTGCACGCAATGTTGATGGTGAACAGATCAAAACACTGACAGAATCCATGGATGGCAGGCTTTTGAGTGTCCTTGCAAAGAAAGGTGGCTATATTGGTCACTGATTTGTTTTTATTTTGTTTTTGAATGTCAGAAATGTATATTTGTGAATGTTGAGATGTTATATTGGTTTCACTGGTAATAATAAATAATTGAAATGGGTATATATTGTTTTTTTGTTAAGTTGCCTAATAATTATGCACAGTAATAGTCACCTGCACACACAGATATCCCCCTAACATAGCTAAAACTAAAAACAAACTAAAAACTACTTCCAAAAATATTCAGCTTTGATATTAATGAGTTTTTTGGGTTCATTGAGAACATGGTTGTTGTTCAATAATAAAATGAATCCTCAAAAATACAACTTGCCTAATAATTCTGCACTCCCTGTAAATCCATATGTTAATCAAACCCCTTTACCACCCCAACACTCTCTGAGATCACTTTCCTAAACTGACTTAGGGTGTCTTCAAAGTCTGTTGTGTGTGAGACATCAGCACAATTCTCCAAATATGAGATGGGCAAATTTCCTAACACCACTGAGTTCTTAGCACCATGTCTGAGATTCAAACCCATCCTAGCTAAAGCCTGCAAATCGGTTATATTTCTGCCCTTGATCATTGCATAGATATTTGTCCATGTCCCTCTACCCAAACAGTCTACTTTGGACAAACAAATATCCCAGCATGTCTATGTCCTTTTCCCCAAATGTGCTAGGATTTACATCAGATTCACTGAGTACAACGCTATTATTGTAATACTCGTAAAAATGTGTGTCACTCCATACGGTGATTGGATAGCCTGAATCAGCCATAACCTGCAGTTTCCGAACTGCAGTCAAGGCTTCACATAAAGGTCCCTTAACCAACTTCATGTTCGAAATATATTGCATTCAGTAGTTAAAACAATATTGCTAAATGTGTTAGTACATGTGTTAATTTAATCAGAAACCTCCATGCTGCTAATTTTCACTGAAATGTTGCTATTTTTGCTAACTATTTGAAATGTCCCCTTTTTACAAGATAGAGAAAGTTTCCCAATGGCAGGACAGCTTGGATTATTTTTGACATAATTTCTTGAGCTGCATCTAAAACACAGCACTGTGTTTTTTTTCAATGGTTGCTGTTTCGTTGTCTTACTCCATACACTTGTTGCACAAACTGGTTCACTCACATCTAAATCAGAAACTGATAAAGAGTTTACAGATGTCTCTTCGTGTAATTGGTTGTATGACACAATGGATCTTTCAAAGTCCTTTTCCAGGCCAATTGTCTCTATTAGAGAGGAATTTCGTGACAACTCAATGGTCTCTTCTGACATTTATGTAAATACCCATATTACATCCATATTCAGACATAGAAGACAGTACTCTTAATGCTGACACACACTACTCCACTCTTTCATCCATATTTTGCTTATGCTTGAAAAAATAACACCTTTCAAGCATTATGCTTGGCTTTTCCATGTAGTGCTTATCAAGTTGTGTGATGGCTCCTTCGTATTGATCCCAACTATCATCATCACAAGACTGACCATTAGGAGAATCCACAACTGGGAGATTATAAAAAACATGTTGTGCGGCATAACCAACACAGCTTAATATAATTGCAAAGTTATGAACTGGCTCAAATTTTGTAGTATTTATGGCTATCAAATAGTTTACAAAGATTCTCAATCACTACCTCCATTTGATCAATGGCTTACCGGAATTCTGGAGAAAAGGTGGTGCTTGCGCTATTTGCTGAGAATTTGCCATAAGTCCAATTAATAATTGATCCATTCATCAATGTCACAGAGGCCAAATGATGATAAATAAACACAGATTAAAAGCACAGTTCCTCAAATGACCCACGATAAACCGTAGAAGTACAGTTCCAATGTTTCCCTTATGAAAATGACTACCGGAAATGATGTCGCCTTGGGCACAGGCCGCAGGAGGATGCAAAGATTGATTCAGTGCGAACGCACATGCACAGGTGTGATAATCAGATGACATGCTGCGTACGCACACTAGCATGTGTGGAACATTAGGCCTTGAGCACCAACCGTGAGAATCAGCTGTCCTAGTCTCATGCAGGAGGCTGCCACTGCACCATCAACAGTTGAAACAGATCACGTGCGTGTTGCTGATACAACGCAGGAGCATTCCTCCACAATTCACCAGAGGCCTCCCAAATGCACCAAATTGCAGCTGTCGAGCTGCAAGTGCTGAAAACAATGTCAGGTACTAGGCAGACACAGCGGTCACCACATCCAGCACTGCAAGGACGCAGATTTCACCGGGAGATCAATCTTCAAACTCCAGGCATGACCTGCGTTAGTGGGCCCATGTAATACGCAATAGAACAATTTTGATGCAATTATTTTTGAAAAAATGTCCTTTTACGTGAACTATTCAAAAACTGACATTTTCCTAAGTGATCAAAAACTTGAAATCCATCGTTAATTTCGATGAGATTCTTAATTCAGACTCCATTCTCACCAAAGGTCTCATGTGCTATCACACCTGTAGTCAAGAAGGTTATTTCATTTTTGGTGAACTTTATTCACAGGAATCAAAAGACGTAGCTAAAAAAATGGATTTAAAATTACTTATGAAAACTAAAGTAGATGATAAATAATGCTTGACTGTCTGCAGTGGTTTTATAATGCGAATATAGTGTTCTCCATGTTATTTGTTATGTATTTTTATTTTACATGTTTCAATAGCACATTCAGAGCATTACTGCATATAGCAGCTGTATCTTGAAGTCTATTTTCATAATTTCTAGCTTTCTATTTGAGTGAAACCTGTAATGCATATGAATAAAGTAATTTGTTTATAGAAAATAAATAATTTGAGGCTATGACGTCATCCACGTGCAATGCAGACTTTAAACCACTAGAGAAAGAATGTTATTTTAACCCAAGACCTAAAATGGATTGGTTTTCACCAGTTGCGGCTAACTATCCTACCAGTCCAACCCCTAATCCATGGCGAATGCACTTCAGACATTCCCTCTAGACAATGTCTTATTAAAAAAAAAAAAGTAATGAGTCTCCCTCTAGAGCCGAGAGGCTCAAAAACCCCGAGCTACTGCAACAGGTTGAGAGGTGTGCATTAATTTGTGGTTCTCTGTACAATCACCTTCCCCTTCAGTGCCCATTGTTTGCTGATGTGGCCTTTGCAAAAACATGACTATTATGTACTTTTTTCTGAGAACTTTGATTTACTGATAATGATAATCCTATTTTTCATAATTATGTCTGCTTATTCACAGAGTAGTCCTAAAGTCTTGCAGTACTTATTCAAGATGTACTCAATTATGCTGTAATTAGAGGAATGAGCAGCGTCTGGTTATTTCTTGTCAAAGTTTCCTTGATTGTGACAGCACGCCCAGGAGTGAGTGGTATGTTGAACTAGCTTTGATATAGTGCATGCTTCAGAATTATGGATTCCGGAGAGTTCGCCTTTTCATGTGAGCCGTTGGAGCATTAAAGGCGTAAAACGATTTGCCCTGAGTTGCTAGATGTGAAGCGAGGGTCGGTATTGAGAAGGGTAATGTTTAGTTGGGTTATTTTATTTTCTAACATTCAAGATAAAACTGAATATATCACAGTGTTATTTTTCCCATATGCCAACTTTAACAAATGCCAATGAACTCCGTTTCATTTTTAATCTTACCTCTCCCCCATTTATGTTTAATGTTGGCAATTTCCTCTTGATAAGATTCCGATCTTTAATATTTAAATAGATGAAGCAAACGAGAAATATATGTCACTTGTGCAGCTTAATGTGGCATTTAGAGGAGGTTCAGGTTATGGTGCAGTTGAATTCATTTAGCACCACTGGTGCGAAGTGTGCCAGAATCAGAGCATCACTGGTGCGGAAGATAGATTATTTCTCTTTTCGGTGTAGCTGTTCTGCCTACTTTGCGATGATACTGCATTAACAACACCTACCACAGAGAGGGAAAAAACAGCTGCGCGTTCACACTGCTGACGTTTGAATGAGACAAGAATAATGCCCATCACCTGGAAAGTGACAATTTTAATGCAGAATCCAAGATTTGAGAATGAATTGATAAAGCGACTACAACACACACCCGGAAATTGCAGTAGGGGATTTTTAGGGTCGAGCCTGCGTTGCATGCACTTGCACATGCGTTTCGCTTGTGAGACGCTTTAGTAGTTAGAAAAGGCCTCGGAGCCCCATCCATGTCACTTCAGTGTCTTTCATTGGTTCGTGGGCTTGCCTGTTAAAATCTGTTTGCTTTCATTGGTGGAAGGCATGCATACGTCATGCCTTTTCCGGTAGTTAGCCCTCCTCGAGCGCAGTGACCAAGTACTGAAAACAGGCGAGGCTCGCTGTTTTCCATCCGGTTTGTGGACTACTTTTTATCTTTTTTCGCAGGGCAATCTCGCTTGGCAGAAGTCAAGCGCTTTCCATGACATCGACCCTGTTACATAGTTAATTGTACTTTTGCCGGTTACGTGGATAATTGCACTTTTGCCGATAGGTTTCACTACGAGTGAACTGTAGCAGCACGATCGTACTCTTTTTTTGCCATTTAATGTGGCAAGAAAAGTCCAGTTGGGCGTTTACAACTGCTAATAGCTCTAAATTGGAGAAATGCGAGACCCATTGCATGATAAATGCTTGTTTAAATTGTATTCTTGAGTCAAACACGTTTATCAAAAGTACTTGATACACTCTGACGCTGATCAGCTGTAGTACTACATGAATGTTTACATCATCCATAGTGCAATACTTTTCCGTAATAGCAAGGGCATAGGAAACTGTGGTCAAATTCCCTTCGAGAATGGTCATACTGGTCATCTTATTCATAGACTTTGAGTTGTGCTTTTTATTTCAAGGCATGTGTGTTACTTCAAACAAAGGCATGCATATTGGCTATTTTCCAATTCAGGGTTTCAATATGAAAATTATTTTAAGCTCCAGATAATATATTAGAAAACAGCACCCTTTTTCTGTATATATGTGTCAACTGGCATTACATATCAAGCAGTGTCGGATTGGCCTATATGGAAATCAGGTAGTGCCCTATGGGCGGGTCTGACAAGACAGCGTGTAGGATGTTTTCTTGGTTGCTTGTGGACCTGTTTTATGGTCTGCTTGCATGCTTTTTACTGTTGATATTCCTAATACTAAAATAAACATTGCCTCCAGCAACCTCAAATACTTCCATACCTCCCATACCAAAACCACCATTGATGCATCAGATTTCTTGTGCTACACTGCACCCTCTAACAATGCCATGGTAACGCTCTATTTACTATACAGAGCTCCATGGTGCACAGTATCCACAGTTGAGTCAGAAGTTCTGACACATCTGTGGCGCTAAAATGACCCATTGCTGGATTAGCATTAAAAAAAACATGGTGCTCCAGCAATGCTAGGAGGCCCCCATTCAAAAAATCCCTGAGTCAGTTTATCGCCTGACCTGAACAGGCAGTAAAAAAGTGAATCTGTGAAAGTGCAGAACGGCGCAGTGAAATCTTGTAGATTTCACTGCACAAGCTTGTGTGGCTTCTAACAGGGGAAAGTTTGCCTTGCATACATTATACCTGGCACAGGTGTAATGTTGTGCAAGGCTTCACAAACTGGCACAATGGTCCTGTTGTGCCAGTTACTAAATGTGGTGCACTTTGGAGGACAGCTTTGCTACAGTGCTGCGATAAAACAAATGATGCACCATTGGCACAAATAGCTTGCAAATAAGCCTCTGAGTTTGACATTTCTGTAGATTACAGAACTAAGCACTGCCTTGTACAGTTTGGTGTACAGTAGGACAGCCACATGCACTTTTTTAACCAATACCGTTGCTAAAGTGTGAACCTCTCCAAAAATCAGGCACACACCATGAGGTGCTTTAACACTTGAAGCCAAATCCAAGTTGGTGTTGTATCAATTAGCTGTTTGCTTATTTTCCCACTGTTATATGTGAGATTAAGTAACACACCACTACACAACGTGTATTACTTAATCTTACATATAACAAAAAAAACACTTTCTGGATTAAGATGTAGCTTTCTGACAAATTTGGTGTACATCCAACTAGGTGTTTGGGCTGTAGCTGTGTCAATTTCCTTTGAAAAATGAATAGGCAAATTGCATTTTGGAATCCCCCACTTCTTCTCCATCCCTGCTTGACAGATCACTCCGAAACTTTCCAGGAAGGAGCTGAGGTGGAATAATATATTTTTGTAAAGTTTGGTCAACCTTCATCAAACAGCCCCACAGCTGTTAGGAAAACATAAAATGCTTTTCTTATGGAAACACCATCCTAACTATAAATACCCAGTGGTGACCTATATATATAAAAATAGATGGATAGGTAGTGCCTTATCATGCAAAATAAACGTGGCCCAATAACAGGTTATTTGGAAGCACGGTACTGACTACAGATTCCCACATTTGTTACTACAGTACAAATGTGTTGTTATGGGAGGCTTTGTTGCCATCTGTATCATGTACATACCCTGTTCAAGAGCAAGAAGAGTGGGTGCGTGTTATACTTTGATAGACATTTTAATCCCATAGTTTAGTACAAAATCTATGGATACTATTTACATTCTTTCCCCGTTGAGGGTAATTGATTTTATGCCCATGCATACATGACCGATTTCGGCGTTTGAGGCACCTAAGACGCAGCAGCGAACCCAGCAGAACAGTCTCCACAGGCATCAGAGAACTTCCTCGTAGCGCACAACACTCTGGTTCCAATGACACAACATTTGACCCGTTTTTATGATAGAAAGGGCCTACGAAATTAATGAAAAATAGCACTATTCGAGGATACGCATGTGTCTTGCTCTAAAACTAATTCAGCTGTAATAAAGATTCAATTTAATTTATTTTTATTGAGCAGTAATAAAGGTGAGTAATTCCTTTTCGCTCTTCCTTGTAGAGATCAAGCGCTTACTACGGGCTCTTTGAGAAATGAATGGCTTCGAGCGCGTCTACAATGTTCTGCTGCAAAAAAAGAAATGTTTTTTGTGTAATCGGAAAGAAATCTCATTACTAGTTTATTGGCATCCGTCTAGGCGGCGGACTGAAGGTAACACAAGAAATGAAATTATCTACATCCAAAACATGTGTATATTCCTGTAGGGTTTAATACAGCAAAAAACACAATAGGCAAAATAATAAATACAGATTAGAGGAAGAAGGCAGAGAAGAACATGACAAACACGTCTACTAAGACTAACCTATATTTATTTTGTTATGTTTACTCTAATTCGATATCTCACAGAATGCATTGTGGCACGATTTTTCATTAAATCATTCATCTTTTTTTAATATGCTGCACAGTTTTTTTTATTATATGCTTTCAAACTCTCCATCGCTTTTTTGCTTGGTCAATTTTCCCCCAGTCACTGTGGCTTTAGTTATTTTATCGGACTGTAATATTTGGATGAGTTGTTAAAAAAAAAAGAGCATTCCGAAGGACAAGCAAGTTTAATAAACTGAATGCCGGAATGTGTAGTGTAGAACAGCACTCTTTTCCAGACTGGGTCCCATTGAATATGTACGATCGGAGTATGTGTAGGTGGCGATGGCTGACAATCAAAGGATGCACCAAAGACTCTGGCTATTTGACAGATAAAAGAGACTCATAGACTTTACCATTGTTGGGCTAACAGGGATGAGGCTGCCAGGTTCCCAAGTATGATAGTGGCGTGGCTAACTCATTCCGCTTGCAGAGGATACCTATCCTTATCCTTCTTGGGGTCACTTTATGTAGCTCCTTCAGTTGGCAGCAGTGTATTGTAGGAAAGTACCATCTTGCCTGGCATGTTACCCCCATATTTCACTGTATATATGTTGTTTTAGTTGTATGTGTCACTGGGACCCTACCAGCCAGGGCTCCAGTGCTCATAAGTGTGCCCTGTATGTGTTACCTGTGTTATGACTGACTGTCTCACTGAGGCTCTGCTAATCAGAACCTCAGTGGTTATGCTCTCTCATTTCTTTCAAATTGTCACTAACAGGCTAGTGACCAATTTTACCAATTTACATTGGCATACTGGAACACCCTTATAATTCCCTGGTATATGGTACTAAGGTACCCAGGGTATTGGGGTTCCAGGAGATCCCTATGGGCTGCAGCATTTCTTTTTACCACCCATAGGGAGCTCTGACAATTCTTACACAGGCCTGCCACTGCAGCCTGAGTGAAATAACGTCCACATTATTTCACAGCCATTTACCACTGCACTTAAGTAACTTATAAGTCACCTGTATGTCTAACCTTTACCTGGTAAAGGTTGGGTGCTAAGTTACTTAGTGTGTGGGCACCTTGGCACTAGCCAAGGTGCTCCCACATTGTTCAGGGCAAATTCCCCGGACTTTGTGAGTGCGGGGACACCATTACACGCGTGCACTACAAATAGGTCACTACCTATGTGTAGCTTCACCATGGTAATTCCGAACATGGCCATGTAACATGTCTAAGATCATGGAATTGCCCCCCCAATGCCATCCTGGTATTGGGGAGACAATCCCATGATTCCCCGGGTCTCTAGCACAGACCTGGGTACTGCCAAACTGCCTTTTCTGGGGTTTCACTGCAGCTGCTGCTGCTGCCAACCCCTCAGACAGGTTTCTGCCCTCCTGGGGTCCAGCCAGGCTTGGCCCAGGAAGGCAGAACAAAGGACTTCCTCAGAGAGAGGGTGTTACACCCTCTCCCTTTGGAAAAAGGTGTTAAGGCAGGGGAGGAGTAGCCTCCCCCAGCCTCTGGAAATGCTTTCATGGGCACAGATGGTGCCCACTTCTGCATAAGACAGTCTACACCGGTTCAGGGATCCCCCAGCCCTGCCCTGGCGCGAAACTGGACAAAGGAAAGGGGAGTGACCACTCCCCTGACCTGCACCTCCCCTGGGAGGTGCCCAGAGCTCCTCCAGTGTGCTCCAGACCTCTGCCATCTTGGAAACAGAGGTGCTGCTGGCACACTGGACTGCTCTGAGTGGCCAGGGCCAGCAGGTGACGTCAGAGACTCCTTCTGATAGGCTCCTCCAGGTGTTGCTAGCCTATCCTCTCTCCTAGGTAGCCAAACCTCCTTTTGTGGCTATTTAGGGTCTCTGCTTTGGGGAATTCTTTAGATAACGAATGCAAGAGCTCATCAGCGTTCCTCTGCATCTCTCTCTTCACCTTCTGCCAAGGAATCGACTGCTGACTGCGCTGGAAGCCTGCAAAACTGCAACAAAGTAGCAAAGATGACTACTGCGACCTTGTAACGCTGATCCTGCCGCCTTCTCGACTGTTTTCCTGGTGGTGCATGCTGTGGGGGTAGTCTGCCTCCTCTCTGCACTAGAATCTCTGAAGAAATCTCCAGTGGGTCGACGGAATCTTCCCCCTGCAACCGCAGGCACCAAAGAACTGCATTACCGGTCCTCTGGGTCTCCTCTCAGCATGACGAGCAAGGTCCCTTGAACTGAGCAACTCTGTCCAAGTGACTCCCAGAGTCCAGTGACTCTTCAGTCCAAGTTTGGTGGAGGTAAGTCCTTGCCTCCCCACGCTAAACTGCATTGCTGGGAACCGCATGTTTTGCAGCTACTCCGGCTCCTGTGCACTCTTCCAGGATTTCCTTTGTGCACATCCAAGCCTGGGTCCCCGGCACTCCAACCTGCAGTGCACGACCTCCTGAGTTTTCCTCCGGGGTCGTGGGACCTTCTTTTGTGACTTCGGGTGAGCTCTGGTTCACTCTTCTTTGAAGTGCCTGTTCCGGCACTTCTGCGGGTGCTGCTTGCTTCTGAATGGGCTCCTTGTCTTGCTGGACGCCCCCTCTGTCTCCTCACACAACTGGCGACATCCTGGTCCTTCCTGGGCCACAGCAGCATCCAAAAACCCTAACCGCAAACCTTGCAGCTAACAAGGCTTGTTTGCAGTCTTTTTGCATGGAAATACGTCTGCACGACTCTTCACAACGTGGGACATCCATCCTTCAAAGGGGAAGTTTCTAGCCCTTGTCGTTCTTGCAGAATCCACAGCTTCTACCACCCAGTGGCAGCTTCTTTGCACCCACAGCTGGCATTTCCTGGGCATCTGCCCACTCCCGACTTGATCGTGACTCTTGGACTTGGTCCCCTTGTTCCACAGGTACTCTCGTCAGGAAATCCATCATTGTTGCATTGCTGGTGTTGGTCTTCCTTGCAGAATTCCCCTATCACAACTTCTCTGCTCTTTGGGGAACTTAGGTGCACTTTGCACCCACTTTTCAGGGTCTTGGGGTGGGCTATTTTTCTAACCCTCACTGTTTTCTTACAGTCCCAGCGACCCTCTACAAGGTCACATAGGTTTGGGGTCCATTCGTGGTTCGCATTCCACTTCTAGAGTATATGGTTTGTGTTGCCCCTATCCCTATGTGCCCCCATTGCATTCTATTGTGACTATACATTGTTTTCACTGTTCTCTATTGCTATTACTGCATATTTTGGTATTGTGTACATATATCTTGTGTATATTTGCTATCCTCATACTGAGGGTACTCACTGAGATACTTTGGCATATTGTCATAAAAATAAAGTACCTTTATTTTTAGTATATCTGTGTATTGTGTTTTCTTATGATATTGTGCATATGACACTAGTGGTACTGTAGGAGCTTCACTCGTCTCCTAGTTCAGCCTAAGCAGCTCTGCTAAGCTACCATTTTCTATCAGCCTAAGCTGCTAGACACCCCTCTTCACTAATAAGGGATACCTGGACCTGGTGCAAGGTGTAAGTACCCCTTGGTATTCACTACAAGCCAGGCCAGCCTCCTACATTGGAAGCAGCGACGGGATAAGTACTTGCAACTACTTACCACTTTGTCATATTGTACTTTTCATAAGAGAAAAATATACAAAACAAGTTCAGTGTATGTACACCGAACCAAAAAGTTTTGCTTTTCTTCTCTTACTCTTTTGCTAAGTGCTGAAAAGTACCTCTAAAACTTTCAAAAAGTTCCTAAAAAGTTTAAAAAGTTTTTTTCTGTTCTTTAAAAAGTTCTGAAACTTTTTTTTTCTTTTTATGTCCCTTAAACCTTTTCTATAATGTCTGGTACAGGTCAAACTGTTGATCTGACTAAACTTGCATATGATCACCTTAGCTGGAAAGGAGCAAGGAGTCTCTGCATTGAAAGAGGTTTAGGGGTAGGGAAGAATCCCTCAAGAGAACTGTTAGTTAATATGCTCATTGAACAGGATAAGACCTTAGTTGGCACATCTGTTGAGAAATTAGCTGATGGTTCACACTCTGACTCTGGGGCACCCCTAGTAAGAGAGTTAGGAGGGAACCTTCCCAGCCTGCCCCCTAGCAAGCCACCTAGCATGGCTGGAACTAATGTGAGTTCCCATCACAGTAGGAATGTTACTTCTGTAGGCCAGAATGTTAGAGTGCCATCTGTTAGGGACAGGTCTCCCTCTGTCCATTCACACCATTCTTCTGTGTTAAGGCATGCCCAACCCACCCTCCCTGAAGACAGAGTGTTAGAAAGGGAACTCAATAGATTGAGAGTGGAAGAATCCAGGCTGAAGCTCAAGAAGCAACAGCTGGATTTAGATAGGCAAGCATTTGATTTAGAAAAAGAAAGACAGAGGTTGGGGTTTGGACCCCATGGTGGCAGCAGCAGTCTTCCCAATAGTCATCCTGTAAAAGAGCATGATTCTAGGAATCTGCACAATATAGTTCCCCCTTACAAGGAGGGGGATGACATTAACAAGTGGTTTGCTGCACTTGAGAGGGCCTGTGTTGTACAGGAGGTCCCTCAAAGGCAGTGGGCTGCTATCCTATGGCTATCTTTCAGTGGAAAGGGTAGGGATAGGCTCCTTACTGTTAAAGAAAGTGATGCCAATAATTTTACAGTTCTTAAGAATGCACTCCTAGATGGTTATGGCTTAACCACTGAACAGTACAGGATCAAGTTCAGAGAAACCACAAAGGAGTCTTCACAAGACTGGGTAGACTTTGTTGACCATTCAGTGAAGGCCTTGGAGGGGTGGTTACATGGCAGTAAAGTTTCTGACTATGAAAGCCTGTATAACTTAATCCTGAGAGAGCATATACTTAATAATTGTGTGTCTGATTTGTTGCACCGGTACCTGGTAGACTCTGATCTGACCTCTCCCCAAGAATTGGGAAAGAAGGCAGACAAATGGGTCAGAACAAGGGTGAACAGAAAAGTTCATACAGGGGGTGACAAGGATGGCAAGAAGAAGGATGGTAAGTCTTCTGACAAGGGTGGGGACAAATCTAAAAATGAGTCTTCATCAGGCCCACAAAAACACTCTGGTGGGGGTGGTGGGCCCAAACCCTCTTCAAATCAAAACAAAGAAAAGAAACCATGGTGCTATTTATGTAAAATAAAAGGCCATTGGACAACAGATCCCAGTTGTCCAAAGAAAAGCACCAAGCCTCCTACCACTACAACCCCTGCTGCTACACCTAGTGCCCCTAGTAATAGCAGTGGTGGTGGGAGAAAACCTACTAATAGCCAATCCAAGGGAGTAGCTGGGCTCACTTTTGGTAACTTAGTTGGGGTTGGTCTTGTTAGGGAGACCACAGAGGCTCTGTTAGTCTCTGAGGGGGCCATTGATTTGGCCACCTTGGTTGCTTGTCCCTTAATATGGATAAGTACAAGCAACTGCCCCTAATAAATGGTGTTGAGGTTCAGGCCTACAGGGACACAGGTGCCAGTGTTACCATGGTAATAGAGAAACTGGTCCACCCTGAACAACACCTACTTGGTCACCAGTACCAAGTGACTGATGCTCATAACAACACACTTAGCCACCCCATGGCTGTTGTGAATCTCAACTGGGGGGGGGTTACTGGTCCAAAGAAAGTTGTGGTTGCCTCAGATTTACCTGTAGACTTTCTACTAGGGAACGATTTAGAGACATCAGCTTGGTCAGATGTGGAGTTGGAGGCTCATGCAGCAATGCTGGGCATATTTTTGCTTTGACTAGGGCTCAGGCCAAACAGCAAAAAGGACAGGGTGACTTGGATCCTGGAAGAATGGACCAAGTGCTCCCTAAAGCTAGGGTTAGTAAAGGTAAAACACTACCTACTATCCCTCCCTCTACAGTGGATTCAACTTCTGAGGAAGAAGAATGTCCACCCTGTGCAGAACCTACACCAGAGGAGCTGGAAGCAGATACTGCTGAGCTTTTGGGTGAAGGGGGGCCTGCCAGGGAGGAGCTGAGTGTGGCACAGCATACCTGTCCCACACTAGAGGGTCTAAGACAGCAAGCTGTCAAACAAGCAAATGGGGATGTCAGTGACTCTCACAGAGTGTACTGGGAGGGCAACCTTTTGCATACTGAAGCAAGGGATCCAAAACCTGGAACTGCCAGGAGATTGGTGATTCCTCAGGAATACAGAAAGTTCCTCCTAACTCTAGCTCACAACATTCCCTTAGCTGGACATTTGGGGCAAATGAAAACTTGGGACAGGCTTGTCCCCTTGTTTCATTGGCCTAGAATGTCAGAGGACACAAAGGAATTTTGTAAGTCCTGTGAAACCTGTCAAGCCAGTGGCAAAACAGGTGGCACTCCAAAGGCACCCCTTGTTCCACTGCCTGTGGTTGGGGTTCCCTTTGAAAGGGTAGGGGTTGACATAGTTGGCCCCTTTGACCCTCCTACTCCTTCAGGCAATAGGTTTATCTTGGTGATAGTGGACCATGCCACCAGATATCCTGAAGCAATTCCTCTAAGGACCACTACAGCTCCTGCAGTGGCAAAGGCCCTCCTGGGAATCTTTTCCAGGGTGGGCTTCCCAAAAGAGGTGGTATCAGACAGGGGAAGCAATTTCATGTCTGCTTACTTAAAGGCCATGTGGAAGGAATGTGGTGTGACATACAAGTTCACTACACCCTATCATCCACAAACAAATGGACTGGTTGAGAGGTTTAATAAAACTCTCAAAGGAATGATAATGGGACTCCCTGAAAAACTCCGCAGGAGATGGGATGTCCTATTACCTTGCCTCCTTTTTGCTTACAGGGAGGTACCCCAAAAAGGAGTGGGCTTCAGCCCCTTTGAACTCCTATTTGGACACCCTGTAAGAGGTCCTCTGACACTTGTTAAGGAGGGTTGGGAACAACCTTTAAAAGCTCCTAAGCAAGACATAGTGGACTATGTACTTGGCCTAAGATCCAGAATGGCTGAGTATATGAAAAAGGACAGTAAAAACCTTCAGGACAGCCAAGAGCTCCAAAAGCAATGGCATGACCAGAAGGCTGTTCTGATTCAGTACCAACCAGGGCAGAAAGTGTGGGTCTTGGAGCCTGTAGCCCCAAGAGCACTCCAAGACAAATGGAGTGGACCCCACATTATTGTTGAGAAAAAGGGAGAAGTCACCTACTTGGTTGACTTAGGCACTGCCAGGAGCCCCCTTAGGGTGCTCCATGTCAATCGCCTGAAACCCTACTATGACAGGGCTGATCTCACACTGCTCATGGAAACAGATGAAGGACAGGAAGAAGAGAGCGACCCTCTCCCTGATCTCTTCTCTTCCACAGAACAAGATGCTCTAGTGGAAGGTGTAGTTTTGGCAGATTGTCTTACTGCTGAGCAGAAAGACCACTGCATAAATCTCCTGGGTCAGTTTTCTGAACTCTTTTCTACTGTGCCAGGCACCACTTCTTGGTGTGAGCACACTATAGATACTGGAGACAGCTTGCCTGTCAAAAGTAAGATCTATAGGCAGCCTGACCATGTCAGGGACTGCATAAAACAAGAGGTTCAGAAAATGCTTGAACTGGGAGTGGTTGAGCACTCTGAAAGTCCATGGGCCTCTCCTGTGGTACTTATAGCAAAACCTCATTCCAAAGATGGAAAGAAGGAAACGTGGTTTTGTGTAGATTATAGAGGTCTCAACCAGGTAACCAAAACTGATGCTCAACCTATACCCAGGGCAGATGAGCTAATAGATACACTGGCATCTGCCAAGTATCTAAGCACCTTTGATTTGACTGCAGGGTATTGGCAGATCAAGTTATCAGAGGAATCAGAGGATGCAAAAGCAAAAACTGCATTTTAAACCATTGGAGGGCACTACCAATTCACAGTAATGCCTTTTGGGTTGAAAAATGCACCTGCCACTTTTCAGAGGTTGGTGAATACAGTCCTGCAAGCGTTGGAGGCTTTTAGTGCAGCATATCTAGATGATATAGCTGTCTTTAGCTCCACCTGGGATGATCACCTGGTCCACCTGTGGAAAGTTTTGTAGGCCCTGCAAAAGGCAGGCCTCACTATCAAGGCTTCAAAGTGCCAGATAGGGCAGGGCAAAGTGGTTTATCTGGGACACCTGGTAGGTGGAGAACAGATTGCACCACTTCAGGGGAAAATCCAAACTATTATAGATTGGGTTCCCCCTACAACTCAGACCCAGGTGAGAGCCTTCTTAGGCCTCACAGGGTATTACAGGAGGTTCATAAAGAACTATGGCTCCATTGCAGCCCCTCTTAATGACCTCACATCTAAGAAAATGCCTAAAAAGGTATTATGGACAGCTAGTTGTCAGAAAGATTTTGAGGAGCTGAAGCAGGCCATGTGCTCGGCACCTGTCCTGAAAAGCCCCTGTTACTCCAAAAAATTCATTGTCCAAACTGATGCATCTGAATTAGGGGTAGGGGCAGTATTATCACAACTTAATTCTGAGGGCCAGGATCAACCTGTTGCTTTTATCAGCAGGAGGTCGACCCCTAGAGAAAAGCGTTGGTCTGCCATAGAGAGGGAGGCCTTTGCTGTGGTCTGGGCACTGAAGAAGTTGAGGCCATACCTGTTTGGCACTCACTTCATTGTTCAGACAGACCACAAACCTCTACTTTGGCTAAAACAAATGAAAGGTGAAAATCCTAAATTGTTGAAGTGGTCCATATCCCTACAGGGAATGGATTATACAGTGGAACATAGACCTGGGAGTACCCACTCCAATGCAGATGGACTCTCCAGATATTTCCACTTAGACAATGAAGACTCATCAGATCATGGCTAGTCTTATTGTCCTTCGTTTGGGGGGGGGGGTTGTGTAGGAAAGTACCATCTTGCCTGGCATGGTACCCCCATATTTCACTGTATATATGTTGTTTTAGTTGTATGTGTCACTGGCACCCTGCCAGCCAGGGCCCCAGTGCTCATAAGTGTGCCCTGTATGTGTTACCTGTGTTATGACTAACTGTCTCACTGAGGCTCTGCTAATCAGAACCTCAGTGGTTATGCTTTCTCATTTCTTTCCAAATTGTCACTAACAGGCTAGTGACCAATTTTAGCAATTTACATTGGCATACTGGAACACCCTTATAATTCCCTAGTTTATGGTACTAAGGTACCCAGGGTATTGGGGTTCCAGGAGATCCCTATGGGCTGCAGAATTTCTTTTGCCACCCATAGGGAGCTCTGACAATTCTTACACAGGCCTGCCACTGCAGCCTGAGTGAAATAACGTCCACGTTATTTCACAGCCATTTACCACTGCACTTAAGTAACTTATAAGTCACCTACATGTCTAACCTTTACCTGGTAAAGGTTGGGTGCTAAGTTACTTAGTGTGTGGGCACCCTGGCACTAGCCAAGGTGCTCCCACATTGTTCAGGGCAAATTCCCCGGATTTGTGAGTGCGGAGACACCATTACACACGTGCACTACAAATAGGTCACTACCTATGTGTATCTACACCATGGTAATTCCGAACATGGCCATGTAACATGTCTAAGATCATGGAATTGCCCCCCAATGGCATCCTGGTATTGGGGAGACAATCCCATGATTCCCCGGGTCTCTAGCACAGACCCGGGTACTGCCAAACTGCCTTTTCTGGGGTTTCACTGCAGCTGCTGCTGCTGCCAACCCCTCAGACAGGTTTCTGCCCTCCTGGGGTCCAGCCAGGCTTGGCCCAGGAAGGCAAAACAAAGGACTTCCTCAGAGAGAGGGTGTTACACCCTCTCCCTTCGGAAAAAGGTGTTAAGGCAGGGGAGGAGTAGCCTCCCCCAGCCTCTGGAAATGCTTTCATGGGCACAGATGGTGCCCATTTCTGCATAAGACAGTCTACACCGGTTCAGGGATCCCCCAGCCCTGCTCTGGCGCGAAACTGGACAAAGGAAAGGGGAGTGACCACTCCCCTGACCTGCACCTCCCCTGGGAGGTGCCCAGAGCTCCTCCAGTGTGCTCCAGACCTCTGCCATCTTGGAAACAGAGGTGCTGCTGGCACACTGGACTGCTCTGAGTGGCCAGGGCCAGCAGGTGACGTCAGAGACTCCTTCTGATAGGATCCTCCAGGTGTTGCTAGCCTATCCTCTCTCCTAGGTAGCCAAACCTCCTTTTGTGGCTATTTAGGGTCTCTGCTTTGGGGAATTCTTTAGATAACGAATGCAAGAGCTCATCAGCGTTCCTCTGCATCTCTCTCTTCACCTTCTGCCAAGGAATCGACTGCTGACCGCAAAACTGCAACAAAGTAGCAAAGATGACTACTGCGACCTTGTAACGCTGATCCTGCCGCCTTCTCAACTGTTTTCCTGGTGGTGCATGCTGTGGGGGTAGTCTGCCTCCTCTCTGCACTAGAATCTCCGAAGAAATCTCCTGTGGGTCGACGGAATCTTCCCCCTGCAACCGCAGGCACCAAAGAACTGCATCACCGGTCCTCTGGGTCTCCTCTCAGCACGACGAGCGAGGTCCCTTGAACTCAGCAACTCTGTCCAAGTGACTCCCACAGTCCAGTGACTCTTCAGTCCAAGTTTGGTGGAGGTAAGTCCTTGCCTCCCCACGCTAAACTGCATTGCTGGGAACCGCATGTTTTGCAGCTACTCCGGCTCCTGTGCACTCTTCCAAGATTTCCTTTGTGCACAGCCAAGCCTGGGTCCCTGGCACTCTAACCTGCAGTGCACGACCTCCTGAGTTGTTCTCCGGTGTCGTGGGACCCTCCTTTGTGACTTCGGGTGAGCTCCGGTTCACTCCACTTTGTAGTGCCTGTTTTGGCACTTCTGTGGGTGCTGCTTGCTTCTGAGTGGGCTCTTTGTCTTGCTGGACACGCACGCTCTTTCTCCTCATGCAATTGGCGACATCCTGGTCCCTCCTGGGCCACAGCAGCATCCAAAAACCCTAACAGCAACCCTTGCAGCTAGCAAGGCCTGTTTGTGGTCTTTCTGCATGGAAACACCTCTGCACGACTCTTCACGACGTTGGACATCCATCCTCCAAAGGGGAAGTTTCTAGCCCTTGTTGTTCTTGCAGAATCCACAGCTTCTACCACCCAGTGGCAGCTTCTTTGCACCCACAGCTGGCATTTCCTGGGCATCTGCCCACTCCCAACTTTATCGTGACTCTTGGACTTGGTCCCCTTGTTCCACAGGTACTCTCGTCAGGAAATCCATTGTTGTTGCATTGCTGGTGTTGGTCTTCCTTGCAGAATTCCCCTATCACGACTTCTGTGCTCTTTGGGGAACTTAGGTGCACTTTGCACCCACTTTTCAGGGTCTTGGGGTGGGCTATTTTTCTAACCCTCACTGTTTTCTTACAGTCCCAGCGACCCTCTACAAGGTCACATAGGTTTGGGGTCCATTCGTGGTTCGCATTCCACTTCTAGAGTATATGGTTTGTGTTGCCCCTATCCCTATGTGCCCCCATTGCATTCTATTGTGACTATACATTGTTTGCACTGTTTTCTAATTCCTATTACTGCATATTTTGGTATTGTGTACATATATCTTGTGTATATTTGCTATCCTCATACTGAGGGTACTCACTGAGATACTTTGGCATATTGTCATAAAAATAAAGTACCTTTATTTTTAGTATATCTGTGTATTGTGTTTTCTTATGATATTGTGCATATGACACTAGTGGTACTGTAGGAGCTTCACTCGTCTCCTAGTTCAGCCTAAGCTGCTCTGCTAAGCTACCATTTTCTATCAGCCTAAGCTGCTAGACACCCCTCTACACTAATAAGGGATACCTGGACCTGGTGCAAGGTGTAAGTACCCCTTGGTACTCACTACAAGCCAGGCCAGCCTCCTACATGTATACTCTGCAGATCTTGCTCCCATTGCCTGGAACACTCTCCCCATCAACCTACGACAGACCAAGGACCTACTGACCTTCAGGAGACTCCTCAAGACCTGGCTGTTCGAGCAGTAGCAGCTTCCTCCCCTCAAAAGCGCCTTGAGACCCTCACGGGTGAGTAGCGCGCTCTACAAATACCATGATTGATTGATTGAATGCCAACTGATATGCCCATCATGTTGTCTTGGCTCTTGTCATATCTTCTGTAATGCAGCCCCATGCACACACATACATACAGGTCTCTAGTTGTCACCTGTAGCTTGCAGAACCATTTGGTAAATCTGTCTTTACTAGCACTTTTAAAATAAAAGCATTGAAATACCTCACTGTGATTTCAGTAAGAGTACCTGAGATGTGGCATGTCACCCTGGTTGAGAGGACTTAGAGCTAAAATATTGGTGAGCTATCGCCAGGTAATGTAAAAAAACACATTAATTTACCTGGGAGACTAATAGTTCCTTGCCAGTTTGTGTTGAGACACCATGGGTCTGTAGGGGTGCATTTGAAGCTGACCATCGTAAAAGTGAAAAATGAATAAACCTATATCTCCCCCCTCAGTTAAAAATGAGTGAGACTTCCATTGGATTTTACCGGCACATTCGCAGCAGTATTATGAAAACGGTGCACATTTCTCTTTACAGACCTGAAAACTCACGTGCAAAGAGCAATTAAATAACAGTAAAAACATGATGACCAGGCAAGAATTGTATTCAAATTATAGTGGTGACAAGATGAATTGAGCAAACAATAAAAAGCATGGGGGAGGAATGTATTGCAGTAACAGAAAACAAGAAAAGAGATGCCAAAATTGTTATATAGAAAAATTGATCTCAAGTCATGGAATATCACAATGAGTGAAACTAGAATTAAATGTAATATAAATAAGCACACATTTTGCCATAAATATCACTACAGATAATGAAATTCAGCAAACCAGTATGCCACAGCAATGTCTCTTGCCTGATATGCCATCCAGGTTAGGGGCTATTTGTGAAATTAACTCGCTCACATACAGTACATTCTAGGTTGGTTGTTATCTTTCAAAGACAGTCTATGCTGAGCATGTGTTCTGATTTTGCCCAGACTGATTCGGTTATAGAAATAGATGATAACCATGGATGTCATTTAGGGGTCGCCAGGGGTCGCATCTGTGACCCCAGCTTGACCCTTGAGACCCCTGA
Organism: Pleurodeles waltl; assembly: GCF_031143425.1. Lineage (NCBI taxonomy): Eukaryota > Metazoa > Chordata > Amphibia > Caudata > Salamandridae > Pleurodeles > Pleurodeles waltl. The sequence goes on along the minus strand of NC_090439.1, from coordinate 695,832,593 downwards.
CACTGCCTCTGTGAACCCTGGCATCAGAGGTCGCAAACGTAGTGCCAGCAACACAGGGGAAGTTCGTCCTTATGGACGTTGCTTGGGGTTCCACTTCCTTGCTTTCAATCGTTTTTTTATTACAATAATAGTGAATAATATATTTGTCACTATTAGTGTAGTAAAAAAACGGAGTACCGTTAGCTAGAGTATGAACCTCCTTGATAGCTGAGGTAAGTAAAAACACTTTAAATGTATGTTGTGTGCGTGCTTCTGGGTGAGAGTGTGTTTATGTGAGAGAGAGAGTGTGTGTATGCATGAGTGAATGTGTGTGTGTGTGTGTATGTGTAAGCATGCTTGTGAGTGAAAGTAAAGATGCACTGTCGTGTGATGTCACTTCCGCTACCCCTGGCATTTTGGTGAATTGACGTCCATGATGATAACTGCAGGATCAGGAGAAATAGCCACTATTACATGTGAAGATTGTGCTAAATGTGGTAGGGGCCATTGTTTTTTTTAGAATAGCCACAGCCATCATAACCTCACTAGAATTAGTAGAACACAAATGCAGTACAAAACTTTGAGGGCAATAACTTTGAATGATCGGGCAACAGTTTTGTGCATTAATACTAGAGAAGACATCTGCATCTGTCAGTTATCAATTGAAATATTGGAGGAAGATCTCAGATTTTACTGTAATAAAGATCTAATCACCATTAAGAGTTAACAAGCCTTTGTTTCTAATACATGCTTAAAAACTTGACAGATGGTACCTCATTGAAAATAACTGCGGAAAATAAAAATAAAAATTATTCCATAATCACAAAGGTCTTTCCAGAACTGCTTCCAAAAATTCAACTGCAACTTAATTGCAGTCCACCAGTGACAGGAAAGGATTGGCATAAAGTGAACTACATCTCCAGCATTATGTGTCTTTTTTCAATCCAAGTTTTTGCATTTTATGGGGAGAACAATATTTATGTATCTATTTATGTATTTATGCTCTGTTGGACATGCTGTGTTGTGGCATGAGCTGAAGTTTGGATTTCTCCTCAGATAACTGAGAAATCTCCAACAGTGCTAACCCGAGTTATTTATCCCTGTCTCTTTGATTTTTGTTGAAGGATTACCAGATTATAGTGTATGATGTGGCTGTATAATGTGGAATCGGAGGCAACAGACGATGACATGGAGCACTGGAAAGGAATATCTTTGCACCATGGGAATTGATTGATTTGCCTAATGTGCCTATTATAGAGTGCAATCTGAAATAGTTCAAATAATAATGTCTCGGAAAATATAAATTATATGAAATTCATTGAAAATTAGGCGAAATCTGAATTGTCATAGTTTGCTACTTGGACCACATATTATAGAAGGAAGATGGAGTGACTAGCAATATCTATCTTATCTGCAATCTGGAGCACTCTTAGCCTGATTTAGAGTTTGTCTGACGGGTTACTTCACCACAAATATGATGGATATCTTCTCCGCCCTATTATAAGTGCCTTATAAACTATTGCACTTGTAATAAGGTGGGTTGGATACCTATCACATTTGTAATTGATTACCCCTCTGCCAAATAATAAATCAGGCCCTTTTTGTTCCTTGGAACCACTGTAGGGCACTATTATCTTAAAGGTTTCTCTGGTTGGTCTCACCTGTTATGCTAACTTCTTAAAATGTAGTAGCAAAAGCCGAGATCATTGTTAACTAGCTTAACCTATATTTAGCTCACTGGAAAAAGTTAATTTTACTTTATACAAATATACTTTTTAGGCGTGAAAGGCCATTAAACTGGCATAAAAATATCTCCCAAATTCCTCAAATAAATATTTTTATTTAATTATTTCCTGTTTATGTTCATGAATGCTTTCTGTGCATCTGTACTTACCAGAAGATGATGATCACGTTTATTTTCAGAGATTCAAATTAAGGTCACTCTGCCTATTATTGTTGATCTAAAATGTCATGATGATTCCTGACAGATTCTGATGTTCTTCTTTTCTGACAGATCCTAATCCTTCTGCCCAGGTTTTAGAAAAATGTTTCTCGTCCTTAATGATTAGTGAAATTGGCATGTAGATGTCACACACCAGATGCTTTTTAACCTTTGTGTGCAAGAAAGCTATGTTGGGCTAGTGTAATGAATATTTAAACTATTCTGCATTATAGCAAAGTAGAAGTATTGGTTCTAATAATAAAATAAATGTCATTTATTTCATTTGCAAAGCTTTGCATGCATGCTACACGTGGGGTGCCCGGACACTTTGGAAAACAGCAAACAAGTGTGGGCACGTTCTGTAAGAGATGGAAAGATGAGTTTTCAGATGATTCCTAAAGATGGATGTGTAAGAATTAAGTCATAGACTCAGAGGAAGAGAGTCCAGACGAAGGGTATAAGTAGTAAAAAAGTTTTTCCTTCACAATGTTCTCTACGGTAACGGAGGCCAGTGACCTGGTTGGAATTACCTGCACTCAGGGGTCTGCTGTCAATATACTACAAGAACATCAACTAATATTGAGATAATCCATAAAGAGCATTATAGCATAAATGTAGTGATTTAAATAAACACTGCTTGTGAACAGGGAGCCAGTGGAGAAAACATGGTTAGGGGTTGTTGGATTTTTCAGCATTTTGTACATTTTAAGGTCCGTTATATAGGAAGGCAATGTAAAGAGGAGTATAGTAGTGTAGATTTGATACTATAAGCAACTGGATTGCCATTTCCCTGTAACTGGAGTGTAAACATTGAATGATTCTTTTGGTAACAGACAATGCTAAAGAAAAGGTACCTGAGAGCTTATCAATCTGGGCTTTAAATGAGAGTTGTGAACTGAAACAACTGCACAAGTTGTATATTACTTGGTTTGAGTTGAAAGAAGACGAAGCTAAGAAGGGCACCATCTGTGGGTCCATGCAGATTACTTTTCAAAGATTACCAACTCTGTTTTGTTAGTGTTTAATTTTGGAAAGTTTCAGTTCATTAATTTGACAACAGCACACACACTTTCCATACAAGGTGATCGCAGTTTCCAACCAGGCGCAGGTTTAATTGAGTATTGTCAGCATATGAATACAAATTTAGACTAACATCCAAATACCATTAGCAGCATAAATTAGTAGTTTCAGTACTGTCTCATGCAAGAAAACCTAACTGAATGTTGTACAAGGTGTTGGAGCGTAATAGAAAATCTAATAACTGATGGCTTACCAGACCTTCTTCTATGCCAGCAGAAAAGGAAGACAGGAGATGGGTCAACAGTTGAACATAATATGTGGATCAGATGTAGGCATTTTGAGAAGCGGAGTGAGAAGAGTTTTCTTCCACCTGGAGAGAATCTTTCCAGCGAATAGGGATCACTTACAGAGATCACTTAGAACCTTTGAAACAAAACTGCCAAGAGCTTGATGTCTTTCTTAGGATGAGTGTTCAGAAGGGAGCCAGATGAGGTCTGTCTAATTTTTGAAAGTGTGATATCCTCTGATGCAGAGGAAAAAGTGGTCAGTGGAGGTTTAAAGGGTGACAGTTTAGGCCAGGTGAAAGAATATGAAGTTCCAAATGGGACAATTAAATGGGAGTTGGTAATGCAACTGATCTTATTTCGAAAAAAGTCGAGGGTACAGCAGTAGTCACCTGACTGTGGATGAGCCAAGCTATTGCAAATAACAAGAATCTCTCCAGTTGAATCGTGACCCTTTTCGATTCATGAACTATATTATTTTGAGCACGCTTGTCGCAGAGCATGTCTATAATGAAATAGTTTTGAGACATAGACTACTTTGACCTCTTGTGAATGTGAGAGCTGCCAAATATGTATCTTTTTATTGAGCTGTCTGTTGGCTTCAGCTAACTTGGGAGAGAACCAAGGCATAGGAGGATAGTAGCTGAAGGATACAGAGGTCCTGATTTAGACTTGGAAAATAGGATACTCCATCACAAATGTTACGGCTATCCCACCTGCTGTTTTACAAATGGCATAGGATATAAGGTAATTGTAATGCAGAGATGGGATATCCGCCACATTTGTGATGGAGTAATCCATCCACCAAAGTATAAATCAGGTCCAGAGTTTCTTAGAGATAGTGAGTCACTCAAAGTGTTACTACCACATTCAAAGTGGCCTGATCAGTGCAAAGACTGAGAGCTGGCTTGGTAGACTCCAAGGAAGCCTATGGCCAAGATATGCCCTGCTTTGAATGATTTGGAGCAGTTCTTGTTACATCTAGGTTTAGGAGGGAAAGGAAGAGCAATGGAAAATAGAAGAGCTTTGTGGTCTGACTGGATAATATTTTTATTAGACAAAAATAGCCTAAGAGAAGGGTCTAAAAAAAGGAGGTCCAAATTGTGTATTCCTTTATGTGTAGGTTCCAAGATAAGGTGGTGTAGGTCTACAGCCCCACATCATTGCACTGGCTCAATAGTTTCTTTAGATCTGGGGACCCAGTAGAATATTGTCGGAAATGGCCCTTTTTGCAGGGTTATCACCAACATTTTTGCCTTCTTCCTCCTTTTTTTTCAGGTCTGTTTTGCTGGTTTATTGTCTCTGCGCACTTTACCACTGCTAACCAGTGCTAAAGTGCATATGCTCTCTATGTACAGTGTACTGTTGATTGGTTTATCCATGATTGCCATATCTGATTTAATGGTAAGTCCCTAGTAAAGAGCACTAGAGGTTCCCAGGGCCTGTAAATCAAATGCTACTAGTGGGCCTGCAGCACTGGTTGGGCCACCCACATTAGTAGCCCTGTAAACATGGCTCAGACCTGCCACTGCAGTGTCTGTGTGTGCAGATTTAAACTACCAATTCAACTTGGCAAGTACACCCACTTGCCAGGCCTAAACCTTCCCTTCTACTACATGTCAGGCACCCCTAAGGTGGGCCAAATGTAGCCCCAGGGTGCAGTGTATGTTTAAGGTAGGACATATAGTAGTGTGTTTTATGTGTGCTAACAGTGAAATACTGCAAAATTCGGTTTTCACTGTGCAAGGCCTATCTCTCTCATAGGTTAACATGGGGGCTGCCTTTAAATATCCTTAAAGCGCAGCTTCTCTTTGAGAGCAGGTACAAAATCTGGAGTTTAGGGTCTCTGAGCTCACAATTTAAAAATACATCTTTTGGTAAAGTTGTTTTTTAGATTATTAGTTTGAAAATGCCACTTTTAGAAAGTATGCATTTTCTTGCTTAACCCATTCAGTGACTCTGCCTGTTTGTGGATTCCCCGTCTGGGGCAGTTTAACAGTTGGGCTGTTCACATCTCTCCTCTAGACAGTGACACAAAGGGGGCTGGGGTGTAGCCTGCATATCTTGATTAGCCATTTGTGCTGGAGGGGAGTGGAGGAGTGGTCTCTCACACCTGAAAGGACTGTGCCTGCCCTCACACAATGCCGTCTCTGACTCCCTGGTGAGTGTCTGGGACCTGGCCTGGACGAGGAAGGATCTTGCAAACACTTGAGACTTTGCTTTGAAGTTTGCCAACTTCTAAGGCAGAACTGTTTATAAGAAGAAGACCCAAAACACCAGACTTTTAGAATCTTTCGGTAATCAAGAGGAACCTCTGCCCAGGAGAAGAGCTGAAGATCTGAAGGAGGATTAATGTCCCTTTGCTGTGTTGCTTTGCTGGACTGGCCTGCAGTTGCTGCTTCTGCCTGAAAAGAGTGTGAAGGGGGAACTTTGCTGTGTGTCCTGCTTGAGAAAGTTCTCCAAGGGCTTGAAGTAGAGCTTGCCCCCTGTTGGAAGTCTCAGGGAAACCAAAGACTTCAGTTTCCTCGACCTGCAGCACTGGGAACTATGGGGGTGATTCTAACCCTGGCAGTCGTTGATAAGGCGGCGGCCAAATCGCCAACAGGCCGGCGGTCCAAAAAATGGAATTCTGACCCTGGCGGGAACCGCTAACACAGCCCGCCACTTTAACACTCCGACCGCCACGGCGGGACCGACAAACAGCGCGGCAGTCACCGCCAACAGCCAGGCGGCAGACAATGTACCGCCCACACTATCACAACTCACCAATCCGCCACCTTTTCCGAGGCGGGAGCACCGCCGATAAAAACACGGCGGAAACAGACTACGAACGGGAAAACGCTCACCTCTACGCACTCCACGAGGAAGGAGGACAGCATGGAACCCGAATTAAACATCCTACCTGCTCTCGTCTACCTTCTCATCTACCACGAGTACGAAGTCTGGCGCAGACGACAACGGTGAGTACTGCACCTACGACACACGGGAGGGGGGAGGACGAAAGGTTACGGGCACACACATATGCGACCCCCACCCCCCCCAAGATGTACACACCAATGCAGAGCAACAACTCACAGTGACACCTCCCAAACACCCGTAAAAAATACAATGACATAACCAAATTGAGAATAAATATTTATGTACAAAATAGCTGCAGAAAAATCTTATTCAACCATCAAAAAATATTTCATTAAAAAAAAGTATTTACACAGCAGTGGATAACTGAAGCAAGTAGTCCTGCACATCTTACGAATTCATCATGTCCGTGGGCCAAAGTGTAGCGAAACAAGGGCAAAGCCCACACAGGAGACCTGAGTCCTTTGGAGAGAACACTGCAGGGGCATCTGGTGACAAAACTACAGGCACCTCAGGGGGAAGGGAAGGGGGGGCACCACAGCCACATGAGTCCACGACGCCAGATCCACGAAGGGGCCACCATGCCCACTGACATATCCTGGGGAGTGCAAAGCCACAGTCTCTCAAAGTCTCTACAGTGGGTGGCTTGCCCACTGTGCCATCCTGGGGAGTGCAAAGCCACAGTCCATCAGGTGGATAACAGAGTCCACTGGTCATGGAGGATGCATGGTGGGCACAGTGAACCGTGAACAGTGCTTGACAGGAAGGGCCCAGCGGAGCGGTGCTTGAGACGGCGGGGCCCAGCGGAGCGGTGCTTGACAGGAAGGGCCCAGCGGAGCGGTGCGTGAGACGGCGGGGCCCAGCGGAGCGGTGCTTGACAGGAAGGGCCCAGCGGAGCGGTGCTTGAGACGGCGGGGCCCAGCGGAGCGGTGCTTGACAGGAAGGGCCCAGCGCAGCGGTGCTTGCGACGGCGGGGCCCAGCGGAGCGGTGCTTGAGATGAAGGGCCCAGCGGAGCGGTGCTTGACAGGAAGGGCCCAGCGGAGCGGTGCTTGACAGGAAGGGCCCAGCGGAGCGGTGCGTGAGACGGCGGGGCCCAGCGGAGCGGTGCTTGAGATGAAGGGCCCAGCGGAGCGGTGCTTGACAGGAAGGGCCCAGCGGAGCGGTGCTTGAGACGGCGGGGCCCAGCGTAGCGGTGCTTGAGATGAAGGGCCCAGCGGAGCGGTGCTTGACAGGAAGGGCCCAGCGGAGCGGTGCTTGACAGGAAGGGCCCAGCGGAGCGGTGCTTGAGATGAAGGGCCCAGCGGAGCGGTGCTTGACAGGAAGGGCCCAGCGGAGCGGTGCGTGAGACGGCGGGGCCCAGCGGAGCGGTGCTTGACAGGAAGGGCCCAGCGGAGCGGTGCTTGAGACGGCGGGGCCCAGCGGAGCGGTGCTTGACAGGAAGGGCCCAGCGGAGCGGTGCTTGAGACGGCGGGGCCCAGCGGAGCGGTGCTTGACAGGAAGGGCCCAGCGGAGCGGTGCTTGACAGGAAGGGCCCAGCGGAGCGGTGCGTGAGACGGCGGGGCCCAGCGGAGCGGTGCTTGACAGGAAGGGCCCAGCGGAGCGGTGCTTGAGATGGCGGGGCCCAGCGGAGCGGTGCTTGACAGGAAGGGCCCAGCGGAGCGGTGCTTGAGACGGCGGGGCCCAGCGGAGCGGTGCTTGAGATGAAGGGCCCAGCGGAGCGGTGCTTGACAGGAAGGGCCCAGCGGAGCGGTGCGTGAGACGGCGGGGCCCAGCGGAGCGGTGCTTGACAGGAAGGGCCCAGCGGAGCGGTGCTTGAGACGGCGGGGCCCAGCGGAGCGGTGCTTGACAGGAAGGGCCCAGCGGAGCGGTGCTTGAGACAGCGGGGCCCAGCGGAGCGGTGCTTGAGATGAAGGGCCCAGCGGAGCGGTGCTTGACAGGAAGGGCCCAGCGGAGCGGTGCGTGAGACGGCGGGGCCCAGCGGAGTGGTGCTTGACAGGAAGGGCCCAGCGGAGCGGTGCTTGAGACGGCGGGGCCCAGCGGAGCGGTGCTTGAGATGAAGGGCCCAGCGGAGCGGTGCTTGAGATGAAGGGCCCAGCGGAGCGGTGCTTGAGACGGCGGGGCCCAGCGGAGCGGTGCTTGAGATGAAGGGCCCAGCGGAGCGGTGCTTGAGACGGCGGGGCCCAGCGGAGCGGTGCTTGAGATGAAGGGCCCAGCGGAGTGGTGCTTGAGACGGCGGGGCCCAGCGGAGCGGTGCTTGACAGGAAGGGCCCAGCGGAGCGGTGCTTGAGACGGCGGGGCCCTGTTCAGCGGTGCTCTCCTGCACGGCGGGGCCCTGTTCAGCGGTGCTCTCCTGTACGGCGGGGCCCTGTTCAGCGGTGCTCTTCTGCACGGCGGGGCCCTGTTCAGCGGTGCTCTTCTGCACGGTGGGGCCCTGTTCAGCGGTGCTCTTCTGCACGGCGGGGCCCTGTTCAGCGGTGCTCTTCTGCACGGCAGGGCCCTGTTCAGCGGTGCTTTTCTTCATGGCGGGGCCCTGTTCAGCGGTGCTCTTCTGCACGGCGGGGCCCTGTTCAGCGGTGCTCTTCTGCATGGCGGGGCCCTGTTCAGCGGTGCTCTTCTGCACGGCGGGGCCCTGTTCAGCGGTGCTCTTCTGCACGGCGGGGCCCTGTTCAGCGGTGCTCTTCTGCACGGCGGGGCCCTGTTCAGCGGTGCTCTTCCAGTCAGTGTAGGGAGTCAGACCTGGCCTTGACAACCTGCTCACTCGCCCTCCGAACGTGCAGTGTCAGGCCCCTTCGGAGACGGAGTCCTGGGCCCTTTGGTGTCGTCCCTTGCAGGCGGGATGGGGCGTGTGGGGCCCTCCTGCTCAGCGCTCCTGCTGGCTGGCCTCTCCGCCCTGCTGCCCTTCCGCTCCTTAGATGGGGCTCTCGGGCCCTTGCCTCCCCTGGCTGTTGTGGCAGGTGAAGTGGCTGGAGTTACCTCCTTGGGGGCAGCCGTCTCAGTCCGCTCACGGCGGCCCTTCACTTTCCGGGTCCTCTTGCCTGGGGGGGGGCTGGCAGTCCCCTTGCTGCTCAGTGAAGTGTCACTGCCGCCAAAGGGTGGGCTCCATAATCCATGCACCACTTGTACTTTAGCAGCTGGGCTGGTGGTGGCTGAGGTGCCTTTGGGACTTTTCCCAGATGGAGGGGGTGGGTCAGGGGAGGGAAAGAGGTCAACATTGGAGAGGTAATACTTCTTTGGACCAAGGTAAAGGGTAGGAGTAGTGGTGATAGAAGTGGAGGAATAGGATGTGGTTGTAGGAGAGTCAGGTGTGCTGTCCTTGGGTGCAGGTGACTGGGACGTAGGCTGTCGTGAGGTGGTTGGCTGTTGCTTGGGTGGCTGCCTGCGTTTATGTGTCTTGGAAGAGGGGGTGACAGACACAGTGGGAGAGGACACAGGGGACGTTTAGATGGCAGTGGGGGTGGTGACTGCACGTGTGAGGACTGTAGTGGAGGGTGTGCTGGTGATGGAAGAACTGGCTGATGTTGGTGTGCACGCAGGTGTGAGTGTAGACGTCACAGGGAGGGAGGAGGGAGACGAGGAGGTGGGGGACACAGAGGTGGGAGTGAATGTTGGTATGTCTGCATCTGGGTGTTGCTTGGGTGAATGCTTGTGTGTTCTGTGGTGCTTATGTTTGGATGAGCTGGCCTTGGGTGTTGAGGTGTGTGCAGGCTGGTCTGATGGTGTGGATGGGATAGGCTGAGGAACAGAAGACAGAGAAAGGGTGGAGGCAGTCAGAAGAGGGAGACTGGAGACAGGGACAATGGCTGCCGTCAGTGCTGAGGCCAGAGAAGTGAACGCTCGTTGATGGGCAGCCTGACCCGAATGAATGCCCTCCAGGTAGGCATTGCTCTGTTGCACCTCCCTTTGCACCCCCTGGATGGCATTCAAAAGGGTGGTCTGCCCAACAATGAGCGTCCTCACCAGGTCATTGAGCTCCGCACTGAGGGCAGCATGGGTAACAGAGGCAGGGGCTGAGGTGCCTGGGGCGAAGGAGACGCGCGCCTTCCTGGGCGAACGGGCACTGAGCGAAGACTGAGGGGCTGCTGGGAGGGCGGTGCTGGTGCGCTGGGTGGCGGCTGTACCTGTTGTTGCGGGGGGCACAGATGTTGCCGCCCCCGCTAGGGAGCTCCCAAACGAGGACGTGTCCGTGTCGCTGGTGTCTCCACCGGCCCCCGTTGTGGTGCTCCCCTCGCCCTCCGGATCACTGATGCCCTCGGTGTCTGTGTCAGTGCCCACCGGGGCCTGGTGACCTGCAGCTCCCTCGTGCTCCGACGCCAATTCTCCTCCGCCTGATGATGCTAATGCACAAGAAAACAAAGAATAAGGGGGGGGGGGAGAAATAAAACAACGTTGAGTGTATGCCTTGTCAATACCCTTGGCGGAGAGGACAGACACAGGTGCCTCGTGCACTAAGCCGCGAACTTGGGGTATACTACTCAGTACTTCTGACTAGGCCAACAGGTCTAGGGACAACAGACGCGCACATGGGTGATGGAGGACCATGGATAGCTGCACTTGGCACCCTACAGAGGTGGGGGGCGGGGGCACAGGGCCATGTCTAATGGAGGGGACTACACTACGGAAAGCGCCCTGGCCTACTGTCACACACAGGCCTCCTCCCCCACCCAGACGCCTCAACTGCGCGTAAGGATAGCAGAATGTGCTGATACTCACCCCCTTGTGTCTGCTGTGCTGTCCTCAAGCGCCCATCCAACTCAGGGTAGGCCACCGCCAGGATCCGGGACATCAGGGGGGTCAGGGTACGACTGGCACCCCTCCTAGGTCGGGAGGCCATCCCCAGCAGGGTCTCTGCGGTCTTACGGGTTCCGCGGCGGATGTCCTCCCACCTCTTCCGACAGTGGGTGCCCCGTCTGGTGTAGACCCCCAGGGCCCGGACTTCCTTGGCGATGGCACGCCAAATATCGATTTTCTGATGGGCGCTCACCTGTTTGACATGTACAGGGTGGGAAAGAGAAAACGTCACATTTCTGCATGTATGGAGTAAATGCCCCCCCTTCCCCAACCTTGCCATGTGGCCCATTCTCACATCTGTCGTGCGTTGCACTCCTCATTTTCTCCCCACCCCACCAACTGACAGCCACCCCACTCCACACAGGCATAGACCATTCAAGGAGCACTCAGTGTACTCACCTGTTGGTCTGGAGGACCGTAGAGTAGCGCATACTGGGGGAGGACCCCATCCACAAGTTTCTCCAACTCTTCAGACGTGAAGGCAGGGGCCCTTTCCCCAGTCGCAGCAGCCATTGTCACTTCCAGACCGAGTTCACAGCAGCACTTGCAGTATAGGTCCTCTCCTGTGGATGATCAGGTCTCGAGTGATTAATCAGATAGAAAATGGCGGTCACGCCCGCGGTGGTGCGTACCGCGGCGGTGCGTACCGCGACCGCTGGCGCACATCGTCATTGGCTCCTGAATCCCATAGGGTTCAATGTTAACCAATACGACTTCGTACAGCGGTCTTCGACCGCCTACCGCCACGGTATGCCACGCCAGCACATTGACCTCACATCCCATTGTCCCACTTCACAGGTCAGGCAGCCGCCATTTCAAGGGCCCACATGGCTTAAATTTGACTGCGTCACACAGGCCTAGGCCTTGCATTGCCACACATACACGCCTTTCAATGCATTTCGATTCTTTAACTGTGCAAGCTGTGTGAACGTACCTGTGGTTTGCCCGACTCGGTGCTCCATGTTGTCCTTCCTAGGCACCATCCGCTGGGACTTCCGAGGAGAAGGATGAATCCTCGCGTGTACCGTCCGCTGGTGGACCTGTCGACAATGGAAGAACGCCATATAATACTACGCTACAGACTTGACCGTGCCACTATACATGAACTGTGTGCCCAGCTGGAGCCAGCCCTGATGTCCCCCATCCGCCAACCCACAGGCATTCCCCCTCTGGTGCGGGTTCTGTCAGTCCTCCATTTTTTGGCAAGTGGGTCATTCCAGACAACAGTGGCCATGTCATCTGGAATGTCTCAGCCTATGTTTTCCAAGATTTTGTCCAGAGTGTTGTCTGCCCTGATGAAACTCATGCGGAGCTACATCATTTTCCCAGAGGAGGGTGATTTGCCTACAGTGAAGGGTGATTTCTATGCCCTTGGACATATCCCCAACATCATTGGTGCCATTGATGGGACCCATGTGGCTTTGGTGCCCCCAAAAGACGATGAGCAGGTGTACAGAAACAGGAAAAATTACCATTCGATGAATGTCCAGGTGGTCTGTTTGGCTGACCAGTACATATCCCATGTAAATGCCAAGTTCCCTGGGTCAGTGCATGACGCGTTTGTTATGCGAAATAGCAGCATCCCCTATGTGATGGAGCAGCTACAGAGACAACGTGTGTGGCTAATAGGTGACTCTGGTTACCCCAACCTGCCTTGGCTACTGACCCCAGTGAGGAATCCCCGGACAAGGGCAGAGGAACGGTACAATGAGGCCCATGGGCGAACTAGGAGGATCATAGAAAGGACCTTTGGCCTCCGGAAGGCCAGGTTTAAGTGCCTGCATATGACAGGGGGATCCCTGATGTACTCACCAAAGAAGGTGTGCCATATCATCGTGGCCTGCTGTATGCTTCACAATCTGGCATTGCGACGTCAGGTTCCTTTCCTGCAGGAGGATGGTGCAGATTGTGGTGTTGAAGCAGCTGTGGAGCCTGCGGAGAGTGAAGAGGAGGAAGACTCAGAAGACGACACAGACAACAGGGACAGAGTAATAGAACAGTATTTTCAGTAGCACACAGGTAAGAATCACCCATGCCATTTTACATTTCCTGAAAGCCTCCTGCATCTCAACTTTGTCTATTTCCCCCCAGAACTTTACAACTGATGTTTGATTTTCCATTCCCTTTTCAGTGCTGTATGACCCACTGCGTGACTTCTGCTTGGTTAGCCCATGGACTAATGCTAAGTGACCTCGGTATGTGTTCAGCACAAAGTTAACAGAACGTAATTGATATGTAATGTGTTATACATTTGTAAATAATACAGGCTGAGTCCTGATTGATTTCAGTGCAATGAGTGATTTATTTTTAGTGCAAGATGATGGTACATTCTAGTCAAACGGTGATGGGTGGGGGTGGAGTGATGTCCATGGCGGAGTCCAGTTCTCAGTCTCACAGGTGCATTGTCCATATGCCTGTGGAAGGATGGAGCAGGGGCAGTTCAAGGTTTGACAGGGTGGCAATGTGGGACAGTGGGAGGACTTCAGGGGGTATCTGATGCTGGCGGGGGTCTTGACATCCTACTCTGTCGATTTTTTTGATCTCAGGCTCCTCTTGCGGGGTGGTTGTTGTTCAGCAGGAGGTGGGGTTCTGGTGGCCTGTCGTTGTGGTGGGGCCTCCTGTCCACTAGCGCCGGCGGAGGTGGTAGGCTGTTCCTGTTCCGGGCTAGTGACAGGGGCCCTGTGTGATGCCACATGGTCCCGAAACGTGTCCTCTATACGGTTGAGGGCCTGGACTATGCTCCCCATAGCGGTAGAGATGTTGGTTAGTTGTTCGCTGAACCCCATGTAGCGTTCCTCCTGCTGTGCCTGGATCTCCTGGAACCTGGCCAGTACCGTCGCCATCGTCTCTTGTGAGTGGTGGTAGGCTGCCATGATGGTGGTGAGGGCCTCTTGGAGAGTGGGTTCCTGTAGTGCTTTCCTCTTATATAGTTTCTAAGCACTAACATAACACAACAGAAATGCACTTCTGAGGTCAAAGAAGACTTTTATTGTTGTTAATTCTTCCCCAACCACAATTTTTATGTATGACGAATTAGTAGCTTTCAAGTCCGCGTTAATCAAACAAAATATATCAGTTTGCAATATACAAAGCAGGTTATATTGATAAGATATTGAATGCAAAGCAAAACAAATACTTCACCGTGTGGGAACTATCTACAGCTTCATCTTTCTAAGGTCTGCAAGCTGATGACCCCTGTCAGCCGCGGGAAAGAGATTCATCTACCCACACAGGATTGCTGGCAGCTGGCGCCAAGCTCCAGCACAAGGTCCGGCAGATTCGAATCTGACCCTCTGCAGCCTGTTACATTTGTTACAAAGGTGTGCCCCCTCCTCTCAGACCTGGGAAACTGAGCAAGCCTTTTGGAGACTGGCCAGGTCTCCAAGACTACTCCTGTTCCCAAGCTCAAGCGAAGAAAAAACAACACCCATGTACTCTCTCTTATCATGTCTAGTCTACTGTGAGAAAAACATCTTGGTTCTCTGGTGCAAAAACACAGCTTGGAAAAATACAGCTTGGATTCTCAACTGCAATGTCTAACTCCACGTTAAAGGCAATGGGCAGCTAACCTAAATATCAAATGCAATGTCTAGTGTCATGTCAAAGCCAATAAGCATCTAAGTTGAATACAAAATGCAATGTATAATATCATGTCAAAGCCCATAGGCAGCTGAGCTGAATACAAAATGCAATATATAATATCATGTCAAAGCCAATAGGCAGCTGAGCTGAATACAAAATGCAATGTCTAATATCATGTCAAAGCCAATAGGCAGCGGAGCTGAATACAAAATGTAATATATGATATCATGTCAAAGCCAATAGGCAGCGGAGCTGAATACAAAATGTAATATATGATATCATGTCAAAGCCAATAGGCAGAATATCTAATAGCATGTCAAAGTCAATAGGCAGCTAAACTGAATACATCATGTCAAAGACAATAGGCATGCAATGTCAAAGCCAATAGGCGGCTAGACTGGATACAGCATGTCAAAGCCAATAGGCAGAATACAGAATATAATGGCTAATGCAATGTCAAAGCCCATAGGCGGCTCAACTGAATACAGAAAGTAATGGCTAATGCCATGTCAAAGCCAATAGGCGGCTCAACTGAACAAAACATACCATGTGCTACTGGTGAACATTGAGCAACTAATATGCGCAGTGGTGAAACACAAAGTCATTGGTCAAACAAACTCCATCAAATGGCAGTACATTCCGCCCTTTGACCAATGAATTTTTGTTTCACATATCTCCTGTTTCAAACAAAAACAAAAAAAACATCAGCACAAAAAAAAACATTATCAGCAAGTCACATTTGAATGATCAAAACAATCCCTGTAAAGCAATAGAAGTGAATTAACACATTGATTTCATAACCTTTCACATTAGATACATCTATACAGAAAAGACTGGGCAATTTTTATACTCTGAATGAGTCTCTAATTCAACAGTGTTAGCAATTTGATGTGGCATGAGTTCTGCTCATGTAAAGATGCACGGTCCACCTGAAAGGTTTTCTGGAAGGTAAGCAAAAGTCAGAGTTCCATACGAGAAGGGAAAAAAAAAAAAAAAAAACACAGCTTAGTTCCAGTGGAAGAATGCAATCAAACAAGTTGAACTTGAACTGAAGGCGCAGTTTGCGCAAAATGGATCCATGGTGCTGGCACTTTACTCAGCCAGGTTCAGGTTGGGGGTTCGGTCCCTTCCCCGACCCCACACGCACACACCGGAAGGGGGACCACACAGCACACTCAGGGACAGTGGCGAAACGTGGTAGGATCTGCAAAAGAAACAAGTATGACTTTTCTTGCAAATAACATTTTTCATTTAAACTGCACCCTTCCTCTTTCTTTCCCTGTTTTATAATCAGCAGGACGTTTTTGAGGCCCTTTGTTATATTTTCTGCAGGTTCTGGAGGATCACTTAGGGCTTCAGCCCACACATCAGCACTGAGGTTTTTATCTGCTGCACCACAGCTTCCCTTTTCTTGCACTGTCAGAAGGGCTGGGGCAGACTCCTTCTTTAACAAACCTCCATTCACTGCATTTTTGCCAATTTGGGCCATTCTGTCTCCAATTTGTATGAATGAATCAGATTCTTTTCTAGGTATCAGCATAATTTCGATTTTTCCTTGGTAATCTGCAGCAATCACTTTCCCTAAAACCTGATCAATTTGCCATTTCTGTCCTGGTAACTTTCCTCTCCCCAACTGCTCTGTGACTGCTTACATGACAGATTGCTTTTGTGCGTGCTGCACAGTTTTTATCAAATCTAGGGGAATGTGCATCTCTCTCATCTCTGCCCACCTGTAAGTGGCTTTTTCTCTCAGCTGTTCACATTTCTGGGGCACCCACTTAGCCATCCCCACTAAGGCAGAATTCTGGGTGTACACTTCTCTCTCTGAATTTTTCTCATTAACATCTGCAAGGTAATTGAACCAGTTAGGTGCTAAAACATTAGCAATGAACCAAAAATCTGCGTTAGCTCTTGCTTTAAAATCTGACACACATTACACAACTCCATTCCTTCTCCTGTGCCAGAAAACAACATTTCAGTCAATGAATCATTAGTAAAACAAACATGCTTTTTATCTTCAGTAGACACAAATTCAAATGGTGCACACAATTTCACGGTAATTCTTTTACCTGTGGTACTCTAGCCCTGTCTTGCAAGTACCAGATCCATTGTATGATTCTAGCTAGGGGCACTATTTTCTTCCCTTGTTCTTGAATTACATGTACATAAGTATTTCCTTCTTGCACTGCGCAGAAACCTAAAGTTTGCATTATTTCATTTGCCAAAACACAAGCGCGCAGCTGCATATAATTTTTCACAGTGACCATATACAAAAGTGTTAGGATTTCACTCAAATGAGGGCTATTCTTTTTCCAAAAATCAAACAAGCTAATGAAACTCGGGGTGTCTTGCTCTAAAATCCTTTGTGCATTTTGCAACGGTAACTCGTAAATCACATTCTGGTCTCTCTCGTCCGTGTTATCAGTTAAGGAATGCATTTTGTCTGCCAAAAACCCTGGCTCACACGAAAACTCAAAGCAGCTCGGAGCTGTCTTAACCCCCTCATTACTGGAATGGGACAAGAAAGATTCTTCATTTTTATAACTTTCAGCATTATTTTGAATTATTGTATCCTGGCTAATTTGCTCACGTAAATTCCTATTTTCATTTTCCAACTTCCTACATTTCTCCTGCATTTCTCTGTAAGCAGATAAAGGTATCCAGACCTTTCTGTCATCATTACTTCCAAAAGACACTTTTTCTACATATGTACAACAGAAATTATTTCTCAAAGCATTATCAGGCATTTTAGCTACACATGCATTTTCTTCTGTAATTCCCCAAACAGAAAACAATTCACAGTTTTTCTTAGCACCATCAGGCAGTTTACCAATACATGCATTCCCAGACATGGTCTGCCGTGCTACTGTAATTCTCCCAAAAAAAACAATTTCTGTAATTCTCCAAACAACAAAAAAACAATTACACTTTTAAAGTGTGCACTTAGAAATCTACCAACTCGTCAACACCCTCTTAATCACCTCTTAATGACCGACACCCCACTTCTGGTACCAATTGTAGTGCTTTCCTCTTATATAGTTTCTAAGCACTAACATAACACAACAGAAATGCACTTCTGAGGTCAAAGAAGACTTTTATTGTTGTTAATTCTTCCCCAACCACAATTTTTATGTATGACAAATTAGTAGCTTTCAAGTCCGCGTTAATCAAACAAAATATATCAGTTTGCAATATACACAGCAGGTTATATTTATAAGATATTGAATGCAAAGCAAAACAAATACTTCACCGTGTGGGAACTATCTACAGCTTCATCTTTCTAAGGTCTGCAAGCTGATGACCCCTGTCAGCCGCGGAAAAGAGATTCATCTACCCACACGGGATTGCTGGCAGCTGGCGCCAAGCTCCAGCACGAGGTCCGGCAGATTCGAATCTGACCCTCTGCAGCCTGTTACATTCGTTACAAAGGTGTGCCCCCTCCTCTCAGACCTGGGAAACTGAGGAAGCCTTTTGGAGACTGGCCAGGTCTCCAAGACTACTCCTGTTCCCAAGCTCAAGCGAAGAAAAAACAACACCCATGTACTCTCTCTTATCATGTCTAGTCTACTGTGAGAAAAACATCTTGGTTCTCTGGTGCAAAAACACAGCTTGGAAAAATACAGCTTGGATTCTCAACTGCAATGTCTAACTCCACATTAAAGGCAATGGGCAGCTAACCTAAATATCAAATGCAATGTCTAGTGTCATGTCAAAGCCAATAAGCATCTAAGTTGAATACAAAATGCAATGTATAATATCATGTCAAAGCCCATAGGCAGCTGAGCTGAATACAAAATGCAATATATAATATCATGTCAAAGCCAATAGGCAGCTGAGCTGAATACAAAATGCAATGTCTAATATCATGTCAAAGCCAATAGGCAGCGGAGCTGAATACAAAATGTAATATATGATATCATGTCAAAGCCAATAGGCAGCGGAGCTGAATACAAAATGTAATATATGATATCATGTCAAAGCCAATAGGCAGAATATCTAATAGCATGTCAAAGTCAATAGGCAGCTAAACTGAATACATCATGTCAAAGTCAATAGGCATGCAATGTCAAAGCCAATAGGCGGCTAGACTGGATACAGCATGTCAAAGCCAATAGGCAGAATACAGAATATAATGGCTAATGCAATGGCAAAGCCCATAGGCGGCTCAACTGAATACAGAAAGTAATGGCTAATGCCATGTCAAAGCCAATAGGCGGCTCAACTGAAAAAAACATACCATGTGCTACTGGTGAACATTGAGCAACTAATATGCGCAGTGGTGAAACACAAAGTCATTGGTCAAACAAACTCCATCAAATGGCAGTACAGTTCCCTGGGCCTGTCCTCCCCCCCCTGTCGCACAGCAGCCCTCCGAGTTGCCCGGTTTCCCCCGGCCTCTGTCCCCTGGACGGTGTGCCCACTACCACTGCCCCCAGGTCCCTGTTGTTGTTGGGGTGGTGGGTTACCCTGGGTGCCCTGTAGTGGCAGACACACCGCTGATTGACCGAGACAGAGACATGGGCCCGCTGGGTGGGAGCTGTGCTGTTGTTCCCAGAGGGGGTTGGGTCTGCAGTGGCCTGTGGCTGCCTGAGGGGAACCGACTGTCCAGAGGTCCCCGATGGTCCGGGCTGGTCATCAGGTTCCAGGTCGACAGAGCTGCTGTCATCACTAGGGGCCTCTTCCGGGGGTGGGATGGACATTTCTGGTCCCTCCTGACCGGTGTGTTGTCGTTTGGGTCCTGCATGGGGTAAGAGAGTATGGTTATTGTTTCTGTGTGTGCAATTGCGTGCGATTTATGGGTGCCCTTGTCCCCCAGTGCTGGCATACCCTTGGGGGAGGTGTTGTGAGGGTGTTTTGTGGGGGGGGGGGGTATGTGCAGTGGTCATGCTTAGGTGATGGGTGTCCATAGTTTGTGGTGGCATGCAGGGGTTGGTGTTGGGTGGGTTGTGCTGGAGAGACATACTCAGGGAGGATGTGTGATGGGGGGTTGGGGGTGAGGGTGGGGGTGGTGGTTAGCATGCTGGGGGGGGGGGTGAAGTAGTTGAGCTTGTACTTACCAGAGTCCATTCCTCCGGATACTCCAGCGAGGCCCTCAGGATTCAGGATGTTTAGTACCTCTTGCTCCCATGCTGTGAATTCGGGTGGTGGTCCCCCGCCAGTCTTCTGCACTGCGATGTTGTGTTGCGAGACCATCGAGCGCACCTTCCCCCGTAGGTCGTTCCAGCGTTTGCGGATGTCGTCCCTATTTCTGGGATGCTGTCCCACCGCGTTGACCCTGTCCACGATCCGCTGCCATAGCTCCGCCTTCCTGGCTATGGTGGTGTGCTGCACCTGTGAGCCGAAGAGCTGCGGTTCAACTCTTATAATTTCCTCCACCATGACCCGGAGTTCTTGGTCCGAAAAGCGTGGGTGCCTTTGGGGTTCCATGGGGTGGTGTGTATGAGGTGTGGGGTGTTGTATGTGGTGATGTGTGTGTTGGTGTGTGGTGCTTTGTGCTTCTATGTGGGTGTTTTCTGCTTCTCCCTCCCATATGTGGGCAACTTTTTTAGTTTTGCAGGTGGCGGAATGTCCTTGCCCTCGCTCCGTGGCACACTGGCTGCCCTGATGGTTGGCTCACTCCAATAGCCCGCAGTTGCTGGCACCACTGTGCCTGGGGATGTGGTGGCTAAGGTGTAGGGTTGGGACCTGGAAAGCCTGGCCCTAGGGGACGGACGGGGGGGGGAGGTGTTGGGAAGAGGTCAATATTAGCCAGGAAACGTTTTTTAGACACACTGGAACGTGTAGTTGGAGGGGTTTTGGGAGTGGAGGTAGAGGTAGTGGTTGTAGGAGGTGTACGTCTGCTGAATTTGGGTGAAGGTGCATGGGCTGGAGGCTGTTGTGGGATGGATGGCTGTTGGGTGGGTGTGTGCCTGCGTTTGTGTACTTTGGGAGGAGGGCTCACAGACACAGTGGGAGAGGACACTGGGGATGTGTGAATAGTAGTGGGGGTGGTGAGTGCATGTGAGCAGTGTGTGGTGATGGGCCTGCTGGTGATGGAGGTTGTGGCTGAAGATGTTATGCATGCAGGTGTGAGTGTAGACGAGACTGGGAGGGAGGAGGGAGACGTGGAGGAGAGGACACAGTGGAGGCAGTGGATGTGGGTATGTCTGCATGGGTATGATGCTTTTGTGAGTGCCTGTGGGATGTGTGGTGCTTTTGTTTGCCTGAGCCACCGTTGTGTGTTGATGTGTGTGCATGCTGGTCTGATGGTGTGCTTGGGATAGGCAGAGGTACAGGGGATTGGGTCTGGGTGGAGGAAGTTGGAGGGGGGGGCTGGACACAGGGACAATGGCTGCCATCAGTGCTGAAGCCAGAGCCTGAAATGCTCTCTGTTGGGCTGCCTGGCCAGAATGAATGCCATCCAGGTATGCATTTGTTTGTTGCAAATGCCTCTCAACACCCTGGATGGCATTCACAATGGTAGACTGCCCAACAGTGAGGGATCTCGGGAGGTCAATAGCCTCCTCACTGAGGGCAGCAGGGCTGACTAGGGCAGGGCCTGAGGTGCCTGGGGCGAAGGAGATGCCCACCCTCCTGGGTGAGCGGGCACGGGACACACGCTGAGGGGCTGCTGGGAGGGCGGTGCTGGTAGGGGAGGTGGCGGCTGTACCTGTTATTGTGGGGGCACAGAGGGGCCCGTCACCGCAAGGGAGCTCCCATCAGAGGAGGAGTCACTGTCGCTGGTCTCTACTCCTGTCACCGTCGTGGAGCTCCCCTCGCCCTCCATCCCACTGGTGGCTTCAGACTCCGTTGTTTTGCCCTCTAGGGCCAAGTGGGATGCAGCTCCCTCCTGCTCCAGTGCCAATGCTCCTCCACCTGATGATGCTATTGCACACAAAAACATGGTGACCACAAAAAAGGTGGGGGGAAGACAGAAGAAAGACATGTTCAGTGCATGCAACACCACTACCGTTGGCGGACACTACAGACACAGCAGACCTCTGCACTACGCCATCCACTTATAGTTCCTAGATTATTCACAAGGCCATGGGGTACAAGGCCTATGCTCGATTGCTACACACATGGAAGTCACAGCAGCCTGACTAGGTGTAGATGGCACTATCCACTAGTGGGGTTGGGGTGCCACTGAGCCTGCCTCACAAGGGAACTTGCCTACCAAGCTCGCCCTGGCCTAGGGGAACCCACTGCCCACCTCCCCTACCCAGACACCTCGTAATGCTCGCAGAGTCAGATGATTGTGACTGTACTCACCCCCTTGAGGCTGCTGTGATGCCCTCAAGCGCCCATCCAACTCTGGATACGCCACCGCCAGGATCCGGAACATCAGGGGGGTCATGGTGCAACGGGCACCCCTCCCACGTTGGGAGGCCATCCCCAGCTGGGCCTCCGCCGTCTTCTTGCTCCAGTAGCGAGTGTCCTCCCATCTTTTCCGGCAGTGGGTGCTCCGTCTGTGGTGGACCCCCAGGGTCCGGACGTCCTTGGCGATGGCACGCCAAATATCTTTCTTCTGGTGGGCGCTGACCTAGAGGAATAGTACAGGGGAAAAAGATAATCTTTACCCGTCCGGACCGTGATACTCATTGGCCCATGTTCCCACCCTTGCCCTGACGCACATACACTCACCGTGCGCTCATGCAGGCCTCAGTCCCCCCCCATGCATCTTCCAGCCGCACCACTCCAAACAGGCATTGCCCATGCAGCATACCCACAGTGTACTCACCTGTTTTTCTGGAGGACCGTAGAGTAGCGTGTACTGGGGGAGGACCCCATCCACTAACTTCTCCAACTCCTCCGAAGTGAAGGCAGGGGCCCTTTCCCCAGACACATGAGCTATCGTCGCTTCCAGACCCAGGTCACAGCAGCACTTGAAGTGTAGGTCCTCTCCTGTCGAAGGTCAGGTATCAAGTGAGTGAACAGACAGAAAATGTTGGTCACGTCCCCGGCGGTGCGTACCGTCACCGCCAGCATGCATCGTCATTGACTCCTGAGACCCGTAGGGTCCAATGTTAACCAATGCTGATTTGCTCCACGGTCTTGGACCGCCTACCGCGACGGTGTTGAACGCCAGAGCAGTTACCTCATATCCCCTTGTCCCACTTTACAGGTCAAGCAGCCGCCATTTCAGGGTGCCACATGGCATTAATAATAACTGCGTCAGACCTATCTAGGCCTTGCATACAAACAGTAACAGGCACATTGCTGATTAATAAATGTGTGCTAATGACATTTTGTAATACCTCAGTGTTGACTGACTCTCTGCTCGCTGTTCTCGTCCATAGGGCACGTCCGCTGGGGCAGGTGATGAGATAGTGGCATCCTCTGGTGTACAGGCCGCTGGTGGACCCGTCAACAATGGAAGAGAGACACGTAATAGTCACATACAGACTTGATCGTGCAACAATCCATGAACTGTGTGCCCAGTTGGAGCCAGACCTGATGTCAGCTATCCGCCATCCCAGAGGGATCCCCCCTCTAGTGCAGGTCCTGTCAGTACTCCATTTCCTGGCAAGTGGGTCTTTTCAAACCACAGTGGCCATTGCATCAGGGATGTCCCAGACAATGTTCTCTAATGTGTTGTCCAGATTGTTGTCTGCCCTGCTGAAACACATGCACAGCTACATCGTTTTCCCTCGGGTGGAGGATTTGCCTACAGTGAAAGGTGACTTCTATGCCCTGGGACATATCCCCAACATCATAGGTGCCATTAATGGGACACATGTGGCCTTGGTACCCCCCGCAGGAGTGAACAGGTGTACAGAAACTGGAAGAGCTACCATTCGATGAATGTGCAGATGGTGTGTTTGGCCGACCAGTACATCTCCCATGTGAATGCCAAGTTTCCTGGCTCAGTGCATGACGCTTACATTCTGAGGAATAGCAGCATCCCTTACGTGATGGGGCAACTCCAGAGGCACCGTGTGTGGCTAAAAGGTGAGGACAAGGACCCTATACCCTGTAAATAGTTGTCTGGGTCTGGGGTTGTCCTTACGGGTTAGTTCGTGTCAAACAGTTGTCCCTCAATATTTTCGAGTGACTCTGGTTACCCCAACCTGTCATGGCTACTGACCCCAGTGAGAAATCCCAAGACAAGGGCAGAGGAACGCTACAATGAGGCACATGGACGAACTAAGAGGATTATAAAAAGAACCTTCAGCCTCCTGAAGGGCAGGTTCCGGTGCCTCCATATGACAGGTGGTTCTCTCTACTACTCACCAAAGAAGGTGTGCCAGATCATCGTGGCCTGCTGTATGCTGCACAACCTGGCTTTGCAACGACAAGTGCCTTTTCTGCAGGAGGATGCGCCAGCTGGAGGTCTTGTGGCAGCTGTGGAGCCTGTGGACAGTGAAGAAGAGGAGGCAGAAGAAGAGGATATCGACAACAGAAACAAAGTTATCCAGCAATACTTCCAGTGGGACACAGGTAAGAAGATATCACTGCCTACCACATCTCATACTATTGTTTGACCTATCATAAGTCTGTCATTTTCACCCAGTGTATGGACCCTGACTTGTCACTTTGCCTTTTCATTTAACAGATGTGGGTCCCACTTAGTGACTTCTGCTATATTTCCTCATGGACTAGAGCTGTGTCACATCGGTATGTTGACATTTAAATTGACATTGCTATATTCCATAGTTATTGCAATTACAGATTTGTGAAAGCACAGACTGACTCCAGATTGTTTTTTGATTGATGTGTGTTTATTTTTGTGCAAATAAGTGTAGGGGGTTGTAAAATGGTCAGGGGTGATGGTGGAGGAATGTCCATGGCAGAGTCCAGTCTATTTGTTTCACAGGTGCATTGTCCAAAGGGGCATATGAAGTGGAGCAAGGGCAGTTGAAGGATGGACAGGGTGACAAAGTGGGACAGAAGGATGACATTCAGGGGGGTCTCATTTCCTGGCGGGGATCTTGGCAATGTTCTCTGTCTTGTTCCTGGATCTCAGGGACCGTTTGCGGGGTGGCTCTCCATCTTCAGGAGGTGGGGTGCTGGTGTTGTGGTCCTGTGGCGGTGCCTCCTGTCCACTAGCGCCGGCAGAGTTGGTGGGCAGTTCATCATCCAGGCTAGTGTCAGGGGCCCCTTTTTGTGCCACAGTGTCCCTCCTGGTGTTGACAAGGTACTGCAGCACCCCTACAATGGTGACCAGGGTGGTGTTGATGGACTTGAATTCCTCCCTGATCCCCAGATAGTGTTCCTCCTGCAGCCGCTGGGTCTCCTGAAAGTTGGCCAGTACCGTTGCCATCGTCTCCTGGAATGATGGTACGCACCCATGATGTTGGCGAGGGACTCGTGGAGAGTGGGTTCCCTGGGCCTGTCCTCCCCCTGTCGCACAGCAGTCCTCCCAGTTCCCCTGTTTTCCTGTTCCTCTGTCCCCTGAACAGTGTGCCCACTGCCACTGCCCCCAGGTCCCTGATTTTCTTGGGGTGGTAGGTTTGCATGGGTTCCCTGTAGTGGTGGACACACTGCTACTTGACGTGTCCTGGGGACAGAGGGATGGGCCCGCTGGGTGGGTGCTGTGCTGGTGTTTCCTGAGGGGGGAGGCTCTGTGGTGGCTTGTGACAGTGTCAGTGGATCCGACTGTCCCGAGGTCCCAGATGGGCCGGGCTGGTCATCTTGATCCAGTTGTGCAGAGCTGCTGTCATCACTGTGGGCCTCTTCTGTGGGGGGACTGGACATGTCTGGAACCTCCTGTCCGGTGATGTTGGGTAGGGGTCCTGCAGGGGTGTAAAGGCATGATTATTGCATCTGTGTGTGCCATTGTGTGCAATAAGTGAGTGACCCTATACTCCAGTGCTTGCATTCTTGTCTAGGTCCTTGTGTGATATTTGGTTTGGGGTCTGTGTGGGTATCTGCTGTGGACATGCTTTGGTGATGGGTGTCCATGCTTTGGTGTTGCATGCAGGGCTTGGTGTTGGGATGTGTGGGTTATGATAAGGGGACATATGTGAGGTGTTGGAGGGCTGGGGTTGAGGGTGAGGGTGGGGGTATGTGATGGCATGCAGTTAGGGTGGGGGATATTATAGTTAATAGTTGCCTTACCAGAGTCCATTCCTCCTGCTACTCCTGCGAGGCCCTCAGGATGCAGTATTGCCAAGACTTGCTCCTCCCATGTTGTTAGTTGTGGGGGAGGAGGTGGGGGTCCACCGCCAGTCCTCTGCACTGCAATCTGGTGTCTGGAGACCACGGAACGTACCTTCCCCCTTAGGTCGTTCCACCTCTTCCTGATGTCATCACGTGCTCTGGGGTTCTGTCCCACTGTGATGACCCTGTCGAAGATTCTGCGCCATAGCTCCATCTTCCTAGCAATGGAGGTGTGCTGCACCTGTGATCCGAATAGCTGTGGCTCTACCCAGACGATTTCCTCCACCATGACTCTGAGCTCCTCCTCAGAGAACCTGGGGTGTCGTTGAGGTGCCATGATGTGGTGTGGGTGATGTGTGAGGTGGTGTTGGTTGTGATGTGTGAGGGGAGGTGTTTGTGTGTGTTGTCTGAGGTGCGTGGATGTTGTGTGAGTGATGATGTTGTGTGCCTGTGGATGCTAGTGTTGTTTCTGGTGGTGTCTCTCTCTGGCCTTCTATCGCAATTCTGGTTGTGAGGGTTTATGGGTGATGTGGGTGTGTGTGTTTTATATTGGATTGGGTGTGTGGGAGTGGTGTGTGTATGTGTATCAGGTGTGTGTATTTTGATTTGTCCAATGTGGTTGTGTTTTGTATATGTGTGTGTATTTTGAGCGCGGCGGTGTGTACCACCAATGGAATACCGCGGTTGAAAGACTGCCGCATGGATTCGTGGGTCGTGATAGTGTGGGCGTATTCCTGTTGGCATGACGGTGGAGGTTTTGTTATCGCCAGTTTATCTCTGACCTTTGGTGTGGCGGACTTGAGTGGGTGTCTGGATTTTGGTGGATTCCGAGCTGTGGGTCGTAACAGCTGTAGCAGAATTCCGCCACCTC
Organism: Pleurodeles waltl; assembly: GCF_031143425.1. Lineage (NCBI taxonomy): Eukaryota > Metazoa > Chordata > Amphibia > Caudata > Salamandridae > Pleurodeles > Pleurodeles waltl. Next base: position 695,806,188 of record NC_090439.1, on the reverse strand, counting down.
AGCGGTGTGTTGGCGGTCTTCTGCACGGCGGTAAGCGGGATTTACCGCCAATGTTGTAATGAGGGCCTATATGTAAAATTGCATTCAACTACTTTTGTCATTTATATTGTGGATTACCTTGGTGTTGTTTCATTGTTTAATGCTTTGTGCTAATGGTTTTCCAATTTGGTAGGCTACTTCCCGATACTAAGCCATTACGAATAGTTGTGAAGATTCTGTATACCAAGTTTAAACCTTATTTAGTTGTACGTCACTGAAATTTTGGACCATCTCAGTTTGCTGAGTCTCTCTGTATAAAATGATTCTTAGCTCTTTCTAGTATTTAGTCAGTGAGCTTAGACTGACATTTAATTTTTTTTCCGGTGGATTCAGAGGACCCTTATAAATATCTCTAGGCTCTCCCTAGGGGGTACACATCTTCGATGTTTACGTCAAAGTAATTTAATATGTTTTATTTTATTGTTTTCCTAAAGTTCTCCTAAAGTACTCTTTTTGATGCAGGTGTTCTGTAAATACAGTGCATCCATAGGGTCATTAGGAGATCTAGGCCAGCAAAAGAAATCTGGCACGGGCGATGCATCAGATTTTGTAAATTAGACTCAAAGATTTTTTCTCAATGAATCACAGTTCTCTATGTTTGATTGTATTCCTTGCTTCTCCACTGAACTTGATGTTATCTCCATAAAGAATCTTTTGACAATTCACTCTATTAATGTTTGTTACATGCCTAGTGAAATCCATGTTCAACTTTTATCATTAAATGAATATGCTCACCACAGTTAAGGCAGTGTATAAAAGATTAATTCTGGTCAAGACAAGAAACTCAAAGCATTTGCCCTTGCTCTGTCCAGATGATGACAATATCAGCCTAATTTATGAGTGTCCTTAGATCATAGATGTGTGTCTTGAAATAAACCTGTATCTCAGTTATTGTGTTTGAGGTAGGGTTGAACCCTCTTTCTCTTACTCTCGTTATTCAAACGTCTGACAAACCATGACATAACTTTTATAACACTTGCCATTTATTAGGGACTTTTGAGGGTTTTAGACACAACAAAGAACAATACCAAAACCAATACAAAGACAAGAAACACAGGAAAGAATTTTTTTTATAGAAATTCTTATGTGAACAGTGTTAATTCAGTACTTTCATAAAAAAGTAATAATCAAATATAACCAAAAAGGTAGACAAAATAGAACAAGACAAAATACTAGGTAAGACAATAAGGGCCAGATGTAGCAACCGGTTTGCATGTCGCAAACTGCGAAAAACGCAGTTTGTGACATGCAAAACGGCCAACGCGATGCAGATTCACATTTTGCGAGTCGGTACCGACTCGCAAAATGTGAATCCGACTCACAAATAGGAAGGGGTGTTCCCTTCCTATTTGCGACCGCATCACCATGCTGAGCTGCTTTGTGACCGCGAAAGCGGTCGCTAACCAACTCACAGTTACCACCCACTTGAAGTGGGTGGTAACGCATTCACAAACGGGAAGGGGTCCCCATGGGACCCCTTCCCCTTTGTGAATGTCGCTGAAAATAATTTTTCAGCGCAGGCAGTGGTCCAATGGACCACTGCCTACTCTGAAAAAATGAAACCAAATGGTTTCATTATTTTTTTGAATTGCAACTCGTTTTCCTTTAAGGAAAACAGGCTGCAATTTAAAAAAAAAACTGCTTTGTTAAAAAAAGCAGTCACAGACATGGAGGTCTGCTGTCTCCAGCAGGCCACCATCCCTGTGAGTGCAGGGACTCGCTATGGGGTCGCAATTTGCGACCCACCTCATTAATATTCATGAGGTGGGTCTTTGCGAACCCCATAGTGAGTCGCAGAAGGTGTCTGAGACACCTTTCTGCATACTATTTTGCGAGTTGCAATTTGAGAGTCGGTATGACTCGCAATTTGCAAGTCGCAAATATTTTTTTTGCTACATCTGGCCCCAAGTGAGCAGGAAGTCAAACAAATGAGAAGATGGAACCTACTCCACTTTAGAACTTACAAGGATAGATGAGGGATCAGAAGACACGTAGGTCTCACTGTTAAAGGCATAGGGCTTCATCCAGATCACGTTAGGTTCCCTCTTATGTAGATGAAGGCCTCTACATACCATGCTGTGAAGTCCCAACCTGTTGGCAGGTATCTCACAGCCTACAGGCCATGCAACAGTGGAGCAGATGCACTGCAGACAGGGCAGTATTCCGAGAAGGGTGTCATGTTTATTTCAATAGATTTGCATACTACTTTTCCTTCATATGTAACCTGTAGATGGACATTTTTATGTAAAAAAAAAAAATCAATGGCTCTTGATGCACAAGTAGTTTTCTCCATCAGTGTTTGGGTCTTTGTCTGTTTTCCTGGGAGAAACAAGCAGTGGAGGCACAGTGGCAAATGGCCATCAGCCCTAGGATTTACGAACATTTAGCAGGCTGAGGCTCCACCAACAAAAACTCTTAGAATTCCTACACCTCCATGTGGGGAGGGATAACTGATCGGTTGGATGACAGTATTCAGAATTTCATAGAAGATGCCCTGCAACTGCAAACCTAAATAAAGCCCCTAATTTATAATCATACTGAAGTAAATATTTATTGTAACAAATGATGTAAAAATGAAGTCTTATTGGTGAGTAGATCACACAATGTTAAATGATATGTCTAAATAAAATGAAATGGCTACCTTTGGAACAAAAGGGGCCTTATTACGACCCTGGCAGTCTTAAGACTGCCAGGGTCGCAGTGGTGGTCAGACCACCGCCAATGTGGTGGACTGACTGCCACCTTACCACCGTGGTGTTAGCGCCACGGTCGGACCACCAGCGCTGCCAGTTTTCCTCAATAGCAGGGGTTAGTGGTCCCAATCTGCCAGGGCTGTGCTGCAAGCAGCACCGCCCTGGGGATTACGACCCCCTTTTCGACCAGCGGTTTCATGGTGGTAGCACCCCTGCACTGTCCATGCACATGCACTGCCCATGCACTTGGCATGGGCAGTGCAGGGGCCACCCTGACCAGCCCTGTCACGATGTTCACTGTCTGCTTTGCAGACAGTGAACATTGCAACGGGTGCTGGTGCGACCTACGCACTACAGCATTGCCACTGGCTCTAATATGAGCCACCGTCAATGTTGTAGCCTGTTTCCCGCTGACCCAGCGGGAAACTGTTAATGGGGCCTGCGAAAAAGCGGCTACACTGGCAGCAACCTGACTGTCAGGACTTCAGTGGATGGCTTTTTCCATCCGTCAAAGTCGTAATGACCTGCAAAGTCTTATCCTTATTCCACATAATGTGGGTCATTACGACTTCGGCAAAGCAGACAGTGAACATTGTGATGGGGCTGGCCAGAGGGCCCCTGCACTGCCCATTGCAAGTGCATGGGCAGTGCAGGCACCCCGTCTCCGCCATCAGTTACATGGTGGTGCTACCGCCATGCAACAGCTGGCAGAGAATGGGGTCGTAAACCCAGTGTTTTAGGACCACCAGTACCGCCAGCCCCTCCTATGGAGGAAAACTGGTGGTGCTGGCTATCGGCCGTGGCACTACCACCACGATCGTAATGTGGCAGCCGGACTACCATATTGGCAGTGGCCCAATTACCACTTTGATCCTGGCGGTCTTAAAACCGCCAGGGTCATAATGAGGCCTAATGTCTTAATTAGCCTTTGTAGAAAAGTGAGATGTTTTGCAAAATAATGTGTAACCAACATTAGTATTAAATGTGTAATCCTACGTAGGGATGAAGTTTAACATATAATGAAATAATGTTTATTTCTGCAGATAAATGAACATGATGACATTTTATGGGACTGTAGTTCAGCACAGGCATAAAGGGTTAACTCGTAGAGTACATCATTAGTTTTTCCCAACATAGTAAATGTATCACCCCTGAGGAAATTGAGAGAACAAAGACCCTTCAGTGCGAAACATTTGTCAAAAGCTGGTCACGACACCAATGAAGATTGAAAATGAGTGCAAGCAGATCTGCTATGTACAGAGCCCAAGATGCCTAGAATGATAGAAGCAACAGTCTGAAGCTGAGCAGTGCCCATTTAGAGCCGTAAATGAAGAGACTCATGAGCTGTAGTCCTAGCCATAATACACCTTGCTTAAACAAGGTACACTCTGGGAAATATCTTCCTATGCAAACCTTTGTTTTACAAGATGTCAAACCATGTTTCAATTGCTACTAGCACTGAGATGAGAGATATAAGGCATAAACCCCCCAATTTTTTTTTTTAATGCGATCACAAATCATAGGGACTGGATGTACAGAATTCACTTGTCTGTTTATGGTTACTTTATCATTTCCTGAAGCATAAGCTTTGGTGCTTTTTACTGTTGACATGTATTTTTGTTCCATGTCCCCACAGCTGATGATTGGTGATTCTATATAGTCTTTCTTCAATTTTACTCGATATGTAGGACCACCTTTTGTTGTTATCACCTTGCTACTACCATAATGCCTGGTTTATTTTTTATGGAGCTTTAGCTATTGAGTGTTATTTGTATGTTCCACTGAGATGCTGGGGTACACGGTTACCACAACCTTTGCACTGAAAAAGGGCTTTTGTATATTTTCACTGTAGGGACAAACCAATGTAAATATTACACATGCCCTATGTTGTGATGTAATGCACCCAGACTTTGCAGTCTTTAAGGCACTAGTTGTAGGTGAGTTTAGCAATTGCCAAAAGAAGGATTAGAGTCAAAATCTCCATAAAGTAAGGTTGACCATTAGCTGTCGAATTCATTCATACATTCTTGTAATATTGATCAAAAATGTAATTTCAACAAAGAACATATATTCTTTTTAACTATATGTCAAAGATTTGCTGCACTTGAAAACCTGGGCAGTAATAATTCTCTGACCAGGTTCTCCCTTCTTCTGTGTCAGTAACTAGCTCATTGATTAGGTGCAAAACACTTTTAAAGAAAGAGAACTATAGGCTTAGCCTCCAGGTAGGAAGACAGACAGCAGTTGTCTACAAGCTGTCCATAGCTACTTGTCTTTAAATGAGAGAAAGGGGAGTGGATAGGAACAACAAATTACCCTTACACAGAATTTGTGACAACTTTTATGAGTAGTATGTTTATGTAAAAAAGTTATAGGTTGTCATGGATGTCTTTGAAACTTTTCTCCTTAGTGAATAACATTTAATAGTATGTGAGCTGTATTGCTGCAGTACTCCTTCACGTAATACATAATGCAGCTTGTGAATAGGCCTGATAAACTGAAATTATTTTTTAAAATAAAAACCGCCAGAATTAAAGTAACATGTAGTAAAGTAACTCCAATCCAAAATAAGCAAAAATAAGCAAACAAATAGGACATTGAATACACTATTCCTGCTAATATTCTACAAACATCAAGGAAAATCCATACGTTTTGTGAGGGGAGAATACATTTAAAAATGTAACTCCGATAAAGACACATTTGGGAAAGTATGATTCACTACTCTAACACCAGTCTTGCAAACATTGTGAAAAATCTATACATTGGACAGAATCATATTTACCATGCTAACTCCAGTCCGACAAAAAATGGGGAAAGTACATACATTAGGAGGGTAGATTTACTAATCTATCTTCAATCTAAAAAAACACTGGGGAAGTGCATACATAAGGGCTACCAGATTTACTATTCTTACAAACAGTATGTAGTGCATACATTGAGTTGCAGGTTTCCTATTCTAGCTCCAATTTAGCAAACACTAGGAAAATGTATACACTGAATATGGAGGGTATCAGTTCTGCTATTCTAACTGCCATACATCAAACACTGATGAGAGCACATGCAATAGAGAGGTCAGGTTTATAATTTTAAAGCCAATCTAATAAACATTGGGAACAATGTATACATTGGGCAGAGCTGCAATCACAAATACTGGGGAAAATGCATACATTAAGGGAAGAGGGTGTCACATTTATAATTCTAAATATAGTCAAACAAATATTAGGTTAACTGTATATTTGTGAGGAGAGCTCAATGTATTATTCTTTTTCCACTCTGACAACTGTTTGTGAAAATGCATATACTGGGGTGTCAGATTAACTCTAATCATCATTGAACAATATATACATTGACAGGAAAAGTGGGGAATGAAAGTTACTATTCTATCTCCAACCTAACTAACATTGGGGAAAGTGTAGGCAATTAATATCAGCACATATAATTAATATAATACAATATTTATAAGTATAAATGAACAATTTTTGTACACATAGTTAAATAAAAACTTTAAACATATTGGAAATACAAATATATTTTTGAATGTAAACAGTATTATAGACTTGCAGACAAATGTACCTAATATTAATAAATAAACACATTTAGAAAACAGTATTTCTCAACCCCCACATAAAACACACACAATTAAAACTTTCATTATAATATAGTACTTTTTTCCCAAAAAAGTCTACCCATTCATTCAACCAATATACTCCACATCCTAAAAATTAAAACAAATAAATATGTATTAAGTAATAAAACACAGAACCAAAAAGTGAAATATTTCAAATGCAAAACATTGAAGAATGAACAGTAATGACATTAACTATAACCATCTAAACCCCAAAACACAATTCATAGAAAAATTAAATATGTTTGGCACATGTGATGCACATGTGCCAAACATCACATGTGCCAAACATGATGCATATGTGATGCACTCAAAACTATGAGTGAGAAAGAGTGAAAAAAAGGCATCAGAAAGCAGCAGAAGCTTGCAAATTGCGGCAAAAAAAGGCTTGGGAATGCAGAAAAGTCTGAATAATAGTCCTGAAAATGGCAGAGAGAGCGAAAACCGAGTGCAAAAAGGTGGCAACGTTTGAATGAGGAGAGAGATATATGAAAGGGGCCTAGAAAAGTGGTAAACAGTGGTAAAAATAAAAGGTCACAGGTCAATGTGAAAGTGGAGGTATGAATGAGAGAAGATAGAGGGAAGCAAAGGGGCAGGAAAAAAAGACGAGAAGGAGAATGAGGTGTGGAGCAGGGAACAGCATTGGAGCTGGGCACGAAATGGCTATCCCTGGTTGGTGGACTGGTCACAAGCAGGGGGCCAGGTCCTAGGTGGGGGCCAGATGATGCCTTCGTAATAATTAATAGGCAACATAATAAAAACAGCAATATAGTAGCCTATATTTTGTGTCAATATTAGGTGGTACTGAAAACAGGACTGTGGGCTTTGAGTCTCAGTAGAAACAGAACATCCCAGAACCAGAACAAGGGTGATGGGTCCCCCTTGGATACCACTCATCTTTCCTGCTGATTATTCTCATATTTTTATCTGAATGTTTTGCAATTTTCTTTTAGTCCTGGTGGCAGCCTGTAATCCATATATATTAGGTTTATTCTGTATCTTTTATTACCAATCTACCTGTTTCTTCCCTCAAGCATTATGCACCCTTCTGGTGCTCAAAGATAATATTATGAATTTTGATCATATTTTGCCAGTCCTTTTACAATTGGTCTAGGGGATTATGAGGATTTGTAGGGACCACAGATATTGTTCTAATTTCTAATCAATATTTCAGTTTCAGTACAGCTGTCGTGTGAAAGCATGTCTTGATTTCATGGCAGTGTTTTATGCAATTCTCGTTTTGCATGCATTTGGTGGTGGTGAGTGAGTAAAGGCCATTAGGCAGCACAGTGCCATGCAGGGGGGCCCAAGTTAGGCCCCCCAATGGCACTTTAAAAAAAATCAAAAAACTTACCTGGATGTACCTGAGATGGGTCCCCCCCATCCTTAAGTGCCCTCCAGGTGTGGGTGGGGGTGTCCCTGGGCGCAGGGAAGGGCACCTGTGGGCTGTTTCCATGGTCTCTGACCATGGAAAATGGCCCACAGGTCCCCTAACGCCTGCCCTGACCCAGTAGTTAAACAATGGAGCTAAGCAGGCTTAGCGCCATTATTTACATCCCTCCTCCTCCTGTGCGTGATTTTTGCAGGGAGGATAAATAAGGCGCAAGGGCCTTAGAGTTATTTTTTGCCCGGGAACGTCTACCTTGCATCTCATTGACGCAGGGTAGTTTTCTGCAGGCAAAAACTGACATTAACTCCAATATTTTGACGCTAGACGGGTCTAGCATCAAAATATAAATATGGAGTTAAGTTTCACCAGAGTTGTGTAAAAAAAAATATGACTCAAATCTGGCACAAACAGAGTATAAATATGCACCTAACTTCTTCAGTCTTCTTCCTTGCTATATTCAGGCCTGTATTGTTTGTGAACCACCAAGGGTGTGCAAGCTACAGATGTTATTTTCTCAGAATGTTGTTTTATTTTCCCAGAATTCATATTGTTCTTTTTATGGCCCACAGAGCCCCTCATTGCCCCAAGATATCATTATTGATTTGTTCAGTTTTTCTAACTTCACTGACTCCTGAGCGTGTGTATGTGTGTGGAGGGGAGCCTTGTTGTGTAGGCCACATGCATTATTTTGAAAGTTTTTTTATTTCAAGTGTCCTTGGAATCTCAGTGACCTATGGCCCCTATTCCCGTATATTATTCCGCAATGTTATGTGAAGTCCACAGGTATTATTTTTGGAAAATTTGAACTCTGCCTCCCTTATGTTCTCCAGTGGGTGTGATTGTTCCTGCCTGTCCTCAGATATCATTATTATTGTTCATGTTTGTCAGGCACTCAATAACATAAGAACTCAAAGGTATACTAATGCAGCTGAATTCTCTTTTATTCTGAATCTTGTAAGAAACTTTTTTGGGAAAACGTATACAAGATGTAGATAATGGCACAGATATAACAACTCGGGCACTGATTTATACTTTTTGGTGCAAAACTGCACTAATGCAGTATTGCACCAAAAAGTTTAGCACTGGTTTGCACCATTTCTGTGCACCAGCCAGGCACCATATTTATGGAATGGTGCAAGCCGGTGCAAAGGGTGGGCTAGCGCAAAAAAATGACTTTAGTCGGGTGGGGCTGGTGCTATGGAAGAAGGGGGTTTTGCACCAAAAAATTATGTTAGGCAGGTTAGAGTAAAAGAAATGACTCTAACCTGCCTATAGTAATTTTCTGATGCAAAACCATCCATAGCACATGACTCTTGTCTTAGAAAAGACAGGAGTCATGCCCATCACCCTAATGGCCAGCAGAGGGGGCCAGGGTCCCCTGGGCATGACCATAGCACCCAGTGCCATGTAGGGGAGCCCATTTCAGGCCCCCCTATGGCACTTTAAAAAATAAAATGCAATACTTACCTGTACTTACCTGGGATGGGGTCCCCCATCCTCCTCAGTCCCTCTGGTGTGGGGGGGGTGTTCCTGGGGCCTGGAAATAGGCCCACAGGTCCCCTAACACCAGCCCTGACCCAGGTGTTAATAAATGGGGCAAAGCAAGCTTCCTCCCTCCCATGCACCATTTTTGCACCAAAGTATAAATATGGCGTTAAGGCCATAGAGTAATGTTTTGCATGGGAGCGCCTACCTTGCTTCTCATTAAGGCAAGGTAGGTTTCCACTTGGGCTAAACGAGGGGTGAGCCTGCTGATCCTCTCAGATATCATTTTAGACGATTTTAGACTTGTATATTTTTTAAACTGTGAAATTGGTTTTATTTTTACTGTGAGGGGGACTGCTATTTGGGACCCGTGTTTAGAGGTCCAGTAGCCCTCACTCCACTCTTTTAATACCCGTTTTTGGGGCTGGCCCTTTACTAGCGGCTGCCATTTTTCCTTTGCTGCATTGTGCCTTTTGTGGCAGCCATCTTGGAACGGTTAGCGGTCCAGTTTCTCTTTTCTGGATCTCTAATTGCCTGTTCCAGGACTATTTGAGGCACAATGCAGCGAGCGCGTTGTGGACTTGGGCTAAACGAGGGGTGAGCCTGCTGATCCTCTCGGAGATAATTTCAGACGATTTTAGACTTGCGTATTTTTTAAACTGTGAAATTGTTTTTATTTTTACTGTGAGGGGGACTGCTATTTGGGACCCGTGTTTAGAGGTCCAGTAGCCCTCACTCCACTCCTTTAATACCCATTTTTGGGGCTGGTCCTTTACTCGCGGCCGCCATTTTCCATTTGCTGCATTGTGCCTTTTGTGGCAGCCATCTTGGAACGGTTAGCGGTCCAGTTTCTCTTTTCTGGATCACTAATTGCCGGTTCCAGGATTATTTTAGGCATGATGCGGCGAGCGTGTAGCGGGCGCGCGCAGCGGGCGCGCCAAAGGCACACGAAAGGCAAGCCCATCTGCACCCATCCACGCCAGGTCGGGCTTGGGGGCCTCTCCCCTTGATCTTTCCTCGGGGGTTAAAGAGGCCTTACCTATATACTGTTACTCCTCTAAGGATCTGCATGACTTGAGACCCCTAGGGAATAATGATTGTATCACACGTAGAGAGTTTACCAGAGATATGTGGCATTGCCCTGCCTGCCACTGGACTTCCGATCCCAAGGGGGTTGAGCTGGATATGGGGTTTAAACCTCCTACCTCCTTTCTATACACAAACTGCTGCTCATTGGCCGCCCACAAACTCAACATTAATTTACTATTAACCGAGGTTACTCCCTTAGCATTGTTTCTAACCAAAACTTGGCTGAATGATGCCTCTGACCCCAATATATTATCCTAGCATTACCTATAGGATATCGAATTGCCAGATTAGATAGAGGGATGGCAAGAGGAGGGTGAATTGCAGTCATCTACAGGGACTTCCTGAACCTTACCTTTCAGCCTCTTCAGTTAATGGAGGGGGAAGGTATGTTTTTCTCCTTAGCTCTTAACCCTCGCTATACCTTTTTAGGGATTCTATTATATAGCCCCCCAGGCACTTCGGAGAAGTTTTTAGATTCCCTGTTAGACTGTACTGCAGATTTTAGATGTTCCAGACCTAGTCTTACCATTTTAGGAGATTTTAATATTTATGGTGAGATTTCTGAACAACCAGATTCAAAGCGTCTACTTGGCGGTATGGAAGCAATGGGCTTTACCCAACTTGTTAAAGGCCCCACCCACGAAAGGGGATATACTATTGACTTAGTGTTTAGCAATACTCCTTCCTTGACGTGCATGTCCCCTACTCCACTAGCGTGGTCCGATCACTTTTTAATTCTTATTGAATTAGCCACGGGCACAGTGGAAAGGGGTTGTAAGTCTGTTGTTCAGGTTGGGAGATCGTGGAGTAAATTGAATAGAGATCATTTTTTTGCCACTCTGGATTTCCGTAAGTCCAGCTTTATGATCAAGGGGGAATTTGAAGTTGAGGCCTTCAGTGACTGGATCACTGATAGTCTGGATATCGTTCTTCCCCGGAGGAAAAAGTCTGGCCCACGTAGGACGGCCAGCGCCCTATGGTTTACTCGTCAACTACTTCTTCGAAAAAAAGAATGTAAAAAATTAGGAAGACCTTGGAGAAAGTCTTATGATCCAATAGATAGGGAAGCATTCAAGGGGGCTTTCAGAAGGCATCACTCCGAGATTAAGGTGGCTTGAGTGATTTCTACCAACAGAAAATTGAGGAAGCGTCAGGTTCCCCCAAAGTAGTTTTCCAAATTCTAAAGGATATTCTTCAAGGTCCGGTGGAAGACAACCCTAAAGAGGCCTCCGTAGAATACAGTAATATGCTAGCTGATTTTTTTCAGCAAACATTTTTGGACATCTATGCTACCTTTGAGGATTAAAGTCCCTCACTTGAGAAGGAGGAGTTTTCTATCAGTGACAGATTGGTTGGCTTATCTCATCTTACTCCTCTTTCGCAAGCTCAAGTACTAACTTTCTTGAGTGCCCTCAAATCAGGATCCCCCCTGGACCCTGCTCCTCCTCATATATTTGTCCAAGGGGCGGAAGCTATAGTCCCTGTGCTGACACAACTACTCAATGATTCTCTAGCTAAAGGATTAGTACGTAGCTCATTGAAGCATGCTATGGTGAAACCGCTATTAAAAAAACCTACTCCTGACCCTACAGTTTTGAAGAATTTTAGACCCATCTCCCTTCTGCCCACCCCACCAAAATTTTGGATCAATACATCAATCTACAACTCTCTACCTTCCTAGAAGAGACTATGTTGCTCCATCCCACTCAGATGGGCTTCAGAGCGGGTCACAGCACGGAAACTGCATTAATTGCGGTTACGGAAGAGGCCAGGAAGAGGGTTGACCAGGGTCGTACCACAGTGATCATTATGCTGGACTTGAGTGCAGCATTCGACACTGTAGACCAACAGGTACTGATTCAGAGAATGAGGGAGATTGGAATCAAGGAACAAGCACTTGCCTGGCTTACTTCCTTCGTACGTACGGGATAGATCCTTTCAGGTCCTAGACCGTTCATTCCTATCATACAAACTACAATGTAGGTGCGGTGTACCTCAGGGCTCGGCCCTTAGTCCAACACTGTTTAACATTTATATGGCTCCCCTGGCCTCCTTGGTGGAATCATTTGGTTTAGAATTGGTGTCTTATGCTGATGACACCCAACTGGTGGTCTCCTTTTCTGCCAATGAGACTTCAGAAGGAGCCGCTCTTCACACATGCATGCAAGTGGTCTCAAGCTGGATGACCCAGAGTAAATTACAACTAAATGAGGAGAAAACGGAAGTGATGATATTGGGTCCAGAAACAAGGCCTGGAATCCTTCGCACTTGTCCTTTGGCACTTAGTGAGTTCCCACTTCCCAAAAAGCAAGTTAAGAGCTTGGGAATCAGTCTGGGTCCCCTTTTGACATTAGACCTGTATGCTAGGAATATATCTAAAACTTGCTTCGCCTTACTGAGACTTCTCAGGAAAGTCTTTGTCATCCTTCCGGCATTGGCTAGAAGACTTATTGTACAGGCCATAATTCCTTCAAGGCTAGACTATGGGAATGGTCTCTTCCTAGATTCCCCATTCTATGTGAAAAAGAAACTACAAAGAGTTCAAAACGCTGCAGCTTGTTTACTACTGAACATCCCGAGAAGATTATCTGTGCAAGCTGGGCTAGTGTCCTTGCACTGGTTGCCAGTTGAGCAACGGATCAAATTTAAGGCCCTATGTCACATCCACAGGTCCTTGCATGACAGAGGACCTCCACTCCTTAAGAACTTGGCTACTTTCTATAAGCCGAACAGAGACTTGAGATCTGCTACAATAGCTTTAGCAACTGTGCCAAAAACAAAGAAAGTTAGATGGGGTGGGCCCTCTCTGACGTTTTTAGGAGCCAAACTGTAGAACTCGCTGCCCCTTAAACTTTGGTTAATGGATCAAGAACTGGAGTTTTGAAAAGCATTGAAAAATTATTTTAGGTCTGCTTTTATTTTGTCTTCTTCATCCTTTCTGTGGTTAGGGTCCATTAGCGCTGGGAAACCCGAGGGTATCCATGCGCTCTATAAACTGTTTAACATAACACAACATAACACTTCCCAAAAATAACTTTAACTCCATAAATTTGGCACTGGACGGGTCTAGCACCAAAGTATAAATATGGAGTTAGTTTTGCACTGAATTAGATTTAAAAAAATGACGCTAATTCAATGCAAACAGAGTATAAATAAGCCCCTTAATCTGTTACACCATAAATGTTCCAGGGACTGCTTTTCTAAATAGCTTCAAATATCAATGTAGTATCTTTAATACATGGGCTCTATTGGGCAACTGGTCTTTTAATTAGGCAGCTTGTACAGGACCATCTCATCATATTGTATAAATGTTCTGATTCATTATTATTATTGATTGTTCACATTCCCCCCATATTACTGCACATTTACATATCGTGTGTGGGTGATTGTGCTGTGTGTAGGACACAGATTTGTTTTAGGAATTTTAAGCAATTTCTAAATACCTACCTGATGCATTCCTGTGTGGCCAATGGACCTTTGTCAGCCATCAGGTAGTATTTCAGGTTGCCATGGCAGGTATTTTGTTTTATGTACACCCCATCATAATTATTTTTTCCAGAATTTTAATTGATTTTCCACTGTTTCTATTGCTGCCCCAGGGGGCCTGATTCCCATGGCTCACCCCAGATATTATTATTATTACCTTTTACATTTTTCACCTAAAATTGAAAAATGTGTTTGTTTCATGCTCACAACTTTCAGACTGGTATTTAATTCTTTCCTAGTTATTTACTATTTCACTATTTTACTTATTTGCCATACTTGTGAGTGTGGGGGCACATCAGATTCATTGGTTGTAATAAAGACAGTTATTGGTATTGAAAAAATATTTTTTGATCCATGCTATCAACATTGCATGTAGGAATTGTGGCCCTCATTCTGACCTTGGCGGTCTTTTCGCAAGACCGCCGAGTTACCGCCGCGGTAAAGACCGCCGACCGCGGCGGTATGCCGCTGCGCGTATTCCGACCGCTGGGAGCGTTCCGCCGGAATACCGCCAGCAGCCACACTGGCGGTCGGCGGGAAAGTGGAGACTGGTCAACCTCCACCGCCACGCCAGCAGAACACCGCCCCCAGAATTACGACCCACATTTCTGTGTGGCGGTCTTCTGTTGGCGGTCTTCTGTTGGCGGTCACGTCCCTATGGCTCCCGTCGCCTCCCGGAGGACCAATGCACAAGGTAAGTTGATTGTCCGTGAGGGGAGGGGGTGGGGGGGTGTTGTGTGATGTGTGCGTGCATGGGGGTGTGTAGAGGGGGTGTGTGAGTGCGTGCATGCGGGCGGGGGGTGCTGCTGTGCCTTTGGGCAATGTGTGTAGTTCGGCGGGTGCGCATGTCGGCATGTATGTGTGCGGGTATGTGCCCCCGTTGTGTATGTGTGTGTGTAGGGGGTGTGCATATGTGCATGTTGGGGGTGCGTGCATGTCGGGGTGCGTGTATGTGCATGTCGGGGTGGGGGGGCAGGGGGTTCGTACCACCTCTGGGGGGTGGCAGGGGGGTGGAGGGTGTGGGGGGAGGACTCGTGGGGGGCAGTGGGGAGTGGGGGAGACCCCTATCAGTGCCAGGGAAGGAATTCCCTGGCCCCGATAGTGCCTACCGCCATGGTTCGCATGGCGGTTCCCGACCGCCAAAAACCGCGGCGGTAAGCAGGGTCATGATACGGTTGGCGGTCTTGGGTCGACCGCCGGGCCGGAGTGTGCGAACTCCAGCCCGTCGGTCATGACCGCCGTGGCGGTCGGAGTGGGGAAGTGGCGGTCGATCGCGGCGGTGACCGCCGCGGTCAGAATGCCATTTTTTGGACCGCCGGTCTGTTCGCGGTCCGACCGCCGCCTCTCCGCCGACCGCCAAGGTAAGAATCAGGCCCTGTGTCTTACTACTACACATGGTACACATGGTATTATTATGTTATGTTTTAATAATAATAGTATATAATAATATGTATAATAATATTCAATATGTCATGTACTGTGTTCAACAACCATAGGTCCTCCTTCTTACTTCCAGTTACCCATAGGTAGGCAAGACACAGTTCAGATTAAGCCCGGCCCTTTCCTCACCATATGACTTCCAACAAGGTATGTCAAGTAACTAAAAAAGAAGCAAAAATTGCAATGAATTGGACAGGCGAACACATCCTTAAAAAACTACCAGCCTTACAAATTTCAGCATCAATTATTTTTAATTTAGCCGAAGTGTGCAATTGGTATACATGATTTACTCTCTTTAGTGGAAAGCACTCTTATTTCCAGTGTACCGCTATGAAGGTATTTGGCCTGTAACAAAGAAAGTGTAGTGTAGTGGAACACGATTCAGCAGACAAACAGAAATCCAAGAACAGATCAGCACACATGAGGGAGGGGCAGAGCAGGACATTGTGATTAGCAGTACAGAGAAATGCTAGGATTGATTGCCAAAGAACTGCTTTGCATTAAACTGTCAACAGACACATGAACAAGTGATCAAGCTACAGATTATTTGTGTAGCATTGCAAACCTGTGTCCTTATTACATATGGGCGCACTGACCCTGTTTGCACCACAGCACACCTTTAAACAGATGTGCTAGATGCAAATAGGGACAGTGCACTCTATTGCAAATAATGCTCTGCATTTCTCTAGTGGCAGTGGATTAGTGAAAGACAGGCTGACTGAAGCAGCCATTTCATCTTCCTCTGAGCAGGTGGCATCCATCTGCACTGTAAAATAGGTAAGTTCAATGAGTAGCTGCAGTTTCCTGCAGGGGGAGGTCTGGGTGGGCCCCAAGTACCCCCACCCCCTTGCATAGGTCTCCTTTGGGAGCAAACCGGCTGTGCACCATCATTTTGGGGCACTCAATCAGTGCACCTTCTGACAGCCTTTTTTGTCTCCTCACCCACATCATATTAGGGCGTGGGTGCAGAGGCAAAGTATTTCCCTCAGCATCTGGCATGTTCCATGCTAATAAGGGAACATCCCCTGCAGATAGTGCAAGCACTCTATGTGCATTGGTGCTGTCTTTATTGCACAAGCGAATGCATAATCATCTGCACCATCTTCTGTTATATTTCAGTGCCCCAGGAGTATAGCAAATATACCCATTGCGCCCCCAGGGCACTATTTGTAATATGACATCGCTTTCGAAGGGAATGACAAAAAGGTATTTGTCACCTGCATCAACAACAAATGTGACTGGACCCCCCTGGGCCATTAGTCCATGTGCCAGTAAATGTGCATTAGGAGGGTGGTCTCATATTGACTGTAATTGCTACCTGTTGTGGATTCGCCATAATGAATGGTAAATTTGTTCAGAGATAAGCACACCAAATGGGGATTATCCTTTTAGAGTTCAAGCTTGAACAACCTGCAGCGTCAGATAGGTGTTCACTACTTAGCTGAGGAGGAAATCCTCAATACCACGGACGTCTCTGTATATAGTACTGAGGTGTCTTTGTATATAGTGAGACAGAGATACTCAGGAGGACCTGAAAATTAAAGCCTGACCAAACGTTGGCGGTGCCATGTTAATTCCTACCTAGGCTATGTTAAGCGCTAGTTCTGCCCTTCAGTTTCCCCTGGGAAGACATCATCCCCCATACCTGAGCAAAGGCCTGAAATCTGCAGAAGCAGCTGTAGCGAAGCATTCAGCAATCAGCATACAGTCGTGGTCCTCTGGCTGGAATCTCCCTCTAACGTGTAAGGAACAAGAAAGTGTTTTTATAATAAAACAGCTGATGTTCTGAGAAAATGTCCCTACGTAAGGATGTGTGTTTTCCTATGAATACCAGAGACAAAACTTTTACCACGTTCACTGGCAACCTATCTTAATGCAGCCTTAAAAGAAGCACAGAGTGAACAAGAATGTCTTGTTTGAGAACATAATGCTGGCCTAAGCAAAAACAGCGAGATAGAGAGAAATAAAACAAGTCCGCAAAAGTGGCTATTGTTAAAATAATAAACAAAGCTGTATAAAATATATCTAGGTAAAAGTGCACAACAGCAGGCCTGGTGTGCTAAAATAATGTGCATGGAGCTATAACTAAAATGGCTGCACAATACTACCTTTAAAGATATCAATCAGCATTCAGTGATTGTTTTGTTCTCCTTGTAGATAGCACAGACAGCTGCCAAAATACTGGACGCATTCAATGCCAAAGTCTTGGATTGGCTTGAAATAAGAGGTCTCAGTATTAGATCTGTTGCCACTGACAATGGCAGTGATACTGTATCTACCATGTCAGATGGAGGAAACCTTGGAGTGCTCTCCTTTTATCATTGCATCAACTTGATTGTTTCAAGAGAACAGTGGTCCCCAATACATCAGTCCAAACAATAATTGTAACCATATAGCAAGAGGTACTGTGCACAATGATCATATTAACACTTGTGTGATATCACACCCTGTACCTTCATACTTTCTTATTGTAGCTTATGATTAAAATTCCATCTGTTTATATCTGGTTGCAATTATTGTTTTGGATTGATATATTAGGAGCCACTGGTCTCTAGCTAACCGTAAAATCCATGGTCCCTATTGAATCTCGTGTTTTCTCTTGTGCTTTTGACCACAACCTGATTTTTAAACACTTTCTCAAAAAGGGAAAACACTTTCAGTCCTGCTCATTATCTGTCCCAGGAATTAAAATATTACTTGCCATTTTTTTAACTTTTAGAACTAGAATAGGATCCAAGAGTGTGCTGATAAACACAAGGCACATGCCCTCATATAGGAGGTTCAGACCCACTACAAATATGAACACCTGCTTCAGCAGCACAGGGTGATCAATGATTATGTGAGGTAAAATAAAAACAATGTATCTCTCACAACTATGTAATTTCTAGATTGTCAATAGGGTATGATGCAGTGTATCATTAAAAAGCTTCCATATTATGAAGTTTTGATACAGGCAGATATTGTGCTACCATGAGAACCCCAATCCCATTGCTGAACTTGTTGCATACCAAGTTGAGTACGGTGGACCAAATGTTTATAAACAAAACAGGACAATGAAGATGGTGGTTTTGTTGACAGATTACTTGATCATCTGGGTACAGGTAAAAGACTGTAAAAAAGTATATCTGTGCTACTGTTCTGGATGTGCCATAATAGCATGTGTTTTCCGCATGAAGTACATTTTCAATGCATGATGTGTCTAAGTACAAGAGCTGAATCATTACAAGAGAGGATGTATATGAAGATTGAATACTGCAACTTGTAGGACAAAGAACAACAACAGAGCTCTTTTTCCTGACCTGTTCACAGTTCAGTGGTGGCTCCAGCATCATCAATATGACATCACTGGATCAACCCCTATTGGTGCAGTCAACTTGCAGTACATCTCATTTCTCATTTCCACTCAATGGTGCAAAATCAACATTAACATCAGTAAAACTGTCCTGTTTTGGTTTGGTTTTTGGATGTTTCAAAACTTATATTAAGCTCCAGTTGCAGGAAACTGATCTGGATTAATGGTCAATGATGATAATATAGAAGATGTTGAAGGAGAATTTGGATGGACAAGCAAAACTTCCAGTAGTTCATGAGTCACTGATGTAATGGTATGTGCAATTACATCACATTCTGTTATTTTGTGAGTGTTTTTGCACAGATGTCTATGCTTGGTGACCTATAGACTAGGTGTAAAATGGATAATTCTCACAGGAATCATGCACACTGTTCAAGGAGAACATGATGATATTACTCCCTGTCTGAGTAGTAACAGATTATGTAAAATAAAACACAGCACTTCCGGAAACCTAAAAGTCTAACATGGACTTAATGCAAAAATAGTCAACATGCAAGGAAATAATAGGAGACAATTGATGTTTCAATGGTCCAGAGCATCCACTCAAAATCTAGTTTAAACTTAAACATATAGGCCCTCATTATAACACTGGAGGCAAATGCTGCCTACCGCCACAGTGACGGCCACCAACATACCATCGCCGTGGCTACCAGTCGCCAACTGCATTATGACCGTAGGCAGAATTCCACCAGAAGTCTGGCGGAATTACATTGACGGTCATGCCGGCGGACGGCAGTAAGGTGGCGCTGCTGCCAGCAGCATCATCACGCCAGCAAAACACCGCCTACAGTATCATGTTCCAAGATACGGCATCGTGGTGTTTTGCTGGTGGACGCTGCTGCTGGCAGCAGTGACACATCCCGTCTCCTGCCGGAGGACCCACTGCAAGCAGGTAAGTTGGGTTCTCCAACATGAGGGGGGGTGTGGGGTGTTGTGTCCGTGTGTCGGGGTGTTGTGTGTGTGGGTGTGTGTGTTTCTCTTTTTATATGCGTGCATGTGGGTGTGAGTCACGTGGAATGCGTGCGTGAATGACTGAATGTGAGTGTACATGTATGTTGTGTGTTGTGGAGTGTGTGTTGCTGTGTGTGGGTATGTATGTGCGCATGCGTGGGTGAATGTGGGTATGCGTGTGTGTATGTGTGCGCATATGGGTTTGTTGATATCGGGGCGGGTTGGGAGGGAGATGGTGGGGGAGGACTCTGGGAGGGGACGGGGGCAGGGGACACCCCTATCAGTGCCAGGGGAGAAATTCCCTGGCACTGATAGTGCCTACCGCCATGGTTTTAGTGGCGGTAAACTTGCCACAAAAACCATTGTGGTAGGCGGAGTCATAATCCTGAGGGTGGGATTGTGACGGCTGCCTGGCTTGAGACCGACGTCTCCAGTCCGGCGGCTGTTATCACCCTGGCAGACGGAGTGGTACACTGGTGGTTTGGCTTGAGCCAAACCGCCAATGTCATAATTTGGAAAAAGGTACCGCCAGCCCGTTGGCAGTACCTTTCCCCAAATTACCGCCATCTGCCATGGTTCGTAATGACCCCCATGATGCTAAAGTCCCCACATTTTTTTACACAGTTTTATACATTTGTCTCCTAATACAAATCAAGGAAAATATGAACATATGAAGAAAACTGTTACTTCAATTAAACTAGCTAATTAGCAGAGGGCAGGATCTTCTCATGGGAAGGAATGCAATAAGGCCTTGGAAAGAGATACAGCTACATAAACAAATGCTGAGTTCACTACTTTCTCCATTTCACCCTTCTAGATGCCAATCCTCATAAAGAGGCTACATTTATAACACAGTGCAGGAAATGTGTAGTTGTATAGCACTGGATAAATTGGCTTCTAGGCTTCAAAAACACATGTCGGTATATTAAACTTTATGCGTTTTTCAGATTAGTAAAAACACAGCATTGCAATTCAGTCATATAACATAGTTCATGTTCAGATATACATATGGAAAGGTATGTTCATAATAAAGCACCTGTATTAAAGCACAGAATATACAATTTTGCTTTCTCAATTCCCACTTTTTTGCTGGAAGTCAAAATCCTTTGTGATAATTCAGTTGGATACATGCAGATAATTTCAGCTTTTGCATCCTCAATATTATCTTATATTATCAATATATCTTTGTCATTCTCAAATGTAGCAAATGGATAATTGTGAGCAGTCCCTATATTTGCAAAAGTGTGTAGTATGAGCATACTAGCTTTATTAAACCATGCATCATGACAATTAAGATGACAGCAATAACAATTTCAAATATTTGCACAAGAAGCATCTGGTCTTGGCTCTATGCATTTGCATTTCTTACAGCCAAGACCAGATGCTTCTTTTGTTCAAATCTAATCCATTTCAAAGCTCATTCTATTTTTTAAAACACTCTTTGATGTGATTTATTTGGTCATGTATGTTGAGTGAACTGTTGGAGACACATGTACAACACTATGGCCCTCATTATGACATTGGCAGTAAATCCCGCTTACCGCCATGCCAACTGCCAACAAAATAACACCGCCGTGGAGAACCGCCAAGCATATTATGACACACATACCAATCCGTCACTGTACAGCCACACACACAAGTCCACCAGCCCAAAGGTCAGTGATAAACTGGCGGTATCCAAGCCCACACTGTAACGCCATCAGAACTATGCCCACAGAATTATGACCCATAAATCACTGCGGCGGACATTTAATGGCGGTAAACCATTGGCGGTATAAAACCCCACCCACGACCCTTTAAGACTAGAAACAATTGATACCAGAGAGAGACAGAAAGATCACACACACAACCAGAGCCACATGACATCATCACCTACACACCATCCATGCACTTTACATCACACACCCCAACACATCACCCCACACACCCTCACCCTCACCACTCACACTACACCCATGGCACCACAACAACACCCCAGATTCTCTGAGGAGGAGCTGAGGATCATGGTGGAGGAAATAATCCAGGTAGAGCTACAGCTATTTGGAGCACAGGTGCAGCAGACATCCATTGCTAGGAAGATGGAGCTATCGCAGAGAATCATGAACACGGTCAACACCATGGGACAGCACCCCAGAACAAGGGACGACATCAGTAAGAGGTGGAATGACCTATGTTGGAAGGTACATTCCACAGCAGCAAAACACCAACCAGCTGTACAGAGGACTGGCGGTGGACGCCCACCTCCTTCCCCACAACCAACAACATGGGAGGAGCATGTATTGGCAATCATGCATCCTGAGGGCCTGGCAGAAGTAGGAGGAGGACTGGACTCTGGTAAGTCAACTCTTTACTACTATCACCTCCCTACCTGCATGCCACACAAACCCCTATCCTCACTCCCAACACTCCACCACCTCCCACATACCCCACTATCACAACCCACTCATCCCAATACCAAGCCCTACATGTAACACCAATGCATGGACACCCTTACAGACCTGCATGGACACCTATCACCACTGCATGCACAATGGCGAGAATCACCTAGCCCAACAAATAGCTACTCACTCAAAGGCAAATCTGCCGGGGCAACAACAACCATAGAGGGCAACACACCCATGCACATGTTGTCACATGCAGAAACAATAGCACTACATTTACATCCCCACAGGTCCCCCAGCCAATGCCACCAGAGAAGAGGTGCCAGAAACATCCAGTCCCCCCCAGAAGAGGCCCACAGTGATGACAGCAGCTCTACTCACCTGTTTCTGGATGACCAACCTGGCCCATCAGGGATCTCTGGACAGTTGGTTACCCAGGCACACTCTCACACCACCACAGAGCCTCCCCCTTCAGGAAACACCACCACAGCACCCGCCCAGCAGGCCCATACCTCTGTCCTCAGGTCAATCAGCAGTGTGTCCACCACTACAGGAACCCAGGCCACCCCACAAACACAGGATGATCAGGGACCTGGCGTCAGTGGTGGTGGGCACACGGTTGAGGGGACAGAGGCACAGGACAACATGAAAGCTGGGAGGACTGCCGTGCGACAGGGGTGGGACAGGCCCAGGAAACAGACTCTCCAGGAAGCACTCACCATGATCTTGGGAGCATACCACCATTCCCAGGTTACGCTGGGCCAGATACTGGACAAGTTGCAGGAGAACATGTGGCTGCAGGAGGGACAGTCCCTGGGGATCAAGGAGGACTTGAAGAACATTAACACCACCCTAGTCTCCATTGCAGGGGTGCTGGCAGACATGGCCAACACGATGAGGGAGGCAGTGGCACCCCACTGGGCCTCCGCCACTAGCCAAACCAATGAACTGCCCTCCACCTCTGATGCAGCTAGTGTACAGGAGTCCCTGCCACAGGACCAACAGGCCACCAGCACCCCCCCTGCACAAGGAGAACCACCCTTCAAACGTTCCCTGCGATCGAGGCAGAAGCCAGAGACTATTGCCAAGACCCCCGCCAGGAAATAAGACTCTCCTGATTGTCACCCTTGTGTTTCACTCTGTCACCTTGTCTACCTTGAACTGCCATGGCACCCCTTCATATGCCCCCTTGGACAATGCACCTGTGATACAAATAGACTGTAACTATACCTTGGACTTTCCTCCATCTTCACCCCAGCCCATTGCACATCCCTTTTTTTTTGTTTACCGCTTAGCACTTAAATAAACACCCTTTGAAAAAATACAAGTATGCAGCAAGTCAAATGACTTAAGTATGTATTAGTTCAACAAGGTTTAAACATTGAAAGTCAACTGTACAGAAATGTAAACATAGGAATGGCATGGAGTTGGCTGCAGTCAACACACCAGGAGTGATAGTGGGGCACAAATATCTGCAAATAGAGATGCCAAAGTCTACAGTGAGTGGCCATAGAAGTGGGAGAAACAGCCTGCCAGTGATAATGTCAAACACAAAAATGTCAATTAAATGTGAAGTTACACTTTCTTACTTACAGTATTCACAAATTATTCCACTTCTGTTGACCTCATCCTCATCCTCTGTCTCCTCATCTTCACTGTCCACAGGGTCTACTGCTTCCACACGGCCATCTCCAGCCTCATCCTCCTGCAGAAAAGGCACCTGGCAACGTAGGGCAAGATTGTGCAACATACAGCATGCCACGATGAACTGGCACACCTTCTTGGGTGAGTAGTACAGGGATCCATCTGTTAGATGGAGGCAACAAAACCTGACCTTCAGGAGGTCGAAGATTCTCTGTATAATTCTTCTTGTTCGCCCATGTGCCTCATTTTAACGTTCCTCTGCCCATGTCCTAGGATTCCTCACAGGGGTCAGTAGCCATGAGAGGCTGGGGTAACCAGAGTCACCTGCAAATATCGAAGGACAACTGTTAGCCACACACCAACCCTTAGGGCCAACACCACACCCATACACCAACACCCAATGGGCGGGAACCAGGGCTCACCTATTAGCCACACCCTGTGCCTCTGGAGTTGAGCCATCACAAATGGGATGCTGCTATTCCTCTTTATAAAGGTATCATGCACAGACCCAGGATATTTCGCATTGACGTGGGAGATGTACTGGTCCGCCGGGCACACCATCTGCACATTCATGGAGTGAAAGCTCTATCGATTTCTGAATACCTGTTCATTTTGCCGGGTGGGACAAATGCTATATGTGTACCATCAATAGCCCCAATAATGTTGGGGATATGTCCCATTGCATAGAGGTCAGCTTTCACTGTCGCCAAATCCTCCACGTGGGGGAAAACCATGTAGCTATGCATGTGTTTAATCAGGGCAGACAACAATCTGGTCAGTACTATTGAGAACAGTTGCTGGAACATTCCTGCAGCCAAGCCCACTGTCACTTTGAAAGAGCCAGTTGCCAGGAAATGGAGCACTGATTGCACTTGCACAAGAGGGGAGATCATAGTGGGGTGACGGATAGCAGATATCAGGTCAGGCTCCAATTGGGCACATAGCTCTGTGATTGTGGCCCTGTCTAGTCTATAGGTGAGGGTAATGTGCCCCTCCTCCATTGTTGCCAAGTCCACCAAGGGTCTGTACATGGGGTATGTCTCCATCTCCTATTTATCCGCAGCGGTTGCAATCTAAGGGGAAAAATGGTGAGGAGCTGGCTAGTATCTCTTATTTCCAACCACTACACTTCAATGCATGTCGTGATTGTAACAATATTTTGTTTGAGAGGTCCAAATGGTGCATATGTGTACTGTGACGCATGAGCCATGACCTGCCCCCTGCCCTGAAATGGCTTCCGTCTGTCCTGTTTGGAGGGATAGGTGGAAATTAGGTAATTCGCTGACTTTGTGCACCATTGCCAGAGGCGGTCGAAAAGCACTGTGCAACTCCTCATTGGTGAACATTGGGCCCTATGGGTTACAGTGACCAATGGTGTTGTACGCTGGTGGGGACAGTGTGCACTGCCATGGACGTGACCACCATTTCCTATCTGTTCACTCACTTGCTACCTGATCTTCAACAGGAGAGGACCTAAACTGCAAGTGCTGCTGTGACCTGTGTATGGAACTGAGCACGGCTCATGTCACTGGGGAAAGGGCCCTTGCTTTCACCTTGGCGGAGTTGGAGAGACTGGTGGATGGGGTACTACCCCAGTACCCAATGCTGTATGGGCCTCCAGACCAACAGGTGAGTACACCGTGAGTATGAGGCATGGGACGTGAATGCATGGAGTGCTGTGTGTGAAGGGCTCATGTAGGGGGGTGGTGGTGGATGGGCCCTGGGCAGTGTGCTGCATGTATGGTGGGCCATGTCTGTGCTAATGGGGATGGGAAGGTGCATGGTGGGCCATGAGTGTAACAGGCAGGACGGTCGGACTAATATCTTTCCCTGCAGGTCAGCACCCAACAGGGTATATGGTGTGCCATCACCAAGGACATACAGACCCTGGAGGTCTACGGCAGGCGGAGCACCCACTGTCGCAAACGGTGGGAGGACCTGAGACACTGGGCCCGAAAGATGGCGGAGGCCCAGCTGGGGATGGCCTCCCAACGAGGAAGGGGTGCCCGTCGAACTCTGACCCCCTGATGGCCCACATACTGGCGGTGGCCTATCCGGAGCTGGATGGGCGCTTTCTGGGCATCACAGCAGCCACAAGGGGGTGAGTACAGTGCCCCAATATACAACCTGTGCATGGTGGGGTGGTGTCTGGGTGGGGGAGGTGCACCTGTGAGTGCCCCTAGACCAGGCCTAACATTGCAGCGTAGGTGTCATGTTGGGCAGGGTTCTGATGTAAATACCTCCAACCAAGCTAGTAGGCATCCACTACTGGGCAGGGGTCTGTGGGTCTCAGGTATGCTGCAAGTGGCTTTAGATGTCCCTATCCCTGGGCTGGTGACTAGCATTGTGACTGGTAGTGCATTGTATAGTGCATAGGGCTGTTCCGTGTGTGTGTGTGTGTGTGTGTGTTGTGTACACCAACGTTGGTGTTGTTTGCACCATTGACCAAGTGTATCCTTTGTCTCTCCCCCTTTTTGTTTTGTCACCCTGTCCTTATGTGCACTAGCATCATCTGGCGGAGGAGCTGAGGCACCGGTGACAGAGGGAGCTGCATCCCACAGGGCCCAGGAGGCTTAATCCACCGACAGTGAGGGCACCAGTGGGACGGAGGGCGAGGGGAGCACCATGGCAGAGACAGGAGGGGACAGTACTGACACGAATTCCTCCTCTGTTGAAAGCTCCCTGATGGTGGCGGACACCTTTGTGCCCACCCCGGCAACAGGTACAGCTGCCACCCCGTACCAGCACCGCCCTCCCAGCAACCCCTCAGCGTGTTTCCCGTTCCCGCTCACCCAGGAGGGTGGATACCTCCTTTGCCCCAGGCACCTCAGGCCAAACACACAAAAGTGAACATGGCACACACAAGCACCACACTTCATCCCACAGGCACTCACACAAACACCATCCAGATGCAGACATACCAACATCCACTGCCTCCACTGTGGCCCCCTCCTCCTCGTTGTCCACCTCCCTCCCCGTTGTGTCTACACTCACACCTACATGCACTACATCCTCATCCACTACTCCCATCACCAGCACACCTATCAGCACCCACCCCTCACTGGCAATCGACACCCCCACATCAAGGCACACGTCCCCTGTGTCCTCTCCCACTGTGTCTGTGCCCCCTCCTCCCAAAGTACACAAACGCAAGCACTCAGACACCCAACAGCTATCCACCTCACAACAGCATCCAGCCCATGCACCTGCACCCAAACACAGCAGACAGACACCTCCTACAGCCACTCCCTGTACCTCCACTCCCAGGCCATCTTCCTCTTCCCACCCCAATATCCCTAAGAAGCTTTTCCTCCCCCACCCTATCCCTCACGTCAGGCCAGGGTGGTCAAAACCCAGGCAAGCTCCTCAGCCACCCAATCCAGGGGCACAGTTGTGTCCACAGCTACACCAGGTGGGAGAGGATCCCGGGCACCAGGCAGCCACAGTGATAGGGTGCCTGCACCAAGTGCTTCAAGGAAGGGCAAGGAGGCACCCACAGCTGCTGCAAAGAAGGGCAAGAAGGCACCCACAGCTGCTGAAAAGAAGGGCAAGGAGGCAGCCCCAGCTGGTAAAAGGAAGGGCAAGGAGCAGTCCCCAGCTGCTGCCAAGAGTAGCAAGGACCCATCCCAAGCTGCTGGCAGGAAGGGCAAGTGGCCTGCACCAGCAGGCAAAAAGGACAAGAGTCCTGGTGCTGGGACTCAGTCGGAGCTCCCACCACCAACCATGGTGGGTCAGCCGTCCGAGGCTGCAGGG
Organism: Pleurodeles waltl; assembly: GCF_031143425.1. NCBI lineage: Eukaryota > Metazoa > Chordata > Amphibia > Caudata > Salamandridae > Pleurodeles > Pleurodeles waltl. The sequence goes on along the minus strand of NC_090439.1, from coordinate 695,778,860 downwards.
GAAAGACTGGAGCCTCCACCACCACTGCCGGCACCAGCACCGCCACCAGCACCACTGCCAGCAGCAGCAGCCTGAGTGGGTAGCCGTCCAAGGCTGCAGGGGAAGGGCTAGAGCCTCCCCCCACCACTGCCAACACCGACACCAGCACCGCCACTGCCACCACTGAGCAGCCGTCACTGCCAGCGGACAGTGTGTAGTCCTGCATCCATGGGCTGTTGTGCGGCCTGGCCCCTGCAAATCCTGTGGGTCTGACACCCAGACGAGAGACTGTGATCTTGTACTCCCCAAAATCTGCATTACAGGGCACAATGTCCCCTCCAGAACCAGTGGAGAAGCCATCCACTCACCGCATCCTTCCCAGGATTAAGCACACTGGGCACAATGCCCCCTCCAGAACCAGTGGAGAAGCCATCCACTCGCCGCATGCTTCCCAGGATGAACTCATTGGGCACAATGCCCCCTCCAGAACCAGTGGAGAAGCCATCCACTTGAGAGACTGTGGCCTTGCACTCCCCAGGACCCAGCAGTGGGCAAATCACCCACTTGAGAGACTGTGGCCTTGCACTCCCCAGGACCAAGCAGTGGGCAAATCACCCACTTGAGAGACTGTGGCCTTGCACTCCCCAGGACCAAGCAGTGGGAAAATCACCCACTTGAGAGACTGTGAGCTTGCACCCCCCTGGACCACGCAGTGGGCAAATCACAGAGTGATGGGCATGTTGCCCTCTCCAGGACCAGTGAAGTTGTACTATCTTCCGGCTGAGGTGCCCCCATTCCCCATCCCCCTGAGGTGCCTCTCTATTTTTGACCTGATGTCCCTGCAGTGTTCTCTCCATGTTGTTGCAGGAGTGAGGTTGGGCCTTGGACTTTGTGATGTGGTCATCTGGCCCACCGACATTGAGGACTGGGCAATGTCCCTTGCATTGCAAATATGTCTATACTTTTTTATTTGGATGCACGTATTACTAATATATTTGTCTTATTACACTCTTTTTACTCTATTTTGGTTGTCCTTGCATTATTCCTGGGGGGTATGGGGTGAATATGTGATGTCATTGCATCTGGTTGCGTGTGTGGTGTTGGGGGTTGTGTGTATGTGTCACTCTCTTTTTCCTCCCCCCTCCCCTGTGTGCTAGGCAGCAGTACTCACCGTGGTCGTCTTCGCCGGTGTTCATAGTGGAACAGAAGGTAGAAGAGCATGGGGAAGACATGCAACTCGGGCTCCATGGCGGCATGGTACTTCCTTGAGTGTCCATAGGTGAGTTGTTTCCCTTCTGTGCAGTGTTTCTGTCATGCTTTTGATGTCGTTGGTACTGCCCCGGGAAAGGTGGCGGATAGGTTGCTCATATTACTGTGGGTGGTACTTTGTCTTCCGGCTGGCTGTTGGCGGTTACCGCCGTGGTGCCTGTTGGTTTTGCCCTGGCGGTCGGTGTGTTAAAGTAGCTGTCTATGTGAGCGGTTTCCGTCGTGGTCATAATTTCATATTTCTTATCGCCGGCCTGTTGGCGGTATTACCGCCGCTCTATCACAGACCGGCAGGATTGTAATGAGGGCCTATGTCCGTTCTATTTCACAAACATGCCCCTTTGATGCCAGGATGCAATCTAAGGCTAGAGTGCTTTGCAGGAGCATGCTTGTAAGGGCATCTAACTAATCAGTAATCAGTCCAGGTGTAATGGAAGTTGCATTTGTTACTTTTTCCAGTGTCTTCGCATTGTGTCCAGTCTTTTGAATAGCCTATCTACTCCATAAATTGGGAAGAGGATGTATAATAATCTGTTTGTTTCAGAACTTTTATAGTGGGCCACCATTTCTGGAGTGGCTGGAAAGCAGATTTTCTGATTCCTGGTATAAACTAACCAGCATAATGATCCCCAGTCCACTACTGAGGTATCCAGACATAGGCTCTGGTTCAATTGATAAAAAGAGCATATCCTTCTTCATGACAATGTTGGTTGACCATACCTACTTGGAAGTTGATATTGATACAGTAGATATTCAAAGTCTATAGCCTTTACAACAATATCACACTCTCTTTGACTCATAGACACCCTCTGGCTACTTGGTTTGATGTGTTCACAGACCATCCCCTGCTCTGACATAGTGAGGTGGGTGACATCAGGTCTTTAACAGCCATGGGGTTTATTGTTCTTTTCTAGTCCTTGCTAAGACCGAGGAAAAATGCTGGCACATTATGGCAGTCTGTGTCCATGGCAGAATAGGTTGAGACAAGCTTAATTTTTCTTAAAGAGTACCCTGACTTCAGGCAAATTTCCCTTCACTTCAACAGGCCTGTAAGTGCAGATACAGCAGGAGGAGAAATTAATTGCTTGTATTTCTCAAACAAAAGCACATCAGAGTAGTTTACATTGTCAGAGCCTCAACTCAGCTCAGGAATGGTTAAAGTAAAATTAGGCCTTTTAGTAACTCCCTATTCAAAAGTAACATTGTATCCCACCACCAACCAGATGTTCAGGGCAGTGGCAAAGATTGCACAGCAGACCCTCAAAGGGATCCAGTGTCCATGAGAAGGTTGCTTACCTTAGATGAACGTGGTAACAATGAGGGGTGCTGGGCATATAATTGAACAGCTGTGGAGAGTCTGGCAAAGGAGGTGGGCACGGGTGGCTTAGCCCACTAGCATGAGGGGGAGCAGCAATGGTGATAGTTCTGGCAGAGGGCCCCAGCTCTGGGTTGGGTTCAGGTCTAGAGATAGAGGAGGGTGTGCTGTCAAATCTAGGCTGAACAGCTCAGTTGCACTGGGCGGAGTGGGTCCACATTGCCAGACCACAATATTTAACAGCTGTGTTGGTAAAGAGAAGGCCTTAATATGGCCCACACCAACAAAGCTTCAAAGCAGTCTTTCACTGGTGTATTCATGTATACTGAATCTCCATTCTGGAGAGAGTAGAAAGGCCTTAATTGGACTTTCAGTTGAAGTAGCTGGATCTGGCAATGGAAACTGTAAAGAGAGAATTTAAGCTTTCTGCAAAACTATAAAACAGCATCAATTGCAAGTCTAAATTTGCAGCTAAGTCTAAAGGACTACATCATGAGTCACCACATGCTAATGTCATAGAGGCTCAGTTTCGTTTTTTGGATGAGGGGCCTTACTTCTAAGGGTAGGGCACCAGTCAACTTCAGCTGTGTTTCAGCACTGATCATGCCACCCTCTTAAGTAGCCCTTTACAACATGTCTCATTCCTGCCACTGCCGCCGGTGTGTGCAATGTAACTTCCATGTTCACCGGGCCAAATAAACCTTTTGCCAGGCCCAAACCTTCTCTTTTTATACATATAGGTCACCACTCGGTTAGGCCCTGGACAGCCTATAGAGCAGGGTTCAGTGTATTTAAAAGGTAGCGCATGTGCTTTTAAGTTTTACATGCTCTGCTGGTGATAACATTGTTTTCAATGCTGCAAGGCCTACCTCTCCCATAGACTAACATTAGAGATACCCTATTACATTTAATAAGTTGTAATTTCCAAATGAGACCAGGTAACTAGTTCATGTTTGGTGTCTTGGGGCTTCTAATGAAAAACCCAATTCATGGTAGGGTGGGATTTTAAATTACAGTTTTGAAAATGACACTTTTAGAAAATTGGCATTTTCCTTCCTTAGCCATTTAGGGCCTATAGCCTGTACCCAGGTCACAAGAGTGGGTCTAGCTGACACTTGAGCTTTGTGTTTTCCTCCTAGACAGCCACACACAATAGGGAGCTTAGATGATTCTAGATGGTCCCTCATTGGCAGAATGATAGGGAGGAGGTGGGCACTGACCCACTTACACTTGAATAGGCTGTGTCGTACCTCCACACAAAGTGCAGCATACCCCCTGTAGTTAGTCAGCAGTCAGGACAGGGAGTCAGGATGTCTGAGGACTTCAAAGGGATGTCTGTAGAAGCTTCTTCCTCACTTCAAAGGCACAACTCGGAATAAATACTGGACCACCTCATTACACTTATGGATCTGTGGAAGGTCTGCTATGCTTCCTAAGAACTGCCACTTTGCTGGACTTCACTGTGCTGGACTACTGCCTTGCTGTGCTGCTGCCTCGTTGTGCTGGCCTGCTGCCCTCTTGCCTGCCATGTGGTGCCACCGTAGACCTGAACCCTGGAGGTGGGCCTATGGTGCTCTATCAGCCTCTGTGGACACAGGTGGAGCTCAGGTCACACTTGGGGATGTTGTGATTGCCTGAATGGGTCTGTGTCACCACAAGGTCCATGGCTACCCAGGGAGGTGAGGCAAGGGTACCTGGAGCCTGTGACAATAGCCTAGGAACCTACAAAGAAGCGTGGGGGCCAGGGTGAGAATAACCAGACCCTGCAGTTCCCTCCATCCAGGTTGATAGGGCACCTGAGGAGGATGCTCCCGAGCCAACCTCTACCAGTAATCCAATTTCTTACAATGCCAAATACCCAATATGCAAGTAAAATAATAGATGACAACTGTAGTTTCAATAGATCACAGCATCCACTCAAATTTCAGATGTAACATATATTGCTAAAATCTGTATGTTTTGAATCCAGTTTTACACATTTTTCTCTCAATACAAGTAGCGTAAATGTGAAGTGAGTGAAACTGTTACTTGAACATAACTAATGAGCGGGAGGTGGGATCTCTCAGAAGAAGGAATGCATAAAGATCAAGGAGAAGAGATGCAGCCACATAAAGAAATGCTGAGTTCACTACTTTCTGGAATTCACCATTCTTGCTGCCATGCATTTTGCTTTAGAATGCCATTTAAGCTGAGTCAAGATACAATGGGACACACAGGGATCTGCTGTTGAACTAGGTGAGCTTTTAGGACTCAGTTCTCTGGGCCTTTTACTCAAATCAAACCTAAGGCCTATCGTTTTTCTTACCAACATCAATTGATGGCTGTATATCCTAGAAAGTCAGTGACAAGCAATCCCTGGACCAATTACATTACTTTTCAGGTACTGAGTGATCAGGAAAATGCCACTACATCAGCAGTCTGGAACTGCTATCATGCAGATAAGGTGAAGTCTACTGTTAATATAATATGATTATTCTTTTTTAGAATGCATGGATGTTGAACATTCTTAGCATTAAAGTATAACTAATCATGTGCTAATAATGCACAATTTTGGCCCATACTAGCTGAAAAGACATGTTTTTTCTTACTTTACTATGAGAATTAAGGAATTGATGTTAGCCTTTATGTTTACATTGCAATAAGAACTCCTTACCAACAAATTCAGATTTATTAGCATAAGGCATGGAATAGGGCATATATCTTGAGCATAGCAGCCAAAAAATACAGCTATTCCCACGAATGGTATGCTAGTTCCTTGATTGCAACCTGTTTCCTGTCAATTAACTAGTGCAGTTTTTATAAAGCTGCTGAAATGTGATTATGTTTATGCTGGTGTAAGACAGTTAATTATTATGTGGGGTGAATGGTTGCCTAGCAAACAAAATAAAGTCATCAATGTGTTAGGATAAACACAAGGTTTAATTGATTTAACCTGAGCTCAAACCTTGGTTGCTACAACACAGAGCAGACAGGCTTATCTTAGAGAAAATATATGAAACATTTAAAACCACAAAAATAGTTAAAAATATACCAACACAACACAATAAAATTCCACTCCAATTTATAAGAATTGAGAAGAATGTAATCAACATTTCTTTAAGATTCAAGAGCAAAGAAAGTAAAGTACCACTGGAAAGTACTGTTCACATGGGACTGGGACCAGGCTGCAATTTCAGGCCAAGCTCAACAAAGTGCTGACTGGATATACCAAGCAGGCAAACTTTTTACCTTCTTGCTAGGGGCCTTATTTAGACTTTGGTGGAGCGGTACTATTACAAAATTGACAGATTTCCTGCCCGCCTAATAATAAGTTAATTAATGTAAAATGTGACAGTTTTGGGCACACTGATACACACATGAATTATCGAGAATTGAAAGTAAACTAACATACTCGGTGCCTACCTTCAATTTTGTATGGCTACATTAACAATATACTGCCATTTACACCTCTGTATAAATTATTGTGTAATAATCCGTTTATTTTTAATATAATCATGCAGATGCCTTACAGGGCAACTATACACCCTTGGCCTGATTTGCAAGGGTAAACTTACACTTTTGTGTAAGTTAACAAAATTTTTTGCTATTCACAAATGAATTGAATGAGTAGTATATTTACTATTACGAATTCTCTGCACTCCTGGTGGAGACTCTGCACATAAAAAGATAGGAAAAAGTTAGGACAAGTGTTGATCATCCCAGAATCACTGTCTTCAATGAAATCCACACCCCTGTCATAGCTACCTCCCCATTATCATTAATCTTAAATCATTATCTAGTCATCTTCCAACAGATGGTGGCTACTGGAACTCTACTTTAGGTGTTGTTGAGTCTCCAGCTCCCTGTCGATCTGCCTCTGGTCTGTACTTCTTCTATAGCTGAAACATTGTTGAAGGCTGAAATAATGACTATCTCTGCTGCCGTTATCACATGTGCAATGTTTGCAGACATCTCTATGTAGTCTATACAACTTGTGAAGCTGTGGCCAGAAAATTAGTCTTTCACTGTTGGGTGAACTGGAAACCAAATCTCCAGGAGGCCCATTTCTTCCAGTCTCTGCTTGTTTTTTATGATATCACCTCCACCACCAGTATTCCTCTTCCAGGCCTGTTGACTTCACCCCAACTTTCCCTACTAGTTCTCCTCCAGTTACCAAGTTACTTTCAGCAATTTTTTCCATCTGATCCGGAAGTGTAAACTGGAAATCAGCCTCCCCCAGCCAAAGTGGTTGGTTGATCCTTGCACTTGTCCTTTAGAATGATGTGTTAGTTACTGTAGCTTTCATAGACATGATCACACTGTAAAGGCAGGCACTGTCTCTTAAGTATCAATAACTCCCTTTATTTTCCTTACCAAAGGAAAAGAATGGTGTAGATGTTTCCTTACTTTTCAACCTTCCTTGCTCCTAGAATCTGTAATCACTTGCTGGGAGCATTCAGCCCCTTTACATTAATAGAGGCTAACACCATAGATTTACTCCCATGTGGTATTTGTAAAGTTAACTGGGGAGGCATGCCTACTCTACCCTTGGATCGCTCAGATAACCAACTCCCGTCCTCCAGGCTTAGCCAGCCCTTTTCCCCCACAACTTCTTCAACTCCTCAATGTGTCCTTCAACTCAGTTCAATTTCCATGTAATGTCCTGTTTAAATTCAGTAACTCCCAAAAAGCAGGTGGTTTGAATCATAGCTCCTGACCCCTATCTGTAGGTGTGATTCTCCAACATCACCCAGACATGTGCATGACTCTGTTACCCATATCTTTAGTGTTCCTTCTCCCAGGTAGCCCCTGCTTTCTTTCATATTTCCACCAGCGGCAGGGTGTGATTCCCCAACATATGCCAGACATTTCATTCTCTCTGTCATCCATATCTCTGTTGTTTTTTTCTCTCAGTTAGCCTCTTCTTTCTCCCAAATTTCAGATTTGATTGCCTCAATGACTATTGTACTTCTTGCTCCTCCATGGTACTCTCTTCCTGTTTGTCCACTGGAGTGTCCATGTGCATGGTGGTTCTGCATTCTTACACTGCTGAAACCATGTAGAATTTATCCCTGCACTTCAAATGATAATCTGAATAGGGAAGCCCCCCGTACTTTATTTTGTCAGCACTGAGATTATCTCTTGTCTTTTTCAGTAGACTCAGTTAGTGAAGAGTGGCCTGGGACGCATCCTGTCGCAAGTTCCGAAAAGTAAAATTCTTAAGGCTTTTAAAGGTTTTCATGACATATTCTGTTAGGCAGAAGGAGTGCAGCTTCACCTACATGTCTCTTGGAAAGTTTGCTTCTTTCCTCGATATTCCAACCTTGTGCACAATTTCTATTTTATATTTTAGGTATATCATTCCCCCTCACCACATATGCAATGAGAGCTGCTATGTAGCTTCCGTTCTTTGGGCAGAAATTGCATTTGTAAATTCACTCTTCTAGAATGATTTGTAAGTTCTTCAGTCTTATCTCACAACTGCTTTATGTAGGTGCTTTTGGATATTAGTTACTGTTTCAGCCCTTAGGATGTGGCATTCAATGGCTGTGTGGTTAACTTGGGTTCTTTCTCCTGTAGCTCGTACGTCTGCTTGCATGTCTCTAATCATCTTGTTCAACCCCTTTTCAATTTGGCCACAGCTTGTATTACATCCTCTCTCTCACAAGTTTCCAGGTGTGTTTTTCATTCCCTAGTGGGAAAAGGCAAGGTCTTTATATTATTTCTTGCCCTCTTTCCACAACTATATTAATAATGGTTCAGCGTGTCAGCCTTGACTGACTCCCTTCTTGTTGTAGTGGGAAACATCTGCTGTGTTTTCATGGCCCCTATGAATTTCTTGTTTTGTTTATCCATCTGCACCTGTCAGGTTTGTGCCATTCATTGCTTCACGCTGCTTCCTCATTCTCAAATCATTTTTCCATATAATATATATGTAGGGGTGTGTGCCTTCACATCTGGGGGCTCTCAACCCTTTTCATTGACTTCAGGATCTTTTCTTGACCATTGGGCCCATATGTTAGTCTCACAGTTCTTTGGTAGGTAGGGAAATGTCTCCTCATTAAAATAAAACAACATACAGGTGGCTCTGATTTAGATAACCTTTGATGCTGTCTCCTGCTGTCCTCTTAAGAATTGGTCCACCTGAGGTGCACTATTGTCCACCGCTACTAGGGCCCTAAGGCCTGGTACTCCTCTTCACTGACTACTTTCCACCCACTGTTCTCCAACTCACTTCTGTGCACAGGCTGTCTTGCAGACTGTACTGGGGATTGTTGAGTTTCAGTCCTCTCATTTGCCTTTCTCAGGTTCTCTTCCTAATCCGTTGTGACCCAACACTTGCCACTATCCTTTAGCCAGTCACTTTGTGACTATGTCACTGCTCTTTGAGCAAGCCCTCTGGGTGCCACCTTCTTGAGTCAGAACAGTTTGCATCTCCTGTTTTCTGTCAACATCTCTGGCTGGACAACACAGTCGCACAGTGCCTAATCTTCATTTAATATTGTAGTCTTCTAATCTGGTAATTTTAAAAAGTCATACATTCTGTGACAATTATCATTTGCAGTTAGCATCCAGACGAAAGGAGTGGCACAATGCACATCCTAGCTTGTGGGCGCCATCTAGGATTCCAAATTTTGTTTATTTTTTATGTACAATAAGAAATAGCTTGCTTCTTGCTAGTGCATAATTCTTTGCTGTGAATAATTTGTTTATGGTGTTCCCCAGCTTGTGGATGTCTTACTTCTTCTTAGTGTTTTCCCTCAAAAACATTAGTAGGAATCTGAACAATAAGATCATACATTGTAGAGTTTTAGCAAATCACAAGGATATTAGCTGAGGTAAATGGTAAACATGTTTGAGCCAGTACACACTGAGATGTGAGGAGGAGTATGGCTAGATTAAGGCTGAGCTGTCAGAGGGGTGTTGACCAGGACGGTCAGAATTCTATAAGTGCAGCATGAACAGCAACTGTTTGACACATGGCTGAGTAATTTATTTCTGAGTATTGTTAAAATGCTAGACATTGGATGAAGTCTATGTGTGATATGAATTAGAGATCTTTAAAGCAATTAAAGTGGAGACATCTCTAAACTATTTGGACTGAGGGGGTATTCTTGAGTGCTGCTGTACATAGAAGCAGAAATTGCTTGCTCATGCACTCTTTGAGCTGTCTGATTGTTTGAAATTGGCCCTCTCTGATGTGTCAGCCCAAACATTCTGGTCTTTCTCCTCTTTTTTTCACCTTGTTTTTGCTGGCTTTAGGACATTGTGCACTTTGTCACTGCTAACCAGTGCTAAAGTGCTTGAGCCCTCTTCCCTAAAACATGGTAACATTGCCTCATACCCAATTGGTATATTTAGTTTACTTATACATCCCTAGTAAAGTGATCTACATGTGCCCCAGCCGTGTAAATTAAATGCTACTAGCGGGCCGGCAGACTGATAGTGGCCCCCTACCTAAGTAGTCCCTCAACCATGTCTTAGGCCTGCAATTGCAGAGCCTGTGTGTGCAGTTATACACTGCCACTTCGACCTGGCAAGGTAAACCTCTTGCCAAGACTGTGACTATGGTGGGTTATATAATTTAATCATGAGAGATCACATGCTCAGTGTCTGTTTTACAGGGTTGCGCCAGCACCTAGTTGACAGTAAGCTGACTGAAACCAGGAAGCTTGCTCAGGAGGCAGACATCTTCGCCAGCACCAGAGTGTCTGAGAAGGTACCTGGGAGTGACCCCAAGAAGGGTGGTTCTGGTACCCTCCAGCAGAGCGAAGGGGAGCTTAAAGATAACCCAGACAAGTCCCATGGTAAGGTGGGAGGAAAGGGTTCTCATACCCCATCTGAAGTACAGGGTGGTGGTTCTGGATTGAGGTGGCTCAGAGCACCCCAATCCCACCCCCGCTGCTTTGAGTGCACCTAGCTAGGACACAAGCAGGAGGGCTCTGTCCAAAGAAACCACACACTGGCAGGACCTCTAAAGGGGTTGCCAATGTAGCCTTAGGGGAAAGTAGTTTCCAGGGGCAGGTCAAAGACAATGCTATGATCTCCCTTCGTTGGGCTATAGATTCAAATGGTGAGCTGGTTATCCCTGAGGGAGGGAGTAACCACTTCTACCAGGTAGAAGTGAATGGGGTCCCAGTCACTGCTCTGAGGGATACTGGGGGTAGCCATACTATGATAGTGGAAAGGCTGATTTCCCCAGAGCAGTACACTGGCCAGATGTGTAGGGTGACCCTAGCTCAGGGGTGAGGACGTGACCCAAAAGGGGGTCAGTTAATCTTTAGATGCCCCTAGACTGCATTCTGGGGAATGAGTTGCTCCTGGTGGCAGGAGAACTGGGAAAGATGCCCCTCCCATGTTGACCCAATAGTTCATTTTTCTGGGGTGCCACTCTCACACTGAGGGCACAGGACCCCAGATGTAGGGGAAGAGTGGTGGGTTCACCCCTGTTCCTGTTCAGACTAAGGGTACGCAACCTGGGTTGAAAGGCCAGTTTCAAGATACCATCCTTGAACTGATGGGAGGTGGAGTGGAAAATGGTGCAAGTCACTTTGGGTTTCTACCCCCACTCTAAGACATTTCAGAGGTCAGACAGCCCTTGATGGCCTGAGCCTGGCTATTGACATTGAAAGCTGACAGGGGGCTTTGTTGGTTGCTTTCTCAGTGGACAGAGTTTTCCCTGGGTTGGAGACAGACTTCAGACCCAAGGGGTGGAGTGGGCCACATCAATTTGTTGTCCATGGAGGTACTGTCTCCCTACGCGGGGTCTATTTGGAGATCCCCGCTGGGTCGGCCTGCGGAAACCTGGTTTCCACCTGCCGGCCCAGCGGGGATCTCGGCCGCAACATGGGAGCCGGATCCAAATGGAGTCAGCGGTGTTGCAGCTGTGCGACGGGTGCAGTTGAATCCGTCGCGCTTTTCACTGTCTGCTATGCAGACAGTGAAAAGCTCCATGGGGCCGTGGCATGGGGCCCCTGCACTGCCTATGCCAGCAGCATGGCCATGTAAGGTGTCTAAGATCATGTAATTGTCTCCCCATTCCAAATCTGGTATCCCATGCATCCTGGGGGTTCCACCATGGAACCCCAGTACTGCCAACCCAGCTCTCTGAGGCTTGGACTGTAGCAACAGCTGCTGCCACCTCACAGACAGGGTTCTGCCTTCCGGGGTGCTGAGCAGCTAAGTCCCAGGAAGGCAGGATAAAGCATTTCCTTGGGGAGGAGGGTGTTACACCCTCTCCTTTTGGAAATAGGTGTTACAGGCTTGGGAGGGGTAGGCTCCCAGAGTCTCGGGAAATGATTTGAAGGGCACAGATGATGCCCTCCTTGCATAAGCCAGCCTACACTGGATCAGGGACCCCTAGTCCCTGCTCTGGCGTGAAACTGGAAGACAAAGGTAAGGGGAGTGACCACTCCCCTGTTCATCACCACCCCAGTGTGTCCCTGGTGTTAGCCATCTTGTTTTCCAAGGTGTGGGGACACTCTGGAGATCTCTGAGTGGCCAGTGCCAGCAGGTGATGTCAGAGACCCCTCCTGATAGGTGCATACCTGGTTAAGTAGCCATTTCCCCTCTCAGGGCTATTTAGGGTCTCTCCTGTGGGTTCCTCTTCAGATTCAGCTTGCAAGTTTCCTTCAGGAATCCTCTGCAACACCTGCTTCATCCTCTGACTGTCGGATCAACCACAGACTGCTCCAGGAACCGCTGTAACTGCAACAAAGTATCCATGAAGGCTACTGTGACTCTGCAACTTCAGCTCCAGCCCACAACTGAAACAGTTTCCAAGGTGTGCACGCTCTGAGGACTCCCTGTATCGACACTGCACCAGAAGGACCAAAGAAATCTCCCGTGGAGTGACGGAGTCACTTCCCTGCTCCAGCAGGCACCTTCTAAGATGACGAACGGATCTCTGGGACTCCTCTCCTGATGATTAGCATGCTCCCTGGAACAGGGGTGGTGGACCCCTTCAACCTAGACTGTCCTAGACTGTCCTTTGGTCAAGCTGTCCAAATTTGGTGGAGGTAAGAGCTTGCCTTTCCGGTTTGTGATAGTACCCATGTGTACCGCGTCATCATTAGCTCCTGAGGCCTCTGTGCACTATTTGCAAAAGTCCTTTGTGCACAGCATGGCGCAGGTCCTCAGCACTCTATCCTGCAATGCTCAACTCTCTGAGTTGTTCTTCTGCGTCGTGGCACCTGCTTTTGTAGTGCTGCATTAACCGCAATTGGCAACTTCTTTGTCCCCGTGTCCTGAGACTCCTGTGGGTGCTGCCTGGTCATCTGTGATTTCCCTCCAGTTTTGGGAACCCCCTCTGCCTCCTCTGTCTGAGTTGAGGCCCGAGGTCCCTCCTGGGTTCAGGCAGCGCCATTTTGATTCAATCTGCGACCTTGCTTGAACCAAGGCTTGTTGGAAGAATCCAGCACTGCAACTTGCCTGCATCTAATGTCTCGACATGGAACATCCTTTGCATCATGCAGGAACCCACAGCCTTCTTCTTTGGTGCTCTTCTGCAGACTTCTTCTAACCGGAGAATCCTGTTTTGCGCTATCTTCTAGGTTGGCAGGGGCTCCTGTCCTTCCTGGAATCTTCTGTGACTTCTGGACTTGGTCTCCTCTCTTCAAAGGTCTTCAGATCCAGGAATCCACCATTTATTGCTTGAAGTCTTCCTTGGTTCTTGCAATAACTCTTATTACGAATTGTAGTGTGTCCTGGGAAACGTGCAGTACTTTACTCCTACTTTCCTGGGCTCTGGGGTGGTGTATTTTACTCACCTTTGTGGTTTTCTTACACTTGCAGGGCCCCCAACACATTACACTTGCCTAGGGTGGAATTTGTGATTCACATTCCACTTTCTTAGTATATGGTTTGTGTTGCCCCTAGGCCTATTTTTTCCTATTGCAATCTATGGTATTTTCTACTGTTTGCACTATTCTGTGACTATTTACTTGCCTGATTTTGGTCTTGTGTATAATACTTACCTCCAGAAGGAGTATTGCCTCTAAGATATTTTTGGCCTTGTGTCACTAAAATAAAGTACCTTTATTTTTGGTAACACTGAGTATTGTCTTTTATTGTGTATAAGTATTGTGTAATGATAGTGGTATTGCATGAGTTTTGCATGTCTCCTAGTTCAGCCTAAGCTGCTATGCTACAGCTAACTCTAACAGCCTAAACTGCTAGAACACTGACTACATTTCACTAATAAGGGAGAATTGAACCTGGTAAATGGTGTAAGTACCTAGGGTACACACTACAAACCTGACCTCCTACAGTAACCAACTTAAGATTCTGAATATCCCTGTCATATCCTACAATTTGGCCCCTTACAAATGCCATGGCAACCTGTTGAACAAATACTTACCTAGCACAGCAACTAATACTTACATCACAACTGGATCCTACCTATATTATCTCTCATAGCTACACTGGACATCCTTTATCCTATGGCCTACACACCCTTTCCATTCCAAACCAAACAGTACAGGAAATAAACCTGTAATTCACCTCTTTGTGGCTGCTGTGTTGCTCTCAAGCGCCCATTCAACTCCAGGTAGGCCATCGCCAGTATGCGTGCCATTAGGAGGGTCAGGGTCTGATGGGCACTGCTTCCTCATTGGGAGGCCGTTCCCAAATGGGCCTCTGCAGTCTTCCAGGCCTAGCGTCTCAGGTCCTCCCACCATATCCTGCAGTGGGTGCTCTGCCGGGTATGGACCCCCAGGGTCTGCACTTCCTTGGAAATGGCTTTCTACAACCCTTTCTCTTGATGGGCACTGACCTGCATGGGAGACACAGAAGGAAAGGCATATTTATGTAGACCCAACAACCTACTACATTCTTAGGCCTACAAACTGTTAACATATCACAATCGTACACGACTTCACACTTGCGCAATATTCCCAGCAGTCATATCCAGAGCTACACCTTCCACTGGAATATCCTGCATTCACATTCTAGCACTCTCACATACCCATGTACAACAAATATACCATAATGCGACCTACCTGTTGTTCTGGAGTCCCATACAGCTTTGTGTACAGGGGTAGGACCCCGTTTACAAGTTTTGGGAGTTCTTCCATAATGAGGGCAGGGGCCCTATCCCCTGTAACATGCGCCATTGTGGCTCCCAGGAGCACGACACAGCAGCACACTCAGTTGAGGTCTTGATGGCTGGAGTGTCAGGAGTCAAGTGTGATAGAAATGGCAGTCACGGCCACAGCAGTCTGCACCGTCACCGCCAGCAGTAATCGTCATTTGTCCCTGTATGGCATAGACATCAATGTTAACCAATGAGGAGCTGCATGGCGGTTCTAACCATCTACCGCCATGATGGCATATGCCGGCGGAATGAGTTCACTGTCATCTGCCCCCTGCATGCAGGACAGGCAGCAGTCCTTTTACAATGTTAATAAAGCATAATAAAAAATCATCACTAATCATTTTCATCATGAACATGAAATAAGTTAAAGTCTAGGACTGAGTACAAAACAATCAGGCAGCATACACTTTGACAGTGCACAGAATCATATGATGACATTATGACAGATTGAAAAAAAATATATATAATGATGTTGACTGTATACTAGCATTGACAGACAAAACTCTTTCTGATGGAATCCTATGTAAAAACCAGATATATGTGCAAAATACATAAGTATTAAAACAGCTCTGCACTTTTGTTGTTTGCCATGAGTAGATACCGACCACTGTTGCGGGTGAGACATGCACCTGTGTACCGGCCCCTGTTTGACTTAGCAACGATGAAATAATGCCACATCATCTCCAACTATTGTCTGAACCGTGCTACAATCAGGGTTCTGTGTGCCCATTTGGAGTATGATCTGCTGCCAGCCATTCAACAACCTACAGGCATTCCTCCAACTGTGCAGGTGGTATCCGTCCTCCACTTCTTGACCACTGGCTCATTCCAGGGGATAGTGGAAATGGCAACAGGTATGTCTTAACCAATGTTCAGCAATGTGTTGAGGAATGTCTTGTCTGCCTTACTAAAACATGTGGAAAGCTACATTAAATGTCCCCATACTGTAGATTTAGCCAGTGTGAAGGCTGAAGTCTATGAAATGGGACAAATTCCTCATGTGATTGGGGCCATTAATGGCACCCACATTGTGTTAATACCACCCAGGGATAATGAGCAAGTGCATAGAAACAGAAGAGCTTTCATTCTATTAGTGTGCAGATGGTCTGCTTAGAAGACCAGTACATCTTCCAAGTGAATGCAAAGTTTCCTGGGTCTGTACATGATTCCTACATTCTCAGGAATAGCAGGGCCCCACGGTTGATGGTGCTTCTACAAAAAGTAAGAGCCTACCTCATCAGTCAGTAAGATGAGTGTTTGTGAAATTACTGTTACCCCAGCCTTCCTACTCAATCTGTATGTCACATATTGGATTGTAAATGTTTGTTTCCCCTATCCACAGGTAATTCCGGTTATCCCAATCTCTCCTGGCAACTGACACTGGTGAGGAATCAAGGACCAGGGCTGAAGAACAATACAATGAGGCTCATGGGAGGACAAGAAGGGTGATAGAAAGGACATTCGGTCTGTTGAAGGCAAGGTTAAGGTGTCTGCACATCTCTGGGGGTTACCTGCAGTACTCACCATAAAATGTGTGCCAGATTGTGGTGGCCTGCTGCATGCTCCACAATCTGGCACTGAGGAGGAATATCCCATTGCTGAAGGAGGAAGGAGGTAGGGACAATCTGCTGGCAGAAGAGGGTGAAAATATGAGTGAGGAAGATGGGGACGAGGAAGATGTAGTCACAAGGACACAGCTCATCCAGCAGTACTTCAGCTAACATTCTGGTAGGTACATCTGTACATATACCATTTTTCATGTTGGAGTAAAGGTTGGGTGTGCTTTGTTATCCATCTCTGATATGCATAGGTTTTGGTCTCATTTGGGTATGACATGAGTGTATACAACAAAGGTCTGTCAAGTAGGTCAAAAATCCCACTGTGATGTCATCTAGTTCATCTGTCTGTGTTGCATATACTTCAGATATCCTTTCTACACCATTCTGCCGCCAGTTCCGGGGCGGGAACCACTGCCACACAAAGCCAGGTGGAAAAGAAACAAATGGAAGGAAACACCCACTGGAGGTCAAAAAAACGTGCAACGGCAGCCATGGACAGAGAGCTGCAGATGATGCCAGCCTTGCTCCTTGCCATATATCTACAATACCGAGACCGACGACGACGGTAAGTACCGCAACCTACAAAACAAGGGAGGAAAGGGCGAAGTTACATACCCACCCACTCTACCCACCCCGCAAAGCCACACCAACCCTTCCCAGTAGCAATAGTCAGACACCCCACACCAAGAGGGACGTACCCGACAGAAGGCCACTGCAACTTGGCCTTAGGACATACAATAGCATCACAGCCATAAATTATTTAAACAAACACCAGGGTGAAACTGCGTGCAGCCCAAACACAGGCCACACAGAACATTTATTCAGTAGCTCAGTGAGCTAAATTATGCTAACAGGGCCAATGGCCAGTCCATAAGCAGTCAATTGTCCTTGGCAACAACTGGCCACACCTGACTCCCACAAGTGCTGGGTACTCCACTCAACAGGGCACCATAGGGGGATCCAGGCACCTCACGGAATGGGGGCAGGAGGGGTGGGGTTGGGGATTTACGATGGGGGTGGGACTTAGACTTGCGTGAGGAAGTTGGAGGGAGGTGGGCTTCTCCTTTGAAGGGGGTGGGGGCTGTTTGGCTCGGGCGGAGCAGGATGCCTTAGGCTCTGAGCAGGCCTTCTTCTTAACTGGAGAAGGGGCACGGGAATGGGAAGGCTGGATGGGGGTGGGCTGCGATGGGGAAGGAGCGGAAAGGGCAAGGGGGTGGGAACATTTTGGGACAAGACGGGGTGGGCCGGTGGGTTTGAACAGGGCTACACGGGAGAGGAAACGTTTTTGGGAGCAATTGGGGTGGGTGTGGATGAGGGTGTGGGAGTGGAGGCAGAGGGAGTTGATGTATGGGGTGTAGGAGTGCGTGTAGTGGGTGCTGGTGACTGCTCAGTATGGTGTGGTGGATGTCTGATGGGTGGGTGTCTTGGTGCGTTTGAGTGTTTTGGGAGGTGGGGGGGTGGACACAGTGGGAGAAGACAGACAGCTAGTGTGGATGTATGTTGGGTGGGTGTCTGCAAGTCAGGTGAGTGTGCTGCATATGTCAACTACAGTGGAGGTGGTGAGTGCAGGTGTGGTGTATGGGGTGCATGTATGGCTGTCTACTATTTTGGTGAGTGCAGGAAGAGGAGCAGTAACAGTTAGTGAAGGTGCAGTGCATGAGGTTGTGCATGTAGAGGGGGCAGAAAGGGATGCGGAAGAGGCGGGCACACTGGGGGAAGTGGACGTTGTTGTGTGTGCAGGTGTCTGTTGGCTGTGTGAATGCTGTTGGTGGGATGTGTGGTGCTTGTGTTTGGAAGTGTGTTGATGTGCTTGACTGCGTGTCTGAATGTGTGCCTTGGACGGGTGACGGGAGTGGGGTGCTGGAAGGGGTATAGGAGCTAGGAGGGGGGGATGGAATGGCCAGGGAAACTGGCTGCCGTCCAAGAGGAGGCCAGAGCCTGAAAAGATCTCTGTGTGGCAGACACGGCACCGTGAATGCCATCCAGATAGGCATTAGTCTGCTGCACCTCTGATGCTAGCCCCTGGATGGCATTGACAATGGTTGTCTGCCCTACAGAGATGGTTCTCAGGAGGTCAATAGCCTCCTCTGTGAGGGCAGCAGGGCTGACTGGGGCAGGGGAGGAGGTGCCTGGGGCGAAGGAGATGCCCACTTTTCTGGGTGGGCAGGCACGGGCAACTCGGGGGGAGCAGAAGGGAGTGCGCTGATGGTATGGGTGGTGGCAGAAGAGTTCACAGTCGTGATTTGTCCACCGCCGGAGGACCCCCATCGGAGGAGGTTTCAGAGTCACTACCCCCTGTGGTAGTAGCCTCCCCCCGTGGAAGTCCCCTCGCCCTCCCACCCACTGGTCCCCTGGGCATCCGTTGTCTCTGCCTCAGAGGATCTGTGAGCCGCTGTCTCCCCACTAGCCGGTGTCTCAGCTTCCTCGCCTGATGTTGATGCTGTACCAGACACACAAAAGAGAACAGGGAGGGGAAGACAAAACAGGAGAGACACTTGTAAGTAGCTGAATGCTGATACACAATGGCCAGACATACACCTACCCAGCAGACACACCCAACAGGCAGCACCGTGCACTAGGCCCATGACCATGGCCCTGACTACAGAGCAGTATACTGACCTACACCCAAATCCTGTCATTGCATTTAAGCTGAGGTAGGTGAAACCTGACAGGGACACCCCTACACCCTTTGGGGAGCAGGCAGTAGCTGGACACCAGTCAAAAAACCTGCTCTAAGCACCATGAGCCCTATCGAACACACACTCATCCTTCCAGGCTGAAGTATGGGCTGTGAGTACTCACCCCCTTGTGACTGCTGTGCAGCCTTCATGCGCCCATCCAGGTCTGGTTATGCCACCGCCAGGATCCTTCGCATGAGGGGGGTCAGTGCCCGACGGGCACCCCTACTACGTTGGGAGGACTTCCCCAGCTGGGCCTCACTGATCTTCCGCACCCAGCGCCGCAGGTCCTCCCACCTCTTACGATAGTGGGTGCTCTGCCGGTTCTAGACCCCCAGGGTCCGTACCTCCTTGGCAATGGCATGCCAATGTGCCCTCTTCTGGTGGGCACTGACCTAGGAGGGAGACACAGAGAAGAAACACAGAGGTCAGGCACCTGCACAATGGCAATAGCTGGCTGATTGTTAGACATGCAGGACAGTGGCACGCAGCATTCCATGCACCAAGCCCCATCCTGGCTCACAGGAGCGCACATCTGAGCTATTCACTCCATCCATTACACACACAGTGCCCCCCAAACCCGGACTCACCTGTACCTCTGACCGTCCGTAGAGTCTGCCGTACAGGGGCAGGACCCCTTCCACCAGTTTCTCCAGTTCTTCCTGGGTGAAGGCCGGAGCCCTTTCCCCTGCACCACGTGGAACATCCATAGCCAGAGGCAGGCCACAGCAGTACACAGGATCAGGGAGTCAAGTGATCACACGATGACGAACGTGCGTACGTTCCGTGGCAGAATGCACCGTCACTGCCAGCGGCGATCATGATACGCCAGGATTCCCCATTGGCATCCATGTTAGCCAATGAGGGTGTGAACAGCGGTTAACACCTCCGTACGCTGTAACGTCAACCGCAGCGGTCTTAGGTCACTTCCACAACGAAGGGGCAGAACTACACTGGGCAGACATTTTGCCATCACCTACGCATCTTGAAATTCAAATTACTCACATTGCCGGGCCTACTACCCATATGAAGCACCTATGTCTCTATCCATAGAGTATATAATCACATATGATTTACTCCGTTCCCTCTTAGTGATGTCAATGTACATCTGTCAGATTGTAGTTATTGTACAGACACTACTAAGAAGAATGCAGTGAATGTGTTTAGCAAATATGCCAGTGTATGTGTGCACATGACTTCCTGTTCTTACCCCTCACAGGTACCAACCCTTGTGGCGAGGAAGGGCACCATCTGTGTACATACCACTTGTGGATATGGGAAACATAATGGAGCGTCAGATCATTATCACTTACAGACTCAGACATACAACTATTCAGGACCTATGTGCATTACTGGATCTGACTTCCGGAAATCGTAATCAGCATGCCATTCCAACTGAGGTGCAGGTGCTCTCCACGCTACATTTCCTGGCCACAGGCTCTTTTCAAGTGACAGTGGGCATGGGTGCTGGTCTCTCACAGCCAATGTTCAGCCAGGTACTGACAAGATTTCTGAATGCATTTGTACAACATCTGCAATCCTATGTGTGATTCCCCCAAAGTGCTTAGCTCCCTGCCATCAAGTCAGACTTCTATGCCTTTGCAAACATTCCCCATGTTATTGGTGCCATCGATGGAACCCACATACCGATCATCCCCCCAAGAGTGAGTGAACAGGTGTACAGAAACAGTAAGAAATTTCACTCCATGAACATCCAATTGGTATGTACTGCAGACCAGTACATACCCCACGTGAATGCCATGTTTCCGGGTTCAGTACATGATTAATTTGTTTTGAGGAACAGTAGTGTGCCACAAAAGATGGAACAACTCCAAGAGGACAGAGGGTGTATCATAGGTAAGTGTGCCTGTCACTAACTGACACATTACAGAAAAACAGCCTGTCAGACTAAGGACATTCCAATGATGACTCTGTATTGACCATTTCTCTAGATGATTCTGGCTATCCAAACTTGCGTTGGCTCCTGACACCAGTGAGGAATCCCAAGATGGATGCAGAGAGAAAATACAATGAGGCCCATGGACGTACTAGGAGGGTGATAGAGCATACTATGGCGGTCATTCTGACCGCGGCGGGCGGCGGTCGCCGCCCGCCATGCGGTTACCGCCGAATGACCGCCCCGCGGTCAAAAGACCACGGCGGCCATTCCAACTTTCCCGTTGGGCTGGCGGGCGACCGCCAAAAGACCGCCCGCCGGCCCAGCGGGAAAGCCCCTGCAACGAGGAAGCCGGCTCCGAATGGAGCCGGCGGAGTTGCAGGGGTGCGACGGGTGCAGTGGCACCCGTCATGATTTTCACTGTCTGCTGTGGGGACAGGGAAAATCTGTATGGGGCCCTGTGAGGGGGCCCCTGCACTGCCCATGCCAGTGGCATGGGCAGTGCAGGGGCCCCCAGGGGCCCCACGACACCCGTTCCCGTCATCCTGGTTCAAACAGGCTGGCCGGAAGGGGGTCGGAATCCCTTGCAGCGCCGCCATGGAGGATTCCCTGGGCCAGGGGAAAACCGGCGGGAAACCGCAGTTTCCCCTTTTCTGACCGCGGCTTTACCGCCGCGGTCAGAATAGCCCAGGAAGCACCGCCAGCCTGTTGGCGGTGCTTCCGCTGCCCTCCGCCATGGCGGTCATGGACCGCCAGGGTCGGAATGACCCCCTATGTGTCTCCTGAAGGCTAGATTCCGGTGCCTACATATCTCTGGGGGTTCCCTGGCCTATGGGCCTGATAAGGTGTGTAGGATAGTCGTGGCGTGCTGCATGCTGCACAACGTGGCATTGAGACATTCAATCCCCCTTTTAGAGGTGAAGGGTGCTATAGGTCCTGATCTGTTTCCTCAGAGAGGTGAGGAGAGTAATGGTGAGGATGAGGAAGGGGAAGATGTCAATTCCAGAAACCAACTGATACAACTCTACTTCCAACAACTGTCTGGGACTTCAGCCTGTATATGTGGTTAGTGACTGATACTGTAAGTGTGCCATGTCAACTAGGGGGAATTTGTCATGATATGCAAGTCATGGACCTCTTCAGCATGGTACAGACAACAATATATGCATTCCCTTCTTGACTATTTAGAAAGACACTGTACCACCAGCATGCGCAATTTGTCAATAAAGTTTATCCCTGCCTGTTGCATCATTACTACACTTTGTTCAACATTGAAGACAGGGGACAGTGTTACAGGTGAGATATGTTGTTTATTGGTGGAATACAGTGAGATTTGCTATGTACAGTGATGGAAGTCGTAATGGTTGGGTGTCCTCAAAACCAACTTGGTGGCAGGCCTGTTTGACATCATAGGTGGGCCCTATTTGTAGTTTAGTACTTTATTTAGCCCTCAGCTAACTGCAGTTGGTAAATGGGTGGGATGGTTGCTTGGCAGTAGTAGCAGTGTCAATTGTTGGAAGGGGGCTTGTTCATAGCTGGGTTTCCAGTGCCATATCTTGGTCTGAGACTACGTTTGGGCGCTTGCTGTGGATCTACTTGGGGTGACATGGTTGGCCCTTGTAATTCCTGGGAGGGTATTTCCTGTGCTGTTTCAGCTGCTTAGGACAACGGTTTCTGGTTGTCCAGGGCTGTTGTGGGGGCCTCTTGTCTGGTGTGGGTGTCTGAGGGTTTGTTGACCAACTGCAGCAGTGCTCCAGCAATGGTGGCCATTGTGGCATTGTGTTCTTTCCACTGCTCCATTGCCTGTTGATGGTGTTCGAGCTGAATCCTCTAACTTTGCTCTAGGGTGGTTACAATCAGTGCCAACCTGTCTTGGGTATGTTGGTATGCCCCCACTACCTCTGCAATGATGTCCTGGGCTGCTGCCCCCTGACCCACTGGGGCACTTGACCTTGCCCTGACCCCCAGTTCCTGTGTCCCATGCGCACATCTGGACGTGCCACTAGTACTGGGGCCCTCGTCTTCCTGCATGTTGCGGGTGGGAGACTGTGGCCTCTGTTGCTGTGCTCCACCTGTTTGTGCTCTGGGTCCATTGGTGTGGGCACGCCTCCCCTGGCCTGCTGGTCTTGACTGGGTGTTAGGGGTGACAGTGTTTTCCTGGGTGGGGCTGCTGCATGGTGAGCATTCATGGCTGTGTGAGGGGTCTGCTCATCAATGTCCAGGGATCCTTCACCAGTGTCCTGTGATGTGCCTCTGTCTCCCTGGAATGCTGTGGCACTCCTTGTCCCCTCCATTAGGGTTGTATGGGTGGTGGTGCCTGTTGGGGGACATTGAAATGTTTGTTAAATATGCATGAGGGTTAGAGGTGGACTGTTCTTCAGTGGCCTTCAGGGGTGCCTTTGTGAGGTGGACATTGCATTTAGTGGCAGTGGTGGCGTCACATTGTGGTGGGGGTTATTATTCCATTGTGGGTACGTGCAGGGGTGAGTGGATGTGCACAGCGGGAGTGATGTGGGCCTGGTAGTGAGTTGTGGGTGATGGAGGGTGGTGGATGTGATGGGTAATGGCTGGGAGGGGTGTGGGTGGGGTGGGGTGGTGCATGCATTACAGGTATGGTGTATATGGGGTAAATGTAGATGACTTACTCGAGTCCATTCCTCCAGTGAGTCCAGTAAGTCCCTCTGGGTGCAGGATGGCGAGTACCTTCTCCTCCCAGTCGGTGTAGTTGGGTGGTGTGGGTGGCGGTCCTCCCCCAGTCTTCTGCACTGCAATGTGGTGCCTGGATGCCATGGCCCGGACCTTCCTCCGCAGGTCATTCCTTTTCTTGTGGATGTCGTCCCTGGTGCATGGATGGTGTCCCACTACATTCACCCTGTTGACAATGGTCTGCCACAGCTCCATTTTCCGGGCGATGGGTGTGTGCTGCACCTCGGACCTGAATATTTGTGGCTCCACTTTTAGGATCTCATCCACCATAGTCCTTAGCTCCCTTTCAGTGAAGTGTGGATTTTTGGGGGGGACATGGTGAGGGTGGTGGATGGCGTCGGGACTGGGGATGGTGTTTGGGTGCTCCTGTGTGGGTCGCTATGCGTGTCCTGTCCGCTGGCGTTCTCTGTCTGTTTTTGCGGTGTGGGTGGTGGGTCGGCTTCTCTGCCTCCATTGTTCAGCCTGGTGATGTCGGATTTGTGGCTGTATTCTAGCAATTATTTTTTTTGTGGGTCAAAATAGGGCAGTTGGAATTGTGGTTTCTGCCCAAGCAAAGCTGCAACCAATAACCCAATTTTTAACACTGTGCACATTCCATTTTTAGTTGAAAGTCAAAGTAGATATAAAGGTGGTCATTACAACCAGGGCGGTTGGTGTTAAAGCGGCGGTAAAACCGTCAACAAGCTGGCGGGAAAAAAATTGGAATCACGACCATGGTGGAAACCGCCAACATAGACAGCCACTTTAACACTCCGACCGCCAAGGCGGTATAAACAAACACCGCAGTGGTAACCGCCAACAGACAGTCGGAGGACAATGTACCGCCCACAAAATTACAACAGTCCAATCCACCACCTTTTCCGGGGCAGATTCACCGCGAAAAAAAACACGGTGGAAACAGGACTTGGAAGGGAAAACGCTCACCTCTACACACCACACGAGGAACCAGGACGCCATGGAACTTCAGATTCTACCTGCCTTTGTCTTCCTGCTCCTCTACCAGGAGCACGAACGCCGGCGGTGAAGACCATGGTGAGTACTGCACCTATGACACAGGGGAGGGGGAGGGAAAAGAGAGTGACACTCACACGCAACACCCCCACCGCCACCCTCACCCACTACAACACACACACTAATACATCATGATACATTACAGTTACACCCCCCAAACCCCCTGGAAGAATGCAAGGACAAAAGGAAATGAGTCGAATGATTGTAATATATTCGAAGACATGAATCAAAAATATATACATATATAAAGATATTCACACTATAAACAAATATATACACCAAGAATACAAGTCCAAGGGATTCCACCATCATAGTCGGTGTACCACTGGGCCTAAAATGCATGGGCGAGGCCCACACAAGATACCCGAACAAGACGGAGAGAACACTGCTGGGGCATCAGATAGAAATAAAACAGGCACCTCAGGGAGAAGGGAAGGGGGGGCACCTCAGCCGGAGGAGTGCACAACTCCAGATCCACGTGTGGGCTCCATGCCCAATGATGTATCATGGGGAGTGCAAAGCCACAGTCTCTCAAGTCTCTACACAGGGTGGGTTGCCCACTGCTTTATCCTGGGGAGTGCAAAGCCACAGTCTCTCAAGTATCTACAGTGGGTGGTTTGCCCACTGCTGCATCCTGGGGAGTGCAAAGCCACAGTCTCTCAACTCTCTACAGTGAGTGGTTTGCCCACTGCTGCATCCTGGGGAATGCAAAGCCACAGTCTCTCAAGTCTCTACAGTGGGTGGATTGCCCACTGCTGCATCCTAGGGAGGGGAAAGCCACAGTCTCTCAAGTCTCTACAGTGGGTGGTTTGCCCACTGCTGCATCCTGGGGAGTGCAAAGCCACAGTCTCTCAAGTGGATAACAGTCTAACTGGTTCTGGAGGGGGCTTTGTGCCCAGATTGCTTCATCCTGCCAAGGACAGAGGTAGTGGATGTCATTCTCCACTGGTTCTGGAGGGGGCTTTGTGCCCAGAGTGCTTTATCCTGCCAAGGACAGAGGTAGTGGATGTCATTCTCCACTGGTTCTGGAGGGGGATTGGTGCCCAGAGTGCTTCATCCTGCTTGTGGCAGCCTCCGTAGCGTCGGAATCTTTAGCGCTCAGTGGCCTGTGGTGCTGGTGGCGGCGGTGTCCTGTTCAGCAGTGCTGGTGGCGGCGGTGTCCTTGGCAGCAGTGCTGGTGGCGGCGGTGTCCTTGGCAGTGGTGCTGGTGGCGGCGGTGTCCTTGGCAGCGGTGCTGGTGGCGGCGGTGTCCTGTTCAGCGGTGATGGTTGCGACGGTGTCCTTGGCAGCGGTGCTGGTGGCGGCGGTGTCCTTGGCAGCGGTGCTTGTGGCGGTCTTGTCCGCCGTGCAGGTTTTTCCAGACTTGCCAATTTTAGTGTGCCCCTTCCCCACCTTGGATCGTGGCTCAGCTGGATCCACACTCCCACCTGTACCCAGGGGAGCGGCTTTGTTTGAAGATTTTTTTCCTCCCTCCCGCCGGGCACTGGCCAACTTTTGGTGTTTTTGAGGCGGGGGACTGTCCGTGCTCTGGCTCCTTGGCACACTGGCTTCCCTGCTGCCTGGCGCACTCCAGAAGCCGGTCACTATGGGCACCACTGCTCCCGCTGATGTTGTGGCTGAGGTGCTGGGTTGGGACCTGGAGAGGCAGGCCCTAGGAGACTGAAGGGGTGGGGGAGGTGAGGGGAAGAGGTCAAGGTTGGACAGGTAAAGTTTTTTGGACACACTGGGACGGGTAGCTGGAGGGTTTTGGGAGTGGAGGAAGAGGTAATGGTTCTAGGAGGTGTACGTTTGGTGACTTTGGGTGAAGGTGCATGGGCTGGAGGCTGTCGTGAGGTGGATGGCTGTTGGGTGGGTGTGTGGCTGTGTTTGTGTACCTTGGGAGGCGGGCTCACAGACACACTGGGAGAGGACACAGGGGATGTGTGAATGGTAGTGGGGTGGTGACTGCACGTGAGCGGGGTGTGGTGGTGGGTGTGCTGGTGATGGAGGTAGTGGCTGACGATGTAGTGCATGCAGGTGTGAGTGGAGACGAGACTGGGAGGGAGGAGGGAGACGAGGAGGGGGACACAGTGGAGGCAGTGGCTGTTGATATGTCTGCATGTGTATGATGCTTGCGTGAGTGCCTGTGGGATGTGTAGTGCTTATGTTTGCCTGAGCTTCCCTTGTGTGTTGAGGTGTGTGCATGCTGGTCTGAGGGTGTGCTTGGGATAGGCTGAGGTACAGGGGTTTGGGTCTGGGTGGAGGAAGTTGGAGGGGGGAGGCTAGAGACAGGGACAATGGCTGCCATCAGTGCAGAGGCCAGAGTCTGAAAAGCTCTCTGTTGGGCTGCCTGACCAGAATGAATGCCCTCCAGGTATGCATTGGTTTGTTGCAACTGCCTCTCGACACCCTGGATGGCATTTAAAATGGTAGACTGCCCAACAGTGAAGGACCTGAGGAGGTCAATGGCCTCCTCACTGAGGGCAGCAGGGGAGACAGGGGCAGGGGCTGAGGTGCCTGGGGCGAAGGAGATGCCCACCCTCCTGGGTGAGCGGCCACAGGCAAACACTGAGGGGCTGCTGGGAGGGTGGTGCTGGTAGGGGGGTGGCGGCTGTACCTGTAGATGCGGGGGGCACAGAGGGGCCTGCCACCACAAGGGAGCTCCCATCAGAGGAAGAGTCTGTATTGCTGGTCTCAGCTCCTGTCCCCACCATGGAGCTCCCCTCGCCCTCCGTCCCACTGGTGGCTTCTGACTCTATTGTCTCGCCCTCCAGGGCCATGTGGGATGCAGCTCCCTCCTGCTCCAGTGCCACTGCTCCTCCGCCTGATGATGCTAATGCACACAAGCACAGGGAGACCACAAAAAGGGGGGGGCAGGAACAGAAGAAAGACATGTTGAGTGCATGCAATACCACTACTGTTGGCGGACACTACAGACACAGAAGCTCCCTGCACTACGCCGTGCACTTGGAGTACCCCAATCAATCCCAGGGACATGGTATACAAGGCTATTGCCGATTACTGCACACATGGTTGGCACAGGAGCCTGACTAGGTGTAGTTGGCTCTGTACACAGGTGGGGTGGGGTGCCACAGGACCAGCCTTAAGAAGGGACCCTGCCTACTAAACTCGCCTGGCCTAGGGGAACCCACAGCCCACCTCCCCCACCCAGACACCTCGACTGCGCGCTGAATCAGCTGAATGAGAGTGTACTCACCCCCTTGTGGCTGCTGTGATGCCGTCAAGCGCCCATCCAACTCCGGGTACGCCAATGCCAGGATCCGGAACATCAGGGGGGTCATGGTGCGATGGCACCCCTCCCACGTTGGGAGGCCATCCCCAGCTGGGCCTCCGCTGTCTTCTTGTTCCAGCGGCGAATGTCCTCCCATCTTTTCCGGCAGTGGGTGCTCCGTCTGTGGTGGACCCCCAGGGTCCGGACTTCCTTGACGATGGCACGCCAAATATCCTTCTTCTGGTGGGCGCTGACCTACACAAATATTACAGGGGAAAATGAGAAGATATAAGCGCCCGCACCGTCACAGTCATCGGCCCCCATCCCTACCCTTGCCATGTCGCACATGCGCTCACCGTCGTTTCAAGCATGCCTCATTCTCCCCCCCATTTTTCATCCACACCACTCCAAACAGCCATTGCCCATACAGCATGCTCAGAGTGTACTCACCTGTTTGTCTGGAGGACCGTAGAGTGCCATGTACTGGGGGAGGACCCCATCCACTAGTTTCTCCAACTCCTCCGTGCTGAAGGCAGGGGCCCTTTCCCCAGACCCATGAGCCATTGTCTCTTCCAGAGTGAGGTCACAGAAGCACTTGCAGTGTAGGTCCTCTCCTGTCGAAGATCAGCTATCAAGTGATTGAACAGAGAGAAAATGGCGGTCACGTCTGCGGCGGTGCATATCGTCACCACCGGCGTACATCGTCTTTGGCTCCTGGGACCCATTGGGTCCAATGTTAACCAATGCAGGTTTGCGCCGCAGTCTTCGACCCCCTACCGCGACAGTGTACAATGCCAGTGCAATTACCTCCTATCCCCTTGTCTCACCTTACAGGTCAGTGAAGCGCCATTTCAGGGGGCCACATGGCATTAATTTTAAATGCATCACACATATCTAGGCCTTGCATACACACTAACACAGGCACATAGCGGATTGACAAATGTGTGCAATAAATTGTTTATGTCATACCTCAGTTTTGGCTGACCCTCTGATTGCTGTTCTCATCCATAGAGCACGTCTGCTGGGGCAGGTGAGGAGATGGCAGCATCCTCTGGTGTACAGACCGCTGTTGGACCTGTCGACAAGTTTCCTCCTAGTTCGACCATGTGCCTCATTGTAGCGTTCCTCTGCCCTTCTCCTGGGATTCCTCACTGGGGTCAGTAGCCATGACAGGTTGGGGTAACCAGAGTCACCTGCAAATATCGAGGGACAACTGTCAGACACACACTAACTCTTAGGGACATCCCCAGACCCAGACACCTAGTCACACTGTATTGGGTCCATGTTCTCACCTAATAGCCACACACGGTGCCTCTGGAGTTGCCCCATCACAGAAGGGATGCTGCTATTCCGCAGAATGTAAGCGTCATGCACTGAGCCAGGAAAGTTCCTCCCTGAACCCCAAATACTGTTCCTCCTGCAGCTGCTGGGTTTTCTGAAACTTGGTCAGTACCGTTGCCATCGTCTCCTGGGAATGGTGGTAGGCTCCCATGATGTTGGAGAGGGCCTCATGGAGAGTGGGTTCCCTGGGCCTGTCCTCCCCCGTCACACAGCAGCCCTCCCAGTTCCCCTGTTTCCCTGGGCCTCTGTCCCCTGAACCGTGTGCCCACTGCCACTATCCCCAGGTCCCTAGTGTTGTTGGGGTGGTGGGTTAGCCTGGGTTCCCTGTAGTGGTGGACACACTGCTTATTGACGTGTCCTGGGGACAGAGGTATGGGCCCGCTGGGTGGGTGCTGTGCTGGTGTTTCCAGAGGGTGGAGGCTCTGTGGTGGCCTGTGCCAGTGTGAGGGGAACCGACTGTCTCGAGGTCCCAGATGGGCCGGGCTGGTCATCTGGATCCTGTTGAACAGAGCTGCTGTCATCACTGTGGGCCTCTTCTGTGGGTGGAGTGAACATGTCTGGACCCTCCTGTCCGGTGACCTTGGGTAGGGGTCCTGGAGGGGTGTAAAGGCATAATTATTGCATCTGTGTATGCCATGGTGTGCAATGGGTGGGTGACCCTGTACCCCAGTGCTTGCATTCCTGTGTAGGACCTTGTGTGATAATGGTTTAGGGGGGTATGGGTATGTGCAGTGGCCATGCTTTGGTGATGGGTGTCCATGCTTTGGTCTTACATGCAGGGCTTGGGTTTGGGATGGGTGGTTTGTGATATTGGGACATACCTGAGGAGTTGGAGTGATGGGGGTGAGGGCGAGGGTGAGGGTATGTGATAGCATGCAGGTGGGTGGGGGATGAAGTAATGAAAGATTTGACTTACCAGAGTCCATTCCTCCAGCTACTCCTGCAAGGCCCTCAGGATGCAGTATAGTCAAGACCTGCTACTCCCATGTTGTTAGTTGTGGGGAGGAGGTGGGGGTCCGCCACCAGTCCTCTGTACCGCGATGTGGTGTCTTGAGACCACGGAACGCATCTTCCCCCATAGGTCGTTCCACCTCTTCCTGATGTCATCCCTAGTTCTTGGGTGCTGTCCCATTGCATTGACCCTGTCCACGATTTTGTGCCCTTGCTCCATCTTCCTCGCTATGGTGGTGTGCTGCACCTGTGATCCGAATAGCTGTGGCTCTACCCGGATGATTTCCTCCACCATGACCCTGAGCTCCTCCTCAGAGAACCTAGGGTGTCTTTGTGGGGCAATGGGGTGGTGTGGGTGATGTGTGGGGTGGTGCGTGTTGTGATGTGTGGGGTGATATTTAGAGGTGTGTTGTGTGAGGTGCGTGCATGTTGTGTGAGTGATGGTGTATTGTGCCTGTGGATGCTATTGTTCTTTCAGGTGGTGTCTCTCTCTGGCCTTCTGTCGCAATTGTGGTCGTAAGGGTTTGTGGGTGATGTGGGTGTGTGTTTTATATTGTATTGGATGTGTGGGAGTGGTGTGTGTATGTGTATCAGGTGTGTGTATTTGGAATTGTCCAATGTGGTAGTGTTTTGTAAATGTGTGTGTATTTTGAGCGCGGCGGTGTGTACCGCCAATGGAATACCGTGGTTGAAAGACCGCCGCGTGGATTCGTGGGTCGTGATAGTGTTTGCGTATTCCTGTTGGCGTGATGGTGGAGGTTTTGTTATCGCCAGTTTATCACTGACCTTTGGTGTGGCGGACTTGTGTGGGTGTCTGGATTTTGTCAGATTCTGAGCTGTGGGTCATAATGACCGTGGTGGAATTCCACGGCCCGTTGGTGTGTTGGCAGTCTTCTGCAGGGCGGTAAGCGGCTTTTACCGCCAATGTTGTAATGACCCCCAAAGTGTCCTAAACAACTCACAAAAGAAGAACAGGAGATGTGCATTTCTGTCTGAACATGTTACATGAGTTTTTTTTAGGTCACATTTAAAGCTGCACCAGGCACAGGTTTCCAGGTGTACTTCTGGGACTGTCATGTTCACACAAGGGGAACAGAGACACCTCTGGAAATGCCTTTTGTTTCTCTGTGGGGAATGGTGCGGGTCATGACCAGTGGCCGACACCACGGAAGGGGTTAAAAAATCATTGGGTGAGTTGCACCCGAGGATTTTTTATTTTTCTTAAAACCCCCGGGAGACACAGAAGATCTACTGTGTCTCCCCCCACCCGCCACCCACCCCTTTGTGACGTCACCTCGCCGCAAGGCACGCTGATGTCACAGTGCTGCTCCAATGGGGCAAACGGCCCCAAACGGGCTTCCTGACGTTCGGGAAGGCCTTCTGTGAAAGGGGAGACTCTCCCCTTTCACACGAGGCATTCCTGAACATGATTCCTGGCCCTCAATCGCAGCACAGGGCCAGGAACCACCACTAGACACCAGGGATTTCACTTGGGGGGGGTCTGCCCCCTCGGAAAACGGGCTCGATCACGCCCCCCAGGGGCTTAATTTAAAAAAGAAAAGAAAGAAATTGACAGGGGGTCGCCCGTGGGCAGGGTGACCCCCTGTGGTGGCAATCCATTTTTTTTTTTGTTGCAGGGTTTCCCTGGGGGCCATTTTCACCCCCAAGGATACCATACAACTACTAAAAAAAATAAAGATCTCTATATATATTCTATATCTATCTATCTACATGGATATATCTATAGAGAGATCTATATATATATATAGATCTATCTATAGATATATTTATCTACATAGATATATCTATCTATGTAGATAGATATATCTATATAGAGATAGATCTATATATATATATGTATATATATATATATATATATATATATATAGATAGATCTATATATATATATGTATATACATATATATATATATATATATATAGATCACTTTTGACAATGCATGTGTGGTTTCCCTGGGGGCTGCGATCGGCCACAGGAAAACCAGACCCACATATAAAAGTGATCTCTCTCTCTCTCTCTCTATATATATATATATATATATATATATATGATATATATATATATCTCATATATATATATCTAATATATATATATATATATGTATTTGCCACCAGCTGTCTTGCAGTTGCAGCTTGCATCTTCAAAGCAATGCACATACTTCAACTGACGCATCTCAACTGTAGCTTTTAGGCAGCAATAAAAAAATCAAGTAAGTCTTGTGATTATGTTTCTGCTACAAAAGGATCAGACTTTTGTCTAGTGGTACTTTTAGTGCCATAAGGAAGCGCAGGAGGATTATATATGCCTACTGCAAAGAGCAAATCTGTATTTTATGTAAATAGCTGAGTACCTTAGTAAAGTCAGCCATTACCTGCGCTATAATACAAATTAAATGTATGTGCGGGTGTGGGGCGGCTACAGAGAGATGATGGGCACTTTTGCTGGGTGGTAATGAGGGAATCCAAGGTGGAGGAAATGGGGGTGGGAGCACCAATAACGATTGTTGGACTGGGCTCAGGAGGTGCTAAAGACTGTGACGAATGGTAAGTGATAAGGTGTTTTTTGAGTGTCTTGAAAGAACGTGCTAATTGAGGGAAGAAGCTCAGGTAAGGTGACCACTACTGTTGCATGTATCACACACACACCAGCAATTTTTTGACTGTCTACGTAGGCTAGTGTTTTAGAGGAACAGTTTAGCCAGTAGCAGAGATGGCATCTTGATGGATGACCATTGCTGACGCCGTCACTCAGGTTATAGAGGACAGCTCTGACATAGGATCTGAGACGGAAACAGCAGATACTGAGACAGCATCTGAGGGATAGGACAATGGCGCAGGCTCTGGGAGTGATTTTTCAGTTGGAGGAGTCCCATTCGATAACTCCTCTTCCAGTAATTATGAGGTAGGTGATGAGGACAGTCTTGCTGTCCCTTCGCAAGCACGGTCTGTGTAACAGGGCAATAGTGGGTTAGACCAACCCAGAGAGCAGGTGAATACGGCGGCAAGCAGAGAAGCACAGAGAGAGAGTGCTCTCTTGGGAGCCCCCCAATTTAGTTCAGCCCCAAATTCCACTGCCACGTGTCGTGGAGACATCAAAATTATCTATCACAAAACAAACTGGTTTTGTAAGGAAGGCACCTGTGTTTTTGGTCCTGGGTTCGGCGGCCATATAGGGAAACATACTAAACCCAAACATTTCTGGAAACTAGGCAATCGGGGGAATCCACAGAGGTGTAACTTGTGTGGATTCCCCAAAGTTTTCTTACCCAGAATACCCTGAAAAGCTGAAATGTTGAATAAAAACTCTATTTTTCCTGCATTTCTGTCACACAAACTACAGGAATATGCTGGGATCCACAAAATTCCTAATACCGAGTGATTCCTCACCTGTCCTGATAAAATTACTACCCCACTTGAGTGCCTATACCTAGTGCCTGCGTAAGGAATTGATCACCCCAGGGTCAACAGTTGCCTCGTGTAAGGACCAATATTGACCATTGTGTGATCTATTCCTGTCGCGGGAACAAGGCTACCCACACAAGTGAGGAACCATTTCTATCGGGAGATTTGGGGTAATGCTGGGTGGAAAGATATTTGTGGCTCCTCTCAAATTCCAGAACTTTCTATCACCAAAATATGAGGGAAAAGTGTTTTTTTTCTCCAAATATTGAGGTTTGCAAAGGATTCTGGGTAACAGAACCTGGTGAGAGCCCCACAAGTCAGCCCATACTGGATTCCCCTAGGTGTCTAGTTTTAAAAAATTTGCAGGTTTGGTAGGTTTCCCTAGGTGCCGGCTGAGCTAGAGTCTACTTTTCAGAAATGCTTAGCTTTCCAGGATCTAGTATTGGTTTCACACCCATTCCTGTCACAAATTGGAAGGAGGCTGAAAGCACCACAAATAGTAAAAATGAAATATGTCCCAGTAAAATGCCAAAATTGTGTTGAAAAATGTGGTTGTCGGATTCAAGTCTGCCTGTTCCTGAAAGCTGGAAAGATGGTGTTTTTAGCACAGCAAACCCTTTGTTGGTGCCAAGTTCAGGAAAAAAAAACACAAGTCTTCTTCGGCAGACCTTTTTTCACATTTAAAAGGGGAACCCACAACCTCTGGCTACCTTTGGAATCCTTAGGATGTTGGAAAAAAGGATGCAAATTTGGTGTGGATAGCTTATGTGGACAAAAAGTTATGAAGGCCTAAGCGCGAACTACCCCAAATAGCCAAAAAAGGGCTCAGCACGGGGAGGAAAGGCCCAGCAGCTAAGAGGTTAATCCCTAAATAGTCTGGAGGTGTTCCATTCCCCTTCCCATCCTGAAGTGGAAGTTGTGCTAGCCAAGGGCTGGAAAGATGCTGGAGAAGAGTTTTTGAATACCCACAAACATTCCTTGTTTTGGGCCTTTTCCAACTTGCAAGACAAACCCCACTTTGGAAAGCCTACTTCCTACTCTGCTTTAGTTTGAATTTGTTAATTGGGATTTCTCTGCACTTGTGGCACAGAAATTATGAGTACTAAATGCATTTCCCTGCACAATCTATTCCTTTGTGCGTATCTGGCAGGCCTAAAAAAGTTAATTTCAGTCATAATCTTACATTTACAATTTGAAATTACACTTGTGATCATGACTCTTTATGTCTACTTGTTAGAAATGGGGTCTTTGGTTGACAGTCAGGTTACCCCCTGTTCAAGCAAGGACCCTCACTCTAGTTAGGATAAAAGAGAATCACCCTCAGCTAACCCCTGCTTACCCCCTTGGTAGCTTGGCAGAGCAGTAGGCTTAACCTCAGAGTGCTGGGCGTAAAGTATTTGTACCAACACACACAGTAACTTAATGAAAACACTACAAAATGACACAACACCAGTTTAGAAAAATAGGAAATATTTATCTAGACAAAACAAGACCAAAACGACAAAAATCCAACATACACAAGTCAAGTTATGATTTTTTTTAAGGTTTAAAATAAAAAGAGTCTTTAGGTAGTTGTAACACCACACTAGCGCTGCTAGCGTGAAAATGTACCTGGTTTGCGTCAAAAATAACCCCGCACGGGCGGTGTGCGTCGAAAGTAACCCTGCACGGCTGTGTGCGTCGAAAACAACTCGGCACGGCGGTGCGCGTTGAAAAAGCCAGCCACACGACGATCCGAAAGTCCCGCGGCGCAGGGTGCGATCTCTCAGCCTCCGTCAGCGATGCTGCGCGTCGTTTCTCCTGCTCCGGGCGTCGGTTTTTCGGTCGCGTTTCCTGCGGCGTCGTTTCTCAGCTGCGGAACCGGCGTCGCGTCGTTTTCTCAGCCGCGATCGGATTTGCGTCGATCTTTTCTCCGCACGGTGCTCGGTGCGTGTATTTTTGTCCTTAGGCTGCCAGCCTCTCCTTTCAGGGTCCCAGGAACTGGAAGGGCACCACAGAGCAGAGTAGGGGTCTCTCCAGAGACTCCAGGTGCTGGCAGGAAGAAGTCTTTGCTATCCCTGAGACTTCAACAACAGGAGGCAAGCTCTACATCAAGCCCTTGGAGATTTCTTCTTCAAGATGGAAGGCACACAAAGTCCAGTCTTTGCCCTCTTACTCAGGCAGAAGCAGCACTGCAGGAAAGCTCCACAAAGCACAGTCACAGGCAGGGCAGCACTTGTTCCTCAGCGATCAGCTCTTCTCCAGGCAGAGGTTCCCCTTGATTCCAGAAGTGTTTCTAAAGTTTGTAAGTTTGGATGCCCTTCTTATACCCATTTTAGTCTTTGAAGTCACCTTCCTTCAAAGGGGACTCACACCTTCTTGTGAAATCCTGCCTTGCCCAGGCAAGGCCTCAGACACACACCAGGGGGCTGGAGACAGCATTGTCAGAGGCAGGCACAGTCCTTTCAGATGAGAGTGACCACTCCACCCCTCCCTCCTAGCAGAGATGGCTAATCAGGAATGCAGATCACACCCCAGCTCCCTTTGTGTCACTGTCTGGTGTGAGGTGAAAAACAACCCAACTGTCAACTGACCCAGACAGGGAATCCACAAACAAGGCAGAGTCACAGAATGGTTTAAGCAAGAAAATGCTCACTTTCTAAAAGTGGCATTTCCAAACTCACAATCTCAAAATCAACTTTACTAAAAGATGCATTTTTAAATTGTGAGTTCAGGGATCCCAAACTCCACCTGTCCATCTCTTCTCTAGGGGAATCTACACTTTAATCATATTTAAAGGTAGCCCCCATATTATCCTATGAGAGAGAGACAGACCTTGCAACAGTGAAAACGAAATTGGCAGTATTTCACTGTTAGGACATATAAACCACATTACTATATGTCCTACCTTATCCATACACTGCACCCTGCCCTTGGGGCTACCTAGGGCCTACCTTAGGGGTGCCTTACATGTAAGGAAAGGGAAGGTTTAGACCTGGCAAGTGGGTACACTTGCCAAGTCGAATTTACAGTGTAAAATTACACATACAGACACTGCAGTGGCAGGTCTGAGACATGATTACAGAGCTACTTATGTGGGTGGCACAACCAGTGCTGCAGGCCCACTAGTAGCATTTGATTTACAGGCCCTGGCACCTCTAGTGCACCTTACTAGGGACTTACTAGTAATTCAAATATGCCAATCATGGATAAACCACTTACATACAATTTAAACAGGAGAGCATATGCACTTTAGCACTGGTTAGCAGTGGTAAAGTGCTCAGAGTTGAAAAGCCAACAGCAACATGTCAGAAAAAAATAGGAGGTAGGAGGCGAAAAAAGTCTGGGGATGACCCTGCAAAAGCAAAAGTCCAACACGACCCCCTACCAGCCTAAAGCCAGGGGAGAACAATCAATACCTTGATGTACTTCCCTGATTGGGGCGATAGAACAGGGACCCAGGCCCACAACAGCAGGGGCATGTTCCAGTTCTACGCCTTCCTGACTCCAGTTGGATCCCTCTGTCCATACTCTCAGGGCCCACTAAGCTAACCCATGGGGAATCCTTCTCCCCATCTACAGACACCATCTGTGCAACACCTAACTTTACTTTGCTCACAGATGTATTGCAATGGGCAGATAGTACCACCAGGGCCAACACAATGGTGTTGCCCACTCCACCCCTGGGGTGTGACTCTCGTCCTTCCCCCCCCAGGGGCAACTCTGTCCACCAGGACAGCAAGCCACAGTGGCCCCAGACAACTGTCAGGGATGAGAGCCCGACCTCAGGCCTCTCTAACCACTGTGACTGTGGAGAGTGGGGGGTGGTAGCCCCAGGTGCCTGGCACCCTTTGACCACTCTCTCTTCCACCAGGTCAGGGATGACAACCTGACCCTGGTCCTCCCCTCTGGGGCTCTGTACCCTCCCTGCAGAAGCGGCACCCCCAGAGTCAAAAACTGTCAGGGTGCTTGTAGAAGCAGTCCTGCACAATTCTTCCATCAGTGCAGGGATGTTAACCTGCAACTGATCCTCCAACCTGGGGTCTGTACCTTCAGGTTGGACCAGGGCCAGGGGTGAGGCTTCCCTCCCCCTGCCCTCTCTTCTGGGGTCCTGAACCACCCAACTAGGAGCGGCCCCCCCAGAAGACAACATGGTAGGGGCACTGTTAGCAGTAGCCCCTTCCTCCAGGTCAGGGGGGACACCCTTAACCTGGCCTCCCAATCCAGGGCCTGTACCCACAGACTGGATCACTGCCTGGCAAACCAGGACTTCTTGGGGGGCATACCTACCCCCTACCAGGTCAGAGTTTACCCTCTGAACCTGGTCATCCAACCCAGGGTCACCACCCTGCGGTTGAACCACTGCCTGGCACACCAGGACTTCCTGGGGAGCACACTTACCCCCCATCAGGTCAGAGTTTACCCCCTGAACCTGATTATTCAACCCAGAGTCACCACCCTGCGGTTGAACCACTGCCTGGCACACCAGGACTTCCTTGGGAGCACACTTACCCCCCATCAGGTCAGAGTTTACCCCCTGAACCTGATCATTCAACCCAGAGTCACCACCCTGCGGTTGAACCATTGCCTGGCACACCAGGACTTCCAGGGGGGCACACTTACCCCCCTCAAGGGACACACTGTCCCGAAGGGCCACACAAGAGTCTGGCTGGCGCAGGTCTCCTGACCTCTGCCCATCTGACAGAGTCTGGATTCCCCCCAACCCAGAAATGGTCTCACCAAGGTCATTCATGGGGGGCTCTGCTCTCAGAGCTGACCCCTGACCCTCCAGGTTCTCCACTGGGGTCCGCAACCCCCTCTCAACCCTCTGTCTGGACTTCTGCACCCCCTCACTAGGAGTGGTACTGCCAGACACCAGAACTGGTGGGACGCTAGCTACAGCCGCCCCCCCAAGTTCTCCTGACACTGTGGGGTCTCCCTCAACAGATGGCCCTATGGTACAGGCTAGGCTCCCCTCCTGGTGTTCCCGCAGGGAACCCTCCAGGACCTGGGACCGGATCTCGGGCACCTTGGGCCTCAACCCATCCCCATTCCCTCTCCTCTGAGACTGGACATGGGGTCCCTCACCCATCCCACTACACTGGGACCTACCTGGGACACTACAATCCTTCCCTACCTCACCTGGTTGGGAACTACCTAGACCACTCCTCTCAGGAGTACCCCCAAATGCCTCTTCAGACTCTCTGGTACTCACCCAGAAGTCTGCCTCCATTGTAAGCTCCCTGGGGTCAGAGAACTCACACTCCACCTGGTGTTGGCATAGCTCTGGAAAATAAGGACTAGACATATGCTCTCCAGCAATTACATCACTCAGCCCCTCACATGAATTAACCAAAGTACCCTTCACCCAACCATCCAGTGACTCTGCCTTGAAAAAGCACCCCACATCACCCTCCTGAGACTGGTGAGACAGTACCTGACTGTCCCTGACACTCAACCCACACTCTTCTGGGATGTTTTCACACTCCATAACCAGGACTTCTACCTGGGGGGAACCCCTCTCCCTGTCACTCTCACCTAGAGTCAGTAGAGTGTCCCTCCCACCAGTAGGAATATGACTCCCCGTGCCAGTTCCCCAATCCACCTCAGGGACCCTGTGCATCACTGGAGCTACCTCATACCCCTGAACCTCCTGGCGTGTGTTAACTCCCTCCTTCAAGTAGGGCACCACCTCTCTGGGCATGTGCACTTCTGCAGCATCACTGGATATACAATTGTTGCTGCCACCATTCCAGCTGGACTCAGCCCTCATGACTTCCAGCTCTTTCAATTTAAGCTCGTAAGCATAAATCATTTTTTTAATCTCTAAGTTCCTCCTCCTTTCTTCCAACTCTTCCCACTTGTCATACTCCCTTTGCATCCTCAACTTTTCTGCCTCCAACCGGCGAACCCTTTCTGCCTGTCTGTCCTGTAACTCTTCAGGAGTCAGACCCTTGGGTGACACCCTGCCATCCCTCCTGGGGACCCTCCCCCCAGGCGTAACAGGTTCTTCCACTACACCACTGTGTATCCTCTGCACTTCCCCACCCACATTCTCCTCCTCTGTGTGCCCTCCAGCCTTCTTGATTGTCACCCCGGCCCTCTGTGCCTTTTGCAGCTCCCCCTCCCTGGTGGAGCTCTTAGTGGGACAGTCAAGATCTTTAAGGAACTGTTTCAATTGAGCAACTGAGTACTCCTTCAGTTTCTCCATTTCAAACACAGCTCCAGCTGTTGCATCTCCAGATTGAGACATGATGGTCACAAGTGCAAAGTTCCAAAGGCAGAAAATAAGTTCCCAATGAAGTAAAAAGAATCAGTCAAGGGATCAGCAAAATCATGGAAGTAGAACAAAAAGAGTCCTTAAGAGAAAAATCAAAAGATCACCAAACAAGTAGTATGTGGTCACGTAGTGGTCTGAGATCAAAACAGTAGTGTACACTTAATTACTGTATGTCAAGTACAAACACAAGTCCAAATCCCGACCGCTGGTCACCAATGTTAGAAATGGGGTCTTTGGTTGACAGTCAGGTTACCCCCTGTTCAAGCAAGGACCCTCACTCTAGTTAGGATAAAAGAGAATCACCCTCAGCTAACCCCTGCTTACCCCCTTGGTAGCTTGGCAGAGCAGTAGGCTTAACCTCAGAGTGCTGGGCGTAAAGTATTTGTACCAACACACACAGTAACTTAATGAAAACACTACAAAATGACACAACACCAGTTTAGAAAAATAGGAAATATTTATCTAGACAAAACAAGACCAAAACGACAAAAATCCAACATACACAAGTCAAGTTATGATTTTTTTTAAGGTTTAAAATAAAAAGAGTCTTTAGGTAGTTGTAACACCACACTAGCGCTGCTAGCGTGAAAATGTACCTGGTTTGCGTCAAAAATAACCCCGCACGGGCGGTGTGCGTCGAAAGTAACCCTGCACGGCTGTGTGCGTCGAAAACAACTCGGCACGGCGGTGCGCGTTGAAAAAGCCAGCCACACGACGATCCGAAAGTCCCGCGGCGCAGGGTGCGATCTCTCAGCCTCCGTCAGCGATGCTGCGCGTCGTTTCTCCTGCTCCGGGCGTCGGTTTTTCGGTCGCGTTTCCTGCGGCGTCGTTTCTCAGCTGCGGAACCGGCGTCGCGTCGTTTTCTCAGCCGCGATCGGATTCGCGTCGATCTTTTCTCCGCACGGTGCTCGGTGCGTGTATTTTTGTCCTTAGGCTGCCAGCCTCTCCTTTCAGGGTCCCAGGAACTGGAAGGGCACCACAGAGCAGAGTAGGGGTCTCTCCAGAGACTCCAGGTGCTGGCAGGAAGAAGTCTTTGCTATCCCTGAGACTTCAACAACAGGAGGCAAGCTCTACATCAAGCCCTTGGAGATTTCTTCTTCAAGATGGAAGGCACACAAAGTCCAGTCTTTGCCCTCTTACTCAGGCAGAAGCAGCACTGCAGGAAAGCTCCACAAAGCACAGTCACAGGCAGGGCAGCACTTGTTCCTCAGCGATCAGCTCTTCTCCAGGCAGAGGTTCCCCTTGATTCCAGAAGTGTTTCTAAAGTTTGTAAGTTTGGATGCCCTTCTTATACCCATTTTAGTCTTTGAAGTCACCTTCCTTCAAAGGGGACTCACACCTTCTTGTGAAATCCTGCCTTGCCCAGGCAAGGCCTCAGACACACACCAGGGGGCTGGAGACAGCATTGTCAGAGGCAGGCACAGTCCTTTCAGATGAGAGTGACCACTCCACCCCTCCCTCCTAGCAGAGATGGCTAATCAGGAATGCAGATCACACCCCAGCTCCCTTTGTGTCACTGTCTGGTGTGAGGTGAAAAACAACCCAACTGTCAACTGACCCAGACAGGGAATCCACAAACAAGGCAGAGTCACAGAATGGTTTAAGCAAGAAAATGCTCACTTTCTAAAAGTGGCATTTCCAAACTCACAATCTCAAAATCAACTTTACTAAAAGATGCATTTTTAAATTGTGAGTTCAGGGATCCCAAACTCCACCTGTCCATCTCTTCTCTAGGGGAATCTACACTTTAATCATATTTAAAGGTAGCCCCCATATTATCCTATGAGAGAGAGACAGACCTTGCAACAGTGAAAACGAAATTGGCAGTATTTCACTGTTAGGACATATAAACCACATTACTATATGTCCTACCTTATCCATACACTGCACCCTGCCCTTGGGGCTACCTAGGGCCTACCTTAGGGGTGCCTTACATGTAAGGAAAGGGAAGGTTTAGACCTGGCAAGTGGGTACACTTGCCAAGTCGAATTTACAGTGTAAAATTACACATACAGACACTGCAGTGGCAGGCCTGAGACATGATTACAGAGCTACTTATGTGGGTGGCACAACCAGTGCTGCAGGCCCACTAGTAGCATTTGATTTACAGGCCCTGGCACCTCTAGTGCACCTTACTAGGGACTTACTAGTAATTCAAATATGCCAATCATGGATAAACCACTTACATACAATTTAAACAGGAGAGCATATGCACTTTAGCACTGGTTAGCAGTGGTAAAGTGCTCAGAGTTGAAAAGCCAACAGCAACATGTCAGAAAAAAATAGGAGGTAGGAGGCGAAAAAAGTCTGGGGATGACCCTGCAAAAGCAAAAGTCCAACACTACTCCTCCTGGAACTAAAAAAATGGACGGCAGTGGAACCTGGGATTATATATCCTACTAACATCATTTGAGGGTTTTTTAAGATGGCAATAATACAAGCCAAGCATTGAAGTGCATCAGAAGACAGCCCTTGCGTCATTGAAACCAGGCCAAGGATCTGACCTACAGCATCTGTTTGCAAGCGACATTCAGGTAAATGTCAAATAATCGCTTTAGACACACTTCTCAGTGGCTGACTTTCCAAATACTTAGGGCCATGCTTATGAAAAAGGTGCGTGGGGCAGCAAGTCACCTTGCTGCCCTGTATAGCATGGCTAGGAAAGAGCAGGAATGCACCATATTTAAGGTCTGAAGACCGCCACACTGGTGGTGGTGGTCTTACTGCCGAGGACCCAGCAGTAAAGACTGCCGCATTACAAGACTGGCGGGTTGGCCAAAGCCAAACCGCCACAGTGCTGCCAGCACAGCCAGGACGGTCGGACCGCCGGGCCGGAGGGGAGCACCTCTGGTCCGGCAGCAGTCGTAAGAATGCTGGCGGTATTACCACTCAGCAAACCACCAGGGTTTCCATGGCAGTCATTCTCCTATGAAAAACCCTGGCAGTAACGCACCCGATGACAGGAATCCCATTCCTGTCACCGCCACATGCACCCCCACATATCCACACACCTGCAAACACACCCTCACCCATCCACATACTTGAAGACACATACCCCAACTGCAAACATACATCCAGACACCCCGACTCGCTTGCACACAAGCAGACACGCACCCCTACTCATCAACACACTCATGCATGCACCCTCTCTCACCAAACACTCCCTGACATATACCCCACTCATCAAAAAGCTCCCTGACATACACCCCCACTCGCTTGCACGAGCCCACAAAAACACCCCTACTCACACTCATCCCAATGCACACACCTTCTCACTTGCACCCAAACATCCCCCTCCCGTCCACTTCCATTCAGACACATACACCCTCCACGCACACATTCATGTACACATGCACTCACGCACACCCATACCACTACACATACACGTACACACCACACACATGCACACAACACACCACCCCTCCGCCCCACTTTTGGACGGTTCACCTATCTGTCTCGGTGAGGTGTCATCCAGGACAGGATGGGTCTCGGTGCAACTCTGTTCAGGAAACCGCCGTGCCATATTACGGATTGTTATATGGTGGGTGGAGTCCTGTTGGCATGGTGGTGCTGGCAGTGGGAAATGCCTCTCTTCCGTCATCAGTGAGGCCGACGGTGTTGGATTTCCACCCCTAAATGGGCAGAAATCCGAATGAACTCACAATATAGTGGTCTTTGGACCGCCCTTACTGGTGGTCTTTTGGCACCCGTGACTTCGGTGGTCTGTTGAAAAGACCACCGAAGTCATAATGAAGCCAAAGTGCCTGCTAATCATTCCTTTATTTTGTGACTGAAACCCACAGAGGGTGTACTCTGCATGGAACTAGAACTACACCAACTGCTTTGCAGGCAAAGATACCCCACAACAGCAGTTGCTGGCTGGGACTAAAAAGCAACATGCTGTTTTGCTTTCTCTAATGACCAAGCAAAAAACAATCTCTGGAAGGCACTTCTTAGTTGAAAGAAGACGTTTATTATTACTTCACCATGAGGTTCCTGAGAGAGGAGATTAGTGGGTTTGAGGCACACGTTTAAAAAAGGTCACAGCAATGAAAGGAAAATATATCAAAGTGATTCTCAATTGCAATGTACGCAGAAAATATATGTGATTATATTATAGCATAACTTCAAAGCAAAGAATAAAAGTCAAAATTCATCACTGTAGTAGGGCCAAACCAATTGCTTCCTCTTTCTCATACCAGCAAAAAGAATGACTCCTGTTCAACTGCGAGAAAGAGATTTTCCACCCCCACGGGACAGGTCACTCCTGACTGAAGTCTCGGAATTCCACGCTACTGAACAGAGTCATCTTT
Source organism: Pleurodeles waltl (assembly GCF_031143425.1). Taxonomy (NCBI): domain Eukaryota; kingdom Metazoa; phylum Chordata; class Amphibia; order Caudata; family Salamandridae; genus Pleurodeles; species Pleurodeles waltl. The sequence continues at coordinate 695,734,881 of NC_090439.1, read as the reverse complement.
TTTATATCTTGGAATAATTACGACAGAACTTTCTAGAAAGCCCTCCCCCTTAGAGGAGAATTATAAAAAAATGCTGGCTATTGTAGGTCAGAGTTGGGAAAAAAACAAACGTTGAAGGTTGGCCAAGTCCTCGAGGCTTGCCTCTTCCCAAGGCTGCACTAGAGAAAAACACAAAATATGTGCTTCCTTATCATGCTAGGGTTCATTGGGAGAAAAACACAAGCTTAGTTTCCCACGTGGAAAAACACAGCTCATCTGCAATGTCTCAACTGTAATGTCTAACACCACGATAAAGCCAATAGGCAACTAAACTGAATACAAAATGTAATGTGCTATTGGTGAACATTGAACAACTAATATGCGCAGTGGTGAAGCACTAAGTCAGTGGTCAAACATCATTATTTTCACTACATCTCCACTCTCTGACCAATGACTTTTGTTTACTTTTCTCTTATTTCAAAGATAAAACAAAAAAAAACAAGTATATACAAATCAGGTTTGAATGATAAAAGCAATCACTGTAAAGCAATGGATTGATCGCATAACCTTTCAAATCAGATACACCTACAATGAAAAGACTGAAGCTTATATACTCTGATTGGGATAATAACTGATTAAATAGTGTCTCTAAAATAGCAAGTTGATGTAGCATGAGTTCTACTCATGTAAAGGTACACGGTCTGCCTGAAAGGTTTGCTGGAATGTAAGTGAAAGTTACGTTTCCACACGAAAACAGCCAGCCAACTGGCAACTTGACATGTTTAATGTGACTGGCAGAAGTCACTAGATGACGACAAACCATTTGATTTGACATATTTTTGCAATGTCTGTCTATTCGGTAGAAGCACAAAACTCTGTGTTCCCATGGTAAATTTTGAGAAGTTTATGTTTTCTTTTCAAAGCGCAATTGAATGCATTTTTCGATGTCGCGAGAATTACAAGACATGTAGTAACACACGTCACTGGGAATAATGATGTAGGTGATTATATCAGTGAGACTATCCCACTTTTTGGTTGTTTCCTAACAGTCCCTGCAATACTCATATGGACTGAAGTGGGTTTCAACATCATGTTCTTGCACGTCTATCCCACTTTTTGGTTGTTTCCTGGCAGTCCCTGCAATACTCATATGGACTGAAGTGGGTTTCAACATCATGTTCTTGCACGTCTTTGTCACGATTAGTAGCATTGAAAATTTCTAATAAGATGTTTGTTGGCATTGGTATGGCGATTAAACATGTTTACAAAACATCCACAGTGCTTCGCATGGCGTCCATGCAAAAATCAGATCTGTTGAGCACGGTCTGTGCCAAATGAATCCAAATGTTGTCATTCAGATGCAGTAAGGTGTTGCACGACGTGGTCGATCAATCAAGTTGAGGTTGGGGGTGTTGGGTCCCTCCCGACCCCACACACACACGCCCAAAAGGAGACCACACAGAACACTCACAGCACAAACAAGCTGTTGTATGACCTGTAAAAGAAACAAGTGTGATCATTCTCGCAAATAACATTTATCAGCTGGAATATGTTCCCATTTTTCCAGTACTGGTTTCATGATCAACAGAACATTTTTGAGGCCCTTTGCTATAATTTCTGAAGGTTCTGGAGGGCCATTTGGGGATTCAACTCACACTTTAGCACTGAGGCTTTTATCTGCTGCACCACAGCTTCCCTTTCCTTGCACTGTCAGAAGGGCTGGGGCAGACTCCTTCCTTACCAAACCTCCATCTACTGCACTTATGACAAATTCTGTCTCCAATTCTGTCTAAATCAGATTCTCTTCTAGTTATCAGAACAACTTTGATTTCTCCTTGGTAATCTGCATCAGTCACTCCCCCTAAAACCTGAATACCTTTGAGGGCCAATCCAGATCTGGGAGCAATCAACCTAAAATGCTCCGGGGGAATCTGTAATCCAACACCTGTTTCACACAAATTTATGTCTCAGGGTTTTAGTCTGTAAGCTTGTAAAGCATGTAAGTCAAGACCTGCAGCTTCGGGTGTGACTCTGTAAGGGGCTAACGCTCTGGGTTTTATTTCCCAGTATGTGATGGTATTGGTGGCGACATGTGGTTGTATTTGCAAAGCGGAAGTTAACATTTGCATCAAAGATGTTTAAGCATTTGATAATGGTCTATTGTTCAGAATCTGGAGGGCTTCATTTAAATGCTCTCTCCAGTTTTTCAAAGTTCCATCAGATAATTTTTGCAATTGAGTTTTCAGTAAACCATTAATTCTCTCAATTAGTCCTGAGGCCTGTGGATAATAAGGAATATGATATATCCACTCAATATTGTGCTTGTCGCGCTCTCGAGAAGGCCTGGCGCAAGGACCACACCGCTGACAACATGACCGCCCTCAAGAACGATACCCGCGAACACCACCACCTGATCCGCGCTGCTAAAAGGAACTTTTTCACCGACAGACTGGATAAAAACAGCCACAACAGCAGAGAACTCTTCATCATCGTCAAGGAGTTCTCCAACCCCAATGCCAACGCCAACGCTGTCACGCCCACACAGGATTTGTGCGAATCCCTCGCCACCTTCTTCCACCGCAAGATCAGCGACCTCCACGACAGCTTCGGACACCAGACCCAACCAAACACCACCGAACCCGCACCCCCGACCATCACCCTCAACAACTGGACCCACATCAACACTGAAGAAACCAAATCCACCATGAACTCTATCCACTCCGGCGCCCCTTCGGACTCCTGCCCTCACTTCATCTTTAACAAAGCCGACGACATCATCGCCCCGCACCTCCAGGCCGTCATCAACTCTTCTTTTTCTTCTGCTACCTTCCCCGAATGCTGGAAACACGCCGAAGTCAACGCCCTACTAAAGAAACCTACGGCTGACCCGAGCGACCTGAAAAACTTCCGCCCCATCTCTCTCCTGCCTTTCCCAGCCAAGGTAATAGAGAAGACCGTCAACAAACAGCTGACCACCTTCCTGGAAAACAACAACCTGCTCGACCCTTCACAAACCGGATTCCGAACCAACCACAGCACGGAAACCGCCCTCATCTCAGTCACAGACAACATCAGAACCCTGATGGACAGCGGTGAAACAGTCGCCCTCATTCTCCTCGACCTTTCGGCTGTCTTCGACACCGTCTGTCACCGCACCCTAATCACCCGCCTCCGCTCCACCGGGATCCAATTCCAGGCCCTGGACTGGATCGCCTCCTTCCTCTCAAACCGTTCCCAAAGAGTTTACCTCCCTCCGTTTCGCTCAGTACCCACCGAGATCATCTGCGGCGTACCCCAAGGCTCATCACTCAGCCCGACACTCTTCAATGTCTACATGAGCCCCCTCCCCAACATCGTACGCAAGCACGACATCATCATCACCTCCTACGCCGATGACACCCAACTTATACTCTCACTCACTAAGGACCCCGCCAGCGCCAAGACCAACCTACAAGAGGGTATGAAGGACGTCGCAGATTGGATGAGGCTCAGCCGCCTAAAGCTGAACTCTGAAAAAACGGAAGTCCTCATCCTCGGCAACACCCCGTCCGCCTGGGACGACTCCTGGTGGCCCACGGCCCTCGGCACCGCACCGGCCCCCGCAGACCACGCCCGCAACCTCGGCTTCATCTTGGACCCTCTTCTCACCATGACCAAGCAAGTCAACGCCGTGTCCTCCACCTGCTTCCTCACCCTCCGCATGCTCCGCAAGATCTTCTGCTGGATCCCCGCCTACACTAGAAAAACCGTGACCCACACCCTCGTCACGAGCCGCCTGGACTACGGCAACACCCTCTATGCTGGGACCACAGCCAAACTCCAAAATCGCCTGCAACGCATTCAAAACGCCTCGGCCCGCCTCATCCTCGACGTACCCCGCAACAGCCACATCTCCGCACACCTGAGACACATGCATTGGCTCCCAGTCAGCAAAAGGATCACCTTTCGACTTCTCACCCACGCACACAAAGCCCTCCACGACAAGGGACCGGAATACCTCAACCGACGCCTCAGCTTCTACATCCCCACCCACCTCCTCCGTTCCTCTGGCCTCGCACTCGCTTCTGTCCCTCGCATCCACCGCTCCACGGCGGGTGGGAGATCTTTCTCCTTCCTGGCGGCCAGGACCTGGAACTCCCTCCCCACCAGCCTCAGGACCACCCAGGACCACTCCGCTTTCCGGAGACTCCTAAAGACCTGGCTTTTCGAGCAGCAGTAACCCCCTCTTTCCCCTAGCGCCTTGAGACCCGCACGGGTGAGTAACGCGCTTTATAAATGTTAATGGTTTGATTTGATTTGATTTGAGAACAGCAATCTTGTACCAATAAGCCTTTGAAGTGTGATCCATTGTCACTCTGGATCTGGAGTGGTACTCCATAGTATAACATTAACAAATCCAGAGTTCTGATAGTATTGTGCTGAGCAGCACGTTTGCAAGGGACAGCAATCAAGTATCCAGAATAAGTGTCCACTACAGTGCAGGCGTATAGACACCCACGACTAATCAGTAGTGGTCCAAAGTAATCAATTTGCCATATCTGTCCTGGTAACTTTCCTCTCCCCAACTGACCTTTAACTGTTTGTGGGATAGATCTCTGTTGTGTGTGCTGACAAACAGGACATTGCAAAATCACAGTTTTTATCAAGTCTAGGGGAATGTGCATCCCTCTAATTTCTGCCCACCTGTAAGTGGCTTTTTCTCCCAGATGTCCACATTTCTGGTGTGCCCACTTAGCCATCCCCACCAAGTCAAAATTCTTGGTTGACACTTCTGTCTTTGCACTTTCCTCTTTAACATCTGCAAGAGAATCGAACCAGTGTTCTAATGAGTCAATGGGACAATGAGCATCTATGACTATGCTCCGTTTTAACAGTTCCCAAATTTCCTGCCATAACTGTTTGCTCCTCACCTCCTTTGAATTAATTAACCAGATATGTGCAAACCATGTGGAAAGCCAAACTGCTAATCCATTGGCAGTGAACCAAGAATCAGTGTAAAATGACACTTCTCAAGCAGCTCTTGCTTTAAAGTCTGACACACATTGTACAACTCTGCATATTGGTTACTTTTTCCTTCTCCTGTGGTAGACAACAACTTTTCAGTAACTGGATTGTATAACACTGCTTTGTATTGTATTTTAGTACTCACGCATTTCACTGAATCATTAGTCAAACAAACACGCTTTTTATCCTCAGGGGACAAGAATACAAATGGTGCACCCTATTTCACTGGTAACTCTTTTTCCTATGGTACTCCCGGCACCCTCTCCTCATCCTGTAAAGGGGCTTGTGACACCTGTTCATGTAGGGCTGCAGTGCCTGTAGGTCCTACTTGAGCCCTGTTTTGTATGTACCAGATCCAAAGTATGATACTAACCTCTTGTGCTTGTCGTATACTGTGAGATTTTGCCAAATCAAAAGCACGCAGCTGCTTTTCACTCCACTCAAACTCATGTTTATTCCTAGTTACTTTGTACCAAAGTGTTAAGATTTTACTCTGATGAGGGCAATACTGTATCCTAAAATCAAACAAGCTTGTGAAACTCGGTGTCTCTTGCTTAGTGCAAATAGTAAGAAACTCTAAAATCTTTTGTTTTACCTGTGACAACATCTGTCTATTTTCTGGATTCCATGGAATTCACAGAAACTTCACATTTTGCTACAGTACCTCTGCCTTCGCTGAATTAATTGTACACATCGTACTTTGCAAAAGTGGTCTGAATATAACATCGTCAACTTCGTGCTCAGTGGAATCTTTTAAAGAATGCATTTCAACTCCTGCCAAAAACTGTGGGCTGCTCTGTACACGGAGATCTACGCTCTGCTCATGAGGCTCACACTGGCCCCCACCTTTTTTAACCTCCTCATTACTGTAATGTGAAAAGCCAGATTCTCCTGTAACAGCTTTATAAATTTCAGTTTTATCTTGCAATAATTTGTCCTGGCTAATTTGCTCATGTAAATTCTTATTTTCATGTTCTAACTGCTTACATCTCTCATGTATTTTTCTGTAAGCAGACAAAAGTATCCAAACCCTTCTGTCAAGAACAAAAGGGACATAATTTCTTTCAAAAAGCACATTTTCTAAATATGAAAACACTTTTGCTTTATCCAAGCACTCATCCCAAGACTTAGAAAGTCCTGTTAAACAAGAAAACATGTTTCTCACAGCACCATAAGGCAGTATAACTTCACATGCATTTTCAAACATGGTCTGCCATGCTTCCTTTAATTCTCTGAACAAAAAAAAAACAAATACATTTTTAAATCGTGCACTTCCAATCCCCAATTACTCGCCCAAACTGCCGACTACGCCAAAATGTTTTGCTTTTTCTAATGACCGAGCTGAAAACAATCTCTGGAATGCACTACTTAGTTTAAGAAGACATTTATTATTACTTCACCACGAGGTTCCTGAGAGAGGAGATTAGTAGGTTGGAGGCACACGTTTAAAAATAGTCACAGTAATGAAAGGAAAATATATCAAAGTGATTCTCAATTGCAATGTACACAGCAAATATATGTGATTATATTATAGCATAACTTCAAAACAAAGAATAAAAGTCAAAATTCATCACCGTAGTAGGGCCCACCAAATGCTTCATCTTTCTCATGCCAGCAAGAAGAGCGACTCCTGTTCAACTGCGAGAAAGAGATTTTCCACCCCGACAGGAAAGGTCAGGCCGCTGGAGGCGCTCCTGACTGAAGTCTCGGAATTCCATGCTACTGAGCAGAGTCATCTTTTTTATATCTTGGAATAATTACGAGAGAACTTTCTAGAAAGCCCTCCCCCTTAGAGGAGAAATATCAAAAAATGCTGGCTACTGTAGGTCAGATTTGGGAAAAAAACAAGCGTTGAAGGTTGGCCAAGTCAAGGCTTGCCTCTTCCCAAGGCTGCACCAAAGAAAAACAAAAACTATGTGCTTCCTTATAATGCAAGGGTTTGTTGGGAGAAAAACACAAGCTTAGTTTCCCATGTGGAAAAACACAGCTCATCTGCAATGTCTCAACTTCAATGTCTAACGCCACGATAAAGCCAATAGGCAGCTAAACTGAATGTCTAATGGCACGTTAAAGCCAATAGGCAGCTAAACTGAATACAGAATCTAATATCTAATGCCACGTTAAAGCCAATAGGCAGCTAAACTGAATACAAAATGTAATGTGCTACTGGTGAACATTGAACAACTAATATGCGCAGTGGTGAAACACAAAGTCAGTGGTCAAACATAATTATTTTCACTACACATGCGCAGTCATTGGCTCAGAGAACCAGGCTGTCCTGAGAAATAGGATTACCCAATGCCACATAGTAGCACCTCTATGCTAATATTCAACAAGTATGGACCTCTTTTAATGAGGCAGCGGAGGTTCACATTAAGGAAGACAAAAACAAACTGCATGCCGCCAATCAGAATGAGCACCCAGGCCTACAGAAACGTATCTAACACGTCTTTTCAGTTCCCAAAAAGTTTAAAACAATGATCAAAATTTTTAGAACAACAACATTTCCCGACCCAACTAGCCGTCAAGGGTCATGAGGCAAGTGATTTTTTTAATGTAGCAGAGCTTGCTTGTTACCAGATAAATGAACATAATTTTAGCTTTGTAAATAACAGTGTTAGAATTAGCTAATTTGATGGCACTCAGTTACCGATAATTATTATTATTATTATTATTTAGAGATCCTTTTCATATAAAGTTGGATGCCTCACATACACATGACACAAATAGACTGAAATATGGCAAGTGGGCTCAATAGAGAGAATTCCTAGCAGAACAAAACAGCAATACACAATGTCTGTGAAAGACAAATGTACAAATTGATGAAAACATATATTGTGTGATGAGACAGCTAATAGAAACGATAAGTAAGGTAAACAAATACATATAAACTAACACATGTCCTAGCGTAGTATCATGATGACAGAGCATGTGCTCCTCAATAAACATTTTGCATGAATCTTTCAAAGTCAATGGATTGCCTTCCCAATGTACCTGAATGTTCTCAGCCTGTAAAGTACTCTGGTCACAATGACCAGTCTTGGTCCCCTGGAGTTCGGTAATGTGCGCACAACTCCACCAGTAACAAAGCAAGAATGCCACGGGCCCTGGTGCAAACAAAGAAAATGGCCCCAGGACTGCTGTTGGGATAATAAAACACAGGAATTACCAGGGTTCAATGGACCCATCAAGGATCTCGGCCTTGGTGCAACTGCACAAACTGCACCAATGGTAGCTGCGCCCTGACGTCTACGCAGATTGACAGACATCGCTGAAGAATGGCAATCCGTGTCTAGATGTGGGATCACAGGTAATTAATGAGAGGCAGGTCTTCTATGAAGTAGCATTAGTCCGATGCTACAGCAAAGGAAATAGTGTCACAGCACAAACAAATGACCAGAAAAGTAAAGGCATGATTCTATGTAGAAAAGCTAAGTCATTAGGCTTCACAGAAATAATGTGTGTGAAAAACATATAAACAGATGAGAGTTTTTTGTTGACAATGTTTTAGTGTAAATAGTCCTTGCATTGACCCTTCGGCTTCCCCCAAACATTTGAGTCTCCAGAGGGTGGTGAAAAGGGACAAAGCACAATTACAGTTCAGTTTGTGTCTCTGCAAACTGTGAGAGCATGTAATGACTTTCTGAAGGGTTTAGCAGTACAGGAAGCCCACCCGTTGCTGAGAAGACTGTAACGTTGTTTAAGTCAAAGAACACAGTATAGAAGATATTGTCGTTTTCCAAGTGAGTTCATTCGTTATCACCCCAACCATCTTTCTCCTCAGCTCCAACTGTCATCTCTCACGAACCCCTGCTTGCCTTGGGATTCCATTACCCCTGGTAACCACTATGCTAGGTATGCCACAAAGACCAAAGCAGTTATCAAGAGGCTCTGAGTGTTATAGATCAGAGGGAAGAAATACTGCAATAGCTTCTTCTTCTAACAAGCTCCACTCCGAAGGAGCACCAACTCCCTATAATAAGGACTTCATTAACATTTGTTCTACTACGGATGACTCTTCGGCAGTTGCGGAAAGAAAGATGAGTTTTCTACTAATGAGCAAAGCGCTGAAAATCGTATTTGTCTGAGTGATAAAATTAGGTCCTTTGTTAAGAAAATCAAATAAAGACCTAGCATCTTGTCCTATTTCCACATCACAGTTTCTCTTATGTAACGTTGGATTTAGGGACGTATGGGGCCATATTTATACTTTTCGACGCACAACTGCGCCAACGCAGTTGTGCGTCAAAAAATCTAACGCCGGCTAACGCCATTCTGAAGCGCCATGCGGGTGCCGTATTTATTCAATGACGTTAGCCGGCGTTAACCGGCGGAGCTGCCTGGTGTGCGTTTAAAAAAATGACTTACACCAGGCAGCGCCGGCGTAGGGGAATATGGAGCTTGGGCGTCAAAAAATGGGGCAAGTCAGGCTGAGGCAAAATTTTCGCCTCAACCCGATTTGCGCCATTTTATTTGACTCCCAACCCCCATTGAAATGACTCCTGTCTTAGCAAAGACAGGAGTCATGCCCCCTTGCCCAATGGCCATGCCCAGGGGACTTATGTCCCCTGGGCATGGTCATTGGGCATAGTGGCATGTAGGGGGGCACAAATCAGGCCCCCCTATGCCACAAAAAAATATTTTTAAAAATACTTACCTGAACTTACCTTAAGTTCCCTGGGATGGGTCCCTCCATCCTTGGGCATCCTCCTGGGGTGGGCAAGGGTGGCAGGGGGTGTCCCTGGGGGCATGGGAGGGCACCTCTGGGCTCATGCCGAGCCCACAGGTCCCTTAACGCCTGCCCTGACCAGGCGCTAAAAAACGACCCAAAAGCGGCTGGATGTCATTTTTTTTGACCCGCCCACTCCCGGGCGTCATTTTTGCCAGGGAGTGTAAATACGGCGCACATGCCTCGGAGTAATTTTTTAGAAGGGAACGCCTACCTTGCATATCATTAACGCAAAGTAGGTGTCCACGCTAAAAAAATGACGCAAACTCCATGAACTTTGGCACTAGACGCGTCTAACGCCAGAGTATAAATATGGAGTTCGTTTTGAGTCGAATTTGAGCCAAAAAAACGACGCAAATCCGGCACAAACAGAGTATAAATATGGCCCATGGTATGGTAAAGTTGCTTTTTGAAAACTAGTTGTGCCTAGGAATTAGTAGGAGAGTGATGTACTGTTTACTTATTGAATCACAGACGGAGGACCTACATGGTTCAGGCTGCCTGTCTAAAGTCTTACTTTACCAGCATATGAATACAACTTTCTAGGGCATCCGTGCTACCAAAGAGCAGTCACTTGTACTATCAAATCTGGCTGGGGTTGGGAAGGTGCCTTTTTTGTAGTAAAGTGGCCCCCTTGCCACCTCATCTTGTAGTGGCCTGGGGAGTCTGTACAGCCATATACTGCCTAGCAGTGCACTGTTTCTGCAAAATCCCTACTACAGTGCTTCCCAAACTTTTTATAACCATGACACAATTTTTAGAACGATAACCTTTTGCGACAAACCTAGCTTTAATGAACATGAGCTGGGAGATTTTTTTATGTAACTAAAGCAACCTATAGCAGAGCACTGTCATTTAAATGCAGCATATTTTCTGTTGAAATGGTCACTAAATTTGTACAGACATACAGTTTTACTAATAAAACTACATTGCACACAAATGTTAATAAGTGGAAATTGGGTTTCAGTGAATATTTATCATTTGCATTATCAAGTACATTTTCTTGGTTCGTGCTGATCCTATTAAAATGTTTGTTCCCACCACACTTCCAATTTAAAAAAATGTGCTTCAATTTTGTTTACTAACTGCTGAATGTACACCGTTTACTTACAGGTATTTACATTGTGTTGTGTGTTACAAACAAATTATGTCCTAAAGCCTTTCCTTTCACACTCCCTGTACTGCGAGATTGTCACATAATTCACTTTACATTTCTTTCTCTGACTACAAAGTGATCCATGTTCAAAAACTAATGAGCAATTTTTCAGAAGACAGGGCCCAACATTTGGCCTTTGTTTTTGAAGTGCAATAAATCTGACAAGATAAATACAGAACTTAAGGGCAACTTTATTTATTGCTAGGACTTTGTGACCCACAGAAAATCATATCATGACCAACAGTTTGGGAAACACTGCCCTGATATATTTTGGAGAATGTACCCACCTGTCCTGATCTACTTAGGAGGTCATATCTCTAGGTTTTTTTAACTGGGCTGATTTGGGCTGAGGTTGACAAACCCACTGTGGCTACAAACTCTTTTATCTTCTCACCTGGTGGCAATATGTAAGGGTCCAAATTGCTCAATGTAAGGTCTTGAAGTAGCTTTTATAATCTGTTGTACCACAGTTTCTGATAGAATTTACCTAAGCTCAACTCACCTCTCTCAATCTCATCACCCTGATGTTCAGGAGGCTGCGATAAAATCAGTGGGTTAGCCACAAACTTGTCTCTCTTGTTAGTGGTAGTATCATGAACTTAACCTTGAATAATAAAAATGATAGTTAACAGTGTTGCATTCACTTAAAAAGGCATCTTGGCACTACATGAAAATAAGGGAAAGCATAAGAATAAAGATAAACCAGATTGAGATTAATAAAATTGAACCAAAACCAGATGAGAAAGAAGAGGTTTAGACACAAACATGTTTTTTTTTCAAAATAGTGCATGGTCAGCAATAGCAATACAACCTTCTTTAGAACCAAGGCAATACCCATAACCTATCCATCATGGGAGGAAGCCTTTTCTGAAATGCAGAAAGGTGGGCTGCCACAGTTCGACATTCTATATAGGGGAGCAAACTGTGACTCTATAAAAACTCTATACCTCCACCCCAATGTGGGCGAGGAAATGAAGGGTGAAAAGACAGCTACCATATCAGTATAGCGAGGCCCAGCAGTAAAAATGTGCTATCACCGGGATATGTGTTTTGCTCCCTTTGACCAACATTCGAGAGCCACCTTTCAGTGCACATAATGCAGAACCTTGTTTTTTTACTTTAGACAGGCTTTCAAAAATGGATGAAAATAACATATTTAATGTCCTCATGCTCTGGGAGTTTCCATTCAGCACATGGTTGATATGTTGGGACTTGTATGTGCAGTGCCACTGTGGTTGATCCTGGATGGAACACATTCTGGTGGGAATTGTGTTGTAGGGGGTGGCAAGGGAAAACCACATATCCTATTGCTAAATTATGTGGGTGGATCAAGTGTAGTTTAGTAGGAATGTGTATGTCCCTTGGAGGGGCTGACATTGGGAAATCACCTTCCCAACATCTAGATGAGGTGGAGAAACTCATGAAAACAGCAGTAGGCACATGCATGTAGAAGGCCATGTGAGGGGGGCATAGCCACCATCTGATATGGGTGAGGTACACTATGGGTTTAACCCCTACTCCAGAATTGACTTGTGCTCTGATGCTGAAATATTATAAACATTAGGAAATCTATTTGGACGTGCTAATCATAGAGCATATTGAGGGAAAACACAGTCAGTCAAGAAAAATCAAAAGAGGGTAAGACAAAATAACTGTTCACACAGTGGAGGGTATTGAATCCCCAAATTCTACATACTTCCTCTATCTAATGCTGCTTTTTGCTGCTGCATTCTTGAAAACGGTACCATGGGGACAAAAGTAGTGTGAAAAACTCACATTTACCAATGGCAATAGCTGCATGTTCTTCCATATATAAATTGACATAGCGTTCCATCCCTCTTAACATCACACACTGCTGCCATCAATCATTCTCAGTCTATCTACCCTTTTAATCTACATGTCCTCTGTTTTGTCCCTCATCAAAATGTAAAAATAAATATTAAAGTCCGCTCCAATTCTGGCAACAGACGTATTATGACCTTTATAAGCACAGTCTTATTCTTACCCTTATGGGCAATGAAAGCCAATAGCATAGCTAATTCGCCTGAAATCTTACTCAGGTCCCATTTCCACATAAAGAGTAAATAGCAGGTCAGAGCAGATAAAGATATAATATGTGGACTGGTGGTGGCAGGTAGGAAGTGACATGGTTAATGGAGTGGGCTTTAGAGGTGGTGGCACCCTTAGCACTCATGGCATCTGGGGGAACAACACAACAGGTGGAAAGGGTACTGCTCTTCACAAAACATGATGGCCACCACTACTAGTCTAAGTAAATGAGACTAACCATTCCAAGATGACACCTGATATCGGTTTACTTTCTCTTTCAGGTTGAGCATAGCAAAGTAGCTTAAAAAGCAGACAGAGCATCATTTCCTAGCCTGGCAAATGATCATGCTGGTGTTTCTTTCTTAGTCACTCTTAGTTTGCACTTGTCTTTCCTTTTTATTGGACCTTTGTTGTTTTGTGTTCCTTCTGGTTACTTTCTCATTCAAGAGTCTCCTCACATTGAGCTTACCATTGATGTGCCTTTACCCTGGTCCTGAGCTCACCCCCCACGACCGCAGCACCAACCTGCTGCCTCCTGCCTCTGTCCCCCGACCACACTGCTGTTTGCGTGTTCGAGGCCCTCCTCCACCCGCAGGCATCCTCCTGCGCCTCATCCCTGGTGTCTAGTGGGCTCTGACAAGCTTCACTTGACCCGTGTGCTGCTTTCCGCCGTCGTGTAAGTTGTTTTCTCTTTTTTCTGCGCCTTGCCTCCTTGCGCTTCTGCCCCCGCCGTGCCCCTTCTGATTGTGCCACTTTTTCGCCGCCCTATAGTGCGTGTTACTGTTTTCAAGCGCCTCGCCTCCGGCGCTTCTGCCCCCGTTGTGCCCCTCTGATTGCTGTTTCCCCGATTGTTTACTGTGCCATTAGTGTATTTCATATTGTGTGTTTTTCATATTGTGACTGCCTTTAATTTTGCTCGATTTTTTGTGCCTTTGTGTTTTTCGCCCCTTGTGCGCTCCCCCTTGCTCTCCGCTCCCTGCCGCTGCCTCCCTGCGGCCCCGCCCCCCTCGCGCCCCCATTCGCCGCTCCCTCCCGCCTCCCGCCTCCCAGCTGCTCCTCCCTCCCTTCTTAATGGCTGGCGCTGCGCGCGGCGGGCGCGCCGCTGGCGCGCCAGAGGCAAGCCCGTCTGCGCCCGTCCGCGCCTGGACCGCACCCAGCACCACCCCCCCTGGTCCTCGCGCCCCCCGCATCCCCTCCGTCCGTTACTCAACCAACGAACTCCGCGCACTCAACCCCGGCCCCTCCGCAGAGTGCTTCCTTGCAACCCCGAAGCACACAAAAGGACCTTTTTCCTGCCGCACCTGCAACTTCTCCTGCGACAGAACGGCGAAGCCAACAACAAGAACTTCCAACACCAACCACCTGAACAGCATCCTCATCAACACACGCTCCGCACGAAAACACCCCATCGAACTCTGGGACTTACTCGACACCACCGCCCCTGACGTGGCCTTCCTGACCGAAACCTGGTGGGACGACTCCTCGGCCCCGGACATCGCAATCGCCATACCGGAGGGATACAAAATCACCAGAAGAGATCGAACCAACGGAATCGGCGGCGGAATAGCCATCGCCCACAAATCTACCCTTAAAATCCACACCCACACGGACAACACCCTCAAGACAGCCGAACACCTCCACTTCCAGATCCACACGGACCCCAACACGACCCTCAGAGGAACCCTCATATACCGCCCTCCAGGACCAAGAGCCCCCTTCAGCGACACCATCGCCGACCTCGCGAGCACCCACGCCCTCACTTCCCCAGACTACATCCTCCTGGGAGATCTAAACTACCATCTGGAAAATAACAACAACGTCAACACCGCATCTCTGACCTCCAACCTCCTCAACCTCGGACTCCGTCAACTGGTCAACACTCCCACCCACATCGCCGGACACACTCTTGACCCCCTCTTCACCTCAAGCAACCACATCTCTTTCAGCCACACCTCCGAACTCCACTGGACCGACCATCACTGCGTCCACTTTTCCTATAAGAAAATCACCGAACACCACCGCATCCCTCTACCTCCTCACCGCCGCTGGGGAAAAATCACCCAAGACCAACTAACCAGCACCCTCGTCAAAAACCCACCACCCGACTCAACCGACCCGAGCGCTGCCGCCATCAACCTCCATCAATGGATCCTCGACTGCGCCAACACCTTAGCCCCACTCAAGAAACCCACCGCCAACAAAGGAAAGAAAAAACCAGCCTGGTTCACAGACGAACTGACCGCCTCCAAAAGCCTCTGCCAGAAGCTCAAGAAGAAGTGGATCGTAGAGCGCACACCCGACAACCTCGCCTCCCTCAAAGACGCCAACCGTGAACACCACCAACGGATCCGAGTCGCCAAGCGCGCCCACTTCACTGAACGCATCAACAACAACGCCCACGACTGCAAAGAACTCTTCGGCATCGTGAAGGAACTCTCAAACCCCAACGCCAACTCCAACGACATCCCGCCCTCCCAGAAACTCTGCAACGACCTCTCCACCTTCTTCCACCAGAAAATCACAACCATCCACGACAGCTTCAACGCCACTCCGCCGCCAGACCCCACCCCTGACATCTCCACAGACGCCTGCCGCCTCACCGCCTGGACCCACGTGGACGACACCGAAACAATAACAACCATGAACACCATCCACTCAGGCTCCCCCACGGACCCATGCCCACATCACGTGTTCAACAAAGCCAACGCCACCATCGCCCCCAAACTCCGCAAGATCATCAACCTCTCCTTCGACTCCGCCACCTTCCCAGACAGCTGGAAACACGCAGAAATCCAACCCCTCCTCAAGAAACCCAAGGCTGACCCCAACGATCTCAAAAACTTCCGACCGATCTCTCTCCTCCCTTTTCCAGCAAAAGTCATCGAGAAGATCGTCAACACACAGCTCGCCCACTTCCTCGAAGACAACTCCATCCTAGACCCCTCTCAATCCGGATTCAGACGAAACCACAGCACCGAGACTGCACTCCTCGCCGCCACAGATGACATCAGAACTCAAATGGACAACGGCGAAACCTCGGCCCTCCTCCTCCTCGACCAATCAGCCGCTTTTGACACAGTCTGCCACCGCACCCTACTGACCCGCCTCCATGAAGCCGGCATCCAAGATAAAGCCCTCAACTGGATCTCATCCTTCCTCTCCGACAGAACCCAGAGAGTCCGACTCTCCCCTTTCCGCTCCAAAGCCACCAACCTCATCTGCGGCGTCCCCCAAGGCTCCTACCTCAGCCCTACGTTGTTCAACGTCTAAATGGCCCCCCTCGCTAATCTGGCCCGCCAACATCACCTCAGCATCATCTCCTACGCCGACGACACCCAGCTCGTCCTCTCCCTGACCAAAGACCCACTCACCGCCAAAACCAACCTCCACGAGGGACTAAAAGCCATCACCGAGTGGATGAACGACAGCCGCCTGAAGCTCAACTCCGACAAGACGGAAGTCCTCATCCTCGGGCGCGCCCCTTCGGCCTGGAACGACTCCTGGTGGCCCACTGACTTCGGACCCCCACCCACCCCAGCCAGCCACGCAAGAAACCTCGGCTTCATCTTGGACTCCGCCCTCACCATGTCCAAACAGGTCAGTGCCGTCTCCTCTTCCTGCTTCAACACCCTTCGAATGCTCCGCAGAATTTTCAAGTGGATCCCAACAGGAACCAGAAAGACGGTGACCCAAGCCCTCGTCAGTAGCAGACTTGACTACGGCAACGCACTCTACACAGGCATCCCAACAAAAGACATCAAATGACTCCAGCGTATCCAAAATGCATCCGCCCGCCTGATCCTCGACATACCCCGCCGATGTCACATCTCCCCTCACCTGAAGGACCTCCACTGGCTCCCCGTGGACAAGAGGATCACCTTTAAACTCCTCACCCACGCTCACAAGGCTCTACACAACACCGGACCTACCTACCTCAACTCCAGACTCAACTTTTACGCCCCCACTCGTCAACTCCGCTCTGCCAATCTCGCCCTCGCCATCGTCCCCAGGATCCAGCGCAAGACCGCCGGCGGCAGATCCTTCTCCTTCCTCGCCGCCAAAACCTGGAACTCTCTCCCCACCTCACTACGCCAGACCCAGGACCTCCTCACCTTCAGGAGACTCCTCAAGACCTGGCTTTTCGACCGCTAACAGCTCACCCACCCCCCCCCCCAGCGCCTCGAAACCCTGACGGGTACATAGTGCGCTATATAAATGAAATGATTGATTGATTGATTGATACCCTACCTTTTAAATGTCAATGAATTCGTTACCTGGTGTTTGTATCCTTTGGCTTGAACCACCGGGGTCTCTACACTCCCTCACTTCTAAGACTGTGGTGGTATGGGTGAATGTAAGATACAACAAACTCAGTTATGACTGGCTATGTTTACATATGTTTAATAATCAATATTTCTATTACAGCTCTCCGCCAGAGAGCCCATGTTTTTTTTTTTGTTTTTTTCCCCTTTCGTCTTTCCCTTGTTTAAGATGTCTGGTTTTCTGCCTTTTTGTGTGTCTTGCAATATGGGTGTATTGGGCTTCTAGGCGGTAAAGGGGCAGCCTGCTTGCAATTCTCAAACAGATGATTTACACGCTTGCACTGGCAAGCATTGATATAATCAGAAAATTGAAGGATGGATTGCATGACTCCACAACAACTAGTGAAAAAAATGTTGTTAGCGGCTTGCTTTCTTATGTGGGTTTGCTGTGTATTGAAGGCTAATCGTGACGGGTGTTGTGGGGTCATGACTGTTGAATCCCCCATCTCCTTGCATTAATACCGGTGTTCAATGTGAGTGAAGCATTGTTGCTAAATAAGATCTCTAGGCATCAAACACATGCTGACATTTGTATGTATTTTATATCTTACATTGAAAACAGTTAGAAAAATTAATTTATCATTTTTAGTATTTTTTTCTTTTTCTCCCTACTTTTCCTTTTGTTGCTTTGCGCCTCACTTTAAGGAACAACTACTTGAGGAGAGAGGGCAGAGGATCAACATCTTTGGTATGTCTAGTAAGCAATAACTGCTAAATACCACTTCTGACCTGATATGATCTGAGACCTGTCTGCCCAATGGGAGCAGGAGCTCACTTCACCTACAGTCCTTTCCATGTCCTTCCACACTTCACCTACAGTCCTTTCCATGGTCATCCCTGTGCATGTCAAAATTGTGGCTGCACTTGACTTTTTGGTCTCTGGATTTTTCTGGGGTATCACCTGGGAGACAGTCTTCATCTCGCTTGAAAGTCAATAACGATGCTTGTAACAGGTACTGATATGCATCACCATCCGAGTGCACTAGTATATCGTCATGCCACCAATGTCCAACTACTCTGCCTCAACAGATGTACAACAGAGCACACACACATATGGAAGTCATAAATTAGTAAGCTTTTGGCTCCAGGGGCATGACCACCTGGAACTCCTAGTTTGGTTGCTGCATCTCTGTAGTTGTACAGTGTTGAGTCAATGATGAATAGTGGTATACAACACTATCCACAAATACCATCCAGAGACTCCAGTGTTGCGTCATTGTGATGTCTGAAACAGTCTTGCCATTTTAAAAGTAATATGGATCTCTAAATAATTCCCACTTATTCAACTACATAATCCATTTTACAACTGCATTAATCAACAACCCACATGTGGAATCTCACCTCAGATCATTACACCCCAGAGGTAGTTTGACGAGAATGACACATAGCATACGTAAGAGAAAACTTCCAAACCTTAAATTGCAAATATTTCTATTTTAAATGTCATAAACCTTTATGTGATTCCAAAATGTGGCAGGTACTACTTGCGTGCCAGTAAGAATCCCAGATATGTTTCCCTTCACGCTCTCTATTTTCATACTTATTATATAATACCTATCTGGTAGATTTTTCTGCCACCATTAAGTAGATAGAGAACTATGTAGCAGAGGAGGAGAACTACATATCAGAGGTGGAGTATCTGCCAGCTACAACAAATAGGAAGCCACACACAGCAACAAGAAATTAGCCATTCCTGAGCCATGTAAGGGTTGCTACTGAAGAGCTCTAAATGGGCTCAATCCTGCTTGTGTTCCGGTTTAGAAGATGACTGGCTTGTGAATTCAGACAAGACTGTTTACATTGGAGCAGAAACAAGACTGACATGCATATTTCTTGTTCTTGTCTGATTTGTAGTGGTGGGCAAAAGAACAATGAACTTGAATGTGTCCCAGAGTAATTACCAGTGGGTGATGTTAATGAAAGACACCCATCACTTTTTTGTGTATCTCAGTGCAACACTTTAAGTGTGATGAGTATGCCCAAACGTGTCACATGCCAACTGCACCTTAAGGCCCAATCTGTACCTATTGACCAGGTCAAAGTAGGCTGAAACCAGTCTAAGATTGCTTGGTATCTGGCCTGTTAGTTCAGGCTAGACTGTTCCTATTGGATCAGAACAAAGACTTGTTTGTTAATGGCGGTTTCTTTTCCAGGATGGGATTGCAGGGTAGGCAAAAAAAAACAACAACAAAAAATCAATGGACTGGAATGCAGTCCAAAGTGATTAATTAGCATTAATTCAGGAATTCCACCTATTACTTTTGTGTGCCCCTCTGTGCAATGCCCTGAGTGTGACAGGTATGCCCTGACAGGGGTCTCCTGCTCACCATTCCAGAGGGCAAACATCCACCCATCACTTTTTGTGTACCTATTGATTTTCTTAAAGACACAGAGACGAGTATTATCTCTCTTAGAGTTCAAAGTAAATTTAGTCCACCAATTCACATAAGCTGCTTTTCTTTATTCGTGTTTATTAAACGCCTTCAGGGAACAGTCAATGGGTTACTTTCAGCATCTTGATCTGCTTGCAGAATTTCAGTCATAAAGTGCCTTCCTACTCAGGCATGTCTGATGTTATGGTTTCCTAAGGGATTTTTATTTCTTCTTTTGCTCTGCTTTAGTTGACCTAATTGCACCTTAATCCCTTAAATCTGATAATGTTTGCCTTCTGAATGTTTTTATTATATGTTGGGATAATAAAGTTAGCTGTAGAGATGCTGCATTTGGCTGAGTTTTAATGAACGAGATAGTGTCAGTTGGAAGGCCAGTAAAACGAATTTGGTGGGGCCATTATAGGAGTCCATTTAATATAAAAGCACTCAATCAGAGCTAGCCATCCATGAAAGATAAACAAATAGTAGGTGGATATTGGTCAAAATCGGCCTTCAATAAAGCCTTTAACCAAACTATCCAGCCCATTAGCAATAAGAAGGAAGTCTCACAAGCGGCATTATTTAATAATTGGGTAAACAATGCACTGGGCAAAAGAGCCCGCAAGTTAAGGAATAAAGAAAACTAGGAGGAGGATCTCGTGGGGCTCTTGGTACACCATGGACCTGGCTACAGCAGAAACACGATGTAAAAAATTAAAGGGGCTTGTGGAGGAACATACCCAGAGAATGATAAAATATTATACAAACATGAACTAAATGCCTGTAAGAATTTATGCAAGTCGGTGAAAAGCGTTATTATGCTGAGGAAATTCTAGCAGCAGAGGCAAGAGAGTTTTTTTCTAAACTGTAAACAGCACGTGCTCACCTTTTTTTCACAAACTGAACTTTTCAGCTCAGCTACTCTATGACAATCATTCTCAGTCTTTTTCGGGTAAACAATAGATAAAATCAGCCTAAACTTCTGTATATAGAAGAGACTGACAGCAGTGGAGACCGCGTGCAACAGCTGCGCCTGGTCTAACATGAAATTAATTTGAACGACTACAAAGTAACTTATTCCATACATTGTTGCTTACAATTAAACCTGGGTCTCAGGTGGGCCCCTGTCCATCTTTCTGTTTCCACTTGGGGGCTGAGTGACTTGCACCAGTAATAACAGATCTGTGTAACCAATAAATTGTCTTGACTATCGGTCCACGATCATGGAAAGAAACCAAAAATGCTTCCCATCTTGAAAAAAACGAATGTTGATCCGGAGCAACTTTCAAATTTTAGGACGGTCTCTCGATTACCTTGCCCTGTGAAAATATTGACGAAAGAAATTGATAAACAAAGGGTAAGGCAGATTGGAATTATTAAGAAATCATTGGAAAAAGTTCGATTTGGTGCTAGGTCTCTACATTGCGTTACTGCTCTAGTAACGACACTAGAGGATATTAGGCTTCTCCTTGATAAAGGTCATAGTGCAGCACTAGTATTATTAGATCTCAGTTCTGCGTTTGATATGGTTTCCCATTCATCCTTGAGTCTGAGAATAAAAACTCTGGAAATATGTAAAACATTAGATTGGCTTACATATTCTTGATTAACCGCACTCAAACTGGTAAGATATGTCCCTTTCTTCTAATAAAAGTTGGAGCTCTGTTTTAAGTCAGATCATATTTAACTTGTGCATCTCACTGCTGCCAACTTTAATATGGAGATTTGGGTTATCTTGGATGTCCTACGCAGAGGACACCAAAAATGTAGTGTCATTGGTAGAGAAATAAAAGGTGGCCAGCAATTTTCACGACTGTATGCAGGAAGTCAAACAATGGGTGGGTATCAGTGCATTAATATTGAATGGGGACAAAAAATAATTATCATATTTTGGTCCCCTATTTACCATATGCGTACTTTACTGGTAGCTTAAGTGTCTTTAAGATGCAATGACTCATGTACCAACAGCAAAAATCTTGGGAGTAACTCCATGAGGATTCTGACCCCCCCTACCGCCATCCAGTTCATGGCGGGAAAGCCGCCATGAACAGGATGGCGGTAGGGGGGGTCGCGGGGCCCCTGGGGGCCCCTGCCGTGCCCATGCCAATGGCATGGGCACGGCAGGGGCCCCCGTAAGAGGGCCCCAAAATGTATTTCACTGTCTGCCTTGCAGACAGTGAAATACGCGACGGGTGCAGTAGCACCCGTCGCACCTTCCCACTCCGCCGGCTCGATTACGAGCCGGCATCCTCGTGGGAAGGTCGTTTTCCCCTGGGCTGGCGGGCGGTTTAACTGGAACCACCCGCCAGCCCAGGGGAAAACTCGTAATACCCGCCGCGGTCTTTTGACCGCGGCGTGGTAATTTGGAGGGCGGGATCCTGGCGGGCGGCCTCCGCCGCCCGCCAGGGTCATAATGAGGCCCTCAGTATGTTACTGCCTTGGCCATTGACCCTTTTACATGGATAAATGCACATTTGCCAATACGTTTGACTGTGAGCAAATTTCTTTTTCCATTTGTGTCTCTCCTTCGCACTCATGCTCAAGGCGGCCATGGCACTTTGAATCGGCTCGCTCATGTCAACTGTTTTACTTTTGAGTTTCAATTTATGTGGCAAGAAAAGTCCAGTGAGGAATTTACCACACTAATAGCTCTAACTAAAGCAAACGCGAGACCCATTGCATTGCAAATGCTGTTTTACATCTGAGAGCGTTATGGAAAGGGCTTCCTTTACTTCACAGTCAGAGTAATAAAAACATGTTCCAGGCTCTGATTTTTTTATGTCTGAACCACTGTCATGTCTTGTACTTAGGACTCCCAGCCACAATAATGACAATGCGTCAAAGAGTCCAAAACCGGGTGGCGAGCCTAATAAAGGGAAAATGGAAATATGACACAGTCTCTGCTGCATTGAAGGAACTAGACTGGCTACAGGTAAGACAGAGAGGCCCTCATTCCAACCCTGGCAGTCTATGACCGCCAGGGTGGAGGGCAACGGAAGCACCGCCAACAGGCTGGCGGTGCTTCCAGGGCCATTCTGACCGTGGCGGTAAAGCCGCGGTCAGAAAAGGGGAACCAGCGGTTTCCCGCCGGTTTTCCCCTGGCCCAGGGAATCCTCCATGGCGGCGCTGCTTGCAGCGCCGCCATGGGGATTCTGACCCCCTTCCCGCCAGCCTGTTTCTGGCGGTTTACACCGACAGAACCAGGATGGCGGGAACGGGTGTCGTGGGGCCCCCTAACAGGGCCCCATGAAGATTTTCACTGTCTGCTTTGCAGACAGTGAAAATCGCGACGGGGGCTATTGCACCCGTCGCACCCCTGCAACACTGCCGGCTCCATTCGGAGCCGGCTTCTATGTTGCAGGGGCTTTCCCGCTGGGCCGGCGGGCGGCCTTTTGGCGGTCGCCCGCCGGCCCAGCGGGAAAGCCAGAATGGCATCCGCGGTCTCCTGACCGCAGAGCGGGCATTTGGCGGTGACCGCATGGCGGGCGGCGGCCAGAATGACCGCCTGAGTGTTTTATCATACTGAACCAGTGAATATTTTGGAAAAGCTAAAACAATATATTCCAACTAGATCAGACAGAGCACTACTCGTATCTACTCTGTCATTTAATTTTAAGTGAAAGGGCAGTAGATCTTTTTTATTTCTAGCTCTAATGTTGTGAAATAGCCTGCCAGTTCCTCATAGAGCTGATACAGATCATTGGAAGTTTAATAGGAACTTGAAGACATGGCTGTTCCAGCAAATAGAACTTGGTTCCAGTTATCTTAGCGCCAGAACACCCAAATAGGATAACAGTATGCACTTTAGAAATATCTTTCATTGTCATCAGGGAAAATTGGAAGTGCTAACTGGAGAGGCAGTACCTAAGGGATGTCCTGTCGTTGGATTGGTGGTTGGTTTTCTGTTGTCATTGGCTAAAATTCTCACCAGACTATCTGTGGAAGTTTGTTTTTTATGGTCGTGCGCGCAAGCGCTCTGGCCCCTGTTGCATTTTCTCTGTGGGCTTTTAACCACACCCATGTCACGTCCATGAGTTTGGTTGGTTTGTGGGCTTGCCTTTTAAAGTTCGCTTGATTTCATTGGTGAGAGGCATGCATACGTCATGCCTTTTCTGGTGTTTAGCCCTCCTCTGCAGCACTGATAAACTACTGAAAACAAACAAAGCTCTGTGTTTTCCACATGGATTCTGGATTACTTTTTCTTTTCTACACAGCACGATCTCGCTGGGCAGTAGTTGAGCGCTTTGAATGACATCGACCCTGTTTCATGGATAATTGCACTTTTGCTGATATGTTTGACTGCGAGTGGACTTCTGTTTCCTTTTGTGTGCCTCCTTCATGCTCATGATGGCCGTCAGCTCGCTTATGTGAAACTCTTTTACTTTTCATTTTGGGTTTATGTGGCAAGAAAAGTCCGGTTAGGAGTTTATAACTCTAATAGCTCCAACTCGAGCAAATGCGAGACCCTTTGCATTGCAAAAGCTTGTCTTGCTTCTGTTTAGTAAAGTGAGAAAAGGGAAGGGTAAATCCTTGCTCTTCGAGTCTTTAGTAAAACTTTTCTATACGTTAGGTAAGAAAATCCACACCTTTGATTGGCAATTTGCTATACTGTTGGGCGTATATATCGTGACTAGTCCAGCTCCCTTTCGCCTATCAAACTTTCATTACCTTGGAAAATACTGTTGTCACTAAAAGAGCTTGAGAGCTATAAGAAAACGGAAGTCCCTCTCCCTGTGAATTCAACACTGAAGCATAACGATATTCAAAGTTATTAAAATGGGTGTGACCTACTTTTCATCAAATAGGGTCAAATATGTCCATGTTATAACGCGAATATCACTGTTGCTAAGCAACACTTCCATTATGTTAGGAATGGAAGCAGCGCAGATGCACTTTTATAATGGTTGTCATTTATACCTCATCATGCGATATGTACACATTATTATTGGTTGTTACTATTATATTTTCTTTTCATAAATGAGCCATAAGTATGTATTGGTGCCATTGAAGAAGAAAGTCAACGAGGATCCATACATATATTGACGTTTCATTGGTTAACAAATCGCAGCAACACTTTATGGAACATGCACCAACTCGCTGTCGGATCGGGTGTTAGGAAAATATCCAGCTATCTGGAAGGAATAAACTGGGAGGTCGGTACCTTAAATCTCAGCTTTAACTACATAACTGCCACTTATTTTTTCACCTGAATTCAAACTGGAGAGTCTGACAGCACTAATATTTCACAATCAATCTGTGACGGTAACACGAAGATCCACAAAGCATGAACACATTAGTATTAGCACACATTATCTACAAATACCCCACAAAGAGAAACATGCGTTAAATTAATCCCTGCTTGGGAATGCACTCAGCTTGATTTATTAATTAAAGTGACGATTTTAGTCAGGCTTCTTTTTTAGCACGTTCTGAATATTCTTCTGGGCTACATCATTTAAAATAAATTGAGGTATCTGCTTCCGACTGAATTGTCATTAATTAAAGAGGGAATGAGGACACATTCGTCCCGTCTATAAAATATTAAGCTATCTTTCAGGCATACTTTTAAAACGTACTAAATACATGTTGTAAAATATTCTAATCTAATAGTATTTGATTTTGTTTCTAAAAGATCCAGGAAAAGCCTTAATAATAGACAAAGGTAAGTTCCTGAAATATTTATAAAAGAGTGTTATTTTATGGCCAGCCACCATTTTAAAAGAAAACAATGGAATTCCAGACACACGCAGTGAACGAGGGAGGGGGGGTCGTTTCTATGTGAGCTGCCTTGCGTGACAGCTCTGGATTACAGATACTTGATGTTTACCCATGGACATCATTTAGGGGTCTTCAGGGGTCTCAACTGCGACCCTAAGCTTGACACTTACGACCCCTGACACTGCCTTTGTGACCCCTGGCATCAGAGGTGGCAAAATCAGTGCCAGGCACACAAGGGCCCCACTTACCTTGTTTTTTGTCAATGCTTTATTACACTGAGAGTGAATAGGATTTTATTTTTCACAATTAGTGTGATAACGAATGAATTACAATTTGCTGAACCATGACCCTCCTTGGCAGCTGAGGTAAATAAAAATGATTTTATATATATGATGAGTGCGCGCTCGGGGGTGAGAGTGTGTTTATGTGAGAACGTGTGCGTGTATGTGTAAGCATGTGTGTCCCCAACCTCTGGCATTTTGGCGAATTGACGTTTATGCGCTTACCCAGAGTGCTTTGCTGCTACCAGGACGCTGAATAAGTGAACACACCTGCGAGCTGCCGATAAGTCTCAGTCGTTTCTGTCAAGAGGCTTCTCTTAAATAACGCCACTTACACATTCCTGACCTGCTCCGCTGAGACTGGAAAAACGAGGTGTAACAGCAAAAAAAGAATGTAGATTAATGTGTGTTCTTTTGTATCATGGCACAGGTTTACCATATAAATGGCACTGATTAGAAAAGAATACTTATTCTTCTATAGAAGTCAAATCGCTGAGTGGAATGTTTGGCCTCTGGCCAATGGAGTCGCGTGCCATCCTCGCTTGGCCACCCGTGCTGCTTAGATTGGCAAATACCCATGCAACTTGCTGAGGGCAGGCATAGGGCTGGATGGCTGCCAGGAAGTGTGTGGGGCTTGTGCCATTGCTGGACCCGGCGGCCTGGCAGGAGCCTGGAGTACAAAGGCATTCAGTGATTTGAATGTGCCTTTGCTTCCAGAGTGTGGTGCCAGGCAGTATTTAATGAGAGGCTGCTTTGTTGCAAAGTCCTTAACATCAAGTGGCTTGGTAGGCTGATTAACCTGACTAAAACGAATAAAGGAGATTAGTCAGCGATAGAACAGCCTTTTGGAACACTTTTTGACTGTCCGTTTGCCCCAATAATGGAAACACAATTGGAAAAGTGTGTGCTCCCATTTTTCAGCAGAATTATTAATTGAGGAATCGCACCATCATTTAACGCCGTAAATTGTTTTCCCTTTTCCAATTTTTTCTGTTGCGTTCTTCAACAAGTGGTTAAAAAAAAGAAAAATAATACAAAAAACGAAGGGCGCTTTATAAATCAGGATTGTTGCCATAAAACTAAAGGTTCACGTTTATAAAGCACTGGAAATTAGATAAAACAGCAAAATAATTATAAGCATAAAATACAGCACAAAGAAAATTCAAAAGATCTTGTGAAACTATAGAAACATCTCTGTTATGCATAATATACTTGAATATAGGGGTTTCCGCCACTCTCTTCACCCATTGGTCTGCTGGTGCGTCATTCACATTTTGTTTCTGCAGATAAAGCATGGGGCAGTGGTTCATCCTACATATGCCACTGGCCAACTTCACTCATTGACTGCATTTTGCTCTCTCACAAGGAGCACATCCACACATAAACTAGTTTTCTTTTAAGTGCATGTCTTTTGTTTTTACTCCTATAATTTACTTTATTATGGCCTTTATGCTTAGAGACTGATGTGATAACAGGATGCTTCTGATGCACATTCCATGGGTCCCAGATCCCATCTCCTGTTAATACTGTTGTGATTTTCTTTTGGAGTGTTTTTTTTTTTTTTGCTGTTGTTATTTCATAGCATATACCAGATAGTGTCCATTTGTTACTATTCTGTATAGTTATCCTCTGTTTATTTTTTCTTTCTCTCTTTCTTCCTTTCCTAATCATTCTTTCTTTCTTTCTTGCTTTCTTTCTTTTTCTTTCTCTTTCATTCTTGATTTACCTATAAGAAATCCATGATTGTATAAAATCTAATCCAGTGTAATATATCACAAGATTCATGTTCCAATAGTATACTTTGTCCAGTGTCCATTCTTACTTACAATTTTATGGCAAGAACCGAGGCTCATATTATGCTTTCTCTTTTCTATTTATTTCAAATAGCAGCACAGTCAAAAACTACAAATCCCAAAAGGCCAAGAACAGTAGCCAATAGGAAACAAAACGTAGTCTTTAATAATGAACCGATCAAGAACCAAAGCACCCCCCTAGTAGTTATCTTGCCCGCGAACAGCACTCTTTTCTTGCTGCTCGCGTGTAAGTACTCTTCATATGTTTTTCAATATATTACTTGCATTCATTAACAAGGCATTTTTTAATGTATATGTTTGGCATAACACGCTGTTTTACTCACGCGCTCATTGTAGTTTGCTTGTAGCCGCATGCCTAGGTCTTTCTTTCGCGCTCGGCTCGTGCACTTCATAACCGTGTTGCAGAGTTCCCCTCATGATGCGTCGCCATTTTAGAACGGCGACGGTTGAGGCGAACGCTGCACCTTTCCGCACCTGCTTTAACGGAGCGTTTTATTCAGCTCAGCTTTTTGCCTCTGTTCTCTCCCGGGGCTGTTTTCTTACTTCAGGGAGGTTTCCCCTTTCTCCGGTCATGGTCACTCCCCTTTTCCCCGCCCATAGGCGGAGTTTCAATCCTTCTAACAGCAAGTGAGGATTTTAACCCTTTCTTTGCTGTTTTCAGGCACTATCTCTGTCTGCCTATAGATTTCAATGGAATTTGGCAGGTCACCAATAGCTGACAACCAAAATGAGGAGGAAGATTTTGTTAAAGATGATTTAAATGACTTTATTCAAGTCTCAGTGGAACAGGCAGTTTCTGCCTCTATGAATAAACTATCAAAGAATTTTCAAAAATTTGTGTTTAACCTAGTGTCCAAGACGATTTTGGCCTAGTCTGCGGGAGATAGCAGAAAGCGCACTCTCCCCAAAAATTCCTCAAAAATGACTCTGTTGGCTGGTGAGATTTCCTCACAAAAGGCGGAGGACATGGCTCCTCACAGGCCTTCCTTAAGGGAGGGGATTTCAAATATTAAATCATCTTACAAATGTCCCAAGAAGACTAAACATATTTCCTTCCCTATAATAATCTCTAAAATACTGGACACTGAAGACGAGTTGGGTGAAGCAGCCTCGGAGGCTGACAAATCAGATGAGGACAATGATGATCCTTTTAATGCTCCTCCTCCAAAAAAGTCTAAACCCTCCTCCTCAGTCTCTTCCAATCCTGTCACAATTTCTGACTCTCAAGGAGTCCCTATGTTTGATCCAAGTGAAATACATCACCCTCACTCAACCGAACAGTTTTCAGCTGAACATGTTGGAGAGTATGTTGTCTCACGTCTGCACACTCCTTCGGACAAACAGACTAGAGCAAAGTTATGCTCTGAATGCCCTCGCCCATCTCTTCATTCCAAAATTTCTTCAACTTCAACTATTGACCCTTTTTTGATTACTTTTTCACCAAATTTGGCAAGGCCCTACGTAAGGGAGTGGACAAGGCGTAGTCCACCTGTCAAGACAAACTTTTGGATGTGGTGGGCCCATTAACATGCATATTTGATTTGGCTGAATCGGCTAAGTTAGAACATGCCTCTGTTAACCCAAATGAACTGTCTTTATGGGTCTAACGTGCTGTCTGCCTATTAGGCAACGCTAATGCTGCTATAATGCACAAACGCAGGAAGGGACTCCTTCTAAAACTGCATCCCAAGTTGGTAAACTTAGCGGTGTCTGATCCAGGTATCAAAGCAGAAGGTATGCTTTTTGGAGACTCCTTTATTGAGGAACTTAGCAAGTACATGGCCACTTTTGCATCTCTAGCCAAAGCTCAACAGTCCTTGAGGAAAATATTTTCTGATCGGGTTTTCACCGGGCCGGTAGAGGTAGGAACCACTTTGCCGGCCGCCCAACCAACACCCAAGGTTCCTGTGCCACCTAGCAATCCTGGTACCAGGAATATAGACCCCAATTCTACCCACAGAGGAGCCATGGATTTCGTGGCAGATGCAACAGAGGTTTCAAATATACCTCTCAAGGAGGTGAGTCACCCTTCTGGCCTTCCTATTGTAGGAGGTTGTCTAAAATATTTTCTTCCAAAATGGCAGGTTATAACCATGGATCCATGGGTTTTGAACACTGTTCGGGGCTATGTCATAGAACTCTATTCAGAGCCCTTTCAGGTGGCGCTCCCTCATCCTCCATGTTTTTCTACAGAAATTACAAACTTGATTTCACTGGAGGGCCAAGCTCTCCTTCAGAAACAAGCTATCGTTCCTTGTCCTCTAGACCCCTCTGGGTTTCTCAGTTCTGTGTTCCTTGTTCAGAAGAAAAACAAAAAGATACATCCAGTCATCAACTTACAAAAATTCAATCACTTTGTCATTTACAGACACTTCAAGATGGAGACTATTTTGCATCTCCGAGACTCTCTGTTACAAGGAGACTAGATGGTTCGCTTAGATCTTCAAGATGCATATCTTACTGTGTCAATTCACCCCCAATCCAGAAAGTTCCTACAATTCCAAAGGCTGGACCAGATTTTTCACTTTTACTCTCTTCCTTTCGGTCTTTCTTCCACTCCATGGTGTTATATGAAACTCATGAAACCAGTTGTAGCTTATCTCAGAGCTCAAGGTGTCAGACTGATCATTTACTTAGACGACATTCTCATCATGAATCAAAACCTTCCCTCCTTTCAATCACAAATCCAATTAATTTGCTCTCTCTCCTCAGACCTCGGGTTTGTCATCAACCTGGAAAAGTCTGCCTTAATCCCTCAGCAACAAATATAATTCCTAGGCTTCCTCGTAGACTCCGTCTCCGCAACTCTTCACTTACCCTCTGCAAAGGTAAAATCTATCAAATCAGAAATTCTCCAGATTTTACGATCAGCCCAAATTTCTCTCAGAACCTCAGCAAGAATAGTCGGACTCCTCTCCTCTTCCATTCAGGCTATTTTCGCAGGGCCCCTTCATTATTGAGCTCTTCAAAGACTCAAAATTCAACATATTCAGAAAGGTCTTGCTTACTCAGATGT
This sequence comes from Pleurodeles waltl, assembly GCF_031143425.1. NCBI lineage: Eukaryota > Metazoa > Chordata > Amphibia > Caudata > Salamandridae > Pleurodeles > Pleurodeles waltl. The sequence continues at coordinate 695,704,441 of NC_090439.1, read as the reverse complement.
CATTTCCCTAGACTAAGAATCTCAAATAGAGTTGCAATGGTGGCTATACCATTTAGACACTTGGAACGGAAGAACCATTTTTGTATCAGCCCCAGATCTTGTATTGGAATCAGACGCAAGTCATTCGGGTTGGGGTGCCCGGTGTGGCCCGATTTCGACTGGAGGTACATGGTCACTAGAGGAGTCCAGGTTGCATATCATCTGTTTATAGATGCTTGCCGGCTCCTTATGCGATCAGAAGTCTCGCAAAAGACAGAGGCCTTCATTACAACCCTGGCGGTCAAAGACTGCCAGGGCTGTTTTGACGATTGCACCGCCAAGAGGCTGGCGGTGCAATCTTGCGAATGACGACTGTGGTGGAAGCGCTGCGGCCACACCGCTGGGACTAATGGTTTTCCCCCACGTTGGTCCCAGCGGTTGTAATCCTGCAAGCAGCGCTGCCCAGGGGATTACGAGTCCCCCTCCTGCCAGCGTTTTCATGGCGGTAGAAACCACCATGAAAAGGCTGGCGCAAAGGGGAGTCGCGGGGGGCCCCTGCACCTCCCATACCTTTGGCATGGGCAGTGCAGGGGCCCCCTGGCACAGCCCCATGAAGCTTTTCACTGTCTGCACAGCAGACAGTGAAAAGCGCAACGGGTGCAACTGCACCCGTCGCACCGCCGCAACACCGATGGCTCCGGTGTTGCGGCCGACATCCCCGTTGGAAACTCGGTTTCCACCCGCCGGCCCAGCGGGGGATGTCGTAATGGCCACCAAGGGAGTGCGGCAACGGTTACAACTTGGACGGTGGCGATTGCTGCCCGCCAATGTTGTAATGAGGGCAAGAGTCTCTTGTTCTGTTCTCCTCAGAATGGACAATATTTCTGCTGTCTGTTACATCAACCACCTGGGAGGCACCAAGTCCAAACCCTTGGCGGATCTGGCCAGGAGTTTTGGGGATTTCTGCCTCCAAAACAGAATCTCAGTAATTGCAGAGTATTTACCGGGCGACCTAAACACTGCAGCGGACTGGCACGCACGTCATTTCCAAGACTCGAGCGACTGGAAACTTCATCCCGACGTATTCAACTCTATTCATCAAAAGTAGAGTCCCTTCAAAATAGATCTCTTTGCTTCCTGTCTCAATGCCCAACTTCCTCAATTCTTCAGTTGGCACCCAGATCCATTGGCCTTAGCATCCAATGCTTTTTCTCAAGACTGGTCAACCGCTTTCAACTATGCTTTCCCTCCTTTATTATGATCAGCTGATTATTGACCCATGTCAGACGCCATGGAGCAGTTCTTGTTCTCATAGCCCCTTTCTGGCAATCTCAGGTGTGGTTCCCCCCCCTTCTAGAACTCTCAGTAGAACCTCTGTTTCTTCTCCCTTCTTTCCCTCACCTTCTCTTGAATCCTCAAGGTTTCCTTCACAACCTCATTACCGACAATCATTTAACACTTTCAGGTTGGAAAATTTCAGGGATTCTCATCCAGTCCCGCTTATTTCGGAAGAAGCTTCAAACGTCATTAACCAATCATGGGTTCCAGGAACTAAAAAAGCATACAGATCCGCATGGACCTTATGGGATAGCTGGTGCATGGGAAAACACCTTGATTCCCTTTCAGCGGATGTATCCACTATAGACAACTTTCTAGCTGCAGAAGCCAGCAAAGGTAAATCCTATCCCACCATTAACCTATATAGATTAGCTATTTCCTCTTCTCATCCTTACACCAACGGAAAACTAGCGGGAGAGCATCCTTTAATGTGCCATCTTTTAAAGGGAGTCAAATTTTGTAATCCTCCTTTACCAAGGTATAGTTCGGTTTGGGATGTCAATCTAGTGTTAAACCTTTTTGTGTCATGGCCTGATAATACACTTCTTTTACTGAAAATGTTGTCTGCAAAGCTTACTATGTTGATATGCCTAGTTTCTATAAAACGTCTTTCCTATGTCAAACCACTCGATGTTACTGCTCGCCAATTTACTCCTTCACGCATCCTATTTTCAGTCCATAGATGTACTAAAACTAATCTGTCTACAGTGTTCTATCCATATTTCCCGGACCATCCTATGCTATGTGTAGGCCAGTGTTTAAAGATTTATGAACAAAAGACAGTCAATTTGAGATCGTCCTCAGCTTCCCAACTCCTTATTTCCTTTAGGAAACCATTTAAGCCCATTTTCACTCCTACCCTTGCTCGTTGGGTTAAGTGGGTTATGTCTTTGGCTGGTATTGATACCTCTTCTTTTGGAGCTTATTCGTCCAGAGGAGCTATGGCTTCTAAAGCTTTTTGGGCTGGTTCTTGTCTGAAGGACATTCTCAAATTGTCTGACTGTTCTAATGATAATGTTTTTTAAGCTTTTTATTGCAAACCTGTTCAACATGCTTCTTTATCTGTGATTAATTCACTTTAAACAAGCATAATGTGAGCCTCCGTTCTTGCCATAAGATGTAGATTTTCCTAGTAATTTATGAAGGAAATTCTTAATTTTATTAAAGACACGGAGGCGAGTACCCCCAGGAGTTGAACCCCCAGATCGCCTCTGGCAGAAACCCACCAGCAGGACACCATCAGGCCATTTTATGGTGCATAATATGGTGGGTGGTGTCCTACTGGTGGGGTGGGACCAGTGGTTGAACCCCCAGATCGCCTCTGCCCGCCAGCAAAACTACTGCCGGAATACCACCCAAAGTATGGCGGGAATCCAGAAGTACCCTTGATATGGTCTCCTGGTGCCCATGGCTTTGACGGTCTTCATAGAAGACCGCCAAAGTCATAATGAGGGCCATAGTCTAGTCTCTATGGTTATTGGTCTTTAGATCAAGCAGACCTGCCCAAATGTAACTGTCATGTTACACTTCGATTGATGCATTCCACTCATTTTAGTTGGGTTATTAGTCAGATCACATACTATGACAAATAGGTAACAAATAACGTACTCATATTTATAAGAGACACATTACCATTTAGCAATCTACATTTTGTAATATGTATAATAAATGCCCTTCGGAAATCTTGCCCAAAAAATGCACATTAGGTAACACCTATTATAAGTGATTGGGAAAAGAGCTGTGTCAGTGTGCATTGACAAGTGAAATGAAACTCAAATGTTGTCAAACATATGTGTTATTCCAAGATTTTATTTCCAAAACCAGATGCGTTTCGGCTTCATGCCTTTTTCAGTGTTAGTTCAATGGAGTAGGCAAAGCGAAAGTCGTTCATTTAAAGGCTTAACACTGCTCTCATTGGTGGACAAACAAGCATAGACAGGGGACTGTGCCATCAAATTTTACAATATAGTTCATTGGGCATCCATGTCAATACGTTCATATGACATATTAGTTGCAATATCACCCTACATAATTACTTCTATATCAAATTCTCTGCCTTTAATATAGACCTTACAATCCATTTTTCATTCCATGCAAAGGACAACATTTGTTAATTCCACCAGTTTATTTCATAAGTGTGCCCATATTTAAGTCAGTCCTTCGCCATAATTCTGCCCTGAACAAGCTACCTTGTACGTATGAGGACTGACTGGCTCCGTTGGACCTACGAGGCAGCCCATGGATTGTAAAGTGCCTATTCAAGGTGGAGAATTTGATATCGAAGTAATTATGTAGGACAATATTGCACCTAATATGTCATATGAACTCATTGGACATGATAGCCCAAAGAACTGTATAGGAAACTTTGATGGCACAGTCCTCTGTCTATTCTTAGGTTTGTGCACCAATAAAAGCAGTTTTAAGCCTTTAAGTGAATGACTTTTACTTTGCCTACTCTATTGAACAAACACTGAAAAAGGCATGAAGCCGGAATGCGTAAGGTTGCAGAAATAAAATCTTGGAGTACTTTTGACCCTGTGAGTGCCAGTAATGTTTTCTTTGAAAATAATGTTATTCTTGAGTGCACCCTTGTGTAAGGAGGCACCCGCCCTAAGAGTTCGGCAGCACACAGTTGGAACTCGTGGAGCTTGTAAGTTGTACGCTGCCTGCACCGCCGCATTTTGAGATTGGGGTAGAAAGTTATTTAACTGTGAAATGGACTGACAGTCTTTACGGGTAGATGCCCATTATTCTGCTTATGCAGGTGCCACGAGGAGTAAACCTTGGAAGACAACAGTTGAAGTATGTACTAAACTTGGAGTGGGCGTGAACAGGGGATATACCCGTTTCATGTTGTGAGTACTTGCAAGAATGACTGGCTCCTTGGGACATACTAGGCAGCCCATTCAGGGCATAATTATGGTGAAAGACTGACTTACATAAGGCCATGCTTATGAAATAAATGGGCAGAATTAACAAATGTTGTCCTTTACATGTGAAAAATGGATTGTATGGTGCCTATTCAAGGTGGAGAATTTGATATAGAAGTAATTATGAAGGAGAATTTCGCACCTAATATGTCGCATGAACTCACTGGACATGGCAGCCCAAAAAATTTAATTGAAAACTTTGAAGGCACAGTCCTCTGTCTATGCTTAAGAGCTGTTTTAGGCCTTTAATTGAACAATGTTCACTTTTCCTGTTCCATTGAGCAAATATTGAAAAAGGCATGAATCCGAAATGCTTCTGTTTGCGGAAATAAAATCTTGGAGTCATTTTGACACCGTGAGTGCTTGCATTGTTCTTTGAAAAGGATGTTATTCGTGAGTTCACTCTCATGTACGGAGGCACCCGCCCTAAGAGTTTGGCAGCACATAGGTGGAACCAGTGGAGCTTGTAAAACATGTATGTGTATATATATTTCATTTCACTACATACTGTGGGAAATGGCATTTTTCTGCAGCGTCATCCCAGAACTTTTTGCCTCAATCCTGCTCTTTTTCTGACCCTGTTTTTATTGGATTTAGTACTCTGCTCTTTTTCACTGCTGACCAGTGCTAAAGTGCATGTTCTCTGTGTTTAAAACATGGTAAAATTGGCGTCTCCATGACTTGCATATAACTGATGCACTGGTAAATCCCTAATAAAGTGCACTATGTGTGCCCAGGGCCTGTAAATCAAATGCTACTAGTGGGGCTGCAGCACCGATTATGCCATCCACTACAGCAGTTTTAATATTGGATTGATCGATGTTGATGCATACTGCAATAAATGTATATACACAAACAAAATCGCATCACCACTATGAGATTCCCCCACTGTGAACTCTCTGGAGGTTAATAATTGACAGGTCACAGGTGACATGACACTTAGCCAGTAGGCAAATGCACAAACAGGAAAACTTAGATCAGATCCCACAGTTAGGCAGCAACAACAGAATGGTCCTTGGAGATTGGCCCCAATAAAGCACACATGACCATAGAGACTCGTGCATACCCAGACACACTAAAAAGGTAGATGTCACATGTAGTTAGGAACACATATCCAATCAGGACACAGCAAACACAACACATGCAGTGACCACGGGCCCCTCAGGATGGACATTTGGACACATACTCACTGACCCACATTGCGTCCTCTCCAGGTCGAGGCCTACCTGCGTTCATTATCTGGGGCTGTACTTATGACCTATTTTACCAAGAAAATAATGTATTTTATTACTTTATGACACTCAGAGAAATGTATAAAAACCTTCTTCAATCCGATGTACAACAAAAGACAGTCTTCAGACCTCGGTTCTGTAACGGCTCTCCCGGCCGTAATGTTTAATCAAATTAACTGTTCCTGTTTTGCCAGACATCTCTTGTCTTTTGTTTTTTAAAGGCAAACTTTCATTCAAGCAATGGTAGCCTTTAAAACATGTCTCAGGCAATTGCAGATTTTGTGTGTGCAGTTCAAACTGCCAGTTCGACCTGGCAAGTGTACCCAATTGCCAGGCCCAAACCTCCATTTTTAGTACCTGTAATTCATCCTTAATGTAGGCCCCGGTTAGCCCCCAGGGCAGGGTGCAGTGTATTTAAAAGGGTGGACATGCACATTTAAATTTAATATGTCGTGTTAGACCTGACAGCCTTAGGGTGGTCTCCCCTAACTTTTTGCCTGCCTCCCTCCCTGCACTATATGTGCCCAGGACCTGTAGATTAAATGCTACTGGTGTGCCTGCAGCACTGATTGTGCCACCCACTTCAGTAGCCCCTTAACCTTGTCTCAGGCCTGCCACTGCAAGGCCTGTGTGTGCAGTTTCACTGCCAATTCGACTTGGCATTAAAAGTACTTGCAAAGCCTAAAACTCCCCTTTTTCTACATATAAGACACCCCTAAGGTATGCCCTTGGTAACCAACAGGGCAGGATGCTGTGTAGGCAAAACGCAGGACATGTGCCTAGGTAGTTTGCATGTCATGGTAGTGTAAAACTCCTAAATTCATTTTTACACTGCTGTGAGGCCTCCCCCCTTCTTAGGCTAACATTGGGGCTGCCCTCATACATTGGCTGAGTGGTCGTTGCTGATCTGAAAGGAGTAGGAAGGTCATTTTTAGTATGGCCAGAATGGTGATACAAAATCCTGCTGACTGGTGAAGGATTTAATATTACTATTTTAGAAATGCCACTTTCAGAAAGTGAGCATTTCTCCACACTTAAATCCTTCTGTGCCTTACAATCCACATCTGGCTGGGTTTAGTTGTCAGATCCTTGTGCATTCATTCAGACACACCCCAGACACAGGATACTCAGCCTCACTTGTATACATCTGCATTTTGAATGGGTCTTCCTGGGCTGGGAGGGTGGAGGGCCTGCTCTCACAAAAAGGACTGCCACCCCCCCTACTGGGACCCTGGCAGACAGGAGTGAACTGAAAGGGGACCTGGTGCACTTCTAAGCCACTCTTTGAAGTCTCCCCCACTTCAAAGGCACATTTTTTTGGAATATAAACAGGGCCTCTGCCCCTTCCAACTGAGACACTTCCTGGAGAAGAAACTTGTAACCAGAACCTGCATCCTGCCAAGAAGAACTGCCTGGCTGCCCCAAAGGCTCAACAGACTGCTTTCTGTGAAGGACTGCTGCCTTGCTGTTGCCCTGCTGCCTTGCTGCTCTCTGGCTGAGGTGAAGAAGTGCTCCCCAAGGGCTTGGATAGAGCTTGCCTCCTGTTCCCTGAAGTCTCAGGACCAAAAAAGACTTCATCTCTTCAAAAAGGACTCCTGGTACGGCGAAATGTGACGCACAGCCTGACAGAAATGATGCACAGCCTGCCCCATGGTGAAGATTTCACCGCACGCCGAACTGGAACAACGCAGCCTGACTTTGCAACAAGAAGATCGACGCAGCGCCAGAGTAGCGACCGGAAATTCGACCCACGGCCCACTGGATCGATGCATAGCCGAGCCAGAACGAAGCAGCCCGACTTCCAGAGGGGAATCGATGCAGCTCCTGCCATGCAGTAGAAAATTCAACGCAACACCCACCGGATTGATGCAGCTCCATCCCCGGGGCTTCTGAAAACCCCGCAACCCAAAGAGGATCCACGAGTGAGCGATGGAAATCGACGCACAGCCAACCCTGCATGGAAACTAAACGACACATTGCCGTGTGCGGCCTGAGAAATCAACGCATACCCCATTATTTCCACGCTTCTACTCCTCTGCGGCCCTTTGCAGAGATTTTTCACGTGAAACAGGTACTTTGTGCTTGAAAGAGACTTTGGGGGTCATTACAACCCTTGCAGTCCAAGACCGCAGGGCTGTTCTGACGGAAGCACCGCCAACAGGCTGGCGGTGCTTCCCATGGTATCACGACCGCGGCCGAAGCGCCGTGGTCACACCGCTGGGACCGGCGGTGTACCGCCACGTTGGTTTACCGCCACGTTGGTCCCAGCGGATTTAATACGCCAGGGCAGCGCTGCTAGCAGCGGTGCCCAGGGGATTACGAGTCCCCCTACCGCCAGCCTTTTCCTGGCGGTTTGAACTGCCAGGAAAAGGCTGGCGGTACGGGGAGTTGCTGGCCCCTGGGGGCCCCGTGCAGCTTTTCACTGTCTGCTATGCAATCCCTCTGAGAACAGTGACTGCACCGGTGGAGACCAGAGCCCTGCTGGGAATATTTACAGGTGGGAAATTCCCTATGGAAGTTGTGTCGGACAGGGGCACAAACTTCATGTCAGCATACATGAAGTCCATTTGGGATGAGTGTGGGGTCGCCTACCGCTTTACCACCCCTTATCATCTTCAATCCAATGGGCTTGTTGAGAGATTCAACAAGACCCTTAAAGGCAGTATTAGTGGCCTGACTGAAGCCATGAGGCATAAGTGGGACGTCCTCTTACCATGCCTGTTGTTTGCTTACAGGGAGGTACCGCAGAAAGGGGTGGGATGCAGCCCATTTGAGCTTCTCTATGGTCATCCCATCAGGGGACCACTGAGCATAGTTAAAGAGGGCCGGAAGAAAGCTCCGAAGACACCTCCCCAGGATGCTGGTCAGCTACATGCTGGACCTTCACAACCAAACCCAACGCTTCTGAAAGCAGGCCCAGAGTAACCTCGAGGCCAGTCAAGAGGTGATGAAGGAGTGGTATGATTGGAAGACCACTTTGGTTGAGTTCTCACCTAGAGACAAGGTCCACTGGACTGGCTCATTTGCGATTAAGGAGCGTAAGGGAGAGGCCACTTACCTAGTGGACCTCAAAACCCCTAGGCACCCCCTAAGGGTCCTCCATCACAACAGCCTCAAACCTCACTTTGAGAGGTCTGAGGTCAGTATGCTCCTGGTCACAGATGAGGGCATGGAAGAGGAGAGTGAATCTCTCCCTGACCTTCTCTCTGCCAAAGAAGGTGATGGGTCAGTGGAGGGTGTCATTCTCTCTGACTCCCTGACTCTAGACCAGAGAGGAGACTGTTGTGAGTTGTTAGAGCAGTTGTCTTCCCTGTTTTTCCCTTACTCCTGGACTTACCCATCTATGAGTCAATGATATGACGGTAAAGGCCAGCATCAAGGAGAAGGTCTCCAAGATGTTGACCTTAGGGGTTATTGCGAAATCCAGTAGTCCCTGGACCAGCCCTGTGGTGCTGGTTCCTAAGGCTGCTCTCCCCAGTGTGAAGCCAGAACTCCTGTTCTGTGTGGACTACCGGGGTCTCAATCACCCGGACTGACACTCTCCCCATCCCCCAAGCTGATGAGCTCGTTGACAGGCTGGGCACTGCCAAGTTCCTGAGTACGTTTGATCTTACATCAGGGTACTGGCAGATCGCCCTGATCGAGGGGGCTAAAGAGAGATCTGCATTTTCCACACCTGATGGCCATTACCAGCTCAGGGTGATGCCCTTTGGGTTGAAAAATGCCCCAGTTACCTTCCAACGGTTGGTTAACGGGGTCCTAGCTGGCAAGGATGCCTACTGCGCAGCCTACCTAGATGACATAGCACTCTTTAGTTCCAGCTGGGAGGAACACCTGCTCCACCTCAAGGAGGTGCTTCAGGCTCTGCAACAGGCAGGCCTGACCATCAAGTCTGGTAAGTGCCAGATTGGGCAGGGTTCCGTGGTGTACCTGGGACACATTGTAGGTGGTGGCAAGGTGCAGCCACTCGAGGCCAAGACTGAAACTATCAAGGCCTGACAACCACCTAGAACACAGACTGGAGTGAGAGCCTTTTTAGGCCTCACTGGATACTACCGCAGATTTATCAAGAGATAAGGTACCATTGGGTCACCCTTGACAGAACTTATTTCCAAAAAGCAACCTAGGTTGGTGAATTGGACAGAGGCTTGTCAGAAAGCCTTTGATTCTCTGAAGGAAGCCATGTGCACGGCCCCGTGCTCAAGGCCCCTGATAACACCGAGGAATTTATTGTGCAGACAGATGCTTCAGAGCATGGCATAGGGACTGTTCTAGCACAGCTAAATGAGGAGGGCTCAGACCAACCAGTAGTCTTTATTAGCAGAAGACTATTACCACAGGAACAGAGGTGGGGTGCTATTGAGAGAGAAGCATTTGCTGTGGTCTGGGCACTGAAGAAGCTGAGACCATACCTGTTTGGGACTCACTTCCGGGTTTAGACAGACCACAGGCCCCTCAGATGGATCATGCAGATGAGGGGTAAGAATCCTAAACTCTTGAGGTGGTCCATTTTCCTACAGGGGATGGACTTTACGGTGGAGCATCGCCCAGGGATTGACCACGGCAACGCTGATGGTCTCTCCAGATACTTCCGCCTTAGCGATGAGAGCCCCCAGGAGGTTGGGTAGCTCGCCCCACTTTGAGCTGGGGGGGACACATGTTAGACCTGACATCCTTAAGGTGGTCACCCCTAACCTTTTGCCTGCCTCTCTCCACTTTTTAGATACTGTTTTTGCTGGATTTAAGACTCTGCGCACTTTACCACTGCTAACCAGTGCTAAAGTGCATATCTTCTCTCCCTTTAAACATGGCAACATTGGATCATACCCAATTGGACTATTTAATTTACTTTTAAGTCCCTAGTAAAGTGCAGTATATGTGCCCAGAGCCTGTAGATTACATGCTATTAGTGGGCCTGCAGCACTGATTGAGCCACACACTTCAGTTGCCCCTTAACCTTGTCTCAGGCCTGCCATTGCAAGGCCTGTGTGTGCAGTTTCACTGCCAATTTAACTTGGCATTTAAAAGTACTTGCAAAGCCTAAAACTCCCCTTTTTCTACATATAAGACACCCCTAAGGTATGCCCTAGGTAACTGATAGAGCAGGGTGCTGTGTAGGCAAAAGGAAGGATAAGTACCTAGCTTGTTTATATGTCCAGGTAGTGTAAAACTCCTAAATTAGTTTTTACACTGTTGTGAGGCCTGCTCCCTTCTTAGGCTAACATTGGGGCTGCCATCATACATTTTCTGAGTGGTAGCTGCTGATCTGAAAGGAGTAGGAAGGTCATATTTAGTATGGCCAGAATGGTGATACAAAATCCCGCTGACTGGTGAAGTTGGATTTAATATTACTATTTTAGAAATGCCACTTTTAGAAAGCGAGCATTTCTGAGCACTTAAATCTTTCTGTGCCTTACAATCCACATCTGGCTGGGTTAAGTTGACAGCTCCTTGTGCATTCACTCAGACACACCCCAAACACAGGATACTCAGCCTCACTTGCATACATCTGCATTTTGAATGGGTCTACCTGAGCTGGGAGGATGGAGGTCCTGCTCTCACACAAAAGATTGCCACACCCCCTACTGGGACCATGGCAGACAAAATTGAACTGAAAGGGGACCTGGTGCACTTCTAAGCCACTCTTTGAAGTCCCCCTGTAGTATTGTTATTCTGTTTTGTAGCTTAGGTGTTTACTGTACTTTGTTATTATTTCCCCTGTTTTACTATTGTAAGTTTATTCTTGTTTTATGTAATTTTGCTATGCTCCATCCTCCCCCGCGCTGGCTCTCTGTGCTGTTGCCTCGAACACTGCTTGGTGTTCTACTTTGGCAGTTGGTGGAGAGCAGCCTGCTTGCTGGTGTGGATGGAGTTTCTGTTTCCTGTATTTGAAGCCTGAAATTAACTATCTGGATGAAGATTCGCTTCTGTGCTGATTTGGAGTATCTTCTTCTCTAAAACTTGGTACCTTACTTGCTTCATTCCCCCACTTCAAAGGCACATTTGGGTATATAAACAGGGCCTCTGCCCCTTCCAACTCACACACTTCCTGGAGAAGAAATGTGTAACCAGAACCTGCATCCTGCAAAGAAGAACTGCCTGGCTGCCCAAAGGACTCACCTGACTGCTTTCTGTGAAGGACTGCTGCCTTGCTGTTGCCCTGCTGCCTTGCTTCTCTCTGGCTGAGGTGAAGAAGTGCTCTCCAAGGGATTGGATAGAGCTTGCCCCCTGTTCCCTGAAGTCTCAGGACCAAAAAGACTTCATCTCTTCAAGAAGGACTCCTTGTGCGGCTAAATTTGTTGCACAGCCTGCCAGAAACAATGCACAGCCTGCCCTGCATTGAATATTTCACTGCATGCCGAACCGGAACGATGCAGCCTGACTTTGCAACAAGAAGATCGATGCAGCGCCAGCGTAGCAACTGGATATTCGACGCACAGCCCACTGGATCGACGCAGCCCAACTTCCAGAAAGGACTCGACGCAGCGCCTGCCGTGCAGTAGAAAATTCGACACAAAGCCCACCAGATCGACGCAGCTCCTGTGACTTCATACTGCCAGCGCAGGAAATCCACGCACCGTCCCCGGGGCATCTAAAAACCCTGCATCCCAAAGGGGATGCACGACTGAGCAACAGAAATCGACGCACAGCTGTCCCTGCATGGAAAATAAACAACGCATCACCGTGTGTGGCCCGAGAAATCGATGCACATCCCTTTGTTTCCACGTTTCTTCTCTTCTGTGGCCCTTTGCAGAGATTCACGCAAACCTGGTACTTTCTGCTTGAAAGAGACTTTGGCCCTCATTCTGACCTTGGCGGGCGGCGGAGGCCGCCCGCCAAAGTCCCGCCGTCAGGTTACCGTTCCGCGGTCGAAAGACCGCGGCGGTAATTCTGACTTTCCCGCTGGGCTGGCGGGCGGTCGCCTTCAGACCGCCAGCCAGCCCAGCGGGAAAGAGGCTTCCACGATGAAGCCGGCTCGGAATCGAGCCGGCGGAGTGGAAGCTGTGCGACGGGTGCAGTTGCACCCGTCGCGTATTTCACTGTCTGCGCAGCAGACAGTGAAATACATGTAGGGGCCCTCTTACGGGGGCCCCTGCAATGCCCATGCCAGTGGCATGGGCACTGCAGGGGCCCCCAGGGGCCCCGCGACCCCCCCTACCGCCATCCGGATCTCGGCGGTCCGACCGCCGGGATCTGGATAACGGTAGGGGGGGTCGGAATCCCCGCGGCGGTGCAGCAAGCTGCGCCGCCGCGGAGGATTCAATGGGGCCGCGGTACACTGGCGGGACCCCGCCAGTGGTGCCGGTCCGACCGCGGCTTTACCGCCGCGGTCGGAATCCCCATTGGAGCACCGCCGGCCTGTCGGCGGTGCTCCCGCGGTCCTCCGCCCTGGCGGTCAAAGACCGCCAGGGTCAGAATGACCACCTTTGTTTGCTTTTAAAAGACTTAAGACACTTTAAACCACTTGTCAGTGATATTTTTACATTTACTTATTGCATCTTTGATCGTTTTGACCTGCATTTATTCAGATAAGAATTATATATTTTTCTAAACACTGTGTGGTGTATTTTTGTGGTGCTATATGGTGTCATTGCATGATTTATTGCACAAATACTTTACACATTGCCTTCTAAGTTAAGCCTGACTACTCATTGCCAAGCTACCCGAGGGTGCTCACAGGATAATTTTGATTGTGTGTGACTTACCCTGCTAGAGTGAGGGTCCTTGCGTGGACAGGGGGTAAACTGACTGCCAATCAAAGACCCATTTCTAACATCCAGGTAGTATTAAACTCTTAAATACATTTTTCACTATTGCACAAAATCTCTCTCCCAAAGGCTAGCATTGGGGTTGCCTTAAAACATCTTTTAGGTGTAATTTCCAATGGGGAAAAAAAATTAAATATGGAGTTTAGTGTCTCTGGTCTTGCAATTTAAAAATACATATTTTTGTGAAGGTGGTCTTTAAATTGCAGGTCTGAAAAAGCCACTTTTAGAAAGTTGGCCTTTTCTTACTGTCACCATTCTGTGCCTTAGCCTGTCTCTGAATACACATCTGGGTTTAGGTGACAGCTGCATTTGTACATTCTCTCCAGTCAGTCATAAGCAGGAAGGTCTGGGTGTGACAGGAGATACATCTGCACCATCTGCATACTCATAGGCATGCCGGGCACGGAGAGGGAGAGTCAGTTGACACTTACATCTGAATAGGCTGTGTCCTTCCCTCACTCAAAGGGCTGATTACCCCCCCACTGGTAGTCTGGCACCAGGGCTGGGTTGAGAGGAATCCTTGTGCCCTTTATAGAATTCTTTTGAAATGACCCCTACCCAAAAGGCATTTTTAGTATAAGTATTGGGCCTCTGACACCTTATGCTCAGAACACGTCTGTGCTGAGGACATTTCTACCAGGAAGAAAGACGGCTGTGCTGTAAGGAGGGACTGCCACTTTGCTGTTTGCTCTGCTATGTTGGCCTACTGCCTGCTACTTGTTGCCTGGGAGTGAGAGGACTGCATCTAACTCTTTACATCCTGCAATCTAAAGTTTCTCCAATGGCTTGACTGAGCCTACCTCTTGTTTCTGAAGTCTCAGGGATATCAACAGCTTCACCTGCATCTTGCTAACACCACCTGGGCTCTTCTGCTGTCAAATCTAGTCATGGGCCCTTGGAGGTGAGTGTGGTGCTCCAACACAAAAACTGATGCCACAACACTGGGGAGTCACTTGTAACTGATGCATCCTGCTGCAGAAACACCACTTTGCCACTGCCTGCATTGAAGTCATGGGCACCACTCACCGACTGTGTGAAGCAACAACCCAGACCTACAACACAGCCCCAGTTTGGCTGGCGCATCACAGATGCATCAGAACCAGTACTCATCGCTTCTGAACATCAAGGCATCAGCGACACTGCCTGATCAGGAATCAACTCATTGCCTGCAAGCACAGCACATTCCCTCCTCTGGATCTCTGCATCTTTACCGAGCATCAACACAGCAAAGGTACTGTCAGTGGGCCCTGCATGACTCCTGTACCCAGTCCACACTCCATCCCACCTGGACTGCACTTTTGGATTTGCCGTAGTCCAGCATGACCAGATAGCCCTGGTTGGAGCTATTGTCTTCTCAGCACTGCATTTTGATTTAAGGCCTGATTTAGATCTTAGTAAAGGGGTTATTCCATCGCAATAGTGACGTATATCCCGCCTGCCAAAATATAAATACCATAGAAAACAATGGTATTTCAATTTTGGTAGATGAAATATCTGTTACCGTTGCAAAGGAGTAACCCCCCCCCCGCCAAGATCCAAATCAGGCCCTTCTTCTTTGAAAATTCAGGACTTGACTTGTGAGTTTTGGATGTTTGTCCCTCTGGTCCTGTTCAGATAAATGCTGATGATTTTTTTAAAAGTGGTGTGGAGTCCTTTTTTGATGTTTTCACAGTGCTACTGAGTGTGTGCACAAATACCTTACACATCACCTCATTATTTAGTCTATTTAAACCTCAGAGAGCGATGGTCCAGATTTTTTCTTCCTATGTAAATGCCCTTTAAGGATTGAAAGAGATTGGCGGTTGGAACTCAAACATGGGGTATGGACCAAATTCCCCCTTCTGTAGAAAAGTCCGAACAAGTTGAGAGTGAGAACCCACTTGTAATTTTGTTCAATGGTATCCAATGTTTTTGAAATAAACTTGCAGACTGTACTTAATATTCAATCACTTATTCAATTACTCCAGATCAGACACAGACAACACATGTTTCAACCTCTGTGGTGAGTCCACCTAGGGCTTTCTCAAGGCTGTAAGTAATCAAACATAAGGCAGTCAATTATAAATGACTTGTGTTAAAAAGGAAAACACCACCAGTAAGTGAAGGGCAAGTGATGGGGCATGCAGTGAAAAAATTCATAGTACTACATGAAAAAGGTGAAGGAGGAAAAAAACACCATAAGAAACTGTTTTAGCTTAGTTAAATTCAGTAGAGCGAAAACAAGACAAACACCAAAGGGATCGTAAGATTCCCGTCATACCAGTCTCGTTGGTAAGTTGAATAACTTGACAGAATAATTCTTTGAGAGGAGAAAACTTGTGAGTTAAAGGCGCTTAGAAAGTACATAGATAAAGAGGTGCTGGCCCATCCATCGAAAATTGCAAAGTGCAATTACTAGTGATATGTGGAAAATCATCATGATATTTAATGCATTTCATGATCAAAAATGTCATTAGCAAAAAATTACAGCAGAATTAACATACCATTTCGATAATCATGTTTAACAAATGATCTGATGATGTCTAGACATTACAGGAATTTATATAGAGAATTGCAACATGTAGTATGTGGTCTGGAAAAAAAAAGAAACAAGAGGAAAGAAAAAATCATTTATCAAAGTATACAGCGTTTATAATGTGCATGGAAGTAATAAAGGTAAAATGAAGATCTATCTACATAAAGTTAAAGAAAATTCAAATAGTTGTAAAATACAGCCAATGTCGTAATTCATCTAAATTCAAATAGCGACAGATAGTACACGGAAAATATTGCCACAAAGCATACGTGTTAGTCAAATTACGTTGATTCCCGTCCTGCGTAAACAATTTGCCCGAAATCGGGTATTGTATTTTGCTGTAAATAGGAGTTTTAAATCTAGAATCTACTTCAGAAAGCAAACCGGGGGCCAAAAAATTAAGAATTAAGATTGTGGATACTTACATCAATACCATGGTTTGTGTCTGAAATTCGAAGCAGGTGGCAGCTGTATGCCGTTATCGCGTCTTAGATTGGCGCGATCTTGAAAAGGTGAACTGAAGTGTGCCCACGCTTCTATTTATAAGATAGCTTAACACTTAGGGCCAGATGTAGGAAAGGATTTGCGACTCGCAAATGGCAAAAAACGCCGTTTGCGAGGCGCAAAAGCCTCTCCGCGATGCGCAAAATGCATTTCCGACTCGCAAATAGGAAGGGGTGTTCCCTTCCTATTTGCGACTCGCAACGCTATGCAAGTTCATTTGCGAACGTGAAAGCGGTCGCAAATGAACTCGAAGTTACCATCCACTTGAAGTGGATGGTAACCCATTCGCAAACGGGAAGGGGTCCCCATGCCAGGATAGAATAAACTATAAAAATGGTATTAACTTTATAGTTATAAAACATGGGATAGTTTGATGCTTAGTCCTACTATTATATTTTGTGCCTTAAGAAAACAAAGTAGCTAGATTTCGGGATACCATATTGGATCGGAAAAAATGTATAAATCCAAATATCTCAGTTAAGATATAAATAGGCAAAACTTTGCCTAGGTAAACTAACCTGTATAAACAATATTAACTTATTGTATAAAGTGGCAAAAAAAAACATGAATAAAAAATATAATTAGAATAAGTGGCGTTCTTATGCTGTGGCTGCGTCCAATGAAAGAGTCTCTCCTGGAGAGATATCATAACATGTACACATACTATTCCACCGCAGGACGTTCGTGTTTTGTTCCTACTACTATTTTGAGTTTCCTAATATATTATAGTAGTTGCAAGAGTGGATGTGTCTTAGGCCTTCATTGCAACATTGGTGGTAAAAGCTGCTTACCGCCGTGCAGAAGACCGCCAACACACCGCCGCGGCCGCGGAATTCCGCCACAGCTATTATGACCCACATGTCGGAATCTGCCAAAATTCAGACACCCACACAAGTCCGCCACACCAAAGGTCAGTGATAAACTGACGAAAACAAAACCTCCACCGTCACGCCAACAGAAATACGCCCACACTATCACGACACACGAATCCACACAGCGGTCTTTCAACCGCGGTATTCCATTGGCGTTACACACCGCCGTGCTCAAAATACACACACTCTTACAAAACACAGCCACATTGGACAATTTGAAATACACACACCTGATACACATACACACACCACTCCCACACACCCATTACAATATAAAACACAAACCCACATCACCCACAAACCCCCACAACAAAAAATTCGGAAAGAAGGCCAGAGAGAGAGCACCAGCAAGGTCAACAGCATCCACAGGCACACAACACCATCACCCACAGAACTTCCATGCACCTCACACCACACACCCCTACATATCAGCACACTTATCACCACACACTCCACCTCACACATCACCTACACCACCCCATGGCACGGCAAAGACACCCCAGGTTTTCGGAGGAGGAGCTCAGGGTCATGGTGGAGGAAATTGTCCGGGTAGAGCCACAGCTATTCGGATCACAGGTGCAGCACACCTCAATTGCAAGGAAGATGGAGCTATGGTGAAGAATAGTGGACAGGGTCAACGCAGTGGAACAGCACCCAAGAAATCGGGATGACATCAGGAAGAGGTGGAACGACCTACGGGGAAGGTGCGTTCCGTGGTCTCAATACACCACCTGGCAGTTCAGAGAACTGGCGGCGGACCCCCACCTCTTCCCCCACAACTAACAACATGGGAGGAGCAGGTCTTGGCGATTGTGCATCCTGAGGGCCTCGCAGGAGTAGCTGGAGGAACGGACTCTGGTAAGACAAATATTAATTATTACATCCCCCACCCTACCTGCATGCCATCACATACCCCCACCCTCACCCTCACCCCCAGCACCCCAACTCCTCACATATGTCCCAACATCACAAACCACCCATCCCAACACCAAGCCCTGCATGCAACAACAAAGCATGGACACCCATCACTAAAGCATGCCCACAGCACATACCCATACAACCCCCTAAACCATCCTCACACAAAGTCCCACACAGGAATGGAAGCACTGGGGTACACAGTTACCCACCCATTGCACACCATGACACACACAGATGTAATAACCATCCTTCTATACCCCTGCAGGACCCCTACCCAACGTCACTGGACAGGAGGGTCCACACATGTCCACACCACCAACAGAAGAGGCTCACAGTGATGACAGCAGCTCTGTCCAACTGGATCTAGATGATCAGCCCGGCCCATCGGGGACCTCGGGACAGTCGATTCCCCTCACCCAGTCACAGGCCACCACAGACCTTCCCCCCTCTGGAAACACCAGCACAGCACCCACCCAGCGGGCCCATACCTCCGTCCCCAGGACACGTCATTCAGCAGTGTGTCCACCACTACAGGGAACCCAGGATAACCCACCACCCCATCAACAACAGGGACCTGGGGGCAGTGGTAGTGGGCACACAGTCCAGGGGAAGGAGGCCCAGGAACACAGGGGAACTGGGAGGGCTGCTGTGCGACAGGGGGCGGACAGGCCAAGGGAACCCACTCTCCATGTGGGCCTCTCCTCCATCATGGGAGCATACCACCACTCCCAGGAGACGATGGCAACGGTACTGGCCAAGTTTCAGGAGACCCAGCGGCTGCAGGAGGAACAGTATATGGGTTTCAGGGAGGAACTCAGAACCATCAGCTCCACCCTGGGCACCATCGTAGGGGTGCTGAAGGAAGTACTCAACACCAGGAGGGACACTGTGGCACTACAAGGGGCCCCTGACACTAGCATGGATGATGAACTGCCCACCACCTCCGCCGCGCTAGTGGACAGGACGCCCTGCCACTGGACCACCACACCAGCACTCCACCCCCTGAAGAGGGAGAAAAACCCCGCAAACGGTCCCTGAGATCCAGGCCAAAGACAGAGCACGATGCCAAGACCCCCGCCAAGAAATGAGACCACCCTGATTGTCATCCTACTGTCCCACTTTGTCACCCTGTCCATAATTTAACTGCAAAAGCTCCACTTCCTATGCCCATTTGGGCAATGCACCAGTGAGACTAATAGACTGGACACTGACATGGACATTCCTCCGACATCACCCCTCACCATTTCACTACCCCCTCCAATATGGAGCACTTAAATAAACACACTTAAAGCACAAAACAATCTGGAGTCTGTCTGTGATTTCGAAATAGTGTATTAGCAATTACAGTGACAAAATGCTCTTTCAATTGTAATGTCAACATACCTATGTCACACAGCTCTAGTCCATGAGGAATCTAAGCAGATGTCACACAGTGGGACCCACATCTGTGAAATCATAAGGGAAAGTGACAACTCAGTGACCACACACTGGGTGAAAACGACACACAGTAGAGAGGTAGTAGTGTTAAAGTACATGTAGTATGCAGGTCTGTACTCTTACCTGTGTCTCACTGGAAATATTTCTGGATCACTGAGTCCCTGTTGTTCATGTCTTCTTCCTCTGCTTCCTCGTCTTCACTGTCCACAGGCTCCACAGCTGCAACAACACCGTCATCTGGACCATCCTCCTGCAGAAAAGGCACCTGTCGTCGGAAAGCCAAGTTATGAAGCATACAGCAGGCCACGATTATCTGGCACACCTTCTTTGGTGAGTAGAATAGGGATCCACCTGTCATTTGGAGGCACCTGAACCTGGCCTTCAGGAGGCCGAAGGTCCGCTCGATCACCCTCCTAGTTCGCCCATGGGCCTCATTGTAGCGTTCCTCTGCCCTTGTCCTGGGATTCCTCACTGGGGTCAGTAGCCATGACAGGTTGGGGTAACCAGAGTCACCTGCAAATGGTGAGGGACAACTGTTAGACACGCACTAACCTGGAGGGATATCCCCAGACCAAGACAACCATTCCCACTGACTTGCCTCCAGGTGCTCACCTAATAGCCACACACGGTGCCTCTGGAGTTGACCCATCACATAAGGGATGCTGCTATTCCGCAGGATGTAGGCGTCATGCACTGAGCCAGGGAACTTGGCATTCACATGGGAGATGTACTGGTCTGCCAAACATACCATCTGTACATTCATAGAATGATAACTCTTCCGGTTTCTGTACACCTGTTCACTCCTGTGGGGGGGGATCAAAGCCACATGGGTCCCATCAATGGCACCTATGATGTTGGGGATGTGTCCCAGGGCATAGAAATCCCCTTTAACTGTAGGAAAATCCTCCACCTGAGGGAAAACGATGTAGCTCCGCATGTGTTTCAGAGGGGCAGACAACACTCTGGACAATATGTTGGAAAACATAGGCTAGGACATACCTAATGCTATGGCCACTGTTGTTTGAAAAGACCCACTTGCAAGGAAATGGAGCACTGACAGCACCTGCACTTGAGGGGGGATTCCTGTGGGATGGCGGATTGCTGACATCAGGTTTTGCTCCAACTGGGTACACAGTTCCTGGATTGTGGCACAGTCAAGCCTGTATGTGATAATCAAATGTCGCTCCTCCATTGTCGACAGGTCCACCAACGGTCGGTACACCGGAGGATGCCGCCATCTCCTCACATGTCCCAGCGGACGGTGCCTATGAAGGACAACAGCGAGCACAGAGTCATACAACTCAGAGGTACGTACCTACAGTTTACCCAGAACACCAATCATACACAAAAGGTGGCCTGTATGTGTGTTGAGTCTATGCCTAGGTATGTGTGACACAGTTGGAAATTAAGCCATGTGGGCCCCTGAAATGGTGGCTGTCTGACCTGTAAAGTGGGACAATGGGATGTGAGGTAACTGCGCTGGCATTGTACACCGTTGCAGGCGGCGGTAAAAGACTGCGGCACAATGTTGCATTGGTTAACATTGGACCCTATGGGTCCCAGGAGCCAATGATGATGTACGCCGGCGATGACGGTACGCACCGCCGTGGACGTGACCGCCATTTTCTATCTGTTCAATCACTCGATATCTGATCTTCGACAGGAGACGACCTACACTGCAAGTGCTGCTGTGACCTCGGTCTGGAAGAGACAATGGCTCAAGTGTCTGGGGAAAGGGCCCCTGCCTTCACATCGGAGGAGTTGGAGAAGTTCGTGGATGGGGTCCTCCCCCAGTACACGCTACTCTACGGTCCTCCAGACAAACAGGTAAGTACACAGGGAGCATGTTGTATGGGCTATGTCTGTGTGGAGAGGGCTGGATGTAAGAAGGAAGGGGGGAGAGTGCTGCGTGCATGAAAGACGGTGAATGCATGTGCCACATGGCAAGGGTAGGGATGGGGGCCAATCACTTTGACGGTGCAGTTGATACTAACTTCTCTTTTTCCCCTGTACTTTTCATGTAGGTCAGCGCCCACCAGAAAAAAGATATATGGCGTGCCATCGCCAAGGAAGTCCGGACCCTGGGGGTCTACCACAGACGGAGCACTCACTGCCGGAAAAGATGGGAGGACATTCGCCACTGGAGCAAGAAGACGGCGGAGGCTCAGCTGGGGATGGCCTCCCAATGTGAGAGGGGTGCCCGTCGCACCATGACCCCCCTGATGTTCAGGATCCTGGCGGTGGCCTACCCGGAGTTGGATTGGCGTTTGAGGGCATCACAGCAGCCACATGGGAGTGGGGGTGAGTACACTCTCATTCTGCTGACTTTGCGCGCAGTGGAGGGGTCTGGGCGGGGGAGGTGGGCTGTGGGTTTCCCTAGGCCAGGGCGAGTTCCGTAGGCAAGGCCCCTCCGTAAGGCAGGCCATGTGGCACCCCAGCCCACCTATGTAGAGTGCCAAGTACACCTAGTCATGCCCCTGTGTCATCTATGTGTGCAGATTTCATCCATAGCCTTGTAGGCCATTTCCCAGGAATTGAACAGTGGAGCCAAAGAGCGCGGCATAGTGCAGGGGGCTACTGTGTCTGTCGTGTCCGCCAACGGTAGCGGAAATGCATGCACTCAACATGTCTTTCTTCTGTCTTCCCCCTCCTTTTTTGTGGTCTCCCTGTTCTTGTGTGCATTAGCATCATCAGGCGGAGGAGCAGTGGCACCGGAGCACGAGGGAGCTGCATCCCACATGGCCCTGGAGGGCGACACTACGGAGTCTGAATTCACCAGTGGGACGGAGGGCGAGGGGAGCTCCACGGCGGGGACAGGAGCTGACACCAGCGACACAGACTCGTCCTCTGATGGGAGGTCCCTTGTGGTGGCGGCAACATCTGTGCCCCCTGCATCTACAGGTGCAGCCGCCACCCCCCCTACCAGCACCGCCCTCCCAGCAGCCCCTCAGCCTTTGCCCCGTGCCCACTCACCTAGGAGGGTGGGCATCACCTTTGCCCCAGGCACCTCAGGCCCTGCCCCAGTCAGCCCTGCTGCCCTCAGTGAGGAGGCCATTGACCTCCTCAGGTCACTCACTGTTGGGCAGTCTATCATTTTGAATGCCATCCAGGGTGTAGAGAGGCAGTTGCAACAGACAAATGCATTCCTGGAGGGAATTCATTATGGTCAGGCGGCCCTTCAGCGAGCTTTTCAGACTCTGGCCTCAGCACTGATGGCAGCCATTATCCCCGTCTCTAGCCTCCCCCCTCCAAATTCCTCCACCGACCCAATCCCCTGTACCTCAGCCTATCCCAAGCACACCTACAGACCAACATGTACACACCTCAACACCCAAGGGAAGCTCAGGCAAACATAAGCATCACACATCCCACAGGCACTCAAGCAAGCATCACACACATGCAGACACACCAACATCCACTGCCTCCACTGTATCCCCCTCCTCCTCGTCTCCCTCCTCCCTCCCAGTCTTGTCTACACTCACACCTGCATGCACTACCTCTACAGCCACTATGTCCCTCTCCAGCACACCCACCACCACACCCCGCTCACGTGCAGTCACCACCCCCACTACCATTCACATGTCCCCTGTGTCCTCTCCCAGTGTGTCTCTGATGCCCCTTCCCAAGATACACAAACGCAGGCACACACCCACCCAACAGTCATCCACCTCACGACAGCCTCCAGCGCATGCACCTTCACCCAAAGTCACCAAACCTACACCTCCTACAACCACCACCTCTTCCTCCACTCCCAAACACCCTCCAGCTACCCGTCCCAGTGTGTCCAAAAACTTTTCCTGTCCAACCTTGACCTCTTTCCCACACGTCCCCCACCCCGTCCGTCTCATAGGTCCCGAACTAGCACCTCAGCCACAACATCTCCGGGACCAGTGGTGCCTGTAGTCACCGGAATCTGGAGTGCACCGGCCACCAGGGCAGCCAGTGTGGCACGGAGCCACAGCACAGACAGTCCCCCACCTGTGAAGCATCAGAAGTTGGCCAGTGCCCGGCGGGAGAGGGGGAAGACTCCAGCCACCAAAGCTTCTCCCAGGGGTCCCGTTGGGAGTGTGGAGTCAGCTGTGACACCTTCCATGGTGGGGAAGGGCCACAAGAAACCCGGCAAGTCTAGGAAGAGCAGCACAGCGGAGAAGACAGCCATCATCCCCGATGCCCAGGAGGCCACCACTAGCATCAGCCCAGCTGCCCAGGAGGCCACCGCCAGCATCAGCCCAGCTGCCCAGGAGGCCAGCACCAGCCCACCTGGCCAGGAGGCCACCGCCAGCACCAGCCCACCTGGCCAGGAGGCCACCGCCAGCACCAGTCCACCTGGCCAGGAGGCCACCGCCAGCACCAGCCCCACTGGGCCATGAAGGACCGCCAGCAAAAGCCCCGCTGGGCCATGAAGGACCACCAGCAAAAGCCCCGCTGGGCCATGAAGGACCACCAGCAGCTGAGACCCTGCAATGGAGACCGCCGTCTCAAGCACCGCTGCACAGGGCACCGCCGTCTCAAGCATCGCTGAACAGGGCACCGCCGTCTCAAACACCACTTCACAGGGCACCGCCGTATCAAGCACCGCTGAACAGGGCACCTCCGTCTCAAGCACCGCTGAACAGGGCACCGCCGTCTCAAGCACCGCTGCACAGGGCACCGCCGTCTCAAGCACCGCTGAACAGGGCACCGCCGTCTCAAGCACCGCTGCACAGGGCACCGCTGAACAGGGCACCGCCGTCTCAAGCACCGATGAACAGGGCACCGCCGTCTCAAGCACCGCTAGCCCATGAGCGGCATGGGCACTGACGCAACTGAGTCAGTCACGGGGTGAATGATGCACTCTGGGCACCATGCCCCCTCCAGAACCAGTGGAGACTGTCATCCACTTGTGAGACTGTGGCTTTGCACTCCCCAGGATGGAACAGTGGGGAAACCACCCACTGTAGAGACTTGAGAGACTGTGGCTTTGCACTCCCCAGGATTGAACAGTGGGCATGTGGCCCCCTCGTGGATTTGGCGTTGTGCACTCAAGCGGCTGTGGTGCCCCCCCTTTCCCTCCCCCTGAGGTGCCTGTTTAGTGGCTCTCTGATGCCCCTGCAGTGTTCTCTCCGTCATGGTCGGGGATCTTGTGTGGGCCTCGCCCATACCGTGTGGTCCCAGTGTTCCACTGACTTTCTTAGTGCACTACCTGGACTACTATGCTTGTTATATATTTTGTACATGGTGTATATATATATATTTCTGCCTACTTGCTTTTAATATATTACAATGGTTACACTCATTTTCTATTGTCTTTGCATTGTTCCGGGGGGTTTGGGGGGTGTAACTGTAATGTATTGATATGCATTGGTGTGTGTGTTGTAGTGGGTGAGGGTGGGGGTGGGGGTGTTGCGTGTGTGTGTCCCTGTTTTTTGCCTCCCCATCCTCTGTGTCGTAGGTGCAGTACTCACTGTGGTCTTCGCCGCCGGCATTCGTGCTCCTGGTAGAGGAGCAGGAAGACTACTGCAGGTAGAATTTGGAGTTCTGGGTCCATGGCGTCCTCGTTCCTCGTGGGGTGTGTAGAGGTGAGCGTTTTCCCTTCGGGATTCTGTTTCCGCCGTGTTTTTATCCACGGTGAATCCACCCCAGAAAAGGTGGCGGATTATCCTGTCATAATAGTGTGGGCGGTACTTTGTCTCCCACTTGTCTGTTGGCGGTGACCGCCGCGTTGTTTGTTTGTACCGCCGTGGCGGTCGGAGTGTTAAAGTGGCTGTCTTTGTTGGCGGTTTCCGCCACGGTCGTAATTGCAATTTATTTACCGCCGGCCTGATGGCGGTCTTACCGCCGCTTTAACACCGACCGCCAGGGTTGTAATGACCACCTTAATGTTTAAATAATTTGAATGTAGCTACCTCAAAAAGAAAAGGAAAATATGGGACTATCAACCGGTGAGGTTAATACTGACTACCCTGGGTCTACTAACGTTAATCAAGAATGTCATATATTACAGAATCATGTGTACTGGAAATATAAAAATATAATAAAAAAGGGTAAAGTAATTATATAAGGTGTTAGATCCAAAATTTGTCATTAAAGAATATTGAGTTGTTGTGTATGAGAAGAAAAAAGGGGACTATGCCCAAAATTTAGATGGACAGAAATGCTGAATTAAGAGATGTTTCAAGAAAATGACAAATATCGTAATTAAAATTTGACTCAGTACAGCTGAACAAAAAGGGTGTTATGGAGAAAGCTAAAAATATCCATGGTAATCAATGATTATTACAGAAAATGTTGTTATCTTTCCAGTCTTAAACAAAAGAGAGAAGTCTTCCATCTTATTTAGTGAGGTCCCCCTGATATACCAAGTTTCAAGTAACCACTAGTGCCATTCAGGATCCTTATTTAGGCCTCGTCGTACGGTATCATAACAAATGATAATTCGGCTTTCATTTTGATGTAGCTGTAATTCCAAGTTACCACCTCTTGGATGTGGTTTCCATTGTAAAAGGCCACAGAAGGTGAAAGTACGAGCATTCAGATGATGTTCCACAAAATGATCCACCAAAGGCAATTTAGTGTCTTTTTTTGTATATTGCGATAGTGTTCTTGAATCCGAGTCTTCAAAGGTCGAGTAGTACTGCCAATATATACTTGTTTGCATGGGCAAGTGATGAGATAAACTGTATTGGTACAGTCACAATTAATAAAGCCACATATTATAAAAGGATGGTCATTGATCAAGATAGATTTATATTTTGAAAGACCAAGTTTGCAAATTGAACATTTCCTGCAAGTGTAAAAACCTTTGGGTTGTTGTATCACACTTTGGTTACGTGGTTTGTCAAAATAAAATAATGAACAAAGTTTATCTTTAAGGTTAGGAGCTCTTCTAAAACCTATTTGTGGGTAGGTCAAAATGTGTTGATTAATAGATTAATTATTCTGAAGAAGATACCAATGCTTACGAAGTAGTTTGCGAATCAAATGATGCCCATTGTGAAAGTCTGTAATGAATCGAACAACAGGATTCTTATTTGTAGTTTTCGATTTGTACAGCATCATGTTGCGGTCTAATCTTGCAAAATTTTCTTTTGTCTTCTTTAGGCTGGAAATGTTGTAGCCCCTAGTTTACAGACGTTGGACAATTTCAGAAGAAACTGTTTCATAGTCAGACATATTACTGCAATTTAGTCTAGCTCTCCTAAATTCACCAGCTGGGATATTGCAGATTATGCTCGTGGGATGACAACTGGAGGCATGTAAAATAGAATTTGCGAAAGTGCTCTTGCTATGGAGACGGGTGTGTAATGTATCATTCTCGATCTAGAGTATGAGGTCTAAATATTTTACTGTGGTTCTCGAAATTTCATATGTGATGTCAATGTTCCATCTATTAGGTGTGAGTGAGTCAAGGAAAAGGCAAAGTAAAGATTCCTGGCCTTGCCAAAATAATAAAATGTCATCTATGTAACGTCCCCAGATTATATGTTGGGAAAAGTGTTCAGAATTCTCGTTCCATAGCCATTCTCTCTCTATAGCTCCCATTAAAAGACATGCATACGGTGGCGCAAATTTGGCTCCCATCGCCGTACCTTGAAGTTGGAGATAAAATTGACCTTTAAAAAGAAAAAAGTTGTTTTCAAGACAGAATGATAACATTTCAATTAACATCTGATTGCGTTCAGTATAGTGAGCGGATCTTGTAGAGAGACAGCTGCTTACTGCTTCAATTCCATCTTGATGTCTAATAGAAGTATATAGGCTGACCACATCATTCGTGGCAAGGATGTAATCCGATTGCCAATCAATGTCATGTAATTTTTGTAATATGTCCTTACTGTCTTTTATAAAAGAGGGTAGGTTCTGCATGAAAGGCTGTAGCTCAGAATCGATAAGAGTACCAATGTTATAGCAGATGGAGTTGATTCCTGAGATAATTGGACTGCCTTTAAGGGGGGGACCTCCTTTGTGTATTTTCGGAAGTAGATAAAGAGTAGGAATGGTCGGATTTTTTATGAAAAGAAAATTCCTTTCCCGAGGAAATAATTTGTTTTGAGAACCAGTGATCTAACAATTTTCTCCATTTCGTTTGAGTCTCACGTGTGGGATTTGAAGAACGTTTTTTATAACATGTACTATCATTGAGTTGTCTATGTATTTCGTGTAGATAGTCATTTTTGTTGAAGATAACAATGTTGCCTCCCTTATCAGCGTCTTTGATGACAACCAATTTATTCTCTTTTATTTGGTTGACTGCTCTTATGTGCTTATTATTGATATTAGAAGGCAAGTATTTTTGGCCCTCATTCTGACCTTGGCGGGCGGCGGAGGCCGCCCGCCAAAGTACCGCCGTCAGGTTACCGTTCCGCGGTCGAAAGACCGCGGCGGTAATTCTGACTTTCCCGCTGGGCTGGCGGGCGGTCGCCTTCAGACCGCCCGCCAGCCCAGCGGGAAAGAGGCTTCCACGATGAAGCCGGCTCGGAATCGAGCCGGCGGAGTGGAAGCTGTGCGACGGGTGCAGTTGCACCCGTCGCGTATTTCACTGTCTGCGCAGCAGACAGTGAAATACATGTAGGGGCCCTCTTACGGGGGCCCCTGCAATGCCCATGCCAGTGGCATGGGCACTGCAGGGGCCCCCAGGGGCCCCGCGACCCCCCCTACCGCCATCCGGATCCCGGCGGTCGGACCGCTGGGATCTGGATGGCGGTAGGGGGGGTCAGAATCCCCGCGGCGGTGCAGCAAGCTGCGCCGCCGTGGAGGATTCAATGGGGCGGCGGTACACTGGCGGGAGCCCGCCAGTGGTGCCGGTCCGACCGCGGCTTTACCGCCGCGGTCGGAATCCCCATTGGAGCACTGCCGGCCTGTCGGCGGTGCTCCCGCGGTCCTCCGCCCTGGCGGTCTTAGACCGCCAGTGTCAGAATGACCGCCTTTGTGTCTTGATGTATTTACGGTATTCTTGATCAAGATCTTGGGTTACAGCTGTAAAAAAGAGATCAATTGAATTACCAGCAGGCAAAACTGGAGTAAAAGTGGATTTAATGGGGAGTCCAAATGACTGATGCGATGTGGTATTGATGCTAAGTTCTTGGGCTATTTCATTGATTGATAAATCTTGTTCATCAACATTAGAGAGATTACTCAAAAGGCATATTGCTTCTAGGTCTTTAGCTGTAAAGTCACTAACCAGCTGTGTTGATTGAGGTAAGGGAGCTTTCGGTGTTAAGGTTGAAAAGAACGATTTAAGTTTGAGTTGACGTGTAAATTTAAACAGATCAATTTTTATCTGAGCAAGGTCCCAATGGTTCGTAGGTCAAAATGATAGTCCCCTATTAAGGATTTCCGCTTGAGTAAGGTGTAAGGTTTGAGTGGGTCAGATAGGTTGACAATTAAGTCTTTGTCTGGTCTTGATGTCTCGCTTCCTTGCTTTGGGCTCTTGTCTGTATGCCTGACGATTTTGGTTCTTCCTTTTTAGTACCTGGTGGTCTTGTGCGATTGTCTTGTGGTGTGCCAAGGCGATGTCTTCTGACTTCCTCTGAAACATTTACTGTTGGTTTACTGGGTTGGCTTTTTCACCTTCTTCTGATGATTCAACTTCTGAGGAAGGTTGAGCCTCTGAACAGCTGGGTAGTTCCGAAATGGGATTGGAATCCTTAATATTGTCATATTGTTTTCCGAAAGTGTAGACTCTCCCTAATTGGTAGTCAGTTAAATGACGTCTGTATTTTCTATTCTTCCTTTGAATAATGTCTTCTTCATAGTGATCTATAATCTTGTTGAGAATTTCATAATTTTTTACTGAGATGTCACCCCAATTGGCTTCCTCAATTCGTTTGTTGAGAGTATCAACCTCCTGTCAATATTTTTCGTATTCATCCTGAGCTATGTCAATGAGTTGTCGAATCATATTGTTAGAGGCCATCTCTAAATTAGCTTCCCATTGTTGGAGTCGTTCTTGGGACGTGGTGTCTGTCGGGGGAAAGATTAAGATTCTTAGTCCTCGAGTTATAAGGTCATGTTCCAGATACTTTTTTTAGAGAGGCTGCTTCCCACCATTTGGAAGTTTCCTTTTTCAAGGCTCTTTCCAAAGCTAGAAAAGTGCTTTTTGCTGATAATGGATTGGTAGGGTTAGAGCTTTTTATGCCAGCACCTGAGGTGTTAAAAGCTTGATCCAGCTTAGCATTGCGTAATTCTCTTCTATTTATTTGATTTGCCATGATGATTATGTATTCCAAACGGCTTGACAGGAAGGTAGCTTAAGAAGAAAATTTAAACCTCAGAGAGCAAAGGTCCAGATTTTTTCTTCCTGTGTAAATGCCCTTTAAGGATTGAAAGATATTGGTGGTGGGAACTCAAACGGGGGGTATGGACCAAAATCCCCCTTATGTAGAAAAGTCCGAACAAGTTGAGAGTGAGAACCCACTTGTAATTTTGTTCAAGGGTATCCAATTTTTTTTAATAAACTTGCAGACTGTGCTTAATATTCAATCATTTATTCAACTGTTCCAGATCAGACGCAGCCAACACGTGTTTCGCCCTCTATGGTGAGTTCACCTAGGGCTTTCTCAAGGCTGTAAGTAATCAAACATAAGGCAGTCAATTATAAATGACTTGTGTTAAAAAGGAAAACACCACTGGTAACTGAGGGGCAAGTGATGGGGCATGCAGTGAAAAAATCCATTAGGGGTAAGCAGTCCCCAGGAGCAGGTCATAGACCATGCCATGATCTCATTTAGTTGGAAGATTGACTTGAGGGTAGAGTTGGTGGTCCCTGAGGGTGGAGTAATCACTTTCACCAGGTGACAGTGAATGAGGTCCCAGTCACTGCTGAATAGGACAGTGGGGGTAGCCATACCAGTAGGATGGAAAGGCTAGCTTCATCAGAGCAGTACACTGGCCAGGTGTGTAGGGTGACACCAGCTACGGACAGGACTTCTTCTGCCCTATGGCCCTGGTATCCCTAGAGTGCCTTCTGGGGCATGAGTTGCCCCCGGTGTCAGGGGAACTGGGTGGGGCTGCTGCCACAAGAGCCCTGACAGTTCAGTTTTCTGGGGTACCACTCCAAAGTTGAGGGTACAGGACCTCAGAGGAAGGAGCAGTTTGAGGGAGCGCCCACTCATGTCTCCTGTCTAGCCTCGGGGTACAGACTTGAGGCTGTTTGACCAGTGTCAGGATAACACCCCTGAACCCGTGGGAGGTAGAGTGAAAGAAAGGAGTAAGGTACCTAAGGCTACTTCCCCCCACTATAAGAAGCATCTGAGGTCAGATAGCCTTGGGTGGCCTGTGGCCTTGCTCTTGAGACTGACAGCTACCAGTGGACTCTGTTGGTTGTTTTCCCTTTGGACAGAGTTTTCCCTGGATTGGAGACAGATATAAGACCCAAGGGCTGGAATGGGACACATAATTTTGTTGGCCTACTGGGATGCATCTGTGAGCAAATAAATTAGGTGCTACACAGATTGGTCCACAGATGAGGAGAAGGGAGATGCGTTGAGAAGTAAAGTGATGCATCGATTTTTCCACCACACCAAAGGCAATGCATTGTTTCTTTCCATGTGGCAAGACGATTCTTCAGTTTTCAGGAACGCAGCCTTGGTTCTTCATTGCGATGCGGGGATATTTTGGCACCCAGGAATGATACATGGAAAATCCAGAATGTGTTGAGATCAGGCAACAGGTGCTTTGTCAATCCGGCTGGTGAGGCAGTGATTTTTCAGCAGCGAGGGAGATGCTGCATTAATCAAGAACACATTGCAACAAATTTTGCAAGTGCAGTCAATTTTTTCTCTCTGGTGAAATCTTTCATAGCCCTGAGACTTCAGAACAGGAGGCAAGCTAAACCCAAGCCATTGGAGAGCATTTGTGGAAGAAGGCAGAGTCCTTCCAGCAGCGTTAGGAGCCAGTAGACAGCAGGGAAAGAAGCATGCCAGCAGTCCTTCCAGCAAAGCAGTCGAGTTATGTCCTTAGGGCAGCCAGGCAGTCCTTCTGACAGAGTCAAGTTGTAGGTCCAGAAGTGTCTGATTTGATGGAGTCACAGACCAAGTATATATATCCAAAAGTGCTTTTGAAGTGGAGGAAACTTCAAAGAGTGGTTTTGAAGTGCACAAGTTCCCCTTTCAGCTCAACCCTGTCTGCCAGGAGCCCTCTGTAGGGTTATCAGTCCTTTGTGTAATGGCAGGCCCCTGGCCTTTGAATTGTAAGTGAGAGCCTCTCCACCCTTCCTGCCCAGGAATACCCATCAGTACGCAGAGGAATGCAGATGCAGCTGAATGTCCTGTGTTTAAAGCTGTCTGGGTGGAAAGCACAAGGGAAGATGTTAACCAGCACAAAACAGATGTGGATTGGAGACAGGCTGTAAGGCACAGTGAGCAGTAAGTGCAGAGAAATGCCTACTTTCTAAAAGTGGCATTTCTGAAATAGTAATACAGAATCCAACTTCACCAGTAAGTAGGACTTCATGCTACCACTCCAACCATACCAACTATGACAAGTCTATTCCTCTCAGATTAGAAATTACTACTTAAAAGCATATGAGGGAACCTCTTATGTTGGTCTACGAGAGAAGAAGGCTTCACAGTAGTGAAAAAAGACTCAGGACCGATAAAACGTATTAGTACATGTCCTGCCTTTTACTTACCTAGCACCCTGCTCCATCGGTTACTTAAGGTCTACCTTAGGAGTGAAGTATATGTAAGAAAAGCTAGATTTAAGGGTTGGCAAGTAGTTTTAAAGGCCAAGTCTAAGTGGCAGTGAAAGTGTACACACAGGTCTAGCAATGGCAGGCCTGAAACATGGGTAATGGGCTACTTATGTGGGTGGCATAATCAGTGCTGCAGGTCCAATAGTAGGATTTAATTTACAGACCCTGGGCTCATCTAGTGCACTTTATTAGTGACTTATGGGTAAATTAAATATGTCAATTGTGTATGAGACAATGTTACCATGTTAAGGGGAGTCAGCACAAGCACTTTAGCACTGGACAGCAGTGGTATAGTGTGCAGGGTCCTAAAACCAGCAAAAGTTAGTTCAGAAAAATGAGGGAGGCAGGCAAAAAGTTGGGGGATGACAATCCTAAAGCTGCAAAGTATAACATGGTCCTTTATTGTTTCTTTGCCTAGAATGACCAGACCCAGAAGTGACATCATGACCTGTAGTGACAGGTGCTAAGTTGGATCGGGTACAAGTGTAGTAGCAGCCAATGACTATAAATAAGCTTGCCGTCTTGGAAAGGGAATGAAACTGACTGTGATTTCTTAGTCCCAAACTATGTGCTGATCATCACAGCTTCGAGTTCCTCAGTTGTTATTGCCTTACTAGAACACTCCCCATGTTCTGTCATGATATGTACAGACTCCTATCCAGTGGGTCAGTCATGACATTTGTTACAAGAGGATAGTGCCATTAATACAGATTGGGTGCAAGATAGAATTGTGACTATTTAGTTGCCAGGAAATATCCAACTGACTAATACACAAGTGTTTTGTTCAAGCTCAATCATAGATTATGTACAACACTCAAGTATCACTTTAAGTAGTTCAACATTTATTAATTTAAAATGTCCCTTAGTCAGGCTCACAATTTCATCTGTGGAGATCCTGGATAAATATCCACTCAGTAGATTTTCAAACCAATTCTGCCACGTGCTAACATTGCAAAATTTCCATTCCAAAACAGCAATCTTCCTGCCAACATGTGTTTTGACCCTTAGATGTATAGTCACTTCAATCTTTCCTAGGGGTCAATTGTGTTTTTTTTATTCCATCACAAAACACTTAACATTTGTTGGTAAACATCATAAACATGTGCTCAACATATGGAAATGATACCATTCACTTAGCTACATTTCTAGTGAGGTTGTAGAAATTAGAACTGGTAACTTAAGTGCAGGTGCTTGCAAAGCATATCAATCGGTGACCAGTTTTACCTATAACACTTTTAGTGCATTGAGTTGTAATACAAATTCACAATTGAACCTTCTTGAATCTAGTCATGGCCTTTTAGAGGCGAGGGATACTGAAGGAATATTTAGGGCAGCAAAGGGAGAGGGACAATATGAAGAAATATTTGAGAGGAATGAACTAAAAATGGTGGAAAAATAGCTACACTGTGCTCTCAAAAGATAGTAAAGTTGGCCATCATTTACAGAGAAGCCAAGTGTCAGTCTCTTTCTGCACATTATCTATCTAACTGCTCCTAGTCTCTTCTCAATTGACCTATGCCGGTGACTGCTTCCTTGATTTCACTCTCTCTTGCTTTCTCTCACTCTATCTCTCTTTATCTCTCTTATACCCTAACTCCTCCATACTCTCCCTCTGGGAAGGACACTGTGCACTAAGCAGATCACACACCTAGGGATTACTGAGGGAGTAAGTAGTGATATCAAGGGGAAACATCCTGAACAACGAGGTCTAAACCACTACTTGCCTGAACCACTACTGCTAAACAACTAAAAAGTCTCTACAACTAATTACTGTCTAAAGAATTGTGTCTGAATAACAATTGCCCGAACAACAAATTTTAAGGTAAGTTTTTCTTTTTCTTTTTTTATGGTTTATTAGTTGCTTAGAATATATATATAAATATATATATATATATATATATATATATATATATATATATATATATATATTATATATATATATAAATTATATAAATATATATATTTAAATGTATATTTGTTGTTTAGAATATATATATATTATATATATATATATATACACACATATATATATCTATATATATATATATACATATATCCAACAAAAGTTCCCGAGATATCGAGGCTCCAACGTAGCGGTCTTGACATGGGGTCGGGAATCCCATAAACATGCTACACATATTTTCTTCTCCAATATAAAGAAAAATCAAGACACAAGCGATCAGTTGCAAAATATATTAACAAAAACAGAAAGGGTCTTCCTCCCAACGCGTTTCAGCCGTAGCCTTGTTCACGGATGGGGGAAAGTTTCATTCATCACAATTAAATACACACCTGAACATAAAAGAAGGACTCAGTATCACATAATGTATATACCAGTTTAGAAAACAATGGGTGCCATCTTGTAATGGATTATGGAGTGGTTTTCACTTGGACCACATGATAAACAGACATATAATCACCATCAGATTGTAATTAATTATACATATCCTGTACAATACTAATTACTATTTCGTATTTTTAACCCCTTCTGTGCCCAGGACGTAATGGTTACGTCCTGAGGCACAGTGCTGCTGTGCCCAGGACGTAACCATTACGTCCTGTGCACAGAGCCCAGAGGGAGCGCTAGCGCTCCCTCTGTGGGGTTCCACCCCACCCCCCCAAGTCAGGGATGGAAGGGGAAGCCCTTCCCCTCCCACCCCCGACCCCCCCAACCCCCCCCCCTGTGACGTCAGCACGCGAGCGCACGCTGATTAGTCACAGGGTCTCGCCCATCGCGCTGGAAGCAGAGCTTCCAGCACGATTGAAAGAGAAATGCTTTTGCATTTCTCTTTCAATCCCATGGGGGAGGCCCCCAGAGGCTTCAAAGGGAAGGAAATGTATTTCCTTCCCTTTAAAGTCTCTCACAGGTTTCAAAAGCCGGATTGCTTGCAATCCGGCTTTTGAAACCCCACTAGACACCAGGGATTTTTTAATTTTTTTTAATGAAATTGGCAAAAGGGAGCGACCCCTTGGGCAAGGGTCGCTCCCAGGGGGGGCATTTTTTCAGGAAGGTCTTTTCTGCCCCCCCTGGGGGCAGATTGGCCTATTATTAGGCCGATCTGCCCCCAGGGGGGGCAGAAACCTCTAGGCACCAGGGATCATTTCTTTTCTTTTTTCTTTTTGTTATGTTTTCTTTTGTTTTTAGGTGGGGAGCGACCCCTTAGGCAAGGGTCGCTCCCCTAGGGGGCAAATTATATTTAGGCCATTTCTGCCCCCCTTGGGGGCAGATTGGCCTATTTTGATGAGGCCAATCTGCCCCCAAGGGGGGCAGAAACCATTAGACACCAGGGAGTTTTTTTTTTTGCGTGAATTTCACGCAAGGGGAGCGACCCCTTAGGCAAGGGTCGCTCCCTGGGGGGGGGAGGGATTATTTTAGGCCAATTCTGCCCCCCAAAGGGGGCAGAAACCACTAGGCACCAGGGATTTTTTATTTTTTTTGTTTTACAGATGGGGAGCGACCCCTTGGACAAGGGTCGCTCCCCTGGAGGGGCAAAATGTATTTAGGCCATTTCTGCCCGCTTTGGGGGCAGATCGGCCGATTTTAGGTCAATCTGCCCCCAAGGGGGACAGAAACCACTAGGCACCAGGGATCTTTTTTTTGCGCCGTCACGCAAGGGGAGCGACATTGTAAGCAAGGGTCGCTCCCTGGGGGGGGGGTAGGGGGGGCAAAATTATTTTAGGCCATCTCTGGGCGCCAGGGCAAATTTTGTTTTTGTGTTTTTTTTTTTTTTTTTTAGAGATGGGGAGCCATCAGGCAAGGGTCGCTCCCCTGGGGGGGAAATTGTATTTAGACCATTTCTGCCCCACGGCAGATTGGTCGATTTTAGGTCAATCTGCCCCAAGGGGGCAGAAACCACTAGGCACCAGGGATTTGTTTTTTGTCGCCAATGTCACGCAGGGGGAGCGACCCTGTAGGCAAGGGTCGCTCCCGGGGGGGGGGCGGTTCGGGGGGCAAATTTATTTTAGAGTCGCTCCCCTGGGGGCAAACTGTGTTTAGACCATTGGTCGATTTTATGTCAATCTGCCCCCAAGGGGGCAGAAACCACTAGGCACCGGGGATTTGTTTTTTGGTGCCAATGTCACGCAGGGGGAGCGACCCCGTAGGCAAGGGTCGCTCAGAGGGAGGTGGGGGTTGGGGGGGCAAATTTATTTTAGGCCATTTCTGCCCCCCCTAGGGGCAGATCGGCCTATTATTAAGCCGATCTGCCCCCAGGGGGGGCAGAAACCTCTAGGCGCCAGGGCAATTTTTTTTGTTTTTTTTTTGTGTTTTTTGTTTGTTTGTTTTTTTAGAGATCAAATCAAATCAAATCATTAACATTTATAAAGCGCGCTACTCACCCGTGCGGGTCTCAAGGCGCTAGGGGGGAAAGGGGGGGGTTATCGCTGCTCGAACAGCCAAGTCTTTAGGAGTCTCCGGAAAGCGGAGTGGTCCTGGGTGGTCCTGAGGCTGGTGGGGAGGGAGTTCCAGGTCTTGGCCGCCAGGAAGGAGAAAGATCTCCCACCCGCCGTGGAGCGGCGGGTGCGAGGGACGGCAGCAAGTGCGAGGCCAGCGGAGCGGAGGGGGCGGGTGGGGACGTAGAAGCTGAGGCGTCTGTTGAGGTATTCCGGTCCCTTGTTGTGGAGGGCTTTGTGTGCGTGGGTGAGAAGACGGAAGGTGATCCTTTTGCTGACTGGGAGCCAATGCAGGTGTCTCAGGTGTGCGGAGATGTGGCTGTTGCGGGGAACGTCGAGAATGAGGCGGGCCGAGGCGTTTTGGATGCGTTGCAGGCGGTTTTGGAGTTTGGCTGTGGTCCCGGCGTAGAGGGTGTTGCCGTAGTCCAGGCGGCTCGTGACGAGGGCGTGGGTCACGGTTTTTCTGGTGTCGGCGGGGATCCAGCGGAAGATCTTACGGAGCATGCGGAGAGTGAGGAAGCAGGCGGAGGACACGGCGTTGACTTGCTTGGTCATGGTGAGAAGAGGGTCCAAGATGAAGCCGAGGTTGCGGGCGTGGTCTGCGGGGGTCGGTGCGGTGCCGAGGGCCGTGGGCCACCAGGAGTCGTCCCAGGCGGACGGGGTG
Source organism: Pleurodeles waltl (assembly GCF_031143425.1). Taxonomy (NCBI): domain Eukaryota; kingdom Metazoa; phylum Chordata; class Amphibia; order Caudata; family Salamandridae; genus Pleurodeles; species Pleurodeles waltl. The sequence continues at coordinate 695,667,218 of NC_090439.1, read as the reverse complement.
TTGCCGAGGATGAGGACTTCCGTTTTTTCAGAGTTCAGCTTTAGGCGGCTGAGCCTTATCCAATCTGCGACGTCCTTCATACCCTCTTGTAGGTTGGTCTTGGCGCTGGCGGGGTCCTTGGTGAGGGAGAGTACAAGTTGGGTGTCGTCGGCGTAGGAGGTGATGATGATGTCGTGCTTGCGTACGATGTCGGCGAGGGGGCTCATGTAGACATTGAAGAGTGTCGGGCTGAGCGATGAGCCTTGAGGTACGCCGCAGATGATCTTGGTGGGTTCTGAGCGAAACGGAGGGAGGTAAACTCTTTGGGAGCGGTTAGCGAGGAAGGAGGCGATCCAGTCCAGGGCCTGGCCTTGGATCCCGGTGGAGCGTAGGCGGGTGATTAGGGTGCGGTGACAGACGGTGTCAAAGGCAGCCGAGAGGTCGAGGAGAATGAGGGCGACTGTTTCACCGTTGTCCATCAGGGTTCTGATGTCGTCTGTGACTGAGATGAGGGCGGTTTCCGTGCTGTGGTTGGTTCGGAATCCGGTTTGTGAAGGGTCGAGCAGGTTGTTGTCTTCCAGGAAGGTGGTCAGCTGTTTGTTGACGGTCTTTTCTATTACCTTGGCTGGGAAAGGTAGAAGAGAGATGGGGCGGAAGTTTTTCAGGTCGCTTGGGTCAGCCGTAGGTTTCTTTAGTAGGGCGTTGACTTCAGCGTGCTTCCAGCATTCGGGGAAGGTAGCAGAAGAAAAAGAAGAGTTGATGACGGTCTGGAGGTGCGGGGCGATGATGTCGTCGGCTTTGTTAAAGATGAAGTGCGGGCAGGGGTCCGAAGGGGCGCCGGAGTGGATAGAGTTCATGATGGATTTGGTTTCTTCCGTGTTGATGTGGGTCCAGTTGTTGAGGGTGATGTCCGGGGAAGCGGGTTCAGTGGTGTATGGTTGGGTCTGGTGTCCGAAGCTGTCGTGGAGGTCGCTGATCTTGCGATGGAAGAAAGTGGCGAGGGATTCGCACAAATCCTGTGAGGGCGTGACGGCGTTGGCGCTGGCGCTGGGGTTGGAGAACTCTTTGACGATGCTGAAGAGTTCTCTGCTGTTGTGGCTGTTTTTGTCTAGTCTGTCGGTGAAAAAGTTCCTTTTGGCAGTGCGGATCAGGTGGTGGTGTTCGCGTGTAGCGTTCTTGAGGGCGGTCATGTTGTCAGCGGTGTGGTCCTTGCGCCAGGCCTTCTCAAGGGCACGACAAAGTTTTCTTTGATTCTTTGAGGGTGTCAGAGAACCAGAGAGGTTTTTTGGTGTTGGTCTGTCGATGCGTGCGTTTGAGGGGAGCAAGGTTGTCAGCGCAGTTGGAGATCCAGTTTGTGAGGTTGAGAGCTGCGTCGTTGGGGTCGGTGGTGAGGGTGGGTTGGTTGGCGGCGAGAGCGGAGAAGAGTTGCTCTTCAGGGATCTTGTTCCACTGTCGATGAGGGATGGGTTGAGTGCGGAGGTGGGAGGTCTCGCGTCGGAATGTGAAGTGGACGCAGCTGTGGTCGGTCCTGTGTAGGGCAGAGGTGTGGCTGAAGAAGACGTGTTTGCTGGCGGAGAAGATAGGGTCGAGCGTGTGTCCGGCGATGTGGGTGGCGGTGTTCACCAGTTGTTTGAGGCCGAGGTTGGCGAGGTTGTCGAGCAGGGTGGTGGTGTTGGGGTCGTTGTTTTGTTCCAGATGGAAGTTGAGGTCGCCTAGGAGGATGTAGTCCGGTGAGGCGAGGGCGTGCGGGGAGATGAAGTCGGCGATGGCGTCGCTGAAAGAGGCGCGAGGTCCGGGAGGACGGTAGACGAGGGATCCTCTGAGGGTGGTCCTTGGGTCGGTGCGAATCTGAAAATGCAGGTGTTCAGCGGCGAGGGGGGGGTCTTCGGTGGAGGTGGTGACGCTGATGGAGTCTTTGAAGATGATGGCGACACCTCCTCCTACTTGGTTGGTGCGGTCTTTTCTGGAGATCTTGTAGCCTTCGGGGATGGCGGGTAGCGATGTCTGGAGCAGAGGAGGCGTTCATCCATGTCTCCGTGATGAAGGCGACGTCCGGGGCTGTGGAGTCCAGGAGGTCCCAAAGTTCAACGGCGTGCTTGTGGACGGAACGAGCGTTGATCAGGATGCACTTGAGGTGGTTGATGGCGCGTGGGCTTGTGGTCGTGGTAGTTGCGTGGTGGAAGATGCGTTTGCAGGAGTTGCAGGCGAAGGGTCCATGGGTGCGTTTGGGGTGAGCTAGGAAGCAGGTTTTGGAGCGCCCTGGGTTGAGGGCGTGGAGGGTGGTGGGGTCGTAGCGGATCAGCGGGGCTTGGGGGAGCTGGGGACCAGGGGTCGTGGCGCTGGGCAGTCGGCAGCCATAAGAGGTAGGAGGGGGGGGGAGGGGTCAGCTGGGGGCGAATGGGAGCTGGGGGGCGGGGGCGTGCAGGAGGTCGCGGCGGGAAAGCGCGAGGGAGGGGGAGAACAGGAAGAGTGAGAGGAGCTGGGGGAGGGGGTTTAGGGTGGAGGAGGGTGAGTGTTAGGAGGTTTGGAGGTTAGGGAGAGAGATAGGAGTAGGGTTGTGAAGATAGGGGAGGGGGGGTTGTAGAGGTGGGTGAGGGAGAGAGGTAGAGTGAGAGGATAGGGAGATAGGTAGTAGAGGGGGTGGCGGGAGGGGGGGAGAGATAGAGAAATAGATAGAGAAAATAGATAGAGAAGTCGATAGATAGGGAAATAGATAGATAGACAGATAGGTAGGTAGGAGGAGGTGGAGAGTGGGGGAGTTAGATAGTGAGATAGGGAGCTAGAGAGATAGGAAGATAGGAGGAGTGAGGGAGGTAGATAGCGAACGGGTTAGCTAGGGGTGAGAGAGGGGGAGGCGAGTGAGGGAGGGGGATGAGGAAGGAGCAGGAGGGCAGGCTCGGGGGAAGAAGACGGAGGAGGTAGAAGAGCCGAAGACAGGAGAACAGAAGACAGAAGAACAGAAGACAGAAGCACAGAAGATCGGAAGAGCAGAAGAACAGAGAAGAACAGAGAAGAACAGAGAAGAACACAGAAGAACCGAGAAGAAGAACACAGAAGCACCGAGAAGAACAGAGAAGAAGAACACAGAAGACCGGAAGAACACAGAAGAACAGAAGGGAAGAACAGAAGAACAGAAGAGAAGAACAGAAGAACACAGAAGAAGATTGCAGAGGGGGGGCGAGGAGGAAGAGACAGAGAGGAGGAAAAGAAGCAGGAGCAGGAGAGAAGGTGAGTGGCGCGGGGCAGGGCGAGGGGCTGGGAGGAGGGGGGTACTTACAGTTAGGTGGGTCTCAGGAACACAGGAACTCTGGAACTTGGAGGAGCTGCAGCGGCAGGGGGAGCGACCTACCCTTGGGTCAAGGGTCGCTACCACTGTCGCGCAGCGGCCGCCATAAGAGGTAGGAGGGGGGGGAGGGGTCAGCTGGGGGCGAATGGGAGCTGGGGGGCGGGGGCGTGCAGGAGGTCGCGGCGGAAAAGCGCGAGGGGGGGGGACAGGAAGAGTGAGAGGAGCTGGGGGAGGGGGTTTAGGGTGGAGGAGGGTGAGTGTTAGGAGGTTTGGAGGTTAGGGAGAGAGATAGGAGTAGGGTTGTGAAGATAGGGGAGGGGGGGTTGTAGAGGTGGGTGAGGGAGAGAGGTAGAGTGAGAGGATAGGGAGATAGGTAGTAGAGGGGGTGGCGGGAGGGGGGGAGAGATAGAGAAATAGATAGAGAAAATAGATAGAGAAGTCGATAGATAGGGAAATAGATAGATAGACAGATAGGTAGGTAGGAGGAGGTGGAGAGTGGGGGAGTTAGATAGTGAGATAGGGAGCTAGAGAGATAGGAAGATAGGAGGAGTGAGGGAGGTAGATAGCGAACGGGTTAGCTAGGGGTGAGAGAGGGGGAGGCGAGTGAGGGAGGGGGATGAGGAAGGAGCAGGAGGGCAGGCTCGGGGGAAGAAGACGGAGGAGGTAGAAGAGCCGAAGACAGGAGAACAGAAGACAGAAGAACAGAAGACAGAAGCACAGAAGATCGGAAGAGCAGAAGAACAGAGAAGAACAGAGAAGAACAGAGAAGAACACAGAAGAACCGAGAAGAAGAACACAGAAGCACCGAGAGGAACAGAGAAGAAGAACACAGAAGACCGGAAGAACACAGAAGAACAGAAGGGAAGAACAGAAGAACAGAAGAGAAGAACAGAAGAACACAGAAGAAGATTGCAGAGGGGGGGCGAGGAGGAAGAGACAGAGAGGAGGAAAAGAAGCAGGAGCAGGAGAGAAGGTGAGTGGCGCGGGGCAGGGCGAGGGGCTGGGAGGAGGGGGGTACTTACAGTTAGGTGGGTCTCAGGAACACAGGAACTCGGGAACTTGGAGGAGCTGCAGCGGCAGGGGGAGCGACCTACCCTTGGGTCAAGGGTCGCTACCACTGTCGCGCAGCGGCCGCCATAAGAGGTAGGAGGGGGGGGGAGGGGTCAGCTGGGGGCGAATGGGAGCTGGGGGGCGGGGGCGTGCAGGAGGTCGCGGCGGGAAAGCGCGAGGGAGGGGGGGGGACAGGAAGAGTGAGAGGAGCTGGGGGAGGGGGTTTAGGGTGGAGGAGGGTGAGTGTTAGGAGGTTTGGAGGTTAGGGAGAGAGATAGGAGTAGGGTTGTGAAGATAGGGGAGGGGGGGTTGTAGAGGTGGGTGAGGGAGAGAGGTAGAGTGAGAGGATAGGGAGATAGGTAGTAGAGGGGGTGGCGGGAGGGGGGAGAGATAGAGAAATAGATAGAGAAAATAGATAGAGAAGTCAATAGATAGGGAAATAGATAGATAGACAGATAGGTAGGTAGGAGGAGGTGGAGAGTGGGGGAGTTAGATAGTGAGATAGGGAGCTAGAGAGATAGGAAGATAGGAGGAGTGAGGGAGGTAGATAGCGAACGGGTTAGCTAGGGGTGAGAGAGGGGGAGGCGAGTGAGGGAGGGGGATGAGGAAGGAGCAGGAGGGCAGGCTCGGGGGAAGAAGACGGAGGAGGTAGAAGAGCCGAAGACAGGAGAACAGAAGACAGAAGAACAGAAGACAGAAGCACAGAAGATCGGAAGAGCAGAAGAACAGAGAAGAACAGAGAAGAACAGAGAAGAACACAGAAGAACCGAGAAGAAGAACACAGAAGCGCCGAGAAGAACAGAGAAGAAGAACACAGAAGACCGGAAGAACACAGAAGAACAGAAGGGAAGAACAGAAGAACAGAAGAGAAGAACAGAAGAACACAGAAGAAGATTGCAGAGGGGGGGCGAGGAGGAAGAGACAGAGAGGAGGAAAAGAAGCAGGAGCAGGAGAGAAGGTGAGTGGCGCGGGGCAGGGCGAGGGGCTGGGAGGAGGGGGGGTACTTACAGTTAGGTGGGTCTCAGGAACACAGGAACTCGGGAACTTGGAGGAGCTGCAGCGGCAGGGGGAGCGACCTACCCTTGGGGAGCGACCCATCAGACAAGGGTCGCTCCCCTGGGGGGCAAACTGTATTTAGAGCATTTCTGCCCCCCTTGGGGGCAGATTGGTCGATTTTACGTCAATCTGCCCCCAAGGGGGCAGAAACCACTAGGCACCGGGGATTTGTTTTTTGGCGCCAATGTCACGCAGGGGGAGCAACCCCGTAGGCAACGGTCCCTCCTGGTGGTAGGGTGGGGGTTGGGGGGGCAAATTTATTTTAGGCCATTTCTGCCCCCCCTCTAGGCGCCAGGGCAAATTTTTTTTGTGTGTTTTTTTTTTTGTTTGTTTGTTTTTTTAGAGATGGGGAGCGACCCATCAGACAAGGGTCGCTCCCCTGGGGGGCAAACTGTATTTAGAGCATTTCTGCCCCCCTTGGGGCAGATTGGTCGATTTTACGTCAATCTGCCCCCCAAGGGGGCAGAAACCACTAGGCACCGGGGATTTGTTTTTTGGCGCCAATGTCACGCAGGGGGAGCGACCCCGTAGGCAAGGGTCACTCCTGGTGGGGGGGGCAAATTTATTTTAGGCCATCGGCCTAATATTAGGCCGATCTGCCCCCAGGGGGGGCAGAAACCTCTTGTTGCCAGGGCAATTTTTTTTTGTGTGTTTATTTTAGGGCATTTCCCCCCCCCCCCCCGGGCCGGCTGAGCTAGAGGTCAAAATCCACAGGTAGGCACTTTGCAAAAAACACGTCTGTTTTCTGTGAAAAAATATGTTGTGTCCACGTTGTGTTTTGGGCCATTTCCTTTCGTGGGCGCTAGGCCTACCCACACAAGTGAGGTACCATTTTTATGGAGAGACTTAGGGGAACGCTGGGTGGAAGGAAATTTGTGGCTCCTCTCAGATTCCAGAACTTTCTGTCACCGAAATGAGAGGAAAAAGTGTTTTTGGGCCAAATTTTGATGTTTGCAAAGGATTCTGGGTAACAGAACCTGATCAGAGCCCCGCAAATCACCCCATTTTGGATTCCCCTAGGTCTCTAGTTTTCAAAAATGCGCTGGTTTGCTAGGTTTCCCCAGGTGCCAGCTGAGCTAGAGGCCAAAATCCACAGGTAAGCACTGTTTTCTATGAAAAAATTTGATGTGTCCACGTTGTGTTTTGGGCCATTTCCTGTCGCGAGCGCTAGGCCTACCCACACAAGTGAGGTATCATTTTTATCGGGAGACGTGGGGGAACGCTGGGTGGAAGGAAATTTGTGGCTCCTCTCAGATTCCAGAACTTTCTGCCACAGAAATGTGAGGAACATGTGTTTTTTTAGCCAAATTTTGAGGTTTGCAAAGGATTCTGGGTAACAGAACCTGGTCCGAGCCACACAAGTCACCCCATCTTGGATTCCCCTAGGTCTCTGGTTTGCAGAAATGCACAGGTTTGGTAGGTTTCCCTAGGTGGCGGCTGAGCTACAGGCCAAAATCTACAGGTAGGCACTTTGCAAAAAACACCTCCGTTTTCCTTCAAAAATTTGGCTGTGTGCACGTTGCACTTTGGGGCGTTTCCTGTCGCGGGCGCTAAGCCTAGCCACACAAGTGAGGTATCATTTTTATCGGGAGACGTGGGGGAACGCTGGGTGGAAGGAAATTTGTGGCTCCCCTCAGATTCCAGAACTTTCTGCCACAGAAATGTGAGGAACATGTTTTTTTTAGCCAAATTTTGAGGTTTGCAAAGGATTCTGGGTAACAGAACCTGGTCCGAGCCACACAAGTCACCCCATCTTGGATTCCCCTAGGACTCTAGTTTTCAAAAATGCGCTGGTTTGCTAGGTTTCCCCAGGTGCCGGCTGAGCTAGAGGCCAAAATCCACAGGTAAGCACTGTTTTCTATGAAAAAACTTGATGTGTCCACGTTGTGTTTTGGGCCGTTTCCTGTCGCGAGCGCTAGGCCTACCCACACAAGTGAGGTATCATTTTTATCGGGAGACGTGGGGGAACGCTGGGTGGAAGGAAATTTGTGGCTCCTCTCAGATTCCAGAACTTTCTGCCACAGAAATGTGAGGAACATGTGTTTTTTTAGCCAAATTTTGAGGTTTGCAAAGGATTCTGGGTAACAGAACCTGGTCCGAGCCACACAAGTCACCCCATCTTGGATTCCCCTAGGTCTCAAGTTTTCAGAAATGCACAGGTTTGGTAGGTTTCCCTAGGTTGCGGCTGAGCTACAGGCCAAAATCTACAGGTAGGCACTTTGCAAAAAACACCTCTGTTTTCCTTCAAAAATTTGGCTGTGTGCACGTTGCGCTTTGGGGCGTTTCCTGTTGCGGGCGCTAGGCCTACCCACACAAGTGAGGTATCATTTTTATCGGGAGACGTGGGGGAACGCTGGGTGGAAGGAAATTTGTGGCTCCCCTCAGATTCCAGAACTTTCTGCCACAGAAATGTGAGGACATGTGTTTTTTTAGCCAAATTTTGAGGTTTGCAAAGGATTCTGGGTAACAGAACCTGGTCCGAGCCACACAAGTCACCCCATCTTGGATTCCCCTAGGTCTCTAGTTTTCAGAAATGCACAGGTTTGGTAGGTTTCCCTAGGTGGCGGCTGAGCTACAGGCCAAAATCTACAGGTAGGCACTTTGCAGAAAACACCTCTGTTTTCCTTCAAAAATTTGGCTGTGTCCACGTTGCGCTTTGGGGCGTTTCCTGTCGCGGGCGCTAGGCCTACCCACACAAGTGAGGTATCATTTTCATCGGGAGACGTGGGGGAACGCTGGGTGGAAGGAAATTTGTGGCTCCCCTCAGATTCCAGAACTTTCTGCCACAGAAATGTGAGGAACATGTGTTTTTTTTAGCCAAATTTTGAGGTTTGCAAAGGATTCTGGGTAACAGAACCTGGTCCGAGCCACACAAGTCACCCCATCTTGGATTCCCCTAGGTCTCTAGTTTTCAGAAAATGCACAGGTTTGGTAGGTTTCCCTAGGTGGCGGCTGAGTTACAGGCCAAAATCTACAGGTAGGCACTTTGCAGAAAACACCTCTGTTTTCCTTCAAAAATTTAGCTGTGTCCACGTTGCGCTTTGGGGCGTTTACTGTCGCGGGCGCTAGGCCTACCCACACAAGTGAGGTATCATTTTCATCGGGAGACGTGGGGGAACGCTGGGTGGAACGAAATTTGTGGCTCCTCTCAGATTCCAGAACTTTCTGCCACAGAAATGTGAGGAACATGTGTTTTTTTAGCCAAATTTTGAGGTTTGCAAAGGATTCTGGGTAGCAGAACCTGGTCTGAGCCACACAAGTCACCCCATCTTGGATTCCCCTAGGTCTCTAGTTTTAAAAAATGTGCTGGTTTGCTAGGTTTCCCCAGGTGCCGGCTGAGCTAGAGGCCAAAATCCACAGGTAAGCACTGTTTTCTATGAAAAAATTTGATGTGTCCACGTTGTGTTTTGGGCCGTTTCCTGTCGCGAGCGCTAGGCCTACCCACACAAGTGAGGTATCATTTTTATCGGGAGATGTGGGGGAACGCTGGGTGGAAGGAAATTTGTGTCTCCTCTCAGATTCCAGAACTTTCTGCCACAGAAATGTGAGGAACATGTGTTTTTTTAGCCAAATTTTGAGGTTTGCAAAGGATTCTGGGTAACAGAACCTGGTCCGAGCCACACAAGTCACCCCATATTGGATTCCCCTAGGTCTCTAGTTTTCAGAAATGCACAGGTTTGGTAGGTTTCCCTAGGTGGCGGCTGAGCTACAGGACAAAATCTACAGGTAGGCACTTTGCAAAAAACACCTCTGTTTTCCTTCAAAAATTTGGCTGTGTCCACGTTGCGCTTTGGGGCGTTTCCTGTCGCGGGCGCTAGGCCTACCCACACAAGTGAGGTATCATTTTTATCGGGAGACGTGGGGGAACGCTGGGTGGAAGGAATTTTGTGGCTCCTCTCAGATTCCAGAACTTTCTGCCACAGAAATGTGAGGAACATGTGTTTTTTTAGCCAAATTTTGAGGTTTACAAAGGATTCTGGGTAACAGAACTTGGTCCGAGACACACAAGTCACCCCATCTTGGATTCCCCTAGGTCTCAAGTTTTCAGAAATGCACAGGTTTGGTAGGTTTCCCTAGGTGGCGGCTGAGCTACAGGCCAAAATCTACAGGTAGGCACTTTGCAAAAAACACCTCTGTTTTCCTTAAAAAATTTGGCTGTGTCCACGTTGGTCTTTGGGGCGTTTCCTGTCACGGGCGCTAGGCCTACCCACACAAGTGAGGTATCATTTTTATCAGGAGACGTGGGGGAACGCTGGGTGGAAGGATATTTGTGGCTCCTCTCAGATTCCAGAACTTTCTGCCACAGAAATGTGAGGAACATGTGTTTTTGAGCCAAATTTTGAGGTTTGCAAAGGATTCTGAGTAACAGAACCTGGTCCGAGCCACACAAGTCACCCCATCTTAGATTCCCCTAGGTCTTTAGTTTTCAGAAATGCACAGGTTTGGTAGGTTTCCCCAGGTGGCGGCTGAGCTACAGGCCAAAATCTACAGGTAGGCACTTTGCAAAAAACACCTCTGTTTTCCTTCAAAAATTTGGCTGTGTCCACATTGCGCTTTGGGGCGTTTCCTGTCGCGGGCGCTAGGCCTACCCACACAAGTGAGGTATCATTTTTATCGGGAGACGTGGGGGAACGCTGGGTGGAAGGAAATTGGTGGCTCCTCTCAGATTCCAGAACTTTCTGCCACAGAAATGTGAGGAACATGTGTTTTTTTAGCCACATTTTGAGGTTTGCAAAGGATTCTGGGTAACAGATCCTGGTCCGAGCCACACAAGTCACCCCATCTTGAATTCCCCTAGGTCTCTAGTTTTCAGAAATGCACAGGTTTGGTAGGTTTCCCTAGGTGGCGGCTGAGCTACAGGCCAAAATCTACAGGTAGGCACTTTGCAAAAAACACCTCTGTTTTCCTTCAAACATTTGGCTGTGTCCACGTTGCGCTTTGGGGCGTTTCCTGTCGCGGACGCTAGGCCTACCCACACAAGTGAGGTATCAATTTTATCGGGAGACGTGGGGGAACGCTGGGTGGAAGGAAATTTGTGGCTCCCCTCAGATTCCAGAACTTTCTGCCACAGAAATGTGAGGACATGTGTTTTTTTAGCCAAATTTTGAGGTTTGCAAAGGATTCTGGGTAACAGAACCTGGTCCGAGCCACACAAGTCACCCCATCTTGGATTCCCCTAGGTCTCTAGTTTTCAGAAATGCACAGGTTTGGTAGGTTTCCCTAGGTGGCGGCTGAGCTACAGGCCAAAATCTACAGGTAGGCACTTTGCAGAAAACACCTCTGTTTTCCTTCAAAAATTTGGCTGTGTCCACGTTGCGCTTTGGGGCGTTTCCTGTCGCGGGCGCTAGGCCTACCCACACAAGTGAGGTATAATTTTCATCGGGAGACGTGGGGAACGCTGGGTGGAAGGAAATTTGTGGCTCCCCTCAGATTCCAGAACTTTCTGCCACAGAAATGTGAGGAACATGTGTTTTTTGAGCCAAATTTTGAGGTTGGCAAAGGATTCTGAGTAACAGAACCTGGTCCGAGCCACACAAGTCACCCCATCTTGGATTCCCCTAGGTCTTTAGTTTTCAGAAATGCACAGGTTTGGTAGGTTTCCCTAGGTGGCGGCTGAGCTACAGGCCAATATCTACAGGTAGGCACTTTGCAAAAAACACCTCTGTTTTCCTTAAAAAATTTGGCTGTGTCCACGTTGCGCTTTGGGGCGTTTCCTGTCGCGGGCGCTAGGCCTACCCACACAAGTGAGGTATCATTTTTATCGGGAGACGTGGGGGAACGCTGGGTGGAAGGAAATTGGTGGCTCCTCTCAGATTCCAGAACTTTCTGCCACAGAAATGTGAGGAACATGTGTTTTTTTAGCCACATTTTGAGGTTTGCAAAGGATTCTGGGTAACAGAACCTGGTCCGAGCCACACAAGTCACCCCATCTTGGATTCCCCTAGGTCTCTAGTTTTCAGAAATGCACAGGTTTGGTAGGTTTCCCTAGGTGGCGGCTGAGCTACAGGCCAAAATCTACAGGTAGGCACTTTGCAAAAAACACCTCTGTTTTCCTTCAAAAATTTGGCTGTGTCCACGTTGCGCTTTGGGGCGTTTCCTGTCGCGGGCGCTAGGCCTACCCACACAAGTGAGGTATCATTTTTATCGGGAGACGTGGGGGAACGCTGGGTGGAAGGACATTTGTGGCTCCCCTCAGATTCCAGAACTTTCTGCCACAGAAATGTGAGGACATGTGTTTTTTTAGCCAAATTTTGAGGTTTGCAAAGGATTCTGGGTAACTGTCAAAGCCCAGCTCACCTGAGTTCTTGTTCAGTTCTGATGGAGGTTGAAGACAATCCGACCCCACCCTGAAACTGCTTGTTCCAGCACACTAGTTTTTAACACAGTGCACTAAGAACAGAAGCTCAAGGGTAGGGGGGAAGTGGATAAAATAAAAAAGAGAGACAACACCGTTCTTGCGTTTCCACTGTTGAAGTGCTGCACAAATCTGCGGCCCTTTCTGACTTCTGTAGAAACTGGTGCCTAATGAAACATAAACAAAGAACAGATAAGTGCAACCTATTCCTAAATGGGTTCCTGACTATCCCTTTATTTATTAGAAATTCTCTTCTAAAAGTACCTCTTGGATCCTGGTCTCGAGTTTCCAGGTTTGGAATGTGTTACTGCTCTGGGATGTGCTTTCTATTACTGTAAAGCTTCTAAAACATTAAACAAATACCGTTATCAGAATTACCAATATCAAACATTCATCTTAATATAACTAAAGCCTAAATTCCCAATAGCAGACTCACTTTTCCCATATCTCCAGAATCTTTTGAAAAATAAATACTGTACTTTTACATCAAAATACAGCATGTAATTTGTGCAAGTCCTTGATTTACTGTTTGCCTTGCTGTTAATGGTTTCCACTGTTCGATTCTTAAAAGTTCCATAAAAAAAAAACAATGTTTGTTTCACAAAGCTCCGCAAGGTATTCTTGCAACAAAGAGCCTGAATCACAATGTTCGTGGAAGGTATCTTGCTTCAAACCGTCCACACACGAATCCAGAAATTGTTGTCAAAGTTCCTTCAGGTAATAAAAAGTTTTGCACTTACTTGTTGCTGGCAAGAGATACTGATCAGTCTAACCTTGTCTTCTTTCTCTTTTGCAGGTTGTTTGTAGGAGAGAGGCTGAGGCAAGGAGGAACCGGAAAACAGAAGAAGGAAGAGCCAGCAGCTGCGCCCATTGAAGCCAATGAAAGTCTGTAGAGAGCAGGAGTGCCAGCGCCGAGGGATCTGTTCTCAGGTAAGCGGGAGGTAGACGAGCACAAGCACTGGGTGAGGCTCGGGGGCTGCCTTTTATAGACAGGGCTGGGTGTGGTTCGAAGAGCTGGGTGTGGTTTGAAGGGCTGGGTGTGGTCCTCACATGCTGCACATGTTCTTGAAAGGTGAGCAGAGCTGGGTGTGGTTTGAAGGGCTGGGTGTGGTCGTCACATGCTGCACATGTTCTTGAAAGGTGTGCAGAGTTTCAGTTATTATGCAAATGAGTTGAATTAACACATGGCCTAGGGAGGAGTGTTTTAAAGAAGCCTTGGTAAAAGCAAGGCCCAATGTGTAAACAAAACAGCACATTAAACAACATACACAGAAGCCTAAGGGGGGGGGAAGGTGAGATAATAAGAAAGGGTTTGAATAGTAAGTTTAAAAGGGAGCTATTACAGAACCCACTAGTGCAGTGAGAGGGGACATGCTCTTTGCTGTGCACAAACCCTAACAGTTGCCCCCCTCAAAGGCCCTCCTACAGGACGGGGTTTTCCTGGGTTTTTTAAATAAAACCGTCTAATCAGCTGTGGGGCATGTACATATGATGCTGGTTCCCATGAATTCTCAGATTCATCATATCCTTTCCATTCTACTAAATAAAACAGACGTCCACTAATTCTTTTTGAGTCTTTTATGCTTTTCACTTCATATTCTAGATTTCCCTTAATTGGTATGGGTGGAGGTGGTGGTTCAGGTCGGGTTTTTGGGTTGTACGGCTTAAGCAAGGACACATGGAATGTAGTATGTACTGGATATTCTTTTGGTAAATCTAATTTTACTGTTACCGGGTTTACTATGGCAGTTATACTAAAGGGTCCAATGAAACGTGGTTGCAGCTTTCGGGATCCCTCTATGTTTAGGTTCTTTGTGGAGAGCCATACCTTGTCACCAATTTTATACATTGGGGCCTCAGATCTGTGTTTGTCTGCTTGTCTTTTCATGCTTTCCTTGTACTTTAATAAATGTTTCCTGGCTTTGTCTTGTATGTCACCTAACCTCGTTAGTCTATCCGTTACTGTAGGCAACAGGGACTCTTCTAACAAAATGGGTATAGCTCTTGGATGATACCCCTGCAAGAAATAGAATGGTGAGCAAAGTAGAGCTGAATGCTCAGTATTATTATAAACAAACTCCGCTACAGGGAGAGCTTCCAACCATTCACTAGAATAATCAGCCAATAAACAACGTAGCGTTTGAAGTAAGGTTTGGTTCAGTCGTTCAGTCTGTCCATCTGTCTCTGGGTGGAAAGCAGTGGATAATGCCACATCTATTTTCAGTTTTTCACATAATTTTTTCCAAAATCTAGAGTTGAACTGGCTCCCTCGATCTGACACCACTTTGCTTGGCAAACCATGTAAACGCACAATTTCCCTTATAAAAATATCGGCAAATTCTGCCGCCGTGGGTAATTTCCGTAATGGTACAAAATGTGCCATTTTAGATAAAAAATCTACTATAACCAACACTGTTGTGAAGGATTTTACAGGTGGTAAGCCTACAATAAAGTCTACGCTCACAGTGTGCCAAGGTTGCTTGGGTGTTGGCATTGGTATTAACAAGCCGTCAGGGGCCTTATGAGAAGATTTATGTCTTGCACAAATTGGACAGGTAGTGACAAATTGCTTAATGTCCTTTCTTATAGTGTCCCACCAAAAGTGTTTTTGCACATTTTCCAGGGTTTTTACCCAACCAGGATGACCTGCCAACGGTGAGGCGTGATGCCAAATTATCACCTGTGTTTGTAATTCAGAGGTGGGCACTAACAGCATGTTGTCGTGATACAATAAACCTCGTTGTATTGTGTTATGGGAATCCTTTAACCAATCCTGAGGTGCTATTTGCATGTGTGCATTATATAGATCTGTGATGAAATCCTTCTGTTGTACTGGTGCCAAAAACTTTTGGGGAGGAATAATGGGTTCTCCTATTTTATCTTGTTTCATGTCTGAGGTATGTCCGTATCTAGATAACACATCAGATTGAATTTGTTGTGCACCTGGTCTATAGGTTATAACAAAGTCAAATGTGCTAAAAAAATTTAACCAGCGCATCTGACGTGGTGTTAGTGCTTTAAGTGATCCAAAAAACTGTAGGTTCTTATGGTCAGAAAAGATTGTAACTGGGTACTTGGCTCCCATTAAATGATGCCTCCATTCTGAAAAGGCTACTTTGATAGCTAGTAGTTCCCTTTCAGCCACAGTGTAATTTTGTTCAGCTGGTAATAACTTTTTGGAATAGAAGGCTATTGGATGTAACTGGCCATCTACTATATCTCGTTGAGAGAGAACTCCTCCTAAAGCTACTTGTGAAGCATCCGCTTCAACAAAAAAGGGCAAGTCAGGATCAGGATGTTTCAGAATTGGGGCTGAAGTGAACTTTTGTTTTAGGAGTTGAAAGGCGTGTGCCGCCTCATCAGTCCAAAGAAATCGTTGCCCTTTCCGCAACAAGGTAGTTATTGGGGCCGCAATGTCTGCAAAATGTGCAATAAACCTCCTATAAAAATTGGCGAAACCCAGAAATTTCTGAATATCTTTTACAGAGGATGGTTCTGGCCAATCAGCAATAGCACTGATTTTCTTTACATCCATAGTTATTCCTTGAGGTGACAGGCAGTATCCTAAAAAGTCCACCTTGCTGACATTAAAAGTACACTTTTCTAACTTAGCAAAAAGATGATTTTCTT